>NC_037337.1:20050406-22713109 GCF_002263795.3 Bos taurus | reverse complement strand
TTGGGTCTTAAAGGTACAAAATTGGTAACAAATACATAAAAGCAAAATTAAAAATCTAGAGTAGAGTTTGGAATTTCAAAACTACGATGTTAAAGAAAGAAGAAGGAAAAGAAAGAGAGAAAAAACGAACAAACAAAAACAAACAAGGTCGTGAAAATTATAAAGAAAGTACAGGTACAAAATTGATAACTAATACCAGAAAGCAAAAATTAAAAATCTAGAGTAGAGTTTGGAATTTCAAAAATACGATGTTAAAGAAAAAAAGAAGGAAAAGAGAGAGAAAAAACGAACAAACAAAAACAAACAAGGTCGCGAAAATTATAAAGAAAGTACAGGTACAAAATTGATAACTAATACCAGAAAGCAAAAATTAAAAATCTAGAGTAGAGTTTGGAATTTCAAAATACAATGTTAAAAAAAAAGAAAGAAGAAGAAAAATAAAGAGAGAAAACAAACAAACAAATACGAACAATGTCACAAAAATTATAAAAGAAAATACAGGTACAAAATTGATATCAAATACCAAAAAGCATAAATTAAAAATCTAGAGTAAGTTTGGAATTTCAGATATACAATGTTATATAAAGAAGAAGAGAAAGAAACAGAGAGAAGAAGAAAAAAAAAAAAGTCACAGAAATTATATAAAAAAACTATAGTACAAATGATAACATACACCAAAAAGCGAAAATTAAAAATCTAGAGTAGAGTTTGGAATTCAAAATACAATGTTAAAGAAAATAAGAAAAAACAAAAACAAAAACAAACAAACAAAAAAAACAAGGTCAAAAAATTATAAAATATATATATATGAAGTTTGCTGAAGAAAAAAATAGGGTCTTTTTTTTTTTTTTTGCAAAGTAATAGGTTATAAAAGTGAAAATTAAAGAAACAATAGAGGACTTAAAAAAAATTTTTTTTAATTAAAAAAAAAGAAAAGAATGATCGTAAAAATAATAAAAATATATCTAGGACTTTTTGGGTTTTTTGTGGGTGTTGTGGTTCAGTTCATTTTTGCTAGTTCCTTGGTCAGATTTATATTTCTCAAGATCTATAGGCCCTTCCTATGTAGTCCGTAGTAACCACAGGTTTTGATCTATTGCCTGTAGCTTCCAAGGCGTTTCCCTCTGTTATATCTTCTTCTGTTTGCTAGTCTCTTCAGTATCTGGTTTCTGCCCTGACACAAAGGCACGGTGGAGGACACTTTTTTTTTTTTTAAGGCTTACTTGTTCAGTCGCACTGTGGGGAGGTAGGGAGGGATGCTACAAACAAATAACACTGGCGTGGGCTCGCAGTGCCTCAGCCACCCTGGGTCTGCCCCCGCTCACGGCGCGTGTAGCCTCCCTGTCCACACTGCTCGGACTCTAGGTTGTTCCGCCGGGAACAATCCGAGGCCGGCCCTGGGCTGCATGCACCTCCCAGGTCCAAGCCGCTCAGGTTCAGGCACTCGGGTAGTCCTCAAGAGCGCAGACTCAGTTGGGCCTGCATTTTGCTCTTCCCAGGTCCGAGCAGCTCAGGTGATGAGGTGTTTGGCGAGCACCAATTGCTGCGACTTATCGCCTCCCCGCCAACTCGGTTATCTGGGTGTAAAACCGGCGCACCTTTCTCAGGCAAGTTTGACCGTCCAGACCCCCAAGAAGTTTTAGTTAGCAAAGAAGCCTGCTTACAGTTTTATAGATAATGTCTCTCTGGGGCTGCGATTGCCCCCCTCCGGCTCTGGCTGCCTGTCACCGGAGGGGGAAGATCTGCAGCCGGCTATCTCTGTTCAGTCCTTTGTTCTGTGCGCGGGCCTGGCGGTCTTAGGTTAGGGCTGGCTTTTCGTGTGGTAGATATCCCACAGTCTGGTTTGCTAGCCCAAATTATTTCACTCAGATAGCGCTCAGGGTATTCAGGCCAGATTCTTACTCTCAGCGATGCAGCCCATGCCGCGCCTCCCTGCCCAGCCCCAGCTTGCTAATGGCGGATGCAGGCGTCTGCGCTGCTTCTCCACTGGGGGAGTTACCATAGGGCTCACAATCTGCGAGTTTTAATTGTTTATTTATTTTTTCTCCCTGTTATGTTGCCCTCTGTGCTTCCAAAGCTCGGCACAGATTCGGCAGTGAGAAGGTTTCCTGGTGTTTGGAAACTTCTCTCTTTTTAAGATTCCCTTCCCGGGACGGAACTCCGTCCCTCCCTCTTTTGTCTCTTTTTTTTTTGTTTTTAATATTTTTTCCTACCTCCTTTCGAAGAGTTGGGTTTCTTTTCTGGGTGCCTGATGTCCTCTGCCGGCATTCAGAAGTTGTTTTGTGGAATTTACTCAACGTTTAAATGCTCTTTTGATGAATTTGTGGGGGAGAAAGTGTTCTCCCCGTCCTACTCCTCCGCCATCTTGGCTCCTCCCCTGTTGCACACTTTAGACATATATAACATATAGCTTAGTAACCTGAGTGTTTTTTTTTTTTTTTAATTTCCCTACAAATTACCACTAACAATCTGGGAGAGTGAGGATATATTCTTGGAAGTCTGGGAGATATGGTGCCCTATATGAAATTTCTCTGAAATCCCATGTTCATGGAATTCACATGTTACATTCTACTCTGTAATATAACCTTATTTGTTTCAATATATGAAAAAATGCTTTAAATTGATCACCTAGAATTGCATACCATGTTTATCCCAGTTTAATGTCACACTCATACACCGCTAGCTGGCCTATTTTCCCTTAGAGGGTAGAAATATATTGATAGAATTCTCAAGGAAATGGGGATGCATTCAAGGGTGGTCTCATGGAAAACCGGAACAATAGCTCCTCATTGTTATTACAGCCACAGCCATGGTGATCACAAAAAGATCAAGAGACCTAGTGATAAACCTCTCATCCTGTCATCTCTGAGCCTCCCACACCCCATTAAGATAGGAGTAGATTAATGCAAATTTGTTTTTATCTAATGAAGATGTTTCTGGTTTTTGAAAATGCTTTTTGGTTTTTTTCTTAATGCATTTCTCCAATAAAATAATGCAGAGTCATTTAAAAAAGAAAGGTAAGGTTATCAGTATTTTTACTTGGTCAGAGACAGTGATTCATATTAAGAAGCCTACTACACAGTAAAAATAGAGAAAAGACAAGGTAAATATACAACCAGAAGTGAATCTCAGGCAAACCAAGACTTGTAATTGGAATTGATACTCGAAGGAGGAAAGGACACTCAGAAAATCTGAAGTGGAAATCCCTGCTCTCCTAAGTCTGAGGAGCATAGTGGGCTATAAAGACAGATACTCTGGTCGTCAGGACATGGTGGAAGTTCATGAGGTCTTCCTCAGCTTCTCAGCCTAGAACATAGGAGGTTGAAATTCCAAGATAGAGAATCAAGTTTTTTTTAAAGCAAAATTTCCCCTCTAAAGCTTCATTTTGTAAAAATGATGTTTTGCTTGTTCAGAGCTTTATTTTCTTCTTTTAAAAAAGTGCGAATGTTCATACCACTGCATTAATGAGCAATGGCAACCTTCTTCCTGCATCGTCTTTCCAAAGGTTTTTTCTCTTTTAGGTTTGTTTTGTTTATGTGTTTTTTGCCTCTGCCTTTCATATTAAGTGTGATTTTTCTCAAACGTCTAGTGATATCAGATGCTCATTCGCACTTTGTTGTGGTTTAGTTGTTATGTCCTGTCTCTTTTACAGCCCCCTGGAGTGTAGCTCACCAGGCTCCAAGGGACTCTCCAGGCAAGGATACTGGAGCAGGTTGCCATTTCCTTCTCCAAGGGATCTTCCCAACCTGGGGATTGAACCTGTGCCTCCTGTATTGCAGGTTTGCCACTGAGCCACTTGAAAAGCCCAATTCATTTATACTTAATAGGTTGTAAATCTGGGATTTGAGCAGAAGAAGATGGCCTCACTTCATTCTCAGCTGAGACTGGCATCCCAGATTCTTAAGATCTTTTATTCAAAATCTTCAGAAAAATAGGCTTTCGACTTTCAAGGCACCTGGGGTTTTTTTTAGCATTTCCTTCATTGGGCCCTCAAGATTCAACTTCCTTCAGCTAATCCAGTTACCACTTCTCCGTCCACTCTAAATTCCCAAAACATCTCACCTGCTGTCATTTCTTGCTTATTGTATAAATCCTTTGGCATTCGTAACTTTAAAAAAAAATTTTTTTTTTTACTGTCATTTCCATAGGTTCTCAGAAAGAAACAGAAAAAAATACGTCTTTAGTTCATCATGCTTAGTATAAGAGTAGCTTTCACTGATTTTCTTAAGATATATTATAAGGTGCTCAGGGGAAGAGTTCCTGTCTTGCTAATGTCTCTGTTTCCTAGCAGATAGTGAGCACTCAGTAAGCACCCACCAAGTGAATGGGAGAAATAAGAGAATTGAGTTTTAAAAACCTCTCAGACAGCAATCTAGCGACTAGCCACAAGGGGGCACTGCCTGTGTTCATATTAACTTTCAAGATTAGCTCAAAATTCAGAGAAACCTCCAGTTAGAGATCAGACAGGCTGATATACAGAACAGCATATATTTTAACATTACGACAGCATTCATAGTGTTCCTCTAAGCCCAGGGGAGTTTCTTGAAGCAAAAAAGCCCTTTTAGGAAGTAATTTTTTTGCTGAAATAAGTGATAGGGATGTGCCTTGAAGATTTATTAATAATCCTATGGATGCACCTGACATGTGAGTATTGAGGGCTTCTGGACCTTACACAGGGAATTCTAAAGGGGTGGAAAATCTGTGAGAGAAGGAGGTGAGGTATAACTGGGTCTATGAAAAGAGAAACAGGAGAATCAGAGGGAGGGAGGAGGGGAGGAGGGAAGGAAGAAGAAAAGGGAAAAGCACAGAGCCAGGGCTGGGGAATTAGGGAAAAGAGTGTCCATTGCAGCTCTCAGAAAGGTGATCTGAAATGGTTTTGCCTATCTTTCTTTGATTTTCTAAATAGGTGTGAGTGCCCAACAGCTGAATCAGAGTCCTCAGTCTATGTCCATTCAGGAGGGAGAGGACGTCTCCATGAACTGCAATTCCTCAAGCATGTTAAACCTCTTGCTGTGGTACAAGCAGGATGCCAGAGAAGGCCCAATCCTACTAATAAAATTACTTAAGGGTGGTGAGTTGGCCAGAAATGGGAAACTGACTGCTCAGTTTGGAGGAACAAAAAAGGACAGCTTACTGAACATTTCGGCCTCTGAACCTAAAGATGCAGGCACCTACGTTTGTGCTGGCAGCACAGTGCTCCCCAAGCACCTGCAGCCTGCACTCAAACTGGCAATGAGCACACCAGTCACCGTGCTTTCCCAGTTCCTGCTCTCTTGACATGAGATGCAACTGTGCGCACGACCCCTGCCCCCGCCCCCTGCCCTTCTGCTACTGCAAACTCATGTAGTCAAGGTGCATTACCTCTGCTTAATGAACACAACTCCTTTCTACTCTATAGAGTAGGTTTGCTTACTTATTTTGTCAGGATATAAAGAGAAAGGATCAATATACAATCACAATCAAATGTTTAGCATATTTCTCCTACAAATGGATAGATATTATGTAATGAGTAGTAAATAACCACAAAGATCTAATGTACAGTATAATGAATTTAGACAAGATGTCCTTTTCATTATAGGGGACTGGAATGCAAAAATAGGAAGTCAAGAAACACCTGGAGTAACAGGCAAATTTGGCCTTGGAATACAGAATGAAGCAGGGCAAAGACTAATAGAGTTTTGCCAAGAAGATGCACTGGTCAAAACAAACACCCTCTTCCAACAACACAAGAGAAGACTCTATACATGGACATCACCAGATGGTCAACACCAAAATCAGATTGATTATATTCTTTGCAGCCAAAGATGGAGAAACTCTATACAGTCAACAAAAACAAGACCAGGAGCTGACTGTGGCTCAGACCATGAACTCCTTCTTGCCAAATTCAGACTTAAATTGAAGAAAGTAGGGAAAACCACTAGACCACTCAGGTATGACCTAAATCAAATCCCTATTGATTATACAGTGGAAGTGAGAAATAGATTTAAGGGCCTAGATCTGATAGATAGAGTGCCTGATGAACTATGGAATGAGGTTCATGACATTGTACAGGAGACAGGGATCAAGACTATCCCCATGGAAAAGAAATGCAAAAAAGTAAAATGGCTGTCTGGGGAGGCCTTACAAATAGCTGTGAAAAGAAGAGAAGTGAAAAGCAAAGGAGAAAAGGAAAGATATAAACATCTGAATGCAGAGTTCCTAAGAATAGCAAGAAGAGATAAGAAAGCCTTCTTCAGCAATCAATGCAAAGAAATAGAGGAAAACAACAGAATGGGAAAGACTAGAGATCTCTTCAAGAAAATCAGAGATACCAAGGGAACATTTCATGCAAAGATGGGCTCAATAAAGGACAGAAATGGTATGGACCTAACAGAAGCAGAAGATATTAATAAGAGATGGCAAGAATACACAGAAGAACTGTACAAAATAGAGCTTCACGACCCAGATAATCACGATGGTGTGATCACTCACCTAGAGCCAGACATTCTGGAATGTGAAGTCAAGTGGGCCTTAGAAAGCATCACTATGAACAAAGCTAGTGGAGGTGATAGAATTCCAGTTGAGCTATTCCAAATCCTGAAAGATGATGCTGTGAAAGTGCTGCGCTCAATATGCCAGCAAATTTGGAAAACTCAGCAGTGGCCACAGGACTGGAAAAGCTGTTTTCATTCCAATCCCAAAGAAAGGCAATGCCAAAGAATGCTCAACCTACTGCACAACTACACTCATCTCACATGCTAGTAAAGTAATGCTCAAAATTCTCCAAGCCAAGCTTCAGCAATATGTGAACCATGAACTTCCTGATGTTCAAGCTGATTTTAGAAAAGGCAGAGGAACCAGAGATCAAATTGCCAACATCTGATGAATCATGGAAAAAGCAAGGTGGTTCCAGAAAAACATCTATTTCTGCTTTATTGATTATGCCAAAGCCTTTGACTGTGTGGATCACAATAAACTGTGGAAAATTCTGAAAGAGATGGGAATACCAGACCACCTGATCTGCCTCTTGAGAAATCTGTATGCAGGTCAGGAAGCAACAGTTAGAACTGGACATGGAACAACAGACTGATTCCAAATAGGAAAAGGAGTTCGTCAAGGCTGTATATTGTCACCCTGCTTATTTAACTTATATGCAGAGTACATCATGAGAAACACTGGACTGGAAGAAACACAAGCTGGAATCAAGATTGCCAGGAGAAATATCAATAACCTCAGCTATGCAGATGACACCACCCTTATGGCAGAATGTGAAGAGGAACTCAAAAGCCTCTTGATGAAAGTGAAAAAGGAGAGTGAAAAAGTTGGCTTAAGGCTCAACATTCAGAAAACGAAGATCATGGCATCCAGTCCCATCACTTCATGGGAAATAGATGGGGAAATAGTGGAAGCAGTGTCAGACTTTATTTTTCTGGGCTCCAAAATCACTGCAGATGGTGACTGCAGCCATGAAATTAAAAGACGCTTACTCTTGGAAGGAAAGTTATGACCAACCTAGATAGCATATTCAAAAGCAGAGACATTACTTTGCCAACAAAGGTTCGTCTAGTCAAGGCTATGGTTTTTCCTGTGGTCATGTATAGATGTGAGAGTTGGACTGTGAAGAAGGCTGAGCACCGAAGAATTGATGCTTTTAAAGTGTGGTGTTGGAGAAGACTCTTGAGAGTCCCTTGGATTGCAAGGAGATCCAACCAGTCCATTCTAAAGGAGATCAACTCTGGGTGTTCTTTGGAAGGAATGATGCTAAAACTGAAACTCCAGTACTTTGGCCACCTCATGGGAAGTGTTGACTCATTGGTAAAGATTCTGATGCTGGGAGGGATTGGGAGCAAGAGGAGAAGGGGACGGCAGAGGATGAGATGGCTGGATGGCATCACTGACTCGACAGACATGAGTCTGAGTGAACTCCGGGAGTTGGTGATGGACAGGGAGGCCTGGCATGCTGCGATTGATGGGGTCGCGAAGAGTCGGACACGACTGAGCCACTGAACTGAACTGAACTGAACTGAACACCTTAAACTCACATGCTGTTACACATCAAGTTTATTCAATTAAACACAAATAAATAAAATATAAAATAAAACAAAAGGATAGCCATCAATCAAATAGAGTTGAGAGACCAGGAATAAATCCATGCATCTGTGGCCAATTAATTTTCAATGAAGTGCCAAGGCCATTCAAAAAGGAAGTGACACAGGGACAACTGGATAGCTGTATGCAAGAGCACATACATATGTAAGAATTAATTCAAATGGTTCAAAGGCTTGAACATAAAAGCTATAACTAGAAACCCTTAGAAGAAAACATATGTAAAATTTGGTGACCTTCGACTATTTAACAGTTTCTTAGATGTGACATCAAAAGCAAAATAACCAAAGAAAAAATAAGTAAGTTCAACTTCATCAAAATTTAAAATTTTTGTGCATCAAAGGTCACAAAGTTTTCCACAAATGAGAGTGAAAAGGCAACCCCAAAAATGGAAATCTATATTCACAAATCATGTATCTGGTGAAGATATAAAATTGACACTATATTTAAAAAGTAACTTACAATTCAGTAATGAAAAGACAAATACCAATTTAAAAATGGGCTAAGAATTTGAATAGTCATTGCTCCAAATAAGATCTGTAAATGGCCAGTGAGACCAAGAAAAGATGCTCAACATCATTCTTCATTAGGGAATGTAGATCAAAATCATGAGATACCACATCACACTGACTAGAATAGACATCTTTCTTTAAATGGAAAATGATAAGTGTTGGTGAGACTGTGGAGAAATAGAAATGCTACATGATGTAGCCACTTTGGAAAACAGCTTGGCAGTTCTTTAATTGGTTAAAAATAGAGTTACCATTTTGGAGAAGGCAATGGCACCCCACTCCAGTACTCTTGCCTGGAAAATCCCAAGGATGGAGGAACCTGGTGGGCTGCAGTCCATGGGGTTGCTGGGAGTCGGACACGACTGAGCACTTTCACTTTTCACTTTTCACTTTCATGCACTGGAGAAGGAAATGGCAACCCACTCCAGTGTTCTTACCTGGAGAATCCCAGGGATGGGGGAGCCTGGTGGTCTGCCGTCTATGGGGTCACACAGAGTCGGACACGACTGAAGTGACTTAGCAGTAGCAGAGTTACCGTTTGACCCAGTATTACACCCCTAGGTGTCTATGGAAGGATTGAAAACATGTTTGCAAAAGCTTATATACAAATGTTCATAGCAGCATGATTCCTAATAGCCAAAAAATTGAAACAACCCAAGTGTCCATCCACTAAAAAAGAGATATATGAAATGTGGCTTATCCATATTATCACATTATATTGCATTATATTCATATTAGGATTATGTCAAATTCTACA
Source organism: Bos taurus (assembly GCF_002263795.3). Classification (NCBI taxonomy): domain Eukaryota; kingdom Metazoa; phylum Chordata; class Mammalia; order Artiodactyla; family Bovidae; genus Bos; species Bos taurus. The sequence goes on along the minus strand of NC_037337.1, from coordinate 22,703,755 downwards.
CCCAACAATTAGAAATTAATCTAATTTGGCTGAAAAGAAAACAAAACTAAAGAGCCAAACTCATAAAAAACTGATCTCTTGACAGAATCTAACAGAAATACAAATAATCCACAAAAACATAATTAAAACACTCCATATATTTATATACTTTAAAACACACTACATACAATTTTATGATAGGACTCAAATTATTTTAATTCAATAAAAATGAAAACACCACCTGTCAAGTTTGTTGGATGCAACTAAAACAATACCTAAAAGGATATTTCTAGTCCTAAATTATGTATTAGAAAAGAAGAGGTTGCATGTCCACTGAACTGAGCAATCAACTTAACATAGAAAAGGGGCAACAAATAAATCCCAAACAGAATAATAAATCAAAATTTAATTAATAAAATAGAGCAAAAGCAAAATATCATTTGAAATGACAAATAATGTTGATAAACCTCTGGCAAAACTGGTGAAAGAGGAAGCAATTGATAAAAAGAAACAACATTAGGAATGGGAAAGAAAAGAGAATATCATTAAAGATACAATAGATTTATAGCGATAGAAATAATTCATGCTAATAAATTGAAAACAGACACAATAGTTGATTTCATAGGGCAAAAAAAGAAAAAACCTCACCAACACTGACAAGAAAAATATCTGCACTACTACATATAAAATAGATAACTAATAGCAACCTGCTCCATAGCACTGGGAACTCTTCTCAATACTCTGTAATGATCTTTGTGGGAAAAGAAGTTTTTAAAATGTGGATACATATTTATATGTGTATAACTGATTCACTTTGCTATACAGCAGAAACTAACACATTTTAAATCAACTATACACCAATTAAATTTTTAAAAATGAGAAAAAATCTGAATATATCTATCAAAACAACAAAATTGAATTAGTAGCTAAATGTTTACACACAAAAACACGCACAGACACACACACAGGGACATACCAATCTCAGGTCCAGTTTTATGAAAAGATATTTTAAAAGATAATTAGCATCATTTAAAAATTATTTTGGAAAGAAAACAAAGAAAAATCTTCCTAATTCATTTTGTGACGCTTTACAACTTTGATTTAAAAAAAAAAAGTTAAGACAATTGAATAGGAGAAATTTCTTCCTGAAAATAACTGAAAAATAAAAATTAAAAATATTGGCAAATCTAAACTGTAATGAATACATGACATAAAATAATATGAGTAATTAGAGTTCATTTTAGAAATATGTGGAAAATAACATTAGGAAAATCCATTGGGTCACAAAGAGTTGGACGTGACTGAAAATGTGCACATGTTTTGATGTAATTTCAACTTAGTAGCTTAAAAGAAAAAATTGCAAGAGTATCTCAGTAGATAATATTTTTTAATTGATGTTTTATTATGGACATTTTCAAATATGTACAAAGGAAGATAGAATAATGTAAATAATAATAAATAATATAATATAAATAGTAAACAATATAAATAATAATATAGGTATGCCTCACCGGAATTCAACAATTATCAGTAATCTCAGCATGACTAATTTTTCTTCATTCATACTCCTTCATCCCCTCTCACCCTCACCCAGTTGAATTACTTTAAAGCAGTTCCTTTGATCACAATCCCTTCCTGCATCTCAGATCTTCCTTCTGAGATTTCGTGTGTGTGTGTGTGTGTGTGTGTGTGTGTGTGTGTGTGTGTGTGTTTGATCACACCTAGCTGCATGAGGGATCTTCGTTTCCTGACTGGGAATGGAACCCACATCCCTTGCATTGAGACCTCAAAGTCCTAACTATTGGACCAGCAGGGAAGTCTCATTCTGAGAGATTGCTTTTGCTCCTTTCTTTCTAGGAACAAAGTCTGCAGTCTTAATTTCAACCTCATTTTTTTTTCCAACCTCATTCTTGAAGATAGTTTACTCATAATTTTAGTTTATTACTCATTAATTTATTACTCGTTAATAGGTTAATAGTTATTTTCTATCAGTATTTTGAAGACATTTTCCAGTATATTATAGCTTCCATTGCTGATTTTGATATATCTGCTCAGTGTCATTGCCATTCCTTTGTCAATAACTTTTTTTTTCTTTCTGACTACTTTTAAAATCTTCTCTTTGACTTGGCAATATTTCTAAAATATGGCTGTTTATAGAAATAACCTGAGTTGCTGGTTTAGAAAATGTAGACTCTCAGGTCTCTTCCTTGGCGATTCTATGTTATACTGAATTCACAAAAATTCACATCTATCTTTCAATTCATGAATTATCCTTTTAATTCTATTAATCTATTGTTTGGCCCATCCACTGAATTATGACATCCAACAATTACATTATTTCATTTATGAAAGTTATATTTGGTTCTTTATCCAATCCACCTAGCCAGTTTTTTCATCTTGATTCTTTTCTCATCGTTGACTTCCTGTATTATCTTTTTAATGTTGCACACACAGATATTTTAGATTTAATAATTCCAAATTTGAAAACCCTGGGAATATCGACGTGTTGCTTATTTTCTAGCGGCTCTCATGTCTTCCAGGATAATGAGAGCAATAGTGAGTCTTCAAAGGAGTTTTGGGAAAGAAGTTTTGCCTCTCTCCCCACCTGTTCCTCTGTTCCAGCTCTCCACAGAATGCTTCAGCCCTTCACCCCACAGCGTGGGTTCCTCCTGGAACTAACAGCATTTTCTAACTTTCTGGTGTACCGTTTCCCTCTGCCTTCGCTGAGCCACAACCACTATTAGCGGTATGGGTAGCTTGGAGTAGTCTGTCCTTCAACGGTGACGCAATTTTGGAAGAACCTATCATCACTGTTAAAACATGTGGATTCAAGTTTACAGCTATTCTTCACCAGCTCACAAGATGGCAGTGCTCTGTTTTAAATGACTCCGAGTGACTGATGGGAGGGATTTGAATTTGAATTAGAGCTAAACGATACTTGTTTTCCTGGCTGGCTGAATAGTCAAATTGCTATTTCCCTTTTGTGGTGTGTGTGTCTGTGTCTGTGTCTGTGTATCTGCACACATGCGTGCACATACATGTGCTAGAGAGAGAGGGTGTTGGTTTAAAAAAAGAAAGCTTGAGGCAGTGAAAACAAACCCAAGAAGCGAAGGATGGAGACGTGGCCACGAGCTTCACTAGTGATCTTCTGGCTTCAACTGAGCTGTGAGTAGCACAACTCTTAATATAAAAGATGAGGGACAGTCAGGAAAATCTGAGGATTAATCCTCAGAAAACACAAGGAGGGGAAAGTGAAATTCATTCTGACTTATCTGGGAGCATCTAATGTTTTTACCGGAGAATATTTATGATCTCTGACAAGATTTGACCTGACATCATTCATTCTCTGACCAATTTATTTATTGATCTTTTCTAAACAGTGGTGAAGAGTGATGACCACGTGATGCAGAGCCCCCCATCTCTGATTGTCCATGAGGGAAGCAATGCAACTCTCAGTTGCAGTTACAAAGTGACTAACTTTCAAAGCCTGCACTGGTATAAGCAGGAAGAGAAAGTTCCCACATTTCTATTTGCGCTAATTTCAACTGGGATTGAGAAGAAGTCAGGAAGATTAGTAGGCACATTAGACAGAAAAGAACTTCTCAGCACCCTGCACATCACAGTCACTGAGCTCGGAGACTCAGCCACCTACCTCTGTGCAGTGGAGGCACAGTGCTTTCTAGGCACCTGCAGCCTGGACCCAAATGCTACAACTGAGGCTCCTGCAACTGTTAGATGGGTTTCTTGCTAAATCACGCATGCCTTCAAAATCAAGCTGTAAGGAAAAGCAGCTATTGGTGCTTTTTGCCGATGTTGACAATTACTCAGGAAGCTTAATGAGTCAGCTCAGACCAACTCATATCACTCTATTAGTGCTTTGCTACGGAAGTCAGCATAGCTAATATTTTCAGTGAATACCAACTCCATTACCACACTATTATGGCCTGTGGTAGAAAGAAAGCCTTTTACCAGGATTGCACCAGCAACTAGCATGTGTACCACCCATCATTCACTTTGCCTGACAGCTTCTATGGATAAAAAGTTCAGTTTATTTTTGGTTTTCTAGTCCCACCTAGAATAGACTTATTTACAGATGGAGTTCTCCCTGCAACTTGTTTGCTGGACCTATTAGCAAAGAACAAAAAGTGAAAACCAAGGCATCGTTGCTCGATTCAAATGAAAGTTTTTCTTCCCTACTTTCAGTATTCTCACTCACTCCCTTGATTTGAGAGTTGTTGCTTATACTAGGTGCTTCATGAAAATGACATAGTAGAATTTTCTTAAGATATAACACATTAATTTGAACACTTAGTATCTTAAGCAGTCTCCCCCCCAAAAAATAAGTGTTAGCCAACCCAAATTATGCAAAACTAACATAAGCTTAGCCTGGTTGAGTTATGATATATTTTTCCATGAAATATTCTTTCATCATATTTATTGTATTAACAAAGAGTTTGTAATGAAAACAACTGTTTATTGAGATGAGAAAATACTATGTGCTTCGTTGGAGAAGGAAATGGCAACCCACTCCAGTACTCTTGCCTGGGAAATTCCATGGACAGAGGAGCCTGGTAGGCTGCAGTCCATGGGGTCGCAAAGAATCAGACACGACTGAGCGACTTCACTTTCTTTCTTTCTTTCTTGTACTTCACAAATATTACTTCATTGAATTTTCAATGTAACTCTGATTGATCATTGTTCCTATTCCCTGTTAACAGATCAGGAAATGCAATTTCAGGAAGACTAAGGTATCCCCGCATAAAAAAACCTGATAGAATTTGAAATTAAGACTATAGAACTCCAAAGGCTATGCTTTCTCCAATACATGCCCCATGTTATATATCACGGGAAGAAAAATTATCACAGCATGACCACAATTTTATACCAGAGAAATACACAAAACATCAGAATAGCACATTTGACACATGAATAAAGTAACATGTTCACAATAACATGAGAATTAAACAACACCAAAATGTTTGCAGCAATATTATTGATAGTTGTCTTTGAGTACTGTGTGTGTGCTGAGTCACTTCAGTTTTGTCCTATTCTTTGCGACCCCGTGGACTGTAGCCTGCCAGCTCCTCTGTTCATGGGATTCTTCAGGCAAGAGCACTAGAGAGGGTTGCCATTTGCTCCTCCAGGGGATTTTCCTGACCAAGGGATTGAACCTGCATCTCTTTACATCTACTTTACATCTACAGTGCACTTCTTTGCATAGGCAGGCAGGTTCTTTACTACTAATACCACCTGGGAAACCCAAAGGCTTAGTACTATTTATTATTTTTCTGCTTTATAATATTCTTTACTGTTTAAACTGCCTGCAAGGAGAAAAAAATACAATATGTTTCATTTTAAAATAACAAAATCCCAATGAAACATGTAAAATATCATGTAGGAAACGAGTTGCCAGTCCAGGTTCGATGCACGATGCTGGATGCATGGGGCTGGTGCACTGGGACGGCCCAGAGGGATGGTATGGGGAGGGAGGAGGGAGGAAGGTTCAGGATGGGGAACACATGTATACCTGTGGCGGATTCATTTTGATATTTGGCAAAACTAATACAATTATGTGAAGTTTAAAAATAAAATAAAATTAGAAAAAAAATAAAATAAAATAAAATAACAAAATCCCAGGAAACTGAAACTGCATTATAGGGTTATTATCTGACATATACAGTGTCGCTGGATTATGACAAGACCAATACAAGACCAAATGACACAGCATTAAAACAAGATTTTTTATTGGTAGCAGATTAATGCTATCCCTTAAACTGGGAAGATGCTAAAGCTACAAAATGACCTATTTCTCCTGATAATCAGTTTTAAAGATTAACCTATAAGTGGAGTGTTCTAATACCCTGTCTGTAGAAGAATGCAGACAATAAAGACAACTTGGGCTCATGAGTGTTAAGAAAACACATCACAAGTTGAGCACAGCTCTGATTACACTGACCAGGAAAGGAGGAGACAGAGCAGGAGAACAGCAGATAATCATTAAAGGAAGAAACAGAGTTAAATGTGCCAGGATGTTGCTGCCTTTCTTCAGCCTCCACACACCTCTCTTTCCATTTTTCTTTCCTCCTTTTCTTTCTACACAAAGAGCCAGAAGCCAGGGATGGGATAAGAACTCATCTTTAATTTATTTAAGGCTACAAAGTTGAAGTAAGAAACTCTATGGCAAATATAAAGTGAAGACAACAGGAAGAACAAGACAAAATATTTCTTTTTTCATTTGAAGTCGTAGGAAGAAAAGGTCTAGGAGGCTGATGACTAATCACTCTGCAGGTGGCCTTCTTTAATGCAGGAGGTGTGTTCCTCAAAAGTTGTATGTAAACTGGGTTTTTATCTTATCACCCTCCCCCGATTCTTAATCCTCAAGAAGTATACAAGGCCAAACACTGAAAAATAAAAATCACAGTGTTAACTCATTATTCACTGTAGAAATCATCTTACCCTCAGCAATTTACAGTCCACATGCCCTCAAGTTTTCCCATATACAAGACCTGTCAGACACTTAGCCTCCAATGCATTAAATACACAGTCATATATAAGTGTTTATAAGTTATGATAAGTTTTTAATATTTATAAAATTCATGTGGTGGGTAAAGGAAGTCTATTGCATTATTTGATCTGGTTTTCAATCTGTTTAAAATATTTCTTAATTTTAGTTACTCCTTTCATGCATGGTAAGGAAGGGAGTTTATGAGATTTTCAACATATAGGCTGAATTCAGGGCCCTTTTATGACAACCTGGGACATGGTTTTTACCTGGCCATCTCCCTTGTCATTCTTGACAACTCATCAAGATAAAGTAGGTCCTTTTCATTCTCAGCAGATGGCTATATAGTCATGAATCCCATGAATTCTACTGAATTTTTCCTAAAGAAGAAATTTACTAGAAGAAAAAAAAAATGAGAAACATGAAACTTGAGGTGCTATATTCAGAAACAAAATATTCACCCATAGGATGGAGCCTACTTGTTAGAGTATATTTTTTAAAATACTCTAAAATATAGAGATTCAGTTCAGTTAAGTCACTCAGTCATGTCCAACTCTTTGCGACCACATAGACTGCAGCACACCAGGCTTCCCTGTCCATCACCAACTCCCGGAGCTTGCTCAAATTCAGGTTGATTGAGTCAGTGATGCCATCCAACCATCTCATCCTGTCATCCCCTTCTCCTCCTGCCTTCAATCTTTTTCAGCATCAGAGTCTTTTCAGATGAGTCAGTTCTTTGCATCAGATGGCCAAAGTATTGGAGTTTCAGCTTCAGCATCAGCCCTTCCAATGAATATTCAGGACTGATTCCCTTTAGGATGGACTGGTTGGATCTCCTTACAGTCCAAGGGACTCTCAAGAGTCTTCTCCAACACCACAGTTCAAAAACATCAATTCTTCGGCACTCACCTTTCGTTACAGTCCAAATCTCACATCCATACATGACTACTGGAAAAACTATAGCTTTGACTAGACGGACCTTTGTCGGCAAAGTAATGTCTCTGGTTTTTAGTATGCTGTCTAGGTTGGTCATAGCTTCTCTTCCAAGGTACAAGTGTCTTTTAATTTCATGGCTGCAGTCACCATCTGCAGTGACTTTGGAGCCCAAGAAAACATAGTCTCTCACTGCTTCCATTTTTCCCCATCTATTTCCCATGAAGTGATGGGAGCAGGTGACATGATCTTAGTTTTTTGAATGTTGAGCTTTAAGCCAGCTTTTCCAGAAATTGCACTCATCTCACATGCTAGCAAAGTAACACTCAAAATTCTGCAAGCCAGGCTTCAACAGTACATGAACAATGAACTTCCAGATGTTCAAACTGGATTTAGAAAAGGCAGAGGAACCAGAGATCAAATTGCAAACATCCATTGGATGATTGAAAAAGCAAGAGAATTCCAGAAAAACATCTACTTCTGCTTTATTGTTTACACCAAAGCCTTTGACTATGTAGATTAAAACAAACTGTGGAGAATTCAAGAGATGGGAATACCAGACCACATTACCTGCCTCCTGAGAAATGTGTATGCAGGTCAAGAAGCAATAGTTAGAACCAGCCATGGAACAACAGACTGGTTCCAAATCGGGAAAGGAGTACATCAAGGCTGTATATTGTCACCCTGCTTATTTAACGTATATGCAGAGTACATCATGAGAAATGCAAGGCTGGATGAAGCACAAGCTGGAATCAAGATTGCTGGGAGAAATATCAATAACCTCAGATATGCAGATGACACCACCCTTATGGCAGAAAGTGAAGAGGAACTAAAGCACCTGTTGATGAAAGTGAAAGAGGAGAGTGATAAAGTTGGCTTAAAACTCAACATTCAAAAATATAGAGATTATGAAGTGATATCAATAGTGTTTATAGGATAACATTAAGTTAAAGAAACAGTACAATGCCATCACCTTGTTTCAAGTGTTCTTAGTTTAATTTCTACTCAAAATCACTGCAGATGGTGATTGCAGCCATGAAATTAAAAGACACTTACTCCTTGGAAGGAAAGTTATGACCAACCTAGATAGCATATTAAAAAGCAGAGACATTACTTTGCCAACAAAGGTCCATCTAGTCAAGGCTATGGTTTTTCCAGTGGTCATGTATGGATGTGAAAGTTGGACTGTGAAGAAAGCTGAGCACCAAAGAATTGATGCTTTTGAACTGTGGTGTTGGAGAAGACTCTTGAGAGTCCCTTGGACTGCAAGGAGATCCAACCAGTTCATTCTAAAAGAGATCAGTCCTGGGTGTTTGGAAGGAATGACACGAAAGCTGAAACTCCAGTACTTTGGCCACCTCATGGGAAGAATTGACTCATTGGAAAAGACTCTGATGCTGGGACGGATTGGGGGCAAGTGGAGAAGGGGGCGACAGAGGATGAGATGGCTGGATGGCATCACTGACTTGATGGACGTGAGTTTGAGTGAACTCCAGGAGTTGGTGATGGATAGGGAGTCCTGGCGTGCTGCGATTCATGGGGTCGCAAAGAGTCAGACATGACTAATCGACTGAACTGAACTGAAATCAACTATGTTGTTTTATTTAAGCTTCTGCCTTAAAAACTATGTTTCTTATTCAATAGGATTTTTAAGGCTCTCCTCACCCCCTGCTTCTTTTTTTCCTTTTCTGACATGCTTGAATCCAGGGTATCCCACCTCTTCACAATATAACCAGAAAGTCCTCAGGAGATACACTCAAAACATAAATGAGTTCTTATAAGCTCCCACAGCCCTGAGTCTGTATCTCAAAATACATACATCTGGTGCTTTGATGGAAAGGCATCTCTCATGACCAAAACCTCCTGTGGAGTATTTGAACACATGTCTTTGCACTAGTTCAGAGCTACACAAGGAGGGCATTTACACAAATGGCATTCCGGGCATTGATACCACTTAAAACGCAGACCTCCATGAGCAGCAGGTCCTCTTACCCACCAGTCAAGCAGAATGTGCTCTTCTGCCCTTTCTGGACTCTAAGAAGCTACCCTATCATTCCAGACTATGACCCCCCATCCCCTCCTTTTTTCTTTTTTTCATTTTGCTGAATCTACCTAGACTTCTAAAAGAAAACATTGGTGTTAGACTTTTTGTCTGCTTGTATGTTTTTTTCCAGAAGACCTCTGAGATACAAAGAACATGGTAACTCCTCTCACAGCTGGTCATTGGCTCAGGGATATGAAGAGCTTGCAATTTAGTTTAGTCCTGGGGCGAAAACGCAGCTGAAATGGGAACTGTTTCTTTTTCATTCATTCCTGCTTCCTTCTATTAACAAGAACCAACAGAATTTACATCTCAAAAGAGTAACCTGTCACCAAAAGAAATATTCTAATTACAAGACCAGTATTTATTTGTCATAAAAAAAAAAAAGAACAAAGAAAATCATGTTAAAGAAACACCTATAACCTCAACCTACAGGAATTACCACTGTGGACAGTTAAGCATTTCTACTTTCCATTTCATCTTGTTCACAAACATGAAAAAATAAGTCTAGAGAGATGTGGGAAGTTTACATTATTTCAAAGAACCAGTGTTTTTCAAAGTCTCTGCAAGAAAAGATAGTTTTGTTTCTTTAAAAAAAAAAAATCTTCTTATGTAGTTCAGTTGAGCTCCTCCCATTTCTGATCTGAAACCCAGTGACCTGATTCTGAGACACTGTCCTCTTGGAAGCTGTCACCAAATAATGTAAACTCATTACCAAGAGATCCAGAAGAATGACGAATATGAAGTTTATCTTCACTTCACTTCTAGCACTGGCCCTTCCAGGTAACTGAGTCCTGTCCTGCATCTGAGTTGCCCTCCTGGAGGAGGCAGCCTGAATGAGCCTTGGTTGAGGTCTGCTTTGTGTTTCAGGGTTGAGAAGAGCAGACTGGATTAGATCCCAGGAGTCAGAAGTGTCTGGAGAAGAGGGGAAGACTGTGAGCCTCTTTTGTAATTATTATACTTCATCTAAGAGCTTCATTAGTCTCCTCTGGTATCGACAATATCCAAATCAGGCACCAGAATATATTCTCTACAGACAATGGGGATCCTCTGGAAAAGGATATGCCAGTTTTGCCACAGAACGGTTTTACTCAGATAATACAGCCAACACAACAAATTTGTACATCAAAAAGGTGGTGCCTGCAGACACAGCCTTGTATCTCTGTGCCCTGGAGAGGCACAAAGAGAATACTGCATAGGGTGGCCGTACAAGAACATCAACGCACAGGAGGAAGCAGAATGTAGCACCCAAAACCACACTGAGGAAACCAGAATTGAAAGAGACACGTGTACCCTAATGTTCATCGCAGCACTGTTTACAATAGCCAGGACATGGAAGCAGCCTAGATGTCCATCGGCAGATGAATAGATAAGAAAGCTGTGGTACCTATGCACGATGGAATATTACTCAGCTATTAAAAAGAATGCATTTGAATCAGTCCTAACGAGGTGGATGAAACTGGAGCCTATTATACAGAGTGAAGTAAGTCAGAAAGAAAAACACCAATACAGTATACTAAAGCATATATATGGAATTTAGAAAGATGATAACAATGAGCCTATATACGAGATAGCAAAAGAAACACAGATATAAAGAATAGACTTTTGGACTCTGTGGGAGAGGGCGAGGGTGGGATGATTTGAGAGAATAGCACTGAAACATGTATATTATCATATGTGAAATAGATTGCCAGTCCAGGTTCGATGCATGAGACAGGGTGTTCAGGGGCTGGTGCACTGGGATGACCCTGAGGGATGGGATGGGGAGGGAAGTATTGTACAATACTTTACAGTATTGTAAAGTAATTAGCATCCAATTAAAATAAATTAATTAAAAAATACACACTGATTTTTTTTTTTTGTAAGACACATCATGGTAGTTTGGAGATATGAGATCAGAAAAATTCTGCTCTGACTACATTACAGCTATTCAGTTGTAAGCAAATAGCTTAAGTTTTTGGAATTCTTATTTCCTGAAATTAGAGATAATAATACCATATTTCTTTGTCAGTTCTTACCTTTCCAGTTGGAGACAGGAGGCCAAGTGAGTAAGGGAAATTTTCACACAGGCTGCTTGAGTCAGAGGACACCTGCTGCAATGGTTCAAACCACACTTCTAACTGTCTACTACCATCCAAAGCCTAGCATCTTTGTACAAATGTTGGACAGGGTGTAAAAGACAAAGTAAGACTTTAAACCTAATTCATTATAAACTGTGTTAGCACAAGCAGCCTTGTTAGCCTTGTGTTAACCACAAGCGGCTCCCAGGCTAGAAACCTAGGGCTCGTGCAGTTCACAGTGAAGCCTGCACCAGCCTCACTGTGGCTGAATAACTGCACCAGTCATTATAAGAGAACTTATTTCTACATAAACAAAATGTTTGTCAAGTCTTAGCTCCAAACTTTGTAGCTAGTGTGAAACAACTGAGGACTCTTCTCAATTCCAGCTCAGCATCCCTGGCTCTTCCTCCTCTCTTGAACTGGAGGCACCAGCTTTATGGTTCACTGCCCCCTAAATCCTCTTCCTTAGTTGTCCCAGACCCACTGACAGAGCCCTCCCCCCCACTCCCTGGAATGCGCTGTGTATGTCTCCAACTCATCTTTTACATGGATAAATAAGAAAAAGCAACCTTCAGCTCTTCACTCTAGAGTAGACCAGTCAGTGGAAGATTGAACTGATTGTGCCAAGCATTCAGAAATCTCCATTGACCTCTCATGGGAAACAACTTTTGGTCTCAAAGAAAGAAGATAAGTTAAAGCTATAATCTTCATAATTAATTTTGTCTGATGATTGTTTTAAAATAGTTAAAAAGTGTGGAATCTAAACTATGGCACAAATGAACTTATCTATGAAACAGAAACAGACTCACAGACCTAGAAAACACACTTGTGGTTGCCAAGCGGAGTGGGGGAAAGATGGATTAGGATTAGCAGATGGATAAACAAAAAGGTCCTACTGTATAGCACAGGGAACTATGTTCAATATCCTGTGGTAAACCATAACAGGAAGGAATACAGAAAGGAATGTGTATATGTATAACTGAATCACATCACTTTGCTACATACCAGAAATTAACACATTATAAATCAACTATACTCCAATAAAAAAGTTATATATTGAATTGTCTTTAAGAGATGAATACCTTCTCATTTTTAAAAAGTTGGAACATTATTGGAACATTACAGGTAAGGCATAAGTCTTTCCTGCTCACATCTTCATCTGGTCTCTTTTCCTAGAGGTAAATGCTGCTTTAGGTTTATATGGTAATATATATTACAGCCCTTTATCATAATTAATATGGACATATATGTATACATGTACTCATGGAAAATATGTACTGTTATTTTGTGGCATTTTTACATAAATTTTAACAGACATGTTTTACTCAGCAACTTCCCTTTATTTTACTCACAAAATAGTCTTGAAGACAACCCATGTTAATAGATAGAGATCATTTCATTTCCTTTTAATTCATGCAAAGTAATTCATTGTATCAATGTTAATACATATGTTTTACTCAGCAACTTCCCTTTATTTTACTCACAAAATGGATTTGAAAACTAGCCATGTTGATAGATAGAGATCATTTCATTCCCTTTTAATTCATACAAAGTAATTCATTGTCTCAATTGTCTTCATCTTATTTAATACTACCAGTAATAGTAATAATACAATTTCTCTATGAGGTAGTGAACCAAGGCTTAGAAGATTAACTGACCAACATCACATGACTAGTAAGTGGCAGAATGGAACACAAATCAAATCTTCTGACTTTATTTAGAAGGTACTTCTGAATCTAGTCTAGGTTTTTCTTGTTTCTCATTGTCACCATGCTCAGTGACCAGGAAGAAGACTTTCTTCACAGAAACCCCTTTCTCCAGAGCCAACAAAGGTCTGTCTAGTCAAAGCTATGGTTTTTCCAGTAGTCATGTATGGATGTGAGAGTTGGGCTATAAAGACAGCTGAGCGCCGAAGAATCGATGCTTTTGAACTGTGGTGTTGGGAGAAGACTCTTGAGAGTCCCTTGGACTGCAAGGAGATCCAACCAGTCCATCCTAAAGGAAATCAGTCCTGAATATTTATTGTAAGGACTGATGTTGAAGCTGAAACTCCAATACCTTGGCCACCTGATTTGAAGAACGGACTCATTGGAAAAGACCCTGATACTGGGAAAGATTGAAGGAGGGAGGAGAAGGGAATGACAGAGGATGAGATGGTTGGATGGCATCACTGATTCAATGGACATAAGTTTGAGTAAACTCCGGGAGTTGGTGATGGACAGGGAGGCCTGGCGTGCTGTGGTTCATGGGGTCACAAAGAGTTGGACACGACTGAGTGACTGAACTGAAATGAACTGAATCTGAATATATGGCTTATATAAATCGCTGTTCATTTGGCATGATTTGTATGGTTCTTGGGCAGGATAGCAAAACCCCTCTCCTCCATATTTGTAAACTTTCCTATAATGCAACTCTGGTTGATGCTGCCAAGTTTTTCCTTCATTCCTTTCTCTCCAATCAAAGAAAACTATGTCTCTTCAAAATGCTCAATAACAGGGAATCAAGCCTGATGTTGAAGTCTAATAGGAAACATAAAAAGGATTAAACTCAGATAACTGTGGGGAATAGTGACATGATGGAGTGTCGACATATTGTATTGGTTGTCATGTTTCCACCTGTGGCTGCAGCATCACGCACAACTCCAGTGCTCTGCATGAGGCTGGCCATGCACACAGAGCAGAGTGGAGCCTTGGGCTTGTCGGAACACACCAGATTTTACTCGGGGAGATCAGAGGACTGCCCACATGTGCTGCCCAAGACTGCCATGGGCAGTTGTAATTCCATCTTCCTCAGCAGGGACTGAGTCACCTGGAGGTGGAAGCTTTTCTGAAAGATGCTTGCAGTGAAGGAGAGGGAAAGAGTAAAAGAGATCAGGCTGCAATTTCTTCTGCAGTCTTCTTCAGACACTGGGGCTTGTAGAGGTTCTAAACAGGTTGTCCAGAACTATTGCACTGTGAGTCACAGATCCAGCCTGGCCTGTTCTCTGTTGCTACTTTTTCTGCTGGTTTCAGCAGCACTCAAAGAATCATTCTATCCTAACCTGGCATCTTTACAGAAGGGGGATCTTGGCTCTGAACTGCAAATACTTTACAAGTAATCCAGTTATTTTCTTTCTTGGTTTAGGTGGCATCCCAGTGGGGAGATATGATATTTTTCAAGTGATTGTTCGAAGTTCAGCAGCTTCTAGGAACAGACAATTTTCTGAGAACTTGCAGAAAGCAGCCAACACTGTCATTCTCACCATCTGAGCTGTGAAGCCAGGAGACTAGAAGGAGTATGTCTGTGCACTCAGGATGCTCACAGTAAGAGGAACAATGAAAACTGTAAGACCAAAACCTCAGAGCTTGTACCCCAGACTCACCTGCTGCAGGAGCTGATGAGGACCCTCAGACCCTAAACGGAAAAGCATAACTGAAGAATGGAAAGGAAACAGATGATTGTGTTACAGGAAAAACCATCGCAAACTGCATTCACTGAAGGTTTTCAACTCACAGTCCTGAAATTGACTCTCACCTTTAAATCTTAAAAAATTAAAGAAAAAAAAAATCTGGCATTTTCTTTTAATGTAATTATGTTTCTATTTTCTTTAAACTTTTAGTAAAAGTTGCAGGGAGAAATATCAATAACCTCAGATATGCAGATGACACCACCCTTATGGCAGAAAGTGAAGAAGAACTAAAGAGCCTCTTGATGAAAGTGAAAGAGGAGAGTCAAAAAGTTGGCTTAAAACTCAACATTCAAAAGACTAAGATCATGGCATCTGGTCCCATCATTTCATGGCAAATAAATAGGGAAACAGTGGAAACTGTTTATTTTTGGGGGGGGGGCTCCAAAATCACTGCAGATGGTGATTGCAACCATGAAATTAAAAGATGCTTACTCCTTGGAAGGAAATTTATGACCAACCTAGACAGCATATTAAAAACCAGAGACATTACTTTGTCAACAAAGGTCCGTCTAGTCAAGGCTATGGTTTTTCCAGTAGTCATGTGTGGATGTGAGAGTTGAACTATAAAGAAAACTGAATACAGAAGAATTGATGCTTTTAAACTATGGTGTTGAAGAAGACTCTTGAGAGTCCCTTGGACTGCAAGAGATCCAACCAGTCCATCCTAAAGGAAATCAGTCCTGGGTGTTCATTGGAAGGACTGATATCAAAGCTGAAACGCAAATATTTTGGCCACCTGATGCGAAGAGCTGACTCATTTGAAAAGACCCTGATGTTGGGAAAGATTGAAGGCAGGGGGAGAAGGGGACGACACAGGGTGAGATGGTTAGATGGCATCACCAACTCAATGGACATGAGTTTGGGTAAACTCCAGGAGTTGGTGATGGACAGGGAAGCCTGGCGTGCTGTAATCCATGGGATTCACAAAGAGTCAGACACGACTGAGCAACTGAACTGAATATTGATGTGTGTATATATATATATATATATATATGCTGCTAAGTCACTTCAGTCGTGTCTGACTCTGTGTGACCTCATAGACGGCAGCCCACCAGGCTCCCCCATCCCTGGGATTCTCCAGGCAAGAACACTGGAGTGGGTTGCCATTTCCTTCTCCAATGCATGAAAGTGAAAAGTGAAAGTAAAGTCGCTCAGTCATGTCTGACCCTCAGCGACCCCATGGACCGCAGCCTTCCAAGGTCCTTTGTACACAGGATTCTATATAACAGAGTAGTAAATCACAACCCACTCCAGTATTCTTGCCTGGAAAATCCCACGGACAGAGAAACCTGGTGGACTGCAGTCCATAGGGCTGAGCATATATATATATATAAATGTTTTATTTTTCATATAGTACAGTTATGTGCATTCCTACATTTCAGTATATATTATTCTAATTTATTTTTATTTTTTTCTTAATGATAATAACCTTTAGTGAATTATCTTAACATAAAAATAATGCATTTCCATTATAGAAAATATGGCCACTCAGGTAAAGACATAAAAAAGAAATAAAATTAGGAGGGAGAACAAGATGGCAGAGGAGTAGGTGGATGTGGAGTACATCTCTCTCCATGGATAGCATCAGGAATACACCTTCAGATACAGAAGTACATGCAGAACAGCAAATGAGAGTGGACAGGAATATCTGATCAGCAGAAAAGAATATATAGACCTATAGACCTACACAAAACTCAGTAGGAGAAGGAACTAGGGGGAAAATAGGAGTGTTAGTAGGACTGGACCTGCTCTCAGCAAGTGAGGGAACTGAAGCAGGGGTCCAATCCCCACACTGGGGCAATTGTCTGAGTCAGAGAAGAAACATTTAGGGCTGAGAGTGAAAACAGCTGATCTGTGGCAGCTTAAATGGAATGAAAATCAGAGGGTCCTTGCCACAGCCATACAGACCCCAGATGGCACAGTGGCTGGGAGCTGGAGTTTAGGGATTGTGGAGCAATCCCCGGGTGAGGGCTGCTGTTGACTGCAGAGAGACAGATCAGGGGATGTGAGGGAGGAGTTTGTAGTGTGAAACGCCTGTGCAGAAAAGCCGGGCAGCCATGGAAGCAAGGCGATACTGCTGAGTCACACGTAGGGGGTGGAGCCATCACTATAGCCTCTCTTCCCCTACACGCCAGCATTGGCAGCTGAACAATAGGGAGGCTGGCCCATCAAATACCTGACCATAGAACTACAGAGTAGGACCCCACCCAGGGTGCCCCATTAAGTGCCTTATGCACCCCTCTACAGAGTAGGACCCCAACTGGTGGGAGGGGGGACGGGGCTCCTCTATGTGCCTGATGCACCTGAGAAACAGAGAAGGACCCCAGGCAAGGAAGCCCTCTAAGTGCCTGAATGGGCAGAGCCTTGGAGAAAGACTGGCCAAAGAAGCCTTCTGATCACAGCTACAAGAGGCTCAAAAAGACTCCGATAGGGCCATAACTCCTGCGGTGGAGGCAGTCCGTGTCCCTGCACACTTGGTGCCATCAGGGTCCCCACAAGCCAAGCAGCTGTGCCACCTTCATGCTCAACTCTTACTGGGGCAGAGCTGCCACAGGCAAGAAAAAGTCTTGCACCTATGCACACAGGGTAGCTTCAGTAGTGTCCAACTCTGCAACCCTGTAGACTGTGGCCTGCCAGGTTTCTCTGTCGATGGGGGCGGGAGGAGGGGGGCAGTGAGAAATTTTTTTAAGAGATTATAGTTGAAAATTTCCCCAACATGGAAAATCAAAGTCAATCAAGTCCAAGAGGCACAAAGAGTCCCATACAGGATAAACCCAAGGAGAAACATACCAAGACATATACTAATCAAACTAACAAAGACCAAACACAAATAAAGAATATTAAGAGCAGCAAGGGAGAAGCAACAAGTAACATACAAGGGAAACCCCATACACCTAACAGCTGATCTTTCAGCAGAAACTCTGCCAGCCAGAAGGGAATGGCAGGATATATTTAAAGTACTGAAAGGGAAAAACCTACAACCAAGATTACTGTACCCAGAAATGATCTCATTCAAAATTGATGGAGAAATAAAAAGCTTTTCAGACAAGCAAAAGTTAAGAGAATCCAGTAACACCAAACCAGCTTTACAACAAATGTTAAATGGACTTATATAGTCAAGAAATACAAGAGAAGAAAAAAGATCTACAAAATCAACCCCAAGCAGTTAAGAAAATGGCAATAGGAACATATATATCAATAATTCCTTTAAATGTGAATGGACTAAATGCTCCAACCAAAAGACACAGACTGGCTGAGTGGATATAAAAATAAGACCCATACATACGCTATCTACAAGAAACCCACCTCAGAACAAGACACATATAGACTTCCCATTCATGCAAATGGGAAGCAAAAGAAAGCTGGAGTAGCAATCCTCATATCAGACAAAATAGACCTCAAAATAAAGAAGGTTACAAAAAATAAGGAAGGACACTACATAATGATCAAGGGAACAATCCAAGAGGAAGACATAACAATTGTAAATACCTATGCATCCAGCATAGGAGTACCTCAATACATAAGACAAACACTAACAGACATAAAAGGAGAAATTGACGGTAACACAATAATAGTAGGAGACTTTAACACCCCACTCACACCAATGGACAAATCATCAAAACAGAAAATTAATAAGGAAACACAAGTCTTAAATGATACATTAGATGAGATGGATCTCATTGATATCTTCAAGACATTCCATCCAAATGCAGAATACACCTTCTTCTCAAGTGCACATGGAACATTCTCCAGGGTAGACCACAAATCAAACCTCAGTAAATTTAAGAAAATTGAAATTGTATCAAGCATCTTCTACGACCACAATGCTATGAGACTAGAGACCAATTACAAGAAAAACAAACTATAAGAAAAAAACACATGGATTAAAGATTAAACAACACATTTCTAAATAACCAACAGGTTACTGAAGAAATAAAAAGGGAAATCAAAAAATTTCTAGAAACAAATGGCAATGAAAAATGACAACTCAAAACCTATGGGATGCAGCAAAATCAGTCCTAAGAGGGAAGTTTATAGCAATACAACCCTACCTCAAGAAACATTGAATAGACAACCTAACTTTACACCTAAAACAACTGGAAAAAGAAGAAGAAAAAAAAACATCAAAATTAGTAGAAGGAAAGAAATCATAAAGGTTCAAGCAGAAATAAATGAAAAATAAATGAAAGAAACAATAGTAAAGATTAATAAAACTAAAAGCGTTTTTTTTTTTTTAAGGAGATAAACAAAATTGACAAGCCTTTAGCCAGACTTAAAGAGAAAAAAACAGGGAAGAATCAACAAAATTAGAAATGAAAAAGGAGAGGTAACAACACACAGTGCAGAAATACAAAATATTATAAGAGACCATTATGAACAAATATATGGCAATAAAATGGATAACTTGGAAGAAATGGACAGATTCTTAGGAAAGTTCAATCTTCCAAGACTGAACCAGGAAGAAATAGAAATTGTGAACAACCCAATTACAATCACTGAAATTGAAGCAGTGATCAAAAATCTCCCAAAAACCAAAAGCCCAGGACCAGATGGCTTCACAGGAGAATTATCTCAAACATTTAGAGAAGAGCTAATGCCTATCCTTCTAAATCTCTTTCAAAAAATTGCAGAGGAAGGTACACTTCCAAACTCATTCTACGAGGCCACCATCACCAAATACCAAAACCAGACAAAGACAACACAAAAAAAGAAAACTACAGGCCAATAGCCCTGATGACACAGATGCAAAAATCCTCAACAAAATTTTAGCAAACAGAACTCACCAACACATCAAAAAGCTCATACACAATGATCAAGTTGAGTTTATTCCAGGGATGCAAGGATTCTTCAATATATGCAAATCAATCAATGTGATACACCATATTAACAAATTGAAAGATAAGAGCCATATGATAATCTCAATAGATGCAGAAAAAACCTTTGACAAAATTCAGCACCCATTCACAAATTCATTCAAACTTTTTTAAAAATGGGCATAGAAGGAACCTACCTCAACATAGTAAAGGCCATGTATGATAAGCCTACAGCAAACATTATTCTCAATGGTGAAAAACTGAAAGCATTCTCCCTAAGATCAGGAACAGGACAAGGGTGTCTACTTTTGCCACTATTATTCAATATACTTCTGGAAGTCCTCGCTACAGCAATCAGAGAAGAAAAAGAAATAAAAGGAATCCAGAATGGAAAAGAAGAAATAAATTTCTCACTGTTTGCAAATATCATGACACTGTACATAGAAAACCCTAAAAATAGTATCAGAAAATTACTAGAGCTAATCAATGAATTTAGCAAGGTTGCAGGATACAAAATCAATACACAGAAATCTCTTGCATTTCTATATACTAACAATGAAAAATCAGAAAGAGAAATGAAGGACTCAATCCCATTCACCACTGCAACAAAAAGAATTAAATATCTAGGAATAAACATACCTATGAAGACAAAATAACTGTACACAGAAAATTATAAGACACTGATGAAAGAAATCAAAGATGACATAAACAGATGGAGAGTTCCATGTTCCTGGGTAGGAAGAATCAGTATTGTGAAAATGACTATACTACCAAATGCAATCTACAGATTCAATGCAGTCCCTAATGCACTGCAATGAGTTCCAACCAGTCCATCCTAAAGCAGATCAGTCCTGGGTGTTCATTGGAAGGACTGATGCTGAAGTTGAAACTCCAACACTATGGCCACCTGATGCAAAGAGCTGATTCATTGGAAAAGACCCTGATGCTGGGAAAGATTGAGGGCCGGAGGAGAAGGGGATGACTGAGGATAAGATGGTTGGATGACATCACCAACTCAATGGATATGGGTTTGGGTGGACTCCGGGAGACGGTGATGGACAGAGAGGCCTGGCGTGCTGTGGTTCATGGGGTCACAAAGAGTCAAACACGACCGAAAGACTGAACTGAACTGAACTGATCAAATTACCAATGGCATTTTTCACAGAACAGAATTTAAAAATTCACAATTCGTATGGAAACACAAAAGACCCCAAATAGCCAAAGCAGTCTTGAGAAAGAAGAATGGAGCTGGAGGAATCAACCTTCCTGACTTCAGATTATACTACAAAGCTACAGTCATCAAGTCAGTATTGTACTGACACAAAAACAGAAATACAGACCAATGGAACAAGATAGAAAAGCCAGAAATAAACCCATGCACCTATGGGTACCTTATTTTTGACAAAGAAGGCAAGAATATACAATGGGGCAAAGACAGCCTCTTCAATAAATGGTGCTTGGGAAGCTGGATGGCTATGTGCAAAAGAATGAAATTAGAACACTTCCTAACACCATACACAAAGATAAACTCAAAATGGATTGAAGACCTAAATGTAAGACCAGAAACTATAAAACTCATAAAGGAAAACATAGGCAGAACACTCGATGACATAAATCAAAGCAAGATCCTCTATGACCCATCTCCTAGAGTAATGGAAATAAAAACAAAAATAAATGAGTGAGACCTGGTTAAACTTAAAATCTTTTGCACAGGAAAGGAAACTATAAGCAAGGTGAAAAGACAACCCTCAGAATGGGAGAAAATAATAGCAAATGAAATAACTGACAAAGGATTAATTTCTGAAATATACAAGCAGCTTATAGAACTCAATGTCGGAAAAGCAAACAACCTAATCAAAAAGTGGGGAAAAGACCTAAACAGACATTTCTCCAAAGAAGACATACAGATGGCTAACAAACACATGAAAAGATGTGCAACATCACTCATTAGAGAAATGCAAATCAAAACGACAATGAGATATCACCTCACAACAGTCAGTATGGCCAACATCAAAAAGCCTACAAACAATAAATGCTGGAGAGCATGTGGAGAAAAGGGAACACTCTTGGCACTGTTGGTGGTACTGTAGGTTGATACAGCCATTATGAAAGACAGTATGGAGATTCCTTAAAAAACTATCACCATATGACCTAGCAATCCCACTCCTAGACATATACCCGGAGGAAACGAGGGTTGAAAAAGATACATGTATCCCAGTATTCCTGCAGCACTATTTACAATAGCTAGAATATGGAAGCAACCTATATGTCCATCAACAGATGAATGGATAAAGAAGTTGTGGCACATATACACAATGGAATATTACTCAGCCATAAAAAGGAATACATTTGAGTCATTTCTGATAAGATGGATGAACCTAGAACCTATTATACAGAGTGAAGTGAATCAGGAGACAGATAAATATCATATTCTAACACACATATATGGAATCTAGAAAAATGGTACTGAAGAATTTATTTACAGGGCAGCAGTAGAAAAATAGACATAGAGAATACACTTATGGACATAGGGAGAGGGGAGGAGAGGGTGAGATGTCTGGAAAAAGTAACATGGAAACTTACATTAATATGTGTAAAATAGATAGCCAATGGGAATTTGCTGTACAGCTCAAGAAATTCAAACAAGGGCTCTGTATCAACCTAGAAGGGTGGGATGGGGAGATGGGAGGGAAGTTCAAAAGGGAGGGGATACATGTATACCTATGGCTGATTCATGTTGAGGTTTGATAGAAAACAACAAAACTCTGTAAAGCAATTATCCTTCAATTAAAAAAATTAAAAAAGAAAATTAATGTAACTTTTTATATTTTTAACTTATTTGTTTTTGTTAATGTCTCATTGTCCACAGTATAGATGTACCATAATCTATTCAAGCATTTCTTTCATTGATAGATATTCAGTTTTGTCAGTTTAGGACTCAGTTCAGTTGAGTCAGTCTACTAGACTCAGCCGTGTCCAACTTTTTGCGACCCCATGAAGTGCAGCACGCCAGGCCTCCCTGTCCATCACCAACTCCCAGAGTTCACCCAAACTCTTGTCCATCAAGTCAGTGATGCTATCCAGCCATCTCATCCTCCATCGTCCCCTTCCCCTCCTGCCCCCAATCCCTCCCAGCATCAGAGTCTTTTTTTTAATATAAATTTATTTATTTTAATTGGAGGTTAATTACTTTAAATATTGTATTGGTTTTGCCATACATCAACATGAATCCGCCACGGGTGTCAGAGTCTTTTCCAATGAGTCAACTCTTCGCATGAGGTGGCCAAAGTATTGGAGTTTCAGCTTTAGCATCAGTCCTTCCAAAGAACACCCAGGACTGATCTCCTTTAGGATGGACTGGTTGGATCTCCTTGTAGTCCAAGGGACTCTCAAGAGTCTTCTCCAACACCACAGTTCAAAAGCATCAATTCTTCAGCGCTCAGCCTTCTTCACAGTCCAACTCTCACATCCATACATGACCACAGGAAAAACCATAGCCTTGACTAGACGGACCTTTGTTGGCAAAGTAATGTCTCTGCTTTTGAATATGCTATCTAGGTTGATCATAACTTTCCTTCCAAGAAGTAAGCATCTTTTAATTTCATGGCTGCAATCACCATCTGCAGTGATTTTGGAGCCCAGAAAAATAAAGTCTGACGCTGTTTCCACTGTTTCCCCATCTATTTCCCATGAAGTGGTGGGACTGGATGCCATGATCTTCGTTTTCTGAATGTTGAGCTTTAAGCCAACTTTTTCACTCTCCACTTTCACTCTCATCAAGAGGCTTTTTAGTTCCTCTTCACTTTCTGCCATTAGGGTGGTGTCATCTGCATAGCTGAGGTTATTGATATTTCTCCTGGCAATCATGATTCCAGCTTGTGCTTCTTCCAGTCCAGGGTTTCTCATGATGTACTCTACATATAAGTTAAATAAGCAGGGTGACAATATACAGCCTTGACATACCCTTTCCTATTTGTAACAGTCTGTTGTTCCATGTCCAGTTCTAACTGTTGCTTCCTGACCTGCATATAGGTTTCTCAAGAGGCAGGTCAGGTAGTCTGGTATTCCCATCTCTTTCAGAATTTTCCACAGTTTATTGTGATCTACACAGTCAAAGGCTTTGTCATAGTCAATAAAGCAGAAATAGATGTTTTTCTGGAACTCTTTCCTTTTTCCATGATCCATCAGATGTTGGCAATTTGATCTCTGGTTCCTGTGCCTTTTCAAAAACCAGCTTGAACACCTGGAAGTTCCCGGTTCATGTATTGCTGAAGCCTGGCTTGGAGAATTTTGAGCATTACTTTACTAGCGTGTGAGATGAGTGCAATTGTGTGGTAGTTTGAGCAGTCTATCTATCAGATGTAGTCCCTTAAATATATTTCTCACTTCCACTGTATAATCATAAGGTACCGCGGCAGAAGCGCACCAGCTGCGATGGACCATGCAGAAGCATGGCCGAGTGGAGCTACCTCTCGCCCGAGGTCAGGGGCGGAAGCCGAGAGGAGTTACCCGACGTCCAAGGTCACAGGCGGCGGCTGAGAGTGCCAGGCTGCGACAGTACAGGAGTGGCCGAGAGGAGCTACCCCACGTCCGAGGTCAGGGGCAGCAGCCAAGAGAAGCTACCCCACATCCAAGGAGGGGTGGCTGTGTGGGCGCAGGAAGGCCAAGAGGAGCTACTCCACGTTCAAGGTCAGGAGGGGTGGTTGTGAGGAGATACCCCTCGTCCAAGGTAAGGACCAGCATCTGCACTTTGCTGGAGCAGCCGTGAAGAGATACCCCATGTCCAAGGTAAGAGAAACCCAAGTAAGACAGTAGGTGTTGCGAGAGGCATCAGAGGGCAGACACAAAAACCATAATCACAGAAAACTAGTCAATTTAATCACACAGACCACAGCCTTGTCTAACTCAATGAAACTAAGCCATGCTATGTGGGGCCACCCAAGACGGCGGGTCATGGTGGAGAGGTCTGACAGAATGTGGTCCACTGGAGAAGGGGATGGCAAACCACTTCAATATTCTTGCCTTGAGAACCCCATGAACAGTATGAAAAGGCAAAATGATAGGATAATGAAAGAGGAACTCCCAAGGTCATTAGGTGCCCAATATGCTACTGGAGATCAGTGGAGAAATAACTCCAGAAAGAATGAAGGGATGGAGCCAAAGCAAAAACAATACCCAGTTGTGGATGTGACTGATGATAGAAGCAAGGAAGGTCTGATGCTGTAAAGAGCAATATTGCATAGGAACCTGGAATGTTAGATCCATGAATCAAGGCAAATTGGAAGTAGTCAACCAGGAGATGGCAAGAGTGAACGTTGACATTCTAGGAATCAGTGAACTAAAATGGACTGGAATGGGTGAATTTAACTCAGATGACCATTATATCTACTACTGTGGGCAGGAATCCCTTAGAAGAAATGGAGTAGCTATCATGGTCAACAAAAGAGTCCAAAATACAGTACTTGGATGCAATCTCAAAAATGACAGAATGATCTCTGTTCATTTCCAAGGCAAACCATTCAATATCACAGTAATCCAAGCCTATGCCCCAACCAGTAATGCTGAAGAGGCTGAAGTTGAATGATTCTATGAAGACCTACAAGACCTTTTAGAACTAACACCCAAAAAAGATGCCCTTTTCATTATAGGGGACTGGAATGCAAAAGTAGGAAGTCAAGAAACACCTGGAGTAACAGGCAAATTTGGCCTTGGAATACAGAATGAAGCAGGACAAAGGCTATAGAGTTTTGCCAAGAGAGTGCACTGGTCATAGCAAACACCCTCTTCCAACAACACAAGAGAAGACTCTACACATGGACATCACCAGATGGTCAAAACCAAAATCAGATTGATTATATTCTTTGCAGCCAAAGATGAAGAAGCTCTATACATTTGGCAAAAACAAGACCGGGAGCTGACTGTGGCTCAGATCACGAAGCCCTTATTGCCAAATTCAGACTTAAATTGAAGAAAGTAGGGAAAACCACTAGACCATTCAGGTATGACCTAAATCAAATCCCTTATGATTATACAGTTTAGGACTGCTGATGTGATAAATAACTATATCCTTATTTACACAGTTTATATCTTTAGGATGGATTTCTAAAAATTAGATTATTGGATCAAAAGCTAGCTCTATGTTTATTTTTAGAAGACATTTTTGGCTTACTTTCAAATAAAGTTGTAGCATTTCACAGTTCCACCAACAATTTGTGTGAATTTTCATTTTCCTTTGTTCTCATGAGTTTGGGAGAATATAAATGGTTTCAATTTTACAAATATGAAAGGCCAAAAATTAACTCACTGATGCTGTAATTTGCATTTCCCTGACTGTCAGTAAGATCAAAAGTTTATGGCCAATTGGATTGCCTTCTCTGTGAATTGCCTTTTTAAAATCTTTGTCCATTTTTCTCTTAGGTTATTTGCTTCTCATTAACAAAGTGTGGATCACAATAAACTGTGGAAAATTCTGAAAGAGATGGGAATACCAGAACACCTGATCTGCCTCTTGAGAAATTTGTATGCAGGTCAGGAAGCAACAGTTAGAACTGGACATGGAACAACAGACTGGTTCCAAATAGGAAAAGGAGTTCGTCAAGGCTGTATATTGTCACCCTGTTTATTTAACTTATGTGCAGAGTACATCATGAGAAACGCTGTACTGGAAGAAACACAAGCTGGAATCATGATTGCCGGGAGAAATATCAATAACCTCAGCTATGCAGATGACACCACCCTTATGGCAGAAAGTGAACAGGAACTCAAAAGCCTCTTGATGAAAGTGAAAGTGGAGAGTGAAAAAGTTGGCTTAAAGCTCAACATTCAGAAAACGAAGATCATGGCATCCAGTCCCACCACTTCATGGGAAATAGATGGGGAAACAGTGGAAACAGCGTCAGACTTTATTTTTCTGGGCTCCAAAATCACTACAGATGGTGACTGCAGCCATGAAATTAAAAGACACTTACTCCTTGGAAGGAAAGTTATGACCAACCTAGATAGCATATTCAAAAGCAGAGACATTACTTTGCCAACAAAGGTTCGTCTAGTCAAGGCTATGTTTTTTCCTGTGGTCATGTATCGATGTGAGAGTTGGACTATGAAGAAGGCTGAGTGCCGAAGAATTGATGCTTTTGAACTGTGGTGTTGGAGAAGACTCTTGAGAGTCCCTTGGACTACAAAGAGATCCAGCCGGTCGATTCTGAAGGAGATCAGCCCTGGAATTTCTTTGGAAGGAATGATGCTGAAGCTGAAACTCCAGTACTTTGGCCACCTCATGCGAAGAGTTGACTCATTGGAAAAGACTCTGATGCTGGGAGGGATTGCGGGCAAGAGGAGAAGGGGACGACAGAGGATGAGATGGCTGGATGGCATCACTGACTCGATGGACGTGAGTCTGAGTGAACTCCGGGAGTTGTTGATGGACAGGGAGGCCTGGCGTGCTGCGATTCATGGGGTCGCAAAGAGTCGGACATGACTGAGCGACTGATCTGATCTGATCTGAACAAAGTATACACTGGTGTATAAAAATTTTGTCATTTCCTCAGTCTATTGTTTGTTTTCGGACTTCTTTACAGTATGTGGCATGATATATTTTCCTTTGTATGGAAATAGGACAGTTTATCTGTCCTATTTACAGCTTCTGGATTTCTACCTTACCTAAGGATATCTCCCATAATCCAAATATATACAAATATTCTTAGATTTTAGCCAGTAGTTGTATCATTTTTTTAACAATAAAACATTTCAACCACCTAGAAATTATTTCTATATATACATCTATTTTCCACTATCACTATGTCTTTGTAATATTTTATGTTCCTGTATATGTATGTGTAACCAAACTGTATAAATCTTTATGAAAAATTTTACCTTCTTCCAAATATTACAGAACTGGGTTCCCCAGGTGGCCCAGTAGGTAAAGAATCCGCCTGACAATGCAGGAGACACAAGAGATGCAGGTTCTATCCCTAAGTCGGAAAGATCCCTTAGAAAAAGAAATGGCAACCCACTCCAGTATTCTTGCCTGGGAAACCTCATGGATGCTGGAGTCTGGTGGGCTACAGTCCATGGGGTAGCAAAGAGTGAGTCATGATTGATCACATACACACCGCACCACAACCATTATAGAACAGTATAAGTATCACTGCAGAATTGGATGCTGGCAAGAATAGTCACTAAATGCTCCAGTTCCAAGTTGAAAGGAGAAATTCTTGGTAATTCCAATGAGGTGAGAGAGGCCAAACCTTCTTGACTGGCCTTAACAAAAGAGATACTGGAGGGGAAACTGGGAACTTCAAGAGGGGACCTTTTGGGGAAATGCAAGCCTCGTAACAGAGGGAGGAAAGATATTTGACTTATTCCATCCATCTCCTTCCTATACACCTGGAGGCATCTAGTCCAGCCTGCCCCACTCCACTAAGCTGAAATCTGTCTAAAGTCATATGTCTCAAAGATAAGCTCTGACCTTGTGAATTGGCAGAAAATGTCAGATTCTTGTGAAAAGAAGATAACAGGCAGAAGAAAGGAAGCAGAGCTAGAAGATAGTGTACTAAACTTCATTCCCATCCTTTACCGGAAAAATATGCCTGTGAGTTTAATGAATTTGTCTAGGTTCTGAACCAACCTGTTTGAACCTACACTGCCTCAGAGAACTGCCAGTGACAAGGGTCCTAGCAGCTGGAGGCTGTGTTTTTCATCCAAATGTGGGCTTAGTGAGGAGGAAGAGTTTGTGCCTGAGGACAATCCCTTTTTTCCAAAAAACTGTGGGTGGAGGGCTCTGTAGCCCCTAAAGGAACCACAAAGACACCATCATGAGAAAGCGAGTACTTGGATACCTGCCACTGAGACAGTCTGTAACCGCAGAGATAAGAGCCAACATGAAGGGGCGGGACCCCTCCTCCACAATATGGGGCCATTCACAAAAAGGAAGAACAGTCTGAACAACCAAGGAGGCAAAGCTACTCAGACCAGGAAAGGGTGAAAGGAGAGCCAACCCTGCCTCTCCCACCCAAACTCTGAGGGCTTGGATGGGTGATGGATAAAAGAACACAGTCCACTTGTCACTGGAAACCTTGGAACTGTCCTGCTGGCTGGAGGTGTAGGGCAGAGTTTTGACTCTAAAATGGTAATTAAGGTTCAAAACCCATTCATGAATTGTTGAAACAAAACTAATTTAATAACTAAAAGAAAAAGAAAAGGCCTATCTTCCAATGGAAAAGTGAGGTTTGATAGAGAAAGAAAGAAAGGTATTAGCAAATGTTGAAGAAAATTAAAACTGTTTCATGTTTATACTCCATGACTTGCAATGCTCTCATCAAACCAGCAATATTTGGTTTCCTTCTGGACTTGACTATCTTCCACTTACTGGCCTAATCCTGTGCCTATATTGTACTGTTTTCTTTAGAGTAAGATTTTATATCATAAAGAAGAAAATTCAATCTCAATATTCTTGTTCAAAATATAGTTGACAATTTCAAGATAGTGACAATATTCAAGATATATTTCAGTTTGGCTCAAACAAATGAGATTCTCTTTGGAATCACATTGGAAACTGATGTTTTAGGATATTATGTTTTCCTAACCAAGAATATTATATGCCTGTTCCTTTATTCAGGTCTTGTTTTAGTCCTTTAAAAGTAAGTTTTGCTTGCTTGTTTCCAGAAAAGTTGGAAAAAAATAAAATGAATCGTTGAATAAGTGGACAATTGATGTCTGCTTTTCTGCATCTGTTCCTCTCTCTGAGCAGGGAAGAAAGCCAACAAAAAGTGGAACAGAGTCCCCAGCCCACAGGTGCCAGGAGGGAGAAGTTTCTAGTTTTAACACAGTTACACAAGACTATAGGTTTTTATGTTTCAGACACAATACTAGGAAAGACCTTATTTTTATCATTTTCATTGTTTCAGAGGTTAAACAGAAAGCAAGAGTGAGAGCCACAACCATTAACATGAATACCTCTCTGTGAAGGTCATAGACTCAGCCACCAACTTCTGCCCTGTGTTTATGGGACATGTGGCCCATAGGGTAGCAAAGAGTCAGACACAACTGAGCCACTAACACACACACACACACACACACACACACTTCCCCTCTTCAGTCCATTCACAATCCCACTAGAGAGAGTGCTCACTTCCACACAAAATGATATTTCTCAGAATTCACATCTCAGGCTTTTCAAGTCTCCTCCTTTCTACATGCTTTGTTAGGCAATATAAAAATATTTTAGTCATGATGCTTATACACAAAGAGTTTGTATCTAACAGTCATGGGAATATCTCTTTATATTTAAGCTTTGTGAAGATATCAATTTTTTATTACCAATAAGCACTCACTGAATGATGACTGAATGAATGAATGACTGGTAATATTTACTATACCCCAGGTATAAAGACAAATTTATAGCCAATGGTTAGAATTTATATGGAGATAAATTTCAGCTCACTATAAGGAAAAATAAGCAATTAGAGATTTTTTCAAAACAAAACAGACTGCTTTGAGGTGTAAAATAATCCTCATTGCACAATCATCAAATAAAAGAAGAAATCATCAAATAAAAGGAGAATGTCTATTTTCTAGTGATTTATAGAAACAATTACAAAATGATATAATTTTGTACCACACTTAAAATTTTTAAATTTAAATGAAAGAAAATACCATAAAAGAACTGAATAATCAAAGTGTTTATAAAATGCACCACAGATTTTTTTTAAAAAATCACTTCTAGATTCATGGAAATTGGATCTGAATTTTCACTTAATGTATGTGTAGGAATTTAAGTGAGGTCAATGGTAGAACACATTCCAGGCAGGGTAAACTTATTAAGGGCAAAGATCAAGAAACAGTAAGCAAAAAGAGTTTAGGAAAATAAAAGTTTTTAATATTACTGAATAAGACAATTTTTATTGGATAGTACTGTGAGATAATATGAAATGTTAGCTTGAGGCAATAGTTCAAGAGGGCTACAGCAGCCCAGAACTGCATTCTTTCCAGATAAAAGATAAAACAGGTCATGAGGGACTTCCCTGGTGGTCCAGCGGTTGACTCCACGCTCCCACTGCCAGGGGTGCAAGTTCAATCCCTAGTCAGGGAACTAAGATCCTACATATTGCATGGCATGGTCAAAAACTAAATAAAACAAAACAAAAACAACACTATATTTTTTAAATGTCATGAGATTACCTGTCTTTAACCTAGGCAACACTGTATGTATGTGTGCTCAGTCATGTCTGACTCTTCTTGACCCCATGGACAGTCCACCAGGGTCCTCTGTCCATGGAATTTTCCAGGCAGGAATACTAGAGTGGGTTGCCATTTTCTACTCCAGGGAATCTTCCCAACCCAGGGATCAAGACTGCATTTCTCATGTCCACTCTGCACTGGCAAGTGGATTCTTTACCACTAGCACTGCCTGGGATGTAACATAAAGGAATATATTGAAATTGTTTCTTAGAATGAACTATTAATCTAAATTTAAACTTTAAAATGTCAAAGATTTACTTTTACAAGCACATTTCTAAATATAGAGAGAAATTTGATTTCCATAGTGATTGATTCAAGGAACAAATAAATTTCCCTTTCCCTGAGCAATTCTACCACCAACTAATAGCCATATTGCAAGAAGGAAAAATCTCTACACTTTGCCAATGTGCAGCAATTTTATGACCACTTTTCAGCATGAGTTTTGTTTGGATGTAGGGGGAGACTAATAGCTTCTCTGCTTTCATTAACCTCAAGTAAAGGACAAACTTCTAAATCAAATAATACAGACCAAACAAATAAAACATAGCTAGATTCTGTATTGCTTTGTACTTTGTTATCTTCCTCCCCTGGGTACAAAAGCCTTTGCATGATTTTCACTGAAAATAACTCCTGAATTCGTGTGAGATTTTATCCTCCTCAGAACTTATACTGGTGTAGTTTGGATATGTCCCCACCCCTGCTCTTTAGAGTACTGAGTTGCCATAAGGATAAGCCAGGCAGATAATCCTTTGACATTAGGGCTAATTTCTAATTTACCCCCACTGTGTCTTCTATCATCACAAATATGTTTGTCATCTAATACGTTTCACTCTCAGAAAAGCAGAATTTGGTGTGCCTAAAAAAGGATTTTTCTTCAGACAGCAATATACTAAATTTTTAGGGAGTCTTATAGCTCCATTTTTCTACTAAATGGTGCAAGGTTTGAGAATCAAGTAAGCACATAAAAAATAGACATCAACACTGTAGTAAAACTAAAATGGTTATTCCACCATTTGGTGATTTAGTTTATATCCACATGATTCAGAAAGAGAAAAGTTTTCTTCAAAAGTAGAAACTGAGAAAAGTGAAGACTAGAAATCTATTTTATTGAATAAAAGACTTTCTGTAACAGTGATGGATTAAGTGAGAGACATAGAAACTTCCAGTCCGTTTATACTTTTTACTTTTATCAAATATCTATGATCCATCTCAGAAAGTAACCAATAGATTCATAATAATCCCACTCACCATTCTTTCTCTCAAGCAAAAAGTTTCTTGGTGCTGAATGTTGGGTAATGCTATATGTTCATTTGGGATCCTGAATGGTGGAAGAGGGACTTCCCCGTGGCTCAGCGGTAAATAACCCGCCTGCAGTACAGGAGCTGTAGGAGATGCAGGTTCTACCCCTGGAGAAGGAAATGGCAACCCACTCCAGTATTCTTGCCTGGGAAATTCCATGGATAGAGGAGCCAGGTAGGCTACCGTGAATGGGGGTCACAAAAGAGTCAGACACAACTTACTGACTAAACAACAATTGATTTGCTGCTCTGTTTTATTGACCTCTCTGCCTAGTCTTGCACTTGAGAATGCAAGACTTTTTTCTTTCATACAGGAGATAATGTGCTCTTTTCTTCCACATTTCTTTAAACTGGTTTTTTGTTTGTTTGTTTTTCACATGAATGCTATAAAAGCTATTTTTTAAATTGTTGTTTACCTGTCTTTTGGTAATGGCTTTTCTTCTCTTTTAGGTTTTCTGATATATCATTATCTCATCTGCAGATATGCAGGTGATATTTTACCTGTTTCTTTCCAACTGTCATGCATCTAATTGTTTTTTTCTTTTGGCCATCTGCACTAAGTAGTCGCTAAGCACAATGCTAAATAGTGGTAAATGTAGTGGATATCTTTGTCCTTCTCCTAACTTTAATAAGAAAGTGTCTACAACCTAGATGTCCATCGACAGATAAATGGGTAAAGAAGCTGTGATACATATGTACAATGGAATATTTCTCAGCCATAAAAAGGAACACATTTGAATCAGTCCTAATGAAGTGGATGAACCTAGAACCTATTATACAGAGTAAAGTAAGTCAGAAAGAGAAAAACAAATATCGTATATTGACACATATATATGGAATCTAGAAAGATGGTACTGATAAACTTATTGCATAAAGATGGTACTGATAAACTTATTGCAGAGCAGCAATGGAGACACAGGCATAGAGAACAGACGTATGGACACAGCTGGGGTGGGGGAGGAAGGAGAGGGTGATTTGTATGGAGAGAGTAACATGGAAACATACATCAGCAAATCTAAAATAGATAGCCAATGGGAATTTGCTGTCTGACTCAGGGAACTCAAACCAGGGCTCAGTAACAACCTAGAGGAGTAGAAGGGGGAGGGAGGTGAGAGGGATGTTCAAATGGGAGGGGTCATGGGTAAACCTATGGCTGATTCATGTTGATGTTTGGTAGAAACCAACACAATACTGTAAAGCAATTATCTTTCAGTTAAAAATTAATTAATTAAGTTGGAAAAAAAAAGAAAGAAAGCTTCTAGTATTTCCCCAAAGGTAGGTGCTAGTTTGAGGTTGTGGCATATG
This sequence comes from Bos taurus, assembly GCF_002263795.3. NCBI lineage: Eukaryota > Metazoa > Chordata > Mammalia > Artiodactyla > Bovidae > Bos > Bos taurus. Next base: position 22,670,137 of record NC_037337.1, on the reverse strand, counting down.
TAATTTTGTCTGTTAAGGTTTTAAGGTGTTTTTACCATATATGTGTGTTTTATTTTATCACATTCTTTTTTGGCATCAGTGGAAATGATATGATTTTTCTTCTTAGCTCTCAAACCAGTTATTAAGCTCCTCTTAGTTGCAAACTTTTGCTCCTGTACTTTGCAGCTATTGCAGAGTGCTGATGCCTATTATGCACTGCCCCCTGGAGGTAGCTAACTTTATGGGTGTTTTTCAAGACTTCAACAGTATCATGCAGATTCTATTTTGTACATTTTGTTAAACATCCCCAAAGGGTTAACTTGAATGAATTTGAAGTAGCAGACACTCAGCCTTCATTGACTGCGACAACCCCTGTCTATCATTACTTGAGAAAATCACTATCACCTTTAACCAGGTACATACCTGCTGCTTCTGACCTAGAATGTTGAAATCACCAATCCTATGACAGGAGAGAAGGGCTTCCCTGGTAGCTCAGCTGGTAAAGAATCTACCTGCAATGCAGGAGACGCCAGCTTGATTCCTGGGTTGGGAAGATCCCCTGAAGAAGGGATAGGCTACCTACTGCAGTATTCATGGGCTTCCCTGGTGGCTCAGATGGTAAAGAATCCACCTGCAAAGTGGGAGACCCAATTAATCCCTGGGTTGGGAAGATCCCCTGGAGAATGACATAGCAACCCACTCTAGTATTCCTGCCTGGAGAATCCCCATGGACAGAGGAGCTGGGCGGGCTGCAGTCCATGGGGTCACTAAGAGTCAGACACAACTGAGAGACTAAGCGTAGCATGAAATTAAAAGACTCTTGCTCCTTGGAAGGAAAGCTATGACCAACCTAGACAACATATTAAAAAGCAGAGACATTACTTTGCCAACAAAGTTCCATCTACTCAAGGCTATGGTTTTTCCAATACTCATGTATGGATGAGAGAGTTGGACCATAAAAAAAGCTGAGCACCAAAGAATTGATGTTTTTAAACTGTGGTGTTGGAGAAGACTCTTGAGAGTCCTTTGGACTGCAAGGAGATCTAACCAATCACTCCTAAAGGAAATCAGTCCCAAATATTCATTGAAAGGGCTGATGCTGAAGCTGAAGCTCCAATACTTTAGCCACCTGATGTGAAGAACTAACTTATTGGAAAAGACCCTGATACTGGGAAAGATTGAAGGCAGGAGAAGGGGATGACAGAGGATGAGATGGTTGGATGGCATCATTGACTCAATCAACATGAGTTTGAGTAAGCTCCAGGAGTTGGTGATGGATGGGGAAGCCTGGTGTGCTGTAGTCCATGAGATTCACAAAGAGTCAGACACAACTGGGCAATTGGACTGAACTGAACTGATGACAGGAGAGAGAAAACTCCATGCAAATGTAAACTTCTCTTGTAGATTTTACTTCTTCCAAACAATTGTAACAATACCTCCTATTTTTCCAGAATAAAATTCCCTTCTTGAAATTTTGCTAACATTTCTCTGCTTTCAGATTTAATATGATTTGGCAGTGCTCCTATTCAGGAAAAGAGCAATCATGCTCCCGGGAAAGTGTATCAATTGACAAACAGGCAGACTCTCCATTGGTCACTCCAAGTCTGCTGTTTTCTTCTCAAGGAGAAATGAGTGGGCTTGCGAAGACAAAGCACTGTTCACCTCAGACCCTATATCTCTAACAGGGAGTTAACTCCAATCTGAGACACAATGACACTGTGTTTCAGGAAAATGCTAGAAAAAGCAGTCTATTTTACACAACTTCATACATGAGAAAGACTTATATCCACAATTAACATCAAAGAAGATCACAGCTCTTTACTCATTGCAGACTCTCAGCCACTTACCTCATGCCCACAATAAGAACCAAAGAAAAAGAAGGGTGGGATTAGACTGCCAGGACCAGGACTTTACCCAGGTAGTACAGCTGAAAAAATGTGGTGAAGTGGTAGCACCTAGAATCATCAGGGTAAGGACTGAATGCAAAGACTAGAAAAGAACTTTCTTTTTTAACTTCTCCTCTTCTTTAGTCACCAGGGCTTCCCTGGTGGCTCAGAAGGTAAAGCGTCTGCCTACAATGTGTGAGACCTGGGTTTGATCTGTGGGTGGGGAAGATCCCTGGAGAAGGGCAACCCAGTCCAGTATTTTGGCCTATAAAACCCCATGGATGGAGAAGCCTGGTGGACTACAGTCCGTGGAGTCACAAAGAGTTGGACACTACTGAGAGACTTCACTTTCACTTCTTTCAGTTCAGTTCAGTTCATTCGCTCAGTCGTGTCTGACTCTTTGTGACCCCATGGACTGCAGCACACCAGGCCTCCCAGTCGATCACCAACCCCCAGAGTTTACTCAAACTCATGTCCATTGAGTCAGTGATGCCATCCAACCATCTCATCCTCTATTGTCCCCTTCTCCTCCTTCCCTCAATCTTTCCCAAATCAGGGTCTTTTCTTCACATCATCAGAGCCAGGTCTTCGCATCCAAAGTATTAGAGTTTCACCTTCAACATCAGTCCTTCCAATGAACACCCAGGACTGATCTCCTTTAGGTGGACTGGCTGGATCTCCTTGCAGTCCAAGGGACTCTCAAGAGTCTTCTCCAACACCACAGTTCAAAAGCATTGATTCACTTCTTTAGTCAAATCCTAACCCTTGCTGTAATATAAAAGATGATGAAACAGGGTTTCATATACTGAATATGTAAAATATAGGAAATTACCAGAGATTACACAGATGCCCAGATTGAAATACAACCTAGAGGGGTGGGATGCGGTGGGAGGTGGAGCAAGGTTCAAGAGGGAGGGGTAGACTCTCCTGGGTATACAACAATAGGTATGCAACCATGTTTACCTATGATTGATTCATGCTGATATATGGCAGAAACCAACACAATATTATAAAGCAATTATATTCCAATTGAAAATTAAAAATTTAAATTAAAAAAAGAAACACTTACACTTTTGCAAAGGTACTACCATTTTCAGAGCTAGCCAGATACCAGGTTGGTCTTCACATCTGGGCGCATATTAAAAGAAAGATACTGTATTTCTTTCCTTTATACTTTTATAGAGAACTTAGAGAAGTCCTAACTCTTTTAACTATTTTTAAATTGTTCAGAGTGAGAAATGTAAGAAAGTCATAGAAAACCCTAACCAATTAAGGGAAAGAATCAGATCTTCTGTCAATGTTTTATTTGTGACCCTCAGAACATAGCCATATAGGCAAAGAACATGCCTTGATCCCTTACAAGTGAGGAGAGTGAAGAAGGGAGTCCCAGGTAGTAAGGACGTGAAGACAGTCATCACTAGAGAACATTTTGACACAGTGCTTTATTTTCTTTTTTCTTCACACTTCGCCTCACTGCATGTTCTATCATCCTTTAGTTTAACTTAAGGAATTGCTCTGTATTAAGGGTAATGGAAACAAAATTTAATTTAAAAATTCAGACACCACATGAGGGCAGTGCTACCATTAACAAATGTAACTGGCTGGAAACTAGAATTATGTGAATGGGAGAAGCAGGAGCAGGTAAATTCAGTGATGCACTTGTGACAAGTGAGATTTTGATTGGTTGTGAAAACAGAATAAAGATCACTGGGGCTTCCAAAGCAAAGGAAGAAGAATCTAGGATAATGGACTAATGACAATAAGCATAATTGAACATGGTCAATTTCATGCCTCCAAACTGAATCCTGAGAGACTCCAGGCAGAAGCAGGAATGTAGCCTCACCTGCAAACTTCCCTGATACTCCTGTGCATGCAACTAACCTGTGAGTGGGGAGGAGGGGAGGAATGGTCAAGCCAGGGAAATGGACAACTCTGGTAAGGAAATCTAGGGGCATCCCAGGGACAATATGGAGTTTATTTTAAGAAATGCAAAAGAAATAAGGAAAGTTTTTATTTACAAAAAAAAATGTGTTTTATGTATGAACATTTTCTCACCCCTCCTGAACAGGGTCAAATGGACAACCACTGATGGAACAGAAAATCAAGGAAGGTGAGAACTTCACACTGAACTGCAGTTACAAAGACGGAGCTGATGATTTCTTCCAGTGGTAGGCAGGATCCCAGGAAAGGCATCCACTTCCTGGTGCAGTTGTTTTTGAAAGAGGAAGAGAAAAGCAGGGGAAGATTTACAGCCAAGCTTAACAAAAATGACCAGCAATTTTCTCTGCATGTGGAGGATTCCCAGCTCCATGATGCAACCACCTTCTTGTGTGCAACAGGTACACAGTGCAGCTCAGACACCTGCGCCCTGCACCTAAACCCTGCTAAGCCTGTACCTCCTGTTGAAGAGCTCCCAGGCACTGACTTTGTGCTCTGAGCAAAGCGAAACACGAAGAGCGTTGTATAACAGTGTCAAAGAATTCATTTGAAGACCATGTGCAGAGGGGATAGTGTTTTCAAACACCATCTAATCTATTGATATTTTTGTTTCTCTGTGTGAAGTCCTTACTCTGTTCAAAAACCAGAGGCTTAACATCAGAAAGAAGAGAGTACTAAAGAACAGAGAGAATAGAGGAAACAGAGAAAACATCTTGCCTTTGAGCTCCTTTGTAGACTTTCACAAATATATCAAGAATACAAAATCTTGAAAGCAGTGACTATCAAATCCTGCAGTGAAAGAAAACATACTCTGCCATTCCAAAAAGACTGGCTAAGAACATTGAGTACCAAAACCTGAGGGGAAATGGTTTAAAGTTTTTAAAGGGCAGAGTGAGAGGAGAACACAGTGTGATAGCAAATCTGGTTCCTCCTTAAAAGAGGATAAAATTTCAACCAGCTGACTGGAGAAGAGTCAAAGGGGCGACATTTTTAGGGGTGACCCCTAAAAGCACCTAGTTTCTTATTCCTTTCTAGAGTCAGGTGGAGGAGGAAGAGTCACATTTCAAGGAGACCATGAGCTGAAGGAGCAGTGAGTGTAGGCACAGGGTGTTGGGATCACTGTATCTCACATTCATGCCCCCCAGACAACATCAACCACAAGGGAGTGCCGAGCAACCATGTGACAAGATGGTCCAAAGGATGTCACCAGCCTCATCCTTGTGTACTTCAGTGCTTGAACAATAGACCTGTGGACAGATGAGCCAAGCTGACAGAATAGGCATCCTCCATGAGACCAGAAGGATGAGATGGGGGCAGAGGATGAGATAGTTGGAAAGCATCCGTGACTCAGTGGTCATGAATTTGAGCAAACTCCAGGAGATAATGAAGGACAGGGAAGCCTGCCATGCTACAGTTCATGGGGTTGCAAAGAGTCGGACACAACTTAGTGACTGAAAAACAGCAGCATGAGCCCAGAAGCAAGAGTTTTCTCTCACCAAGTCGGACCTAACTACTTCTGCCAAATGTTCAACCTGTCAGCCATAGACACAACAAAGGGCCTTCAATGTGGAATCACCCCTCCAGGAGACCAACCAGCCTCTAGTTGGCAAGTTGATTACATGAAACCACTTCCATCCTGGAGGTGGCAGAAATCTTTTCCTGCTGGGAAAACTACATGTTCTGGATACAAGTTTGGCTTCCCTTCAACAGTGCTGCGCATAGCAGCATGAACCTAGTGTTCAGAGGTTATCAAGGGATTTCACATCCCTTTGCATCAACAGACCCAATTTACAGCAAAAAGTTGGGACAATGGTCATGTGACCACTGGACATACTGATTTACTGCATATAGCATTATCTGCCAACCACTAGCCTCATAGAACATTGGAATGACCACTTTACTAAAGCACCAGCTTAGAGATAGTGCTCTGAGAGGCTGGAGGACTATTCTTCAAGATGGTGTTGTGTTCCTGTTAGATAAAATACATGGACCTGGGAACCAAGCAGTGAAAGTTGGGTTATCCCCCCATCAACCCCCAATTCTGGTATTGGGAGAATACCAAAACTCACTTGTTCATTGCGTGTTTCCTGTTCTCATAACTCTAGTTTCATCTGGACTAGAGGTCCTATTTCCCTTTGAATGGAAAGGAGAGGATACTTTTTTGGAGGAAACAGAGAGGCTTTCATCAAGCCTAATGTTACATATGGGTTCCCTGGTGGCTCAGTGATAAAGAACCCGCCTGCCAATGCAGGAGATGCAGGTTCAATCCCTAGGTCAGGAAGATCCCCTGGAGGAGGAAATGGCAACCCACTCCAGTATTCTTGCCTGGGAAGTCCAGTGGACAAAGGAGCCTGGTGGGCTACAGTCCATGGGGTCGCAAAGAGTCGGACAAAATTTAGTGACTGAACAACAACAGCAGTGTTACATATACCACCTGGTCATCTAAGATACTCATATCCAAAGGCCAGAAGGACAGGAAAGGTGTTACTACACTGGTAGGGGCAATCAACCTTGATTATCAGGAGGATTTAGGGCTGTGGTTACCTACTGGGAGCTGGAAATGTAGGACAAAAACTCAGGGGACTCACCAGGATGACTTTTAGCATTTTCATGACCATAATTACTGTAAACAGGCAACTTTAGCAACTATGGCCTGATAAAGGGAGAATAACCAGGGGTTCAGTCCCCTTAGGGATGAAGGTCTAGATTACCTCCTCCCTGGGACAGAAATCTAGATACAGAAGTATTAGTCAAAGGTGGGGAGAATCAAGAATTAGTGGTATAGGAGGGAGATGGAAGATAATCAATATGAATTACGGTTGTGGTATCATCTATAGCAGGATTCCCTTGTGGCTCAGACGGTAAAGAGTCTGCCTGTAATGTGGGAGGCCCAGGTTCGATCCCTGGGTCAGGAAGATCCCCTGGAGAAGGAAGTGGCAACCCACTCCAGTATTCTTGCCTGGAAAATCCCATGGACGGAGGAGCCTGGTTGACCACAGTCCATAGGTCACAAAGAGTCAGACATGACTGAGTGACTTCACTTTCACTTTTCATCATCTATAGCAATTGTAACTTATCCCACTAATATTCCTGTTGAGTTTTGTAAAAGAACTAGTGTTCTGAGTGGATTAAACATAGAGCACAAGAGGATCTCAGCAGTGTAAGGATGGGCTGCACAGTGCTCTTGATGCTCCACTCACATCCCTTGGCAGTCACCTCTGCACACTGAAAACCCCAGCAAGTCTGAGGACTATTTTCTGACCATGTGAACACATGTGGCCAGTGTGCAGGACTGATCAGATATACCAGAGAATTCATGTCCCCAAAGCAGCCCTCAATCTGCAATGGATAATGAGTTTATGAACTACTCCAGCTCCTCTATGCTTCATTTTCGGTAACTCCAAAGGGAAATGCTATACCATCTCCCAGAGTTACCCAGCTGGATTAAGCTCCAATTGCCCAGAGTAGTAACTGACTTGATGACAACCCTCTGTATTGGCCTCCTTCCCTTCCCCTATTCACTTCCTTAATGTTTCCTAGAATCACCTTCAAATAAACTGCTGCTGCTGCTAAGTCGCTTCAGTCGTATCCGACTCTGTGCGACCCCATAGACAGCCTCCTACCAGGCTCCTCTGTCCCTGGGATTCTCCAGGCAAGAACACTGGAGTGGGTTGCCATTTCCTTCTCCAATGCATGAAAGTGAAAAGTAAAAGTGAAGTCGCACAGTTGTGTCTGACTCTTAGTGACCTCATGGACTGCAGCCTACCAGGCTCCTCCGTCCATCGGATTTTCCAGGCAAGAGTACTGGAGTGGGGTGCCATTGCCTTCTCTGGCAAATAAACTACTTACCCACAAATCCATGTATTAGACCTGACTTTTGGAGAATACAAAACTAAGATCCATGAATTCAAATCATGGGGCAAAGACAGCAATGGTTTAGAGGAAATTCTGGTTGTCCTTTCTTCCATTGCTATCAAACTGGCTTTAGGGGCACAGGAGATTTTGGCAGCCTCATTCAGAGCTGGTCCCAACTCTTACAATTTCCAGTTCATCTCTCTCGGTGAGAAGACTTAGCCACCCACTTCTGTTACAAAAGAACCCATGCTCACAGACAGGACCCAGTATATAGCAGAACCCCATTCTTTCTCTTGGCTTGAGGACTCCAACTCTAGAATTACATGAGTATCCCTGTCACTCCCTCTGGAAACAGAAACTGCTAGAGACTCATGGTGTGTTTTTTCCCTTGTTCCAGTATTTTTTTCAAAATGGAATGATAGTGATGGGAGCAATTTTTTTTTAAAGACAAACAATTTTTTTAATCGTTCACTGAAAAATACAAACCTGTATGTATCTGTGGTGTTATGTATTGAATGCAAGGTTTGATATTACAAGTACACATGACTTAACAGTATAACATATAAAATGATACATATTAATATGAGTCGTTTGAGGCAATTCGGTGCTGATGAGAATTCCTGCAATAGTTATTTCAGAACTTCTAATTATAGCACAAATGAGGTCTTATTTTTTAAGTGTCCATGGAAAATATAAGCACAACTAGACAATACACATTCTGCTTCCATTTACTCTGAGTTTAGCCTGTGCTTTTTTCAGTCTCATATATCTTTGTTTTCATTATTTTGAGCAGCTCTAAAACTATAAAAAAATGAATACATTAATATAACAGGTGTATTCCTATAATCCATAATTAATTGTTTATAGTTATCATACTTCGCTTGTCATTTTTCTTAACACAAAGAAAAATTACAGAGTTCGCCATTGTTGCATATAAAACCCTGCCACCTCTACCTACCATTCCAGGGCCCCATTATTCTCCCTAGGATAGGACTTGGCAAAATACATTTGTCAGCTCCCTCTTCTCTTAATTTTCATCCTATAATTTTTAAAAGCTCAGAAAACAGTTTTTGCTTTCATTTGAAATGATAACCTATAGCCTAGTTCCTGAAGGGCGACCAAAAAGTATTGGGAAAACTTTCATCAGTGAGGCGTGGTCACCTGTCAGCTGTCATACCATTTTCTGCTCTGAACCTCACGTGTCACTGAACACAGAGGGGAACCCAGATCAGAGCAAGAGGCTTCTCAGCCTGCAGGGCAGAGCTGTGAGCATGGCACTTGTTAGCTTGCTGTGGACAGTCCTGTTCTCCATGTGTCTGGGTAAGGAAGGCTTCGGTCTTTATTTATAATGTTATCTAATGGGGCTGTGAAACGGGAGAAGATTAATAGCACTGGAACTGCATTGCCTCACAGAGCCCAGTTGAAAGCTGATATGTTCTGCTGAGGTTTGGATCAAGAAGAAAAGTTAGTGGGGATGGAAACCAGCTTGGGTATCTGCCTGCTTTCTCTCTCCTATGATACCCAGTGCGGACCTTTCTCTCCTCCTTCCCACAGGACCCAGTGTGGCCCAGATGGTCCGTCAGCCTCAACCAGAAGAGTCTGTACAGGAGGCAGACACAGTGACCCTGGACTGTACATATAGCACCAGAGATACTGATTATTATTTGTTCTGGTACAAACAGCCTCCCAGTGGGCAGATGGTTTACATTATTCACCAATATGCTTTTGAACAACAGAATGCAACCAACGATCGCTATTCTGTGAACTTCCAGAAAGAAGCCAAAGCCTTCAGTCTCAGGATCTCAGACTCCCAGCTGGAGGATGCTGCAGTGTATTTCTGTGCATACAGTGGTGCACAGTGAGATGAGCAATGGAGAGAGGCCTACAGAAACCTCAGACATCAGCATCTGTGCAGAGGTCGGGAGAAGTAGTTGGGGTAAGAGGAACAGAAAACCATTGCCTTCTCCTTGAAATAATAGTTGTTCCTGTCTAAATATAAGAAACACAGAGAGATGAATGTCTGTGACTTGTAGTCCTTAAATAAATATAATAACATGTATAGTACTTTCCTGTATTACGAGGTGTCTTCATTCGTGATATCATCTGTAACCCTCATAGCTTCATATGGTATATGTGATCAGTTCAATTTCTGAAGCATTTCTTCTGTCTAACAAATCTTTATAATTTTCCTGGGAACTCTTACCTCAAGGAATCTTAATCTTTTCCAAGTTGTTCATAGGTGTTTGTCCTTTTAACTGTCCTCCTTGACCAAAACTGAAACTCCTCAGAAAAAGACACCTATTTTAGTACACAACAGTTGTGACAGTGTGGACATAACCAGGGAGGGACCCCACTGGTCTCACCACAGACTTAAGAGATAACCTAGGTTGATTTCACTGAACCTGCAGCTCTGACTGCCACCTAGGTCACTTTGAACTCCTTGAGCTGATGGTCCATCAGGCAAAGACAGGAATTACTAGATGGAGGGGTTATTGACCCTGATTATCATGGAGTACCAGGTTGTTGCAGCACAATGAAAACAAAAATGAATATGTCTGGAATGCAAGTGTTTCACATGGGGTATTTCCAGGCCCAGTAAAAACAGCAAACGGTCACTGTGGCAACAAGGTCTAAAAAGAACAAACTAAGAACAGAGGCCTCTCAGCAATGAGGGTCTGGGCCACCAAACCCGGTAAGAACTTGAGTTTGCTAAATTTCTGTCCTGGCGGCCGCCCCTGACCTCGGACGCGGGGTAACTCCTCTCGTCACCGCCCCTGACCTCGGACGCTGTATCGCCTCTCAGCCGTTCCTGCGCCGTCGCAATCTGGCACTCTCGGCCGCTGCCCCTGACCTCAGACGTGGGGTAACTCCTCTTGGCCGCTGCCCTTCGGGCATTGGGTCCTCCGGGCTTCTGCCCCTGACCTCGGACGTCGGGTAGCTCCTCTCGCCTGCGCTTTGGCACGCCCCAGTGGCTGGGAGGAGCTACCCCACGCCCCCACGCCCGAGGCCATGGGCGGTGGCCAGGAGGACCAACCCCACGCAGTGGCTGCCCGGGCACAGGAGGGCCTAGAGGAGGTATCCCACGTTTAAGGTCAGGAAGGGAGGCGGTGAGGAGATACCCCTCGTCCAAGGTAAGGAGCATTGCCTGCGCTTTGCTGGAGCAGCCGTGAAGAGATACCCCACTCCCAGGTAAGAGAATCCCAAGTAAGATGGTAGGTGTTGCAAGAGGGCATCAGAGGGCAGACACACTGAAACCATAATCACAGAAAACTAGTCAATCTAATCACACTAGGACCACAGCCTTGTCTAACTCAATGAAACTAAGCCATGCCCAAGGCGGGAGGGTCATGGTGGAGAGATCTGACAGAATGTGGCCCACTGGAGAAGGGAATGGCAAACCACTTCAGTATTCTTGCCTTGAGAACCCCATGAACAGTATGAAAAGGCAAAATGATGGGATACTGAAAGAGAGACTCCCCGGGTCAGTAGGTGCCCAATATGCTACTGGAGATCAGTGGAAAAATAACTCCAGAAAGAATGAAGGGTTGGAGCCAAAGCAAAAAGAATACCCAGCTGTGGATGTGCCTGGTGATAGAAGCAAGGTCTGATGCTGTAAAGAGCAATAGTGCATAGGAACCTGGAATGTCAGGTCCATGAATCAAGGCAAACTGGAAGTGGTCAAGCAAGAGATGGCAAGAGTGAATGTCAACATTCTAGGAATCAGCGAACTGAAATGGACTGGAATGGGTGAATTTAACTCAGATGACCATTATATCTACTACTGCAGGCAGGAATCCCTCAGAAGAAATGGAGTAGCCATCATGGTCAACAACAGTCCAAAATGCAGTAGTTGGATGCAATCTCAAAAACGACAGAATGATCTCTTCATTTCCAAGGTAAACCATTCAATATAACAGTAATCCAAGTCTATGTCCCAACCAGTAATGCTGAAGAAGCTGAAGTTGAACGGTTATATGAAGACCTACAAGAACTTTTAGAACTAACACCCAAAAAAGATGTCCTTTTCATTATAGGGGACTGGAATGCAAAAGTAGGAAGTCAAGAAATACCTGGGGTAACAGGCAAATTTGGCCTTGGAATATGTAATGAAGCATGGCAAAGACTAATAAACTTTTGCCACTGGTCATAACAAATACCCTCTTCCAAAAACACAAGAGAAGACTCTATACATGGACATCACCAGATGGTCAACACTGAAATCACATTGATTACATTCTTTGCAGCCAAAGATGGAGAAGCTCTATACAGTCAGCAAAAACAAGACCAGGAGCTGACTGTGGCTCAGACCATGAACTCCTTATTGCCAAATTAGGCTTAAATTGAAGAAAGTAGGGAAAACCACTAGACCATTCAGGTATGACCAAAATCAAATCCCTTATGATTATACAGTGGAAGTGAGAAATATATTTAAGGGCCTAGATCTGATAGATAGAGTGCCTGATGAACTATGGAATGAGGTTCGTGACATTGTACAATAGACAGGGATCAACCATCCCCGTGGAAAAGAAATGCAAAAAAGCAAAATGGCTTTCTGGGGAGGCCTTACAAATAGCTATGAAAAGAAGAGAAGCGAAAAGCAAAGGAGAAAAGGAAACATATAAACATCTGAATGCAGAGTTCCAAAGAATAGCAAGAAGAGATAAGAAAGCCTTCTTCAGCGATCAATGCGAAGAAAAGAGGAAAACAACAGAATGGGAAAGACTAGGGATCTCTTCAAGAAAATCAGAAATACCAAAGGAACATTTCATGCAAAGATGAGCTCGATAAAGGACAGAAATGGTATGGACCTAACAGAAGCAGAAGATATTAAGAAGAGATGGCAAGAATACACAGAAGAACTGTACAAAAAAGATCTTCACGACCCAGATAATCACGATGGTGTGATCACTGACCTAGAGCCAGACATCCTGGAATGTGAAGTCAAGTGGGCCTTAGAAAGCATCACCAGGAACAAAGCTAGTGGAGGTGATGGAATTCCAGTTGAGCTATTCCAAATCCTGAAAGATGATGCTGTGAAAGTGCTGCACTCAATATGCCAGCACATTTGGAAAACTCAGCAGTGGCCACAGCACTGGAAAAGGTCAGTTTTCATTCCAATCCCAAAGAAAGGCAATGCCAAAGAATGCTCAAACTACCACACAATTGCACTCATCTCACACGCTAGTAAAGTAATGCTTAAAATTCTCCAAGCCAGGCTTCAGCAATATGTGAACCATGAACTTCCTGATGTTCAAGCTGGTTTTAGAAAAGGCAGTGGAACCAGAGATCAAATTGCCAACACCCGCTGGATCATTGAAAAAGCAAGAGAGTTCCAGAAAAACATCTATTTCTGCTTTACTGACTATGCCAAAGCCTTTGACTGTGTGGATCACAATAAACTGTGGAAAATTCTGAAAGAGATGGGAATACCAGACCACCTGACCTGCCTCTTGAGAAATCTGTATGCAGGTCAGGAAGCAACAGTTAGAACTGGACATGGAACAACAGACTGGTTCCAAATAGGAAAAGGAGTTCGTCAAAGCTGTGTATTGTCACCCTGTTTATTTAACTTCTATGCAGAGTACATCATGAGAAGTGCTGGACTGGAAGAAACACAAGCTGGAATCAAGATTGCCAGGAGAAATATCAATAACCTCAGATAGGCAGATGACACCACCCTTATGGCAGAAAGTGAAGAGGAACTAAAAAGCCTCTTGATGAAGGTGAAAGTGGAGAGTGAAAAAGTTGGCTTAAAGCTCAACATTCAGAAAATGAAGATCATGGCATCTGGTCCCACCACTTCATGGGAAATAGATGGGGAAACAGTGTCAGACTTTATTTTTCTGGGCTCCAAAACCACTGCAGATTGTAACTGCAGCCATGAAATTAAAAGACACTTACTTCTTGGAAGGAAAGTTATGACCAACCTAGACAGCATATTCAAAAGCAGAGACATTACTTTGCCAACAAAGGTTCGTCTAGTCAAGGCTATGGCTTTTTCCTGTGGTCATGTATGGATGTGAGAGTTGGACTGTGAAGAAGGCTGAGTGACGAAGAATTGATGCTTTTGAAGTGTGGTGTTGGAGAAGACTCTTGAGAGTCCCTTGGACTGCAAGGAGATCCAACCAGTCCATTCTGAAGGAGATCAGCCCTGGGTGTTCTTTGGAAGGAATGATGCTAAAGCTGAAACTCCAGTACTTTGGCCACCTCATGCGAAGAGTTGACTCATTGGAAAAGACTCTGATGCTGGGAGGGATTGGGGGCAAGAGGAGAAGGGGATGACAGAGGATGAGATGGCTGGATAGCATCACTGACTCGATGGACATGAGTCTGAGTGAACACCGGGAGTTGGTGATGGACAGGGAGGCCTGGCGTGCTGGGATTCATGGGGTCGCAAAGTGTCGGACATGACTCAGTGACTGATCTGATCTGCTCTGATCTGAAAGTTCTGTCTGATATACAGAAGTTGGAGAGCATCGCAGAGGAGGGAGAAGGTGAGTACCACTTAAAGGAGTGGGGCCTGAAGCACAGGTCATACCACCTCATGTATCAAGTGCTTCAGATGGATTGCAGCCTGCCACGACCTTGAATACTCAGAGACACAGTGGAAATAACATGAGACAAGCACACGTCTGTGTATTTTCAAAGCGAGCTCTGTAACAAATATCTCATGTGCCTTATTGTCACATCCAAATACCTAGGTCTGATGTTATCAATAGCTGTGACAAATCTGTGAACACTGGGACTCATCTCAAGCTGAAAACATGCAACATTAAGCATCCACTGTGTCTTAGTTTTACTTCATACCCCAGGGCCTTTTCTGATTCCTTGGGAGCTCATTCATTCCATGTACAAGCACAACCTGAAACTAAAGGGGAATTACCACCCCTGCCAGCAAGCACCAACCAGAAGGAAAACAGATGGCTGTATACACAGATTATTGCCTCCCAACGATAATCCTGAGATGCATCTTGTATGTTTCTTGGAGATGCTGGCAGAACCAAGCCCCAATACTGCGCTGTCTACTTTCTCATTTCTGCTTCTTAAGATCACTTCCTAAATAAACTGCCTTCACCTGAATTCTTGCTTTCAGATCAGATCAGATCAGAGCACTCGCTCAGTCGTGTCTGACTCTTTGCGACCCCAAGAATTGCAGCACGCCAGGCCCCCATGTCCATCACCAACTCCCGGAGTTCACTCAGACTCATGTCCATCGAGTCAGTGATGCTATCCAGCCATCTCATCCTCTGTCATCCCCTTCTCCTCTTGCCCCCAATCCCTCCCAGCACCAGAGTCTTTTCCAATGAGCCACTCTTCGCATGAGGTGGCCAAAGTACTGGAGTTTCAGCTTTAGCATCATTCCTTCCAAAGAAATCCCAGGGCTGATCTCCTTTCGAATGGACTGGTTGGATCTCCTTGCAGTCCACGGGACTCTCAAGAGTCTTCTTCAACACCACAGTTCAAAAGCATCAATTCTTCGGCACTCAGCCTTCTTCACAATCCAACTCTCACATCCATACATGACCATAGGAAAAACCATAGCCTTGACTAGACGAACCTTTGTTGGCAAAGTAATGTCTCTGCTTTTGAATATGCTATCTTGGTTGGTCATAACTTTGCAAGGAGACAAAATTAAAACAGAGGTGCTTTAAAATTTTGATAGAGAAAGAACGGAAGAAAGTTCAAGGTAAATTTTACTGGGCTGATTTCTTTACTGGGCAGGTGGGTACTTGAGTGATTAAGTAACTGGAAAAATAGAAGCTGACACCTTATTTTTTCAAAAGATAGTGAAATAGATTCGTATTTATGAAAATCCAGTCTCGGTAGATGTATGATCATATCCTTACTTAACAAGTCTCAATTTTTATTAATATCATTATCCCTGTACCTGAATCTGCTCATCCTCATTATTTAAACCTCATTCCTATTTCTTCTCAAAATATACCTCTATTCCAGCCTATTCTCCTTACCAACCCATAAGCATCTCAGTCTCTTGAATTTCTTTTCTGGTTTTTCCACTCACCCAAATTTCCCTTTCATGTATATATCAGGCTGGTCAAATCATATTGGTCCCATAAGCACACCTCAAAACTTTATCTCCTCCAAGTTCTTCTCTAATACTGAATCCTTGAATCCCTTCTCTCCAGTGGTCACAGACTCCTTGTAGAACAGATTTCTTGACTAAACCAAGTTCCTTCTGTGCCTCAGTAATTATTTCCATGACCTGAAGAGGGCACTGCTTGCACGGTTGACGACAGAGAATCAACGACCCATCTGACAAACCAGTTCCTGTTCTGAAGCCAGGATGTCACCAAGGTTCTGATCAGAACAAGAGGCTTTTATCTCCCTGAAGGAGAGAACTGCCAGCATGGCAGGCCCCGGTTTGCTGTGGGCAGCCGTGGTCTCCATCTATCTTGGTAAGGAAAGCATATGTATTTGCTTTTACTAACAGCCACTAGGACTGGGAAGTAGGAAGAAAAATTATTAACACAGGTATCTTGTTACTTCCTCATGGGTCCAAGCTCCAGGGGGCAAGAAAGCTGATGAATTTTACTGAAGTTTAGATAAAGCAGAAGAAAGGTGGGTGGCAATGGGGACCAGCTTGGATATCTGCCTGCTTTCTCTCTCCTGTGACACCCAGTGCGGACCTTTCTCTCCTCCTTCCCACAGGACCCAGTGTGGCCCAGACGGTCACTCAGCCTCAACCACAAGAGTCTGTACAGGAGACAGGCACAGTGACCCTGGACTGTACATATAGCACCAGAGATACTGATTATTTGTTCTGGTACAAACAGTCTCCCAGCGGGGAGATGGTTTTCATTATTCGCCAAAATGCTTATGAACAACGGAATGCAACCAATGATCGCTACTCTGTGAACTTCCAGAAAGAAGCCAAAGCCTTCAGTCTCAAAATCTCAGACTCCCAGCTGGAGGATGCTGCAATGTATTTCTGTGCTTACAGTGGTGCACAGTGAGATGAGCAATGGAGAAAGGCCTACAGAAACCTCAGACCTCAGCGTCTGTGCAGATGTTGGGGGGAAGTAGCTGGGGTAAAAGGAACAGAAAATCATGGACTTCTCCTTGAAATAATAGTTGTTCCTATCTAAATATAAGACACACAGAGAGATGAATGTCTGTGACTTGTAGTCCTTAAATAAATATAATAACATGTATAGTACTTTCCTGTTCTACGAAGTGTCTTCATTCGTGATATCATCTGTAACCCTCATAGCTTCATATGGTATACGTGATCAGTTCGATTTCTGAAGCATTTCTTCTGTCTAGCAAATCTTTATAATTTTCCTGGGAACTCTTACCTCCAGGAATCTTAATCTTTTCCAAGTTGTTCATAGGTGTTTGTCCTTTTAACTGTCCTCCTTGACCAAAACTGAAACTCCTCAGAAAAAGACACCTATTTTAGTACACAACAGTTGTGACAGTGTGGACATAACCAGGGAAGGATCCCACTGGTCTCACCACAGACTTAAGAGATAACCTAGGTTGATTTCACTGAACCTGCAGCTCTGACTGCCACCTAGGTCACTTTGAACTCCTTGAGCTGATGGTCCATCAGGCAAAGACAGGAATTACTAGGTGGAGGGGTTATTGACCCTGATTATCATGGAGTACCAGGTTGTTGCAGCACAATGAAAACAAAAATGAATATGTCTGGAATGCAAGTGTTTCACATGGGGTATTTCCAGGCCCAGTAAAAACAGCAAACAGTCACTGTGGCAACAAGGTCTAAAAAGAACAAACTAAGAACAGAGGCCTCTCAGCAATGAGGGTCTGGGCCACCACACCTGGTAAGAATTTGAGTTTGCTAACGTTCTGTCCCGACGGCCGCTCCTGACCTCTGAGGCAGGGTAACTCCTCTCGTCGCGGTCCCTGACCTCGGACGCTGGGTAGCTCCTCCCGGCCGCCCCCCCCCGACCTTGGACGTGGGGTAGCTCCTCTTGGCCGTTCCTGCGCCATCGCAATCTGGCACTCTCAGCCGCTGCCCCTGACCTCAGACATGGGGTAACTCCTCTTGGCCACTGCCCTTCAGGCATGGGGTGCTCCCGGCTTCTGCCCCTGACCTTGAACGTGGGGTAGCTCCTCTCCTCTGCGCTTTCACAGCCACCTGCACTTTGGCGCGCCCCAGCGGCCAGGAGGAGATAACCCACGCCCTTAAGCCCGAGGCCAGGGGCAGTGGCCGGGAGGACCGACCCCACGCAGTGGCTGCGCGAGCACAGGAGGGCCTAGAGGAGCTATCCCACGTTGAAGGTCAGGAAGGGCGGCAGTGAGAAGATACCCCTCGTCCAAGGTAAGGAGCATTGGCTGTGCTTTGCTGGAGCAGCCGTGAAGAGATACCCCACGCCCACGGTAAGAGAAACCCAAGTAAGACGGTAGGTGTTGCAAGAGGGCATCAGAGGGCAGACACACTAAAACCATAATCACAGAAAACTAGTCAATCTAATCACACTAGGACCACAGCCTTGTCTAACTCAATGAAACTAAGCCATGCCGGTGGGGCAACCCAAGGTGGGAGGGTCATAGTGGAGAGATCTGACAGAATGTGGCCCACTGGAGAAGGGGATGGCAAATCACTTCAGCATTCTTGCCTTGAGAACCCCATGAACAGTATGAAAAGGCAAAATGATGGGATACTGAAAGAGAGACTCCCCGGGTCAGTAGGTGCCCAATATGCTACTGGAGATCAGTGGAAAAATAACTCCAGAAAGAATGAAGGGTTGGAGCCAAAGCAAAAACAATACCCAGCTGTGGATATGACTGGTGATAGAAGCAAGGCCCGATGCTGTAAAGAGCAATATTGCATAGGAACCTGGAATGTTAGGTCCATGAATCAAGGCAAACTGGAAGTGGTCAAGCATGAGATGGCAAGAGTGAATGTCAACATTCTAGGAATCAGCGAACTGAAATGGACTGGAATGGGTGAATTTAACTCAGATGACCATTATATCTACTACCGCGGGCAGGAATCCCTCAGAAGAAATGGAGTAGCCATCACGATCAACAAGAGTCCAAAATGCAGTAGTCAGATGCAATCTCAAAAATGACAGAATGATCTCTGTTTGTTTCCAAGGCAAACCATTCAATATCACAGTAATCCAAGTCTATGCCCCAACCAGTAATGCTGAAGAAGCTGAAGTTGAACGGTTATATGAAGACCTACAAGAACTTTTAGAACTAACACCCAAAAAAGATGTCCTTTTCATTATAGGGGACTGGAATGCAAAAGTAGGAAATCAAGAAACACCTGAAGTAACGGGCAAATTTGGCCTTGGAATACGGAATGAAGCAGGGCAAAGACTAATAGAGTTTGGCCAAGAAAATGCACTGGTCATAGCAAACACCCTCTTCCAAAAACACAAGAGAAGACTCTATACATGGACATCACCAGATGGTCAACACCAAAATCAGATTGAGTATATTCTTTGCAGCCAAAGATGGAGAAGCTCTATACAGTCAGCAAAAACAAGACCAGGAGCTGACTGTGGCTCAGACCATGAACTCCTTATTGCCAAATTCAGACTTAAATTGAAGAAAGTAGGGAAACCACTAGACCATTCAGGTATGACCTAAATCAAATCCCTTATGATTATAGGTGGAAGTGAGAAATAGATTTAAGGGCCTAGATCTGGTAGATAGAGTGCCTGATGAACTATGGAATGAGGTTCGTGACACTGTACAGGAGACAGGGATCAACACCATCCCCATGGAAAAGAAATGCACAAAAGCAAAATGGCTTTCTAGGGAGGCCTTACAAATAGCTATGAAAAGAAGAGAAGCGAAAAGCAAAGGAAACATATAAACATTGAATGCAGAGTTCCAAAGAATAGCAAGAAGAGATAAGAAAGCCTTCTTCAGCGATCAATGCAAAGAAATAGAGGAATACAACAGAATGGGAAAGACTAGAGATCTCTTCAAGAAAATCAGAGATACCAAAGGAACATTTCATGCAAAGATGAGCTCGATAAAGGACAGAAATGGTATGGACCTAACAGAAGCAGAAGATATTAAGAAGAGATGGCAAGAATACACAGAAGAACTGTACAAAAAATCTTCATGACCCAGGTAATCACGATGGTGTGATCACTGACCTAGAGCCAGACATCCTGGAATGTGAAGTCAAGTGGGCCTTAGAAAGCATCACCAGGAACAAAGCTAGTGGAGGTGATGGAATTCCAGTTGAGCTATTCCAAATCCTGAAAGATGATTCTGTGAAAGTGCTGCACTCAATATGCCAGCAAATTTGGAAAACTCAGCAGTGGCCACAGCACTGGAAAAGGTCAGTTTTCATTCCAATCCCAAAGAAAGGCAATGCCAAAGAATGCTCAAACTACCACACAATTGCACTCATCTCACATGCTAGTAAAGTAATGCTTAAAATTCTTCAAGCCAGGCTTCAGCAATATGTGAACCATGAACTTCCTGATGTTCAAGCTGGTTTTAGAAAAGGCAGAGGAACCAGAGATCAAATTGCCAACATCTGATGGATCATGGAAAAAGCAAGAGAGTTCCAGAAAAACATCTATTTCTGCTTTATTGACTATGCCAAAGCCTTTGACTGTGTGGATCACAAGAAACTGTGGAAAATTCTGAAAGAAATGGGAATACCAGACCACCTGTTCTGCCTCTTGAGAAATAATGTATGCAGGTCAGGAAGCAACAGTTAGAACTGGACATGGAACAACAGACTGGTTCCAAATAGGAAAATGAGTACGTCAAGGCTGTATATTGTCACCCTGTTTATTTAACTTATATGCAGAGTACATCATGAGAAGTGCTGGACTGGAAGAAACACAAGCGGAATCAAGATTGCCGGGAGAAATATCAATAACCTCAGATAGGCAGATGACACCACCCTTATGGCAGAAAGTGAAGAGGAACTCAAAAGCCTCTTGATGAATGTGAAAGAGGAGAGTGAAAAAGTTGGCTTAAAGCTCAACATTCAGAAAATGAAGATCATGGCATCCAGCCCCATCACTTCATGAGAAATAAATGGGGAAACAGTGTCAGACTTTATTTTTCTGGGCTCCAAAATCACTGCAGGTGGTGATTGCAGCCATGAAATTAAAAGACACTTACTCCTTGAAAGGAAAGTTATGACCAAAGTAGACAGCATATTCAAAAGCAGAGACGTTACTTTGCCAACAAAGGTTCATCTAGTCAAGGCTATGGTTTTTCCTGTGGTCATGTATGAATGTGAGAGTTGGATTGTGAAGAAGGCTGAGCGCCGAAGAATTGATGCTTTTGAAGTGTGGTGTTGGAGAAGACTCTTGAGAGTCCCTTGGACTGCAAGGAGATCCAACCAGTCCATTCTGAAGGAGATCAGCCCTGGGATTTCTTTGGAAGGAATGATGCTAAAGCTGAAACTCCAGTACTTTGGCCACCTCATGGGAAGAGTTGACTCATTGGAAAAGACTCTGATGCAGGGAGAGATTGGGGGGCAAGAGAAGAGGACGCAGAGGATGAGATGGCTGGATGGCATCACTGACTCGATGGACATGAGTCTGAGTGAACTCCGGGAGTTGGTGATGGACAGGGAGGCCTGGCGTGCTGAGTTTCATGGGGTCACAAAGAGTCAGACACAACTGAGCGACTGATCTGATCTGATCAGATCTGAAATTTCTGTCTGATATACAGAAATTTGGAGAACATCACAGAGGAGGGAGAAGGTGAGTACCACTTAAAGGAGTGGGGCCTGAAGCACAGGTCATACCACCTCATGTATCAAGTGTTTCAGATGGATTGCAGCCTGCCACGACCTTGAATACTCAGAGACACAGTGGAAATAACATGTGACAAGCACACATCTGTGTACTGTCAAAGCGAGTTCTGTAACAAATATCTCATGTGCCTTATTGTCACATAGAAATACCTAGGTCTGATGTTATCAATAGCTGTGAAAAATCTGTGGACACGGGGACTCATCTCAAGCTGATAACATGCAATATTAAGCATCCACTGTATCTTAGTTTTACTTCCTACCCCAGGGCCTTCTCTAATTCCTTGGGAGATCATTCAGTCCATGGGCAAACACAGTCTGAAACTAAAGGGGAATTACCACCCCTGCCAGCAAGCACCAACCAGAAGGAATAGGGATGGATGCATACACAGATTCTTGCCTCTCAACGATAATCCTGAGATGCATCTTGTATGTTTCTTGGAGATGCTGGCAGAATCAAGCCCCAGTACTGCGCTATCTACTTTCTCATTTCTGCTTCTTAAGATCACTTCCTAAATAAACTGCCTTCACCTGAATTCTTGCTTTAGGCTCCTCTTTTGGGGTTGTGAGGAGACAAAATTAAAACAGAGGTGCTTTAAAATTTTAATAGAGAAAGAATGGAAGAAAGTTCAAGGTGAACATTACCTGTCTGATTTCTAACAAGAGCAGGCAGGTACTTGAGTGATTACCTAACTGGAAAAATAGAAGCTGATACCTTATTTTTTCAAAAGCTAGTGAAATAGATCGTATTTATGAAAATCCAGTCTCTGTAGATGTATAATCATATCCTTACTTACCAATCTCAATTTTTATTAGTATCATTATCCCTGTCTGCCAGGGTCCAGCCCCGGTTGTTCCAGTGAATTCGAAGGGGAGATGGCTT
The DNA here is from genome assembly GCF_002263795.3 of Bos taurus. Classification (NCBI taxonomy): domain Eukaryota; kingdom Metazoa; phylum Chordata; class Mammalia; order Artiodactyla; family Bovidae; genus Bos; species Bos taurus. The sequence goes on along the minus strand of NC_037337.1, from coordinate 22,647,864 downwards.
CGGCAATCAGGAAACAATAGCTTTAATTAAATATTAATTAGAGATATAAAGAGTAATAAAATAAGGATAGCTCAGTGAGAAAATTCAGTGGAGAAAAGAGGCTGAATAACTTGGTTTATGTGGAAAACCAATAAAACTTCAACACAAGAAGTTTGCACCACCCATGTAGGCCACAGGCATCTTCCCATTCTCCCAAGGGAGAGGAGACACTAAGGCCTCCCCAGTCAGATCTTAGAAGCCCAGGCAAAATTAGTAGGTTTGTCAGGCCTCTGCGCTCCAGATGGGAATTCAGCCAGAAGGTGAAAGAAAGAATGACATGAGGAGACCAGTCTTTCAAGGAACTGATCCCATTCTTTATTTTCCAGGGTCCGTTTTTATACCCAGAGATGTAATACAAAAGTCACGTGGGGTCAGCAGTCCTGACTTTTATCAAAATCAGGTGCTTCATACAAATGTATACAAAGGTCTTAGGGGTGTTACATGATCTTCTGGCCAGGGGGCCTGCTGACAATTTATGACCCTCTCTTTGTGACAGCGGTCAGTCAACCGGAACACTTATTTCTCCAGGGGTGATTATTCTTAAAACAGACGCCATCTTCTGAAAGCATCAGATAAAGTTATATTCCTATAGGGTGAGGGTATAGTGGGTTTTAATTAAGGAAAGAATTTGCTTAGCCTAAGGTCTAATGTGATTAATATCAAAGGTTAATACTTATTTCTCTTATATGTTAGTTATATTCATTAATGTGTATAAGGCGCAAGGGATATGGAGATGTAGCAGCAAATTTTGGCTCAACAATAAAACCCTCTACCAGTATAATTCCTAACTAGCCCACTAATACTATAGTAAAAATTTTCTAACTTCTCAAAAAAATCTGTTTTTAAAAGGTTTAAAGCATCTCGTGCCTCTCACGGCTGGGAGGCTGTGAACAATCACATGTGGCCGGACAAACCTGTCAGGCAGGCTGAAGAACCTTCAGAGGAGTTTGTAGGTTGAAACACTCCTGTCATGCCCAGGAAATATTATTAACTGGAGCTGTAAGTTAACTCTTTTTCAGAGCGAGGTGGTAGGGGACAGCCCCCCGTAAAGTCAGAGGTGTAGGTGAGAGCACAAAGCAGTAGTGTAGGCAGACTCTGGTTTTGGGGGTAGATGCTCGAGAATTTCCAGGGGGACTCCTGAGCCTCGATCCTGCCTTTGCGTATGCCGAGGCTCCTTCCTCATAATCTTTGCCATGGGCAGAGATCCTCACGCTGGCTCCCGGCACCTGTCCCTGAATCTGCTCATCCTCATTATTTAAACCTCATTCCTACTTCTTCTCAAAATATTCCAGTCTATTCTCCTTACCAACCCATAAGCATCTCAGTCTCTTGAATTTCTTTTCTGGTTTTTCCACTCACCCAAATTTCCCTTTCATGTATATATCAGGCTGGTCAAATCATATTGGTCCCATAAGCACACCTCAAAACTTTATCTCCTCCAAGTTCTTCTCTAATACTGAATCCTTGAATCCCTTCTCTCCAGTGGTCACAGACTCCTTGTAGAACAGATTTCTTGACTAAACCAAGTTCCTTCTGTGCCTCAGTAATTATTTCCATGACCTGAAGAGGGCACTGCTTGCACGGTTGACGACAGAGAATCAACGACCCATCTGACAAACCAGTTCCTGTTCTGAAGCCAGGATGTCACCAAGGTTCTGATCAGAACAAGAGGCTTTTATCTCCCTGAAGGAGAGAACTGCCAGCATGGCAGGCCCCGGTTTGCTGTGGGCAGCCGTGGTCTCCATCTATCTTGGTAAGGAAAGCATATGTATTTGCTTTTACTAACAGCCACTAGGACTGGGAAGTAGGAAGAAAAATTATTAACACAGGTATCTTGTTACTTCCTCATGGGTCCAAGCTCCAGGGGGCAAGAAAGCTGATGAATTTTACTGAAGTTTAGATAAAGCAGAAGAAAGGTGGGTGGCAATGGGGACCAGCTTGGATATCTGCCTGCTTTCTCTCTCCTGTGACACCCAGTGCGGACCTTTCTCTCCTCCTTCCCACAGGACCCAGTGTGGCCCAGACGGTCACTCAGCCTCAACCACAAGAGTCTGTACAGGAGACAGGCACAGTGACCCTGGACTGTACATATAGCACCAGTGAGAGTGGTTATTATTTGTTCTGGTACAAACAGTCTCCCAGCGGGGAGATGGTTTTCATTATTCGCCAAAATGCTTATGAACAACAGAATGCAACCAACGATCGCTACTCTGTGAACTTCCAGAAAGAAGCCAAAACCTTCAGTCTCAAGATCTCAGACTCCCAGCTGGAGGATGCTGCAGTGTATTTCTGTGCTTACAGTGGTGCACGGTGAGATGAGCAATGGAGAGAGGCCTACAGAAACCTCAGACCTCAGCATCTGTGCAGAGGTTGGGGGGAAGTAGCTGGGGTAAAAGGAACAGAAAATCATGGACTTCTGTAGAGGAAAAAATATTATTCCATCTGCCTATAGGAAACACAAAGGATATCTATAAGCTGAAGTTCTCAAAATAGTAATAAAAATAATGGAGGTACATAATGCTTTATAAAGTATTTACATTCATATGTATTTAACTTTCAAAACCCTGTTGATAGGAGAGGTCAGATATTCTGTGTCACTACCATCCAGGGATTTTTATAGCTCTAACTAAAGCTGTGTTCTCTATCTGCATGTTCCATTATCATATCCAAGTCAATATATCTGAAATCGAATGTTTCATACTCCCCACAAATCTTATTTGTTATTTTCCTCAGCTTTGATCAGGTTTAAAACACACAATAAAAATCTTCTATTTCTGGGCTTGGAGAATTTCTTCATCACTTACCCCCCAGCCTGGGCTGTCTAATTTTGTGGTGTGTGTGTGCACCCACATCTAATTTCTTTATAATTACAAAACAGTGTGACAAACTACATCACATTTATCTCATTGTTTCCGTTTCTGACTTCAACCTAATTCCACCCTCTTTTTCTCAAATTTCCTTAAAGCACAAATGGCCTGATCTAGAACTTAAGGAAAGAACAAACACATCCAAAGGGATTTCATGTGCTGCTAGTACTTGTCAGCAAATGCAAATTAATAATTTAAAAAAAAACAAAAATATTAATCTCTGGTTATGGTACCACTGCTTCTGGGATGTGGTGAGCCATTTAGAAGAACCAGGTCTAAAGGTGGGGCCAAGCAGTTGTCATAGCCAGAGTCACCACCTAACATCCCCCGAGAAACTGGAAATGTCTGGACCTGGAAATGATTCCACCTTACTTATGTGAAAGGGAAAAAATGATAAAATCGAAAAAATGATGCCAATAATTCTTTGTATGTCCATAATCCGCCCTCCCCAGTACATAGCTATGAAGACCCCCTTCCTGGAGCATTTAATTCTATCTGCCCACTTTGAGTGAATGATAAAGTTGGAAAAGATATTCCATGACTGAAATAGTTAAGCCTAATGAGAGGGTTCCAGACCTCCAGAATGCTCCAGGGAGGGGTTTCCATGAAAAATCAGGGAAGACAAATCAGCCAAAGTTTTGGTTTGTTTTTTTTTTTTTTTTTTGCTTTCTTTTGAAGTCCTGATGGAAAAGGAAATCAACACTGACAGTACAAAAATTAGTGCTAAATGTTATAAATTGTGCTTTCTTTTTCTTTCTACTGTTCTAGATCAATGAGTCTAGGGTAGATGTGGCATGTAGTAATCACCTGGGAGTTAAAGACTACGGTCTTCACCCTCAAACCCTGAGAATAACCACAGTTACATTGTTACTATGGGAGTGTTCAGTTCACTTCAGTTCAGTTCAGTCGCTCAGTCGTGTCCGATTCTTTGCTACCCCATGGACTGCAGCACACGAGGCCTCCCTGTCCATCACCAACTCCCAGAGTATATTCAAACTCATGTCCACTGATTCATGTCCATGGGAGTGTTTCACAACCATAAATTATGTTAAGATGGTAAAAAGTTTGATTAACCCCATTTCATTGAAGTTCATCCTTTTAAAGCAGAGTTGATTAAGATGTTTACCTAATTTAAACTGTTTAAGCAAATAATTCTGTTTGGAATAATGAATGGAAAAGTATGTTATATGCCCTCAGTTAATAGGATAGGGGAACAATGAATCTACTGGGGCACTACCCCTCCTAATGACACTTCACATGAACTTTAGGCAAAGCTAACTACTAGATACATGACTGGCTTTCCCTAATTATACACTATAAAAGCTTATTGCTTGTTAAAAATGGAAATACCATGCTCATTGGCAACTAGCCATTTCCTAACAGCCCCTTACATGCTCACTTCCAACACCAACCATTTTGGCTGTCTTGATTCCTCTCCCAAACTTATTCATGACCCAGCAACTAAAGAGAAAATGCTTGGCACAGCCAGCAATTAAACAGTGGAATAGCTTAGAATCCTCACCAGGATTCTGTTCAACACTCTGACTTTCTCCCCACAACCTGTGTCTGTTCTGATATCCATACCAAATAACAAACAGGTTATTAAATATTGGGTTATGAGTTTTTAATATCACCCCAGCCTAGAAGGAAATACAACATATACCATAGCATACTATAACAAATAGTCTACTAGGCAAGAGTGAGCTAATGCGGCTAATGAAGAAATAAGTAAAAAGTGTAAAATTTTTTTGTCATGCAGACATATTCATAAAATAAAAGTCTGATAGATACACAAGTATCAGCTAATCTGATCCTTAATTTTGCCTCATTCACTTTTCTACCTACTGTCTGGACAAGAATATCCTGTCCTGCTTCTGTGATGAACAGATGTTCTGAATCCCAGTTTCTAATATGGTGGGTGAGGGGGGTAGGTAGGGGATCTTCCCATCAGTTCAGTTCAGTTGTTCAGTCGTGTCTGACTCTTTGCAACCCCATGGACTGCAATACGCCAGGACTCCCTGTCCATCACCAACTCCCAGAGTTTACTCAAACTAATGTCCATTGAGTCAATGATGTCATCCAATCATCTCATCCTTGGTCGTCCCCTTCTCCTCCTGCCTTCAATCTTTCCCAGCACCATGGTCTTTTCAAATGAGTCAGTTCTTCACATCAGGTGGCCAAATATTGGAGTTTCAGCTTCAACATCAGTCTTTCCGATGAATATTCAGGACTGATCTCCTTTAGGATAGACTGGTTGGATCTTCTTGCAGTCCAAGGGACTCTCAAGTCTTCTCCAACACAACAGTTCAAAAGCATCAATTCTTCTGCACTCAGCTTTATAGTTCAACTCTCACATCCATACATGACTACTGGAAAACCATAGCTTGATTAGAGGGTCCTTTGTCGGCAAAGTAATGTCTCTGCTTTTTAATGTGCTGTCTAGGTTGGTCATAACTTTTCTTCCAAGGAGTAAGCGTCTTTTAATTTCATGGCTGCAATCACCATCTGCAGGGATTTTGGAGCCCCCGAAAAACAGTCTCTCACTGCTTCCACTGTTTCCCCACTATTTGCCATGAAGTGGTGGGACCAGATGCCATGATCTTAGTTTTCTGAATGTTCAGTTTTAAGCCAACCTTTCACTCTCCTCTTTCACTTTCATCAAGAGGCTTTTTAGTTCTTCTTCGCTTTCTGCCATAAGGGTGGTGTCATCTGCATCTCTGAGGTTATTGATGTTTCTCCCAGCAATCTTGATTCCAGCTTGTGCTTCATCCAGCCCAGCATTTCTCATGATGTACTCTGCATTTAAGTTAAATAAGCAGGGTGACAATATACAGCCTTGATGTACTCCTTTCCTATTTGGAACCTGTCTGTTGTTCCATGTGCAGTTCTAACTGTTGCTTCCTGACCTGCATACAGATTTCTCAAGAGGCAGTTGGGAGTATTAATTTGTTGGAGTGGCCCACATAACTGAGGAAGCTTGTTTCCTCACTAGATCACCAATTTATTATAAAAGCATACAATTCAGTAACAGCCAGGCAGAAGAGATGGGTAGGGCAAAATATGAAGAAAGGAGAGCTTTCAGGCTCATCTGTAGCACACAACTCTTCCTGAATCTCCACCTGTTCACCAACCCAGAGGCTCTCTGAACCCCAGCCTTAAGGGTTTTTATAGGGGCTTCATTGTTTATATATGACTGATTGAATCATTATCCATTGGCAATAGATTCAACAGCTGCATCCTCTCTCTGGAGATCAGGGGGATGGGCCTACAAGTTGCAACCCTCTAATCACAGGGTTGGCTCCTCTGTCAACCAGCCACTGTCTTTAGGTGCTTTCTAAAAATCACCTCGTTAACATAATATAAGATAACTTTAAGGCCCTTGCCACAAGAAATTCCGAGAGTTTTAGTTGCCAGAAATGGAATGAAGATCAGATATCCATTTCTTATCATAAACCAAAATATCACATATGCTTAGGTTAGTATTTGCTTAAGAACATGGTCAGAATAGAACTTTTAGGCATTGAGACCACATTAGAATATTTTGATTCCTATTTATATGCTTTGCTAACACTGTTTGTCTGCTTTGGTTACTAACAAAACCGAGAGTATGGAGCTTTCATGTTCTTTCTCTCCTAACACAGCTTTTTGTCTCACTTCTCTTTGGAAGCTTCATTGTCTCTGCGACATCAGGAATGGGCACGTTCCACTGACTGCAGCAACGGAAGTCTACCCTGTGGCAGAAGGAAATTCCTGCTTAATGGGAAGGCTGATGCAGATAACCTTTTCTAGAAGCTCAGAATTACACTGATCATTTCTTGCACAGAACATTTGCAATTTCAGAAAGGTGAGTGATGTCAGATCTAAAAATCTTTGGTTCTGTCTTACTTCATTTAGATTCAGATTTAAGGGGAAACATTGGAGAAGTCTCATGAATTTCAATGAGTGCTATTTTCCACCAATCTGTAGAAGATATAAATTTAAAGAATGGTTAAAGCATTAACCAAAACGGACATTGCCAGTAATTCTGCACTGTCATCAAAGCATGTATGTTTGTAAGCCAATCAGCACTTTAGATGAGTGATAGAATTTGGAAAACTATAAAACCTTCACACATTTTTAAGATGACTTCTAAAATATTTTATAATTACTTTAAATGTTTAAGTAGCTCTAAAGGTTATAAATTCCACTGCAGTATAAATATTGACATTCTCAAATAAAACTCATATAATAGCTTATAAATATATGCAATGAAATCTTAATATCAAAGTAATCTGATATCCATCAACATCCAATTAAAACTCGTGAACAAGATATCATGTTACTCCTTTCTTTTCTTAAAATCATATTTCCATTCAATTTCTCCTGCAGAATTTAATACATTTTGTCTTGAAAAGTCTTTTACTGATTACCAAAAATGTCTGCAAAACATGTATGAAATTAACATTATTTTTTAATTTTCCCTAATCATATTGTTCTAATTGTTAAAAGATATTTTTTTTCTGGATTGAGTTGTAAATACAATTACTAGTGATGCATACTTAATGAAAACAACATAAATATGTTATAATTTTTAAACATTTTTTTAATGTAACAGCCAAAAAAGATTTTTGAAAGCACATTTCTTAATGAAATGACTGAGGTCAGATTTAATTGCTTTGATTAAATGCTTTCCTGACACCAATAAAAAGAAATACCCCTTTCCTTAATGCCCTAGTGGTTTTTCAACCTCAGAGCAGCACTGCAAAAATTCCATGTAAAGTAAGAAGGACAGTTGTGAAATGAAAGTTAGGAAATGAGAACCACAGTCATTTTTAGGAAAGGGTACATAGAGAAGTCAAGGATCTAGACACTGATTCCCTTAAATACGTATCTTTTCCCTACTTTGAAGATCACTGCATGAGTGTATCTGCTAAGTCGTCTCAGTCATGTCCGACTCTTTGCAACCCTATGAACCCACCAGGCTCTTCTGTCTATGGGATTCTCCAGGTGAGAATACTGGAGTGGGTTGCCAAGCCCTCCTCCAGGGGATCTTCTCAACCCAGGGATTAACCCACGTCTCTTATGTCTTCTGCACTGGCAGGTGGGTTCTTTAGCACTAGCACCACCTTGGAAGCCTAGCATTAGATTTCTCTATGTATTACTGATTCATTCTCAGCCAGTCTTCATTCCATAACGAGTTTTGAGGAAAGTAAGCAGGAAATTTGAAGGATAGAATCTTCAGTTTCAGTAAGCTGATAAATTTCCTAAAACCTCTTTGACATTTCTGGTTTGGGGGAATGGCTACTGATGAATTAGAAAATAACAGGGCCTGAACTCTTGCATGATACAAAGTCATTTGCATACAAGTCACTCATACCTGTATCTTTATCTTGGAAAAGGCAATTTTAAATACCAGCATCATTCATTAGCAACACTGTAAAAGAAAAAGCTGTTCCAATCTTGGGGAAAAACATGACCATTGCTAGATCCCTTTTTGTCTATCATGCAAGAGCATTTTCTAGTAGACACTTATCTGACACTCTTGAAGAAGGTAATTAACTGTACAACAGTTGGTACTAGAATTTGGGGTTAATTTTTCTTCTAGACCATAAACTTATAATACCTCTTCTATTTCCATGGGTTAACTTCCAACACACAGGAGTGTAAACCATATGAGCCTTTCCTCATAAATATTTATGGATTGGTAGGTAAATATGCCGTGATACCAGTGAAGGAAACCATCAATCCATCGAAGGTATTTTATTCACTATAATCAGGTATTATTTAAAAATGCAGATGCAATCATTTCAGGTTCTTGCTTAAATTAATCAGTGACTTCCCATTTCCCATGGGATAAAATTCAGAATTATCAAGACTCAAAAAGTCCTCTTTGCTCTGACTTACTTCTCTGGCCTCATCTCCCAACTCTCATCCTCACCCATATTGGACTATGGGCTTACTATCTCCTGCCTGCCCTTCTAGGTCCTTTCTTCATCCTTCCACACCGTGTTCTGTGACCCAGGTGGCTAACCTGTAGGAACTGTATCAATGGGCTCTATTGCCTCCTGACTTTTGGTTGGTATAGCCTCAAGGGGGGGCACCTGCAGAGACCAGAGGAATGGATGAGCATAAGGTCAGGGTATACAGTGCCCCTAAAACATCTACTTCTGCTTTATTGACTATGCCAAAGCCTTTGACTGTGTGGATCACAACAAACTGTGGAAAATTCTTAAAGAGATGGGAATATCAGACCACCTGACCTACCTCCTGAGAAATCCGTATGCAGGTCAAAAAGCAACAGTTAGAACTGAACATGGAACAACAGACAGGTTCCAAATTGGGAAAGGAGTACATCAAGGCTGTATATTGTCACCCTGCTTATTTAACTTATATGCAGAGTCCATCATGAGAAACACTGGGCTGGATGAAGCACAGGCTGGAATCAAGATTGCTGGAGAAATATCAATAACCTCAGATATGCAGATGACACCACTCTTAAGGCAGAAAGTGAAGAAGAACTAAAGAGCCTCTTGATGAAAGTGAAAGAGGAGAGTGAAAAAGTTGGCTTAAAACTCAACATTCAGAAAACTAAGATCATGGCATCTGGTCCCACCACTTCATGGCAAATAGATGGGAAAACATTGGAAACAGAGAGAGACTTTATTTTGGGGGGCTCTATTCAAAAGCAGAGACATTACTTTGCCAAAAAAGGTCCATCTAGTCAAGGCTATGGTTTTTCCTGTGGTCATGTATGGATATGAGAGTTAGACTGTCAAGAAGGCTGAGCGCCGAAGAATTGATGCTTTTGAATTCTGGTGTTGGAGAAGACTCTTGAGAGTCCCTTGGACTGCAAGGAGATCCAACCCTTCCATCCTAAAGGAAATCAGTCCTGAATATTCATTGGAAAGCCTGATGTTGAAGCTGAAGCTCCAATACTTTGGATGCAAAGAGCTCCAAATACCTGATGCTCCAATACCTGATGCAAAGAGCCAACTCATTGGAAATGACCCTGATGCTGGGAAAGATTGAAGGCAGGAGGGGAAGGGGATGACCAAAGAAGAGATGCTTGGATGGCATCACCGACTCAATGGACATGAGTTTGAATAAACTCTGGGAGTTGGTGATGGACAGGGAAGCCTGGCGTGCTGTAGTCCATGGGGTCACAAAGAGTCAGACACAACTGAGCAACTGAACTGAACTGATATAGTGCCCCAGATTCCTACCTCTGAGACTGACATAGGCTGACATTGAACCTCTATCACAAGGTCAGCTCTTTAAGACAGCATCTCCAAAGAGCCTCTCTATCCCCAGGTTCCAGTAATCACTTTGTCCCTTCCATTTAAGACCCAGAGTGATGCCAGAGCCAAAATAGCACTATCCCTTAGGTGTTCCCTTCTCCCTGCTTATACTTCTGTAACTAGTGTCTCATTAGAGTCTCCTCAAATTAGGCAAATTTTGTTTGAGTTTTCTGCTAGAATTCTGATTGATGCTTTCAGATTCTAAAATGTGCTTATTTTTTACTTTAATGTTACTTTTTCAGGGAGGATTTTCCTAGCCTCCTTGATTCAGTATAACTGCCTGTTAAACTCTTACAGTGCTCAGTACTCTCCCATCACAACATCCTCCACACTTGGTGGCAATTGTTGAATGAGTGTCCCTTTCTCAAACAGGCTGTGTCTTCCACAACATTACAGACTGAATTTTTGTCTTCTCATTGCTATAGCCTAAGAGACCAACCTGGAATCTGGAACACAGTGGATTCTCAATAGTTATTTGTTCAATTCATAAGAGGATGCGTGAATGAGCTTGTTCTTATTCCAAAACCGTATTGCATCAGAAAAATACAAAGCAAAAGTTGTGGGAAATATATGAATAATTTTTAAAGATATTAATTATAAGGTACTTTAATAACCACTTCTCAGAGAAAGAGCCAGAGATGAAAACTACCTTTGTAGCCCATAAGCATATATATACATATATATAAACATTTACCAGAACATGAGCATGTATCATGACTCAAAGAAGCCATAGGAAAGATGTATAAAAGCCATATTCTCTGAATACTATACAATAAAGCTGGAAATTAATAATTAAAAATAAATAAATAATTTAAATAAATTATAAACTAATTTAAATAAATATTAAAATATAAAATTTAAATAAATGATAAATTAATAATTAAAAATAGTAAATAAGTTGAAGGAAATTAACCACTTGTGATATTCTAAATAATTTCCAGGTCAAAGAACTAAAAGTTAAAATTGCAGATCATTAAAAATTTACTCTAATGACAGTACTACATATAAAAATCTATGGATTTGTTCAAAGAACTACTCATAAGAAATGCATAGAAATTATATAAAAAAAAAACAAAAACAGAAAAAAACTATAGGTACAAAATTGATAACAAATACTAAAAAGCTACTGAAACCTATTATACAGAGTGAAGTAAGCCAGAAAGAGAAACACCAATACAGTATACTAACGCATATATATGGAATTTAGAAAGATGGTAACAATAACCCTGTGTACAAGACAGCAAAAGAGACACTGATGTATAGATCAGTCTTATGGACTCTGTGGGAGAGGGAGAGGGTGGGGAGATTTGGGAGAATAGCATTGAAACATGTATAATATCATGTATGAAACGAGTCGCCAGTCCAGGTTCGATGCACGATACTGGATGCTTGGGGCTGGTGCACTGAGACGACCCAGAGGGAGGGTATAGGGAGGGAGGAGGGAGGAGGGTTCAGGATGGGGAACACAGGTATACCTGTAGTGGATTCATTTCGATATTTGGCAAAACTAATACAATATTGTAAAGTTTAAAAATAAAATAAAACTAAAAAAAAAAAAGAAATGCATAGCCTTAAATACATTTATTAATGAAAAGTTAAATAAAGAAGCTAAATTTTGCTTTCAAGAAATAAAAAATAATAATAATGAGCAAAATAAACTAACATAAAGAAGTGGAAAGTCTAATAATAAAAGTAGGAATTAATTTAAAAGCAAAACAAAAATTAAAATTTATAAGTAAAGAGTTCTAGAAAATACGTTAAGAAGAAAGAAAGTAAACATAAATACACAACATCAAGAATGAAAAAAGTAATAAGAAAAATAACACAAATACATATCAAAAATGAGAATGGTGATATTATTAACAACTTCTAAGGAAGGAATTTTTTAAGTATCAGTTAATACTTGTGTAAATAGATCCTGATTAAATGGATGATTTTTAGAAATACACAATCTTTTCACTTGAACTTCTAAAGTTTGCAAAAATTTGTATTATTTTATAATTCCATAGTCTGCATCAAATCATAAGGGAAAAAAATCCTGAATTCTGCCTCTTCTATTTCTCTCATATATCCAGCACATAAATACCAAGAACCAAATCTCAACTCTCCTGTATTTCCATCTTTTAAAAAAAACTATTTTTATTCCTACTAGTGTGGGATGAATTGTGTCACCCCAAAATTCATACATGGAAACCCCTAGTGCCTTAGAATGTGACTACATTTTAAGATAGGGCCTTTAAAACAGTGATTAAGTTAAAATGAGGTCATTAGGGTGGGCCTTAATCCAACCTGACCAATGTCCTTATAAAAAGAGGTGATGAGGGAAAAAAAAAAACAAAAGAGGTGATTAGACACAGACACTGGGATGCTCAAACACAGAGGAAGACCGTCTGAGAACACGAGATGGCAGGCATCCACAAGCCAAGGAAAGAGGCTTGAGTCAAAATCAGCCTGCTGACACCTTGGTCTTGGACTTCTGGCCTCCAGAACTGTGAGATATACATTCCTGCTGTGTCAACCACGCAGTCTGTGTTACAGACACCCTACGTTTACTTTTAACAAGCAAATACAGAGACCATGTGCCAATCACTGTGCTAGACACTGGAAAATCAAGGCCGATTAAGAAAATAAATCCCTGTTTTCAGAGGGCTCACACTTTAGCAGGATAAACATACCTGCACATGCATGTGTGTTAGTCGCTTATTCATGTCCAGCTCTTTGCAACCCCATGGACACCAGCCCACCAGGTTCCTCTGTCCATGAGATTCTCCGGGCAAGAAAACTGGAGTAGGTTGCCAGTGGATTGCCAGTTCCTTTTCCAGTGGACCTTCCCGACCCAGGGATTGAACCCGGGTCTCCCACACTGCGGGCAGATCCTTTACCATCTGAGCCACCAGAAAGCCTAAATATATGTGCACACTGACAATAATTCTAACACCAACTTTGACACTCCTGAATGACTCAGAGGTGGATGCCTGACCCAGTTGAGCCAATCATACCATCTATACCCCACTGCAGTCATAAACTGACCCCTGGAGGAAAACCTAATTCAGACTAAGGTGAGAAAATCCCAGAATGTTTACATTTGGGATGGGAAAGAGGAATTCGTCTTTGGTGGCCATGCCATGAAATGAACTTCGGCTAGAAACTGTTTGCATCCAGGTCTCCTGATTTGTGGTCTAAGTGAATAAACCTTATGTACAGAGAGAGGTGGAATAAAAGGAAAATCCTTGAAAGATTCAGTTTCCTGGCACCCTGGATACCTGAGGCCCATATACATACATATATATATATATTCTGTACTGCCTAGGTTATAGGAGCCAATGTATACATACATACATGCATTCTGTACTGCCTAGACTTTAGGAGCCAATGTATACATACATACATACATACATTCTGTACTGCCTAGGTTACAAGAGCCAATGCATTTCTCTTCTTGACTAAGCTTACTTATATTATATTTCTGTCATATGACAAATGTCCTGACTAATTAAATGAGGTTTTTAAGGATTAATTTGCTTAAAAACTTTTGGAAACACCTTGTTGGCTTACAAAAAGCAAATTCTATAGCTTACTCTCAATTCCACAGCTTACTCTCTCAGTAATTTCTCCAAATATCCTGAAGGTGGCACTCCTTACATTCAAAAAGGAAAAAAAAAAAAAGAAACCCACCCTTTTGTCCAAAACATTAAAAAAAAAAAAAAAAATGGAGGAACTTAGTGAATTGCATGAGGTAATTCTAATTGGTTGGAACATCTGTTGAAATGGTGTTTCTTTAGATAAAGAAAAAGTTAACATGTTTGAGGACCCCTAATCAGCTTTCAAGGCACCTTAATCTAAATCTTCAGTGAAGTGGACAAGAAAAAAGAAAAGGAAACATGAAAAAGCTACTAGCAGCGATTCTGTGGCTTCAACTAGGCTGTGAGTTGAAGGTTTATTGGAAAGAGAACCATGGGGGTCAAGGAATTGTCATAAAGTGTTCAGAAGTGGAAATAAGATTCAGTGTGACCCATCTCTGGCTCTCTGGGTAGGAACTGGATTATAGGAATAGCTAGTGAACTCCTTCTAAAATGTTCTCTCTGGACAGGGTTAAATGCAGAGCTGAAAGTGGAGCAAAGCCCTCCATCCCTGATCATACAGGAGGGGCCAACTGGTATCAACTTCGATCATTCATTCACTACCTCGGACACATTCCTCTGGTACAGACAGGATCAGGGGAAGAGCCTGGAATCTCTGTTTTTATTGATGTCAAATAGAACAGTGAGGAAGAAGGGAGGATTAACAGCCTCCTTTGATATCAAAGCCCATGGCAGCCCCCTGCATATCACAGCCTCCCATCCTGGCCTCTCTGCCACATACTTCTGTGCCGTGGACGCATAGTATCCCCCTGATGTGTCCAGTCTGTACTCAAACCTGCAGCTGTGGCTCCAGCCCACACCCCTGTTTCAGGGACTGCAGTTCTGAGGATTCCTTCGCTGTCTCTGGCTCTCTGCCTGAAAGAAGATTTCTGAGTTAAATGAGAAAAAAATGGTATTTTAACTTTGATTTTCTTTATTGTGGAAGTTTTTTTAGAAGGAAGGAGGATTGTGAGGCAGGCAGAATGGGGAACAACCTAAACATGTCTTTTCCAAGAATATGAAGCCTCATCTTTTATTGCCTCATAGTCAAAATCCATGAGTCTTCCATTACAGAGTAATTTTACATTTAGTGTAACTGTCACAAATAATTCCTGTGAAATATGGAACCATTGTTTGTTTTGATATGCAAAGATAACATATAGCCATGGAGGGGAAAGGAGAATAAAAGCTTTATAATATAATATTCTATGAGAGGCTCCTTACCTAGTTTTTCCTGCTGAAACATTGACTGCAGTAGACAGGCAATACCTATGTGATCTATAGATCGAGTCTTCGCAACATGTGGAGAGATTTTTATTGTAAGACCTTAAAAGAAAATTAAAAGGCTAATTTGAAAAGCCTGAACCCACAATATTTCATGACAACAACATACATATACCTGATCTACAAACCCAGGATACATACAAATACTCTTATGTCTCTTTTATTTTTCCAACTGATTGTTAGAGTGACTACCTGCCAGATAAGCAGGAAGTTCATTCTCTCTTTTGAGGCCTTCCCCACACCGGCTCCTGACCTGTCTAAGAACCCAAGGGACTTGGGCAGTTTGGAAGAGGTTAGTGCAGCTTCCACACACCATCAGAGGTCCTCCCAGTTGACTCTTGCCTTGTTTTTTGTTGATGTCCAGTCTCCCCCAAGATCTGTGTAGGATTGCTGGACCACTGCTGATCCAGGCCCTGAAGAGTGACCCCACTCCAATGTCAGCTGGTCAAGGGTGCCTCAAACCTGGGTTCCCAAGGTTTTAGACTCTGTGTCATCTTTTTTGTAGATGCACAACCATCATTGAAGACCCAGAAAATCAAAGGATGCTGGGTTCAGAGTGGTTCTGGCATTTATATTGTGAGTCCACACAACATTGCTTTTTTCCATTTTCTGGGACCCATACCTAACAGATAATATCTTTTTTGTTTTGTATGTCTCAGACCCAAGGACCTGATTATGCTCACTTTCTCTAGAATGACAGTAGGGTTATGGACCCTCTTAAGGAAAGACTCTCTAAATAACCTCTAAATATCCTGCAACCTCTCTATAATCAAAGTTGCCTTTGGTAACCCAAAGGGTGATATATCCTATAAATGAGTCTCTCCAAGGTGACCTAAGCCAGTTTTTTAAGAGAGGCCACCCATGTTTCTACATTGTCAAACTTCCTTTTCTAAAGGATGCTTGCCTCATTGAATACGAGTAGTTTTCTGGGATTTTCTTGCTGAATAATAGAACTAATCCAAACATTATCATTCATAAGCACCCTGCTGCATGCTTTTTTGAATCAATTTAATAAAACAAAGCAAAGTTACATATTAAGTTTTAAGCTCCTGGCTAAGTCATTAGTAAAAAGACTTAGTTTAATGGCAAGGAAAATAGTATCTAGTCTGTTACAACCTGCTGCACCTCTGTGTGTCCTGTAATATTCCTGTCCCAGAACAGTTTGCAATGGAAGTCACTCCCTGGTTCAAAGACCTTTATTAAAACTCCAGAATGTTTCTGGTATTTGTTTAAACACTTTCTGAAAGTTGGTATTCATAATATCAATTCTTTATTATTTTAGAGGCTTTCCTTCCCTCTAACTACTCTGCAAAAAGTCCATGCCTGTATTTCTTACAACCCAGGAACAGTGGCTCTGTTCCACAACCCTGCTCCTTCCTCTGCCAGGGGAGTATGTGTCCTGAGTGTGGTGGTTTGTTCCGTTCCTCTCTTCTCCATGTGGTAGTGCTGATTAGTCGGCTGGGTTAGTTATTAGTTGAAATCCAAATTCAGATCAGATCCCTCCATGATGCACAATTATATACCCCAAGACATGTCTGTGAACATCTTCATAGGCCATGAAAAGCCAGGGATTTTTATTTCTTGGTCTTTGTATGTGCAAAAGTGTTGGTAACTATAGCCTGCAATCCATTTTCTTCATCACTCAGGAATGTCTAAGGACCAATATATGGCTACAAATAATACAAATGTAGATTTATTTCTATTGTACATTTAACTTGAAATTACAGTCCTTGGATAAATATTTTAAGGTGGAGTTCCAACATAGCAGGGCTACTTATTCCAAAGGCTTCAGTATTATCACCTTTCTGTTCTTTCCTTACATTTTCTCATTTGAACTTCACAGCAAAAGAATATGATTTTTTGTGTGTGAATGAGAGGCCCCACTTAGTTAACAGACACAGAGTGGTAGAACCAGCTTTTGACTGGGTGAATAGGAGAAAATATGCTACAAGAGAAGGAATTTTGACTAAAAATTCCCTATCATCCCAAATTCATAAGCATGGGAGCTTCATCAATGATACATTGACTTCAACTACGTTAGGAGTTGCAGAGATACAGCTCAAGAATCATGAAAACAGAAAGTCAAAAATTGACGTCTTAGTAATTATCTCACACATTTTATAGAGGCTTTCAGATCAAGAATTAACACACAACAGGAAATGGAAAGAGCACTGTTATCTGCCAAAATTACTCAGGCAGCATTGTAAGCAAACTCACAAAATAAAGTCAGGAGAGAACCCTAACAGCTAATTTGGTAATTTTTAAAGGAAAGAATTGAATAAGAGCACCATAAGGAAGCTTCTCTTATTATAGCAAATCAGATCTTTAGTAAATTTTCCTCATTTAAATTTTTTAGGAGAAAGGAAACTAGAAGGCACCAAAGAGCTCTAAGAATGGGGTGTCTCACCTCAGACCAGCTGCACTGAGGAGGACAGAGGTCTGTCTACACAAGCCCTAGCAATAACTTTGAATATGGATCGATTGTTCTCTTCTCCACTGTTTTCACTTCTATAGCATGGGGTCAGTAATTGAGCAGCTTTCTCCAGGGAGGATTTGGAAGAATAAGATGCTCACTGAAGCTATCAGTCAACAAAATTGTACTAAAAAATCTATTCAAATCTGGCTGTCTCTTTTCCACTGAATCATTAGCAATTGTAACCCAGCTTCCCTTTGACACCCTTTCACACAGTCTCGAGTTCCCTACTACATAAGCACAGTTCCTAAAGAAGAATCTCAGAAAAGTTTAATCTTTGTAGAGTCCCTGGATTTACCACAAGACTTCTTGCCAGTCAGAAAAATATAATATTTTTTCTATATTCTCCACCAACTCTTTCTTCCGCTTCCTCCATTTTTGTTTGTTTGTATTTTGCTAAACAGTGAATTCAACTTTGTCCTTTTCAGGCTAGATCAGAACAAATTTCACTATCAGGAAAATCATCTTATAAGAAATATCCATGCCTAAACAACAAAGGCCTACTGCATAGTAGAGAACTGTATTCAAAATCCTATGACTAACCATAATGGAAAAGAATATGAAAAAGAGTGTTATATATATATATATATATATATATATATATATATATATATATAAATGAATCACTTTGCTGTGCAATAGAAATTAACACAACTTTGTAAATCAACTATGCTTCAATAAATTTAAAAAAAGAAATATCCAAATTGAGCTTTATATGAAAATAATTGAAAACAGTTTTCCTGTTTTACCAGTGCGATGGACAAGCCCTAATCAGTACCCTCAGATACCAGATTCACCAGGTTTTCTTCCCAAATCTCTAGACAAATAATCATCTTGATTCGAGGAGGCCATCAAGTGAATCTATTCCAGAAATTATAATATGTGTAAAAACTGACCTTAATGTTTCAACATTCACACCCTCCTAGGTAACAGCGCACTTTTTTTGTTAAATCTGTTTCTCCAAATTGTCCCAATCTTCACAGCATTATCAGCTTCCACAGGGATTTGCTGGCAGGTTTAAAAGGTCAGCATCAGCAGTGTACAGACCAAAGTTCCTGATACCACTCAGAACCTACAGCACTGGCTAATAACTATAATAACAGACAAAATAAAATTTGACATGAAAACCAGACTTAGTTCCATCTTCCTTTAACTCAAGCAGAGGCTCTACTCTTACTGATTAAGCTGGAAGAACTTTGACCATGTATTTATAAATATTCATGATGTATCCTGAATGTTTACTTCCTCAAACTGTTACCAAAGCAAGTTTATTGTTAATGACTGTTCGTCAGGACGTACTTATTTTTCATTTATGAACTTGATTTCTGCATCAGACAGATATCAGATTTCCTACGACCTTTCTGTAGCATTTAACACCATGTTGCCACATATTGATTGAAAACAGTTTCACAAGGAAATCATTCATAACAGGAAAAAAGTCATTTTTCAACAGAATTTATTGAAAGAACAAATATCCACTTGAGTCTCCAGATCTCTTCCTTAGAATAAAGGACTCTGATTCTGAAGATGAACTTTTGTATGTTCTTAAAGTCAAGTGCATAAGCAAACTCCAAGACAGGTGAATAAGACTCAGACTTCAAAGAAATACATTAATTTGAAATTTAAAACATAAAAACCAAGTTCCTCTTGCTTCCCTTACTGACCCCTTCCCAACTTACAAACACATAGATTTTCATTTATTTTTCTAGAATCACTTTGACTGAGAATGTATCATTATACATTATTCTAAAAGCGATAACCCAGGTGTTCAAAACTGAACCAGTTGGTTTTAAGAATGTGATGGTGTAATAAGAAAATATTGGATGTGACCATATCCACCACATAAAACAAGTATGTTCCCTCTGGTGGGACCTCCATGATGGTTTCTGGTGATGTTAATTCCCAGTGTCCAGCAGTTATCCCCCATAACCAGAGCTTCTTCTAACAAGTTCCAGAAAATGCTCAGAGATTCACACTGATCAGATGCATCAGTTACCAATCCCACTTGTTGTAAGGATTAGGAAAGGGGAAACTTTTCTCAGTTGTGCTATTTATGTCCACAAAAAGCATTTAAGGCTAGTAATTCTCCTCTGAATATACTTTTAACTCTGTCCCATAGGTTTTGGTGTGAACTATTCCTTTTCTTTGCTTTTGGCATTCTTGGTTACTTTTTCTTTAAATTTTCTCTCTCCTTATGGTTTATCTGGAAATTCATTTTTTCATCTCAAAAGAGTTTACATTTTTTATATTTTTATGTTTTTTATGTTAATTGGGTTATGATCAGAGAATATCCCTATAAAGCTCTACTTTTCAAAAAAGTTTAAGGTTTACTTTGGGACCACACATAATCACAACTAACTTTATTTGAAGGCTATGAATTCATATTTGTGTGTGCATCTAAGTACTCAACTTTTTTTGTACTATTAAATTCTGTTATCTTTGTTTTGTTTTCTATGAATTCTGTCACATTCTGAAAGAGGATAGTTGAAATCCCCCACTTATCAAAATTCTTCTTGCAATGGCTCGTTTCATTTATTTAGCTTTGTTTTTGGCGGGTATGATTTATCTCTCCATAAAGTCTGTCTTTTTAGCATAATGTCCTGAAAACCATTTGTTTCTTCTTCTTCTTCTGTGATGCACTTTTCTCCTCAAAATCCATTCTGCTCTCTTTCCCTACTTTACTTTGCCTCAAAATAAAGTCTGCGTTGTCCAAACTTTCTTGTAGCTAGGTATGGCCATGAACTATGTTCTGGTCAAAGAAATGTAACTATAAGTGTCATGTGGTAGCTTCTAGGTATTTCTCTAAGACTCAGCATGCAAGCTCCAGGTCTACCAGCTGTCTTGAATCACAATTCCTTTCTCATAGGAATTGTTGGTCTTTTGAGATTCAACTATACCCTTCACTTGGTCCATTCACCATGTACCTTCCTTAATAAGATCTCCTTGGCTGGCCCAACAGTTCTCAATTCCCAGCGACTTTCCATGAACCTCTTCACATAGGAAAATATTTTCAGATATTTTTGCAAAACAGTATTTAAATCAATCATAGTGCTATTTCTACTTGACTGTGGCTGAAATATGTTGGAAAATATAATTTTGCAAAGCTGGAAACTTTCAGAATTCCAAACAAAAACCACACAAAGTTTCCCTTTGCATTGATTGGATAGCCAATCAATCTTATGATTTTTATCATCAGCATTCCTAGCCCAAGTGGTTTCCTTCATAGCTCAGTTCGTAAAGAATCCTCCTGCAATACAGGAGACCTGGGTTCAACCCTTGAGTTGGGAAGATCCCTTGGAGAAAGGAAAGGCTACCCACTCCAGTATTCTGGCCTGGAGAATTCCATTGACTGTATAGCTCATGGGGTTGCAAAGAGTCGGACATGACTGAGCAACTTTCACTTACTAGTTCAGGGTTTTAGAGCAGGATTCATGCAAAAAACTGCCCTGAAATTTGATCTTGGCATGCAAACTTTCAAAAGGAAAAATTATCAAGTGCTTGGCTCTTGAAACTAAAAAACGTTTTCATTTTTAATGTATTTTCTCCTCTCAACAATTTTTAGGTCTATTACAATACACAAAGTCAAGATTTTGAACCTTTGGTCTCAAGTCTCATTGGATTTTTTTGCAATCTCCCTTTCCTGGCTCAATCAGATTCAACTCCAGAATTTATAACAAGAGGGTTATAAGGGGAAAAATTAATTTTAAAGAAGGAAAATATGTACGATGATATTTGAAACTATTATTCCACTGCATATAGAATTGGAGATTCTAATAATACAACCGTATGAATGCCAGTCTTGGTGTCAAAAAAAATTCCTTGGTGTTCAAACTCCTACTATGAGCTCAGTGCCCCTAAACAAGTTATATAATATACCTAAGCCTCATTTTTCTCATCAAAAAGGGGGAAATAATAACCACTTGCCAGTTTTATGACATTTAAAATAAGATGGAATATATGTCAGGTAAACAGCAAAAATACCAGGACTTCTAGAATAGCGTTTTTTGGAGAAAACCCACAAAGACAAGAGACAGAGCAGGTGTGTAATTTCCCCAGTGGAAATTACAATCTGAGGCACCACGCACCAATCTAGCAGAGTCGGCATCAGGCCCTATGAAAGGATCCCAGTCTTGAGACATGGAGATTTTAAGCTGCATTAATGAGAAGCACCAGGCCTTACCCCAGCATAGAGGCTGGGCTCCATGATTATAACAATAGAAAGTAAAAAACTGTGCCCTCCAGTCCTGATCTGTCACCTCAGCATCCTTCCAGTATTAACATACATAATACCCAGGCTGGAGCTCTATATGAGGACAATTCCCTCTCTGGAAGGTTGGCTTGCAGGGAATCTGTTGTTCCTACCTCTCAGTCAGTGAAATCCACAGGCAGAGTCCCTAGCACATAGGCTGGTGTAAATGTAGAATGAACTGGGTGTCCATGGGGGCAATGTGTCCAGTTCCATCACAATGCAGAAAGTATGTTTGTTCAGAAAGTATGTTTGTTCTCAGATTAAATAATGTATTCAACAAGTGTTTACTGAGTGTCCATTCTGTACCAGGCTATCCTGTAGGCACTTGAGATATTCCTATTAACAAAATGCTCAAAGATATCAAATTCATGGAGATTCCATTTTCATAAGCATTAAATATAATAAGTAAATTGTATAGTACATTAGAAGATGAATCTATGGAGAGGAGAATCCAGCACGGTAAAGGGATTAGGTAGTGCTGAGGGTGGGGCACAGGAAAGTAGTTCCCTTTGCAATTTTAGATTAGGTGGTCAGAGAAGGCTTGCTGGAAGGATAACATCTGGGCAAACACTTGAAGAAAATGAGGGAGTGAACCTTGAGGTTATCTGGGGCAAGAGCTTTTCAGGCAGAGTAAAGAATTCAGTTCTAAGTTAGGAAACCCCCAATGTGTTCAAGGACTGGGTGAACCGAAGAACCACAGGAGAGTTTTAGAAAAAGAATAACTAACTCCCATTGTGATCCACACAATCAAAGGCTTTGGCATAGTCAATAAAGCAGAAATAGATGGTTTTCTGGAATTTTCTTGCTTTTTCCATGATCCAGTGGATGTTGGCAATTTGATCTCTGGTTCCTCTGCCTTTTCTAAAACCAGCTTGAACATCTGGAAGTTCATGCAGCACTTTCACAGCATCATCTTTCAGGATTTGAAATAGCTCAACTGGAATTCCATCACCTCCACTAGCTTTGTTCGTAGTGATGCTTTCTAAGGCCCACTTGACTTCACATTCCAGGATGTCTGGCTCTAGGTGAGTGATCGCACCATCGTGATTATCTTGGTCATGAAGATCTTTTTTTGTACAGTTCTTCTGTGTATTCTTGCCACCTCTTCTTAATATCTTCTGCTTCTGTTAGGTCCATACCATTTCTGTCCTTTATTGAGCCCATCTTTGCATGAAATGTTCCTTTGATATCTCTAATTTTCTTGAAGAGATCTCTAGTCTTTCCCATTCTGTTGTTTTCCTCTATTTCTTTGCACTGATTACTGAAGAAGGCTTCCTTATCTCTTCTTGCTATTCTTTGGAACTCTGCATTCAGATGCTTATATCTTTGGACATGGAACAACAGACTAGTTCCAAATAGGAAAAGGAATACATCAAGGCTGTATACTGTCACCCTGCTTATTTAACCTATACGCAGAGTACATCATGAGAAATGCTGAACCAGAAAAAGCACAAGCTGGAATCAAGATTGCCGGGAGAAATATCAATAACCTCAGATATGCAGATGACATCACCCTTATGGCAGAAAGTGAAGAGAAACTAAAAAAACCTCTTGAAAGTGAAAGAGGAGAGTGAAAAAGTTGCCTTACCTTAAAGCTCAACATTCAGAAAACGAAGATCATGGCATCCGGTCCCATCACTTCATGGGAAATAGATGGGGAAACAGTGGAAACAGTGTCAGACTATTTTTTGGGGCTCCAAAATCACTGCAGATGGTGATTGCAGACATGAAATTAAAAGATGCTTACTCCTTGGAAGAAAAGTTATGACCAATCTAGCATATTGAAAAGCAGAGACATTACTTTGCCAACAAAGGTCTGTCTAGTCAAGCCTGTGCTTTTTCCAGTGGTCATGTATGGATGTGAGAGTTGGGCTGTGAAGAAAGCTGAGCACCAAAGAATTGATGCTTTTGAACTGTGGTGTTGGAGAAGACCCTTGAGAGCCCCATGGACTGCAAGGAGATCCAACCAGTCCATTCTAAAGGAAATCAGTCCTGGGTATTCTTTGGAAGGAAAGATGCTAAAGCTGAAACTCCAGTACTTTGGCCACCTCATGCAAAGAGCTGACTCATTGGAAAAGACTTTGATGCTGCGAGGGATTGGGGGCAGGAGGAGAAGGGGACAACAGAGGATGAGATGGCTGGATGGCATCACCAACTCGATGGATGTGAGTTTGAGTGAACTCCAGGAGTTGGTGATGGACAGGGAAGCCTGGCGTGCTGCAATTTATGGGGTCGCAAAGAGTCAGACATGAACTGAACTGAACTCCCATTGAAAAGTCTTACTCTGACTGTTGTGTTGAGAATAGACTACAGGTAGTCAAGATGAAATCAGGGAACTTGTCTGGTGGTCCAGTGGGTAAGAATCTGCCTTCCAATGCAAGGAATATGGGTTCAATCCCTGGCTGGGGAACTAACATCCCCTCTTGTCACTGGACAACTAAGCCCCCACTGCAACTACAGAGCCCATGTGCCACAACTAGAGAGCCCACACACCATAACTAAGACTCAACACAGCCAAATGAATAAATATTAAATGATAAAAAATAAATGTTATCATTAGTGACTCACTGATTAAAAAAAAAGATGAAGGCAGGGAAGACTGTTGTGTTAACATCAAAAGCAAAAAGTCATTAAAAAGGCACAAGCTTCCAGCTGGAAGATTAACAGGTTCTGGGGGTGTAACGTACAGCTTGGTGATTATAAATAAAAAATTTAAATAAATTTTTATATAGTCAGAACTGATGGTGTCTGATGTTCTTCTGGGCTCAGAGCCTTCTTCCATAAAAGGAAGCCCATTCAGGAGCAACTGGTGTCTCTATACTTTGCCAGTGAAGAGATGGAGACACATTGGATGACTGCTGGGAATCCTCTGATTCTAATGATCTGTGAGTTTGAGGGGAAATGATAAAAAGGAGTCCTGATCTCAGATACATAAAGATGGCATCTCCCTGAGAACAAATACTGGAGCTTTCTTCTCTGTTTAAGACTTCTTGCTCAAAGTTGTGCACATCAAGGACTTGAGAAAATGATCCCATCGTGATGAGGGCAATGTGAAACACAGAGGAGAGGGCAAATGAAAATCCAGCACCCCTTAGTGAATCAGTTCAGTTCAATTCAGTTCAGTCACTCAGTCATGTCTGACTCTGCAACCCCCATGGACTGCAGCACGCCAGGCTTCTCTGTCCATCACCAACTCCTGGAGCTTACTCAAACTCATGTCCATAGAGTCAGTGATGCCATCCAACCATCTCATCTTCTGTCATCTTCTTCTCCTCCAGCCTTCGATCTTTCCCAGCACCAGGGTGAGTCAGTTCTTCACATCAGGTGGCCAAAGTATTGGTGTTTCAGCTTTAGCATCAGTCTTTCCAATGAATATTCAGGACTGATTTCCTTTAGGAAGGACTGGTTGGATCTCCTTGCAGTCCAAGGGACTCTCAAGAGTCTTCTCCAACACCACAGTTCAAAAACATCAATTCTTCAGCGCTCAGCTTTCTTTATAGTCCAACTCTCACACTCATACATGACTACTGGAAAAATCATAGCTTTGACTAGATGGACATTTGTTAGCAAAGTAATGTCTCTGCTTTTTAATATGCTGTCTAGGTTGGTCATAATTTTCCTTCCAAAGATCAAGCGTCTTTTAATTTCATGGCTGCAGTCACCATCTGCAGTGATTTTGAAGCCCCCAAAAATAAAGTCTGACACTGTTTCTACTGTTTCCCCATCTGTTTGCCATGAAGTGATGGGACCGGATGCCATGATCTTCGTTTTCTGAATGTTGAGTTTTAAGCCAACTTTTTCACTCTCCTCTTTCACTTTCATCAAGAGGCTTTTTAGTTCCTCTTCGCTTTCTGCCATAAGGGTGGTGTCATCTGGGTATTTGAGGTTATTGATATTTCTCCCGGCAATCTTGATTCCAGCTTGTGCTTCATCCAGCCCAGCATTTCGCATGATGTACTCAAGGTATACATGATGTAAGCAGGGTGACAATATGCAGCCTTGACTTACTCCTTTCCATTCACCTCAGTGAATGGCTGTATGACAAGGATCTCTGCTGTCTCATCATTTTGAGTGACCTCCTCTATCTCTAGGAGATAGAGGCCTTTAGCATGACAATCTACATAACTTGCAGGGCCAAGTGCAAAATGAAAATGTAGTACCTCATGTGCAAAACTTCCTAAGAATGTCAAGATGGCAACAGCAGAGCATTAAACTAAGCATGGGGCCTTTTGGGCGTGGGGTCTTATGAGACGGCACAGAATTCACACCCTTGAAGCTGGCCCTGGTCCTTAGATTGAACTGCCATTATTCAAATTGTCCAGATATAGATGTTTAGACAAAAGCATGGGAGAGACCTTGCATTAATCTGATAATAGTTCAACCTTGTGGAGTAGAGAGTCAGGGCAAATTAACTGTGCCAACTGGTGTGGTACATCACCTCTCCACCTACCTCTGAGCTGGTGAGATATACTTTTTCTTGGCACCTGAAGACTGAATATAGGTCCTTTACCTATGCTGACCCCAGCCATGGCAGAGTCCCAGGTACTAGGAAAGATCTATCTGCAGAAGAAAATAAATATATAAATAAGTTATTAATCAAGCCAAATAAGGAGCTGAATTTTACCACGAGCTGTTTTACAAACTCAGAAGGAGAAGCACTCACTGTATTCCCCATAGGTGCAGTCTATGCAGGTGTTGGAGGAGGTCAAGAGGGTGTGACCTGAGAACTGGACTTGTACCTGGACAGAGGTTCCTTATCCTCTCCCTGACCTTAAAATGTATGTTCCACCTACTCTTTCTGCACAAGCAACCACTTTCAAAGATGAAACCTTGAAAGAGCTATATGGTGTTGAGACCCATAAACCAGGTAAGGCCTCTAGATGAATTTATAAAATTCTAATGGGTGTGTTCAGAGATCTTCTCATCCTCTGGCTGTCCAGAACAAGCCTCATAAGGAAATTCCTTTGCTTATTAAAACTGCCACTTACCAACCTAAAGTGGTCCACCTCTTTCTTTAGCCTCTCCTTGCCCTCCACGTATGGGGGCCAGTTTGTGAACCAACACAGGATCCCAACTTACCTCTCTAGGTCACACTTCAGTTTTTCCATCGTAGAAGAAGCTGTATCATCATAAAAAAATCATCTAGCAAAGCCTGGGGCTTTTTGGTTGTCTTCTCTTCCAAGGCTAGGAGCAGAGATGTAAATAAGTAATGTTTAGAAGGGTGTAGGTTCTAGTTAAACCCCCAGGCTCCAAAATCAGATACTTCATTCACTCATATATTGATTCATTCATTTATTCCACAAATATTGAATTCATATTACTTGATAGACTTGATGGTGTCTCAAGCCTAGTGAATATCTATTGAATAAACTGTGGACTCAGGCAGTAGAGAGACAGACCTGGTACTAATTTTGGCTTCACCACTTTGAACAGTGCGTGACCTTGGATAGTTTACTTAGGCTTTCTGATTATCTGTTCCATCATCCGTGAAATGGGAATAGAATAGTATTAACACCTTTTTATTGTCATGTGGAATAATGTATGCAAAGCCTTATTTTTTATAATTATTATTCATTCCTATTGGTTTAACTAGACACTGAAAGGGCAGCATGTATCTCACAAGCCTGCACTTCTGTCTCTGTCACTAATTCAGCAAGAATCAGCAGAAATGTCAGAGGTTCACTCCGTAGTCCAAGGTAGGGTGCCACTCTGTTTTATTTTTGTTGTGGTTCTTCCACCGGTTGAGAAGCACTTGTGTGTCTTGGCATCTTTAAGATAAGAATCACATATGGAATCACAGTACTTGTATGTACCACTAAAGACCCAGTAGCTTTAGTGACTTGTGAGTTTCACTTCTGAAAGAGAAATCACTACTGAAAAGCACAAACACCTCAAGCCAAAAGGAAGGATGTGCAACCACAGGCACAAACCCGCAGCTCAGCCCTCACGTATGTTGTGTGGTTCTTCCAAGACAGGGCTGCCAGTCCAAGCCAAGAGAAAGTGCAGCTCACCCCAGCCCCCAGGCCTGGAGCAGCCATGATTTCTGCTTTCACCTTGATGCTTGGGATGTTGTTATTTCTGATGAGAAAAATGATAGCTTAAAACTGGCTGGTTTTATAATTTCTCTTATCACCCATATTTATTAGTTGAATGCCATGCTGTTTCTGTTCATCATGACAAAAGTCTTGTTTTTTCAGGAAGAACCATTGGAGACTCAGTGACCCAGGCAGGGGGCCATGTGACCCTCTCTTAAGGGATGCACCTGACATTGAACTATACCTATGAAATCTGGGTCTTCCTTTCTCTTTGGGTATGTCCAATACATCATGAAAAATGAAGAGAAAGATTATAAAGGTTTGCAGGCCCCTCAGGTTAGAAGTCAATGTCCTTTCAGTTGCAGAAATCCTCCATCTGAGCACCAGACACTGTTTTGTGTGCACTCTTGTGTGTCTTCAAAACCCTGCCCATACCGAGCAGGGGACAAATTGTCCTCTAAAAGCTCATTGATCGAACCTACAAGACCAGTAATGCAGGAAAGGAATGTTCTTTGCCATCAGTTATTTTAAAATATGTACCCTGTGATTTTCTGATAATACCCTTGTAATTAAAATGTCTTCTATAAATCAATAATAAAAACATTAATTTCCCTGGAGGAAAAATGGGCAATCTACAAAAAGAAGTACAAATGGACAGCCAATTTATAATGAGGTATACAATTCCTTAGCAGAGAAACATAAAAATAGATCATTGTGATTCATTTTCCACCTATTAAAGCAATGAAGGTTACACACACACACACACACACACACAATCATGGAATTCCTTCTCTGTTAGTCCAAGGACTTTACCCAGCCTTTTCCCAAATGGGCACCACTAGCCTTGAGCCACTCACTCTGAGACCAGAAATAAAGACTGCAAATACTCAAGTCCAACCTCATCTAACCTCAGTGCAAGCTTATATACCTAAAGAGCAATTCTTTCAGCCCTTAAAAACTAGACAAAATGATGCCTAGGCTGGGGAAGGAAATAGAAAACAAGGCATCAAGGAAGCCAGAAGAATGTTAAGAGATCCAGTATCCCAACAAACCCTGTAGTTTCTTCAGGAAGAGACAAGAAAAACAGCAAAAATTTTGGAGCCAGAAATGTTAAAGACAGAAGTTTCCCTATTGCGAAATATTCTATCCAGGTATCCGACTTGGCCATGTACTACTCAGAGACACAGTGCCAAGGGCACCGGGGAAGCTGTGCAAAAACTTCAGGGGCCCAGGTAACAGGTGCAGTGTAGCTGGGAGCCTCTGACCAAGGAGCCCTGTGCTCTCTCACAGTCTGCCAGGATGTCGTTAGAAGACAGGGAAAATGAAATCGGCTATAATCGCTTTGAATTCCAGGGGCACCGCAGTTCTTTGACTGAAAATGAATTGAGGGGAAAGGGTCTCAGAAATGGACCTGCTCTCAATTAAGCCAGCTCTCCCCTGTGCTTTGAGGCTTCCTTGAAGGATATTTAGGAATTAGGTTGTAATAACTTGCATCCCAGTCTTGGCCCAACTGCTTATCTGCTATGCAAATTTGGCCGCATTAATTGGTGTCTCAGAGCTTTAGTTTTTCATCTGTAAAAGAGAAATAAAAATAATCGCACAGTATAACATGGGGATGAAATGAGAAAAGATAGGCTAAAAGAAACAGATCAGGTTTCAAAGCACTATAGCAATTCTGCCCTCTTACAGCAATCTCTACTTAGTCCCGACCACCTAACAAGACTTACCAACCCCCTAGTTTATCACACCACACAGTCTCAACCTCCACCCCTGACCCAGGCTGTTGTGATCAATAAATCGTATTCTCTCCCTTGAGGACCCAATTAAAAAACTGAATGGAGTGACAGATAGATAGATAGCACTGTCTTCTATAGAGTGGAAGAATTTGGTAGTTCACAGAAATTATTATATTTACAACCAGACTTCATTAATCTTTATGAAGGTATCCCTGCTTTATATAATCAAAATAATCACTATGGTATTCTACTTTTTCTTTTCCAAAGCAACATAAACAGAATATTCAAAGTTCTGTCAAACACCGGCTGCATTTTTTTCTTTTTTTTTCTTTCTTTGTTGTTTTCTAAAACAACAAAAATAATAAGAAACATCCTTGTACTCAAAAGACTCAGCCTAAACTATTAAGTAATCATTCTCCAAACATTCATTGATCAGTTAGTTGAAAAGTAAAGAATTTAGCACGGACCAACACATTGGTTAAGAGGATTAGAAAATAAAGATCATGCCCTCTTGAGAAAAGACTTATTGGACTTCTCAATGGGTACAAAGTTGTACAGGATTTGTGTAGGATTGAGTAGCAATGTGTAGGATTACTAATTTATCCCCCTGCCGCCTTTCCCCTTAGGTAACTGTAAATTTGTTTTTGAAGTCTATGAGTCTGTTTCTGTTTTATAAATATTCATTTGTTCATTCATATCATTAAATTTTTATAAGATTCTTTTAGACAAAGCCGCTAAATTCAAGGCACTTTCTGTAAACTTAAATTGGCTCAAATGTTTGCAAGATATTTACTATTTTGTGTTTCATTGGGAAAATAATAAGATAATAATATCATGTATCATTTGCTGAGTGATCACAGGCCCTATTATGCTATCAATAATGATAATAGCTAACATTTGTTAAGCACTTAATATATATGAAGTATTATTCTAGGTGCATCACACACATTATTTATTTAATGTTTACTACAGCCCCATGAAGTGGGTACAATTATTAGCACCAAGGAAACTGAGGCACAGAGAAACTAACTAACTTGCCTGAGAACAGTCAGTAAAAGGAGAGCCAGCTTAGAGTACAGGTGCTGCTGCTGCTGCTGCTAAGTCGCTTCAGTCGTGTCCGACTCTGTGCGACCCCACAGACGGCAGCCCACCAGGCTCCCTTGTCCCTGGGATTCTCCAGGCAAGAACACTGGAGTGGGTTGCCATTTCCTTCTCCAATGCATGAAAGTAAAAAGTGAAAGGGAAGTCGCTCAGTCGTGTCTGACTCTTAGCGACCCCATGGACTGTAGCCCGCCAGGCTCCTCCATCCATGGGATTTTCCAGGCAAGAGTACTGGAGTGGGGTGCCATTGCCTTCTCTGAGAGTACAGGTAGAGTCCCCCAAATCCTGCATTCTCAACCACTATACTTTGCTAACTCCCACGTTATCTGTAATTCTCACCACAAAACCACAGTTTGGTATTGTTATCCTCATTTTACAGGAAACGGGACTGAAATTGTGGTAACTTCTCAAAACCCAATCCAGTTAGCTAGTGGCAAGGCTAATTAACACTCGAACTTAAATCTATTTGGCTCCAAACCACATTCACATTTCACTTTGCCCTTCTGTATAATGCTGCTGTCCATGGCTTCCCCACATGAGAGAATGGCCATGTGTAAAGATTCCACACAGAAAACTGTCTTGTTGTGTCACACAATTTTATCCCTCATTCTGACTTGTTCATGGTCATCTAACATGAATTCATGTAAGGTATGCCTGTTAAATGATAGCACAATGTTGAGATAGGTAGCTATAATGTTAGATCTTATTAGGTGGATTGTAACAGCCAAAATAAAATTTAATGGTGAAACTTTCTGCATATGTTTTTCTGAAAATTGATTGTGGTATATAGAACCAGGGACCCTGGACTTACAGTATCTTTTGTGAACATGAACTGGTTATACAACCCACTCATACTAGCTCAAGGAAAAGGAGAGTGTTTGAAAGGATACAGGTGAATCTCATAAAACCCATTTGCAAAAAATACAGCTAGACCTCACAGGAAGAAGAAATCATCAATTTGCTGTTCTTTCTAAACCTAGTTCTCTCAGAAAGTATAATCAGTTCTCTTGGGAAACCAACTTCCACTGTAAGCCTGCTAGTTTCTGCTCCACAATAACCTGAGTATGAACCTACCTAGCTTTCATTTGCCAAGAGATGACTCTGACTGGAACTTAATAGGGTTTTATAGCTCTAGTGACAAATATTGTCTAACTACCATTTCTATACCCCTACTCCAAATTCGTAAGCCCAGGATTTACCCAGACTTGATATGTTATAGTCAGGAAAACAAGGTCACTTTTGACGAACATGACCCTAGGTTCATCTCTTAAAGGGCACTTCCAGTGGAGGGGATACAGGCTGGAAAGGAGTCCCAAAAGTAGAAAACAACTATAAGCTCAAAATAATATCATGTGAAGAATCAAGGATGTCATATGAAGAAACCAGGGATTTTCATAAGGAATACTTCTAAAAACCAGAAGAGAGCTGTCCTTGGGTTTTCAGAAACATACAATACAAAATGCACAGGTTGTCACCTACTCTACTTGGTGTAGCATAGCCAGCTGAAGCCGAGGAATCACTGGGCTTCCAGTCCTCATCTTACCCTAACTCCCAGGGCACCAAGGGCTGATCCTGACTTTAGTTCCAGTTTCGTCTTGGTGTTTTACATCAGAGTGTTTGGCCTACATCATGAATGGCTGTGTGTGATGCCACTAGGTGGCGATGTGGACATTTTATTTAAAAGACCACGGATGGTTTGCTGTACAGGTGGCCCTACAAATAGTGCAGACGTGTGCATTTGTGCTGCTTTTGATGGGTTGGAAATCCCTTTTGATTTCTAAAGTAAATGAGGAGAACTTACAGCAATAATACACTCCTTTGAACAACTAACATATATTCAAAATTCTGTAACAGAGACCTGTGGTAAAAATGGTGAAGACCCAGCAAGTTTCGTTGGCTATTCTGTGGCTTCAGTTACACTGTAAGTTGGGGAGTTTCTGGATATGGGAAGATGAAGACTAAATGGATATGAAGAATAAATGGATATTTTTTCAAATTCTGAAAGGATAAGGGACTCCCAGTGACTAAACTGGAGTGCCCTCTTGGAAATGTGTAAGGAAAGAAATTTGTAGAAATGCTGCACTAATGGTAATATTCTCTGCTTGCCAATGTCTTTGAGAACAGGGGTAAGCGGTAAAAATGGAGTGGAGCAGAGTCCCCGATACCTGAGTGCCCAGGAAGGAGACCTCGTCACAATCAACTGTAATTACTTAGAAGGAATGACCACTTTACATTGGTTGCAACAGAATCCTGGAGGAGGCATCATCTCCTTGCTTATTCTGAGCCTAGAGATGAAGAGGAAAGGAAGAGTAAGTGCCACAATAAACAGCAGGGAACGTTACAGCTCCCTGAACATCACAGCCTCCCAGCCCACAGACTCTGCCATCTACTTCTGTGCTGTGGAGACACAGTGCTCTGCAGATATCTGGAACCCGTACCCAAACTCTGAAGCTGAAAGGCATCATCTCTTCTCATCCTTGTCTTTCCATATTCATCTGTCTCTTTCATCAGACCGATGAGACTCCTTTGACCAACTAAAATATATTCCAAATGATGCATTTCAAAAACTTTTTAAATTTAAGATTTTCCCCCTGCAGACCACCCCTAATCGCTAAAGCATCATCACCAAGTATGTTAACTAGAACAATATATGAGCTATTGCATAAGAAGTCGAATATACACTCTCTGGAGCTAAATTGCGGGTATAAAAATACTGGTTCCACCTCTTACTAACTGGATGATCTTGGTCAAGTTACCTTTCTATATGCCTCAGTTTTTACTCAATTATTAAAAAAAAGAAAAGGGAAACCATTAACCACGGTACCTAACTCCTATTTGTGGGATGACATGTGATAACACATGCAATGTGCTTGAAATAGTCCCCAGTCCATGTACATGCTAAGTCGCTTCAGTCATGTCTGACTCTTTGTGACCCTATGGACCGTAGCCCACCAGTCTCCTCTGTCCATAGGATTCTCCAGACAAGAATACTGGAGTAGGTTGCCATTCCTTCTCCAGGGGATCTTCCCGACCCAGGATCAAAGCCACGTCTCCTGCATCTATGGCATTGAAGGCAGGTTCTTTACCACTGAGCCACTGGGGAAGCCAGTCCATAGTTAGTATTATATAAGTGGTAGATATTATTAGTAGCATAATAGATTTAGATGCATCATAAGTTTACTAATACTCACTGATGTGTTAATACCTCAGATCTTTGGAGAAATGAATGGGATGTAAATAACAAGCAACTAATGATGCTAAAGCTGAAACTCCAGTACTTTGGCCACCTCATGCAAAGAGTTGACTCATTGGAAAAGACTCTGATGCTGGGAGGGATTGGGGAGGAGAAGGGGATGACAGAGGATGAGATGGCTGGATGGCATCACCGACTCAATGGATGTGAGTTTGAGTGAACTCCAGGAGTTAGTGATGGACAGGCAGGCCTGGCGTGCTGCAATTTATGGGGTCACAAAGAGTCGGACATGACTGAGCGACTGAACTGAACTGACTGAATAATAATTTTAGCTTCCAAATTCTTTTCTAATAATACCCACCAATTATTGACCTTTTTAAATCATATAAGGAAAAACATCAAATGGCCTTAGAAAACCCTGTAGAAGGATAACTTTATGTTTGGTTTGAGTGGGAAGATAAAAAACTGGGTAAAGTGGCCCTGGGGAAGCTCAACAACTGCTTTGGAAAAAATACAGATTCTAAGTTTCTCACATGGAGAAATCTAACAGAAAACTGCATTTAAGAAAATTCATGAAACAAATTATCAAACCCAGTGGGTCTCACTTGTTGGTTCTCTACTTTAGCTTCACCAAGAATTCCTTGCATCATTATTCCTCACCCTCAGTGGAATTCTTAACATAAGCATGAGAACTATTGTTAACAGGGATTTCCCTTCCCCAGTGGCTCAGCAGTAAAGTATCCTCCTCAATGCTGGAGACACAGGGGATGTGGGTTCAATCCCTGGGTTGGGAAGATCTCCTGGAAGAGGGTATGGCAACCCACTCCAGTATTCTTGCTTGGAGAATCCCCATGGACAGAGGAGTCTGGCAGGCTGCAGTCCATAGCGTTGCAAAGAGTCAAACACCACTGAAGTGACTTAGCATGCACATACTATTGTTATTATTGTTCTTGTTGCTCAGTAAAATAATGCACACATTAACTTATAACTAAATCTTTTTCTTTTAAAATCAAAGATTTTTTTAAATCGAAATACTACTGGCACATATCTAAAAAGTAAGAGGCATTACAAAGGTCTGTTCTCCCACTCCCACCCCATCAAAAAAAAAAAAAACTACAGCAATATGATGTTCTACTCCCACTGTCAATCCAACTCCATTTTAGCAGTTTCTAAGTTATATGCTTTCTCCTTGATTTGTCAGTATTAGATATTATCTACCTATGGCTGATTTATGTTGATGTACGGTCAGAAAACAATACAACATTGTAAAGCAATTATCTTCCAACTAAAAATAAATACATTTTTAAAATATTAGACATTATCTACTGACTTTCTTTTATGGTAACACATCATCACTGTCATCTTCCTAACATGGTTATATCACAATATGGAGTTAAACCGATAGTCATGACAAATATGATTATGACCATGTCAATATTGTCACTGTCCAGCCAAAATGAGTACAGTGATTACATTTCCTTTCTAGTACAACTGAAAGTGAAAGTGAAAGTCACTCATTCATGTCCAACTCTGCGAATTCTCCAGGCCAGAATACTAGAGTGGGTAGCCTGTCCCTTCTCCAGGGGATCTTCCCAACCCAGGAATTGACCCGGGTTCTCCTGCATCGCAGGCGGTTTCTTTACCAACTGAGCTATCAGGGAACTTTTAGTTAATAATTGCCTCATTTTTTTCATTTGTCCTATATCAATTTCCTATTTATTTTGTGAGTTCTTCAACAGATTTTTTTAAATATTTGTGAATAATTTCTCCCAAATGCATCAAATATATCAAGTAGAGTATCCATTTTTTTCTTTTTTTCCTACAGATTCTCTGTTCCTTGACCTCTATCATCAGCCCTGTGTGAACTAATCACTCTTTGACTTTGTTGCACAAATCTCATCCTAGGACTTTTTAGCATTGCTCACCGTATTGGTTATTTTGCATCTTGAACCTCATGTATCTTCATTTTTTGGTTCAGTCCTTATTTTTTATAAAACACGTTCTCTGAACGTCTGTAATAAAAGCTGCATGGGACTTTTCTTCCATCACTTTTTGCATGCCTGAAAATACCTTTATTCTACCCTCACACTTGATTAATATTTTGACTGAATATAAGACTTTATGTTGAAATTCTATCAGTATTTCCAGTATTGGAGAAGAGAAGCTATTTCCATTGGGTTTTTTAATGAGAGGGAAAGTACAGAGCACTTCTGGTGACTTTCTCAGTATTTTGAGGGTAGCATTCCACTATTTCTTTATATCCAGAGTGGCCGTTAAGTTCTTGTACTGGAAGAGCTCATCGCCCATTTCGTTCAGAAGACATGTGCGGATGAGGGCTTCCATCATGGCAGAGGGGTCACAGTTGGCAGAAGGGCGACGGTCTTCAAAGTAGCCTTTCTTCTCCTGGCAAACAGTCCGAGGGATGTGGATGCTGGCGCCAAGGTTGGCCCCACCGGCAGAGAAGTCCTTGATGTTGGAGGTTTCGTGGAATCCAGTTAGGCGCCGGGCGTTGTCCACGGCCCCCTTGGGTTCATAGGCTCGGATGTGGCACTGCTGCCCCTTGCTTAGTTTCTCAGTGCCCTCCTCAGTGTACTTCAGACCATTCTCCTCTCGCATGGCCTTGGTGCTAAAGTTGGGGTGGCAGCCGGCACCATTCCCGTTCCCAAGAATGGGCTTAGGCTCAAAGGTGGTGATCACTCCGAAGTCTTCGCACACATGATGCAAGATGAAATGGGCCACCCACAGATGATCTCCCATGTTGACTCCTTCACAGGGTCCTATCTGGAATTCCCACTGCACAGGCATGACCTCGGCGTTCCTACCCTGGATCTTGATGCCTGCCTGCAAGCAGGCTGGGTGGTGAATCTCCACAATATCCCTGCGGTAAGCCTTGTCCGCTCCCACACCACAGTAGTATGGATGTTAGGGCCCAGGAAAGCCGTTGGAAGGCCAACCAAAGGGGTGCCCATCTGTGCCCATGAGGGTATATTCGTGCTCCATTCCAAACCATAGGCACTGGTTGCTGACCATGTCCATTATCCATTTATAAGTGTGCCTTAAATTGGTGTCAGCAGGCTTTTGGTTGTACTTGAAGACTTCACAGAACACCAGCTTGTTGGGGGTCCTTGTGGAAAGGGTCCCGAAACATGGCAGCAGAGACAAGATACACATCACTGTTGGTGTCTTCAGACTGAAAAGTAACTAGAGCCATCAAAATTCCACAGGCAACTCTTCTATACACTTGGGCTCAGAATTCAAGGTTCAGATCTTGCAGCGCAGTCCTTCCCCAATACCGTCAATCCAGATGTACATAGCTTGGACTTTCTCGCCCTGAGGTAGGACCATGTACACCTGCTTGATGCCTTTGTTCAAGTGGGAGCTCGCCAGGGTAGCCATGGTGGAAGGTATTCTGGGCACCGAGCAAGCAGGTGGGCAGGCAGCGAGAGCCAGGTGAGGAGAAGAGAGGCAAGGAGGCCGGGGGTGCTGCTTAGACAGCCTGCTCTTCTCCCATTCTAGGCTCTGCCTGTTTGTTCAATAAATATTTATTGAGGGACTATTTTGGACCAGACAAGAGCCTAGACATTGTGTACACAAAAATAAACAAGGCAAAGTCCCTCCACCCATGAAGCTTATATCAGTATGATGCAGAGAGGGACATAAGAAATACAGGAATAAACAAATTCACTCATTCCACCAATATTTACCAAGCACTTATTATGTATCAAGTATGTTCTAAGTCCAGAAGATATAGCAATGAACAAAATAAACAAAAAAGCTTCTCCCATTGAATTAATGTTCTAGTGAGTAAATGAACAAGGTAAACCATATCTTATGAATGTTCAGAGGAAAATAAAAGAAAGTGATAAGACAGAGCAAGAGTGGAGAACACTTTCATTGACTGGTCAGGGAGAAAAGTCTCTGATATTTAGGCTGGCATTCAAATGAAAAGAAAGAACAGGTCCTGCTAAGAAATGGGGAGAAAGGATTTGGGTATAGGGAAAGCAAATAAAAAGCTTTAAAATGGGAGAAAGCCTGGAATTTTCCAGGACTAGGAATGAGAAGAGCAGAGTGAATGAGAAAGAAGTTGGTGTGAAATGTTTCCTTGAGGTGTCACATACATGCTTACAAAAGCCATGGTGAGTAAGACTGGGATATCTACTAATAATTATAATGAGAAGCTGCTGGAAAATGTAAATAGGCCAGTGACATGGTTTCATTTACCTTCTTCAAAAACATTACTTGGTTCTGGTATGGAAAGTAGATAAAGAGAGGCAGGGAGGCAGAAGTAGCAGAGGGTGGGGGAGAGGAGACCATTTAGCAGACTGTTGAAATGTTGAAATAATCCTTGTAAAAAGATAGTGATTTGGACTAGGATGAAAAAAAAGGAGATGAAAAGAAATATGCAAATATGAGACATATTTGACAGTGATATTAACAGAACTCATTTATGGTTTAAGTGAGTGAGAAGGCAAAGAAAAAGGAGCAGAACTAAGAATGATTACTTGATGTGTGTCCTAAGCAATTAGGTACATTTGGATGTAACTTCCTGACATAGGTAAGACTCAGTTCAGTTCACTTCAGTTGCTCATTCATGTCAATTCTTTGCAACTCCATGGACTGCAGCACGCCAGGCCTCCCTGTCCATCACCAATTCCCAGAGTTTACTCAAACTCATGTCCATTGAGTCAGTGATGCCATCCAAACACCTCATCCTCTGTCATCCCCTTCAATCTTTCCCAGCATCAGGGTCTTTTCCAATGAGTCAGTTCTTCAAATCAGGTGGCCAAAGTATTGGAGTTTCAGCTTCAACATCAATCCTTACAATGAATATTCAGGACTGATTTCCTTTAGGATGGACTGGTTGGATCTCTTCACAGTCCATGGGACTCTCAAGAGTCTTCTCCAAAACCACAATTTAAAAGCATCAGTTCTTCAGTGCTCACTTTCTTTTTAGTCCAACTCTCACATCCATACATGACTACTGGAAAAACCATAGCCTTGACTAGACAGACCTTTGTTGGCAAAGTAGTGTCTCTTCTTTTTCATATGTTGTCTAGGTTGGTCATAACTTTTCTTCCAAGGAGCAAGTGTCTTTTAATTTCATGGCTGCAGTAACCATCTGCAGTGATTTTGGAGCCCGAAAGACTGGAACAGGTTTGAAGAGAAAATAAGATTTATATTTTAACCATACTGGGTTTATGATACCCATTAGAAATCTAAATGAAGATGCCATAGAAAATGTTCAATAAATGAGTTTGGAACTTAATAAAGAGATCAGGGATAGATCTAATGATAGATCATTGACATGTAGACAGCATGTAAAGCCAAGACATGGAGAGATAGATTTTCTGGGAATAAACAGAGTTACTGAAGAGATGAGAACTTGATTCAGATTTGGGTACTATGACACAAACGTGAGCAGAAAAGGGAAAAAACATAGCAAAGAAGACCAAGAGGTAGTGACCATATGGCAGGGGAAAATCAAAAGAGCCAAGTGAGGGACCTGTATAACTGAAAGAGGGGACTGCCGAGAGGTTGAGCAAGATAATAACAAAGGTGACCACTGGATTTGCAGCAAGGGAGTTCTAGTGCATTCGGCAGAAACAGTGTCCTGAGTTGGGAGGATGGACAATGAATTGAAATTGGTTAAACAAAAATAATGTGGCACAATTGGTAAAGAATCCACCTGCTGATGCAGGAGACACCAGAAACACAGGTTCGATCCCTGGGTCAGGAAGATCTCCTGGAGTAGGAAATGGCAACCCACTCTGGTATTCTTGCCTGGAAACTTTCATGGACAGAGGAACCTGGTGGGCTACAGTTCATGGGGTCACAAAGAGTCGGACACAGCTGAGTACACAAGAAATAAAGAGTTAATGGGAAGTAAAGCCATAGAAGCAGAAAAGATAGTTCATTTGAGAAATTGTGTTGGGAAAGAAAGCAGGTAAGTGATAGTTGAGAACAAAACAGAGGTGAGGGAACAGTTTGTTATTCTGTTGGTTGGTTTGTTCGTAGAACAGTAGACAACAGGGTACATTTTCAAAAGGGAAAACTATTTTAAGGTGTTCCTTTACTGTTACTATTGATAGAAACTCATATCTAATTTATAAAACTAAAGATGTTCATGGATTAAATCACTAAATAAATGTAAATGATTCACTTGCAGAAGAGTTTCCTCTGGGGGATTGCCTACATTCTTACTTGTAATTTAACTGTGTTTTCTGCATTAGCCCTGAAGTTTGAGTAGCTCAAGTTTAAATTTTTTTAGCTGAATTAGCATATGTCCTGGTTACGTACCTTCAGGCAATACCTAAGTCTCTCCTAGTGCAACAAATGTTTGAAAAATTAATGATGACTATGGGAAGACTAACATTGTATCAGCCAAAGTGAAGTTCTGGGGGAAAGGGGACATTTTCAGTCATTCTCGAATAAAAGTCATGAAATTTCTCTTTGTCTAAATAAATTCAAGGTAGCACTTCAGAATTATATTTACCCTCATTGAAGTCACTGCAGTTGAAAGGAAAGATGCAAAAGAAGTATAGACCAAGCAATCACTGCTCCCCCAGTGTCTGTCACACAGGATGAGACAGAACCCCAGAGACCCCAGGCCCCACAAGCAGTGCCTGCCCATGGCACTACTCCAGAGAGCGCCAATAATATTTTATTCTGTGTCATGGCAGCTTCTGGAATTTTGCAACAGAAAGGCCAAGTCATCCAGACACTGTTGACCCTAAGACTGTAGCCCACAATCCTAGAAAAGACCCTAAAATCCACAGCTGCTGTGTACTCGCTCGTTGCAGCTAGTGTCTTTCTTCCCACTGACTCCTGTCCAGGTTTGGATTCACTACTGCTGAACTAGATGTTTCTTTTCTTTGAAGTATTATTTCAGAGCAGAGCTTTGTGATGACTTGAAGTGTGTCTGTGTATGTGTATGTAACCTTCATTAATATTTCATAACGAATTCCCACTCTATTCTGACTTTTTTTAAAAGGTTCAGATCAGGAAATAGATTTTATGTATTAAATATCTTTGTTTTGTCTTTCTGCTAGAAGTCACAGTGTACTCTTGGACAGAAAGATCAGACTATCAGAGGATATAAAAATTTACCTATCAGATTGCCTTATCAGTCTGGAGAAGGAAATGGCAACCCACTCCAGTATTCTTGCCCGGAGAATCCTGTGGACGGGGGAGCCTGGTGGGCTGCTGTCCATGGGTTTGTACAGAGTCAGACACGACTCAAGCAACTTAGCATGCAACATGCATAGCATATCACTATAATGCTTAGAAACACCACTGATTAGAAGTGGAGATCAGCCCTGGGTGTTCTTTGGAAGGAATGATGCTAAAGCTGAAACTCCAGTACTTTGGCCACCTCATGCGAAGAGTTGACTCACTGGAAAAGACTCTGATTCTGGGAGGGATTGGGGAGGAGAAGGGGACGATAGAGGAAGAAATGGCTGGATGGCATCACCGACTCGATGGACATGAGTTTGAGTGAACTCTGGGAGATGGCGATGGACAGGGAGGCCTGGCGTGCTCTGATTCATGGGGTCGCAAAGAGTCAGACACGACTGAGCAACTGAACTGAACTGAACTGAGAAGCTACATAATGGACAGCATGACTTAAATTTGTCTGGTAGTCATGAGTCAGACACTTCATACATCACACATGCACTCCAACAGTACAGTCTGTAATACAGAGGGAAATTCTAGATGATCCCTAACAACCTCTCCCAGCCTGAGAGATCTACATTTGGCCTCAAGTGTTAGCTATTTGAAAATAAATCAAGGATTCTGTGGCCACTGGAATTTGGAATAAAAATCAAAGCACATTTGAGGAAGCAATGTTTTTCATTTAGGCAAGGAAGATTATAACGTTTGTAAAAACATAGATTGCATGGGTCTCTTTTAAAAAAAAAAAATGTCATTTGCTCAAGATATACAGTCAGGAGACAAGGAAAAAGAATGAACAAGTGTTGAAAGTCCATTTATTCAGACTATACTTCAGATAAATGGGTCCTGTCAGATAGCAAATAAAAGCATCTTGCAAAGAGGTGTAGGATATTGGTAAAAAGTCGCAGGACACTATTTCATACTAGCCTCCTGGATATCACAGTCGTATTCTGCTATTAGGGAAGACAATATACATTTTCTTAGTTATGTGTTCTTTTCTTTGTGAAAGCCTTATTAACCAAACTGATCTATCCAAGCACACGAATCAGTGAAGGAAGACAGGAACAGTCAGCCAGAGCCAGCAGGACCAGCTAAAAGATAGTCCCTTCCATCAGGCCGAAGAATTGTATAACTGTGTGTCCCTGACTCTCCCTTGGTCACTCTGAACTCAAATGTGAGAGCTTGAAACCTTTATGGTTCAAGGGATTGGATGCTGAGGGAATTAGAGGCTAAATTACATTGACTGCATCCCAGTTCCATCCACAGGCACATGCTAATCAATGTGTATAAGGCTGGATGCTCAGCTCAAAGATTTCATTCTGCCTCACCTACCACTTAGAGAGGCCATATGATTTCTAGCCATTATATTATTTTCATGCTTCTGGGAATCATTTTAGCTATTTATCCTTTCTACTCTGGCACATTAAATTATGTTCTTTGGCTCTCCACTTCCTCTTCAAACTTCCTATGTTTTCTCAAGTC
Source organism: Bos taurus (assembly GCF_002263795.3). Classification (NCBI taxonomy): domain Eukaryota; kingdom Metazoa; phylum Chordata; class Mammalia; order Artiodactyla; family Bovidae; genus Bos; species Bos taurus. The sequence goes on along the minus strand of NC_037337.1, from coordinate 22,605,335 downwards.
CTGAAACATTGCTCCCTTCTCCAGTTAAAGAAAGGGGTTGGACTCCTAAACCCCATTTCCACATCAAGGACAGACACTCATCATTCATCAGTCTTTTTCATTTCATTTGTTGAAGTCTTCCAACATTTCAACTATTAACAAAAGTTTAAATCTCTTCATTGAAGTCCTAAGATAATGAATCTTATCAATACATGAATTTCTTCTGATGAAGAGCCAATTTTAGAGCAAGTTGTTCACACACAAAGCAGTAAGGCACAAAGCCAGCCCTGAGAACATGCTCTATGGATTCCGTCTGGGGGAAAGACGCAGAAGAGGATCAGCTCTAAATACGCCAATGATTTCCATAATAGGATCACAGTGGGAGTGAGAGGGTCAGTGGTGACCTGGAGCTAACAAAGGCCAATGACCACCCACCACCACACCTCCATAATCTTTTCTCTCTTTCTTGTCTTTTTTCTTGTCTCTTCTGTTTGTCCTTGAGACCCAACAGAGTTCTCCAAAAGCCTAACAACCTCTGCTAACCTCAGACATGGTTCTGTTTCCAAAGCCTTATCAAGTCAATTCTAATTTCAAGCCCCTATTTCCTGATGAGAAATCACTGTTGAAATTTCACAAAGTGTAAATGAACTTTTAGAATATCTTTCATTTTATTGACAGTTGGAATGACAGAAAGCAGAAGCAGTAAGATGTAGCCAATGATGTCTTGGCGGGAGGATAATCCTAGCTCAGGCTGGAGTTGAAGCTGAAGATGAAGCTGTCCCTTTGTATTTTTTCTGTGTCAAAAATGGTTCTGAAACCTAAGCTGTAAGAAAATAAATAAAACTAGGCCCTATGATTTGGGGCCAAATAGAAGCAACCACTTTGGAAAAAGGGGGAAAGACCAAAAATGTTTAGAATCAAGGAGAAACCTGAATGTCTACCAATAGAGAAAGTGATTTTTAAAATGTTGGCTCATCTGTACAATGGATACAACCACTGCAAATCATATGATCTGGAATTCTGCTTCCAGCCAACACAGAAAAAAGACCAAATTACTCTTCATCTGCAACAACCAAAAAAGAAAAAATTCCCCAGACAAATTACATAAAACAACAGTGTCCAGGACACGGTACACCAGGCAACAGATGACAGCTATCCCTGAGAGATGGGAAACAAATGAGGGGAGCCCGAACATTGCCCCCAGATTCTCACCCTGAGAGGGTTTCCAGTCTATGGCACAGGGAGGGGAAACTGAATGAGAACCCCGTGACTCTCCTGAATCAAGGACACAGAGCTGAGATTGGAGGAGCTAGAGCCCACAGGACAGAAGTACACAAAGAGAGAACCCTGGAGATCTGCAGCGAATGCCCTCAAATACTCAGCAGAATGAGTCCCAGGTAAGTGTAAATTGCAGGCCATGGAAAGATCCACCCAGAAGGATTAGAGGAAACAGTATCTAGTTCATTGCTTGATCATACATTCCTTAATTCTTTAATAATTTCATACATTTCATTTTTTAAATTCTCATCACTAGCTCCCATCACTAAATAAAAAATTGCTTCATATAAATATTTAAGAAACAATTGCATCTGATGGAGTTAAATAGTAAGGACAAAAATAAATGTCACCCTTCTATAGCACCAGGAAACAGTTACTAATAAACCTAATTTGTTTCTGATATCAATCATAAAATTTTCTTAAAATTACTTTTTAGAGGAAGGTGGGGGGGGGTGGTTCAGGGTGGGGAACACATACACCCGTGGCAGATTCATGTTGATGTATGACAGAACCAATAAAATATTGTAAAGTAATTAGCCTCCAATTAAAATAAATAAATTTAAATTTTAAAAAAGAGATATTCAATTTAAAAAACTACTTTTTATCTCTTACCTTTAATTCATTTATGCATAATTTTGAGTTGAGATAAATTCAAACCATGCAGACACTTGTAGAAATGTGGCTTTGTATGATTTAAAGTTTTTATACTTAAATCAACCTCAAAACTCAGTTTTACTCATGATAATGATTGAGTTCATTACACTATATATTGTGACATCATTAAATTATTAAATACTTTCCATATTTCCTCTCATGCTTCATCTTCTTAGATTGAGGATCTATAATTCTTTGGACTCTGCCAGTTATTCTTCCAATCATCTTTGCTGTTGTATTTCTCTGGGCATTATTTTTTACTTTAAAGAACAACCATCATTAACGGCTTCCGAAAAGTATTAGACATGATGTCCACATTGACAGTTTCTCATGCTGTGAACCTTGCCTTCCCAAGGTAGGAAAACTTTTTAACCTACTTCCCAGACTCCATTGCTTTAAATTGGGAGGTGAAGCACATGAAGAGGAGTCTAGACAAGGACATTACTTTCCTTGCTGGGAGACAGCAGAGGTTGCATTGTTCTCAGGTTGGCAGCAACAGCATCATCTTCATTGCTTCAGGAGCAGTAACTTCCTGGTTGGGCCAGCCTGGCTGCATGTTCTGTGGCTGGTGGCACTGGAGGCCACTTCCAGTCCAAAAGATTCACCACCATCAAGTGGTCCTGTGACTGGCACAGAGACAGCCACCTCCTTACTAGGCCAGTTGAATGGGTGGCTCTGGTCTTTGCTCTTAGAAGTCAGGCCCAGAGTCTGTTTCTCTAGACTGACTAATGATTCTTCTAGTCATCTAATACTGCTTCCAAAATCCCTATCTGCTTAGACTAAGTAAAGCTGATTACTCTTTCTTTCTTCTTATGTATCACACTGACATTTCACAGTGTTTACTCTGAAGCCCACCTTGGCTTTCATTTCAATATACTTTAAGCTGGGTATTAGTGCTGCCTAACCTTTTCATCGCAGCACATTGATTCGTCTTAACAAAGAATACTAGTGATGTTTTACTATGATTTCTGGATCATTTCTGGCTTGGGAAAACAGTGGAAACAGTGTCAGACTTTATTTTTTGGGCTCCAAAATCACTGCAGATGGTGACTGCAGCCATGAAATTAAAAGACGCTTACTCCTTGGAAGGAAAGTTATGACCAACCTAGATAGCATATTCAAAAGCAGAGACATTACTTTGCCCACAAAGGTCTGTCTAGTCAAGGCTATGGTTTTTCCAGTGGTCATGTATAGATGTGAGAGTTGAACTGTGAAGAAAGCTGAACGCCGAAGAATTGATGCTTTTGAACTGTGGTGTTGGATAAGACTCTTGAGAGTCCCTTGGACTGCAAGGAGATCCAACCAGACCATTCTGAAGGAGATCAATTCTGGTTGTTCTTTGGAAGGAATGATGCTAAAGCTGAAACTCCAGTACTTTGGCCACCTCATGTGAAGAGTTGACTCATTGGAAAAGACTCTGATACTGGGAAGGATTAGGGGCAGGAGGAGAAGGGGACGACAGAGGATGAGATGGCTGGATGGTATCACTGACTCGATGGACGTGAGTTTGAGTGAACTCCGGGAGTTGGTGTTGGACAGGGGGGCCTGGCGTGCTGTGATTCATGGGGTCACAAAGAGTCGGACACGACTGAGTGACTGAACTGAACTGATCTGAACTGAACTTGCTTGCCAAAACAGTAACTATGAAAAACAAAAAAGTCTATTTTGATGACCAGCCCAAGATATATCATGGAATGAAAGCACAGTGAATCTCATAAGCTAGATTCCATTAGCATAACCTCCTGAAAGATTTTTTAAAAGCTTTCAATTGTTATGCACATGGGAATGAGACAAACTGAAAACTTTCCAAAGGCTCCTCCTCTTGGAATGTTTTCACAACTTCACTAATTATCTTCACTAGATTTCTTTTTGACTCCAGAGCCAGTTAGAGCCTTAAATACAAAGACCTTTGACTTTCATGTTTCATTAAAGATTATTTTCCTCATTTTGTGGGAGTGGGGAGACAATACAAAGACTAAATTTAGGGCTTACATCAATGCCATTCTTACCATCTCATAGCAAATGAGAGTTCCAGTCACTAGGCTAATCCTTACCCATTCTTTATATCTGGAGTTAAATGTCACTTCCTCAATGAACAATTTCCTCCCCCCTCCACATCTAAATTTTTTTCTCTGTTTTATTGTTTCAAAGAAACCTATAATTTTTTTTTGAAACAGTAAAACAAGTTTTGCTTTGTAGACCTTATCACAATTGCTATGCATTTTTCAGTACACTAAATATCTGCCTTTCCCATTAACCTCTAAGCATCACTGAATATGCTGTGTTCAGAATAGTGCCTGGCACAGAAAAAAGATGTGATAAATAGTTGATAAATGAATGAATCTCAGCCATCAGGCATCTATCTTACTTTGCGTTGGACTGTTCCCTCACTGTGAATGCTCTCAGTGACACATCCATTAACTCAAATTCTGATGGAAGAGGATTAGAAGCACAGGAAGCAGTGTCTCAGGAGTGAGGCTGTAGCTCAATAAGAGTGGAGACAAAAAATAAAGATCTTAAAGAGAATTCACACAAAGGCAGGTGCTATCATGGAAAACTGAAGAGAATATATTTGTATGCAGAGTAGACACAGAAACAATGTTAGACTGATCATCTCCTAAATTGAATGGGCTGAGGTGAGAGATTGTAGTGAGCTGAACCCTGAGAGAAAGGGGAAATTTTTGATTATGGATAATAAAATTTGCTTATTCTCCTATTAATGTATGGTAAGGAATTTAGCCTTGACCAAAGACAGGCCTTTGTCCCAGCTCCTGGAAGGGAATCTCTAAATCTTTGGATGCTCCAGAATCATAGGAGCATCCTTGTTAAAGACAGTGGACCCCTTATATCACATTTGACAGTTGCTGTTAACAAGATGACTCAGCTTGAGGCTGGCCTCACCTGATAGTATTAGCATCGGGGGCTGGTCATGCCAGAAAGACCAACCATATCAATTGTGGTGGGGACTTCGGGTTACACGATATTGATCAAACCTAAGACTAAATTCAACCTCGTGGGCAATTAATCAATTGTGTCTACATAATGAGATCTCAAGAAAAACTCTGGACACCAAAGCACAGGTGTGCTTCCTGGGCTGACATTACTCTGTGAGTATTGTCACACATTGATGCTGAGAAGATAAGCCATCACTGAGGAAAATGGGAGCTTCAAGTTTGGAATCTTCCCAGAATATTCTAGGCATCTCTTACATTGGCTGATTTTAATGTATTCTTTTCCTATAATAAAAATAGTTATGAGTATAATAGCTTTCAAAGAGTTCTTCGAGTCTTTCTAGCATATAACAAAACCTAAGGGTGGTTTCTGAAAACCCCTAAATTTGAAGTTGTCAGAAGTAAGGACATTGTTGTGTAGACTCTTCCCTTTAACTTTGTTCAGTTAAGTTCAGTCGCTCAGTCGTGCCCGACTCTTTGTGACCCCATGAATCTCAGCATGCCAGGCCTCCCTGTCCATCACCAACTCCCGGACTTCAATCAAACTCACGTCCATCGAGTCAGTGATGCCATCCAGCCATCTCATCCTCTGTCGTCCCCTTCTTCTCCTGCCCCCAATCCTTCCCAGCATCAGAGTCTTTTCCAATGAGTCAACTCTTCGCATGAGGTGGCCAAAGTACTAGAGTTTCAGCTTTAGCATCATTCCTTCCAAAGAAATCCCAGGGCTGATCTCCTTCAGAATGGACTGGTTGGATCTCCTTGCAGTCCAAGGGATTCTCAAGAGTATTCTCCAACAACCCAGTTCAAAAGCATCAATTTTTAGGTGCTCAGCCTTCTTCACAGTCCAACTCTCACATCCATACATAACCACAGGAAAAACCATAGCCTTGACTAGACGGACCTTTGTTGGCAAAGTAATGTCTCTGATTTTGAATATGCTATCTAGGTTGGTCATAACTTTCCTTCCAAGGAGTAAGCGTCTTTTAATTTCATGGCTGCAGTCACCATCTGCAGTGATTTTGGAGCTCAAAAAAATAAAGTCTGACACTGTTTCCACTGTTAACTTTGTAGCTGGCTCCTAATCCTTGAAACTGGGGTCCTAAGTTTTGGATAGACTTGGCAGTCTGGAGGACTATGCCCTTAACCTCATAGTTTGACCAATTCTGGTAGGTACATTTTGTATTGAGCAAGTCCATGTAGATAAAAAAATTTTATCAGTGCAAACTAATCAGTTTTATGAAGAGAGCGAAAAAAAAAGTTAAAAATAGACAACATGGGCAAAACAACTGGAAAGGGAACAAAATATCTAAATTTGGATGCTATGTGCATTATTTGGAACATGTGTATATGAGACAATCACTTTTAAATGTTTTCAGCACATAAGCTGGCAATATGTAATAATGATATTTGTTAAGTGCTTACTGTTGAACAGTTTCTGTTCTGAGTATTGTACATTATTAACTTACTTAATTCTTATAACAACTCCAGTTATTTGCCCAGTTATAGAAACCAGGCACGAGGAGTTTAAATAATGTGCGCTGTGTTACACACTCCCAGGATTTGAATTCAAATCATCTGACTCCATGGTTAATGCGCTTATCCAGTTTCTTATATTGTATCTCAGAAGGTAATCACTTATATTTTCTCTGTATCATAAAAAGGTGTTATTAATAGTAACCTGGTTATCTTAATACCCAATCCCAATCATCTCAGTGACAAAGAACCATTTGTATATAGGCAGATGTGTACTTTATTTCATTCTGTCATCCTTCTCACATTAGGTAGGAAGTCCTCACTTCCTGTATTGGAGGAGGAAGAGCACAAATAACATAGAAGAAAAAATAAATAAATATAAATATATAAATAAAAATTAACTAAAATTAAAAAATAAATTCTTTGCTTTCAAGCTTCAAAATAAAATTTAGACACTTTCTCTAGAATCAGTAAAAGAAAAAGTGTTTGAGCTTGGGTTATAATCTTTGAGTTTAAAAAAAAAACCTATGCCTTACCGAAAGATCTCTGAGAATATGGGTTGACACAAACTCTAGATTTAATACAAATTTTGAGGTCTGTGGGAATTCCTAGGGGTGATGGAAACGAAAGCAGCACAGGTAAGACATTGAAGAAGACCTCCGTGCCCAACCTTCATACCCCTTCCCACCAGTGGAGCCCAAACAGGTGTGTAGGAATCTGAGACTAGGAGACTTACCCAATCCCTATCAGAAAGACAATAGACTTGCAAGTTTCCACCAGGACAGAGATAGCTGTGCTGTAGTCAGAGTGGGCCCAGAGAGCCCAAGACAGCCCCATTCTATCCATTCTGTATAAGTGATGTTAGAGCAGCTGAGTTGTCACAGACACACCAAAAAACATGGAAATGTATTGAGAGAGCTTTAGTGAATCTGGACAGATTTCAATTTCAAGGGACACAGAACATGTACATCAACAACTAGAAACCCAGAGGGACTCAGACATCTAGAGACACAGAAACAGGAACGTGGCAGGCCAGACCCAAAGCACTGCATCCCAGCAGGTGCCAACAGGGGCCAGGTGCCCCCAACCAGCATCAGGACACACTAAGGCCTCTAGAGCTCAGACGTCAACCCAAGGATGGAGCGAGGGAAACCCGAACGGTCAGAGGAAATCCTGAATTGACTTTAAAAATTATGGTTTAACTAAGAAAACCCTATATTTGCTTAAAATAAGTTTTCTGATACCAGATGAAATGGTTACTGGAGTTAGAAATTAAGTTGTTACAGACAATAAAGCTGTTGTGGTGTGTACATCTGAGTAAACTCCGAAATGTTTACCTGCTAGGTTTCTAGTCTCCAGATCAGCCGTGTTCAACGTCTTCCTGCTCCTACAAAAATGACAAATCACTTTCACACGTATCACATGCCCCCTCAGGCCAGCCAAGGGTATGTGCTATTTCAAAAATTAGGAAACCAAAACATCCAGTTGAAAACCACTACCTGGATAATTATAGTATGAAATTTGGGGTAACCCTGAAAGATGGGAATTTTGTTACTAGAGGCACCAGAGGAACACATAGTCTCTGTTAGGAGACCCTGCCGACCCTGTGTCAGAATGAAAGCTGGGACGGGCAAACAGTACTTTCAAACAGGCACGTACCCAAGCATCGAGACACAGTAAACACATAAGATAATTCATCTGGACACTTTTATATGCAGCATGTATAGGATTTAAAATAACATTCCCATGTTAAACTGAAAACATTACCATGTAAATGCTTCAACTAAGCTGCATAAAAGAGTAAATACCAGCCTTGCAAATTGGCCTCCCTTAAGGGCACTCAAAGGCATAGGACTGCATGCTGTTCTCTAAAGAAATGTCCTCCTCTCTATCAATCTCTTCTATTTTGACAGCAAACCCATTGACCAGCATATGTTTCAGAATTTCTGAACAATTGACATTCAAGGCCTAACAGACATTTGTTCTTTACCTTCCTAGAAACCTCATAGGAGTCACTGTTGCCAATAAAATATACCATAAATCTAACCCCCAAGCGCCATCGCTTCAGGAGGAGAATGGACACCCCCATTCTCCACACTGTTTGTGTATATCTGTGTCAGTTCTCTCCCTGAATCGGCCACGCCAGCGGGAGGTCATCAGTCAGCAGGTGACAGCAAGCACACGTTCAGAATGGCTTAAGAGAAAATGGAGTCTTTTTTTATTCCCTATTGTCACCTCCTAAAATGTAAGTTGCTTGTTGATCTCATCACATTGAGTCATGTTTGTGTGAAGTGTTGAAAAGACCCAGCCTGCACATATTCTTGAAGTCTTGAAATAATGGCTCAGTGAACAGATGTATGCTTTCACCCAGTAGCTCTTTGTGGAAATGAATTTTTAGGAGCCTCAAATATCCACGATTTGACCCTGATGAAAAGTCAAGTTAAAACTAAATGCTATTATTTTGGAGAGAAATTTTAAGTAATTGATACAAGGACTTTTGAGACTGAAAAACACTGGGTTAATAATGAGCCTTTGTTTAGTGAAACAAATTAAGAGTACAAGACAGAGATTAAAAGCACAGGCTCTATTGTAAACCAATCATCCATCAATTAAAAATAAATAAATAAATATTTAAAAAAAAAAAAATCACAGGCTCCAGGTACAGACTGCCTACATGCAGATCCTTCAGATTTTAGCTCCGTGACTTAAAATTATTTCATTTCTCCACTCTTCAGTCTTTTTGAAAATTTGCGATAGTTAATTACATGCACCTCATAGAGAGGCCAGTGCCTGACACATGATAATTGTTCAATTAATGTTTGTTTTAACTCCATGTAGGTAGTTAAGAGAAGCAGTGAATGCATAATTACATGCCATGGAAAAGACTCTGATGCTGGGAGGGATTGGGGGCAAGAGGAGAAGGGGACAACAGAGGATGAGATGGCTGGATGGCATCACTGACTCGATGGACGTGAGTCTGAGTGAACTCCGGGAGTTGGTGATGGACAGGGAGGCCTGGCGTGCTGCGATTCATGGGGTCGCAAAGAGTCGGACATGACTGAGCAACTGATCTGATCTGATCTGACTATAAAAATAAGCTAAATCATGTTTCCTATCTTATAACTATATAAAGTTTCTGCTTATCTCTGTTAACTAAAAAGAGCAAGGACTTTTCTTATAATAATGAAAATACTAGCCTATTGGTTCCAAGAACTGTTAAGTAGGAATGCTTGTTACAGAAACTTCACTTGTTGGATATTTGTTAATGAACACTAATTACTGTGCTTATAAGCTGTGCCTACCGTGAGGCCTGCTCTGACTCACCAACCTTTTGATTAGTAAACAGCTAAATGGCTTCCCTGGTGGCTCAGATGGTAAAGAATCTGCAGGAGCCCTGGGTTCAATCTCTGGGTGGAGAAAATTCCCCGGAGAAGAGAATGGCTAACCTCTCCAGTATTCTTGCCTGGAGAATTCCATGGACAGAGGAGCCTAGTGAGCTATACAGTCCATGGGGTTGTAAAGAGTCAGACACTTTTAGTTAATTGAGAGACTAACAGTCACTCAAATGTAGCACTGCCCATTTAGGTCTAATTTATTCAATCAATATAAAAGTCTAGATTCTCCTAGACTGAGAGGAAAGGCATTCTTCATTGTGAAAATGAATTTTTTAAAAATGAAATGATTCTAACATTTACTTTACATAGCAATGCAATATCTCTAATTGAAAACAATATCTTCTGTCTGATGACATAGCATTCAACTGTCTTTCAGATTTGTTCAGTGTTTTCTCAATTTTGAAAGCATTTGAAAATCCATTAGGGGACAGGATATCCTTCTTCATTTTCAACATTTACATCAAGGATATTTTTCAGATGTCTTTCATATTTATCTTATCTTCAACAGGTAACTCTTATAGGACTCATAAAACAAGCTCAAGCTGACCCTGTCCTGTTTCTAACCAGACACTGAGGTGTTTTTCAGAAAAAAACAAAAAGGCAAGCATTGCAGCTAAGGCATATGCAAAAGAGAAAATTTTGACTTCAAATAACACCAGGTACAGAATGTCCCCCTCCTAACCTCCTCGCAAGGGACCAAGGGACTGGGACGTGACAAGCAGAAGATACTGACTTTTCCTTTACCCATCTCTGTATTACTTGATCATGACAGTCAGCATGAACAATTTTTTTTATTTAGAGATATAGGTTTTTAAGAAAAGTTATAATGACAATGCCCAAGTAAAGAGCTAAGGAATGCTTTGAAATCCCTGAAAGCTTCTAACTGAAGACAAGTTCTAGTGGTGGAAAAAACATATACTTTGGATTCTGAGCTTTGCTACCATAGGGAGGTAGGGAGAGAGAGTAAGAGAGAGAAAGAGATAGAAAGTTTATATGAGCTTTCCCATTAATTTAATCCCTACTAACTTAATTCATAGGAAATAACCATAAACATGCATATATAATTCTATAGAAGTACAGTATTTCATTGTAATACTTTTTATTATGTCAAAATTGAGAGAAATATAAATGTCTACCAGTAGTAAAATAGTTAGATAAATCATGACAATGTCTATACAAATGTAGCCATTAAAACTATACTAATGATCTAGAAATACTCTTGCTGTTAAGGGAAAAAAATAAATAAAACTGAATATACCACATTGTTACAATTTTGTAAACATACATATATAAAACTAAAATGCTAAGCTGTTAACAAAGCTTCTCTGCATAATTGATTTAAAAGGTGATCTTTATTATCTTCTTCACATTTTGTTTTCCCATTATATGTGATTAATGTCCATCCCTTTGAAATTAGAATTTTTCAAAATAGAATTTTTTCCTATAAATATTGTAAAGAAATCCCAGGAGAGGGAGAGAGGCACATGGCAGAGAAATCAGTGGGCAAATACATGAAAACCCACACTTCCCTTCCTCCCCGTGATGCTGAATTTAAAACTGCCATGCAAGGGATATTTTATCAGGGGCATGAGACAGCATACAGGATAGTATAGAATATTTATACATAGTGACTGAAATGATCCAGCCAAGAGATAGACACTGATAATGCAGAGAACAGAACCTAGCATTACGAATAATTTTCCTTATTTTCTGCCTGATTTTCCTTATTCTCACCGCCATCTGCAAGGCCATGAAAAATTCCATGTTCAGGAAACATTTTCTAAACACTTCATAATGATTATCTAATCCTTTTTTAAAAAATGAAGAAATGAGGGGGTGGTTAGAACAAGGGCTCCTGGCCATAATGAGCTTAGATAACACTTCTGGGAAGGCTTCTGTGGAAGAGATCTTCTCATATGACTATCTACTTATCATACCACATTTAAGCTATGTGAGCTATTTAAGCCTCTCATTTATAGTATTACCAAACCAAACTTGGGTCCACTCACCCAATGCATAATGAAGCCGATCTACTGACACCAGGTTGCGGTGAAGGAAAGTACAGTGTTTATCATAAGGCAGCAAGCCAGGAGAAAGTGTAGTTGATGCTCAAAAGACCCGAATTTCCCAAAGGCTTTTAGAAGCGTTTTTAAAGACAGTGTGAGGGACAGGGTCTCAGGGTGGTTGATCAGCTCGTGCACAATTCTTCTGATTCGTTGGTGGTGAGGTAACAAGGTGATGATTTGGAAATCTTTATCATCAACCTTCTGGTTCCAATCCATCTGGGTTCTACTTGCTTGTAGTTAGCACGTGGTTAACTTTTTCCACCTTATTATTCTGTGTAACTAGAAATCAACAAATGGATGCTATTCAGTGAACTTCCAAGAAGAGGCTAAATTAATTGGTCTCATCAGCTCACAATGACAGTCAGGAATCTGTGTCCTTGTGTTCTCAGAACACACAGCAAGGATGGCAGAAGAAGAAAGAAAAACAAAAACCCAGGAGTCTGCCAAAAACACCCCAGGCTGCAGAAGCCTGGGTATATACACACACACTCAGAAAGACACTGGGAAACAGGAATTGTGAGTGATCCTCTGGGGTCCCGGGAGGAAATTGCTGAATGTTTTTGGTAAAACATTCCCACCCACCCCTGGGCTCAGAGAATAGAAAAATGGTATCCAGAAGCATTCCCCTCCCTGAATCTAGTACCTGAGGTATTTGAGCGGCAGATAAAAATAGCATTTGCTCAAAACAAAGCAAATAATTTTTAACTAGCTTGCTGCCTGAACTTTGTCTCCTATAGATCTCAGACACCAGGCCAACTCCTCTACCTGTACACACTGATACCTGTCTCAGATGGAACGTGTCTGACTTCTTCCCCCCTCTTCCCACTTTAGGCAATAAGGAGGCCATAGGCGGGCCAGGACCAGGATCGAAGACAGCTGTTCCCACAGATGGTTTTACCACAATGCCCCAGGCCCCTAACACCCACCCACAGGCTCTGACCGCCTATGCTGATCCGCCCTGCCGAGTGCAGCCAGACCAGCCTTCCACTGTCTCTCTCCCACAGAGAACCTTCTCAGATTCCTCTTGAGACAATGCTTTCCATGAAAAGACAGCATGCTTCACTTCACAGTCTTGTTCAGGCCATTCCACTTGCCTAGAAGACTCTCTAATCCTCATTTTCAGTACTGAAATCCTGCCCTCGATTCACACTTAGCTGTAGCATTCGCCCTCACCCTTGGCAACTGTAAAACTTTATAGCAGTAAAAGACAAATATTATAGGCTGTCACTTGAATGTGGACTCTAAAAAAATAATACAAATGAACAAATGAATCTATTTACAAAACAGAAACAGAGACACAGACACAGAAAACAAATTTATGGCTACTAAAGGGGAACAGGAGCAGGGGGGAGAGAGAAATCCCGAGTGGGATTAACAGATACACACTACTATATATAAACTAGATCAGCAATAAGGATTTCCTGTATAACATAGGGAACAAAATTCAATATCTTACAATAACCTAGAGTAGAAAACAATCTGGAAAATAAATATACATATATATAACTGAATCACTTTGCTGTATACCTGGAACTAACACAATAGTGTAATTCAACTGTACTCCCATCAATCAATCAATAATAAAATCTTACACTATATGGGAAAAGAATCTGAAAAAGAATGGATATATGTATATTCATAACTGAATCACTTTGCTATACATCTGAGACTAGCATAAAATTGTAAATCAACTATACTCAAAATAAAATAAAAATTAAATTTAAAAAAGTTTTAAGAAACTTTATAGCAGTCATGTTGCTTTAGATCTCATTTATTTGTGGGTAGGTCACAGACACTGTGTTAGATGCCAAAGATATGATGCTGAAGAAAAATATGCCCAACAACAGATTCCTTAATATCTAATGAGAAAGATAGGATAAACAGATATATAAACAATATACAAGCAAATTAGGATGCATGTTATAGAAGCAATAAATACAAGGCTGAGAGAGAGATTGAAGGGTACAATTTAACAGGGTGATCAAGAAACTGCTTTTCCCTCCTCTGGGAGAAGTGACTGAGGGGGCAGATAGAGTCAAAATTGTTACACTACATTCTACTCCTGGAAACAAGGAGATTCTAACCAACAGAGATGTATAAACACCTTGATCACATGCACGCCTTGCTGATGCTGCTCCACAGGGACTTTAATTTGGATTTGCACTAATATGGGTCTCCCATGGATTCAATGAAGTTTGTGTCTTTAGAAAAAGACACACCCACAAATCTTTTCTACGTAACCTCTATTTTGCCCCCTGCTCAGATGGCTGACAGGCCATATTCTCAAGCTTCCTAGGGGTCCTTTGGTTTGATTGAGAGGACCTATGAGGCTCATCTTAATCTCTAGAGAGAACCGTTTGTGTGATTGAATACTCCCACCATTAATTTTTTCTGATGTTTTAATGAAAAGTTGTACAGTCTCACTCAGATTTTTCTCTATGCTGTACTCTTAATTTTTAGTATCTTTTCAAATTGAGAATTTTCAGATATATACAGTCCTGGTTCCTTTTTGTTTAACAATTCTTTCCTCAGTTTACCTCTTTCCCCTTGCATTTCACTATAAGCAGCAAGAAGAAACCCAGTGGTATGTGCATGCTTTGCTTAGAAATCTCCTTAGCTCTGCAACCAAGTTCAGCCTTCCGCATAACCACCAGAAAACAATTGCACAGTTTCTGCCACTACCGAACAAGGGTTCCCCTTCCTTCAGTTCTCCGTAACAGTTCCTTAATTCCTTCTGCAGCTTCCCTAGTAGTGTCCTTAAATTCCAGACTTCTATTAAAACTAACAGTCTGTTCAAAGGAATTTAGATTTTTTTCTATCATACTTCTCAAAATTCCTTCAGCCTTTTTAGATATTTGGTACAAATGCGCCCACTATCAGGTGCCAAAATCTGTATTCATTTTCTATGGCCACAAGACAACTTATCACAAACTCGTGGCTTAGCACAGCACACACTTGTATCTCACAGCTTCTGCAGGAAAGTATGCTCTAGAGACTCTCTTTGAAGAAGTAAGCATGGATTATTTGTTAGAGAAATCCATATGTAAAGGAAGAGCAGGTGGCAATTCTCTCCCTCCTTATTGACACAGGAAAATATAGAAGTCATGAAGACTGACAATATCGCTGAGAAGTAACACTGACAGATAACCTAATAGCAGAATCTGAGAGCCATCTCCCCTCAACAGAAAGCAGATAGAGCTTTATTTAGAAACACATTGCCAGGTTTCCCTTCCAACCCACCAGGTTTTATCTCAAAAGCCAGAACCACCCAGAAAGTCACTTTATAAACTTAGAGACTGGCTGATGGGAATTCCACCTCCACATCCATCATGTTTCTACACCCAGAAATGAAAACTAGAGAAAGTCACCTACAGAAAAGTTGGTAGAAACCACCTAGAGAAAGTCGGTAGGACCACTAGCAGTGCTTGGCCTCTTTTAGGTAGAGACGGTGCAAGGAAAAGTTCACATATGTACATGGCTTCTTTGTACACTATCAGGTACCCTATGAGGTACCTGGGATAGAGAAGAAGATATTGAAATGGTAACTATCTTTTATGTTTGCTTGATTCTCAAAATTAATATGACTTTTTCATATTTTTATAAGGAGGAAGTTAGTCTGGGTAGCTTCAAAAAGCCCTTCAGTTTGAATTTTTTTGTGATTCTATGACTCCAGATGAAAATTTTAATTAATGTTGGTTTAGAAGTTTAAATCTCAAAATGCTAGTCTTGACCCTGATGCCAAGTCCTGGATGAGGTTCTAGAGTTGCTGACCCCTGGTAATACTGCAGCCACCCAGAGCCAGTGAAAGCTGAGTGAAGAACAAAGGTTTGAGAACTAGGAGTACAAACTTAGATAATCAGCAGTGAACTTATATACACAAAAATGAGAACCTTCATGGGACCATCACAGATATACACCCCAAAACTGGCCCATTCAAATTTCAAGTCTTAATGTTTTGTAAAACTGGCTCCCTCCCAAAGTGGGAAACATGTAGATAAAGTGTCTTCTTTTTTCCTCTCTCAATATCTTCTTTAGTTCATCTTCCTGCTATTAGTAATTCTGGTTCTGTTCATGTTTAGATTTATTGCAGAGCAGTAGCTTTCATTTCTGTCTTATTTTTTCACTTAAGTATAAACTTTAATAGGTGATTCTGGAGTGTGTCCCCACATTGGTCTAGGGCTCTGGAATCCACATTTTTTAAGCCTTCCTATTTATTCTAATGTGCACCCACACTTGAGAACTATGAGGCTGGAAAGTAAAAATGTTAGTCGCTCGGTGGTGTCCAACTCTTTGAGACCCAATGGATCTGCTAGGCTTCTCTGTCCAAGGGATGCTCCAGGCAAGAATACTGCAGTGGATAGCTATTTCCTTCTTCAGGGAATCTTCCCAAACCAGGGATGGAACCTGGTTCTCCTGCATTGCAGGCAGATTCTTTACCAGCTGAGCCACCAGGGGAGCCCGAGAACTATGAGGCTAGAATGTTTTTAAAAGGCTGCTTCTCCATGTGGCCTCCAGGGGACAATCTTGCCCATTAACACGATTCTGAAAACAATGAGACCATGCTAACACTACATGGAGACTGATGAGAGGCCTGAACTTGGGACAGTAAAGGATACCATTGATAATTAGACACTTGAACACTGTTGAGGTCCTTGGCAGCAGATTTTTCTTTAAAATTCTTTTGAACTTCAGGAAACTTTGGGACCACCTGTTTCCTACTATACGTGCAATTTTCCCAAGCCCTGTCTTATTCCTTAATCCAGACTTGAAAGGAAGTCTGAGGACTTTCCCATTCCATGATCATTTCTTTGGATAGGATTTCCTTTATAACAGATTTACCCTTTATAACAAACCACTGTCCAAAAAATGATTTGGCCAGAAGGTATTCCTTTTTCTAAACAGGTCTCTCGAGCCTTTATGTGTACCTTTCATTACTCATGTCATTATCACTTCTGGAATGACAATTTCAGCAGCCAGGATCGCAATGGTGAGTTCTGGAGTAGAAATGAACCAGAAACATGGTTAGTTCAAGGAGCTCAGTATAGTAAATATTATATAATATTTATATACTACGAATATATAATACATATTCAGCTGCATATCTATCTGGTTAAGACACAGTAGTGAACTCCGGGACAAGGTCTTTTGTAAACAAGCCTGTTTAATAGCCTTAAAAATAAAATATCATTACAAAGAAATTAGAGAAAAATTACACCAATTTAAAAAAATAGATATGAACAAATAATTTTCAACTGAGAAACCAACAACAAAAATATGAAAAGAATTCAACCTCAGTGACAAACAAAAACACGTCAAATAAAACATTTTTTTCTCTATGAATTGTTTATTTTTTTAATATTAGACTCTCTGGTGCTTCTAAGGATGTCACGAAACAAAAACTTATAGTAATGTTGCAGAAATTTCCATATGTAAACTCATTCTAAGGGTAATTTGTTAACATATATATAACTAATCCACTCAACAGTTCTACATCCAGCAATTTGCCCTTAAAAAATATTCAGAAAAGGTGAGCACAAATTGACCAAAGCAAGTAGTAAAGAATCAATATCACACAGGTTATATTCTTTTGCTACCATAAACAAAGTTAGATCTGTCAATTAAAAGTCAATGTTAAAGGCAAAAAGAAATGCACTTCTGAATAAAGTCAGAGATAGACAAATATCATATGATATTACTTTAATGTAGAATCTTTACAAAATTATACAAATGAAATTATTTACAAAACAGAAACAGACTCACAGACTACAAAAACAAACATATGCTTACCAAAGGGGAAGGAGAGGGGATAAATTAAATATTTGGTATTAACATGTACACACTACTATATATAAAATACATAAGCAAAAAGGACCTACTGTTCAGCACAGGGAACTCTATTCTGTAGTAAATTTCAGTGGGAGAATTTGAAAAACGTATATATAAATGTATAACTGAATCACATCGCTGTGTACCTGAAACTAATACAACATTCTAAATCAACTATATTCCAATATAAAATGAAACTTAAAAAAAGAAAAAAATGCACTTCTAAATAATTTGTGAACCAAAGACATAATGAAATTGTTAAAATATTTACAACTGAACTATAATGAAAGGTCTATATTTTAGCACTTCAGAGATAAACCTAAAGCAATAGAGAGTAACTTTACAGCCTTAAAAATATATTAAAAACAAAAAACTGAACATGATGAGCTAAACATTCAATCAAAAAGTCTTAAGACACAATAAGAGTAAACAACAAAGATAGGATAAAGAAAATAGTAAGTTGAGAGCCAAAATTAAGGAAATAGAGAGAAACAAACAATGAAAAGGATCAATTTAAAATGGTCCTTTGCAGCAAAAGAGACACTGATGTATAGAACAGTCTTATGGACTCTGTGGGAGAGGGAGAGGGTGGGGAGATATGGGAGAATGGCATTGAAACCTATAAAATATCATGTATGAAATGAGATGCCAGTCCAGCTTCAATGCACGATACTGGATGCTTGGGGCTAGTGCACTGGGACGACCCAGAGGGATGGTATGGGGAGGGAGGAGGGAGGAGGGTTCAGGATGGGGAGCACATGTATACCTGTGATGGATTCATTTTGATATTTGGCAAAACTAATACAATTATATAAAGTTTAAAAACAAAATAAAATTTAAAATTTGAAATTAAAAAAAAAAATAAATAAATAAAATGGTCCTTTGAAAAGAATTACAAAATGGACAAATCCCTAGTAAATTTTCTCAAGGAAATTAAGACACAAAAATATTGTGTAAAATAAGATTATAGCTACAGGCACAGTAAAAATTTAAATAATTACAAGAAAATGCAGAGGTAGATTCATACAAATAAATTTGAAAACTTGGACAAAATATAAAACTTTCTAAAAATTGTAATAGAGCAAAACTGATAAGAAAATTAGAAATTTTGAATTTACATATAAATTTAAAACACTATACATACATATGGTTTTTTAGGCAAGTTATTTCAAACCCAAGACCAATAATTTCCATATAATACAAACCATATCTGAGTACTGAGAATAATAAAAAACAGGAAGCAAGTCAACGCCTTATTCTGAGCCTAAGACAGAACCATAATGACAAAAACAAGAATAGATTACAAACAAAAATTATAGACCAACATTATTTATAAAAAGCAATGACAACTCCTAAAAATATTATCCATCTAGTACTGAATATTTAAAATAATATTGGTACACTTATAAGTATGTGTGTGGTGTTAGTCACTGAGACCCCATGGACTGTAGCCCACCAGGCTCCTCTGTCCATGGAATTCTCCAGGAAAGAATACTGGAGTGTGTTGCGTTTCCCGTCTGCAGGAGATCTTCCCAATTCTGGGACTGAACCTGGGTCTCCCGTACTGCAAACAGGTTCTTTACTGTCTGGGCCACCAAGAAGACCCAGAAGTATGAGGAAGGCTTGATATTTGAACAACACACCACCTAAATATATTAATTATAAAATTCTCTCACTAAATGCTGAAAGTAACTTGGTCAAATTTAATATTAGTATGTATTTTTAACTAATCTCTTAGCTATAAAATCTCTTAGTAAACTAGGAAGTAAAGGGAACTTCCTTAACCTGACAAATGGAGTCTTAATTTGTCTTTAAAGTGAAATGTTAAAAACATTCCCTTAAAAACACAAGACTTCCAGTATTATCCTTTCTACTCTACATTAACGGTCTTGGGAATCTTCCCAATCCAGGGTTGGAACCCAGGTCTCCTGCATTGCAAGCAGATTCTTTACATCTGAGCCACCAGGGAAGCCCAAGAACACTGGACTGGGTAGTGTACCCTTTCTCCAGGGGAACTTCCCAACCCAGTAATTGAACTGGGGTTTCTGCATTGCAAGCAGATTCTTTACCAGCTGAGCTACCAGAGAAGCCTATCTTAACCAGTAGAGTAAAATAATAAAAACATTAGGACTAAAAAGGAAAAAACACAATTATCATTAATCATAGATGGCCGATTCTATTTTGCAGGGAGGAAATGTACAAAATAAGCTTAGAAGACCTTGTCATCCCAGAAAACTAGGAAGTTATCAATGACTACAGAGTCCATGTTAAAAGACTTGAGAGCAAACCTGAAAAGATTTTCACTGGCTAAAGATTCAATGATTCTCGAATCAATAATAAAATGAATCCAATGGATTACAACACATCAAGTATATTTAAATTCATGGGGTCACAAAAACATCCTCCTCAGTTCCTTTTGGGGATTTGTCCTGATTTGCACCAGGTTTGCCTGGGACTGTTCAGGTGTGACACAAAAACCCTCATGTCCTGAGAAACACCTTCATCTCTGGCAAACAGGGATGACTATTCATGTTACAGGGAATCAACTCATTATCCAAAGACTGATAAATAATCATACACTTGATCTCAGAGAGTAATTGAAATATTGACAAGGAAAATATCTTTATAGAAATATTATAAAGATATAATATATGCAATAACAATAAGTGTATATAGAAATATCATAAAGTTAATACATGAAGTAGAAATTATATAATTAGAATATCATTTTGCCAACCAAGTCCCAGCCAAACAATGCTGTGCTTAGGCACTCAGTCGTGTCCGATTCTTTGCAACCCCATGGACTGTAGCCTGCCAGGATCCTCTATGCATGGGGATTCTCCAGGCAAGAGTGGGTTACCATGCTCTCCTCCATGGGATCTTGCCAACCCAGGGATCAAACCCAGGTCTCCGACATTGCAAGGGGATTTTTACCATCTGAGCTACCAGGATAGCCCAAGAATACTGGAGTGGGTTGTTGTTGCTGTTCAATAGCCCAGTCGTGTCCAACTCTTTGCAACCCCATGGACTGCAGCACACCAGGCCTCCCTGTCCCTCACCATCTCCCGGAGTTTGCCCAAGTTCCTGTTCATTGCATCAGTGATGCTGTCCAGCCATTTCATCCTGTGAAGCCCTCTTCTCCTTCTGCCCTCAGCCTTTCCCAGCATCAGGGACTTTCCCAATGAGTCATCTGTTCACATCAGATGACCAAACTACTGGAGCTTCAGCTTCAGCATCAATCCTTCCAGTGAATATTCAAGGTTGATCTCCCTTAAGATTGACTGGTTTGAAGTGGGTAGCCTATCCTTTCTCCGGGGCATAGCCGAAGAATAGATCTTATCATTGCTTATTAAAGTCACTAGCAACACAAACACAGTCAAGCTGACATTATGTATCTGCCCAGGAAAGTACACAATACCATGATGTCTGGCATTTACTTTAAATTAATCAGAATTGGGGGAGGTACATAGATATGTAGGATGATGGGCAAGCAGATTAGTTAACTGGCCATGAGTCGATAATTGTGGAAGCAAGGTAATGGACATAGGCTGTTTTATCACACTATTCTCTCTTCTTTTGTAGATGTTTGAATTCTCCATAATAAAATACTTCAAAAAAAACCCGGTTAACATAAAAACAAGTCATCAGAAATGCATAGACTCATATTTACAATGTTCACTACATTGTATTTAAATTAGGCAAAACAAATATAATGATATAATATAATGATACCAATGATATTTAAACAAACTAAAGTACACTTACACAACAGAGTAGTACAAAGCTATACAAATCACATTTTAACGTATAATTGAATGACATGATGGTATATTCATAAACACAATGATAAACAAGTGAGGCTTTCAACATGATCTCAGTTCCTTTAAAGTATGCACATTTGCAAAGACACTAAAGAAATATAATGAAATGTTAACAATATATATCCCTGCGAAGTGAAATTATAGTTGAATTTTATTATCTCTGTTACACTTTTTATACTTGTTGGTTCTGCTATGTTGATCTTTCTCCTTATAACAAAAAATATACTATATGTTATATATTTATTAAAGAAAAGTAGCAAGCCTGGAGGAAGACAGGTGGGAGGGTAAGCTCAGACAGCAGGTGACATGACTAAGCCTGCACAGGCAGAAACCCCATTTCCGGCTCTGCAGCAGCAAGGCCACAGGACCGCCCAGCTCCAGTGACACTGACAGGGCCTGGCAGGTGGCAGGCAGAATAAGAGCCACTTCACTAGTGCGAAGAACCCCAAGGATGCAGTCTGGACCGCCTGCTCTCCTGTGCACAGTCGTGGCCCTCATCTGCCTTGGTAGGGAGCTCCCCAACCCTACAGCTGGGACCTGAGGAAAGAGATTTGGGAAAGGAGTTAGAATAGAATCCTACAATGCTTTTCTCCGCTTTATTTCCTGGGTCAAAACTTGGCTACTGTGGCAGCTTTCTTGTGAGCATCACCAACAAATAAGTCACTTTTCCCTTCTTTTCCACAGGTTCCAACAATGTTGAGAGCGCCGATGTACCTACAGTGTTTAAAAAAGAGGGGGAATCCGTGACCGTGGAATGCAAGTTCTCAGTCAGCTATACTTACTATATGATGTACTGGTATCGACAGCCTTCCAGCGGAGAGATGATTTACGTGATTAATATTCATTCTCAAAACAAGCACTCAAGGGAAGGACGATATTCTGTGGAATTTTACAAACCCAACCAAATGCTGAAACTCACCATCTCAGCCTTGACGCTGAGTGACTCGGCCATCTATTTCTGTGCTGTCAGAGAGTTCCACGGTGAGGGTAGTGACAGGAAGCGCCTTACAAAAACCCCCAGGGCTGAGCACGAGACAGCCACCTGCTACAGAAGACAGCCCACAGAACAGGAAGAGGGAAGACACAGGCATGATGGTGGTTCTGCTGGATCTACAGAGAGGCTAATGAATGTTCTCAAAACAATCTTCCCACATTTGGTATCAGAGAAAGAGCCATGGTTACAAGACCCCAGCCTCCAGAGCATTTTGATCTCTGTGTCTGGTGTCTAAGTATAGCCCATCAAGGTATGCCTCTGTCATTTCTGCTTGCCCAACATCCACACCCCTTTTCTGGTGACAGCACCTTGATCTTCTCTGGATAAACAAGCTTCCCCTCCTCCTAGGCCTCCCAGCTGGTGTAGTGGTTAAGAATCCGCCTGCCAATGCAGGAGTCACAAGACATGCAATTTGGATCCCTGGGTCGGGAAGATCTTCTGGAGCAGGAAATGGCAACCCATGCCAGTATTCTTGCCTGGAAAATCCCATAGACAGAGGAGCCCTGTGACCTACCGTCCATGGGGCCACAAAGAGTCAGACACAGCGGAACACAAGCAAACACACACCCCTCCTTCTACCCCATGTGTGGGTTTGGATGAAGCTGACCCCATCCTTGGATGCCCTGACCAATTAGCATAGTTCATCTCATTGACCACAATGATTGGTTCAAGGATGCATACATGATCCAAGCCCACATCCCAAATTTAATACGGAACCTTTGGGAATACTGCTGGAGATTGAGAGGTTAGGATGTTGTTAAAAAGCAATAACAAGCCCCAAGTGGAATCATTTGCCCCATCTCCCACAAAAGCAAATCAAGACTCCATTGTAGTTTCCACCTATTCCAGAAACATGACCTTTAAAACAGTCAATCTGAAATTTCCTGATTAATACCAGTGAGGTTATCTGTGATAAAAACCCTGCTATTCCCTTTCCCCATGAGAAAATGGTCCTGGCCTGAAACCATCTTTTTTTTTTTTTCATTTTGCTAATACCTTCTTGTTCTTCCTTCTTTCTGCCTATAAAACCTTTTACTTTGTACAACCCCATGTTTTGCTACATGGGATGCTGCCTGATTCATGAATCATTGAAAAAAGCCGATTAGATCTTCAGATTTATCCAGGTGAATTTTTTTTTTTTAACAATGTAAACCTAGAGCTGCCAGCAACACTCTTGCCATCACAAGAGAAGAGCATGATTTTGAAAAGAGTGAAACTGAGCTACTAGAACATTGTTTGAGGCCCTGGACTCTGCTGTGATGAGAGAAGATCTACCTGGAATTTTCAGTTGAACAATTCAGCTACCTGACCTTGGGTTCCACCAGAAGCAGACAAGGATTCAAGTGCAAGTGGTTTAGTTGGGAAGTGATCCCAGGATGCATGGCAAGAGCTCTAGGGAGGGTGACAGGAAGGGAGGGAGCCAATAAAGAGTGTGTGTTGTCAGGCCATCTGCCATTGGGCACCATATGTTTAACCTTGCCAGGGAATCTCCTGGGAACCAGCACAAAGCACTATCTCCACTTATCTCAACCGGGGCCAAAGGAGCTAGGATACTGATACCCCAATCCTGTGTGTCTTTGACAGAGGACAGCTCCAGCGGATGAGGGTGTTAACTCCCCAGCACTGAGATTTGCCAAACTCAAGTGTTGGCAGAAGGAAGTGGGCAGTGTGCACTTTGAAACAATAAACATGAGGGAGTGAAGGTGGGATGCCAACAATGTGACACAATTAATCTCTTTTTTTTTTTGTAAGCTCTTATGAGTTGAGTTGGATGCAATCTCAAAAACGACAGAATGATCTCTATTCATTTCCAAGGCAAACCATTCAGTATCACAGTAATCCAAGTCTATGCCCCAACCAGTAACGCTGAAGAAGCTGAAGTTGAACGGTTCTATGAAGACCTACAAGACCTTTTAGAACTAACGCCCCAAAAAAGATGTTCTTTTCATTATAGGGGACTGGAATGCAAAAGTAGGAAGTCAAGAAACACCTGGAGTAACAGGCAAATTTGGCCTTGGAATACCGAATGAAGCAGGGCAAAGACTAATAGAGTTTTGCCAAGAAAATGCGCTGGTCATAACAAACACCCTCTACCAACAACACAAGAGAAGAATCTATACATGGACATCACCAGTGGTCAACACAAAAATCAGATTGATTATATTCTTTGCAGCCAAAGATGGAGAAGCTCTATACAGTCCCCAAAAACAAGACCAAGAGCTGACTGTGGCTCACCCATGAACTCCTTATTGCCAAATTCAGACTTAAATTGAAGAAAGGAGGGAAAACCACTAGACCATTCAGGTATGACCTAAATCAAATCCCTTATGATTCTACATTGGAAGTAGGAAATAGATTTAAGGGCCTAGATCTGATAGATAGAGTGCCTTATGAACTATGGAATGAGGTTCGTGACATTGTACAGGAGACAGGGATCAAGACCACTCCCATAGAAAAGAAATGCAAAAAAGCCAAATGGCTGTCTGGGGAGGTCTAACAAATAGCTGTGAAAAGAAGAGAAGTGAAAAGCAAAGGAGAAAAGGA
This sequence comes from Bos taurus, assembly GCF_002263795.3. Lineage (NCBI taxonomy): Eukaryota > Metazoa > Chordata > Mammalia > Artiodactyla > Bovidae > Bos > Bos taurus. The sequence continues at coordinate 22,580,354 of NC_037337.1, read as the reverse complement.
AAGATATAAACATCTGAATGCAGAGTTCCAAAGAATAGCAAGAAGAGATAAGAAAGCCTTCTTCAGTGATCAATGCAAAGAAATAGAGGAAAACAACAGAATGGGAAAGACTAGGGATCTCTTCAAGAAAATCAGAGATACCAAAGGAACATTTCATGCAAAGATGAGCTCGATAAAGGACAGAAATGGTATGGATCTAACAGAAGCAGAAGATATTAAGAAGAGATGGCAAGAATACACAGAAGAACTGTACAAAAAACATCTTCACGACCCAGATAATCACGATGGTGTGATCACTCACCTAGAGCCAGACATCCTGGAATGTGAAGCCAAGTGGGCCTTAGAAAGCATCACTACGAACAAAGCTAGTGGAGGTGATGGAATTCCAGTTGAGCTATTTCAAATCTTGAAAGATGATGCTGTGAAAGTGCTGCACTCAATATGCCAGCAAATTTGGAAAACTCAGCAGTGGCCACAGGACTGGAAAAGGTCAGTTTTCATTCCAATCCCAAAGAAAGACAATGCCAAAGAATGCTCAAACTACTGCACAATTGCACTCATCTCACACGCTAGTAAAGTAATGCTCAAAATTCTCCAAGCTAGGCTTCAGCAATATGTGAACCGTGAACTGCGAGATTTTCAAGCTGGTTTTAGAAAAGGCAGAGGAACCAGAGATCAAATTGCCAACATCTGCTGGATCATGGAAAAAGCAAGAGAGTTCCAGAAAAACATCTATTTCTGCTTTATTGACTATGCCAAAGCCTTTGACTGTGTGGATCACAAGAAACTGGGGAAAATTCTGAAAGAGATGGAAATACCAGACCACCTGATCTGCCTCTTAAGAAGTTTGTATGCAGGTCAAGAAGCAACAGTTAGAACTGGACATGGAACAACAGACTGGTTCCAAATAGGAAAAGGAGTTCGTCAAGGCTGTATATTGTCACCCTGTTTATTTAACTTATATGCAGAGTACATCATGAGAAACGCTGGACTGGAAGAAACACAAGCTGGAATCAAGATTGCCGGGAGAAATATCAATAACCTCAGATATGCAGATGACACCACCCTTATGGTAGAAAGTGAAGAGGAACTGAAAAGCCTCTTGATGAAAGTGAAAGTGGAGTGTGAAAAAGTTGGCTTAAAGCTCAGCATTCAGAAAATGAAGATCATGGCATCCGGTGCCACCACTTCATGGGAAATAGATGGGGAAACAGTGTCAGACTTTATTTTTCTGGGCTCCAAAATCACAGCAGATGGTGACTGCAGTCGTGAAATTAAAAGACGCTTACTCCTTGGAAGGAAAGTTATGACCAACCTAGATAGCCTATTCAAAAGCAGAGACATTACTTTGCCAACAAAGTTTCATCTAGTCAAGGGTATGGTTTTTCCTATGGTCATGTATGGATGTGAGAGTTGGACTGTGAAGAAGGCTGAGCGCCGAAGAATTGATGCTTTTGAACTGTGGTGTTGGAGAAGACTCTTGAGAGTCCCTTGGACTGCAAGGAGATTCAGTCAGTCCATTCTGAAGGAGATCAGCCCTGGGATTTCTTTGGAAGGAATGATGCTAAAGCTGAAACTCCAGTACTTTGGCCCTCATGCGAAGAGTTGACTCATTGGAAAAGACTCTGATGCTGGGAGGGATGGGAGGCAGGAGGAGAAGGGGACGACAGAGGATGAGATGGCTGGATGGCATCACTGACTCAATGGACCTGAGTCTGAGTGAACTCTGGGAGTTGGTGATGGACAGGGAGGCCTGGTGTGCTGCGATTCATGGGATCGCAAAGAGTCCGACACGGCTGAGCAACTGATCTGATCTGATCTGATGAGGTGAGTTTTCCATTATTAATATTTTCAACCAAAAGAGACAACGAAAAACTCTAATAAAGACAGTCATGAGCTAAAATGAACTAAGCATCAAAATACTTCAAAATAACTTTTTTAAACTTTTGATGTGCTGCAGTTCAGAAAGGATTCTGTCAAGGAGTGGAAATTTCCCCCTCTACCCTCCTTGAGTTCCTATGATTGAAGTAGTAACAAAATTGACGCAAGAAAAACTAACAGGGAAAAAAAAAAGAAATAATATTTTAATTTGTGCATACAGAGTTCTCATGGGAAGGGTACCTAAGAAGTGGCCAAAACAGGCAGTTTTATACTTTTCATTCAGTTCACTTCAGTTCAGTCACTCAGTCGTATCCGACTCATTGCAACCCCATGAATCGCAGCACGCCAGGCCTCCCTATCGATCACCAACTCCCAGAGTTCACTCAGACTCATGTCCATCAAGTCAGTGATACCAGCCAGCCATCTCATCTTCTGTCGTCCCCTTCTCCTCCTGCCCCCAATCCCTCCCAGCATCAGAGTCTTTTCCAATGAGTCAACTCTGCCCATGAGGTGGCCAAAGTACTGGAGTTTCAGCCTCAGTATCAGTCCTTCCAAAGAAATCCCAGGGCTGGTCTCCTTCAGAATGGACTGGTTGGATTTCCTTGCAGTCCAAGGGACTCTCAAGAGTCTTCTCCAACACCACACTTCAAAAGCATCAATTCTTCGGCACTCAGCTTTCTTCACAGTCCAGCTCTCACATCCATACATGACCACTGGAAAAACCATAGCCTTGACTGGTAATTGTCAAATGCTCAATTAGTGAAGAATCTAAACAGAGTCTGGGCATGGGGTAGTGAGGTAAAGAAGTAACAAGCTTTGTTTATACAGATTTTTCTTCCAGATTCCCTATCTCTGGTGATAAGATGCAGGAAGGACACTTTTCACATAGAGGTTTATTTCCTACTTTCAGGGAGACAGAGGAGGGTCAGAATTTCCTTATTGCACCAGCTATTTCTCAAACAGCTTCAATTCAAAAGAATCAGGATGCCACTACAGCATACTTTGGGGCAGCAGCCATGAGCCCCAACTCTTCAGATCTTCAAACTGTTCCAATTAGATGGGTTGGACATCAACTGACATCACCCAGGGTGCTAAGGAAGAGGGACAGACTTAACATCTGTACCTGCATTACTACACTGTACACTTGATTGTTCTCTCACCTCCAGATCTTTTCTGTGCAGGGTCACCTTGCTTAGCGCTGCTCCATTCATCTCCCTACAGCATCCCTCCCAAGAATCCTGCCTGCTCAAAGAGCTTGGATCCCCTGTAAGACTGTGCTTTCCCCAGCTCCCAAATTCTGTCCGTGCTGTTTGCTTTCCCAACAATACACTTCCTCCCCATTTCTACCTTTTGAGGATCACCATCCTTCAAAACCGAATTCACATCTCTTCTCTGACATTCTTGAAAATGCTCCAGTACCAAGGAGCAGGCCTGGATCCCATATCTTGCTTTCAAATATCATTTGTAATAAAAGGAATCAGAGTTCCTTGGAGAAATGTCTAAGTCTGAGGCTGGAGCACGGAATATGCAGGGTAATCCTGGAGTATGCCATCATGCTAAACACATACTCAAACCACAAAAACCAGTGCTAAGGCAATGTCAAAAGGACATAAGAGCCAACTGAAGAATATCCCAGCGCCCAAAGCTGGGCACTCTGCATAGCTGAGGTTATTGATATTTCTACCACCAATCTTCATTCCAGCTTGTGCTTCTTCCAGGCCAGCATTTCTCATGATGTACTCTGCATAGAAGTTTCCTATTTGGAACCAGTCCGTTGTTCCATGTCCAGTTCTAACTGTTGCTTTCTGACCTGCATGCAAATTTCTCAAGAGGCAGATCAGGTGGTCTGGTATTCCCATCTCTTTCATAATTTTCCACAGTTTCTTGTGATCCACACAGTCAAAGGCTTTGGCATAGTCAATAAAGCAGAAATAGATGTTTTTCTGGAACTCTCTTGCTTTTTTGATGATCCAGTGGATGTTGGAAATTTGATCTCTGGTTCCTCTGCCTTTTCTAAATCCAGCTTGAATATCAGGAAGTTCACGGTTCATGTATTGCTGAAGCCTGGTTTGGAGAATTTTGAGCATTACTTTACTAGCAAGTGAGATGAGTGCAATTGTGCAGTAGTTTGAGCATTCTTTGGCATTGCCTTTCTTTGGATTGGAATGAAAACTGACCTTTTCCAGTCCTGTGGCCACTGCTGAGTTTTCCAAAATTGCTGGCATATTGAGTGCAGCACTTACACAGCATCATCTTTCAAGATTTGAAATAGCTCAACTGGAATTCCATCACCTCCACTAGCTTTGTTCGTAGTGATGCTTTCTAAGGCCCACTTGACTTCACATTCCAGGATGTCTGGCTCTAGGTGAGTGATCACACCATCGTGATTATCTGGGTCGTGAAGATGTTTTTTGTACAGTTCTTCTGTGTATTCTTGCCATCTCTTCTTAATATCTTCTGCTTCTGTTAGATCCATACCATTTCTGTCCTTTATTGAGCCCATCTTTGCATGAAATGTTCCTTTGGTATCTCTAATTTTCTTGAAGAGATATCTAGTCTTTACCATTCTGTTGTTTTAAGCAAATAAAAAGCTTTAAAATGGGAGAAATCCTGGTATTTTCTAGGACTAGGAATGAGGTGAGCAGAGTGAATGAGAAAGAAGTTGGTGTGAGATGTTTCCTTGAGGTGTCACATAGATGCTTACAAAAGCCATGGTGAGTAAGACTGGGATATCTACTAATAAGTATAATGTGAAGCTGCTGGAAAATGTAAATAGGCCAGTGACATGGTTTCATTTACCTTCTTCATAAACATTACTTGGTTCTGGTATGGAAAGTAGATAAAGAGAGGCAGGGAGGCAGAAGTAGCAGAGGGTAGGGGGGAGGAGACCATTTAGTAGACTGTTGAAATATTGAAATAATCCTTGTAAAAAGATAGTGATTTGGACTAGGATGAAAAAAAAGGAGATGAAAAGAAATATGCAAATATGAGACATATTTGACAGTGAAATTAACAGAACTAATTTATGGTTTAAGTGAGTGAGAAGGCAAAGAAAAAGGAGGAGAACTAAGAATGATTACTTGATGTGTGTCCTAAGCAATCAGGTACATTTTGATGTGACCTCCAGACATAGGTAAGACTCAGTTCAGTTCAGTTCAGTTGCTCAGTCATGTCCAATTCTTTGCAAATCCATGGACTGCAGCACACCAGGCCTCCCTGTCCATCACCAATTCCCAGAGTTTACTCAAACTCATGTCCATTGAGTCAGTGATGCCATCCAAACACCTCATCCTCTGTCGTCCCCTTCTTTTCCCGCCTTCAATCTTTCCCAGCCTCAGGGTCTTTTCCAGTGAGTCAGTTTTTCAAATCAGGTGGCCAAAGTATTGGAGTTTCAGCTTCAACATCAGTCCTTACAATGAATATTCAGGACGATTTCCTTTAGGATGGACTGCTTGGATCTCCTTGCAGTCCAAGGGACTCTCAAGAGTCTTCACCAACACCACAGTTTAAAAGCATCGGTTCTTCAGTGCTCAGCTTTCTTTTTAGTCCAACTTTCACATCCATACATGACTACTGGAAAAACCATAGCCTTGAATAGACAGACCTTTGTTGGCAAAGTAATGTCTCTTCTTTTTAACATGTTGTCTAGGTTGGTCATAACTTTTCTTCCAAGGAGCAAGTGTCTTTTAATTTCATGGCTGCAGTAACCATCTGCAGTGGTTTTGGAGCCCAAAAAACTGGAACAGGTTTGAAGGGAAATTACGATTTATATTTTAGCCATACTGGGTTTATGATACCCATTAGAAATCTAAATGAAGATGCCATAGAGAATGTTCAATAAATGAGTCTGGAACTTAATAAAGAGATCAGGGATAGATCTAAAACTTCAGCTGTCATTGACATGTAGACAGCATGTAAAGCCAAGGGACATGGGGAGATAGATTTTCTGGGAATAAATAGAGTTACTGAAGAGATGAGAACTTGATTCAGATTTGGGTACTATGACACAAACGTGAGCAGAAAAGGGAAAAAACATAGCAAAGAGGACCAAGAGATAGTGACCATATGGCAGGGGAAAATCAAAAGAGCCAAGAGAGGGACGTGTATAACTGAAAGAGGGGACTGCCGAGAGGTTGAGCAAGATAATAACAAAGGTGACCACTGGATTTGCAGCAAGGGAGTTCTAGTGCATTCGGCAGAAACAGTATCCTGAGTTGGGAGGATGGACAATGAATTGAAATTGGTTAAACAAAAATAATGTGGCGCAATTGGTAAAGAATCCACCTGCTGATGCAGGAGACACCAGAAACACAGGTTCGATCCCTGGGTCAGGAAGATCTCCTGGAGTAAGAAATGGCAACCCACTCCGGTATTCTTGCCTGGAAACTTCCATGGACAGAGGAACCTGGTGGGCTACAGTTCATGGGGTCGCAAAGAGTCGGACACAACTGAGTACACAAGAAATAAGGAGTTAATGGGAAGTAAAGCTATAGAAGCAGAGAAGATAGTTCATTTGAGAAATTGTGTTGGGAAAGAAAGCAGGTAAGTGATAGTTGAGAACGAAACAGGTGAGGGAGCAGTTTGTTGTTCTTTTGGTTGGTTTGTTCGTAGAACAGTAGACAACAGGGAACATTTTCAAAAGGGAAAACTGTTTTAAGGTGTTCCTTTACTGTTACTATTGATAGAAACTCATATCTAATTTATAAAACTAAAGATGTTCATGGATTAAATCACTAAATAAATGTAAATGATTCACTTGCAAAAGAGTGACCTCTGGGGGATTGCCTACATTCTTACTTGTAATTTAACTGTGTTTTCTTCATTAGCCCTGAAGTTTGAGTAGCTCAAGTTTACATTTTTTTAGCTGAATTAGCATATGTCCTGGTTACATACCTTAAGGCAACACCTAAATCTCTCCTAGTGCAACAAATGTTTGAAAAATTAATGATGACCATGGGAAGACTAATATTGTATCAGCTAAAGTGAAGTTCTGGGCGAAAGGAGACATTTTCAGTCATTCTCCAATAAAGGTCATGAAGTTTCTCTTTTTCTAAATAAATTCAAGGTAGCACTTCAGAATTATATTTACCCTCATTGAAGTCACTGCAGTTGAAAGGAAAGATGCAAAAGAAGTATAGACCAAGCAATCACTGCTCCCCCAGTGTCTGTCACACAGGATGAGACAAGAACCCCAGAGACCCCAGGCCCCACAAGCAGTGCCTGCCCATGGCACTACTCCAGAGAGCGCCAATAATATTTTATTCTGTGTCATGGCAGCTTCTGGAATTTTGCAACAGAAAGGCCAAGTCATCCAGACACTGTTGACCCTAAGACTGTAGCCCACAATCCTAGAAAAGACCTTAAAATCCACAGCAGCTGTGTACTCACTCGTTGCAGCTTGTGTCTTTCTTCCCACTGACTCCTGTCCAGGTTTGGATTCACTACTGCTAAACTAGATGTTTCTTTTCTTTAAAGTATTATTTCAGAGCAGAGCTTTGTGATGACTTGAAGTGTGTCTGTGTATGTGTATGTAACCTTCATTAATATTTCATAACGAATTCCCACTCTATTCTGACTTTTTTTAAAAGGTTCAGATCAGGAAATAGATTTTATGAATTAAATATCTTTGTTTTGTCTTTCTGCTAGAAGTCACAGTGTACTCTTGGACAGAAAGATCAGACTATCAGAGGATATAAAAATTTACCTATCAGATTGCCTTATCAGTCTGGAGAAGGAAATGGCAACCCACTCCAGTATTCTTGCCCGGAGAATCCTGTGGACAGGGGAGCCTGGTGGGCTGCTGTCCATGGGTTTGTACAGAGTCGGACACGACTCAAGCAACTTAGCATGCAACATGCATAGCATATCACTATAATGCTTAGAAACACCACTGATTAGAAGTCCATTCTAAAGGAGGTCAGCCCTGGGTGTTCTTTGGAAGGAATGATGCTAAAGCTGAAACTCCAGTACTTTGGCCACCTCATGCGAAGGGTTGACTCACTGGAAAAGACTCTGATGCTGGGATGGATTGGGGAGGAGAAGGGGACGATAGAGGAAGAAATGGCTGGATGGCATCACCGACTCGATGGACATGAGTTTGAGTGAACTCTGGGAGATGGCGATGGACAGGGAGGCCTGAGGTGCTCTGATTCATGGGGTCGCAAAGAGTCAGACACGACTGAGCAACTGAACTGAACTGAACTGAGAAGCTACATAATGGACAGCATGACTTAAATTTGTCTGGTAGTCATGAGTCAGAGACTTCATACATTACACATGCACTCCAACAGTACAGTCTGTAATACAGAGGGAAATTCTAGATGATCCGTAACAACCTCTCCCAGCCTGAGAGATCTACATTTGACCTCAAGTGTTAGCTATTTGAAAATAAATCAAGGATTCTGTGGCCACTGAAATTTGGGATAAAAATCAAAGCACATTTGAGGAAGCAATGTTTTTCATTTAGGCAAGGAAGATTATAACATTTGTAAAAACATAGATTGTTTGGGTCTCTTTTTTAAAAAAATGTCATTTGCTCAAGATATACAGTCAGGAGACAAGGAAAAAGAATGAACAAGTGTTGAAAGTCCATTTATTCAGACTATACTTCAGATAAATGGGTCCTGTCAGATAGTAAATAAAAGCATCTTTCAAAGAGGTGTAGGATATTGGAATAAAGTCGCAGGACACTATTTCATACTAGCCTCCTGGATATCACAGTCATATTCTGCTATTAGGGAAGACAATATATATTTTCTTAGTTGTGTGTTCTTTTCTTTGTGGAGGCCTTATTAACCAAACTGATCTTTCCAAGCACACGACTCAGTGAAGGAAGACAGAAACAGTCAGCCAGAGCCAGCAGGACCAGCTAAAAGATAGTCCCTTCCATCAGGCCGAAGAATTGTATGACTCTGTGTGTCTCTGACTCTCCCTTGGTTGCTCTGAACTCAAATGTGAGAGCTTGAAACCTTTATGTTTCAAGGGATTGGATGCTGAGGGAATTAGAGGCTAAATTACATTGACTGCATCCCAGTTCCATCCACAGGCACACGCTAATCAATGTGTATAAGGCTGGATGCTCAGCTCAAAGGTTTCATTCTGCCTCACCTACCACTTAGAGAGGCCATATGATTTCTAGCCATTATATTATTTTCATGCTTCTGGGAATCATTTTAGCTATTTATCCTTTCTACTCTGGCACATTAAATTATGTTCTTTGGCTCTCCACTTCCTCTTCAAACTTCCTATGTTTTCTCAAGTCCTGAAACATTGCTCCCTTCTCCAGTTAAAGAAAGGGGTTGGACTCCTAAACCCCATTTCCACGTCAAGGACAGACACTCATCAGTCATTCATCAGTCTTTTTCATTTCATTTGTTGAAGTCTTCCAACATTTCAACTATTAACAAAAGTTTAAATCTCTTCATTGAAGTCCTAAGATAATGAATCTTATCAATACATGAATTTCTTCTGATGAAGAGCCAATTTTAGAGCAAGTTGTTCACACACAAAGCAGTAAGGCACAAAGCCAGCCCTGAGACCACGCTCTATGGATTCCGTCTGGGGGAAAGACGCAGAAGAGGATCAACTCTAAATACGCCAATGACTTCCATAACAGGATCACAGTGGGAGTGAGAGGGTCAGTGGTGACCGGGAATTAACAAAGGCCAATGACCACCCACCAGCACACCTCCATAATCTTTTCTCTCTTTCTTGTCTTTTTCTTGTCTCTTCTGTTTGTCCTTGAGACCCAACAGAGTTCTCCAAAAACCTAACAACCTCTGCTAACCTCAGACATGGTTCTGTTTCCAAAGCCTTATCAAGTCAATTCTAATTTCAAGCCCCATTTCCAGATGAGAAACCAGTGTTGAAATTTCACAAAGTATAAATGAACTTTTACAATATCTTTCATTTTATGGACAGTTGGAATGACAGCAAGCAGAAGCAGTAAGATGTAGCCAATGATGTCTTGGTGGGAGGATAATCCTAGCTCAGGCTGGAGTTGAAGCTGAAGATGAAGCTGTCTCTGGGGGTTTTTTCTGTGTCAAAAATGGTTCTGAAACCTAAGCTGTAAGAAAACAAATAACAACTAGGGCCTATGATTTGGGGCCAAATAGAAGCAACCACTTTGGAAAAAGGGGGAAAGACCAAAAATGTTAAGAATCAAGAAGGAGAAACCGGAATGTCTACCAATAGAGAAAGTGATTTTTAAAATGTTGGCTCATCTGTACAATGGATACAACCACTACAAATCGTATGATCTGGAATTCTGCTTCCAGCCAACATAGAAAAAAGAAGACCAGATTACCCTTCATCTGAAACAACCAAAAAAAAAAAAAATTCCCTAGACAAATTACATAAAACAACAGTGTCCAAGTCATGGTACACAGGGCAACAGATGACAGCTATCCCTGAGAGATGGGAAACAAATGAGGGGAGCCCAAACATTGCCCCCAGATTCTCACCCTGAGAGGGTATCCAGTCTATGGCACAGGGAGGGTAAACTGAGTGAGAACCCCGTCACTTTCCTGAGTCAAGGAGACAGGAGCTGAGATTGGAGGAGCTAGAGCCCACAGGACAGAATACTAGACAAAAGAGAAGTACACAAAGAGAGAACCCTGGAGATCTGCAGCAAATACCCTCAAATACTCAGCAGAATGAGTCTCAGGCAAGTGTAAATGGCAGGCCATGGAAAGATCCATCCAGAAGGATTAGAGGAAACAGTGTTTCTTCAAGTGTACCTAGAATTTAAAAGGACTTCATTGCTTGATCATACATTCCTTAATTCTTTAATAATTTCATACATTTCATTTTTTAAATTCTCATCACTAGCTCCCATCACTAAACAAAAAATTGCTTCATATAAATATTTAAGAAACAATTGCATCTGGTGGAGTTAAATAGTAAGGACAAAAATAAACATCACCCATCTATAGCACCAGGAAACAGTTACTAATAAACCTAATTTGTTTCTGATATCAATCATACAATTTTCTTTAAAATTACTTTTTATCTCTTACCTTTAATTTATGCACAATGTTGAGTTGAGATAAATTCAAACCATGCAGACACTTGTAGAAATGTGGCTTTGTATGATTTAAAGTTTTTATACTTAAATCAACCTCAAAACTCAGTTTTACTCGTGATAATGATTGAGTTCATTACACTATATATTGTGACATCATTAAATTATTAAATACTTTCCATATTTCCTCTCATGCTTCATCTTCTTAGATTGAGGATCTATAATTCTTTGGACTCTGCCAGTTATTCTTCCAATCATCTTTGCTGTTGTATTTCTCTGGGCATTATTTTTTACTTTAAAGAACAACCATCATTAACGGCTTCTGAGAAGTATTAGACATGATGTCCACATTGACAGTTTCTCATGCCGTGAACCTTCCCTTCCCAAGGTAGGAAAACTTTTTAACCTACTTCCCAGGCTCCATTGCCTTAAATTGGGAGGTGAAGCACATAAAGAGGAGTCTAGACAAGGACATTACTTTCCTTGCTGGGAGACAGCAGAGGTTGCATTGTTCTCAGGTTGGCAGCAACAGCATCATCTTCATTGGTTCAGGAGCAGTAACTTCCTGGTTGGGCCAGCCTGGCTTCAGGTTCTGTGGCTGGTGGCACTGGAGGCCACTTCCAGTCCAAAAGATTCACCACCATCAAGTGGTCCTGTGACTGGCACAGAGACAGCCACCTCCTTACTAGGCCAGTTGAATGGGTGGCTCTGGTCTTTGCTCTTAGAAGTCAGGCCCAGAGTCTGTTTCTCTAGACTGACTAATGATTCTTCTAGTCATCTAATACTGCTTCCAAAATTCCTATCTGCTTAGACCAAGTAATGCTGATTACTCTTTCTTTCTTGTTATGTATCACACTGACATTTCACAGTGTTTACTCTGAAGCCCACCTTGGCTTTCATTTCAATATACTTTAAGCTGGGTATTAGTGCTGCCTAACCTTTTCATCGCAGCACATTGATTCATCTTAACAAAGAATACTAGTGATGTTTTACTATGATTTCTGGTTCATTGGCTGGGGAAAACAGTGGAAACAGTGTCAGACTTTATGTTTTGGCGCCAAAATCACTGCAGATAGTGACTGCAGCCATGAAATTAAAAGATGCTTACTCCTTGGAAGAAAAGTTATGACCAACCTAGATAGCATATTCAAAAGCAGAGACATTACTTTGCCAAAAAAGGTCTGTCTAGTCAAGGCTATGGTTTTTCCTGTGGTCATGTATGGATGTGAGAGTTGGACTGTGAAGAAAGCTGAACGCCGAAGAATTGATGCTTTTGAACTGTGGTGTTGGAGAAGACTCTTGAGAGTCCCTTGGACTGCAAGGAGATCCAACCAGTCCATTCTGAAGGATATCAGCCCTGGGATTTCCCTGGAAGGAATGATGCTAAAGCTGAAACTCCAGTACTTTGGCCACCTCATGTGAAGAGTTGACTCATTGGAAAAGACTCTGATGCTGGGAAGGATTGGGGGCAGGAGAAGAAGGGGACGACAGAGGATGAGATGGCTGGATGGTATCACTGACTCGATGGATGTGAGTGTGAGTGAACTCCGGGAGTTGGTGTTGGACAGGGGGGCCTGGCGTGCTGCGATTCATGGGTCGCAAAGAGTCGGACATGACTGAGCAACTGAATTGAACTGAACTGAACTTGCCTGCCAAAACAGTAACTATGAAAAAGAACAAAGTCTATTCTGATGACCAGCCCAAGATATATCACGGAATGAAAGCACAGTGAATCTCATAAGCTAGATTCCATTAGCATAACCTCCTGAGAGATTTTTAAAAAGCTTTCAATTGTTATGCACATGGGAATGAGACAACCTGAAAACTTTCCAAAGGCTCCTCCTCTTGGAATGTTTTCACAACTTCACTAATTATCTTCACTAGATTTCTTTTTGACTCCAGAGCCAGTTAGAGCCTTAAATACAAAGGCCTTTGACTTTCGAGTTTCATTAAAGATTATTTTCCTCATTTTGCAGGGGGTGGGGAGACAATACGAAGACTAAATTTAGGGCTTACATCAATGCCATTCTTACCATCTCATAGCAAATGAGAGTTCCAGTCACTAAGCTAAGCCTTATCCATTCTTTAAATGTGCAGTTAAATGTCACTTCCTCAATGAACAATTTCCTGCCCCCCTCCACATCTAAATTTTCTTCTCTGTTTTATTGTTTCAAAGAAACCTATAATTTTTTTTGAAACAGTAAAACAAGTTTTGCTTTGTTGACTTTATCACAATTGCTATGCATTTTTCAGTACACTAAATATCTGCCTTTCCCATTAACCTCTAAGCATCACTGAATATGCTGTGTTCAGAATAGTGCCTGGCACAGAAAAAAGATGTGATAAATAGTTGATAAATGAATGAATCTCAGCCATCAGGCATCTATCTTACTTTGCGTTGGACTGTTCCTTCACGTGAATGCTTCCAGTGACACATCCATTAACTCAAATTTTGATGGAAGAGGATTAGAAGCACAGGAAGCAGTGTCGAAGGAGTGAGGCTGTAGCTCAATACGAGTGGAGACAAAAAATAAAGACCTTAAAGAGAATTCACACAAAGGCAGGTCCTATCATGGAAAACTGCAGAGAATATGTTTGTATGCAGAGTAGACACAGAAACAATGTTAGACTGATCATCTCCTAAATTGAATGGTCTGAGGTGAGAGATTGTAGTGAGCTGGACCCTAAGAGAAAGGGGAAATTTTTGATTATGGATAATAAAATTTGCTTATTCTATTAATGTATGGTAGGGAATTTAGCCTTGACCAAAGACAGGCCTTTGTCCCAGCTCCTGGAAGGGAATCTCTAAGTCTTTGGATGCTCCAGAATCATAGGAGCGTCCTTGTTAAAGACAGTGGACCCCTTGGATCACATTTGACAGTTGCTGTTAACAAGATGACTCAGCTTGAGGCTGGCCTCACCTGATAGTATTAGCATCGGGGGCTGGTCATGCCAGAAAGACCAACCATATCAATTGTGGTGGGGACTTTGGGTTACACGATATTGATCAAACCTGAGACTAAATTCAACCTCGTGGGCAATTAATCAATTGTGTCTACATAATGAAGCCCCAAGAAAAACTCTGGACACCAAAGCACAGGTGTGCTTCCTGAGCTGACATTACTCTGTGAGTATTGTCACACATTGATGCTGAGAAGATAAGCCATCTCTGAGGACAATGGGAGCTTCAAGTTTGGAATCTTCCTAACTCTTCTAGGCATCTCTTACATTGGCTGATTTTAATGTATTCTTTTCCTATAATAAAAATAGTTATGAGTATAATAGCTTTCAAAGAGTTCTTCGAGTCTTTCTAGCATATAACAAAACCTAAGGGTGGTTTCTGAAAACCCCTAAATTTGAAGTTGTCAGAAGTAAGGACATTGTTGTGTAGACTCTTCCCTTTAACTTTGTTCAGTTCAGTTCAGTTCAGAGACTTAGTCGTGCCTGACTCTTTGTGACCCCATGAATCTCAGCATGCCAGACTTCCCTGTCCATCACCAACTCCCAGAGTTCACTCAGACTCACGTCCATAGAGTCAGTGATACCATCCAGCCATCTCATCCTCTGTCGTCCCCTTCTCCTCCTGCCCCCAATCCCTCCCAGCGTCAGAGTCTTTTCCAATGAGTCAACTCTTCGCATGAGGTGGCCAAAGTACTAGAGTTTCAGCTTTAGCATCATTCCTTCCAAAGAAATCCCAGGGCTGATCTCCTTCAGAATGGACTGCTTGGATCTCCTTGCAGTCCAAGGGACTCTCAAGAGTATTCTCCAACACCACACTTCAAAAGCATCAATTTTTAGGTGCTCAGTCTTCTTCACAGTCCAACTCTCACATCCATACATAACCACAGGAAAAACCATAGCCTTGACTAGACGGACCTTTGTTGGCAAGTAATGTCTCTGATTTTGAATATGCTATCTAAGTTGGTCATAACTTTCCTTCCAAGGAGTAAGCGTCTTTTAATTTCATGGCTGCAGTCACCATCTGCAGTGATTTTGGAGCTCAAAAAAATAAAGTCTGACACTGTTTCCACTGTTAACTTTGTAGTTGGCTCCTAATCCTTGAAACTGGGGTCCTAAGTTTTGGATAGACTTGGCAGTCTGGAGGACTATGCCCTTAACCTCATAGTTTGACCAATTCTGGTAGGTACATTTTGTATTGAGCAAGTCCATGTGGATAAAAAAGTTTTATCAGTGCAAACTAATCAGTTTTATGAAGAGAGCGAAAAAAAAAGTTAAAAGTAGATAACATGGGCAAAACAACTGGAAAGGGAACAAAATATCTAAATTTGGATGCTATGTGCATTATTTGGAACATGTATATATGAGACAATCACTTTTAAATGCTTTCAGCACATAAGCTGGCAATATCTAATAACGATATTTGTTAAGTGCTTACTGTTGAACAGTTTCTGTTCTGAGTATTGTACATTATTAACTTACTTAATTCTTATAACAACTCCAGTTATTTGCCCAGTTATAGAAACCAGGCACGAGGAGTTTAAATAATGTACTCTGTGTTACAGACTCCCAGGATTTGAATCCAAATCATCTGACTCCATGGTTAATGTGCTTATCCAGTTTCTTATATGGTATCTCAGAAGGTAATCACTTATATTTTCTCTGATATCATAAAAAGGTGTTATTAATAGTAACCTGGTTATCTTAATACCCAATCCCAATCATCTCAGTGACAAAGAACCATTTTTATATAGGCAGATGTGTATTTTATTTCATTCTGTCATCCTTCTCACATTAGGTAGGAAGTCCTCACTTCCTGTATTGGAGGAGGAAGAGCACAAATAACATAGAAGAAAAAATAAATAAATATAAATATATAAATAAAAAGTAACTAAAATTAAAAAATAAATTCTTTGCTTTCAAGCTTCAAAATAAATTTAGACACTTTCTCGAGAATCAATAAAAGAACAAGTGTTTGAGCTTGGGTTATAATCTTTGAGTTTAAAAAAAAAACCTATGCCTTACCGAAAGATCTCTGAGAATATGGGTTGACACAAACTCTAGATTTAATACAAATTTCGAGGTCTGTGGGAACTCCTAGGGGTGATGGAAACGAAAGCAGCACAGGTAAGACATTGAAGAAGACCTCCGTGCCCAACCTTCATACCCCTTCCCACCAGTGGAGCCCAAACAGGTGTGTAGGAATCTGAGACTAGGAGACTTACCCAATCCCTATCAGAAAGACAATAGACTTGCGAGTTTCCACCAGGACAGAGATAGCTGTGCTGTAGTCAGAGTGGGCCCAGAGAGCCCAAGACAGCCCCATTCTATCCATTCTGTATAAGTGATGTTAGAGCAGCTGAGTTGTCACAGACACACCAAACAACATGGAAATGTATTGAGAGAGCTTTAGTGAATCTGGACAGATTTCAATTTCAAAGGACAAGGAACATGCACATCAACAACTAGAAACCCAGAGGGACTCAGACATCTAGAGACACAGAAACAGGAAATGTGGCAGGCCAGACCCAAAGCACTGCAGCCCAGCAGGTGCCAACAGGGGCCAGGTGCCCCCCAACCAGCATCAGGACACACTAAGGCCTCTAGAGCTCAGACATCAACCCAAGGATAGAGCGAGGGAAACCCGAACGGTCAGAGGAAATCCTGAATTGACTTTAAAAATTATGGTTTAACTAAGAAAAACCTATATTTGCTTAAAATAAGTTTTCTGATACCAGATGAAATGGTTACTGGAGTTAGAAATTAAGTTGTTACAGACAATAAAGCTGTTGTGGTGTGTACATCTGAGTAAACTCCGAAATGTTTACCTGCTAGGTTTCTAGTCTCCAGATCAGCCATGTTCAATGTCTTCCTGCTCCTACAAAAATGACAAATCACTTTCACACGTATCACATGCCCCCTCAGGCCAGCCAAGGGTTATGTGCTATTTCAAAAATTAGGAAACCAAAACACCCAGTTGAAAACCACTACCTGGATAATTATAGTATGAAATTTGGGGTAACCCTGAAAGACGGAATTTGTTACTAGAGGCACCAGAGGAACACATAGTCTCTGTTAGGAGACCCTGCCGACCCTGTGTCAGAATGAAAGCTGGGACGGGCAAACAGTACTTTCAAACAGGCACATACCCAAGCATCGAGACACAGTAAACACATAAGATAATTCATCTGGACACTTTTATATGCAGCATGTATAGGATTTAAAATAACATTCCCACGTTAAACTGAAAACATTACCATGTAAATGCTTCAACTAAGCTGCATTAAAGAGTAAATACCAGCCTTGCAAATTGGCCTCCCTTAAGGGCACTCAAAGGCATAGGACTGCATGCTGTTCTCTAAAGAAATGTCCTCCTCTCTATCAATCTCTTCTATTTTGACAGCAAACCCATTGACCAGCATATGTTTCAGAATTTCTGAACAATTGACATTCAAGGCCTAACAGACATTTGTTCTCTACCTTCTCAGAAACCTCATAGGAGTCACTGTTGCCAATAAAATATACCATAAATCTAACCCCAAAGCGGCATCGCTTCAGGAGGAGAATGGACACCACCATTCTCCACACTGTTTGTGTACATCTGTGTCGTTCTCTCCCTGAATCGGCCACGCCAGCGGGAGGTCATCAGTCAGCAGGTGACAGCAAGCACACGTTCAGAATGGCTTAAGAGAAAATGGAGTCTTTTTTTATTCCCTATTGTCACCTCCTAAAATGTAAGTTGCTTGTTGATCTCATAACATTGAATCATGTTTGTGTGAAGTGTTGAAAAGACCCAGCCTGCACATATTCTTGAAGTCTTGAAATAATGGCTCAAGGAACAGATGTATACTTTCACCCAGTAGCTCTTTGTGGAAACGAATTTTTAGGAGCCTCAAATATCCACGATTCGACCCTGATGAAAAGTCAAGTTAAAACTAAATGCTATTATTTTGGAGAGAAATTTTAAGTAACTGATACAAGGACTTTTGAGACTGAAAAACACTGGGTTAATAATGAGCCTTTGTTTAGTGAAACAAATTAAGAGTACAAGACAGAGATTAAAAGCACAGGCTCTATTGTAAACCAATCATCCATCAATTAAAAATAAATAAATAAATATTTTTTTTAAAAAAAGTGCACAGGCTCCAGGTACAGACTGCCTACATGCAGATCCTTCAGATTTTAGCTCCGTGACTTAAAATTACTTCATTTCTCCACTCTTCAGTCTTTTTGAAAATTTGCGATAGTTAATTACATGCACCTCATAGAGAGGCCAGTGCCTGACACATGATAATTGTTCAATTAATGTTTGTTTTAACTCAATGTAGGTAGTTAAGAGAAGCAGTGAATGCATAATTACATGCCATGGAAAAGACTCTGATGCTGGGAGGGATTGGGGGCAAGAGGAGAAGGGGACAACAGAGGATGAGATGGCTGGATGGCATCACTGACTCGATGGACGTGAGTCTGAGTGAACTCCGGGAGTTGGTGATGGACAGGGAGGCCTGGCGTGCTGCGATTCATGGGGTCGCAAAGAGTTGGACATGACTGAGCAACTGATCTGATCTGATCTGACTATAAAAATAAGCTAAATCATGTTTCCTATCTTATAACTATATAAAGTTTCTGCTTATCTCTGTTAACTAAAAAGAGCAAGGACTTTTCTTATAATAATGAAAATACTAGCCTATTGGTTCCAAGAACTGTTAAGTAGGAATGCTTGTTACAGAAACTTCACTTGTTGGATATTTGTTAATGAACACTAATTACTGTGCTTATAAGCTGTGCCTACCGTGAGGCCTGCTCTGACTCACCAACCTTTTGATTAGTAAACAGCTAAATGGCTTCCCTGGTGGCTCAGATGGTAAAGAATCTGCAGGAGCCCTGGGTTCAATCTCTGGGTGGAGAAGATTCCCCAGAGAAGAGAATGGATAACCTCTCCAGTATTCTTGCCTGGAGAATTCCATGGACAGAGGAGCCTAGTGAGCTATACAGTCCATGGGGTTGTAAAGAGTCAGACACTTTTAGTTAATTGAGAGACTAACAGTCACTCAAATGTAGCACTGCCCATTTAGGTCTAATTTATTCAATCAATATAAAAGGACCATGCAGATTCTCCTAGACTGAGAGGAAAGGCATTCTTCATTGTGAAAATGAATTTTTTAAAAATGAGATGATTCTAACATTTACTTTACATAGCAATGCAATATCTGTAATTGAAACAATATCTTCTGTCTGATGACATAGCATTCAACTGTCTTTCAGATTTGTTCAGTGTTTTCTCAATTTTGAAAGCACTTGAAAATCCATAAGGGGACAGGATGTCCTTCTTCATTTTCAACATTTACATCAGGGATATTTTTCAGATGTCTTTCATATTTATCATATCTTCAACAGGTAACTCTTACAGCACTCTTACAACAAGTTCAAACTGACCCTATCCTGTTTCTAACCAGACACTGAGGTGTTTTTCAGAAAAAAAAAAACAAAACAAAAGGCAAGTCATGCAGCTAAGACATGTGCAAAAGAGAAAATTTTGACTTCAAATAACACCACGTACAGAATGTCCCCCTCCTAACCTCCTCACAAGGGACCAAAGGACTGGGATGTGACAAGCAGGTGATACTGACTTTTCCTTTACCCATCTCTGTATTACTTGATCATGACAGTCAGCATGAACAATTTTTTTTATTTAGAGATATAGGTTTTTAAGAAAAGTTATAATGACAATGCCCAAGTAAAGAGCTAAGGAATGCTTTGAAATCCCTGAAAGCTTCTAACTGAAGACAAGTTCTAGTGGTGGAAAAAACATATACTTTGAATTCTGAGCTTTGCTACCATAGGGAGGTAGGGAGAGAGAGTAAGAGAGAGAAAGAGATAGAAAGTTTATTTGAGCTTCCCCATTAATTTAATCCCTACTAATTTAATTCATAGGAAATAACCATAAACATGCATATATAATTCTATAGAAGTACAGTGTTTCATTGTAATACTTTTTATTATGTCAAAATTGGGAGAAATATAAATGTCTACCAGTAGTAGAATAGTTAGATAAATCATGACAATGTCTATACAAATGCAGCCATTATAACTATACTAATGATCTAGAAATACTCTTGCTGTTAAGGGAAATAAATAAATAAATAAAACTGAATATACCACATTGTTACAATTTTGTAAATATATATATATAAAGCTAAAATGCTAAGCTGTTAACAAAGCTTCTCTGCATAATTGATTTAAAAGGTGATCTTTATTTTCTTCTTCACATTTTGTTTTCCCATTATATGTGATTAATGTCCATCCCTTTGAAATTAGAATTTTTCAAAATAGAATGTTTTTCCTATAAATATTGTAAAGAAATCCCAGGAGAGGGAGAGAGGCACATAGCAGAGAAATCAGTGGGCAAATACAAGAAAACCCACACTTCCCTTCCTCCCGTGGTGTTGAAATTAAAACTGCCGAGCAAGGGATATTTTATCAGGGGCATGAGACAGCATACAGGATAGTATAGAATATTTATACACAGTGACTGAAATGATCCAGCCAAGAGATAGACACTGATAATGCAGAGAACAGAACCTAGCAATACGAATAATTTTCCTTATTTTCTGCCTGATTTTCCTTATTCTCACCTCCATCTGCAAGGCCATGAAATATTCCATATTCAGGAAACATTTTCTAAACACTCGTAATGATTATCTAATCCTTTTTTAAAAAAATGAAGAAATGAGGGGGGTGGTTAGAACAAGAGCTCCTGGCCATAATGAGCTTAGATAACACTTCTGGGAAGGCTTCTGTGGAAGAGATCTTCTCATGTGACTATCTACTTATCATACCAGATTTAAGCTATGTGAGATATTTAAGCCTCTCATTTATAGTGCTACCAAACCAAACTTGGGTCCACTCACCCAGTGCATAATGAAGCCGATCTACTGACACCAGGTTGCGGTGAAGGAAAGTACAGTGTTTATTGTAAGGTAGCAAGCCAGGAGAAAGTGTAGTTGATGCTCAAAAGACCCGAATTTCCCAAAGGCTTTTAGAAGCGTTTTGAAAGACAGTGTGAGGGACAGGGTCTCAGGGTGGGTGATCAGCTCATGCACAATTCTTCTGATTCGTTGGTGGTGAGGTAACCAGGTGATGTTTTGGGAATCTATCATCAGCCTTCCTTTTCCAATCCATCTGGGTTCTACTTGCTTGTAGTTAGCACATGGTTAACTTTTTCCACCTTATTATTTTGCGTAACCAGAAATCAACAAATGGATGCTATTCAGAGAACTTCTAAGAAGAGGCTAAATTAATTGGTCTCATCAGCTCACAATGACAGTCAGGAATCTGTGTCATTGTGTTCTCAGAACACACGGCAATGATGGCAGAAGAAGAAAGAAAAAGGAGTCTGCCAAAAACACCCCAGGCTGCAGAAGCATGCGTATACACACACACACTCAGAAAGACACTGGGAAACAGGAATTGTGAGTGATCCTCTGGGGTCCTGGAAGGAAACTGCTGATTGTTTTTGGAAAAACATTCGCACCCACCCCTGGGCTCAGAGAATAGGAAAATGGTATCCAGACCTCCTTCTCAGAAACATTCCCCTCCCTGAATCTAGTACCTGAGGAATTTGAGCAGCAGATAAAAATAGCATTTGCTCAAAACAAAGCAAATAATTTTTAACTAGCTTGCTGCCTGAACTTTGTCTCCTAGAGATCTCAGACACCAGGCCAACTCCTCTACCTGTACACACTGGTATCTGTCTCAGATGGAACATTTCTGACTTCTTCCCCCCTCTTCCCACTTCAGGCAGTAAGGAAGCCATAGGCAGGCTAGGACCAGGATCAAAGACAGCTGTTCCCACAGATGGTTTTACCACAATGCCCCAGGCCCCTAACACCCACCCACAGGCTCTGACTGCCTGTGCTGATCCACCCTGCCGAGTGCAGCCAGACCAGCCTTCCACTGTCTCCCTCCCACAGAGAACCTTCTAAGATTCCTCTTAAGACAATGCTTTCCATGAAAACACAGCATGCTTCACCACTTCACAGTCTTGTTCAGGCCATTCCACTTGCCTAGAAGACTCTCTAATCCTCATTTTCAGTACTGAAATCCTGCCCTCGATTCACACTTAGCTGTAGCAATCGCCCTCACCCTTGGCAACTGTAAAACTTTATAGCAGTAAAAGACAAATATTATAGGCTGTCACTTGAATGTGGACTCTAAAAAAATAATACAAATGAACAAATGAATCTATTTACAAAACAGAAACAGAGACACAGACACACAAAACAAAATTATGGCTACTAAAGGGGAACAGGATCGGAGGGAGAGAAAAATTCAGAGTTGGGATTAACAGATACACACTACTATATATAAACTAGATCAGCAATAAGGATTTCCTGTATAACACAGGGAACAAAATTCAATATCTTAAAATAACCTAGAGTGGAAAACAATCTGGAAAATAAATATATATATATAACTGAATCACTTTGCTGTATACCTGGAACTAACACAATAGTGTAATTCAACTATACTCCCATCAATCAATCAATAATAAAATCTTACACTATATGGGAAAAGAATCTGAAAAAGAATGGATATATGTATATGCATAACTGAATCACTTTGCTATACATCTGAGACTAGCATAAAGTTGTAAATCAACTATACACAAAATAAAATAAAAATTAAATTTAAAAAAATTTTAAGAAACTTTATAGCAGTCATGTTGCTTTAGATCTCATTTATTTGTGGGTAGGTCACAGACACTGTGTTAGATGCCAAAGATATGATGCTGAAGAAAAATATGCCCAACAACAGATTCCTTAATATCTAATGAGAAAGATAGGATAAACAGACATAAAAACAATATACAAGCAAATTAGGATGCATGTTATAGAAGCAATAAATACAAGGCTGAGAGAGAGATTGAAGGGTACAATTTAACAGGGTGATCAAGAAATGCTTTTCCCTCCTCTAGGAGAAGTGACTGAGGGGGCAGAGAGAGTCAAAATTGTTACACTACATTCTACTCCTTGGAAACAGGGAGATTCTACCCAACAGAGATGTATAAACACATTGATCACCTTCAGCCTTGCTGATGCTGCTTCACGGGGACTTTAATTTGGATTTGCACTAATATGGGTCTCCCATGGATTCAATGAAGTTTGTGTCTTAGGAAAAAGACACAACCACAAATCTTTTCTATGTAACCTCTATTTCGGCCCCTGCTCAGTTGGCCGACAAACCATATTCTCAAGCTTCCTACGGGTCCTTTGGTTTGATTGAGAGGATATATAAGGCTTATCTTAATCTCTAGAAAGAACCGTTTGTGTGATTGAATACTCCCAACATTGATTTTTTCTGATGTTTTAATGAAAAGTTGTACAGTCTCACTCAGATTTTTCTCTATGCTGCACTGTCTTAATTTTAGTATCTTTTCAAATTGAGGATTTTCAGATTTATACAGTCCTGGTTCCTTTTTGTTTAACAATTCTTTCCTCAGTTTACCTCTTTCCCCTTGCATTTCACTATAAGCAGCAAGAAGAAACCCAGTGGTACATGCATGCTTTGCTTAGAAATCTCCTTAGCTCTGCAACCAAGTTCAGCCTTCCGCATAACCACGGGAAACAATTACAGTTTCTGCCACTACCGAACAAGGGTTCCCCTTCCTTCAGTTCTCCGTAACAATTCCTTAATTCCTTCTGCAGCTTCCCTAGTAGTGTCCTTAAAGTCCAGACTTCTATTAAAACTAACAATCTGTTCAAAGGAATTTAGATTTTTTTCTATCATACTTCTCAAACTTCCTTCAGCCTTTTTAGATATTTGGTACAAAAGCACCCACTATGAGGTGCCAAAATCTGTATTCATTTTCTATGGCCACAAGACAACTTACCACAAACTCGTGGCTTAGCACAGCACACACTTGTATCTCACGGCTTCTACATGAAAGTATGCTCTAGAGACTCTCTGAAGAAGTAAGCAGTCATGTTAGAGAAATCCATATGTAAAGGAAGAGCAGGTGGCAATTCTCTCCCTCCTTACTGACACAGGAAAATATAGAAGTCATGAAGACTGACAATATCGCTGAGAAGTAACACTGACTGATAACCTAATAGCAGAATCTGAGAGCCATCTCCCCTCAACAGAAAGCAGATAGAGCTATACTTAGAAACACATTGCCAGGTTTCCCTTCCAACCCACCAGGTTTTATCTCAGGAAGCCAGAACCACCCAGAAAGTCACTTTATAAACTTAGAGACTGGCTGACGGGAATTCCACCTCCACATCCATCATGTTTCTACACCCAGAAATGAAAACTAGAGAAAGTCACCTACAGAAAAGTTGGTAGAAACCACCTAGAGAAAGTCAGTAGGACCACTAGCAGTGCTTGGCCTCTTTTAGGTAGAGACGGTGCAAGGAAAAGTTCACATATGTACATGGCTTCTTTGTACACTATCAGGTACCCTATGAGGCACCTGGGATAGAGAAGAAGATATTGAAATGGTAACTATCTTTTATGTTTGTTTGATTCTCAAAATTAACATGACTTTTTCATATTTTTATAAGGAGGAAGTTAGTCTGGGTAGCTTCAAAAAGCCCTTCAGTTTGAATTTTTTTGTGATTCTATGACTCCAGATGAAAATTTTAATTAATGTTGGTTTAGAAGTTTAAATCTCAAAATGCTAGTCTTGACCCTGATGCCAAGTCCTGGATGAGGTTCTAGAGTTGCTGACCCCTGGTAATACTGCAGCCACCCAGAGCCCAGTGAAAGCTGAGTGAAGAGCAAAGGTTTGAGAACTAGGAGTACAAACTTAGATAATCAGCAGTGAACTTATATACACAAAAATGAGAACCTTCATGGGACCATCACAGATACACACTCCAAAACTGGCCCATTCAAATTTCAAGTCTTAATGTTTTGTAAAAATGGCTCCCTCCCAAAGTGGGAAACCTGCAGATAAAGTGTCTCCTTTTTTCCTCTCTCAATATCTTCTTTAGTTCATCTTCCTGCTATTAGTAATTCTGGTTCTGTTCATGTTTAGGTTTATTGCAGAGCAGTAGCTTTCATTTCTATCTTATTTTTTTACTTAAGTATAAACTTTAATAGGTGATTCTGGAGTGTGTCCCCACATTGGTCTAGGGCTCTGGAATCCACATTTTTTAAGCCTTCCTATTTATTCTAATGTGCACCCAGACTTGAGAACTATGAGGCTGGAAAGTAAATATGTTAGTTGCTCAGTGGTGTCCAACTCTTTGAGACCCAATGGATCTGCTAGGCTTCTCTGTCCAGGGGATGCTCCAGGCAAGAATACTGCAGTGGATAGCTATTTCCTTCTTCAGGGAATCTTCCCAAACCAGGGATGGAACCTGGTTCTCCTGCATCGCAGGCAGATTCTTTACCAGCTGAGCCACCAGGGGAGCCTGAGAACTATGAGGCTAGAATGTTTTTAAAAGGCTGCTTCTCCATGTGGCCTCCAGGGGACAATCTTGCCCATTAACACGATTCTGAAAACAATGAGACCATGCTAACTCTACATGGAGACTGATGAGAGGCCTGAACTTGGGAGAGTAAAGGATACCATTGATAATTAGACACTTGAACACTGTTGAGGTCCTTGGCAGCAGATTTGTCTTTAAAATTCTTTGGAACTTCAGGAAACTTTGGGACCACCTATTTCCTTCTATACGTGCAATTTTCCCAAGCCCTGTCTTATTCCTTAATCCAGGCTTGTAAGGAAGTCTGAGGACTTTCCCATTCCATGATCATTTCTTTGGATAGGATTTCCTTTATAACAGATTTACCCTTTATAACAAACCACTGTCCAAAAAATGATTTGGCCAGAAGGTATTCCTTTTTCTAAACAGGTCTCTCGAGCCTATGTGTACCTTTCATTACTCATGTCATTATCACTTCTGGAATGACAATTTCAGCAGCCAGGATCTCAATGGTGAGTTCTGGGGTAGAAATGAACCAGAAACATGGTTAGTTCAAGGAGCTCAGTATAGTAAATATTATATAATATTTATATACTACGAATATATAATACATATTCAGCTGCATATCTATCTGGTTAAGAAACAGTAGTGAACTCCGGGACAAGGTCTTTTGTAAACAAGCCTGTTTAATAGCCTTAAAAATAAAATATCATTACAAAGAAATTAGAGAAAAATTACACCAATTTAAAAAAATAGATATGAACAAATAATTTTCAACTAAGAAACCAACAACAAAAATATGAAAAGAATTCAACCTCAGTGACAAACAAAAGCACGTCAAATAAAACATTGTTTCTCTATGAATTGTTAATTTTTTTAATATTAGACTCTCTGGTGCTTCTAAGGATGTCACGAAACAAAAACTTGTAGTAATGTTGTAGAAATTTCCATATGTAAACTCATTCTAAGGGTAATTTGTTAATATATATATAACTAATCCACTCAACAGTTCTCCATCCAGCAATTTGCCCTTAAAAAATATTCAGAAAAGTTGAGCACAAATTGACCAAAGCAAGTAGTAAAGAATCAATATCATACAGGTTATATTTTTTTGCTACCAAAAACAAAGTTAGATCTGTCAAATAAAAGTCAACATTAAAGGCAAAAAGAAATGCACTTCTGAACTAAGTCAGAGATAGACAAATATCATATGATATTACTTTTATGTAGAATCTTTACAAAATTATACAAACGAAATTATTTACAAAACAGAAACAGACTCACAGACTACAAAAAAAAAATATGGTTACCAAAAGGGAAGGAGAGGGAATAAATTAAATGTTTGGTATTAACATGTACACACTACTGTATATAAAATAGATAAGCAAAAAGGACCTACAGTTCAGCACAGGGAACTCTATTCTGTAGTAATTTCAGTGGGAGAATTTGAAAAACATATATATAAATGTATAACTGAATCACATCGCTGTGTACCTGAAACTAATCTAAATCAACTATTTCCAATATAAAATAAAAATTAAAAAAAGAAAAAATGCACTTCTAAATAATTTGTGAACCAAAGACATAATGAAATTGTTAAAATATTTACAACAAACTATAATGAAATGTTTATATTTTAACACTTCAGAGATAAACCTAAAGCAATAGAGAGTAATTTTACAGCCTTAAAAATATATTAAAAACAAAAAACTGAACATGATGAGCTAAACATTCAATCAAAAAGTCTTAAGACACAATAAGAGTAAACAACAAAGATAGGATAAAGAAAATAGTAAGAATGAGAGCTAAAATTAAGGAAATAGAAACAAACAATGAAAAGGATCAATTTAAAATGGTCCTTTGAGCGTGTTCTACATAACTTCTTAATTTCTACATTCCCTCCCTTACTCTTCTTCAGAGATTTCCTTTCAGTGAGCAACTTTTCCATCCTCTTAATGTATTCCTTTTTAGTAGGAATCCAGAAGTATTAGATTGAATGGAAAAGCATTCAACATTTTGGGGCTGGGGTAATCACAGATTAAATGCCTCCTGTATCATATGTGATGGAGGTCTTGTGTATCTGTGACAACAGGGAGTTTCCTTATTCACTCTTCCCAATAAAAACTCACTTACACCTCCTGCCTTTGTAGTTCTGGTATTCACTTTACTATGTAATAGAAGTAGCATGTTGCTGCCAGAATACAACCATTGCTTTTGGCAAATTAAAGTGCATGTCATTTCTTAATACACTGGAAAGGGGGGGAAAGCACACAGTCCAGTCTAAAACATTAGTACTTTTCCATGCAGATTTGTGCACATGTGAGAGGGTGTCCAGTTTGTCTAGTGATTGTTATTTAGAGAGTTGGACCACTATTGTATGTTGCTAATCATTGACTGTAGTCCCAAAAAAGCCTTGTGAAAATGTTATGCCCTATGTAACAGCAGAGTAACATAAAATAAAATTACATTTTATAAACCAAAAAATAAAATAAAATAAAATGGTCCTTTGAAAAGAATTACAAAATGGACAAATCCCTAATAAATTTTCTCAAGGAAATTAAGACACAAAAATATTGTGTAAAATAAGATTATAGCTATAGGCACAGTAAAAATTTAAATAATTACAAGAAAATGCAGAGGTAGATTCATACAAATAAATTTGAAAACTTGGACAAAATATAAAACTTTCTAAAAATTATAATAGAGCAAAACTGATAAGAAAATTAGAAATTTTGAATTTACATATAAATTTAAAACACTACACATACATATGGTTTTTTAGGCAAGTTATTTCAAACCCAAGACCAATGATTTCCACATAATACAAACCATATCTGAGTACTGAGAATAATAAAAAACAGGAAGCTAGTCAATGCATTATTCTGAGCCTAAGAGAGAACCATAATGACAAAAACAAGAATAGATTACAAACAAAAATTATAGACCAACATTATTTATAAAAAGCAATGACAACTCCTAAAAATATTATCCATCTAGTACTGAATAATTAAAATAATACTGGTACACCCAGAAGTATGTGTGTGGTGTTAGTCACTCAGTCATGTCCAACTCTTTGAGACCCCATGGACTGTAGCCCGCCAGGCTCCTCTGTCCATGGAATTCTCCAGACAAGAATACTGGAGTGGGTTGCCATTCCCATCTCCAGGAGATCTTCCCAATTCTGGGACTGAACCTGGGTCTCCCATACTGCAAACAGATTCTTTACTGTCTGGGCCACCAAGAAGACCCAGAAGTATGAGGAAGGCTTGATATTTGAACAACACACCACCTAAATATATTAATTATAAAATTCTCTCACTAAATGCTGAAAGTAACTTGGTCAAATTTAATATTAGTATGTATTTTTAACTAATCTCTTAACTATAAAATCTCTTAGTAAACTAGGAAGTAAAGGGAACTTCCTTAACCTGACAAATGGAGTCTTAATTTACTTTTAAAGTGAAATGTTAAAAACATTCCCTTAAAAACACAAGACTTCCAGTATTATCCTTTCTACTCTACATTAACAGTCTTGGGAATCTTCCCAGTCCAGGGAGCAAACCCAGGTCTCCTGCACTGCAAGCAGATTCTTTATATCTGAGCCACCAGGGAAGCCCAAGAACACTGGAGTGGGTAATGTAACCCTTCTCCAGGGGAACTTCCCAACCCAGTAACTGAACTGGGGTCTCCTGAATTGCAAGCAGATTCTTTACCAGCTGAGCTACCAGAGAAGCCTATATTAACCAGTGCAGTAAAATAATAAAAACATTAGGATTAAAAAGGAAAAAACACAATTATCATTAATCATAGATGGCCGATTCTATTTTGCAGGGAGGAAATGTACAAAATAAGCTTAGAAGACCTTGTCATCCCAGAAAACTAGGAAGTTATCAATGACTACAGAGTCCATGTTAAAAGACTTGAGAGCAAACCTGAAAAGATTTTCACTGGCTAAAGATTCAATGATTCTCGAATCAATAATAAAATGAATCCAATGGATTACAACACATCAAGTATATTTAAATTCATGGGGTCACAAAAACATCCTCCTCAGTTCCTTTTGGGGATTTGTCCTGATTTGCACCAGGTTTGCCTGGGACTGTTCAGGTTTGACACAAAAAGCCTCATGGCCTGAGAAACACCTTCATCTCAGTCAAACAGGGATGACTGGTCACGTTACAGGGAATCAACTCATTATCCAAAGACTGATAAATAATCATACACTTGATCTCAGAGAGTAATTGAAATATTAACAAGGAAAATATCTTTATAGAAATATTATAAAGATATAATATATAGCAATAACAATAAGTGTATATAGAAATATCATAAAGTTAATACGTGAAGTAGAAATTATATAATTAGAATATCATTTTGCCAACCAAGTCCCAGCCAAACAATGCTGTGCTTAGTCACTCAGTCGTGTCTGACTCTTTGCGACCCCATGGACTGTAGCCTGCCAGGATCCTCTATGCATGGGGATTCTCCAGGCAAGAGTGGGTTACCATGCTCTCCTCCATGGGATCTTGCCAACCCAGGGATCAAACCCAGGTCTCCCACATTGCAAGGGGATTTTTACCATCTGAGCTACCAGGATAGCCCAAGAATACTGGAGTGGGTTGTTGTTGCTGTTCAATAGCCCAGTCGTGTCCAACTCTTTGCAACCTCATGGACTGCAGCACACCAGGCCTCCCTGTCCCTCACCATCTCCTGGAGTTTGCCCAAGTTCCTGTTCATTGCATCAGTGATACTGTCCAGCCATTTCATCCTGTGAAGCCCTCTTCTCCTTCTGCCCTCAGCCTTTCCCAGCATCAGGGACTTTCCCAGTGAGTCATCTGTTCACATCAGATGACCAAACTACTGGAGCTTCAGCTTCAGCATCAATCCTTCCAGTGAATATTCAAGGTTGATCTCCCTTAAGATTGACTGGTTTGAAGTGGGTAGCCTATCCTTTCTCCGGGGCATAGCCGAAGAATAGATCTTATCATTGCTTATTAAAGTCACTAGCAACACATACACAGTCAAGCTGACAGTATGTATCTGCCCAGGAAAGTACACAATACCATGATGTCTGGCATTTACTTTAAATTAATCAGAATTGGGGGAGGTACATAGATATGTAGGATGATGGGCAAGCAGATTAGTTAACTGGCCATGAGTCGATAATTGTGGAAGCAAGGTAATGGACATAGGCTGTTTTATCACACTATTCTCTCTTCTTTTGCAGATGTTTGAATTCTCCATAATAAAATACTTCAAAAAAAACCTGGTTAACATAAAAACAAGTCATCAGAAATGCATAGACTCATATTTACAATGTTCACTACATTGTATTTAAATTAGGCAAAACAAATATAGTGATATAATATAATGATACCAATGATATTTAAACAAACTAAAGTACACTTACACAACAGAGTAGTACAAAGCTATAAAAATCACATTTTAATGTATAATTGAATGACATGGTGGTATATTCATAAACACAATGATAAACAAGTGAGGCTTTCAACATGATCTCAGTTCCTTTAAAGTATGCACATTTGCAAAGACACTAAAGAAATATAATGAAATGTTAACAATATATATCCCTGCGAAGTGAAATTATAGTTGAATTTTATTATCTCTGTTACACTTTTTATACTTGTTGGTTCTGTCTATGTTGATCTTTTTCCTTATAACAAAAAATATACTATATGTTATATATTTATTAAAGAAAAGTAGCAAGCCTGGAGGAAGACAGGTGGGAGGGTAAGCTCAGACAGCAGGTGACATGACTAAGCCTGCACAGGCAGAAACCCCATTTCCGGCTCTGCAGCAGCAAGGCCACAGGACCGCCCAGCTCCAGTGACACTGACAGGGCCTGGCAGGTGGCAGGCAGAATAAGAGCCACTTCACTAGTGCAAAGAACCCCAAGGATGCAGTCTGGACCGCCTTCTCTCCTGTGCGCAGTCGTGGCCCTCATCTGCCTTGGTAGGGAGCTCCCCAACCCTGCAGCTGGGACCTGAGGAAAGAGATTTGGGAAAGGAGGTAGAATAGAATGCTTTTTGCCACTTTATTTTCCGGTGAAACCTTGGCCACTGTGGCAGCTTTCTTGTGAGCATCACCAACAAATAAGTCACTTTTCCCTTCTTTTCCACAGGTTCCAACAATGTTGAGAGCGCCGATGTACCTACAGTGTATAAAAAAGAGGGGGAATCCGTGACCGTGGAATGCAAGTTCTCAGTCAGCTATACTTACTATATGATGTACTGGTATCGACAGCCTTCCAGCGGAGAGATGATTTACATGATTAATATTTATTCTCAAAACAAGCACTCAAGGGAAGGACGATATTCTGTGGAATTTTACAAACCCAACCAAATGCTGAAACTCACCATCTCAGCCTTGACGCTGAGTGACTCGGCCATCTATTTCTGTGCTGTCAGAGAGTTCCACGGTGAGGGTAGTGAAAGGAAGCGCCTTACAAAAACCCCCAGGGCTCAGCACGAGACAGCCACCTGCTCCAGGAGAAGATAACCCACAGAACAGGAAGAGGGAACACACAGGCACGATGGGTGGCTCTGCTGGATCTAGCGAGAGGCTAATGAATGTTCTCAAAACAACCTTCCCACATTTGGTATCAGAGAAAGAGCCATGGTTACAAGACCCCAGCCTCCAGAGCATTTTGATCTCTGTGTCTGGTGTCTAAGTATAGCCCATCAAGGTATGCCTCTGTCATTTCTGCTTGCCCAACATCCACACCCCTTTTCTGGTGACAGCACCTTGATCTTCTCTGGATAAACAAGCTTCCCCTCCTCCTAGGCCTCCCAGCTGGTGTAGTGGTTAAGAATCCGCCTGCCAATGCAGGAGTCACAAGAGATGCAATTTGGATCCCTGGGTTGGGAAGATCTTCTGGAGCAGGAAATGGCAACCCATGCCAGTATTCTTGCCTGGAAAATCCCATGGACAGAGGAGCCCTGTGAGCTACAGTCCATGGGGCCACAAAGAGTCAGACACAACTGAACACAAGCAAACACACACCCCTCCTTCTACCCCATGTGTGGGTTTGGATGAAGCTGACCCCATCTTTGGATGCCCTGACCAATTAGCATAGTTCATCTCGTTGACCACAATGATTGATTCAAGGATGCATACATGATCCAAGCCCACATCCCAAATTTAATATGGAACTTTTGGGAATGCTGCTGGAGATTAAGAGGTTAGGATGTTGTTAAAAAGCAATAACAAGCCCCAAGTGGAATCATTTGCCCCATCTCCCACAAAAGCAAATCAAGACTCAATTGTAGTTTCCACCTATTCCAGAAACATGACCTTTAAAACAGTCAATCTGAAATTTCCTGATTAATACCAGTGAGGTTATCTGTGATAAAAACCCTGCTATTCCCTTTCCCCTTGAGAAAATGGTCCTGGCCTGAAACCATCTTTTTTTTTTTTTTTTCATTTTGCTAGTACCTTCTTGTCCCTCCTTCCTTCTGCCTATAAAAACCTTTTACTTTGTACAACCCCATGTTTTGCTACATGGGATGCTGCCTGATTCATGAATCATTGAAAAAAGCCAATTAGATCTTCAGATTTACCCAGGTGAACTTTTCTTTTTTTTGACAATGTAAAAGTAGAGCTGCCAGCAACCCTCTTGCCATCACAAGAGAAGACCATGATTTTGAAAAGAGTGAAACTGAGCTACTAGAACATTGTTTGAGGCCCTGGACTGTGCTGTGATTAGAGAAGATCTACCTGGAATTTTCAGTTGAACAATTCAGCTACCTGAGCTTGGGTTCCACCAGAAGCGGACAAGGATTCAAGTGCAACTGGTTTAGTTGGGAAGTGATCCCAGGATGCATGGCAAGAGCTCTAGGGAGGGTGACAGGAAGGGAGTGAGCCAGTGAAGAGTGTGTGTTGTCAGGCCATCTGCCATTGGGTACCACATGTTCAATCTTGCCAAGGAATCTTCTGGGAACCAGCACAAAGCACTATCTCCACTTATCTCAACTGGGGCCAAAGGAGCTAGGATACTGATACCCCAATCCTGTGTGTCTTTGACAGAGGACAGCTCCAGCGGATGAGGGTGTTAACTCCCCAGCACTGAGATCTGCCAAACTCAAGTGTTGGCAGAAGGAAGTGGGCACTGTGCACTTTGAAATGATAAACATGAGGAAGTGAAGGTGGGATGTCAACAATGTGACACAATTAATCTCTTTTTTTTTGTAAGCTATTATGAGTTGAGTTTTCCATTATTAATATTTTTAACCAAAAGAGACAATGAAAAACACTAATAAAGACAGTCATGAGCTAAAATGAACTAAGCAAGCAAAATACTTCAAAATAACTTTTTAAAACTTTTGATGTGCTACAGTTCAAAAAGGATCCTATCAAGGAGGAGAATTTTACCCCTCTACCCTCCTTGAGTTCCTATGGTTGGACTAGTAACAAAATTGACGCAAGAAAGACTAACAGGGAAAAAAAAAGAAATATATTTTAATTTGTGCATACGGAGTTCTCATGGAAAGGGTACCTAAGAAGTGGCCAAAGCAGGCAGTTTTATACTTTTCATTCAGTTCAGTTCATTCAGTCGCTCAGTCGTGTCCGACTCTTTTAGACCCCATGAATCGCAGCACGCCAGGCCTCCCTGTCCATCACCAACTCCCGGAGTTCACTCAGACTCACGTCCATCGATTTGGTGATATCATCCAGCCATCTCATCCTCTGTCGTCCCCTTCTCCTCCTGCCCTCAATCCCTCCCAGCATCAGAATCTTTTCCAATGAGTTAACTCTTTGCATGAGGTGGCCAAAGTACTGGAGTTTCAGCTTTAGCATCATTCCTTCCAAAGAATTCCCAGGGCTGATCCCCTTTAGAATGGACTGGTTGGATCTCCTTGCAGTCCCAGGAACTCTCAAGAGTCTTCTCCAATACCACAGTTCAAAAGCATCAATTCTTCGGCATTCAGCTTGCTTCACAGTCCAGCTCTCACATCCATACATGACCACTGGAAAAACCATAGCCTTGACTGGTAATTGTCAAATGCTCAATTAGTGAAGAATCTAAACAGAGTCTGGTCTTGGGGTAGTGAGGTAAAGAAGTAGCAAGGTTTGTTTATACAGATTTTTCTTCCAGATTCCTTATCTCTGGTGATAAGATGCAGGAAGGACACTTTCCACATAGACGTTTATTTCCTACTTTCAGGGGGCAGAGGAGGGTCAGAATTTCCTTATTGCATCAGCTATTTCTCAAACAGCTTCAATTCAAAGAATCAGGATGCCACTACAGGATATGGTGGGGCAGCAGCCATGAGCCCCAACACTTCAGTTCTTCAAACTGTTTCAATTAGATGGGTTGGACATCAACTGACGTCACCCAGGGTGCTAAGGAAGAGGGACAGACTTAACACCTGTACCTGCATTACTACACTGTACACTTGATTGTTCTCTCACCTCCAGATCTTTTCTGTGCAGGGTCACCTTGCTTAGCGCTGCTCCATTCATCTCCCTACAGCATCCCTCCCAAGAATCCTGCCTGCTCAAAGAGCTTGGATCCCCTGTAAGACTGTGCTTTCCCCAGCTCCCAAATTCTGCCCCTGCTGTTTGCTTTCCCAACAATACACTTCCTCCCCATTTCTACCTTTTGAGGATCACCATCCTTCAAAACCGACTTCACATCTCTTCTCTGACATTCTTGCAAATGCTCCAGTACCAAGGAGCAGGCCTGGATCCCATATCTTGCTTTCAAATATCATTTCTAATAAAAAGAATCAGAGATCCTTGGAGAAATGTCTAATTCTGAGGCTGGAGCAGGGAATATGCAGGGTAATCCTGGAGTATGCCATCATGCTAAACACATACTCAAATCACAAAAACCAGTGCTAAGGCAACGTCAAAAGGACATAAGAGCCAACTGAAGAATCTCCCTGTGCCCATTGCTGGAACACTTCGAGCAATGAAATAAATTAAGCAGTATTAAGTAGCAACCTAAAATAGAAAATAAATATCTAGAGTCATTGATATAAATAAATTATTTCAAAAGTAAATGAGGGAAAATAGACCAATATCCCAAGCTGAAGAATTTCAAATGGTTTATGTAGACACTCCACACTCCAGAAAGTGGAGCATAACTCCCCACTCCTTACGTGTGAGCTGCACACAGTGACTTCCTTCCAAAGAGGACAGTAGAAAAGGCAGGAAAAGAGTAACTGTGTAGACGAGAAAACTTGACAAACACTATCTCAGCCAGGTAATCATGTTCAACATCAACAGAAAGAAGTCATGACCACAGCAGGTCCCCTTGATATGAAATGATAAGAAGTGGCATTTACCTCTGTGGTCTTCCTTCCCAAAACCCATAACCCCAGTCTAATCATGAGGAAATTATCAAAGAACTCCTAAGTGAGGCAATTCTATGCAATACCTGGTTAATACTCCTCAAAACTCTTGTTGTTGCTGTTCAGTCATTAAGTCATGTCTGCTCTTTGCAATCCCATGGACTGCAGCACACCAGGCTTCCTTGTCCTCCACTAAAAACTCAAAACTACCCAGGACATCAAAAATAAGAAAAGTCTGGGAAATTGTCACAAACAAGATGAACCTGAGGAGATATGATGACTAAATGTAATGTGGCAGCCTCGATGGGATTTTGCAAACAGAAAAAGGACATTAGGTATAATCTAAGTGAATCTGATAAAGTATGAACTTAACAAAGTCAGCATTGGTTTATTATTTACAATACAGTTACCATTGGAAGATGTTATTGAGAAGGGAGGGTGTGGACTGTGTGGAAACTGTGTGTACTATCTCTACAACTTTTCTGTAAATCCAAACTCCTCTAAAATTTAAACTTCACTTTGCTGCTACTGCTAAGTCACTTCAGTCGTGTCCGACTCTGTGCAACCCCATAGACGGCAGCCCACCAGGCTCCCCTGTGCCTGGGATTCTCCAGGCAAGAACACTGGAGTGGGTTGCCATTTCCTTCTCCAATGCATAAAATTGAAAAGTGAAAGTGAAGTTGCTCAGTCATATCCGACTCTTAGTGACCCCATGGACCGCAGCCCACCAGGCTCCTCTGTCCATGGGATTTTCCAGGCGAGAGTACTGGAGTGGGTTGCCACTGCCTTCTCCGAAAGTTCACTTTAAAAATCTATAAAACTGTAGGTTTCATTTGACCTGATTTTTGTGGAGGGAAAATTATAATTTCATGTATAGTTGCATCATTATATATACATCAAAAAGTCTTGAAGTGGACTGTTGAGTACATATCCACCACCTACATGTGGCTGTGGAACACTTGGATTATAGCTAGTTCAAACTGAGATGTGCTGTAAATGTGAAATATACAGCAGGCTTCAAAGATTCAGTATGAAAAAAAAATCAGTGATTTTTTTTACATTGACTCCTTATCGAAATGATATTTTGGATTTACTGGGTTAAATAAAATATATGATCAAAATTAATTTTATTTCTTCATGCTCTCTTTTAATATGGCTACTAAAACATTTTAAGCTGTGTGCGTGGCTCACATTGCATTTCTGCTGATAGCAGTGGTCTAAAAGGATAGACATGAAATGTTAACAACAGTTACTCCTGGTAATAAGATTAAAAGTAACTTTCTTAGCTTTCCTTTTTTCTAAATTTTTCTTCAATAAATATGCATTCTTTGTATAATAAAAATCTGATAAAATGAAAAGATATGAAGAACTACTACAATGAAATGTCACACTAAATGATGGAAGCACCAACTAGAAATGTCAAACCATAGAGTCCTTCCATTAATTAATTATTCATTCATTCATTTAAATGTACATATATTAAGTATATATGTGCAAGGCGCTGGGACAGTTGGAATAGAAGCACAGAAAAGATGAGCTATAATTATTTCCTTCAAGGAGTTCACAGTCTACTTGGGAAGTTAGGCTCATAAATATTTAAAATATAGCAACATAATGTGGTCAGTGATACACCTATGATGATTTCTATAGAGTCAACTCTCCTCTCCTTCCTGCTTTAAATGCCACTCTTTTTCTGGTTCCAACATTAGTTTACTTCTCTGCCCACCCCATGATTGTAACTAATACTTATATACTTGTGACTAATATACCTCTGACCTTGATGAAGCCATAGGTACAAGCTGAAAAAAAAAAAATGACTAGTGTATCAGAATTGGGATCCATAAAAATCTGAGCCACTTGCTAATGCAATTTACCTGTACCTTCAAGAAATGCTCAAGCCCAATCTATGTATACCACTCTCACTCCTATGCATGCCCAACTTTTTGGTTTTGTGGGTCAAACTTTATAGTTTTGTGTGTCTTGTGGGATAAGGAGGCAATCAATTCTCTGTGGAATAGAGTCAGAATGGGTTGGAGAGTTGATATATTTCTGAGGTGAAACATTGAAAATATATTGCTGGCCCTCCCATATTTAAAGACTTATAAGATAAAATTAAATTAAATTACATTTGAAAGCTTCAGGCAGGTAGGTATAGAGAGAGAAAAAATAATTTTTCGTTGTTTTTCAGTTGCTAAGTCATGTCCTCCTCATTGCAAACCTATGGACTGCAGCATGCCTGGCTTCCCTGTCCTTCACTAGCTCCTGGAGTTTGCTCAAACTCATGTCCATTAAGTCAGTGATGCTATCTAACCATCTCATCCTCTGTCGCGCCCTTTTCCTCCTGCCCTCAATCTTTTCCAGCATCAGGGTATTTTCCAGTGAGTCGACTCTTCACGTCAGGTGGCCAAACTATTGGAGCTTCAGCTTCAGCATCAGTCCTTCCAATGAACATTCAGGGTTTATTTCCTTTAGGATTGACTGGTTTGATCTCCTTGCTGTCCAAATCAGATATCAAGGGATTTGTTGATTTACTCCACCAATGAAACCACATTTGGAACAGCAGCTACAGTTGTATTCACCATCTGATAAAATTTACAGTAATCCTTTGTCATTCTTCAAGAGTCATTTATCTTCTGCTCAGGCCAGTTAGTTGAGTTGAATGGAAATGTGATGGAAATTATCAACCCTGAATCTTTTAAGTCCTTTATAGAGGCACTAATTTTTGTAGTTTCTCCAGGAATGCAGGATTACTTTGGATTTACTAGCTGGGAATTTAGAGGCAGTTCTAGCATCTTCTAAGTTGTCCTCACTTATCAGATAACCAATACAGTGACTCTGCCATTTGCTGAATGTG
This sequence comes from Bos taurus, assembly GCF_002263795.3. NCBI lineage: Eukaryota > Metazoa > Chordata > Mammalia > Artiodactyla > Bovidae > Bos > Bos taurus. The sequence goes on along the minus strand of NC_037337.1, from coordinate 22,541,888 downwards.
TCTTTTTCAATCAGACATTTTAGAACTTGGGAAGTAATCATGGGGTGAGTTCAGAGCCCAGCTACCTAGACTGTGAGATGGACCTGAACCAAAAGACCATAACCATTCAACCTCAATAAAATCCTACTCTGACAAGCAGAAAAGAGTGGCAGATTGGGTTTTCAAGATTTAGTGTCGTTTCAGAGCCAGTGTCTAGGTATCCCCAAAAGTCTGGTTATTTCCCTGCTCCGATGCACTATAACCTTGGCAAATGGTTGCAAGTCTTTGATGGGAAAGGAAAGAGAAAAAACTTGCAGTATAAACTTCTGTTCATGTAAATATCAATTGGAAAAACTATAATTCTTTATACATGTATGATATCTCATTATGTTGTACCTGTCAAATCTTGAATCTAGTTACAGGTATAGAAGCAATGAAAGGTGCTGAAGGTGAGTCTTGAGGAGTTTCAGCATTTCCCCACAGGAGAGGAAGGTCATCATAGGTTCTCCAAGCAAAGGGGTACCAAACTCCTCGCACGGGGGAGGAAAGTCTGCTTCCTCTAGCAAAGGAGATTGAGGACTTCCCAGGGCCTTGGTTTGATCAGAATCTGCCCACATGTTGCCATCTCAATACTCAGGGTCCTATCTCTATGCCAATCAAGGCCCTAATTTTAACTATAGTAAGAGGCCCCTACATGCGAACCTTCAAGTTGTAAACTTTCAAAGATATGAACATGCCTTCGCATATCCAATCATGTAAGTTAGTTCCTGTCTGGCATACACTGTCACATGCCTACATCCTCTATAAGTGGTTGTGCTTTTGTGTACTTTACTGTACAGTACTGTACAGAGTACTGTATTTCAAGCTCAGGATATATGGGAGCAAGCGTAAAAGCAGAGGTGATGTAACTGGTACTACCAGACTTTTCAAGGTACTCTACTGTTACATTAAAATGTTTATTTCTGTGTTTGTTTATGTATTTTTTGTGTGCAAAGTATTATAAACCTATAACAATACAGTTACAGTCAATTACGTTACTTGGGTACCTAGGCTAACTTTGCTGGACTCATGAGCTAATTAGACTTATGAGCATGCTCTCAGAATGGAGCATGTTTGTATGTAGGGGGCTTACTGTATAAGAGACTTTGAGTTAACTTGGTATTGTAATCCACCTGCTTATGACATTAGTCTTGAGTTTGGTTTCCAGAAATGTCAGACACTACAATAGCAAGAAATAAGGATTTCTTTCACAGCAGTCACAGAAACTTGCTAGTTCTTTGCCTAGATCTTAGGCTGAAATGTGTTGATATTACCCCAAATTCATTATTTTCTTTCTCAAATTTCTTTATGGCACCTAGAAGCAACTCACATTCCTTACACTCTTTATTTCTGCTAAAGTGTTCAGTGAAAGCAGCTACCTGGTAACTCGGCACTTCCTTCTGTAAGCACCTGATGGCAGGGATACTAGCATCCCATTTACCAGTGGCAGTGGGATCACCCACCTAGCAAAGTCAGGGAATCGATACCAACTCCCCATCTGGAAGGTTCTATTTAACAGAATCAGTTTCAGACCAGTAACTGTACCATTTAGGGTCAGCCAGGTTATGATACAGAATATAGGAGTAAGGATTCATTATAGACCTTACAAACACAGGAGGAGCTGGAGAAGGGAAGGTCTGGAAAAAGGGAGTCAGAGGATCAAAAAGGGGTCATTAAGTTACTTGCATGAAGCAGTAGCACAAAGGCATGGGCTGGGGCTTGAAAGAAAATCTAAGGACCTAAGCACTTTCAAAGGAAATCAGTCCTGAATATTCATTGGAAGGACTGATGCTGACACTGAAGCTCCAACACTTTGGCCACCTGATGCGAAGAAGTGACTCATTGGAAAAGACCCAGATGCTGGGAAAGATTGAAGGCACGAGGATAAGAGGATGACCGAGGATGAGATGGTTGGATGGCATTACCGACTTGATAGACATGAGTTTGAGCAAGCTCTGGGAGTTGGTGATGGACAGGAAAGTCTGGTGCACTGCAGTCCATGGAGTCACAAAGAGTCGGTCATGACTGAGCAACTGAACTGACTGAAGCACTTTCAGCCACCAAAATGGGACTGTGAAGAGGAACTCATTGAGAGGTGTACAGTAAGCTGCTATCTCTTGGGTGGATCCACAGTCAGGCATCTGGTGATGGGCCTGGGGTAACTGTTGGTAGACAGAGCCAAGAGTCAGAAAGATTAGCTGGCATAGAATGGAGGAGAAGAAGGACAAAGTGGGACCCACCTAGCGCCCCGGCATCTGTCCCTGTACCTGACCACAGTGACCTTCTAAGAGTGTAATAGGGAAGAACAAACCTGACTCCTTACTGTTTTTCACTGGATCTTTTACATTCTATTGTTTTTGCCACAAGTTAAAAATGTTGCCTATAACCTAAAACATACAGGATGGCCCATTCTCAAGTCTCTGACCTTTAAAGTGTAACACTTTTCCATTCAAAAAAAAAGATAAAAATCTGTAGAACTCAGAATAACGTTTGTCTTGTTGGAGGCTTATAGGAACATTGTGACTGGACATCTGTGGACACTTACAAGAACAAAGGACTCTGCCATGAAGAAGCTTGCAGGAACCAACCACACCACCACCACCACCACCACCCCTTTAGTATAAATGAAGCCCAAACTCTAACGTGGGGAAGGTGTTTCTTTGGGACACAAGTCCACCATCTTTGAAGCCTGCTGGCTTTCTGAATAAAGTCACTATTACTTGCCCCAACAACTTATCTCTTGATTTACTGGCCTGTCATGTGGTGAGCAGTATGAGCTTGGACTCAGTAACAAGAGGAATTGTCACGGCTTCCCTTCTGCCTTCCAAATCTCATACAACTTCATCATACGCCCATCTCTAATGCAGAACTCCACACAGAAGAGGATTCTGGGAAACACAGTTGTAAGAGTAGTTGTCCAGTACAAACCTGCACTCCTTATCTCAGATATCAGAAGACAGTATGGGCAGAAAGAAACGTAGAGAAGCCCCTGGGAGCTCTTTGGTGACCTTGTGACTGTGGATCACCTGTGATTTGGGAAATTCCTGAAGATCGCAGTCCAGGCCCCACAGAGAACTTTCCTCTCAGAGATGCAAATGTCAGTGTGGATATACTGGGAGTCCTTCTGAAGACAGTGAAACTAAAAGAAACACTATAAGGTATGATGAACAAAAGGCTCATTTCCTCTATGTGACCTGGTCTTCCAGAAAGGGGATGAACATAAAAGGAGAATGAACACAATTCCAGGGCCCTATAAATTCTAAAATGCAGAGAACTTTATTCTGAATTATTTATACAAACAGTGCTTGCCTTTTATCAATTCAGGCTGGATCTCTGCAAATGAGAGAGTAAGAGATGGAGTAGAAGATTCATAATGCAGCTCAATGAAGATGCTTTCTTCCTTTTGCACATCCTGGTTCCCCTCTCAAAGTTCCAGCTGCCCACAGTTACACAACAGTCACACAGCAATCCCCCCATCACCTGCCTCCTGTACCTACATTCTATGACCCGGACTCCACCTCACTACCTGCCATGGACACTGGCCACAGTAGTAGAACCAGAGAACAGACACACAAAAAAATATGCAAAAGGAAACAGAGTTTCCAACATCATGGCAATGTTCCTCAACTAGAGTCCATCAGTTCAGTTTAGTCGCTCAGTTGAGTCCGACTCTTTGTGACCCCATGAACTACAGCACACCAGGCCTCCCTGTCCATCACCAACTCCTGGAGGTCACTCAGACTCATGTCCATCGAGTCGATGATGCCATCCAGCCATGTCACCCTCTGTCGTCCCCTTCTCCTCCTGCCCCCAATCCCTCCCAGCATCAGAGTCTTTTCCAATGAGTCAACTCTTCATATGAGGTGGCCAAAGTATTGGAGTTTCAGCTTTAGCATCAGTCCTTCCAAAGAACACCCAGAACTGATCTCCTTTAGAATGGACTGGTTGGATCTCCTTGCAGTCCAAGGGACTCTCAAGAGTCTTCTCCAACACCACAGTTCAAAAGCATCAATTCTTCGGCGCTCAGCTTTCTTCACAGTCTAACTTTCACATCCATACATGACCACTGGAAAAACCATAGCCTTGACTAGATGGACCTTTGTTGGCAAAGTAATGTCTCTGCTTTTGAATATGCTATCTAGGTTGGTCATAACTTTCCTTCCAAGGAGTAAGCGTCTTTTAATTTCATGGCTGAAATCACCATCTGTGATGGGACCAGATGCCATGATCTTGGTTTTCTGAATGTTGAGCTTTAAGCCAACTTTTTTACCCTCCTCTTTCACTTTCATCAAGAGGCTTTTTAGTTCCTCTTCACTTTCTGCCATAATGTTCTTTAAACATGTAGAAAAATAAACTGGTATTTAAACTCCATGTGCTTATTATTGCTCTTATACCAACTACAAAAAATGCAAGTTAAACGTGCACAAAATTTTAAAACCAGTAAAACTTTAGTGATTTTAAATTATGATGTTTTGCTAAAACTAAATAATCAATTTGGAGCTGTATATACATATATATATATATATATATATATATATATATATATATATATAAATCCCTGGAGGAGAGCATGACACCCCACTCCAGTACTCTTGCCTGGAGAATCCCACGGACAAAGGAGCCTGGCAGGTTACAGTCCATAGGGTCGCACAGAGTCAAACATGACTGAAGTGACATATAAACCCCTGGAGGAGGGCATGGCAACCCAATGCAATAGTCTTTCTTAGAAAATCCCAAGGACAGAGGAGTCTGGCAGGCTGTAGTCCATAGGGTAGCAAAGAGTCAGATACAACAAGTGACTTAGCATGTGTGCGCGTACACACACACACACACACACACACACACGTGTGTGTGTTGGATTTTACTTATCAGTTTGATTCTTCTCATTTTCAGCACTGTTATTTTTCCTTTATTCAAAAATAAATTCATGGACTCCCTGGTCCAGTGGTTAAGAATCTGCCTTGCAATGCAGGGGGATATCAGTTTGATCTCTGGTCCGGGAAGATGCCACATGCCATGGGGCAACTAAGCCCATGTGCCACACACAACCACCGAGGCCACGCACTGCAACTACTGAAGCCCACATGCCCAAAAGTCTGGGCTCTGCAACAAGAGAAGCCATCACAGCCAGCAGCCCACACACCACAACTAGAGAGTAGCCCTCATGCAGCAACAACGACCCAGCGCAGCCTAAATAAATAAATCCATATTGAATTGTTAATCTTCACTTGATGGGTTGATGAATTACTGTGCACCAACAGTACAATTCATGGCAAATAGATGGGGAAACAGTGGCTGACTTTATTTGAGGGGGCTCCAAAATGACTGCAGATGGTGATTACAGTCATGAAATTAAAAGACACTTACTCCTTGGAAGGAAAGTTATGAACAACCTAGACAGCCTAGACAGACATATTCGGAGAAGGCAACGGCACCCTATGTCTACGAACAACCTAGACAGACATATTCGGAGAAGGCAACGGCACCCCACTCCAGTACTCTTACCTGGAAAATCCCACGGACAGAGGAGCCTAGAAGGCAGTCCATGGGGTCTCTGAGGGTCGGACACAACTGAGCGACTTCACTTTTACTTTTCACTTTCATGCATTGGAGAAGGAAATGGCAACCCACTCCAGTGTTCTTGCCTGGAGAATCCCAGGGACGGGGGAGCCTGGTGGGCTGCCGTCTATGGGGTCGCACAGAGTCGGACATGACTGAAGTGAAAGCAGAGACATTACTTTGCCAACAAAGGTCTGTCTAATCAAAGCTATGGTTTTTCCAGTAGTCATGTATGAACGTGAGAGTTGGACTATAAAGAAAGCTGAGCACCGAAGAATTGATGCTTTTGAACTGTGGTGTTGGAGAAGACTCTTGAGAGTCCCTTGGACTGCAAGGAGATCCAACCAGTCCATTCTAAAGGAGATCAGTCTGGGTGTTCATTGGAAGGACTGATGTTGAAGCTGAAACTCCAATACTTTGGCCACCTGATGTAAACAGCTGACTCATTTGAAAAGACCCTGATGCTGGGAAAGATTGAGGGCAGGAGGAGAGGGGACGACAGAGGATGAGATGGTTGGATGGCATCACCAACACAATGGACATGGGTTTGAGTGGATCCGGGAGTTAGTGATGGACAGGGAGGCCTGGTGTGCTGTGGTTCACAGGGTTGCAAAGAGTTGGACACGACTGAGCGACTGAAATGAACTGAACTGAACAGTACAATATTGAAAAGAATGTTTTCAACTTTTAATGAAACATTCTTTACTACATGACTAGCCATCTATGGGGTCGCACAGCGTCGGACACGACTGAAGTGACTTAGCAGCAGCAGTAGCAGCAGCATACCTATTACTGAGCAACTGTAGCTAAATTGTTTATATAAAAGATGAACTCTACACAATATAGTCATGCAAATGGTGAATATGGAACCAATCATACATTGAGTTTTACATGTTTATAGCATTCAACTTGTGATAATTCCATTTCCATAACTGTTTTCTATTCAAATTACCTGACATCACTTGCCCTTCATTTAGTGCTAACATTACTGAAAAAACAAAAGAGGGCTTTGGAGTCTTGAGGCAGTATTTGCTTGTACTATCACCGTAAGATAAGGCCCAATATGATTCAGTTGCATTTTATAAGAAATATGTATTTCTTACAATCTTGCATATAATTCAAGGCTGATTTTCCCACAAGAAAAAAAATGGGGAATTAATTTATAAAACTAATATATCTACAACTTTGTAACATACTTCTGTTTTGATGATGCTCTTTATCTCCTTAGTACTATATATAATATTTAGCAATTACTCTTCTTTAAATTAATGATAAAGTATACTAAGGCATTGTTGGGCTTTCTTAATGGCACCAAATTACAGCTAACATCTGTCTAAAACATATGCATTTTCAACATGAGTTTTCATACCAGCATGAGTTTTTGTACCAACTCTTAGTGAATGCTAATATAAAAGGACGTAAAACAATTTAAAAATTTTAGTGACTGTTAAAAATAGTAACATTAAAGAAGCCAATATCTCTTCCAGCTAGTTCATGAAGCAAAAAGTAGAACATAACATGCTGTTAATAACAGTGACTGTCTGGTTACTTCCCTTATAATCTAAAGTGGCGCCACCATGTGGCAGGAGTAAAAAAAAAAGCTTAAACTGTTTTAGTTCAACTGAAAGTTACACAAATCTTAATTTATGTTTAGTGAGAACTACAATATTACAAGTTTTGCTCATAGTATATATTGGTTAATTAATTTTTATATCACACCACTTAAATTTCACATAGTTTATGAAGCCCAAATGCATGTTTTAGACTATCATTCTGTTGAAACACATTTTTAATTCTCATAAAAATATGAAGACCCATAAAAGTTCCAGAGATACATGTATTTCAAATATGATAAATAACAAGTATAAATAAATGTTTAAAGCAATTTTTAAATAATCCCTCTTACTATCACAATTTCCATACAGATCTTGGAAATGTCTTAAAATCAAAGTTTTGTCTCTGTACAAAGAACATTATTCAAAAAAAGGACAATAACTTAATAAAATGTGGAATACTATTTTTGTCACTACCATATAAAATTGATAAGTTATTTTCTTCCTAAATTTTTCAATCAGGAATTTAAATAGTCTAAATGTTTGCTGTATTTAAGATATAATTTATTGCTTTGTTCATTTCTTTGCTAAACCAGCATAATGTAACCTGATTGTCACATTAGTTGTTCCTGGTTAGTCACTCAGTCATGTCTGACTCTTTGCGACCGCATGGACTGTAGCCCACCAAGCTCCTCTGTCTGTGAGATTTTTCAGTCTATGAGAATATTAGAGTGGGTTGCCAGTTCCTTCTCCAGGGGATCTTTCTGACCCAGGAATCGAACTGGGGTCTCCTGTATTGCAGGCAGATTCTTTACCAGCTGAGCTACCAGGGAAGCTCCCCCCAAATTAGTTGTTAACCATATTATAATTTTTTTAAATTCCGTAGGAAATAATCTCATTATTAAGTACTCAATATCACAGCTCATAGGAATAGGGTGATTATTGTTTTCCTTCAACTCTTTTGTATTTTACAAATTTTCCATATAAGAAATATGCTAATTTTATGATAAAAATTGAAACTTCTAAAAGAATAAATGTTCATGTTAGAAAAGAAATAACAAAATTAGTTATTTAGAGTATAACATACAATAAACAAAAATTGACATACTATTTTACCCCGGTAGTGAGAAGAATAGGAGAGGCTGAGGTATCTTTCCTACCACAACACAAAAGCCTGTGTTGATAAATATTAATACTGGAAATGAACATATTCTGTGACTCAGCAACTACTGGGTCCCAGTCTTAGTATTACCCTCATTGTAAAAGACAGCATGTACAAGACTGCAGCAATTTGGGGTCATAAGAAGCTGCAAATAACATAATCATATGGCAACAACAATATAATAAATTATGTTGTCTAATTTATTGTGTTGTCTAATTTACTCCATACAGTTAAAAAGAATAAAGTGAGTCTATACAAAATAGCAGCTTCATTACTACTGAGTGGGAACAGCAAGTTGTAGAACAATGTATAGAGATTGATGCCATTTATGTTAGTAAAAATACTTGTACAATATAAACCCTGAATATCTCACAGTAAAAGGACAAAGTACACGACAAATTCCCTATTAATAGCAACCTTGGGAATGGAAATTACACTTGAGGGAGGAAGACAGTCAATGAACATTTGGGGTTTCATTGCAATGCTTTAATTTTTATAACAAGAATATTTGAGGAGATTCCCTGATGGTCCAGTGGTTAAGACTCTGTGCTCCCAGTGTAGGGGCCTGGGTTAGATTCCTAATTGGGGAACAGATATAATTAACAGATATAATCACATGTTGCAACTAAAACCTGGCACAGTTAAATAAATAAAATAATTTTTAAAAGAATATTTTAGTATATTACTTGAATCATCAAATTTAAATTTTTAGAGTTTTCTTCTCTATCTCCATAGATGAACATTTCTATCCCTGCTGCTGCTACTGCTGCTAAGTCGCTTCAATCGTGTCGGACTCTGTGCGACCCCATAGACGGCAGCCCACCAGGCTCCTCTGTCCCTGGGATTCTCCAGGCAAGAACACTGGAGTGGGTTGCCATTTCCTTCTCCAATGCATGAAAGTGAAAAGTGAAAGTGGAGTCTCTCAGTCGTGCCCGACTCTTAGCGACCCCATGGACCACAGCCCACAAGGTTCCTCTGTCCATGGGATTTTCCAAGCAAGAGTACTGGAGTGGGGTGCCATTGCCTTCTCTAACATTTCTATACATAGCAAATAAAATCTACCCTTATTAGTGATTTTTAATGTGACTGACACTTTGCTAAACATTTTACATGCTTTACATTTAAACTTATCATTAACCCTATGATGCCAATTTTATTATGATAAATAAACATGATAAATATGATAAAACCAAGCCTCAAAGGGAATAGGTAAATTGTCCAAATTCACCAAATCCATAAGTGTTACAATCAGAATTTGAACTCATGTAGCTGGCTCAGCGGAGAAAGCAATGGCAACCCACTCCAGTACTCTGGCCTGGAAAATCCCATGGACGGAGGAGCCTGGAAGGCTGCAGTCCATGGGGTCGTGAAGAGTCGGACACGACTGAATGACATCACTTTTCACTTTTCACATTTCACATTCTGGGAAATCCCATGGACAGAGGAACCTGGCAGGCTACAGCCCACGGGGTCGCTAAGAGTCAGACACCACTTAACGACTAAACAACAACAAGGAGAAATATAATAACCCCCTCCCAAGCTGTTTAACTTCCCGTATTTACAGCAAACAAGTTTATTATCAATAATTTGGCTTCCAAAGTATGATAATAAGCAAGAGAAGAAGTGCCTTGGACAGGGACTAAAAGAGCAAATACACTGGCATTTGGTTTTAAGTCTAAATCTCATCCCAGTTTAGATATTTTAAGCTTGACACTGATGTGCTGATCACCTCTGGGTTCATGAAGAGCATGCACTTGCTTGGTTCTATAGAGAACCAGTGACTCAACTTCGAGCTTCCTCTAGCCATCAGCAAACCTACTGCTACCCAAAGACACCTGGAAAACACATGTTTTCTGTAACTTTTTAAGCGAAGGGAAAATATTTTAATAAATTGGTAAAAGATTGAGTAGAATATGCTCATCCTAATGAAGACAACAAATGGAGCAGTTAGGGAAGAAATAAATCCGGTGCTACCTTGCAAACTTTAAAGGGAGAAGTGTAACCAGGAAAACAAAATATGAAACAACCAATGTTGCAAGGTTATCACCTCAACTCAACGCTTGAGCAAGGACATTTCTGTGGAAAGTTATAGAGAGAAAATGCTAATGACCTGTGCATTTCAGAGAGCTAGATATAGAAGAAGCTGGATAGCAGAGGTGTGTGTGTATTGTGCGTCACCAGAATGTTTAACATCTCTTCAGAGTTTTAACATCGCTGGCTACTGTCCTCCTGTGGATTATTATTTCCTTAGGGACATAATGCTAGAGTCAGTTTGGAACCTAAATCATTTTTCCTGTGGCACTGGGAAGCATTGTGTCTCCTCCCTTTATACATTCATTTAATTAGACAAATCTTCAGTCTCTCACTATCAGCCTACAGTCCATCTACCTTCTCAACCCTGTGATAAGCCTTATCACACTAAGAAAAAATGGTACCATATGTTATATCCAGAGCTCCTACAGCACGTTAGCAGTGAGGAGACACCTGACTGGCAAAGCTGCTAATAAAACCAACCCTAGTCCAAGCCCCAAGTCAAGTCTTCTTCCCAAAATAGAACTATTCCTCCTATACACAAATTGTGCCCGCTCCCTCTGAAACAGGAAAGAAAAGAAAAATTTTTTTTAATTTAAATTTGTTTATTTTAAGTAGAGGCTAGTTTCTTTACAATATTGTATGGGTTTTGCCATAAAATTTTCTTATGTAAAGGCAGTGAGCAAAACTATCAGGGATATGTACAAATTCATAAATTTGAGTATATAAAGTGAAGAGATTTCTAAATATCCAAATGCTTTTAAAGATTGATAATACATTTATAAAAAAGATCAATAATAAATATATTCATATGAGTTTATAAGTTAAATTTTAATGCACTTAATGTATAAAGAGTTCATATAAATGAATAAGAAGAACACTGGCTTGATTGATATATAGGCAAAAATGAGATACAAAAATAATACATAAATTGCTAATGAATATTTGAAAAACCCTAACATACTTAAATGGCACCCCACTCCAGTACTCTTGCCTGGAAAACCCATGGATGAAGGAGCCTGGGAGGCTGCAATCCATGGGGTCGCTAAGAGTCCGACAGGACTGAGCGACTTCACTTTCACTTTCCACTTTCACGCATTGGAGAAGGAAATGGCAACCCACTCCAGTGTTCTTGCCTGGAGAATCCCAGGGACGGGGGAGCCTGGTGGGCTGCCGTCTATGGGGTTGCACAGAGTCAGATGCGACTGAAGCGACTTAGCAGCCGCAAGATACTTAAAATTTTTAAATGCAAATGAAAACAACTATTACTCATAGAAAAGCTTATCGATTTTAAAAAAAGCAATCACAACTCAATGCTGATGAAATTCATCACATTAAGAGCACTTACATTTATTGCTGCTATGACTACAAACTGAATCCATGTAACAGTAGCTTATCACAGTATTAGGTATCAAGACCTTTTAAAATGGTCATCCCTCTTATCTGAATAATTGGTAATCTATCTTTAAAAGAGTTATCTGAGCAGACTTTTAATAAGCCACGATGTCCATTTAATGTTACTCATGGTCCAAATAATTGCAAATAACCTAAAAATCCAACATCAGACAAATGTTTAAGCAAATTAAGAAACATCTGCCCAATAAAATACTATGCCTCCATCAAAAATTGGATTTTTAAGAGTTTTCAATCACACAGGGAAAAACGTATCACTCTAATATAAATGAAAAACAGAAAATTGAAAATATAATGTGGCTTCAACATGTAAGAAAATAAACTGAAGGGTAAAGACTAAAGGGAAATATGACAAAATTAGAGTTACTGTCTCTGGTAGTGAGATTATGGATGATGTCCCTTTTCTTCTTCCTTATAATTATATGTAATTTACAATTTTCCCTTCAGTGAACACATTTAGTGATAAAAAGCATCTAATAAAAGCATCTGCTAAATACTAGGTTATATGTCTTTAAAATATTTGTAGTTTCCCTTAAAGTGAGTTGCCTAGCCTCTAGATCCTGATCTCTCTAGAACTCACATTCCTGTATTCCAGCCCAAATTTCTAAAATTTACTCCCTCTATGTAAATTAGAATGATCTTAGTTTTTTTTCTGAATTTAACTATTTCAAACTTCAAGTAAAGCTCTCTATAGTTTTTGTTCAACAATACAAGCAATAAACATACTCTGATGAACCATTTTTATTCACAACTAAAAATTAGGCTTTCTTTCTAAACAAAAGGCAAGGGGAAGAGGACGTCTAACACTGGCAGTCAGTGAGCAATCTAAACTCAAAGAATCACCATTTGGCCACTGTTCTCAAAATACTGAACTAAATGCAGTCATTCTGAATGCTTCTCTGTACCAAGCACTCTACTAGGTTGTGAGGATTGGGGGAGTTGAAAATGAGCAAGACTTAGAGTCATAAACACTCATCCTGGGTTCCTGACCCTGGGGGAAAAAAAAAAAGACCAATAAAAAAAGGTTGCTTTACCAATAATTTCAGAACAAAATGGAATGACTGCAGACGTTTCTAGAAGCAAACATCCACTGGAAAAAATTTACTGGTAGTAAACACTATATATACCTTAAAATCAGGAAAAACAGGAACAGATCACCCTAAAAACTTTAAAAAAAAAAAAAAAACCCTCCTGCTCTGATAGTCCAGGAATCACTGTCCTTTCCCTAAGCAAGAGGGAGAAAGAGAGGAAGACCAGACTGGCGAGCAGCAAACTGGGGTTCTAATCATGACCCACCGAGCTAATGATGAGGTCTCGGTTTCCCACACATGAAATGAGGGGTTGGACTAAAAGACTAAGGTTGCCCAGCTTTAACATCCTCTGAGCCTGGGAGGAGTTCCCTCCTGGCAGGCCCCTGGAGACACTCAGAAATGTTTGTTTTAGGAAACCCAGGGATCTCAGCACTGAATGAGAACATAGCTCCTCCATGTACAATTTCAGATAATCTGCAAGCATTTGGGGTCTTTAACATAATTAGTTGGCCCCTGAGCTCTTTAAACTTTAATATTTACACTATGACAATTGGAAAGTACTCATTAGTGTTTGAGCCAAAGCAATTCTAGTCTCTTTATTCATTCCAATGAGCTTCTTCTCCATTAGCAAGAGAGGTAAAGGCCCAGAGGTTATCTGCCTAGCCAAAGTGGTTCTCAGGTGGAAATAAATTTGAAAAGCATTAATGTGGACACTGTGAGAAATTTGTTCTTACAGCTAATGTCCAGAGGGCAAGGTCCAAATAAATAACTTCTGACAAGCCCTCCCCTGGCTCAGCCCAGAGCTTCCCTCAGCTCCCAGGGGTGCCCACTCAACTCATTCTCCAAATGCCAGAAAAAGAGAATGGGGAGTGACGGGAGAAAAGGTGGGGTGAACAACAGCAGCAAAGATCTGCCTCAAATTCTACATCCTCAAAAGTTCATTTCAGGACCTCCCTGACTGTCCAGTGGTTACAGCTTCACCTTCCACCGTAGAGGGTGTAGGTTTGATCCCTGATTGGGAAGCTAAAATCCCACATGCCTCACAGCCAAATAAATCAGAAGGTAAAACAGAAGCAATATGGTAGCCAATTCAATAAAGGCTTTAAAAACAGTCCACATCAAAAAAAAAAAATCTTAGAAAAGTCCAAGTCTCCCTTAAGACTGCACTTTCTTAGCTACTTTCTAACTGTGATGAGTGTCCCCAAAAGGAATACCCAACCTCTCATGCAAGCTTGTGATATTTTCCAGTTCCTTCCAAGTAAAGTTTGTCAAGGTTCCACACAGAATTCACCCAGGCTGGTGTGAGCTCTCACCTCCCTGCATCCACTGTGATCCTAAGGAGGGCTGGGGGCACACTGAGCTGCTGAGCTTGACATAAGTTCTGTCACCAAAAGGGGCATCTTCATGTATTGGGGGGAGGGAGGTTTCATCTCTCCTGCATGTTCTATCCGAGGCCTCAGGCACCTTCTGAAATATATGCCAGGGAACAAGCTGGTAAAGTCCAGCAAAGATTTCTGAGGGTTCATTCATTCTATAAGAAGGTCTTACATGGAAGGGAATTCTGCTGTGTACGCTGAGCTCTGCCACAGAGCTATCACCAGGGCCTACAGTGGAGTGCTCACCAGCACCCTGAGATGAGGGGGAAGTTGCTCCTCTGAAATCCCCAGAAATGGCCAGACGGACAGCACAGCTGGTCCTCTTTGACATTTTCGCTAACATCAAAAACTGAGCATGAGTTGCATTTGCAATTTTCCAGAATTCCTCATTTTAGGTCAAGACTGGCCTTACCTATAGATTTGTCACTTACATGGTAGGATTTGACACACACAGAAAACTTCTCCACTAAAAGGATTATATCCCCACCAACCTTCTGTGATTCTGCAGTCTATCCATTAGTCACCCTCTGGAGTTCAGCTACTGACAGTGCAGGTTAAATACAAATTTGTTACTTGGAGAAAAGGCATATGAAGGCGTCCTCAACTATTAATGCCCCAACACTGCTGGAATGTCAGACTAAGACATGTGCGTTAAAATCAACATACCAATAAGTGAAGACTGACTTTATGTAATGTATGTTTAATTTATGAAAATGGTAACACTATTTTGGATCAATAAACGCATGACAGATCCTTGATATTCTATTAACGAAAATTAGTCTGAGGCTATAGTTTAACCTTTGAGACTAGTGTCAGGAGAGAGGGTTATCTCCCTGCTGCCCTTGTTAGAAGCAGCACATTAGCACAGATTCCACACGGATCAGATTCAGTTTGTAATTCAGTATAAACAGTATGTGTGGTCGAGAGAGCAGAAAGCTCTGGCTTTGACTCTGTCTCTGTTACAAGATGCATGACCTGGATAAAACCATGATAAGTAATGTGAGCCTCAGTTTCCTCTGCATAAACTTGGGATATGGAAAAGAAACCTTGCTGTAAAATTCTGATTCAGTGATTCTCTATTAAACAATCTTTCTCTTTCTGCTACTCATACTCACAAGAAGAAGAAGAGGATGACGGAGCTGGCTCAACACCCTCAACAGACCTACACCTGAGCCACTGTGAGCCCTGAATTTGGGGCAGGCATGTCACTTCTGGGTCCAATTGCTGCTTGCCTGTCTGCAGGTGCTTACTCACAGTATCAATGATGTAATTACTTCCTGGGTAGAAAGGAATAAATCTCTGATGCTTTTGCACTGGTCCTTATGTCTGTCTGCTTTGAGTAGAAGAACCATCTTGATTCAGACTGGACGCTTCGAGAGAGCAATTGCTTTCCATTCAATTGCCTGAAGATGGTGCCTAATAGAGAATCATACTCAAATGGGTATGGACTAAATCATCAATATCATGATTGCAATGCCATGGTATTAAAGGAAAATTCTCAGAAAAGAGACACATCCCTCTCTCACTGACTCACTAACTCCCATGTCCTATAAACACAAAACCAAACTGCAAACATCACCACAAAGGAGCGTGAGCACAGGGGACTGGTGACTAAATCCCACTTGTCAGTCGGGATGATAATACCAGTGGCCTTTGCAACCAGGAATTTCCAATCCTGTGCTTGTGGGGAAATTTCTGGCTCCAAAGGCTCCTGTGATTGTAGGGATTCCTACAACAGCAAGAACCAGCTCAGAGAAGCCCACTTGAGGCTGGCCTGGAACAAGCGGGACCACCCGGCCCATGCGGGAAAGTAAAGGGAAGAAGGGCCTGGTAGGGGTCCCTCTGCGGTGGATTTTCCTCACCCAGGTCCAGCCTGTCAGAGTCAAGGGCAGCCATAGGTCTGGGTATCTGGTTCTCCCCCATCGTCCTCGTCCAGAGTTTAGTGGTCCCCAGGACAGAGACCAGTTAAGGAATGACTGTGATACTGGCTGGTTCTGACCTCAGGACACTCACAGAGACAGCTGGCTTCTGAGGACTGGAATAGTGATTCTGTTATTCCCGCACTCCATCCTGCCCAGGGTGCAGCCCCAGGCCCCGGGTCCCAGCGCCTACGGAATGTGAAACTGTCAACCTGTGGTGGAGGTCCTGGGGTCTTGGGAGCAGGGCTCTAGGGCCAGGGGACACACCTGAGGCATCATTCACCTCCAAACAGTTCCTCAGCTGTTCAGAAAAGACAGAGGTGAGTAGAGGGGGAGGGAGGCTCAGCCTACCGTTTCCTCTTCTGTGTGTGGTCATCGAAATCGCCAGGACTTAGACCTAGATGCAGATTCTGTCTCTGGCACTTATTAGTGCTAAAGATTTGAGAAAGTTATTTAACCTCTGAGGGCCTGCTCACTCACAAAAGACTATGATGCATGCCTCAGCGAACTGTGAAATCCAAGTGAGTGGGCTTTCAAGTAGACGCTCAGTGACCACGAAGTTCCCTTCCCTTTGGCTGATTGGCGAGACTGGGGTTCAACTCACTGAATCCCAGAGAAGGTGTGATGGGGACGAAGGGAGGAGGGTGTTGTGGTTCCCACAGCTCCGCATCAGGCTTCAGAGGACGTGACACCTCACAACCGCATAAAACTCAGCCAAACTTTCTCGTCTGTGACATTTTCAGAGATGAAAAGAGGCTCCACTGTAGTTCCAAGACCAGGAGCTGATGGAATTAGGAGGGTTGTTTTTGCAGACAGTGTGGATAACACCAAGGTGGCCTGGCCAAGCGGAGAAGGCAATGGCACCCCACTCCAGTACTCTGGCCTGGAAAATCCCATGGATGGAGAAGTCTGGTGGGCTGTAGTCCATGGGGTCGCTAAGAGTTGGACACGACTGAGCGACTTCCCTTTCACTTTTCACTTTCATGCATTGGAGAAGGAAATGGCAACCCACTCCTGTGTTCTTGCCTGGAGAATCCCAGGGACGGCAGAGCCTGGTGGGCTGCTGTCTCTGGGGTCGCACAGAGTCGGACACGACTGAAGCGACTTAACAGCAGCAGCAGCCTGGCCAAGAGCAGCTGGGTCTGGGTCTCAATACCTATGGAAATACATACATTACCTGGCACCTAGGTTTCCTAGAAACCTCTGTCTCCAGAATATAAAACCCCAACCCATAGACCTGGCGAAGAAATGAGGCCCAGAAGGCATCTCCTGCAACGCTTTATTTCATGTGGTTTATTGAAAGAAAAGCAGAGACAACACCAAAAGAAATAAAGAGAAGGTGATGAGTTAAAGTAATCAAAGCGTTGTGTGTTTACTTACAACTCAACTAAACAAATTCTAGTTCTTACACAAATATTCTGAGGATTAAATGAGCAATACAATACTTTTTTGAGCTCTTTGTGATCAAATGCTTTGCTGTTAGAAGTTATATTCCTGGGGAGTCAATATCAGAGATGCTTGTTCCTTGTCAGTAAACTTAAGAAGACGCCAAAGCTGTGTACGTTCAAATCACACAAAACCTTCCCCTGAGCTGTCTAGTCTCTTGACAGCCCCCTTTCACTGAGCTCCATGGTCATGGAATATAAATATCTTTATCTTATCAGCACAGGCTTTTGAAAATTTGACATAATAGGATTTCTTCCTCACAGGACATATCAAACATCATTGCAAACTAAGTCTATTTTACTTTTAATCAAGACTGAATCAAAGGGTCTTTTCTTCAGTCTTTTAGACTTTCTATTTCCACTTGATCTCTCTGACCATCCTGCCAACCGGAAGCCCTGAGAACTGGTCCAGTTACTCCAAAACGCAGCATCTCTCTCTGAAGTGTTCTTGGAGGAAAGGTGAGAGGACCATGTGGACAGATAAAGCAATTAAAAATTAACAGATACTTAACAAGTGAAGGGACTGAAATGGAGACAAAAGTGACAGTAATGCTATTAGTAGTTTGTTCTATGAAGCTCTAGTTCAATGTCAAGCTAGCGTGAAAGCTTCTCCATTTTTGTGGTTTTCTCTCTCGATCCCCAGTGCTAGAACAGTATGCTTCTTGAATGAGTAAATGAATGACACATTAATTCATGAATGAACAGTAATATTGAGAAGGGGAAGAAATCTATTATAGTCAATAAATGGGCCCTGGAAGACACCCCTTTGCCTCCTGACCCAGGGAGTGTAGCCCACAGTTGAAGCAGAGTCCTTAGGCCATGGGTACCTGGGGTGGCCACACATCTTAGAAGGCATTTCAGCATCAACAGCAATTCCTTCGGCAGCTTGAATCATTTGCTTCCATAATATGCTACTCAGCTGTTGTGATCTCTGGGGATGCTCTCTTCTTAGAATCTCTGCTTCCTACGTCCTCTGTTCTTCTCGTTTGGAGAATTAACCCACATTGTCTTGACCGTCGGGTTCATCCTTACTTCCTTCTCTAGATAACAAGATCCTCAAAGGTTGAGACTGTGTTGTATGCTGATTTTTGTGTCTAGTTCACTGTATATTCTACAGCTGAGTACATAAGAGAACAACGACTCAATTAATGAAATTGATGAACATGTACCAAGGCTTGAAGAGAAGGACATGAGCTGGTGGGTTGGATGACAAAAGCCACATCACTCTGTTTTTCAAGCCCTAGCCCAGAGGTGCAGAGGCCCGCCTCCCTCCAGTGTCGGGGCCCACAGCAGTACGCAGGCACCTGCAGCCCCATCCTAAACCCTGCAGTCGCTGTGCTCTGTCTGCTCTGCTTTCACTGCTCTCGTTAGCTCTAAGGACAAGCTGGCTTGTGTTGCATTAGGTCTTCCATCCTGGGAAGTGTTTCACAGCTTTGCACACATCCCCAGGCCCCAGGCTAATGAGTAAGGGTTGAAAATACATTCAGGTGTCATCATGGGCAATGGAGCAGGTGTCAAACACGGTCTGCAGGTCAGGCTGGAGCAAGCTTCCACTTGCTTGCTCTGTACGGAAATAGGTGGGCGGTTGGCTGAAGACACCAACGAATTTCCCTTTGGCTCTGTGCTTTCTCCATCTCTGCCTCTGGGGATTCTTGAAGATACAGTGGGAAATGTCAGCATGAGATGCAGGACTCTATCTCTCTCCAGGATTCACCTGGGATTTTGGCAAGACATGCCAGGTCTTCACGGTTTACTTTTAGAGTCTGAAAGGTGGATAGATTTGTAAGAAAGTGGACAGACAATCTCTCTCCAGAAGAGAAAGGGCCCTCTCGGGCTCCAAGATGCAGTCCCAGCGTTGCTCAGGCAGATGTCAGGAGATGGGTCCTGACCCTCCGTTGCGACAAGGACTCTGAGGAAAGCCATGACTGTGTGTTTCTGTACCCGTCTTCCTCCTGCTTCACGGGTGCTGAGACTTCAGCCCTGTTTAGGAAAAGGACAACGCAGAGGAGGAAAGTGGCCACTAGATGGCAGCAGAGGGTAAGAAAAGGGAGTTGAAGGCAGCACAGGGAGAGGCTTGCCGCCCCTCCATTTTGCTTTACATCTTTAATGAGATATGTGAAGAAAATGAGTCCCTTACATGCCACACACAGATGCTACAACATATGGAGAGATGCCGCACAGCAATATTTCTCTGGTTATTAAACAGGAGGCACCTAACCAGTCATTCACGGCATCATCATGCCGAGCTGTCCTTTGTGCCCTGGATACTGCTGTTGACAAGGTAATAACAGGAGAAAGCAGTTGAGAAGACTGATGTGCAGACCCGGGCCTCTGGGCTTGCAGCTTCGCCAAGCCAGACTGCTGGCTGGATTGCCAGGAAGCAGGAGCTGCCCAGCCCAGTGGGGGCCACCTTGCCAAGGGGCACAAGCCATATGGCTTCTGCTGCGACTCAGCCCAGGCAGGGCACAGACTGCTCTCTGGTCTCCCTGGCAGTCCCTGAGGGCTCGTTTATTAAGAACCTGATTACCACGAGACAGCTCTTGAGGCTGACCTTCCAACCACAAACCCCAAGAGGGAACGGGTGCTCTAGACATTTTAAAGAGCAAGACATGCTTGCTTTTCTGGCAGCTCTGAAGGCATACAGGGTAATGAAAATGCATTCAGGGGCTTCCATGGTGGCACAGACGCTAAGACGACACACTCCCAACGCAAGGGGCCCAGGTTCAATCCCTGGCCAGGGAACTAGATCCCACATGCCACAACTAAGACTCGGAGCAGCCAAACAGATTTTAAAAAAGAAAAATGCATTCAACTGCACACAGATGGGGAGTCCATTTCCCATGCCTCCCCAAGCAAAGGTCAGGAATCTGGTCCTAGTAACCAGGAATGTTTTCCCTTGGCAGGCACATCTCACATATTCTCCTGGGAGACTGCTACACAGGGCTGGGGGCAGGCAGGTATTGCTGTATTTTTTTTTTACTATATCCCACCCCCATACCAACTCCCATGTCCTATGTCCAACCACCCGGGCTGGTCATTTCACACTAATTTCCCCACTCTCCCAAACCCAGGGGCTCCTTGAAGCCTCAGTGGTGACTGAGGAACTGAGAACAGGTGAGTCAGACCAGGCAAGCAGAACTCCACTCCAGAGCCCAAAAAGAGACTTGTCATCCACCCCAAAGTCCAAGCTCCCAGGACTTCTCAGAGTCACTCATCAAGCCCTCAACAGTCCTGAAATGAAGGTAAATAATACATTCATTTTTCATACAGAGAAACTGAGATGCAGAGCTGAGGCATGGCTTTGGCTCTTCTAGTTCCCATCCCTTTCCTATAGGTCTGAGCCTCTGAAGCTGACCTCCAATGGGAATGTAATAGCAAGGCTCACACTGCCACGATTCTCCTCCATCTTTCAGAAAAAGATTCTATGTGCTAGAAATCCTCACAGGTCTGTGTGACCTTACACAAGTCACTTAACCTCTCTGTGCCTCAATTTGCTCATCTGTAATTTGAAGGGCTAGCACTGGATGGGGACTAGGGCCTCTTCCGGCTCTGCGATCCTGGGGCTTCAATTTCTCCAGTCTCAGCCAGCCCTTTCCAACAATAGCCAGACTCCACAGGAGGGAGCAGAATTCCTCCTCCAGCTGACAAGAAATGTGGTCATGGTTGGAGTCTTGTCGACCTCCTTTGTCCTCAGCACGAAGGAGACAGGGAGGTTTCAGATGTTATTGACACTAACAGCGGGGCCTGGAGGCGACCACACTCTTAGGGAAGGACCACACAGAGTTGTCCCCGTGGGTGGTGCAGATCCAGAGTCAAGACCCCAGGATGTTTTAATAACTATTTCTCAGTGGAAAAAAAAAAAAGACTCATTTTATTCTGCACAAGGGTCTAGGGACAAGTCCAAGTCTCCCAGGAGGCAACTCCTCTCGCCTATAATGGGGGGATTGGCTTCGGCTCAGCTGCACTGACAAAGGCTGAATACAGCATGCAGCAGTGCGGGCGGCTCCCTGTAGTTCCATGTGAACATGACTCACAGCGGTTATGAATATCAAACCTCCTTTGATGTGTTCCCGGACATGAGGAGCAGCCACAGCGGGGAGGAGGTGGACCCTGGATGCCGGCTCTGCGGGGCGGTGTGCGGAGGGCCTGGACACATCTGGCAGCATCCTGAAGCTCCAGGAGACCTTGGAGCGGGTAATTACCCTAGGACTCCCTGGGACAGCAGCACTGCCTTCCATCCGTCTCTCTCCCTCTCTCTCCCGCTCTTCTTCTTCCTGTCTCCAGCTACAGAAGAATGAGATCCTCCAAGAATTATGACCTGTTTTTATACCTTCACCCTTCCCAGGGGGGATAACAATTCACTTCCCTGAATAAAACTGGTTTTATTGAGCACAAAATGAAAGCACCCCCTCACTCAACATCTGCGCCAATTGCTTTAAAGCCACAGTCCTGGCCCCAGTCAGCCAAGCAGGATTTTCCTCTGTTATGGCCCTTTCTAGACACTCAGCCTTTCCAGTGGCTGCATGGTACCTTGTTCTCCTAGTAGGCTCCCAGTGATGACTGAACACCAAGCTTCCCAGTCTCTCTCGTTTTGGTAGCTCCCGAGACTGGGTCAGTTACGACCATCCAGAGCAAGAGACTGAGCCCAGCCAACTACAAGGTGAATGCCCAGACTGGATCAAGAAGAAAGGATCAACCACCTCGTGTCTGTTTCCGCTGAAAGCTTTTCCACGTGTGGACAATGCTCCCATTTCTAGACAGGGTTCAAGAACAGGTTTGGTCCCTGGAAATTTGGACAAAGACCTTACAGTTATAGAAGGAGGTGGCAAAGGGTAAACAGGAAAGGAATCTGTTCATCTCCATGCCTGCATGCTTTTGGTTTTCTGAAATGGGGCTGATTTATTTTGCAGCTAAGTTGGACTTTGAAAAATTCTCATGTGCCCAGAGATCTCATGCATATATACACATGGAAATAATAAAATAACTACTCTTTACTGAACACTGACCTCGTGCCATCCACAATGCCCAGGGCTGCACAGGCACCAGCTCTCCAAATCTTCACAGATGCTCTGCCTGGGAGCAGAGAGTGGGGAGCAGGTATTACTATCCCTGTTTTACAGCACCAAGCCTCCGAGAGGCTAGGAATTTTTCCCAAGATTGAAAAATTAAAGTAAAAGGGCTTGGAATCCAAAGCATCATCTCTTAACCACTGTGCTATGGCGCGATATGCTTATCACCAAGTGCCCTGCATTATGAAGGAGGGCAGGGAAGGCACAGTTCTTGACTTTAGAAAGCTTCCGTTTAACTACATGGCAGTGCACACAGAGCTACACACATGCACAGAGTTACTACGACTCATCTTGTCTTCTAAGAGCCCTGTAACTAAAATATTCATGTTCCATCTTCATTATCTTGCTCTCAGACTCCTGCCCTGGATTCACAGATTGAACCTTGTTCTTATAGTAAAGACCGGAGTCTTCTACAGTAGGGCTGTGGATACTCGGGTTCTAGAGGCAACAGTGTGAGCAATCCGACCACCAAGATGCATTATGCTACAGTTACTCAGCTCCTGAGCTGTAACTGTTTGTCTGGTATTGCCTTTTCCATTTGATCAGGAAGTTTCTCTAACCCGTTTCTCTCTTCAGGGGAGCAGGGGAATCCACCAACACCGGCAGGGGCAGGGAAGATTTCAGGCTTGAAGATTCAGGAAGCCAAGTCATAGATCAACTAGAAGAAATAAAGCAGGGGGAGATTCAGGGCACAATGAAATTCCATTGCTTCCATGACCTTGAAAGGTAAGTGATGATATCTCTAGAGGACACCATGTGCTAAGATGTGCGAACATAAAAGGAAGGAAACCGTGCACCAGTTGCAGACTTTGCCAAGCACACACTGGCTGCCAAGACTACTTCAGCCTTGACTCTTAGATCCGTGATCTGGGACACAGGACAGTGTTCTACTGTGCTGGACATCTTCCAGTGACATTGACCCAACTGAGGGCTGGGAGGAAGACTTCTTGCTTCTAAGAGACAGAAATTCCCCTCCAAAGTAGAGTTATTGAACTGCCCATATGTAGGATGTGGGGAGACTGAGAATGCTTGAGTCCCAGGAGAAATGCTGAGAACAGATTTGTCTCCCTATGGGCTAGATCCCTTTGTAAATCTAATGTTTGGAGAATTTGCCTCTGATTTCATTTCAGGAGATTTGTGCTTGTTCCCTGACTGCCCATCAACCTGAAAAATAACAATTCTTGATCAAAGCCTTCTGAGAACCTACACCAGGGAGGATTGAGAGGACTGGGGTTGCATCTCTGGGTGATCACTGCCCCTCCAGTATCACAGCACTTTCTACACCCCAAGGCAGCCTGGTCATCTTGTCAGCCAAAATTCAAATTGGGAGACTGACATAGTTTTGTTTCTAGTTCTCTCTACATATACATCTCCAGGTGCCTGCTTATTAATCAGTCTTAATTCTCACTTTAATTTCTCAACCTTGGCTTCCAATTCCTGCTTTCCCAACCTCATCCAAAGGAGTCATTCCTCGTCCCCTGATGAATGCGCAGGAACCTCAGAACCTCGCTCTAGGAATCCGTGGTTCCCGCACGTCTCCATTTGACCACTGGAGGGCAGTGCTGGACCGCCCAAATCTCTAGGTGCTCTGCTCCATCTTCAGCCCCACCTGGGCCATCATTGTAGGCTATAGCCTCTGGTTGAAAGCCAAAACCAAGGACCACTGGAGCACCCTGAGAGCACAGCACGGTCAAGCCTATTACAGCAGCTCCTCCAAACCTGGGTCATAGAAATAAAAGGCAGTTCACCAGAAAGCAGATTTGGCTCCAATCCCCTGGGAAAGATTGAAACGACAATCTGCCTCATGGTGTCATTAATCAGGAACCATCTGTCTCTCTGAATGGGGATGCAGAGTGCTACCTATCTCTACCCACTCAGGTGTAAGCTCCTTGAGGGTAATGTCTTAATAAGCTCTATATTCCTGGCAGTAAACACAGTGTTTGACAATAAATGTTTGTTCAATGAATGGGTAGATGAAGCACACATACATATATATGCATAAATTGGAATTGGCCGTTTTCAGATTTGTTGCTATTTTCCAGCTCTTATAACACCTAAACTTTAAGCCATCAATTAGTTGCTGCGCATTTTTAGTCCTGAAGACAGCCAAGGATAATTAGGTTATTAATTAAAGCAGTGGTTGTCATTGTACAAACGTTATTTCAAACACCACTTCAAGAGTTTCAGATCTCTTACTTTCAGAAGTCCTTCGTTATATCACCCATGTGTCCTCAGATCTCATCAGCCTGTGGATTACAAAATACTGACATCGTTTCATGAATATTCAGTTTATAACTAGCAGGCTCTATCATGGTAATGTGGAGCATCCATTCTGTCCCCAGGGGACTTAGGGTCATTTCATCCCACCATGGGTCCCCATGGGGCTCCGCAACTTCACTGAACCAGAGCTTTCCTTCAGGCCCCCTTCTGTCATCCCACAAGACCCTTCTCCAGGCTGCTGTCCCCTCTGCCTACTGCCAATGGATTCCACCTGGCGATGGACACAGCCTGCTCTCTTCATCATTCAAAACACAGCTTACTGCTAGAGGAGAGAAGGAAATGCACGTTTTAAGATCCCAAACCCAACCTCTTCCTGTCTCCCTGCAGACTTCCACATAGCAGGGACCAGTCAGTGCCCCCAGTAAAAATCTGCAGGCCTCCCACATATCCATGTGCAGAGTCCAAAACCAGCTCTTTTGCTGCCCTGGGATAACTGACAGTGAGACAAACTACTCCTTCCAGGGAAGCTCTTCACCAACCCTCCACCATCTCAGGTAGAGGCTGTTCTTCATGGCCCAAGAAGGCAAAAACTGTGTTACTAGGTCTTAAAATATGATGTATGAGACACCAAGAGCTTCGACTATATTCATATTTAGGGGGAAATATGCCCTCCACTTCTAACTAAAGATACAAATTAATTTTTCTTAACAGAATACTTTCTTTTTTTAAATTGATTTATTTTTAATTGAAGGATAATTGCCTTAGGGAATTTTGTTGGTTTCTGCCAAAGAACAGAATATTTTCTATCTTAGTGTACATCTGAATTCAGTTGTATGAGGACTTCATAATTTTCCCCAACGAGTGGATATTTGTTTTAGATGTGAATAAGCTCATTCTCAGCCTTACTCTAGTTCTCTCAACAACAGTGCTGTAAGTTCATCTAGCGTCTCTAATCTACCAACAAAACCCTCTCAGCCTCAACAATCTTCAAGGATCAGTTCTATTGAAAGAAAAGAAAACATAGAAAGGAAGGAAGAAAGAAGGAACACATCACTATAAAGCAGTTATCCTCTGGTTTTTAAAAAAAATGCAAAATGAAAGAAAGAAGAGAAAAAAGGAATGAAGGAGTAAAGAAAAGAAATACCCCTTTATAAAAACACCTAACTTAAATTTCTCCCTACGGTTCAAATTTAGGTCTTCAGGGTCTTCATTGTTCTCATAAAAATGTTGTAAATCAAAGCAAACTTTCCTTAGAGCAATTGGGGGGAAAAATTCTTTCTAAAATAACATTTTCCTGTAACTGTTCATGGGAGTTGAGTTCATCATATGTTAAGCATGTCCCATGCTATGTTATTTTTCAAGATGTCTTCAATAGGATCAAGGGACAGGCCTCTAGGGCATCATCTCTGTTCTATACCTGGAAAAAACAATGTACAGAAATTTCCATAAGAGAGATTGACAGTCAATACATAAGACTCAAGAGGCAAGGAAAGCCCGTAGGGTTAAGGCACTGCATTCAATTACAGACCTGCCTCGGGGCTCTGAATATCCAGGTCCAGATCTTTGTAGGGTGAATAATGCCTGAGGCTTGATACCAGGTCTGATGTCCAGGTTTGACATCTATGGCAGACCTTACACCCTCCTGCCTTGTGATTTTGAAAAACTCGAAATCTCTCCTGAGTCCTCACCTACTAACACTGTGACCCACATGAGAAGTGTCTGAGATTATTTTCCTTGAAACTATAATTCCTTCTGACAACTCCAACACCAGGCAACCCTGGTTACTAACTGGTGGATTTAATTTTTCACACTGTGGCAGCAGTGTAGGAAATCTTAATCAGTCCCTCCAAACCACACACACTGGCTTACTCCCTGAAAAAGACAGTGACACTATAGGAACTTGTTGAACACAGAGGACCTCAAAAAGGACCATGGACCCCAAATGTTGCCAGTGTCAGAGCCATCCTTCAGTACATTCACCAAAAGTGATCCAGCTGGAAGTGTTCTTTCAAGTTCCCATTAGAAACTAGCAGATTGCCTTCCTGGCAGACATTGTTGCATAACAGCTGTACTTCGGACAGAGCACACTGGTGGCCCTGGGAAAACCCATTGGAAATCTACCTTTTTCCTCAAGCATATGGACCTTCCTGAAACCTGTAAGAGAATGGGGTAGGGTAGGGTGTGTTTTCCATAGGAGACACAGACCCTCCTAGCACTCATTTCTAACATCAGAACATGATAAATGTTGGCCAGAGTACAATGCACAGTTGTCCAGAGGAGGGAGAGATTAGTTTGGTTAAGGAGGATGGGGAAAGTCTCCCCGGTGGAAGTTATAGTTGAACTGACTTAAAGGATGAAGGATCTTGACCAATGGAGGGATTGGAGAAAGACATGACAAGAAGAGGGTCAGCAGCTTAGGCAATTCAGGAAGGTGGATGGGACTGTGTTTGGAGAAGAGCATCCACTCTGCGGGAATGAGTCAGCACTGGTGGCCAGGTCAGAGCAGTGGCTGCCATGGTGTGGTGTGGCCTGATGGGGTAAGGTCTTGCAAACCAGGAAAAAGGATTTGGATTTTTGTCTTGTGAGAAGTCATAAGAAATCAGAGATACATAAGAGGCAGTGTGCTTGAAAAGTGTTTTGGAAAGATCACTGTGGATGAGAGGATTGGTTTGGAGACCCAAAGCAGTGAGCTCAGATATAAAGTTTGTGTGAAAGCTGAGATGGACAATGCAAAGGTCAGGAATAAGCACCTGGAAAGAGAAAACAGATTCAAGAGACGTCAAAAGCAGATGAATGATAAGTGGGAGTGAAGGGGGAGAGAGATGGCCTCTTAATGGCATCCCGCTTGTATGCTGAAAGACTCTCAAGTTTGTATGTTTCAAGACTTTGTCGTCAGAAATTAATTCTTTCTATTTTTACTGTATTAAGACTTAAAGTGTTGATCTTCCTAAGAATACTTTTATTATGTTTCTATGGTCCAAACGACTAATCTCCAATGACAGAATTTCAGAATTTGAGGGTAGGGAGTTTCTGGGCCCTCAAAACTCATTCTACAATTGGCTGCCCACCCTTCTTATTTATGAATTCAGCATGTGAAGGAGCACCCAGCTACTGGACTGAAATCACTTGATTACTGTTACCTTTTCTTCTCTCTATTCAGTTTGGTGTAAGGAGAGCTAGATCCAGAGAAAGTCTGTCATAAGTTCTTGGCCTCCCCGGCCAGTCAATCAAAGCCCTCTTCCTAATAAAATGGTTTGGCTATTACATACCTCCCAGCACCAGGGGCAATCTTCCCCAGGAGTCTTTGATGAGTCAGTCTAGGGCCATCATACTACTCACATGCATCTTCTCAACGAGCTTCACTGTCCCAAATATCATCAGCACCGCTGTGGTCAGGCCTCTGGAGGATGCCTGGCCACCCTGTCACACCGCCTGTTTTGCTGCAGGCACAGGCACAGCCACACCACCAGCCTTCCACCTCTGCGTGTCTGTGGCATGGCACTTCTGTGTAACCTTAAGACCAGGCAGCCTGGGATGACTCTCCCCTTATTTCGTTGTGCATTCTCCTATAATCCCTTTAAAATTCTTCAAAAGAGTATCTTGCAGAAAGAGGACTAGTCTTAGGAAAGAGAGAGGGAAAGAGATGAGGGAAGACAGAAGCAAAGATATGAGTCAAGGCTTTGAGGAAAGCAATAAAAGAGAAAGAATCCATGACCTCCCTTAGCCCTGGCTCTCAAATAAAGATTGGCCCCAAATTAAAATTTCCTAGCTCTGCAGTCACTGTATACACAGTGAAAAGAAAACCATCACACAAAAGATGCCGTTATCCTCACAGCAGGAACAATTGCAACCAAGATGATTCTACTCCAAGAATAGAAAGATAACAGTGCAAAGACAGAAACTTCAAAACTGTGAATTGTCAACAAACAGAACTGTTTCTTGAAGGAAGAATGGTTATAAAGGAAGGTAGACAGAAAAGGAACCCTCCAGCTCTAAGATGGGGCATGAATTGCCAGGGAAATTTCTAGTTTATGTTCCTCCAGGGTGAACCTACAAGCAGCTGTATTGACTGGGAACAAACCCTGCCTGGATCTGTGCAGACCCCAGAAGCCCCTCACCCACCCCTGCCTAGCTTCGTGTATATTTCTGAAGTTAAACATCACCACCAGACTTTAAACTCGATGGTGGCAGAAATTTCAACTGGTTTTCATTTCCACCGCATCCTCAGCACTCAGCAGAAAGCTTGTATACAGCTGGCATTCAATATATATTTATTGAATAGATGGTTACCTGATGAATGGATTCCTTTAAAATGAACAAATTACTTCTTCCCTATCTGGCTTCTAAAAAGCAAGTCCCAGAACCAGAACCAGTCAGGTGGGCAGTGCTGCCATCCTTGCTTCAGGAAAAGGACTGTTCCTACCTTTCCTCCTCCTCAGGTTCCTGAAGCTCAGAAACAAGGACCCCAGGGATCACGACCCACTGAATGTCTTTCAACAAAAGATTCTCTCCCGGGTTGTTTCCTTTCAGAGAATGAGCCCCCTGGGGGCTGATAAGGAAATGGCCCCATATGCGAAAACACAGGCCCCTAGTGGCAGAGGGGCACCGAGCCTCCTCCAAAGGGGCCCATTGGATGGTTGCCTTTGAACAAATCTGAGTGTGTCTTTTGATAGCACACGCACCAACCACCCCTGAGGACCTCTTTCCTTTATGGCTGCAGCAACGAAGCAGCCACATGGTTGTTACAGATAAGGTGGCCTGAGTGCCTGGTGCATGCAAAGTAGGCTTCATGGTAAACAGCACTGGGAGGAACTGCAGCCCTGCCACGTACCGGCTGCTCTGCGTTGTGCCGCCCTTCCTCTGTAACTGGCTCCCAGCTAAACGGCTGCAATCTCCCACCACTTCTCAATTCTCATTTGCTATCCTTTTTCTCTTTGCCAGCTGGTTCCTATGGGACCTGAAATTACACAACTTCCAACAGAGCTGCCATGATTGGGAGGCATGTGACGTGCCAATGCCTATATAATATTCCTGGTGGGAAATATAACTCTGATATCTGCTGAGACTAACAAAGGCTCACTCATACCTACCATGCCTTTCAAGGCACCCTGGAATTGGAGCCTTACCAGCTGTTTGTGGACAGAGAGCTATCCTCCAGGACCTTAACCGTTAGGCACGAGGAGCCAAGAGACAAAGCCATTTACTGCCCGCACTACAGGCACCATGAGACATGCTTAACATCACACAGGACAAGGCTGTATGCCTCAAGCAAGCTCAACACAGAAAATTCAGAGGGCATCCACCAAGACAGAGGGTGTTCAGTGTCATCCTAAACTCCCTCCACTCGTTCATCGGTTCATTCATTCAAAACCAAAGGACCCTCATGGTTTAGAAATCAATATCCTAAGTGCTATGGGAATACTAAGATACAAAACAAGCACTTCTCAAATAATAAAATGTATTCAGCAGTTAACACTTCCTCACGTTTATCTTGCTACACCAGCAGTGAAAATTAAATCCTGTTGAATTACTTGCATCTTTGACCTGACCCATAAAAGTACAGTCCCTGATACCCAGAGCGACAAACGAATTGGACGCACTGAAAAAAATCAAACCCAAGAATTAACATCTTCATCACAGACCCGTGCAAACCTAACATTTCTAACAGCCTGAAAGATTTTAAGCACCTACATATACATATGTAAAATACTAGTAAATTAAATAAATAATCAATAGATAATAGATAGATAGATACATGTGAAAAGTAGGTAGCACAGTAGCAATGATTGAGCTCCCCTTCAGACTTGGAAGCCAGACTTGTTGAATTTTGGATCCCAATCTTCCACTTAGTGAGTCACTAGCTATATGACCTTGGGCAAGTTACTTTATGCCTTGCTTCTCTCAGTTATAAAACAATTATAATAATAATACTTACCTTAGAGGACTGTTGCAAGAGTTAAGTGAATTATTACATGTAATGCACTTAAAGTGTCACTTGGCACAGAGGAAACACAGGAAGTTTTAGCTGCTGTTGCTGTGGATGGTGATGAGATCATGAAGGGTGATTATCACTACATATCTGCATCCCTGTATTGGGGCTGGCCTAGGCCCTCAGCAACTTGATAAAGAATAAGTCAATCTCTTGGACAATTAAGCATTTGTTTTAATATTAGTGTCCCATCTAGTAAGAGCTAAATATCAATGGGAATTCACAGAAATACAATTCAAAAGACTTTCAGGACCTTTGTTACTGGATGCTGATAAATTATTACAGGCTTCCTACATAGAAAAAAGTAAAATCAGTGGAAAATAAGACATTATGAGATATTCAAATAAAACAGTAGCCTGACCCATTAAATGGATAGTGGAATAATTTATACATGTAGAACCAGAAAAAAAGTTAAAGTTGTTTATGAACATAATCATAAATAAGGAATTAGTTCTTTCAACATCGTAAGGCATACTACATTACCTGAAAATTTTCCTATGTCCAAAGAAATTATAAATTAAGTCAAAGTACACCTGACTTTATGGCATCCTAAAAAAACTGTCAAGTGAAGATCATACCATGATTCCAGAAGTGCATAATCTCTACAAAGACACTCGCACATTGGCCTCTGTTTATTCATGGAACCACCCATGAAAACTCCTGGGTGTGAACTGCTGAGCTGAGAACTAGAAATAAGCAGGCCTGTCTTCTCTATTTTCTTTTCTGAAGATGCAGGATCTCCTGCGGCTTCAGATCTTGCTTTTATTCATCAGTGGAAACACTAATCCCCTGCTGTTTTGCTGGCTTTCTCATTTGCAGCCAGCATATGGGCTCATCAGCACTAGTGCCCCCAAGAGCAGTCCTTCAAGTGCACAGAATCGCACAAAACAAGAGGCTTTTCTTGGGATAAAAGAACTAGAGAAGGACCCTTTGCAAAGTTTGGCTTTGGAAATCTGATTTCGAAGTCTTAACCCTGATGGGACAGGCCCAGACTGACACAGTGGTGAGCGAGTGAGTCACTTTCTTTCCAGGTTTTCTCTTCCCTAGGGATACCTTGGGGTTATTTTTAACACAGCCCCCAAATTGCTGAATGCTTACTCAGAAAACTCTGGTTTCCTAAAGGACACTGACAACTCTAGGAAACCTCCTGTATTTTCAAACAGTAAAAATCAGTTCAGTCAACCCTCCCTAGAGCAACCAAAATGCAAAGGCCAATGCCACATCACATGCAATGATGAAACAGATTCTTTGTGACTCTGTCACCCAGATCTCTGATTCTACCACGCTAACAGTCTCAGTAAGAGAAATAATCGTTCCTTTTCCACTACCATCAGAGGGAGAGGAAGTTTGGATAAAGTAGAAGAAAGTTATTAGAGAACAAGGCATTGACTGGAGAACACTGCCCAAGACTGGGTTTCCTGGTCACTTCCTGTAGGGACCAAATGAAGACTGTGACGGAGATGATGATATACTTGGGAGCATCTGTCCCAACCAGCTCATCATCTCACTGGAAGCCCTCTAATCTCCCTATTTGATCCTGGAAGAAAAGGTGAACAAGAAGATTAAAGCCATTTAATAAATGCTCATCAAGTATCCATAAGTCTCAGACTATAGAATTGGAAAGGTTCATTTTTTTTTATTCAACAATATATATCGAGAGTCTACTCAATATGCCAGACACTATCTCAAGAGCTGAGGATACCAAGGCAGGTAACATAAGCTTTCTACCATTCTGGAGTTCACGCTGCAGTGGGGCTTGTAACCTAACAGAGGAACGGAGTCAGACACATATGAAAACAAGACAAGTACCTGGTTGTGATGATTATGGGAGGGTTCCAGAAGGAAGGCACAGACTGGAATTAAGACCTCCAGATTTCAGGATGAGCTGGGTGATGGGAGCCTGGAAAACATCTTAAAGGAGCTGAGCTGAGACTAGATACGGAAAAGTTTATTTATTTACATCACAAGGTCCCAAGTCAGCGACAGAAGCAGAATTACAACTCTAAAACGTCCCCACTTGCCTCCATGCTGTTTTGCTTCACAGCTGCTTCATTCAGTGCCATGCAGCTGGGTAACTGAGTCGCAGATGGAATACTGGCAGCCAAAATTTTTTAGAGACAAATGACACTGTGATTTTCCTTGACACCCATTGAAATTCCTCACTAATTTCCAAAAATATCTTATGTTTGCTTTAAAACAACTAGTGGGGCCCAGACATTTCAGGAAAAACAAATCCAAGAAACAGAGTAATTCCAGCCATCTGAGCATTCTGAGCCCAGATCAGTCAGACGGGCAAAAGCCACTTACTTACTGAAGGCTGTCCTGAGATACCAGGCAGCTGAGATCCAAACTAAGAGAGAGAAATGCAGCTTCCATTCCCTTCATTCACCTCCATTTCTGTTCTTCGGTTGCTTGTCCAACCACCCTAAGCCAGAGCAGAGAAACAGCAGCCAGAAACTGGGCAAACAGCAGTTAATTGCCATACCTAGATGAAGACAAATCGTGGGCAAATATCAGAGTCTGACTTCACTGTTAAAAATGCTTAACATGAGATGTCTGAGACTAATGAGAAAGAGGAATAAAAGGGATTTCCTTCACTAAACTTATCTCCTTTTTAACCCAAAGAACTCAAAGCGGGTGAGAGTAGATGAGTTCTCAAATCAAAGGTAAAGTAGGTCTTAAAACGTCCAATTATAGAGAAAATCAGAAGTTCTGGCACTCTCCCACTGATATTCAAGTGACCCAGTGGATATTTGATACTGAAGACTCAGAGGGGCAGATACCATCAGAGAGAATGGTGCTAGTAGCCAGTATGGGTAGATTTGATCTGACCCTGGGGTCTTTTTGCTTCTTCAGTCCACCTATTGTATCTTCATCCCAACTGGACAAAGGAAAATGGGACTCTAGCTCATATGTGGCTTCCATCCTTAGCTGCAAGAGATGATCCTTTGCCTACGGACACAGAAGTTATTGATTGTGCTCCTTCAATTCTGTGTGTGTTAGTTGCTCAGTCGTGTCTAATTCTTTGTGATTTCATGGACTGAAGTTCACCAGGCTCCTCTGTCCATGGCATTTTCCAGGCAAGAATACTGGAGTGGGCTGCCATTCCTTTCTCCAGGGGATCTTCCCAAGCCAGGGATTGAACCTGGGTCTCCTGCATTGCAGACAGATTCTTTACCATCTGAGCCACCTGAGAAAACTTCAACTCTGATGTGGCTCTATTCATTTCATCCATTTAACCTGCTCAACTTACCTGATCACAGACCTAAGGGCATAGCTCAGCTTCCCTCCTTCTCCCACAGGAATATTCTGTCAGGCTTGGAATGAGAGGCTCTGTATCTCTCCTGGTGACTGGGACTCAGTGACTACGTCACTAACCCAACCATGACAAAGCAGAAGAGATGAGGCAAAGAAACCAACATCTGTGGTGGCCTACCAATGTGTGCCGGGCGTGGGAATGAGTGTCACATGTGTGTTCTCTCATTCCAACCTACAACATCCCTACAAGCTAGTTACTCTACTTGCAGATGATGAAATCAAGATTTAGAGAGGTAGCTTGGCCAGCTACTGGCAAGTTGCAAAGCAAGACTCAAAACTCAGAGCTCTAAGACCTGCCAAGCTAGTGCTCTTTTTATGGGTAATGATATCACCACAGCACCAATGGTGATGTCAGAATGTTCAGTTCAATTCAGTTCAGTCGCTCAGTCGTGTCCGACTCTTTGCAACCTCATGAATCGCAGCACGCTAGGCCTCCCTGTCCATCACCAACTCCTGGAGTTCACTCAAACTCATGTCTATCGAGTCAGTGATGCCATCCAGCCATCTCATCCTCTGTCGTCCCCTTCTCCTCCTGCCCCCAATCCCTCCTAGCATCAGAGTCTTTTCCAATGAGTCAACTCTTCGCATGAGGTGGCCAAAGTATTAGAGTTTCAGCTTTAGCATCAGTCCTTCCAATGAACACCCAGGACTGATCTCCTTTAGGGTGGACTGGTTGGATCTCCTTGCAGTCCAAGGGACTCTCAAGAGTCTTCTCCAACACCACAGTTCAAAAGCATCAATTCTTTGGCACGCAGCTTTCTTCACAGTCCAACTCTCACATCCATACATGACCACTGGAAAAACCATATCCTTGACTAGATGGACCTTTGTTGGCAAAGTAATGTCTCTGCTTTTGAATATGCTATCTAGGTTGGTCATAACTTTCCTTCCAAGGAGAAAGCATTTTTTAATTTCATGGCTGCAATCACCATCTGCAGTGATTTTAGAGCCCAAAAAATAAATCCGACACTTTTTCCACTGTTTCCCCATCTATTTCCCATGAAGTGATGGGACCAGATGCCATGATGTTAGCCACAAGCAATTCCAAGCAGACTCTAGTTGATAGCAGCTATCCTGCTGCTGCAGAGTACCCTGCTACTCCCCTCACCTACAACATGGGCAGAAGACATAGCTTCCCCAGCTTTGGGCTTGGGTTGTTGGCAAATCCTTTCCTGATCTCAGACATCACTAGATGAGCAACCCACCAGTCTCCTTGAGAGTCAGGAGGACCCACAGAGAATCTCTGATTGGATCAGCAGGTATGTTAAGTTTCTCATATTGATAAGCTCTCTGCTGGACACTGAGAATGCAAATACAAAGATGCTATCTTTGTCCAAAAGAATCTTAAAGTCCAATGCAAAAAACAAATTATCAGATAGTTATAATAAAAGTAATAAGTGCCATGACCCAACAAGTTCAAGGAGCCCTGGGGAACACCTACCCTGGGTGAAATGGGAGTGGACAAGAAGGAAGGTACAGTTTTTTCAGGAAGAAAGAGCAGCCACTGCAAAAACTGGGCATATGAGGACTATAATACATTTTCAAACCTGCAAGTCCTTTTTGTCAGCAGAAGTACAGAGCTCAAGTGGACGAGTGGTCAAAAGTGAGACTGGAGAGAGATTAGGAGATCATATGGCGATGACATAGGATCTTCACATTCCCCTAAAAGCCAAGGGCAGTGAATAGGAGTTTCAGCAGAGGTGTGACCTGGTCCCCTTTGGTCTGAACAAAAAATGAGTGTGAAGCCTGCATGGAGAATGGATGAAACAGGAAGCAGGAAGGCCTTTTGGATAGTAGAGTAATTGCTGGCAACCAGGGAAGAAAGCTCCGCCTGAGGCAGGGGTGGCTGTGAGCAGAGGGGAAATTGGGAGCTGCACAGATTCTGAGTGCAGGCAGAAGGACAACTGGCTGGCCGGCTAGCTCCTGCCTGCCCCACCCTTTCCCCCTACAGCTCCTGGAAATGCTCTCCTGACAGAGCGTCCTCCCAACTCTCCAGGCTCAGTTCACAGTTACCCCTTCTGAGTATCCCAAGCAGAAGCAGCTCTTTTTCTGTGCTCCTGGAGTGCTTTGGATCTACCTTTAAAAAAAAAAAAAAAAGGCATTTCACACTCTTTTGCAATTGCTCTGTGTCTGTCTCCCCAAAAAGCTGAGCGCTCTCAAGGCAGAACTTTGCATCCTATGTCAGAAGTTTCCTCTTACGTCTCCCAAATAGCACCTGACCTGTGATGTCATTAGCCCATGTTTGTTGAATAAACAGCCTAATCTGTGGCCTTGCAAGCCTGTCGCTCTCTCTCTGAGGAAGTGGCTAACCCCCAGCCACCCTTACAACGGACAAAACGTCCCATGGCTAGACAGCAGCTAATCTGGGCAGGGACAGGCAGGAGACCAGCACACCGCAGAGTCATCCCCATAAAGCCATGCTGTGGACCTGTGCCCTCTTCCACCTGGCCATCTGCTGGGCAGGTAAGGACAAGCTGATGGGCCTTTTACTCTTCAGGAAAATCAGGAACAGTTTGCTGGGGTCAAAGGGAGCGCATTGCTGAGTATGGCTCTGAAACTCCTCCCCGTGTGACGGAGGAACTTCTCTGAGGCCTCTCTAACTTGGGGCTTTCCCTTTCAGGGGTCTCTTTGGATGTAATTTTGGAATCAGAGACCAAAACTCTGACTGTCCTCCTTGGGGAGCCTGCCACCTTCCGTTGCAACGTAACTGGAGGGAACTGGAAGAACTATCAGATGAGTTGGTATAAGAGGAATGAGAATAATGTCTTAACTTTGGTATACAGACTAAGCAATAACTCTAATGAAAATGTAAGGGGTGGTTTCAAAGGGAAAATTGATACTTCAAAAAATCAATACGTACTCAACATTCAAAAAACAACAATAAAAGATGTTGGAACTTACTACTGTGGATCCGACACCCACAGTGCTACAGTCCTGATTCTGATCGCCTCAAATCTCCCTGAGTCAAACCAAGGCAGCAGATCCAACAAGAGACCATCTTTGGCTAAAATAAGTACCACCCCTGAGGTGAGACCACTTTTTAACCTCAACAGGAACATCTGATAAGAGAGTCAGGAGTTGAGTTGGGGCCTTATCTTTGTAGTTGGTGAAGAGGGACTTTCTTTATCAGCCAAAGTGGTCAGAAAGGTCTGTTAGGGTTTGTACAGGGAGACCAAGGGGACCCTGCTTCTCTCTCACAGACTCCTGAGAAAAGACTAGGGGGAAAAAAACAGCTTTCAATACTGAGAAGTTCCTCTCATTGTGGAGAGGCTGAGAAGAACATATTTCTACTCTAGGGAGTGCTTGCTGTAGCTCATCCCAGAGTCTTTATCATGAAAGACTTTGTGTGCATAAACCAGATAAAGCAGTGATGGTTTTCCATTACCATCCTAATCAAAATTTCCAAAGCTATTAGAGATAGCTTTAACTCCTAGTCTGTGATGAAGGATGACTACAGTCATTTTCTGAGATGCTCCCTAACTATTTCAGGTATTGAATGTTTTATATCTTCCCTTAGCAACAGAGGAGCCCAGGGGACTCACGGGGAATTCAGGGAGGGATAACACATGGCCTTCTGTTATGTGGGTTGCCAAGAGAGATTTTGGAGACAAATATTTGTGGCAATGTGGGATTTCTGAGGTGGTCATAAATCAACTGAATTAAAAAAAAAAAAAAAAATAGACCCCTGAGTCACAAGTTGAAATGGAGGAGACTGAAGTATCTGGAACTAGAGGAAGTCAAGGCCTGGAGGCACCACTGAGCAAACTGAAGGGCAGGAGGGATTAAAGACACAAACATTTCATAATCATCAAGGGAGTGCTTTCATCCTATTGGCCTTAATAGCCATCTCTTTGTTTTTCTGCTCAAGTATCTATCTGTCTGGAATCCTCTGTGTACATAAGGTTAAAAGTTAGGCATTAGGATACAGAGTAGATGTGAATGTGAAAACTACAGCTTTCCTCATGCCTTCTTCCCAATATTCTTTCCAATGTTATCTTCATCGCACATTTAGTTACAGGGCACTTACTGTGTTTATAATATTGGTATAGGTCATGGGAATAGAAAGAGTTCTGTGTTATCTTCTATTTTAAATTGTATTCTCATCAATGGATTTATAATTTATGTTAGAAGACAGAGCATTAGAAATTACAACTAGAGATATGAATAAATGATTAAAAAATACTAGCAAGTACAATCTAACAGTGAGTGCTGTGACTTCACATGCAGTGTTCCAGGAGTTCATGAAAGGACAATCAGTATGAGAAAAGTTTCCTAGGATAGCTAAGGTTTGCAAAAGTTGGGACTTGGATAAGTGGGAAGGAAGAAGAAGGATATTTCAAGGTGAGTGTACTAGGTATCTACCTTTATACAATGAATTACTACAACACGGAAAGGTTCAAAGCATTTATTATCTCACAGTTTCTATGGGTCCAGAATCCAGGTGTGTCTTAGCTGGGTCCTCCAGGGTCTCCCATCAGGCTGCAGTCATCTCAAGCATCTGCTGGAAGAGAATCGACTTTCAAGTTCACTCATGTGGATGTTGGCAGAATTTGAGTCCTCATGTAGACTTCTCCACAGATTCCATCATAGCATGGTACTTACTTCCCTACAGCAAAGGAAAGAAAGCATCCAAGGTGGAAGGCACAGTCTTTTGGAAACAATCTTAGCAGCGACATTCCATCACATCTGCCACATACCATTTAGTAGAAATGAGTCAGTAAGTGCAGCCCATACTCGAAGGAAGGAGATTATATGAGAGCATGAATGAATACCAGGAGGTAGGGCTCATTGAGGGCCGCATCAGAGGCTTCCTACCACCAGGGATTAATGCAGCAGAGCAGGGAAAGAGAGAGCAAAAACTCTGCTTGAGACCAAATTGTTTAAACCCTCCTGGCTACACGACCAATACTAAGAGAGATTGTTTCCAATCCAATTATGAACCCAGTCTACAAAGATTCTAATTCGGCATATCTGGGGGCAGGCCTAGGTACATGTATTTATAACAAGGACCCTGGGTGATTATGATGCAGGTAGTACAAGGACATGTCTGAGAAATTCTGCTATAAGCAGAAAAAGAACTGTTGGATATATCCAAGTTCTTCTGCCCTGATGACAGAGAAATGGGCATTAGATATGATCAAAGAATCTCTTGAAAATAGTTTTTAATTCCAACTGCATATTTGACTTACTTGGGAAACTCTTTGAATATACCAATGTCTGGAATGTATCTGGAGATTTTGATTGCACTGGTGTGGGCATAGAGCTCTAGCTCCCAGGTACTTCAGCCTCCCCTCCCTGTCCCCTTCTCTTCCCCTTTCTGGTCTAAGACCTCCTGTTCCATATGTGGTCTCTGGACCAACATCATCACATCACCTAGAGGTGTCAGAATGTAGAATCTCAGGTCCATCCTAGGTCTACTGAATCAGAATCTGCATTTTCTCAAGATTCCCTAGATGAATTATATGCATATTAAGGTTTGAGAACCACTGGTCTTAAGGACCCCCTCTTTATTGAAAAATTTCATGGAGACATGTAAATCAATTTTTCACAAATGTCACCCAAGAATCTATTTTTGTAAAAAGTTCCTGAAGGGACTCTGATGTGCAGCCAGGTGTGAGACTCACAATAAGCAATCAGTCATCCTCAAATCAGGTTACAGATTATATGTGTTACTAATATAATAAATGGTCTCATTGAGGTGCTATTGTGTCCTTGTATGCTCCTTGGAAGAAGGCATTACATAAATTCTATGTATGACCATTTCTCATTTATCCACAAGCAGATTAGGAAATGAATTAATATTTATTGAGTCAGTGTACTCTTTAACACACCATGTGACCTTCCTGAATTATCTATTGCAACCCAGGACCTTGTGTTACGCACCTTCACCTCAAAATCTAATCAGAAAAATAAATAAATTTTTAAAAAAAACATGAATCATTAGTGTCTGATTAAGTCTGATGGGGAAGAAAAGGGATGGAAGATAAGACCATGTGTCTCTAGTTGTCCGTTCCTCTTGCAGGATGGATGAAAACATGAAGTTCTGGCCCATATTGGGCTGAGACAACTCAGAACCTGAGACGGGAATGGAGTGAGCATGAAAAACAGAGCCTGGAGCCAAGGAAAAGGGACATTTGAGGGGAAAGCAAGCAGACTGCCCAGTAACAATCTGAGAGAGTCTGGGCACAAAACAATGAAAAAAGAAACCAGACAAGAATTGAAAGTAAAGACCTAGAGAAATCCCTGAACTTACCAGGAGGCAGATAAGAAAGCCTTTTACATAATACTTTAAGCCTCGGACGTGGTGAAGATCGGGCCACCAAAAGCTCTAGTATAGTATGAGCATGACCAAGTGTTTCTGCAGAAATCCAAGAGCCAAATGAGTGATATGAATGTCAGCAAATATTTTTGTATTGTCCTAGTTCTTCCCTACTGCACTGGTAGAGGTGATTGAGGGTTGAATAAATTTATTTTATTGTTATCCCTATTATCCTGCTTTCTGTGATTTTTATCTAGCATGAAAATGGATCACTTGAAAGAGTTCAGAACAGTAAAGAGAAATCCCAGAGTGTCTGAAAAAGTCTCTGAAGTCAACTGTCAGGGAATACAATAAGCATGCCACTTCCACCAGGCTCCCAAGCAAAAGAGTCCCTGGGTATCCATCCTGTGTGGCTAGAAATGAAGGATATGATGGTTTAAAAGGTGCAAGAAGTTACCATGTAAAAAAGAGAAAAAATTAAAAAATTAAAAAAAGAAGGTACCTTATGTCCAAGAACAGTGGCATCCATTGGCTGCACTTACAAAAACAAGTCATTCAATATCCGGAAACCACAGTGTGGAGTAAGAGGCAAAAAGGAAAAAAAGAGAGAAATCAGAGTACACTTCTTCCTCTGCATCAAACCAAGGAAGAAAATGTCATTTCAATCATGAGGTGTCACAACCTTAAAGAAATGACTCATTACAGAATCCTGAAAGTGCCCAGGGAAGATACAGAAAGGGGCTGAGTGAGGAAATGGACTCATGGAAATCCAAGCTGTGACCTTCAGCCTAAACAATTAAGAGTTTAAACAGAAAATTAGAATCGTTGAATTTGAAAGCCGGAAGGGATCTTAAAGGTCAAGTAGGAATCTCTCCATTCAATTTACATGTTCATTAAATATTGATTGAGTAAATGATCATTCAGTCTCAAGTATTTTCGATGATAGTCCTTACATTAAAAAATCCCTTCTTATTGCAGATCAAAGTCTGCCTCCCTGTAACTTTATTATGTTGGTCTTTGTTACACATTGTGAACCATAACACACTAAGTTCAACCCTCATATTTTCAATTATTTGAAGACAGCTATCATATCCAACCTCCAAATCCTCATTTCTTGATACCAAATTCTCAACCATTCCTCCTTACTCTCTCATACATGTTGAACGCTTTCAAGGAAAGAATACAAGTTCAATATATTTTTCTTTTCCATACAATTCTCAATACAATGACTACCATATAGTGGGTAGTTAATAAATATGACTTGACTATGAATAGATGAAGTATGTATTCACCTCGTATGTATTCATTCTATGTATCCTGGTTGTTTAGCATATCCATGTAGATGCTTCAAAATTCCCTCAGCAGAACTCCAAGGCTTAAGTCAAGAACTTTGCTTTAAACATGATCCTTTCCCAAGGTTTCCTACCTTACATCTCATCTCAAATCCATGAACGTCTCTTCATCCTCCACCACTAACACCTGGATCCAAACTACCATTTTCTCATGAAATGTTTCATCAGCCTTTTGAACAAGCTACCTGGTCTCTGGGACCTTTCCATATATCCTCCCTACAGTAGCCAATGTGATCCATTCAAAATACAATCACAGTCATGTCAGATCCCTGATTTAAAATCCTGTAAATTACTTCCCATTGCTTATAAGCAAAATACCAAAATCCTTAAAGAAACCTCTAATACTCTGCACAATTTGACCTCTTCTCACCTCCACTTCCAGTACCTCTCACCTTCTCTCCTTCCATTTTCCATGCTCCTGTTAAACAGGTCTCCTCCAGTTACTTAAATGCACCCCAGGACCTCTGCACATAGTGTTCCCTCCCTATGGAATGCATCTTCTGTTTCTTCATCACTTATTTAACTCCTATTTATCTTTTGGATCAAAGTTTACACATCAGTTCTTCATATGTGTCAAGATATCCCAGCAAGTTCAGATTTGGGGTTCTAAATATGCATTCATATTTCTGTCTGTAATATATTTCACTAATCGAATTAATGTTTAGTTTCTCATTAGTTTGAAAGCTCTGAGACACCCAGGAATCTATCTGCTCTTGCTTATCTTAAACCTGATAAATTGCAAAAATAAATTTCTATGAATAATTAGATGACTGTCCTAGATTCCAGAATTTCCCAGAATTTGGTGATCATCACTGACTCTGGGCTGCAGGCAGGTCCCCAAGCCTTGCTATATTCTCACTTTGCAGTGGTCTTGAAGTCTCCAGAGTCACCCTGTGCTACAGACCAATTGTTCTCAGAGACCAGTGATTTCCATCCTTTCT
Source organism: Bos taurus (assembly GCF_002263795.3). Lineage (NCBI taxonomy): Eukaryota > Metazoa > Chordata > Mammalia > Artiodactyla > Bovidae > Bos > Bos taurus. Next base: position 22,499,233 of record NC_037337.1, on the reverse strand, counting down.
CTAGTTGTCTGATATACTCAAGAGCCTATTTCAGGGTACACTGGACAACTGAGATGGTCATAGGATCTACCCTCTGTAGATTTGAGCCAGTTCCCACACAGGGACCTGGGACAGGGAAGCAAAACCTGCCCAGAGAAACTGGCCAGCTATAAGAAATCAGAGGGGCCAATATGATGATACTCTTCTCAGTGACTCCTGACTGGGCTTCTGATGAGCCTTTTTGGTGTTTTGGATTTGGGATGGGTATTTTCAGTAGCTATATTATTAAAATGCACAAGTCTGTAATTATGGGGATGGATACCCTCATCCCTCAAATATGTACTGAGCACGCACAATATTCCTGGTGCAGTGCCACATGCTGAGCCATAGAAACTGTCAAGGCTCAATTCCTGTCCTCAAGGTGCTCTTCCTAGTGGGAGAAACAGACAAGAAATTAAAGACATTAACAGAGGAAGGAGCACACAGCTGTGAGAACATAGAGCGGGAAGTGATGGCCTAGAGCTGGGGATGGCTTCTCATAGGAAGTGAGGTGAGCTCCTAACAGAGAAAACACTACTTCCTTGAAGAAATATATGCTTGGAAGATGACCAAGATGACCCGAAGATGACCCAGGAAGGAAGATGAAAACCCTTGATAGCTAAGTATATACATGCACACGCACACACACATACACACACACACACACCTTTAAACTGATATCTACAGTTTAAACAAACAAACATACTCAAAACAGATGGAAATTTACTGAACTTAGGCTAGACACAGTCTCTTTTTGTGGGGAAGCTAATGTCTATCAGAATTTTCACAGGGGCTCTTTAACCACAGATGCAGCAAATTCCCTGCCAAGCAAAGCTTAGAGATTTCCAAAGTACCACTGCTGTGCACAGCACAAAACAGACCAGCTAAATGGGAATGGCATGGATTGAGGAGATAAAGATTTAAGAAAAGCAAACAGGAAAGGGGGAGGGAAAGAACATTTCCTTGGATAATGGTCACTCCTTCCAACTTTTTGTTCTTATTGAAGAGCCTTCCCAAACCTCAGAGATTTCCCAGAATTTAGTGATATGGGGCACACCCATCCCGCTAATGGGAACTATGAGGAAATGTGGAGAGACTATTAGGAAAGCAATGTAGAAGCTTGATATTACTTCTGGATTTACATGGATGTAGTAAATAAAATTGTCCTTATTATTAGTTCAGTTTCGGTTATTTCAACTTTGAACCAGTTTTTGTAAATTAGTGAAATGCTAAGAATAATAAATTTGTGCACTTTTGCTTTGCATATCCACCTGATTTTATTTAATTTATAATAATTTAACGCAAAACTATCAATTATCTTTATTCACCTTAACAATGTAATTGAAATGTCAAAGGAAAAAAACAAAGTAGCTGAGACACCAGGGAAGCCCAGCGCACTCTACAGGGAGGCAGACAGTGCCAGTGGGACTAGTTATGAGCATTCGCTTCTGTGTGTCCTTTGACTTCCTTCATTCAGTTTGAAATATTGAGATTTCCTCTCAGATATGTCAGCATCTGTAGTCTACACTAAGTCTACAAATCTCTATCTAAGCTGATGGAGTCGTCTCATTTTATAGAGTTGTTTCTCGCCAGAGCAAAGGTCTAACTTTTCTCCAGTGAAATATAAAAAAATTCAGCTACAAACTGAGCCACTGTGTTTTCTGCTTCTTCCCCAGGATTGTCTCTCTTTTGGGAGCTCTGGAAAGAAACTCATATTTATAGCAGCCTTCCATATTTCCCTCTTTGTATTTGTCAAGTCTGCTGCAGTAACAAACAGCACCAATACATCAATAACTTAAACATTTTTTTTTGTTATTCCTACTTTTACTACAAGTTGGTGGCTTCAAGGTGCCTGCTAAGCTCTGCTCCCTGCATCTTCTTATTCCAGCATCCAAACTGAAAGATGGCTCACTATTTGGGACACACTGTTCTCATGACAGAGGAAGAAGAACAAAAGAGCCGCTGGCAGAAACTCAGAGTGCTCCTCAGAGCATCTGCTTGGACATGACATACATTATGTCCACCCATGTTCATTGACCAAAGCCTTTGGGCCACACTCAAACTCAGCTGGGCAGAACTCATACCCCTCCCTCAGAAGGTGCCATAGGAAATGAAGCAACACAGGAATTGATCATCTTTTTCAAATAAAAGGGAGGATCAAATACTTGTGAATATAATTGAATATAATAATAATGATACAACCTACCACAGCTTTTGACTCCATTCATGTCATTTGTATCCAACATGCAGAATTTTTCCCCACATCAATTAAAAAGGAATTTGGCATATATATACCTATGGCTGATTCATGTTGATGTTTGGCAGTAACCAACAAAATTCTGTAAAGCAATTATTCTTCAATTAAAAAATAATTTTTTTAAAATGAATTTGATATTTTTTTTCTTCTTAGAAAAACTCAGAGACCACACTTGCCAAATTGTTCTTCAGAATGTCACTATCCTTCAAGATGTTAATGGCTATGAAGCAATTAAAAAGGATCCCATAGTCAAATAAGTTTGGCAAATGCTCTACCTTAATAGATCTCTATTAGCATTCACAATTCTTTCTTAGCATATTGTGTGCTCTGAGAACTCCTACTGTAAAGATGCCTACTTAGCCAGAACCAGATTCAGAGAATCCTTTCTATTAATGGCATAACCATTAATATCTCATGAGATTCTAGTGGGCTTCCTGATAGCTCATTTGGTAAAGAATCTGCCTGCAATGCAGGAGACCCTGGTTCATCTCCTAGGATGGGAACATCAGCTGGAGAAGGGATAGGCTACCCACTCCAGTATTCTTGGGCTTCCCTTGTGGTTCAACTGGTAAAGAATCTGCCTGCAATGCGGGAGACCTGGCTTTGATCCCTGGGTTGGGAAGATCACCTGGAGAAGGGAAAGGCTAGTGGCTACACTGCTCTCAAGGATTATGAGAGAATCGCCCAGTGGATTCTTACTGTTTTCTTATTCCTGGGCATCCAGGTTGAAGGACTAGTGATGATGAGAGGGGTTATGCCTGAAGCCAGTGGGTCTGTACAGGCCTCCAAAAGGAGGCCTGCATTCTTGCTAAAATCTTACTCGATGTTAGGAATATGAAGATGCTATTCGGATACTATTTTTTTGCCTGCTTAAGCACACACACCTTGGACCGGCTTTAATTCTTCCTTTATGCATCAAATATATCTTGAGTCCTTTCTGTGCCAAATGCCACGCCAGATATGTTTGAGTACATGTTTGAGCCAAACAGAGGCCTTGCCCTCCTTAAGATAAGAGGAGACAGACATAAAGCAGATCCGTTGGATTTTCCAGGTAAGAATTGCCATTTCCTTGGGTTGCCAAGGATTGCCATTTCCTTCTCCAGAAGATCTTCCCGACCCAGGGATTGAACCCAGGTCTCCCACATCGTAGGCAGATGCTTTACTGTCTGAGCCACCAGGGAAGTCAGGAATAAATAGCCAACAACTATACAACCTCTCAACTATGTACTTTACCACCGGCCATCCATTTTTCCTTTTTTATTTTTATTGGAATATAATTGCTTTACAATGTTGTGTTAGTTTCCGCTGTACAAAGAAGTGAGTCAACCATACATATATTCCCTCCTTCTTGGACCTCCCTCCCACCACCACCCCCATCCCTCATCTAGGTCATCACAGAGCACTAAACTGAGCTCCCTGTCTTACAGGGTAGCTTTCCACTAGTATTCACACATGGCAGTGAATATATGTCAGTACTACTCTCTCAGTTCATCTCTCCCTTCCCTTCCCTCCCCTTATCCGTAAGTCCATTCTGTCTGCGTCTCTATTCTTGAGCTGCAGTGCTTTCCATGCTTAGCTTCTGAGATGTTGTACTTTGCTGATTTTCCTCTATATCACTGGCCTCTCCTTCTCAGTCCCCTTGCTGACTCTTCTTTTACCCAGCTTATGAATATGGAGCACCAGGGGCCCTTGTCTAGGTCCCTCTTCCTTTCTGTATCTTCCCCTAGGTGATCTCATTCACACTCACAGAGTTGAATTCCACAGACGTGGTCAAGGCTCCCAAATTAATATCTCCAATGCAAAACTCCCCTCTGAGGATAAGATCTCCCCCCAGTTGAACCACCTTAGCACTTAACACCTCTCTCTCTTTTTTAAATTCATTTTTTTTCTCTGCACCTAACTCTCTTGAGTCATTTCATGTTTTCTCTCTTTTTCCATGATTGTTTAGAAACTTCCTTTATGCTCCTCCTAATTTATAAACCCCTTGAGGGTAGGAATTCTTAGTCTGTTTCATCTCCAGTTTCTACGGGGTGTTGCATACTAAGTGTTTAATATATGATTATTGAATTTAATGTGTGAGCTGAATTTCTGCTTTAGGGATCTCTGACACACAGCCAGTAATGAAAAGGAATATTTTATTTAAAGAAATAATGCCTCATCCTTTCTGTATTTCCAAATGAACAACCTCAGATGAGAGAACACAGCTACATACTTTGACATGAGGTGAATACTTAAATTTAAAAATGCTAAATGCAGCCAATATCATCCCTTGTGGTCACCGGACCTGCCACAAAGGTTTTATATTAATAAATTGCCTATATGCCACAGCCCATCTGGCAAGGCTGGTGTGTCAGTGCCCATTCGTATCTGCTCCCTCCTTTGAAATGAAAAGATAAAAGAAAAGGACAAGGGTTTGCCTAAAACTCTCCTATCCAACTAGAGCAAGGGTTCAACCACATAATGCTGATTCCTTGATTTAGATTCAGAACCAGAGGAGGACAAAAGAGGCAGACCCCCTGGATTCCAGGAAGATGCTTCACCAGCTGCTCTAATAGCTTGTGGCAACTGCACCTCTGCTCCTTCATCTGAATTTTGATCCTGTTCTTTTCCAAGCTCTCCCCAAGACCTCTTCCACCCATCAAAATCAGCTCATCTCATATACCTTTAGAAGAAAAGAGGACTGATGGAAGCTAAGGGTTGTCTAGAGAAAATCCAAGAGCCTGTGTGCACTTGATGATCTGCTAAAGTAGGTTGGGGGTCAGGATGACCATACAGAGAGGCCCTGATTATAATGTAGACATGACCCCACAGCCCCTTGGTATGTGTACACAGAAGCTGTTTTTACTAATTGTGGTTGCCCTGAAAAAATTTGTCCTTGGCCTCCACATGCTTGAAGCTTAGGGTTTAGTCTTTCAAAATGAGAGGAAAATCGTCTGGATTACCTTTCTTCCATAAAAATAAATATTTTTCAACTACCGTGGCATTTTAAACTCTATTTTCTTTTCTTGCTAGTTTCCTTCCCCTATCACACTTCCCTGAATAAACACAGATTGTGCTGTAATATTTATTAACAAAGGGTTCTCTGGGCCGACAGTGGTTTTAGGAATTCTACCGGGCATTCAGTATGCTGTCCAGCTGAGTCCCCAGCCACGTGGTAAGTCAACACAAACACAGCAGATTGTGAGCAGAGGCAACAGTTCTCCTCCTAGCACACCGCAGTCTCTGGGTCACCAATCTGGAACTTGAGCTGGCATGTCTAAAAATAAGGTCTTCTGACAGAGACAGACGATTGTCTGTCAGTTGAGTCTTGCAAAAACATCCCCTTTCCCTGTGCTCTTCCAGCCCATCTTCTTGGCGTGCGCCCTTCCCTCTGCATCTTTTGTTTTCCTGTATCCCTGGTTTCTCCCTGCAGCCTGGACACTGAGGTCGGTTTAGATTGATGTTGTGTGCTCTGTCACGGGCCGCGATTTCACTCACAGTTCTGCTTCCGTCTGACAGATGCTGAGGTTCTTCCTCACGCGGGACTGTCTCACTGCATGGTTCTTCCTTCACTCTCCTTTGGTAACATCCCAGTCCACAGTCACTTCTCAGTCACACATGTGTGCAAACTCTCAGACTCCTTGGCAATTAAAGCCCTGCCAACTTGAGTAGCTTGTATTTCTATTCAGTATTCTTTTCATTCACTCATACCAAGTGTTCATTATGCAGCTCAGTGTTAACAGCCCTTTAACTTGTCACTTCCATGATTAATATAACAGCACTTGCATTCTAAACTAGACTTGAACACAGCGACACCGTGGTCGTCATTAAACAACCACTTGTAACTATTGTGTCCCCAGCCGTGGTGAATATGATATATGGGTAACAGTGTATTTACCCCAGTCCTTGGCCCTATACCCACGCCCACTTTCTCCCAGAGACTCGTCACAAACCCCACATAACCAACGAGAATGTTAGAGTTACAGAGGGTATGGCAACAGGGCAGAAGCAAATGCAGAGTGGGTGCCGTTCCTGGGACATGGCAAGCGTTATGGTAACCCAAGCTCCTATCAGACCAACATCCACTCACATACTAACTTTCCCACTTCATTGGTTTCAGAGTCTCTTTTTCCAGCCCCCAGAGCTACCTCCTGGCCACTTTTTTTAATCTACCCAGCTACCTTCCCCAAAGCACCTCAGAGTGTCAGGTTTTTCTTCCATTGTTTCCTCAGCTCTATATCTTTAGAGCTGACAGCGTGTTTGAGCATTCTTTCAGACTCATTCCCTATTCCCATCCAACCTGTGATAAAACTAAGCAAAAGATGCATTAGTTCAGAGCCCAAGAGGTAGGAGATACCCTGGAGCTTTTTTGGGGCTGGAAGACCAATCAGAAAAAGCATGGATGACACAAGCGTTTGCTGGTGGCTGTGGGAGCCACAGGCTGTTCTGGCAGCTGGGCCACCACACCCTTCTCCCAAGGAAGAGAAAGTGAGGCCTCTCCATCTTGGCATTTCGCCTCCTCTGGCAGCACAGCCCCAACCCAGAGAAGAGGGGCATCTCAGTATCTCTTGCTTGAAGTAGAGTGGGAAGCGTTCACCCTCAGGGGAGGCCTCAGCTATTTCCTCTCCCTTTGATTGGAGGATAAAGGGTTTGGTTTGCTTCCCTGTGGAAGGTAAGGCAGGGGATTTCCCTGGGGTTCTGGGAGCGCCCAGTACTGTCACCGCCCTCTGCCTTGGGCCCCTTGGCAGGTTAGAGGATGTAAGATGTATAAGATCTTAATTCTACATGGCACCCAAGTTACAGAATTTGAGCTCCTTAAAGGCATGGAAACACAGACATTCTACTCATAAGCTCTCATCTCCAAAGGAGAAAAAAAAAATGTATCTTCTCCCTCTCTCTGACTTGTTCCCCAGTTCTACTGCCAAATAAGAACCTTGAGCAAAATATTTTTCTCCCTTTTAGGGGAGGAGAGTCGGGGTGCTTTTTCTTATGTGCAGAGAAATATTGCAGAGGGGAGGGCTTCTATTCCAAGCCTGTAAAACAAATAACCTCTGGGCCCAATCCAGGTTTTTCCAGCTTTTTCCTCTCTATTGGATATTGTTGGATGGAAGTACAAAATTACCATTGTTTTGGGTTTGCTATTTTATAAATAGACAAAGGCATAGGATTAGCCTCTTATCAGCATGAACAGCTCTGTTCTGGCCTCTCCATGTTCCACCTGAGGACCACCAGACCCCCACGGTGATCCAGCAGGCAGGGGAAAAGAAAGAGGAGTTCCAGAGACAGCAATAAATTTACATTCTACCCACAGCTCTCGCTGTGGCAGCAATCTTCACTGTGAAATCAGCAGTTTCAGGAGAGCAGAAGGTAATTCAGCCCCTCCAAAACCACGTGGCCACTTCAGGGCACTGCACACATTTTCACTCTTTATGGCAGGTCTCCTTGGATGACTGTGCTCTGTTGTGAGCCTGGGAATTACAGGACAGAATCAAGGAAAGAAAGAGGGAGGGAGAGTGGGAGGAAGAAAGGGAAGAAAAAGAGAACACACAATGAAACACATCAAGAGCCCATTACCCTGTGGGTCTGGTGAGCTGCGGGCTGCGTTCCACCTCAAACACACAGAGATGTGCTGTCCGCAGCCAGCACACTCTCCTGGCTGAATTCATTCTCTCAGGAGGAGGTCAAGTAGGGTATAATTCAGATCTTGACAGTCAGGGCAGAATTAAGAGGAAGAACCAAGAATCATAGACTTCGCTCATTTTAATCGGCAGAGAAGGACCCAGAAGGACACGGACAAAAGCGCTTAACAACTGTTTACTAAACACCTACTTAGTGCCCAGCACTGCTGTAAGGGTTCAGGGCAACCGGGAGACAGCTGAAGCTGACCTCAACAGGCCCTCATGCCCTCTGATTCATAGGAGGTGGGCAGTGAGCCATCACCAGAGAGGAGAGTTATTGAGGGCCCTCTCTTGGTCCTGGAGAAAAGGATAAGACTGACAGACTGTCCCAGTCATAGGTGACATATGGCCACAGGTTTTGGCTTGTCCCTGAGGCCAACACTATAATAAGCCTTCACTGCACTATAAGGTCTATTCTTTGTTTTACTAAATGATCCTCTAACACAGTGGTTTTCAACCCTAGCTGTACATCAGAATTAACTAGGGAGTTTTCTTTATATCCTGATGCCTGGACCTCATCCCAAACCAATTAAATCTGACTCTCTGTGGGTAGCACCCAGGCTTCAGTATTTTTCAAAACTTCCCAGAGGATGCCAATGTGAGGCCAAGATGGAGAACCACTCATCAAGGTGGAGGTGATTGTGCTACTTACCTTTCCAGTTTTCCTCTGCCTCTATACTCCTTTTGTCTAAGCTGTTATATTTCCTCTTTATTTTTAGTTTGTTCTACTTTGTCCTTTCAATAGCTAATTCTACAATACCCCATTAAACCTTTTTTCATGCTTTAACTTTGCTCTCTCTCATTTAATTTGCATTGCCCGCTCCACTTACTCCATCTTCCCATTAAGCTTATTTTGTGCTGTGCTGTCTCTAGTATAGCATAGCATCGACACTTACAGGGCCCTTGACATGAGCAGAGTACTACAGGAGACACTTAACTGCTACTAGAAATTAAATCCAATGCAATCATATTTTCCATTAAATCCTGTGTGACAGTTATGGGCCCTGGTCCTGCGGAAGATGGGCATTTTGGCAAAGTCTATCTCCCTTTCTAGGAAGCAGCTCCCCGGGTACATAAATAAAAGATTCAAAATAAATATACTGCAACAAAAAATAAAAGGAACATCCACAACTAGGGGCGAAGGAAGATTAAAAGCTGTCTGAATCTAAACAGTACATGTGGCCTGCCAAAATATTGGCCTCACTCTACGAGGGAGATGCTGCCATTTGCAGCAGAAAGAAAAGGCCCCCAGATTGTCTGTAAAACTGGTGAAGCTGTTCTCTGGGGGAAGAACATCTGCTGATTCGAGCTCATTTGCTCGTTGTCCACAGGCAAGCCCAAGAGCAGGCAGGCGAGTGGCAGAGGCACTGAGGACGAGATGAGGAAGAAAGGGCGGGGAGACAGTCCCAGAAGCAGACTCTTCAGAACTCAGGGGAAGTCACGCAGCACATCTCCTGCCACTCGGGTAGGAGCCGCCTTGGAGCCTCAGAACTGCAAATCTGCAGCTTCTTCTTGGGCCAGGTGAGCCCTGAAGAGCCCGAAATGTTGTTACCCTCAAGGAGCCTGGCCTGGCACTGAGCCCACCATAGAAGCCAGTGGATGTTTGCCCAATAAGTGGGTGAATGGAAAAATGACTTCCCTGATGAAATGACTCCTGGGAGAGACGATGAGAAGACGAAACTGGAAGGTGGCTCTGTTATCCCACTCAGATACTTTAGTCCCTTGATGCTCTGCTGGGGCTCCTCTCTCTTCTTTTCCTTTGATTTTGTTTTTCAGGAATCAAGTCAGATGTCTTGTTGGAGCAAGAAGAGATGTTTGTTTCTTTTAGAGAAAGCGATGTTTTGCAGTGCCAAATGACAGGGGCAGGGAAATTAATAATTTCATGATATACTGGTGTCAGAGGAACCAAGATGCTCCCTGAACTTTATATACCAATGAGGAGACTTCTGTGGCCCCAGTATCCAGAACAACTTTACTTGCAGAGGCCAGTTCTCCATGGAGATTCTTGAAACTACAGTGAGAGAGGAGGGACTTACTATTGGATGCCCTCCTCACGGTGCAACTCCTCTGGCTCTGCATGTGTGCGTGCGTGTTAGGTCACTTCAGTCAGTCAGTCAGTTCAGTCACTCAGTCGTGTCCAACTCTTTGTGACCCCATGAATCGCAGCATGCCAGGCCTCCCTGTCCATCACCAACTCCCGGAGTTCACTCAGACTCACATCCATCAAGTCAGTGATGCCATCCAGCCATCTCATCCTCTGTCGTCCCCTTCTCCTCCTGCCCCCAATCCCTCCCAGCATCAGGGTCTTTGCCAATGAGTCAACTCTTCACATGAGGTGGCCAAAGTATTGGAGTTTCAGCTTTAGCATCATTCCTTCCAAAGAAATCCCAGGACTGATCTCCTTCAGAATGGACTGGTTGGATCTCCTTGCAGTCCAAGGGACTCTCAAGAGTCTTCTCCAGCACCACGGTTCAAAAGCATCAATTCTTTGGCGCTCAGCCTTCTTCACAGTCCAACTCTCACATCCATACATGACCACAGGAAAAACCATAGCCTGGACCAGACGGACCTTTGTTGGCAAAGTAATGTCTCTGCTTTTCAATATGCTGTCTAGGTTGGTCATAACTTTCCTTCCAAGGAGTAAGCGTCTTTTAATTTCATGGCTGCGGTCACCATCTGCAGTGATTTTGGAGCTCCCAAAAATAAAGTCTGACACTGTTTCCGCTGTTTCCCCATCTATTTCCCATGAAGTGATGGGACCAGATGCCATGATCTTCGTTTTCTGAATGTTGAGCTTTAAGTCAACTTTTTAACTCTCCACTTTCACTTTCATCAAGAGGCTTTTTAGTTCCTCTTCACTTTCTGCCATAAGTCACTTCAGTTGTGTCCAATTCTGTGCAGCCCTATGGACTGTAATCTGCCAGGATCTTTTGTCCGTGGGATTCTCCAGGCAAGAATACTGGAGTGAGTTGCCACACTCTCCTCCAGGGGATCTTCCCAGCCCAGGGATAAAACCTTCGCCTCTTATGTCTCCTGCATTGGCAGGTGGGTTCTTTACCACTAGGACCACCTGGGAAGCCCCTGGCTCCGCACAAGTTACAGCAAAGCCTACTCTTCCCATCTTCCACAATGATCTAAGGGTAGGTCTCCCTGTAGATCAGTCACAAGGTGTACCCATGCATATTATTTTAAGACTGAATGAGGCAGCATTATCCCCATTTTACTGTCTAGAAAACTGAAGCTTAGCAAAGTTAAGTGACTTACAAGTAAGTGGTGATGTCAGGAGCAAACCCAGATTCTCCAAGTCTAAATCCAGTGGTCTCTCCACTACAGAACAACTGCCCCTTGAGACTAGAGCAGGCTGTGGAAAACAAGGGCTCCCGAGGACCCTGCCCAGCCTGCTGTGTAGATGGTGTTTGGTCTGAGGGTCGTGTGAGCAGAGGTGGGCTTACCCAGCTGCCTGCTCACAGCAGTCTGTGCAAATTCAAAGAAATGAAGTATGAGTTTAAAGAACTCAACTTGAAGAACAGGAAAAGCAGCTCTCTGCTTGAGGTTATGGGGAAGGGAAGGCTGAAATGTGATGAGAAGGCTTGCAAAGGTCCCTACTCATTACCCTCAAGTCTTTCCTTCTTCCTTCTGTTTTCACTGAGGCCAATAAACAGATCTTTCTCCATTGCTATGTCATCTGTGTTCATTTGCTTGGGACTCCTCAGGCAGCACTCTGGTCCTGAAAATATTTAATGAAATATTGACTACCTCAGCCTCACAGCACTCTCCAGCCACTGTGCACTAATGGAAAAGCCAGAAGCACAGTTTGTGTATTAAGGTCAGTAGTGCCTTTCTTAACCTTCCTCTGTCTGGTAAGTCTGAAGGAAGCAGATTTTTTTGTAATGATATGGCTTATCTTTAGAGCCACAATCCCAAGGCCTGAGATCCTTCCTGTGGCCATGATCTTGAGAATGTTCTCTTTACTGATGTTCCTGTGTGCCCCTGGTGTGTTGTAGACAGCGACTCACTTTCAAGTCAGACATCCTGTGAACAGAAGAAATCATTTCATTTCAGTCAGCATTTTTGAGGACCAGTGTGGGTTCCACTGTTTCCATTATTTCCCCATCTATTTGCCATGAAGTAATGGGACTGATGCCATAATCTTAGTTTTCTGAATGTTCAGTTTTCAGCCAACTTTTTCATTCTCCTCTTTCACTTTCATCAAGAGGCTTTTTAGTTCTTTGCTTTCTGCAAGGCTTTCATCAAGAGGCTTTCAAGAGGCTTTTTAGTTCTTTGTTTTCTGGGTGGTGTCACCTGCATATCTGAGGATATTGATATTTGTCCCAGCAATCTTGACTCTAGCTTGTGCTTCATCCAGCCTAGCATTTCTCATGATGTACTCTGCATATAAGTTTAATAAGCAGGGTGACAATATAGCCTTGATGTATACTCATAAAACTAAGATCATGGCATCCAGTCTGATCATTTCATGGAAATAGATGGGGAAATAATGGAAACAGTGACAGACTTTATTTTGGGGTACTCCAAAATCACTGAAAATGGTAACTGCAGCCATAAAATTAAAAGATGCTTGCTCCTTGGAAGAAAAGCTATGACAAACCTAGGCAGCATATTAAAAAGCAGAGACATTACTTTGCCAACAAAGGTCCATCTAGTCAAAGCTATGGTTTTTCCAGTAGTCATGTATGAATGTGAGAGTTGGACTATAAAGAAAGCTGAGGGCAAAGAACTGATGCTTTTGAACCATGGTCTTGGAGAAGACTCTTGAGAGTCTCCTGGACTGCAAGGAGAGCAAACCAGTCAATCCGAAAAGAAGTCAGCCCTGAATATTCATTGGAAGTACTGATGCTGAAGCCGAAACTCCAATACTTTGGCCACCTGATGCAAAAAAACTGACTCACTGGAAAAGACCCTCATGCTGGGAAAGATTGAAGGCAGGGGAAGAAGGGGTCAACGGAGGAAGAGATGGTTGGATGGCATCATCGACTCAATGGACACAAGTTTGAGCAGGCTCCAGGAGTTGGTGATGGGCAGGAAGCCTGTCATGTTGCAGTCCGTGGGATCACAAAGAGTTGAACATGACTGAGTGACTGAACTGAACTGATGGGTCCCACAGGTGTTTTGGAGGGATTACATGGGAGATAAAGACCAGACTAAGCAAGAATGAGGCCACACTTATACATCGTAAAGAACTGCACATGCCTGCACGCAAAGTCCCTTCAGTCGTGTCCAACTCTTTGTGACCCTGTGAACTGTAGCCCACCAGCCTCCTCTGTCCATGGGATTCTCCAGGCAAGAATACTGGAGTGGGTTGCCATGCCCTCCTCCAGGGGATCTTCCCGACCCAGGGATCAAAACTGAGTCTCTTAGGTCTCCTGCATTGGCAGGTGAGTTCTTTACCGCTAGCGCCACCCAAAGTACTGTATACAAAGGCAAAAATGTGGGGCTGAGGGGCTGTGATCTGGTAGAAAGATGCCTCAGGAGTGTGCCTTGAAGTGGTGTTTTCATAGCACATAAGACTGAGAAAGATGGTAAGAATGGGGGGCCGATGGAGATTATGGGGAAGAATGGATAAAGCATCCCATCATAGTCTTGTCTCTCCTACTAACTGTCCAAGTCTCAGATGTCCTGGTTTTTATATAAATGTCAAAAAAGAAGGAAACTAACAAATAGCCAAGCAATGAGCAAAGTGTTCGCAAATATAATTTCATTTATTCCTCACAGATTGTGAAGAAACATAAGTTCTTCCTGAGAGCTCTCTCCTGTCACATGAATGGCCAGACATCCCCCAGGGACTGGAAAGTTGTGACCTAATTGCTGAACAGGAGACAGAAAGAATGACTGAGCACCAGAAACAGAGCCTGCTCAAAGCCTGAGGAAGGGGGCATCCAAGGGTGGGGCCATGGCACACTTTTCTACCTTCTACCTAGGCAACCTGCATAAGCTGTTTCTGCTTAAGTTCCATCCTGCTCCCGCCATGGGCCCAGGCCAAGCTGCTGTAGCAGATCCTGACTCTTCCTGACCAAGTAGTCTCCTAGCCACCCTGCCCCATTTTCTTTCTCCAGGGGATCTTCCTGACCCAGGGATCAAACCAGGGTCTCCTGCATTTTGGGCAGATTCTTTACAGTCTCAGTTCAGTTCAGTCACTCAGTCGAGTCCGACTCTTTGCAACCCCATGAATAGCAGCACGCCAGGCCTCCCTGTCCATCACCAACTCCCGGAGTTCACTCAGACTCACGTCCATCGAGTCAGTGATGCCATCCAGCCATCTCATCCTCTGTCGTCCCCTTCTCCTCCTGCCCCCAGTCCCTCCCAGCATCAGAGTCTTTGCCAATGAGTCAACTCTTCACATGAGGTGGCCAAAGTACTGGAGTTTCAGCTTTAGCATCATTCCTTCCAAAGAAATCCCAGGGCTGATCTCCTTCAGAATGGACTGGTTGGATCTCTTTGCAGTCCAAGGGACTCTCAAGAGTCTTCTCCAACACCACAGTTCAAAAGCATCAATTCCTCAGCACCCAGCTTTCTTCACAGTCCAACTCTCACATCCATACATGACCACTGGAAAAACCATAGCCTTGACTAGATGGACCTTTGTTGGCAAAGTAATGTCTCTGCTTTTCAATATGCTATCTAGGTTGGTCATAACTTTTCTTCCAAGGAGTAAGTGTCTTTTAATTTCATGGCTGCAGTCACCATCTGCAGTGATTTTGGAGCCCAGAAAAATAAAGTCTGCCACTGTTTCCACTGTTTCCCCATCTATTTCCTATGAAGTGATGGGACCGGATGCCATGATCTTCGTTTCTGAATGTTGAGCTTTAAGCCAACTTTTTCACTCTCCACTTTCACTTTCATCAAGAGGCTTTTTAGTTCCTCTTCACTTTCTGCCATAAGGGTGGTGTCATCTGCATATCTGAGGTTATTGATATTTCTCCTGGCAATCTTGATTCCAGCTTGTGCTTCTTCCAGCCCAGCATTTTTCATGATGTACTCTGCATATAAGTTGAATAAGCAGGGTGACAATATACAGCCTTGACATACTTCTTTTCCTATTTGGAACCAGTCTGTTTTTCCATGTCCAGTCTGTTGTTCCATGTCCAGTTGCTTCCTGATCTGCATATAGGTTTCTCAAGAGACAAGTCAGGTGGTCTGGTATTCCCATCTCTTTCAGAATTTTCCACAGTTTATTGTGATCCATACAGTCAAGGCTTTGGCATAGTCAATAAAGCAGAAATAGATGTTTTTCTGGAACTCTCTTGCTTTTTCCATGATCCAGTGGATGTTGGCAATTTGATCTCTCGTTCCTCTGCCTTTTCTAAAACCAGCTTGAACATCTGGAAGTTCTCGGGGTTCACGTACTGCTGAAGCCTGGCT
Organism: Bos taurus; assembly: GCF_002263795.3. Lineage (NCBI taxonomy): Eukaryota > Metazoa > Chordata > Mammalia > Artiodactyla > Bovidae > Bos > Bos taurus. Next base: position 22,483,921 of record NC_037337.1, on the reverse strand, counting down.
TGGAGAATTTTGAGCATTACTTCACTAGTGTGTGAGATGAGTGCAATTGTGCGGTAGTTTAAGCATTCTTTGGCAATGCCTTTCTTTGGGACTGGAATGAAAACTGACCTTTTCCAGTCCTGTGGCCACTGCTGAGTTTTCCAAATTTGCTGGCATATTGAGTGCAGCACTTTCACAGCACCATCTTTCAGGATTTGAAATAGCTCAACTGGAATTCCATCACCTCCACTAGCTTTGTTCATAGTAATGCTTTCTAAGGCCTACTTGACTTCACATTCCAGGATGTCTGGGTCTAGGTGAGTGATCACACCACCGTGATTATCTTGGTCTTAAAGATCTTTTTTGTACAGTTTTTCCATGTATTCTTGCCACCTCTTCTTAATATCTTCTGCTTCTGTTAGGTCCATACCATTTCTGTCCTTTATCGAGCCCATCTCTGCATGGAATGTTCCCTTGGTATCTCTAATTTTCTTGAAGAGATCTCTAGTCTTTCCCATTCTGTTGTTTTCCTCTATATCTTTGCATTGATCACTGAGGAAGGCTTTCTTATCTCTTCTTGCTATTCTTTGGAACTCTGCATTCAGATGCTTATATCTTTCCTTTTCTCCTTTGCTTTTCAATTCTCTTCTTTTCACAGCTGTTTGTAAGGCCTCCCCATTTTGCTTTTTTGCATTTCTTTTCCATGGGGATGGTCTTGATCCCTGTCTCCTGTACAATGTCACGAACCTCCATCCATAGTTCATCAGGCAGTCTATCTATCAGATCTAGTCCCTTAAATCTATTTTTCACTTTCACTGCATAATCAGAAAGAATTTGATTTAGGTCTTACCTGAATGGTCTAGTTGTTTTCCCCACTTTCTTCAATTTAAGTCTGAATTTGGCAAAAAGGAGTTTATGATCTGAGCCACAGTCAGATCCCAGTCTTGTTTTTGCTGACTGTATAGAGCTTCTCCATCTTTGGCTGCAAAGAATATAATCAATCTGATTTTAGTGTTCACCATCTGGTGATGTCCATGTGTAGAGTCTTCTCTTGTGTTGTTGGAAGACGGTGTTTGCTATGACCAGTGTGTTCTCTTGGCAAAACTCTATTAGCCTTTGCCCTGCTTCATTCCATATTCCAAGGCCAACCAGGAAAGCCCCTACACTCTGCCCCAACTCCCACAAAACCTGCTCCCTCCCCACTGCTGTCTTCTACCTCTGGCTTTGATTTATTGTTCAGGCAGACTCTATCTTCATCAGGCCCAGAAGAAGGTTGTCTTTGTCCATCAGCATAAAACTCTTAAAATTACTTCTAACCTGTGGCAGACAGAAATCACAGTCATAAACATAAGCACTATCTTGGAATTGTTCAGAATGACTTCCTGAATGATTTTGGAGAATTCAACAATAATTATCTAAGAAGATAGGCTTATTTGAGTCCTGCTAACTGTTCTTTTGATGTTAATGCAACTTTAAGCCTACAGCACTTCCTCCTGCCTCAGGGCCTTTTAAAAATATGTCCTCCTTTCTCCTACAGAAAGTTCTTCCCCTTCACAGGCCCCCTATACTTGGTGTATCAAGCAGAATCCCAGCAGGAGAGAGAGGGCACTGTCAAAGTGGTGATTAGGGAGACTCTAATGAAAAGGACATTTGTGGGCCGGTGTTAAGAATGGAATTGCATCCCTCAAGAAAAATATGTTCAAGTCCTAACCCCCAATAGCATAGAAAGTGACCTTATATGGAAATAGCATCTTTGCAATTGATGTAATTAGTTAAGATGAGGTCAGACTGGAGTAGGGTGGGCCTCTAATCCAACATGACTGATGAATTTGTAAGAAAGCCCTGTAAAGACAGAGACGCTAAGCAAACACCACAAAACAGCAAAGGCCAGCCAAGCCAAAGAACACCCAGGACTGCCAGCAAACCAGCAGCTTCTAGGAAGAAGCAAGGAAGGATCCTGCTAAAGGTTTCAGAGTGAGCATGGTCCTGTTGACACCTTGATTTCAGACTTCTAGCCCCTAGAACTGTGAGGCAATAAACCTGCTGTTTTAAGCCATCCAGTTTGTGGTACTTTGTTAAGACAGCCATAAGAGATTAATACTGCTGGGTTATGGGAAACCCAGAAAAAGATAGTGAAACATCTCGGTTTGGCAACAGAGAAACAGCTGCTGCCCTAGGCCTAAAGTATGAAGCACAAGAGCCTTTACCAAAACCTGCAGCGTCCGGTGGAGGAAAGCAGAAACTAGCAAGGCACAGCCAACAGGAAGTAGCCTGGAGTAAAAACTCACCTTTCTCCTTCTCTCCAATCTCCTGATGGTGCCTCCCATTGGCCAAAATGAACAAGATGTCAGCGAGCAAGGGACCCAGGTGGATGTTTCCATTGAGGTCAGCCTCCTGGAGCAGTGGTCCCCAAACGTTTTTGCACCAGGGTCCGGTTTTGTGGAAGACGATTTTTCCATGGACCCGGAGGTGGGGCATGGTGTCAGGATGATTCAAGCACATTCTATCTATTGTGCCCTTTATTTCTAATCTAAAGCTGCAGCTGATCTGACAGGAGGTACTGGTCTGCAGCCTGGAGGTTGGGGGCCCCTGTCCTAGGGGAGGAAATAGAGTGATCTGGAGGGACAAACAGACACTATCCAGCACTCCTGGGTAACTTCTGCTTTTGAGTCTCAACTGCAAAGTCACTTCTTCAAGAAAGCCTTCCCTGACCTCCGGACCAGATCCTGGCCCCTGTAACATGCTCTCAAAACCCTGCATCTGCAAGGTCCTTGTCAGTCTGCAGCACTGGAGAAATTCGTTATGCAAATCAGTAAGCAGTGACTGGGGCTCATGCTAGAAACTAAACTCCGTGAGGGAAGAGACCATATCTGTCGTTCATTACTGAATCCTCAAGGTCTGGCTCATAGTAACAATGACTAGATTTATAGGATGTGCCAAGAGCCAAGCAACCTGATATAAAAAGATCAGGTATGTAAGCCCAGAAAGTTGCCCTTTGCAACAAACTAGAGAACACGTACACATCCTATGGGTACAGATATTGCCGTTTGTAGTGTCAGAAATCGTGCCCACCTTCAGTACTTGCTCATGGTCCTCTAGAAATGCTGGGTGAGATGGGCTGTTGGATAAATGAGATGACAAGAGGAAGAAGAGCAACTGCCATGAGGTCAAGCAAATTTGAGCTTGCTTCCACCTGAATGCTCAGGGCAATCTGGTCCCAGTTACACTGGGGAAAACAAGAAACCTCAGGTGGGTCTCTGCTCCACTTGCACCCATCCTCAGATATTGGACACCTTTTTGTAGACCAAGTGATCCTCTTCCCAGATTCAGCTGCACTTTCTAGTTTCCATTACTAATTTGCCTGTTTAATTTCAATATCTCATAGATTCAGTTCAGTTCAGTTGAGTTCAGTCGCTCAGTCGTGTCTGACTCTCTGCAACCCCATGAATCGCAGCATGCCAGGCCTCCCTGTCCATCACCAACTCCCGGAGTTCACTCAGACTCACGTCCATTGAGTCAGTGATGCCATCCAGCCATCTCATCCTCTGTCGTCCCTTTCTCCTCCTGCCCCCAATCCCTCCCAGCATCAGAGTCTTTTCCAATGAGTCAACTCTTCAAATGAGGTGGCCAAACTATTGGAGTTTCAGCTTTAGCATCATTCCTTCCAAAGAAATCCCAGGGCTGATCTCCTTCAGAATGGACTGGTTGGATCTCCTTGCAGTCCAAGGGACTCTCAAGAGTCTTCTGCAACACCACAGTTCAAAAGCATCAATTCTTCGGCGCTCAGCTTTCTTCACAGTCCAATTTTCACATCCATACATGACCACTGGAAAAACCATAGCCTTGACTAGATGGACCTTTGTTGGCAAAGTAATGTCTCTGCTTTTGAATATGCTATCTAGGTTGGTCATGACTTTTCTTCCAAGGAGTAAGCGTTTTTTAATTTCACGGCTGCAGTCACCATCTGCTGTGATTTTGGAGCCCCCAAAAAATGAAGTCTGACACTGTTTCCACTGTTTCCCCATCTATTTCCCATGAAGTGATGGGACCAGATGCCATGATCTTCGTTTTCTGAATGTTGAGCTTTAAACCAACTTTTTCACTCTCCACTTTCACTTTCATCAAGAGGCTTTTTAGTTCTTCTTCACTTTCTGCCATAAGGGTGGTGTCATCTGCATATCTGAGGTTATTGATATTTCTCCCGGCAATCTTGATTCCAGCTTGTGTTTCTTCCAGTCCAGTGTTTCTCATGATGTACTCTGTATATAAGTTAAATAAGCAGGGTGACAATATACAGCCTTGATGTGCTCCTTTTCCTATTTGGAACTAGTCTGTTGTTCCATGTCCAGTTCTAACTGTTGCTTCCTGACCTGCATATAGGTTTCTCAAGAGACAAGTCAGGTGGTCTGGTATTCCCATCTCTTTCAGAATTTTCCACAGTTTACTGTGATCCACACAGTCAAAGGCTTTGGCATAGTCAATAAAGCAGAAATAGATGTTTTTCTGGAACTCTCTTGCTTTTTCCATGATCCAGCGGATGTTAGCAATTTGGTCTCTTGTTCCTTTGCCTTTTCTAAAACCAGCTTGAACATCTGGAAGTTCACGGTTCACGTATTGCTGAAGCCTGGCTTGGAGAATTTTGAGCATTACTTTACTAGCGTGTGAGATGAGTGCAATTGTGCGGTAGTTAGAGCATTAACCTTGAAACCCAAAGTGCAGGTCCCAAGCATTCAAATACACCTCTCTTCTGAAGTACATCTAAATTTAGCTGTCATAAACAGGGAGGTAGTGGTGGTTTCTAAGTTTTTTACATTGGATTGCTCTTTTATACTTGGGTGAGTCACCCTTATCCAACTTTGCCTGGAGGGAGTTGGCAGTAAACACAACAATCATTACAACACCCACAGTCCTTGTGAACACACTATCAACCTCCTTATTTGATAATTCTTATGATTATGACTGTACATGTCAATAATTCTTATTGCTCCTAACTCTTAGCAGCACCACAGAGCACACAACATACACCTCTAACATGAAAATGGAGTGACAACGTCAAACTTAATTTCTAGGGTGGGTAGCGTTGAAGGGCATTGTCATCTCATTAACAGGCAGCAGGCTCCACATGCTTTCTGTGATTGGCAAAATCTCTCTTACGTAACAGAACAGCTGCCAGGGGCTGGTTTCCTCAGGCAGAAACGTGTCACAGAGAATGTGTTGACTCAGAGGAGGGACCAGGCAAGAACGAGTCAGGAGGCAGAGCTGTCCCCAAGCGAGACATGCAGAGGGTCTGCTCTTTCATCCACCTCACCCTCTTCTGGGCAGGTAAGGCAGATCCTGGAAACTTAACTGAGCAAGACTCAGTGAGGCATCAAGGCTGCCAGGGCCAGGCCCTCGAACATATCACCCCTTACTCAATGATCTTAGCCCCAGTCTTCACTGAGCCTATCTTGTGTCTTTTCTCTAGGAGTCATGTCAGCTGTCGTGTTGGTGCCTCAAGACCAAGAAAAGACTGTGGTTGTGGGGAAATCTGCCACCCTCAGCTGCTCCATGAAAGGAGCAACTTTCATCAGTAAATACTATATTTTCTGGTACAGGAAGACCCCGGGTAACACAATGACTTTCATATACCAAGAATGGGGTTTATATGGCCCCGGGTTTAAGGACAACTTCCGAGGTAAAATTGTTAATTTAACCAACCAGGCTGTGCTGGAGGTCCTGAAGGCATCAGAGAGAGATGAAGGATTTTACTACTGTGCCACTGATTACCACCCTGCTGCAGGCTCACTTCTAAGCAACTCAAAAAACACAGAAATCTAAGTGGAACAGCATCTTCAACAAGATCATGACTTTCTCTCGAAGAAATAGATTAATAAACGGAGGCCAGAGAAGGCTGACATCCATGCCTTTCCTTCAGGTTCAGTGGCTCATATCCTGCCCACGAGCTCCCGTGGTGCTCAGATAGGCAATCCCTAGTAGGGTGTGGAGGAGGAAATGGCAACCCACTCCAGTGTTCTTGCCTGGAGAATCCCAGGGACGGGGGAGCCTGATGGGCTGCCATCTTTGGGGTCGCACAGAGTCAGACACGACTGAAGCGACTTAGCAGCAGCAGCAGCAGCAGTGATAAAGAACCTGCCTGCCAATGCAGGAAACATAAGTGACACGGGTTCGATCCCTGGGTCAGGACGATCCCCTGTAGGAGAACTTGGCAATCCACTCCAGTGTTCTTGCCTGGAGCATCCCATGGACAGAGGAGCCTGGCAGGCTGCAGTCCTTGGGATCGCAAAGAGTAGGACACAACTGAGTGACTGAGCACACACACACACACACACATATACATACATATACACACACACACACACATATATTATACATGTACATATATAGAGATGACATTTGGAAGCTAGTTATGTAGATATTGTCAAAGTTTGGGAGCGATGGTTTTATAAGACCTGCAAGATGTATTTCTATCAAGAGAACCAGTGGGTCCTTCTGAAAGAGACTGGAAGAATGTGTTTGATGAGAAGGAGGAAAGAAAATATGTGTACAAATTTGTATAGCTGTGTGTTCTCTGTGATAATGATTAATATCTATTCTGTGCTTACTGTACTGTTCCGAACACTTTACATGAGTTACGTGAGTTAATTCTCTCAACAATCCTATGATGCATTTTCTATTATTATCCCCGTTTCACCAATGAGGACACTAAGGCACAGAATAGCTAAAACACTTGCTCAGGATACTCCTGCCAGTAAGGAAGGGTGACAATTTCAGGCTCTGGAGCTGGAGGACACAGTACGTGATTCAGGACGTTGGGAGGAGGTAGTCCATGGAGGATGCCGCCCCCAGGATGTGTCAGAAATAAGGAACAACAGGGCTGTGCCCTTGCCACCAGACCCGTTCCAACCAACGCTTCGTGACCCTCTGTCAAGAAACTAGGACAACGCAGCAGGGGTCCCAGATGACTTCTCAATGTTTTCTAACTCTGAGGTTTTGTGATCCTGACACAAGCTTCAATGTCTTCTAAAATCATCTGTACCTCTTCATCTTTGAAACCTAGTAAGAAAAGTCACATTTTCAGAAATTATGAGTTCCATCTTCACAGTGTTATAAAAAACAAATAAGAAGAAGTAAATTGCATTGAACGTTAGTAGTTATTCCCTAAATTTACTTAACATAAGAAAAAAGGCTTCCCTGGTGACCCAGACAGCACAGACTCTGCCTGCAATGTGGGAGACCTGTATTCGATCCCTGAGTCAGGAAGATCCCTTGGAGAAGGGAATCACACACTCTTGTATTCTTGCCTGGAGAATTCCATGGACAGAGGAGCCTGACGGGATATAGTTCATGGGGTCACAAAGAGTTGGACACGACTGAGCGACTAACATAAGAAAGCCCCAACGATAAAGTGGAATAACTGAGAAGAAATAAACTAAATGATGGAGTGCCAAGATGCAACCACTTTCAAGTGTGAACTCACTTAATCCTTATAACAGCCCCACAGGTCTTTATTGTCAGCTTTGTGTCACAGATGGAGATACTGATCCTCAGAGAGCCTGGGTAGCTTACCTAAGTTTCCTGAAGCAGAGCAGGGATCTGGGTCCGAGTAAAGGCAAGTGGCCCAGGCACTAGGCTAGGAGCCACGGGATACACTAAAGAAATCCATCACCTATAATACAGTCTGAATTAGAGAACAACTGGGAACAAGTGTGTGAAGTCTAGTCATCGGTGTGATGCAGAGGTTGTCCTTGACTCCTTGGCCAGTTCTGGGGAGAGGGCATGGAAGTGGGCTCCTTCTCCTTCCTCCTCCTGACTCCTTCCTCCTCCACTTTTCCCTCCCTTGCTTGAAAACACCAGTTGCAATTTCAGCTTCCACGTTGTTCTCACAAAATGCCTCACTCCCGTGACTGAGAGGACAACTGCTACCCAGCCCCCTCCCACTTTCACTCCTGAGCCCACCCCTAGGTCAACAGCTTGTTTCCCAGGCCACAGCATGGAAAACAGACCCACATTTTCCTCCTTTCTGATGCCTAGCAGCGGCAGTGTCTTATAGAATTCCCTGAGAGTCAAATTCCCTGAGAACTGAGCGCTGAAGAATTGATGCTTTTGAACTGTGGTCTTGGAAAAGACTCTTGAGAGTCCTTTGAAGTACAAGGAGATCAAGCCAGTCAATCCTAAATGAAATCAGTCCTGAATATTCATTGGAAGGACTGATGCTGAAGCTGAAACTCCAATACTTTGGCCACCTGATGAGAAGAACTGACTCACTGGAAAATACCCTGATGCTGGGAAAGATTGAAGGCAGGAGAAGGGGACGACAGAGGATGAGATGGTTGGATGCCATAACCAACTCTATGGACATGAGTTTGAGCAAGCTCCGGTAGTTGGTGATGGACAGGGAGGCCTGGCATGCTGCAGTCCATGGGATCACAAAGAGTCAGACACAACTGAGCGGCTGAACTAAACTGAGAGTCTCTCTGGTGCTGATGCGTTCACGGCCTTCTCCTTGCCTTCAAAGAGACTGTCTGGTATGGCAGCTACAGGAGTCTGGGGCCGATGTGATGAGAGCTAGAGAAATTCTGTGGGTCCCTGGCAGATCGATAGACTTGTTAACTTTACCATCCATGTACATCTGCACCCTGAGACAGAGTGTCTGAGTTCATCTCTTCCATTTTCACTGACTTATTGTCACTTACATAGCAGTAGCAAAAGGGCTCAAGATCTATCATCCACAACTCCCTGCATTCAAAATGAGCAAACTGACACCAGAAAGTGCTGCAGTGAATTAAGGTGAGGGAGCCACCGTGCAAAGAAGAGAACTGAGTTCAAACCAAACTTCACTTTAGGTAGGGTCTTAGCCCCCTGCAGCACCTCAGACAGAAAGTGCTGACTAATAAACTCTCCATATCAACAAGGTGAAAGAAACTGGAATTGAGGCTGCTTTCCTACTTCTCAATTCAACATCTTGCCTCCAAGTATAAATTGAAATCATGGGGTAATAACATCTCTAATATTTTGGGGTCAGAGTGCTTTATTCTTCCTCTAGCAAATACCGTCTCTCCTCTCTGCCTAATTTTTCTCCGTAGTATTTATTACTATTTGATGTGCTGTATATTTTACTTGCTTATTTATTTGTTGTTTAGCTCTCCACTGGAACACAGGGATTTTGCCTGTTTTGCTCACTGTGTCTAGCACTTGGAATAAATCTGGCACGAAATGGGCATGCAGTACATGTGTTGAATGAATGAGTGAGTGAAATATGCAATGAATGAGCAGCATGTATCCTGCACTGCTGCATGTTGGGAATGCAATAGTGCACAAGACTGGTGATAACTTTGCCCTCAGAAATGCTTTATCCAACCCTCATCTATCTGCTAACAAGATTTTCTAAAGAGTAGATAATAGAGCACTCTAGAACACCAAATAACTGACTCTTGGAGAGCAGACATCAATGCTCCTACATTCCTTGGACATCCCACCATGATCTGAATCAAATGGGAGGGTGAGGACAGGGAATGGCAGGCTTTCTCCTTTCACCATGTTTTCTCTCTTTTTAGTCCTAAGGCCCCAAGCCCCAAGTCTTGAACTGCTGGGGAGAAGCTTGAACATTTCTACATTATTTCCCAGAGGAATTTTGCAGACTTTCTCTCTAAACAGACTGCTGGAGCATGCCACCTCTGAACCAAAAGACACTGGAAAGAACAACTCCTAACTCCCTCTCCCCCTACCACCACCACCATCAAATGATTTTGGAATTCTTCAGGAATGCAGAATCCCTCAGGGTCTGTGTTTTTTGCAACTCACACATGCACAGATGCATACACTATGAGTGGTAACAGTGCACGACTGTGTAGATCAGACACTGGAGAAACTCTCTGAAGGCAGGTAGCCTGGATGCTTGAGGCCCCCAGGCGCAGCTGGCCTGGAGCAGTGCTCCACCCAGCATGCAGGCTCCATAGGAAGAGGACCTGCTAAAGGAAGTCAAGCCACCATGCGAGAGCTCCTATTCATTTCAATAGGGCAGGCTCTCCAACTCTGTGTTTAAATAAGAAATCTAGAGACTTCCCCAGTAGCCCAGTGTTTAAGAACACACCTTGCAGTGCAGAGGACGCAGTTTCGATCCCTGATCAGAGAACTAAGATCCCACATGGGCAACTAAACCCAAGTGCCACAACTAGAGAGCCTGTGCACCACAAACCCGGTGCAGCCAAATAAATAAATCAAAAAAAAAAAAAAAAAACTAGTAGCTGTAAGCTTTCCATTGCCTGCATACATGTGAGAGAATAGGGAAGCTTTAATGATCATTTTCTGGCTTAAGGACAAAGCCCCAGGAGAATTTATGACTTTCAGAAAAAGAACTGTCAGTATAAATACATTACTAGGACAACAAATTATTAAGAAAGGAAACCAGTCCAAAGTGTAGACTTTTGGAGATTAAAGCTATTTTCATAAAATATAACATTATTTATTCAACAAATATTTATTAAGTAGCTACTATATGCTAGGTACTTTTCTAGACACACTGGGAATACAGAAGGTTGGGAGTTTATTTTAGTGAAAATAAATACAAAATAAGTAAAATATGTGTTAAATTGTGATGATTACCATGGAGAAGACTTGCAGGGAGGTAGAGAGAGTAGGAAATCAGGGGTCTGATGGAGGCAAATTTTTTAAATCAGCTGATCAAGAAAGGCTACAAGAAGAAGCTTACATTTCAGCAAAGGTCTGGGATGAGCAGTAAGATATATTTAGAGTCTGGGTGTTTTCCAGAATTTTCTGTTAGAAATAACATTTTAACGGCCAGTTTTATGATGCATAATAGTACCAGTTTTTCTGTAACTTGGAGGAACAGGCAACAGTTTTTTGGTTTTGTTTGTTTGTTTGTTTTTTCTTCTCTTGCTGTAAGCTCTGTCACCAAGCATTCAGACTTCCATTTTTTAAAACCAATGTGCTGTATTTCCATGAATTAGTACCAGTGGGGAGGAAGCTGTGCTGAAAGGTCAAAACATAGAATACGAAAAGCAAGATGATAGAATTGCATTATTAACAAATGGAATCTGGAGCAGGTAATATTTTTCCCCCTCCTTAGGTGACCTAAGAAATGGAGAAATTGACTTTCTCTACAGCCCACAGCCAGCTGGTAGAAAAGTCAAAAGACAGCAGGGCTTCCAACCCCTGATCATGAACGCCTCCCACCACTCCCTTACCTGGTTGTCACAGGAAAGCACCCTATCACCACTGTATTTTCAGCCCACATCCCTGCTATGCTATTCTCCACTCTGGTCAGCTGGAAAATCTCCTCCTAGCCAAGTTGATCTGGAAGAATAAGATGTCTCATGGGTGTTGTGGGAGTCCAGAGCCTCAAAGAACTCCAGAAGGTCCACTACACTTCCACTCTCGCTTTCTACCCCTTTCTAAAGAGACTCCATGAAATCTCAAACGCTGTCCTAGGCATTTTGCATTCCTTGGGGAGCTTAGTGCCATTCCAAGTTCATAACATGTATTCAGTATAAATATGAAAGGCTGGTCTCCCGCTCTATCTTCTCAGCCTAAGTAAACCCCACTCATCAGGGACCCTTCTCCTCACTTCCTGATCTTTGTCCCCACAGCAGTGCCTCTGATCCTGTCTACTGAGGAATGGGTGGATCAATGGCCTGAGCCCGCCTTCCATTCAGAGACAAAAATTTCCCCTTCTTTCTTTTTCAAAACAAACACAAGTCCACCATATGACAATGCTGTTAAGAAAAAGAAAGCTAATGAGGTGCTATAAGATTATAAGAATGGCAGTGTTATTATACTCAGCACTGATCAGGTCTTCCCACAGGTCACTGGCCTGACAGGTTTCTGAATTAGCCTGACTGCTGGGAGAAATATCAATAACCTCAGATATGCAGATGATACCACCCTTATGGCAGAAAGTGAAGAAGAACTAAAAAGCCTCTTGATGAAAGTGAAAGTGGAGAGTGAAAAAGTTGGCTTAAAGCTCAACATTCAGAAAACGAAGATCATGGCATCCGGTCCCATCACTTCATGGGAAATAGATGGGGAAACAGTGCAAACAGTGGCAGACTTTATTTTTCTGGGCTCCAAAATCACTGCAGATGTTGACTGCAGCCATGAAATTAAAAGACGCTTACTCCTTGGAAGAAAAGTCATGACCAACCTAGATAGCATATTGAAAAGCAGAGACATTACTTTGCCAACAAAGGTCCATCTAGTCAAGGCTATGGTTTTTCCAGTGGTCATGTATGGATGTGAGAATTGGACTGTGAAGAAAGCTGAGTACTGAAGAATTGATGCTTTTGAACTGTGGTGTTGGAGAAGACTCTTGAGAGTCCCTTGGACTGCAAGGAGATCCAACCAGTCCATTCTGAAGGAGATCAGCCTTGGGATTTCTTTGGAAGGAATGATGCTAAGGCTGAAACTCCAATACTTTGGCTACCTCATGTGAAGAGTTGACTCATTGGAAAAGACCCTGATGCTGGGAGGGATTGGGGGCAGGAGGAGAAGGGGATGGCAGAGGATGAGATGGCTGGATGGCATCACTGACTCAATGGACGTGAGTCTGAGTGAACTCCGGGAATTGGTGATGGACAGGGAGGCCTGGCATGCTGCGATTCATGGGGTCACAAAGAGTCGGACACGACTGAGCAACTGAACTGAACTGAAGTCTTGGAGAAATTAAACAGCATTGAATTGAAGCCTTTGAAGAGTTATTACACAATGGAAAAGAAACCCACCAGAGTGGAATGTGTGTTCAAAATCTACTTTTGCCCTGTGAGAACCTACACCCATCCCCAGGCTCATGCACAAGGCAAGGAAGCCGGAACGGAGACAACCTGAGGTCCCTTCCCCTTCTCACCCTCTATGCTGCTGTGATCAGTCTTCCTATGAGCCAAGAAAAAGAGAAAACATTTGGAAATTTCAGCAAAAAGAAGTTAAAAGTGAAAAATCTCCTTAAAATGAAAATCATCAATAGTTGTAAAGAGGTACCAATAACAATATTCATTGATGGCCTACAGTCAAGGAGTACTTTTCTATGTGTAAGTAGGGGAAAACATGGAAGCAAGGCCAGAGTAAGGCATTGCCCAACATCAACTGGTGAGTGGCTGAGCTTGGACGCAAGCCCAAGTAGCTGCCTCCAAAGATATTGTGCCATGCAACCCAAGAGGCTCCATTTTCTGGAGCTTATTAAACCTTTTAAATCATGTCTGTGGGCAAAAGCGTGGGTCCAATCCCTTCCCAAAGTCGTTTCTGACTGTATTAGGCTCTATTCTATAAAAGGAAGCTGTGCAAGGAGGGAAGAACTATTTCCTTTGGGTTCCCCATGATACTATCCTTACATTCTGCAACCAAGAAGACTGATAGCCTCAGTGGTATGTTTGAAAGCACTTTTCCACCCTCAGTTTCCAGCGTGTGGTATCTATCTGGACTGACCCTCTTTGTGATATTCCGCCATGATAATGCATGAATCATCCTTTTGCAGAGAGTATCACGTCTGTCTCTCACAATTCTTATCAGGGTTCCCTCTTTTCCAGAGGTCCAGTCACTGAATCATCTGCGGGGACCATAAGAAGCGCTGGGGACTCCCTAAGGATCATCCGCAATGCCTCTGGATTGAACTTCCCAGTAGGTCACTCACAGCAGTTCACTCTTCTGGGTGAACTACTACCATCAAGTTCTAGAAAGACTGCATGAATTTTCTTTCTAAAATTAGTCCCTCCGGACTAAGGTTAAGCATTTCAAATTTTCCATGGAGGGAAGATTTATTCTCACTAGGAATAACATCAACAATCATTTATATATACAAATGAAAAAAACTGAAACCAGAGGCTGAGTATTATTGGGCTTTCACCACTACGAACCACAGAGAAACTGAAGGGGGTTGAAATCTCTCTAGTAAGCAGAATAAAAGGAGAATCTGCATCTAAGATCAGTGATCTTTCTCCAGCTAGATCTCACTGTCCCAGACCTACACCTCCATCTTAATCATACTTGGTCCTCTGTTATTTCATTTGAAATGGTTTCTTTGCTTTGCTATTTTGAACTTTCCCAATCTTTTCATCTTCCAACTTACTGCATCCAGAGGTGGCTGGGCCAAAGTGTGAGAAGAGATGTGTTGGTACCCTAAGGAACCAGCCCTGAATGACCCTTTCAGAAGTCCTGTTGGCCAGAGGGCTGTTCTGAATGGTGACAGGTGGCCAGAAAGTTAAACTCATATCTGCCTCTCACGTGAAGCTGACCATGCGGCATGGCTGTTTTTATTAGCCCTTGACTTCTAGAACATTGGAGGAAAGAGACAGAAAGAGCAAAACATATAATTATACCAAAGGGAAAGAAAGATGAGAGTGGGATTTTCTGAGTTTCAGATAAACACATTCTATAATCCTTCCCACATTTCAGATCTGTGAAAACATCCTTATCGTGTTAACAGAAGGTTTCCTGGCACAGTTTAAGTAGGCGTATTTTCCTCTCTTAAATAGGTGTCAATATAGTGCAGATAACAAAAGTGATTATACAAGAATAAATATGCTCATCGTTCACAAAAATATTAAAATGTGTTGAACTTAAAAGCAATCACCTGAAAATGGTCCCTCACGTTGCTAAGGTCTTTTTACCTATCTTGATATGACCAAGTTTAAATATTTGGTCTAAAAAATTTAGTCTATAAGCTGCATATGTGTTTTTATACATGAGTTCTTTGAATTGTAAAAAGAGCATGGATGGTGGAATCAGACAAAAGTAAGGAAGAATCATAGCTCCTCATTTACTGTGGGACCTTGAACAAGGTTGCCCAACTTCTTAAACCTCTGTTTCCTCAAAGATAAAACAGAGATAATAATACCTATTTCACAGAGTTATTACAAAGATTAAATAAAATAATTGCTAGAAGTCACCTGGCACTCCTGGGTGATTAGCACATCAAATGTGCTCAATTATGCTAATATTCTATACCCTTGACTCCTATTCTCTCTTTTTTTTTAATGTGGACCATTTTTAAAGTTTTTGTTGAATTTGTGACAATATTGCTTCTGTTTTATGTTTTGGTTTTTTGGTCACAAGGCATGTGGGATCTTACCTCCCCCACCCGGGATTGAATCCACATCCCCTGCGTTGAAGGGCAAGGTCTTAACCACTGAACCACCAGGGAAGTCCCAACACTCAGCTCTTAGTGGTCTGAAGGAGGGTGGTTTTTACTCAGAAGAGAGAATAAAGATCTAAAATGGGAAGAAACGTTGATAATAATCAGTAAGACTTTTTCAAACCAAAAAGTGCAAAGGTGCTGCCAGCATGTTTTTCATAAAAATATCTCATCGGGAATGTTCTTTCCACACAACTTCTCCACATTCTTGCATTGATGAACACTGTCATCACTGATGATAGTGAAAGTCTCAAAGATGAGTCCAGTACTGGAAGGTCTAGGTCCCCAGTAACATACTGTGTCTTCATTGCCCTCTGTCTGAACCAGATGAAGGTGGCCCAGGCCAGTCCCAGATTTAGCAAAAGTGACAAGGAGAATGAATTTTTGATGTCAAACTCTTCCAATAGACATGGTTCACATGTCTAGGAAAATAGCTGGACCAGGGAATCTCAACTTTCAGAAAGCTCAGCCTTCGAGCTTTGAGGATATTTCCTGCAGGGCCTTCCCAGTCTTAGGATATTTGATTGACGTACCTTATTAGGAATGCAGAGATCTTTCTTCATCCTTATAAAAGAACCTGTTACGTTTAGTTACTAACCTGTGAGGGGTGACATTTGTCCATCCTCATGTTACTCATGCCTTCTTCCTAGACTTAGTTCACCATAGCACTTGGCCAAGAAACTCAAGTTCCCTAAATAAATCCCATAGGTAAATCCCAAAGGTAAATCCTCATTTCAGTACTTTGGCTTTGTCCATTTAAAAAAAAAAAAAAAAACTAGAGAGCTTATGCAGGCGAATTAGGAAGAAAAGTCAGGGAATCAGAGCTACTGTTTTGCCAGAAATGCTTGTTCTGTTGGTAGAAGACAGTGAAGGGTATTATCTGTGCCAAATCCCTTGAGGGAAAGAAGCTGAGATCTGAGGAAACTTCCACCTGCTAAGAGGAACTGGCAGCCTGTTGACAAAAGTATGGGAGAGGGGGAGTCAGAACTTCACTTCTTATTCTGTGACTTGACATAAGTCACTCAAACTCTTTGAGCCTCAGATTGTCATCTGTACAATAGGTTATATTAGCTGATCGCTACGCTTCCTTAGGGTTTCCCTGGTGGCTCAGAGGTAAAGAATCCACCTGCCAGTGCAGGAGACTCGAGTTCGATCCCTAGGTTGGGAAGATTCCCCGGAGTAAAAATAGCTACCCACTCCAGTATTCTTGCCTGGAGAATTCCATGGACAAAGGAGCCTGGCAGGCTGCAGTACAAAGGGTCACAAAGAGTCAGACACGACTTCGCGACCAAACAACAACATGCCTGCTTCAGCACTAACAAGCTGTGGGTCTCAGTCCAACAAGAAAGAGAAGGAAGCAGCTGTGGGACAAAGGGAATCACATTTCATAGATTCCCAAGATTGTGATGCCCAGATTCCTGCCTGGCTGATTCCTTTATGTGATTCGATAAGGATAAAATCAGAAAAAGAACTAAACAAAATACACTCATGGTTAATCAAAGGGGATTGAAAGTCAGTGCTAACCTCAGACCTACCTTACTTTGCCTCCAGCTCACCTCCCTTGGGACACTCCTCCTCCTCTTTAATGCCTCATCGGGATTTTTCAAAAACTGTGATCACTCAAGGTTGAAGCTTTTAATCTCCCATGTATAAAAGGATATGCAAATGGAGTTCAGTTTCCTGTTGGGTCTCTGCCAAGGTCTTAGCCTGGCAGTTCTGGGAAAAGAGCCAAAGACCTCATATTTCTTGGCCGTTAACATTCTCCCATCTGTGCTCAAGTCAGCAGCCTGGGCTTTGGGCTGTGGCTTCTCTGTAGTCTTACACTCCCCTAGGTTTTAAAAATGGTTAAAGAATGGCTAAGAATGGTTCTGCAAAAAAATAACTTGGCCCTCAAGAAACCAGACAGAGAATTATCTGGTTATATTGGGAGCCAGTAAGAAAAAGACCGAAAGTCTATATTCCTAAATTATAGCCTCAGAATCCAATCTTTATAAACTACTTCAGGTACTGATATTAATTAGACTTAGGTAATGCTTGTAAATTAGTCATCTGTGTCAGTACAGGGTGTCTGACATCATACGTACACAAGGTGAGAAAAGTAATATCTTCAGGTGTAATAACAGCCCTGAACAGCATTTGAAAACAAAAGACCTGAAGAACGCAAGACATTTCAATGTGTTTCTGAGCCAGAAGCCCTGCTAAACAGCAGAATCAGGGATCAGACCAGTCGTCCCCTGTGTCTCCCTATTGAACTCACACAAAAGAGCAGCTGCCACTTTTATTCCACATGAGGCATCCAGATCCAAGTTCACTGAAATGTTGTTATCAACTTTCTGATGGAAAATAGCAAGTTCCAAACTATATAAAATCTGACCATTCGATAAGCACGGAATTTCCTCTTTTTCTATAAATATTCTGGCTTATTTTTATTTTCTAGTATTTCTTTTCTGAAGCCAACAGCCAAAAGGCTGTCCTGTGCTTTTGTATTTCCATTATAAGGTCAACATACAAGTGAAATTATTAATTTTTGTCACACACCTCTATGGAGGGACTTCCTCTTCCATTCTTCTGTTATCCCGGGCACCTTCCAGGAGCAAGGAGCTCAAGCTTGGAAATCTCTGGACAAATAGTCACCATAAACATCCCCTCCATGTCATTTGTTCATGGTCAATTTCTCGCAGTGTCTTCTGTGGCATTTACTTCTCAATATCTTTCCCTAATATTGACCATTGGGCTTCCACTTGATAAATTCAAACTTTCCTCTTTGAAATCCTCCCAGTCTCCTTCATCCTGAGCTTTACACCTTCCAGCAATGATGGTTCCCAGATCGTTTACATCTCAACAGGGAAGCGATGCAACATGGTCCCTTCCTACTCTGGTTTTTTGCATCTCAATCCTACCCCTACCCCTCCAAGTCTAGACAGCACCACCTTGTGCCACTGATGGGCATTTTCTCAGAGATCTGTTTCCAGAGCAGCATTTTGCATGTTCTGAAGGGAGAAGACGTGTAAAGCATATCTTTTGGGGATCAAGCTTGAATTCCACTGATACTGTGACTATTAAAGAAATAGTCTGATTCAGAAAGATTGGAAGTTTCTACCTAAATCCAGGTCCACCTACTTCATCACTGTAATTTGCTATTGGAAGAAGGATGTGAAGTGAGTGAAAGTCGCTCAGTCATGTCTGACTCTTTGGGATCCCATGGACTGTCCATGGAATTCTCTAGGCCAGAACACTGGAGTGGGTAGCCTTTCTCTTCTCCAGGGGATCTTCCCAACCCAGGGATAGAACCCAGGTCTCCCGCATTGCAGGTGGATTCTTTACCAGCTGAGCCACAAGGGAAGCCCAAGGAAGCCCAGGGGAAGCCAAACAGGAAGCACAAGGGAAGAAGGTTGGGCTCTACACATACCACTGTTTTAAAGTTGCAGTGCTGAATCTTAAATTCTACCTGAGGTTTGGGTTACGAAGCTCCAGGACAAAGGTTGGGATGCACCAGTTCTGTGGACTATGATGGGAGCTGTCCAGATTATACACCTTCAATGGAAGAAAGAAAGAAGAGTTGTCACCTTCAAAACTCCAACTCTCTGCTCTACTTGTGTTCTCTGATACCACACCTCATTCTACCATGTATTTATGACAGATCTGGTTTACACAAAAATAACCTAGACCAAGTCAACAGTCTTTGTTAGTCTTCAGACTCAAAGTGAAAGAAGTGAAACTGACTCCAGAGTAAAATCTTCCCATCTCTTCAGTACAGACTCCAAGGGCTACATATAAAGCAAGTTTCTACCCACCTTGTTTTTACATTTGGATATATTTCTCCCACTTCCTGTACATAGTTTCTGCATACACAGAATTCTATGATGAAAATTGAGACTCCATCCAACATATGCTAATTAACTCAACTGTCAGTGCAGATTGAGTGTATGGAGGGAGGATAATTTTGCACCAAGATTTACTAATTTCTAGTTTCAGGAGAAAATTCTCTCTAACAGAAGTTTTGCGACAAGGGATTAGGATGTTTCTGCCATT
Organism: Bos taurus; assembly: GCF_002263795.3. Classification (NCBI taxonomy): domain Eukaryota; kingdom Metazoa; phylum Chordata; class Mammalia; order Artiodactyla; family Bovidae; genus Bos; species Bos taurus. The sequence goes on along the minus strand of NC_037337.1, from coordinate 22,464,771 downwards.
GCCTTTTGGCTTCCACACCCCAAGCCATCTGGTCTCCACCACATCTGAAGGAGGATCTCCTTATTCAGCATAGTTGATGCCATCACACTGATCCCAGAAGTCACACCTGACTACACAGATTGTTCAATAAACCAGGGAAAGCCTATGTTCTAAGAGAGAGGTGGAAAGTGGTGGGATGGATGGGAGCCGGGTGTTGGGAAACTGCTCAAGTCCACTGCTGACTCAGGTTTCTCACCACCTGCTTATTACAACAGATGTGACTTCCTTATGAGGTACCAGAGACCCAGAATATCCACATCCTGTGGTTCTTGCACCCCTTGACACCCCACATTTGAGTTACTTTCCTATTCAGAAAACAAAAGCTGCTGGCTTTCAGCCAGTTTATAACAGATGTGGGGCACAACCACCAACTACCCAGGAAGCATCCCCCAGGGCAGGGCATGAGAATCTGCTTCTCAGAAATTCCCATACTTCTGATCCCATCTGACACCTGCCCAAAGAGAGCACCTGGGAGACTCACTCCTTTGCATCTTCAAAGATTTAATGCTGCCTGTTGGGAATTGAGGAACCTGAGTGATGGCTAAGTTTAAGAGGCTGGGAGTTCAGGGAATTATTGGAAAACAGGTATCACAAGTATCACAACTTTACATGTACTTTAGGCATGCCTGCCAATCTATATAAGACTTGGACAGAATGCCTTCTTAAATCACTGACCTTGTCCAGCTCACTCTCTGAATCCACGTGGTGATCACACACAGGACAGACTTTCAGAGCTGTGAGCAGCAGGACCTTCCTTTTCTCCACATGTAGGACAATGGGGCTGGGGAGTCTGCTCATGAGAAAGTTATTGTTATTTGTGCCAGGCTTTGCAAGGATGTCCTTGTACTTCAACTATCTGTAAGAGATTGTATCTTGACTTTTCCTAAGTCTGTATATTTCTTTTGCTACCTTTGTGACCCAACAAAATGGTCCCTTCTGTCCACTGCCTACTTGGTAAAACAAAGGAAAATAGGAAGCATGGGTACAAAGTACAAGGAAAGAACAAAGACATTAGTTCCAGGGAAAACACTGAGTATTTATTTGTAAAGACGCAGAGTGTTTATCACTAGAATTGATTGTGACCCAATACTTCCTAGAAAATAAAAACATCAGTATTAGGATGTGTATTTTCTTAACATCTCTGAGAGATAATATGTGCTTTCAAGGAGTACACAATCCTTGAATCTTGCAGACTTCACCAAAAGAAGTGCTTAGCTATAGCTGGAATGATCCAAAGTCTCGGCAGTAGCTAAGGGAGGCTGCCAGCCCTTTGCAAACTATAAAGTAGATCATCTATGGCTCCTCATCCACGTCTTGCTGGGCCCTTTCCTTGGGTCCTCCTCACTATCGCATCCCTCATATGCTTTTATTCTGTTTCCATCAAAACCTGGTATCAAAAAATGACCTGAAATCAGGTAATAGTAATTTAGTGGACAATGGAAACTGATGGAGGCTTTAGGTTTTCTAAGGCTGGGGTGAGAGGGAGGGAATGTTGTATTTAATAGAGACAATAGTGAAGTCGTTCAGTAGTGCCCGACTCTTTGCGACCCCATGGACAATAGCCTGCACCAAGCTCCTCCATGGGATTTTCAAGGCAAGAGTACTGGAGTGGGTTGCCATTTCCTTCTCCAGGGAATCTTCCCAACCCAGGGATCGAACCCAGGTCTCTCGCATTGTAGACAGACACTTTACCATCTGAGCCACCAAGGAAGTCGCCATGAGCTAAGACTAAAGCAACCATGGCAGAATTTTCAAAGCTTTAGGACCCTGCCTTGAATGAAAGATAGAAGCACATTCTCCCTTTGTTTGGAGGCTCAGTGTGGATCAGACAAGAAGGAGAGTCTGGAGTCTCCCAGAGTGGGTAGTTCTTTCCCTGTGTCTAGTAAGATAGAGAACATTAACCTGTCTGCAGCAGAGGGAGGAACTGGGACCAAAAAGGGAAATATGAAGATGATAGATAGATGGAGACAGAGATTTCCAGATATAGATCTAGATGTAGATATAGATATGAAAAAAAAAAATTCAAATTCAATACCAGGAATTTCTTTTTACAGTTGACAGCCATTTGACAGTGAAGCAAATATACTTGTGAGAGAGTAAGTTCGGGGGGATGAATACACTAGAAAGTTTGTCCTCATCGTTGAGTGCTAGAACTCAATGACCTGAGTTCTTTTCCTCTGGAGAATTCATTATAGCATCTATGCTGAAAGACAATCAGGACTGTCACCAAAAAGGAAAGACAGTTGCTATTTTGGTATATCCTTTCCCACTTTCTTTCTCAATGTATAATTTATTACACACTCTGTATATGTAATTATATCCCATATACATATTTGTATCTATTTCAACATTATGAAGGCTTCCTGATAGCTCAGTTGGTAAAGAATCTGCCTGCAATTCAGGAGACCCCAGTTCAATTCCTGGTTCGGTAGATCCTCCGGAGAAGGGATGGGCTACGCAGTCCAGTATTCTTGGGCTTCCCTTGTGGCTCAGCTTGTAAAGAATCTGTCCCACAATGCAGGAAACCTGGGTTCAATCCCCTGGAGAAGGGAAAGGCTACCCACTCCAGTATTCTGGCCTGGAGAAGTCCAGGGACTGTATAGTCCATGGGGTCACAAAGAGTCAGACATGACTGAGCAACTTTCACAACATTATGAAATCAATTCTCTACTTTATTAGGTACTTTTTATTAACAGTATTTTTAATAAGCTACATTAATATTGTATCCAAGAATAAGGTATGGTATAATCAGTACTGTTACAATGGAGAATTTAGGCAGCTTCTACATTTCTATTATAAAAATTGCTGTAATGAACACATCTGTATATAACTTTTCATTATTTAAAATTATCCTATTGTATGTGAGCAAAATTTCATATATATATATATATACATATATGAAGTTTGTATATATGTAAGTCACACTTTCTCTCAAATAAAGGATTCAAAATAAAGGTTCTTAGCCAACTTGATTATATAAACCCTAAGAAGGATAGATAAATTGTCAAATGTTTCTTTAAATCTTTAATGTATTATTTTGTTACACATGCATATTTAAAATCACATTTCATATAAAATAGCATCAATATATTAATTTTGATATACTTGTTTTTGTTTTTTCTCATAGTTCACAGAATTTTTTTCAATTCCTCTCAATCATCTCAAAGCAAAGTATTTATCACTAGTAGAGCTGCATTTTTAAATATTCAAACATTTCTTGAGAGCATATCAAACTCACTTGATTGAATTATAGCACATTAGTAATCCATATATGAAGCTAAAATATTTTGAACCACAATGTCTATTCACAAAATGTTCATTGTCATGTCTCCTATAAGTGAATATTCATAATTTCCACAAAAATTACTTGCTAAGATTTGTTTAAGCAATTTGAATACTTGTAATTTCAAAGCCTTACTCCCAAGAATAGTTACTAAGAATAGTGACTAAGTGGTTGTTAAACTTATTAGTCATCTTTTTCACTAAGCTCATCAGCCGACTTCCAGAGGTATCTGTGAACTAGCATTCATTAACATCATTAGAGGTGGATGTGCCTTCACTAAGCTAGACTTAACTGTGCAAAATCAAAGAATTACATAAAAGTATTGTAATGTTGTTTTCTGTACTTTTGTAAGGAATCAAATATAAGGGAGCCGTCTCTTCTCTGAGGATTATAAGCTTCACCTCATATTCAAACACATATAGTGTTTTCTCACTGTAAATTCCCCCAAATGGAAATATTTACTCAAGCAAGTATGAATATTTCACCCTCTTGATATTGCCTAATTGGCTTGCAATAAAAATAAAGCAATATAAATTGCTACCAATATCTTGCCAGTATAGGAAACATCACATTTTCTAACAAAAGTATTACTTAAACATCTGCCCCAAAACTAGTTTATTATTTCTTTATTTACATTTTTTATTACTAGAGGATTAAAACACTTTTCTAAGTGACTGATTTAACCAATGAGTAAGTTTTTTCATTTATCCTTTGCCCATTTATCTTTTAAGATCTTATTGACTTGTGTAATTGTAGTAATGTTGTGCCTCTGAGTTCCACTGCCTTTAACCACAATAACAGCACTGGCAAGACGAGATAGCTGAGACAATCTAGATGGCAGAGGGTGGTGATGGCAAAGTGCCAAGGAAGAAAAAAAGCAGAAGAGGAAGGTTATTGTACTACTGTGTTTCACTGTGACAGCGTACCACAGAGGTTTAAGTGTATTAAGCCTTTGTTCAAAATCCATGCTATGATCTACTGTGTATGTCTCAGAATTGGGAGGAGTCCTCTGAATCTCATGGGGAAATAATGTATGAGTTTGCTGCCCACTTGCCCCTTGACTCCTTTCTTTAGGGATTTAGTCCATATTATCTTTCGCTACAGGGCTTCCCAGATGGATCAGTGGTAAAGAATCTGCCTGCCCATGCAGAAGATGCAGGTTCAATCCCTGGGTAGGGAAGATCCCCTGGAGTAGGAATGGGCAACCTGCTCCAGTATTCTTGCCTGGAAAATTCCACAGACAGAGGAGTCTGGTGGGCTACAGTCCATAGGGTCACAAAGAGTCAGACACAACTGAGTACATACATACACACGCATCTACTGCAATAGTTTCAAATATGAATGACTACCACGAAGTAATCAGTTATAAGTAATCCCACCACATTTTAACAACATTTATCAAATACACTAACAACTTATTTAACTTCTATGCAGAGTACATCATGAGAAACTCTGGGCTGGAAGAAGCACAAGATGGAATCAAGATTCCCGGAAGAAATATCAATAACCTCAGATATGCAGATGACACCATCCTTAGGGCAGAAAGTGAAGAGGAACTCAAAAGCCTCTTGATGAAAGTGAAAGAGGAGAGTGAAAAAATTGGCTTAAAGCTCAACATTCAGAAAACGAAGATCATGGCATCTGGTCCCATCACTTCATGGGAAATAGATGGGGAAACAGTGGAAACAGTGGCAGACTTTATTTTTCTGGGCTCCCAAATCACTGCAGATGGTGATTGCAGCCATGAAATTAAAAGACGCTTACTCCTTGGAAGGAAAGTTATGACCAACCTAGATAGCATATTAAAAAGCTGAGACATTACTTTGCCAACAAAGGTCCGTCTACTCAAGGCTATGGTTTTTCCTGTGGTCATGTATGGATGTGAGAGTTGGACTGTGAAGAAAGCTGAGCGCCAAAGAATTGATGCTTTTGAACTGTGATGTTGGAGAAGACTCTTGAGAGTCCCTTGGACTGCAAGGAGATCCAACCCATCCATTCTGAAGGAGATCAGCCTTGGGATTTCTTTGGAAGGAATGATGCTAAGGCTGAAACTCCAATACTTTGGCCACCTCATGTGAAGAGTTGACTCATTGGCAAAGACTCTGATGCTGGGAGGGATTGGGGGCAGGAGGAGAAGGGGACAACAGAGGATGAGATGGCTGGATGGCATCACTAACTCGATGGACGTGAGTATGGGTGAACTCCGGGAGTTGGTGATGGACAGGGAGGCCTGGCGTGCTGCGATTCATGGGGTCGCAAAGAGTCGGACACGACTAAGCGACTGAACTAAACTGAACTGAACAACATTCATTAAATACAAATTAAAATTAATTGGCAAATTAAAAGAAAATATCATAGAAGAACTAGATGGAACTAACAATGGGAAGACCGTGTGGTGGGTCACATATTCATATATGATAGGGTAAGAAGTTGAACTCACTTCTGTCTAATTTAAATAATTACTCCTATGTGGCAACCTGGATGGAAGAGTGGCTTGGGAGAGAATGGATACATATATATGTATGGCTGAGTCTCTTTGCTGTTCACCTGAAACTATCACAACATTGTTAATTGGCTATGTGCCAATTAACTCTGCTGTGCTCTGCTGTGCTCTGCTGTGCTTAGTCACTCAGTTGTATTCGACTCTTTTCAACCCCAAGGACTATAGCCAGCCAGGCTCCTCTGTCCATGGGGATTCTCCAGGCAAGAATACTTGAGTGGGTTGCCATGCCCTCCTCCAGGGGATCTTCCCAACCCAGGGATCAGATCAAACCCAGGTCTCCTGCATTGCAGGCAGATTCTTTACTGTCTAAGCCACCAAGAAAGCCCAAGGATACTGGAGTAGGTAGCCTATCTCTTCTCCAGGGGAACTTCCCAATCCAGGAATTGAACCAGAGTCTCCTGCATTGCAGGTGAGTTCTTTACCAGCTGACCTACGCAGGAAGTCCCTAATCAGCTATACCCCAATACAAAATGAAAAGTTTTGAAAAATAAATAATTACTCCTTTAAACAACTCAATGCCTGATATAAAACAAGTGCTTGGAAAGTGCTTGTTATCAACTGAATTCCATCATATACAGACCATTTTTTAAAATACTGTATTTATAAATTCCATACATACAAGCATATCCATAAGGTGAAATTCAGACACTGAATCCCCAAATACTAACAGTTCATACCTTGTTCTGATAAAAAAAAAAAAAAAGAAAATGTCAAATGAGAGAGTAGAAATGGCAAGAAGGCCATTACTAGGTACCACTGGACAAATGACCCAGTGATGTCACGAAAAGAACAGATCCTTTACCAGTAAAACCGGAGTTATCACAAAGTAAGTAAACAGGTGGTGGCAAGGAAATATTCATTGGGTAGAGTTAGCTGGGAAGAGCTCCTGGAGAGACATTGAGAAGGTCCTTGAAGATTCACAAGACCTACCCCGACTGGGAATGTTATTTCAGAGTCAGAAGTCTTCTCTCCGACCTAATGCCACTAAGCTCTCTCCTCATCCCAGAGCAAAGGCACCAACAGTCCCCACCCACTTACACTACATGTTTTTGAAAGATATTTCCTAGGAACTCAGAAAAATATCTGTTCAATCAGAGGCTCAAACAGTGTGAATCCCACAGGCCTGAGAGCTGACCAGTCTTGGACTCCCCTTCACTCTTCTCCTGATCTTGCGTGTGTTTGATCCTAGAGCCCAAGGATCATCCTTTCGTCTTGGGGTTACAATCACCAGTTAGCACATCAGTTACAATTGCTCTTTTCAAGTCCACAGGAGAAAAAGCAACCAATACAGGACGAAAACTGTACCTAGGCTTCTACCTAGATTGTCCAAAATAGCTGGACAGGCGGCTTAAAGCAAGGGTTCCCAAACTTCAGGCTACAGAGCAGTACCAGTCCGAGGCCCGTTAAACAATGGGCCACACAGCAGAAGGTGAGAAGCAGGGGAGTGAGTGAAGCTTCATCTGTATTTACAGCTGCTCCCCAGCACTTGCATAACTGACTGAGCTTTGCCTCCTGTCAGCTCAGCCATGGCATAATAAACGTACTGCATTTGAATCATCCTGAAACCATCCTCCAACCCACCCCTGGTCTGTGGAAAAACTGTCTTCCATGAAACTGGTCCCTGGTACCAAAAAGGTTGGGGACCACCAGCTTAAAAGGATAGAAGACATCAGCTCAATAAAATAAAATCAGAAGAGCCCACTTCAAGGAATATAAACAATTCACAAATACAACACTTTTGATGAAATTCTCATTTTTAGAGCAGAAACAGAGCATGTCTTCCCTGGGTTATATATTTTTTAAAAAGCAGATTCTTTTAGCGGTTAATTTTCCAGCACCTAGTGATGAGCTTATAGCATTCATTTCTGGTACAGCAGACTGAGGGCTTCCCATGTGGCCCTAGTGGTAAAGAACTCACCTGCCAATGCAGGTAGACATAAGAGACTTGGGTTCAATCTCTGGGTCAGGAAGATCCCCTGGAGGAGGAAACAGCACCCCACTCCAGTATTCTTGCCTGGAAAATCCCATGGACAGAGGAGCTTGGCGGGCTACAGTCCACAGGGTCGCACAGAGTTGGACACGACTTAGCTCGCAAGCACGTCATAGCAGACTGGAGGCATTTACATTTACAGGAAGACAAAATGTGACTATTTGGGTTTCACATAAGAAAAATCATACAGAAAAAAATGCTCTAAGTCAAAATAAAGTTTTAAAACATTGCAAAAATATAGATACCTTGCTGATTGCAATAGGAATACAAAACTTTACAAAAGATAGGTTTTTCTCACCTAACTTTATTCTAGTGATGGATCTTAGCCTCATCAAGTCATTATGTCTATACTGACGTGATTGATGTCATACACAGGATACAACTTCTCATACACAGTATTCCCAACAAAAATAAACAAATAAATGAAGCCTACTGCAACCTTTGGCTTCCCAGGTGGCCCACTAGTAAAAAAAATCTATCTGCCAATGCAGAAGATGCAGGTTCAATCCCTGGGTTGGGAGGATCTCCTGGAGAAGGAAATGGCAACCCACTCCAGTATTCTTGCCTGGGAAATCCCATGGACAGAGGCGCCTGGTGGGCTACAGTCCATGGAGTCACAAAGAGTTGGATACAGTTTAGCAACTAAACAACAACAATCCAAGCTTTAGTTCTAGCAGGAGACAAAGGAGCTAGAATAACAATTAAAGGATTACTCAAAGAAACAACTAGACAAATCCAGAAGGTGAGACATTCTACAGGACGATAGGTCCAGCTCCTTCAATAATCAATGTAATGAAAGAAAACACAGTACAGTGGAGGGAAAGCAGTAGAAGAACTATTACAGATTAAAGAAACTTCTAGGATTTAGCAATGTCATTGAGTGCATAGTATTTGATTGTATTCTTGTTTTTAAAAACCTCTGTAAAAGGTATTTGGAAAGAAGTAGAGAAATTTTAAAAAGACTGGTTGTTCAAAAGAGACACAGATGTATAGAACAGTCTTTTGGACTCTATGGGAGAAGGCGAGGGTGGGATGATTTGAGAGAATAGCATTGAAACATGTATATTATGTGAAACAGATCACCAGTCCAGGTTTGATGCATGAGACAGGGTGCTCAGGGCTGGTACACTGGGATGACCCAGATGGATGGGATGGAATGGGGAATGAGGTGGGAGGCGGGGTTCAGGATGGGGAACACATGTACACCCATGGCTGATTCATGTCAATGTATGGCAAAAACCACTACAATATTGTAAAGTAATTAGCATCCAATTAAAATAAATTAATTTAAAAAAAGACTGGCTATTATCAACAAATGGTTTTAAGGAATTGTTGACTTTAAGTGGAAAGTGGTATTATAGATACATAGAATAATATTCTTCTATTTAAACACTACATGCTAAAATGCTTAGAAGTAAATTGTCATGCTACTTGTAATTTATTTTTAAATATTTAACCAAAAGAAACAGCAAAAATGATGAAAATTTGTTGTCGTTCAGTCACTAAATCGTGTCCAACTCTTTGCAGCCCCATGGACTGTAGCACTCTGGGCTTCCCTGCCCTTCACTATCTCCCAGAGTTTGCTCAAACTCATGTCTATTGAGTCAATGATGCCATCCAGGCACCTCATCCTCTATCAACTTCTTCTCCCACTCTCAATCTTTCCCAGCATCAGGGTTTTATTCCAGTGAGTCAGCTCTTTGCATCAGGTGGCCAAAGTATTGAAGCTTCAGCTTCAGTCCTTCCAATGAATATTCAGGGTTGATTTTCTTGAGGATTGACTTGTTTGATCTCCTTGCTGACCAAGGGACTCTCAATAGTTTTCTCTAGCACAATTTGAAAGCATCAATTCTTCGGTGCTTAACCTTTTTTATGGTCATTAATGATTGTTAAATCTAGGTGGAGATTATAAAGATACTGATTCTTTATGTTCACTTCTCTTTCTTTATGTTCACATTCTTTGGCCTTTATTTTTTTTAATTTTTTAATTAAATAGATGCTTTACCATATAGTTTTGGTTTCTGTCACACAAGTCAAATCAGCCATAATTATATATATATATCCCCTCCCTCTTGAGCCTCCATCCCCCTCCATCAAATTTTTGTAAAAAATGTTTTTAAAGTTTTCATTCTAAGTGATCAAGAAGTCTGCATCAACTTCAAGCAGTGAAAAAGTGGAGTACAATATGTTTCTTGAAAATTAGCATACTTTTTAAAGAATATTGCTCTGCTCAAAGAAACCCTGAATCTGTAGGTGTTTAAACACATTAAAACTGTATGTTCCTATGACATATTTTTACAACAAAATGAATCTGTTGCAGAATGTTTAGGTAATATAAATAACAAAATCCTAGTGACGATGTGGCACATTTTGGATTATTCTTATTCAATAAATAGGCATAAATACTGTATCTTAAAATCACTGTCTTCCAAGATCTGAGATAATGACTATAGCTTAGAATCCAGTCATCCACTTGTGTGGGATTGGGGCAGTGCCAGATTTCTACAGATGCACCAAGGGCTCCAGTCAGTGGATTGTCAACCTCACTACTCCGTCAGCAAAACGGGCATCACAGAGAAGGTAGGAGAAGGTTTGACAAAAGCCAAAGTGTGTTGGGAGCCCCTTAACTGAGAGGAACTTGACCAGGTTTATCTAATCTTGGGGCTTCATATGGATGTCACTTTAAAACCTTGGCCCCTTGTATTTCCTGTCCAGTTACTAAGTGCATTGCTTGATCCCTTAACCATGAAAGTCAAGTCAGTCTATTACTTATATTTATGGTTTTGTCAAAAATTCAAGTCACAATCCTAACTCCTTGATGCTTAAGCAAGTAAACATTATTTTTAAATAATGTTTTTAAATAATGAAAAGTTTAAAGTTTTGCTGTAGAAATATGGTGTGGGTACTGAACATAAAGTAATCAGACTCTGGACCTTCCCTGAGCCCTCCCACTGTCCCCAAAGCACCATCACCATGGATCCAGCACCTGAGACACTGGGTACCACCAAGGAGAACAAACCACAGGCAGGTGACATGCAGATCCGTGATCCTTGACTCTAGAGAGTCCACCAAAGTATTCAAGGCAATTTCACCTTTTTTAAGGAATTGGAAAATCACTGCACACAATGGCTTCTGACCACTTATTCTTCCGTCAGTCAAAGCATATGATACAATTGTCCTGCTGCTGCTGCAGCTGCTGCTAAGTCGCTTCAGTCGTGTCCAACTCTTTGGGACCCCATAAACGGCAAGCAAAGAAGTAAAGAGTTCATTGCAGCACTGTTTATAATAGCCAGGACATGGAAGCAACCTAGATGTCCATCAACAGATGAATGGATAAGAAAGCTGTGGTACATATACACAATGGAGTATTACTCAGCCATTAAAAAGAATACATTTGAATCAGTTCTAATGAGGTGGATGAAACTGGAGCCTATTATACAGAGTGAAGTAAGCCAGAAAGAAAAACACCAATACAGTATACTAAAGCATATATATGGAATTTAGAAAGATGGTAACAATAACCATGTATATGAGACAGCAAAAGAAACACTGATATATAGAACAGTCTTTTGGACTCTGTGGGAGAGGGAGAGGGTGGGATGATTTGGGAGAATGGCATTGAAATACGTATAATATCATATATGGAACGAGTCGCCAGTCCAGGTTCGATGCACGATACTGGATGCTTGGGGCTAGTGCACTGGGATGACCCAGAGGGATGGTATGGGGAGGGAGGAGGGAGGAGGGTTCAGGATAGGGAACACATGTATACCTGTGGCGGATTCATTTCGATATTTGGCAAAACCAATACAATATTGTAAAGTTTAAAAATAAAATAAAATTTAAAAAAAAAATTTTGTTTTCTGATCCAAAAAAAATAAAATAAAATAAAATAAACCTGATGTGAAAAAAATAAAAATTTTTTAAAATTTTAAAAAAAGAGTGGTGAAACAGCAGAGAAAACTTGGATTGACTGCTGCCATTTCAGCTTTGGCAACACAAACTACATAAATTAGGAAAAAAGTTCTCAAAGTAGAGCTCCATGGACATCTAGGGGCCCAAAGATCTTTTCAGGGAGTCCATGAGGTCAGAATTATTTTCATAATAATATCAAAGCAATATTTGCCTTCATCCTAGTGTTGACATTTGCCTTAATATTGCAAAAGCATTGGTGAGTAAAACTGATGGTTCCTTAGCGTGAGTTAAGTCAGTAGCCTCAATTCTGTATTAGTGGTCATTGTATTCTTCATTGCTATATATTTGCAGGGCAAACAAAGCCAGTTTCACATAAAAAATATGAGACTAGCTGGCTAGGGCTGCCATAAGAAAATACTACAGATTAGGAGACTTAACAGAAATTTATTTTCTCACAGTTCTGAGGCTAGAAATTCAAGATCAAGTTTCCCACAGAGCCGGTATGTCTTTGAGCCCTCCCTCCTTGGCTTGGATTTGGTCATCGACTCACTGTGCCCTTATATGGACTTCTCTCCATACATGCCTATCCCTGTATCTCTTCTCTTTGTGTATACAAATTTCCTCTTCTCTTAAGACATTAGTCAGACTGGCATAGAGTTCATTTTAATGCAAATCAAATGGCCTCTTTTAACTAAATTATCTATTTAACAGTCATATCTCCAAATGCAATTACATCCTGAGATATGAGGCTTAAGGATAAGTAACATATTAATTTGGAGAGGACACAGTTCAATTCATAGCCTTGAAAAACAAATGAAACTATTAATTTTATGAAATCTCTAACCTTGAGTGTATGTCTTTTTAGCATTCTGTGAGACAAAAGTGGAAGTGTACATACAGCACTTCTGCTGCATTTCAAATTACTATATTATCTCAAGGGAAAATCTTTGTGCGATTGTTTGAGTTGTGAACTGAGCTAGCCATTTTGTGCATACTTTGAAAGAATGTCTGACAACCTATGGGTATTCAGACTTGGGTAGCTGTCAGGCATTTTCTTGAAAATGAGTGAACTGGGCCTGTCACATCAAGAAAAGCAATGGATCATTGCTGCTGATGATAAAAATCTAAGCTTTTAGGCAAAAAATAGGTTTTAGGGAAACTTGTCAGAGAAGGCAATGGCACCCCACTCCAGTACTCTTGCCTGGAAAATCCCACGGACAGAGGAGCCTAGAAGGCAGTCCATGGGGTCTCTGAGGGTCGGACACAACTGAGCGACTTCACTTTTACTTTTCACTTTCATGCATTGGAGAAGGAAATGGCAACCCACTCCAGTGTTCTTCCTGGAGAATCCCAGGGACGGGGGAGCCTGGTGGGCTGCCGTCTATGGGGTCACACAGAGTCAGACATGACTGAAGCGACTTAGCAGCAGCAGGAAAACTTGTATCTGCCACCATGAGCTGTATGGTTCCCCAATTTTAAATAATATTCTGATTTTTAAATACTGGTGGTCACATTAACTACTGTGATATTTTGATATCATATAAAGTTTGTTAGGACTTCCCTGGTAGCTCAGCTGGTAAAGAACCCATCTGCAATGCAGGAGACCCTGTTTAGATTCCTGGCTTGGTATAGGCTACCCACTCCAGCATTCTTGGATTTCCCTGGTGCTCAGATGGTAAAGAATCCACCTGAAATGCAGGTGACCTGAGTTTGATCCCTGGGTTGGGAAGATCCCCTGAAGAAGGGAATAGCTACCTACTCCAGTATTCTGGCCTGGAGAATTCCATGGATGGAAGAGCCCCCATCCATGGGATTGCAAAGAGTTGGACACAACTGAGCGACTTTCACTTTCACTTTTCTTTCAAAGTTTGTTATATGGAAGTTGCCTGGCTCAGATGAAACAATTATTTCCCAGAAGACCAATGGATAATCATATAAAACCCTGCTTGGATGAAAATTTCCTCCAAAATGCAAGCTAGAGCAATGGACTTTAATGGGAAAGAACAGGAAAGTTCATTAACATGATTTCTGATTTCACATTGTAACTAACCTAACTTTTTGTACTACATATATGTGTAAGTCCAGATTTTGCTCATATATTTCATCAAACCAATGTATTTCAATAATAGAATAAATAAAAATGGACATGTAAATCCAACTATCTTTGAATAAGCCCGCTGTACCCTGATGGCTATCCACAGACTACAAACACCTACAGGATCTTACTTTCTCAGTCTATAGTCTCTAAATTTTTCCAGCTGTTTGTCCATGTATGTGGCTTGAGGTCTTTTCAACAACCTTTGAATATACTACAGTTGATTTAGTATTCTCCTTTGAATATACTACAGTTTGTCTATAACCTTCAAAGATTACGTCAATATTAGAGTGGGGAGTGGAGATAAATAAAGCAAGTTCAAAGTCCTCAGTCGCCAGATTAAGAGCTCTAAGATGCCCTTGACCAATCCTCATTTTTCTTGGCCTGGCATCCCATAAATTTTCTCCAAGTGTTCTGAATCTCCAAACAGGAGGCCTGATCTCACCCAGGACTGGACAATGCCATGGTAAACTCAATCCCCTCACCCCATCCCTGTCCCCTGAGCACTTCTGAGAATCCCTTCTGAGAATAGGACCCAGCCTCTTGCTAGGAAGAGGTGAATTTCAGAATACAACAATCCTGTGCCTGATCCTCACTTTTCCCATAGAAGAGTGTTTCCTATAATAATGCAAAGAAAAAGAAAATGCCAGGCTGTCCAAGTTATTCTAAGGTCATTCCAGGGAAGGAGATCAGCTGGAGAAATGAGAAGATAGCCAAACACTTTCAAATTACATGGTCAAAATTAAAGACCAAAAACTGAGTACTTGTTTAGTGTATCAAAAATATCACTGGATGAGGAATTGGAATACTTGATTTCTTGTACGTTTTTTTGAAGCTAAGTGCCTGGGCCAGGTGTGAAATCACTCTGGATCTTTCTGGACTCTTTCATCTGAACACATAGAAGAGTAAATAAATGATCCTTGAAAGCTCTCCCAGCTGTGACATCCTAGGATGCTTCTTTAGAGGCCCAGTTCATCCTTGATTACTCATGTTAGTGGAAAGACAGTGATTTTTTTTCTTTTTGCCTTTATTTGTTTATACAGTCATTCATTTATTTATATTTGGCTGCTCTGGGTTTTCACTGTTGCACACAGGTTTTCTCTAGTTGCAGAGAGTAAGGCTTTCTCTAGTTGCTGTGCAAGGGCTTCTCATTCCTTGCACACTGCTGTGCAGTGGCTTGTCTTGTTACAGAACACGAGCTTGAGAGCATGTGGGCTCAGTAGTTGCTGTTCGTGGGCTCTAGAATGAGGGCTCAGTAGTTGTGGCACATGGGCTTAGCTGATCTGAGGTATGTGGAATTTTCCTGGATCAGGGATCAAACCTGTAATCCCTGCATTGGTAGGTCCTTAAACTGGACCACCAGGGAAGTCCAAGACTGATATGAATACTTCAAACATGTAGACAACATAGAATTCATTCACCTTTGGCTTTGGAATATATTTCATGGTATGGCTGCTGCTGCTGCTAAGTTGCTTCAGTCGTGTACGACTCTGTGTGACCCCATAGACGGCAGCCCACCAGGCTCCTCCGTTCCCGGGATTCTCCAGACAAGAACACTGGGGTGGGTTGCCATTTCCCTCTCCAATGCATGCATGCATGTTAAGTCACTTCAGTCATGTCCAACTCTGTACGACCCCATGGACAGCAGCCCACCAAGCTCCCTTGTCCATGGTATGGAGCAAACCACACACAAAAAAATGTCCTTAATCCAGTTATGCTTAACTCAGGTTGATGCAATTAACTGGCACAAGAACCCTTGACCAAGGGGACAGGTAGAGCTGAAACTCACTCTAAGCTCTGCTGGCTGAGCCAAGTTCCTGGTGTGGAGTTGCATCAGTTGGAGAAAGAGAAGCCTTTATGAAAAAAACTCACAAATGTGCCCTCTGTTTGCCAACTTGAACTCTAGAAGCTGCCTCTGCATTTGCCCAGCAAGTTGCCTTTTCCAAGTCTCACAAAGCAGCATATGGGCTCCTGGCCCTGAATTCAGTCTCAAGCTAGTCAATGGAGAGGATGAAACTCTGAAGTTTAGGTGAAAGCCCTTTCAACTACATAATACCTTCCATATGCAAACTGTAGCCAGCAGAGGTGATTTGGGAGCTTAGCAGGTGAAAGCAGAAATTACATTGAGCACAAGCATCTTCTGCCTACCTACACCTTGTAGGACCCAGTTCAGGTCTGACAGACTCCTCTGTGGGAAACCATCTGAGAGCAGACTGGCCAGAAAGCACAGATGGGAGAAGACGTGATGATTTCTGAAAGTCCATTCTAGTCGCAAACTCCAGGGAAGATCCCGGCAACAGGTGAGAAGGGCCTCAGACTGAAGCATCCAGGTTAGCCTGCCGTGACCTACAGCCAAGAGTCTGATCTTGTTATATCGCGAATTAGAGAAATCTCTGGCAGAGGGCCTTCTCAGAGGCCAGATAGGATAAAACCAAGGGGAGGTTTTTGTAAAGCTCTGTAGCACTGTGGTTGGACTGGGGGCACAGTATTACAAACCTCAAAGAGACCTCTACAGAAACTGTAAGAGCAAAAGTGAAATTGCCCTGGGAAATTCTCAGCATGGCTACCATGACTTCAGACTTCTTGCCCCTGTATCTCCCTACTGAACCCTCACCAAAAAAGCAGCTGCCGTTTTTACTCCACTCAAGGCAGCCAGACCCAAGTTCACTGAAATTTTGTTACCGATGTTGAGGTTCAGTCAGTCATGTCCAGCTCTGTGTGACCCCATGGACTGCAGCTGGCCAGGATTCCTTGTTCTTCAACTATCTCCCAGAGTTTGCTCAAACTCATGTTCAATATTCTGATGGAAAATTATATACTCCAAGCTGTTTAAATCTGACCATTCACCAGGCATGGCATTTCATCTTTTTCTGTAAATGTTCTAGATTATTTTCCAGTGTTTCCTTCTGAAACTAACTCACAAAGGGCTCTCTCATTTCCATTACAAAGTCAACATACAAATTAAATTTTTTCATTTCTTTAGACAACTCTATGGAGAGATTCCTCTTCCATTTCTCTGTTATCCCAGGCATCAAATGAGAGCAAAGAGCTCAAGCTTGGAAACCTTGGAACAAACAGCAACCATAAAACATGCCCTTCATGTCATTGTTCCACAACAAACTATTGACTCGGTGTCCATTGCTGCATTTACTTCTCAATATATTTCTCTAATCTTGATCCTGAGCCTCCATTTTATACTCTTATAATCTATACTTTACTCACAAAGAGTTATCATCTACTCACAGTACTGAGACTCTGCAAACTTCCACCACTCAGTTCTTTCCCCCAGGATTCCTCACCCTGAGTTTTACAACTTGCACAGTGACATTTCCCAGACCATTTGCATCTCAACCAGGAAATGATACAGAACAGGGGCCTTCCTATTCCTACTTTTTGCTTCTCAGTCCTACCCCTAACTGTGCAGGTCTGGAAGGTTAGGAATACCTTGCACCGTTAGTTGGCATTTTCTCAGAGATCTGTTTCCAGAGAATCAGTTTGCACATTCTGATGGGATAAGATAGTGAAAGATCTTTTCAGCACTGAGCCTGAACTCCATAAATATTATGATATTTGTTGGCACCTAACCCAGAAAAACTTGGAAGTTCCTACCTAAATCCAGGTCCAGTTGCTACATCACTGGAATCTGCCATTGAAAAAGAGTGGGCTATCTATATATCACTCTTCTAAAGGCTCAGAACTGAGTCTCAGACTCACACAATTTATAGGTTTATGAAGCTCCAGAGCAAGGCTTGGAAGCAGGAGTTCTGTGGACCGTAATGGGAGCTGTTCAGATCATATGCTTTCAACGGAAGAAAGAAGCATTGTCACCTTAAAGAACTCCAATGCTCTGGTTTGCTTGTGTTTTCTGATACAACACGTCATTCTATCATGTATGTATATGGCAGATTTGGCCTACTCAAAAATAGCCTGGACCAAGTCAACATAGTCTTCGTTAACCTTCAGACTCAAAGTGAAGAAAATGAATCTGACTGCAGAGTAAAATCTCCTCCTCTCTCCAAAGCAAAGGCTCCAAGTCTAGGTATGCAGCAGGTCTCTAAACACTGTATTTTTACATTTGGTTGTGTTTCTCCCACCTCTTGTATACTGTTCTGCTTATGGAAAATTCAGTGATGGAAACTGAGATTCCATCTTATCTATTCTAGTTAACTCAACTATCAGTGCAGAATGAGTGTATGGAAGGAAAATAGTTTTGCACCAAAATTTATTAACCTCTATTTTCAGAAGGAAATAATAGAGTAACTTCTTTCCTAAATGGCTTTCTTTCTGATAGAGTGTTCGCTAGGATAGTTCTGCCATTGCTCTTGGCTTCCACTTTCCAAACCATCTTGTCTCCACCACATCTGAAGGAGGATCTCCTTGTTCAGCAGTGTTGATGTCATCACACTGATCCATGAAGTCAGATCTGACTATACACATTGGCTAATATCCCTGGAAAAGCCCATGTGCTAAGAAAGTGAAAGTGAAGTCGCTCAGTTGTGTCCGACTCTTTGCGACCCCATGGACTGTAGCCCACCAGGTTCCTCTGTCCATGGGATTTTCCAGGCAAGAGTACTGGAGTGGGTTGCCATTTCCTTCTCCAGAGGATCTTCCCGAACCAGGGATCGAAGCCAGGTCTCCCGCATTGTAGGCAGTCGCTTTACCGTCTGAGCCACCAGGGAATCCATGTGCTAAGAGAGAGGTGGAAAATGGTGGGATGCATGGGACCTGGGTGCTGGGAAACTTAAGTTCCCTGCTGACTCAGGCTTCTCCCACCCACCTAACCCAGCAGATAGGTTTTCCTAAGGAGGCACCAGAGACCCAGAGTGTCCACATCCTGTGGTTGCTGTACCCCCTGACACCTCACATTTGAGTTCCTTTCTTATTCAGAAAACAAAAGCTTTTGGCTTTGGGCCAGTTCCCAACAGATGGGGGACACAACCACCAACTACCCAGGAAACATCCACCAGGGCAAGGGCATGAGAACCTGCTTCTCAGAAATTCCCACACTCTGTTCCCATCCATCATCTGACACCTGACCAAAGAGAGCCTAAGAGACTTACTCTTGAGCATCTCCAGGGATTTAATGCTTCCTGTTGGGCCTTGAGAAACTTAAGTTACAGTTAAATTTAAGAGGTTGGAAGTTAAGGAAATTATTGGAAAGCAAGTATTACAACTTTACATATACTTCAGGCATAGATAGAATGCCTTCCTAAATCACTGACCTTGCCCATCTCATTATCTGAATCTATGTGGCAATCACACACAGGATGGGCTTTCAAAGCCGTGAGCAGCAGGACCTTCTTTCTCCATGTGCAAAACAGTGGGGCTGGGATTCTGCTCATGAGAATTTTATTCCTTCTTTGTACCAGGCTTTGCAAAGTGGTCTTTGTACTGTAACTGTCTGGAAGAGATTGTACTGTCTGGAAAGATTGCTTTCCCTAAGTCTGTAGATTTCTTTCTGTTTTTTTTTTTTTAATTGAAGTGTAGTTGATTTACAATCTTTGGTGTACAGCAAAATTATTCAGTTATACATACACATATGTAGATTTCTTTCATTACCTTTGTGACCCAAGCAAATGAGTTTTTCCACGCACTATCTGTTCAGTAAAGCTGAAAAGAATAGGAAGCACAGGAACAAAGTACAAGGGAAAATACAAAGGCATTAGTACCAGAGAAAATACTGTTGTGAACTCAGACTATTTATCATTTAAATTGATATTAACTTGATATTCCTAGAAAATAAAAAGGTCAATATCAAGATGTGTATTTTCTTAGCATTTCTGAAAGAAAATATGAGCATTCAAGGGTACAAAATTCTTTAACCCTGCAGTTTCCACCCCCCAAATAAGGTGTTTCACTCTGGCTGGAATGATCAAAAATCTGGGCAGTGGTAGCTAAGGGAGGCTGCCAGCTGCCAGCCCTTTGCAAACTGCAAAGTAGGTCAACCATGGCTCCTCCTTTTCATCTTTCTGCGCCCTTTCCTTGGACTGTCCTCCCCAACACATGCTTCATATGCTTTTATTCTAGTCTCATCAAAACCTGGTATCAAAAAATGACCTGAAACCAGCTTGTTCTGGTTTAAGAAACAATGGAAATCAATGGTAACTTTAGGTTTTCTGAGGTTGGGGTGGGAGGGAGGGAACATCGTATTTAATAGAGATAATAGCCATGAGTTAAAGACTAAACCAACCATGGCAGAATTTTCAAAGCTTGATGACACCGCCTATAATGAAAGATAGAAGTTCATTCTATCTTTGTTTGGAGGCTCAGTGTGGATCAGACAAGGAGAGTCTGGAATCGCTCAGAGCAGACAATATACTCCCTGTGTCCTGGAAGACAGAGAACATTAACCTCTCTGCAGCAGATGGCTGAACTGGGACCAAAAGGGAAAAAATGATAGATAGACAGATAGATGACAGGAAGATAGATGATTGATTTTAAATGTTTTCATTCCAATAGCAGGAATTGCTTTGTAACAGTTGATAGCCATTCAGCAGTGAAAGATACATTCTTATCAGGGAATGAGTTCAGGTGGGTGATTACACCATGCAGATTGTCTGCATGGTTGGGAGCTAGAACTCAATGGCCTGAGCATTTTCCTCCCTATAATTTAATACACTATTCTACATCAAGAGAAAATCCGGACTACCACCAAAAAAGCAACTACTATATATCAAAAGTTACTCTTTTGATATGTTTCATTCAAGTTTAATATATAGATTATTTAATAGTCTGTACATGTAATCGTATTCCACATACACACCTGTATCTTTTAAACATTATACAATCAATTTTCTGTGTTATTAGACACTTTTCATAATCAGTATTTAATGAAGTACATTAACATCATATCTGGAAACACACTATTTTATCAATTTCCTTGTAATTTAGAATTCAATCAGTTTTTACATTGTCTTATAATAAAGAATGCTATAATGAATGTGTATATATAGAGAGCTTTACATTATTTAAAATTATCGTATGTATGTATATAGGAAAAGCCATGTGTATATACATATGTGTGTGTGTGTCTGCGTGTGTGTGTGTGTGTGTGTGCTCAGTTATTCCAGTCATGTCTGACTCTTTGCAACCCCATGGACTGTATAGCCCAGACAGGCTCCTCTGTCCATGGGATTCTCCAGGCAAGAATACTGAAGTGGGTTGCCATACCCTCCTCCAGGGGATCTTTCTGACCCTGGGATAGAACTTGTGTCTCCTGTGTCTCCTGAATTGCAGGCAGATTCTTTACTGCTGAGCCACCAGGGAAGCCATGTATGTATTTATTATATGTACTGAAGTAAGTCCCCCACTTTCTCTCAGAAGATTCAAAATAAAGATTTTGAGCCAACTTGACTCTCTATATGCCCTTATAAATCAGCACTAGTTTGTCCAATTCTACCTTAAAATTTTTAACATATTGCTTTAGTATTATTTACATTTTAAACCCTTATATATGACATTAGTCCTGAAATACAGCTTTTTTCCCACTCTGTTTATACAATTTTATTTAAATTCTCACGGATACCTCAAATCCATGTATTGTCATCAGCAGAGCTGTTCTTTTAATCTTCAAGCATTTTTTAAAAGGATATCACATTCACCTATAACTAAGTTGTTTGAAATATAGCCCATTAGGAATCCATATATGAAGGTTTCACTAAAACATATTTGAACCCCAATGTCTATTCACAAAACAGAACTTTTGATTGCCATTTAGACTGTAAGTGAATATTCATGATTTCCACAGCAAAAGATCTACTTTAAAAGATTTATTTAAACAATATTGAACACTTGTAATTTCTAAGCATACCCCAAGAATAGCTACTAAATTGTCTAGTCATCTTTATCACTAAGCTCATCAGCTGACTTCCAGTAGTATCCATGAACTAACCTTGATTAAGATCATTAAAGGTGAATATGTCTTCACTAAACCGTACTTAACTGTGTAAAACCAAAGAATTCCATTAAAGTATCATAATATTGCTTTTTGTATAATATTTTTGAATTTGAATCAAATATAAGGGGACTCTGTCTTCTCTGAGGATAATAAACCTCACTTTAAACTCAAACACATATGTATTTTCTCACAGTAAATTCCCCAAAGTGGAAATATTTGCTCAACCTAGTAAGAATATTTTCACTTTTTAAATATTATTTAATTGGTTTCCAAAAAATATATAACAATTTATATTATTACCATCATCTTACCACCACTGGGAACATCAACTTTTCTAACAACACATTGCTTAAAAACCCAGTTATTTCTTAATGGTTTGCTAATGTTTCATTTACATTTTTTATTTCTGGAGGGTTAAAATGTTTTTCTAAATCTGTTAACCAATGAATGACTTTCTTCATTTGTCCTTTGTACATTTACCCTTTGGGTACTTCGTGTTTTACTTATTAATTTGTGTAATGTAATAATTTTTGCAACTAAGTTTTATTTCATTAACCACAATAAGAGCATTAGAGAAAGGAGATTTCTGAGGTATTCTAGATGACAAGGTGTGATGATGGTGAACTTCCAAGGAAAGGATAAAAGAAGAAGACTGTTTTTGTACTACTGTGTTTCACTGTGACTACGTATCAGAGGTCGAAGTGTACTAAGCATTTGTTTAAAAATCCCAAGTGTTATCCACTGCATATGTCTCAGCATCAAGAGCCAACATCTGAGCACCATGAGGAAACAATACACAAACTACCTTCCCACTGACTCCTTTATTGAAAGAGATTTACCTGTGTGTCTACTCTAATAGTCTCAGAATGAACAGGCATCACCAAAGTCAGCAAAATAAACAATCTTGCCACAATTTAACAACATTTATTACATATACCAATGGCAAAATTAAAGAGAACATCATGGAAGAAATAAAGGGCTGGAAATAAAGATGACCATAGCCTGTGCACTGGGTCATACACCAACATGTTCTAAAGACCATAACCAGAAGCAGATCTACAAGAAGAAAAATCTGACACTGAATCCCCAAATCCTGACAGTTCTTGTGTCTCTTTCTGATGAGAAAACTAACAAGTGAGGGAGTAGAGATGGCCAGAAGGACATTATGAGGCTGCACTGGACAAATGACCCAGTGATGTAACAAAGAGCACAGACCTTTCACAAGAAAAATCTGAGTTATCACAAAGCAAGCAAAGAGAGGGTAGCTGAGAAATTCTTGTTGGGTAGAGTTAGCTGGGAAGAGCTCTTGGAGATGAATCTTGAGCTGGTCCTTGAAGATGCCACAAAACCTACCCCCACTGGGAATGTTATTTCAGAGTCAGGAATCATCTCTCTGACCTAATGCCACTAAGCTCCCTCCTCATCCCAGAGTAGAGGCGCCACCAGTCTCTACCCACTGACATTATGTATTTTTGAAAGATATTTCCTGGGAATTAAGAAAAATTTCTGTCAATCAGAGCATCAATCAATGTGAATCCCACAGGTCTAACAGCTGACCAGTCCTGGCCTCTCCTTCACTCTTCTGACCCTGCTTGTGTCTGATCCTAGAGCATAGGGATTAACCCCTTCTTACTGGGATTACAGTCACCAGTTACCACACCAGCTCCAGTTGCTCTTTGTGAGCCTATAAGAGAAAAAGCAGTGCACAGAGAAAGAAAACTCTACCTAGGCTTCCTCCCAGGTTGCTCAAAATAATGGAGCTTATGATTTAGAAGATAGAATACAGCAGCTTGATCAAAATAAAAACTGAAGATCCCATTTCAGGGAATATAAACAATTCACAAATACAACACTTTTTATGAAATTCTCATTTGTAGAGCAGAAATGTCATGTATCTTCCTTAGGTTACTTATTTTTTTTAAAAAAAAGCAGATTCTTTTAGATATTAATATTTCAGCATCTAATGATGAGTTTATAACATTCATTTTGTGTATAGCAGACTGGAGGCATTCGCAGTTACAGGAGGAAGAAATGTGACTAGCTTCTGGTTGCATGCAAAACATCAGGCAGAAAAATATACTCCAAGCCAAAAGAAAAAGTTTTAAAACATTGCAAAATCTCAGATTACCTGCTGATTACAATGGGAATATGTAATTTTACAAAAGATAGATTTTTCTGTCCCCATCTTATCCTAGGGCTGGATCAGCCTCATCAAGTCATTATGGCTATCCTAGCATGACACAGGACACTACCTCCCTTCACAGTATTCCTGCCAAAAACAAACAAACAAACGAAGCCTATAGTCATTAGTTCTAGCAGAAGACAAAGGAGCTAGAAGTACAAGTTAAAGGATTCCACAAAAAAAAAACTGCTAGACAATTCCAGACAGTGAGACATTCTACAAGACAACAGTTCCAGTCCCTTCAATAATCAATGTGATGAAAGAAAACACAAGTATAATGAAGGGAATGCTGTAGAATGAGAACTATTACAGGTTAAAGAAAGTTAAAATACTTAGAAACCAAATTAAATACATAGTATTTGACTGGTTTCTGGTTTCCAAAAACCATCTGTAAAGGACATTTTGTTGGAAAATTTAACATGGACTAGTTATTAAATGATTTTAGGGAATTGTTAACTTTGTTAGATGTGAAGTAGTAGTATTAGGGTTATATAGAAAATATTTTTGTTTTTAAAAAATGTATGCTTAAGGGTTTAGAAATGAATTGTCATGGTGCTTATTATTTATTTTTAAACACTTCACCAAAATAGCCAATAAAGCAAACATTAATGATTACTAGAAGTAAGTGATGAGTCTAAAAATACTGATTTTACTCCCCCTTTTTTATATATCAAAAACTTTATAAAAACATTTTTATGTTTTCATCCCTAAGAAATCTGCAGCAAGTTTAAGCAGTGAAAAGTATAACGTGTTTCTTGAAAATTAGCATATTTTTTAAGAATACTGCTCTGCTCAAAGAAACCCCGATTCTGTAAGTGTTTTAACAAACTAGAACTGTATGTCCATGTGACATATTTGTAAGTCAACAATGAACTCTGTCACTGACTACACAGGTAGAATTAGTGAGAAAACCACCAGTGATGATCTTGCACGATTTGGATTATTCTTATTCAAGAAATAGGCATAAGCAGTGTACCTTAAAATCACTGCCTTTCTAGATCTGAGATAATGACTGCAGCTTAAAATCCAGTCTTCCATTTATGTGGGGCTGGGTCAGTGCCAGACTTCTACAGATGCACCAAGAACTCCAAGCAGTGGATTGACAAACTCACTTCTCCTTCAGCAGGGTGGACATCACAGAGAAGGTAGAAGAAGGTTTTGATGAAAGTCAAAGTGTGTTGGGGGCCCCTTGACTGAGAGGAACTTGACCAGGTTGATCTAATCTTGGGGCTTCATATGGATGTCACTTTAAAACCTTGACCCCTTGTATTTCCTGTCCAGTTACTAAGTGCATTTCTTGATCCATCAGCCATGAAAGCCAAGTCAGTCTATTACTTATATTTATGGTTTTGCCAAAAATTCAAGTCACAATCCTAACTACCTGTCGCTTAAGCAAGTAAACATTATTTATAATGGCCAGGGTGAAGTTTTGCTGCAGAAATATAGTATGGGTACTGAACATAAAATAATCAGACTCTGGACCTTCCCCGAGCCCTCCCACTGTCCGCAAAGCATCATCACTATGGACCCAGCATCTGAGACACTGGGTACCACCAAGGAGAACAAACCACAGGCAAATGACATACAGATCTGTGGTCCTTGACTCTCGAGATTCCACCAAAGTATTCAAGGCAATTTCACCTTTTTTAAGGAATTGGAAAGTCACTTTTCACAATGGCTTGACCACTTATTCATCCAACAGTCAAAGCATATGATACAATCGATCTGCCAATCACCAGCAAACAAGTAGAAACTGGTCAAAGTAAAAAAAGCCTGGGTCGACTGCTGCCATTGCAGCTCTAGCAGGACAAACCACATATATTAGGAAAGTGGTTCTCAAAGTATGGTCCATGGACATCCAGGAGCCCAAAGACATTTTCAGGGAGTCCATGAGGTCAGAACTATATTCATGATAATGGCACAATAATATTCGCCATTTTCTTTGTTTTGGCATTTGCCTTCATGTTGCGAAAGCATTGGTGGGTAAAACTGCTGGTCACTTAGCATGAATCAAGGCAGAAGCCTCAGTAGCGTATTAGCAGTCACTGTATTCTACATTCCCATGTATTTGCAGGTGGAAAAATAAAAAAGGCTAGTTTCCATTAACAATGTAATTGACTGTATTAGTTAGCTAAGCTGACATAACAAAATAACACAGACTATGTGGTTTAAACAACAGAAACTTATTTTCTCACAGTTCTGAGACTAAAAATCTAGGATGAAAGTGCCCACAGGTTTGATCTCTCCTGAGTCCTCCTCCTTGGCTTGGAGACGGCCACCTTCTTGCTTTGTCCTCACGTGGACTTTCCCCTATACGTGTATAAAATATCCCGTATGTATCTTCTGTGTACAAATTTCCTCTTCTCATAAGGACGCCAGTCTAAGGTAAAATGGCCTCTTTTACCTTATCTTTAAGGGTCTTATCTCCAAAGAAGGATACATTTTGAGTTACCAAGGGTAAGGACTTCAACATATGGATTTGAGAGGGACACAGTTCAGCCCATAACACTGAAAAAGCAGTAAAACTATTAATTTTATTAAATCTCCACTCAAGTTTATGTCTTTTTAGTATTCAGTGTAACAACAGTGGAAGTACACGTAAGTACTTCTGCTGCATTCCAAATTAGTTTATTATCTCAAGGGAAAAGTCTTTTGTAGTCATTTAAGTTGCAAACTGAACTAGCCTTTTTTCTTTCATGAAACACCATTTTTCGTGAAAGAATAACTGACAGGCAAACTACGGTTATTCAGACTTGGGTAGTTATCATACATTTTCTTGAAAATGAATAAACTGAGCCTGCACATCAAGAAAACAATGGACCATTGTTGCTAATGATAAAAATCCAAGCTTTCAGGGAAAAACTAGAGTTCAGGGAAATTGTATCTGCCATTATGAGCTGGGAGGCTCCCCAGTATTTAAGTACTGTTCTGAATTAAAGATATTAGTGGCTGTATTACCTCCTGTAATATATTTGATGTTGTATAATGAAATATGTCAACACATAAAAGTTTCTTAACTCAGTGAACCAATTATTTCCCAAAAGACCCATGAATAATGCTATAAAACCACACATGGGTGGAAGTTCCATCCAAAATGCAAGCTAGACCGATGGACTTTGATGGAAAAGAACAGAAAAAGTCCATTAACACAGCTTCTGATTTCACATTGCAAAATATCTACCTTTTTGTACCACAAATCTGTGTAGTTTATGTTGTCCTCATACATTTCATTAAACAAATATACTGCATGCAATACGCAGGAGGCATACATAAGCAGACATGCAAATGCAGTTGTTTTCCATAAGCCAGCTCTACCCTGATAGTTATTTCAAGACTATGATCAAACACCTTTAGTATAGCCCATCCATTGGTCTATATTCTCCAAAGTGTTCTAGTTGTTCCTCCATCTATGTGGTTTGAAGTCTTATCAAGAGTCTGTTCCACAATTTTTTTTTAAAAGCCTTGTATTCTCCTTTGATATACACTGTGGTTTGCCTATAACCCTCAAGGAGTACACATCAATATCAAAGGCAGAGAGTGGAGATGAGAAAAGCAAGTTCAAAGTCCATGGTCACAAAATTAAAAGCTCTAGGATGCCCCAGTGCAATCCTCATTTCTTTTCTTGGCCTGGCATCCCATAAATTTTCTTTAGGTGCCTTGAGTCTCCAAACCTCCTCCCACCCAGGACTGGACAATATCATGGTAAACTCAGTCCCCTGTCCTCTGATCCTCCCTCAGAATGCACTCATTTGGCAGCAAGAATGACCCAGCCTTCTTCCAGAAAGAGGTGAACTTCAGGATGAACCCACTCTGTGCCTGCCCCTCCCCTTTCCCACAAAAGAGCATCTCATACAACAATGAAAAGCCACATACAGAAAGAAAATGCCAGGCTGCCCAGGTTACTCTAAGGTCACTCCAGGGAAAAAGATCAGCTGGAGGACTGAAAAGATACTCAGACACTTTCAAACGATAAATATCAAAGTAAATGATCAGAAAACTGGATATTTGCCAAGTGAACCAAAAATATCACTGGACTAGGAATTGGAATAATTTATTTCTTTTAGGTTTCTTTGATGTTGGCCTTGGCCAGTTGTGAAACCACCCTGGATCACTCTAGACTCTTTGATCTGAACACATAGTGGAGCGAATATATCATCCTTGAAGGCTCTCCCAGCTGTGACATCTTAGATGTTTCTCTGGAGGCACAGTTCATCCTTGATTACTCATGTTAGTGGAAAGACTGTGATTTGAATACTCCAAATATGTAGACAACAAGGAATTCATTTCTCTTTGGCTTTGGAATATATTTCATAGTATGAAGCAAATCACAACAAATTTAACTTCCCAGTGATGCTTAACTCAGACTAATGTTCAAATTGAATTGTTTACAGCTAATGGTGCTATGCTAAAACAAATGTAAAATAGTGTTCCATCGCACAGAGCAGGGTGAGAGAGAGCAAGGACTAGGAATTGGGAAGATGTGGGTTCTAGTCATGACTCTGTCACTTCCTAGCTTATCCTCTCTGAATATGAGACATTATATCATTATAATAGTTTCAGAAGGCACTTTATGAGCCTTGCTTAATGAGGTAATGTCCTGCACAGAGGGTACAGAGATGAACAAGACAAATCTCTCCTCTCAAAGATCTTTACCTAAAGAAGATGAGAGGAAATGAGTTTTGACAGCAGTGATAGGGATAAGCACTGGATGCCACAAAAATTAAGGGGAAGGGGGTGCATCCAATGCAGTTGTCTTGAGCAATCGTTTAGGACTTCCCAGAAGGTCAACAGAGAAGCTAAGCTCACATCATACTTTACCAGTGGATCTAAGGAGGTGGGCTAGAGACCAAACTGGGGAACTGAAGAAGGTAAGGGCATTTCAAGCAAAAGCAATCACAGGGCAAAGGCAAAGAGACATGAAAGAACATGGAGCTTTCAGGAAGCGAGTAGTTCAGCACAGCTGAATTTAAGGGGGTACGTGGAAAAGAATAAGACAAAGGCCCAGGAAGGTAAACAAAAGCCTGTGCTCAAACCATCTTACCCTAAAGATAACAGGGAGCTCCCATAAATTTCAGCATGTAATTTCATAGGTCAAGTCACCCTAGGTTTAGCATCTGTATTAAACAGTCATTTCTACTATGATTGTTGCCTATTATTAAAAAAGTTGTGGTTGCTTTACAACTGGGGCTTCCCTGGTAGTTCAGACAGGAAAGAATCTGCCTGCAATTCAGGAGACCTAGGTTCAATCCCTGGGATGGAAAGATCCCCTGGAGAAGCAAATGGCAACCCACTCCAGTATTCTTGCCTGGAGAATTCCATAGACAGAGGAGCCTGGCGAGATCAGAGTTGAACACAACTAGAGACTAACACTTCTACAATAACAAACATATATTGCATTTGCTCATTGGTCTGCAGACCAGCTGGACTTGCCCTCAGATTGTGGGCTGCATTCAGGACTGTGTCTTTGTTCTGGGACCCAGGCCAAAGCAACAATGACCCCCTGAGCATACCCTTCTCATCTCACAGGACAAAGGCTCAAGAGTGCTGGCCATGAGGCCATGCCGTGTGGATCCTCAGCACGGACGAGGCACTGTCACCTCCACCCACAACTATGGATCCGTGCATGGCCACGTCCCAAAGTCAGTGGAGTGGGATGTACACCCACCTGGAACGGGGACCCTGCAAAGTCCTGTGTCAAAGACCCGGGAGGATACTCCTGGTACAGGGAGGAGTGAAGCACTAGGAAAGACAATACCTGCATTCTCCTTAGGACTCAGTACCCCAAACCTTTCTGCCACGGCCACAGGATTGCAAGATCCACTGCCCCAAAACCACTAGGTTGCCGAGTTTAAGTTTCTGTCTCCTCAAGATTTAATTACCTTTTCTTTCCCAACTTTTTGTTTTCTATAGCTGATTCTGTTCAAACCTGTTTCTGATGGCTGCCTGGGGAAGTCTGTGAATCAGCGCTAAGAGGGAGTCAGGGAGCCTCACAGGGGTTCAGCAGAAGCCAAATTTATTTTTCAACGTGCTAACCACCCACCTCTTGCCATTTCAAAAATTAGTACCTACACCAGCTATGCTCAACCATCCAAGTTCAGTGCTTTAGCCCAGCTGGCCTCCTGCCATGAGGTACACATTCTCCTGCTCTCTGCTCAAGCCAGCCCCTGTTACATTGTCTGTTACTGAGAAAATAACATTTCTTCTCCTCTTTTCCTGTTTGTTCTTTGAGGTTTTAATCAGGAAAAAGGTGTTAGACTGTGTGTATGGAGATGAAGTTGCTAGGCATGCAGTTGAATGGAGGGTAGTAAGGCATTGTCACAAGATTATAAGGAATATTGTGATGCTTAAATTAGGCCATGGATTTGGATAGGATCCTCCAAAGAAAGTATGAAGATCAAAGTTTTTTCAATCCTGCTCTCTCTTGTTAACAACAGCAAGAAAATTCAAACTATCCTTTTATTATATATATATATATATATATATATATATATATATCCTTTCATATATATATATATTGCTGCTAAGTCGCTTCAGTCGTGTCCAACTCTGCGCGACCCCATAGATGGCAGCCCACCAGGCTCCCCCGTCCCTGGGATTCTCCAGGCAAGAACACAGGAGTGGGTTGCCATTTCCTTCTCCAACACATGAAAGTGAAAAGTGAAAGTGAAGTCGCTCAGTCGTGTCCGACTCTTAGCGACCCCATGGACTGCAGCCCACCAGGCTCCTCCGTCCATGGGATTTTCCAGGCAAGAGTATTGGAGTGGGGTGCCATGGCCTTCTCCTATATATATGTCTTGGCTGTGCTGGGTCTTCATTGTTGCTCCAGCTTTCTCTAGATGCGGTGAGAGAGGGCTACTCTGTAGTTGCAGTGCATGGGCTTCTCATTGCAGTGGCTTCTCTTGTTGCGGAGCACCAGACTCTAGGGTGCCCGGTCTTCAGGAGCTGCAACATGTGGGCTCAGTAGTTGTGGCACATGGGCTTAGTTGCTCTGTGGCATGTGGGATCTTCCCGGATCAGAGATCTACCTGTCTCTCCTATGTTGACAGGGGAATTCTTTACCACTGGGCCACCAGGGAAACCCCACACTATCCTTTAATGGTTAACATTCAGTAAAGACATTTTCGATGATCCTTATGTATTGCTTTATTTTCACAGTGACGGGCACAGAGATCTAAAGAAAATGAAGACTGCTGTGGTGAGAGCAGCAAAGTTTTCAAAAAGGGTATGATGGTGTTAAAAATCAAAAGTCCAACAAGACTGTAAATTTAAAAGCATGGATTGCTCGGGGCTGGTGCACTGGGATGACCCAGAGGGATGGGATGGAGAGGCAGGTGGGAGGGGGGTTCAGGATGGGGAACACATGTACACCCGTGGCTGATTCACGGCAATGTATGCCAAAACCACTACAACACTGTACAGTAATTAGCCTCCAATTAAAATGAATAAATTTATTAAAAAACAAAAAAAGCATGGACTGAATTTGGCCAGAGCCACCACCCCTAGGTTTTGTCTGACACAAGGACTCTCAGCCAAGGGAGCAAAAATTCATCTAAATGGACTAAAATTCAGCCTGAGCTCTGCTGTCTGAGCCAAGGCCCTGGTGTGGGGCTGCATCAGCTGGAAAAAGGGAAGACTTTATGAATAAAGCTCAAAAAGTTGCCCTCTGTTTTCCAACTAAAACCCAAAGGGGCTGCCTCTGCATTTGCCCAGCATGTTGCCTTTTCCAGTTCACACAAAGCAGCAGATGGACTACTGGCCCTGAATTTAGCCAGATGTGATCAATGGAAAGGATAAAATTCTATGTGGAAGCACTTTCCACTCCATAACATCCTCCATGGGTAAGTAGGGCAGGCAGAGGTGATTCAGAAGATTAGCAGGTGAAAGCAGAAATTAGATTGACCGTGAATCTTTTCTGCCTACCTACAGCGTGTAGAACCCAGTTGAGACATTCAGGTCTGACAGATTCTCCTGTGAGAAACCATCTGAAAGTGCACTGGTCAGAAAGAACAGGTAGGAGAAGATGTCATGATTTCTGAAGTCCATTCTAGTTGCAAACTCCAGGGCAGATCCCAGCAGCAGGGCAGAAGAGCCTGAGAAAGGAACACCTGCAAGCCTGCCCTGACCTCAAGCCAAGACTCTGATCTGGATGGAGCTTGACTTGGAGAAAATACCTATGATGGATGTTCTAAGACAGATGGGACAAAATCAAGGGGAGGTTTTTGTAAAGCTCTGCAGCACTGTGGGTGGGATTTACGAGCACATAGCTACAATACCCAAAGAGACCTGTACAGAAATTGTAGAGGCAAAAGTGGAATTTCCCAGTGAATTGCTCAGCCTGGCTACCATGACTATCAGACTGACTTTATCTTGACTCCTTGACTGAATTCCCACAAAATACCAGCTGCCACATATCATCAAGTCCCAGTTCAGGAAAATGCTGTTACCAATATTCTGATGAAAAATTATATGTTCTAAACTGTGTTAAATATAATCATTCACTAAGCAGGGGATTTCTTTTCCTGCAAATGTTTTAAATTATTTGTATTTTCTAGTGTTTTCTTTCTACTGCTAACACCCAAAAGGCTTTGTTATGCTTTTTCACTTCATTATAAGGTCAATATACAAGTTAAATATTTTAATTTCTTCAGACACCTCTATGGAGAGATGTCCTCTTCCATTTCTCTGTTTTTCTAAGCACCTATTGAGAGCAAAAAGCTCAAACTTGGAAATCCTGGGACCTACAACAACCAATAAAACCTACTTTCTCTGTCACTGTTCTATAACCAGTTACTCAGTGTCTTCTGCAGCATTCACTCCTCAATATCTTTTTCTAATCTTGATCCTGAGCCTCCACTTTATAAACTCATGATTTCTCCTTTGACATATACTCACAGGGTTGATAATCTACAAAATTTCCATATCTCAGTTCTTCTTCCCAGCCTCCCTCACCCTGAGCCTGATACTTTCCAACAATGAACTTTCCCAGAACATTTGTGTCTCAACTAAATAATGACGCAAAGCAGGTCCTTTCCTATTCCTGCTTTTTGCTTCTCAGTGCTACCCCTTTCCATGTAGGACTGGAACGTAAGGACCACTTTCCACAACTCGTGGACATTTTCCCTGAGGTCTTTCCCCAAAGCAGCATTTTGGGCCTGAGTCTGAAATTCATGACACTAACTCTTTAAGATGCTTGACTCAGAAAGACTCCTAAGTTTCTACCTAAATCCAGGTCCAGCTACTATATCACTGGAATTCACTATTGGGAAAAGGTGACCAATCTACTTATCACTTCTTGAAAGTCTCAGAACTGAATCTCAAATTCTAGAGGATATATGGATGTATGAAGCTCCAGGACAAAGGTTGGGATGCACGAGTTCTGTGGACTGTGATGAAAACTGTCCAGATCATACACCATCAATGGAAGAAGGAATAACTGTCACCTTAGAAACTCCAACTTTTTTGTCAACTTGTGTTCTCTGATACCACACTTCATTCTGCCATCGCTTTATGGTTGATCAAATCTTCTCAAAAATAAACTGGACCAAGTCAATATAGTCTTTGTTATATTCTTCAGATTCAGTGTAAAGTAAATGAATCTGACTCCAGAATAAAATGTCTTCCTCCAAAGCAGACACTACGAGCTAGGTATAAGGCAGATTTCTAACCACCCTATTTTTACACTCATGTATATCTCCTGGACTTCCCTGGTGGCTCAGACGGTAAAGCGTCTTGCTTACAATGTGGGAGACCTGGGTTCCATCCCTGGGTCAGGAAGATCCTCTGGAGAAGGAAATGGCAACCCACTCCAGTACTCTTGCCTGGAAAATCCCATGGACGGAGGAGGGTGGTAGGCTATAGTCCATGGCACCACAAAGAGTTGGACATGACTGAGTGACTTCACTTTTATATCTCCTACTTTCTGTACATTGTTTCTGCATACCAAAAATTCAATGATGAAAATAGAAACTCCAACTTACACACACTAATTTACTCAACTGTCAGTGCAGAATGAGTGTTTGAAAAAGACAATCTTTTTAGGCTGCCTATTTAGGTTTTTAACTGTTAGTGTGTTTTTTTAATTCTTTTTAAATTTATTTTTAACTGGAGGACAATTGCTTTACAATGTTTGTTAGTTTCTGTCACACAAAATTGTGAATCAGCCATATATACATATATATAACATATATATCTCCCCTCCCTCTTGAGCCTACATCCCACCCCACCATTCCACCCCTCTACATTGTCACAGAATAACAGATTGAGCTCCTGTGTTATATAGCAACATGGAGGGATGACAGTTTTATACTGAGATTATTTAACCTCTATTTACAGAAGAAAAAACACTAGACATTTTCTTCCTAAAATAGCTTTCTCTCTGGATAGAGGTTTTGCCACAAGTGGTTAAGACATTTCTGCCATTGCTTTTTGGCTCTGCACCCCAAGCCATCTGGTCCCCATCACATCTGGAGAAAGATCTTGTTCAGCATTTTGACACCATCACATTGATCCCAGAAGTCAGACTATATACATTCACTAATAATCCTGGAAAAATCCATATTCTAAGAGAGAAGTAGAAAGTGGTGGGATGCATGGATCCGGGTGCTGGGAAGCTAGTCCACTGCTGAGTCAGACTTCTCACTACCCACCTAACCCAACAGATGAGTCTTCCTTATGAGGCACCAGAGACCCAGACTGTCCAAACTCTGTGGTTCTTGTACCCGCTAACACCCCACATTTGAGTTCCTTTCCTATTCAGAGAAGAAAAGCTGCTGGCTTTCAGCCAGTTCGCAACAGATGTGGGGCACAACTGCCAGCTATCCAGGAAGCATCCACCAGGGCAGGGCATGAGAATCTACTTCTCAGAAATTCCCATACTTCCGATCCCATCCATTGTCTGACACCTGCTCAAAGACAGCACCTGGGAAACGCGCTCCTGAGCATCTTCAGGGATTTAATGCTTCCTATTGGGAATTGAGACACTTGAATTTCAGCTGTTATGAGTCTGAGAGTTCAGGGCAAGTAAATATTACAATCTTACATGTACTTTAAGCATGCCTGCACATCTATTCAAACTTGGACAGAAAGTGAAAGTGAAGTCGCTCAGTCGTGTCCGACTCTTAGCGACCCCGTGGACTACAGCCCACCAGGCCCTCCGTCCATGGGATTTTCCAGGCAAGAGTACTGGAGTGGGGTGCCATTGCCTTCTCCGTTAACAGCGGCTAGGCCTATTATATTTACTTGGAGCTGGTATACTTGGTGACAGCCTTAGTGCCCTCGAACACGGCGTGCTTGGCCAGCTCCCCAGGTAGCAGCAAGCGCACAGAGGTCTGGATCTCCCTGGATGTGATAGTCCAGCACTTGTAATGCGCCAGGCGCGATGCCTCGCCAACGATGCGCTCGAAAATGTCGTTGACGAAGGAGTTCATGATTCCCATGGCCTTGGACAAGTTGCCGGTGTCCGGATGGAATGGCTTCCTAAATCACTGACCGTGCTCATCTCCCTAAGTCTGTAGATTTCTTTTTTGTTTGTTTTTGTTCCTTTGTTTTCCTTTATTTCTTTTTTAAGTGTATCTATTTTTAATTGAAGGATAATTTCTTTCTTTTTTTAATTAAAGTATAGTTGATTTACAATGTTTGGTATACAGCAAAGTGATTCAGTTACACATATACATAGGTACATTTCTTTTAGTACCTTTGTGACTGAAGAAAATAGTCCTTTCTATGCACTGCCTATTTAGTAGTTGAGAATAGGAAGCACAGGGACGAAGTCAGTGAAAGACACAAAGACATTAGCAGCAGGGAAACTACGGTTGTAGACTCAGAATGCTTATCAATTGGTATTGATAAGCTGATATTAACCTGACCTTCTCAGAAAATAAAAAGATCAGTATTAGGATGTATATTTTCTCAGCATCTCTAAAAGAAAATACAAGAATTTATGGAATACAGACTGTTTGAATCCTGAAGTTTTCACCAAAAAAATAAAAGGAAGAGGAGATGGCTTCACTGTGGCTGGAATAATCCGAAGTCTGGGCAGGAGTTAAGGGAGGCTGCCAGCTGCCAGCCCTATGCAGACTATAAAGTAGGTCATCCATGGCTCCTCATCCACATCTTGCTGGGCCATTTCCTTGGACCGTCCTCCCCATCACATCCCTCATATGCTTTTATTCTGTTTCTATCAAAACCTGATATCAAAAAATGACCTGAAACAAGCTCATATTAGTGAATGGTGGAAATTGATGGAGGCTTTTGGTTTTCTGAGGTTGGGGTGGGAGGGAGGGGAACACTGTATTTAATAAAGATAACAGCCATGAACTAAAGACTAGAGCAACCATGGCAGAATTTTCAAAGCTTGAAGACACTGCCTAGAAGGAAAGATAGAAGTTCTTTCTCTGGAAGCTCAGTGTGGATCAGATTAGGAGAGCCTGGAATCACTCAGAGCAGGTACATGACTCTTTCTGCCTGGAAGACAGACAACATTAACCTTAACATTAACATTAACATTAACCAATTATGCAGCAGACTGCAGAATTGAGGCCAAAAGGAAAAAAAAATGATAGATTTATTTGTAGGTAGATAGATGACGGATAGATAAATAGAAAGATAGATAGATAGATGCACTTCCCTGGTGGCTCAGATGGTAAAGAATCTGACTGCAATGTGGAAAACCTGAGTTCAATCCCTGAGTTGGGAAGATCCCCTGGAGAAGGGCATGGCAACCCACTCCAGTATTCTTGCCTGGAAAATCCCATGGACAGAGGAGCCTGGCAGGCTACTGTCCATGGAGTCACAAAGAGTGACTAAGTGCAGAATAGAGAAATAGAAAGATAGGCTTCCCAAGTGGCACTAGTGGTAAAGTCGGGGATAGATAGATAGATAGATTTAAAGTGACTTCATTTCAATAGCAAAAATTGCTTAGTAATAGTTGACAGTAGTGAAAGATACATTCTTATTGAGGAGTGAGTTCAGGTGGATGATTACACCATGCAGACTGTCTGCATGGTTAGGAGCTAGAACTTAATGACCTGAGTATTTAAACCCCTAGAATTCATTACTGTATTCTATATTAAGAGAAAATCTAGACTGCCACCAAAGAGCAATTATGGTTACTCTTTTGATCTATTTCATCCCAGTTTTCTTTTTCAATGTATAGATTAGTCAATAGTGTGTATATGTAATAATACTCCATATACACATCTGTGTATTTTTTAACATTGTGCAATCAATTTTCCATGTTGTTAGACACTTTTCATAATCTGTATTTAACGAACTACATTAATATTGTATTCAGTTCAGTCATTCAGTCGTGTCTGACTCTTTGAGACCCCATGAATCTCAGCACTCCAGGCCTCAGTTCACCTAAACTCATGTCCATTGGGTCGGTGATGCCACCCAGCCATCTCATCCTCTGTCATCCCCTTCTCCTCCTGGCCCCAATCCCTCCCAGCATTAGGGTCTTTTCCAATGAGTCAACTCTTTGCATGAGGTGGCCAAAGTATTGGAGTTTCAGCTTCAACATCAGTCCTTCCAATGAACACCCAGGACTGATCTCCTTTAGAATGGACTGGTTGGATCTCCTTGCAGTCCAAGGGACTCTCAAGAGTCTTCTCCAACACCACAGTTCAAAAGCATCAATTCTTCGGCGCTCAGCTTTCTTCACAGCCCAACTCTCACATCCATATATGACTACTGGAAAAACAATAGCCTTGACCAGACAGACCTTTGTTGGCAAAGTGATGTCTCTGTTTTTTAATATGCTGTCTAGGTTGGTCATAACTTTCCTTCCAAGGAGTAAGCATCTTTTAATTTCATGGCTGCAATCACCATCTGCAGTGATTTGGGAGCCCAGAAAAATAAAGTCTGCCACTGTTTCCACTGTTTCCCCATCTATTTCCCATGAAGTGATGGGACCAGATGCCATGATCTTCATTTTCTGAATGTTGAGCTTTAAGCCAATTTTTTCACTCTCCTCTTTCACTTTCATCAAGAGGCTTTTGAGTTCCTCTTCACTTTCTGCCATAAGGGTGGTGTCATCTGCATATCTGAGGTTATTGATATTTCTCCTGGCAATCTTGATTCCAGCTTGTGCTTCTTCCAGTCCAGCGTTTCTCATGATGTACTCTGCATATAAGTTAAATAAGCAGGGTGACAATATACAGCCTTGACGTACTCCTTTTCCTATTTGTATTAGGAACACACTAACGTTTAATCAGTCTGCTTACTTCTAAAGTAAGTCCCTACTTTTTCTCAGAAGATTCAAAGTAAAGGTTTTGAGTCAACTCAACTCTATAAATTCTTGTAATTCAGGGTTGATTTGTCAAATTCTACTTTAAATTTTTTAACATATTGGTTTAATGATATTACACCCCATATTATATAAAATATTGTATTAATTTTGAAATACTGTTTTTTCCATTCTCAGTTCATAAAATTTTATTCAAATTCTTCACTAGCACCTCAAATCAATATATTGCCATCAGTGGAGCTTTTTTTTTTTAATCTTTAAACTTTTTTTACCTTTTTATTTTGAATTGGGGCACAGCAGATTAACAATGTTGTGATAGTTTCAGGTGAACAGTGAAGGGACTCAGCCCTATATATGCATGTATCCATTCTCCATCAAACTCCTCTCCCATCCAGGCTGCCACATAGCACTGAGCAGAGTTCCATGTGCTATACAGTAGGGCCTTGTTGGTTATCCATTTTAAATATAGCAGTGTGTACGTGTCCATCCCAAACTTCCTAACTATTCCTTCCCTTCATTCTTCCCCCAGGCAATCATAAATTCATTTCAAATATTTTTTAAAAGGATCTCACACTCACTTGTGTCTAAGTTGTTTGAATTAAAGCACATTCAGAATCCACATATGAATCTATCAGTAAAACATTTTTGAGCCACAATATCTGTTCACGAAACATTAGGGCTCCTGCTCACCATTTATTCGATAAGTGAATATTCATAATTTCTACAACAAAACATTTATTTTAAAAGATTTCTTTAAACAATAGTGAACACTTGGTAAATTCTAAGCACGCACCCAAGAATACTTACTAAGTGGTTGTTAATAAGTTAATAGCCATCAATTTTACTAATCTTATCAGCTAACTTTCAGAAGAATCCATGAACCAGCATTGACTAGGATCATTAGAGGTGGAAAAAAATGATCATTGGGGTGAAAGTGTCTTCACTAAACTGTATTTAACTGTGCAATATCAAAGAAATGTGTAAGAGAATTGTAATATTGCTTTTTATATTTTTTTTTAAGCAACCAACTGTAAGGGGACTCTATCTTTTCTGAGGATAATAAAGTTCACGTTAAATTCAAGCATATATATCAGTAGTATTTTCTCAGTGTAAATTCTCTAAAGTGGAAATATATGCTCAAACTAGTATAAATATTTTCACACTCTTGATATTACCTACTTGGCTTCCAATAAATATATAACAATTTATATTGTTACCAATATCTTATCAGCATTGGGAACATCAACTTTTCTAACAAAGCATGGCTGAAGTATCTGGATTTTTTTTTAATGGTGAGGTAATGTTTCATTTACATTTTTTATTCCTAGAAGGTTAAGATATTTTTCTAAGTCTGTTAACAAGTGAGTGACTTTCTTCACTTTTGTGACTTTTGTCCTTTGTCCACTTATCTTTTATGGTCTTACCATTGTACTTACTGATTTATGTGCTGGTAGTAATTTTGTTCTTGCCTGGAGAATCCCAGGGATGGGGGAGCCTGATGGGCTGCCGTCTATGGGGTCACACAGAGTCAGACACAACTGAAGCCACTTAGCAGCAGCAGTAATTTTGTGCCTCTGAGTTTTATTGCATTTAACCACAATAACAGCATTGAAGAAAGGAGATTTCTGAGATATTCTAGATGACAGAAGGTGGTGATGGCAAAATGCCAAGGAAAAGATAAAAGGAAGAGAAGGGTTATTGTAAAACTGTGCTTCACTGTGAGTATATACCACGGAGGTTGAAGTGTACGTATGACTCAGCATCAGGAGCCAACCTCTGAGCATCAGGGGAAAATAATATACAAGCTTCCTACCTACTTGCCCCTGACTCCTTTTTTTAGAGATTTATCCCATATGTCTACTGCAATAGTTCAGAATGTGAACAAGGATCACCAAAGTCATCAAAATAAATTATCTCTCCCACATTTTAACACTCTTTATTCAATATATACTCATGGCCATTTAAAAGAGAATAACACACAAGAAGTAAAAGGAGTGGAACTAGCAATGATCATGAGCTTGTGTACTGGGTCACACACCTGTATATGATGAGGCAAGAAGTTGAGGCTACTTCTGTCTAATCTACACCCAGTTTCTCCTTTCAAAGAGCTCAATGACCAGCACAAAGCAAAAGAAGTTCTTGGAAGGTGGTTGTTGTGGGTTGAATATAATCGAACTGGAATGGACATATGTACAGATTACAAATTTCTTTAAAAAATATATTCTAAAAGCTGTAACAGTGACAGTACTTTGGCCACCTTATGCGAAGAGTTGACTCATTGGAAAAGACTCTGATGCTGGGAGGGATTGAGGGCAGGAGCAGAAGGGGACGACAGAGGATGAGATGGCTGGATGGCATCACTGACTCGATGGACGTGAGTTTGAGTGAACTCCGGGAGTTGGTGATGGACAGGGAGGCCTGGCGTGCTGCAGTTCATGGGGTCGCAAAGAGTCGGACACGACTGAGTGACTGAACTGAACTGAACTGAAAAACTGTAACTAGAAGCAAGTCCAAAGGTGAAAGCCTGACTAAATTCCCAAATCTTGACAGTACTCATGTCTTATTCTGAATGAGAAAACTGTCAAATGAGGGAGTAGTGATGGCAAGAAGGTCATTATAAGGCAGCACTGGACAAATGGCCCAGGGATGTGATGAAGAGTCCAGATCTTTCATAAGTAAAACTTGAGTTATCATGAAGTCACAGTGGTAGCAGGGAAATTCTTGTTGGTAGAGCTAGCTGGGAAGAGCTCTTGGAGATGAGTCTTGAGCTGGTCCTTGAGGATTCCACAAGACCCACTCTGACTGGGATTGTTATTTCAGAGTCAAGGAATTTCTCTCTGACATAAGGCCACTAAGCTCTCTCCTTCTTCCAGAGCAGAAGTACCACCTGTGCCCACCCACTTAAATACTATATGTTTTTGAAAGATATTTCTTGGAAATTCAGAAAAAATTCTGTTCAATCAGAAGATCAATCAGTGTGAATCCCCCAAGAGCTAACCAGTCCTGGCTTGTCCTTCACTCTTCTGATCCTGCTTATGTTTGATCCTAGAGCACAGGGATTAACCCTTTCATCCTGGGATTACAATCACCAGTTAGCACACCAGCTCCAATTGCCCTTTCTGAGTCTGTAAGAAAAAATCGATGCACACAGGAAGAAAACTTTACCTAAGCTTTCTCCCAGGTTCAAAATAACTGAACTTACAACTTAAAGGATAGAATACATTGGCTCAATCAAAATAAAATCAGAAGAGCCCATGTTCAGGAAATATAAACAATTCACAGACATAATACTTTTTTTCAGACATAATACTTTTAAGGAAATTCTCATTTTTAGAGCATAAATGCAATATATCTTCCTTGGGGTAGTGACTTCTAAAAGAACAGATTCTTTTAGATATTAATGTTTCAGCACCTAGTTATAAGTCTTTTTTTTTTAAAGACCTAGCATATCCAGTGGAGAAGGCAATGGCACCCCACTCCAGTACTCTTGCCTGGAAAATCCCATGGACAGAGAAGCCTGGTAGGCTGCAGTCCATGGGGTCGCTAAGAGTTGGATACGACTGAGCGACTTCACTTTCACATTTCACTTTCATGCATTGGAGAAGGAAATGGCAAACCCACTCCAGTGTTCTTGCCTGGAGAATCCCAGGGATGGGGGAGCCTGGTGGGCTGCCATCTATGGGGTTTCACAGAGTCGGACACGACTGAAGTGACTTAGCAGCAGCAGCAGCATATCCAAATAAGTCTTTTTTTAGTATTTATTTCTTTGGATGTGCTAGGTCTTAACTGCAACATACAGGATTTCTAGTTGTGGTATGTGAACTCTTAGTTTTGGCATGTGGAATCTAGTTCCCTGCCTAGGAATCAAACTTGGGTCTCTTGCTTTGGGAGTGCAGAGTCATAGCCACCGTACCACCAGGGAAGCCTCTAGTGATATAACATTCCTTTCTGGGATAGCAGGCTGGATGCAGTCACAATTATAAGAAGAAGAAATGTGACGCTTTGGGCTTCATGTTTAAAACACACACACACACAGAAAAAATAATACTTCAAGCCAAAAAAAAAAAAGAAAAGGTCAAATTTCTTGCTGGTTGCAATGGGAATATGAAACTTTTTTACAAAAGATAGATTTTTTTTTCTCTGTCACCATCTTATCCTAGTGATGGATCTTAGCTTCATCAAATCATTGTGTCTATCCTGACATGATGCCAGGCATAGGACATGACCTCCCCTACACAGTATTCCTGCCAAAACTAAACAAATCAACAAAGCCTAATCCAGCCTTTAGTTCTATCAGGAGAAAAGGAAGCCAGAAGAATAAGTTAGATTAAAAAAAAATGACTAGACAAATCCAGATATTAAGACATTCGATAATCAACGTGATAAAAGAAGACACATGGACAGTGGAGGGAAAGCAGAGGAAGGAGAATTATTACAGACCAAAGAAACTTCAAATAGTTAGCAACCTAGTTAAAATGCATAGTCTTTGATTGGACTCTTTTGTTGCTGTTGTTCAATAAACAAAAAACTTTGGGGATCTTAGTTTCCCAATCAGGGATCAAACTCAGGCCCCAGCACTCAGTACTGAATCCTAACCACTGGACAGACTGCCCTGGATTCTTCTTTTTTAAAACCATCTGTAAAATATACTTGGGAAGAATTGGGAAATTTTAGCCTAGACTGGCTATTAAGTGATTCTCAGGAATTGTTAACTTTAAATGGGAAGTGGTATTATGGTTATGTAAGAAATATTTTTATTTTTAAAAATGCATGCTAAAGTGCTTAAAAATAAATTGTCATGATGCTTGTAATTTATTCAGAAGTACTTGATCAAAATAATAGCAAATATGGTGAATACTGATTACTAGAACTAGGTGATGAGTCTAAAGATACAAAATCTATCCAACTTTTTCAAGTATAACAAGAGCTTTATAATAAAATGTTTTTAAATTTTCATTTCTAAGTGACCAGGAAGTCTGCAGCAAGTTTAAGCAGTGAAAAAGTGAAATACTGTTTTGCTCAAAGTACTCCTTGAATCTCAAGTATTTAAACAAATTAAAACTGTATGTTCATATGACATATTTCTGCAACAAAAATGAATGATACTGAATATTTAGGTAATATAAATAAGAAAACGCTACTTATGATGTTGTACATTTTGGATAATTCTTATTCAAGAAAAAGGCATAAGTCATGTGTCTTAAAATCACTGCCTTTCAAGATCTGAAATAATGATAATAGCTCAAAATCCAGTCTGCCACTTATGTGGGGGTGGGGTAGTTTCAAAAATTTTTACAGATGTACCAGTGACTCCAAACAGTGGATTGTGAAGCTCATTTCTTCTGCAATAGGGTGGGCATCACAGAGAAGTTAGAAGGTTTTGACAAAAGCCAAAGTGTTGTGGGGGGGACCCAGGA
This sequence comes from Bos taurus, assembly GCF_002263795.3. Classification (NCBI taxonomy): domain Eukaryota; kingdom Metazoa; phylum Chordata; class Mammalia; order Artiodactyla; family Bovidae; genus Bos; species Bos taurus. The sequence continues at coordinate 22,421,205 of NC_037337.1, read as the reverse complement.
CTGAGGGGAACTTGGAGCAAGTTTATCCTTTCTTGTGGCTTCATATGGATCTCAATTCAAAAGCCTGGCCTCTTTTATTTCCAGTCCATTTGCTGAGTATATTGTTTGACCCATTAACCATGAAAGCCAAGTTGGTCTATTCCTCCTCTTTACGGTTTTGCTAAACACTCACATCACCATCCACACCTGTTGTTTAAATAAGGAAACTTTATTTTTAATAAGGTTGAAGTTTTGCTGCAGAAATATATTATGGGTACTGAACATAAAGTAGTCAGATTCTGGACCTTCCCTGAGCCCTCCCACTGTCCCCAGGGCACCATCATAATGGATCCAACATCTGAGACACTGAGTACCACCAAGGAGAACAAACCACAGGCAGGTGACATGCAGATCCGTGGTCCTTGACTCTAGAGAGTCCACAGAAGTAATTGAGTCCATTTCTGCATTTTTACATAATTGGAAAGTTACTGCTCACAATGGCTTCTGACCACTTATTCATCCATCCATCAAAGCATATGATACAATTTATCTGCTAATCACAAGCAAACAAGTAGAAAGTAGTGAAACTTCAGAGAAGTTACCTGGATTGACAGTTGCCATTGCAACTTTGGCAGCACAAACCACATGGATTAGGACAGTGTTTCTCAAAGTATGGTCCATGGCTCTCTAAGGGCCCAAAGACATTTTCAGGGATTCCATGAGGTCAGAACTATTTTCATAATAATATAAAAACAATATGTGTCTTTATCCTTGTGTTGACATTTTCCCCAGTTGCAAAAGCAATGATGGGTAAATCTCCTGGTCCCTTAGCATGAATCAAGGCAGAGGCCTCAAATCTGTGTTAGTGGTCATAGCATTCTTCACTTCTGTATTTCCAAGGGGAAAAATGTTAAGGTTGGTACAAAAGTAATTGTAGTTTCGGACCATGAGTTTTAAATCATTATAACTAGTCTCAAACACATCTTTATTAATCAAAATAGGAACCATTACAATCAACACATTTTTGACAACAAAAAATAAGTTTGTTTATTCCTGTAGTGTAAAACTCCATGCTTCAGGATTCAGCGAACTATTAGAAAGCATTTTCTGCCTCTTGTTGATTGTGGAAGCATTTTCCCTGCAAAAAGATGTCAAGATGCTTGACGAAGTGGTAGTCGGTTGTCAGGAGATCAGGTGAATGACAGATGAGGCAAAACTTCGTAGCCCAATTTGTTCAACTTTTGAAGCACTGATTTTGTGTGATGTGTGGTTAAACATTGTTGTGAAGAATTGGGCCCTCTCTGTTGACCAATGTCGGCTGCAGGCATTGCGGTTTTTGGTGCATCTCATCAACTTGCTGAGCATACTTTTCAGATGTAATGGGGTCACCAGGATTTAGAAAGTTGTAGTGGGTCCGACTGGTGCAAGTTTGGCTTTGGTAAGTGCTTTGAAGCTTCTTCTTAGTCCAACCACTGAGCTGGTCATCACCAATTGTCATATAAAATCCACTTTTCATCACACGTCACAATCCAATTGAGAAATGGTTCATTGTTTTTGTGTAGAATAAGAGAAGATGACACTTCAAAACAACAGTTTTTTTGATTTGTGGTCAGCTCATGAGACACCCACTTCTAGAGCTTTTTCACCTTTCTGATTTGCTTCGAATGCTGAATGACCATAGAATGGCTGACTTTTGAGTTCTTTGGCAACTTCTCTTGTAGTTGTAAAGAGGATCAGCGTTGATGATGGCTCTCAATTGGTCATTGTCAACTTCTGATAGCCAGCCACTATGCTCCTCATCTTCAAGGCTCTGGTCTCCTTTACAAAACTTCTTGAACCACCACTGCACTGTCTGTTCAATAGCAGTTCCTGGGCCAAATGTGTTGTTGACATTGCGAGTTGTCTCTGCTGCTTTATGACCCATTTTGAACTTGAATAAAAAAAAAAATTGCTTGAATTTGCTTTTTGTCTAACATAATTTCTATGGTCTAAAATAAATATAAAATAAACAGCAAGTAATGTTATTAGCAAAAAGAAAACAAAGCGAGAAATGCCCATTAAAATGATACATAACATAACCACATTTAAGAATATATTACAGAAAGGCTTTTGGATGATATTTCTACATTTTCACACAATATTTCTAGGTCCCTAAATGAATCATCAAGCATGTAGAACAAAAAAGTCTACTTTTTTACATTATCTCTTAATTTAATCTCATAAATCTCTAGTAAATATTGTAGGTAACTATATTTCAATATGAACATTCACCTCAATAGGAAGTCTTTATAGAAGGTTTAATCTCCATATTTTTAAAATACAGAATAGTTATATATGAAGTAGTCCTGGCCCTAGTTCTATAGGGCTTGGCTATTAATATTTTTATGGAATAAATGTTTAGTTCTGGAAAAGGTAAATGCTTATATATATTTTTGCAGCCTGGGATCTCCCTTACTCCATTCTTCCTTTAATTTAAATGGCCACATGTATATGTCTTTCCCTGCTGTGTTAGAAAAATGGGGGCTGGATATCCCAAGAATCAGAGGTTATATAAAAATACTGTAGATAGACAGCAGACATAAACATCTACCAAATGCTATCTTAAATTTTGGTCCAAACTGATCATTTGGAAATAGATTTATTGTAAGTGTTTAATTAGAGCGATTTCTTAAATCTGAACTAAATTGCTTTTAGAGTCCTTTTTCTTTGTAAGCATTGTAAATGCTAATAAATCCTGTTAATTTTTTTACTGCATGTTATGTTGAAATAAAAACAAAGTAAAATTAAAAAAAAAGAATGTATTCCAATATCAAATGACAAAGTTCAACAATGCAAAAATGCAATTACTTTTGCATCAACCTAATAATTTCACTTTAAAAAGATATTAAATGTATTAGTTGGCTAGGCTGCTATAACAAAACTCCACAGACTTAGAGGCTTAAACAATACAAACTTATCTTCTCACAGTTTTGAAGCTAGAACTTCAAGATCAAGGTACACATAGAATCAATTTCCTGTGCCCTCCCTCCTTGGCTTGGAGATGGCCACCTTATTGCTGTGTCCTCATATGGATTTTCCTCTATACATGCAAATCCCTTGTGTCTCTTCTCCATGTGTGCCCAAATTTCCCCTTCTTAAAGGAAACTAGTCACTGGATTAGGATCCATTCTAATCCAATTCAATTTCAATTTAATTATATATTTAACAGCTGTATCTTCAAATACAGTGACATCCTGATCCATGAGATAAGAACATTAATATATGGATTAAGGAGGACACAATGCAGTCTATAACATTTTAAAAGTTTAACTACTAATTTTATTAAATCTCAACCCTTGAGTATGTCTTTTTAGCCTGTCACATCAAGAAAAACAATAGATCATTATTGCTAATGATAAAAATCTAAGCTTTGAAGTAAAAATTAGAGGTTAGGAATACTTGTTTCTGCCACCATGAGTTGGATGGTTCCCCAGTATTTAAATACCATTCTGAGTTAAAGATATTGGTTGTCATATTATCTATTTTTGTATTTTTGATCTTGTAAATGAAATATATCAACATGTGGAAGTCATGTTGTTCACTAACTCAGTGAACCAAATATTTCCCTAAAGACTACCAATGGATAATGCTGCAAAACTATGCATTGGTGAAAGTTCTATTCAAAATACAAACTAGGCCAATGGATTTTAATGGAAAATAATATGAAAATTTTATTTAAATGGTTTACAATTCAACAGAACAACTAATCTATCTTTTCAAACTACATACCTGTATAAGGTCCAGTTTTTCTCTTATATTCACCCAAACCAATGTATTGCAGTAGGTAGAATGCATGAGTACACATAGGAATCTGCCTGTCTTCTACTAAGCCAGCTCTTCCCTGATGGTCTCTAAAGATTGATCAAACATTCCCCTTAACTCCCTTCCTTTGGTCTACTCTCCCCAAAGTTTTCAGCCTCTTCCTCCATGTACATGGTTTGATGCCTTTTCTATAGCCTGATATTTTTCTTTGCAGTTTGTCTATAATCTTCAGATACTATATGTTCATACTGGTGCAAGACATAGAGATCAACAAAGAAAGTTCAACATCCACAATCCCAAATCTTCCAAGATGGAGAATGTCCCTGTTTAATGTAAATTTCCTTTCTCTTCCTGATATCCCGTAAATTTTCTCCAGGTGCTCTGAATCTCTAAGAGGAAGCCAGGTCACAGCCATGACTTGACATTAAAATGGCAAACCCAGAACCCACATGTTGTCTGTGTCTGTTTCTGCCAAGAGTGACAATTTCTGGCCCCAAGAACATGCCCCAGGCTCCTTCCAGGAAAAGGTGAATTTCAGGACAAACCTACACTGTGCTTGCCTCTGCTCTTAACCACAGAAGAACATCTCCTACAGCAGTGGAATCCCACATAGAGAAAGAAAATGCCAGGCTGCCCAGGCCATTCTAAGACCATTCCAGGGAAGGAGATCACCTGGAGGACTGAGACATCACCTAGACACTTTCAAACAACAAATGTCGGAATAAAGGACCAAAGACCAGATATTTGCAAGTGTACCAAAAGTTATCACTGGACTAGGAATTGGGACATTTGATTTCTTTTATGTTTATTTGAATTTGGGTGCCTTGACCAGTTGTGAAACCTCTCTGGATCTTTCTAAATTCTTTTATCTGAACACATAGGGAATTGAATAGATTATCCTCGAAGTCTCTTTCAGCTCTAATTAGAATTCTTCTTAGAGGCATAGTTCATCTTAGATTACTCACATTAGTGACAATAATATGATTTGAATACTCCAAATATGTAGACAATGTGGAACTCATTTCTATTTGGCTTTGAAACATATTTTATGGTATAGAGCAAAGAACATTTATCTTCCCAATGATGCTTATCTCAGACTAATGATAAAAAATGAATTGTTTACAACTAATGGTGTTGTGCTCTGTTATACAAATAATATAGTTGTATATATAAAACTATAGTTTTCCATAGGGTAGCTTAGGGCCAGAGGCAGAAGGGAATAAGAATCAGAAAGATGTGGGTTTTAGCCATGGCTTTGTCACCTCAAGCTTATCCTCTCTCAATATGAGATACCTCATCCTTCAGATGGATTCAGAAGGCACTGTCTGAGCACTTCAAAGAGGCATTGTGCTGGCAGAGGAGACAGATTAAAAAAATTAATCTGGTTTCTCAAAGATCCTTATCCAATGAAGATGAGAGAAAAGGGGTTTGGCTGCAAAGATAGGGATAAGCACCAGATGCAAGAAGATTCAGGGAAAGGGATATCTCTAACACAGTCCACTTTTGAGCGGTCACTTAGGACTTCCCAGGGAAATCCACAGCTAAACTCAGACCAATAAATCAATAGGATCTCAACAGAGGATTGGGCGGGGGTGATGGGGGGGAGGTTAGGGACCAAATGGGGAAGCCACAAGAAGAAAGCAAAGAGGTAGAAAGACTATGGAGGTTTCAGGTAGCAAGTAGTTCAACACAGCCATGTTTCGGGAAGTAAGTGGAAAAGTACAAGATATAAGCTTAGAAAGGTAAGCAAAAATCAGTGTCCAAACTACCTTATCCTGAAGATAATGGAGAAGCTACTACGTATTTAAGCACATGTTTCATAACTGGGGTCTCCCCAAGGCTTAACATTTGTAATAATCAACTACTTATGCTATGATTATTATCTATTACAAACATTTCCATAATTGCAGCTGCTTTAAAACAACAAACATATATTGCTTCTGCTCACTGAGCCACAGGAAACTGGACTTTCCCTCAGATTGTGGGCTGCATTCAGGGCTGTGTCTTTGTTCTGGAACCCAGGATGAAGCAGCAGTGACCCCTTCTCATCTCAGTGGACAAAGGCCAAAAAGTGTTGGCAGATATCAATGAAGTCACGCCAAGAAGACCCTCAGTCTGGAACTGGCTCTGTCACCTCCACCCACAACTACAGATCCATGCCTGCCCTTGTTTCAAAGTCAGTGGTGTGAGATGTACACCCACCTGGAATGAGGACGCTGCAATGTCCAGTGTCCAAGAGCCTGGAGGATACCCTTGGTACAGGAAGGAGTGGAGAGCTGGGAAACCCAACAGTTGTATTCTCCTCAAGATGCAGCACCCCAAAGCTTTCTTCACAGCCAAAGGATTGCAAGAGTCACAAGGTTGCAGAGTTTAAGTTTCAGTCTCCTCAAAATTTAATTGCCTTTTCATTCCCAGCTTTTTGTTTCCTATACTAGTTCCATTCAACCCAGTCTCTTATGGCTGCCTGGGAAACTCTGTGCACCAGCGCTAGGAGGGAGTCAGTGAGCCTCACAAGGGGTCATCAGAAGCTGAATTTACTGTTCAACATGCCAACATACCTCTTGTCATTTCAAAGACTAGTGCCTAAACCAGCTATACTCAACAGTCCAAGTTCAATGCTTTATTCCCAACTGGCCTCCACCATGAGATGCACATTCTTCTGCTCTCTACTCAAGCCAGCCTCTGTTATATTATCTGTTACTGAGAAAATAATATTTCTTCTTCTCCTCTTTTCCTATTTCTTTTGTTTTTTTAGTTTCTTAAAAAATAATTTCATTTATTTGTTTTTGACAGTGCTAGGTCTTTGTTGCTGTGCACAGGCTTTTTCTAGTTGTGGGGAGTGAGGACTACTCTCTAGTTGCAGTGCAAGGGCTTTTCATTGTAGTAGCTTCTCTTGTTGTGGAGCATAGGCTCTAGGGCATATGGGCCTCAGTAGCTGTAGTACATGGCCTCAGTAGTTGCAACTCCCAGGTTCTAGAGCACAGGCTCAATAGTTGTGGTGCACGGGCTCTGCAGCATGTAGGATCTTCCCAGATCAGGGGTAGAATCCATGTCTATGGTACTGGCAGGTGGATTCTTTACTACTGAGTCACCAGGGAAGCTTTTTTGAATTTTTTAATCTGTAGGAGTGTTAGACCCTGTGTATGGAGATGAAATTGATTAGGTTCATGGGGCAGGTGTGCAGTTGTATGGAGGTTGGGAAGGAGTTGTCACAAGACTATATAGAAAATTGTGACACTTAAATTAGGCCATGGATAAGATCGTCCAAAGAAAGGTGAAGGTTAAACTTTTTTCATTTGTGCTCCCTCTTCCTAACAGCAGTAACAGAATTCACACTCTCCGTTAATGGTTAACATTCCATGAGGTCACTTTTGATGACCCTAGTGTATCACTTTATTTTCACAGTGATGGACATGGAGATCAAAGGCAAAATAAAACCAGTATATTGAGACCACCAGATGAAATTTTTCAAAAAGGGCATAATGATATTAAAAATCAGAAGTACAACAAGAATATAAATAAAAATAGTGGATTGAATTTGGCCAGAGCCACTGCATTTAGGTTCATAGGCTGTATGGCACAAGTGCTTTCAGCCAAGGACAAATGGGAATAAGCTCCACTGGTAGAGCCAAGGCCCTGTGTGGTGCTGCATCAGCTAAAGAAAGAGAAGTCTTTCAGAAACCTCACAAAAGTGCCCTCTGTTTGGCAACTTGAGCCCTAGGAGCTGCCTCTGCATTTGCCCAGCAGGTCCTTTTTCCAGGTCACACAAAGCAGCATGTGGGCTCCTGGACCTGAATTTAACAACCAAGGAGTCAATTGAAAGGATAAAATGCTAAGTTTATGTGAAAGCCCTTTGTAGACTGTATAACACTCTCCATGTGTAAAGTAGGCAGACAGAGGTGATATAGAAACTTAGCAGGCAAAAGCAGAAATTACATTGACAACAAACATTTTCTGCCTACTTACAGCTTGTAGGATCCAGTTGAGACATTCAAGATCAATAAATTCCTCTGTGAGAAACCATCCAAGAGTATTCTGGTCAGAAAGGACAGATGAATAGACATCACAATTTCTAAAGTCCATTCTAGTTGCAAACTCCAGGGCGGTTCTAGCCACCAGGGCAGAAAAATTGAGAAAGGATCATCCAAGTGAGCCTGTCCTGACCTGAGAGCAAGACTATTTGATGTTATTGTAGCTCGAAATAGAGAAAAATGCAGGGATGTGGGTTCTCAGGGGCCAGATAGGTCAAAACCAAAGGGAGGTTTTTGTAAAGCTCTGTAGCACTGTGGGGGGGTGGTATGCCCACATTGCTACAAAACCCACAGGGAACCATACATAAACTATAGGGGCAGAAGTGGAATTTCCTGGTGAATTCACCAGCCTGACTACTGTAACTATCAAATCAATTCTCCCATGGCTCCATGACTGAACTCTGATAAAATACGGCTGCCATTTTTACCTCAGACAAGGCATGCAGACCCAAGTTCACTAAAATATTGTTACCAGCATTCTGACGGAAAATTGCATGTCCCAAACTGTGTTAAATCTGACCATTCGCTAGGCAGGGAATTTCCTCTTTTCCTGTAAACATGTTATCCTACTTGTATTTTCCAGTATTTCCTTTCTAAAGCTAACTCCAAAGGGGCTTTGCTATACTTTCTCACTTCATTACAAGGTCATTGTACAAGTTAAATTTATTAAATTCACCACATACCTCTATGGAGAGATTCCTCTTCCATTTCCCTGTTATCCCAGGCACCCCTTGGGAGCAAGGAGCTCAGGCTTGGAAACCTTGGGACATACAGCAACCATAAACATGACTTCCATTTCATTGTTCCATGGCCAATTATTCACTCATTGTCTTATGAAGCATTTATTATTCATCAATATCTTTCTCTAATCTTGATTTTGAGCCTCCACTTTATAAATTCATACTTTCTTCTTTGACACCTACTCACAGGGTTGTTAGTCTACAAACTTTCCATCATTTAATTCTTCCTTCCAGCCTCCGTCACCCTGAGCTTAAACATTCCAACAATGAGCTTTCCCACAACATTTGTATCTCAACTGAAAAATGATGCAAAGCAGTTGCCTTCCCATTCCATTTTTTTGCTTCTTAGTCCTACCCATACCCATGTCCAATTGGAAAGTTAGAACTACTTCACATCATTTGTGAACATTTTCCTCATAAATCTGTTCCCAGAGTAATCACCATTACTTGTCTCCTGAGAAACCTTTATTCACATCAAGAAGCAACATTTAGAACCAGACATGGAACAACTGACTAGTTCAAAAATGGGAAAGGAGTATAACAAGGTTGTATATTGTCACCCTGCTTATGTAACTTATATGTAGAGTCAAAGTCAAAGTGTTAGTCAGTCATGTCCGACTCTTTGCCACACCATGGACTGTAGTCCATGAGGCTCTTCTGTTCGTGAAATTTCCCAGGCAAGAATACTGGAGTGGGTTGCCATTCCCTTCTCCAAGGGATCTTCCCAACCCAGATCAAAACCAGTCCTCCTACATTGCAGGTGGATTTTTTACCGGTTGAGCTACCAGGGAGGCCCAAACTTAGTGAGGTCATCACAGAGCACCAGGCTGAGCCCCCTGTGTTAGAGCATCTTCCCATTGTGTGCTGAGCCCTTCAGTCATGTCCAACTCTTTGTGGTCCCATGGACTGTAGCCCACCAGGCTCCTCTGTCCATGCAGATTCTCCAGGCAAGAATACTGGAGTGGGTTGCCTTGTCCTCCTCCAGGGGATCTTCCCAACCGAGGGATAGAACCCAGGTCTCCCATATTGCAGGCAGATTCTTTACCAGCTGAGCTACCAAGGAAACCCATCTTCAAATTGCCAGGCAGGATGAATCACAAGCTGCAATCAAGATTGCCAGGAAAAATATTAACAGCCTCAGATGTGCAGATGATACTACCCTAATGGCAGAAAGTGAAGAGGAACTAAAGAGCCTATTGTTAAGGGTGAAAGGAGAGAGAGAAAAAGCTGGCTTGAAATTCAACATTCAAAAAAAGAAAAGAAAGAAAGAAACTAAGATTATGGTGTACAGTCCCATTACTTCATGGCAAACAGATGGGAAAACAATAGAAACAGTGACACTTGATTTTCTTGGGCTCCAAAATCACTGCAGTTACTATAGCCACGAAATTAAAAGATGCTTGCTCCTTGGAAAGAAAGCTATGACAAACCTAGACAGCATATTTAAAAGCAGAGACATCACTTTGCTGACAAAGGTCCATATAGTCAAAGCTATGGTTTTACCAGTAGTCATCTATGAACCTGTGAGTTGGACTGTAAAAAAGGCTGAGCACCAAAGAATTGTTGCTTTCAAACTGCAGTGCTGGAAAAGACTCTTGAGTGTCCCTTGGACTGCAAGGAGATCAAACCAGTCAATCCTAAAGGAAATCAACCTGAATATTCATTTGAAGGATTGATGCTGAAGCTGAAGTTCCAATACTTTGGCAATCTGATACAAAGAGCAGACTCGTTGAAAGAGACCCTGATGCTGGGAAAAACTGAAGGCAAATGGGAAAGGGGCAGCAGAGGATGAGTTGGTTAGATAGCATCACCAACTCAATGGACATGGATTTGAGCAAACTTCAGGAGAAAATGTAGGATACAGAAGCCTAGCGTGCTACAGTCCATGGGGTCACAAAGAGTCAGACACAACTTTGTGACTGAACAACAATGAACTCCATGATATGCAACTCTTGAAGAAGTCTGACTCATAAAGGCTCACAACTTTCTACCTAAATCCAGGTCCAGGTACTACATCACTGAAATTTGCTGTTGGGAAGATATTACCTATCTACTTATCACTCCTTGAAAGTCTCAGAACTGAATCTCAGGTTCTATAGGACATATGGATGTATGAAGCTCCAGGACAAAGGTTGGAATGCATGAGTTCTGGGGACTGTAATAGGAACTGTCCAGATCATAGACCTTCAGTGGAAGAAGGAAGCATTGACACTCTAAAAAACTCCAGTTCTCTTCAAGAGAATGAGGAGTGAGGTGATATCATACCTCATTCTACCATTTATGGTAGATTAAATCTGCTCAGAAATAAACTGGACCAAGTCAACATAGTCTTTGTTAATCTTCAGACTCAGAGTAAAGTAAATGAATCTGACTCCAGAGTTAAATATTTCCCTCTCTTCAATGCAGACTCCAAGAGCTGGCCTGATTAAGGCAGGCCTCTAATCATCCCATTTTTACATTTGGATGTATTTCTCCCACTTCCTGTACATTGTTTCTCCATACAGAGAATTCCATGATAAAAATAGAAATTCTCTCCTACATACACTAATTTACCTAGCTATCATGGCAGGCTTAATGTGTGGAGGGAAGATGATTTTGTACTTGTATTATTTAACACTATTTACAGAATAAAAGCAATCAGCACTTTCTTCTTACAATGTCATTCTTTCTGGATAAATTACTTGCCACAGGAGGTTACAATGGTTCTACCATTGTTTTTGGCTTCCACACCCCAAGCCATCTGGTCTTCATTACATCTGGAGGAGACCAAAAAAAGGATCTCTCTTTTGTTTTTCTAAACTTTTTATTTTATATTGGGATATAGCTGGTTAACAATGTTGTGATAGTTTCAGGTGGACTGCAAAGGGACTCAGCCCTGCATATACATGTATCCATTCTCCCCAAACTCTCCTCCCAGCCAGGCTGCTATGTAACATTGAGCAGAGTTCCCTGTGCTATACAGTAGGACTTTGTTGGTTATCCATTTTAAATAGAGCAGTGTGTTGATCCCAAACTTCCTAACTACCCCTACCCTCCATTGGAGTGTGATCTTTTGTTCAATATTTTTGATGTAATCACAATGATCCCAGAAGTCAAACCTGACAATACATATTGACTAATAAACTTGTAAAAGCCCATATTCTAATAGAAAGGTGGAATGAGGCTGCATGGGAGTGAGTGCTAGGAAACTGCTCACATCCACTGCTGACTCAGGCTTCTCACCACCTGCCTAATACAACAGATGGGTCTTCTTTATGAGGCACCAGAGACCCAGAATGTCCACATGCTGTGGTTCCTGTACCCCCTGACACCTCACATTTGAGTTCCTTTTCTAATTAGAAAACAAAAGCTGCTGGCTTTGGGCCAGTTCACAACAGATGTGGGGCACAACAGCCAACTACCCAGGAAGCATCCCCCAGGGCAGGGCATGAGAATCTGCTTCTCAGAAATTCCCATACTTCTGATCCCATTTGACACCTGCCCAAAGAGAGAGCCTGGGAGACTTGCTCCTGAGCATCTTCAGGGATGCTTCCTGTTGGGAACTGAGACGTCTGAGTTATGGCTAAGTTTAAAAGACTGAGAGCTAAAGGAATTATTGGAAAACAAATATTATAACTTTATATGTACTTTAGGCATATCTAGGAGAAGGCAATGGCACCCCACTCCAGTACTCTTGCCTGGAAACTCCCATGGACGGAGGAGCCTGATAGGCTGCAGTCCATGGGGTCGTGAAGAGTCGGACACGACTGAGCGACTTCCCTTTCACTTTTCACTTTCATGCACTGGAGAAGGAAATGGCAACCCACTCCAGTGTTCTTGCCTGGAGAATCCCAGGGACGGGGGAGCCTGGTGGGCTGCCATCTATGGGGTCACACAGAGTCGGACACGACTGAAGCGACTTAGCTTAGGCATATCTATTAATACCAACCTCTCCAAAACTTGGACAGAATGCCTTCCTAAATCATTGACTTTGCCCATCTCACTCTCTGAATCCATGAGGTGATCACACAGAAGACAGGCTTTCAAAACCATGAGCAGCAGACCTTTCCTTTCTCCACATGCAGGACAATGGAGCTGGGGATGGATTCTGCTCTTGAGAATGTTATTGCTAGCTTGTGTCGGCATTTACAAAGATGTTCTTGTTCTGTAACTGTCTGTAAGAGATCGTACCTTGACTTTCCCTAAGTCCACAGATTTCTTTCAGTACATTTGTAACCCAAGATTGTGGTCCCTTCTGTATACTTCTGTAAAACTAAAGAAGATCGGAATTGAAGGGAGAATGTATGAGAAAAGACACAAATACATTAGTATCAAGGAAAATGCTAATATGGACTCAGAGTATTTATAACGTAAATTGATATTAAATTTATTTTCCCCAAAAATATAAAGGTCAGTATTAGAATGTATATTTTCTTAGTGTCCCTGAAGGAAAATATGAGCATTCAAAGAGTACAGAATTCTTAAACAGTTTCCATCCTGCAGTTTAATTCCTGCAGTTTCCATCCCTTACCAAAAAAAAAAAAATGTTTCACTGTGGCTGGAATAATTCTTGGCAGTAGCTAAGGGAAGCTGCCAGCTGCCAACCCTCTACAAAATTAATGTAGGTCATCTATGGCTCCTTATTTTCTTATTTCTGGGCCATTTCCTTGGACCCTCCTCCCCACCACATCCCTCATATGCTTTTATTCTATTTCCATCAAAACTTGATATTAAGAAATGACTTGAAACCAGTTCACACTAATTTAGTGAACAATGAATATAGTTGAAGGCTTCAGGTTTTCTGAAGTGGAGTGTGAGGGAAGGAATATCGTACTTAATGCATTTAATAGAGATAATAGCCATGAATTAAAGACTAAAGCAACCTGCCTAACATAATGCTGCAATAAAATAATAGAAGTTTCCAAAAAAAGACTAAAGCAATCAGGGAAGAATTTTTAAAGGCTTTGGACATGGCCCAAAATAAAAGATGAAAGTTTGTTCTCTCTTGTTAGGAGACTTGTTGTGGATCAGACAAGGAGAGTCTGGAATCTCCAAGCAGGCACTTCTTATGTTCAGGAGGAAGACCAGAATTGAGGCCAATAAAGATATAAAATTTAAATGTGTGTCATTTAATTTAATAACAGGGATGGCTTTGCACAGTTGACTTTTTTCAGCTATGAAACAAATATCCTTATCAGAGAGTGAGTTCAGTTGGATGACTATACTGGGCAGATTGTCTCCTTTGTTGAGAGCTAGAGCTCAGTGACCTGAGCTCCATCCTCACTAAAATTCCTTGCAGTATCCATGTCAGAAAAACTCAACTGACACCCAAAAGTGACTACAGTTACTATTTAAAGAATTTAAATTTGCAATATGTATACATAAGGAGCAGATAATACACTTAGTATCACAATTCTGGTCTTCCTCCTGAACACAAGAAGTGCCTGTTTGGAGACTCCAGACTCTCCTTGTATTATCCACATCTCCTAACATGAGAGAACAAACTTTCATCTTTTATTTTTGGCCATGTCCAAAGCCTTGAAAAATTCTTCCCTGGTTTCTTAAGTCTTTTTTTTTTTGGAAATTTCTATTATTTTATTTCAACATTATGTTAGGCAGGTTGCTTTAGTCTTAAACTCATGGCTATCACCTCTATTAAATGCATTAAATACAATATTCCCTCCCTCCCACTCCACCATTGCACTCATCTCACACACTAGCAAATTAATGCTCAAAATTCTCCAAGCCAGTTTTCAGTAGCATGTGAACCATAAACTTCCAGATGTTCAAGCTGGATTTAGAAAAGGCAGAGGAACCAGAGATCAAATTGTCAACATCCACTGGATCACCAAAAAAGCAAGAGAATACTGATTACACCAAAGCCTTTGACTATGTAGATCACAGCAAACTGTGGAAAATTCTTCAAAAGATGGGAATACCAGACCACCTTATCTGCCTCCTGAGAAATCTGTATACAGGTCAAGGAGAAACAGTTAGAACTGGACATGGAACAACAGACTGGTTCCAAACTAGTGAAGGAGTACATCAAGGCTGTATATTGTCACCCTGCTTATTTAACTTATATGCAGGGTACATCATGCAACATGCTGGACTGAATTAAGCTCAAGATGGAATCAAGATTGCCAGAAGAAATATCAATAACATCAGATATGCAGATAATACCACCCTCATGGCAGAAAGTGAAGAGGAACTAAAGAGCCTCTTGATGAAAGTGAAAGAGGAGAGTGAAAAGGCTGGCTTAAAACTCAACATTTAAAAAACTAAGATCATGGCATCCAGTCCCATCACTTCATGGCAAATAGATGGGGAAACAGTAGAAATAGTGGCAGACTTAAATTTGGAGGCTCCAAAATCACTGCAGATGGTGACTGCAACCATGAAATTAAGAGACACTTGCTCCTTGGAAGAAAAGCTATAACCAACCTAGACAGCATATTAAAAAGCAGAGACATTACTTTGCCAACAAAGGTCTGTCTAGTCAAAGCTATGGTTTTTCCAGTAGTCATGTATGGATGTGAGTTGGACTACAAAGAAAGCTGAGCACTGAAGAATTGATGCTTTTGAACTGTGGTGTTGGAGAAAACTCTTGTGGGTCCCTTGGACTGAAAGGAAATCCAACCAGTCCATCGTAAAGGAAATCAGTCCTGAATATTCATTGGAAGGACTGATGTTGAAGCTGGGACTCCAATACTTTAGCCACCTGATGCAAAGAACTGACTCATTGGAAAAGACCCTGATGCTGGGAAAGATTGAAGGCAAGAGGAGAAGGAGACAAGAAGAGGATGAGATGGTTGGATGGCACCACCGACTCAATGGACATGAGTTTGAGCAAGCTCTGGGAGATGGTGAAAGACAGGGAAGCCTGGCGTGCTGCAGTCCATGGGGTCACAAAGAGCCGGACATGACTGAGTAACTGAACTGAAATTAATGGGTATATAAGGAAAACTTTACATATATACATAAAACTACACACACACACACACACACACACACACACACACATATATATATAAAATCTGAAGTAAGTCCCCATTTTCCCTCAATTAGGTTTAAGGGTTTTAGCCAAATTGAATATATAAATATAATACGGCTTTAGATGAAGTGGTCAAATTCTACTTTCTTTTTATTGGCCACACTGTGCTTCATGTGGAATCTCAGTTCCCTTTCCAGGGATTAAACTAGTGACTAGTTTATAGCATTCCTTTCTGGTATAGCAGACTGGATGCATTCACAGTTACAGGAAGAAGAAATGTGACTAGCTTCAAGTTTCTCACTAAAGAAAAAGCATGCAGAAAAAAAAAAAATATTCCAAGGGGCCCTCCCCCCCAGAATATGTCCCATTGCAAAGTTGCAATGGGAATATGAAACTTTACAAATAATAGATTTTTCTGTCATCGTAGTGATTGGTCTTAGCCTCATCAAATCATTATGTCAATCCTGACATGATGCCATGCACAGGACACAATCTCCCTTACACAATATTCCAGCCAAAAATAAACAAATAGGACTTCCCTGGTGGTACAGTAAGAATCTGCCTGCCAATGCCAGGGACACCAATTCGATCCCTGGTCCAGGAAGATTCCTCATGTCACAGAACAACTAAGCCTACATCCCACAACTATTGAGCCCACACTCTAGAGCCCACAATCTGCAACAAGAGAAAAGCCCCTGCTCAATGCAACCAGAGAAACTCTGAGCATCAGTGAAGACCCAGCACAGCCTAAAATAATATAATTAACTAATTTAAAAATAAATAAATATGCAAAGCCTAATCCAACCATTAGTCCTACCAGGAGACAAAGTAGCTAGAAGAGCAAGTTCGAGGACTCCACAAAGAAAGAACTAGACAAATCCAGAAGGTGAAACATTCTACAGGACAATAGGCCCAGCCCTTTCAATAATCAATTTGATGAAAGAAAACACAAGGACAGTGGAAGGAAAGCTGTGGAATGAAAACTATTACAGGCCGAAGAAACTTCAAGGATTTAACAGCCAAATTAAATTCAGAATATTTGACTGAACTCATTTCTAAAAATCATCTATAAAAAACATGTGGGGAAGAACTAAGAAATCTGACCATTGACTGGATATTAAAAGATTTTATAAAATTGTTAACTTTGGTAGATGGAAAGAGGCATTAGGTTTCTGCAGAAAAATATTTTTATTTTCAAAAACTGCATGCTGAAGTTTTTAAAAGGAATTGTCATGACATTTGTAATTTATTTTTAAGTACTTGAACAAAATAAATAACAAGCATGACAACATCAATTACTAGAAGTAGGTGATGAGTCTAAAGATATTGTTTCTAGTCACTTCATTTTTCAATATTTCAAAAGCTTTATTAAAAATGCATTTAATGTTTTTATTTCTAAGTGGCCAAGAAGCCTGCAGCAAGTTTAAACATTACAAAGGTGAAATACAATGTTTCTTGAAAATTAGCATACATTTTTAAGAATACTTCTCTGCTCAAAGAAACCCTGGATCTCTAGGTGTTTCTGTTCAGTTCAGTCACTCAGTCGTGTCCAACTCTTTGTGACCTCATGAACACCAGGCCTCCCTGTCCATCACTAATTCCCAGAGTTTACCCAAACTCATGTCCATTGAGTCCATGATGCCATCGAGGTGTTTAGATAAACTGAAACTGTATATTCATGGGACACATTTCTAAGACAACAGTGGACTCTGTCACTGTCTACACAGGTAAAATTAAACAGAAAACTGACAGTGATGATCTTCCGCATTTGGGAGTATTCTTATTTAAGAAATAGGCATAAGTGCTGTACCTTAAAATCATGGCCTTTCTAGATTTGAGAGAATGTTGAGAGCTCAGAATCCAATCATTCACTTGTGTGGAGGTGGGGCAGTGCCAGACTTCCACAGATGTACCAATGACTCCAGTCAGTGGATTGCCAACCTCACTTCTCATTCAGCAGGGTGGGCGTCACAGAGAAGATAGGAGAAGGTTTGACTAAAGCCAAAAAGTGTTAAGGGCCTCTGACTGAGAGGAACTTGACAAGGTTTATCCAATCTTGGACCTTCATATGGGTCTCAGTTCAAAACCCTGGCCTCCTTAATTTCTTCTTTTTTATTTACCAGACCACTTTACCTGCCTCCTGAGACACCAGTGTGCAGGTCAAGAAGCAGCAGTTAGAACTGGATATGGAACAATGGACTGGTTGCAAGTTGGGAAAGGAATATGTCAAGGCTATGTATTGTCACCCTGCTTATTTAACTTACATGAAAAGTACATCATGTGACATGCCGGGCTGGGTGAAGCACAAGATGGAATCAAGATTGCCAGAAGAAACATCAACAACCTCAGATATGCTGATGACACCACCCTTTTTCAGAAAGCAAAGAAGAACTAAAGAGCCTCTTGATGAAAGTGAAAGAGGAGAAAAAAAGCTGGCTTAAAACTCAACTTTCAAAAAACTAAAATCATGGCATCCAGTCCCATCACCTCATGGCAAATAGATGGGGAAACAATGGAAACAGTGACAGACTTTATTTCCTTGGGCTCCAAAATCACTGCAGATGACTGCAGCCATGAAATTAAAAGATGCTTTCTCTTTAGAAGAAAATCTATGACAAACATAGACAGCATATTTAAAATTGTAGACATTAGTCAAAGCTATGGTTTTTCCAGTAATCATGCTTGGGTGTGACAGTTGGACCATAAAGAAGGCTGAGCACTGAAGGATTGATGCTTTTGAAATGCATTGTTGGAGAAGACTCTTGAGAGTCCCTTGGACTGCAAGGAGATCAAACCAGTCAATCCTAAAGGAAATCAATCCTGAATATTCATTGAAAGGACTGATGCTGAAGCTGAAGTTCCAATACTTTGCCCACCTGATGAGAAGAGCTGACTCATTAGAAGAGACCCTGATGCTGAGAAAGATTGAGGGCAAGATGAGAAGAGGATACCAGAGGATGAAATGGTTGGATGGCATCACTGACTCAATGGACATGAGTTGGAGCAAGCTCTGGGAGATGGTGAAGGATAGGGAAGCCTGGAGTGCTGCAGTCATGGAGTCGCAAAGAGTTGTACACAACTGAGGACTGAACAACAACAAAATTTTTTTAATTGAAGGACAATAGCTTTACAGAATTTTGTCGGTTTCTGCCATACAGCAACATGAATCAGCCATAGGTATACATATATCCCCCCCTTTTGAACCTCCTCCCTCCCATCTCCCTCCCCATCCCACCCATCCAGATTGTTACAGAGCCCCTGTTTGAGTTCCCTAAGTCATACAGCAAATTCTCACTGGCTATCTATTTTACATATGCTAATGTAAGTTTCCATGTTACTCTTTCCATGCATTTCACCCTCTCCTTCCTCCTCCTACCTTGTGTCCATAAGTCTGTTCTCTAAGTCTGTATCTCCATTGCTGCCCTGCAAATAATTTCATTGGTACCATCTTTCTAGATTTCATATATTTGCATTAGTAGATGATATTAATCTTTCTCCTTCTGGGCTCTAGGTTCATTCACCTCATTAGAGCTAACTCAAATGCATTCCTTTTTATGGCTGAGTAATATTCCATTGTGTATATGTACCACAGCTTCTTTATCCATTCATCCGTTGATGGACATCTAGGTTGCTTCCATGTTCTAGCTGCTGTAAATAGTGCTGCAGTGAACACTGGGGTACAGGAATTTTCATTTTTTTCAATTCTTGTTTCCTCAGGGTATATGCCTAGTACTGTGTCAAATGGTGGTTTTATTCCTAGTTTTTCAAGGAATCTCCATACTGTCTTCCATAGTAGCCATATCAATTTACATTCCCATCAACAGTGCAAGAGGGTTCCCTTTTCTACACCCTCCCCAGCATTTATTGTTCATAGACTTTTAGACAATGGCCATTCTGACTGGTGGGAGGTTATATCTCATTGTAGTTTTGATTTGCATTTCTCTAATAATGAGCCATGTTGAGCATCTTTTCATGTGTTTTTTACCCATCTATATGTCTTCTTTGGAGAAATATCTGTTTAGGTCTTTTTCCCACCTTTGGATTGGGCTGTTTGTTTTTCTGGTATTGCCTAGTATGAGCTGCTGGTATATTTTGGAAATTAATCCTTTGTCAGTTGTTTCATTTGCTATTATTTTCTCCCATTCTGAGGGTTGTCTTTTCACCTTGTTTATAGTTTCCTTTGCTGTGCAAAAGCTTTTAAGTCTAATTAGGTCCCATTTTTTTATTTTTGTTTTTATTTCCATTATTCTAGGAGGTGGGTCATAGAGGATCTTACTTTGATTTATGTCATCAAGTGTTCTGCCTATGTTTTCCTCTAAGAGTTTTATAGTTTCTGGTCTTACATATAAGTCTTTAATCCATTTTGAGTTTATCATTGTGAATGGTGTTAGCAAGTTTTCTATTTCATTATTTCATTCTTTTAAAACATAGCTCTCCAGTTTTCCCAGCACCACTTATTGAAGAGGCTTTCTTTGTCCCATTGCATATTCTTGCCTCCTTTGTGAAAAATAAGGTACCCATAGGTGCATGGGTTTATCTCTGGGCTTTCTATCTTGTTCCACTGATCTATATTTCTGTTTTTGTGAAAACCCTGGCCTCTTTTAATTCCTGTCTGTTGCTAAGTGGTTGATCCATTAACCATGAAAGTCAAGTTAGTTTATTCCTCCTCTTTATGGTCTTTCCAAATGTTCAAGTCATTATCCTAACTACCTATCACTTAAGCAAGAAAATCTTATTTTTAATGGAAATGTTGAGATTTTGCTGCAGAAATATAGGTTGGATACTGAACACAATATAATCAGACTATGGGTCTTTCCTCAGCCCTCCCACTGTCCCCAAAGCCCCATCATCATAGATTCAGCATCTGAGACAGAGTACCATCAAGGAGAACAAACCACAGGAAGATGACATACATATTCATCATCCTTGACCCTAGAGATTTCAACAAGGTAACTGGGTCCATTTCAACATTTTGACAGAACTAGAAAGTCACTGCTCACAATGGTTTTTGACCAGTTATTCATCAATGAAAGCATATGATACAATTGATAGGCTAATCATCAGCAAACAAGTAGAGAGTGGTGAAGCTGTAGAGAAAGCTACTGGATTGACTGTTGAAATTGCAGCTTCGGCACAACAAAGAGCATAGATTAGAATGGTGGTTCTCAAAGGATAGTCCACAGACATCTAGGGGCCCAAGACCTCTTCAGAGAGTTCATGAAGCCAGAACTATTTTCATAATTATATAAAAACAGTATTTGCTTTTTTCTTTGTGTTGACATTTTCCCTGATGCTGCAAAAACTGCTGGTCCCTTGATGTACCTTATGGCAGAGGCCTTGATTCCGTATTAATGACCATTGTATCCTTCATTTCTATATTTGCAGGGGGAGAAAGCCAGTTTCCCTTAATATACTTATTGACTATATTAGTTGGCTAGGGCTGCTATAAAAAATTTTCACAGACTTTTGGCTTAAACAAGACAAACTTATTTTCTCAAATTCTGAGGCTAGAAATCCAAGATCATGCTACCCTCAGAGCTAATATTGCCTGAGCCCTCTCTCCTTGACTTGTAGATGGTGTCTCCTTTCTTTGTGTGACCAGATTTCCTCTTCTCATAGGGACACCAGTCAGAATGGATTAGGTCCACCCTAAACCAATCCAAATGGCCCCATTTTAACTTAACTATTTAATAGCCATATCTCCAAGTATATTATCATCCTCCAATACTGAAGGATAGGACTTTAACATATGGATTTGAGAAGAGCACCATTTCGTCCATAACACTGAGAGTAGTAAAACCATTAATTTTATTAAGTCTCAACTCTTGAGTATGTGTCTTTTTAGTATTCTGTGTGACAAAAACAGAAGTACCCATAAAGCACTTCTGCTACAACCCAAATTATTATATTATCTCAAAGGAAAATCTTCGTGCAATCATTTGAGTTGCAAATTGAACTAGCTACTTTTTCCATGAAACACCATTTTGCTTGAAAAAAATATGTGTTTAGACTTGAGTAATTGTCAGACATTTTTTTAATGAAGGAACTGAGTATGTCACAATAAGAAAAACAACAGATCCTTGTTGCTAATGGTAAAAAGCTAATCTTTCAGGCAAAAACTAGGGCTTAGGGAAACTTGTTACTGCCCATCATGAATTGTATGGATCTCCAGTATTTAAATACTGTTCTGATTTAAAGATATTGGAGATCGTATTATCTATTGTGACATTTTTTATATTGTATAACGAGATATGGGCTTCCCTAATAGCTCAGTTGGTAAAGAATCTGCCTGCAATGTGGGAGACCCTGGGTTGATTACTGAGTCAGGAAGATCTGCTGGAGAAAGGGTAAACTACCCATTCCAGTATTCTGGCCTGGAAAATTCCATGGACTCTATAGTCTATGGGGTCACAAAGAGTCAGACACGACGAAGTGACTTTCTCTTTCACTTTCACTTTCAATAAGATATATCAACACGAGTAAGTTGTTTAAGTCAATGATCTGATAATTTCCCAAAGACCAATAGGCAATGTAATAAAACCATGCATGGGTGAAACTTCCATTCAAACTCCAAGCTAGACCAATGAACTTTAATGGAAAGAATATCAGAAGTCCATTATCACAGTTTCTGATTTTACATTGCAACTAACCTACATTTTTCTACAACATATCTGTATAAGATCAGGTTTTTCTGGTATATTCAACCAAACCATTGAATTGCAATAGATAGAATGCATGAGCAAATATAAGACTCTGCCTGTCTTCTACTAAGCCAGCTCTTCCCTGATGGATCACTAGACTATGATCAAATATCCCCATTAACCTCCTTCCTTTGGTCTACTTTCCCTAATGTTTTCTGCCTTTTCCTCCATGTACATGGTTTGAATACTTTTTAATACACTGATTTTTTTTAATACACTGCAGTTTGTCTATAACCCTCAAAGAGTACATGTCGATATCAGGAGCAGAGGTGGAAATCAACAAAGCAAGTTCAACATCCACAATCCTAAATCTTCCAAGATGGAGAATGCCCCCATCTGATCCCAATTCCACAGAGAGATGAATGAGACAAGTCCTTCTCTCAAGGGCTTTACCTAATAGGAATGAGGTTTGAGAGAGATAATAAGGATAAATATGGAATGCCATAACAATTCAGGGCAAGTGGGTGCATCTAAACCAGGCCAGTCTCAAGTAGTCGTTTCAGACTGACCAGGAGGCCAACAGCTATGCTAAGCTCAGATCATAATCCACTGGATCAAAGAAGGTGGGTAAATGACCAAATTGTGGAAGAGAAGGGGGAAAGGGCATTTCAGGCAAAACCAATCACAGGGCAAAGGCAAAGAATTATGAAAGACCATGGAGCCTTCAGGAAACAAGCAGTTTGACACAGTTGAGTTTAAGGAAGCAAGTGAGAAAGTACAAGATGTAAACCTAGGAAGATAGGCAAAACTCTGTGTTCCAAACTTTCTTATCTGGGGATAATGAGGAGCCACCAAAATTTTAGCATGTAATTTCATAGGTCATTCCCTCTCTATTTCAGTTCAGTTCAGTTCAGTCGCTCAGTCGTGTCCGACTCTTTGCGACCCCATGAATGGCAGCACGCCAGGCCTCCCTGTCCATCACCAACTCCCGGAGTTCACCCAGACTCATGTCCATCGAGTCAGTGATGCCATCCAGCCATCTCATCCTCTGTCATCCCCTTCTCCTCCTGCCCCCAATCCCTCCCAGCATCAGAGTCTTTTCCAATGAGTCAACTCTTCACATGAGGTGGCCAAAGTACTGGAGTTTCAGCTTTAGCATCATTCCTTCCAAAGAACATCCAGGGCTGATCTCCTTCAAAATGGACTGGTTGGATCTCCTTGCAGTCCAAGTGACTTTCAAGAGTCTTCTCCAACACCACAGTTCAAAAGCATCAATTCTTTGGCGCTCAGCCTTCTTCACAGTCCAACTCTCACATTCATGCATGACCACAGGAAAAACCATAGCCTTGATTAGACAAACCTTTGTTGGCAAAGTAATGTCTCTGCTTTTGAATATGCTCTCTATTTAGCATCTGTGTTAAATAGCTATTTATACTATAAATATTCATTTGAAGGACTCATGCTAAGGCTGAAGTTCCAATACTTTGGCCACCTGATGGGAAGAGCTGACTTACTAGAAAAGACTCTGATGCTGGAAAAGATTGAAGGCAGGAGGAGAAGGGGATGACAGAGGATGAGATGGTTGGATGGTATCACTGACTCACTGGACATGATTTGAGTAAACTCCAGAAGATAGTGAAGGACAGGGGAGCCTGGTGTGCTGCAGTCCATGGGGTCACAAAGAGTCAGACACGAATTAGCAAAATGACAACAACTGTCTATTATCAGTTCAGTTCAGTTCAGTCACTGAGTCATCTCTGACTCTGCAACATCATGGACTGCAGCACACCAGGCCTCCCTGTTCATCACCAACACCTGGAGTTTACTCAAACTCATGTCCATTGAGTCAGTGATGCCATCCAACCATCTCATCCTCTGTCATTCCCTTCTCCTCCCACCTTCAGTCTTTCCCAGCATGAGGGTCTTTTCTAATGAGTCAGCTCTTCACATCAGATGGCCAAAGTATTAGAGCTTCAGCTTCAACATCAGTCCTTCCAATGAACACCCAGGACTGATCTCCTTTAGGATGGACTGGTTGAATCTCCTTGCAGTCCAAGGGACTCTCAAGAGTCTTCTCCAACACCACAGTTCAAAAGCATCAATTCTTCGGCACTCAGCTTCCTTTATAGTCCAACTCTCACATCCATACATGATTCTTGGAAAAACCATAGCCTTAACTAGATGGACCTTTGTTGGCAAAGTAATGTCTCTGCTTTTGAATATGCTGTCCAGGTTGGTCATGACTTTTCTTCCAAGGAGTGAGCATCTTTTAATTTCATGACTGCAGTCACCATCTGCAGTGATTTTGGAGCCCAGAAAAATAAAGTCTGCCACTGTTTCCACTGCTTCCCCATCTATTTGCCATGAAGTGATGGGACCGGATGTCATGCTCTTAGTTTTCTGAATGTTGAGCTTTAAACCAACTTTTTCACTCTCCTCTTTCACTTTCATCAAGAGGCTTTTTAGTTTCTCTTCACTTTCTGCCATAAGGGTAGTGTCATCTGCATATCTGAGGTTATTGATATTTCTCCCGGCAATCTTGATTCCAGCTTGTGCTTCTTCCAGCCCAGCGTTTCTCATGATGTACTCTGCATAGAAGTTAAATAAGCAGGGTAACAGTAGACAGCCTTGACAGTGCTGGAGTGGCCATGAGGAGATACACCACGTCCAGGGTGCTGGAGCGGTGAGTTGCCGAGAGGGTATACCCCATGTCCAATGTCAGAGAAACCCCAGTAAGACTGTAGGCACTGGAGCAACTATGAGGAGATACCCAACATCCAAGGACAAAGGAGAAGCCCCAGCAAGACGGTAGGAGGGATGAATTCGCATTTAGAATTAAACCCCACTCCCGCCAGAGAGGCATTTGCTCATTGGTCTGCAGACCATCTGGACTTGCCCTCAGATTGTGGGCTGCATTCAGGGCTGTGTCTTTGTTCTGGGACCCAAGCTAAAGCAACACCCCTGAGCACACCCTTCTCATTTTAGAGGACAAAGGCTCAGGAATGCTGGCTCAAATCCATGATGTCATGCCACATGGAACCTCAGCCTGGAATAGGCACTGTCACCTCCACCCACAACTGTGGCCATGTCCGAAAGTCAATGGAGTGGGATGCACACCCATCTGGAGAGGGGATCCTGCAAAGACCCACAGCAAAGACCCTGGAAGACCCTTCTGGTACAATGAAGAGTGAAGCACTGGGTCACAACAGCTGCATTCCCCTCAGGATTCAAATCCCAGACCTTTCTGCCATGGCCACAGGATTGCAAGATTCACAGCCCCATAACCACAGAGTTGCAGAATTTTAGTATACCTGAGATTGTAATTGCTTTACATCTCCTACTTTTTGTTTCTTAAAGCTAATTCCATGCAAACCAGTTTCTGATGGCTGCTTGGGAAAGCCTATGCACCAGCACTCGGAGAGACTCAGTGAGCCTCACAGGGGTTTGTGAGAAGCCAAATTTACTGTTCAGCATACCAACAATATACCTCTTGCCACTTCAAAGACTAGCAACTAAACCAGGTATACTTAACAGTCCAAATTCAATGCTTTCTTCCCTACTGGCCTCCCTCTATGAGGTTCACAATCTCCATTCTCTGCCCAAGCCAACCCCTGCTACATTATCTGTTACTAAGAAAATAACATTTGTTCTCTTTTCTTGTTTTTTGAGTTAAAAAACAAGTTGCCATCACTTCATGGCAAATAGATGGGGAAGCATTGGAAACAGTGTCAGACTTTATTTTTCTGGGCTCCAAAATCACTGCAGACGGTGATTGCAGCCATGAAATTAAAAGACATTTACTCCTTGGAAGGAAAGTTATGTCCAACCTAGACAGCATATTAAAAAGCATAGACATTACTTTGCCAACAAAGGTCCATTTAGTCAAGGCTATGGTTTTCCCAAGAATCATGTATGGATGTGAGAGTTGGACTATAAAGAAAGCTGAGGGGCGAAGAACTGATGCTTTTGAACTGAGGTGTTGGACAAGACTCTCAAGAGTCCCTTGGACTGCAAGGAGATTCAACCAGTCCATCCTAAAGGAGATCAGTTCTGGGTGTTCATGGACAGACTGATGTTGAAGCTGATACTCCAATACTTTGGCCACCTGATGTGAAGAGCTGACTCACTAGAAAAGACCCTGATGCTGGGAAAGATTGAGGGCAGGAGGAGAAGGGGACCACAGAAGATGAGATGGCTAGATGGCATCACTGGCTCAAGGGACATGGGTTTGGGTGGACTCCGGGAGTTGGTGATGGACAGGGAGGCCTGGCGTGCTGCAATTCATGGGGTCGCAAAGAGTCGGACATGACTGAGCGACTGAACTGAACTGAATCAGCAAAAGGGTGTCAGGTTTTGCTTGGAGGTGCTTGGAGTTCATGGGGCAGGGATGCAGTTATATGAAGGGTGGGAAGAAGTCACAAGTTTATACCTAAAATTGAAATTCAAATTATTTAACTTGAATTTGGGTAAGATCTTCCAGTGAAAGTGAGAAGGTCAACCTTTTTCAATCCTGTTCCCTCTTGATAGCAACAGCAATAAAATTCAGTCTTCTTTGAAGGCTAATATTTAATGAGGTCTCTTTTGATGACCCAGTATATCCCTTTATTTTCACAGTGATGGACACAAATATCAAAGTAAACCAAAACCAGGGTCTTGAGAGCACCAGACAAAAGATTTCAAAAGGAGTATGAAGATGAAGTTCAACAAGAATATAAATAAAAAGCATGGGCTGAATTTGGTTAGAGCCAAGGCATCCAGGTACACAGGTTGTGTCTGGCACAAGCACTCTCAGCCAAGGGGCTAAGTGGGGCTAAAATTCAACTTGAGGTATGCTGGCTGAGCCAAGGCCTTGGTGTGGAGTTTCATCAGCTGGAGAAAGGGACGCCTTTCAGAAAAGCTCACAAAGTTGCCCTCTGTTTGCATAAACATAAACCCTAGGAGCTGCCTCTGCATTTACCGGCAGGTCCCTTTTTTCAAGTCACACACAGTAGCATTCCTGGTCCTGAATTTAGCCAGAATATAATCAATGAAGAGGATAACATTCTAAGTTTATATGGAAGCCCTTTCTACTGTATAATACCCTTCAAGTATAAAATGGGGCAGACAGAGGTGATTGGGAAGCTTAGTGAGTTAAAGGAGAAAATACATTGATGACAAATATTTTCTGCCTACCTACAGCTTGTAAAACCCAGTTGAGACATTCAGGTCTGACAGACTCTTCTATGGAAAACCATCTGAGAGTAGACTGGCCAGAAAACACAGATGGGAGAAGATGTCATGATTTCTGAAGTCCATTCTAGTCGCAGACTCCTGGGCAGATCTCGGCAGCAGGGCAGAAAGGTCTGAGAAAGAAGCACCCGGGAGAGGCTGCCCCAGACCTATACCAAGACCCTTTGATCTTACTATAGCTCAGTTAGAAAAAAAATGCTGGGATGCAGGTTCTCAGAGGCCAGATAGGTCAAAACCAAGGGAGGTTTTTGTAAAGCTCTGTGGTACTGTGGGTGGGGTACTACCACCGCAATACAAACATCACACAGACCTGTACAGGAACTGTAGGGCTAAAAGAGGAATTTCCGTGTGAATTCTTCAACCTGGCTACCTTGATATCAGAGTAATTTTCCCATGACTCCCTGAATGAATTCCCACAAAATATCAGCTGTCATTTTTTTTTTTACTTTCTTTTTTTTCTTTTTTTTTTAAATTTTATTTTATTTTTAAACTTTACATAATTGTATTAGTTTTGCCAAATATCAAAATGATTCCACCACAGGTATACATGTGCTCCCCATCCTGAACCCTCCTCCCTCCTCCCTCCCCATACCATCCCTCTGGGTCGTCCCAGTGCTCTAGCCCCAAGCATCCAGTATCGTGCATCGAACCTGGACTGGCATCTCGTTTCATACATGATATTTTACATGTTTCAATGCCATTCTCCCAAATCTTCCCACCCTCTCCCTCTCCCACAGAGTCCATAAGACTGTTCTATACATCAGTGTCTCTTTTGCTGTCTCGTACAAAGGGTTATTGTTACCATCTTTCTAAATTCCATATATATGCGTTAGTATACTGTATTTATGTTTTTCCTTCTGGCTTACTTCACTCTGTATAATAGGCTCCAGTTTCATCCACCTCATTAGAACTGATTCAAATGTATTCTTTTTAATGGCTGAGTAATACTCCATTGTGTATATGTACCACTGCTTTCTTATCCATTCATCTGCTGATGGACATCTAGGTTGCTTCCATGTCCTGGCTATTATAAACAGTGCTGCAATGAACATTGGGGTACACGTGTCTCTTTCCCTTCTGGTTTCCTCAGTATGTATGCCCAGCAGTGGGATTGCTGGATCATATGGCAGTTCTATTTCCAGTTTTTTAAGGAATCTCCACACTGTTCTCCATAGTGGCTGTACTAGTTTGCATTCCCACCAACAGTGTAAGAGGGTTCCCTTTTCTCCACACCCTCTCCAGCATTTATTGCTTGTAGACTTTTGGATCGCAGCCATTCTGACTGGTGTGAAATGGTACCTCATAGTGGTTTTGATTTGCATTTCTCTGATAATGAGTGATGTTGAGCATCTTTTCATGTGTTTGTTAGCCCTCTGTATGTCTTCTTTGGAGAAATGTCTATTTAGTTCTTTGGCCCATTTTTTGATTGGGTCATTTATTTTTCTGGAGTTGAGCTGTAGGAGTTGCTTGTATATTTTTGAGATTAGTTGTTAACAAGTGGTGCTGGGAAATCTGGTCAACCACTTGTAAAAGAATGAAACTAGAACACTTTCTAACACCATACACAAAAATAAACTCAAAGTGGATTAAAGATCTCAACATAAGACCAGAAACTATAAAACTCCTAGAGGAGAACATAGGCAAAACACTCTCTGACATACATCACAGCTGTCATTTTTAATTTATACAAGGCACTCAGATCCAAATTCATTAAAAAGTTGTTCAAGGTTCTGATGGAAAATTACATGTTACAAACTGTGTTAAATCTGCCCATTCACTAAGCATGGAATTTTCTCATTTCCTGTAAATGCTCTATCCTGTTTGTGTTTTCCAGTATTTCTTTCCTAAAGCTAACTCCCATAGGGCTTTGCTACACTTGCTCATTTTATTACAAAGTCAATGTGCAAGTTAAATTTTTTAATTTCTTCAGACACCTCTATGGAGAGATTTCCTCCTCCACTTCTCTGTTATCCCAGGCATCTATTGGGAGCAAAAAGCTCAAGCTTGGGACATACAGCAACCATTAACACGCCCTCTGTGTCAACTGGCCGTGTTCACTTAGTGTTTCCTGCTGAATTTATTCCTCAATATCTTTATCTAATCCTGCATCTCTACTTTATAAATTCTTACTTTCTTCTTTGACATCTACTCACAGAGTAGATGGACTTCCCTGGTGGCTCAATGGTAGCAAATCAGCCTGCTAATGCAGGAGACATGGGTTCAACCCCTGGATAGTCAAGTCCCCTGGAGAAGGAAATGGCAACCCACTCCAGTATTCTCACCTAGGAAATCCCATGGACAGAGGAGCTTAGCGGGCTGTAATCCATGGGATCCCAAAAGAGTCAGACACAGCTGAGGAACTAAACAATAAAAACACAGGGTTGATAATCCAGAAACTTTCCACCTCTCAGTTCTTATTCCCTGCCTCCCTCACCCTGAGCTTGACATTTTCCAACAATGAACTTTTCCAGAACATTTGTATCTCAACTTAAAAATGGTACAAAACAGATCCCTTCCTATTCCTGCTTTTGCTTCTCAATCCTACCTCTGCCCATGTAGGACTGGAAAATAAGGACCACCTTGCAGCATTTGAGGACTTTTTTTTTTAATTTTTTATTTTTTAATTGAAGGATAATTGCTTTAAGGAATTTTTCTGTCAATTGAGGACATTTTTCTCAGAGATCTGTCCCCAGAGCAGCATTTTTTGGCTGAGTCTGAACTCCGTGATATTCCCTGAACATGCCTGACTCAGAAACACAGGACACAAGTTTCTACCTAAATCCAGGTTCAGCTACTACATAACTGGAATTTGCCACTGGATAAAGGTGGGCTATCTACATATTATTTCTCTAAAGTCTCAAAAAAGAATCTCAGGTTCTACAGGATAATGAATATATGAAGCTCCAAGACAAAGGCTGGGATACATGAGTTCTGTGGACTGTGATGGGAACTGTCCAGGTCATAGGTCTTCAGTGGTGGAAGGAAGCATTGTCTCCTGAGAAACTTCAACTCTCTTATCTACTTGTGTTCTCTGATACCACAACTCATTCTACCATCTGTTTATGATCGAATCTACCCAAAAATAGCCTGCACCAAGTCGACATAGTCTTCATTACTCTTCAGACTCAAAGTGAAGTAAATGAATCTGACTGCAGAGTAAAATCTTTCCCTCTCTGCAATGCAGACTCAAGAGCTAAGTATAAGGCAGGTCTCTAATCATCCCATTTTTACATTTGGATATATTTCTCCTGCTTCCTGTACATAGTTTCTGCATACAGATAATTCTGTGATGAAAATTGAGACTCCATCCTACATACACTAATTAACTCAATTATCAGTGCAGATCGAGTGTATGGAGGGAGGACAATATTCTACTGAAATTATTTAACCTGTATTTACAGAATAAAAATCATACACACCTTCTTCTTACAATGACTTTCTCTCTGATAGAGGTTTTGCCATATGGGGTTAAGATGGTTCTCCCATTGTTTTTTGGCTCCACACCCCAAACCATCTGGTCTCCACCACATCTGGAGGAAGATCTCCTTGTTCAGCATTTTTGATGCCATCACAATGATCCCAGAAGTCAGACTATACACACTGGCTAATAATCCTGGAAAAACCTATATTCTAAGAGAGATGTGGAAAGTGATGGGATGCATGGGACCTGGATGCTGAGAAATTCCTCGAGTCCCCTGATGACTCAGGCTTCTAACCACCCACCTAACCCAACAGATGTCTTCCTTATGAGGCACCAGAGACCCAGACTGTCCGCATTCTGCGGTTCTTGTACCCCTTAACACTCCACATTTGACTTCCTTTCCTATTCAAAGAAGAAAAGCTGCTGGATTTCAGCCAGTTCACAGCAGATGTGGGGCACAACTGCCAACTACCCAGGAAGCATCCCCTAGGGCAGGGCATGAGAATCTACTTCTCAAAAATTCCCATACTTCTGATCCCATCCGTCATCTGACACCTGCCCAAAGAGAGAGCCTGGGAAACTTGCTGCTGAGCATCTTCAGGGATTTAATGCTTCTTGTTGGGAACTGAGACATCTGAGTTATGGCTAAGTTTTTAAGAGAATGGGAGTTAAAGGAATTATTAAAAAGCAAGTGTTACAACTTCACATGTACTTCAGGCATGCCTGCAAATCTATCCAAAACTTGGACAGAATGCCTTCCTAAATCACTGACCTTGCCCATCTCACTCTCTAAATCCAAGTAGTCATCACACACTGGACAGGCTTTCAAAGCCATGAGCAGCAGGACCTTTTCTTTCTCCACATGGAGGACAGTGGGGCTGGGGATTCTGCTCATCAGAATGTTACTACTAGTTTGTGTCAGATCTTGCAAGGCTGTCCTTGAACCCCAACTGTCTGTGATAGATTGTTCACTGGATCTCCCTAAGTCTACAGATTCCTTTTGCTACCTTTGTGACCTAAGAAAGTGGTCCCTTCTGTGCACTGCCTACTTGGTAGAGCTAAGGAAAATAGGAAGCACAGGGACAAATTACAAGGCAGGACACAAAGACATTAGTACCAAGGAAAATTTTGATGTGAACTCAGAGTGCTCATCACTTGAATTGATATTAACCTGAGCTTCCTAGAAAATATTGTCAATATTACAATGCATATTTTCTTAGTGTCTCTGAAAGAAAGTATGAGAATTCAAGGAATCCTTGAATCCTCAAATCCTGCAGATATTACAAAAGAAGTGCTTAGCTGTGGCTGGAATAATTCAAAGTCTTGGCAGTAGCTAAGGGAGGTTGCCAGTTGCTGTCCCTGTGGACTGTAAAGTAGGTCATCCATGGCTCTTCATTCTCATCTTTCTGGGCCCTTTGGACCCTCCCTACCACATCCTTCATTTGATTTTATTCTGTTCCCATCAAAACCTGGTATCGTGAAATTACCAGTTCACACTAATTTAATGAACAATGGAAACAGCTGGAGGCTTTAGGTTTTCTGGGGTTGGGATGAGAGAGAGGGAGCATTGTATTTAATAGAGATAAGAGCCATGAAAGTGAAAGTCGCATCCAACTCTTTGCAACCCCATGAACTATACAGTCCATAGAATTCTCCAGGCCAGAATACTGGAGTGGGTAGCCTTTCCCTTCTCCTGGGCATCTTCCCAATCCAGGGATCGAACCCTGGTCTCCCACATTGCAGGCAGATTCTCTACCGGTGGAGCCACTGGCAAAGCCCAGGAATACTGGAGTGGGTAGCCTATCCCTTCTCCAGTGGATCTTCTCTATTCTCTATCTCAGGAGTCGAATTGGGGTCTCTGCACTGCAGATGGATTCTTTACCAGCTGAGCCCTAAGAGCCATGAGCTAAAGACTAAAGCAACCATGGCAGAATTTTCAAAGCTTTGATGCCCAAAATGAAAGATTGAAGTTTGTTCCCTCTTATTTGGAGAGAGCATGGATCAGACAAAGAGGGTCTAAAGTCTTCAAGCAGGCACTTCTCTTCTTACGTTCAGGATGAAGCCCGGAATTGAGACCAGTTAAAAAAAAATAAAATTTAAATGTGTGTTATTTAGTTTAATAACAGGAATATGTTTGCATAGTTGCCATTTTTCAGCTGTGAAAGAAACATCCATTTCAGAAAGCGAGTTCAGGTGGGCAGATTGTCTGTGTGGTTGGGAGCTAGAACTCAATGACCTGAGTTCTTCCTTTCCTAAAATTCATTACAGTGTCCCTATTGAAAAAAAACTCAACTGACACCAAAAAACAACTACAGTTACTATTTGGGTATATTCCTTCCCAGTTTTCTTTTTTGATGTATAGATTATTACGTACTGTGTATATGAAATCATACTTCATATACACATTTCATCATTTTTTACATTATAAAACCAACTCCATGTTATTAGATACTTATACTGATCATTATCTTTAATGATCTACATTAATACTATACTTAGAAACTTGCTATGTATCAATCAGTTCCTGTTTGATGGAAAATTTGGGCAACTCCTACATTTCTCCTATAGTAAAAATTGTTTTAAGGAATATATCCATATGTAACATTTCCATTACTTAAAATTGTGATATGTAATATGAGGTAAAATTTATATATATGTAACTACATACACATAACTATATTATTTACATAAGCATACATATACTGCACAATTGCACTCATCTCACACGCTAGTAAAGTAGTGCTCAAAATTCTCCAAGCCAGGCTTCAGCAATACCTGAACCGTGAATTTCCTGATGTTCAAGCTGGTTTTAGAAAAGACAGAGGAACCAGAGATCAAATTGCCAACATCCGTTGGATCATGGAAAAAAGCAAGAGAATTCAAAAAAAACATTTATTTCTGCTTTATTGACTATGCCAAAGCCTTTGACTGTGTGGATCACAATAAACTGTGGAAAATTCTGAAAGAGATGGGAATACCAGACCACCTGACCTGCCTCTTGAGAAACCTGTATGCAGGTCAGGAAGCAACAGTTAGAACTGGACATGGAACAACAGACTAGTTCCAAATAGGAAAAGGAGTATGTCAAGGCTGTATATTTTCACCCTGCTTATTTTACTTATATGCAGAGTACATCATGAGAAACGCTTGACTGGAAGAAGCACCAGCTGGAATCAAGATTGCTGGGAGAAATATCAATAACCTCAGATATGCAGATGACACCACCCTTATGGCAGAAAGTGAAGAGGAACTCAAAAGCCTCTTGATGAAAGTGAAAGAGGAGAGTGAAAAAGTTGGCTTAAAGCTCAACATTCAGAAAACAAAGATCATGGCATCTGGTCCCATCACTTCATGGGAAATAGATGGGGAAACAGTGGAAACAGTGTCAGACTTTATTTTTTGGGGCTCCAAAATCACTGCAGATGGTGACTGCAGCCATGAAATAAAAGACACTTACTCCTTGGAAGGAAAGTTATGACCAACCTAGATAGCATATTCAAAAGCAGAGACATTACTTTGCCAACAAAGGTCCATCTAGTCAAGGCTATGGTTTTTCCTGTGGTCATGTATGGATGTGAGAGTTGGACTGTGAAGAAGGCTGAGCACCGAAGAATTGATGTTTCTGAACTGTGGTGTTGGAGAAGGCTCTTGAGAGTCCCTTGGACTGCAAGGAGATCCAACCAGTCCATTCTGAAGGAGATCAGTCCTGGGATTTCTTTGGAAGGACTGATGCTAAAGCTGAAAGTCCAGTACTTTGGCCACCTCATGCGAAGAGTTGACTCATTGGAAAAGACTCTGATGCTGGGAGGGATTGGGGGCAGGAGGAGAAGGGGACGACAGAGGATGAGATGGCTGGATGGCATCACTGACTCGATGGACATGAGTCTGAGTGAACTCCGGGAGTTTGTGATAGACAGGGAGGCCTGGCATGCTGCCATTCATGGGGTCACAAAGAGTCGGACACGACTGAGCAACTGAACTGACTGAACTGAACTGACATATATAGTATATATATATCTATATAGATATAGATATGAAGTAAGTTCCCACTTTTCCTCCATTAAAAGATTTAAATAAAATTTAAAATAAACCTGAATATATAAATATATTAAGGTTGTAAATAAAATTGTGAAATTTTACTTTAAATGTTTAATATGTCAATTCAGTTACACATACTTAATTTAAATCACATATTACATAGTTTATTGATTTTGAAATAAACTTTTTTCCATTCTTAGTTCATAAAATTTATTTTAATTTCTTTAGTAGCAACTTAAGCTGATGTATTTATCATCACTAGAACTGTTTTTTATCTTCAAACATTTTCCAAGCATATCATGTGTCTACATGTGTCTACAATGTGCCTACATTATTTAAATTAAGTACATTGGGAATCCATGTATGAAGTCATCACTAAAACATTTCTAAACCACCGAGCTAATTCACAAAATATTACAACTATTGCTTTTCCACTTAGCCTGTAATTGAGTATTCATGATCTCAGCAACAAAACATTCATTTTAAAAGATTTGTTTAAACAATATTGAACACATAATTTTAAAAGCATAATCCCAAGAAAAGCAGTTAAGTTTTGCTAAATTATACCTATCTTTTTCACTAATCTCTTCAGCTGACTTCCAGAGTATTGTAGAACCTGACTTGATGAAGATCGTTCCTGGTAAAAGGATCTTCACTAAATTATACTTAACTGTGCAAAATCAAACAATTGTGTGAAAGCATTATAATATTGCTTTTTGTAATTTATGCAAAGAATCAAATATAAGGGGACTCTCCCTTCTCTGAGAATAATGAGTTTGACTTTTCATTTAAACATATATGATATTTTCTCACAAGGAATTTCCCAAAGTGAAGATATTTGTTCAAACTAGTATTAGTATCTTCACCCTTTTAATATTAACTAATTGGCTTCCAATAAATATATAGCAATTTCTAGTGTTACCAACATCTTACCAGCATTGGGAACATAACTTTTTCCAACAAAAAATTGCTTAAATTAAAATTTTAATTGTTTTTAAAAATTGTTCAATTGATACTTTATTTACCCAATGAGTAATTTTCTTCATTTGTTCTTTGCCAATTTATCTTTTAGGTCCATACTGTACTACTTATGAATTTGTATGATTATAATAGTTTTTACATAAGTTTCATAGCATTCAACACAATAACAGCACTGAAGAAAGGATATTTCTGAGATATTCTAGATGGCAGAGGGTGGTGATGGCAAGATGCCAAGGAAAAGATAAAAGGA
Source organism: Bos taurus (assembly GCF_002263795.3). Taxonomy (NCBI): domain Eukaryota; kingdom Metazoa; phylum Chordata; class Mammalia; order Artiodactyla; family Bovidae; genus Bos; species Bos taurus. Next base: position 22,385,121 of record NC_037337.1, on the reverse strand, counting down.
AGAGGAGGGTTATTGTAAAGCTGTGCTTCACTGTGACAACGTACCACGGAGGTTGAAGTGAATTAAATCCTTGTTCAAAAACCACAGTTATGCTCCGCTACATATGTCTCAGCATCAGGAACCAATATCCAAGTGTCAGGGGAAAATAATATAGGAGCTTAATACCCACTTGCCCCCTGACGCCTTTCTTTAGAGATTTACCCCACATGTCTACTTGCAATAGCTCAGAATGTGAACGAGTATCACCAAAGTCATCAAAATAAACAATTTCCCCACATTTTAGCCAAATGTATTAAACACATACTCATGGCCATGTAAAAGAGAACATCATGGAGGAAGTAGCGAAAGTGGAATTAATAAAGACTGTGAGTCTGTGTGGGCTCCCCAGGTGGCACGAGTGGTAAGGAGCCAGCCTCCCAGTGCAGGAGACATAAGAGCCGCAGGTTCGATCCCTGGGTCAGAAAGATCTCCTGGAGGATATGACAACCAACTGCAATATTCTTGCCTGGAGAATCCCATGGACAGAAGAGCCTGGAGGGCTACCGTCCATAGGGTCTCAAAAGGTCAGACATGACTGAAGCGACTGAGTAGCATGCATGCACACACATTAGCCTGAGTACTGGGTCATTCAGGAGTATATGATGAGGCAGGAAGTTGAACTCATGTCTGTCTGATTTACATAATTCCTCTTTTCATAAGCTCAGTATGAAACAAAACGAGTTTTTGGAAAGTGGTTGTTGTGAACTGAATTCTACTGATTGAAGTAGACAGCTTTTGTAACACATTTCTAAAGTCCATAACTAAAAGCATATTTGCAAGGTGAAAATATAACACTAAATCCTCAAACCCTGACAGTTCATGTGTCTTGTTCTATGAGAAAACTGTCAAATGAGGGAGTAGAGATAGCAAGAAGGTAGTTATTATATAACATTAGACAAATAAAGAGTACAGACCCTTCAAAGGAAAACCTGAGTTACCACAAGGTAAGTAAAGAGATGTGGCAGGTAAATTCTTATTTTGGGTAGAGTTAGCTGGGAAGAGATCTTGGAGATGAGACTTAAGTGGGTCCTTGAAGATTCCACAAGACCTACCCCGACTGGGAATGTTATTTCAGAGTGAAGGAATCTTCTTTCTTCTCATCCCAGAACAAATGCATTACTTATCCCCACCCACTTACGCTATGTGTTTTTGAAAGATATTTCTTGGGAACTCAGAAAAATTTCTGATCAATCAATGTGAATACCACAGGTCTAAGAGCTGACTAGTCCTGGCCTGTCCATCACTCTTCTGACCCTGCTAGTGTTTGATCCTAGAGCACAGGGATTAACCCCTTCATCCTGGGATTATAATACCTGTTACCATACCACATTGCTCTTTGTGAGTTTATAACAGAAAAATATATTCATGGAGGAAGAAAATTATACCTAGGCTTCCTCCTAGGTTGTTCAAAATGACTGAGCTCATGGCTTGCAGGTGTCCCCATCTTCTAGGATCTAATGCCTGATGATCTGAGGTAGAGCTGATATAATAATAACAGAAATTAAGCATGCAATAAATATAATGTGCTTTAATCATCCCTTAAACCATCTGCTCTTGTCCATAGAATGAAACCAATCTCAGGTGCCAAAAAGGCTGGGGACCCCTGCCTCAAAAAATATAATACATCAGCTCAATAAAATTTTTTAAAAAGAACTCATTTGCAGTTCACAGATATCACACTTTTAATTAAATTCTCATTTATAAAGCAGATATGGAACATTTCATCCTTGGGTTACAATTTCTGAAAGAGCGAACTCTTTTAGATATTAATGTTTCAGCATTTAGTGATGAGTGTATAACATCTCTTTCTGGTATTATAGGGATTCACAGTTGTAGGAAGAAAAAATGTGAACTAACACCCTGCTTCAGGCAAACAATCATGCAGGAAAATTTATTTCAAGCCCAATAAAGAAAAAGCTTTAAAACCTTGAGATGTCTCAAATTATTTGCTGGTTGCAATAGGAATATAAAATTTTACAAAAGAGATTTTTCTGCCACCATCTTATCCTAGTGATGGCTCTTAGCCTCGTCAAGTCATTATGTCTATCCTGACATGATATCATACTCAGGACATGACCTCCCTAACACAGTATTCCTGCCAAAATAAGAAAATAAACAAAGCCTAATCCAGCCTTTAGTTCTATCAGGAGGCAAGGGAGCCAGGAGAACAACAAGTCAGATTCCAAAAAACAACTAGACAAGTCCAGGAAGTGAGATATTCTTCAGGACAAAAGGCCCAGTTCCTTCAAAAACCAATATGATGGAACAAAACACAAGTACATTGGAGGGAAAGCAATGGAAGGAGAATTATTACATATTGAAGAAACTTACTTTGGCCACCTCATGCAAAGAGTTGACTCACTGGAAAAGACCCTGATGCTGGGAGGGATTGGGGGCAGGAGGAGAAGGGGACAACAGAGGATGAGATGGCTGGATGGCATCACTGACTCGATGGACATGAGTCTGAGTGAACTCTGGGAGTTGGTGATGGACAGGGAGGCCTGGCGTGCTGCCATTCATGGGGTCGCAAAGAGTCGGACAAGACTGAGTGACTGAACTGAACTGAACTGAAGAAACTTAAGTTAGTAACCTAATTACATGCATAGTATTTGACTGAACTCTTGTTTCTAAAAACCATCTATAAAAGACAGAATCTGCCTTCCAATGCAAGGGTTGCAGTTTTGATCCTTGGTCTGGCTAAGATACCACATAGCTGTTTTCGCAACTCCATGGTCTGTATAGCCCGCCAGGTTCCTCTGTCCATAGGATTTCTCAGGCAAGAATACAAGAATTCCACCTTGCAAATAAGTTCATTTGTACCCTTTTTTTTTTTAGCATCCACAAATGAAGTTTTATTGAAACACATGTGTATGTATTTATTATTCATTGCTAATTTTATTTTACACATACTTCACTAAGGCAGAGCTGAACAGTTGTGAAAGAGAACATAAGGAACACAAAACCTAAAATATTTCCATTTTTTAAAAAGAAAACTCATGCCTTCAGTTAATATCTTAGCCTCTTTGGTCAAATTACTAATAAATTACAAAACTCCTATGAGGAAAATAATTAACTTGTAATGCAAATAATTCGGAGAAGGCAACGACAACCCACTCCAGTAAAGCATGCTTTCTTAAAGAATACTGCTTGGCTCAATGAAACCCTGAATCCAATGATGTTTCAAGAAACTGAAACTGTATGTTCATGTGACAACAACGACTCTGTCAGTGAATACACGGGTAAAATTAATGAGAAAACTGCCAGGGATGATGTTGCAGATCTTGAATTATTCTAATTCAAGAAATAGGCATAAATGGTATGTCTTAAAATCACTGTCTTTCAAGATCTGAGATAATGACTATAGCTCAAATCCAGTCTTCCACTTGCGTGCGGGTGGGGCAGTGCCAGGCCTCTACAGATGCCCCAAGAACGCCAAGCAGTGGACTCTCAAGCCTACTTCTCTGCACAAGGTGGGCGTCACAGAGAAGGTAGGCGAAGGTTTTAACAAAAGATAAAGTGTGTTGGGGGCTCCCTGACTGAGGAGAACTTGACCAGGTTTATCCATTCTTCAGACTTCCTATGGGTCTCAGTTCAAAACCCTGGTCCTTTTTATTTCCTGTCCAGCTGCTAAGTGTATTGCTTGATCCATTAACCATGAAAGCCAATTCAGTCTATTCCTCCCCTTTAAGGTTTTGCCAAAAATTCAAGTTGCCATCCCAACTACCTGTCATTTAAAGATATAAATAACATTTTTAATTGAAAGCTTGAAATATTGCTGCAGAAATATAGTGTGGGTACTAAAAACATATATTACAGTTGATAGGCTAATTGCCAGTAAACAAGTTAGAGAGCGGTGAAGTAGTAGAGAAAGCCTGGGTTGACTGCAGCCATTGCAGCTTTGGCAGCACAAACCACATTGACTAGGACAGTGGTTCTCAAAGGATATTCCGTGAACCACAAAGAACCCAAAGACCTTTTCAGGGATTCCATGAGATCAGACCAAGTTTCATAGTAATATCAAAACAATATTTGCCTTTTTTCTCTGTGTTGACATTTGCCCTAATGGTGCAAAAGCAGTAGTGGATAAAACTCCTGGTCCCTCAACATGAACAAGACAGAAGTCTTAATTCTATATTAGAGGTCATTGTATCCTTCATTTCTATATTTGCAAGAGGGTAAAAAGCCAGTTTCACTTAAAAATGTTATTGACTGTATTAATTGACTAGGCTGCCATAACAAAATTCCACAGACTTGGTGGTTTAAACAATAGAAACTCATTTTCTTACAGTTCTGAGGCTAGAAATCCAGGATCAAGGTGCCCACATAGTTGGTTTCTCCTGAATCTTCCTTTCTTAACTTGGAGATGGCCACCTTCTCCCTGTGTCCCCATATGGACTTTCCTCTGTGCATGCAAATCCCTCGTGTCTCTTTGTTTGCTCAAATTTCCTCATTGTACACCAGTCAGACTGGTTTAGGGTCCACTCTAATCCAGTGTAAATGGCCCATTTTTCCTTATCTTTAAAGGCCTTATCTCCAAAGAAGGATACATTCTGAGGTACGAGGGATAAGGACTTCAATATGTGAATTTGGGAAGGATACAGTTCAGGCTGTAACATTGAAAAAGCAGTAAAACTATTTTATTAAATCTCCACTATTGAGTATATGTCTTTTTATTTTTTTAATATAAATTTATTTATTTTAATTGGAGGCTAATTACTTTACAATATTGTAGTGATTTTGCCATACATTGACATGAATCTGCCACAGGTGTACATGTGTTCCCCATCCTGAACCCCCCTCCCACCACCCTCCCCCTCCCATCCCTCTGGGTCATCCCAGTGCACCAGCCCCAAGCACCCTGTCTCAAGCATTGAACCTGGACTGGTGATTCATTTCACATATGATAATATACATGTTTCAATGCCATTCTCCCAAATCATCCCACCCTCGCCCTCTCCCAGAGTCCAAAAGACTGTTCTATACATCTGTGTCTCTTTTGCTGTCTCGCATACAGGGTTATCGTTACCATCTTTCTAAATTCCATATATATGTGTTAGTATACTGTATTGGTGTTTTTCTTTCTGGCTTACTTCACTCTGTATAATAGGCTCCAGTTTCATCCACCTCATTAGAACTGATTCAAATGTATTCTTTTTAATGGCTGAGTAATATTCTATTGTGTTTATGTACCACAGCTTTCTTCTCCATTCGTCTGCTGGTGGACATCTAGGTTGCTTCCATGTCCTGGCTATTATAAACAGTGCTGTGATGAACACTGGGGTACATGTGTCTTTCAATTCTGGTTTCCTCGGTGTGTATGCCCAGCAGTGGGATTGCTGGGTCATATGGCAGTTCTATTTCCAGTTTTTTAAGGAATCTCCACACTGTTCTCCAGAGTGGCTGTACTAGTTTGCATTCCCACCAACAGTGTAAGAGGATTCCCTTTTCTCCACACCCTCTCCAGCATTTATTGCTTGTAGATTTTTGGATAGCAGCCATTCTGACTGGCGTGAAATGGTACCTCACTGTGGTTTTGATTTGCATTTCTCTGATAATGAGTGATGTTGAGCATCTTTTCATGTGTTTGTTAGCCATCTGTATGTCTTCTTTGGAGAAATGTCTGTTTAGTTCTTTGGCCCATTTTTTGATTGGGTCATTTATTTTTCTGGAATTGAGCTGTAGGAGTTGCTTGCATATTTTGAGATTAATTCTTTGTTTCTTTGTAATTCTTAGTTGCTTCATTTGCTATTATTTTCTCCCATTCTGAAGGCTGTCTTTTCACCTTGTTTATAGTTTCCTTTGTTGTGCAAAAGCTTTTAAGTTTAATTAGGTCCCATTTGTTTATTTTTGCTTTTATTTCTGTTACTCTGGAAGGTGGGTCATAGAGGATCCTGCTGTAATTTATGTCGGAGAGAGTTTTGTCTATGTTTTCCTCTAGGAGTTTTATAGTTTCGGGTCTTACGTTGAGATCTTTAATCCATTTTGAGTTTATTTTTGTGTATGGTGTTAGAAAGTGTTCTAGTTTCATTCTTTTACAAGTCGTTGACCAGTTTTCCCAGCACCACTTGTTAAACAGATTGTCTTTTCTCCACCGTATATTCTTGCCTCCTTTGTCAAAGATAAGGTGCCCATAGGTGTGTGGATTTATCTCTGGGCTTTCTATTTTGTTCCATTGATCTATATTTCTGTGTTTGTGCCAGTACCATACAGTCTTGATGACTGTGGCTTTGTAGTAGAGCCTGAAGTCAGGCAGATTGATTCCTCCAGTTCCATTCTTCTTTCTCAAGATTTCTTTGGCTATTCAAGGTTTTTTGTATTTCCATACAAACTGTGAAATTATTTGTTTTAGTTCTGTGAAAAATACCATTGGTAGCTTGATAGGGATTGCATTGAATCTATAGATTGCTTTGGGTAGTATACTCATTTTCACTATATTGATTCTTCCAATCCATGAACATGGTATGTTTCTCCATCTTTTAGTGTCCTCTTTGATTTCTTTCACCAGTGTTTTATAGTTTTCTATATGAAATTAAAAGACGCTTACTCCTTGGAAGGAAAGTTATGACCAATCTAGATAGCATATTGAAAAGCAGAGACATTACTTTGCCAACAAAAGTCCATCCAGTCAAGGCTATGGTTTTTCCAGTGGTCATGTATGGATGTGAGAGTTGGACGGTGAAGAAAGCTGAGCACTGAAGAATTGATGCTTTTGAAGTATGGTGTTGGAGAAGACTCTTGAGAGTCCCTTAGACTGCAAGAAGATCCAACCAGTCCATTCTAAAGGAGATCAGTCCTGGGTGTTCATTGGAAGGACTGATGTTGAAGCTGAAACTCCAACACTTTGGCCACCTCATGCAAAGAGTTGGCTCATTGGAAAACACCCTAATGCTGGGAAGGATTAGGGGCAGGAGGAGAAGGGGATGACAGAAGATGAGATGGATGGATGGCATCACCGACTCGATGGACATGGGTTTGGGTAGACTCCGGGAATTGGTGATGGACAGGGGGGCCTGGTGTGCTGCAATTCATGGGGTCACAGAGTCAGACACGACTGAGCGACTGAAATGAACTGAACTGAACTGATATATAGGCCTTTTGTTTCTTTAGGTAGATATATTCCTAAGTATTTTATTCTTTTCATTGCAATGGTGAATGGAATTGTTTCCTTAATTTCTCCTGTTTTCTCATTATTAGTGTATAGGAATGCAAGGGATTTCTGCACATTAATTTTATATCCTGCAACTTTACTATATTCATTGATTAGCTTTAGTAATTTTTTGGTGGAAATTTAGTAAATTTCTATGTAGAGGATCACATCATCTGCAAACAGTGACAGTTCTAATTCTTCTTTTCCAATTTGGATTCCTTTTATTTCTTTTTCTGCTCTGATTGCTGTGGCCAAAACTATGTTGAATGGTAGTGGTGAGAGTGGCACCCTTGTCTTGTTCCTGACTTTAGGGGAAATGTTTTCAATTTTTCACCATTGAGGATGATGTTTGCTGTGGGTTTGTCATATATAGTTTTTATTATGTTGAGGTATATTCCTTCTATTCCTGCTTTCTGGAGGGTTTTTATCATAAATGGATGTTGAATTTTGTCAAAGGCTTTCTCTGCATCTATTGAGATAATCATATGGTTTTTATCTTGCAATTTGTTAATGTAGTGTAGTACGTTGATTGATTTGCAGATATTGAGGAATCCTTGCATCCCTGGGATAAAGCCCACTTGGTCATGATGTAGGATCTTTTTAATATGTTGTTGGATTCTGTTTGCTAGAATTTTGTTAAGGATTTTTGCATCTATGTTCATCAGTGATATTGGCCTGTAGTTTTCTTTTTTTGTGGCATCTTTGTCTGATTTTGGTATTAGGGTGATGGTGGCCTCATAGAATGAGTTTGGAAGTTTACCTTCCTCTGCCATATTCTGGAAGAGTTTAAGTAGGATAGGTGTTAGCTCTTCTCTAAATTTTTGGTAGAATTCAACTGTGAAGCCATCTAGTCCTGGACCTTTGTTTGCTGGAAGATTTCTGATTATAGTTTCAATTTCCGTGCTTGTGATGGCTCTGTTAAGATTTTCTATTTCTTCCTGGTTCAGTTTTGGAAAGTTTTACTTTTCTAAGAATTTGTCCATTTCTTCCAAGTTGTCCATTTTATTGGCATATAGTTGCTGATAGTAGTAGTCTCTTACGATCCTTTGTATTTCTGTGTTGTCTGTTGTGATCTCTCCATTTTCATTTCTAATTTTGTTGATTTGATTCCTCTCCCTTTGTTTCTTGATGAGTCTAGCTAATATTTTGTCAATTTTATTTATCCTTTCAAAGAACCATCTTTTGGCTTTGTTAATTTTTGCTATGGTCTCTTTTGTTTCTTTTGCATTTATTTCTGCCCTAATTTTAAAGATTTATTTTCTTCTACTAACCCTAGAGTTCTTCATCTCTTCCTTTTCTAGTTGCTTTAGGTGTAGAGTTAGGTTATTTATTTGATTTTTTTCTTGTTTCGTGAGGTAAGCCTGGATTGCTATGAACCTTCCCCTTAGCACTGCTTTTACAGTGTCCCACAGGTTTTGGGTTGTTGTGTTTTCATTTTCATTCATTTCTATGCATATTTTGATTTCTTTTTTGACTTCTCCTGTGATTTGTTGGTTATTCAGCAGAGTGTTGTTCAGCCTCCATATGTTGAAATTTTTAATAGTTTTTCTCCTGTAATTGACATCTGATCATACTGCATTGTGGTCAGAAAAGATGCTTGGAATGATTTCAATTTTTTTGAATTTACCAAGGCTAGATTTATGGCCCAGGATGTGATCTATCCTGGAGAGGATTCCTTGTACACTTGAGAAAAAGGTGAAATTCATTGTTTTGGGGTGAAATGTCCTATAGATATCAATTAGGTCTAACTAGTCTATTGTATCATTTAAAGTTTGTGTTTCCTTGTTAATTTTCTGTAGTTGATCTACATCGGTGTGAGTGGAATATTAAAGTCTCCCACTATTATTGTGTTATTGTTAATTTCCCCTTTCATACTTGTTAGCGTTTGTCTTACATATTGTGGTGCTCCTATGTTGGGTGCACATATATTTATAATTGTTATATCTTCTTCTTGGATTGATCCTTTGATCATTATATAGTGTCCTTCTTTGTCTCTTTTCACAGCCTTTGTTTTAAAGTCTATTTTATCTGATATGAGTATTGCTACTCCTGCTTTCTTTTGGTCTCTATATGTGTGGAATATCTATTTCCAGCCTTTCACTTTCAGTCTGTATGTGTCCCTTGTTTTGAGGTGGGTCTCTTGTAGACAATACATATAGGGGTCTTGTTTTTGTATCCATTGAGCCAGTCTTTGTCTTTTGGTTGGGGCATTCAACCCATTTACATTTAAGGTAATTATTGATAAGTATGATCCCGTTACCATTTACTTTATTATTTGGGGTTTGAGTTTATACACCCTTTCTGTGTTTCCTGTCTAGAGAAGATCCTTTAGCATTTGTTGGAGAGCTGGTTTGGTGGTGCTGAATTCTCTCAGCTTTTGCTTGTCTGTAAAACTTTTGATTTCTCCTTCATATTTGTTTTATTTTATTTTATTTTATTTTTAAACTTTACAATATTGTATTAGTTTTGCCAAATATCGAAATGAATCCACCACAGGTACACCTGTGTTCCCCATCCTGAACCCTCCTCCCTCCTCCCTCCCTATACCCTCCCTCTGGGTCGTCCCAGTGCACCAGCTCCAAGCATCCAGTATCGTGCATCGAACCTAGACTGGCAACTCATTTCATACATGATATTATACATGTTTCAATGCCATTCTCCCAAATCTCCCCGCCCTCTCCCTCTCCCACAGAGTCCATAAGACTGATCTATACATCAGTGTCTCTTTTGCTGTCTCGTACAAAGGGTTATCATTACCATCCTTCTAAATTCCATATATATGCATTAGTATACTGTATTGGTGTTTTTCTTTCTGGCTTACTTCACTCTATATAATAGGCTCCAATTTCATCCATCTCATTAGAACTGATTCAAATGTATTCTTTTTAATGGCTGAGTAATACTCCATTGTGTATATGTACCACAGCTTTCTTATCCATTCATCTGCTGATGGGCATCTAGGTTGCTTCCATGTCCTGGCTATTATAAACAGTGCTGTGATGAACACTGGGGTACATGTGTCTCTTTCCCTTCTGGTTTCCTCAGTGTGTATGCCCAGCAGTGGGATTGCTGGATCATAAGGCAGTTCTATTTCCAGTTTTTTAAGGAATCTCCACACTGTTCTCCAGAGTGGCTGTACTAGTTTGCATTCCTACCAACAGTGTAAGAGGATTCCCTTTTCTCCACACCCTCTCCAGCATTTATTGCTTGTAGACTTTTGGATCGCAGCCATTCTGACTGGCATGAAATGGTACCTCATAGTGGTTTTGATTTGCATTTCTCTGATAATGAGTGATGTTGAGCATCTTTTCATGTGTTTGTTAGCCCTCTGTATGTCTTCTTTGGAGAAATGTCTATTTAGTTCTTTGGCCCATTTTTTGATTGGGTCATTTATTTTTCTGGAGTTGAGCTGTAGGAGTTGCTTGTATATTTTTGAGATTAGTTGTTTGTCCGTTGCTTCATTTGCTATTATTTTCTCCCATTCTGAAGGCTGCCTTTTCACCTTGCTAATAGTTTCCTTTGTTGTGCAGAAGCTTTTAAGTTTAATTAGGCCCCATTTGTTTATTTTTGCTTTTATTTCCAATATTCTGGGAGGTGGGTCATAGAGGATCCTGCTGTGATGTATGTCGGAGAGTGTTTTGCCTATGTTCTCCTCTAGGAGTTTTATAGTTTCTGGTCTTACGTTTAGATCTTTAATCCATTTTGAGTTTATTTTTATGTATGGTGTTAGAAAGTGTTCTAGTTTCATTCTTTTACAAGTCGTTGACCAGTTTTCCCAGCACCACTTGTTAAAGAGATGGTCTTTAATCCATTGTGTATTCTTGCCTCCTTTGTCAAAGATAAGGTGTCCATATGTGTGTGGGTTTATCTCTGGGCTTTCTATTTTGTTCCATTGATCAATATTTCTGTCTTTGTGCCAGTACCATACTGTCTTGATAACTGTGGCTTTGTAATAGAGCCTGAAGTCAGGTAGGTTGATTCCTCCAGTTCCATTCTTCTTTCTCAAGATAGCTTTGGCTATTCGAGGTTTTTTGTATTTCCATACAAATGATTTCTCCTTCATATGTGAATGAGATCCTCGCTGGGTACAGTAATCTGGGCTGTAGGTTTTTCTGTTTCATCACTTTAAGTATGTCCTGACATTCCCTCCTAGCCTGAAGAGTTTCTATTGAAGATCAGCTGCTATCCTTATGGAAATCCCCTCGTGTGTTTTTTGTTGTTTTTCCCTTGCTGCCTTTAATATTTGTTCTTTGTGTTTGATCTTTGTTTTGATTAATATGTGTCTTGGGATGTTTTGCCTTGGGTTTATCCTGTTTGGGACTTTCTGGGTTTCTTGGACTTGGGTGACTATTTCCTTCCCCATTTTAGGGAAGTTTTCAACTATTATCTCCTCAAGTATTTTCTCATGGTCTTTATTTTTGTCTTATTCTTCTGGGACTCCTATGATTTGAATGTTGGGGCATTTAACATTGTCCCAGAGGTCTCAGGTTGTCCTCATTTAATTCTTTTTTTCTTTTTTCCTCTCTGCTTCATTTATTTCTACAATTCTATCTTCTACCTCACTTATCCTATCTTCTGCCTCCATTATTCTACTGTTGGTTCCCTCCAGAGTGTTTTTTATCTCATTTATTGCATTATTCATTATATATTGACTTTTTTTTTTTGGCTTTATCTACTTTTTTTATTTTATTTTTTAACTTTACAATATTGTATTGGTTTTGCCATATATCAACATGAATCCGCCACAGGTATACACGCATTCCCCATCCTGAACCCTCCTCCTACATCCCTCGCCATACCATCCCTCTGGGTCGTCCCAGTACACCAGCCCCAAGCATCCAATATCGTGCATCAAACCTGGACTGGCGACTCGTTTCATATATGATATTATACATGTTTCAATGCCATTCTCCCAAATCATCCCACCCTCGCCCTCTCCCACAGAGTCCAAAAGACTGTTCTATACATCAGTGTCTCTTTTGCTGTCTCGTATACAGGGTTATCGTTACCATCTTTCTAAATTCCATATATATGTGTTAGTATACTGTATTGGTGTTTTTCTTTCTGGCTTACTTCACTCTGTATAATAGGCTCCAGTTTCATCCACCTCATTAGAACTGATTCAAATGTATTCTTTTTAATGGCTGAGTAATACTCCATTGTGTATATGTACCACAGCTTTCTTCTCCATTCATCTGCTGATGGACATCTAGGTTGCTTCCATGTCCTGGCTATTATAAACAGTAACTAGGTCCTTGTTAAACCTTTCTTGCATCTTCTCGATCCTTGCCTCCAGGCTATTTATCTGTAACTCCATTTTGTTTTCAAGATTTTGGATCATTTTCACTATCATTATTTGGGATTTTTTTATCAGGTGGATTCCCTATCTCTTCCTCTTTTGTTTGGTTTGATGGGCATATATCTTGTTCCTTTACCTGCTGGGTATTTCTCTGCCTTTTCATCTTGTTTATATTGTTGTGTTTGGGGTGGCCTTTCTGTATGCTGGCAGTTTGTGGTTCCTCTTTATTGTGGAGGTTCCTCACTGTGGGTGGGGTTGGATGGGTGACTTGTCAAGGTTTCCTGGTTAGGGAAGCTTGTGTCAGTGTTCTGGTGGGTGGAGCTGGATTTCTTCTCTCTGGAGTGCAATGAAGTGTCTGGTAGTGAGTTTTGAGATGTCAGCAGGTTTGTGTGACTTTGGGCAGCCTGTATATTGAAGCTCAGGGTTATATTCCTGTGTTGCTGGAGAATTTGTGTGGTATGTCTTGCTCTGGAGCTTGTTTGCCCTTGGGTGGTGCTTGGTTTCAGTGTAGGTATGGAGGCTTTTAATGAGCTCCTATCTATTAATGTTCCCTGGAGTCAGGAGTTCTCTGGTGTTCTCAGGATTTGCACTGAAGCCTCCTGCCTCTGTTATTCAGTCTTATTCTTACAGTAGCCTCAAGACTTCTCCATTTCCTTTTGAAGACCATGGGCTGTCTTTCTGGGTGCCTGATGTCCTCTGTTAGCATTCAGAAGTTGTTTTGTGGAATTTGCTCAGCGTTCAAATGTTCTTTCAATGAATTTGTGGGGGAGAAAGTGGTCTCCCCATCCTATTCCTCTGCCATCTTAGGATCGCCCCCCGAGTATATGTCTTTTTAGTGTTACGTGGGACAAAAGTGGAAGTACACACAGAGCACTTCTGCTGCATTCCAAATTATTAGATTATCTCAAGGGAAAACATGTGAGCAATTGTTTTAGTCAGAAGCCGAACTAGCCACTTTTTCATGGCTGAACAAGCTATTTTGTTTGACAGAATAACTGGCAGAGAAACCATGGTTAATCAGATCTTGGTAGTTGTCAGGTATTTTCTTGGAAATGAATTGAGCCTGCACATCAAGAAAAACAATGGACCATTGTTTCTGATGATAAAAAATCTAAGTGTTCAGGCAAAACTTAGAATTTGGGGGCTTCCCTGGTGGCTCAGTGGTAAAGAATCTGCTTGCCAATGCAGGAGACACGGGTTCTATCCCTGATCTGGGAGCTCCCACATGCTGCAGAGCAACTAAGCCCAGAGTGGTACAACTATTGAGCCTGTGCTCAAGAGCAGGAGCCGCAACTACTGTAGCTGGAGCACCTAGAACCCATGCTTTGCAACAAAAGAAGCCACTGAAATGAGAAGTCCATGCACCACAACTAGACGCTAACCCCCACTCTCCACAACTAACAGAAAGTTGGTGCAATAACAAAGATCCAGCACAGCCAAAACAAATAAATAAATAAAAAGTTTTAAATATATATATGAAAAACAGAATTTGGGAAACTTGTATCTGCCATATGAGCTGTATCGTTCCCTAGTGCTAAACACTGTTCTGATTTTAAAATATTGGTGGTCATATTAACTACTGTGATACATTTGATATTGTATAATGAAATATGCCAACATACAGAAATCGCCTAACTCAGTGAACCAATTATTTTGCAAAAAGACAAATGGATAATATTACAAAACCATGCATGGGTGAAAGTTCCAACCAAAATGCAGGCTAAACCAGAGGATTTCAATGGAAAAGAATAAGAAAAGTTCATTAGCACATTTTCAGATTTCAAATTGCAACTAATCTACTTTTTTGGACTATAGGTTTGTCTGTATAAGGTCAAATTTTGCTCATATATTTCAACCATACTGAAATATTGCAATAGATAGAAGGCATACATTTATGAGTAAACCCAGCTGTCTTCTAATAAGCCAGCTCTACCCTGATGGTTATCTGAAGACTATGATCAAACAAACACCTCCAGTATCTCCCAAGCTGTTCCTGCCTGTATGTGGTTGAAAGTCTTTTCAATAGCCTAGTATTCAGCTTTGAATACACTGCAGTTTGTCTATAACCTTCAAAGAGTACATATCAATATCAGGAGCAGGGGGTGGAGACAAATAAAGCAAGTTCAGAGTCCACAATTACAAAATTAAAAGCTCTAGGATGCCCCAGTTTAATCCCCATTTCTTTTCTTGACCTGGCACCTCATAAATTTTTTCCAAGTGCTCTGAGTCTCCAGTAGGAAACCTGATCCCACCCAGGACTGAAGAAACCATGATAAACTCAGTACCCTCAGACCATCCCTGATCTTTGATCCCCTCTGAGAATGCACTTCTCTGACAGTGAAAATGACCCAGCCTCCTACCAGGAAGAGATGAACTTCAGGATGAACCCACCCTGGGCCTGCCCCTCCCCTTTCCCACAAAAGAGCATCTCCTACAACAGTGAAAAGCTACATAAAGAAAGAAAATGCCAGGCTGCCCAGGCCATTCTAAGGGCACTCCTGGGGAAAAGATCAGCTGGAAGACTGAGCAGATCTAAGACACTTTCAAATAACAAATGTCAGAATAAAAGACCAAAGTTTAAGTGTACCAAAAACTATCACTGGACTAGGAATTGGGATACTTCATTTCTTGTATGTTCTTTTCAAGTTGAGTGCCTTGGCCAGTTGTGAAACCTCTCTGGATCTTTCTAGATTCTTTCCTCTGAACACATAGGGAAGTGAACATATGATCCTTGAAGACTGTCTTATCTATGACATTCTAGGATGCTTCTCCAGGGGCACAGTTCATCCTTGATTACTCATGTTAGTGGAAAGAAAGCAATTTGAACACTCTAAATATGTAGACAACACAGAACTCGTTTCTCTTTGGCTTTGGAATATATTTCATGACATGGAGCAAAGCACAACAAATTTATCTTCTCAGTGATGCCTGTGCTGTGCTGTGTTGTGCTTAGTCACTCAGTTGTGTCTGACTTATTGCAACCCCATGGACTGTAGCCTGCCAGGCTCTTCTGTCCATGGAATTCTCCAGGCAACAAAACTGGAGTGGGTTGCCGTGCCCTCCTCTAGAGCATCTTCCCAGCCCAGGGATTGAATCCAGGTCTACTGCATTGCAAGTGGATTCTTTACTGTCTGAGCCACCTGAGAAGCCAATGATGCTTAACTCAGGCTAATGTTAAAAACCCAGTTATTTACAACTAGTGGTGCAAATAACTAGGCACAGTTATTTTCAGATAACTGTGCTCAGATAGACAAATGTAAGATAGTATTTCATCGGGCACAAAGGGTCAGAGAGAGCAGGGGATCAGGAATGGGTGCTGGACCAGGATAAACCTCCTTTCTCAATATGAGATACCACATCTCTAAAATAGTTTCTGAAGGCAGTGTCAGAGCACTCAATCAGTGAGGCACTGTGCTGGAACAGAGGACACAGAGATGAGCAAGAGAAATCTCTTCTCTCAAGGGTCTTTACCTAATGAAGACAAAAGGAATGGGGTTTTGAGAGCAATGATAAGGATCAGCACTGGATGCAAGAAGATTCAGGGAAAGGGGTACATCTAACACAGTCCAGTCTTAAGCAGTCATTTAGGACTTCCCAGGGACATCCACAGCTAAGCTCAGACCAGCAACTCAATAGAATCTAAGGAAGTGAGTAAGGGGCCAAACTGAAGAACTAAAAAAAGAAAGTGCATTTCAGACAAAAGCAATCACAGGGCAAAACAAGGAAGAATGAAAGAACATGGCCCTTTCAGGAAGCAAGTAGTCTGAGGCAGTTGAGTTTAAGGGAGCATGTGGTGAGGTATACGATATAGGACTAGAAAGGCAAGCAAAAGCCTGTGTTCCAAACTATCTTATTCTGAACTAAGTGGGGAGCTACCATAAATTCTGGAAGGTAATTTCAGAGTTGGGGTCCCTCCAAGGCTTAGCATCTATATTAATCAGCTCTTGGCCTAAGGGACAAGTAGGGTTAAAATTCAGCTTGAGTTCTTCTGGCTGAGCCAAGATCCTGATGTGGAGCTGCATCAGCTGGAGAAAAGGAAGCCTTTAAGAAAGCTCATAAAGCAGCCCCTCTGTTCACCACATTGAACCCAAGGGGCTACCTCTGCATTCGCCCAGCAGGTCACCTTTTCCAAGTCACACTAAGTAGTATATGGGCTACTGGCCCTGAATTCAGAACCAGAGAGTCAATGGAGAAAATGAAATTCTAAGTTTATGTGAAAGTCCTTTGTCGGTCGTATGATCCTCCCCATGTGCAAAGTGGAGTAAAGAGAATTAATTTGAGAGCTGAGCAAGATAAATAAGAAATTATATTAGCCACAGACATTTTTTGCCTACTTACTTCTTGTAATATCAAGTTGAGACATTCAGGTCTGGCAAACTCTTCTGGGGAAACCATCTAGAGTAGACTAGCCAGAAGGCATAGTATGAGTAGACATCATGATTTGGTCTGTTCTAGTCACAAACTCCAAGACAGATCTAGCCAGGGGTTCAGAAGAGCTTCAGACAGAAACAACTGGGGAGCCAGCCCTGACCTAAGCCAAATCCTTTTGATCTTGCTGGAGCATGACTTGGAGAAAACACCTGGCCCTGTAGTTCTAAGAGGCCACGTTGGGCAAAACCATAGGGGAGGTTTTTGTAAAGGACTGTAGCATTGTGGGTGGGATACGCACGGTGATACAAAACCCACAGAGACCTGTACAAAAACTTCAGGAGCCCAAAAGACATTTCCCTGGGAAATCCATAGCCTGGCTACCCTGCCCTAGGGAACTAACACAGCAAATAGCTATCCTTCCTTCCTCTGTGACCCAGAAGGGATGCCAGAAAACTGTCCAAACCAGGAGAGGTGACACCCTAACTCTCACCCCCACCCCCCAACTGCCCCTGCCAGCTGCTACTGCTAGCCTCTCTCTCACTGCTGTTTTCTCTTGGATTTTCTCTTGGTATTTCACCCATATTTGAGGAATACAAAAAAGGTGATCCTTGAAAACTATCCTTGTCTTGGTTTCTACTGCAAAAGAGTCATATGGAATTTCTGAACCCAAATTCCTAGAGACATTTGCCTATGTGCTTTGCTATGCAGTTTGGGAAGATGAATTTAAAGACAGGGATTTGGTTTTAGGTCATCACCAGTAGTAGCTGCTCATTCTAACACTGAATATACTATAAATCCCCAGTACAGGACTGGTGTTTCATGCTGTCACTGTGGATATGCCACATGTTATCGGACTTAAAGCAGCTCTGGTGTCTGTGAAGCCCTTGACTCTGGAATAGCTGTGGATCCAAGACCCATCCCCTGGGCAACACTCATCTTCTAAGACTGAGAGTTAAGTGTGTATCTAGGAAATGAGAAAAAATTTAAATAACAGAAAGCAACCATTCCAAGAACTTCACAAAATGTCCAGTACAGGAAATGTCCACCATAAGGAGTGTGTGCTCTTACCTTTTCTTCAGACAGCAACCTTCCAAAAGCAAACCCAAAAGCAATTGCGATTCTGCAATTGACTAAATGAGCATGAACCAGTTGAATGAGCATCAAGTGCCATCTTTCAAAGAGCCAAACCCTTAAGATCCTCCCATCCTCAAGTTGATAGGAAGAAGAAAGGTGGGAGCACTGCTGAGGTTTTTGGAAAGCCCTCAAGCTCTGTGATGAGACTGACAAGCTCATCTTTGGAAAAGGGACCCGCCTCATCGTGGAACCAAGTAAGTAATTCATTTATCTGTTCTTTGAAAAGTAATCCTCCATCTCAGGGGGTGGAAATATCAGGGAATGTGAAATGGGTAGTAATAGCACCAATATTGTGTCAAGGAGGGGTTTGGGGAAGATATGAACTACCGTTAAGCTCCTCCATAGGAACTGGGAGCGGGTTGTTTTTTTAAAAAGTAGATTTGGGGGTTGTAAAAGACCCCCACACAGCTCAGGGAGACTGAAAAAGCTTCTGTCCAATGCCTGAACTTTGGGTCAGGCTGTAGAAACCACACAATCACTGGCTCAACTCCTCCAGGAGAGTCGTAACTGACCAGATGCAAGGTTAGGCTGAGTCTGGGTGACTCTATCAAGCTGGCTCCAGATAACTCGCTCTTAGGAGAGCCCAGAACTGTATCAGCTTCCTGGGCACAGAGGCTTAGGCCAGGGTAAGTGGGCTGGTGCAGCTCCATTTTTCTTCAGAAAAAGGGAACCAGTTCCAGAGATCTGTTTCTAATTGTTTGCAAATGGAAGTTAGGTGACTAGTGAGGAAGAAAATGGATGTGCTATGCTTTCTTTAAAGCCTATAGGACATAGCCAGGTGTAGCTCCCTAAGGGCTCATGGCGTCCATCTTCCTCACTAAGGGTACGCAGTGCCACTCACTAATTAACTGTTATAAAGGAATCGATGTTAATGTTGTCAAAGGTCTGTGCTCAACTCAGAAGGCATCTTCTCGTGTCATTTAAGTGACATTTTAATTCAATTGTGTCTTGTTTAGAAAAAAAAAAGACTGTAATCTCCAGTGGGCAGCAGCTTCCAATTAGAACGTGAAGATTAATATTAATCTAGAAAATGTAATAAACAACACAAAACCCCATTTCAGAGATCCTAGGGGAGTCTGGCAAGGGGATCTTAAATTTGTTGGGGCCCCCTTGTCTGCTGGAGCTGTCTGCTGGGAAAGTAACAGCACAACCTGGCCTGACGCCCTGGTCTTCAGATTGTGTTTTCTAAGATAAAAGAAAACTATAGAGAAGTGGGGTGAAAGTGTGATGGAGTGGGCTCCTCTCATAGAATGGCTGGGGACAGGACTGTCCTGGATGTATGAATTGAAGGAGGCATAGAATTGAGATCAGATGAAGGGAAGGGGAGAAGTGCAGGCTGGGCACCCGCACCCTCACACACAAAAGGGAGAAGTGGGGCAGGGGCTTTGTATCCAGAAAAAGATGGAGAGCCAAAGTCGGCTAGCAGAATCAGAGCAAAGAAAATCATATATCTATTTTTTTTAATCATAGTAAGATTTGAAAATTCAACTAATTAAGGTTCTTCCCTTTAGAGCTTGTTGGCTCTAAATTTTCTCACTAAAATAGGTTTATCCACCTTCCTGACAAACCTAGTGACTGAGTTCCTTTATCTCCCTTTGTTCACTGAGTTCTTCCTAATGAATTAAGTTCTTCTGTTTACTGACTTACTTGAGCCAATGTTGCCCTAAGTGTAGAATGCATAAAATGTGATTTTCGGTGGTACATAGACAGACGTTCTTTTCATTTGAATTGCACTATCTTTTAATGGTATCAGCATAGTACAACTAGGTTGTCAAACCTATGTGATTTAGTTTCCTCTTAATTGTATTTTAAGTTCAAATGTGAGTAAATTTCAAGAAAATTATTAAGCAAATCTTATGACTAATGGAAATGACCCAAAATAAAAGCCCCAAAAGAGATGTGATTAATTGAAGTTTAGGAAACACTGAGCTGGTGCCTTCCATTGTCCTTTGAGATGAAAAGATAGCAGGCATCCAGAGAAGGCATATCTTTCAGTGTAGCCCAGATCCAGAATATCTTTGCACAGTGACTTCTTTTTAGCCAACACATATTGGATAAAAAAGGATCACTGCAAATCCAGATCCTTTATCTTCTCAGAAGCCTACTTGCTTTTCATGCTCTCTTTCCTCAGGAGCTTCTGTCAAGTTCTTCCTTGCAGGGCTCCCCGACTGCACCAAACTAACAGGTCTACACAGACCCACCATCACAGGTCCACCATAGCTTTTAACCCTCCAGATGGAAAAAACCTAGGGTTGCCACTTAACTTCATAAAACAGAACCAGAGTAAGGACCAAATGGCAAGGAATGAAGTACCACAATGTAAATAGGTGCTACTGACCATGACAATGACAGGAGCTTAGAAAGGGTAGTCAGGAGCATTTCATGCCAGTGGGCCACTGGATGGACTTAGAATTATATATACTGTTATATGATATTCACATATCCTCATCATATCAACTGGTGCTTTTTGAGAGCCTACTATGTATTGGGCCTCTGGACCAGGCACTTTATTCATGAATGTCATTCTACTTGGTTCTCACATGAATATGTAAAAATTAAGTACTACTACTTGCATTTTTATAGATCAGGAGAGGTTCCCCAAGATCACACAGCTTAGCAAAGTTAAAATTGGTATCAACTGTCAATTCCAAACCCTGCGCACTTAAAACACTCTGCTCTTCTAGGGACTTCAGTTGGACTGGGGCATCTGTGGAGGTTTTTCCTGCCTGGCTTTCCCACTCAGGCTCCTAATGAGCTTCTTTCCAAGCTGCCTACCAAGTCAGAAGCAACGGTTAAGCTATTTCCCTTCCAGCTGCCACCCCCACCACAATCCTTCACCAAGGCAGAACTCCTGCCCCCAACCAAAACCAGTTACCCAAAGAGGCATTCTCCAGGCAAGGCCCATCCCCCACATTACACCCCTCAGGCTCAAGGGTCCCTAAACTCAGAAAGGTTCAGACAATGATCAGAGCATCACCCTTTCCTTCAAGAAAGAGAAGTCCACAAAATCCTGGGCTCATCAGCAGGTTTCTAAAATGCCAAGAGACAGTTTTCCCACTCCCGTCTTTGGCATTCGTCCCCTCTCACTCAGGAGGAGCATCTCCCAGAACAGAGCCTTGACCTGCTGTACTTTCTGCCTGGACCCATTTTCTCTCATGAACTCACCCTAGTTTTCTCGCTCACCTTCTCCAGGTCTTACTCAAACGTCACATCTAGTGAGGCCTTCCTCAACCACCCCCTGTCTGCTGCAGTCCTTGCTTTATTTTTTTTTATTATTATTATTTAATTTTTGGTTGCTCTGGGTCTCCATTGCTGCTTGCAGGCTTTCTCGAGTTGTGGCAATCAGGGATGCTCTCTAGTTGTGGTGTGTGGGCTCCTCATTGCAATTGCTTCTCATTTCAGAGCATGGGCTCTACACACCTGGGCTCAGTACTTGTGGTGCACAGGCTTAGTTGCCCTGTGGCAGGTGGAATCTTCCTGGACCAGGGATTGTACCCATGCCCCCTGCATTTTCAGGCTGAGTCTTAACCACTGGACCACCAGGGAAGTCCACTTTGCTTTTTTTTTTTTAAGTGGCATTATTCATGTTTTACGGGAGACCTTAACTGTCTATGTTAGAGACTCTAGGATAACCATTATTTAAGGTAAATGTTCCATGGGGTCACAAAGTCAGACACAACTGAGCGACTGAACACATACACACATAGCTTCACAGGGCTGTCCAAACAAAGGCCCACAGCCTGGGCGGCTTAAGCCAGAAGCTCATCTTCTTGCAGTCTGGAGTCCAGCTTGCTTTATTTCATATAGCCTTCATCTTCACCTGAAACTTTGAATGCTTATTTATCAGCTATCTCCCTTGTTCCATGAGGACAAGGGCTACATTGAAAGCAGTAAATAAATATTTGTTGAATGAATGAATAGACAAATGAAGGAATGGATGAGAGGACAAGTCAGCAGTGGTATAAGGCAAAAGGAAACAGAAATGTAAGCAAGCTAGGCACTTTCAGAACCAAGCCCGATCCCAGCTCGCAACCTGTGACAAGTCGCTGGTACTATACGCAGGGCTCTCTTCTAGGTGCCAGGGAATCAGCATGAACAAAAAGACAGAAATCCATGCTTTGTTGGAGCTTACAGTGTACTGTAAAAGACAGATGATAAACTCACCAAATAAAATATATAATGTTTTAGGTGGTGATAAGCCCTGTGAAGGAAAATAAACCACAGAAGAGAAATAAAGTATATCAATAGAAGGGGGCAATGTGCAGTTTTAAACAAAGAAGTTATAGAAGGCCTCACTGGAAAATTGACATTTGGGCAGAGACGCGAGGGGGTTACGGAGTGAGTTGTGCAGATTTCTGAAGGATGAGCACTTCTGGGCAGAGGGAACACAAGCCCTGCCCAGGGTATGTTAAGGACAGCAAGGAAGCCTGGGTGGCTGGAGGAGAATGAGTGACCAGGAGAGAGTTTACAAATGAAGTCAGGTTGATAATGTAGAAAAGATGGACCAGTACTTTTGTTTTTGTTTTTTGTTTGTTTGTTTGTTTTTCGTGAATTTTTATTTTTTTATTTTTTTAATTTATTTTATTTTATTTTTTAACTTTACAATATTGTATTGGTTTTGCCATATATCAACATGAATCCACCATAGGTATACATGTGTTCCCCATCCTGAACCCTCCTCCCTCCTCCCTCCCCATACCATCCCTCTGGGTCGTCCCAGTGCACCAGCCCCAAGCATCCAGTATCGTGCATCGAACGTGGACTGGTGACTCGTTTCATATATGATATTATACATGTTTCAATGCTGTTCTCCCAAATCATCCCACCCTCTCCCTCTCCCACAGAGTCTAAAAGACTGTTCTACACATCTGTGTCTCTTTTGCTGTCTCGTATACAGGGTTATTGTTACCATCTTTCTAAATTCTATATATATGCATTAGTATACTGTATTGGTGTTTTTCTTTCTGGCTTACTTCACTCTGTATAATAGGCTCCAGTTTCATCCACCTCATTAGAACTGATTCAAATGTATTCTTTTTAATGGCTGAGTAATACTCCATTGTGTATATGTACCACAGCTTTCTGGACCTGTGCTTTTGGATTTAAGAGGGAAGGTTAGAGAAGGAAATGGTGGTCACACCTGACCCTGGTAAGAGACCAGAGGAGACAGAAACCTGGATTCCAGTCCTCACTTTTATCCCAAACACCAAAGAAACAGGATCCTCTCCTGTCTCAGCAACCTCTCCCTACACCTTGCCCTGGGGAGCTCTGAGCTTAGTGTAATTACCTTCTCCTGCTTCAAGTAAAATTTTTACTCTGAGTCTGACCCTAATAAACATTCTAATACTTACACTGAACATTTACAGAATGCTTTATATATACACCCTTTCGCTTAATCTTATAACCTCTCAATACAGAAGACAGCATCCTCATTTTATAAAAGAGGCAAATGAAGCTCAGTGACCTTAAGGAACTTGGCCAAGATTACACACTTAGTAAGTAAGAAACTGAGTGGAATTTGATTTCAGGTTCTCTGATTCCTTTCTACTTCACACAACTGAGAACCACTCTCCATTTTAGTGATTCTCAGAGTATGATATGCAATCCTGTATGGGCTGTAAACTGATCTGAAAAATCTGCATATTTTCTCCCTGGATTTTTGTGAGTAACATACAGCAATTTCAAAGACTCTGGTTTTTACATATGACAGAAGCTATTTTAACTGTCATATCTAAGTGTAAGTACGCCATTAAAGTTTGCTCAAATTTGAAATTCATGAATATATTATTAAAATGTTATTAAAATAGACTTTAGTTCTATTTTATACCAAGTCTGGCTGCTGCACAATGCTTGTCAATGATACAAAGCTCTGATTGGATAGGAAATGGAATTCTCCTGAAAGGTTCTGAGTGGGGCTCATAACTTACTAGATCTTGCCCCATGTAAGTATAGCCCAAGGGTTGAGAATCACCGTTCTATGACCAACAGGATTCCCCAGTGGCTCAGTGGTAAAGAATCCACATGCAATGCAGGAGCCACTGAGATGCTGGTTCATTCTCAGGGTCAGGAAGATCCCCTGGAGGAGGGCATAGCAACCCACTCCAGTATTCTTGCTTGGAGAATCCCATGGACAGAGGAAATTAGCAGGCTACAGTTCATGGGGTCACAAAGAGTTGGACACGACTGAAGCAACTTAGCATACCCTCATGCACTCTATGGCCAATAGCCCACCTTTTTTGCTCCAGACTGGAAATTGTTTTTCAATATCTCTTATTCAGACTGCAAATTCAGACTATAACATGGCAAAAGTCTAGATTTCTATTTGACACAGGAATCACTTCCTGCTTTGTCCTGAAGGGTAGTTCCCAAGACAGAGGAAGAAAGAGGTTAAGCAGATGAGACAGAAAATCTCATCCAATGACTGTCACATGACTTGGGGCCAGGGTTGCGGTACGGAAAAGGCAGGCAGTTTTTAGACTGGGTTTATCAGCTGTGCAGTATCCACTAATATTTGGCAAAGGAACCTATCTGAACGTGGAACCAGGTAAGTGACTCGGTTTTATTCTTCTTCTTCTTCTTCTTTTGACCACTGTATCTGTCAATTATCTTTGTTAAATATTTTCCCAATTCATCAGTTTAGGAAACACTTCTCAGGTTGTTGAAAGTCCCTCCAGCAAGTGATTTAGCAAGGGATGGTGGAGGAGCAGGGACTGAGTTTCTGACAAAATCCAGGGTGGGAATGCATTGTAGTAGTCTTCTTGGTCCACTCTCCATCCCGGAGTGTCTGTAAATGGCATTCGCCATTTAAAGATCTGGGCCATGACCAGACTTGTGTTACGGCACATCTAATAAATGTGAGGAGCACTGGCAAGCATGTTAGGCCAAGAATTGAAAGACTGAGTTCTAATCCTCTTTTTTGACCAGCTCTGTGACTTAACTTCACAGTACTTGAGTTTCCCTCTAGCTGATTCAAATTATTTCCAAAGTGTCTTCCAGCTTAGCACACTTTGATCCTGAGTGTCAGCCAGACCAATTCTAAGGGACAATATATTAGGAAAAAAAAGAAAGCCCAATGATGTGAATGTCTTATGATCCAGTGGAAATTCTGAGATTTAATGAAAAATGACGCTGAAAATGGAGTCCAAACTCTGTCTATATGCCCATTACTTAGCCTTTGTGTGGCCAAGGAATTTTGACAAGTGGCAGCTGAAGCTCCTCTCAGTCCTGTCATCTATTACTCTGGTTCAATGGATGGGAACTGGGGTCTGGAGACCTAAGAGTCAGACACAGCTCAGTCACTATCTTAACTGCTCTTTAGCTCCAGTGACTTCATCTGTAAGACGGATCTAATAATATCAGCTCGTGGAGCTTGTTATGATGGTGTCTGTTGAGGTAGTGTAAGCACAAGCCATCTGGAAGTAGTAAAATACTTATAGAAATGGCAGACTTCTGAGAGTATTGGGATCTTTTTAAAAGACTCCCAGTCTTTTGCAGAAATGACTTTTGGTCCAGCCATCATGTCCTTCCAACTCTAACTGAGGCATAGTCCTTTCTGATTGACTTGAACCTTACAGCTGTGTTTCTGCTGAAAATAGCCATTTGACATTCTCAGCAAAACCAAATTAATTCCTTTCTCTCTGTGAAAATATGACTGTGAAGCAAGATCTTGGGGTAAGAGATGACAGGTTGAGGAGATAATAGCAGTAAACCCTGGGACTTCCCTAAATGCCAACACTCAGAAGAGAACACACATCAAAGAAGCTGCCAAAATGAAAGGCTTAGATCTCAGAAACCCTTGTAGAGCTCTGTGTATCCAGGTAGTCCATCCACTTCCAAACAGATGGACTAGGCAGGGAGAAGATAGGTAGTGAGGTTTTGGGTCATGATGTCTGAAATGGTGTGCTGATAACAAAACTCGTCTTTGGAAATGAGACTCAACTCATCATGGAACTGAGTGAGTTATGCATTTTATTTAGTGTGTATATTCCCTTGAACTCATGGTACAGTCCTGAATAAGCAGAGCTTCTTGAGAAGTTAGGAGGTTCTAAATGGGAAATCCATTGTCATTGCTGTTGTTGCTGTAAAGAGTCAACATAAAATTGGAGAATAAAATCATTAGATCTCTCTTAAGAAAATATTCTATGCATACTTGGAAACTCTCTTCTGAGGATTAGTATTGATAAGTCTTCTGCAACTGCTTAAATAATGCCCTGGTCAGACTTCTGGCCCCTGGTCAGGGACTGGGACTAGGGAAAAGGCAAGCTCTGGATCTTTAGAGTCTTTCCACTGTTTATGAGGGAAAAGAGTCATGGTCACAGCATAGGGAGAGGGAAGGTTAGAAAAAGAAAAATATTATTAAAGAAGGAGTTACTGCAAAAGCACCTTCTCTGCCTCAGATGTCAATAACCAATCTGCCCTTGTCTCTTTTCTTGGTGAGAACTTGCATTAAATCATCATGCCTGGCTCACACTAAATTATTTCCAAGGTCCCATCCTTGTTTGGGTCTGCTGAGAACTGTTTTATGCTCACCTCCCTTGTTGGCCCTGAATCTGAGGATTCTGTAAAAGGTCAGGAGTCTACACCAAAAGTACAAACACAGCCCCCAACTTCAGGACAATAGGGAAGTAGTGGGCTCCCCTAGGGATACTATCCACGGGCAGTCTGTTCCAGTGTTTGGAAATCCAGGGGCCATATTCAGGTAGTTTGGCTAGCTGCCAACCATCAGTCACTGGAACCAGTCCAGAAAACAACAGTCTCTCAGAAGCTTTCCAAAATGCCAAGGCCAATGGGGCATTGGTTAGATTCTGCTTTTACTTATTTCAGAGGCAATAAAAAAGTGGAGAAATGTACATGAATGTGAGGAGGCAATCTGACAGTCCTGAAAGGGACTGGTAGTGTCAACGTGGTCTCTGCCTCTCAGAGGGTAATATAAACTTACAGGTGTTCTTGATTGCCTCAGGCTTCCAGGGAAATAGTGGAATTTGGTGAGTTTTCTTATCTTTGAGGAGAGGGAGACTAGAGCAATGAAAAGGAGGGAAAACAGAATCACATTGTAACTGATTGCAGTCTGATTGATGCTGGGCAAATTGCATCTGAGCAAAAAGTATTGTGTTTCATTTTCCCTTTAAATCATTTCCACTTGAAATTCAGAGTTATCTGCAGTGTTAGAATCAAATCTCTGAGGCTATGCCTTTGGGACTCCTAAGGAAGAAGGAAAGAGATGAAACCAAGGCTTAGACCCTCTGTCGAGATGCTGACCTGAGCTCTTCAATGATATCCCAATTGCTTCTCCAGTTTTCTCTTCCTGCAGCGATTGAGTATAATATGATGATATGAGGCTCAGGTAGGGGGTTTAAGAATTTCAAATCAAGCCCCCAATCCTTAAAGTTTTGACAGCAAAGAATGGTCCTTCCCTTTCGCCTTGCTCTAACCCTGGACTCTTGATTTTTTTGGTGATAAGACAAAGTAATCTATAGGGTTTTAAGTTCTATTTCACATGATTACTCTGTCCTCTTGAGGCTTGTATCTGGATCCAGAGTCAAGAGAAATTATAAAACAAAAATAAGCAATCCAAAGCAAGCTCTGCTTTCCCTGACCTGTGTCGATGACACGCAGCACCACTGGGTTCCTTTGTCAGCTACTAATTTCTTGTTCAACCCTCGGGTCCTTAGAAAGTCTTTCCACGGGCTCAGGGAATTAGAAAGTAGATTTGTTGTTACTGTGAGACTCGTCTGAGTGATGGGGGAGAAATTAGTTTCTAATCAAAAAGCAGGATTGTGACCCAAGAGAAGGGAAATAGAATATGAGAAAAAGAGCTGGGCCTAAAACTCTGCTCAACCTAACATTCATTACAAGAAATATCAATGTCCAGTCCCCCATTCCTACTCCCAAGCTGCTGTGTGCTTAGCGAGTCCTTCCAATGGACGGGTGTTAAAGCTTCCATCTTGGAGGCAGCTACTGGCCTGCTGACACCCTCTTCTGCCGCTCTGTCTCAGCCCTGTCCCCTGTCCCAGTGCTCCTGGGCTGGGGATTTCATGCTCACCTCCTTACCCAGCAGTTACACTATTCTTAGCTTCAAAGGAAACTGGGACTCTGTGTGCTCAGCCCCCTGATATCATCAAGTGCAGCTTTGTAGCTCTCTGAGCCATGGGCTCTCTGGGCTGGAACCCGAGCTGCAGAGGCAGGACACAGATGCTCCAGCCCAGGCCCCAGAGCCGGCCCCAGGCTGGTTACTTGTCAGGTAGTGTCGCAATGTGCTCCTGGGACACCCGACAGATATTTTTTGGAGCTGGCACCAAACTCTTCGTGGAGCCCCGTAAGTTGATTTTTTTTCCATACATTTCTAGGGATAAGTTGACTCCTGGGACTAGGCTTGCCATCCAGTTTGTGGTGCATGAGAAAGTATAACTAGGAGATGGAGTGGTACAGGTGTGGACCGGGCACAGTAAAGACACTAGGCTGAGTAGAGAAGTAGCTCTGTAACTATTATTACTAAAAAAAAAAAAATTATTTCTGAAAAAAGAGCAGCCCAGAAAACCCAGAGAAATCTAGCAGAAGAATTATACAGATATGTTGGAATATCAGATGCAGGAGGGGCAGAGGCCCAAATTCTCCAGGTGGTTGCTTCATCCTTGCACATCGCTTTGGC
Source organism: Bos taurus (assembly GCF_002263795.3). NCBI lineage: Eukaryota > Metazoa > Chordata > Mammalia > Artiodactyla > Bovidae > Bos > Bos taurus. Next base: position 22,356,483 of record NC_037337.1, on the reverse strand, counting down.
TAAGCTGACTACTGTGTATGTCTTTGTGCCACCCGAAAAATGTCCTGCTGGAAGACTTAGGAGAGAGATGGTTAACCTGGTGAGAATAATCAAGTAAAGCAAACTTATTTTCAGTGTTCAAGTTAAAGGCCATCTTGGCAGAGATCTTTGAAATTGTGACTGACATCTGTTGTCAATGCTTCAATGCTTAGGGAACCTGTAAGGTGCTCTATAAGAATCTAGAACATAGATGATTCTAAGTTTATAAATTAAGGAAGACTGTCAGGGAAGGTATACACTTCTTTTTGTATGTTTACCAGCACATAGCCTTAGCATTAAATAGTACTCATAAAAAAAGAAAGTGCCAAAATGTAGTTAGTTATATTTGTGGACCAAGAAGAAAGATTGGAAATTCTCAAAAGACAAGCAATTACATCTTTAAATTTTAGACTACAATTTAGTGCAAATTTTACACAACTTCAAATTTTGGTTTAGGTCTAATATAAAATAGACTGGGTTACATGTAAGAACTATATTGAATGCATTCTATTTTTTAAAATGGTTCGGTTCAGTCATATAGCCTTTTATTTTAGTTACCATGATACTAAAGAATAAGTTAAACCCTTTACCTTCAAACAACTGTTTTGAACAGATAGACATTAATTTAGAAAGAGGATCTGAGAAAAATGTTTTTTCAAACCAATGCATCATGCTCTATCTGAAATACTAACAGCTTCAGAGCTCAATATCCTGAGTGTATGACCTTCTTCAGACATCTGTCTTGTTGGTTATATCAAATTGTTCAAATTATTCAAGCCAGGTCTCTCCATCCCAGAGTGATTATTAACAACTGCCTTTGAATTTAAATTTTTAAATCCCAAGAAAGGCTTAATTTTCCAACTAAATCAGACTAGGATTGGATCATATTTTTAAGTAATGAAGAAAATAGGAATGTTTGGGCTTTGGTTTTTAATGGACTAGTTTCCTTTCTCTATAACTCATAGCTCCCTTGAAAATCAACCGGATTCATCTCACCAAATCAGTATTGTGAGCGAGAAATGCCACAGTTCTGAAGGGAGATGACTGAGCACAATGTGCGGTTTCCAAGCCGTTACTGCTGGGCTTATCAGTGTCGGTTATCAGCGGCTTCAGCTATGCCGGGAAACAAAACAATGAAGCTTTTCTCCTTTTAGGTTCCAGAAGAGCTCTTTGAAAAATCCCGAACACCCCCCGCCCACACACACACACACACACACACACCTCTGATTTTAAGGAAAGAAAAAGATGCAAACAGAGAGTAGCAGATAAATGATTGTCCAAGGTGAGGCATGAAAGGAAAGAAGGCCAGGAGGAGACCCAACTATTGTAACCCATTTTCCACAGCTCCGCTTAGAACAAAACAAGAAGAAATGGGCTTAAACTGGTTTCATGCTCGTAAGGACTTCTGAGAATGATAATTATTATTCTCTGATTAAAGACTCAAAAGAAACTATAGGGTAGTCCTTTACAAGAGAACAAGAGTTCACCTGAAGACAGAGAGATGGACCACTTAACTTTAGCAGATCCCTTCCAGTCCGAAAAACAGGAATGACACCCTGAAGTGATGTCAACACTAGTATCTGCAGAGTGTTGAACCACTATGGACCCCTTTTCAGACTCTGCTTTGATCTCACTCCAAGGGTTCATGCATTTAAAATAAACCAACTACAGCACAACTTAAGCTTGGTGCTCTGTGATGACCTGGAGGGGTGGGATGGTGGGCGGGTGGGGGTAGGGGCTTGAGAGGGAAGCTAAGAGGGAAGGGGATATATGTATACTTATAGCTAGTTCAAATTGTTGTACAGTAGAGACTAACACAAATTTGCAAAGCAATTATACTCCAATTTTTTAAAAATTTAAAATAAATGAAAATGGTGGATATTCAGAAATTAAATAAATGTACTGATTCAGATAGATATTCAGCCTAACTCAACCGTCCAGAGGATCGACTAATAAAACATAGATAATTGAAACTCAGTTGACCAAGACACTTCTTTGTATTTGTCATTGTCTATCTCTACTCCCAGTCATATCTCTTCGCATCTCCTAACTAGGAGTCAAACTGCCTGCCTTTCATTTCTGCTTCCCTTGGTCATCCTTTCATGGAGATGCTAACAGGTCAGGTCACTAACAGGATGCAGGAAAGTCTGGATTGCGGTGTTTGGCCCCAGGGAAACTGAGGAAAACAGCATTGTTCAACTCCTACACGTGGATAATCATCTCACAAAATAAACTGATTATATTTGCAGAAAGTCAACCTGCTGCCAGCCCATCTGTTTTTGTCATGAAAAATGGGACAAACGTCGCTTGTTTGGTGAAGGAGTTCTACCCCAAAGATGTAACTATAAGTCTGCAATCATCCAAGAAAATAATAGAATATGACCCGGCTATTGCCATCTCACCTGGGGGGAAGTACAGTGCTGTCAAGCTTGGTCAATATGGAGACCCCGATTCAGTGACATGTTCGGTTGAACACAACAAGCAAACCTGGCACTCTACTGACTTTGAACCAAAGAAAACTATTCCAGGTAGGTCCTATCTGGCCTCAAGGGGCTAGTGTTGTGGGGAAGAAAAACTGAGGGCAAGAGAAGTTGGAGATGTAAACTCTTGACAGGTCACATTCAATATGGCATCATGCTGGAAATAAGACTTAGGTTCAGATTTAAGGATTAGGCTTAATTCCTATCCCTAAACAGGAATTAAACTTGTTGCATCTCTGAGCTGGAATCTAGGATAAAATCCATCTTATTTCATCCCCATCTCTCCTCTTCACCAAACTCTGTTTCCTTCATACTAAATACTCTAGGATTGAACATTCATGTGGGATCTGATCTAGTGTGAGTGCCCCAACCAAAGGCAGCCCAGCTTATCTTGGTGTTCATTATCTCAATTCTTCCTACAAATTAGAGGCATACCTGGATGTTGGTTTCATGGCCTAATGGGAAAAAAACCTCAAGACAGGAAGCATGTTGACTGTGTCAATAGCTGTAGGACCTTAACCAAGTCATTCCTCTGGTCCTTAGTTTACTTACTTAAAGTCACCTCCAGTTCTAAAACCTGAAAGCCCTTGAGCCTCTCAGTTGTCATTGTAACCCTGACCATTGCTGTTTGTTCCAGAAACAACTCCAAAACCGATGGCATATGAAAACAGCACAAAAGCTGAAGCTCCAGTGACCTGCCAAGAGCCCCAAGGTTAGTTGAAGCCAAAGGGCCAGCTTCAGAATTGAGGTTAAAGCAAACTCTGTCATTGTCAGATGGGGCCCCAAATCATTCTATTTCAAAAGAAAACAAAAACCATACTTGAGTCCAGTTGGCTCCCTCTAACTCTTCAAGCAGAGTCTTCCTGACTATCAGATCAGATCAGATCAGTCGCTCAGTGGTGTCCAACTATAGGAATGGGTTTTTCCAAAGCTTGCTTTGCTGACTGTGAACAGCAGCTTCAGGTCTGTGAAGGCTGTCTGGCACCACGCAGGGCTTCAGGCCAGGAAGAATGATGATGATGCGGGGCAGGCTGGTGTCGGTGCTGTAAGCCAATATCTGGCAGGAAATTTAGTCTCTTGCTAAGTGAATGAACCATCTTCACTCTCATTCATCTGCAGTGCAACCCGGGAAGGTGAACATGATGTCCCTCTCGGTGCTGGGGCTCCGAATGCTGTTTGCCAAGAGTGTCGCCGTCAATTTTCTCTTGACTGCCAAGTTATTTTTCTTTTAAGGTAAGAACTAGCTGCTTCTTATTCCTAACTCCACCCAAACTATGCTACACGTGAAAGAAAGGAGTTTAGGACTGATAAGAAGCATTGGGAAAGGAAAAAACACATAGAAACCTATTACGATTCAATAAGGTGGGCCTTTCTAGATACTTAGCATTACACTCTGCCTCCTATTGGCCTTTTATTTCAAGCCAGATTCAAAATTCATGTAATATAATGTAATACCAGTCAATAATCCTCACTTCCAACTGAAGAGCTAGAAAAACTGGACCTAAACAGGAAAAATCTTTTTCTTTATTGCTATTTTTGTGTATATGGCCAAAGGACCATGGGCTTTTTGAGAGACCATCAGTAAAGGCTCACTTGAAGAATATTCAGGGAAGCAGAACTTGTCTTTGCCAGACAAAGGTGATGCCAGTTCTTGATCCTTAGTCATAGGACTCGATGTGTCGACCAGCCTATCTTTGGGATGAACCTACACTCCTATTCTTAGTGAACAGCTCACTAGTAACCTCTCAGGATGCATACAAATTGAGGATGAGATGTGAATTATTTGCCTGTCACTTGCATTCCCTCTTCTGGTTATCTTGTTATTGTTCAGTCGCTAAGTCATGTCCGATTGTTTGAGACTCCAAGGACTGCAGCACCCCCCGCTTCCCTGTCCTTCACTATCTCCCAGAGTTTGCTCAAACTTATGTCCATTGAGTCAATAATGTTATCTAACCATCTCATCCTCTGCCGCCACTTTCTTCTCTTGCCCTCAATCTTTCCCAACATCAGGGTCTTTTCCAATGAATTGGCTCTTCACATCAGGTGGCCTAAGTATCTTAGACATGAAATTTGAACCAGAACTTAGGTTTGCCTATAAAGCTCCTTCTCCAGTGCCCCCAGACACCCCTCAGTCCCAGCTCCTGATCTAAGGACAATCCTAGACTTAGTGTGTTGGACTTACCCAACCTGGCCTGCAAGCATCCTCAGTCATTCCCCAACAGGTGAGTGTTTTACCAGCCGTCCCCAGGACACAGGCCAAATGGCTACATGAAAAGGACCTTCTGACCTCAGTTGGAATCAGAAGCACTAGATTTTCGTTCCAACTTTGTCACTAACTCACTGCAATACCTGAGCCAGTTTTCTTCACCCTGTTGGACCTGGGTTATCACATCTGTAACGCAAAGGAGTGAAAAATAACTAAAGGAGAGCAGATAGGTTTTGTGACTGGTGTCAACACTGATAAACTGATAGTGACTAGCTGAACTATCACCATGTGTAGAAGGGAAATGTGCCAGGATAGGTTAGCGATGTCTGCAATGGTACAACCATAGGAAGTACTGACCATCCTCATGACTACCACGATTCCTTCCAGCACCGAAGGTCTATGATTCTATAGCTCTGACAGTTTTCCTTCATTTGCAGGCTGACTGGCATGAGAAGGCTGCATTCCCTGACAGAAACCAAAAGCCTACAGAGAAGCTATCTCCTAGGCTTTCAACCTTTTCGTGATTCAAGTTGACCCGTCCCAGCCTTGCTTAAATGGCTGCTCCCCAAACGGTTTTCCTTTAAAGACAACAAACCCAGCTTATCCTTCAGCCTGATGAAAGACAGAAGTCCTGGGGAGTGGGGGCCCAACTGTTTTATATGCTGCTTTATAAAGGGATAAGAGATATGAAGGTATATAGGACTCATTTTTTTCCCTATGACTGACATACTTTGAAAGTGGTGTTTTGTTCCTTTGACTTTCTTTGCCTCCAGAACTAGCAAGTGGGACCCATCTGGTTCCCAGCTCCATCCTCCAAGAGGAAAAATAGATCCTGGGGAAAGGACGGCGGGTGTCCTTCTACCTAAATGTAAAAGCCTCTGCTCAACCCAGCACTAGATTTGCCCAAACTAGCGTTCTCATCCACAAAAGCACTTTCTGCTTTCCCTAGTACTTGAGAAACAAAGCAACACTTGACTCCCTAATACTCTCTGTGTAGGCAATGGGGGTCTCATCTAAATACTCTCAGAGCTATTAGCAGAGATCAGAGTAAAATGCAGAGGAGATGTGCTTTCCTCAACTTAACAAACGTGAATTATTGCAAGTTCCAGGCACTGTGCTGAGAGTGCAAAAATAAGTAAGACATGGGTCTTGCTTTCAAGCAGCTCACTGTGCAAGTATTTTTGGAGGGAGGGATAGGAATGAGTCCCCAATATTTCCCTGTAAAACCAGAGTCTTCCTGAACCCTTGCCTGCCCATCTGTATATGGGGATTTTGAGGGCATTGGATCTTTGGTGTTGATGGTTTTCTGCCGTTTTTCTTTGTCTCTGTTGCGTTTATTAAAGTGCATTGTATGTACCTTGCTTCTGGCTTTATTTATTGCAGACTACTGCAGGAGGAAAGGTGGGGGGCTGTGAATTCACTAGTAGTCAGACAAAAACCAAACTGAGCTCATAGGTCACACCACAGCTTCTGGGGCCCCTAGCCCAGCCCCTGGGTTTCCTGCTGTTGTTGCCGCAGCTGCTACAACAGCAGTGCCCCTACCTGCATGTGGCCACTGACCTCTGCTCCTCTCACCTCGGCAAGGCCAGCTTTATCCCTTTGCAGGAACACGGGTAGCAGAGGCTTAGAAACCCAGCACTGTGGGTGCCTCAGCACCTATGTGGGGTGTCAGCTGGGGACTCATGAGGTGACAAGTGAAAGAACAAGGCTCACCCACAACTCCCCCGCCTTTGCCATCTGCAGACTGCCGCATCAGGTCCTCACACCCCAAACCAAAGAAAACAGGCAGCTGCATTCTGAGTCAGTGAGTTTAGGACAATCCAGATGGATAAGCCAGGTCTATCCTGGGAAAAACCACTAGAAGATTCCACACATCTTCACCTCATGGGCATCTAGAATGCTCATTTCCAAAACATGTACATCTGTTACCTTGGGCCATTCTTAGAATATTTCTCTGAAGTTGCTAAAAACTAAAAGATCATAGACTCATTTTGCAGATGAAAAAAAAATGCCCCCCAAAAAGTTGTGTACCTTGTCCGAAGTCATTCAGTGAGGCAGGGATATTTCTGGGAGCAGAACCAATTTATCAGGGGTGCTAACTCCAAGTTCAAACAGTCCTGCACTTAGCATATGAATGAGCCACCCACTGGCCCACTTTGATCATCAGCAAAATGCAACCAGCATTTTATAGGACTATGAATTTCTTCCACAAAAGGGACCCTCCAGAAAAGATTTAAGGCTGGGGCCAGAGGGACTGTGGCTGCCTTCAGGTGTGGGGATCTTGCTACCATGGATTATAGGTTTCCAGAGCTTTCACATGAAGAATCTCAAGTCCTACAAGGACCCAAAAAAAGTTTACAGAAGAGTATTACACACACTCAGTAGGTGGCAGAACAGAAGCCCCAGAAGCTGAGTCATTTGCCTGAAACTTTGGCTCCCTTACCCATATTCTTTCCTTCCCTCTCTATAGTGACTACTCTCCACTTGCCTGTGCTCAAGCCCAGACAAATTGCTGCCCAAGCTACTTACTGCTACAGCCTCCTAGGGCACAGCTGCATGGGAGCACCCAGATATGCTCCCTTGGCTCAGTCATTAACCAGCTCAGTGATCTTCTGATTGTTCCTCACTTCTCTGGGCTTTTCCTATAAAATAACGTCTAACGCTTCTACTAGGGCTTCCCTAGTGGCTCAGCCATAAACAATCCGCCTGCAATGCAGGAGACTGTTTCAATCCCTGGGTCAGGAAGATCCCCTGGAGAAGAAATGGCAACCCACTCCAGTATTCTTGCCTAGAGAATTCCAAGGATGAAGGAGTCTGGTAGGCCACAGTCCATGGGGTCACAAAAGAGTCCAACATGACTTAGCAACACAACCACCACCATCAAGACTTCTATTTCTAAGATTACACATAATAACTCCAATAGTTGTATTAAGGCAGAAACATCAGTAGTAGAGGAAGGAGGGGTGCAATCCCAGGGCTGAGGGTGTATCTATTTTTGACATCACATCTTGGTTTTGCCTGGAGGTAATTCTCTCCCCTGGGGATACCACTGGGCTCCAAACTCAGGAACTTTGAAGCTGGGATTCTGGTTTTCACAGACAGCTTTCTGGGAATAGCTCAATGCTCTTTGGTGAAAGGAAAATATTCTCCAGACAAAGTAAAAAGGAGGTACCAAAGAACATCCCAGAGAAATAAGATGACTGCTCAAGAAGATGTGCATGAAAGGTAAACTGCAGAAATTTTTTAAAGTAAATAACTTTGTGTCCAATTTGAATCTTAAAAGGGAAACAGGCCAATTCCAACAATGGGTAAATGATGGAGATAAAATAAACACACTTCCAATGGGCTCTCTTTAGATTGGTCCCCCACCCACCCCATCTGGCTGTCTGCCCAGGGCACACAGCACATCCCTGTCAAGCCCTTCTCTGTATCAGGCACAACCCAGGAACCAGGGTCCCTCAGACAGGCACCAGGGCATCAAGGGCCCTCTATGAAGTGGAGCGACATCTCCTCCATTGGAAGTTGGGGTGCTCCCTTGCAAGTGACCAGGCTTTTTCGTATTTGGCAGGCATGTTAGGGCACCTCCCAAGGCCAGACTGGACCACAGAATGATGGGGAAGAAGGATGCCATGTTCAAGGACATGAGCTGCCCAGAGAAGCAGCTCTGCCAGGCTGTGCCCAGGGGGTTGTGTGCAGACTTCCTGGGTGCCTGCATCACCGTGGGAGCCTCAAAGCACAGTAGTAAGTGGCAGTGTCTTCAGGCCTCACGGAGGAGATCACCAAGTGGAAGGTTTTTTGGCTCATGCTATGCAGCACGGTAAATCTACCCTGAGCAAAATCTGCATCATAGGATCTAGTGTTGTCCCTGTACAGGACAAACTGGAAGACACCATCTGGCCTTTTTCGGTACCAGTATAAGTCTGGATCTGAATATGTGGTTTGGAAGGTGCAGAGCAGTGTCACCTCACTGCCACTCGCCACTCTCTGCTCCGGGGAACTCTGGGTCACTTGGTTACACAGCACGCCCTTGTCTGTGAAGAGAAAAATAAGGAAACAGTGAAGTGCTACGTTCTGCAGGTCCTGGGTCCAGCACAGCCCCACCCAGGGGAACTCAATGGGCAGAGGCAGGGGAAGGACACAGAGAGGAAAATTAAAGGCAGAAAATAACTAGAAAAGCTAGTGTGAATGGGAAAGAGCCCAAGCCTTGGAAAATCAGAAACAGCGAAACGGACGATAGAATAAGTGGGACAAACAGTGAGTACACTTACAGAAAAGCAAAAGGCTGAAGCCCACAGGGAGAAACATCTTCTTTTTATATCAGGGAGGAGGATACATAGAAACCCAGGCTCCTTAAACCTCTGAGACCGTCTCTGGGGCTTCTGAAGAGAAGGAGATGGGAGGGACGTGAAGGGAGTGGAACAGCCCTGACGGTCACGTGCCTGAATTAGCTGTAACTCTCTGAGGCACGTGCTTCCAACCCAGGAAACGTCGTTGTTGTTGTTTTTGTAGTCCTCAACCCTCTTGAACTAATCCTTTTGTAAAACACAATGAAAATGAATTAGTTTTTGAAAAAGGAAAAAAATAGAAATTACAAGCCCAATGATCACATACTTCCATACCAAATAGCCCTGCATGCCGCATGCTCAGTTGCTTCAGTCATGTCCAACTCTCTGCGACCCTATGGACTGTAGTCCCCCAGGCTCCCCTGTCGGTGGGATTCTCCAGGAAAGAATACTGGAGTGGGTTGCTATGCCTTCCTCCAAGGGATCTTCCTGACCCAGGATTCGAACCCGCATCTCCTATCTGCCTACATTGCAGGCAGATTCTTTACCCACTGAGCCATCGAGGAAGCCCTAAAACTGGCTTATGGTCCATTTCCACATCCTCTGGTCACAGACTGGGTACCAGTCACACAGCACGAGCACAGCTGACCATACCTGTGGCACTCGGTCCACAGAATAAATGAACGGGGACCTAGTATTACATCTTTGTGTAATGAGAAAAGGAAGAGGGTTGGATAAGGTCATTTCTAAAATCTGCTCTAGGGACTTCCCCGGTGGTCCAGTGGCTAAGACTCCATGCTCCCAAAAGAGGAGGGGCTTGGGTTTGACCACTGGTTCAGGGAACTAGACCCCACATGCCACAACTAGAGAACCTGCATGCTGCAATGAAGACAGAAGATTCCGCATGCTGCAACTAAGACCCAATGCAGCCAAAGAAATAAATATTTTTTAATAAATAGAATCTGCTCTAGCCCTGAATTCTAGAACTCTTATTTCTTTTGTTGTTGTTATTTATTTTTATACAAGTTTTTAATGTTACACTCTGTTCACGATTATTACAAAATATTTGAACTCCTCTATTTCTTTTTTCCCCCAGCTTTATTTATTTTTTCTTTCTTTTTAACTTTTTAAATTCTGAAAGTATAATAAAGTTACCAGAGACTTGGAAAATACAGAACAAAATAGCATATAGTTCCACTCTACATTACAATTATTTTCTTAAGTAGCTAAATTAAGATTTTTAGTTTGAGTTTCAGTATCAAACTCTCAAAAAATGAATAGAATGAATATACAGAAAAGCAGAAGGGTCGATTTCTGATGGATCAGGAGGGCTGCGATTCTGAGATCATTCTTTCATTTCCCACAGTCTAATTTCCATCTCTCCTGCAGCGCACACTTGGCCCCAGCTGGAAAATTCTCCCCTGAAGCAACGCTTCCCAGAGGGTGAGCTGCAGTGAGTAGGTTACAAGGCTGCTGAGACAGTGCTCACAGTGGACAATGGGACCTGGGGTAGCTGGAGCCTCCTGGGTCAGCCCTTCCTGGCCACACTCAAGTACAAATATTATCTTCTGTATAAGCCAAGACATGACAACAGCTGGGAGGCACTGCCCTAAAAGAACAGATGACCAACTTGCTCCCCAAACCTGGGAGTGTTTCTAGGAGTACTCTGGAGTCCCTCTGTTTCCCTGTGCCCCACCTTCAATTCATCAGGAAGGCCCATCAGCTCCACCCAGAAGTGTGTCTCCAAGTGCCTCCACTTCTCTCCACCCCCACCCCCTCCTGCCAATACCACCCTCACTTGTCAGGCCCAAGGCAGTAACCCCCCAACTGGTCCCCTTGCCTCTGCTCTTCCCCTGGGCAATCACTCTCCAGGTCTTCATAAACTGTAAATCTAATGATGTCAGGGAGGCCTCCTATCCTGGCCTGTGACCCACTGCACATGGTGGGACCACTGCTGTCTGCCAGCCTCCTCACGTGCCCTCTCCTACACCCATCACTGCCCTTCAGCTGCTGTGGCTTTCCTTCTGCTCCCTCCCTGCCTCCCTCTTCTAGCTGCCTGAAACTCTGCTTCCAGTTTTTTACCAGTCTCAGCTCTGAGAGTCTCTCCCTGGCAAATAAATTAGTCACTCACTTGGGTACCCAGTTCAATTCAGTTCAGTTCAGTCACTCAGTCATATCCGACTCTTTGCAATCCCATGAACCGCAGCACGCCAGACCTCCCTGTCCATCACCAACTCCCAGAGTCCACCCAAACCCATGTCCATTGAGCTGGTGATGCCATCCAACCATCTCATCCTCTGTCATCCCCTTCTCCTCCTGCCCTCAATCTTTTCCAGCATCAGGGTCTTTTCAAATGAGTCAGCTCTTTGCATCAGGTGGCCAAAGTATTGGAGTTTCAGCTTCAACATTAGTCCTTCCAATGAACACCTAGGACTGATCTCCTTTAGAATGGACTAGTTGGATCTCCTTGCAGTCCAAGAGACTCTCAAGAGTCTTTTCCAACATCACACTTCAAAAGCATCAATTCTTAGGCACTCAGCCTTCTTTATAGTCCAACTCTCACATCCATACATGATGACTGGAAAAACCATAGCCTTGACTAGACGGACCTTTGTTGGCAAAGTAATGTCTCTGCTTTTTAATATGCTGTCCAGGTTGGTCATAACTTTCCTTCCAAGGAGTAAGCGTCTTTTAATTTCATGGCTGCAGTCACCATCTACAGTGATTTTGGAGCCCGGGAAAATAAAGTCAGCGACTATTTCCACTGTTTCCCCATCTATTTGCCATGTGATGGGACCGGATGCCATGATCTTAGTTTTCAGAATGTTGAGCTTTAAGCCAACTTTTTCACTCTCCTCTTTCCCAGAGTCACCCTCCTCTTTCCCAGAGTCACCCTCTATTTCATCTCTGTCTTATTTTCACATCTCATCAATCATTGACATCACTGGGCTTATACATGCTTATTATTTGTCTTTCCCTTCTCACCCTGTATGGGCTTCCCTGATAGCTCAGTTGGTAAAGAATCCACCTGCAAAGCAGGAGACCCCAGTTTTATTCCTGGGTCAGGAAGATCCTCTGGAGAAGGGATAGGCTACCCACTCCAGGATTCTTGGGCTTTCCTGGTGACTCAGCTGGTGACGAATCTGCCTACAATGCAGGAGACCAGGCTTTGATCCCTGGATTGGGAAGATCCCCTAGAGAAGGGAAATGCTACCCACTCCATTACCCAGGCCTGAAAAATTCCATGGATTGTATAGATGGGGTCACAAAGAGTCAGACACGACTGAGCGACTTTCACTTTCACTTTGTCCCGCTGTGTATATAGGACATGGTGAGTCCTAGCCCCTGGGACTGTGTCTGCCGTGTATCTGGCAATCAACAAATATTTGCGAACAACAGAATATAACTTTCTCCACTTAAAAACTCACCATTGGGATGGATAAGTTTGCCAGATTCTTTTTATTGAAGTATAGTTGATTTACAGTGTTGTATTCATTTCTGGTATACAATATAGTGATTGTTATTTATATGTATATAAATATATTCTTACCATATTTTTTCCATCATGGATTATTACAGGATATTGAACATAGTTCCCTGTGGTATACAGTAAGACCTTGTTGTTTATCTATTTTATATGTAGTACTTTACATAGTATTTGTCTTTCTCTTTCTAACTTACTTCACTCAGTATGATAATCCATAGATCCATCTATGTTGCTGAAAATGGTACTATTTCATTCTTTTTTCTGGCTGAGTAGTATTCTATTGTGTATATATACCACATTTTCACTATCCATTTATCTGTTGATGAACATTTAGGTTACCTCCATATCTTGACTATTTTACATAGTAAAGGTGCCAGGTTTAACAAATAAAAATACAGGACACTCAGTTAAGTTTACATTTCAAATGAACAACAACAAAAAATGTTTAGTAACAATTGGGGCTTCTGTGGTAGCTCAGCTGGTAAAGAATCCACCTGCAATGCAGGAGATCCCAGTTCAATTCCTGGGTCGGGAAGATCCACTGGAGAAGGGATAGGCTACCCATTCCAGTATTCTTAGGCTTCCCTGGTGGCTCAGCTGGTAAAGAATCCACCTGCAATGTGGGAGACCTGGGTTTGATCCCTGAGTTGGGATGATCTCCTGGAGAAGGAAAAGGCTACCCACTCCAGTATTCTGGCCTGGGGAATTCCATGGACTGGGGTTGCAAAGAGTAGGACACGACTGAGCAACTTTCACTAGTAATAACTGGGACATTCCATATTTGGGATGTATTTATTCTAAAAAGATAGTCATTGTTTTTCTGAAATTCAAATTTCACTGGACATTTTGCATTTTATCTGGCAATCCTAGTCATGAAGACCACCAAAAGCATATCCCAGAAAGTCTGAAACCCCAGTGTAAGCATCCCCAGGCCTCTGGATGTGGAAGAGGGAGGTTCAGCGACCGGGTTGCTTTGTTTGATCAGCTGACACCAGGCCTGCACTGCCCCCTGCAGGTAGGGGTCCCCTCTCAAAGGCACCAGCCCCTCTGAGAGGGAAGGTCACTTCCAGCTTCTGGCTCTGAGATATTCACAGGCTCTGGCGGCCCCCACTCAATTTTTGGGAGTCTGTCCCAGTTCTAAAGGTGGTGCCAAGCATGATATTTGTGAGAACTGAGTGTTCCCTTCCTGACCTAGGCCTGTTTACAAATTAAACTGCTGCTCCTCTTCTGACAGCCCAACCTCAGTTACATCTGCCCACACACGAGAACAGAGGAGAGGGCTTCAGAGACCCTCAGTCAAAGGCACCTGCCCTCTCTCTAAGCCTTCACATTGAGACCTTCTCAGGGTGGCACAATCATAAAACAACCCCTTCCCCACCATGGTGTCCTTCCATCACTCCTTAAAAGGCATCGCTTCAACCAGGGCACTTCTCAGAACAGCAGTGCAGTATCATGGTTAAGGAGTGGGGCTCTGGATCCACACTACTTGGGTTCCTATCAACTCCAGCATCTACTTGCTGTGAGACCTTAAACACAACCTAACTCCTCCTCAAGCCTCAGTTTCTCCATCTATAAAATGGAGATGAAAATAATAATAGCTTTTTCACAGGACTGATAGTAAATTAAATGAAATAACACAGCAATACACCCAGCAAGTGATTTAAGAATGCTAGTCATTGCTGTTGCTATTGTCGTTTTTGTGAAATAGACTGATGAATAAACTCCTGAGAGCTTGAGTCTCATCAAAGACGTTCAGAGATAAGATGCTGAGTAAATCTAAAAAATAAAGTTGTGAAATCATGCCAAAAAAATTTTAAAAACCATGTTGTACCAATCGATGGCAAATAAAAAAGAGACTCTCATCTTTCATTTCTGTCACTGCTGTAAGTATGTCATAGAGCTCTGTGCTCCCCTGAGACCTGAGCCAGCTATGCTTATCCCAAACCCCTAAGAGCACTGGAAGTATGAAATGAATCTCCTAGCTCACTGTCCTATGTCTTCCGAAGGTTTCAAGAGGCTTGTTCATAGGAGATCACAATGTACACAAGAGAGTGACCCCCAAAGTTTAGAGCTAAGAGAGACTCAAGATTTAATGACCTACTATGGACACATTGCCCTTGAACTTTCCTGCCCCATCTCCCTTAAACCTGCGGGTGTCTGCATCTGAGTCCAGGCAGGGAGCGCCCTGGACTGCCTTTCTTTAACCCAAAAGCACCACTCAACAGAGGCCTTCGGACCTGACGGGGCCCCAGGGATTTGATAAACAAGCCACTCTTGTCCTAAGCTTGGATTTGATCACTGCTGCTGCTACTGCTGCTAAGTCGCTTCAGTCGTGTCCGACTCTGTGCGACCCCATAGATGGCAGCCCACCAGGCTCCCCCGTCCCTGGGATTCTCTAGGCAAGAACACTGGAGTGGGTTGCCATTTCCTTCTCCAATGCATGAAAGTGAGAAGTGAAAGTGAAGTCGCTCAGTCGTGTCTGACTCTTAGCGACCCCATGGACTGCAGCCCACCAGGCTCCTCCGTCCATGGGATTTTCCAGGCGACAGTACTGGAGTGGGGTGCCATCGCCACACTAGCTCAAAAAAAGGGGGAGATTTTCCTCCCAGCTTCCTCCGAGGAGGGCAGCTTTGTTTTTGACCTTATAGCGCCCTCTGCTGTTCTAATTAGCCCATCTCCATAAGTAGGTCACACTGGAGGTTGGCAGAAAAGAGGTCAGGGGAGGAAAATATTCTTTGTTCAGAACTTAGTCAAAGTTGCAGCTTCTGTTCCCCGATCCTCTTTCAACCCTGACACTGGCAGCTGCTTCTCTGTTGGGCCAAAGGGCCCATCCTCCCCCAGTCACTCAGAGCACTGTCTTCAAGGACATGAGACAGCACCCCACAAGGGTACATGGGACATTTCCCTACCAAACAAAAGCCTAGTGCAACAGCAAGGACACAGGGAAATGTCTTTGGATGGACATGGACAAACACATCGCTTTTTTAATGAAAGAACAGAAATGTGATTGAAAGGAAAAGCTTAGAAACATCTGACTCTGTGATGATGGGAGTGAGTGGTCTAGCGGAAGGGTTTCTGCATCACTTTCTTCCTGTGGCCCATTCCATTCCAGGACCCCCGGGACAGACCTGGGTGGATGGATAAGAGGAAGCATGCCAGGAAGGGATTGAAGTCCAGCAGACGTCCTCTACCCCAAGGACCTCTGTTTGGGGGGAAGATCTTGCTGAAAGCTCTTTGGGCCAGAGCAAGCACGAAGAATGCTACCATGGTTTGCTGCCCAAGGCCTGTGTTTGAAGGAAAGCTGTGAGGGGTAAGCGATACTCCATGGTATTACTGTCATCACCTCTGCAGCAGCCTATGGAAGGAACAGTCTTGGTCCAACCAGGTCAGTGATATCTTTTGTGATGGGGCTGTGTGGGACCTGGCCTGACCCTGACCCAAGCACATCTCCCAAGCCATTTGTAGGATCTTCTCTCCAATTATCCCCCAGGCATGGAGGGCAAGTGGGTGATATCTCAATTACCAAGGGTTAGCAATTGGTAATAGTTATCTGGAGCACAGTTTTAAGAAGGATTGTGAACTATATGTAAAATAGATAAGCAACAAGGATTTATTGTATAGCAGAGGGGAATATATTCAATATCTTAGAATAACCTATGATGAAAAATCACAAATACCTCATATATATATTTGTATATTAATATGTATATATATAACTGAATCACTTTGTCATACACCTGAAACTAACATAATATTTTGAATCAACTACACTTGAATTTTTTTTAAAAAAGGACTGAGGCTACATCTAGACCCCGAGGAGCAGAGTGATGTGTCTATTAGCAATACCTGCCACGGGAGCAAGAACAGGAGGTAACACCACGTGGCTTTGTGTTTGCCACCATCTCTGCTTAGATGTCAGTCCTGGTAATGAGTCCCGCAGAGAAAGACTAATCAGAGGCAACTCTCTGTTGGATTATCCTTTTGGTAAAGGGCAAATTTCTAAATCTCTGTCTTTCCCTTGGCTTCCCTGAGACCTCACGGGCCATTTCCCCCACTATCAACTGCTGTTGCCTGCAGCCTAAGAAATAAAATTTTTAAAATGAATTAAGATGCTGTATATCTCTCTTTAAAATTTTAAACCCTGTGCCAAAGCCAACATCTCCCTTGAGTCACTTATCCACTGTTTAGCAGAGATAATCATACCCAGGCTAGCCAAGAAAGCCCCAGGGATGGGGACTGCCAAGGGAAGGTCCCTGTTCTCTTGAGTCACAGGAAGGAAGAAGGCAAGAATGGGACTTAGGTGTTCTGATTTCTAGCCCCATCTCTGTCTCTATCTACTGATGTGGCCTTAAGCAACTTTATCCCTCAGGGCTTGGGCTTCTTCATCCTCTGCTTGGCTCCAGCAGCTGCTAAGTTCCCTTCCAGGTCTGGCATTTTGGGATGCTAATGTATGAAGCTGAGAGCTGAACTAAGAGAATTATCGGTTTATATTCTCCTGTGTGTGTGCTTAAACTCTGCCATGCCCAGCAAGGGAGGAAAGCAAAGCATGCTTCTTCACTGAGGGGTAGCATCATTTCTTGATCAGTATGTGTGTGACTCATCAGAACCTGGAGGTTTGTGCCCTTATGCCAACTTGAAATCCAGTTATTATTGCATCTGGGAGAAAGAAAGTGCTGAAAACAGCCTTTGCCGGAGGGGGGAAGGGGGAAGCATTAATTTGGCAAGAAAAAAGAAGTCTCTGCATCGTGTGATAACATTTTGATATCTTATTTATCATCTTCATCCCTGAAATCTACTCAGCCACCTACTATCTCTGTCCTAACAGAGGGAAGAGGGCAGACCTTTCCCAGGAAAGAGGGGGCCCCTGGGGAGGACAGACAGCTCTCTCTGTCTAGTGAGGAAGGGGAACAGAGGCGATGCCACATCCCTTTCAACCACGCTGACGCTTCTAGTTTTTGTAAAGGTGTTCACTCCTGTGGGAATGGGGTTAATAGGAAACTGACATTTTGGAACCAAGACTAGAGGAATCTTGAAACTCAGTATGTACTATCTGGCAGGATTAGTTTTTTTTCATCTGAAAATTGTCAGAGAGATATTCAAGTGTTCTTTGAGGAAGAGGAACAAAAGATGAATGATTAATACAATTCAATTTACCAAATATTTATTAAGTGCCCACAGTTTTCCCCAGGGATCACCTGGGCCAGTTTTGGAGGAAGCAGTTTCATTGCTCTAAGGGAGGAAGGGTTTTGTCAGAGGATGAACAATGACAACGGATTTGCCTTTGAGACCCAGATACGGTTAACTGTGGCCCTGGGTAAGTAGCTTATCTTCAGGGGGGATAAAATATGTACACAACAGCATGGGTAATCTAAAACACAAGATATCAAAAATGGCATTTTATAATTGGCTTTTAGCACACATTTCATCATTTTGTAGGGCCAGTTTCTCTCCCCAACTGTAGGTTTTCTTGATCTAATAAATATATGGGGGGAAAGCTTTCCAAGAATAATAGGTTTCTGAAATTAGGCTCACAGTCAACATAGGAAGAAGTGGTACCTTTTGTCTTTCCAACAATGAAAAAAGGGACCTGACATCCCGCATATACTTGATGCCCACAGGGGTCTCCTTTCCTGTTGTAGGTCAGAACCAATGGTGAACCACCAGGCAGTTATGATTTTTATAGATCTGTACAAGATGGGAATAAGAAATAGCCTACAAGATGTTCAGGATACAGGAGTCTCAGCTGCGCAGGAGGCCAGAGAATTCTGGACCCCAACATGATTGGTCCTGGTGTCCTCCTGGCCTGAGTCCTGGGCTGCAGGACAACCCTAAGTGACCTTGCTCACCAAGGGGGCCCCCTAATCACCCCAGAGACAGGCTACATCTGAGAAGAGGAAGTCACAGCCCGGCACTAAGAGGAACTTTTGGTAAAGGGCCCAGGCACTGTGTAAAGAGCACTGAGAAATTCACCTTTGGGAAAGGGACTCAGTTAATTGTAAGCCTGGGTGAGTACCTTTAATGTTAGCAAAACCCCCCTCAGCATCTAACACCTAGCAACCAGAGAGCTGGCACTGGTGGCTAGATGATGAACTTCCTTATCCACTGGGAAAAGACTATAAATATCGAATCACCTTTCCTGTGGATAAGCAAGAGCCTGTAGTTTATGTAAAGGTGTCTGCTCCTGTGGGAAGCAAGGCAATTTACATTCGGAACCGGGACTCAAGTGAGAGTGAAACTTAGTAAGTACTAGCTTTAAACCAAAGGTGTCAGTTTATTTGGTTTGGATTTTGAATTATCTGAAAGCTCCAAAGAAAGAACAGTTTTCCCTGAGGATTTGGTTCCAAAATTTTGACTTCAAACTTCTAAAGAGATCTAATGTTAAGGCAGATGGTAGGCTCGAAAAACTCTATTTCCCTGTGTGATAAGTAGAGACCTACTTTTCTTTTCTCTGCTTGTTTGTTTTATTTTGTTTAGGAAATGGGGAGGAGGACTAGACACTCTGGGAGGTTGGGGGGAATAGATTTGCACAGTATTTTGGGATAGATTAGGTCCAGAGAATCAAATCAAAGAGTAACAGCTCAGAAAGTCCTGAAAGACCACCTAACTCACTTCTTTAATTTTGCAAATGAGGACAGTGAAACTCAGAGAGGTTTGTGAACTTGCTCAAGGTCACACAGCTGAGCCTGGTCTGGGACTAAGCCAAGATACCTCACAGCTGTGACCAGGCCAGACCCAAGAAAAAGAAAACATCATGGTTCTTGACTAAGCAAGTTTATTTGCACCCCAAACATTCTTTTTCCAAGATTTAGTGAGCTCAGAACAGAACCCCAGGGTTCTAAGGAGAGATAAAATCATCACATGCCTGTTTTGTGGGGGAAAGTTGACTAAAGTCGAAACAGCTAAACTTGGTCTTAGGGGAAATGTTCAGCCATCTGCAAATGGAGGCAGGGATGCAAAAAAGTGCAAATGAAAACGCTGGTCTTGTCTTCAGACAATTGACTGTGACCATCAAACACTATCTATAAATTCTGCAGCACTAATTTCTCTCCCAGTGGGATTTTATATTCTATGATAAATTGCATCAGCTATGCAATTACTCTGGACCACAGATGTGTATAGAGAATCTTCTTGCTGAGCCTTCCTGTGTCTTAAAGTAGCAATCATATCTCTGGACATATCTCTCAGCCCTGAAGCTCTGGGCTACCACCAAGAAAGATACCATCACTTATCCTGTCTGAAAAGCTTGGAGGTTGAAGGAAAATTTTAATTCTTGGGAAGCTCAGCAAAGTTGGGCTCCCTGAGTTGACCCCTCTGGTTTTTGCAAAGCCTTGGAGCATTGTGTTCAACAAACCAGTGGCTCTAAGATGATATTTGGGAAAGGGACTCAGCTCACAGTGCAACTTGGTAAGTGGAGAAAGCACTGAACCCTCTTCTTGAAAATGGTATGAGACCCTTTTACAGCAATTCATGGGTATGTGACTTCTTGGCCCATCTCTGCTCATATGCAAGTTCTGCCTGGCTAAATGATAGCCTCGCCATATCCTCCAAGATGGTCCAGTTATGAAGGTGCACCCATGCAGCTAAATACAGCTTTTGCTAAATTCTCACAAAATCCCTTACCCTCCTCATCAAACTGCTGAGTAGTTCTTCTGTTACCCTCATAGCCCTGCTGGTTTACAAATTAGAAGAAGAGAAGTACTCAAGGACTTGGAGATTTTTAGGGCATTGTGAAAAGAGCATCACTGCCGGTGTGTTTGGCTTCTGGGGAGGAAAATAATGATGATTTTTAATTGCTTACTATGTGCTAGGCAATGGGCTGCATGTTTTCTATCCATTATCATAGCAAATCTTTATACCAGCTATGTGGGTTAAGTGTTATTATTATCGTCATTTCATAGAAGAGAACTTCTTTCATTTTTATATTTTATATTCTTTTGGAAGCTCAGAGAGAGGTTGAATAACGTGTTCAAATTGATTGAGTAAGAAAGAGGGCCTAGAGTTTAATTCTTGGAACTCAGATTCCAAAATTTAGTGTTTACTAGTGGGGGAGTGGATTATGTTTTGGGGGAAAATCACTGATGCTTTGGTCTCTAAAGTTGCTAAAACAATCCCTAGAGAATTGTGCTCTCAGCTAAGCAAGCCAGAGATTGAGCAGCAGGGCCAGTGCAACCCACATACAGATCCTAGTCCTTATAACAACATCACCATGCCGCACCATTCTCCCCACTTTTCTCCCCACTTTACAGACAGGGAAAGTGGGGTGCAGCAGGTTAAGGAACTTGCCCTTGATTCCAAACCCAAGTCTCTCTGACCCCAAAACTGAGCTATTTCAAAATCATTACAACTGCTAACCAGCTAGGTTAATTAATTCATTAATGGCAACAATCTAATGTTAGGTAAAGATGGATTAAAGTGTTTCCTTAGCTCCTCCCCCTTTTCAGGAACAACTATACAGTTTTGTGGTCACACAACATTGTGTTTCCACCTTTGTGCTTCCTTTGGGAGAGACGGAGGAGCCCCGGCCCCCAGCACCTGGTGGAAGGGTCTTGGCGGTATTTGTAAAGCAGTCTATGGGGGTGTAACTCAGGGCGGATCTGAAAGACTCCTCTTTGGAAAGGGAACGAAACTGACAGTAAACCCACGTAAGTTTGAGTAACTAATGCTTCCAGATTTCTCTCTGGAACCCTGATTCTTAAATTTCCCACTCTGTTTTATACTCAAGTCCAAATCATGGCAGCCCCATTGATGGATTCCAATTGAAACAACCAATGATATATACCTACCTTATGCGATACTCTGCTGTTTACCCTCACTTGCTATTTTATCTAATAGACCAGAGTGAGACTGCTAGTGGAGCATTTAAACTAAGGAGTCAGACTGTTAGAAAGTTTAATTTCGTATTATAACTGGTGGAATTTTCCATTAGACTAAGAGAAAATCAGTTAACTCGCAGGGCCTCTATTCTCTCCCTCTGTAAAATGTGGGAGGCAGTTCCTACTCCTGTTTTACCAGAGCAGGCAGGCTGTGGGGGGATGTTGGCACATTTCCAACTAAGTGACAATAACGCAAGGAAAAAGAAGGGCCCAGACAGTCCATAAACTCTACCACCAGGCCCTCATCATAAAGCTGGTTTTATCAAGAGAATTCTTGGGTGATAAGTGAACATTTAAATAGGTAGTAAAGGGAGTTTTTGTAGAGTCTCGTGTCATTGTGTGATACTCCAATAATAAGCTGACATTTGGAAAAGGAACAATCCTGAATGTTAGACCAGGTATGTTTAAAAGATGATTTGTTTCTAAACATAAGCCTTCACTCTTAGAAATTCTGTGAAAGATCACGGAGTTACTCACTGAGCTATTAGCATCTTTGGGGACCTGGTGTCACCAGTCTTTCTGGCGAGATGCTAATGAGGGCAACCTCATATGGAGACTCTTTAGGGCTGTTTCTTCTATACCTTTAAGCCCTTGGACATGTTATGCTGGTTTTGGTTGTTATTGGAGATGTGTCTCTGACAAATGAAATCTGAACTAAAGTTGTAGTGTGTAGGGCAGAAAGCAGTTAGGAAGAAAGGATCTATTAGACGAAAGCAGTGTAGGGTGTGCAATGCAACCTGACTCAAAAGAAGACAGTGAGATGCGCCTGTTGATATAAATGGCTGAATGACCACTCTCATTCTCATATCTCAGGTGCAATACTTGCCTTCCTAAGGCCTCCATGTTGGAGAAATTAGGAAAGAAATTGCTTAATCCCTATTATTCTCAAATTCTTGGAGCCACACCAGTTGGGTAAAACCATGTAGGATTTTCTGGTGCTGACATTAATCTCAAGCTGATATTTAGGGAAGTGCTAAGATTGAAAGCAAATACTCAAAACAGATCACGAACTTCTGAAAACATGCCCCAGGATGCTGTTAACCACGATGCTTCTAACTGGAACTTTTTCATTCTCGCCTTGGCTGAGCTCAGCAGAGAAGCCCCTTTGAATACCCACTCATTTCTGTGCCCTTCGAAGTGTGAGGGAAGGAGTTCCTAACCCAACATAACAACTCCCTTGCAATATTCAGAGGGAGATTTTTGAGTGCTACTTACCACTCTCAAAACAAATCTAATTAATTAACTTGACTGTAGCTGAAATTTTGCTCCATGAGGGAATTTCTATCTACTGCAATAGAAGCTCATTCCAGACAATTGTTTGGGTTTTAACTTTTGCTTACAATTCATAAGAGATGCCAACTACCCAATGGATATCTCAAAGTAAAACTTCCACTTTCATGACCAAATTAGTGTCCACATTAGAAAGGCTAGAGTCAGGAGGTCCTAGTGAGCATTATGTTAGTTCCAGATGACCTTCCTGAAGTCCCTTATGCCTAAAACAGCATAAGAATAAAAAATATTTCCATGCTGACCTGTGTGTCCAACTGCTAACTAGAGCTCAAAACGTGGACCAGTTGGCTGCCATGTTTCCAAATTGGGTTGGATGTTTAGAGTCCCCCAGACACTGGAAATGATAATCAGAAAAAGCACATGCTAGTCCATTTTTATTTATAATTCTCATCTCTCCCAGAGAACTGTTATAAATTTTCTCCCAGAGGTATTATATTCATCCTTCTTTTGGTTCTTTATTTGTAATACGTACAGAGATGAAATATTGGTTGAGATTCAGAAAACATCTATGAGATTTACCTTAAGCTTTGCCTGTCAGAGAGATTCTAAGAGCTAAAAAGATGGGAAGCTGACATTTGGGAACTAGATTAAGAAGAAAACTCAAATTAATCCCAAGGAGCAACGTTCAGTAGATGGTTATTTAGACATCAGCCCCACAAGCTGAGTTGCTCAGATGGCTGCACTGCCCCTATCTTGGGCTTGCCTAGAAGAGTAATAATAACGTGTTCACCCCCAGACCTGTTTTCAGAAGAGAGAAATGTCAGCCTCCGGCCCTAAAAACTCCTGAATTGGTTCATTTCAATAGAGTTTATCATTGCACATGGTGTTCTGGAAGTAATAGAAAAAGTGCATTAGAAGATTCAGCAAATGGAAATGAAATGCAAATTTAGATTGTAAATATAGGACTGCAGTAAATAGATAGCAAGAAGAAAAGATGATGAGACTAGAAACTTACCACATTTCTCTAACCCTAAAGGGGTTGTATCTATGAATAGTTTAAAACTGCTGAAGAGGAGGGGGGTGGAGAAAGAAAACAGAAGCAAACAGATTTTCTCCTAATCCTTTTCACTTTGCAAAATCAGAAATTGTTTTTCAATCAAATTTCCCCAAGCAGAAGAAAGAAATGATGTCTGTTTTCAGAGTTCAGGGTGTGTGGGTGGGAGCCTTCTAGAACTGATGCTGAGCAGGGCTCCCTGTTGGTGACAAAAGATAGCAATGTCCCGGTTGGAGAGGAGAAGAGAATAAGTCCAAAAATAAGTGCAAATAAGGGTGTGAAGACAAGAAGGGCTCACAGGCCAGGATTTCCCTTGGATTTTTCTACCTTGACTTCTAACCTTTCCTGTCTTAGCCTATGGATCAGGTCCCAGACGAGCAGACCCTAGGATTCAAACTACCAGTTTCAATGGAGAAGCCAGCTTAACTTCACTCAGGAGACCTTGTTTATTCTGACTTGAAAGATTCTTTTAATCCAGCTGATTTTAGGGAGAGCTCTGTAAAGCCTGAAGGATTTTTTTTTTTTTTAAGTTAAAATTCTATGAAGTGGAAATAAAGATGTTAAATATTTGACTGACAGGGAGAACAAAACTCTGGTACATGCCTATAACCGCTAAAGGGGACATTGACAAGGAGGCAAAGGACAGCAAAGAGACACTGTCCTAAAGCTCTCTGGTTTGTGAGACTCAGGGCCCAGCAGGCTGAGGCACTGAGGGCCCAGCAGGCTCCTCTTCAGGGGAGAGAGAGGGCTCTTGTGGGGAGACAGGGGCCTTGCATACAGTTTGTGTAAAGCTCTTTGCTGGGGTGTGACTCAGAGGTGCAGGCCAGAAGCTGGTATTCGGGCGAGGAACCAGGCTGACCATCAACCCCAGTGAGTATGGAAGGATGAAGCCACATGGGGCCCCTGACAGTTTTGTCCTCTCTAGACCACATTCCGCAGGCTCTCCTGGACAGGCACTGGTCCATTATAAGGAAGCAGATCAGGAAAGACCAAAAAGCCCTCAAACTCGTACCTTTGAACACGTCCCTGTAAAATTCCTTCACTCTCTTCCCCTTCTGCCATGTGTTTCCAGTAAACCAGAATCTGGGGCTCTGATGTGAACAATTTCCAAAAAACAGAGAAACAGTTAGCCTTGAAGTATAATAAAATAGAGACTGTGTGAGTGCCAACCGGGGTAGACAATGGGGGAAGAAGAAAAAAAGATTGGTTTATCCAAACTAAGGTGGCAGCTCAGACAAAAAATGAAAAAAAATTTTAATTTTTAATAAATAACATATATATTTATCAAGCCTCCATTGCCTTCTGGAAGCCCAGCTCCCACCTGCAGCAACCAATTTGGGGGCATGTGGTTAAATAACCCACAAGTCATGTTGTAGGATCGAGACTACATTGACCCCCAGGGCCCTGCTGCAAAGAGCTGGTCCTGTTAGTGTTTTTGTAAAGCCTCCCCTGACTGTGAGACTAGTGGAACTAGCAGCTATAAACAGACATTTGGAAAAGGCACTCTCTTAATTGTGAATCCAAGTAAGTCTGAAGGGCCCGGTGGGGAGTGGGAGAGTTTCAAAACATGTCTTTCTTCTGATTTAAATTACTTGTCCCCCCCGCCCAAAACATTCCAGGTTAGTTTCTAAATCTGATGCTTGTGTTGGGAAGATATGGGCCCCATCAGAGAGATTAAAACTCCGTTGTACAAAGACTAAATTACCTTCGGCCAAAAACATTCCTATCATCCATCTTCAATGAGATTGCTGGTACAGGGAGAAAAATTGAATACAGGATCCTGAGGGATTCAGCTAAAGCCAGGAAATGTTTGCCAAAAAGATAGAGAGGAAATTGGCATATTGTGACTATGCAAATTCAGTAGACCAAATATAAATCTTCCTGATGTAGATACTAAAACTCCCCTAAATTTATCTCCTGAAATAATGAGACCCAGAGATTTCATTAATGAATACTGGAAATTCTACAGACAGATTTCTTTTCTTCTTTTATCTTCATTTTCTCTCTCTTAAAGAACTATACTCCATCTCCAGTCCAGTAACTGAGGTCTCTGTGAGTGGAACTGTCAGATTAACTCAGCTTTTAACCCCTCTTTTCCCTCTGTTACCAAAATTATTGATTAAATCACCATTTGACTTAGCTCAACCCAGGAGGGGGGCAAAAATTCATTTGTCCTCTGAATCATGAGAATACAGCAGTACATTCTCTCCTTCATATATGCACCCACATGTTCATAAGGGTAATAACATGTGTTAAATACTTGGGAAAGTTTTAAATGCTATATATATAAAATACTAAGCAACTGCGGTAGCTCTCGGCATTCCTTGAGAATCTATGTTTCTGGTGGCTTCAGCGAGTGGTGCTTATAAACTAATGCCGGGAACACTAACTTGTTATAAAATTTGGGTAAATAGGAAAAACATGTTGAAAGCACTCCCAGTCTCCTTTTGACATAAGCTAAGCTCCCTGATTGCTGAGTTTTGTTTATTCAGTTCTGCTTTCTATGATTAGGAGAGGATACAGCACTGGGAGAGGCATACTACAAAATATAGCCCAGGTGAAGCTCTTGCAAAACTGGCTGGGGAGGGTGGGGGGGGGGGGTAAATGCCTAAGTGATGCAGTGCATGCAGTGCTAAAGGAGTTATTGCGGCCCTGATAACAGCCAGCTTGGAATGTTCTGGGCTAGGTCCTGCCTGAAAAACAGTCAGTGTGGTTAGCTCAGTGGTGAAGCTGTCACACGCAGAAGTGCCTTGCTCAGCAGGGGCAAAACCAGCACACGTCTGCAACAACAGAAACAGTGAATAAGGTGGAATCCCATGCACTCAGTAGTCTCTGAGATCCTAGCTAATTAAAGCTTCAAGGGGATTCACTGGGAGATTCAAGGACATCACTTTTCAGAGGGTGGGCAGCCAAAACTGGGGACCAGACTGGTTTCATCTTTGGTGTCTCGCTGGAAACACTAGGGAGAGCTCTATGGTGGGTGTTCTAGAATGCACAGAGAAGCTGAGAGTTCCTCTCAGTACTTGGTGGGCCACTTCAGGGAAATGAGAGCCGTAACCCCTACACAGTAAAATGTAGACGCAGACAGCCTCACCTTGCAAAGAAAATACCTGTGCAGGGTGAGCATTTTTCCAGAGCTCCAGACAGTAATTGTAGGCCAAATTTTCCATACAATGGACTCGTCTTCTACAAGGGCTACCAAGGCAAGGCTGGAGTCCAAGGGACCTTAAAGACTATTTTCCTTCAATCAGCAGAGGACAGAGATTATTGCTATAGCGACACTTTGGCACCGTCTGCTGGAGAACTTTCGCTGAGAGTAGGCATCTAATTTTGCTTAGGTTCTGAAATTTCAGCGGCTGAAGTATTGGTGTGGGGAGCTCTGTAAACTGTGATGCTAGAAAGCAGGAAGAGATGAGAGGGTCATTTGAATCCCTGACTGCTGTCCTTAAAGCAGATGTCACTTCTTCTTTGCTAAATAATAGCCTTTTTTTCCTCTCTCCCACTTCATGCTTCATGTTGACACTTTGTTAATAAGTGGTTGCTTGAAGAGATGACTAGAGAGAGTAGCACAAATTCAGTCAAACAGTTGAAGAGTTTAAAAGTTGAATGCAGATAAGGAGCTAAAATATTTGTGTTTCATCTTCGTTGGGGACAGGGCTTGATCACAATGTGCCAAATAATGAGGTTGCCTGAATTTGGCTCCTCACATGGTCTGTGGCATCCACCAGACACAGCCAAGGAGACCCCAGGGCTTCCTATGGTTGTGACTGTCAGCAGTGGAAGCTGTGTTTGATCAAAGGATGCAATTTACAGCAACTCCAAGTAAACACAGAGTAACTCCAAGTAAACTCCGAGCAACCCTAAGAGAGGCCTCAACTAATTCTCCCATTATGGCTACTGGGCTGCTCAGAGGTCAGGACACCGCAGATGAGCCTACAGGGTGACCAGTTGTCCCGGTTTGTCTCTGATTGTGGATTTCCCAAGACAAAGGTCTTTCTTTTCTAAATTCAAAAGAGCCCCCGGGATGCTTGATCACATAACAAAGCTCAGATGTAAACTTCCTGTGAGATATTGCTCTCAGTAATGAGTAATTCAGGTTCAAGACCAACTGAAGTTCAGTCAAATGTGCCCATTATTTTCATTCCTTATGCTGGGGCATGAAGGGAAGCTCAGGAGATGGTGTTTCCTGAGGCTGGAGCCTAAACCTCATCAAATTCTAGTCAGCCTCCAGAAAGCTGAACACTCTCCTCCTGTCTCCTTGCAATCAATTCATTGTCATCAGAAATGTGTGACACCTCGAAGGGAGGGGAGGACATGTCTTGAAAACTGATCAGAGGAATTGTCCTGAAAATGATGCTGTAAAATGGAAATGAGACCTTTAGAAAGAGAAATGCTGAACATGAGAAATCAGTAAGCCTCAGGATGGAAACCAGAGGAAATGGACAGAGACAAAACACAGCCCCACCGGGGGGTGGGAGGGATACAGGAGGTCAGCGTCCCAGGACCAGACGTGCAAATGGTTCTCTGAGCTTAGGTGGGAAGAATCTCAGCCTCACAGGTTCGGACCCCTTTGGGTGAGTCTCTTCTCACCCAAAGGAGTTAAAGAGGAAGTTGTCTGTGAGCCGTGGGGGTGCCCCCAGGGTTCTTGTAAAGGCTTCCATTGCAGTGTAAATACTGGTGGTAGTGCCTATGGAAAGCTGATGTTCGGACAAGGAACCACTTTGACTGTCCATCCAAGTAAGTGTAACAGGACACAGAAACATACTGGGAATTCTGGGATTTCAGCCCTGGTGTTAGTTTTGAGAGAAATGTGTGTTGCCTAGAAACCAGATCTTGCTTGACATTGACCAGTAGCCTCCAGGGTCCTGTCTCTTCTTTAATCTCAGCATTCATAGATTCCATTTTGGACCCTGAGTCTTTGGGTCTAACCCTTTGAGACTCTGGGTCTATCCCACTGCTGTGGAATAAAGCTGACCTTGACCTTGGAAAGATAGAAAATAGTCTGCTGCTGTCAGAGCCTTCTCTAGACATGATGCCCAACTTTGGGGGTGAGGGTGTCCCTTTTCCAATCGATTCCCCTGAGTAACCCATTCTAACCGTTAGTACCATTCCTCATCAGAAAGTTCTTCCTTATATCAACCTTAAATTCTTCTTGATGCAGCCGAGGCCATTTTCGCTGGTATCATCTACAGTGGAGAGGGATAATTGAGAGCAGAGGTTGAATAAGTCCGAGGCATTCAGTTCAGAATGAGTTTCAAATGAAAGCAGAGAGGGAAAAAATGAAAACTGAATGGGAATCTAGGGTCTTATTTCAAATCCCTCTATGTTCCCTGCATGTCTCCTATGGCTTCTCTAGATGCAAAACTACAAAAAGAGAGGAGAGGGGGGAAAGGGGTGGGAAAACACACATATCCACTGTTCCTATCACTGAAACCACCAGGCAAGGGATTACAATTAATTCCAAAGAGTTTCAGATACCAGGCTTAATACCTTTCTCCTCGTGGTGACTTGTATCCTTGCTGATAATTAGAGCAGATAGGAAGATTTGGCTTTGGTGTGTTTGCTGCTGTTCCCCGCTGGGAAGAGTGAGAAACTCTGTTTTTTTAAGATTCATAAAGTTCCTTCTGTCAGTCGTTGTAAAACTCTCCACTGCAGGGAGTAGCACGGCAGCTCTGAGTTAGAAAAAGAAAGAACTTGACTAACCGTGAAGCCAAGAAGCCAGAAAGACCCAAACTCACAGTGTCCCCCAGGTAGTCTTGCATTTTAGGACTTTTGTTCCTTTCTTGCAAGGATGCTAATGGAGTCCAGTGGAAACAGATCACGGAGGCTGGAGTCCCGTGGGTGCTCAGAAACATAAATGGAAGGAATGAGCTATAGGAAGGGGGAAATGTTAAAATATTAAAATGTAGGAATATGTCTTTAACAGCAGCATGATAAGACTGAGATGGGGAGGAGGGTGTCACAGAGAAGGGTGGCATCACTCTGTGTTGCAGGCACTGTTTTCCCAGGCTTTCCACTGAGGGCAAAGTCTTCTGATGCTAAAGGGATGAGAATCCAGATCTGTGTCTTTATGCAGGCATAGTCGACCAGGCAGACAGCATGGTCCCTACTCTGTGTGATGGAGACAGGAGTGGGGATGGAGGGTTGGGGTTTTCTGATATCATGGTCTCTATCTGCTCTACTGAGGGGCAGCGTCAATTCACACCAGGTGGATGTGGCACTAGAAGTGCCACTCTAAAACTGAATCTTGGATTGTTATGACCATCTTGAATGTGCAAGATGCCTCCAAGAAGAGCCTAGGTCTACTGAACAGGGGGCAGGTTGGACCAATATTCCCCAATTTTTGTTGAATTTCTGCAAGCCTAGTATTGTGGGAGCTGAAACTGAGAGGATGACATTTGAGCCTGGGAACCCTTTGACTGAAATATGCCAAAGGGGTCTGAAAGGGCAACACCGCCTTCGGAGCTCTGCTTTTGTTGTTAGCTCTTTGGCAGTTGTCATTTCAGCAAAAAAAGCATCCACTTAGAAAGGTCAGCTCTTCATTAGCCAGACAAATGAGGACAACATATTGACCAGTGATCAAGAGCGAGAGGCCCAGGTCTCAGCTTCTGAGAGGCTGGCATTTCCAGTCCTTTAATCACGGCAGCCTATGAATATATGCTGTCTTGGGGAAGGCAGATCAGTGGTGCCTGAGGACCTGGTGTCACCAAACCAGGGCTTAGAGATGGAAATGAGATGCAGATGGGGACATGGTGTGATGTGTGAGGACAGAGAAGGGAGAAGACGACAAGAGAACTCACTGATGTTTTTAAAATCATCAGCATGTCAGAAGTTGCAATGACCCCAAGGTGAAGAAGCACATGTTCCTAGCAAGTTTTCTACCATCCCCCAAAGAATCTGACCTAACTGTGGCCCCATATCTCATCTGAAGTTACCTGAGATGCCTTTTGAAGTGGCGTCAAGAAAGACTGGGGCCTGAGATCACAGAGTCACCTGTCAGTTATTGCAAAGTGTTCGATGGCTGTGTGACAACTCCTACAAGTTGATGTTTGGGCAAGGGACGAGCTTATCAGTCATTCCAAGTAAGTTTGCCTGTGACTCTGCCTGTGGAGGGTGGCGGGGATAATTACCACAGGCATGGGGCTCAGATGACTGTGCTGGTGGCATGGTTGTTGAAAACACAAAGCTAAGGGAATCCAGATGTATTCACTGTGATCAGAAAAGGAGGTCAAAGAATGGCAGATATGGGTTTAGTGCCTAAAAGGTATCGTAGAGACCTTGGACCTGAACATGGCAATTTGAAAAACAAGTCACTAACCTGTGTTCTCCTCACTCTACCCTCTCCTTGCTCATGGGGTACAAGATCAGGTGGGTGAACAATGGACACTGTAATAGGCTGTTAGGGAAGTGAGGTAGGTTGGAAAAAAGCAAGTGGTCAGAGCTTCATCTGGGTTAATTCCAAGAAAAGAAATTGTTCCAAAAATTTCCCAAAGAAATAAAATCCTTCCCAGAGTTAAAAGATGTAATAAAGAGACCTAATGAGAATGAGCTTCAGAATCATGTGATCATCAGGAGAGAAATTAAATCTTCAAAGAAAAAGAATGTTTTAAATGTCCACGCATAAAACAAATGGGCCCACAACTTTAACTAGACAGCGAGCAGCCCACAAAGCACTTGAACCTTCCCTTTAACCCCCACTCAGAAGGACTCGGTCCCTCCAACCACTCCTCATGGTCACAGCTGCTCTAAGCCCTGAAGCTCCTTTCCATTAATGCCCTGGTCCCTGAGCCTGCACAGGACAAGAGATTGTCTGTCTGTCTGTCTGTCTGTCTGTCTTTCTGTCGGGTGGGCCTCCAGGTGTCTGCACCAGCTCTGTCTTCTGCCTGGTTTTTGTTGAGCTTCCTATCACAGTGGAACAGCTACGGCCAGAACTATTTTGGGAGAGGGACAAGTTTGACAGTCATTCCAAGTAAGTCAAAGAAAAATTTCCATCCCTATTGTGTTGAGCAAACCCTTTAATTTCCAGAAAGAAATCATCAAGTTCTGCTACTCTGTTTCTCTAAACTCAGTTCAGTTCAGTCGCTCAGTCGTGTCCAACTCTTTGGGACCCCGTGGACTGCAGCAAGCCAGGCTTCCCTGTCCTAATTCTCTAAACTAGATAGAATTTTATCTGGAACAGAGCAGAGTCCCTCCCCCTCCACCCCCAAGAGTGAGTCATGCTTGGGAACATAAACCCTCACCTGGACACCCCTGGGAGGAGGGGGACAGTGTCCCCTGCAGCCGGGCCACCCCCACCAGCTGGCCCCTCACACCTGCACTGACCAGAGAAGCATGGCCGGTCACGGCACAGGCCACAGGAGCAGAGACTGGGGGACAAGTTTCAACTGAAAGAAAATGGCCCAGAGGCTAAAGGAGGGGAAAGAGGCGACTTCAGAGAAAACTGAAATATGGAATGGTATGAAAGGATGAGAAAGATGGCAGGCTGTCCAGACTCATCCTATGTTTAGACCTGAGGGATTCACTGATGGCACCTGGAGAGAGAAAGGGGATGTCTAGTCCTCTCTCTGAAGAAAATTTGGCAGAAAAATCAAAACAATTCTCACATGTCAAGCCTCTCCTAATTATAGCCTTTTTTCCACTTTCTCTCAGCTGGTCCAGCAGGAAATGGTATGGAGGGGTCACTGACAGCTTTGATGGTGAAGTATTGGGAGAAGGGGGTTCAGAAGAAATGGGGGCTGCACAGTAGGGTTTGGAGAGCTCGGAGCCTTGGTTTTTGTAATGACTTAGAACACTGTGTGTCTAACTACCAAGGCAGTCAATTAAACTTTGGAACAGGAACTAGACTCACCATCACAGCCAGTAAGTACTTCATTCTTGGTCAGGAAATCAGCTATTCTTTAATTTTTAGGTCACCTATGTGAGATTCTGGAGGTCACACTTGATAGAGCAGGCTTAGAAGAATTTCTACCTGTCCTTTCTCACAAATGGTAGGGATGGGTGTCAGCCAAATATCTGATTTTCTGGGGGGAACTCCAGTCTTGAATATTTAATTCAAAGCTGAAAATATGATTCACAATTCTGTTTTTGCTGCTGCCATCATGTGCTAATGTGACATGTGAAGAGAATTCAGACAGAATTCTTCTCCACTTTTATCTTGTATGATAATTTGAACTTTGAGTACTGCAGTCATTTGGAAGAAATGGTTGAAACGTAGGCTATCAAAATGACAAGCAAACCATGAGACCCAGAGAAGCAGGCAGACAGAACGTTGGAGAGTATAATTTTACAAAGCTAGTCCAATGTGTTTCTCTTTGCAGATGGTGAAGGTATTTGGGAAGGTGCTAAGAACTGATGCCTTAGGTAGGGCAGAACAATGAGCTCTGATCCCAAGTGGAAGGTTAAACTTGGAAAACGTGGAGGAGGGCGGTCCCCCAGTGGAGTTTATCAGTGTGACGGCACATCTCAGTTTAATACAGTTCAGTCGCTCAGTCATGTCTGATTCTTTGCCACCCCAAGGACTGCAGCAGGCCAGGCTTTCCTGTCCATCACCAATTCTCGAGCATTTAGTAAGTTACAGCGTGGATAAGGCACAGAATTAACTGCAAAAAAACCCCCAAAAAACTATGTCTGAGATGGTAGATAGTTGACAGTTGATAAATGAGAGAGAGATAGAAAGAATGAGATAAATCCTGGATATATACACCAGAGTACAGTAATGTGAAAAGCATGGGGCAAATAAATTTCTTACATCTAAAATTTAAAGTGGTGGAAAATCTGAACATGTAGACTTTGTTACAAAAGACAACCTTGCAAATACTGGAAGGGCAAGAACTGGATAGATGGAACCTGCCCACGTCTGGATTTCTCAACTGTCTTAACCACTCAGTTACCTAGAGGAATATTTTTCTCTTTTTTCTGCGTTAGAAATTAAAGGCAAGAGTACTGAGGACTTGGATGGCTCAGACTATTGTAGTGAAAATTACATTATAAAGCACCTCCCAGCTAGGCTGGATAAAGCACCTTTAGGCTTCAAAGCCTTTTTCTTCTCTGTCTGGAGAAGGTAGAGGAGTGGTACTCTCTCTGCTCTGTATCTAGGGAAAGGGAGCTCTGAGAGATACAAAGCAAGACAGTGAGAGAGCTGAGCTGTGGGGACGCAGTGATGGTCAGTAGCCAGAAGTGTTGAGGGGACTGTCCCCAGGTGAAAACATAACTCACTCGGTGAAAATGTCACTCTCCTCTGTGCCACCAAGAGCAACTCAGTAAAAGTGCTTTCCCCAGCAGGGGACAGTCAGAGTGGTTCTAAATCAACTCAGAGCCCCAAATACTCAAAAACTGTATGTGGAAGCCAGCTGCAAAGAGTTTGTTTCCAATCAATGCATCCAGAAATTTTTACTGATTGGTGGTTGCTATGGGTTTTGAAGTTGGAGGACATCACAACAGAGTAGAAATATTTGTAACAGGGGAGTCTGATTAGGATTAATGAGATGAAAGAAAATTCTGCTAGAGGGTTAGAAAAGCACTGGAAGAAAAGAAATACTGAATCTTTGGAGCATTCGTTCTTTCTAGAGAAGAGTCAAGTCATAGCATTTCTCCTACTCCAAGAAGCAAAGAGCAAACACAAGGGAAACTCCATACACAATCGAGCTTGTCAAATTTGGAAGTTTCTGTGATAAGTCCAATATCTTTGGCTTCTTGGCCAAAACCCAGCACATCCTACACGCAGAGAGAAAGAGTTCTGTTTCCAAGACCAAGTCATTCACTCCCACGCCACCCCACACGCTAAGACCCACAAGCTGTTTTTGTAGAGGAGTTTGATGCTGTGTGAATTCTGGAAACACACTGATCTTTGGCTCAGGAACCACTTTGACAGTCAAGCCTCGTGAGTATAAAACGCGCTCTGGCCCACCTTAATCCCAACCTGTGTTTCCTAACAAATCAAATAGACTCGAGTTTAGAAGTTTTTGTTTCTAAGGAAGAAAAAGTGAAATCTCAGTGCAACACAAACACTTTATTAATGTGATTCACTTAAGAATTCCCATGCAGTTATAAGAAATGCAAGAGTACACACTTGGTTCTTTCCTTGTAGTTACTAGTTTGGGAATGTTGAATGGTTTCCTAGTTTCCTCCAAAGGTAACCATGGGGTTTTATATAAACTTAATATTATTATAAACTGTAGAATTTTTTGATTTTTCAAAGAATTCCCGTGCATTGCTTTTGAGAGAGTTAAACACACCAATTAACTGATGTTAAAAGAGAACTTAAATTTTTTAAGGTTTGAAATAGAACTTAAATTTTTTTTTAAATGTCAGCATCTCTGCAGGACCGCACTGCTTGCTGTTTGGGTGTCTAGACTTGTCAGATAGAAACCTTAGCCTGTTGTTTTGAGCTGAGAAATTCATCCTGAGCCTGTGACTTGGAGAGGTGTGAGGGAAGATGCACACTGCTTGGTTTGTAGGGCACTTTGGGATCGGTGTCAGGAGAAAGCCAGCCAGACAAGTTGGTGAGGTGACACTCGTGACAGATGTCTGCCCCGTTTCTGTAAAGCTGCTGACAACAGTGAGAAGAGTGGCAGCGGAGACAGGCTGACTTTTGGGACCGGGACGCGTTTAGCAGTGAGGCCCAGTAAGTCTGAGAGGAAAGTGGAACATTTATGTCTCTTCCTATCATTTGTTCTAGCATAATTTTTGCATTGTCCTGTTTTACATGCCAGATGTACAAACCATAGCCCCTTTAAATGTCTGTGGCTGAGGGCCTCTGTCCTCCCCATCTTCTCCTACGTGACAGGGGCGTGTTTTGTGACCTTGTCTCTCTCATGAAGAAATCGACAGCAGTGCAGTTGGTAGCCATGTGCTGGCAGTCCCTGCCCTCATCTCCAGTCCCCTTATCTCGTTATGTGGTTTTTGAGTTTTCACAACAGCAACAGGGAGGGGAAGAAATGACCAGCAGCTTCAGCAGGGCTGTGAGCTGTTCCTGGTGTCTGAGGGCTTTGGAGCAGCTGTAGCTAGAAGTTCTGGAGGTTCAGGGCATGGGTCTCTGGCAGAGAGATTTATGTAAAGGGTTGACATGGGGTGTGAATACAGGAGGAGGTAACAGACTCATCTTTGGAAAAGGGACTCAGCTCATCATCCAGCCCCGTAAGTGCTTGTGCCTGAGAGCTGGGGACCTTACTGCAGACCGCATGGAAATATTCCCAGACCTTGCTGATGAGCCTCTGGTCCCATGGGCATATCAGCAAGGTCCTAAGCCCACAGGCACTTTTGAGATGTGTAGATGTGGGAGGGGATAGTCTGGGGGGGTGGGGGTCCTGGTTGCTTATTGTGAGTGTACCCCCATTACTGGGGATTCTGGATTCTGGCAGACAAAGGATACCTCTTGGGACTGAAGCATGAATATATAGCGACCGTTTTGTTATCAGCACCTTTGCAATGAAAATGACTCTCATGGGTGTTGTGGACAAGGCTGTGTGGATAGAAGTTTGATCGTTTCTTCTTTTCTGTCTTCATGCCCTCTTCTCCGCCTGACTTAGGGACCTTAAGTTAGAACAGTTATTAATCATTTGCTTTCTGAGTCCCATCTCTCATCAAATTCTGACAAGAGAGATTCATTAACATAAAACCCAGAAAGGGAAAGGACAAGGAGTTAATTCCCAGCGTCTGGGGAGTTGAACTTGACAACTTCTCAGTCTTCATCAGCTAGCCAGCACTCCATGATGAATTGAGGTCAAAGAGGGTCACAACAGGTAGTATCTGGCCAGAGCCCCACCGCCCTCCTAGGGTTAATGCTGCACAGTTTGGGAGATGGATGAAAAGGGATCCCCAAGAGCTTGCCTGGGCAGCCTGTCCATGGGGAGAGCTCTGAGTAACAGAGTGTAGGATGGAGACCAGCAGCAGGTTTCTGTCATGGAGCATCTCACAGTGTAACACGGGCAGTGGCGGGAAAGTCATATTTGGGACTGGAACGAGACTTCAGGTCACCCTTGGTAGGTAACAGGAACCTTAAGGTAACAACTGTGTGTGTGTGTACAGTCGCTCAGTCACGTCCGACTCTGGGACCCTGTGGACTACAGGCTGCCAGGCTCCACTCTCCATGGGATTTCCCAGACAAGAATACTAGAGTGGGTCGCTGTTTCCTTCTCCAGGAGATCTGCCTGACCCAGGGATCGAACCCGTGTCTTCCCCATCTCCTGCATTGGCCAGCATATTCTTTACTGCTGACCTACCAGGGAAACCTCTGAAACAGGAGTGCTCTGGAGGGGATATCCCAGCTGGATACAGTCCTGCCTTTGTTGCAGTGGGAGGTGGTCTCACTGAAGGCACCAGCATCCCATCAGTATTTGTGCTAGTTTTTATTTCTACTGCTGAGGCTTTCCTATCCACCTGGGAAAACAGACTTCTCCCTACTTGAAGCTCTTTCAGTCTTTGTTACTCTGTGTGTTTTCTTTGGAGCAGCAGGTTTGGGAATTTATCACCAGGATTATGTCACTCTGAGCAACAGAATGAAAAGGGTTCTCAAATAGAGAGTAGAGAGCCCTGCTCTTCCAGATGACTTTTCAAGGGTGACATGTGCAAACTGGAGGAAGTGGGCTAAAGTGACCTTCTAATGACTGTTTTTGAGTGACTCTCAGGAAATTTGCTTAATGTCCTACACACTCAACTTCTGAGAGTAATTGTTGGGCTAGACGCTTGGTGGAGTAAGACACTCGATCCTCTGAAAACCTGATGAAATACCAACCCTCTCTCTCCCCCAACACACTGCCGTGTTTCATTATTTACCAATTATGAAATAACTACATGATAATTAACGTGAAATTATATAGATGAGCAGTTTGAGTATTTTGAACCCATAATTAAGATGCAAATTATCAACAATCTGGAGCATGCCACCAGGCAGTAACTCATATACAGTGGTCCCTGAAGACACATCATGTGTTTGGGCATGATTTGTTTGTGGCATGGGTTTATACCTAATTTGGGAACCTGTTAGAGAGCTGATGCTATGTCTCAGAGTGCCAATTTGGGTTCTGGATTAGCTGTGCTCAGTGCGCTGAGAAGTGCCCACTTGCACAGCCTAGTAGCATGACAAATGGCCCCATTCCTGTGAGAGAGGAGAATGGGACAGTTGTGTTGTGGTCTTAGTTGGTGCCTCTGCCCCCTGCCCCTGCCACACTGGGAGCCTGGCTGCAAGCTTTCTGTGGGAGGTTTTTGTTAGAGGGTGTACTGCTGTGGCAATAATAACAACAACCTACGCTTTGGAGCAGGGACCAGACTGACGGTAAAACCAAGTAAGTGAGGGAAGCGGGTCAGTCTGAAAGGCAGTGCTGTTCTGTGCAATTTAGCAGGATTGGGACCCTGCTGCTCCCAAGGGGGTAGATGCACCTAGTTTCTTTGTACCTGAGCTGGTTGGAGTCCGTTTCTTGATGAGTTCTAGCAATCCTAAGAATTAGGTCACGAAGAAGTAGAAATTTTCGTTGGTTTCTTCCTTGGCTCTGGATATATAAAAATGCTAATGATAACATGCAAAACCCAAATTTAAAAAACCAAACAACTCAGAAATCAGGTTTTCCTCAAGAAGACCCCTCCTTCTCTTCAAGAGGAGCACAGTCAGCTCCTTTGTTGGGTTTTTATTGGATTTTATGGTTGTTGTTATTCTTTGTAAGAACTATGAAAGTGGCATGGTCCCTAGTCCCCAAAATAGCCACTCTCTGACCCCCGTGCTAGATGGCATATCTCTGCCTGACCTTGAGATTGTTCCACGTGTCTCAGGCATGAGTCAGCCATCAGAACTCAGTGTTCTGGGAGCAAAACTGGGGGTTTAAGATCAAGCTCAGATCTATCTGCACAGCCAGCTGTTATTTTTAGAGACATGTCCTATCCCTGCCAAGGTACTAGGAGTTGAGGCTGCAAAGCAGTGAGACTTTCACTAGAGGGCAAGTGGTCTCCCATATTCTGTCTTCCCCTGAATCCTTCCCATCTACTGGTAATTGTAAGGTCCCATATGACTGTGTGAATGTTGGCAGCGGCCAAGGACAGCTCATCTTTGGAAAAGGCACTATGGTCTCTGTTAAACCAAGTAAGTGTTGGGGGATTTCAGAGACTAATCAATGAGTGCAACTAAAGTGCAATCCAGAGAGAATGAGAAGAAATGTAGCCGCCCTTCAGCCATGAGCCCACAGAGCTGCCCTGGTCCAGGCCCCTGGCTGTCCTCAGTTCAGACAGGCCTGGCCTCTGCTGGACACAGGGTTTCACAATGTGTAACAGGGCCCCCTCCCCAGGTTGGCGCTTCTCAGGAGCGATCGCCCACCTCACTGTGGTGAGTGAGCGACCTTCTCAGCAATGGTCTCCTGGAAGAGGGCCCAGGGAGACCCACAATCTGTGTGACTGCAGGGTGATGGGTGTTTAGACATTGGGTTTAATGGAGGAGAAGAGGCGAGGTCCCATGAGGAAGAGAGGGGTTTTTGTTTAGGGAAGGTGCACTGTGGAACTCAATGCCGGCTACGCGCTCCACTTTGGCCAAGGCACCTCAGTGCTGGTCACACCCGGTGAGTTCTTGTGGTTAATTCCTTATCCTTTCTGGAGAGCCATCCAAAGGGACCTGTTGAAACGCAGCTGAATTTAATTGCTTCGTTTAGCATGCGGTTGTTAACTATGTCGGATGTGTGAGTAAGATATGAATACATGTTTCCCTGGAGGCTGAATTTAGTTATCAGTCCTATGGACAGTTTGATAAATTGTATTAATACCATAGTCAGTGTTTCTTGAAGGTCCACAAAGCACGTTGAGGCTTTGGGGAAAAAGCAGAGATAAGAGGCAGAAAAGCTTGGGATAGAAACAGAAACAAACCAGTGAAAAGGGAGGCTACCAAGAGCAGCGTGTGGCCACAGAAGCGTGTCTTTAACAGATAAGCACTGAGGGGCTGGTTGCACTTATGCTGTGTCACCTGGTGGGATTGGAAAATCCGGCAGGTGGACTGAGGGCTTGTGTGAGGGGTGGGCAGCAGGAATTACAAGCTTCTAGTGGCTTTCCTCTGCTGAGAGAACAGTGGAACAATCCAACTTTCTCTGGTGTGAGGACGGCCCTCAATGGGTCATGTCAGTGGACAGCCCCCTCCTTCACTCCGGGGACAAAGGAGTTCCCCACACAGATTTCTCCCATCATCCAGCCTGGCTGAGTCCACTCTGCGGGAGGGACAGAGGACCCCTGTACCCTGGAAGCCTCCCTGTGGCCACTGGATTGCCTGTGATAAAGCAGGGTGTTTATCTGAGTTGTGAAGCTGTCAGGGAGAAGGGAGGAGAGATGTATTACAACAAGCAGTGTTGAAAATGTATACGCTATCTCCACCCTTGCAGAGTTCAGCGCTCTGGGATTTGGGTTTGGGCTTTTTCTGTTAGAATTATAGAAACCGAGGTGCTTTCCATGCAGGCACACTCTTTGCAGAAATGCCTGCCATCTCACACTTCACTGGTATTTTGTCAGCTACCCTCTGTGCCTGAACCGGGTGTGACAATAAGTAACCAGGTTGATTTGTTAACAAATAAGAGTTTGTACATTTAAATGAGTGGCCCAGTCAAGCCACTGACATACACTTCAGTCCCCCCACATACCCTACTGTGCTTTGCTCACCTCCTCCTTTGAATCTGCCCTCAAAGGGCCTGGAACATTCTTCCTGTAGCAGCCTTGATGGCTTTATCTTTTGAAGGCGAATTTTATTTTTATTAATAAGCAAAAAGCTTTTGGAGCCATGACTTATAAATAAAGGAGGGACTCAAAATAATTGCTGGTACTATCATGGTTCCAAAAAATGAGGTATGACTGTAAAATAAGGTCATTGTTATGACCTGTGGCCCATAAACTGATCCTAAAGGGAGTACTTTAAAGGGTTCAACCATCATTTAGATCTTTAAATCTTGACATGTTTGTTAAAACAGCCTCTTTACTTAATAAACACGCTTAAGATAAACATAGCCTGAGACTGAGGAAGTTTTGCAAGCCCAGACCTAACCAAAGCAAGAAGACTTCAATATGAACTGAGGTGTTATCCCAAGTAAATCCCTTTTAGAAAAACATGAGGGCAAAACCTTTCCATGGAAAAAGTGCATACGACATCTTGCTAATTGACTCCAAAGCTACTGTAAGGAAAGGGGAACCCTGTGTTGGTTTATGTAGAGCCACATAGCACTGTGACTCAGGAAACTACAAATACGTCTTTGGAGCGGGCACTAGGCTGCAGGTTTTAACAAGTGAGTATTACAGGGAAGACATTATTTTAAATGTTGTTGGTATCTGAGAGGCAAAGGTAACATAAGGGAAATACTTGCTGTAAACTATGGAAGCAAAAATAGCAGCTGCCTGAAGTGGCCATTCTGGGTCCCTCCACTCTGGACAGGAGGGATGAAGGAGAGCTTGGGGCTCACCAACATGAACTTACCACCAATTTCATAAGAATTATATTAATTACTAGAAAATATTTATTGGCTTAAGACTTTGAGAGATTCCTCTAAACACGGGAATTCTTTCCAAAATTGTACTCTCATTCCACATTTTTCACTTGCTTTTCCTACCCCTCTTTATGCCTTTCCCCCTCATCCAGTTCAATGCTTTATCTGGGCATTTGTGTTTTGAGAAACCATCATGTCCACTTCTTAGCCTGTGACTTAAGTAATTAAGTGAAAGATATTTCTCAGTCGTGTCCGACTCATGCGACCCCAAAGGCTGTAGCCCACCAGGCTCTTCTATGCATGGAATTCCCCAGGCAAGAATACTGGAGTGGGTAGCCATTCCCTTCTCCAGGGGATCTTCCTGACCCAGGGATCAAACCCAAGTCTCCTACATTACAGGCAGATTCTTTACTGTCTGAGTCATCAGGAAAGCAGGCTCTCTAAAACCTGGACCCTTTCTGTTCTCCAAATCTCTTTCCAGCTGTTCCCTTTCTCAAATGCTCTGCTCCAGGCAAACTGGACACCTGCTTCCCCTGAATGCTTACAATTGCCCACACCTGAACCTGGTGTCCATAAATCAGACTCCACGGACCCACCAATGAAAGCAGACTTG
The DNA here is from genome assembly GCF_002263795.3 of Bos taurus. Lineage (NCBI taxonomy): Eukaryota > Metazoa > Chordata > Mammalia > Artiodactyla > Bovidae > Bos > Bos taurus. Next base: position 22,314,804 of record NC_037337.1, on the reverse strand, counting down.
CAGACATGAAACAAATTGTTTCTCAGCCAGAAGACCCAGCACAAGTGTCACTAGACTTCATTTCACAGGACAACTTGAGAAACTATATCCCTTCTTCAAAATGACGGAGGCTTGGGTAAGCGATCCAACAGGCAAATAGCAAAGTAGGAAGGAAGGAGATGCTTCTGTAACAGGTGTGGAGAGGAGGGAAGACATTCTCTGGAGGAGAACAACACTGACTTAACCCAAGTAGGAATATATGGGCTGCAATATTTCCTGTATATTTCTTGTTTTCCCTCTGGAGGGGTCCATTCCGGCTTGTTTGTTGTTAAGCCCCTGGTCCCCACCGCGGTGCCCAGAGGTGGGGAAGGGTGAGGGGGACACTTTGCCCTATACTCAACAGTGGAAGTAAAAGGTAAAATCATTCTCAGATTTTCCTTCAAGCTACCTCAAAATTAAGAGAGGTTCAAAAGGATCACCTTGACAAAACAGGAGAAGCTACCTGTAAAAGAATGATTTTAGGTTAGTCCTTGGCGTGTGTTATCTCCCAGGAAAGGGACAGTAAGAAAGGAAAAGTCTTCACTAGGACAAAGATAGAAAGTAGTGAAAGTCCTTTTCCTGCTGATTGTCCAAGCTGGGGATGAAAGGTCTGGAGCTGGAGTCAAGGGTGAGCTCCAGCACTGACCAGTGCCTGCAACTGTCTCTAGTTTTTTGGAATGAGAACAAGGCAGGAATCCCCTTACACGTTCGAGAGCCTGGACATCAGAGCCAGGCTCCAGCATCCTGAAAGGGTGGACCAACGTGCCCACCCCTCTTGCTGGGTGGGCAGTGGCAGCTGCCCTCAGTCTCTACCATTGCGATGACAGCATCTCTGACTGCTTTTGCTTTGGTGCCATGGATAGGAACTGTTCCTACTTTGTCCAAATGAGTTATATGATCTTCAGAACCTCAGGAGAATTATTATCTAAAGCACCAGAGGATAGCTAGGATTTTGGCAGTCTGGGCTTTTGTGGGAAAGTATTCTGGGCTTTTGTGGGAAAATTCCTTCTTTAGAATAGTTAGAAAGAATAGCTAGCTTCCATTCATCCAATGTGGAAACAGTTCTGAACTCCAAGCTGGAGCTAGGATTCTGTGCCAGGTTATTACTGTGACAATTACTTAATATTCTCCATGCTCATGGTATCGCTTCTTCCAGAAGATCTTTAGGGAAAACTTAGTTCAGTTTCCAGGAGGTTTTTGCTGAGCTGAAGATCACTGTGTGAATAATAATGCAGGCAACATATTCACATTTGGAGGGGGAACAAGGTTAATGGTCAAACCTCGTGAGTATCTCTGCTGAATCCATAATGAATGTTCTGATTTCTAAAGGAAGCCATAGCACTGAACTTCATTTGAGGACTTTCTCCACCCAGTGTTTTTAAAGTTACTTCTAACCATTAATCCTAAGGATGATACAGCATACATATATGCCATATGTACTTGTGAAAACGGGCACATAGGTAATTCTCTGGAACAGAAACAAATAAGCTGGAGGATAACAGATTCTTTGTCCTTTTTGTCTTAACCATTTGCATCAGAGAGCCTGGGTTGAACTCAGGGACGGTTGAGCACTGGAGTGGGAGAACCTTCTCCAGCAACTTTGTGAGGATTTTGCCGTGTCTTGCTGGGCTGGTGAGAGGACAGCTTGGTCTGGAGGTTGGGGGATGAAATATGTAACCTCAGAACAGCCTTTGTGTCCCAACCATGCTGTAAACTGGCCACGATTATGAGCAGTCTTCCCCACTGCTTCTTTGGCCAGGATCCCAGCTGGAGGAGCACGCTGGCTAGATTTGGGGATTGAAAGGGATTTCCTGGTACACACTGGCCTGGTTGGTTTCTGTAAAGCTTTCCATGACTGTGTAATACTGGCAACAACCGTAAGCTGATTTGGGGACTGGGGACAAGTCTGGCAGTAAATCCAAGTGAGTCTTCAAATTAACTCTCTCAAACCTGTCTCTGTAGTTTGAAGTATCTGAGAAACTATCTCCTCTTTAGAGAGACAGTTTTAAATGTGCAGTAATGAGTAGTGTTCTTCTCTTGTCCACCCAAGCTGAGTCCTCGCCTACCTCTCAATCAAAATAACTAGATAGAACAGTTCAGATGTGCCTGGTGGGAAAGCAATTGGAGTGTTTGACTGTTGTCTTACAGAGCAAACAGGTGGCCCATTTCAAAATAGCCATCAGGAAGCATCAAAAGTTAGACGAGGTGAAACTACACGTCATGTATCACAGCCTCCTTAGTCTACACTATACCAACATCATCTCAGGCCATCAGTGAATTCTGTTAGCCTCCAGCCAAAGGTAACTCCAGTGCTGCTGGGAACTCTCAGAACTCAGGGCCTTCCCAGTGGCCTCCCTGGAGAGCATCTCCCTAGTATGGATTATCCAGCATGACTCAAACCTACCATGTGATTTCTGCATCTCTCAGTTCTCTTTGGCTCACAGTCTTATGGTAGATTTACTAGAAGCAACAGGGAAAGAAGTTGGTTTCATCCTAATTCTGGTCTCTTGAGGAGTTCTTCTCTCCAAGACTCTTCAGAAACATCTTAGGGACCACCCACCCTGCTCAGAATTGTGCCTTGTACAACCAGACTGGTTCCCAGCAGTGTTTGCTGTGGCTTTGGCTAGCTCCCAGGGAATTTCTGGAGCTCCAGGCTGGAGCTGTGGGGAGAGGAGCGGGGGTGATACAGTGAGCTCAGAGGATTTGGGAAAGACATCTTTGATAGAGGCGTTAATGAATTTCTAAATGAGCTTCTGTGTGTTAACTTGATAAGACTCTCCAGGGAGAAGGTCATCCTTACCTTTGCAACTCTAAATGTAAGTCATGGGTTGCAAGAAAAAATGGGAAATGTCAATTGCCATGCCAAAATGAAGGGAGAGGATATACGTATTGAACCAGTTTTAATGCTAAGTTTATGAAATGTAAGACTTTCAGGAGAACCTTCTCAGGGTACCTTTATTAAGATCGATGAGCTAACTATTTAGTCAGTGTTACGGGGATGCACACTTTAAAGGGGAACCCAGAATTTTTTTAAGGCCAATGAAAGGTTTAGCCACTATAGGTGAGTTTTGGAATCAAACTGCCTGGGTAAACCCTAACTCTGCTACTTGTTAGATGTGTGACTTCGGGCAGATAACCTAATCTCTTTATGCCTCATTTTTTCATCTGTTAAGTGGAAATAAGAACAGTACCTATATCACTGCATTGTTATGAGATTAAGAGAGTTAATACTGACCAAGGGCCTTGCATGCAGTGACACATAGTAAGTCTCCAATAAATATTAGTTATTATTACTAGATCAGGTTGCTGGAGGGAGGAAAGGATCTCCTTTTACAGTTTTTGTAAAGTAGAGCATTACAGTGTGACTCAGGAAACACAGGAAGACTCACCTTTGGGCAGGGGACAATGTTACAAGTAAAACCAGGTAGGTCTGATGTTCCGAACAGTCCAGAGTTACCCATTAAGCTCATTCTTTGGTTAATCTTCTCTGCCTTTTCAACTTATCAAAGACTCTTATTTTTTAGATTTCATCTTTCGTTAACACTAGTAAGGAGAATGTGGGTAAAGCTTGGCTGGTATGGTCTTTTCTAACTCACTTGGTTTCAGTTAGTGGTGAAAAAAGGAGCAAGACTTGAGGTAAGTTAGGTCTGGAATTTCTAGGCAAGACCAAGAGAATATAATTTGATGGGAGACATAAAAACATCAAATGTAAGAAGTGTACCAAAACTAAAGTTGATTTTACGCAATAATATACTGTAGTGAGAACCACCCCAGTAGCCACGAGAATTCTCTTAAGAATTGCCTTTCAAGGGGAAGATGGGTAACATGAAAATGATAAGTTTTTGTGTGAAAAAATGGGGAGGAAAAATGGGAGACTGTTGATAATTTGGATTTTTTTGTTAAGAAACATGGAAAAGAACATTTTTTCCATAGGATGGTTGGTAAAAGGCTATCATCAAGTAGGAGTCAAAAGAGTCAAAATGTGTATGGTATCCCCCGGGTGAACCTCACAGAGAAAGAGGAGGAAGAAAATGGCCCAGAGTAAAGTGTTTTTGTACTGGGCAGAAACACTGTGTTAACTTCTGGAGCAAACCAGCTTGTCTTTGGGACAGGAACAAGCCTCACCATCCTCCCCCGTAAGTTCTTTGCCACTTGAGAAAAAGCCCTTAATCTATAATGACCAGCTCTCACATCCCAGACACCTAATGAATTTCTAAATGAGCTTCCGTGTATTAACCTGATAAGACTCTCCAGGGAGAAGGTCACCCTTACTTTTGCAGCTCTAAATGTAAGACATGTTGTAAGAAAAAATGGGAAATGTCAATTGCGGTGCCAAAATGAAGAGAGTGGGTGTAAATATTGGGCCAGTTTTAATGTAAGTTTATAAAATGTAACCCTTTCGGGAGAACCATCGCAGGGCACATTTATTAGTTTGTGTCTGCACAGCACAATCATCCAGTTAATTTGATTAATGTCAGTAGCTGATCCAAATATTTAGGTATTTCCTTGAGAAACCTTTTTTGGGCTCAAAATGGCCTGAATTGACTGTCACATTACCTAAATAATTGCCAGATCTGTTTTACTTTGTGCTGTAGAGACTCAGCCTAATAAAAACAAATGCTGCTGTGTTTTTTCCCTCGTCTGTCTCGTCTCCACACAGCAAGTTTTCCTTCTATTCAACAGCAACTCTGCACACAAAGACACCCAGCAAGCCATTTGACTTACGGCTGCTGCTGTTTTGCATTTATATGACTCCTTTCCTTGGAAGAGATTAAGACACTTCATAGGAATTATTAGCTAAACAGATTGACAGCCTAATTAGAAAGAAAGAAACAGATTCAGAGGATCTTTTGTGGCTGCCTTTCCCGCCCCTTCGTGTAGAACATTTGGTCAGATGGTTCTGCGAAACAGAGTGAGAAGCCGGGGGCAGGGGGGCGGGGGGTGTGCGGGTGTCTCTGCAGCACACCCCTTCTTAGCTGCATACGAGAGGTTGTTACGAGAGGGAAAATAGCACTAAATATGTCAGGGTGACTGACAGAGCTGGGAACATGTTTTTCCTCTAGAACTCCTGTGTTCTCACAAAGCAGAGCAGGACGAATTTTGACATCAGCTGTTGCTCTGTGGGTCTACCCTTCTGTTTTCAGCCCCTTCCTTCTCCCACTCCTCTATCTAACTCCTTTCTCTCTCACACCTGAGTCTCATCCGCACCCCAGCACCAGCTCTACCACATACTAAAGAGGCTGCCAGCCTCTCTGGCCATCAGTGGTGTTGTCCTCAGCTCCATGAGTGACCCTCCAAAAGCTCAGGCATCTGAGGGAATCCTCCCAGCCGCCCCGGGTACCGAATGCCTGTATCTAGGCTGCAGCTGGGCCCGGGATGAGGGAGAGTCTCTGGAGGAAGGTCGGTCACAGAATCAGGACCACCATGGCCTTCGTGATGCGTGTGTCTGAGCCCCCTCCTCCCTGGAAAACTGTAGCTTCCACCTTGATTCCACATACGTGGCTCTGAAGGGTGGCAGGTTTTTGTAGTGGAGTCAGCCATGGTGGAACTTTGGGAATGTGCTGCATTTGGGGTCTGGCACTCAAGTGATCGTTATGCCTCGTAAGTATAAGCATCTCTTCTCATTTCTGTAGGTTAGTATGTCAATCAAATAAAGGAGTTATCCCCCCACCCCCATTTCCCAGCTAGTCTCTGATGGGATACGATTTCTGGATCTAGCCACACTGCTGGATTAAGGCGATCAAATTCATTTTCAGATATAACTTCAACTGATTTCCGTTAATGCTGTCAACAGCAAAGGGAAATTAGAACGTGGTGGGAACCTAATCTATGCTCATCACTGCTGTGGGAGGGCAATCATTTCTTCTTATCCCCCGGCAGTCAGACTTAGAATTCAGCAGACCTTTTCCAGGCCTGTCTTCTCTGGCAGATTAAGTGACTGTGTCCATTAACTTTCTTGAGGGAAAACATACAAGATAGATACATTCCCCTTCAGCTTTTCCTCAGAAAGCTTTTTGTTCGTTTTTTAGGCAGTACACTTTAGCTAACATATTCCCTCCTATTCGTGTTAATAATATCTTGGCTTAAACAAGCAATTTCCCCCCACATTATTCAAAATGCATTGCTGCGTGTAACCCACTGCCCTCTCACCAGCCCTTTTGCCTTCACAACATTCTCTGAGAAAGTAAACAGGATCACACATCATCACACATAATTTCACAGAGAGAGAAGCTGAAGCGCAGACAAGTTAAATAATTTAAGTCAAACCCAAAAAGTCAGAACTGGGATTACAGCCTGAGATTCTTTGTTTTCTTACGGTGAATTATCTTGAGCTGTCATCTCTGTGAATTGAAAACATAATAAGCACAGGCCGTAGGAATTCGCCGGGGATGGAACTTAACCAAAACAAAAACTGATTGTTTGATGATTGCATGGGTGTTTGAAATGTATGCCCAGATCTTCTTTGCCACTGGTGATTATTTGGTGTCAGAGATAGGGAGAAAGCAGAGGGGCCAGATGAGGGCAGAGCACCTTGCTAAGCTCAGGGGTTTTTGTAGGCCTTGGTATCACTGTGTCTCCAACAGGGACAAACTCATCTTTGGGGCTGGAACCAGATTACAAGTTTTTCCAAGTAAGTCGTAGAAACCAAGCAGAGATTTTGCAAAAATGTTTTGTATAAACAGTCAACTGGCTTTGGTTCATCCTCACGGTACTGTGGGCCACCCTTCCCAACACTGTGCTCTGTAGGGCTTTCCCCACTTCTGGCTGTCTGCTCCTCACTCCCCCGGGATACCATTTCTCACAGAGAAAGGGTTCTGTAAACCAAATCAGCTCAATCTGTGTGTGAATACCATGGTACTGACTAGAATCTTATCAGCAGTGAAAACAAGACAGTAGAAAATCAGATGCATCATGACTCCAGACAAATGATCTGTTTTTCTCGTTTGCATTTTTATTTAAAGTATCGGGGAAGGTGAAGCAAGTTCAGCTTCTCCCATTTAAAAACTGTTTATGAATTACTCTTCCCTTGTGTGCAGAGAGATCGAGATTGACTTTAGATGTTGAGTCATTTGATTTCATCATATGTGTCTGGAATCTATAATGGGCAAAGGAATCAAATGTAATTAAATGAGCAAATAATCTTCAATAGTCAATATTCCTACATTGCTTTATGTGCTTGGCTCTGGACTTTTATCTGGGACTTATCTCTAATAGGCTCCCCAGAAGGACAGTGAAGGTTTTTGTTAAGGTTTTTGTCTCTGTGTGGATGGCAACTATCAGTGGATCTGGGGCTCTGGGACCAAACTAATTATAAAGCCAGGTAAGTCTCAGAGATGTGACTGTAAGGGAGAAGAGACATGTTGAATAATACACGAGGCATAGCATGCAAATTACATTTTTAAGAACAATCCAACCTGCTGGAGAAAAGGCACTCGACCCAAAAGGGGTTTTCACTCCCAGCGAGAAGCAGTGTCAGCCACCAACTCTCTTGTTTGATCTGCTAGCTTCCAGAGTGAACAGTGCTTAACTCGCCCTCCAAGAGAGCAGAGTTGGGTTGTTACAAAGGTTGATTCCCTCTAAGATGGTTGGAATGCTTTCCCAAGGATATAACCAGTCTCACTTTGTCAAAAGAGAAGGCCAGAGAAAAGGCCAAGAGCCACAGTCAAAGGCCAAGAGATGAAAGCCGTGTTTGCCACTTCCCCAACATCCTTGTCTCTGGCTGCTATCTTGCATGGGGAAGCAGATGCTTGCAAAGCTTCTGGCCATTTGCTGGAGAACCCCCTGAGGTTCTGGACCTCAGCACAAGCCCCACAAGGATGTAGTGTAAAAGGTCATGTCAGGGCACCTGAAGGGTGTAAGGAGCCTAAAGGGACACCTGGCAAGTCAGTTCTCAAAGCAGTGGGACTCAGGAGTTCTTAGCCTGGGAAGACTAAGCCCATTCGCCTCCATCCTGCCATGCCCCTTCCTGTGGGTTGTTGTAAGGCACTGAAAGGCTGTGTGAATTATGGGGGTGCTGCCAACCAGCTCATCTTTGGGACTGGCACGCTGCTTTCTGTCAAGCCAAGTACGTGAGTAGTGGGATTCTGTGTCCCTGGGAAGCAAGTGGGAAGGAACAGCCACTCTTTGATGAAAGGGAAGGATGAAGGTAGATTTCTTACCCCCTCCATCATTCCTTATCTAGTCAGGCTCTCAAATGTCCTAATCTCCTCATAGCACCACAAAGTCAGAGAAGGGAAAATGGGCTAGTGTTAAGATAAATCCCAGAAAGAAAAACCCCTGAAAAATTCTCATCTAAATGTTACAGGCTTTCTGCTCAGTGAACTTGATTTCCAGGCCATTTATCAGCTCTGGTCCTGCCTTTATCTAGATAGATACAACCTCTCCTAGCCTGTTTATGCAGTTGTGTGTGAGCTGGTCCAAGCATCTTATTTTTCTTCCCAAAGAGACCTGAGAGCTATGGTTGGCGAGATGGCTAAGAAGGCAGACAAAACTGACCCACGGTAGGGGAGGCCAAAGACGAGGCTTAGGGTGGGCTGTGGTTGTTATTTAGACACCAAGTCATATCCAACTCTTTTGCAACCCCATGGACTGCAGCCCACAAGGCTCCTTTGTCCATGGGATTGCCCAGGCAAGAATGCTGAAGTGGGTTACCATTTCCTCCTCCTGGGAATCTTCCCAACCCAGGGATCAAATCCACGTCTCCTGCACTAGCAGGTAAATTCTTTACCCGTGAGCCACCAGGAAAGCCCTAGGATAGATTAGGTCAGTATCAAAATGGTAACCCATGGAACACCTTCCCCATATGTCCTGCATCTGTTTCCCTTTTCGTTTTCCCTAGAATACATCCTTTTGGCTTGTTCTGGACACTCACTGCTCCCAAGCTAAGAGGAGAGAAAATTAGTCCTTAATTCGCTCTTCAAATCTGAAGAAGCAACAAGTCACAGTTATGTTGAGGATGAGATCTAGTCTCGTCTCTCCAAGTTCAAAATCCTGTCACCAAGGCCCTGATCTGGTGTCACCGTCTTAGATGCTCACTCCTCTCTCTTCTCTTCAAGTCTCAGTGTATGTGTTAATATGTATGTTAAAACTCAGCCAGTGCTCAGCTTAGTGATAAAAGGGCTCTTGTGTGCCCTTATCCTTGTCTTTAGGATACAATCTTTCTTGTAACAGAAAATGTTCCCTTCTTTCATTTATTTCAGAACTGGACTTTCTTAAAGTGTAGTAGATGGTGTGTTATAACTCCCTTGCTCATCTGAAACATCATAAGAGTCCATGGTGGCACTTCTTTAGGAAAAGATAAGATGGTTTGTCACTTGTTACTCTTCCCTGGTGAAATATCTTCTTAGGCTGCCACATAGACACTATCGCATAGTGAGAAAGCTTGGAAATACCCTGATCAGTGAGTAGGGAACAGGACCATGGCATCTGGGTGAAGTCTGGACAAGAATTCAGACAGCTCTGAAGCTGGAAAACATTCCTGTGGGTATAGGAAGGCATCATCGTTCCAGACCTGTCTGTCTAGGGCTAGGCTCACACGTATGAGAAGAAGAGTTGTTAACAGATAAGTTGATTTGGCCATGGCAGATTGAAGCCTAACAATGAAAAAGGTCTTAAAAGCTCCTACATTGGGTCTTTTTTAAATAAAAATTATTTGCTTTTTGTAGCAGAACCAGTATTTTCTTCTTATCATAAAAGACCATCTTCCAGAAACACAGGGAAAAAAACATGGGGAATCCAATGCCCCTTCACTCCCGAGCCATGTGTGCAGCGGGGTTTCACTAGGGGTTTCAGTAAAAGCAGGAAATGCTGTGGGGACTGACAATTCCAGAATCTTCTTTGGAACTGGAACCCAGGTGGTGGTAAAGCCCAGTAAGTGGCCCTGTTCTATTTATACTTGACCAAACAAATAAATCCTGTGAAGTTAGTAGAGATTTAATTTAATATGTAGACAAATGTACCCTTTGAAAAATGACTTTCGCAAATGCATGAAACATTCATGGTTGTTGAGAATAGAGCAATAATGATAAATGGATACAGAATGAGACCAGCCCAAATTGCCTTTAATATGGTAGCTCAGCTCCTCTTTTTAAAGAGATACTGGAGTCATGAGTTATTTACAGCCACAGTATCTCTGAAACTATGCTCTGCAATGATTTGTGTGTTTACTGTAACGTTGCCCACAGAACTTGTCTTCCATTCTACTGAAAATGAGAATCTATCTCATTTTAAATGCTCCTCATGTGGATAAGGTAACTTCTTTGTTGCTCATGCCTGCATATGTATTTATTTCTAAAAGATCCAATATAAAACCCAAACATTACCCCAGTTTGACAAAGGTCCACATCTAGTCCTATACATGTCAAATTTCACTAAAAGCATAGCTTTACTGTTCAAATGCAATGGGAGAAAGAAACAACTGAGATAAATTGACGATCCCAGATGGCTTATTAACACCTGAAAGGGAATTCAGAGTGAAATAAAATGGCAGGCATGATGACAGCATTTTTATTTAATGATCAGTTCCTCCATGGGGAGTAAAAACTTTTTAAACATGCCTCACTGGGGAGGAGGGAAATAATGAATTCAGGAGCCTGGCATTCCTGGGGTGTACCTGGGATGTCAGTTTCTCCACAATACTTTTTGGAAACAAAGCGACTCATCCAAATGTCAAGTCAAAAAAGTAATAGTAAGAGGCAGGTGTTGTCAAGTTGACTGACTGAGTTATGAAACTCTACATTAGTTTATAATTGAAACTATGGACTGACCAACTGACCACAGAGCTTTGAAATAGAATGGCCTGATCTTTGAATGGTTTAACTGTGGGGAATGACCAAAGACAAAGAAACGAGCTAGAGGACTCCATAAGTTTGGTTTGCGCTGTGTGCTCTGCTACACTAAGTCACTTCAATCATGTCTGACTCTGCCACCCTGTGGACTGTAGCCTGCCAGGGTCCTCTGTCCATGGGATTTCCCAGGCAAGACTACCGGAGTGGGTTGCCGTGCCCATTTCCAGGGGATCTTCCTGACCCAGGGATCAAACTCACATCTCTCATGTCTCTTGTACTGGCAAGTGGGTTCTTTACCACCAGCACCACCTGGGAAGCCCAGGTTTGCTTTAGAGCTAGCAAATATGACCAATCCATGCGAATCCTTTTTAATAACTGTGATAAAGACACTTTGGGGGTCAGGTAGTCAATGAGGAGGAAACAGTGGGGTTTGTTTTTTTATGGGTCAAACAAGGATTCAATCAGGACTGGGGGTAATGCCATCCAGTGTCCATCTCTTAGTGGTAAGGAAACCATGGACTGTGAAAGAACAGCATTCCCTGAAAGGCTAGAGTCCTTCTGGGCCAAGGGATGACCCGCACTACCACTCATAGGGCAGGTCTATAATCAGTGTAGCAAACATATGCTTGACCTCAGGTAAGGTGTCTTCAGGGTGAGGTGGTACGGCCTCTCCAGAACAGAGCCCAGGATGAGGCGAGGGCTCTGTGAAACAGTTCTGTCTCAGGTGAAATTCAGATGTGTGTCTTGCGTAGCCCCTTCCTGCCCCCATCTTTCTTCAGACTCTGAGGAGTGGGCGTCTAGCTGGATAGCTGTCTGCTCAGTCATTTTTCACCTGCTGCCACAGAATTGTGTTAGATATCACAAAGGAATTCATTGAATTGTTGCTTTTATCATTCACTCTCAGTGTCAAATGAGGTCGTCCAATTTCCTCTCTGCATATTTGCAGCAAGCAGCATAAAATTGAAGCAAAACAACCAGGAGACACAGAGAAAGATACCTGAAGCGATAACGAGGCCTGTTTATTATAGTAGAAAGGAAAGTGTCCTGTGAAGGTGAGATAGCCATCAAGCTTTCCTAAAGAGTCACTGGGAGTTTTTGTTGTGGCCCCAATCACAGTGTGAACAAACCTCTGGCAAAATTGTCTTTGGAAGAGGGACTCAGCTTCATGTTCTCCCCAGTAAGTGCTGTTCATGTGATTTTCTGATATTGACTCCCATTGACTGAAAGTGGTTTGGTGTTGGGTGGGAAAAGCTTTGGCTCTAAGATATGTGGGTAGCCTCTAGTTCCTGAGTCCTTCTGCTCTACAGAGAGGCCCAGTCCTTGACCCTTCCACAGCCTAGTCAGATATCAAATTCTTTCCCTTCTAGAGCTTGAAAAGTTGCTGCCAGTGCTTTTGGTGCTTAAATATTAATTATCCTTTCCATGGTTTATACATGCAAAGATTCAAAAATTGTGAAACTTTGTCAAGGGTCATTTTCAAGTTTCCCCTCCCCCACCCAGGCTGCTTCCCACCCCCTCATGGACTTTGGACACATCATTAAATCCAGGATGATTTCTGACTTCAACAAAGTGGCTTTGGAAATGACCCCAGCCTATCTATGACTCCTCCTCTTCCATTCTTCATAAAAGACCCACTTTCTCTGTTCAGCCTCTGCTAAAATTCCTGGCTCTGGTGCCCCACGCCTTCGCATTTCCTTTGTTCCAGGGATGAGTAGGAGATAACTTTTGTAAGAGCTACTTTAATGCCAGAGGCAACAAAGATGGTGTGTCAGCCAAGAACAACATCTTGTGTTGAGCCTTCTCACCCTGTGCCATTTTCCAAATCCTTTTCTTCATTTAGGTAAAGCAGCCACTCCTATTTATTCCTAGCACAGCAAAGAGTTCATTATGAGGCCAGAGACAAGGGTTTCCTTTGGAATATATTTCACAGGCTAACAATAAGCTGGAAGTTTGCAGATAGTTCACAAATGCATTCTCAGGCCACAACTCCATGTATGGAAGCCAGTATGGGCTTCCAGGGAGAAGGAAGCAAAGATGTGCTAAGGGAAAACAAAAGCTATGGTTTAGTGGGGGAGATTTCTGGATGATTCCACCCAGGGAAAAAAATTAACATGAAGAAACACTCAGAAAATCCCCAAGGCCAGGCATTCAGAGTTTTTGTGATGAAGGCAATCACTGTGGGGATTCAGGAAACAGGCAACTTGTCTTTGGAAAAGGCACAAGACTTGCTGTGACTCCAAGTAAGTGTCCCTGGCCATCCCTGATTTTGATCAGCAATAGCATCTATGCTTACATGATTATTTTCGGTGAACCTATGAATGCTTTTTTTCCCCAGGAAAAGTCTAGTAGGAGCTGGGAAGTTAGTACTTGACAGGAAGATGAACAGGTTACTCTGACATAATTCAAAAGCCAACCAGACAATCAGGGGCAAGCCTCATACCTCACCGCGGCCTCAGCCTGTCCAACTGGCTCTGGCCACATATCCTGCCCAGTTCTCTCCCCTGATATCAGGAGCCCAAAACTCTAGGAGCTTTTCTGAGATCTAAGAGCCACTTTTAAATATATTGTGGGTTTCTGTCTAATGTTGTTATTCATTTTAATTTGCCTAAATAATATATGAAATTTTCTCATTATAAAAGCAATCCAAATCACAGATAAAGCCAATATTCACCCTGACCTCCTATTCCTTCAGTATCAGTTTCCTCCCCAAAGGTGACCCTTGGGACTGATTAGGTGAGTTGTGATGAGTTTCTCCTTGGAGAATGACATGAAATCTCCTGTCTTCAGTGAAGGCAACTCAAGACATAAAGAACTCAGACTGCAGTTTGCAGATTTCAATTAGATATAAGGAACGATTATATCCTTGAATGCAAAGGCTATTGGCAAAAGAGAGTTACCTTCCTAGGAGCTCTTGAAGAATACATTGGTCTTTGGTCCTTGGCTGAAGACAGGAAGATGGACCAGGTGACCTCTGAAATCCAGCCAGGTCTCTGTAGGACTCAGGGATGGTCCACCTGGCGGCAAGGGTCTATAACAGCCCTTCTCTTCGGCCTGTCCTCTGGTTGGTGTTTCAGCCTGAGCTTTTGTCAGCAGTGCTCCTATACTGTGCATGGTTTGGTTTTTCTCAGCATCTGTGGGGTTTTTGCAAAGAAAGGAAACTCTGTGCCTACTCTGGGACTGGGAGTTACCAACTCACCTTCGGGAAGGGCACCAAACTCTTGGTCACACCAAGTAAGTTCTTCTTTCTGGCTAATTATTCTTCCCAAGATGCCTGCCTTCCATCATGCAGAAGCTGTCAAAACACAGGTGGTGTTTTCTTTGCTTGGTTTGTGTTGGGTGGTTCATGATACCAGTTGGAAAGCAAGGTTATTAATGCACATATCCTCTGGGGCATTGTACTTGGCTTTTAAGATCCATGTAGTTTCTCCCAGAGAAAATATGTGAACCTCCACAAAGAGGAAGGCCCAGGGAAAGCCGAGGGGGACGGGGGAGGCAGGAATTGGATGAAAACAGATAAAGGGCTTGCAGAAACAACAAACAAGAGGCGATCCCAGGAGGCCACGCAGTAGCCACCTTGAGCAAACTTCCCAGGAGTTGCTCCTGCCAAGGCCCTTTCTCTCAAGGAAAATTACAGCAAATAGAATTGGACTGGGAAGTTGCTAGTTATTAGTATTCATCCCACATTCTAACCTAATTACAAGGAGATTGTTTTGGCCATGGGCAGTCATTTCAGGTTTTGTTTTCCTGCTTGCCTCCTCCACCTCCACCTGTCTTCCTAGAGGCCCAAGTCAAGGTTATTGCAATAGCACTGAACACTGTGTAACACCGGTACAGGCAAATTAACCTTTGGGGACGGGACTGCGCTCACTGTGAAGCCGAGTAAGTTGTGTTCTTCTTTGGCTGTGCCTTCAGGGGCAATCAATCAAATCGTTAGTTTGAAAAATACTTTAATCCTGTGCATCTGCTTGGGCTCTTTATTAATGTTCTTTCCCCAGGCCAAAGAGAGTTGGTTTCTTTCTCTGCTTTAAAATGAGATGTGCATGTACACATGTGCTCATGCACACACACACACACACACACGCTCTGGCTCATGGTGAGGGGCTTTCAGGAGCATAGACTGCATTTTCAAAGAAATCGAGATATAAACAATAACTGAGCCAATGAGAAAGTCAGGAAGAACATCCAGAGAAAATGCCCCACCCCGGTCTGGCTTCTCTGCACGTTCTCAGCCAAATAGGGGGCTTTGGCTCTGTCTGATGGTCTAGGGCAAGGAATTCCTCAGCTTCTCTCTGTAATGAATTCTAAAATGTAGCAGCCTTTGCTGCCAGAAATAAAGTACAACTGACTTTGATTACCCATGGGTGCACTGCGATTTAACTCTCTGAAAAGAACCTCTAGAACTTTAGACATCTAGTTTGAGAATAAAATGCCTACAGTTAAATATGAAATTCAGCACTGAATCTCTTTCTGCAGCATCTCTGAGATGCCATGTGTCCCTCAGGACACGAATCAAATGATTAGGAATTAGGCGTTATAGTCTGAGCTTTGGAGACAGAAAAACCTAAATTCAAGTTCTGGCTCCATTACTTTACCAGCTGTGTGATCCTGGACAAATTAATGAACCTCTCTGAGCCTCAGTTTCCTCATCCATAAGATGAGGATAAAAATATCTCTACCTTATTATGCTATTGAAAGGATCAAATAAAATAACAGCTAAAATATTTAGCATAGTGCCAAAATATGGAAAGAGCTCATTAAACCCTAGCTATTAATAATAATGATAAACACCATCTCCAACACACAGTAACACTTTTGTTTCACCCCTCAGGCTCTTCTGTCAAGGCTCTGTCATGCATCAGGAGAAGAGCTGGCAGGAGGGGAGGGTGGAGAATGTCAGCCTGCTCTATGAAATTCTTCACCTGGGATTGGAAAGTGTCTAAAGGGAAATAGAAAGAACCCTGGCTAATTTAAATACAAAATCATCCAAATGTCAGAGGCAGGGGAGAGATTTCTGCAGAGAGCTGCATGGCCCGAGCTCCCGAGGCTACACAATAGCCCCTTAGAGCAGGGATGCGGCTCACAGTGTCCTAAGGTGATGGCTGTAGCAGCTGAACCTAGCACCATCCTCTCAGCAAGCTGACCCCAGCACAGCTCCCTCCCAGACATGAGCTCCCCATGCGGAGGGCCAGGGACAGAGGATGGCAGCTTCACAGGGAAGAGCTACTTGCCCCCAGATTGCATCTCTGCTCCTCTAGGTAGTAATGCTCATGAGAGATATGATGCCTGAAGATAGCCTCTAAATGAAACTCTCAGACCCAGGGATGGAGAATCGGGAGTCTATAGAGGCAAACTGGGCCAGTTAGTATTGAAGAAAAGGGATGAAGGGTAAAGTGGGAACCTAGTCATAGCTAAACCTGGGAGAGGACGCATTAAACAAAAGCTGGAGGTGCTGTGTTGCCCAGCTCCCTGCCTGACCCCGCCCTGGGACTCAAACTCAGGACATGGCTAATACTGCAAGAGGAAGGGAGTTAGGTTAGTGGTAAAACCGTCCTAATAGGTTTGTGAACAGTGAAAATGAGCTGTCAGGAGTAGTTGCCAGGGCACTTTCTCTGGAGGGTTTTTGAAAAGAGATAGACACCCTCCTCTCAGGGCTGACTGAAGCGCAGCCCTGCCTGGAGGCACGAGGAGAAAGAGACACTCTCTAAGCCTCTTCCCAGCCCTGGAGCTGCTCTGTGAAAAAAATTCTGGCTCATTAACACAGAGCTGCCTCCCTCAGGGCACCAGGGTTGCTGGGTTAAGTTTGGGAACCCTTGCTTGTTGTGTCCCAAACTCCCTTTGTACTCAGACTCAACAGGATAAGCATCCTAAAGCTACAAACACAGAGTCTGGGTCACGGGTCATTGGAGGTGTTGAGATATGTGAGTTGGGGGTGGGGAGTGGGCTCTGGGTGGCTCTGAGGGCTTTTTGTAAAGCCCAGGGGCACTGTGGGAATAACTATGGCCAGGGTTTGATCTTCAGTGGAGGAACCAGACTGTCTGTGCAGCCCCGTAAGTATGGAGAGGTGGGAGCAGAAACCAGCCTGTGCTTGAGGCCTGGGTCCATTGTGACGTTGGAGCCAGGATGGAAAAGAGAGTAAGGAATGAGAGGGATGTTTATTCAGGGAGGAAGATCGCAGGACTGTGTGAATAATACTGGGGAAATTACACGGGAGGTTTCCCTTCTCAGGAGGGCTTTGTCAGGGGAGAGCTGAGTTGGCAGGTTTTTGATGCTGAGATAATCACTGTGGGGAAGGACAAGGCTTCTCCCTCGTCTTTGGGAAGGGGACAAGGCTGCTTGTCAAGCCGAGTAAGTGGCATCCAATTTGACTTGTACTCTGAATATGATAATCTCCAAGAGAAGACCTGCTCTCTTTCCCACAGGGTCTCCTTGGGCCAGAAAGACATTCTAGAGGCTGAGCAGACCAAGGCCCGGAGCCTGGTCATCTTCCTTGTCTTTAAAGGAGCTCTGGGAGGTGCAGGGGGGAGGAACTCACCAGGACCCCACCGACAGCCCAGACTTGGGGTCCGTCCACGCTGTCAACCTTCCAATAAGTAAAAGCGTCTGATGGCAAGTCTTCCTCAGGAGGAGATGCCAGTAGAGTTATGCCCATTTCATACACTTAAAAACTGAGGCCTCTCAGAGACTGACATATTCTAACAGGAACGGAACTCAGGGAGAACAGTTTTTCTGGTAGACGGTTGGATTTGAAACAGAAGGTTATTTAAATGAGAGGGTAGCTGTGGTAACCAGCTTTCACCTGAGCTCCAGGTGCTGAGCACTGGGTAGGGTTTTAGGTAAACTCCTACCTAGACCATGGGGTTTTATCACTGCAGAGCCCAGTCTTCCCTAAGCCTGGTCTTCATTAACCCAAGCAGCGCTAC
Organism: Bos taurus; assembly: GCF_002263795.3. NCBI lineage: Eukaryota > Metazoa > Chordata > Mammalia > Artiodactyla > Bovidae > Bos > Bos taurus. Next base: position 22,297,079 of record NC_037337.1, on the reverse strand, counting down.
TCCCTGGCCCTGCAGCCTTGGAAGTGCAGCTCCTGGCAACATCATTCTTGGTGTCTTATAATAAGAGAAATTAGAAGAGAAGCAAGGGAAAAGCTTATATCTCGGATCATGCAGTTCCCTCATTTTGTAGCAAGATTGTTTCCCCACGAGCCATTTGTCTTCATTTAGCGGCTGTCTTCTCTGGGGAAGCCATTTTGTAGAGGTGTTTGTCACAGTGTGACAACTGACGGCTGGGGGAAATTGAATTTTGGAGCGGGGACCCGGGTTGTGGTCACCCCAGGTAAGCCTGATTCCCTGGAGCCTCAGCTGTCCTTAATCCTAACCCGTGTGCCAAGTATTTCTAGCTGAGATCATGAGAGACATATTTGAAAGGAAGCCATTTTGCTGAACAGCAGTACCCAGAGCCATTAAGCAAAAGTGAGAGACCAGTTTGGTGTTAAACAGTAACATTTTTGGAAAAACAGGAATCCTCATTATTCCCTATCAGTCCCCTGTGTAGGTACCTGATTTCCCTTATAAGGAAAGAACTTACAGGAGAATGTAGAGCCGTGATTCACACCATGGTGTGGGAGAGATGGGCTGTGGATTCTGGAGGGTTAGGATTAGAAATGTGTTCAGGAAGATTGGATGTGTTTTTGACAGGCTGTATAACACTGTGTGAATTATAACCAGGGAGGAAAGCTTATCTTCGGACAGGGAACCGAGTTATCTGTGAAGCCCAGTAAGTATAAATGTGTATCCCTGGATTAAGCAATGTCTATGGATTAAAGGCTGATTTAGACCCAATTATACACTATCGGAAGAATGTTTAGAAAGTGTGAATGAGCGTCAGATAGAAGGACAAAAGTCCCCTGGCTAGGATCTGACATCTGTGTGCAAAATGGGCCATGTAGGGGAGTGTCTGGGAATTGTTCCCAGAATATATTTGGTGAGACAGTGATATGTGACTGATTACTTGAGGTGCTGACTAGGATCTGTGGCCCTAGATTTGTACCATCATCAGTGACAAGACTTCTTCCTTTCCAAGCCTCTAAGGCACTATTCTTTTTGGCTAAGATTATGTCAATTTATAGAAGGAACCTTGTAAATACTGATCATTGACCAAAATAACTGTGATTCGCCTCTCCCAAGGTCTAAAAATCACTTTTAAAACAAAGTTTATTCATGAGTACTGTTGGGACAATTTCTGTTTCTGAGAATTTAGGCCAAAAATGTGTATAGCATAGCCTTGTGGAGCGGAGAGAACCCTTAAAAATCATCTTTTCTGACTGTCCACATATAAGGAAACTGAGGCCCAGGGAAGAGACAGATCATGGCCCCACAACCACTCTATGGTTGAGCTCAGGCTAGAACTTAAGTCCCTATCATTAATTCTCCTGGATAGGGCAATCTCCTGGTGGTGTAACCCAGAGATACTCAGAGCAGTGGAGAAATATTCTCTGTCCTGGCTTTGTGAGTCTTCTTGGATGAAAAGATGTAAATACTGGTTTGACCTATGAAATCAGAGAGCGCTTATCCTCTCTATATATTAAAAGCGTATGTTTGATGCCTAGAACTCTGTAGTAGAAAGTGAGAAGCAAAGGTTCCCTAAAAGAAGGTGAGATTTTTAAAGACAAAAAAGGCTTTCTTTATGATTTGTAGATAGGCAGTTTGGTTACTCCAGATCAAACCTAGTTTGACAGTCCTAATTTTCAAAGTAATCGCCAGCCCTTCACTCTGTGCTCCGGCCAACCTGGCCCGTTGGCTCCTGGTTTTTGTTGTTGGGCTTATCACAGTGCTTCCTCTAGTTCAGGCTGGCAACTGACCTTTGGATCTGGGACCCAACTGACTGTTGTACCTGGTAGGCCATCACATTTAAGTAATATTTTCATGAATGTATTAATCTATAAATGTATAGTGTATATTTATGTAACATAATAGGCCTGCAGGTGGGGTGGGGAGAGAAACTAACAACACATACTTTAAAAGGTAAATAAGAAGAGACTTATTTATCAAAGACCAAAGAGAAAGAAGCCTTTCTGCCAAGTTTGGAATAAGAGTTGGTGAAAATGAGTAGAAAAGAAGCTGCCCTAACCTAGAAGAGCAACAGATTTCATAATGGGAACCTCTGTTTCTCATAATATTTTCACTAGAACAGGTGAAATGCTACAAGATGGTTTTAACAGAAATTATCTTAAACCAAGTCTAGTTGGCCAGCTATGTTGCTAGCCCATCCTGGCTTATTTCTACATAAGTCCTTAAACACAAAAGTGTCTATTTAAGATATTTAAATGAAGCTCTATTTCTATAGCTTTCTCATGCCCTTCCAGCGAAGCATTCTTGTAACACACTGCTTATCATTTCTACAAGTAAGAACAAGTAAGCCCTTTGCCCTCCCAAACTGTATAAGTATTATAATTACTTGCCTTAGACTGAAGTCACCTCTATTTTATTTCTCATAACTGTGTTCATTTGTTGAGATTTGTTTAAATCCAAACAGTGTGGGCGTCTAACTGTTGGCACTGAGGTTTCCTTTCTCTTGAAAGTGTCAGCAAAATATTTTGCCCATAAATAATGTTTCATCTAGACTTGCAAATGACAGCCAAGTCTGCGGCCTCTTTTTTTCCTCCCCCTTCCTAAAGGGAATATGCAGGCAGAGAGCAGGAAAAAAAAAAAAGCCAAAACCTACAGTTTCATTGTGGGGGCTGGGCGGGGGCTGTTAAAGTACATTTGGTTATATAATGGAGGTACTTTGACCGATAGGACGCAGTGATCTTGTTTGATCATATACACAGACACTGCTAGCTTGCGGGTGTGGTTCAGGGTGTCCTTGAAAAGAAGCTCAGGTCAGGTTGCCAAGCATGACACAGACCCAGGTCCAACTCAGGGAGAGAAGCTCCTGGATAGCCCTGGAACTAAAGGCAGAATCAGGATTCTCCTTACAATCTAGTCTATCTGAGGAGAACTTCCATTTATAATTAGGAAGAGAGAAGGGTAAAGAGCATTTATTTGCAGAGTCCTTATTTCAAATATTGTGTGTATGGAGCACAGAAGACGCAAGAATGAGCCCAAGCAGGAAACGAAAGAAAAGAAATCAATAAAACCACTGAAGAAAATCAGATGCCCTTAACTTGCCTGTCTTTGATAATGAATGTGCCTTCTTCATTCATTCCTCACTTGGGTTTGTGAATTTTCTAGGAAAGTAGCAAAAGAAAAAGAAAACTGGTGGCATTGGGTTAGTCTTGGCCTAGCTTGGTTAGTTATCTCTGGATAGCACACCTTCCTTTTAGAACGTCCAGGAGACTTTTTGTAATGGTAGTAAACATGGTGTATAACACCAACAGATTTTACTTCGGATCTGGGACAAAACTCAGAGTAAAGCCAAGTAAGTGACAGTTGTCTATAAGAAAAAGTCACCAGCATATTATCCTAAATTCCTCTTACCAGTCTGTATTGATTTTGAGTTCTTTTATTTTGTTTTTTGGCCCTTGTTCATACATCCCTTAAACAGATATAAAATGTAGTAAACAAATCCTATGATTCAGCAAACATTTTGAAACTGCCAACCATACTCTTGGGATGATATCCCATATAAGGAAAATTCTCAGATTTTAACTGTAGTTGCTTTTATTATTAGTTGGCTCAAAAAAAAAAAAAAACTATTTGGACATAATTTAAAAAGACTATGAATATCCAGGACCTCAGAAAGGAGATATTACAAATTAAAATTTTATTAAATTAAAATTATATAATTATATTAATAATAAATAATCTAATAGCTATATTTACTGAGCACTTGCTATGGTGCAAATGCCTCTCATGCTTTAACTCACTTAATCTTCCTCACAATCCTGTGAAATAGTTGTTGCCATCCCCATTTCACAGATGAGGAAACTGTGAAAGTGAAAAATAAAACAAGAGGTTAAAATAGTTACCAGAGGGCTCTACACAGGGGAGGCCTCAGGGCAGCCTGCCCGTCCCCGCAGCCCACTCTCTTATCCAAGGCAGGGTTTGCGTAGGAAGACGTAGCACTGTGACTCTAAATAACTACAAGCTCACCTTTGGATCAGGAACCACAGTAACTGTGAGAGCAAGTAAGTAAAAAGGAAGAAACAAGAATAACTTTAAAACAAAATGGTGGGCACAATTACAAGCAATCCCACCTGGGGAGCACAGTGGTCAGTAATGAAATTCGAAAAAGCTTTCCGGGTTTGCATTAGGACAAAACCTGCCTGCCTCAGGGTCGCCCTCACATCCTCCTCCATCCCAAATGGCTCTCCTCCTCAGGAGCACCTTCACAAGGATAAATGTGTCAAGAGCATTGGCTTTAACGTCAGATGAAAACCAAGCTAGCTATCTGGAATTCTCTCAGATTCCTAAAAACAGTAAGAGAGGATGTCAGTGGGCTATACTAAGATGAGATATAACACTTTTCAAATATTTGAAGGACTGCCATTTAGACAAGGGAAGGGGTGAGGACAGGAGGCAAAATCAAAACCAGTGGATGAAAGGAGATGTGTCTCGGCCTTCTGTGGGACCTTTCTGAACAAGGCCTGCGGTGGAAAGGCTGCTTTGTGAAGTGTGCGACCCTTCTTCCTTGGAGACCTTCACACTGGGTCCTGTAGCTGACTATCTGATGTTGTAGAAGGGGTTTCTGTGCCATTTTAGATATTGGACTGAATCATCTCTGGGCTCCCTTTCAACTCTAAGTGCTAAGATCTCATGACTCCAGCCTAGAGGATGAAAAGGTGAGCTCAGACGTGTTTCTTCTATTTTTATTATCTTGATAGTCAAAGAAATATGTCATTGAATTATTCATGAGCTAAAGCCTATTTGGGCTTTTTATACCTAAGAGATGGTGGGATATGATTCCCCAGTGCCATAAATGGGAAAATAAAGAGTGGTATTAGGAAGGAAAAAAGAGGAAAAGAAAATGCCTGGAGGGACAACCAGAGGTCGAAGGAGGGGAATGGGGTGATTCTGCAAAGGACTGCAAAGGACAGTCTATCAGAGTTTTCGCAAGTTCACCTTTGGAAAAGGATCCAAACACAATGACAATCCAACTAAGTGAACTGTCTTTTATACGGGGAAATAGGGCCCGGGAAGCCAAGTTCCTTCCAATTTAAACACTCTCAAAAGGACGTGTAATTGCTTTCTGATGGGAGGGTGCCTCTGCAGGTGGGAATGCTATTGTTAGCACAGACCATTTGTCCCCTGAGAGATAGCCTCTGAGATCTGACTGTCCCACTCAGACTGTCAACTGCACAAGGAAAGACTTAAAGCCACTTAAAGAGGATGAAGGTGGATTTTCAACCCTGGCCCCCAGGGCAGGAGAGAGAGGGGTGGGGAACATTAGGAGCAGGTTCATGTAAAGGGGGCCGGCACTGTGTCAATAGAGGCTCAAGTCTGGGGAGGTTCTACTTTGGAAGAGGAACCCGGCTAACTGTACAGCCTGGTGAGTGGGTTGTTATCTAGTCCAGGGAAACATTTCTATGAAGAAACTGAAAAGCGAGATGAATGAATGCCCTTAGTTCTAAAACTAAGGGAATATGTGTATTGCTGTTCCTGGAGGACACTCCTTCCTAGGTAGACTGGGATGGGGAAGTAGAAGAAAGATCAGGATCACCTAGGATCCCTTTCAGGAGCCCGAGACTCTGAGAGGAGGCTGTGTTTGTCCCCACTAAAGGCAAAGGAGAAGGGCGTTCCCACTGGAGTGTGTGAGGCACCCCAAAACCCCCACTCCAGTCTACACCCAACACTTGGTTGGATGTGCCAGACTGAGGTACAGGGTTGCCAGGGTTATTTTTCTGGAGTCCAGAGGCCCTATCAACTTCTTTCTTATCATGAATGACCTCTCCATAGTATTCTGTCAACTTTCCCCAGGAAGCCGCCTCCCTCTTCCTTAGTAGAAGCCTCCCCATTGAATGGGCTCTAGAATAACTGGAGGGAGTTAGGATCTGCAACTTGGACCAAGGAAAGAAAAGCTGATCACAGTGTACAGCAGCTCAGAGGGCCTGAGTAGACCCAAAACAATATCCTTCTTCTCTTCGGGGTCTTCCCAGGGCACTAAATTGAATATAAAGAGACTCAGTGTACATGCCTATGTATGGGTGGGTTCATTAAGCTGTATGTATGAACAGCCTGATCCCAGAAGTCTTACAGAGCTTATAGGACTTCCTGTTCTCAGGTTCCTTTGTGGGTTACAAATGGTCAAATGGGCCCCTGAGTGAGGCTTTGTTGACAGCTATTATTCTCACTCACAGATCCAGGTCCAAACAGCCAAAGCAGAGAAGTAAGTTAATATATGAAAGAATGAGACCCAAGTATGTGCCACAGACAAGCATTCCAGCTCTACAAAATGGGCACAGTGCTGGGAGCCAGGATTACCCTAACCATCACAAGCCCTCCACTTTGCCCCAGCCACAGGACAGGGGTCAGGCATCTAAAGAGTGTGATTTCTTTGGTCCCTGTGGTTTTTGCTGGGCCTTAAATCACTGTGTGACCACCACTGCAGGGACCAAGCTAACCTTTGGAGAAGGAACCAGGCTGATAGTCAAGCTGAGTGAGTACCGGTACCTGAGCCAAAATTCTGTTTCCAACATTGAAGCAGGAACCTAGTCATCAATTTTAGATTGAGTGTGTTATGCGGGCCCACATAAATCTGTCTCAAACTTGCCTTAAAATTGTGTAGTGTTGCTCTTATGCATAAGCATATAGGGATGCACAAATTCAGTGTGGAGAAAAATAGCACTATATTGATATTTTCTAGGATCTGTCTTCTTAAGAAAAGGAAAATAGTTAAGGCCCTTTCCTTATTTCTTCACATCTTTGTCCCACAACGTAGAAGAAAAAGGAAAGCAATGATTCTCTCAATTCAGAGTGGTTAAAGGATTCGAACGTGCTCACAATAGCAGGGCCAGCACCTACATGTTCTAAGGTGCAATATATTGCTGTCTGTACCAGGCTGCACCCCCTATAACCATCACTCTGATTTATCTCCTCTGGCCCTCATTTTTCCCAATTAATGCAACTGAAATATTTGTAACTCTTATCTCCTGGCTCACAGAAAGCATGTGAGGATTAAAAGGACATTACTCTGAAAAAGTTGAGCTGGAGGTTTATTTAGAGAGGTCCTGTTTTGTTTTGTTTTTTTCTAAGGGAGGAAATGGATATTGTTTTTGTTGTTGATGATATTGCCTTTTTCATTAGGGAAGAGAAAAAGGAAGGAAGAGATCCTTGAAAGCCATGGTGATATGATCAATACATGAACATGTACAAAAAATCATTAAGGCATTCAGTGAAGTGAGTGAAGTCGCTCAGTCATGTCTGACTCTTTGTGACCCCATGGACAGTAGCCTACCAGGCTCCGGGTCCATGGGATTTTCCAGGCAAGAATACTGGAGTGGGTTGCCATTTCCTTCTCCAGGGGATCTTCCCAACCCAGGGATTGAACCCGGGTCTCCTGCATTGCAGGCAGATTCTTTACCAACTGAGCCACTAGGTATTCAACTCGGGGCCAAAAGACAGTGGATCTGGCTCAGTCACTCACCAGCCACGTGCCCATGGGAAGCCTTGTAAGCCTCAGTTCATCTACAACATGGAGATTATGATTCTAGCTCTGCCTAGCTCAAAGGATTTTGTAAGAATCAAGAGAGATAATGTATGTGAAATCTCTTTGAAAAGTATGGGCAGTCAGATGATTCATGAATTTTTTGAGAGTCAGATTTTATGAAAAATTCCATTTGAGGATAAACTTGGAAATCAAAAAGCTTCATGGATCTTGGCTATGGCAGAGAAAGGGTTGAACGCGAATATAAGGTGAACCTTTCCAGCCCTGAGAAACCAGAACATGAGAATTGGGAACTGAGACTGTCCCTGGAGACCATCAAGACCTGAGATCACTTGGGAGAGAAATGAGTGAGGTTGTGAGCGTGTAGGAAATGGTTTCGGAGGTTTCCTACCATGCCGAAGAATGTATGACTTTAAGACTTTTCTTGAGTTTACCTAAATATGTGTTTAGTGTTGGACTGCGTATCAACCAAGTGAGGGATCCTGGGAGAATTCCTGTGCTTGTAAATGAAGCTCACTTTGGTTTTTGTGGTGAAGTAGATCACTGTGGGGTTTTCAAGTGGCCAGAAGTTGGTTTTTGGAAGTGGGACCATGTTAAAGGTGAATCTTAGTAAGTATTGAATTTTGAAATCTATTAGTTACTGAGACATGTAACAGACTTTTTTGTAAATCTAAGGGGACTGCCAAATGTTTCCAGTTTATTCAGATTTAGTGGAGAACAGAGTTCTTCCCACGTCCTCTCCATCCTAAGTGTAAAAGCTCATTTTGTTAGGTAATGGTTTGCATTGTTGGACAGTTTAATAGAGAACCAGAATGGCAGAAGTCTCCCCATCTCAGTGGTCAGCCCCATCAGAGAAGTCATCTGAGAAACACTCTGAGAGGCTAATATCTTCTCTTCCAGCGGTCCTCCTCTTACAACCTTAATGCACTCAACAACCATTGCCACAGTTCCCAATTCCTGTAATGTCCCAAAGTCACTTTGGAAGAACCTCAGTCTCATTTTATCTTTCCTAAGCAGGAATGAGGTATGAGGTGGAACTGTATCTAGTATTTCAAGAGAGAGAAGGCATGATCTAGGCATCCATGGCCATCCTTGACACTGTGTGATTTGGAACCAGGCTTTGATCTTTCAGGCCCTCAAATTGCTGATCTATAAATGGAGGTGACGATTCATTCTTCCAAGCTTGGATCTCATCATCACCTTCTCAGAGAGACCTTTCCTGCCTAATCCATCCAACAAGCCACCAAACACAGACAGTGCCTGGCTCTCCACCCCATTATCCAGCCTGATCTGTTCCTGCACTTCATCACCTGACATTGTATTATCTATGGATTGGTTCCTGTGTGCCTCCTTCTAGACTGTAAATGCCACGGGGACAGGGACAGTGTCCCAGCGGCTTTCAGCTGTATCCTAGCACCTAGCACTGGGCCTCACACATGGAGATGTTGTGTGAAGTTTGTTAAGTGAGCACAGGACCCACCACATCTACCTTCCTTCTCACAAAGTAACAAAGCTTTACTGTTGCATTCCCAAACCCTGGGAGCTCACTGAATTCCTTGCTGAAGGCAAGGACAGAATACAAGTGTCCCTTGTCAGGTGAGTGAGCAGGTACTCAAGGTATTTGCAGGACCTTGTTTCACTGTGCCTACCAGGGAGGAAATGCATTGGTCTTTGGGAAAGGAACCACAGTATCAGTGCATCCCAGTAAGTACCTGGTTATTATTGATCATAACACCTGAACTTATCCTGCAGACTTAATCTGCAGGGGACTAAACGTTTCATTCTTTTTTCTAAATGTGTCCTGTGTTTCTGTGTATCTTCTTTTTAAATATTTATTTATATGACTGTTCCAGGTCTTAGTAGTGGTATGGAAACTCTTAGTTGCAGCATGTGGGATCTAGTTGCCTGACCGGGGATCACAGCACCCTACCTTGGCAGTGTAGAGCCTTAGCCACTGGACCACCAGGGAAGTCCCTATCTCCTTATTTTTTAACTCAAGGAGTACTGGGGTTTGATGATGAAAGGCACTAAGACAAAATGAAAAACATGTGTACTATCCCCCATGTCTAATACTCCAACCATACCTACTACATGCTCACAAATGTTTTTTAAAATAAACTAAAGTGAGTGATAAAAGAAAGATAGATTACCTACAGGGATGGGAGCAATTCACTAAGCACTGGTAAAGGGAGCTTGTGTACAGGGGTTGATGCCTAAGTAAACATGGGGACCAGAGCTGATATCCTTTGGCAGGTAAAACAATATGACTTGGTGAAATTTTGCAAATCTTTCTGAAGGAAATACGTCAGAGTTGTCTAGAGACTATCACTTGGACTCTTCTCAGGCTTTCCCCTCCATCAGTCCTATTGTGCTCTGAAAAAGAAGCTTTCAGAGGCTTAACTCCATGGCTTAGTCTTTATTTCAATAATAAAAAAGGAGGAAATCCCAGCCAGAGTTCCCAGGAAGGAGGACAGATACACGCTAATCACACTAATCTACTATCAAGGTAGCTCAGGAATTATTGTCAGGCAGCACGGTGCTGTGATTTATAACACATTCATCTTTGCGAGTGGGACAAGATTATCAGTAAAACCCAGTAAGTAGACAATATGTCACTAAAGTAGGAGGCTTAATGTGGCTGTTGAACTTACTGCAGTATTTGTAGGGCCTGAGCGTCAAGAAATGAATGGTTTATGTGGACTAACATTCATTCTGATGTAGAAAGAAATGTTAAAGTAATGGCACGGAGGCTAGGCTAAACGTGGAGCAAAAGTAGTCATGTGGATGAACCAAAAGCAACAGACTGAAACAGTTCAGTCCGAGAGTAGACCATAAAGAAAAAAGCAAAGTTTGGCTAAACACTGCTAGTCCTTCTAAACCTGGCTAGATCAGTGCATCTGAGCCACAATTTCTTCACCTGTAAAATGAAAATACGTCATCTCACCTCAAAAGTTTTTTTAATATTTGGCAAAACTAATACAATATTGTAAAGTTTAAAAATAAAATAAAATTTAAAAAAATAAAATAAATAAAAATAAAATAAGTTAATGGATATGAAACTACTTTATAAACTAGTAAATGCTATGTACATGTAAAATATTATGATTGTTTTCAGAAAAAAAGGCTAGGATGGCTAGTATACTTCTCCATAGAGAATATGTAGGTTCTTAGTAAAAGAGCTATTTTCATGTTGATCTGTAGCCATAGACATTGGTGAAAACCGCTTTCTCTTCTACTGAAGTAGAAGAGACACTTAAACGTCACCCACATGAGAATGGCAGAAAGGAAGCCATCCTGTATAGGCCTGCATTGTAGCGTGAATCCTAGGGGTGACCGAAAGGTTGCCTTTGGAACTGGAACGACACTTCAGGTCACCCCAAGTAAGTCTAAATTCCTAAGCATTTCTCCTTCCTTGTGTTGTCATCTCACAGATTGTAATGTTTGGAGCGCATGATGGGGATGTAATAAGCCTTTTCTGGCCATTTTTTGAAAGATTTAAATAAAGCTATTTAGAAAGATCCCTCATCCAACCCTTAATGTTCTAATAGTTTTGTCTCATCCAAGTTGTGTTCTTTCTTAATAGAATAGAAAGCCAAGACATTGCCCATGAGGCCAACTGAAACAGTAAATTTGCAGAGAATAAGAACCAAAGAGAAGGCAAGTGATTTTTTTTTTTTAATCAGACCCGAACCAGAATGGATGCCCTTTAATCAGAGGCATGCCTGACTTTGGGGACAGAACAGAACTCAAGTAGGTAACCAAGGTGCCACGGAGCCACTAAGTCTGCAAGATAAGGAGGTAGGAGCGAGCAGTAAGTTGTCACTCTGTGATCTGGATGTTATTCCCTGAAGTTTCAGATTGATTGAAGTTAAAATTGGGAGAGACACTATGGCAGGAATTTAAAGTTTGATAAGTGTAATGAAGACAAAAGAGCTAGATACATCTGCTGGATAAACAGAGTTGAAAATCACAAGTTGGATGGTGATAGACCCAGGGCTGTGAGTAGATCAAGGCTTCATTTTAAGTGTTGCACAATAAATGCTCATAATTGAGTCGAATGGCCTGTGTTATGCAGAATGTAAAAAGAAAGTTAAGACGAAGGGGCTGTATCTCTCAGTCTTGGGTATAAGATGTGTGGGCTTGCAGGGGTTTTTGACTGACTAAGAAACACTGTGGGAAGGATGGAGGCTATACATGGACCTTCGGAAGTGGGACTAGACTGCTGGTCAGGCCTGGTGAGTAGAGTATCAGAGGAACAGCAGGAAGGTTGATGAACATGTTTTCATGTCTCAGGAAATGACGGCATGATAGAGGATGAGCTGGAGTTTGGGGGTCACTGATACTAGTGTTTTAACATCTGGTTCTGGCAAGAGGATTAACTGCAACACATTTGCAGTCTCATTCTCTTAGAAACAAAAAGGAGAGTCCTTCTCCCATAGCTCCTCCTAACATGTATCTGTCCTGCCCTAAAAAGTCTCACGCTTCCAGGATACTTGTATATCAGGACTAGTTCCACGTGCTCAGCCCATCATCTGTTCTTCCTTGGTAAAGTAAGGATAGTAGTATCAGAGTTCATGGCATAGTTATGGCCCGAATAAGGCAAGGTTATACAGAGGTTGTTAACCCACTTGGCACATAACAGATTCTAGTGCAGGTCTTCTTTCCCTTCCTAAGTAGGTCAGAGGTTGGAGGGCCCAACACCACCGGCTATTTTTGTATGGGGGTTTGCTACAGTGTGAATTCAGGATACAACACACTTACTTTTGGAAAGGGCACTGTGCTTCTTGTCTTTCCAGGTAAACGTTGACCTAATCCCACTCCTCTTTTCTCGTTCTCTGGTTTAAGGCTTCTACACGTAATTACTGTGTTTTACCCTTGTGACATCATCCTTGTTTTATCAGTTGACCTATGATTTTAAGGTTGAGCCCTCATGGAAGACTTTGAAAAAGGAAAGTAACCAACAGAAGAGTTGGCTTAGTAGAATTAGTTGAATTAGTAGAACTAATTCACTAGATCAGGATGGAATAGAGACTAATACCCTAGGTGATTAAGACAAACCTGGGTTTCCCTAGAAATAGCTTGGCTTCTTGCTTGACGACTAGCCTGTGGTGTCTCCCCTGGTATCCCTTCCTTTCCTCTTCCCTCAGTATCCCGTATCTAGCCGTGGAATACTGGACAGTCTGTGACACATACAGCTACAGAATTCTTTCATTAGTGAGATCTGCCTATTAAAACTGAAAGATTCTTAAGAGCAGAGGCTCCTGTTATATACCATGAAGTATCTAATACGGTCCTTTTACAAAGTAAGTGCTTGAAAAGTGCTTGTTTAATTGAAATCGAATACCCAGAGAGATCAAGTTTCCAGGCCACAGAGAAGAAGAGAATACAGTAAGTGACACAGTACGTATCAGTATGTGGTAGAGAGGGGAAAATACTAGATTGAGAGTCAAGCAACTCATGTTTTGGTCTCTGCTACCAGCTAGCAGTAAAACCTGGAGCACATCTCTTGCCTCTGGGCCTCAGTTCTCTCATCCAAAAATGGGAGAGTAGGTCTGCATGGCCTCTCTGGCCCCTTGGCACCAGCAGCCCGTGAATTTATTCTTCTTGGGCTGCAGGGAGTTTTTTTCTCATATGAGTAAGTCAAATAGCTATATTAAGTCTAAAACATTTTCTAACTCATCAGGTAAATCAAGAAAAGGGGTGACGTGACAGAGGGAGTTTATTGTGAGGCATCAAACACTGTGGGAATTGGGGAGGAGGAAACAAACTCATCTTTGGGAAAGGCACCCACCTACAAGTGAAGCTGAGTAAGTGTGCAATTCCATGGTAAATGCAAAATGTATTCCAATGACAGTGACTGGAAGTTTGTCAAGGAGATTTTGTCATTTGTATCTTATTTATAAGTAACCACAATCTAGTGTTGAAGTAAGAATTGTGGCACTCAGATAAATTAGTGAAAATATTCAAACATTGTATGAGCATCCTTTCCTTATGGTGAAATTTAGCAAACTATTAAGACTTTTCCCAAGATGTGAGGCTGACAAACCTGGGTTTCTCCAGAAATAGCTTGGCTTCCTGCTTAAAGACTAGCCTGTTTTCAAGAACAGCCTGGTGTCTAGCCTGTCCTAGGCCCTGCTATAGGGCTCCATTTGTATAGAGTTGGCCCAGTCAGGGGGCACCATTTTGTACAGAGTTATGTCAGAGTGTGAACACAGGTTATCAGAAACTCACATTTGGAACTGGCACCCAACTTTTAATCAACCCAAGTAAGTCAGATCTCCAGAAACGTGTGACCCCACTTCCAGTGTTGGGTTTACATGTATCTATGTAGCGTTTGCTCTGGTCAAAATATAATATGATGGTGATGATAATAATATCATTATTTTGTCATGTCATTATTATTAGCACTACTGTTTTGTTATTATTAATCATAACAATGCTGCTAACTTTGAATTTACTTTTCTGCCACGTTATTCATCTTACCCTTTAAGGAGAATCAGTGTGAAGGTAACAGGAGGAAAATGGACAGGACAAAAAGCTCTGTCCAGTATTAGAGTTTTTAGCACTAAAATTGAGCTAAATGCCAGAAAGAGGAAAAAAGATAAAAAGCAGGAAATTGCATGGCCGTAATCTAATAGAATTTTTCTACCTCCACTGCCATTGACTCTGAGACTTACCATAGGAGGCTATTCAAGGTCACTTTACCTATGCCCCAGGGCTTCCCTGGTGGCTCAGAGGTTAAAGCATCTGCCTCCAATGCGGGAGACCTGGGTTCCATCCCTGGGTTGGGAAGATCCCCTGGAGAAGGCAATGGCACCCCACTCCAGTACTCTTGCCTGGAGAATCCCATGGACGGAGGAGCCTGGTGGGCTACAGTCCACAGGGTCGCAAAGTCGGACACAACTGAGCGACTTCACTTTCACTTTCACTTTACCTTATGCCCCAGCTCATTTCAGAGGCTATGTCCCTTTGCACTAAACATTATTCAAGAAGAGTCAGTGAAGTGCAGAGAAAGGAACCCAGGGTTTCTAGTTTCAGTCTAGAGTTCTAGATTTGATTGCACCCCAATGACTGTGTCATTGCCCCTCTGTGTGCCTCAGACTCCTCCAGTGTGAGATGAGAGGGTTGAAGCACTCAAAATCTATGGTTCTAGGATCTTACTCCGATAGCACCCTAGAGTTTATATCACTACAATCCAAGGATATTGACTCTTATGGCTATTTAACAAATTCTCTAACACTAAAAAAAGCCTTATTGATTAATAATTTAACAACATAGAAATCATAACCACCATCTCAGTTTCTATGATGGGTAGATATCATGTTAGGCGCATGACATATAGTATTGTGTATCTTCAAACAACTCTACGATCAAGGAACAATATTCCTATTTTACAGAAGAGAAAACTGAAATTCAGAGAAAGAAGTATTGCCCAAGATCCCAGGGTTAGTGAGTAGAAGGGTCTACATTCAAACCAGGATCTGCCTGCCTGATCTCAAAGACTTACTCTTTCTACTACTTTATGTCACAGACCCTGTGCCGGTGCTTACTTAGAAATGAGAGAGGATGCCAATCAGAATTACTAAGGAAATATATGAAATTTATCTTTTCTATTCTTAGATACTGCCATGACTGAGAGATAGAGCCTTGAGCAATCTTGACTTGGGTGCTGCAAATCTAAAGGATTCTCTGCCCTTTTTAATGAGAAATAAGTAGTACAGGGGGGCTGCTGAGAGCATTTACCCCAGTGGAGACAGCAGAGAGAAGAGCTGGCAGCAGCCACTTCCTCAACACGGACTGTCCTTTCCTCTCAGTACCTGTTGTATTTTCCCCAGGCAGACGGCCCCCAGGGTAATCCATCTACAAGTGCCTCACTCATTTGTGAATTATAGAAATATGCAATGGTGAGGGCACTTTGGGCACTGCTGGATCATAGAACTTTAGCTCTGAAAGGGAAATTTTTTTTTTCTATAAGGAAATTAAGATCCAGAGAAGTTCACTGAACTGTCCATTATCATAAATTCAGTGAGAACTAGGGCTGGGACTGAAACGTGGGGATCTTGGTCTCTGGGCCATATTCCATGACTACTGTTTGGTGAACTAACACTTCTGACAGGAAAGATGTATGAGATCGTTCAAGAGCAGGGAAAAAACTGGGTTTTACTGAGAGACTATAAAAAAAAAAAAAAAGCTCCTTGCTTAAGAGTCTGTGCTTCTACTTCAGGGGGCACGGGTTTGATCCCTGGTCGGGGAAGTTCCACTTGGCCAAAAAAGGAAAAAACAAAAAAGTGCTCCTTACTTTGAATACCTTCCCCAAAACAAGGCTCCCTGAGCCAAATCCCCAGCTGTGGCATAAAAACGGAAGAAGGAAGTGGCCCATTTTGTCACAGCACAAATCACTGTGGGATATACTGGAGGCTTCAAATTTGTTTTTGGGACAGGAACAAAGCTATTTATTGAAACAAGTAAGTTCCATGAAATAACCTGATTTTTATTATAGTTGAAAGATATGGATATCTGTTTTCATTGACTTTTTCCCCAGAGTTTTGTCCGCTATTTAAATAAGATAGGTTGGCAATGGTACAGTTGCATTATATATATCCACGAGCATTATTCATGTAGAAATATGTAGTGAACCTTAGTAAGTGTGGATGGACATAGCTACCCTATGTCCTGTCTAGAACTAAAACTCTGTAATTACATGAATGATTTTTTAAACCTGAATATTCACACATTTTTTAATATAATCTACTGTATACAGAGCAGGATTTTCTATTGAATTGTGACTTATTTCTTGTCATCTTCCAATGTTCTTAGAAATGAAGGTTAAACAGTAAAATTATACACCTCTTCCCACTTTGATGACCACACACACTTAATAACTAACTTGTGTGTGATTGAGGAATCCCAGGCTATGGCCCAGCTACAGGGCTCCATGTATATAGACTTGGCCCAGTCATGGGGTGCCATTTTGTATAGAGTTATGTCAGAGTGTGAGCACAGGTTATCAGAAATTCGTATTTGGAACTGGCACCCAACTTTTGATCAACCCAAGTAAGTCAGATCTCTATAAATGTGTAACCTCACTTCGAATATTGGGTTTACATGTATCTATGTAGCATTTGCTCTGGTCTAAACATAATATGATGATGACAATAGTCATTGTCATCTCATTATTATTATTAGCACTACTGTTTTGTTATTATTAATCATAACAATGCTGCTAACTTTGAATTTACTTTTCTGCCACGTTATTCATTTTACCCTTTAAGGAGAATCAGTGTGAAGGTAAAACAGGAGAAAAACATCTGTTTCCTTTGGAATCAAGTACTTGTTCATTCCATTGCCCCCTCTCTACTGAGGGTCCATATTAACCTCACAGTATTTTGGTTTCTATGCTGCCTCCCGATTACCTCTCTGAGAAATGTTTCCTTAGCTTTTCCCTGCCTAAGCACTTAGATTTTACAGCTCATATTTACCCAGAGTATATTTAGCTTTTAACCTCTCCCTAAACTGGCCTTCTTGTCCCAATAATTATGCACAGTAAAACTCAGTTCACCTCAGTAGGTGATGACTGAGTATCATCAACAAGCCAGGGGCCATATGTGATTTAAAAAGAAACAAACCAAGAAAAGAAGAAGTGTAAGATGTGGTTCTTGCTCTCGAGAACTTCCAGTCTTGTCAGAAAAACAATACACCCATCTATTAAAAGTCTATTAACAATTTATATGTGGGTGCGCCAAGCAGCATGCTGCGTGCGGTCATGCACGGGACCTGGGGCCCTACTAGCTGGAAACAGGACAGTGGATAGTCCACATTCCCTGGCAGAGAGCAAGCAGGATTCCACCCCTGCATTTCTGGAAAAGGACCTAAGACTGTTATCTGCTGAGATGCTTGACTTTCTTGACAACCCTTGACAGAAAACAGCCTGACTGAGGTGAGGATAGCAACAGTAGAAGCAGGAATGAGTCAGGCATTAGAAACCAGGAGTCTTGCTCAGCCCCAAGGAGGATGCGGTGACTCTGAGTCTCACCAAAGCATGTTTTTAGCGTGTGCCCCAGCACGGCTTAATGAAAATGTTCTTGCTCCCACTCTTTCTGGCAAAGTGAAACATTGCAAACATTTTCGCAAATGTCCCCAAGACAATGGTGCCTTCCTCTCAGGAGGGCAGCTGAGGTGGGAAATGCCCGCTGCTGCCAGTACCTTCAGAAACATGCACACCCACCCGGCCAAGGTAGGAGACAAGTTTTTCACCAAGTGTTGTCAAGGCTCTGCTTCCCCCCTACCCTGTGCAGGAGAAGTAGCCAGAGGCTGTTTGTTGATGGCTGTGATGAGGAAAATGGAGGTGCTGGGTAGCAGTGGGGCTGAAGCTGCTACAGCCATTAGGGAATCTCTCTCCAGCTGTCAGATCACCCATCCCAGGAAAAAGGTTAGGGTCAGCCCTCCCAGGTTCCCAGCATTTAGAGCTCCTGGGAAGTATGTGTGTCCTCTATGAGAGGGTGGGCAAAGCCAGGATGTTTTTGTAATGCACTTACCCAGAGTGTGATTATGGGAACAGACTCACTTTTGGAAATGGGACTCGAGTGCTGGTCACACCAAGTAAGTGAGCTGGGATCCTTCTGGGCACATGACCCTCTCCCCCACCCATCGATGTTCCTACCCCATAGGTGCTGGACAACTTATGTTCATGGGAGTAGGAAGGGCATGTCCTCCACCAATGCCACACCTAACATTCTTAGAAGGTCACTTCTAAGAACCTTTGTGTCTAACCTTTATGTGCCCCTTGTTGCTTTCTCTCAGCATCTCCACTGACAATATAGTATGAAATCTCCTTTGCCTCCATTCTGGGAGCACTTGTGTTTGACGAAAGAATAACAGAGTCAGACTCTGCTGTGGCCCCAGGCAAGCAGGCAGCGCTGGTGGTGCTGCTGCTACAAGGGAGCTGCTGCCTTGCTTCTCCACTGACAGGAGCATGTGCATTCTCCTGAGTAAAGGAAGTGTGGGGCTCTTCCAGTCCCATCACCACCTCTAGGTTCAGGGGCCCTGGACAACTGTGGGAGATTCCTGCAATAGGAAAGTCATGTGAGATGGGTTTTAGCAAGGGCTTTCCTTGCTGTGTGTATCAAGACTAAAGTATGGATTTATATTTGGAACAGGGACCAAGCTTGTTGTTCACCCACGTGAGTATTATAGAAACAGTCAAGGGATATTCTGTAGACAGAGGACACATGATGGAAGGATACTGCAATAATGAGGGAGTCTGTGATTGGTCTGCTCCGTCGTTAGAGAGCCCATTGTTGCCTGGGAGTAACCTACCATTGTGTCAGGTCTAATGAAATGATTGAGGTTGTGCTGGACAAGGGTTTTGCATGGTGGGTGCAGAGGACAAATCCCTGAGGGTTGAGAAAAAAGGCTTCACTCTTGGTTAGGTTTCTGAAGCAGAACTATCTTCTTGGCAGCCAAGGGGTCCATCTTACCCCTCAATTCTGTGGCTGAGAATCTCTTACCATGTCGTCTTGGATCCATGAGATATCTGTCCCAGGCAAGAGCATCCCAGTCAGGGTGCTGAGGCACCCTGCAGTGTTGGAAAGGGTGATGGAACAGGGACAGGTCTCTTCTGGCTGCAAAAAGCCTCATCCCTCCCTCAGTGGAAATCATTGCTGGGAACTATTGGATTATTAGCTACTATTTACGGAATGTCTGACATGTGCCAGTGACTACATCCTCTCCTCCACAGAATTTCTCAATGCTCACACCCATCCTAATGCTAGGTAGCTAGTATTAGGCCCATTTTACAGATAAAGAAACAGAGGCTTGAGCCAAATAACTTGCCCAACCCAACATCATACAGCTAGGAATGACAAGCTAGAATTTAACTCTGATCTATTTGACTCCAGGGCCTTACTGTTAACCATGCCACCACACTGCTACCACTGTCCGTCCTGCATTCTGTGAAGGAAGATCACAGACCTCAAAGGCTACTGGTCTGGTCCCTGGTTTGCCCAACCCAAGCCTTGTTGCCATGGCAACCATGGCAGCCTTGGTCCAGGACTCATCATTTCTGAAGAGATGAGTAGAGTCATTGAACCTGGTTGGCAGAACTCAGGTATGGCAGGGAGAGGAGTAGAAACCTAAGGGGACTGGTTATTGGGCATAAAGTAACACCGAAAGAAATTTATCATCAAAACCTTGAAACAGGCTGTTTAAAAGCTCTGTTCCCAAGAGTGAAGGCTGTAAATATGGGGGAAGGAGGGGGTGAGGGCAGCCACCCTCAGAGAGCAGTATTTGTACTGCATTGTGGCAGGGTGTGAACACAGGCAGCAGAACACTCACTTTTGGGAGTGGAACAAGACTCCGAGTGCATCCAAGTAAGTGCCCAACCTTAGACTCCAGCCAAAAGCACAGAAAGTCCCTGTTCTGCTTTCTTGGATGTTGAGTCTGCACTTCCCGAACTAATTTCTCATGCTTCTTCATGAGGTTTGAATGTTTTGAAATTTGAATTCCCAGCTGCAAGCTCAACAGTGGTTTATTTTCTAAACGTAGTCATTGCCAGTGGGGCCTGGCCTTTTCATCATTACAGAGGTAGACTCTTTTGCTATTTCTAGATTCCTTTGAGACAAAAGACCTTTATTAGAAAAGAAATTATGACTGATTATGCCAAAAAACTTATTTTTGTTGCCATTTAATTTTCATGAAGGGTGATAAGTTAAATTTCCCAAAGACCATGGGCATGGGATACACTCTCACAAAGCTCCATGTCTAATCAAGAGATATGGGAAGGACTTAAGGCCTAAATAATGCAATAAAAATATTGAGTTTAGAAAATGGACCTATACAGAACTCAAAAGATAAATGAAACAGTCTTAATAAGAGAAGATAGCAGGATTGCATTTAAAATGAACTAAAATATTGAGAGGGCTTTCATTCAACAAATATTTAGCAAATAACTATTATTGGCTTGACCAAAAGGCTCATTCAATGCAGGAGACATAAGAGACATGGGTTCTATCCTGGGTTAGGAAGATCCCCTGGAGTAGAAAATGGCAACCTGCTCTAGTATTCTTGCTTGGAAAGTCCCATGGACAGAGAAGCCTGGCGGGCTACAGTCCACGGGGTCACAAAAGGGCTGGACACAACTGAGCAACTGAGCACACACAAAAGGCTCCTTCAGGTTTTTCCATAAAGATCTTACAGAAAAGCCTGAACAAACATTTTGGCCAAGCACCACAGAAGGAAGGAGGGAGGAAGGGAAGGATAGAAGGGAGAGAAGGAAGAAAGGAAAAGGCAGAGTCTCTGTCATCCAGTATCTCCCCATGGATAGACATCC
The DNA here is from genome assembly GCF_002263795.3 of Bos taurus. Classification (NCBI taxonomy): domain Eukaryota; kingdom Metazoa; phylum Chordata; class Mammalia; order Artiodactyla; family Bovidae; genus Bos; species Bos taurus. Next base: position 22,276,203 of record NC_037337.1, on the reverse strand, counting down.
GTACAAATAGACAGTTAAAGACAGTGTCACCACACTGCCGTGGAAGTACACACAAGTTGCGATGGAATGGCAGAAAGGAAGGCATCCTGACCTCCTATCCTAGCTGCTTGGTACTTTCATCCACCCTGCACTGCACTATTAGCTCTGTGAGGGTGAGACCCGCTCTCCTTCATCCTTTCACCGCCACACCCCAGCACCATTCCTGACACATAGGCATCACCAAACAAGTGACTGTTAAAAAACGCCTTTAGTTCGAAAGTTGGGGAAGACCTCAGTGCAGAGGCAGTAACTGCTTAGAACCTATTGGTTTAGATGGCAGCAAGTATTCCCCAACAGAGTTGCTAAATTTCAAAACCAAGAGATGACAGAATCCACCTGAACGTGCATGGGTGGGTGAGAGCCCATTTCTTGAGGGAAAACTTCCTCCGTACTTGTCCATTCATTTGTGCACTCACCGAAGTCTCTTCCCTGCCCTGGGTCAGATCAGGTTGCCTTTAGAAAGCCTGAAACCCCATCATATTTCTGAAGAACCAGAGTTCAGAGATATAAGAATTGCACCACCCTGCTAGGGAAGTTCACTTTCACTTTTCACTTTCATGCATTGGAGAAGGAAATGGCAACCCACTCCAGTGTTCTTGCCTGGAGAATCCCAGGAACAGGGGAGCCTGGTGGGCTGCCGTCTATGTGGTCGCACAGAGTCGGACACGACTGAAGCGACTTAGCAACAGCAGCAGCAGCAGCTAGGGAAGTAGCACAAGTGGAAAATCCTATGGTAGCAAAAAGGAAACTGGTCTAACGATAAATACTTGAAGTATATGTCTCTATTTGAGACACCACCCAGGACGGAAACTTTTCTCCATGAGGACCAGAATCTCCTTTGAAGCACATAGCTCTAAGGTCTGTAGGAAGGTGTGTGGAAAGAAAGCCAACAAATTCACATTTGGGCAAGGCTTTCAAGTTGCCATTGTTCCCAGTAGGTAAACCCTGCAAAGTACTGGGGTGATGTGGTCTTGCATGATGACTTCGTTCATATCTTCCCTCGAGCCATTCCTGACAGCAGCAAGAAAATTTGCTGCATAGCTGACTACTGTTCAGCATTTGCCCGAATAGAATGAAGCTGTTTCATAATGATTAGAAAGAAATAATCAGCATCAATAAGACCCCTAATTGTGTCCGTAGGAGTTGGTAGGAGAACAAACAGACTCAGAACACAAAAGCTTAAGGATAAAATTAGGCTGAAATTTAGGATGAATTTTAAATTCTTTAAACTAGAAAAGGGACTTCCGGGGAATGAATATCTAAACCTGTACATGTTCCACAGAGGTTAATGGATGTTTTAAGAAACGAAACATTCTTGGATCAAATAAGTTTAAGAAGCTCTAAATTTCTTTATTGTAAGATCTCTCAGAGCCTTTAGACTGCTAATATGTGTTGTCAGGCTTCAGGACTGAAAAAAGAGTATACAGCATTTTCCAAACTTCTTTGAGCTTAGAATCTTTTTTGCAGAGAAATTTAGGACTAGAGTTCTGTGAAATTCTCACTGAAAAGGACTTGTCTAAACCACTCTCAAACTGGAGATTTTTTGTTTTTGTTGTTCCCATATGAACGTTAATCCTAACCTTAGAACTTTCCAGAGAACTAGATTCTTGGGCCCCATCTGCAACTCACTCCTGATTCTCACAACCTTCACAATTAAGCAGTCCTCCTTGTGCACTTCATGAGGCTATTCCTATGGCAATATTAGTCTGTGTCTGCCCTCAAGGAGTAATGGAACCACTTTCTGATAGGAGAGCTCTCACAGGCCTCCCTTCCATGATTAAGTTGTACTCAAGGTTTTCCATCTATTGCCAGTGCTGTGAATGTTCCCTCAAGATTCATTTCCCAATTAATCTCTGGTTTTTCTCCAGACTCTTTCCGTTTTCTTTCCTCACTTTCACTGTGGAATCTAGAATGGGCATCCACCCTCCACAAAGAGCCTGACCTGCTGAAGGGTGGCTGGGAGAGAAAGGTGTATGAGGTTGTTACACAGAAAGCTCAGGAATTAGGACCCGGACTTCTCTCTTGTGCTAGAGAAAGGGGAATTTTGAAGGAACCTGTAAAACAGACATAGGAGTCATTGCTAACCCTGCCAGGCACTAGAGTTCTTGTAAAGCATCCTCCTAGTGGGTGTCTTCTGGTGTCTACAATAAGCTGACCTTTGGAACCGGAACCAGGCTGACTGTACACTCACGTGAGTATGACGGTGTGAATGACCAAGGCAAAGTGACTGACCATTTGTCTGTGAGAAAACCGGCAATGATTTATGGCAAACTTGAGGACATGTGAAACACTCGTTTCCATTTCTACAAACTCTCTGGTAACTTGAAATGCTCCCATTTCTCATGTTAAAGTAGAAGTGCCAAGAGCCAGCTGGGTAAATGAAAACCTGAGCAGAACAATTTACGGAAACATAAAAAGAGTTGCAGATACTTGGTGCTTTCAAGCGAAACGGATCATATCAGCACCAGATAATCTGAGCATTCAGGAAATTAGCTAAATGCTCTTGGGGGAAAGAGATGAGTTAATGGCAAACACAAATTCTCTTTTATTGCAGCAGGTAGCTAACTTCCCTGGATGGACTAACGAGCTTAGTGTGGGCATAGCTGCTCACAGAATCTTCCTCTCTGAGATTGAGTAGAATTTTGAACTGCTCCCAGGGTAAAAATGACCCAGACCCCTATGTGAATGGCAAATACGACAAGGTATGGAGGCAGGATGGTGTAGGGTTCACAGCATAGCTTAGAAGGCTAGCAGACCTTGGGGGGAGTCTGGATTTGTCCTCTTCAGCTAATTAAGTCTTCACTTTCTCAACAGAAAAATAAAAATTACCACATCATAATATGAGATAATGCTCGGCATATAGCAAGTAATCAATAATTGGCAGCTTTTCTAAATAATATTAATAATTATTATCATCATCATCATGAAGGCTTTGTTATTCTAAAGCTTAATTATTGTAAAGGGAAAGAGGAACAATTTCCATGGAAAATAGGAAACATAAGAAAAAAAGCCAGGGTCCCTTCTCAGATGGTGCCCTCAGAGCCTGGTAGATTCCAGCAGGTTAATGTCAGGACGGTTATTGCAAAGACCTTACCCTCAGTGGAGATTCGGCACTGATAAGTTAAACTTCGGAGCAGGGACCAGACTGAGTGTCCATCCAAGTAAGTAATGTGGGGCAAAGGTGGACATTGACAGCTAATTCTTCTTTGTCTGAGATGCCCAGTTGAGCCCAGGTGCTTTCTCCTGTCGAGCCCCAAAAGGTTCTTTCCACTCATCCCAGAACATCCTCTCATCCTGCACTCAATGCTCAGGAAACACCCTTGGGCCAGAACCTGAAAAATCATGAGTCAGATGATGGGCAAGGCGTCCTGGACCTTTCACGAGAGGATCCAAGACACTATTGTCCTGAGCAGGGTGGGTTGTCTACTAAATTCTGTGTTTATGGGAATCAGAACCTCCAATCCAGGGCACTATAGCAGGATGGGGCAGGAAGAAAAGGATAAGAGACAAAGATTCGACACAGAAGAGCAGAAGGTCTAACTCTAAAGAGTGTGATCCTCTGTCCCCTCTGAGAGACCAGTGTTTCTCAATGAAGTAGGAGCCAGGGCCAGTGAGTTTCTGTAATGGTGTCCCCAGCAGTGTGAATACAGGAGGAGCGATCGGTAAACTCACTTTTGGGAAAGGAACCCAAGTGTCCATAATATCTGGTGAGTCATTCCAGGCGGCACCATTTGCAACCTCATGAACTAGTATCACTAACCTTTTCCCTGGAGATCTTGGTATTACTATGGCAAGGCTAACTGTGAGTGTTATAACTGTCTTACAGAGGCCTCTGTGAATGGAAAAGGCAACCCTCTTGATCTTGAAAATCTGTGTCTCTCTAGGTCAATCACATTAAAATTTGACTTTAATCATTCAGCAGATAACTTTAAATGCCTTCTCTGTGGCCATCATTCTATAAAATGTGAGACTGAGTATGAATATCTAAGATAGATGCTTGAACTGTCTCCAAACAGTATAAAAACTAGTCAAAGAGACCAAGATATTGTAAATTTTGCAACCTGAAAACCATTTTTGTATCAACCAGCTGATGATGTTAACAGGCACGGTAGAGATTCAGAGAAATGGGGTTCTGGCTGAAAAGTTGGGCTACATGGAAAAGGTTTTATGAAGTAGAAAGAATTGTTGAGGCTAAAGGATAAATTAAGATCTATTTGGGCAAAGCAAGGAGATGAGGGGACTTCCAGGCATAAGAAACACCAAGACAGAGGGCATGATCTCAGGAATGAACAAGGCATGTGCATTTTGGCCAAGTAAACACTCTGATAATGAAGTTAGATGGAGAGAAAGCCAAAGATGCCTTCAGAGACAATGGAGAAAAGGAATGCTAGAGCCTTCAGGATAGTATAGACCATTAGGCCCAAGGCCAGCCACTGGGAAACAGGGAAACAATTCAGAAATGCAGACCAGAGGTGAAGGTGAGAGAGGCCAGTTCTTCCCATGGACAGTTCATGGCCTAGACCACCCCCCTTTGTTGCTCAGTGGGCTGTAAGAGCCCATCCGTCAGAGGAGGAGAAACCTAAGGCTTTCTGTAATGAAGACAGTGAGAGTGAGATGGAGGTGTTGGCTCCCAGATGCAGTTTGGCAAGGGAACCAGAGTCTCCATCACTCCAGGTATGTCTCTGAAGGTTCACTGCTTCCTGACGCTCACGAGGGCCTCAGTGGGACTCAACTCAGTCAGTACTGCTCACTCACATTTAGGGTTCCTGGTGCCCAACTTCCAAACACAGATTTGGTGGTATGGGAGCTTTCCATCATTGCTGTGCCCTGGGGATCTTAGAACCTAGAGCCTTGGAACGTGTGCTTCTGTGCCTAATTCTGAATTAAAATGAATGATGAGCATCTAGAAATAGCTGGACTTCCACACTGAAAAGTTGATCCAGTCTTGCTAAGCCTACCTTCTGAGATGTCATCAGTGGTAGGAGGCATTTATCTTACTAAAGTGGAACAGGATGTTTTTCTCCCGGGGCTCTGGCAGATGGACCCCTAAAGATCTCCAGATTAATAATGACTCATTCTTTGTTTTCAGACAAAAATGTTGCATTGAGGTACCTGGGGATAAAAGTAAAAGGGGCTTCATTTTTTAAGGACTTCTTCTTTAGTGTTTATTTTTATTGATTTGCTTGACTGAGCCGCGTCTTGGCTGTAGTACGCAATATCTTTAGCTGTACCACACTAACTCTCAGTTATGCCATGTGGGGTCTAGCTCCCTGATCAGGGATCGAACCTTGACTCCCAGCACTGGGAGCTCATTCTTAGCCATTGGACCACCACCTAAGTCCCTAAAAGAGGGCTTTTTTTTTTTTTTTTAAAGAGAGCTTTAAAAAGCCAAGTTTAGGGATCAATATCCAGGTTTTTTGACCCAAAATCTAATTAATAGGAATTTTCCAAATCTGACGGTCACTAGGCTGCTTATTTATCCCACAATTATTTCTTAAGCACCTAGCATATGGCAAAGACTAGGGACACAGCAGTGATCTAGGGACAGGTCCTAGTTATCACAGAGCTTATATTCCAGGGAGCCAGGATGAAGAGTTTTGTCCAGCTGTACTCATACAAGGCATATAAAGGACTTGAGAGAGGAAATTCAAGCGCTCCAAATCGTGGCAACCACCAAATGCTGTGCCACGGAGTATGGGCATTATCCTATAGGCGATAGGAGTCTCTGGAGTATTTTGAACAGAAAGTGACTCGATCAGCTCCACATTATAGACAGCTCATTTGGATGATGAGCTCAAAGAAAAAACTGAAGTGGGGGGAGCAGGAGAGGGTGACTAAGAAGGAAACCAGGGGTAAGGAAGCTGGGCAGAGAAACGACAGCAAATATGCACATGGGGAAAGCCCAAGGGTATCAACTAGTAAAAACAAGAACTGAGAGAGGCTAAAAATCACCCCAATTCTCTGACTTCACTAACTGCTCTTTCATTTTGATCTCTCACTAGCAAAGTTGAGCAACAGTAAGCCTGCCCTGGTGTCACCCTGCACGGATCTCAGTTGGCTTTAAGTCTCACTCTCAGCCCCCTCAGCCTTTCCTTGCGGTCTGTGGCATTGCACCCTCCAGACCAATGCCATCCAATAGAACTTTCTGTGACAATGGAAATACTCTGTCAACCTGCACTGTCCTACACCGTAGGCATCAGCCACATGTGGCTACTGGGGTCTCAACATGAAGGTTTAATTGCTAACTGAATTTTTAATTTTACTTGACGTTTGTTGTTGTTCAGTCGTATCCGACTCTTTGTGACCCCATGGACTGCAGCGCACCAGGGTTCCCTGTCCTTCTCTATCCCCCAGAGTTTGCTTGATGTTGGTTAGTGTAGCTAAAGACTATCACACTGGACAGCATGGTCTAGACCCTTTCCAGACTGACAGCCACTGGCTCTAGGATCTAAGCGAGAGTTTAACCAGGACTCAAAGTCAGGTGTCTGGCCCCCATAACAAACCCCTTTCTCCCTCTGAGGTCAAACTGTGTCTGGTGGCACTTTAACCTCAGCTTTCTTGTGGCCACATTCTCTCAGCACTTCCACACCCTTCCACATCACCCTCTCTGGTCCCACCCATGACTCCCGCTAACGACTGACACATCCACTGGGGTGTGGTATTAGCTAATGGCTTCCCGTCTCTTCCCTCCCAGCAAAAGAATTCTGCCATAAATCCTTAACCCACAGTGATGTCGTCCTCTCAGGCACATGGAGATTGGAGGGGAGCAGGCAGAATCCTTTGAAGCCAGAGCTTTGGGTGTGGCTCACAGGTGACCATGGACAACCCTACCCATAGGCAGCTCTGCCTTGATTCAGCATCCCAAGGCCATGCCAAGGGCTGATTCCCCTGGTTTCCATCCAGCTGGATATCTGCGTTGCCAAGGCCACCCTGACTGGCTCGGCACACGGGGTGCGTCCTACATCACTGGTCTGCAAGACTTTGCCTGTGTGGTGAGAAAGCTAGGGGAGCAGAGAACCACGGGCCCCGGAAGCTGCCATCCCAGCTCTGCTGTAAACTTGCTGGGTGGCCCCAACGTGTTAATCCTCCTAGTAAACCTCTGCTTCCTCCTCCAAACGCAGGAGGTCTGAAAGAATAAACACTGGGGGTTGCTTTAAAAACACAGAATCCCATGAAAATACTGAGTCTTCTTCTCAGCACTAAAGAAAAGCCTCCTGCAGCTCCTGCTTTCCTGGGGCGGAAGAATAGAAACTGTGTATTACTGGGTAGCGCAGTTATCATGGCAATCTACTGGCAGTATCAAGAGCTGCAATTACTAAAATTATTTCAGTTTATTAAATATAACTTTATATGGAGAAACTCTCATAGCTTCTCAGGAGAGCCTGGTCAGGAAAAAAGATGAGGCAATATCCCCACTTGACAGATGAAATTCCTGAGACTCAAGGAGCTGGTATGAATTGCTCAAAGCCTTGTAGCTAGTAAATGGGAGAGCCAGGGCTTAGACACAAGGGTTCTGATTTAGAGCCTAAAGCTTTTATCAGTGAGAGAAATCTCCTGGTGATGTGGCCCATCTTCCAAGTTCATGCCAGCCTATTACAAACATCACACTCCTGTCAACACCAGCCCAAGACGGGGAGACCACCCTAGACTCTAAGACATGTGGCTTGCTTTGCTGGGTCTCTTTTCTGTGCTTGCTTTGTCCTGCCAGAACTATGTTGTTGCTTCCTAGGCCTTCTGAGCTTTTGCAAAAGTTCCTATTAAGTAGAAAAATGGGCAGCATCCCTAAGTAGCCCTGAATTGCTAGTTTCCTTGAATGGTAGGCAGGGCCTGGCAGAGTGTGTTCACTGAGAGCCTGGTCTCTTGGCCAGGACCCGTAGTTTGTGCCTGTCCCTGAGTCCTGTCCGTTGTGAGCAGAAGGTTTCTAGAATGTTCTTTCCCACCTCAAACCTGAGAATGTGACTTGCCAGCCCCATATAGCCCTATTCTTGCCCATCACTGGCATCTGGACTCAGGCCTTGGTTGGAGGGAGGAGGAAAACAACCATCTCCTAACCTGGGTCCTTTTGGTCCACAGAAGTCAAGGACCCCAACCCCACTGTGTACCAGCTGAGAAGCCCCCAATCCAGTGACACTTCTGTCTGCCTATTCACCGATTTTGATTCAAATCAAGTCAACATGGAAAAAATCATGGGGTCCGAGGGGAGCACGGTGCACAAAACAAACAGCACCGTGCTCAACATGGAGATCCTGGGATCCAAGAGCAACGGGATAGTGACTTGGGGAAACACCAGCGATGCTGGATGCGAATACACCTTCAACGAGACCATTCCCTTCGCCTCCAGCTTGGGTGAGTGCAGCCTGGGTTCTGCTCTAAGTTGTCTCCTCCATCCAGAGGCTCATTTGTGCCCAGGGCTCAGGTTTGTGACATCTAAAAGCTGCTCTGATTGGTGGTCTCAACCTCATCAACTGTCAGCAAAGACCCCTCCCTTCTCATTCCTGAGCATCAGTGAGCCCCAGCCAGGCAGGTCGCAGAACGTCCTAGACAAATAGCAGAGGGGGAAGAGGCCTGAGAGCACGAGGGCCCTGAAGCTCACCCTCTCTGAGTCCCCACCCCCTGCCTCTGCTCAGCCCCTCACTGCTCCTCCAGGCTCCGGTGTGCTTCTCCCAGATCCCTCCTTTTACTCCTCCCTCTTGGCCAAAGGACTTTCCCAGCTCCTAACCTCATTCATTCATTCACTCAGCAGTTGCTGATTGTGCCTGTATAATATGCCCGGTGCTGCCATGGAGGAAAAAATGCATACGATGAGGGGTCTGCTCTGAGCAAGCCCCATTCCAGTTGGGGGAGACCAACCATCAACAAGCAGAAATCTAAAGAACTCCAGATTATCATACTTGCTTTAACTTGGAGTTGGGGAAATAGCCACCCTACGGACAAAAGTCAGAGAAGGCCCTCTGGGGAAATGCTATCTGAGCTGAGATTTCAAGGCTAAGGAGGTACCAACCATAAGAAGAGAAAGGAACTTACAGAGTCAGGAGCACAGTGAGAAAGGCAAAGGGCAGGAGGAGATGAGATGGAAGAGATAGGCCGGAGCCAGATCACAGAGCCTTGCCCGTCATGAGCGGGAGACACTGTTTGGTACAGTGAGGAGATATTGGTTGCCTATAAGCAGGCGAATGACACCCAATTTACTTTATAAAAAAAAATCATTCTGGGGACTTCCCCAGTGGCTCAGTGGTAAAGGATCTGCCTGCACTGCCGATGAACCCACTGGCAGGCAGATCCCTGTTCAGGAAGTCCCACATGCCATGGAGCAACTAAGCCCCGTGTGCCACAAATACTGAGCCTGTGCTCTAGAGCCCAGGAGCCAAAACTACTGAGCCCATGTGTTGCAACTATTAAAGCCTGTGCACCCTACAGCCCGTGCTCCTCAACAAGAAGCCACCACAGTGAGAAGCTTTGACACCAAAACTAGAGAGTAGCTCCCGCTCGCTGCAACTAGAGAAAGACTGAGCAGCAAGGAACGTCTGGCACAGCCAAAATAAATAAATAATTTTTTTTTTTAACCACCCTGACTAGAGTGGAAAATGGATTGTAGGAGCCAAGAGTGCAAACGGAAAAGAAGCTCCTGCAGCAGAGAGATGATGGGGGCCAGGATGGGGTTGTGGCAGGGGAGTTATTCATTTGATATTTTGTTTTTTATTTCTTTAACTAAGGCACTGGGCCTTAGTTAGGACATTTGAACTCTTGTGGGATCTAGTTCCCCAACCAGGGATAGAACCCAGGCCCCCTGCATTGGGAGCACAGAGTCTTGGTCACTGGACCGTCAGGGAAGTCCCTGTGGCAGGGGAGTTAAAAGCTCAACACTATTTGGGATTCAAAGCTAGAACCATGCAGGACTGAAAAGGAAAAGAGGGAATTGAGGAATGTGGCTGGATTTTCTTTCTGAGCAGCTGGGTCAATGATAATGCCATGTACTGAGTCAGAAAAAACAAGCAAACAGATTTGGGGTTCAGGGGTCAAAACCCTGTGGGACAGATGAAAGCACCTGTACCCCTTATGGCACTTCTCACTGTGTCTGCCTTACTTCCTCTATGAGACTCCAGATTGGAACTCACCCAAGGGTGGGCTCTGATGGCTCCTTGTGTCATGTAACATGCGCTTAGCACAACCAGTATTAAGTAAATGAAATGGTGCCTAGAAGCCAGGGGGCTGGCCTTTCGAGGGTCAGTGGTGGCCTCAACAGGTGGTCCCATGTGGGACAAATTCCTTCCAGATCTCTCCACAAGGAGGCATGGAAAGGCTTCTGGGGTGGGAAGTCAGAATGCTCAGGACTCTAAGAAAAATGTCTTTATTTCTCTTTTTAGAAATCTCCTGTAATGCCAAGCTGGTAGAGAAAAGCTTTGAAACAGGTAAGGAAGGGGTCCATCCTGGCTTCACACAGGTCTGGGGAAACGATGAACCCACAATCACCCAGACGGGATAGAGGCAGTGTGAAGGAACATGTGGATCTAGGAATGAAGTTCTAAGGAAAAGAATAGCAGTTCAAGCCCCGTTCAAAGCTGCCTGGGGACATTCTTGAATCCCTAGACTCCTCTCACCATCTCTAATTTTCTTTTCCACTCTAAGAACTTCGAGGATAAGTCTAGTTTTGCTAGCCCAATGACTCATTCCCAGGCCTCTGTATTCCTTTCAGTGGCTCCACTGTCCACAGAGATCAAGAGAGCTTCTGGGTGGCCCAGCTGGGAAATCTCAGACCAGCTCACATAAAGCCCTAGACTAACCAGGTCTTCCCAAGGATGTTCTCCCTCCATAGCCTGGGGGTTTTGCCTTCTTTCAAGAAGAGCAGCAAAACTCATGTGGGCAGTGACCTTGGCTCTCAAAGATCCCCACCATTCCTCACCACCTACTCTGGGCCCACGTTCATTTCCATTTGAGTCATTTGTACTGAGTCTTGGGCTTCCCTTGTGGCTCAGCCGGTAAAGAATCCACCTGCAATGTGGGAGACTTGGGTTCAATCCCTGGGTTGAGAAGATCCCCTGGAGAAGGAAAAGGTAACCCACTCCAGCATTCTGGCCTGGAGAATTCCCTGGACTGCATAGTCCATGGGGTCGCAAAGAGTCAGACACGACTGAGCGACTTTCACTTTCACTTTCATCCCTCTTATGGTTCCACCACTAGATTCTCACTAAGGGGCACTGACCCAGGGTGTTGCGTGTGCCAAGTTCTGAGCATTCACCATCCCCATCCACTGAGAGGCTCAGCCCTAAATCAGAGAGTAAGCGCTGTTAGTGTTTCCCTTTGGAAATGAAATGCTGTTGACACTGGTGCGTGCGTGCTCAGTCACTAAGTGGTGTCCGACTCTTTGCAACCCCATGGACTGCAGCCCACCAGGCTTTTCTGTCCATGGAATTTTCCAGGCAAGAATACTGGAATGGGTTGCCATTTCTTACTCTAGGAGATCTTCCCAACCCAGGAATCAAACCTGCATCTCTTGCGTCCCCTGCATTGGCAGACAGAATCTTTACCACTGTGCCCCCTGGGAAGCCCATGTTGACCCTAGAGGGATGTACAGATATGTTTATGAGGGGATGGTGCACCAAAGCTCAAAGGGAGAGGCAGATCCAGGCACTGAAGCTCACCATACTCCCCACCCTGCTTTCGGTGTCACGGGGGCTGTGCAGACCTGTGCCATGACTGCTGTGGCTCCTTGTTTTTGCAGATATAAACCTAAACTCCCAAAACCTGTCAGTGATAGTGTTCCGCATCCTCCTCCTGAAGGTGGTCGGGTTTAATCTGCTCATGACGCTGCGGCTCTGGTCCAGTTGAGGTGAGCTGACATCTCAGCCAGACGGTGGGGCCCTGGGGGCGGGTCCCCAAGCTCTGAAAAGGAACTTCCCCCAGGCTCTTGCTTTTAGGGCCTAAGTCTGGACCCACCAGACTCCTCTTTTCCTGTTCATGGTTCCTCTTGTTAATAGCAATGGCCCCAGATACTTAAGAAACACAATACACTCCTCAGGTGACATTGGTCACTGCCTTTAAGCCACGTCTCACCTAAAAAGTATGAGGAACAGTTGCTATTATCCTCATTTTGGGAATAAAGAAACTGAGGCCAAGGAACATCAAGGCCACACAGCTAATGAGTGGAACTTAGGAGACACTTAGGGCCCAGACTCACTCATACCTATGCCTTCCATTGTACCCCATTCATTGCAAATTTTATGGGGCCCCCCATTCCTTTCCTCAGGTCCTCTAACCCCAATGTGGTGAGGCAGTATTGTATTTGTTATCCACCCTAAATCTGACTAGAATCTCCAGACCCTTTCCCCCAGTGTCCCAGGTCATCCCACTGACAAGACCATCTCATCAAAAAGAACTCTGGGTCCATTTGCCCCTAGAACTCTACAAACAGAAGCATCCTCATCACATCCCTGACTGTCCTGAATCTCATCACTATGCAGCCTGACCCTGTTCTTCCTCATCCCAGGTCACCGACAACCTGAGAGCCCCGTGCTCCCTCGCCCCTTGCTCCTCGTCGCCCTTCCTCTCCCTCTTCAAGCAGAGAGGCGCACTCTCTGCCCCCATGGATGAGAAGGCTCCCTCCTCCTCTCTGGCCTGGCTGGCCATAACACCAACTGGATCCTCCAGATACTGGTGATCAAGATGCTGACAAGCTGCCCAGCACGGCTGCCACCCACTCTCTTCCTCACTGCTGCTTGTCACTGCCTGGCATTCTTGGCAAAGTCGGGGGGCTGCTGCAGCCTCTCCTGGCTGTGGGGACACTCCCTCCCCACCCCCACCCCCCAGAGACTGCCTCTGATGTCCCACTGGATGGTGGATCCCCAGTGGGTTCTCCTGGGCTCTAGCTCCTGGAGAATGTTGTGTGTTGTTTATATTTTTTTACATAGTGTTCATAAAAAAATATATATCACCCTTTTCCCCAACATGTGGGGAAAAATTATCTTTTCACGATCTAGGCCCTGCTCTTCTGTGTATCCGAGCCACATTGTATATTCTGCTGCCACGGCTTCAATAAAAGCGATTTGGAAGAGACTGTGCTTCTGTTTGACTGAGTTTGGTCCAGGTCATTTTCAGCTTGCTGTGGATCACTAGCTGGGCAGAAAGAAACCAAGCCATCTATCCATGAGGACTTTCGGTGGGCCTAACTCAACAAGCTGCTTAAGTCCACCTTTTCCTGGAAAAACCTCCAAAAAATTCCACTGAGAAGGCTGTGCTGGGGGCCAGGAAAACCCACTTAAAAGCCTGGATCCCTGCTCTTCCACTGGGCAGCTCATAGCAAGAGGCCCATGTACATGGGTGGTAATGACCTGTAGCTGAAATCTGGCAGACAGGGACCACACAGCAAGTGTCCCCAAAAGGCCACCCACTGTCTCTTGTCCTGAAGAAACATTTCCTTTGCCTTTCCTTTCAGACTGGATTCCCACTGAAACTGTGCATTGCTCTACAAGCTCATGGCTGGGGACCACCTACCACTCCACTGCCTGGATGCCCACCAGAGGCTCAGCCCCTTGGAGTGTCAGTCTAGGAGTGGGGAAAAGGGGGAGAAGAGGGTGACCCTAGCCAGACTTTGTGCTCCCACAACCCTGAATGTGAGAACAAGGAAAGCAGAGATGAGCTCTCTCCTCTCAAGCCCAGGGAGTTGGCCAAGGAGAGTAGGCGTCTCAAGCCCTCACCTAGAAGACAGGAGACGGGGTCCCCTTGGATTCTCCTGAGCCTCCTGCTGTCTTAGCACCTTTCCTGGGGTGCTTAGGAAAGGGGGGCACCCCTCAGACACCACTCAGCCATCCACCTCACAATTACCACTCTCAAGACTGGAGCCCAGTGCTTACCAATTCCTGGTGCAGGAGTGGGAGGGGGTTCTAGCCCCAAATACATCTACAGTTCACCTTTGTGTCTCTGACCACACAGCCAGAAACAAGCAAATCCTTCCGGCTACAATTCAGGTCTGTGGTTTTTTACAAGGATGGAGCCACCAGCTCAATAGGTAACATCAGCGTGTCCCTCCCGTCCGCGAGTTCCAGGATCACCACCTGTAAAACCTATGCCACTTAGGACTGGAGGCTGCCTCCAGCTCCCCTCATCTCTGATTCTATGGCTTCTATAGAGGTTAAGAACCATGTTCAATACTGGCAGCCCTACCAAGGATAGTCACAGAAACCCCAGTGGTCTCTGAGCAGCCTCATGTGCAGCCTAAATACAAGTGCCTTTAAAGATCACTAAAGGGAAAGATCTCAGAGGAAATCCCATCATAGCAGGTCACTCTCACGCCCAGAAGAAGAGTTACCACCTGCAGGGAACTCAAAACTGCCTCCTCATCAGTCGAACACAATGCCAGAGACTCCACCATTGGGAATTTCTTTTAATTAAAGCATTCTCTTCCCCATATTAAATGAAAATGCCCCTGGGAGGGTTAACAGAGCAAGCCTTTATCAACTGTTAAAAACTTTAGGCAAATTAGGTCTTTTTTTTTTTTCCTCCTAAAATAGTAATCCACTTTGGTCTGTATACATAAGATCCAGGCAAAAGACTGTGTGGGTGGCTGGGGAGGCAGGTCTGCTCCTGAGACTTGGCTGCGAAGATGCTGAGGATGAAGGGGAAATGGGGCTTGTGGCAGAGGACATGGGCAGGGACTCTGAAAGGCAGTAAAGGGGCCAAAGACAGACCCCTCCAAGAACTGCAGAGGAGGCCCAGGTGGAAGGAGACCAAGGGAGCCTGTGGAGTCATGCCAGCTCAGGGTCCTCAGACGTTGGGCCCTGGAGTCACTGGACCCCTGAAGCCACCTGAGGAGCTAGGAAGGGATGCGGCAACAGTGCCCAGGGATCCTCCCAGACCCACGGAGGGAGGAAGGCCTGCTGCTTCCAGGCCCAGCCCAAGCTGAGAGTGACAAGGCCTCAGGTAGGTAAGAGGCCATCTGGAAAACAGGGTCAGCATCAGCTTGGGGAAGTTTCCCATCTCAAATCCAGATTCCTCTATCCCACCAAGAACATTCTCTCAGGTCTGAGGCTGTTAAGCCGACAGCCAACTAAGCAAGAGTGCTGAAGGGGTGATGCGGAGTCCTCGGCGGCTGTGTCCACTCTGTTCTCACGTCTGGCCCAGGCCCCACCAGGGTGTCAGAGGGGATTGAAGTGGCCTTGTGAGGAGGCCTGGGGAAGGGTGCCTATGCCCACTAGGAGGGCAGCGCTGGGCTGAGGGCCACTGCAGCAGATCCCTCCATGCAGTAAGGGACAAGACAGTGTTCAGTGTGGAGGGAAAAGGCTGCTGAGGAAACCTGAAGACATGGTCACCAAGTCCCTGAGAAGGCCCAGCCCTGAAGAGCCCCAGTCCTCAGCAGCAGGGGCCAGCCTCAGGGAGGGACAGCCATGCCATCCCAGGGTGGAATGTGCCCCCAAGGTCAGTTGCAGAGCAGAATTCTCTGGACAGACATCCTACTGCCCCCAAAAGACTTAAGCTCAGGCCAACCCTGGAGGCAGAAAAAGGGACCAAATGACTTCTCTGGACCCCAAGCCCAAGATTCTAGAGAATTCTCTGTCGCTTCACCCAGAAATCTGCCCCCTGAGTCCAAATGGAATCATGATCTGGTCAAGAAAAGGGCAGGCTAAGCCAGTATGTGCTTCAGGAACACTTGGGTGGGTTCTCAGCCCCAACAAAGCACCCCTCACCATGACCCACCATTGGAGGGGGAGCCATCTGAGTCTTAAAGAATTGTTTTCTTCTTGGTTTGCCCATAAAATCTAACCCCCAGGGGGTCACATGTAAAGCCTTTAACAGATATCACTTTAGTTATCAGGTAATACCTCAGCAAGAAAATCCATTCAACTATGAGCTCCTTGGAATGGGAAGTATATGGTGTTCATCCGTGTGTCTGTAACACCCAGCACAGTGCCTGGCACACAACTGATGTTTAATATACACTTAAGCAGCAAGTGAACAAATAAATAAGGCAGGGGGCTCATCAGGCACTGGGGAAGGAGCGAAGATGTATATGTGTATGGTGGGTGAGGGAGCATAAGAGAAAGGAAAACGGGGATTAATAGACAAGGTGGCCCAGCGAGCCACATTTTCACAATTTGTGTATGTGCGGTCGCTCAGTCTTGTCTGACTCTTTGCAACCTCATGGACTATAGCCTGCCACGCTGTCCTTGGAATTTTTCAAGCAAGAAAACTGGAGTGGGTTGCCATTTCCTACTCCAGGGGATTTTCTCGACCCAGAGACTGAACCCGAGTCTCCTGTGTCTCCTGCATTGGCAGGCAGATTCTTTACTGTTGAGCCTCCTGAGAAGGTATTTCATAATTTAGCCAAGAGCTAAGAGTAACCTGTCAAGAACTATCAGGATAAGCAGAACCTGAGTGATGGTCCCTTGGCCAGAGCAGCCTCGGGTGGGCACTCATCCAGTAGAGCCTGGGGGATGGGAAGGCACACAGGGCTTCTAGGAATCAGCCCTCCTGCTACTGAAGGACCACGCCCAGGTCCAGGGCTGCAGGTCACCTTACCATTCACCTCACTTTGTCCACATGTCCTGTCTTAAAACTCTCTCTCCATCTACCTCTGGGAGCAACCTGTGGGAAGTAGAGCTTCTGACTGATGGGTGGGTCTGGGGAGGTCTGCAAGCCCAGGCCACTGTCACTCTGTTAATGAATAGACTGAGAGGCCAGGAGGCTGGCGGGCCAGTGCCCTGCCACCTGGGACTCAGGCCTAGTTTCACCCAGACACACACATGAGTAAGGTTTCCTCTGAGTATCACACTGAGAGCTATATTTTGAAATTAATAAGCAGGTCAGACATTGAGTCAGTAGCCAGATGTAGGACAGGAAGTGGAAAAAGTCTCCCACTTCCGTGCAGGTGTTTGAGGGGGCTTGGGGCGGCCCCTCCCATTTCCATGACGTCATGGCTGCCGCGAGGGGCAAGTGGGGCACCCTTTGAAGCTCTCCCACAGAAGCCACATCCTCTGGAAAAACGAGTTAAAAATACCGAGTTAGAGATAGCATCACCCCAGGCCACGTGCCGGGGCTGGGAGGGCCGGGCCGTTACACCACCACGACCGCAGGTGCGACAGGAAGGCGGCGAGCTGGGAAGGGCCGGCGGGGCCCTAGCGGCGGCACCCACGCCCACGGTAGGCAGGGGGGCTGTGCACCCCATGGCGAGAAGTACCCCCGCCCCGCCTATCACCCCCCCCCCCCCAGCCAAGTCCTAAGATCAAACCTTGATCTCACTCGATCACACCATTGCTTTATGCAGGACAGGCCCTCTAGGCTTCTGTCCAGCCCGCCCTCCCCGGGAGGAGTGGGGCCACATCTCCCCCTCCTACGCACAGCTGGAGCTGGTTCTCCAAGGAACCGCTCCAGGTCAGGGTTGAAGTGCAAGATGATGGTCTAGAAGGACATCTGGCTCTCAGAAGCCAAGGAGACCAGGATTCAGGATGCCGGTTGATGGAGAGCCACAGAAGGACCATGGGAATCTGAGACCTGAGTATCGCGGGGTTTGGACGTCCAGCTCTGTGGTAGTGTCCCAGCCACCCACGTGGGGGCAGCAGAGCTCCACCAAAGATGCTTCTTCTCCCTTAATCCGCTTCTTTTGAGGAAAGAAAAGCCCCAAACGCTTAAGAAAACGTCTTTTCAGAGGAAAATAAAAGGACAGGAGACTTCCTTCCAGGAGCCGAGCCCCTGCCCTTTGTCCATCACTGCCCTGGGCTCCTGCCCGGGTGATCCTGTCTCAGCCCTTGGAGGAGAGAGGGTGTAGGGTCTGGCCCGGTAGACAGCAGGGGGCGCTACCTGCCCAGGCTCACCAGGCTCCTTCATCCAGAGCATTAGATAGGAGCCCCCAGGGAGGGGTTGGGGGAGCCCCCTGGGAGCCTGGAGAGAGCTTTGGATTCAGAATCAGAGAGCCTGGGCTAGCCACCAGGATGCACCACTACCTCCTGCCCTGTGGGCATCTCACTAACCACCCACAGCTTCAGTTTCCCAATGGGATCAGTGCTCTCTCACAGGGTAGTTTAAGAACCAAGGCTCCTCTCACAGTGCATACCTGCCAAGTGCGGACACAGGCCAGGCCCCAGGGATCCAGGCTCTGTACAAACTCTAGGACTCCACACAGATGAAGCTCAAGAACAAGCAAAACTAATCACCAGCAACAGAAATGGGAACAGTAGATGCCTCTAGGGTACAAGGACTGGCTGGAAAGGGGCCCCAGGGAAGCTTCCAGGTGGTGAAAATATTCTGCATCTTGATTTGGGTGATTTACACAGGTGTATAGACACGTCAAAACAAGCCCAACTGTACACTAAGATTTGTGCATTTTAGCACAGGTAAATTATACAATAAAGTACTGTTCCTATTAACACATGCACAGATTCAGCATAGTAAACTGAATGCAAATTTTAAGGGAATGCCCAGAAAATTGAATGGAGACCCTGCCTGGGGGTCAATAGAGCTGGGTCAGGCTGGACCACCACGCTGAGATAAAAGTGGGACTGCTGCTTCACTAGGCCAGCGCCCAAGTGAGCCTAGAGTTCTCAGCCCACCAGTGTGTCTCTGTTGCCCACAGGCATTTCTCCCCTCATTAGGGCCCCAGGAGCTTCTGGTTACACCATCTTATGCATTTTCTTTCCCCCTCCACGGCTTCCAGGAGAGCTTGAGGGAGGGGAAATTACAGCACTGGGAGGCCCTGGCAAGGCTGCAGCAGATTTTCAGAACAAAGCCAGCCCTCCCGGCCCCAGGCCACTCCAGGCTGCCCACTCTGCTCTTTGCAACATCCCTGAACACTCTTGCTTTTTATCTCCCCTCTCACCCTCTAGGGCCCTCTCTGCTTTCAAAAGGGCCCCCTTGGGGATGCCCTGGAAGTCCAGCAGTTAGGACTCTGCACTTCCACTGCAGCTGGCATGGGTTCAATTCCTGGTCGGGGAGCTAAGAATCCACATGCCACATGGTACAAGCCTCTCCCCCAAAATGGGCCCCCTTGAGTCCTGGCTAGATGTAAAGTCTGAAAGAAAGAAAGTAGACCACCCCACAATGGGTCGTTTCTCTGGGCAGCCATCGTCCCAAGCCAGAACACCATACATCATCCCAGAGGGGTCTCACCACCTTTGGGAAAAGGGCAGCCCATTCTCACTGTTTGTTTTGGAAATATGGGCACACTCCCACTCCAGAGGCAATAGGATCCAGGGGAGAGAGCCCTCCCATTGTCAGATTCTTTAAAAATCCCCCCGAGAAGCAGAAAGCATGCTTGTCTACCCTTTTCCTGAGCCACCCACACAGAATTCAGCCAAGGAGGAAAAAAAGGAACCATTAAGGAAAGAGCTTATAAATGTGAGACATGGTTGGCAGGACTTCAAAGAGTTTGAGTAGATGAAGGACTGTGGTTCAGAGAGTGGTCAGCAACTGGTCTCCATTTCATGCTTCTAGCCTTGATGGGAGGAAACTGGGCTAACATGAAACAGGACTTTTTTCCAGTGGAGACGGTGAGACAATTTTTAGCAAACTCTAGGGAGGCCTTGCCTCTCCTTGCTGACCCAAGTTATTCCAGAGATTTACCGGGGGACGTGGGTGAGGTGACATCCTTATCTGGAATCTTTATGAAGAATAGCGTGTCTGTGCAACACCAAAGCAAATATGATCTGGCTTTGACCTTCACAGGAAAGCTAAGCAGTAGGCAGGGTATGGTCCCTCCCTTTCACAAACGGAGAAAGGCGAAGTGGCTCCCTTGCCGTCACAGTGAATGAGGCCCACATCAGCGCTAGTGGAAGCCCAAATCCCAGGTGGCTCCAGATACAGCCATCACAGAGAAAGGAGCAGGAAAAGATGGGGTCTCAGGACCAACTGATCGCCCACTCCCACCCCGCCCCAAGACTGCTGTCTTCTATTCTGTCTGGATTTCCCTTCCCTCTTCAGGACTCTTGATCGTCCTCTAGGATTAGAGTAGAGTTGCAAAACAGTTTGCTTTGGAGACACTCCTTCGGTAAATGTTGTTGATTAGTCATCTCCTGAGGCAATGCTTTCTGCAAAAGCAAACTCCAGGACTCAATCACAAGGCAACGAGAGTTAGTAAAGTAATACCTAGACACACTCCAGCTGCCGGTGCCATGACTGATGATAAACGTCTCCTTCTTAGAGAGGCTTTCCTGACCACTGTGTCTAGGTAGCTCCCACCTCACCCCATTGGTAATCACGTCATACCATTTGTGTCCTTCACTCCACTTACAGCAGTTATATTCATGTGCTAATTCGGCCCTCTTCCTGACTAGAATGTAAGGCTCAAAAAGGGAGTTACTATGTCTGTTCTGATCACCTCTGCATGTCTTGGAGAGTAGGCACACAAATATTTTTTAACTCAGTGATGAAGTCATAGAAAGAGCTTCCCCGTCAGACGTCTCTTATAGTATCTTGAAACTACACAGGGTAGTGAAAGTCACTCAGTCATGTCCAACTCTTTGCGACCCCATGGACTATACAGTCCATGGAATTCTCTATGCCAGAATACTGGAGTGGCTAGCCTTTCCCTTCTCCAGGGATCTTCCCAACCCAGAAATCGAACTCAGGTCTCTCACATTGCAGGCGGATTCTTTACCAGCTGAGCCACAAAGGAAGTCCTGATGGGGTAAAAAACATGGCTAATTTTTGAAGCCAAATGTTGGGTATCTGTAAGTTTATCTCTTGACATGCATGTGTGTGCATTGTGTGTCTGCGACATTTTCAGTAAGAAAAAGTTAAGAAACAAAGCTGTTCATCCCTGGATTTAAAAAGGCAGAGCAGTTTCAAATAGCAGAGCCCAGGGATGTCTCTAGGGACATCTAGGGACTCCCTGAGGATGTCTTTCTCCAGAAAAAGAGGAAGACCTGACCTTGGCCACCACAGTCCTTTAGCTGAAAGCCAGTAAAACTGGACGTGCAGCTGAGGGTGAAAAGCAGTACATGTGGACAGTTTCCCGCATTTCTGACGACTGCCCTCAGGGTACCAGTACGTTTGTACAGCAGTCGTATTAACAAGGTACTTTCACTTATATTTTGTTGGGACAACAGTGAGAAGTCCTATTAGCCCCATGTTAGCCTATCATTTTCTCATAAAGTCTAACCCAAGTGCTTTGAAATCAGATAGGAAAAGGATTCAAACCTTCACAGTCGTCTGAGTTTCCATTTCCTCATCTGAAAGAGAACACTACCTTCTCTTCATGGGACTATTGTTGTAGAGTCACTAAGTCATGTCCAACTCTTTGCAACCCCATGGACTGCAGCATACCAGGCTTCCCTGTCCTTTCCTATCTCCTAGTTTGCTCAAACTCATGTCCATGGTGTCAATTATGCCATCCAACCATCTCGCAGGGAAGCGTAAGTAACAGGACACTTAATACCATGCCAGACATACGGAGGGCACTCAGTGGTAGCCACTCCTGGACAGCAAGGCTGTTATCTTGTCTCTGGTGATCTCACGTGCTATGCAGCACCATGCCTGGGTGCCTAATTATTGGCTAAATTTGAGAGACAAAACAAAAGGTCTTTCGGTCAACAGACAGAAGTGGCAGAACATGTCCTTGAATCAACACCTTCAGGGCAAGCGCGGTACTTCCAGCACCAGCCGGCTGCCCAACTCGGGTCTTGAAAATGCCTCTCCTTTTCATCCCATGGACAGGTCTGCATAAGCTTGAACCCACCTATTAATTCAACCTAAGCAAGTATTTTTTTAAATTCCTCAGAAGTCTTTTTTTCTCCCTCATTTCCTTATCTAAAATCCTTGTTCTGTGAAGTATTGTTTCCTCGTGCAGGAAAAATCCATTTATTTATTTTTAATTGAAGGATAATTGCTTTACAGTATTGTGTTGGTTTCTACCAAAAGGAAAAAATCCATTTTTTATATTCGTTAAGTTTTTAAAAGTTAAAGGCAGGAAGTCATACAGCACTGAGACTGTAGAAGCCCTGAGCCGCAAGCCAAGACAGGAGCAGACACAGTCACACCGAGTCTGTACACAAGCGCCCCAGCCCATGGCAACCACCAGGGCAAGTTTGCTGAGCCAAAACCAGAGAGCAGGCCTCTCTGACCCCCACCCCCCAAGTATTTTCAACCATCATAACAAAAGTGTTTTGAAGACTAAGATGAAAGGATGTGATCAAAGAGGCCAAAGGTATTGGCTGCTAAGAGAAGAAAACACAAATGATGGTTTCCATGTGATAGGGGGCAGGAAGTGTGTGGGCAGGAGGTGCTCAGGGCCGGGCTTCCCGCCACTGCAAAGAATGGCAGGGAACAGACCATGTACAGCGCTTGTGGTGAATGGTTTCCGGCCCCACAGAAGAGCATAGAAAATAAAAATAAAGCTACTTCATAAAGGTGTTGAGCTGGAGACACCAGAAAATGCTAGACTATAGCTCACTCTGTGGCATAGTACTCAAAATCCACTGTTGCAGCATGCTCCTTTGGGCACCCATGTGTGAGACCCATAGAGGGGCACCATCACAACAGAGCTGATGGGTATCAAGACCCAGGTTGGAAGACCCATTAGATGAAAAAGATTACCCATCCTGGTTCAGTGCCTCTCGTCTAAAAAAAAAAAAAAAAAAAACACCTAAGAATCAGAAATTCCATTGGGGAGAGAGGGGATGTACTTTTTAAACTTTTAAATAGTTTCACAGGTAAATTTTCTGCTTCTAGAGTTGAGAACCACTCAACTATTAAAAAGAATGCATTTGAATCAGTTCTAATGAGGTGGATGAAACTGGAGCCTATCATACAGAGCGAAGTAAGTCAGAAAGAAAAACACCAATATAGTATATTAACACATATATATGGAATTTAGAAAGATGGTAACAATGACCCTATATGCAAGACAGCAAAAGAGACACAGATGCAAAGGCTTTTGGACTCTGTGGGAGAGGGCAAGGGTGGGGTGATTTGAGAGAATAGCATTGAAACGTGCATTATCATATGTGAAACAGATCGCCAGTCCAGGTTCAATGCATGAAACAATGCGCTTGGGGCTGGTGCACTGGGATGACCCTGAGGGATGAGATGGGGAGGTGGGAGGAGGGTTCAGGATGGGGAACACATGTATACCCATGGCTGATGCATGTCAATGTATGGCAAAAACCACCACATATTGTAATTAGCCTCCCATTAAAATAAATTAAAAAAAAAAAAATAACAGTTAAGACACCACTGAACAAGTGAACAAAGCTCAAAAATGGAGTTTTATTAAACTGAATTTAAAATCAAGATTCTAAAAGCCGTCTATAGGCTTTTGCCCTACTGGAAACAGTGAGAAGGCAATACGAGATCAGTGTTTCCCACTGACGGTCACTGGCTTGGGTAAATCACCTCTGAGGTAACAGCTAACCCGGTTAAGTGGGTGCTTGGTATCTGCCCTGTGTATCTCAAGATCATGGATAGACATTAAAATGTGTGTATTAGAGGCTCTGAAAGTTGTAATGTCTTCCTTGATAAAATTAGTACTATTATTCCCAGTTTTTAAGCCCATTTATACTGCTTTTCTTATTCAAAATACTGGTCTATCAATCTACACTAAAAATTGTTCAGAAGCCTCCTGATAAAGATACATACCTGCACACAAGTTTGAAAACATTATTAGTTATGAGCGAACTAATATCCCTCAGAATGGTAAACCAAGCCCCAAGGACCAACATCCTGCCTTTGTGATACAGTTTTAGTGAAACACTGACAGATCACTCGGTGATGACGACTCCTGATACAGAGCTATTCTCGAACCTCAGTGTGTATCAGAGTTCCATGGAGAGCTAATAAACAGAGGCCCAAGCTCATTACTAAGTTCCCAGAGAATTGTGAAATAAACCAAGATTTGAGAACCACTGGTCTGGATGGGTGCTTCTCAAAATTGTAATATGCCTGTGATTCCCATGCAGACCACGTTCAAACAGCTTTTGCTTCAGGAGGGAGTGAGGTGGGGCTGGAGAGTCTCCTTTTCAAAGATTCCCAGGTGATGTCAATACTGCTGGTCAATGGGCTACGTTTTTAGGAACAAGAATCCAGTGGTACTTCTCCAATCTGGCTGCATGTTAGAATCTCCTGGGTAGCTGTACGAAGATGCCACCCCAAAGATTTTTATTTAATTGGTATGGGCTGTGCCCTGGGCATTGAGATTGTAAGTTCCCTAAGCAATTCTAATGTGCAGCCAAGTTGGGGAATCTCTAGAGCCCAACATACCAAGGCAGCAGTTGGCTAAATTTAAATAGTGGAATCCTCAACATAGCTTATTTCCTATATACAGCCCCCAGGATGGAAATAAGGATGCCACCACAATATATAAATATGCCTAGACTTCAGCCAGCAGACCTATTGTTCCACCCAAGCATGTCATGAACTCTGATCTAAAGCAAGTTACAAATCAGAGCTTCAATTTCATCTACCTAATGAGGACTGGAACCCCTGAGATTAAATAAGCACATACACAAGTCCCACACTTTTTGTACTCTTCTTACACTAAGAGATACGTGTATCACTTTTCACCACTAAATAACAGTGAAACAGATATAAATGGGGAAGCACACATGTAGTTCAATTTCTCACAAAGTGCTTACTGATGCAGTTCCAGGAATGCGTTGTGTCGTAAGAGCAGAACCACCTGCAACAATTGAAGGATTAGTAAGGGATAACCAGCTCCAGGGAAAAGACAAAGGGCTCTCCTTTCCCAGGGTTGTCAGAGCTGCCTTTTGTCATTAACTTCCAATACACTGAACGAAAACATGGAGGTAGATTCACAGTTGCAAGTTATCAACTCCTAAAGAAATCTGCACAGAGGACTGAAGGAAAAGGATTTTAATACCAAAACACACAGCCAGAGGCAGAGAAGGAGTGGCATGGAACTTTTTAATTTGGAAGGCAAAAAGGTTACACTTCATGGAAGGCAGAAGCTGTGCTAACAAATGCTTATTACAAAGTTGTTCTGGCTCGGAAGGAACCTAGGGAACTTCTCTAGGCTCTCCACCTGCACCCCAAGGAGTTGGTAGTGAGCATAAATCTGAAGAAAATCCATGTGTCCAGCAAACTGCCATCTCAAAGAGCTCTTATCCAGGGGAAATTAAAAAGTGAACCTGAAAGAAAGAAGCAGAGAGGTAAGAAGAGATATTCATGGTTTCTAAAATGTCTTGTGATACTACAGACAGTGCGTCAAATCCTTTAACCTAAATTCTAAACCTGTATAGACAAAGGCAGTTACAGGGTTCCCCAGTTCTGGAAAGTATTTAAACCAGGCTAGAACAACCAAAATAAAGCGAGTATTTTTCAATGAACATTTTACAGAAGTATCCATAAAAACTAATGCTCAAATCTCAATTCCAAGATATAGATGACTTGGAACTGTAGACGCAGTTCTAACACTGGCTCTACAATTAATCAGCTGTGTGACTTCATATAAGTCACTCTGACCTTCCTGATCCACAAACCCTCTCTGTGGTGAGAGGGCTGCAACTTAACCTAAAGAACTTTTCTGGATTTAGAAAGCTTATAAAGCACTAATTTATCATTGGGGTGGGAGTGGTGGGGAGTGGAAGAAAGAAGAATTCGAAAAACCCAGAAAAAGATCCCCAACCTCAGGTTTAACAAAGGACCAAAAGAGAAGGAATAATTTTCATTTAAAGGTAAGACGATTTTTGGCAAGAACGAGGTAGAGAATAACCCCGAGAAGTGGCTTTCTTTCTCATCCCTCTGGGAGGGCTACCTACACAGTGTGCTCCAACCCAGCGTGGCCAGGGGTAACCCCTTGGCTCTAGGCACCCCAGCGTCCCCAGCCGCAAGCAGCCCACTTTCCTGCAGTGTGCCATCTTCCACGTGTGTCATGACTTGAGAAATGTTGGGAAATCCCACCTTTCAGAAGGGGGGGCTACCCCCTACGTGAAAGGGCACCACCTTACTTTGTGTATTGGTTCAGGTGATCTGGAGATTCTAGCATCAGAGCATAAAGGAAAGATCTTACACTCCTAGCCAGATTGTCATTTCACTAACAATGGCACTTACAGAAATGCTACATAATTGCAGAACATTCCTGCATCAGTGGAATTAGAAGAAATATGTAAAACAAAGAGCAAAAATTGGGGAGCAAAAGTGATCACAGTGCCAAACAAAGAACAAACAGATCTCCTGAAACTCACCTATTCACTCCATCAAATTTCTTAAGCAAACTCTCTGACAACAGACTATCACATCAGTGCTAACAGCCAAGGTGAGAGAGGACTAGAGCACTGGCCACTTCCGGGAAGAGCCCTGACCCCCTGAGAATGCTAAGAGAAATCCTCATTTACTAGGAAAGTCAAGTTTTGAGATCTTATGATATTAAAACATTTAAATCTAAGACATTGGGACTGGTCCATCTAAAAGGCAAGAAAATGATTCATGAGAGTAAATTTCTTTGAAAATAGTTTTCAGAAAATTCCTATTTACATAGATCTGCTCCTTTAAGGCAAAAGTATATTTACCAGACAGTATTCTAAAAGCAGAGCTTCTAGGAGTCTTTGAATTATTAGCTCAACAAAAGTGAACGATTCACCAGGTCAGAAGAATGATTTCAACTGTTAACCAGGGGATAAAGGTTTCAGGAAACTGACTAATAAAGTGTCCTCCCCTGATAACAAGATATGTAAAGTGGAAGCCAGGAGAGTGAGCATGGCTTCTTCCGTCTATCCACCCGAGCAGGAAAGATAGCACCGTTCCATCAACCTGTTCCCGTCATCTCAAGAGAAAGCAAGGCACAACACAAAGAACTATTCAAAATACTTACTCTCTGTGAAGTCACAAAAGATGATGCCAGACAGGGTCATTTCCATTTGGAATATCTGTTTCCTCAGCACCATGTCTATTCAGACACCAGCACTGAGCAGATATGCTCAAATACCGATTTTCCTTCAAATCCATTTCATCCTAGATTCTACTCACCCAATTAAAACTAAAATTGGAGAAAATAGGAATGAACGCACATCTAGTCTTCTCATCTTACAGATGAGGCAACTGCCATCTGAGAGTCTGACAGATCTGTCCAAAGCTGTGCTGTCCAACACCAGAGCCACTGGCCGCAGGTGACTATTCAAACTGAGTTAACATTAAATAAAGTTAAAATTTCAGTGTCTTAGACGTCCCTGGCGGCCCAGTAGTTAAGACTCTGTGCTTCCAGTGCAAGGGGTGTGGGCTCAATCCCTGGTCAGGGCACTAAGATTCCACATGCCGGGGTGTGGCCAAAAAGGAAAAACAAATAGTGCCTCAGTTACATAGCCACATCTCTAATGCTTAATAACTAACTACATGTGACCAGTAGCTACCATGCTGGGCGGCTGCAGGCTCAAGTTTGCCTAAAGCACAGTTCTATTGGACAGCGCTGGCCCAGGGTCACCCTCTTGAGATAAAGTCAGGTTTCCTGATGTGCATTCTCCTCCATTTCTTCCAGATCATATTAAAGATGACTTACTGTGCAGAAACATTTACCTCTAAGTTTTTCCCATTTAAAAAAGAGAAGCAACTTTGATACTGTTAAAAGAAACCTTCTAACAAGACATATATATTTATCATCCAAAAGTCTTTGAACACTATAGAGAAGAAGGAATATGAAAGTTTGGAGTAAAAATGTCAGTTAATGAGTTCCTACTCAGTCACTTACTAGTTCCAGGCCCTGGACAAACTAATTTAAATTTCATCAAGGTTTTCTTACCTCATGTATAGAAAGGGATTACTACTATTTGTCTACCTCCACCCCAGCGTGCTGAGTGCCATGCTGAGTGCCAAAGAATTGATGCCTTTGAACTGTGGTGTTGGAGAAGACTCTTGAGAGTCCCTTGGACTGCAAGGAGATCCAGCCAGTCCATCCCAAAGGAGATTGGTCCTGAATATTCATTGGAAGGACTGATGCTGAAGCTGAAACTCCAATACTTTGGCCACCTGATGTGAATAACTGACTCATTGGAAAAGACCCTGATGCTGGGAAAGATTGAAGGCGGGAGGAGAAGGGGATGACCGAGGATGAGATGGTTGGATGGGTCACTGACTCGATGGATATGAGTTTGAGCAAGCTCCGGGAGTTGGTGATGGACAGGGAGGCCTGGCGTGCTGCAGTCCATGGGGTCGCAAAGAGTCGGACACGACTGAGCGACTGGACTGAACTGACCCCAGCGTGAGCTGGGGGATGACACAGGTTGCTGTGTATAAAAGTGCACGTGGAATGTGTGAGTCCTGCAAACCTGGTCATGTGATAGAGGTAAAACATTCAACAAATGTCTAATTTTGTAAAAGGCTTTATACAAACATTGTACATTTTTAACTTTCCACCACCCTGATGGATGATGAAAACCTGGTAATGTATAAAAAGCAAAAACTAAAGGAAAAAAGCAGGGGAAAAAAAAGCAAAGCTCAGCTGAGGATCCACACAGTGTGATCCTCCTCAAACACAATGGGACTATCATGAATACTATTAATCAGAGGCTTCAACAACTGCAAGAGACTCTGATGACCACCCAGGCCAATTCCCTTCCTGTAAAGATAGGGGAAATGAGGGCTCAGCGACAAGCTTATTTCTCCATCCAACTAGTTAACAGCACAGCAAAGTCTACAACACAGGTCTTCTGACTTCTAGTCTCCTGCTCGTGCCCCACTCTACCACCCTTCATGCGGACTGTTTCCTTGGCTTCGTTCTTCTACAGCACATTCCTCATGTCTGAGCATCCACATAACTAAGGATACAGCCATTTTATACAGCAGTTCTTGCTGCTGAAAATGATTTACACACCAAACATGCACCATGACTATTAGCTCTGTGCTAAGCTCTAAGGTCCCTATTCCCTGAGCATTTAAAAGTCCAGTGGGAGAGACAGGAAAATGAATGGTTTCATAAGTGTATGGTAAGTGCAGCATTAGGGGCAGGCACCGGGGACCGTGAGAGCCCCAAGAGGCTCCTATGCAACCTGGGGGCAGAATGCCTTGCAGCAGGAATCATCTGAGCTGCAAGGGTAGAGAAAATAAGGCAGGGACTTCATAAACACAAATCTGTAGCAGTCCCCTGGCGGTCCAGTGGTTAGGACTCAGCACTTTCACTACCGGGGCCCAGGCTCCATCCTAGTCAGGAACTAGGACTCCATAAGACACAAAGCTCAGCCAAATTTAAAAAACAGAACAAAATTAAAAAAAAAAAAAATCTACCTGATAGTCCTTTTTTTTTTTTTTGCTGGTTTTCAATGAACCAAATAAAAAATAGAGCAAAATCACCAATTAAAATTCATCAGTTATCAGTTTTTTGTAAAAAAAATAAGCAGATTCAAGGTTTTAAGAATAGGTAAAAAAACTAAGCTCATTCTCCAACCAAGGGAAAAAAGGGGGGTTGAAAAAAAGACTATGCTAACTCAAAATGTTTTCTACAAATTTAGAGTATTCCCCTTTTTCAGAACTTATCTGATGGCTAATTCAATATAAGGTGAAATGTCACAGAGAAAATGAAATAGACACTAACCCCTCACACACACACAAACTTAAAGCTGGCTGCCAGGAGAAGAGTAAAACCAGGCCTCAGTTCAGTTCAGTTCAGTCACTCAGTTGTGTTCAACTCTTTGCAACCCCATGGACTGCAACACGCCAGGATTCCCTGTCCATCACCAACTCCCGTCCATCAAGTCAGAAACAGGTCTAGAATAAGCCAAAATGGGAGCTCCTGAACTGACAAGATAAGAAAAAGAAATAAAAAGTACATCTGTGGGCCACTGTGCACTTGGTCTTCACATGTAACAGAATCCCATGGTCACTGTAAGGTTGCGTGCCCTTTTGTGCCTCTCTCGACACTGCCCACTTCTGGTCAGAATGTAAAGCAACCCCCACCTAACATCTAGGCCCACCTGGACTTCTGCTGCCCTCCTGTGACTGGAAAGAAACTAGGTTTTATCACAAAAGTATTTGTGGTCTCTTCCCCTAAACTCAGTTTCTCTTTTGAGCTTGTAGTACACTCTCAGCAATGAAATCTACAAGCCACTAGGTGGCAGTAGAGCCTAAAAAATCACATTAAGATTCCCTTTAGAGGTAATTTTCTAGATTACTATAGTACTGATATTTACTGATGAATTCGAAAAGCCAACAGCAATTGCTTGTTGGAATATAATTCCCAGAGTTATGTTCTGCCCAGCCTTGTAGCACCCTCGCTTCAGCCAGGATTAAACACTATGAATTTTTAAAGACCTGTAGAACAGCCTCCACCATAAAAACAAAGTAACACTAACAAGGTTTCAGCACAAGCTGGTGGCAAACTATCTCCCCCAGGCTAAGCACACTTCCAAGCCCAGGTCTGTCCCTTTTTCAAAGCCCTGCTCACTCTTCCCCCTGAAGCAGGGCCGAGTCATCAGGAACTTCCCTTCCCAAGCTGTGATCCAATGTAGCTAAGTCTCTCTTCCCTTCCGAACACCTGAGGTAGGCTGACATTTTCCGAAAAGAATTTCACAAGGAGACATGGAAAAACAAAACAGGAAATATTCACCTGTAGTTATGTAAATCTTTAAATATTCAAATCTACTGAATATGATGCATTCAAAATAGACTTACTGCCACCTATGTGCCAAATACCATCACTTTAGAGGTGCATGGATTCTCCCAACTCAGAAGCTCACCAGGAGCATTTTTCCTTTTTATAATTTTTTAAATATTATGAAGTCTCTTCTTGAACCCAGCAATAGCCACCTATACCAGTGTTGCCAACTGAACAGCCAACTTTTACCACAGGTGTCTCACTCTGCTATCTCTGGACATGTTTTCAGGGGGCCACAAAGTCTGAAGTTTGGATAAGGTTGTGCTAACAGTAGTTTTCATATATTTATAAACTTCAAGAAGACAGTAAAGTCTTACAGCAGAGGGAAACAATGGGGACTGGAGGGATTCAAAGGAACTTTAGCTTAGTTTCTGTTCAAAATCTGTTCATTGCAAGTAATGAACATGGGGGTGTAATATTATTCTCTGTACTTTTCTGTATTTTTAACATTGCCATACAAGCAAAAAAAGTAAGTAATAAAGGAAAAGATGGTGGTAAAATAACTGTGGCCACATTTTAAACACATTTCTATGACTGTGCAATTGTCAAATACTTTATAATAAGCAATTTTTTTAAGGCTGATTTACATATATATATATTTATGTATGTATTTATTGACTGCCCCGGGTCTTGGTTGCAGCACGCAGGATCTTCAGTCTTCATTGCAGCATGCAGGATCTTTAGCTGCGGTACAGGAACCTCACTTGTGGTGAAGGAACTCTTAGTTGCGGCATGTAGAATCTAATTCTCTGACAGGGATCGAACCCAGCCCCCTTCATTGGGAGCATGGAATCTTAGCCACTAGACCACCAGGGAAGTTCCTATAATAAGCAATTTTAAGCAAAAATTAGGGCTTCCCTGGTGGCTCAGATGGTAAAGAATCTGTCTGCAGTGCGGGAGACCCAGGTTTCCCTGTGTCAGGAAGATTCCCTGGAGAAGAAAATGGCAACCCACTACAGTACCCTTGCCTGAAGAATCCCTATGGACAAAGGAGCCTGGTGGGCTACAGTCTCTGGGGATGCAGAGTCGGACAAAATTGAGCAAGTAACACAAGCGAAAATAGAGATTAAAAACATTTTTTTACATAAGACTGGATTATCAAACTTAAAAGATTTCCAGTAAGGCTCTTTGAATCTTAGTTTCCCGTTCATAAATGGAATAAGCAAGTTTATCCTCAAGAGGTTGTTCTGAAAATAAAACAGAATAAGAAGCACTTAAAACCTGATCCATGTAAGCATTCACTATCTGCTAACTTCCTTACTTCTCCTTGAAAACATTTATTTAACTCAATGCCATTTTCTTCTGATCTGCCTTTTTCAAAGTCGCTGCTGGTTTTAAATGCTACCCCGAAATTCACAAAGAGCAGTACGCTATATATGTTTATCCTTTTTATACCCAACTCCCAACATACTTGGCAAAAATGGAAAGTATTAAATTTTTGTTGTACCCTCTGATATAAATATTGAAAACTCACTTAAAAACCATTTTTAAAAGTGTTTTAGGACACTGCACATAGAACTGAATTAGAAACACAGAAAAAGAGCAGAAAAATATCTATTTGAAGATTGAGAGCAGGACAGTATACTATATGTCAAATGAAAGATCTCTGGGAACAAAAAACCCTGATGAGTCCCCCACAGAAGAACTTCTCTATGAATACACCCTCTATAGAATGATTTAACACTGTAATCTGGGATTGGAAGATTATGCTGTACCCTGGACCCATAATTCCCAGCTGAACAGGTGGCCCTAGGTCGTTAATATGGTCTGTAGTATGCAGACTCAGTTTCTGCCAAGCCTGCTTTTTTGTCTGTTTTTGTCATAATTTTGAAATACTAGGCTCTCTGCAGCAGAGTCCTCTTCCAATCGTGACAGCCCTAAGAAATAATTTTTCATGATTTGGCATCTCCCTGATCCTAGAGAACATCCTTGGACTGTATGCTCTGTCCCCTTGTTAAAGCGTACACCACCATGACTCATCTAGAAAAAACTAAGGCATTTACTTTTTAGACTAAGGCATTGCTCTAAAGTAAGGCATTGCTTTTAGAGGAAGGCAATCAGAAGACTTATGACCTTTCCAGCAAGTTTACTATCGGAGCCCAAGGGTTACTCAGGACGTTCACAGGTCAAAGAACGTCAGTGTTTTTGGCTAAGTTTTCCACCTGCACTGAAGAAGCTGTCACTGGTCAGACACCTCGCCTGCGGCCTCTGCTCCCAGATAGTATGGCAGCCACCTTCTCTCAGCCCCCACAGCACTCTGTTCAGGTCTTTAGCATGGCTCTAACTGCTGTGGGTACATGGCTTCTCCATTAGACTGTTCACTTCTTGAAGGCAGGAACTATGTTTTCCTTTTCTTTGTATTCCCAGTATCAAGGCATTGACTGGCATATGAGAGAACAATTCAAGTCCTGATCAGGTCTCCAAAAAATTCAACTGTATTAGGATAGTAGAAAGAAATGGTTCTCAACCTCTTTCACTGATAGAAACCATCTCTGTCAACTTAACTATTGCCAAAAGTGAAACTTCACCTGAACTAACAGATCTGTTTTTGAGACAATATAAAAAATGGAAAGGCTTTATGTAATATACTAAGGAACTGATTGACTTATGATAGAAATTGAAGTACAGTCACATTATTACATTTACCTTGCCCATGGCTATTGTAACTCATGTGTTAGATTTCTGATTAATACAAAAATGACAGCTTTCCAAGTACAACAGAAAGAGGTTGGGCCTCCTCCCCCAGAGACGGTAACATTTTCTACGGTTCTCTTTTCTCTACCCCAGTAATAGCAACATTTAATTCTGTAGGAAAAGGCGGAGAATAGAGTGCATTTACTCATCAGTAGGCAACATAGGATACTGGAAGAGCACCACTCGACTAGGACACTGCTCTGCTAACACTGAGCTGCATGGCCAAGGAAACCTACTAGACTGTTATGGAACTCTCTTTCCTCATATATAAAATAAGTATTAATACAAAGTCAAGTGCTTCTCAGAGCTTTAGGATTCTGCTTAGGAGGGAAGGATGGAGGGGAGGGCATACTACACACGAGGAGAGCCCAAGTAAAGAGGGCTTTTCAACTCTGTCAATCAAAACAACCCTGGCTCCTCTGCCATTTTATATATTGAGATTCTATTTTTGGGGCTCCAAAATCACTGCGGATGGTGATTGCAGCCATGAAATTAAAAGGCACTTGCTCCTTGGAAGAAAAGTTATGACCAACCTAGACAGCATATTAAAAAGCAGAGACATTACTTTGTCAGCAAAGGTCCATCTAGTCAAGGCCATGGTTTTTCCCATTGTCATGTATGGATGTAAGAGTTGGACTATAAAGAAAGCTGAACGCAGAAGAATTGATGCTTTTCAACTATGGTGTTGGAGAAGACTCTTGAGAATCCCTTGGACTGCAAGGAGATCCAACTAGTCCATCCTAAAGGAGATCAGTCCTAGGTGCTCACTGGAAGGACTGACGTTGAAGCTGAAACTCCAATACTTTTGGCCACCTGATGCAAACAGCAGACTCATTTGAAAAGACCCTGATGTTGGGAAAGATTGAGGGCAGGAGGAGAAGGGGATGACAGAGGATGAGATGGCTGGATGGCATCACTGACTCAATGGACATGGGTTTGGGTGGACTCCAGGAGTTGGTGATGGACAGGGAGGCCTGGAGTGCTGCAGTTCATGGGGTCGCAAAGAGTCGGACACGACTGAGCAACTGCACTGAACTGATTAAGATACTTAGGAAATAAAAGAGCTCTACTGCTAAAAAAAAAAAGGAAAACTGACAAATGAACCAAATAGCATCTCATCTTATATTTTAAGGTGTTCTCCCAAGCTAATCCAATTTTCCCATTAATTTTTAATTTAGCACATATATTAGCAAGAAGCTGTCATCATGAAGCTATCATTCATTTAGCATGTACTATACATGTATCAGGTGTAAGCACTATACTAGGTACTATGGGAACAATGGCCCAGCACTTGAAGTCATCTGAGAAAAAATTATAGAGCAAAACTAAAACCAAAATCTACAATTTATGTCTCTTCTAAGATCTCAGAGTTATTTTCATGGGGTTATTGGTGCAGAAATTAATGTATTAGCTACAAGCAATCTCCCATTTTCTGCTATCTTAATGATTTCCAGAACAGTGAGAAGAGAAGGCAATGACCAAGATCAGCAGCACTGATGAATCATGATGATATTAACACAAGCTTTGCAGACCAATATGGAAAATTCTGCAAACCTCTCATCAGCACTATGGGAACTCTGCCAACCATGATCAAAACCAGCCCTCCAATCTCTATTCCTAAAATCAACATCATGTGATAAGTGCTAAGATCATCACTTACATTCTTCTAGTCTCCTCCTCCTCAGTTAAGTAAACAGGAATGATTCAGCCAACGAAGTTCATGACGACAAGGTGAAGGATGGTGCTGGCAAAGAGAAAATCAGCAAAGGCTCGCTCTGGGGAGATGCCTTGGAAATCCGCCTTGTTTTGTGGGTTGATCTGTATTCTCAGACAAACTGTACAAGAACAAAAACACAAAAATGATTATCAAGTATGTAACATGTATGACTAATGCACATACTCAGACCCCCTGACCCAATAATTCTATTCTAACAGAAGTGATACCAAGTCCATCAAAAGACATGTACAGGAATGATACCAACGGTGGCCCCCAAATGGATGCAATCTAATACCTATCAATGGTAAAACAGGGGGTATTCTCCAGCAGTTCAGTGGTTAGGACTCAGCACTTTCACTGACAGAGACCCAGATTCCATCCCTGGTTGGAGAACTAAGATCTCACAAGTTGAGCAACCCAAAAAAAAAAAAAAAAAATCCCCACAAACAAAACAGTAAAATGGGTAAATTATGGCATATGCATACAACAGATACCATAAAGCAATGAAAGAACTTCACATCATGGATTTCCACAAATATCATGATGAGCAATACAATCCAGACGCCAAAAAGTACATTCTTATGATTCTACTTCTACAAAGCTTAAAACCGGCCAAAAACAATCTACAGTAATACAAGTCAGGATAATGGTTTTTAATCTTTCACTGGAGAGATGACTTGGAAAGCATGCGGAGAGACCTTTAGGGTACTGGTAATGTTCTATATCTTGATGTGGTAGTGGTTAAAAGGGTAAATTTTTTAAAGTTCATCAAGTTGTACACTTAAATTTTCTGCTGTTGTTTGTTAAAGGGAACAATATGACTTCTCAGAGTTAAACTAAAAATCAAAGGCTTATTTAGAAAAAATATATATACAACCAGAAAATCTTGAGAACTCTCTTATCTCCTGACTTAAGTTTATAAACTTTTTAAGACTGAGATGTACTTGAGGGAGTAACAAAGGAGTAACAAAGGAGGCAGGCTAAGACCCAGTTATAAAGTTGTGAATTATTTCCAACAGAACATGTATATTAGACGGCAGAGATGCGTATACACGAGGACCTCACAGTTATAATCTTTGATCTCCCAGTTCTAGCAGCTGCTGGTCTCAAAAAAGGCAAGAGATCTAAATTACACAGCTCTGACAGAGAACTCTCCATTGCCACCTTCTGTACCCTTGAAGATTCCAACCTGATACTGTAGCCAAAGTGACCATTTGACATGAAAAGAAAGTTCTAGGGATACACTTTTCCAAAATATCTTTCTACCTGTGACAAATGATTACAGAACTTAAATTTACTTCAGACTAGCATCTGTTCCCATCACTTCATGGCAAATAGATGCGGAAACAGTGACAGACTTTATTTTGGGGGGTTCCAAAATCACTGCAGATGGTGACTGCAGCCATGAAATTAAAAGGTAGTTGCTCCTTGGAAGAAAGGCTATGACCAACCTAGGCAGCATATTAAAAAGCAGAGACTTTACTTTGTCAACAAAGGTACATCTAGTCAAGGCTATGGTTTTTCCAGTAGTCATGTATGGATGTGAGAGTTGAACTATAAAGAAAGCTGGGCGCCAAAGAATTGATGCTTTTGAACTGTGGTGTTGGACAAGACTCTTGAGAGTCCCTTGGACTGCAAGGAGATCCAACCAGTCCATCCTAAAGGAGATAAGTCCTGGGTGTTCATTGGAAGGACTGATGCTGAAGCTGAAACTCCAATACTTTGGCCACCTGATGTGAAGAACTGACTCACTGGAAAAGACCCTGATGCTGGGAAGGATCGAAGGTGGGAGGAGAAGGGGATGACAGATGATGAGATGGTTGGATGGCAACACCGACTCAATGGACAGGAGTCTGAGTAAACTCCGGGAGTTGGTGATGGACAGGGAGGCCTGGTGTGCTGCAGTCCATGGGGTCACAAAGAGTCAGACACAACTGAGTGACTGACCTGAACTGAGCATCCATTTTACCACTAACCAAGAGAAGGCAACGAACTAAGATCTAATCCAAAGATCAGAAAACTACTAGACTAGTTCTCAAGAGTCCATCACTATGGCAACAGAGTTGTCATTATGCTTAAACATGGAAACAGCCCTGATGTTTTCAGGAAACTGGACTCTTCAAAACATGAACGACACTGACTGAAACAAGGGTGGCCAATTAAAATCTGCTGGGGCAAGTACAGCTTGCTTCATCCATTTGCCAGGGCAACTAGCAACATCTATTAATGTTTAAAATGTTGCCACCTTTTAACTTAAGAATTTATCTTACAGAACAAGGACATTCTAACAGCATGTACCTAAAGCTGAAAAAAAAAGTGAAAACAGTCCAAATGACATCAAGGGATTATTTAAATAAATTACACTACAGACATGCAATAAAACCCCATGCAATTATTCAAAAGAATGAGGTGAATTCTCAATAGGTTGACAGTAAAGATATCTAAAATACACTAATTGAAAAAGAGCCAAAAATATTCTACTCTTCTATTCCATATTTCTCTTAAAGTAAATATATTTTCTCATTTTTCTTGGAATGTAGGAAAAAATCTGGGGAAAGAGATACCAAACACAATTATCAGCGGCGACTGGGGTGGAAGGTGGGAGTAGAGTAATGCTCGAGAATGGAAAAGGAAATGCAAAAGGAAAGAGAAACTCCACATGAAGGTGGATAAGGAAATGAATTGATGTTACCATTTTCACAATCACAGTAACCGAACTTACTTCAATAATAACGTAAAAGTCAGAATCTTGCAGAGATGCAAAGGACCCTGAATGTCATAGAGACCAACATCCCTTACGAAGCACAAAATGCCCAAGAGGTGGTGGGGATGGGTATGCCAAGAGGGCTGCATGAATCAGCTGGGAATCATTTCAAAATATACTTACCATTTCCAGAATCTGATAAGTCATGCCCAGGTAGAGAATTACAAACCATCCAGAGCCTGTGTTATCACAGAGGCAACATATCCCCCACATGCAGGGGTGAAAAAAAAGGCAAAGAAAGCCTGTTCGAAAAGTGTTAGTCTCTCAGGCATGTCCAACACTTTGCGACCCCATAGACTGTAGTCCATAGAATTCTCCAGGCAAAAAGAATACTGGAGTGGGTTGCCATTCCCTTCTCCAAGGGA
The DNA here is from genome assembly GCF_002263795.3 of Bos taurus. Lineage (NCBI taxonomy): Eukaryota > Metazoa > Chordata > Mammalia > Artiodactyla > Bovidae > Bos > Bos taurus. The sequence continues at coordinate 22,238,110 of NC_037337.1, read as the reverse complement.
TCTTCCCAACCCAGGGATCAAACCCGCATCTCGTGCATTGCAGGTAGATTCTTTACTGTCTGAGTCATCATGAAAGCCCTCTGTTCAAGAAACAACCCCCACACAGCCTCTCCCTGAGCACTTCCAAAAATGGAAACGTACTACCCCCTGAGGCAGCTTGCTCCATTTTAGTGGTTCTAATTTATCTCCTTAAATGCTCATTTATTCAGCTAAATATTTACTGAGCATCTATGTGCCATGCAGTGTGCTAGGATTTTGGCACAGAATAAGACAAGAGTCTGGCTCCCAAAGAACTTACACTTCAATGAAGAGAAACATAATAAACAAGAAAACAAATAAAGAAATATGAGGTAGAGATACATGCTCTAAAGATAACAAGGTAATAGAAGAGTGACTAGGAAGCTATTTCTTATTTGGTGGTAACAGAAGATCTCTCTAACAAGGTGCTATTTTAAGACCAAAATTTGATAGGAGCCAACTATGGAAAGATCTAGGGGCAGAGCGTTCCAGGCAGCAAGAACAATGTTGACATGCTCTAGGTACAACATGTCAGACTGACTAGACTCATGATCAAGGGCAAGAGGGGGACAAGGGCCAAATCCAGTGGGGTTTTGTAAGCTTCAGTAAAGACTCTGGATGTAGTTCTAAGAGCAATAGAGTAATATTTCTAAGTTTTGAGTAAAATAATCTGATTTACATTTTCTAAGGATGGTAGAACTGCAATATAGAGAAGGTTTGCAGAGTTAAAGAAACAAAAGAGTCATGTAGAAGCCAAAGAGCTTGGGCAATGGTAATAAAATGGACAGAAGTGGAGAGATACAGGCTGTGTTTTGGAAAAGGGCTTGCTAATGTAATGGATGTGGGAGATAAGAGAAATCAAGGCATCAAGAAAACCTCCTAAATTTTTAGCTTCAACAATTTAACCAACATTGACACTATGTTCTGACTGGCGAAGAGAGATGGTTGGGCCGGAAGGTTCAATTTGGAGTTGTGTGTTAGACATCAAGTGAAGGTGTCAAGTGGGCAACTGGACTTACTAATTTGGAATTCAGGGAACAGGTTAAAACTGAAAATATTAGGCTCCAGTTTCATCCACCTCACTAGAACTGATTCAAATGTATTCTTTTTAATGGCTGAGTAACTGGAGCCTATTGTACAGAGTGAAGTAAGCCAGAAGGAAAAACACCAATACAGTATACTAACGCATATATATGGAATTTAGAGAGATGGTAACGACAACCCTGTATACGAGACAGCAAAAGAGACACTGACGTATGGAACAGTCTTGTGGACTTTGTGGGAGAGGGAGAGGGTGGGAAGATTTGGGAGAATGGCATTGAAACATGTAAAATATCATGTATGAAACGAGATGCCAGTCCAGGTTCAATGCACGATACTGGATGCTTGGGGCTAGTGCACTGGGACGACCCAGAGGGATGGTATGGGGAGGGAGGAGGGAAGAGGGTTCAGGATGGGGAACACATGTATACCTGTGGTGGATTCATTTTGATATTTGGCAAAACTAATACAATTATGTAAAGTTTAAAAATAAAATAAAATTAGTTAAAAAAAAAAAAACTGAAAATATTAATGTGGTAGTCGCAGTTACATAGGTATTATTTACATTCACCTAAACGGAGAAGGCAATGGCACCCCACTCCAATACTCCTGCCTGGAAAATCCCATGGATGGAGGAGCCTGGAAGGCTGCAGTCCATGGGGTGGCTGGGGGTCGGACACGACTGAGCAACTTCACTTTCACTTTTCACTTTCATGCATTGGAGAAGGAAATGGCAACCCACTCCAGTGTTCTTGCCTGGAGAATCCCAGGGACGGGGGAGACTGGTGAGCTGCCGTCTATGGGGTCACACAGAGTCGGACACGACTGAAGCGACTTAGCAGCAGCAGCAAAGGAAAGAAATACAGACTGGGTCTGGAACCACACCCTCAGACCGAGAAACATCTAGCACAAACAGTAGGAAAGAAAAATCAATGAGGTAAGAAAGAACCACCAGGAAGAGTGTGGTGTAAAAGTTTTGAGAAGTACTTCATTCATTCAGAAGGAAGCAGCCAACTATGTTAACTGCTAAATGTTGCTGAGCATTCAGGCAAGGTGAGGTGTGTGCCATTAGATCTGGCAAGATGCAAAGAGTGGTTTCACTGTAGTGGTGGGGAAAGACCACCAAGAGTGGGTTAAGAGCAAATGGAAAGTCAGGACGCGGAAACAACAACTAGACTATTTTTTCAAGGAATTCCGTGATGATGGAAAAGAAATGGAACAGTAGCTAGAGGGGTATCTGGAGTCAAATTAATTTTTAATTGGATTAATTAATTATGCTCTAATTAATTACAGCATGTGTGTATGATGGGAATGATCCAGTGGAGGGAAATTAATGGTACAGAATGGAGGGATGATTACAGAAGCTGAGTCCCTGAGTGAGCAAGAGACATCAAGATGCTCTTCACACGTGGAGGAGGTGGCCTCTGATAGGAAAGGGATATATCATCCACCATCACAGGAAGTCAGAGAGCAGGGGTACAAGTGGAGGTGAGCTGCTATGATTCCTTGCTGGGAAAGGGAAAGCAAAAAAACAAAGCAAGATCAACTGAGAATAAAGGAAAAGAGAAAAGACAGGTGAGAGTGCAGAGAGAAATTACGAAGCATATCTTGGAAAAGCAAACGTATTAGGGAAGTGTTACAGGACCACTATTCTCACCAATACTTCTCCATCACTGCACCATATCCATGTACTTGCCTGCATCTCCCACCAGACTGTAAACCCTGTGGGAGCAGAGACCACATCCTCATGTTCCATAGTTAAATTCTCAGTTCCCTGCCAGGAAACCTGACATATAAATGTTCAACATTCCTTAATTTATCAGAGGCACGCTCACAACTGAATATCCATTAATAAGCACTGATTGATGAACAGAGCATTACACGCCTACAGAACATGGGAGGAAGACCTAAATCTCAAGACCCAGGCAAGGGCTCAAAGGGAAGCAGCACTTGAGCTGTCTAAGAAGTGAAGGAATTTTCCAGGCAATCAAACAAAGGTAAAATAGCCTAATACACCTTGGAATGTTCAGGGAATAATAAGTAACACAATAATACTGGAATATAAAGTACAGAGGAGGTGGAGACAAGAGATGAAGCTTGTGATGTGTCCAGAGCCAGATAACAAAAAGCCTCTACACCATTAAAAAATCTTTTAAATTTCTCTTTGGATACAGACAAATTTTCTGTGGGGAGTAGAACAGTTAGATCTGCAAGTCAAATCAAGCCTGCAAACATAGTGGAAGAGGGACTGGAGGGAGAGACAAGAGGCTGGGAGATCAATAACGAAGATTACAGTAGTCCAGATAGCAGATATTGACAGCCTGAGTGACAGAAGACAACAGCTAGCAATGGGTATGAGATTTAGAAACAGGACTGTCAGGCATAATGCTGCCAAACTCCCAATCTCTTTGATAACACTTATGGGCCTAGGAATCTAAGAGATAATTCCCAAAGAAACACTGGACTCCAGTCTTCACGGCCAAAGAGCTGCCATGAGAAAGAAAACACTCTGAATTAGGCCTCCTTGTCTTTCAAATTCAAACCGTTTTGGATCTATAAACCAGGGGAAACAAAACTTTGTTAATTCCAAAAGTATTTCATAAAGATTAGAAAACAGAATAGACAAAAGCTGTGAAACTACTTAAAAACTGATTTCAAGATCAAAGACTTATTTTAAAGAGTCTTAATGTTTTCCACACATCCCTCCTAAATAGCACTTTAAAGGAGCAAAAAGAGGTATTTCAATCAAGTAAAAAAGGAAAAACTAGAAAGGCTGCCAACACTGGGATGCTATTCTGAAAAGGGGACAGGTGTCTCTTCTAGAGATATCTAACCACAAGATAAACAGTCAGCTGCTGAGGATGTCTGAAATCTGTCTGGAAGAAAAAAATATTCTATCATTGAAGTCCTCTACACTGTAAACTGTTGATCAAAAAAAACAAACAAAAAAAAAGATTTCTCAATGGCAATTTTCTACCTCTGGCTCCTTCTTGAAACCATGGGTAAGTCTCCCCAGTCATGAGGGAATAGAAGAAAACAGATCATTTTCATTGGGCCCAAATAATATCAGGCTTTAAAAAAAAAAAAAGTGACAGGATCCTGTACTGATTTATAATGTACTAGTCAATTTCCAAACAGCATATGCTAAATAACACATGCAGAAGGGATGGAAGAGAACAGACTACCAAAAAGAAACTAAGGGAACCAGGTTAGAGAACTTTCCCCTCCAATTTATCCTACACATTAACACCAATTTTAAGTCTCTCCTTCACTCAAATCTAAAAACATTTTTAAATGTTTTAAATGCTTAGATGCATTCCTATTATCTACAGGATAAAACTCCTTGGCCTGGCCCTCAAGGTTCTAGCACCCAGAACTACCTAATCTTTCCACATAATCGCCTACAATTCCCTTTCTCAGCCAAACTGACCTCCTCCCTTCTCTTCCAATAGATAGAACAACTTGGGGAAGTTAGAAACCCCAGCACAAGAAACAGACACAAGGCAGTGGTAGATTTAGTAAGCTCAAAGGTGTCAAAAGAAATGCAAACAAAAAAGGACAAATGGGACCAAATTAAACTTAAAAACACTTGCACAGAAAAGGAAATTATAAACAAAAATAAAAAGAAAACCCTCAGAATGGGAGAAAGCAACAGACAAAGGATTAACTTCCAAAATATACAAGCAGCTCACACAGCTCAATATAAGACAAATAAGCCAACCAAAACATGAGCAGAAGATCTAAACAGACATTTCTCCAAAGACGCATCAGTTCAGTTCAGTTGCTCAGTCATATCCAACTCTTTGGGACCCCATGGACTGCAGCACATCAGGCCACCCTGTCCATCACCAATTCCCAGAGTTCACTCAAACTCATATCCATTGAGTCGGTGTTGCCATCCAACCATCTCATCCTCTGTCATCCCCTTCTCCTCCCACCTTCAATCTTTCCCAGCATCAGGGTCTTTTCCAGCAAGTCAGTTCTTCAAATCAGGTGGCCAATGTATTGGAGTTTCAGCTTCAGCATCAGTCCTTCCAATTAACACCCAGGACTGATTTCCTTTAGGATGGACTGGTTGGATCTCCTTGCAGTCCAAGGGACTCTCAAGAGTCTTCTCCAAAAGCATCAATTCTTCAACACTCAGCTTTCTTCACAGTCCAGCTCTCACATCCATACATGACCACTGGAAAAACCATAGCTTTGATTAAATGGACCTTTGTTGACAAAGTAATGTCTCTGCTTTTTAATACGCTGTCTAGGTTAGTAATAACTTTTCTTCCAAGGAGCAAGCGTCTTTTAATTTCATGGCTGCAATCACCATTGGTGATTTTGGAGCCCAAAAAAATAAAGTCTGACACTGTTTTCACTGTTTCCCCATCTATTTGCCATGAAGTGATGGGACCAGATGCATGATCTTAGTTTTCTGAATGTTGAGCTTTATGCCAACTTTTTCACTCTCCTCTTTAACTTTCTTCAAGAGGCTCTTTAGTCCTTCTTCACTTTCTGCCATAAAGGTGGTATCATCTGCATATCTGAGGTTACTGGTATTTCTCCCGGCAATCTTGATTCCAGCTTGTGCTTCATCTAGTTTCTCATGATGTACTCTTCATATTAGTTAAATAAGCAGGGTGACAATATACAGCCTTGACGTACTCCTTTCCCGATTTGGAAACAGTCTGATGTTCCATGTCTAGTTCTAACTGTTGCTTCCTGACCTGCATACAGATTTCTCAAGAGGCAGGTCAGGTGGTCTGGTATTCCCATCTCTTGAAGAATTTTCCACAGTTTATTGTGATCCACACAGTCAAAGCCTTTGGCATAGTCAATAAAGTAGAATTAGATGTTCTTCTGGAACTCTTGCTTTTTTGATGATCCAGCGGATGTTGGTAATTTGATCTCTGGTTCCTCTGCCTTTTCTAAATCCAGCCAATAAACACATGAAAAGATGCTCAACATGGCTCATTAATAGAGAAATGATCTAAAGAAATCAAACAATGAGGTATCACCACCTCACACTGGTCAGAATGCTGCTGCTGCTGCTGCTGCTAAGTCAATGCAGTCGTGTCCGACTCTGTGGGACCCCACAGACGGCAGCCCACCAGGATCCCCCGCCCCTGGGATTCTCCAGGCAAGAACACTGGAGTGGGGTGCCATTGCCTTCTCCGATGGTCAGAATGGCCACCATCAAAAAATGTATTATACAAACAATAAATGCTGGAGAGGATATGGAGAAGAGAGAACCCTCTTCCACTGTTGGGAATGTAAACTGAGGCAGCCACTATGGAGAACAGTATGAAGATTACTTTAAAAACTAGGAATAAAACTACCGTATAACCCAGGAATCCCACTACTGGGCATACACCCTGAGAAAGCTGTAATTCAAAAAGACACATGTACTCCAAATCTCACTGCAGCACCATTTACAATAGTCAGGACATGGAAGCAACCGAGATGCCTGTCAACAGATAAATGGATAAAGAAGCTGTACATACATACAATGGAGTATTGCCGCTGCTAAATCGATTCAGTCGTGTCCGACTCTGTGTGACCCCATAGACGGCAGCCCACCAGTCTCCCCCGTCCCTGGGATTCTCCAGGCAAGAATACTGGAGTGGGTTGCCATTTCCTTCTCCAATGCATGAAAGTGAAAAGTGAAAAGGAAGTCGCTCAGTCGTGTCCGACTCCCAGCGACCCCATGGACTACAGCCTACCAGGCTCCTCCATCCATGGGATTTTCCAGGCAAGAGTACTGGAGTGGGGTGCCATTGCCTTCTCCACAATGGAGTATTACTCAGCCATAAAAAGGAACAGATTTGAGGGTGCTGAACTGAGGTGGATGTACCTAGAGCCTGTTACACAGAGTGCAGTCAGTCAGAAACAAAAAAACAAATATCATATATTGCCACATATATATGGAATCCAGAGAAATGGTACTCATGAACCTATATGCAGGGCAGAATAGAGAGGCAGACAGTAGACTTGTGGACACAGCAGAAGAAAAGGGTGTGATGAATTGAGAGTAGCACTGAAACATATACATTACCATGTGTGAAACAGATAGCTAGTGGGAGGCTGCTATGTAACTCAGGGAGCTCAACCCAGTGCTATATGACAACCCAGAGATGGGGGATGGGGGTGTGGAAGTGGGAGTGAGTTTCAAGAGGGAGGGGATATAGGTATCCTTATGGTTGATTCACTCTGCTGTATAGCAAAAACCAACACAACATTGTAAAGCAGTTCTCCTCCAGTTAAAAATAAGTTTTAAAAGAACAAAATTTAAAAAATAAAAAGAAATGCAACCAATACCCTTCCACAGCAACTATGAATTGCCCTGAATCCTTTTTCCTAAAGCAATTTTCATTTCTTAGACCCAATTACCTATTATCCAACAGCTATGAAATCACAATCCCCCACAAGAACTCCATTACTCCCTCTCACTAGGCATTTTCTTCAATGAAAAGCCATCAACTTCTCATTGGGGAGGAAGTTAGGGGGTCTGCCAATTCAATTTTAGCCACAGCAGCCTCAAACCCAAAGACTTGGCATAAGGAAAAATAAAATTCTTCTGATTGTATCACACCAATAATAGAATTATAAGAATGAAAGCTGGGTTCAAGACAGTAAAATAACAGCTTCAGAGTTGGGTTTTCCGTTTTAAAAGTTTACCAACTTCAAAGCTGTGTTAAACTTAAGTTAAAGATGAAATGCAGTTTTCCCTGGACCAATATGAAGTGAAGTGGATCACCAGGTTGAGGAGCAGAATGAAGGTGTTTCTAGATTTAAGTCCAGTTCTTCGGCGGCTTTTTGGCGTTAGGTACGACAAACTGAATGAGCCTCAATTTCCCCACTCACAAAAACACAGCAATGCAGATTACCCTAACAACTTCAGAAGGCGGTGGTCTGATACAGAACAGAGTACTGTGGAAATAGAAGTGAAGTCGCTCAGCCGTGTCCGACTCTTTGCGACCCTGTGGACGGTAGCCTAACAAGCTCCTCCGTCCATAGGATTTTCCAGGCAAGAGTACTGGAGTGGGTTGCCATTTCCTTCTCCAGGAGATCTTCCCAACCCAGGGATCGAACCGGGGTCTCCCACATTGTAGGCAGACGCTTTACCGTCTGAGCCACCAGGGAACTGTGTGGAAATAGAAGTACGCACCAAAGCAACACATTATTATTGAGATCACTTATAGAATCATTACCCGCTAGGATGAAGCTCCCCACACAAGAGATGAAGCCCGAGAGGAAGGAGTTGAAGGGGAAGGTCCCCACGAGGAGACAATAACCGAATTGCAGCGCTCCAGTCAGCAGTATATACAGGAGGTACGCGTCCAACAACTTCAAACGCTGAGGTGTGGCGCTCAAATACTCTTCTAAAAACCGCGAGATGACCGACAACACAGACGCCGACATGGCTACAGTCAGCTACAAGCTGAATATTCCCGCCGGCCTACCCTCAGACTCCTAACTGAACAGACCACCACACCGGATATAGGCTCGGCGCATGCGTACAGCTAATATGCAAGCTCCGCCCTCCTCGAGTTGCCACTTTGCGCAGGCGTATAGGCCGGCCAAGGCGCGAAATAAGTAATGCGCAGACGCAGAATACGTCTACTGCATGAGAACTATAGCCAGAGAAAGCTAGTGCGCCTGCGCAACGGATCTGTCCTGTAGCTGGAGACGTGTACTCTTTTTGTCCTGTTTCCGCCGTCAGGTTAGTGACGCCCACAGTTGCTCTAGCAACAGGGTAGCGTGGGAGGAAGAGGAGGATAGGTTTTTCAGCGGACAGCGTGGCTACCCGAGGGTTCCGGCTTTCTTTGGTTCTTGGGCGTCCTAATTGGATCTGCTTTAAGTCAATGTCTGGCGCTTCCTGGGTTTCGGTACCCGCTCGGCCCTAAATCTGTTAAGGGCACTGACTGCAGATGCCTGTCCCAGATCATTAGAGGAACTCAAGTTGTCCCGCAGTGAGAACCACCGGAGCCGGTCACTGCGAAGGCATCAGTTTAGACTTGGTTATTGCAGAAGGCAAGTGCGGTGCGAAGGTGCGGGAACCTCCGCCAGACCCTGAACTCGATTTGGGAGCTGACCTCTTGAGGACGCTTAGAAATAAGTGCGGTAAAATCTAGTCCCGCAGGTGTTCATTCAATCAGCAGACATTTATTGGACGCCTCCTCCAGCCCCCATTTTGCTAAATTGTAGGTCGTTACGCTAAGAGTTGGACACGACTGAGCGACTTCACTTTCACTTTTCACTTTCATGCATTGAAGAAGGAAATAGCAACCCACTCCAGCAGCAGGTCGTTATGCTAGATTGTAGGTATCCTCAGGGAAATATGATATAGTCTTAAAAGAGCTGGTGATGGGCAGGGGCGGGGAGAAAGTCCATTAAATTGCATAAGGGTATATGATCAAGTTTGCTGCTGCTGCTGCTAAGTCTCTTCAGTCGTGTCCGACTCTGTGCGACCCCATAGATGGCAGCCCACCAGGCTCCCCCGTCCCTGGGATTCTCCAGGCAAGAACACTGGAGTGGGTTGCCATTTCCTTCTCTAAGTTTAGCAGCCTTCTATTCCCAAGCTATCATCTTGAACCTGTCGTACTATCCCAGAATGACAGCTCTGAAAGGCCTGTAAGAGCATTGCCTGGTGCCTTGTTCAAACCCTACCAGCTCCAACTTATTTTGCAGAGGAAACTATGAAGGTTTGAGGGTTTGTATTTTAACAAGTGAGATCAACTATTCATATCTAGCATTTTAACTTTTTGAAAAATAAGATATACCTTAATTTCTGGCATTTTCTGCGTTTTAATTTCATATGAATCTGACCTTCCAGACCTAGTCTTTCTCCCTCTGAGCTACAAGTAGTACATGAACCAGGTATTTTTACAGCTTACATTTAATAACTTTGATTCTAGGCATTCAAGCAAAACTCCTAAAACAGCAAGTTTCCTTCATTCATTTTCACTTCTTATTTGTGTTTAAACTGGAACCAAATGAGCATCACAAATGTACTGATTAACAGTCATGAGCAAAACCTTGCTTAGTTCTAGAAAGAAGAGATGTAATCCATGTCCTCAAAAAACTTTATAATCTATTTGAAGATATATTCATATTCACACTCATGGAGATTTACACTGTTATCAGAACTTCAATCTAAACTCTCTTATATTGCTGAGAAAAAAGTGCATAACCATGCCAGTTCTGAATTTCAATATAATAAGGCAAGAAGCCTCAGTTTCTCTGACAAGTTGAAACTTTCTCCCTGCCTCATCAGTAAGTAGGACGATAGCTTCCTCACCAGTATTCAACTTCAAACTTTAAAGACTAGGCGGATGCTGTTTAATCATTTAGGAGTGGATTCCTGAGGGGAATCATCCGGGCTCCTTCCAGTAGTCTATCCCTTATGTTTTGTCTACCTTTGATCCTTATCTACTATCATCATTAGCATCTCCACAGGAACTCCCAAAGGGGGAAAGCGGAAGAGATGAAAAACATCAAATTCACTTACTGAATACATCCTTTTCTGAGATCTGCAAAGTCAAACACAGATATAATGAACTAAAGCTTTCTCGACTACTTAAAACAGCAAGTAGTCTTCTGTGTTCAGTTTATTATTCTGTTAGGGGAAGCACACTGATTGAAACCGCCCACCCTGGCCAGGCACCATAGTAACTATTTGCATGAGTTGTTTTATTACAGGAGATCCTGCTAAGGAATATGGAACTAGTAAGCCACCACCAACTGGAAGAGTTCCAGAAAGGTCGAAAGGAGACACCGAGGACACCGCGTGTCCGTACACTTCCCAGAATCCCTCTCGCTAGCATCCATCTTGGCTGAGCGATACGTGTGCCACCAGGAAAGACTCTGAATTAGAATGATTGGCCAAAGACCACCTGGAAACTAATCCCATCACCATAAAACCCGAGACTGCGAACCACGCAACAGAGCGGTTCTCCTGGGTTCCCTTACCCTACTGCTCTCCACCCCGGTGCCCTTTCCAAATAAAATCTCTTGCTTTGTCAGCACATGTGTCTCCTCAGACAATTCATTTCCGAGTGTTAGAAAAGAGCCCAGTTTTGGGCCCTGGAAGGGGTCCCCCTTCCAGCAACAATTCTATAATCATTGAAACATTTTTTTGACTGATCTCTCAGTGGGAAATTGTTAATACTAGTGTTAGTTTCAATATTTTAAATCAGAATCTCTATGTAAAAAGTCACATCCTAAGTAGTGGACATACTCAAGACTCAGACAATCCTGGATTTGAGCCTTGATTCTGCTGTTTTGTTGTTGTTTAGTCGCTAAGTCATGTCCGACTCTTTGCGACCCCGTGGACTGTAACCTGCCAGGCTCCTCTGTCTTTGGGATTTCCCAGACAGGAATACTGGAGTGGGTTGCCATTTCCTTCTCCAGAAAATCTTCCAGACCAAACCCATGTGTCCTGCATTGGCAGGCAGATTCTTTACCACCGAGCCACCAGGGAAGCCCTGCTGTTGACTGGTTCTCTAATCCAGAACAAGTTAGTTAGTCTGACAGCTTCATTTTCCTCTTGTTCAAGATGTAAAGAACAATACCTGGCTTATTGGATTGTTGACTGAAGTAAAAATGCACAATGTGAGAGCTGTGAGTTTCAGTTTTACTTGGGGATTTACTGAGGACTATAGCCCAAGATCGGAGAAGGCAATGGCACCCCACTCCAGTACTCTTGCCTGGAAAATCCATGGACAGAGGAGCCTGGTAGGCTGCAGTCCACGGGGTCGCTAAGAGTCGGGAACGACTGAGCGACTTCACTTTCACTTTTCACTTTCATGCCCTGGAGAAGGAAATGGCAACCCACTCCAGTGTTCTTGCCTGGAGAATCCCAGGGACAGGGAAGCCTGGTGAGCTGCTGTCTCTGGGGTCGCACAGAGTTGGACACGACTGAAGCGACTTAGCAGCAGCAGCATAGCCCAAGAGACTGTCTCAGGTAGCTCTGAGGAACTGCTCTGAAGAGGTAGGGGAGAGGTGATCATGTCTTTGATTGTGGAGAAGAGAGTGGGTAAGTGCCGTCAAGCACATCTTGGTAGAGGGCTACTGCTAGTCACAAGGCACAGATGTCTTAGTTAATGATTTTAGTGCTTTTCTAAGCGTGGGGAAATGCAAGAAGTTGTGTTGCAGGAAAATGGGGCATGAGAGGATGGTCACTTCCCAAGTCTTCGGCAAGACCCTGGGATAAGCCACAAAGTGAGGGTCCTTGGCTTCCTAAAGGAAATAATTCAAGAACTAGATGAAGTAGAGTGAAAGCAGATTTATTGAGGGAGTTACATACTCCATAGACAGAGTGTGGGCCATCTCGGAGAGAAGCCCCATGGTTGATAGTTTTTATAGGTTGGGTAATTTCATAGGCTAACAAGTAGGAAGATCATTCCAACTATTTGGGAAAAGGAGTGGGGGTTTCTAGAAATTGGTTTACCTCTCACTTTTTGGGCTTTTATGGCCAATCTCAGAACTGTTATGGTGCCTGCGGGTATGTCATTGAGCATGCACATGTATTACAGTGAGCTTATAATGAGGCTCAAGGTCTATTGGAATTTGAATCTCCCACCATCTTGGGCCTACTTGGTTCTAAATGGTATTTTTCTTATCCTCTATTTTTTTGTGTGGGGGGAGGGGGAAGGGAGGGGGATGGAGGGCAGGCCACATGGCTTGTGGGATCTTAGTTCCTCCATCAGGGGTTGAACCTGGGCCCCTGCAGTGAAAGCACCAAGTTCTAACCACTGGACGACCAGGAAATTCCCCTGTGTATCATTCTTTTAATGGTTGTGCCCTGCCTCCTTCCCTCCTGTCTCAATTGGATTCAAATTTTCTCCTGAAAATATCCATCTGAAGGCCTGTTCTGCCAGTTTTCCCAAAGCACAGAGTGCCGCATTCCTGATCTCTGCCCTCAACTCCTTTCAGAGTGTGTTGAAGGTCAGCCACCACAGTGACTAATGACTCAATCCTTTTAGAGATACATGACAAGCGTGACATTCTTTAGTTCAAAGGTTGTGGGGATTAAATGAGATAATGTTAACAGTAACTAACACAGCACTTGACATAAAGTAAATATTAAGGAAATATTTGTTCTTATTAACTATTGTTAACCCAGGTAATTAACTATGTCTGCTTTGTTATTTCTCTGAATAATTAGAAGTTGGGCAAAGCACAGAGCCCCAGTAATTGGGCATGCAAAATAATGGGTACTGGAGGGACTGCAACTCTTATGGCTTTCAGAGGACAAATCAAATTAGGTTGAAGCTGAAATCAGTGTAGAACTTAGACCTTTTGTTACTAAAACACTGTTAGAGAAGAAAAACTATTTCCCTCTACTCAGGTTCATTGAGCCTATAATTAGACTGACGAAAGACAGATTAACAAGAGGAAAACCAGTTCTATTTCCAGTTTTTTAAGGAATCTCCACACTGTTCTCCATAGTGGCTGTACTAGTTTGCATTCCCACCAACAGTGTAAGAGGGTTCCCTTTTCTCCACACCCTCTCCAGCATTTATTGCTTGTAGACTTTTGGATCGCAGCCATTCTGACTGGTGTGAAATGGTACCTCATAGTGGTTTTGATTTGCATTTCTCTGATAATGAGTGATGTTGAGCATCTTTTCATGTGTTTGTTGGCCATCTGTATGTCTTTTTTGGAGAAATGTCTATTTAGTTCTTTGGCCCATTTTTTGATTGGGTCGTTTATTTTTCTGGAGTTGAGCTGTAGGAGTTGCTTGTATATTTTTGAGATTAGTTGTTTGTCGGTTGCTTCATTTGCTATTATTTTCTCCCATTCTGAAGGCTGTCTTTTCACCTTGCTAATAGTTTCCTTTGATGTGCAGAAGCTTTTAAGGTTAATTAGGTCCCATTTGTTTATTTTTGCTTTTATTTCCAATATTCTGGGAGGTGGGTCATAGAGGATCCTGCTGTGATGTATGTCGGAGAGTGTTTTGCCTATGTTCTCCTCTAGGAGTTTTATAGTTTCTAGTCTTACGTTTAGATCTTTAATCCATTTTGAGTTTATTTTTGTGTATGGTGTTAGAAAGTGGTCCAGTTTCATTCTTTTACAAGTGGTTGACCAGATTTCCCAGCACCACTTGTTAAAGAGATTGTCTTTAATCCATTGTATATTCTTGCCTCCTTTGTCGAAAATAAGGTGTCCATATGTGCGTGGATTTATCTCTGGGCTTTCTATTTTATTCCATTGATCAATATTTCTGTCTTTGTGCCAGTACCATACTGTCTTGATAACTGTGGCTTTGTAGTAGAGCCTGAAGTCAGGTAGGTTGATTCCTCCAGTTCCATTCTTCTTTCTCAAGGTCGCTTTGGCTATTCGAGGTTTTTTGTATTTCCATACAAATTGTGAAATTATTTGTTCTAGCTCTGTGAAGAATACTGTTGGTAGCTTGATAGGGATTGATCCAGCAACCCCACTGCTGGGCATACACACTGAGGAAACCAGAAGGGAAAGAGACACGTGTACCCCAATGTTCATCGCAGCACTGTTCATAATAGCCAAGACATGGAAGCAACCTAGATGTCCATCAGCAGATGAATGGATAAGAAAGCTGTGGTACATATACACAATGGAGTATTACTCAGCCATTAAAAAGAATACATTTGAATCAGTTCTAATGAGGTGGATGAAACTGGAGCCTATTATACAGAGTGAAGTAAGCCAGAAGGAAAAACATAAATACAGTATACTAACGCATATATATGGAATTTAGAAAGATGGTAACAATAACCCGGTGTACGAGACAGCAAAAGAGACACTGATGTATAGAACAGTCTTATGGACTCTGTGGGAGAGGGAGAGGGTGGGAAGATTTGGGAGAATGGCAATGAAACATGTAAAATATCATGTAGGAAACGAGTTGCCAGTCCAGGTTCGATGCACGATGCTGGATGCTTGGGGCTGGTGCACTGGGACGGCCCAGAGGGATGGTATGGGGAGGGAGGAGGGAGGAGGGTTCAGGATGGGGAACACATGTATACCTGTGGTGGATTCATTTTGATATTTGGCAAAACTAATACAATTATGTAAAGTTTAAAAATAAAATAAAATTGGAAGAATAAAAAAAAAAAAAAAAAAAAAAAAAAAAAACAAGAGGAAAACCAACATGTTTCTTAACATGTGCATTGCACATGCATGGGGAACAGTCAGTAGTGACTCAAAAGGGTGGTTAGAACTTGGGCTTATATAACGTTAAAAAGCAAAATCCAACTCAGCAAATGTAAAGATTTTATTGGCTTTATTCAATAATTTATGAGGTAGCATCCAACCAACAGATATAAAGGTGCTCTGAGGAGTTATCTAAAATAAGAGACTTTTATAGGCAGAAAGGAGACAGAACAGTTAATTATACTAGACAAAAATCAGATTAGTTACAGCAAGGTCATTTTCCTTTAGGGGATGAAATAAAGTGAAGTGAAGTTGCTCAGTCATGTCCAACTCTTTGCAACACCATGGACTATAGCCTACCAGGCTCCTCCATCCATGGGATTTTCCAGGCAAGAGTACTGGAGTGGGTTGCCATTGCCTTCTCCAGAGGATCTTCCTGACCCAGGAATCAAACTCAGGTCTCCTGCATTGTAGGCAGATGCTTTACCATCTGAACCACCAGGGAAATCCTTTTAGGGGATGGCAGGGATCTATCAGGCAGATTACCTAATAGTACAGCAAACTACTCCAGTATTCTTGCCTGGAGAATCCCATGGACAGAGGAGCCTAGCAGGCTACAGTCCACAGGGTTGCAAAGAGTCAGATATAACTGAAGCGACTGAGCATGCACACAGTATTGATCAGGCAATCCCTGATTGTCTGGTTTAAGATTTCATCTCTGGGAGCACTGAAATTGTAATTAAGTTAGCATAAGTGACTCCATTTTGAGCCTGTTGTCTTGTTTTTAACAGTAGTATCTTAACCCAAGAAAGCAATAAACTTTTAGAGAAATAACAGAGGAAAGCAAGTTGTGAGTAAATATATGAAGTTGAGCAAGTAAATATATTAAGCATTAATGAAAAATAAGGGCTAGTTAGTAAAGTTTGTTATGTAGATTCCTCTGGTGCCCTCTCTGGGCTGATAAGGTCAAGAGTTTTCTGTCCTTCCTAGGAGAAGGCAATGGCACCCCAACTCCAGTACTCCTGCCTGGAAAATCCCATGGACAGAGGAGCCTGGTAGGCTGCAGTCCATGGGGTCGCTGAGGGTTGGACACAACTGAGCAACTCGACATTCACTTTTCACTTTCATGCATTGGAGAAGGAAATGGCAACCCACTCCAGTGTTCTTGCATGGAGAATCCCAGGGACGGGGGAGCCTGGTGGGCTGCCGTCTATGGGGTCACACAGAGTCGGATACGACTGAAGTGACTTAGCAGCAGCAGCAGCAGTAGAGAGAGGAGCAGGAACACCTTTCTGTCCTGCTTTTAGGCAAATAAGAGGAGGGCAGAGAACCTTTATTTTTAATTATTTATTTTTGGTTTTGGCTGTGCTAGGTCTTCTTTGCTGCTCGCAGGCTTTCTCTAGTTGTGGTGAACGGGGCTCCTCTGTAGTTGTGGTGCATGAACTTCTTATTAAGGTGGCTTCTCTTGTTGTGGAGCAGAGGCTTTAGGCATTCAGACTTCAGTGGTTACAGCGCGTGGGCTCAGTAGCTGTGGAGCACGGGCTTAGTTGCCCAGCAGCCTGCAGAATCTTCCTGGATCAGGGATCGAACCCGTGTCCCCTCCATTGGCAGGCAATTCTTAACACTGGACCACCAGGGAAGTCCAGAACTTTTCTTGTATCTGTGTCTTCTCAGTTGCCTTCAGCTCAAAATAATGCTATACTAAAGTGGCATAGTTTGGGGTGGCATATTCTGCTACCCTTGAACACTCAACATTATAAAACAATGGGAAAGTGGAAGGTCAAGAAGTTCCCCTGATAAACAAAAGCCATGAATGTACAGTGTATCTCACTATGGTAAGAAATGACATTCTTTATCAAAAGAAACATATATATTCCTAAAAAGAGGACTCTTCTAAAGATAATCTTTGTGTGAAAAAGTCTGTTTTCCAGTTCTTTTCCCTTTTATTTTCACTTTCTCCTTCAAATCCTTTTTTTTCTTCTCTCTGCTATTGCATGTAACAGCTCCACCCTTTAAACTTTGGCCTAGTGTGGCCAAAACCCCCTTTCTTTGTATGACAGTATGATACAATAAGAAATACATATTTGTTCTTTATCTCCAGGTCTCATTATTTCCTAAGTGGTAAAAGCAATAGGAGCATCTTTTGTTATATTTGTTTTTGTCCCGTTTCTGAAATAGCTCCAGAGCAATAAAGGTGGAAGGAATGTCTTTTGCTTTTCATAACAAGGCCCTTTCACCACACTGGAGTTTATATTAATGAAGTGACTTTTGGAAAGCCCCTAAGGATGGAGGCTGGATGCCAGGGGAGCCAACCACATGATTCCCAGGTTGGAACTTTCATTTCTTTCTCAAGGTCCAGTGAGGGGAGAAGGGCTGGAGATTGAATTCAATCACCAGTAGACAATTATATAATCAATCATGCCTATGTAATGAAGCTTCCATAAAAAACTCTAACCAAAGGGGTTCTGAGAACTTGTGAGTTGCTGATCACATTTAGATGCTGGGAGGGTGACACAATCTAAAAGATAAAGGAAGTTATGTGCCTTTTCCCCTGTATCTCACCCTGTGCATCTGTTCCTTATGGCTGTTTCTAAATTGTATCTTTTTATAATAAACCAGTAATCTAGTGTTAGCAAGAATTCAACAAAGTAAATTTTAAAGATCTAACTGCCTTTACTGAACAACTCATGAATCAGGCAGCATCCCAACTTACCAGTAGAGAAGAGCTCCAGAGTTACAGAAAGGGAGAGGTTTTCAGGAGCAAGACAAAAAAAATCATAAACAAAAAAGATTATTTCAGGACTTCCCTGGTAGTCCAGTGCTTAAGTCTCCATGTTTCCTCTGCAGCAGGGGGCAGAGGTTTGATCCCTGGTCAGGGAACTAAGATCCTGCTTGCCTTTCAGCACAGTCAAAAAAGCAATAAATAAATAAAAAGATTATTTCAGGTTTAGATAACCTACCTATGGGAGACAGAATGGGTCCTTTTGACAAATTACCTAATCTTTCTTTGGAGGATGGAAAGCATCTCATTGGTCCTGACTAGAAAATTCTGCACTGTCTAATTAGAAATTGGTTTTAGCACAAGTGACTCCATTTTGGACCTGTTGTGTTTTTTCGCTTGGTTGGTTTTTGTTTGTTTTGTTTTTGTTTTTTAGTTCCCTAACCCGGGACTGAACCCACATCCTTGGCAGTGAAAGCACGAAGTCCTAACCACTGGACTACCAGGGAATTCCCTGTTGTTTCTTCTTTAACATTAGTAAGTAAATTGTTTTCCTGGGGCCTGTGAACCATTGCAGTAAGTTATCAAACCTTAGGAGGGGGTCTTGGGAACCTCCAAGTTATAGCCGGTGATAAGAGGCACAGGTGAAACCTGAACTTGAGATTGGCATCTAAAGTAGAAGGAGGGGAGAGTCTTGTGGGACTGAGTCCTTAACCTGTGGCATCTGCACTAAGTCAGGGCAGTCAATGCCAGAACCGAGTAATATTAGGAACACCGAGTTGGTGTTGACTGAGAACTGGGAAAATGCCTCGTATGGGAAAATCCACACATTTGGTGTCAGAAGTGTTGTTGTTTGAGTACAGAAAAAGGAATCTTCTTTTCTTTTACTTTGTTTTCTAATATAATAAATAGGTTATTATTTTCTTTTAAAAAAAAATGTTGAGGAATCTAATTGCAAACAGCACAAAGTCAAATTTCTCAAGTATCAAGTTTCTGATCTAAGACCTAGTACAGCAGCAAATAGCTTCAGTAAGCCCATATCACTTCATCCTAACATAACTGTCCTTGTAGTCCCTGATAGAACAGAATAACTTTACAGGCTCCTTTCATTTTCTTCCCTTCTAGTCTTAGGGAGTCCCATAAAGAGAACCCCCCAATCTTGCTTCCTCCCTGACATCCATAAGAGAGTTTACCATATTGTCCTTTCCAAGGGCCAAACACTGTCCATAACATGGGACTGAAATCTTCACTGCTTGAGCAACACTGTCCAAAAGAATTTTCTGTGATGATAAAAAAGCCTCTGTGCCATGCAATATACGGTAGCCACTAGACACGTGGGTGGCTGTTGGGTGCTTGAAATGTAGCTAATGTGACTAAGGAACTTTGATTTTTTTAATTAATTCAAATCTAAGTAGCCACATGCGGAGAAGGCAATGGCAACCCACTCCAGTATTCTTGCCTGGAAAATCCCAGGGACGGCGGAGCCTGGTGGGCTGCCATCTCTGGGGTCGCACAGAGTCGAACATGACTGACATGACTTAGCAGCAGCAGCAGCAAGTAGCCACATGTGGCTAACAGCTATCATATTGGAGAGAGCGACTTTAGAGCTATTTTACTCACTTTCTTTGTTTAATCTGAGGATCAGACCTTATTCATAGTTCATTCAAAAGGCAATGACACCCGTTTGAAACCAAAGCACAATCTATCCCTGGCAGACATAAGTTATCAGGTCATCAATTCCACCTATTTCCGAAAAATTTAATGTGATTTACAGGCACAGGAAAGAGGGTTTGTTAAAAATTAGTTTCCATTCATAAAGACCATATTCATACTTTAATCATACATTAAATCATACATAATATCACATATGTTAGAGGTAAAAGATACACTTGTACACAGTGTATTTTGTCTTGAAGCTGGGGAGAAACAAGTACCTTGTGTTTCTCCCCAGAGGCCTGCCTAGAGCAGGCCCTGAAAGTCTTCTCCATTCTATAATTCTAACAGATCCAGCCTAACCCTGAGATATCTCAGCTCTGGGGATGAAACCAAGCAGAGCCCTATAGGACCCTCCCTGGTACAAAAGCTCCTCTGTGTCCCCGTTTCTTGTTTGAAGAAAAAGGCTTTGTGGCTTCCCTGGTGGCTCAGTGGTAAAGAATCCGCCTGCCAAGCCAGGAGACATGGGTTTGATCCCTGATCTGGGGAAAGCCCACATGCCCTTGTACCACAGCTCTTGAGCCTGTGCTCTAGGGCCCTGGAACTGCAACTACTGAGCCCATGAGCCACAGCTACTGGAGCCCACAAGCCCAGAGCTTATGCTGCACAAGAGAAGCCATGGCAATGAGAAGTCTGTTTACTGCAACGAAGAGTAGCCCCAACTGGAGAAAAGTCCGAGCAGCAAGGAAGACCCAACACAGCCAAAAATAAATAAATAAATAAAATCATTTTTTAGAAAAAGTCTTTGGTCTCCTAGGCCTTCCCTGAGTGCCAAAGAGCAGACCCAAGCGGTTACTCATTAGGGAGATGAGGGAATACAGAAACAAAAGACCGGCAGTTAAGAAACAATTTAAAGCAGCCCTGGTTCCTCCCCAAAGGACACACATAATGATCTGAAATTTATGTTTGAGGTGTTCTCCAGGAACTAATGCCCCCAATCCAGGTGGAGGATTGTGACTACATGCTGAACACAAGCTCACAGACCTCAGACTGCTTGGAACCAGAAGGCTGATGATTAAAATTCCTGAAACCTCACCCTGTTAGCTCACCACCAACCAATCAGAGGAAAGTCATGCACCTTGGAACCCTCACCTCAAATGTTGCCTTTAAGAATGTATGTATGTGTATAACTGAATCACTCTGCTGTACAGAAGAAACCAATGCAACATTGTAAGTCAATTATACTTCTATTAAAAAAAAAAAGTGCTCAGTCGTGTCTGACTCTTTGCGACCCCATGAACTATAGCGCACCACACTCCTCCATCCATGGAATTTTCCAGGCAAGAGTATTGGAGTGCATTGCCATTTCCTTCTCCAGAGGATCTTCCCAACCTAGGGATCGAACGTGGGTCTCCCGCATGGTAGGCAGACGCTTTACTGTCTGAGCCACCAGGGAAGTCACAATATCTATTAAAATACATTGATTTTTAAAAATTTTAATAAGTTTTTTTTAAGAAGAAAAAATAATAACCCTTTCCTGAAAGCCTTCAGGGAGTTCAGGTCTTCTGAGCAGAAGCCACTTGTACTTCTGGCTAGGAGCCTACAATAACCACTATACTTTCCTTCACCACAACCCAGTGTCAACAAATTAGCTTTGCTGCTCAGCGAGTGGACACGAGTTCAGTTCAGTAACAGGGACATCTTAAGAGATCTCTTAACTTTAGTTATAAAAGGCATTTTCCATATGTTCAAGTTTCCTACTCATGACCAACCTCTACAGTAGAGCTGATTTGGCACACAAAGACAAAATACAAACACCTCTGTACTGCCTCAAAAGATGAGGTCTCGAGAGATCTAATATCAGTTCCAGCCAGGTCATCAGTTGAATTCAGTTCAGTCGCTCAGTTGTGTCTGACTCTTTGCGACCCCATGAACTGCAGCACGCCAGGCCTCCCTGTCCATCACCAACTCCCAGAGCTTACTCAAACTCATGTCTATTGAGTCAGTGATGCGATCCAACCATCTCATCCTCTGTCATCTCCTTCTCCTCCCACCTTCAATCTTTCCTAGCATCAGGGTCTTTTCAAATGAATCAGTTCTTCACATCAGGTGGCATTTCAGCTTCAGCATCAGTCTGTCCAATGAACACCCAGGACTGATCTCCTTTAGGATGGACTGGTTGGATCTCCTTGCAGTCCAAGGGACTCTCAAGAGTCTTCTCCAACATGACAGTTCAAAAGCATCAATTCTTCAGTGCTCAGCCAGGTCTGCTGCTGCTGCTGCTAAGTCGCTTCAGTTGTGTCTGACTCTGTGCGACCCCATAGACGGCAGCCCACCAGTCTCCCCCGTCCCTGGGATTCTCCAGGGAAGAACACTGGAGTGGGTTGCCATTTCCTTCTCCAATGCATGAAAGTGAAAAGTTCTACATCTTACAGGTTTTCTGAAAAGTGGGAGATTCTGTTAACCTGTCTAACAGTGATGTAACCTGGAATATCCTGTATGGTACAGCTTCCAAAAGCCCTTGACACTGTCAATCAGAGAAAAATTGCACAAACTGAAAGTTGAGAGTTAAGTTTTATTTGGGGACCTTACTGAGGACTATAACCCAGAAGACAGCCTCTCAGACTGCTTTGAGGAACTGCTCCCAAAAGGGAGGAGCCAGGATATATTGCAGTTTCTGCTGGGGATGGGGGGTGGGGGTGGGGGTGTCAGGGGGTGGAGACATGTAGTAGAACATGGAAATCACAAAAACCAGACATCTCAAGTTAGTGATTTTAGTCCTTGACTACCTATAAGAATTATTCCTTAGATATGCACCTTAACTATCTAAGACATGGAGGGGTGGGCTGAGTGGGCAGCCAGCAGTTGCTCTGGCTGATGGCCTGATGGCAGGCAACATTCATTGTTTACTGGAACGGCAGGTAACATTCTTTGTTTATTGGAATTATACGCAACATTCCCTTTTCATAACACTTAGCACCTTGGTTTTTTTGGTGTGTGTTTTTTATAATTAATTAATTTGGCTGAATCAGGTTCCAGTTGCGTCATGCAGGATATGTTGTTGCAACGAAATGAGTCTTAGCCACTGGACTACCAGGAAAGTCCCTGTTTCTTTACTTTTGATAATGGTGTTCTTAGTGCTTAACATTGGAGAAGGCAATGGCACCCCACTCCAGTACTCCTGCCTGGAAAATCCCATGGACGTAGGAGCCTGGTAGGCTACAGACCATGGGGTCGAGAAGAGTCGGACATGACTGGGCGACTTCACTTTCACTTTTCCCTTTCATGCATTGGAGAAGGAAATGGCAACCCACTCCAGTGTTCTTGCCTGGAGAATCCCAGGGACCAGGGAGCCTGGTGGGCCGCCGTCTATGGGGTCGCACAGAGTCAGACACAACTGAAGCGACTTAGCAGTAGCAGTAGCAGTGCTTAACATAATGCTGGGCTTTGAATAGGTATGTTAATAATAATAGTAACTTTTTAGCATAAACAAATGTACTACATGTTTGAATTATCTTGGTTAATTCTTACAACAAGATAGGAGACAGAGGAAGAAAATTTAGAGATGCTATATAATTTACTCACAAACATGTAGCAAATAAGCCGCAAAGCCAAAATTGCACCCAGAATTCTGACCCTAGAAACTCTCTTCTAATTTCCAATGAGTCCTACTGAACTTTAGCATCTGAAGTGCTTCCTAAAAATGCAGCTATTAGCATCAAACCAAACTTAATAAATTAGAATCTCAGAGGGTAGGGTTTTAGAAACTTTTTTTTTCCTTGGCTGCACCTCACAGGCTTGTGGGATCTTAGTTTCCCAACCAGGGTTCAAAGCCTGCATTGGAAGCATGGACTTACCCACTGGACTGCCAGGGAAGTCCTGGAAACCTGAATTTTTAAACAAGCCCTCCAGATGATGGTCATGCACCCTGAGGTTTAGGACCACTCTGTGGTAAGAACAAGTGACAAGATGGGTCCTCTTTTGTTAGTACTACTTTGCCCCATACCTTGCAAATTCCCAGACCCCTAAGCTCTAAAAATGCCCATTCTTTTTTTTTTTTTTTTCCATTCTCTCTTTTTAATTAATTTTTATTGGAGTGTGAAAGTGAAAGTCGCTCAGTCCTGTTCTACTCTTTGCTTGATCCCGTGGACTATACAGTCCATGGAATTCTCCAGGCCAGAACACTGGAGTGGGGACCCTTTCCCTCCTGCTTTACAATGTTGTGTTAGTTTCTATTGGACAGCAAAGAGAATCAGCTATACGTATACATATATACCCTCTTTTTGGATTTCCTTCTCACTTAGGTCACCACAGAGCACTGAGTTCCTTGAGCTATACAGTAGGTTCTCATTCAGATCAGATCAGATCAGTCGCTCAGTCGTGTCCGACTCTTTGCGACCCCATGAATCGCAACACACCAGGCCTCCCTGTCCATTACCAACTCCTGGAGTTCACTGAGACTCACGTCCATCAAGTCAGTGATGCCATCCAGCCATCTCATCCTCTGTCGTCCCCTTCTCCTCCTGCCCCCAATCCGTCCCAGCATCGGAGTCTTTTCCAATGAGTCAACTCTTTGCATGAGGTGGCCAAAGTACTGGAGTTTCAGCTTTAGCATCATTCCTTCCAAAGAAATCCCAGGGCTGATCTCCTTCAGAATGGACTGGTTGGATCTCCTTGCAGTCCAAGGGACTCTCAAGAGTCTTCTCCAACACCACAGTTCAAAAGCAGCAATTCTTCGGCGCTCAGCCTTCTTCACAGTCCAACTCTCACATCCATACATGACCACAGGAAAAACCATAGCCTTGACTAGACGGACCTTTGTTAACCTATTTCATACATAGTATCAGTAGTGTATTAAATACCCATTCTCTTGAACTTCCTGCCCTTATAATGATAATAAGGTCAATTTAACACTGTTACATGAAAGAAGAAATCTCAGACTCTTCTGAGTCCAGCAGAAAGCCTAAAAAAAAAACAAACCAAAAAAACCCACCTTGACAAACCCTACCATCAGTATTCTCCCACCCTCCACTACTTCTAGTCTGGTTTTAACCTTATCAAGAGGATGCCCGCTTCAGGAACATCAGGCCTTGTTATCCAGTTCAAGCAAGTTCTGGAGCCAGCCAGCCTTAAGATTTGGCTCCTCTGCTGAGCAAACCAATCAGGACCTCTCTCCCCCTCACCACCTCCCCCAACCCCCATTCCAGCTACTTAAAACCGACCCAGGTTTACAGGTTAGTTCTTCAGCTTCCTTCCTGGGGGGAGGGGAGGCAGGGATCGTCCAAACTGATGGAGACCTGGGGTTGAGCCACCTTGTTCCTGAGAACCAGGCTGGGGCCAAAGACATCCCCGGGGCTGAGGAATGTTCATCTTGGCAGGCGTGGCTTAAGTTTGGGGTGGCCAGATAAAATACAGGATGCTCAGTTATGTCCCAAATATTGCACAGGACAGACTTACTCTAAAAAAGTAGTTGGTGTTTATCTGAAATTCCTGGTTTTATTTACAAAATCTAGCAGTCTATTTGGGCCACAAGCCCCCAGGCCCTTCGTAGGAGCGTTCCACCGTTGGTACTGTGTACACAAACATCTTAAGCATCTGGTTAGAAGGAACGCTAAGGAGAGGACCTGGGAGGACTGGGGTCTGTAATAGGGAAGATTGTGGGAGCGTGCAGGGGTAATTCTGTTACCTTTTAATTATCAGAGAATGGAGGTTTGACGGAGGAACTCGTAGTTTCAGTACTCCTTACCTCCCTCACTGTCCCCAAATGTGTGGCCGGACCGAGGTCCTAGCTTAGGAGGGGTTCAGAGACAGCTCACGTGTCCCAGCCGGCCCCGCCTGAGTCCTGCGACCCCGCCTCCCCGGCCGCGGCGCTGGCCACGCCCCACTTTGTTATCCGACGCTTTTCTCGGTCAGCTGGTGCTGGCGTCAGGTGGAGGGATGGGCTGGCTCAGCTCGACCCAGCAGGGCTTGTTTACTATGGCCGATGATCTGGAGCAGCAGTGAGTTAACCTTGTCTCTTTTCTCTCTCTCCTTCTCTCTCTCGGGGCCGTGAACCTGGGACTGTCTGTGGCTGAGGAACAGTTTTAGACATCTTCCCGCCTTTCCTTTTCAGGTCGGCTTCCGGGGAGGGCTGGGGGCTGCGTTTGCTTGCTTGCTTTTGCCCAGGAGTTGCGGCCGCGGAGCCTAGGGAGTGATGGAAGATAACGCTTGCCTGAAGCCTAGCGATTCTTACTTTCCACTTTAGTCTCGGCGGTTATTCCTCGCTCCCCTCTAAAGCCTGCGCCCTGGGATTAGATTTAGTGATGATGTCTCAGATCCCTCAAAGCAAGCGTGTGTGGACGCGGGTGCGGGGGTAGCAGCCAGGTCTGCGGCTAGTCTGCGTTTGCTCCCCGACGCGAGTCGGAGGTGTGGGAAGAGCATCGCTTAGCCCCGCAACGCGAAGGCTTGGAAAGCGGAGAGAGGGCTCCCCTGGGCTGGGATTGGTCTGGGTTAATAGGCTTGCAAGTTCCTTTAGCTTTCGCCCGGCGAGACGCTTAGTCGCCAGCAATCCTAGTTGATAGTTTTTAATCATCATTAACAATCTCCTTAATGCTATGGTTTCAGAATTAGAGCTTTTGGATTTTGTTACCGCGATCTCAATGACATCAAGTTTGGGATGCCACCTGTAGGTGGTGTGGCAAGCAGTTCACCGTCTGATAGGAACAAGGAAAAGTTGCTAGGAGAATGACTCAGCTTCCACCCAAGCCCGGGTTATACCAGAACTGGGCCTTTCCTGAATCCCGTGTTCCCCCCATTTTGGAGCTGCTTGCAAAGCTAATAACGTTATGACAGTAATAGCTTCCCAGGCTTGAAGGAATTGCCAAGGAGAGTGGTACTTTCCAAAATGATGCTTTCAAGAGGAAATTTACAATACCTACAATGACTTAGGGAAACACAGAATATTAGAGTTGATATTCAGTCAGTGCAGTTTCTTTCTACAAATGAAGAATCCAGTGTCCAAAGAAGTTAGACCCCAATATCACAGAGGTCTAGAACAGGGTTCTTACAGCACAGAAGCTCTTCCGGCTCACCCACCATCAGGGTAAAGATCCTAGAGGGATGAGACCACCTTAGTCAGGCTAAGCTTGTGGCTAAGGGACCACTTTGCTTCTTGCCTCAGTTTCCCACCCCAGGCCTCCGCATCTCCCCAGGGGTACTGAGCAATAGTGTGCCAGGTGCTACTTCCAGCACTTTACTGGTAACATTTTCAGTGAAGAAGAGAGGCGGGGTATCTGAAGATCTCTGCAGAGCAGCCCATGATGCTGTTGTTCCTTGGGACTGCATCTCTCCTGAGTGCTGCTTTGGGCAGATACGAGGCCATGTGGGGTCCAGATGACATGTTCTGACTTGTCACAGTCTCTGTAGGATGGAGAGAAAGTTTGTCTCCTAAGACCAGCAACATTCTATGGTCTTGGTGCCTGCACTTCAAGCCTGTAAGGAATTCCAGTGGATCATTTGAAGGGTTCTGAGTCTTCATAGGATTGAGACCAACAGTTCTCATCTGGCTAAAGCCATTGATGGACCAGTTTCAGCTGTAGCTCCAGTAATTCAAACCTCTTAAGATTTGAGTAACTGAGATTTGCTACTTGAAAAGCACAGAATATGGATAGTTTATGATTTGGCCAGGGGAAAGAACATTTACTGAGAGTGTGTATTATGCTAGGCATTATTCTGTGCTTTAATTTATTTGATCTTTATGACAACTCTATGAAGTAGATACTATTATTACCTCCCTTTTAAAGATGAGGAAACTCTGACAGAGAAAGGCCAAATAATGTGCTAAGGGCACATTGCTGGTGAGTAGTGATGCCAGGATTAGAACTCTGACCTTTGGCTTTAGGTCACATGTTCTTTCAGAAAGCAGGCAAGTGTAAAACTAGTTGTATATTGAGTATCCATGTGTGGCCTTAAAAAGCTGAGGCTGGAATGTCCAGAGGAAACACAAGGAGAAACCTGGATTTGACTTTATTTTTTTTTTTGGCCTTGTTTCTCAGCAGTGAAAGCACAGAGTCCTAACCACTGGACCACCAGGGAATACCTGAAACCTGGATTTGAGATCCAGGTCCTGGTTCTGCTTCTTTTTCTTTAACTAGATGTATGGCCTCTTGGGGTATCACTTTGCTCATCTGTTAAATTAAGAGGCTGGACTAGATTTCTACGGAAGTAGCCTAATCTAAAATTCTGCAGTTCAAATGATGCAGCCCAGTGTGTAGCGAGAGGGGATTAGTAGTAGTTGCCCTCACTCCTTCACAGAATGCCCCTGCTTGACTATTCTGATGTATACAGGCCCTTCCTATAGCTGGTAATGTCCATCCTGAAATCCACTTCAGCCAGGCAGAGTTCAAGAAAAGAAAAATATGGGATGGAAGAGGAATAACAAAAGCGATTCATTGAGCATCTGTTTTATCCCGGGCACCTTATGAGATTCCTTTCATATCTGGATGCTCAAAGACAGATTATTTATCAGGCCAACACCACTCTGCTCATAAATGACATTACTATGACGTAACTCTAGGGTTTTTAAAACATTACTCTAATACTGGTACGTTCAACCTGTACCCTGCAATGACTTAAAGTCCCCTGGCTGTAAAGTAGAAAACAAGATAGGTTATCTTACCTGTTTTACTGCAAGCCATTGGTGGCGAAATTTCTACTCATTTTATAATCTGGAAACAAGGCCAGAGGCAACATGTGTCCTATCAGGGAATCAAAACTGAGCTTGAACCCAGGTCTCCCTCCTCTTACTCCCTGCCTATCCCAACACATCATTCAAGGCTGGACTGATTGCCTGAGAGCCCCAGTGGCCACTGACACAGTGCTCTGGACTCCCAGGGGCTGGGAAGCAGGCATACACCAACCCTGGTACTCTGCCAGGAGGGCAAGTGGCATGGGAATTTGTCCTACTCTAAAGGAACATACAGTCCTAGGGATGGCAAAGGAAAACTGAAACATTAGTTAAAAGTTGGGTTTTTTTCCCCTCCTTGTAACCTCCTTGAACATTATAATAACCAATAACAAAGGGGAGTTGTAAAGCTCAAATGAGATAAAAAATGTGAAAGAGCTTTATAAACTGTAAAGTGCTGTACACATAGTATTCTGAGTATCTGTTGCAACAAAGGGTATGTTGTTGCTAATAACCATTTACCAGAGAAGAGTAACAGTGTATCAGGCAGCCATGGAATTGCTGACTGCCACAGGGGCAGGTTTCCTGAGCCTGGGAAACACCCTGCACCCTGATAACTCTTTTGTAACTGCCAGCAAGACTGGGGGTATCAATGTTTGCAATATTGCTAGTGAATGTTTCTGTGTGTTCCTGTCCCAGGCCTCAAGGCTGGCTGAGCAGCTGGCTGCCCACTTGGCGCCCCACTTCCATGTCTCAGCTGAAGAATGTAGAAGCCAGGATCCTCCAGTGTAAGTAGAAGGTGGCTTGTGCCACCTCCTTCAGGAGCCCCAGGATACAGGGTCTTCCCAGAGCCTGGCCCACTGAGCCCACTGATTCCTGGTCGACAATGCTCAATGTGGAAGGAAGGGATGTCCGTGATTGGAGGGAGGCAATTTGGGCAGAGGATGCACATTCTATGATAGCAGTTCCTTAACATCTCCTGCCCTGTCCATCAGAACAGAAACTCTCCAGCAGAAACCATTCTGCCACATCCCACAACTTCACCTCAAACCCTGTACCAGCTATTAACACACAATGTGTGCAAATACACATTCACTTCTTCCTTCTCTTATTCTTTTTCCATTTCTCCCTTTCTCATCAGACAAACACTTAGATTTACCACCTTCCTAGCCAAGGACCAGCAATCCTATATTCTCTAATAATACTGTTCCTTGTATTCTACCCAATAAGCCACCCTTCCCCTTCATCCAGTTACCAGAGTAGTTGGGGATTCCCACTGGCCAGCTCTCCTAGGCAATGTTCTGTGGGGTCAGGGCATCCCCCTAGGAGCACCAGCAGCCACCAGCTCAAACAAGACCCTTGGGCCCCATCTTCCCATATTTCTCATATGATCTTTCTTGCCCTGCACCTATTGCCCTAGCCGTGGCTACTCTCTCTCTTATGGGCCTGAGTAAGTACAGCCACAGAACAGTCAGTTTTCAAGCCTTTGTCTGAAATCCATGTGACTTACCTCAGGTAGCTCTGTTGTGCGACTGTCTTCACACCAGCAGAGCAAACACTGCCCACCTTCATCTTTCCCTAAGAAGGACCTGGCTTGACCCTCCCAGATACCCTCAGTGAGGACACACTCTCCCTCTGTCAAGCCCCAGGCATATACAGGTACAAGAGTGATGAATGCCAGAGCTCTGTGGGGTCACTTCTACCCTGGACCCAAAGGGAGCCCAAGGAATACAATGGCCCCTCTTAACGCCTACGGATATCTACAAGGATCTTCCCTTCAAATGGTAGAGAATCTGCTTGCAACGCAGGAGACCTGGGTTCGATCCCTGCATCAGGAGGATCCTCTGGAGAAGGGTATGGCAATCCACTCCAGTATTTTTGCCTGGAGAATCCAATGACAGAGGAGCCTGGCAGGCTACAGTTCGTGAGGTGGCAAAGAGTCAGACACAACTGAGCAATTAAGACTACTAACACTAGACATCTACAAATTGTACTTGGAGTTGAACTCTTAGGCTGTATGATCAGAGAGTTGTAAAAGGAAAGGTGAGAGAGGCCAGGAAGGGTTTGGGGATGAGAGAGGGCTGAAAAGTGAGGGTCCAAGCAAAAAGATCATGCGGTCAGCACACAGTCTTATCCTCTGCCCTGGACCCCCTCTCCCCAGGCCTCCAGAACAAGTTCCTGGCTCGATATGTGTCCCTCCCAAACCAGAACAAGATCTGGACAGTGACAGTGAGCCCTGAGCTCAGGGACCGCACCCCACTGGTGATGGTGCACGGCTTCGGGGGCGGCGTGGGCCTCTGGATCCTCAACATGGATTCACTGAGCACCCGCCGCACATTGCACACCTTCGATCTGCTAGGCTTCGGGCGAAGCTCGAGGCCAACGTTCCCCAGGGATCCAGAGGGGGCCGAGGACGAGTTTGTGACCTCAATAGAGACGTGGCGGGAGAGCATGGGAATCCCCAGTATGATCCTCCTGGGGCACAGTCTGGGAGGATTCCTGGCCACTTCCTACTCGATCAAGTACCCTGACAGGTAAGGAGGAGCCACCTGTCTGCATCACAACAGTGCCTTGCTGGGAATCTTCCATTACTCATTTCCAGTTGTTCTCTTCCTGGGCAACTTAGGGCTATGGTACCTTCAAGCAAAGAAAACTTGTCTTCTCCCTTTCCCTCCTTTAGAGTTAAACACCTCATCCTGGTGGACCCATGGGGCTTTCCCCTCCGACCAGCTGACCCCAGTCAGGTCCGTGCACCCCCGACCTGGGTCAAGGCTGTGGCCTCTGTCCTAGGGCGTTCCAATCCACTGGCTGTTCTTCGAGTCGCTGGGCCCTGGGGTGAGTAGCCTGCAGATAGAGAAACTGTCTCCTCCAACCACAGCTGTCCCATTCTAGAAGCCCCCCTGCG
Source organism: Bos taurus (assembly GCF_002263795.3). Taxonomy (NCBI): domain Eukaryota; kingdom Metazoa; phylum Chordata; class Mammalia; order Artiodactyla; family Bovidae; genus Bos; species Bos taurus. Next base: position 22,206,988 of record NC_037337.1, on the reverse strand, counting down.
TCTGGACGCTCACCATCCCCTTTTGTTCATGAAAAGTGGGAATAAGCCTAGCGTTATTATTTAAAGCTGTTAATCTGGACCAAATGTCTTGGTCGGCAGTTTCAGAAGGTTTTTTTTCCCCCCTTCATCTGCCCGGAAAAAGTTTTTCTATTCAAGAGACAGATGGAGCAGAACTTCTACTCTGTGTCCCCAGAGAGAGAGAAAGGGGTTTCGAGATGACTCTTCCTCTACTGAGTTTTTATGCTACATGTGTGGGTTTGTGGCAGCTGTTGGTGTTTCAACATGGTCACTATGGATCCCATCTCTGCAACTCACCCAGCATCTGTTGCCAGGAGAGGTCAGAACCAGAGCCTCCAGCATCACCTACAGAGGCAGGCAAGCCCCTCTACACCATGCCCTGCCCTAGTCAGACACCACATCACCACTTAGTAGCTGTTAGCAAATCCTGTGAGTGAAGGGAGGAAGGAGGCAGGGCAGCCAGAGTGCATAAATTTAGTAGGCCCCAGCCTTCTGACCTCACACTACTGGCACCTTCCTGTCTGGAGAGGAGCCTTTTAAGGAAGTAAAAGCAGCTTCCCTTTATGGTAAAGGTGGGTGACGCTCTATCTTGCACTGATGGCTTATATATACACGGTAATGTTCAGCAGCCAATTATTAGGGGTTAACTGCTAGTGGCTGAATAAGAGTTGTCTCTCTAGGCCCTTCAAGAGAAACAGAATGGCTCTGGGTAAAAGAGAAAAGCGAGCATATGAGCAAAAGGTAGGAGTCTGGGGAGAAAGGAAGGAAAACAAGAGACACAGGTGCCAAGGGTACTAAACGGGCAGAGGACTGGTCTTCTTAGGTGCCCAGCACTGAGCACTCCAGCAGACCTTCCCTAATCCTCCAGGCAGGAGCCCTGTTCTAATCACTGTCCCCATTTCTGGACTTGCCTCTGGCCAGGGCCACGCATAGACATCAGAGCTAGTATGGTAGGGACAGGTGGCTGGCAGCCATGGAGGAGGGCGAGTGCCCAGGGGATCCTGCCACACCTCCCTCTCACCCCTCCGCACACAGAGAGAGCAGACCGGAAGAGAGAGAGAGGCCAGGAGACTAGGCCCAATTTTTACAGTGTGTTCCCAGTGCCCTACTGCTTGTGTATGGACTATTTAAAGAAAGGTGAAAGGAGCAGATTTCTCTAAAACTGCCCCGAGTCTGAGATGCCAGTGTTAGGTTTGCCTCATCACTTGTATTCTGTTACAGGCCTGAACCTGAGAGGGCTCTTGGTTCCATCCACTACCCTCAGAAGATTAAAAGGCCACAGGTGGTCTCAGGGAGAAAGAACATAGCTCAGACCATAAAAGCAAAGCGTCTCAACCATGGACTCTTGTGGGGTTTGTGATCCTTGGAGGAAAGGATCTTGGGATTTCATTGAGCTGCAAGTAATCCAGTTCCTCAGTGACCTTAGACTGTCCAAATTCTTTGGCAACTAACTGACTCTCGTTTGAGGTTACCTGGAGCTTCCCAAAAGACTTAACATGCTCTGTGACTATAACCTTAAGTGTACAAAGCAAACAAACCCTTAAGAGAAATAACGTTTGGTTAAAGTTGTTAAAACAATGACAGGGGTCTTTCCTCCCCACTCAAACTGGCTCCCCCACGTTCTGTTCTCTCCCAGGGCCCGGCCTGGTACAGCGATTCCGACCGGACTTCAAGCGCAAGTTTGCAGACTTCTTTGATGATGATACTATATCAGAGTATATCTACCACTGCAATGCACAGAATCCCAGGTGAGGGCAGCTCTGGGAGTCAGCTCAGCGTCGATGGGTTTGGAGCGAAAACTCCAGAACTATCCCAGGATCAGTCTGTGCTGTATTTTTTTTCTTCCACAGAGCTCTCATCCAGTTAGGGAAACATAGGCATTAGCAGGCTTGCTTATTTCCAGAGACTTCCCCAGGGATAGGCAAAAAGGGATGGAGAAGATAATAGATTAATTAAACATACCACCTCTCTCTATAGAGGAAGACCCTTACTCTTTCCTGGAGGTAAGCAGTTAGCCTGACAGGCAAAGAGTCTGGAAAACACTTGCAAAGATCTTTTTTTTTTTTTTTGAACTGAAGAAGTATTATGAACATGGTATTGTTGTAAAGGAAAAGAAAGAAAAGAAAGGAAGCAAGTCCTCTCCTGTCCCAGACCTGTAATTCCCTCATTTTCTTGTTATTTTCTGTCTGAGATATCATGTGATATTGCTTCAGAGAACCTCCTTGTATATCTTCCTTGGCACATGTGTGACTGTACCTCTAGGCTATAGTCCTACAAATAGAATTGCTGATGGAAAGATTATATATTTTAAAACATAATGTTTGTGCACCTTGAAATATTTACTGTTGGGATAGGAATGCCTTTTCTGTCTTTTGGAGAATTGAGGATATCCCCAGAATCTGAACAAGTTTATGTTTGTGACAACTCAGACAGTGGGCCCCTGGCCCGTACCCTGTGATCCGCAGTCTTGGCAGCCACCAGCCAGGGTGGAGTCAGGGAGGTAATCTTCCCTTGGGCAGTGCCATGTGAGCTGCTGATACCATGAGGCACCACCTCTGTGGGGAGTTCACCCCAAGCTGCTAGGAAGCATCGCAGGCGAGCCAAGATCACTGGAAGCAGCAGCACTGCCCTGCCTCATTTCAGGCCTGTTCAGCCTGAAGCTGTGAAGCAACTGGGACTTTGCATTCCAGTAGCACTGTCTGAGCATTAACCTCAAATTCAGACTGCTTTCAGGCAGCGTGGGAACTGTCCATCTAGCGTTCCTCAGAAGCTCAACTGATGGAAAGGCCCTGCTTAAACAGCAGTCTAGAAACTCAGTTCAACAGTCAAATCAGCTTTCTGCTCGTGATCCCTCTCAACTGGGCTCGGTGCCAGTCTCATACCCCCTGAGGCCTTGCAGGCCCACCCCTAGTCCTTCCCCAGAGTGTTCCCCAGTCTCAGTCCTACTTCAGTATAATGAATGGCCTCCCATCTAAGCCACAGGTATGTAGTCACACAACTCACTTAGGTCCTGGAAGAAGCAGAGATGATATTGGTGATAACCCGCCACTTCCCCCAAACACCGTCACTCAATTTTATAAGCCCCTGAGTCTTTTTGAGTTGTAATCTTGAGTTCATGGTAACTGTTACCATTCCCTTGGAAAACATAATTTAGCAAAAGAATAATTATTTGGGGGGTGGGATACTTATTTCGCTTCACTAAACTTAGGGGCTTTGTACATATTTTCATTTTCCCCATAATGACCTCAAAAAGTGGGTATAATTTCTCTCCAGTTTGTAGATGAGAGAACTAAGGTGTATTCTGGTTCCACAACTTGCTAAGAAAGTAGAACCAGGATTTGAAGGTATGTCTCTCTGACTCCAGAGTCCATGACTGTTCCCCTGTGCTGCAGTGTCTTAGAAAAGGACTCTGTTCCTGGTGACCTGTGCAGAACTCAGGCTCCCCTTCATCTCAGGGATGCTAAGGAGACTGGGAACATAACCCTGGAACAGACCAAGCCTGCTGGGTGCCAGTCTCCCCAACCTTGCCTGCTTCCCACAGCAGTGACAGAGCCGTCCGGACAGCTGGCTTCCCCTCCAGCCTTGCAGACCCCTCCCGACACGGCCTCTGAAAGCTCTCCCTCAGGAAATGACCAGGGAGCAGAGTAGATTAGATTGGCCGTCCTTGCTTCTCAGGTAGCACAAACTCCCCCTGGGTCCTCGCAAGCCTGACGTCTCATTCCCCAGGCTCCTCAGTTAACCCTCTGTGCCTCTGTAGGCCTTGCCCATCAGAGCCCACTTCAAGGAGCCCTTCGACCCTCTCCTCCAGCCCCAGCCAGCCAACTCCCTAATCTGTGTTCTCCTAGAACTCCCTACCCTTTCATAATTCTTGGGAAATCTGAAGTTAAGTTAATCCTGTAATTCATTATGTAGTGCCTGAAGGATGAGGAAAATGGGAACTCCGGGAGGGCAGGCACTGCGTGTGTCTTGTTCGTATGTGCCCACCCTCCGCCCAGGCTGCCACATCAATAGCTGTTAAATACATATTATCCTGTATGTAATACAGGTTAATATGGCACTCCTCAGCGCCAAGGGGTTTTCACATGTGTGTCCCTCCTACCTCATCTCTGTGCGGACCCTCTGGAGATTCAGTCCTGTCTTGTAATCTTCCTAATATTTACTGAGCCTAGTGCTGGGCTTGGAGGTAAACAAAAAGAGGCCAAAGATGTGCCCCAGCCTCCGAGGACCCTCAGATTGACATTTTATGCTGTGGCATTTACTCATCGCCTCACCCTGTTTTGCTTTTCCAGTGGGGAGACGGCATTCAAAGCCATGATGGAGTCCTTTGGCTGGGCCCGGCGCCCCATGTTAGAGCGAATTCACTTGATTCGAAAAGATGTGCCCATCACCATGATCTATGGGGCCAACACCTGGATAGACACCAGCACGGGAAAAAAGGTGAAGCTGCAGCGGCCGGATTCCTACGTCCGAGATTTGGTACGTTGCCACCAGGGGAGACAGACTGAGGTGGAAATCTTGCAACATGCAGCACGTGTTGATTTGACTCAGTGTAGCTAAGAGACCAGGTAGCGAAGGGTGATGGGAGAGTCAGGGAGAAAGAGTGGAAAGGTTGAGATAGGGTCATGAATTTGAAAGGGTTGGCTCTCTGTAATATCATAATTCAGGGTTCCTTGCCTCTGTGTAGCCAGTCAAGCTAAAAGGCAGGTTCTTGTCCAGTAGTCAGGCATAGGGAGCATGCTGCCCTCTTCCCCTGTAATTCTCACTCCAAATCAGAGCTGGGTACAATAGAGGCTGCCAAGAAGCCTTCCCACCATTCTCCTGCCTCCACCTTCATTTGCTAAGGAGTGTGCTTACTTATGGCTACCCACTCCACTATTCTTGCCTGGAGAAGTCCATGGACAGAGGGGCTGAAGAATTTTCACTTCGTGCTTACTTAGACTGGTGCCTCACGGGTCCTGGGTATCGAACCTGTGGATGCCATGAGCATGGTGGGACTAGTGTGGAAAGAAAGATACAATCAGGGACCATAGGAGAAGTAAGGATGAGACATTGGGATTCACTGGTTGCCACTGGGAAGTGCAAGATATGGGGAGAAAGGTGGACAGTTGTCTTAGAAAAAATAAGGGCTTATGGCAGCAGGCGAGCAGGTTTACAAGAAAAAGAAATGGTGTGGCTGCTTTCCAGTGCCTAGAATAAAGGGCCATCCTGCCCCTGGCGGGGTCCTCCCTCCATAGGAGATCGAGGGTGCCTCGCACCACGTGTACGCAGACCAGCCGCACATCTTCAACGCGGTGGTGGAGGAGATCTGCGACTCAGTCGATTGAGCTGCTCTTCCTGGAGGACGTGGAGAAAGCCAGAGAGTTGCTCTCACCTTCCTGTCTCCTTACTTACCCCTCTGTCCTTTCCTCACCGACTAACATGTGCCAGCCAGGTGGAGTCTTGGGCTGTCCCCAGGGCAGGACCACAGAAGAACAAAGAGCACTATGACCCCACACTGAAGGCTGGAGGCAAAAGCTGCTAGAGGCCTTGCACTCCCCACCCCGGGAGAGCCTAAAGGGTTGTAGAGTGCCACCCCATTCTCTCCATGCCGGCGTCACCAGGCGGTGGTTGTGAGGGGACTGCACCAAGCCACGCCCCCTGTGCCAAGGGAGGGCAGCTGCTCCTCCTGCACAAAGGAGAGGCTCTTAACAGCCTGCCCAGGTCTGGAGTGTGTCTGCAGGGCGGCGGGAGGTTCCATGCAGGACATCTTCCTCCTCCATCACCCCTGGCCCCCCAGCCCATGCCAGTTCTGTTCAGGGGCTGGTTGGGGAGCTACCAAGAGCAGGTCCTGGAGCTCTCGTGACCTAAGAGGTCATATCCAAAGCTCTCATTAGCAGAGGAGGCAAAGGGCAGGGCATGGCTGGTCCATGGAGAAACAGCTCAGGGCTCCTGGCGGACTCTGTTTGCTAAGGTTTGAGGCAGGCATGGAGGTCACGGGGCTGGTCCTGGCCAAGGATAAGCCCACCTGGCCGCACATTCCAGCCTCTTTGTACAAGGATTCTGTTTTCCTTCTGTGTCTCAGCCCTGGCTGCCTAAGCCCGGAACACTCAACTGCTTCCTTCCCTGCCCCTTCTTTCTCCCACTGGGAGGCCTCTGGCCTCCCTCTGTGCCTTGGGCCCTGAAGCCCCACCCACACAGTACTGAGAACAGTGACCCCTGATGGAGAGAAGGGAAGGCCCTTCAACCCCAAGCCATGTCTGGATCCCCATTGTCTCTAGTATCTGCAGGGTTTTTTGCCTGCTCACGTGAACCTCTGCCCAGGATCCAGTGGGGAGCCTCCAGCCAGCAGTTAGTTCCCTGTCCTCATCAGCCACAGGATGGTTCTCATTGCCTGGCCCTCCATCCCTGCTGCCTGTCCTTCTGGTCTCCAGCTCATCTGTCCCCGACCTACCTGTCACTCTCTCCCGGGGACTGGTTCTGGGCAGTAGGCGGGGCCTGGCCCCAGAACTAGGGTAGCTCCCACCTACTTCTTCACTTTTGTAAAGCCAACCCTTTCACCAGAATAGTATTAACTCCTGGTGCTTTGTACTACTGGTCCAGCTGCCTTGGGCTCCTTTTCTATATTAATAAAGAAATGAATCAAAATCGCTCATGGTGATGATGTTTAATATTGCTCTGACAAGAGTGCTGGGGTGGTGCTGAATTCACAACCTCTCCTGTGATGTCTGAGTCAGAGGAGGGGCCCTGAGAGGTACCCATGCACAAGCCCCCCCACCTCCCATTTAGTGCATCATCTGCCCTCTGGACCCCGCCCAGTCTCCAGGTCAGCACAGGTCATCTCAGCCAACCACTTGAGAGGATAGATGAGGGGTGGGTGGGCCAAGCCCCAATTCACAAGAGAATTAGGCTGAACTGAGTGCTCCCTGCTGTCCATTAAATAGCCCTGTCATCTGAAGTTCACCTTGGCCTCTACCTGGTGTTAGCCACTCAGTGGTGTCCAGCTCATTCCAACCTCATAGACTGCACCCTGCCAGGCTCCTCTATCCATGGGATTCTCCAGGCAAGAATACTGGAGTGGGTTGCCATGCCCTTCTCCAGGTGATCTTCCAGGCCCAGGGATAGAATCCCGGTCTCCAGCATTACAGGCAGATTCTTTACCATCTGAGCCACCAGGGAAACCACTCATCCTCAACCTCAGTTCAAGTATTCCTTATGCATTATGCAGGGAAGCCTGCCACTGACCCCCTCCCAGACGAGACCTGCATCCCTTCTGGTGTCTCCGTGGCTTACTCAAATGCCCCTTTGTAAAACTTACACTTGTAGTCACTTGTTTCATGTCTGTCTTTCCTCCCCAGACCACAAGCTGCTGAAGCAATAAGGGGCATGTCTGGCACCTAGTTCTTGTTCAGTAAATGTTTATTTTGAATGAGCCAAGAGAAGTGAGGTGTGCCAAGTGTCCAAACGTGTTCAAATCATTACCAGCAGTGCCTGCTGTGCTGGCTGACTCCAGCTAGGCACAGAATTCAGCATCTCAAAATGGCACTTAATACTGCATTTGCCATTATGAATGAATGAATAGACAAATTAGTAATCTGTATGTGATTTTATTACATAATGTAATTTGGGTATAATTACAAAGCTCAGGTCCATCCCAGGACCTGCATCTTCTCTGTGACTGAAGATTGCTTGATTGCCAACACCTGCCATATGGAGGCCAGGACAGGGGGGGGTTGCTTTTTTTTTTTTTTTTTTGGCCACATCACACTCCTTGTGAGATCTTAATGCCCCAACCAGGGATTGAACCTGGGACCCTGACAGTGAGAGTGCCGAGTCCTAACCACTGGATTGCCAAAGAATTCCCAAGGCAGGTATTTAGTGCTTACTGTGTGCTAAGCACTAGGGCTATGATAATGAAGAAACATGGTCCCTGCCTTTATGGGAAATTACATTCTACATGGAAACGTGTTTAATCACATTATTACATCAATCAGTATAAAACTGCAACTGAAAAGTGTGGCCCCTGAGAGGTTGGGAAGGCATACCTGGAGAGGTGATGACCTCTGAGCCTGAAGGAAGGGCAGTGAAGGGGGTGGGGACAGGTCTGTGGATTAGCAGGGACAATGGCTGGGAGATGAGGCTGGAGAGGTGGATGGGGATCTGGGCCTCTGGCTGTGAGAAGAATGTCGTGTTCATCTAAAAGCAATGGGAAACAATAACCAGAGTCAAGGTCAGAATCTAGGGGAGTGTGACAGAATCTGAGACTGGAAATGACCACTCTCGCTGCTGCTATGTGGATACTGACTGGTGGGGGGTGAGTCCCTGCAGGGGAAGCTTGGAGGCCACTGCAGTGGTCCAGGCCAGAGATGCTGGCAGCCTGGACTTGGCCAGGGACTAGTGGACACATAGAAGATTCAAGAAATGTTTAGGAGGTAAAGTCAAAAGGGCTTGATGCCAGCACTGAGTGCTGCTACCATCCCCTTGGAGAAAAGGCCAAGTGAGACAGTAGTCAGCAAACCTGCTCACATCACAAAACAACTTGGGGTACTTTTTTAAATATAGATTCCCAGACTGTATACCCCAGAGTCTGATTCAGTCTACCTGTGTGGAGTTAGACCGTGACATCTGCATTTAAACACATGCCCTGGGAGATTCTGATGCCCCCTGTCTGCAGGCACTGATCTAAGGGACTTTGTGTCTCTGACCCTTGACGCAGAAGATCCATGTAGAGAAGTAGGGCCTATGGCCCTGAAAGTCCATCCCCTGTGTGCTCCAGAACCACTTCTCTTTGGGAGGCTGCATAACATACTGACCTGATTTTCCAACACAGTGCAAACACATTGCTCAGAAGCAGGTACAAGAAGGATCTGAGGGTATAAATGAACCTACTTACAAAACAGAAATAGATTCACAGAGGTAGAAAACAAACTTATGACTACCAGGGGAGAAAAGAGGGAGGGGATAAATTGGGAAATTGTAATTGATATATAAAATAGATTGACTAATGTATAGTTATACACTAGTTATACAGGAAACTCTTCTCAATACTCTGTAATAACCTGTATGGGAAAAGAATCTAAAAAAAATGGATACATGTATATGTATAGCTGATTCACTTTGCTGTACAACAGAAACTAACACATTGTACATCAACGATACTCCACTCAAAAAAAATTTTTTTTAAGTCTGAGGAAGGTCAGTCAGAGTGCCCTGTTTATACTACCACACCCAGCACGTGAATGCATGCCAGCGTGCACACACACACACTCTATCTGACAGGGGCCTTCCTAACCTTCCCAGGGCAGGGACTAAGAAATCACTATGAACATACCACCCAATCGGCACCTTTCCTGGTGGGTTCTAAGGATTTATGGTTACAGTTCACGCTATAAATTCAGGCTCCTCACAGGCCTAGCAGTTTACAAGGAGACCTTCCACAGACAGACATAAAGGGCTGTGACTAACTCCAGACTCAGAAGGTCTTGCACTGTTCAGTGGCTAGCAGAAAATGTGCTAAATATAACTTCCTCCTCGAGGATAGACACCAAAATACGTGTGCTAAAAATGCAGTCTGATTTCATTGCCAAAAGGGTGATGAAATCTTGATGAATACCTCTTCACTCTGGCATGTCATACCAAAAGCCCACAGCTGCAGGTAGAGTCTGTAACCAGATAGAAAATAATCCTACTGACTGATGATAGTGCGCAACAACTGATGCAAGACATCACTTTTCTCATCATGTGACCTATCAGTTCACACTGAATCCTCCTTAGATGGGGTCTTGAGGGTCTTTTCTCTCTGAGCTCCACCCTCTCTACCAGGGTCCTGGTTTATCTATAACTCTCTCTTTTTAAAAAATATTTATTTGCTGTGTCAGGTCTTAGTTTCAGTACATGGGCTTCTCTTCAGTTATGGCAGTGCGTGGGCTTAGTTGCCCCACAGCATGTGGGACCCTAGTTCCCTGACCAAGGATCAGACCCACATCCCCTGCATTGCAAGGTAGACTCTCAACCACTGGACCACCGGGGAAGTCCCCAGGGTCCTGGTCTAGCGGAAAGAAGCAAGTGAGGCACCTGAGATTTTGAGGGTCAGTCCCAACACCATCCAGGGGGAATAGCTCAAGACAAACCATTTCTTCATTTGCTCATGTTGACTGTTCTCCATAGCATTATTCACCATTATTATACCAGAGAAGTCTTTACCTTTATCCTACTAAATACCACTCTTCACTAGGGTTGAGGAGGAAAGACAATCCTAGCTTGACACTTATGAGTATGATGAATTCCAAGATTAAGGAGGATCTGTTGATGCCAATATATGCACAGAGCCCTCCTCCAACCCAGGAAGACAAGACCCCAGTCTGTTGGTTGGTGATTATGTAAAAGGGTAGGAGGAACGCTCTGCAGACCTGACCTTGCTAATGATACTCCTTCCTCCAGTGTGTTCTGAGGCCTGATGTGGAGTCTGTTAAAATTAGGCAATCTCGTATTTGAGTTGATACATGTGAAAACAAGTTATACAACCTTAAGAAGCCTGGGACAAAGATGACTCTGAAGGACATAGGGTTGTGGATGGTATTTTCATCTTTGTGTGAAGAGTCTGACTTTGGAAAAGAAAGAGCACAAGGCTGACACCCGATAATTGACATGGGGTCAGAGAACAGGATTTGGGGGAGGGCTTGTGACTTATAACAAAAGATTTATGGACCTCTGGTAAATTATACGGTAACTAAAAAAACCGGCATCATGTACTTCCCATAATTTTCAGGGAAAGAGAAAAGTGTCCAAATAAAGCTGCCTAAATATGTATTACAGGGACTTCCTTGGTGGTCCAGTGGCTAGGACTCTGGGCTCCCAATGCAGGGGGCCAGGGTTCAATCCCTGGCAAGGAACTAGATCCTACCTGCCCCAACTAAGAGTTCACATGCCTCAACTAAAGATCCCAGCCTGTGCGCCACAACTAAGACCTGTGCGTGTGTGTGTGTGTGTGTGTGTGTGTGGTCACTCAGTCGTGTCTGACTCTTTGTGACCCATAGACTGTAGCCCACCAGGCTCCTTTACCCACTGAGTTTTCCAGGCAACAATTCTGGAGTGGGTTGCCCTTTCCTTCTCCAGGAGATCTTCCCAACCCAAGGATCTAACCTGCGTCTCTTATGTCTCCTGCACTGGCAGGCAAATTCTTTACCACTGGACCACCTGGGAAGCCAAACTAAGACTTGGAAGAACCAAATAAGTAAGTCAATATTCAAATGGAGACAGAGACATAGAGAACAGACCTACGGACACGGGGAGAGCGGAGGAGAGAGTGAGATGTATGGAGAGAGTAACATGGAAGCTTACATTACCATATGTAAAATAGATAACCAATGGGAATTTGCTGTATGTCTCAGGGAACTCAAACAGGGGCTCTGTATCAATCTAGAGGAGTGGGATGGGGAGGGAGATGGGAGGGAGGTTCAAGAGGGAGGGGATATATGTACACCTATGGCTGATTCATGTTGAGGTTTGATAGAAAACAAAATTCTTTAAAGCAATTATCTTTAATTTAAAAATAAATAAATTAAAAACAAACAAGCAAACAGGTATTACAGTAGTGGTTTCCTACATGAATCTGCAGAATGGAGCTGGACCGTGATAAAGGATTTCTGGTCTAAAATGAAATCATATTTTTTCAATACTTTTTAATTCTGAAATTATATCCTTTCTAACCCTACAAAGATTAAGCTATGTTCTTTTATGAAAAAATGGTGACATTCTAAGATTGTTTGGAATAAGAGGGAATATCATTTCTTTTTTATCAATTTCAAGGGATTTTACTCTATAATTAGTTAACTTTAATAAAATCCTAAAGCCTGGAAGTGCTGCATCAGAGACCAGATGGTAAAGGAACTTGAATCTTTTCTTTTTTTTTTAATTGTTTAGTTTTTATTTCATAATCATAAATTTAACTTTGCAATCCAGCTAAACTTGGAGGGGGATAAGGAAAATATGGAACCCAAAGAACTGTAGCAAGAGCACAAAGATTATAGGATATTTCAAGCACATGGGGTGAAGGGGTGCTCTCCTGGGCTACAGAAGGAATGGTCTGGTGCTTAAGTAAAACACAAGTCAAATTTATTAGATTTGTCCACAGTCAGCAATGGTGATATTCTTGCTGGTCTTGCCATTCCTGGACCCAAAGCGCTCCATGGCTTCCACAGTATTCATGCCCTCTTTCACCTTGCCAAAGACCACATGCTTGCCATCCAACCACTCAGTCTTGGCAGTGCAGATGAAAAACTGGGAACCATTTGTGTTGGGGCCAGCATTTGCCATGGACAAGATGCCAGGACCTGTATGCTTCAGAATGAAATTCTCATCATCAAATTTCTCGCCATAGATGGACTTGCCACCAGTACCATTATGGCGTGTGAAGTCACCACCCTGGCACATAAATCCCGGAATTATTCTGTGAAAGCAGGAACCTTTATAACCAAATCCTTTCTCTCCAGTGCTCAGAGCACGAAAGTTTTCTGCTGTCTTTGGAACTTTGTCTGCAAACAGCTCAAAAGAGACGCGGCCCAAGGGCTCGCCGTCAACAGCGATGTCGAAGAACACGGTGGGGTTGACCATGGCTAGACAGCAAGGGAAGCTCTGGGGTGGCGGCGTCTGCAAGGCCAAATCTTTTCACAAGAAGACAAATAGTTGATGTAGAACTCATGACTGGAGGATGACCATGGAAAGATAACAGTGTTCAGAGGAAGCAGATGTAATTAAAGATTCAACAGTTAGTGTGTAAGTCCAAAAGGAAATCACAAAACTGTAAGTGAAAGCATTTGGATGACAGGAAAATAACACCTGGCAGGAGTTACAGAATAGATGTTAAGATTAAAGGAAGACATGGAGGGATGATGGTTTTTAAATTCAGGTTGCAAAACTGTTCCAAGGCAAGATACCAAGGTGCCAGAGGTCCCAGAATCAGGGCATCAACTCCAAGTCTCCCTCTGCTGGAAGCAGAGCACCTAGTATATTCTTGCCCTATTGACAGTTTCACTTACTAGAATTTTTTTACATTGAATTATAATTGATATATTATACTAGTTTCAGGTATATGACATAGTGATTGATATTTTTATACATTATATAATGATCACCATGATAAGCCTAGTAACCATCTGTCACCAACACAGTTATTACAATATTATTGACACTAGCCCCTGAGCTGTACATTACACCCCCATGACTTGTTTATTTTATAACTAGGAGCCTGTACCTCTTCATCCCATTCACCCATTTCACCTGCTCCCTCAGCCCTGTCCCCTCTGGCTACCACTCCTTTGTCCTCTGTGTCTATGAGTCTGTTACTATTTTGTTTTTGTCACTTCCTAGAATGTCAAAGAAAGATGGTCAGACATAACTTTTATAGATTTCAAGTCAGATTTCAAAATGTTCCAAGAAAAATTACCTGAGAGGCTCAAAGGGGACAGCTAGTTCTCCTGTGTGAAGTTCCAGTATTTTGTTTCCCCCAAAGGATCCTGCTGAGGAAAAAAAGAGCCTTCACCAATTACAAAACTGCACTGGTTGCTCTCTGATGTGATCAAACTATGAGAGGGACAAATGACAAGTCTCTTACACTAAAAAATGAACCAAACAAGTAAAGCAAGGATGCAGTTCATGTGAAAATGTTAAACCAATATGAAGGTTTTAGTGGACTGAAAGGTCAGTTTGAAGTGGTAAAGGATGAGGCTGCCAAAAAAACTAATGCAATGTTAGGGCTCATTCCTTGCATTCCCAGGTAGATGTGATGGTTCCACTGGACTCTGACCTGAGCAGAAGTTCACTTCTGGGAAATTTTTCCTTTTTTTGTGAACAGAATATTTTCATTTTAAAGAAATAAGGAGAAACAGGGCTTTAAAAAAATCATTCAGGACTTCCCTGGTGGTCCAGTGGATAGGATTCTGCCTGCCAATACAGGGGACATCAGTTAGATCCGTGGTCCGGGAAGATTCCACATGCCTTGGAGCAACTAAGCCTGTGAGCAGCAACTACTGTACTGAAGCCCATGCACATAAAGGCCGAGTAACGCAACAAGAGAAGCTACCACAACGAGAAGCCCACGAACCACAGCTAGAGAGTAGCCCCCACTCACCACGACGAGAGAAAGCTCAAGAGCAGCTGCAAAGACCCAGCGCAGCCAAAAATAAATAAATACATTAATTAATTAAAATATTTTCTAAATCATCCATAATTACACCAGCTAGAAATAACCACATTAAATATTTTAAACACATATGTATATATATACATGTATTCTTTCTATATCAGTAAATATAGAATATAAAAATGCAGCCACCCTGTAATAGGGAAGAAACTTTTATATTCTATTACAAGATAATCAGGGCTTCCCTAGTGACTCAGCAGTAAAAAATCCTGCCTGCAATGCAAGAGATGCAGTTTCAATCACTGGGTTAGGAAGACCCCCTGGGGAAGAAATGGCAACCCACTCCAGTGATCTTGCCTGGGAAATCCCACAGACAGAGAAGCCTGACAGACTACAGTCCATGGGGTCGCAAAGGAGTTGGACACAACTTAGTGACTAAACAACAACAAGAACTAAGAGTAGGAATTTATGCTAATAAATTTTAGCACCGTTAACAATATACTAGAAATCTCAGCGTCCATTGTTTATAAATGTGACATCTAAAAGTAAATTATGTAGTTTTGTTGGTATTGACATGGAATGATATTTTAGAATATCAGTTTGCAGACAATTCATATAATGCCATCCCATTTTTGTAAAATAAAAGTTTGTATAAATAAATATGTGCATGTTCTACAAGTGAAACAGGAGGGAAGGGGGCAGGGAACAACCTTTAAAAGAAAGACACAGCGGTCGGGCATGACAAAAACCGGTTAGAACCGCCTTTTTTCCTCAGCGCTTGGCGCTGACCAGTTGCTCGCCTCTTTTCCTCCACTGCCTCCCAGTTCTAGATTAGCCATCGCCATGCGTTTTGAAAAGCCCTGCTGGCCTCCAGGTGCTCAATGACTAGTTGGCGGACAAGAGTTACATGGAGGGGTATGTGCCATCACAAGCAGATGTGGCAGTATTTGAAGCCATCTCTGGCCCACCACCTGCCGATTTATGTCATGCCCTGCATTGGTATAATCACATCAAATCTTATGAGAAGGAAAAGGCCAGCCTGCCAGGAGTGAAGAAAGCTTTGGGCAAGTATGGCCCTGCCAATGTGGAAGACACCACAGAAAGAGGAGCTACAGATAGTAAAGATGATGATGGCATTGGTCTCTTTGGATCTGAGGAGGAGGAGGAAAGTGAAGAAGCCAAGAGCTAAGAGAAGAACGCCTTGCCCAGTATGAGTCAAAGAAAGCCAAAAAATCAGCACTTGTCTCCAAGTCTTCCACCTTATTAGACATGAAACCTTGGGATGATGAGACTGATATGGCAAAACTAGAGGAATGCGTCAGAAGCATTCAAGCAGACGGCTTGGTCTGGGGCTCTTCTAAACTAGTTCCGGTTGGGTATGGCATTAAAAAACTTCAAATACAATGTGTAGTTGAAGATGACAAACTTGGAACAGACATGCTGGAGGAGCAGATCACTGCTTTTGACAAGTATGTACAGTCTAGGGACGTGGCTGCATTCAACAAGATCTAAAATCCATCATGGATCAGTTCCCTTAAATAAAAGTTTGAAAGACAAAAAAAAAAAAAAAAACCCAAAAAACTGGTTAGAACCAACGCAGCTCAAGATGGCAGAAGATTTGACTTCCAGTGGACCTTGAGACTCATTATACATTCATTATAATTCATGACACACCCACCAGTGTCATGACAGTTCTGAGGCCAATCATGAAAGTCCAAAAAGTGGGCGGTGGCCTAATTCCTGGAAATCTCCCACTTATTAGCCTATGAAATTACCCAACCCATAAAAACTTGTCGGGAGCCACGTTAGGCATTACTGACAAAATGGAGGCACAGCCCCAACCCCCTCTCCTCATCTCGCAGGCACGGCCCCAGGATGAAGGAGTTAGGCCTTGTGATTCTGACTTGTTCTTTCCTTTCTTCAGTTGAGTTGGCTGGAAAGAATGTTAAGGTGCTTGAGAGGAGCATGAGAAAGCAAAAAGCCTTCTACAGTTGTGCCCAGAAAATAATCTATAAAATAACCATTGACATTTGTTCAAGGATCTTTACAAAGAATGTCCCAGGATGAGCACGTAGGCTGCAGCTTGAGGCCATTTGAAGGATTGTTATCTGAGACCTGTTTGTGAGGGAAACATTTATGGCAAAAGAAGATTGCTGAGTTTCAGTTCAGTTCAGTTCAGTTTAGTCGCTCAGTCGTGTCCGACTCTTTGCGACCCCATGAATCGCAGCATGCCAGGCCTCCCTGTCCATCACCAACTCCCGGAGTTCACTCAGACTCATGTCCAGTGATGCCATTCAGCCATCTCATCCTCTGTCATCCCCTTTTCCTCTTGCCCCAAATCCCTCCCAGCAACAGTCTTTTCCAATGAGTCAACACTTCGCATGAGGTGACCAAAGTACTGGAGTTTCAGCTTTAGCATCATTCCTTCCAAAGAAATCCCAGGACTGATCTCCTTCAGAATGGACTGGTTGGATCTCCTTGCAGTCCAAGGGACTCTCAAGAGTCTTCTCCAACACCACAGTTCAAAAGCATCAATTCTTCGGCACTCAGCTTTCTTCACAGTCCAACTCTCACATCCATACATGACCACAGGAAAAACCATAGCCTTGACTAGACAGACTTTTGTTGGCAAAGTAATGTCTCTGCTTTTCAATATGCTATCTAGGTTGGTCATAACTTTTCTTCCAAGGAGTAAGCATCTTTTAATTTCATGGCTGCAGTCACCATCTGCAGTGATTTTGGAGCCCCCCAAAATAAAGTCTGACACTGTTTCCACTGTTTCCCCATCTATTTCCCATGAAGTGATGGGACCAGATGCCATGATCTTTGTTTTCTGAATGTTGAGCTTTAAGCCAACTTTTTCACTCTCCTCTTTCATTTTCATCAAGAGGCTTTGTAGTTCCTCTTCACTTTCTGCCATAAGGGTGGTGTCATCTGCATATCTGAGGTTATTGATATTTCTCCCAGCAATCTTGATTCCATCTTGTGCTTCTTCCAGCCCAGCGTTTCTCATGATGTACTCTGCATATAAATTAAATAAGCAGGGTGACAATATACAGCCCTGACGTGTTCCTTTTTCCATTTGGAACCAGTCTGTTGTTCCATGTCCAGTTCTAACTGTTGCTTCCTGACCTGCATATATGTTTCTCAAGAGGCAGTTCAGGTGGTCTGGTATTCCCATCTCTTGAAGAATTTTCCAGTTTATTGTGACCCACACAGTCAAAGGCTTTGGCATAGTCAATAAAGCAGAAATAGATGCTTTTCTGGAACTCTCTTGCTTTTTCGATGATCCAGAGGATGTTGGCAATTTGATCTCTGGTTCCTCTGCCTTTTCTAAAACCAGCTTGAACATCTGAAGTTCACGGTTCACGTATTGCTAAAGCCTGGCTTGGAGAATTTTGAGCATTACTTTACTAGCGTGTGAGATGAGTGCAATTGTGTGGTAGTTTGAGCATTCTTTGGCATTGCTGAGTTTAGGGTTTAGGAATGATTAAGAATAGCTAGAAGCCTTTTTTAGGAGATAGTGATCTTAAGATGCTAGGGGCAAACAGGATTTAGAAAGAAAAGAAATAAACTGAGGAATGTAGCAGGAGTTACAATGTAATCACAAGTTAAGTACAGTAAATTTGGGTGAAAGTGAAGTCGATCAGTTGTGTCTGACTCTTTGCGACCCCATGGACTGTAGCCTACCAGGCTCCTCCCTCCATGGGATTCTCCAGGCAAGAGTACTGGAGTGGGTTGCCATTTCCTTCTCCAGGGGATCTTCCCGACCCAGGGATAGAATCCAGGTCTCCCGCATTCCAGGCAGACTCTTTAACCTCTGAGCCACCAGGGAAGCCCCAAATCTGGGTGGGGGAAACTAAAAACGTCAGACCTCTGACCTAATGCTTTTTGTCAAAGTATAAAAGAGAAGCTGAAGCTTGAAATAAACATGTAGTTCCGTACTATGAGTCAGAGACTACATCATCGTCCACCGATGTTGTTCCGTACTATGAGTCAGAGGCTACTTCATCATCCACCAACACCCTCACCCCTTCAGGCTGATTCCCTGGCTGCTGGAGCTGGACTCCAGCAACAATTAACCACCCCATATTTTAGGGCCTCTCACCTTCTGACAGTCCACAACCTGTCTGTGGAATGTGCTTCTCCTAAGTCCACTCCTTACCTATCACTGTCTCTAAATGAATTCTTTCTGTGACAAGACATCAAGAACCTAAGCTTTATTAAGTCCTAAGACCAAGTGCATGATCTCAGTTAAAAGATGTGGGTTCAAGACCCATCTGAGGTGCATGGTCTCAAAAACACAAATTGCTTAGTTAATAATGTTTGCTGCTGGAGAGTAGAATTGGCTGATAAAATTCTCATGGTTTATTTTATGGTTTATTTTCGGTACTGGCTGAAATTTTACAATGAATGTGTATTTTTATAGTTAAAGATCAGAAACAAAAAAGCTCTCCAGTCAAAGGTGATCATCATTTTGATTTATATTCCTCTGTCACTATCAGATGGGAATCAGGTGTGCCCACTTTGATTCCTACCTAGCCCAGGACAGGCATTTACCTAATAGTTGACAAAGCTTGGAGAAGCAAAAAGCATTGCAGGAATGGACTCCCAGAGGGCTGGGTAAGGTCAAATAGAAGTAAAGTAAGAGGCTGTGAGGTAAAATTCATGTTATAGCAAGACAAGAAAAATTTTAACAGAAAAATTTCTTCTCTGCCCTTTAGCCTCCTCTCTTCCCCGCTGTGCATTGTGTATCTGAATTATGCATCAACCAAACCTCCCCAGTTGGCAGGAATACCTGCTCAAACATAAAAAGCAACATTCTCTTAGAATCAACAGGACAACTTAAAGATAGCATTTCTGACTTCCCTGGTTGTCCAGTGGTTAAGACTCTGGGTTCCCAATGCAGGGGACATGGGTTCTATCCCTGATCAGGGAAGATCCCACTTGCCACATAGGGAGGCCACACCTTCAAAAGATAACATTTCTTTTTGACCTTATAAGGTGTAACTTGATCTACCATGATGAAGTGTGTGTGTGTGTGTGTGTTAGTCGCTCAGTCATGTCAGACTCTCTGTGACCCAGTGGACTGTAGCTTGCCAGACTCCTCTGTCCATGGGATTTCCCAGGCAAGAATACTGGAGTGGGTTGCCATTCCTTTCTCCAGGGGATCTTCCCAACCCAGGAAGTGAACCCAGGTCTCCCACATTGCAGGAATATTCTTTGTCATTTGAGCCACCAGGGAAGTCCATAATGAAGTTTAGATCTGGATTACATAAACTGTCAATAATATGTCATTTGATATATAACCCTTTGTCATATGTCATATGTCAAGGAACTCATATAACTGTGTCTTGACTTCTTACTGGTTCAACAGTTCTCAGAGCTTTCTGAGATGCTCCTCCTGGGTTATAATCCTCAAAGTCAGCTCAAATAGAGGTTTCCATTTGTTTATTAGATTGACTGATTAATTTTTCATCTACAAGGCTAAATTCTCCCTGCTGAAAATAAGAGAAGAGCTGTCTCTTACCCTTTTCTGAGATATATACTTTAGAAAACTTGTGAGTTCTGTCTGTTCTTTGAAATGTACATAAATATTAAAGTATATTTATGTATATAAATCTTAAATGTACATAAATCTTTAGTTTTAAATTTTAAATCAGCCTCTGGCCAGCTTTGTGACCCAGCAAGTCTTTCTTCAGGACCTTGGAACCATCTCTTTGAAGTAGAATCAAGAAAGATGGCACCCTTCCTCCCAGTCTCCATGGGAGAATAAGAACCTAGCTTGGAGGACGCCTCACTCTCAAACTACCTTCTGTCATAAAGATATGAGAAGTTTATTTTTCCTCTGGATAAAGCCAATTAGCTAACAGATGGCTATGCAATTACCAGATGAAATTAGGATATTACCTGTGACAAATGTAAGAGGTCTTGACCACACCATTTGTCACCATTTGCATTCTAGTTCCCTGACCAGTGATTGAATCTGGGCCCCCTGCATCAGAAGCACAGAGTCTTAACCACTGGACCACCAGGGAAGTCCATAGCCCCTATTCTCATTTGAGTGGCCTTTGCTTCCACAGCACTCTATAGAGTTGCCTTAGGTGTGTGTTCCATGAAAAGCACAGGTATTAATTCAGGCAAGGTGGATACTGCAGTGCTAGAGGTCAGGGAGGACAGGAATGTAAACCCTAGTGTTTCTGGTGACATTGAGAAAAGTCTGGCTTGAACTAACCTGAGCCATAGACCTACATGGTACCAGTCAAATATCTGAGGCAGTGTCTGGGCACCAAGAATTCATAAAGCTTAATTAGAAATAGGCATCTTTCTAATTCCTCAGAAAGGGGGAAGGGCTACACGTGGTGCAGAGAGAGAGCTTTAGTCAAACTGTTTTTTAGTCATGAGAAATAATGACCTTCTCAAAAGTGCTCAATAAAGATGGGTTTGATATATGGGTACTGGCAACTTCATCAAATTCAGGAATAGGAAATAAAGCTGTCAGTGTCTTGACCTGGGAAGTCATTACAGAGGAGGGCCCTTCACTCTTATGTCTCTGCAACTGAGTAGACTCTCATCCATCTCTTCTCTATTTTCTATTTTCTCTATTATTCTCTATGATGGGCAGACTGAGCTCCTCATTACTCATCAGCTTGTTGCAATAACTTATAATGGAAAGTGTCTGAAAAAGAATATATATTCATATATACACATGTGAATATACATAGCTGAATATGTATAACTGAATCACTTTGGTGTACACCTGAAACTAACATAAATTGTAAATCAACTACACTTCAATCATAAAAAAAAAGAAAAAAAAAAAGAGATGGAGGGATCCCTGCCCCCACCAAAGTAATTACTCATCAGCTTGTACCTGCCCCAAATGGCCACTCCAGGCACCAAGTCTCCTTGAGCTTCCAGAAGGAACATCACCATTGTCTTGTAGAATCACTGCATCTCTTAGTTCAAACTCTCAAAAAAGAGACATTTGTTTGTACAATTTATCTGTCCTAGCCAAGCCACACAGGTCATAGATCACTGGCCAGGCAATGGATTGTGCCTTCAGTCAAATTATCCATCTGCGCGTCAGTCCTTGGAAGCTGAGGGCGTGTCTTACATAAGCATGCGAGCGTGTTGGGTGTTATGAACATGTTCTAGTACAGAAAGCAGTGTTATTAAATAACATGGACTACATATATCCACCACAGTCATTACAAATGTCCACTGAGGGAAGACAGTGCGTCACAGATATGACAATGGCCTGGAGAATAATGAAGATTATTCCTAGAAAGCTTCTTAGAGAAAAGAGAAGGAAAGGGCGTCCATGGAGAAAGAACTAGGAAAGACTTTGTGTCAAGTTGATAGAAGAGTTGTATTCAGGATCCATGAGGAAAGGGGGTCAAATATGTTGGGACTTCAAATAGGACACACACAGGCTGTAGACCCTTCTGCAATTCTTGGAATATTCAGTGTGGACAGAACTTGGAAATCATCAAGTCAAGGCCTGATGCACTTCAGAGGAGAGCACTGAGGGCCAGAGTGGCAGGTGACATGGTGACACCATTGTGGCCACAGAGTTAGAGTTAGAACCAAGACCAGAGTCCAAGTCCCTGTCTCCAAGCTCAGCTTCTTTCTGCTATAGACCACTCAGGATCCCTCAGCTAGCTCACTCTTTTGCTAAGGCAAGTCCTCTCTTTTATTTTTATTTCTTTCTTTAATTTTTGCTTTTTGGCCATGCTGCATGGAATATGGGATCTTAGTTCCCCGACCAAAGATCATACCCACTCCCCTTGCAATGGAAGCACAGAGTCTTAACCACTGGACCACCTGGGATGCCCCTTTCTTTTTCTTTTCTAAAAAATTCCTCTGTTTTAGTACTTGGAGTTTGCACAATGGGTACCTGGTAGTGAAGAGGAAGAGGAACTATCCCCCTCCTCTGTGGTAACTGACAGAGGACACTCCTCTCCTCAGCATTGTCCTCATCCTCTTTTCCAAACCCACTCAAACCCAGTCACACATCCCTGAGGACCTTCAACACTGTATCATTCCTCAGAGTACATATGAAGGGGTTGAGGAATGGAGTCACGACACTGCTCAGAACTGAAGGGACCTTGTTGACCTCCAGATATTCGTTCTGGAAGGGAGTCACATCGATAAACACCATGATACTGCTGGGAATCACAAGTATGGTCAAGTGGGAAGCACAGGTTTGAAGGCCTTGTTTCTTCCACTTGCAGAAGGGATGCTTCCTCGTCAGGATGATGTACGTGTAGGGAAAGGCCAGGAGGACTATGCCGCAGAGGATGACCGTGGATGAAAGCATAAAATCCATCAGCTCGATGGCAGTGGTGTCCGCACAGGCGGGGGCCAGCAAACTCCACTATCACAGAAGTGGTTAATGATGTCAGAATCACAGAAGGGCAGCTGGGAGATGAGGATGGTTGGAAAGAGCACAGATACAAAGCCTCCCACCCAAGAGAACACAACTGTCCTGATGCAGACAGGGGGCCTCATGATGCTGCTATACCACAGCACGTAGCAGATGGTGGCGTAGCAGTTATAGGACATGACTGTCAGCAGGAGAAACTCTACCGTGCCCAGGAAGAAGTAGAAATAGCACTGGGTGATACAGCCAGCAAAGGAGATGGTTTTATCACCAGATACTAAGTTGGCCAGTGCTTCAGGGAAATGACGGAGGTGAAGAGGATGTCCAGGATGGAGAGGTTACACAGGAAGAAGTACATGGAGGTGTGGAGGCGGGCCTAGGACAGCACCACGGAGATGATGAGCAGGTTTCCCAGGAGCGTCGGCAGGAACGTGGGCAGCAGGAGCACCAGCAACAGCAGCTCCACCTGCCTGCTGAGAGAAAATCCCAGCAATAAACTCCATCAAGGCGGCACTCTGATCCTCCATGGGCCATCCGCCCAGCTCGGTACCTCTAATGGGACAAAGGGAGATGATATTTACGTGCATGTTCACGGTACGAAATCCCAGGGCTGTTCACTAGAAAAATACACAGAATGTGGTAATCCAGATTAGATTTGTAAACCAAATTTAACCTGGTCTTAAATTATTTGCCCATGGAGCTGGAAAATGTGAGGGTTCCTTTTGCTTTTTGTTTTGGGAATGATAATGTTCCCTTTTAGTAAGGGTGCCTGCCCTGAGACCTCACTATCACACAGTTCATATGAACTTCCTAAAAAATAACATAGTAATTTCTATCAAAAAACCTTAAAATTGAGCAAATCCTTAGACATCCTACTTCCATCTTGAGAAAATAGGCATGAATATTTTACCACAGGAATATTCACCACAAAACTGCTTATAACAAGGAAAATTTGGCAACAACTTAAATATCAAGAATGGGGGATGAAATGAGTAAATTATAGAATATCTACATAATAATATATCATGTAGTTATTTAAATTATATTTTACAGCATTATGTAATTCCAAAATATTCACAATATTTATTGGTTTTTTTTTTAAGCAAGTTATCAACCAGTAATAACGTTATAATCCCATTTTGGGAGTAAAATGTAAATCAGCAAAGATTCTAGAACAGTCGAGACATTGCTAAAGAAGAAGATGGCAGGGAGGACTTGCCTAGGCAGATAACAGGACATAAAACAAGAATGATTACGGCAAGGTGGTCATGACACGAATACACACAAAATGGCCAGCAGAGCAAAATAAAGAGCCAAGAAACAACCCCACACAAATATGGCACAGTGCTCTATGTCAGAGATGAAGAGAAGCTGGTATTGCTGATTGTCTGTATGGGGGTAAAGTAAAATTGGATTCCCTACCTCACATCAGACATTACCATCCATTTCAGATGGACAAGAAAATTAAAAGTAAAAATCAAAACTTCCAGAAGAAAAGAGAGAAGAATATTGTTTGGGGCCCTAGTATACAAAAGAGTTTACTAAAGAACAGAAAATTTCTAAACAAAAAAGGAAATATGGATAAATTACACTACATTACAATTAAGAGTTTTCTGGGAATTTCCTGACAGTCCAAGCTCTCAATCTTGATGAACTAAGATACCGCAAACTGCACAGCATGTGGCCAAAATATATATATATATGTATATAATTAAATTAAATTAAGAGTTTCTGTTTATTAAACAACCCCAAAGTAAAGTTAAAGGCAAATCACAAACAGGGAGAACATATTTGTGACAGAGATAATGTACAAATGTTTAGTACGAATAGTATAGAATCAATATATTTTTACAAAGCCATAAAAAATAGATAAGCCATCTAATAAAAAGTAGACCAAACATTTGATCTGAACTACATTTAAGCAGGAGGAAATACAGAATAATGTACCAAAAGATGCTTGATATCATTAGTAATTCAGTTCAGTTCAGTTCAGTCGCTCAGTCTTGTCCAATTCTTTGTGACTCCATGAATTGCAGCATGCCAGGCCTTCCTGTCGATCACCAACTCCCGGAGTTCACTCAAACTCATGTCCATTGAGTCGGTGATGCCATCCAGCCATCTCATCCTCTGTCGTCCCCTTCTCCTCCTGCCCCCAATCCCTCCCAGCATCAGAGTCTTTTCCAATGAGTCAACTCTTCACATGAGGTGGCCAAAGTACTGGAGTTTTAGCTTTAGCATCAGTCCTTCCAATGAACACCCAGGACTGATCTCCTTTAGAATGGACTGGTTGGATCTCCTTGCAGTCCAAGGGACTCTCAAGAGTCTTCTCCAACACCACAGTTCAAAAGCATCAATTCTTCAGTGCTCAGCTTTCTTCACAGTCCAACTGTCACATCCATACATGACCACTGGAAAAGCCATAGCCTTGATTAGATGGACTTTTGTTGGCAAAGTAATGTCTCTGCTTTTCAATATGCTATCTAGGTTGGTCATAACTTTTTCTTCAAGGAGTAAGCGTCTTTTAATTTCATGGCTGCAGTCACCATCTGCAGTGATTTTGGAGCCCAAAAAATAAAGTCTGACACTGTTTCCACTGTTTCCCCATCTATTTCCCATGAAGTGATGGGACCAGATGCCATGATCTTCGTTTTCTGAATGTTGAGCTTTAAGCCAACTTTTTCACTCTCCTCTTTCACTTTCATCAAGAGGCTTTTTAGTTCCTCTTCACTTTCTGCCATAAGGGTGGTGTCATCTGCATATCTGAGGTTATTGATATTTCTCCCAGCAATCTTGATTTCAGCTTGTGCTTCTTCCAGCCCAGCGTTTCTCATGATGTACTCTGCATATAAGTTAAATAAGCAGGGTGACAATATACAGCCTTTACGTACTCCTTTTCCTATTTGGAACCAGTCTGTTGTTCCATGTCCAGTTCTAACTGTTGCTTCCTGACCTGTATATAGGTTTCTCAAGAGGCAGATCAGGTGGTCTGGTATTCCCATCTCTTGAAGAATTTTCCACAGTTCATTGTGACCCACACAGTCAAAGGCTTTGGCATAGTCAATAAAGCAGAAATAGATGTTTTTCTGGAACTCTCTTGCTTTTTCGATGATCCAGCTGATGTCGGCAATTTGATCTCTGGTTCCTCTGCCTTTTTGAAAACCAGCTTGAACATCAGGAAGTTCACGGTTCACGTATTGTTGAAGCCTGGCTTGGAGAATTTTGAACATGAGCATTACTTCACTAGCGTGTGAGATGAGTGCAATTGTGCAGTAGTTTGAGCATTCTTTAGCACTGCCTTTCTTTGGGATTGGAATGAAAATTGACCTTTTCCAGTCCTGTGGCCACTGCTGAGTTTTCCAAATTTGCTGGCATATTGAGTGCAACACTTTCACAGCATCATCTTTCAGGATTTGAACTAGCTCAACTGGAATTCCATCACCTCCACTAGCTTTGTTCATAGTGATGCTTTCTAAGGCCCACTTGACTTCACATTCCAGGATGCCTGGCTCTAGGTGAGTGATCACATCATCATGATTATCTTGGTCGTGAAGCTCTTTTTTGTAGAGTTCTTCTGTGTATTCTTGCCACCTCTTCTTAATATCTTCTGCTTCTGTTAGGTCCATACCATTTCTGTCCTTTATCGAGCCCATCTTTGCATGAAATGTTCCCTTGGTATCTCTAATTTTCTTGAAGAGATCTCTAGTCTTTCCCATTCTGTTGTTTTCCTCTATTTCTTTCATTGATCGCTGAAGAAGGCTTTCTTATCTCTTCTTGCTATTCTTTGGAACTCTGCATTCAGATGTTTATATCTTTCCTTTTCTCCTTTGCTTTTCGCTTCTCTTCTTTTCACAGCTATCTGTAAGGCCTCCCCAGATGGCCATTTTGCCTTTTTGCATTTCTTTTCCATGGGGATGGTCTTGATCCCTGTCTCCTGTACAATGTCACAAACCTCCGTCCATAGTTCATCAGGCACTCTATCTATCGGACCTAGTCCCTTAAATCTATTTCTCACTTCTACTGTAGAATCATAAGGGATTTGATTTAGGTCATACCTGAATGGTCTAGTGGTTTTCCCTACTGTCTTCAATTTAAGTCTGAATTTGGCAATAAGGAGCTCATGATCTGAGCCACAGTCAGTTCCTGGTCTTGTTTTTGCTGACTGTATAGAGCTTCTCCATCTTTGGCTGCAAAGAATATAATCAATCTGATTTCGTTGTTGACCATCTGGTGATGTCCAGATACTATTCTTATACCCCTTATATCGGTAAAGAGTCTGCCTGCAGTGCAGGAGACCCGGGTTCAATCCCTGGGTCAGGAAGATCCCCTGGAGAAGGAAATGGCAACCCACTCCAGTATCCTTGCCTGGAGAATCCCTTGGACAGAGGAGCCTGGTGGGCTATATATAGTCCATGGGGTCACAAAAAATAGAAATACGATAAAAACAAATGTTGAAGAGATGGTGAATCCATATAAATTCTTTTTTTTAATTTTTAAAAAATGTTATTGAAGGGGACTCCCCTTCAGTAGGAAGGGAAGTGGTCTGGTGGTTAGGAATCCACCTTGCAATGCAGGGGACCTGGGTTCAATCTCTAGTCCTGGAACCCTGTTCAGGGAGCTCAGGGCCCACGTGCCACATGGGCATGGCCAAATTAGTAAAAGAAAAAGTTTAATGAAGGCAAAAACACATGCATCAGATTGTAATAGGATCTTCTGCACTTCAGGCAACCCAGAAATCATGCTACCTCTAAGCTCAGATCTGCTCATCCAGGTTTTGCAGACATCTAGAACCTTCTATAGTTATTACCTTGATTGAAAGCCACAGTGCACTCCACATCAGACCAGTAGCACCTAACAGGGGAAATGAACCCCTCCCTGGTGGCTCAAGTGGTAAAGAATCTGCCTGCAATGCAGGAGAGCCAGTTTCCATCCTTGGGTCGGGAAGATCCCCTGGAGAAGGAAATGGCAACCCACTCCAGTATTCCTGCCTGGGAAATCCCATGGACAGAGGAGCCTGGTGGGCTACAGTCCATGGGGTTGCAAAGAGTCTGACACAACTGAGCGACTAACACTTTCATTTTCCACTCATCTGGACTTCTGTCCTGGCTATAAAGTTGTCTCTAATGAGCATGCACATGGTGTAGACAGCTGAAACGTTTAGTCTGTTGGATTTTTATATTCTTTATGAAGTTACAGGGAGTGGCATCCATTCCAGTAGTGGGCCCATCCATTCCAGTAAGTAGCCATCAGTCCAGCTGGGCCATCCATTGACCAACTGGCTTCTCCCATGCTGTCTATACATTTGACCTGGCTACTGTCTATACATTTGACCTGGCTAAGGAGTCAGGGGGTAGCCTCACCAGCAAGCTGGTGGATGGTGGTTTGCCCCCTCTGATGCTGCCATCTTCCTTGCTCCCTCTCCAGTCCTCTCAAAGCCTATAGCCCACTCCTAGTTGCTTCTTAAGAAAAGGAACACTGCACTCACCTGATGGGCAGCAATTTTTATTCTGCTTCTCTCATTTTCTTCTCTTCTGTCCCCTCAACCCAACACAGACCATGTTCCCATCAGTTGTTTTCGGAGACTGCTAAGCCAAGTATCCCTAGGGCTAAATGTCTCCTAGGATTACTGCAGGACAGCTGAATCCTGTCAGGGGAAATATAGCTAATGTACTCAGAAAAATCTGGACATGGAGCCAAAGGACCTGGTTTCAAATTCTACTTCTTACCACCTTTGAGACTGGACAAATCATCTCACCTTTCTAGACATCTGCACATAAATCCTCACATGATAAGCAGGGCTCTTTTCCCTATCTTTTTCACAGCCTGGTTGAGAAGCTCAAAATGGAAAAAAAGATAATTCCCATTAAGTGCCTTAGGAAATCATAAACATACCATAATCAAATGTTGCTGTTCTTTCAAGAAGCTCTACTACCCTGTAATACTGACAAAGAACAATTCCTGTTTTCCTTGTCATTTTTTGCTATTGTTGTCTCAGTTGCTAAGTCATGTCCAACTCTTGGCAACTCCATGAACTGCAGCATGCCAGGGTTTCCTGTCCCTCATGTCCATTGAGTCAGTGATGCTATCTAACCATCTCATCCTCTGCCTCCCCCTTCCTCTCTTGTCCTCAATCTTTCCCAACATCAGGGTCTTTTCCAGTGAGTCGGCTCTTCACATCAGGTGGCCAAAGTATTGGAGTCTCGGCTTCAGTCCTTCCAATGAATATTCAGGGTTGATTTCCTTTAGGATTGACTGGTTTGATCTCCTTGCTGTCCAAGGGACTCTCAAGAGTCTTCTCCGACACCAGAGTTCAAAAGTATCAATTCTTCAGTGCTCAACCTTCTTTATGGTCCAACTCTCACATCCATACATGACTACTGGAAAAACCATAGTTTTGACTATATAGACTTTTGTTGGCAAAGTAATGTTTCTGGTTTTTAGTATGCTGTCTAGGTTTGTCATAGCTTTTCTTCCAAGGAGCAAGCATTTTTATGAGATATTAAACATTCCACCTTGAAACACTGTCACTTCTGGCCCTGGAATACATCTCATCAGATCGCAGTTCTGCCTTAATCTATTGTATTCTCCTTGGACAGCATATCTGGTTGTCTACAAACAACCAGAGTGAAGACAATGGAAGATGGTTCTCTACATGAGAATTTTGCTGAACCCTTCTTGCCTGGGGTTCCTGAAATGAACTGTCCTCCACTGTCTGCATTCTACAGAGGGGGCTCAGCAATACTCACATTAGCCCAAATGAGGCACGCTGGCCAGTTTCCAGCATGTCCTGCCCACAGGGAAGCCCCAGGCTTGGGCACTGTCACGTGGAGGCTTCTATTGCCACAAATAGACTTGCACAATAAAGACTGAGAGGGACAATACAATGGAAGGGTCTCAAGTATGGGTCCCATGGTTGCTTTCACTGGAGTGGGGCGAGCAGGCTTGGCTCCAGTGAGAGCACACACTTTCCAAGGAGGATCCAATCATGGGGGAGTCGTCAGGGGTGCAATTTACCAAGCTGCCCCTGAACACCGAGCCTGAGCCCGATGCCCCTGAAGCCCACTTAGGAAAGGATGCAAACCCAAACGTGTCTACACTAGCAAGAACTGGAGTTGGAGCACTAGCCAAGGTCAACACCACCAGACGCATCTCAGAGAGTCTCAGAGTTCAGAGTCCTCATCTACCACTCTCCAGTCCCATCCTGACAACTGTGTCCACCCCTACCACTCTGTGCTCTGGACACCCCTCCTTTCCAACATCCTAAAGTTCTGCTATCAGTAGGCCAAATCGTCCATGATCTTCCATGAGCCAAAAGAAGAAACCAAGCTGCTCAGCTAGGTACTCAAAGCCCCACCCATGGTCTTTCCCAGAATTACCTCCCAGCCTCAGCTCCCACCTTACACACTCTGGTACACGTCTTTTACTTCAGTCTAACCACTTTCTCCACTCTGCCTGCTGCTAGCCCAACTGGAATGTCTTCTCCACACACCTAATTTCCATAGCTCAGCTCTTGTGCTCCCCTGCTCTTACCTACACTGGGTTCTCCCTACCTAAACATAATTTTCTTGCACTTGGAAGCAGGAATCTACAGAGTAGAGCTCAAGCGTTTTTAACATTTAAAACTTAAATATAACACAGACAGACAAGCACACAAATCACAAGCTTCATGAATTATTATGAACTGAACACATGCCTGTAACCACCACCTAGGTCAAGAGATAGAACAATACTAACATCCCAGAAGACCCTCTCTAGATCCTTCCCTACATTCTAAAGGTAACCTTTATCCTGGTTCCTAACACCATGGGTTAGTTTTGCCTGTTTTTGAAATTCATATAAATGGATCCATGTAGCAGGTATTGCTCTATGTCTCACATCTTCTGCTTAACCTTGTATTTGTAAGGTTCAAGAGTGCTGCATGTGACTTCTTTTCATTGCCATATAATATTTCATCCTTTCACATATGTACACATGACCCTTTAGTCAACTAGCTTGAATGGACCTGTTTTTTAAATTCAAAATATCAATGACTAAGAAAAGAATATTATTTTTCTAATCAAGAAGTTATTTTTCAAGATGCAAAGCAGAACAGTTACTCTACAGAAATGTACTTAACATGAATAACACATAAATTTATGGATTAAGACACAAACTTACTATAAAAGCCAATGATCTCAGAACAGTCCCTATATGAGGACAGTCCCTACCTAGCCTTCCAGAAAGTTCAAGGCTACCATCTTATCTTGCTTTAATGTCAACTCTTCCCATGCCTGCCTTCCCTTTATCTGAACATATTACTAGCTCTAGCAACTAGCTAATTATAATAAGTGATAAAGATAAATATTTTCCAGACCAGCAAACAATTTTATGATGTGCTAGCAACCCCCATAAGGATGCTAAATTTTTCCCAAAAATGCATTAGCTTCACTATACAATTGCTGTTTTGTATTAGCCACCACCTTCCTCCAATCATAAACAATCATAGCATTTTGGAGATGGAAGAATCCAGGTGCTATGACCTTCTCATCCCACAGATGAAGATATTAAGTCCAATGCAGGTCAGATGAGTTCCCCAACCTAAGTAAATTGAGGAAGGTATAAAACCCAGTTCTCCTGACTAGAACAGTTTGATGGAGAAGAAAATCAGTGAAAGAGTTGTAGGCAAAGGAGTCATGGAAGACGTGAGATTAAAATTGAGTGTGCATGTGTACCTTAGAGTCTTTACACAGAGGGCAAAGAGCACTGGAATGTGTGCAAGACCCAGATACTGAGTCAGGCTACCACTTATTGGTTATATGACTCCCTGAAAGCAGAAACTGGATTTTATTCATCTTGGTGTTCTCTAAGCCGAGTACCACATAAGGGACATGAGAGAGGCTGAGTAATGAGTGAACAGGAGTGAGTGAGTGAGTGAGTGAGCAATGGGTAGATACAAAACTGTACACTGTGGAGAAGTTTGTGTAGAGAAGGAAAAACAGAATGGGGCTCAGTGAAAGCCCCTGGAGAATAAAAAGCAAACCAACAGAAGCAGAATCGTGCAGGTTTAGCAAGCAGGGGAGGAGAAATTCAAGATGACAGGAGCGTCAACAGTGCCAAATATATGGA
This sequence comes from Bos taurus, assembly GCF_002263795.3. Lineage (NCBI taxonomy): Eukaryota > Metazoa > Chordata > Mammalia > Artiodactyla > Bovidae > Bos > Bos taurus. Next base: position 22,175,366 of record NC_037337.1, on the reverse strand, counting down.
AAGGTAACGAAGAACAAGAATGAAGAAAAAGCCATTAGGTAATTTTTACCAATAAGGCATGGGACTTCCCTGGTGGTCCAGGGGTTAAGACTTTGCCTTCCAATTTAGGGGGTTCAGGTTTGAACCCTGGTGGAGGAGCTAAGATCCCACATGGCTTATGACCAAGAAAATAAATTAAGTAAAACAGAAACAATACTGTAACAAGTTAAATACTTTTTAAATGGCCCACATAAAAATTCTTAAAAAAATAAAATATGGCAAATATCTATTATTAAGCTAGACCAGCAGCATATTTCAGCTGGGCTAGAGTTGGGGTTTCAGTGCATCTGGGAAAAGCAAATAGCATCTATCTACCTACTGGCATACTTCCTGAGCTCATACCCCAGAGCATCCACTATGTTAATTAGTGCCTTGAATTCTGTAGCAAATAGAGGTAAGAAGTGCCCCCTCGTATCTCTTTGCATATGCAAAGTTGCATATAAAATAAGGGCTTTCCCAGGGGTTTAAAGGGATTCATTTTTGATTCAAGGACATAAAAATAGATCTGATAAACACAGGTGGCCCCAGACTGAGGATAACTCTCAGGGAAGGACTCTGGACTCCCTCACAGGGAGCTCACCACCAGGGAAGACGGTGTGTGAATGATGGGCTGTGCGCAGCACCAAACCTTCCGTTCACTGTGTATCTGTCATTCTGGCAGGACTTTGGGAGAATCTGAATTTGTGGACTTCCAAATTGATAGACCCTTTTCAATTAAGCTTCTGATATTTGGGACTCAGTTCTCTTTACTATGGAGTCCCATCCCTTTCTGAACTTATAGAACTTACCCCTGAGCCAATTATGAGCAGCATGACTATTGAGCATGGCTCACAGGGTGTTAGTGATATAGAAGTTTCTAAAAATGGCAGTGATAATAATGGTCCCTCTTGTTGCCTCTCTAGCAGTGGCAGAGGACTTTTAAGTGACCCAGACCAGCTGTTATGGTCATTCAGTCCTCAGCATTTATCAAGCTCAGTAAATAGAGCTGAATGATGACTTTAGAGAAGCATTTAGAATAAGTTGATATCATGCCATTGCAAAAACCAGGTAGCAGTGTGAGAATCCTCAAAATGTCACCTCTCATCTCTTCCTCAGACCACCACTGACCTACATGTCTCAGGTCACACTAGGTCAGGACCAGAGGGTTGGAAGGGTGAAGAGCTCACACACCATCAGGTCCAGAACAGTGACAGGGCTGTCACTATCAAAGCCCCTCATGGCACCGATGCCCCTGGCTTTTGCACACCCTGGCCTGGCTTCTGTCAAGCAAATACAGGTTTGCTTCTGCCTTTTAGCTCTCAACAAATATTTATCAGTACTTCCTTTATGTCAGGCACTTTGGGTAGGCACAGGACACACATCAGCACAGAAGCCCAGTCCTTGCCCTCCAGGAGTTCATAGTCTAGAGAAAAAGGTCCACAGATGAACTTCAGGGTATTCTGGGAAAAACCCTTATATTGTATGCAAAATAGTGTGCCTATGTAGATTAGGGTGGGGGTTGTTGTTCAGTCGCTCAAAGTCGTGTCCGACTCTTTGCAGCCCCATGAACTGCAGCACACCAGGCTTCCCTGTCCTTCACCATCTCTTGGAGTTTGCTAAAACTCATGTCCATTGAGTCGATCAGATCAGATCAGATCAGATTAGTCACTCAGCCGTGTCCGACTCTTTGCGACCCCATGAATCGCAGCATGCCTCCCTGTCCATCACCAACTCCCAGAGTTCACTGAGACTCACGTCCATCGAGTCAGTGATGCCATCCAGCCATCTCATCCTCTGTCATCCCTTTCTCCTCCTGACCCCAATCCCTCCCAGCATCAGAGTCTTTTCCAATGAGTCAACACTTTGCATGAGGTGACCAAAGTACTGGAGTTTCAGCTTTAGCATCATTCCTTCCAAAGAAATCCCAGGGCCGATCTTCTTCAGAATGGACTGCTTGGATCTCCTTGCAGTCCAAGGGACTCTCAAGAGTCTTCTCCAACACCAAGTTCAAAAGCATCAATTCTTCGGCGCTCAGCCTTCTTCACAGTCCAACTCTCACATCCATACATGACCACTGGAAAAACCATAGCCTTGACTAGACGAACCTTTGTTGGCAAAGTAATGTCTCTGCTTTTGAATATGCTAGCTAGGTTGGTCATAACTTTCCTTCCAAGGAGTAAGTGGCTTTTAATTTCATGGCTGCAATCACCATCTGCAGTGATTTTGGAGTCCCCCAAAATAAAGTCTGACACTGTTTTCACTGTTTCCCCATCTATTTCCCATGAAGTGATGGGACCAGATGCCATGATCTTCGTTTTCTGAATGTTGAGCTTTAAGCCAACTTTTTCACTCTCCACTTTCACTTTCATCAAGAGGCTTTTGAGTTCCTCTTCACTTTCTGCCATAAGGGTGGTGTCATCTGCATATCTGAGGTTATTGATATTTCTCCCGGCAATCTTGATTCCAGCTTGTGCTTCTTCCAGCCCAGTGTTTCTCATGATGTACTCTGCATATAAGTTAAATAAACAGGGTGACAATATACAGCCTTGACGTACTCCTTTTCCTATTTGGAACCAGTCTGTTGTTCCATGTCCAGTTCTAACTGTTACTTCCTGACGTGCATACAAATTTCTCAAGAGGCAGATCAGGTGGTCTGGTATTCCCATCTCTTGAAGAATTTTCCACAGTTTCTTGTGATCCACACAGTCAAAGGCTTTGGCATAGTCAATAAAGCAGAAATAGATGCTTTTCTGGAACTCTCTTGCTTTTTCCATGATCCAGCAGATGTTGGCAATTTGGTCTCTGGTTCCTCTGCCTTTTCTAAAACCAGCTTGAACATCTGGAAATTCACGGTTCACATATTGCTGAAGCCTGGCTTGGAGAATTTTGAGTCGATAATACCATCCAATCATCATGTCCTCTGTCGCCCCCTTCTCCTCCTGCCTTCAATCTTTCCCAGCATCAGAGTCTTTTCTAATGAGTCGGCTCTTTGCATCTGGCCAAAATATTGGAGCTTCAGCTTCAGTCCTTCCAATGAATATACAGTGTTGATTTCCTTTAGGACTGACTGGTTGGATCTCCTTGCAGTCCAAGGGACTCTCAAGAGTCTTCTCCACCACCACAATTCAAAAGCATCAGTTCTTTGGTGCTCAGCCTTCTTTATGGTCCAACTTTCATATCCATACATGACTACTGGAAAAACCATAGCTTTGACTATACAGACCTTTGTCAGCAAAGTAATGTCTCTGCTTTTTAATACACTGTCTAGATTGTCATAGCTTTTCTTCCAAGGAGAAACGATCTTTTAATTTCAATGGCTGCAGGGGTGGGAAGAGTCAAAATCTCAAATGGGTTTGTGACTCATAAAACGTTAAGAATCACTGATCAAGACCATCCATTTCCCTTATTTCTAAGTTCTTGGTAAGTAATCAAGCAATAGCACCTTTCCACCCCCTTCACCCTCCACGTCTCACCTTTTACTCTGCCCATGACTTGCCTTCCTCACCAGCTCAGAGCAGACCTCTAGCGGTAGAGGAGGGGACCACACCTCAAGACTGCCATTGTCTCATAGTTTCCAGGGGCTCTGTCCCAGGAAGGATAATCTTATCCAGGGAGTGGCCACCCCTGTTCTTTTGGATGGCTTTGGGCTCATCCAAGTGAGCAGCCCAGTGCCTGCTCCCTGACAGGCAGAATGACCAAGGAGGAATTTTTATCTCTTTCTGAAGTTTTCCTTGCTTCCCAAGATTTCTTCAGACTAGACATCCACTGTCTAAGAGGGAAGAACATACTTTTCTTCTACAAAGGGTCAGAGAGATCTCAGGGAATGGTACTGACTAAGAGGAAGGGAGCAGAGGGAGAAAATGCACTGAGCAGAGAATTCTTTAGAATTTTCTAGAAATAGGTCTAGCAGTCCTATTTCTCCTGCAAATTAACAAAGTGTCATTCTGAAATGCTCATCAGTCCTAGGTACATTTTTTGATGTGACTCTCTTAAAACATGACACACCCACCCCCAGACACTTTTGGAGCCTTTAAAAGGGAGGGACAGATTCCCCTGGCCTTTATCAGATGACACCATTAATCTCCTCCTAGATGAGCTGACTGTAGCTCAGATCATGAACTCCTTATTGCCAAATTCAAACTTAAATTGAAGAAAGTAGGGAAAACCACTAGACCATTCCGATATGACCTAAATCAAATCCCTTATGATTCTACAGTGGAAGTGAGAAATAGATTTAAGGGACTAGATCTGATAGACAGAGTGCCTGATGAACTACGGACGGAGGTTTGTGACATTGTACAGGAGACAGGGATCAAGACCATCCCCATGGAAAAGAAATGCAAAAAAGCAAAATGGCCATCTGGGGAGGCCTTACAGATAGCTGTGAAAAGAAGAGAGGCAAAAGGCACAGGAGAAAATGAAAGATATTCCCATTTGAATGTAGAATTCCAAAGAATAGCAAGGAGAGATAAGAAAGCCTTCCTCAGTGATCAATGCAAAGAAATAGAGGGAAACAACAGAATGGGAAAGACTAGAGATCTCTTCAAGAAAATCAGAGATACCAAGGGAACATTTCATGCAAAGATGGGCTTGATAAAGCACAGAAATGGTATGGACCTAACAGAAACAGAAGATATTAAGAAGAGGTGGCAAGAATACACAGAAGAACTGTACAAAAAAGACCTTCATGACCAAGATAATCACGATGGTGTGATCACTCACCTAGAGTCAGGCATCCTGGAATGTAAAGTCAAGTGGGCCTTAGAAAGCATTGCTACGAACAAAGCTAGTGGAGGTGATGGAATTCCAGTTGAGCTCTTTCAAATCCTGAAAGATGATGCTGTGAAAGTGCTGCACTCAATATGCCAGCAAATTTGGAAAACTCTGCAGTGGCCACAGGACTGGAAAAGGTCAGTTTTCACTCCAATCCCAAAGAAAGGCAATGCTAAAGAATGCTCAAACTACCGCATAATTGCACTCATCTAACACGCTTGTAAAGTAATGCTCAAAATTCTCCAAGCCAGGCTTCAGCAATATGTGAACCGTGAACTTCCAGATGTTCAAGCTGGTTTTAGAAAAGGCAGGGGAACCAGACATCAAATTGCCAACATCCGCTGGATCGTCGAAAAAGGAAGGGAGTTCCAGAAAAACATCTAATTCTACTTTACTGACTATGCCAAAGCCTTTGACTGTGTGGATCACAATAAACTGTGGAAAATTCTTCAAGAGATGGGAATACCAGACCACCTGATCTGCCTATTGAGAAACCTATATGCATGTCAGGAAGCAACAGTTAGAACTGGACATGGAACAACAGACTGGTTCCAAATAGGAAAGGGAGTACGTCAAGGCTGTATATTGTCACCCTGCTTATTTAACTTATATGCAGAGTACATCATGAGAAACGCTGGGCTGGAAGAAGCACAAGCTGGAATCAAGATTGCTGGGAGAAATATCAATAACCTCAGATATGCAGATGACACCACCCTTATGGCAGAAAGTGAAGAGGAACTAGAAAGCCTCTTAATGAAAGTGAAAGAGGAGAGTGAAAAAGTTGGCTTAAAGCTCAACATTCAGAAAACGAAGATCATGGCATCCAGTCCCATCACTTCATGGGTAATAGATGGGGAAACAGTGGAAACAGTGTCAGACTTTATTTTGGGGGACTCCAAAATCACTGCAGATGGTGATTGCACCCATGAAATTAAAAGACGCTTACTCCTTGGAAGGAAAGTTACGACCAACCTAGATAGCATATTCAAAAGCAGAGACATTACTTTGCCAACAAAGGTCCATCTAGTCAAGGCTATGGTTTTTCCAGTGGTCATATATGGATGTGAGAGTTGGACTGTGAAGAAAGCTGAGTGCCAAAGAATTGATGCTTTTGAACTGTGGTGTTGGAGAAGACTCTTGAGAGTCCCTTGGACTGCAAGGAAGATCCAATCAGTCCATCCTAAAGGAGACCAGTCCTGGGTATTCATTGGAAGGACTGATACTGAAGTTGAAACTCCAGTACTTTGGCCACCTCATGAAGAGTTGACTTAATAGAAAAGACCCTAATGCTGGGAGGGATTGGGGGCAGGAGGAGAAGAGGACAACAGAGGATGAGATGGCTGGATGGCATCACCAACTTGATGCACATGAGTTTGGGTGAACTCTGGGAGTTGATGATGGACAGGGAGGCCTGGAGTTCTGCAATTCATGGGGTTGCAAAGAGTCAGACACGACTGAGCGACTGAACTGAACTGAACTGAGATGCTTTACTATTCTGCTAATTTCTGTAAGGTACAAAGACAGTTAAAGAAACTAAAGTGTAATGGAGGGTTCTAATGAGATCGAATCCTCAGACTTTTGAATATGTAATGTCTAAAAGCCAGAATAATTTATTTAAAAATTATCAGCAATTTTCAGGCTCAATTTTGGGAAGAGAGTATATTTGTTTGGGAAAACATTTCAATGGCTTTATGGCAGTGTTAGGTAGGTAGAATAGGGAAAAGGAGTCCAAAATGGCAGTGGCTAAAAGACAAGGAAGGTCAAAGGAAGGTCCGAGGACCAGAGTGAAGACTTCAGGCAGAACAAACAGCACTCCTGGCTAAGCCTAATTTGCATAGGGCAGGCCCAGGTGGAGGAAAAAAACATATAAAAGGAGGAGCCAAAGTGCTTTCTCTTGGACTCTCTCTCCCACGTGCGTGTGCTCTTTTCTTTCTTTCTCTCTTTCTCTCTCTCTCTCACTCTCCTGCTATCTTCTAAATAAAATAGAACTGTAACACTGATTTGCCTAAGAGCTGTAGCACGGTTTGTCCAAGACCCGAGAGTTGTGAGCACCAAGGGCTTTAATGTCCATTGCTCCAAATCTTTGTTGTGACAAGACAAAAAACCGAGGAACATACACTCGCGTGACAGCAGCAAAGCCAAAACAATGACTTAAGACAGATAGAGCTACACCGCTCTCCTTCATGACATAGAAACAGCTTGCATTATGGAATGAGATCTGTCTCTGCAGAATAAGATGTATCCTTGGAAGTGAGTATGAGGTTAAAATGGGATTTTACCTTCTTCCTGGGTCTCAAAGATCAGAATCCTGCACCCAGAGATGAAAGAAACAGAGAGAGATATAGGTAAGGGTACTACATGGCAAAATGTAGGTTTATGGCCAGGTGGGAGCAGAATGAGATGAGGAAAGTACAGAAGAAAAAAATAGCCTGTGTAGGTAGGTGGCTGGTGGACACTAATAACTTCCTGTATCTTGTTCTATGGGATTTTCCTCCCTCTTTCCTATACTAGAATTCCTTCATTTCCCAAAGTTTTGGTAGGTACTATAGGTGGTCTCTGATGTGCTTGGACAGATAATAGAGGGGCCTTCATCTGCACTGGGGGTGAGGAGGTATGGGGAAAGTGGGAGCAGCTGAAGAAGCTGGTCACAAGATGGCCTAGCAGAACTCCAGAACCAGCAGGAAAGTGTAAGCGTTCTCTGGGAATTACATGGGCGGGGAACCAGTCCATAGCTGAACTTTCAGTTGTGGAGCAGGGTCTGAGCTTGGGCACTTGTGATCTTAAGCACCAAAGGAAGGATGACTTTCAAAGACTCGAGAAGCCAAAGACTTCAGTTAGTTAGTTAGCTAGTTAGTAAGTTAGTTAGTCCTTGAGTTGCCCCCAAATTGTTCCTGGCCAAATGTCACTGCTGAGTCAAGATGGTGGAGGAGTAGGGAGGGGAGACCACTTTCTCCCCCAAAAATTCATCAAAAGATCATCTGAATGCTGAGTAACTTCCACAAAACAACTTCTGAACACTGGCAGAGGACACCAGGCTCCCAGAAAGGCAGCCCATTCTCTTCACAAGGAGGTAGAACAAAATAGAAAAGACAAAAAGAGAGAGAAAAGAGTGATGGATGGAGACCTGGGGAGGGAGTCATGAAGGAGGAGAAGTTTCCACACAATAGGAAACCCTCTCACAGGCGGGTCTGTGGGGAGTTTTGGAATCTCAGAAGGCAACATCACATACTTGGGAGAGGAAAAAAAAAAAAAAAAAAAAACCCTACAGAATACACGCCTAACTGCAACTTTGGAAAAGAGAATTTTCCGAAAAAGGCTCTCATCTAACAACCTAACACAGCCTGGCCTGCTCACAGAACAAAGGATTGAGCAAATACCAAAGGAAAGCTATCCAGCTTAGTACTAGACCCTCCCCACCCAAAGGCAGAGAGGCAGGCTTGTGACAGCCAGAGCCGGAAGGCAAGGGGCTACTACATCTCAGCTCCAGAGATGGCATCTTCCACCAAACTGTGGCTCAGAGGTTAAAGCGTCTGCCTGCAATGTGGGAGACCTGGGTTTGACCCCTGGGTAGGGAAGATCCCCCGGAGAAGGAAATGGCAACCCACTCTAGTATTCTTGCCTGGAGAATCCCATGGACGGAGCAGCCTGGAGGGCTACAGTCCACCGGGTCGCAAAGAGTCGGACACGACTGAGCGACTTCACTTTCACTTTCACCAAACTGTGAGCAGGCTCCCAGCTGCTAACTACATCTTCCTGAGATCCTGGATGGTTGACATCTGCCAGGATGGTAGCAGCCTGAGATTTGCTCTTCAAAGGAGACAGCACACCTGAGACAGCACTCTCGCAGCACACCAGGGAAACAGAGCGGCCAGGACTGGGGAGGTGATTGAGACACAGCCCTCCTGGGACAGTGCGCTCACCAGGCACCTGGTCGCCTGAGATGCTCAGACCTGGGAAGGGCATGAAATGCATGCCCAACCCACAGAAACTGAGCCAGAACTGTGTCTGAGTGTCTCCTGCAGAGGTATGGGTCAGCAGTGGCCTGCCACAGGGGCTCTGGGTGCAGCAGACCTGGGTATGGCATAAACCCTCTTGGAGGAGGTCGCCATTAACCCCACCATAGAGTTGCCAGAACTTACACAGAACTGAGGAAACAGACTCTAGGAGGGCACAAACAAAACCTTGTGCCCACCAGGACCCAGGAGAAAGGAGCAGTGACCCCACAAGAAACTGACCCAGACATGCCCATGAGTGTCCAGGAGGCTCCAGCTGAGGCACGGATCGGCAGTGGCCTGCTGCAGGGTCGGGGGCACTGTGTGCAGCAGTGCGTGCATTGGACCTTTTGAAGGAGGTTGCCATCATCTTCATTACCTTCACCATTGTTTGGCCTCAGCTCAAGCAACAGGGAGGGAACACAGCCCAGCCCATCAACAGAGAACTGGATTAAAGATTTACTGAACATGGCCCTACCCATCAGAACAAGACCCAGTTTCCCCCTCAGTCAGTCTCTCCCATCAGGAAGTTTCCATAAGCCTCTTATCCTTATCCATCAGAGGGCAGGCAGAACGAAAACCACAATCACAGAAAACTAACCAAACTGATCACGTGGACCACAGCCTTGTCTAGCTCACTGAAAGTATGAGCCATGTCGTGTAGGGCTACCCAAGACAGACGAGTCAAGGCGGAGAGTTCTGACAAAACATGGTCCACTGGAGAAGGGAATAGCAAACCACTTCAGTATTCTTGCCTTGAGAACCCCATGAACAGCATGAAAAGGCAAAAAGATAGGACACTGAAAGATGAACTCCCCAGGTCAGTAGGTGCTCAATATGCTACTGGAGATCAGTGGAGAAATAACTCCAGAAAGAATGAAGAGATGGAACCAAAACAAATACAACACCCAGTTGTGGATGTGACAGGTGATGGAAGTAAAGTCCAATGCTGTAAAGAGCAATATTGCATAGGAACCTGGAATGTCAGGTCCATGAATCAAGGCAAATTGGAAGTGGTCAAACAGGAGATGGCAGGAGTGAACGTCGACATTCTAGGAATCAGTGAACTAAAATGGACTGGAATGGGTGAATTTAACTCAGATGACCATTATATCTACTACTGTGGGCAGGAATCCCTTAGAAGAAATGGAGTAGCCATCATGGTCAACAACAGAGTCTGAAATGCAGTACTTGTATGCAATCTCAAAAACGACAGAATGATCTCTGTTCATTTCCAAGGCAAACCATTCATGGTATCCATCACAGTAATCCAAGTCTATGCCCTGACCAGTAACGCTGAAGAAGCTGAAGCTGAACAGTGCTATGAAGACCTACAAGATCTACTAGAACACCCAAAAAAGATGTCCTCTTCATTATAAGGCACTGGAATGCAAAAGTAGGAAGTCAAGAGATACCTGGAGTAACAGGCAAATTTGGCTTTGGAGTACAAAATGAAGCATGTCAAAGGCTAACAGAGTTTTGCCAAGAGAACTCACCAGTCATACCAAACACCCTCTTCCAACAACACAAGAGAAGACTCTACACATGGACATCACCAAATGGTCAATACCAAAATCAGATTGATTATATTCTTTGCAGCCAAAAAGAAGAGAAGCTCTATACTGTCAGCAAAACCAAGACCGGGAGCTGACTGTGGCTCAGATCATGAACTGCTGCTAAGTCACTTCAGTCGTGTCCGACTCTCTGCAACCCCATAGACGGCAACCCACCAGGCTCTCCTGTCCCTGGGATTCTCCAGGCAAGAACACTGGAGTGGGTTGCCATTTCCTTCTCCAATGCATGAAAGTGAAAAGTCAAAGTGAAGTCGCTCAGTCGTGTCCAACTCTTAACGACCCCATGGACTGCAGCCTACCAGGCTCCTCCATCCATGGGATTTTCCAGGCAAGAGTACTGGAGTGGGGTGCCATTGATCATGAACTCCTTATTGCCAAATCAGATCTAAACTGAAGAAAGTAGGGAAAACCACTAGACCATTCAGGTATGATCTAAATCAAATCCCTTACAATTATACATTGGAAGTGACAAATAGATTTAAGGGATTAGATCTGAGAGAGTGCCTGAAGAACTATGGACAGAAGTTCATGACATTGTAAAGAAGGCAGTGATCAAGACCATCCCCAAGAAAAAGAAATGCAAAAAGACAAAACTGTTGTCTGAGGAGGCCCTACAAATAGCTGAAAAAAGAAGAGAAGCTAAAGGCAAAGGAAAAAAGGAAAGATATACCGATTTGAATGCAGAGTTCCAAAGAATAGCAAGGAGAGATAAGAAAGCCTTCCTCAGTGATCAATGCAAAGAAATAGAGGAAAACAACAGAATGGGAAAGACTAGAGATCTCTTCAAGAAAATTAGAGATACCAAGGGAATATTTCATGCAGAGATGAGCACAGTAAAGGACAATAATGGTATGGACCTAACAGAAGCAGAAGATATTAAGAGGGGCAAGAATACAGAGTGAAAGTGAAAGTCGCTCGATCGTGTCCAACTCTTTGCGACCCCATGGACTGTCCATGGAATTCTCCAGGGAAGAATAATGGAGTGGGTAGCCTTTCCCTTCTCCAGGGGATCTCCCAACCCAGGGATCAAACCCAGGTCTCCAGCACTGCAGGCGGACTCTTTACCATCTGAGCCACAATGGAAGCCCAAGAACACTGGAGTGGGTAGCCTATCCATTCTCCAGGGGATCTTCCCAACCCAGGAATTGAACCGGGGTCTCCCACATTGCAGGCAGATTCTTTACCAAGTGAACTATCAGGAAAGCCCAAGAATACACAGAAGATCACACCATCGTGGTTATCTGGGTCATGAAGATCTTTTTTGTATAGTTTGTCTGTGTATTCTTTATACAAAAAAGATCTTCATGACCCAGATAACCACGATGGTGTAATCACTCACCTAGAGCCAGACATCCTTGAATATGAAGTCAAGTGAGCGTTAGGAAGCATCACTATGAACAAAGTTAGTGGAGGTGATGGAATTCCAGTTGAGCTCTTTCAAATCCTAAAAGATGATGCTGTGAAAGTGATGCACTCAATGTGCCAGCAAATTTGGAAAACTCAGCAGTGTCCACAGGACTGGAAAAGGTCAGTTTTCATCCCAATGCCAAAGAAAGGGAGTGCCAAAGAATGTTCTAACTACCACACAATTGCACTCATCTCACACGCTAGCAAAGTAATGCTCAAAACTCTCCAAGCCAGGCTTCAGCACTACATGAACCATGAACTTCCAGATGTTCAAGCTGGTTTTAGAAAAGGCAGAGGAACCAGAGATCAAATTGCCAACATCTGCTGGATTATTGAAAAAGCAAGAGTTCCATAAAAAAGATCTACTTCTGCTTTATTGACTATGCCAAAGCCTTTGACTGTGTGGATCACAATAAACTGTGGAAAATTCTTAAAGGGATGGGAATACCTGACCTGCTTCCTGAGAAATCTGTATGCAGGTCAAGAAGCAACAGTTAGAACTGGACATGGAACAACAGACTGGTTCCAAATCGGGAAAGGAGTATGTCAAGGCTGTATGTTCTCACCCAACTTATTTAACTTATATGAAGAGTACATCGTGTGAAATGCTGGGCTGGATGAAGCACAAGCTGGAATCAAGATTGTCAGGAGAAATATCAGTAACCTCAGATATCCAGATGACACCACCCTTATGGCAGGAAGCGAAGAAGAACTAGAGCCTCCTGATGAAAGTGAAAGAGGAGAGTGAAAAGTTGGCTTAAAACTCAATATTCAGAAAACTAAGATCATGGCATCTGTTCCCATCACTTCAGGCAAATAGATGGGAAAACAATGGAAACACTGAGAGACTTTATTTTTTTGGGCTCCAAAATCACTGCAGATGGTGACAGCAGCCATGAAATTAAAAGATGCTTGCTCCTTGGAAGAAAAGTTATGACCAACCTGGACAGCTTATTAAAAAGCAGAGACATTACTTTGCCAACAAAGGTCCATCTAGTCAAAGCTATGGTTTTTCCAGTGGTCATGTATGGGTGTGGGAGTTGGACCATAAAGAAAGCTGAGTGCCGAGAAATTGATGCTTTTGAACTGTGGTGTTGGAGAAGACTCTTGAGAGTCCCTTGGATGCAAGGAGATCCAACCAGTCCATCCTAAAGGAAATCAGTCCTAAATATTCATTGGAAGGACTGATACTGAACCTGAAACTCCAATACTCTGGCCACCTGATGTGAAGAACTGAGTCATTGGAAAGGACCCTGATCCTGGGAAAGATTGAAGGTGGGAGGAGAAGGGGATGACAGAGGATGAGATGGTTGGATGGCATCACTGATGCGATGGACATGAGTTTGAGTAGGTTCTGGGTGTTGGTGATGGACAAGGAGGCCTGGCGTGCTGCAGTCCATGGTGTCACAGAGTCGGACACGACTGAGCAACTGAACTGAAATGTCATGAATGCATGAATAGTAAGACTTAAAGGAGTTTAGAGGAAGGAAAGTTTGCTCTTCCCCATGATGGCTGGGAAAGCTTCACAAAAGAATTTGAACTTAGTCTAGAAGAGAGGGTAGCAGTTGGAAAGGGGGAGGAGCAGCAGGAAGGGCACTCTTGTTGGGAGAAATGGCAGAAGCAAAAGCAGGAAGACCAAAGGCAATTGTGCTCTAAATAATTTTATTTATTTATTTATGGTTGTGCTGGGTCTTCATTGTTGCTTATGGGCTTTCTCTAGTTGTGGAGAGTGGGGACGTCTCTAATTGCTTGCAAGGGCTTCCCATTGCAGTGTCTTCTCTTGTTGCAGAGCATGGCCTCTAGGGCACACTGGCTTCAGTATTTGTGGCACATGGCTCAGTAGTTGCAGCTCCCAGGCTCTAGAGCACAGGCTCTATAGTTGTGGCACACAGGCTCGTTGCCCTGTGGCATGTGGGATCCTTCCAGATCAGGGATTGAACTCATGTTTCTGACACTGGTAGGCGGATTCTTTACCACTGAGCCTCCAAGGAAGCCCACAATTGGGCTTTAAACAAGAAGTGGTCCTGTCTGGCTAGAATCAAGCCTATCTTCTTGAGTATTCATCCTCCATACTTCAGATCACTTTAGGTCCCATTTCTGAGGCCCAAAGATGAGCACGTATTAAGCTCATCTCATCGGAACAACCAAAGGTGCTGAAGACAACTCAAGTTAACTGGTATCATTCTCAAAGAGAGGTCAATCATCCCAAGAGGATGGGAATTGGTTTAAATGACTCACCCTTAGTTTTCTCATGCCTCATATCCCTTTCTCAAAAGGCACTCCTGAATCCCATACCCAAAGCTCCTGAAAAATGCTGCAAGAAGTGTACATCTCCCCTTCCACCCCTACCCAACAGCTACTCTCCTCCATGCAACAGCTCCTCTGGGAAAGAGGTGTTTTGCTTTCTTATTTTCATTTAAAAATGCCTACTTAGTACCTCCTCGATGCCAACCCTGTTCTAAGTACACAATGATGAACACACCCATCTGTGCCCCCACAGAATTTTCCTTCTACTAGGGAAAAGCAGAGACATTACTTTGCCAACAAAGGTCCATCTAGTCAAAGCTATGGTTTTTCCAGTAGTCATGTATGGATGTGAGAGTTGGACTATAAAGAAAGTTGAGTGCCAAAGAATTGATGCTTCTAAACTGTGGTGTTAGAGAAGACTCTTGAGAGTCCCTTGCACTGCAAGGAGATCCAACCAGTCAATCCTAAAGGAACTCAGTCCTGAATATTCATTAGATGGACTGATGCTGAAGCTGAAACTCCAATACTTTGGCCACCTGATTTAAAGAACCGACTCGTTGGAAAAGACCCTGACAACAGAGGATGAGATGGTTGGATGGCATCACCGATTCAATGGACGTGAGTTGGAGCAAGCTCCGGGAGTTGGTGATGAACAGGGAAGCCTGGCGTACTACAGTCCATGGGGCTGCAAAGAGTCAGACATGACTGAGCGACTGAACTGAACTGAACTGAACTGAGGGAAGACAGACAAATATAAATACATAAATAAAATATCAGGTAGGGTTATGAATAAAACTAAATAAGTAGTGGGAGATGGGAGGGGGTTCAAGAGGGAGGAGACAAATGTACACCTGTGGCTGATTCATGTTGATGTATGGCAGAAACCAGCACAATGTTGTAAAGCCAATACCTTGCAATAAAAAATTAAAAGAAAAAAAATAAGCAGAGTAAGGGGACAGAAAAGGGAAGAGGGTCTGTCTTAAATAAGATGAGCAGGAAAAGCCCATCTAAAGAGGTGACATTGAACAGAGAAAGGCCATAAGTATGGGGGCCCACACCTAGAATTGGGCCCAGGTTTTGAGAAGCCCACTCAGGGTGGGGCAAGCTCATTGAACAGGAATAGGGACAGGCAGAGATTTCTAGGAAAGGGACAGAGGGGAATTATCTTGCAGCTCTTTGAGTGTGGTCCAGTCCTGCCCATCACAGTCACACAATGCCCATGCTCATAACCCCACTGCTCCACCCTTGAAAGGGCCTTGCCTACCATTTTCCCCTCACTCTGTCAACCAGACTCATTCAACTTTTCCAAAGTTACTATGCTCTGCAACAGGGGGATGAAAGGGCAAACTTCCAGCTTGAAAGTTAGAGCAATCAACAGCCAAGGGATTTGAGGTAGCTGGGGCCTTGTTATCACAGTGCTGTAATGAGCCTCCAGAGAAACCTCACACCATCACTCCAGAGAGGGAGAAGTTTCCCTCAGTGAATCAGCACTTAGGGTTCCAAGTTTCAAAATTCCATAGAAATTGGAAAACCATCCAAACACATCTATGTACCACAGACACATGGAGTCAGAAAGTCTCCCCCAAAATGGCTTATACCAAGGCCTTTTTAGGGATATTATTCCTGAATGCAGATGAAGGATAATCTAGCAGGACCCCTGGGGCCATCTGTGGCTGCGCTAAGTGAATCTCATGACCCACAATTACACCCATAGCTCAGAAGGAAAAGGCAGGAGGACAGATTCCAAGGCCATTGCCATGGGATGGTGCACTTGCTCCCTCACCCACAGAACCCAAGAGCAAGGGTCAGAGTCCTCTCAGCTGAGACTGTTATGTTTTGGTTTGTTTTTCCAAGCTTTCACTTTTTCTTTTGTATTGAGGTACAGCCAGTTAACAATGTTGTGGCAGTTTCAGGTCAACAGCCAAGGGATTCAGCCATAAGTATACATTTATCCATTCTCCCCCAAACTCCCTCCCATCCAGGCTGGCACATAACATTCAGCAGAGTTCCAAGTGCTATACAGTAACTCCTTGTTGGTTATCCATTGTAAACGTAGCTGTGTATGTACACGACCTTCCCAAAGTCCCCAACTAGTCCTTTCCCCCAGCAACCGTAACTTCATTTTCTAAGTCTGTGAGTCTGTTTTGTAAGTAAGTTCGTTTGTATCATTTATTTTTAGATTCCACCTATGTGCTATGCTGTGCTTAGTCTCTCATGTCTGACTCTTTGCAACCACATGGGCCCCTGCAGGTTTCTCTGTCCATGGGGACTCTCCAGGCAAGAATACTGGAGTGTGTTGCCATGCCCTCCTCCACCGGATCTTTCCAACGAAGGGATCAAACCCAGGTCTCCCAAATTGCAGGCAGATTTTTTACCATCTGAGCCACCAGGAAAGCCTCTATTTCTCCTTTTCTGTCTGGAGAATGTAATGGTTTTGATGAACCTAAAAAGGCAAGAAGCTCATGAGAGTCTGGAAAGCCTCTGCAGCTGGGTGATCAGGAAGATCCAAGAGTAGCTGTTTCTCAGCCCTGAGAACTTGTTCTGTTTAAGGTAGCCAAGTGACCACAAAATGAAGAGCATGTGGCTTGTCAAAGAGGATGCAACACAACTAAGCTAAATAATAAAAGTGAACATTAATTGAACATTTATTATGTGCTGTTCCAAGTGCTTCACACGTTTCCTTGAATCCTCCAAGCAGACCCTATGAGTTAGGTGCTGTTATCATGATACTCAATCCACCAAGAAGACGGAGGCATACAGACTAATAAGGCACTTGCTTCCAAAGTTACATATTGATGGAAGAGTCAGGATTTAAATTCAGGTCAGAATCCAGAACCCACTCCCCTAGATGTTATCATGCGTGGCACTCTGGAAACGACCCTAAAGTCTGAATAGTCTCAGTATAGCTCTGGATATAGTGGGCACCAACTCTTTTTTGTGTGCATGACTTTTTACTGTCAGGGAAATTTGCCTGACCAATGTCTTAAAGTCTGTTTCTCTGACGGTAAATCCCCTACTTTTGTTAAGTGCTAGGTTGGTGTGAACTGACCTTTCCCAGAAGAGTAATAACCTGGGCTCCATGAACTCCAGGGCCCCTCCCTGCCTTGTGCTTAAAGTTCTAATGGAGCGGATGATTGAGTACTAGCCGAGATGGCGGCGGCTGCAGCGATTCTGGGGTCCGAGGCAAATTGGGTCTTCGTGAAATTCGTATCCATTTGTGCCAGCGCTCGCCTGGCAGCCAGGGCGTCAGGGACTTCATTGAGAAACGCTATGTGGAGCTGAAGAAAGCGAATCTCGACCTGCCCATCCTAATACGCGAGTGCTCGGATGTGCAGCCCAAGCTCTGGGCCCGCTACGCATTTGGCCAAGAGAAGAATGTCTCTCTGAACAACTTCAGTGCTGATCAAGTAACTAGAGCCCTGGAGAATGTGCTAAGTAGCAAAGCCTGAAGTCTCCACTGAGGATTAAAAACAACAGCCCCAGAGTCTGGGCTCTGCTGGATTGAGTACAATGTGGAGAAATGTATTTTGTTCTGTATAAAGATTGTGCTGAAAATGCTGTCTAAAGATGATCTGATTCGCGTCCCACCAACTACCCATTATTGTGCAACCATCTGAGGGAAAGCAGTTGAATATAAAACTTATTTTATTCTGTCCCTCCCCCCCCCCAAAAAAAAGTTCTAATGGAATTGCTCTGGGCAAGATGCAAGGCAGAACCTTTACCACAGAGGGAACCTATGGAGCTCACCAGGTCCACTGTATAGGCAGAACCTAATTTATACCTGGACATGTGTGCTAAGTTGCTTTGGTCGTGTCCGACTCTTTGTAACCCTATGGACTGTTGCCCGCCAGGCTCCTCTGTCCATGGTATTTTCCAGGCAAAAATACTGGAGTGGGGTGCCATGCTCTCTTCCAGGGGATCTTCCCAACCCAGGGCTTCAAACCCACATCTCTTACATCTCCTACATTGGCAGTTGAGTTCTTTACCACTAGCGCCACCTGGGAACCCTACTGGACACCATCCTACTAACCCTGTATAGTTCTGTGAGTTGCAGCTGCTCCTGAATCTGTTTGAGAAACTATTCTCTGTCTCCTCCCTCCAGCCAAAGGGATAGCCATCTCGCTTGCACCATGCTACACCTGTAGCTCTTAAAGACAAGCAAGGGGAAGTAGCTGCACCAGTCAGTTCAGTTCAGTCACTCTGTTGTGTCCAACTATTTGTGACTCCATGAATCGCAGCACCCCTGGCCTCCCTGTCTATCACCAACTCCCAGAGTACACTCAAACTCATGTCCATCGAGTCAGTGATGCCATCTAGCCATCTCATCCTCTGTTATCCCCTTCTCCTCTTGCCCTCAATCCCTCCCAGCATCAGGGTCTTTTCCAATGAGTCAACTCTTCACATGAGGTGGCCAAAGTATTGGAGTTTCAGCTTTAGCATCAGTCCCTTCAGTGAACACCCAGGACTGATCTCCTTTAGAATGGACTGCATAGTCTCCTACAAAAAGTCATACCCTCCTGTACTCTCCGACCTAAATACTTCCTGTCACACACGAGCAATTTCCGCTGTCCATGAGGAAAAACAACAGAAGGCAACAACTGTCTGCTTTTAATTCAAACAGCTACTGTGTCCTTCCCCATGACTGACTGACTTTCTTCTTTTATAATTTCCGAAGCATTCCTAGATGTCTCATAATTATATAAACAGATCTAGTTTTTTCCAGCTTTTTACTATGAAAATGTTTAAATACACAGGAAAGCATTAAAAAAGAAATAGTGCAATGAACATCCCAAACCCACCACCTGATGTAATTTTTTAACTATTAGTGACCATCTATGCTTCAATGGATATGTGAAATTCCTAAGGATCAGAAAAAGTTTCAAATATTCACAAGAAACCTAATTAATGACTATACTCAATGGTGAAATATTAAAATAATTCTAACACTGAAATCAGAAAAATATAAGCTTGATATGCACTAATTTGATCTTGGTTAGAAATTATGACTGAAGACAAACATTGTAACCCTTAGTTAACAATGTAACAAATTGCCTTGAAAGAAAGGGAGCCCACTGACACAGAGGCTTTAAGAAAGCAGAGTCATAAACCAACCATTGAATCTTATAGATAGAAAACAGCAAAAATATTTATATATAAGTTACTCAAAAATTTAGTGAAATCTACTTTTTTCTGGATCTTGTGTGTACAGAATTGACCGTTTGTCTGAATCAGTCAACTAAAAAGACCAAGGAGCATTCCCACAGTACTGAAAGATTTTTTTTCCCTCTTTTAATTATTTTTTAGCCACACCACATCACATGCAGGATCCTAATTTCCTGATCAGGGATTGAACTCTTGCTCCCTGAGGTGGAAGCTCAGGGTCTTAATCACTGGACCTCCAGGGAAGTCTCTACTGAAAGATTTTTTTTTTAATACTTCCATGGATCATTGTCTTATAACACTGAAGTTAAAAATATTTGTTATAGGAAACCATATGTGTGTAAAATGTTTGTTTTCAGAAGACTGTGTTCATACATAGTTGTAAACTGTTTTCATGAGAGGCTGATTTGTTCACCACTGTTAATGTTATTACCTTACATATTAAATTATATAGTTAAATCAACACCAAGAGAAACATCATAGTCTAAAATGCTTATATTAATAAACAAGAAAGAACAAAAATTACTGAATTGAGGATGCAAAAGAATATATTAGGAAGAAATGTTAGAAGGAAGAAATTAATATAGAGAAAAGCACAAAATAGTGAATTTTTATAACCAGAAACAGCAAATACAAGAACTGATTTTTGAAAATCAACTAGTAGATTAACTGTTAATCTATTAGCCTAACTTTTTATAAAAGGAGAAAGCACAAACACACCAAATAGGAAAGGAAGAAATAACCAGACACAGCAGAAATATATATGTGTGTGTGTGTATAAAGATATATATATATTTGGTTTTGCTCACATATATCCAAATATATTTGAAAACTTGTATGAAATGGATCAAAACTGACCCTAGAAAAGATGGAAAATCTAAATACACCAAGTAGTACAGAGTAACATAGAATAAAGAAAGCTGTCATTTACCCTCTACACACTCTCTCCCCACCCCAAAATCACCAGCAGAGAATTCATCAGAACTGTTAAAGGTATGCATGGGGTATCCACTGCTCAAAAGCAAATAAGCAAGCCAGGTTGTTGGAAAGGAAAGTTTGCTTTATTTCACATGCCGGCAACTGGTGGGAGAGGGTAGCAGACACTTGTCCAGAGGTCGACTCACCGCCCCCCTGCCCCGCTCCCTCAAGCAGGGGGTGAGGGTATTTAAGGTGGGGTGGGGGGGTGGGCAACACGCAGAAACAGCACAGTCATCTCTAACAGTCATCTTCAAATTGGTCATCAGTGGTCTGACTAGCATCATCTTGGTTGTTTTAGGTACAGTTAGTCTTCAGTTCCGGGGTCCATTTGATCCCCTTTCTTTGTGATCAGTTCTCAGAATTGTGGCAACTTGAGTCCTGGGTGCAGTCTGGTCATCATGTAGTTAACTTTTCCACCTGGTGTTTTAGTATCTATAAGACAGCTCACAGGATATGGCTCAGAATATTTATCTACAGCCCTTGAGAAAGAACTAAAGGTGCTTGATTATGCTTGATGATGACATTATTATTGTTTGGTCTCAGACTGTTTTCCTTTGTTTCCACATTTCTCACTTCTCTGATTAAACTTATTCTTTGATTAAAGTTTTCCACACACAAAAGGCAGGCAGAGAACATGGTAGAAAGGCAAGGACCATATGGTCCTGCTCCATTTCAGAACTAAGCACAGAAAATAAGGAAATCTTTCATAAAGCAAGCACTGCATCAGTAGGAAACAGAAAAAATAATAATACAGAAAAGGAAAACTACCCACTTATGAATATCAGTGCAAAAATCACAAAATATTTGCAATAAGAATCCAGTGAAGCAGTAAAGAAATAAGATACCATAACCAAGTGTAATTTTTCAAGGAATGCAGGATGATTCAATATTAGGAAATCTATTAAAATAACTCACCATATGAATAGGAAAAAGAGAAACATAATTATTTCCATATATGCTGGAAAAAAATTTTTATAAAAATCAATTTACATTCTTAATTTTTTTAGGTTAAAAGTTCTTAATAAAATGGGAAAAGATAAATATCTTCATAATGTTATATATCTGTAATCTCCAAAGTCAGAATTATTTTCAGTTGGGAAAGATAAAAAACTTCCCCACTAAAGTTAGAAAAACAACAGAATGTTCATTATTGCCTACCAATATAAGGTGAAAATATTTAAGAGAAATGAAGAAGGAATTAGCAAAGAGAAGCTGAAAACTGAACAGTTTTTAACTAGGAACTTCCAGAGAATTACCTGAAAAACTATTACTGCCAATAGAGTTAAGATGGCTCAATACAAAAACAATACACAAAAATCAATAGCTTTATTTTTAGTGAGAAATAGGTTACAGATACCAGAAATCATTCAAACTGGTATAAGTAGAAGGTGATTTTTTGTGTGTGGTTCACAAAATCAGTGGAAGGACTGGAGGAACAGGACCTAAGCAGAATTCTGAGGAACCCTTAGTCAGACTACCTCTGCTGTGATTGTGTGTGTGCTAAGTCACTTTAGTCGTGTCCAACCCTCTGCAACCCCATGAACTGTAGCCTGCCATGCTCCTCTGTTCACGGGATTCTACAGGCAAGAATACTGGAGTGGGTTGCCATTTCCTCCTCCAGGGGATCTTTCCCACCCAGGAATGCAACCCATGTCTCATGTCTCACATCATATGCATTGGCCGGCGGATTCTTTACCACTAGCGCCCCCTGGGAAACCCTGTGCTGTGATGGGGTGCACCGCAATTCTGCTGCAGGAAGTTGCTGGATCAGGAAAAATGACACCATCTGCTGGGAACCCCATTATCTCATGCCCTGCCACTCTACCCCACATAACAGAGCTCCAGTTGTATTTTCTGCATGTACAAAAATCTAGATTCCATCCAGAATACTAGTTATTCTGGTCTTGGCAATGTAGTTTTCAGCTATAGAAAGTCAGCTCTAATGAAAAACTGTAAAAATAATCTCCTTGGACCTAAAAGACTTTTAACTTCAGATGCTGTATTATAAAATGCCTTGTTTTGTGCTGATAAGAAACTCATTTTTATAAGCTTTCAAAATTAAACACAGCTGGTTAATCAACCATAGGGAAAGAGTCAGATAAGAATAAATTTAACTGTGTTCTCAAACAAAAGGGACAAATTTCTCTGTTGCTTTCCTGCTCTTCAATACAAAAGTAAATAAGTAAATGTGATTCACTGTTACATTATTTCATTACTCATTTTAAATGAATACCTTAAAGTTTATCAAAAATCATGAACAGGATTTAGTTAAACAGAAGTCCTAAGGCACAGCTACGTGAAGGAAATAATAATAGCCTAATAACGATATTTGTGAATTACTTCCAGTAATCTGACGTCTCAATGAACTCCTGTTTGATATTCAGATGCGGTTCTTCATAACTTATAACAAGCCCAAACGACTTTTAATTACTGAGGCTGGTACCAGAATTCACTGACTCCTTTCTGCAAAAGTAACAATCTAGACAGGATGACGAAATAGTTGATAATAATCTCCTTGTGGAAGTATTCCAGCTACTAAGTAAAGAAAGTATGAAAGAATTAGAATCCAACCATATGAAATACTCTTGCCAAGATAATCAAACATGAATCTAATCAAGCTTCTACACTGAATTAACCAGGCTTCAGAGAACAGAGGGGCAGAGGAATGGGTTGCACAGCACCACGAGGATGTAAACAGTAAGAGGCTGTGGGCGTGCTATAGGACAAATGATCAGTTTAGTCAAGTAAATCTTAAGAGAGAAAAAGATGGAGAATGAGGGTGAGGATCCAGATTTTAGAAGTTTCAGGGGAACATCAGCAAGTTGCAAAGTATGTTAGGTTACGTTATAAGATTTATCAAGATGATCAGAGAAATATGGACAGAAAATATGAGAGGCTATCTAATGTACTAAGCTTACTATGCTATATTAGATCCAACTCCTTGCAACCCCATGGACTGTAGCCTACCAGGCTCCTCCGTCCATGGGATTTTCCAGGCAAGAGTACTGGAGTGGGTTGCCATTTCCTTCTCCAATATATACTATATGGCACCCCACTCCAGCACTTTTGCCTTGAAAATCCCATGGACGGAGGAGCCTGGAAGGCTGCAGTCCGTGGGGTCGATAGAGTTGGACAGGACTGAGCGACTTCACTTTCACTTTTCACTTTCAGGCATTGGAGAAGGAAATGGCAACCCACTCCAGTGTTCTTGCCTGGAGAATCCCAGGGACGGGGAAGTCTGGTGGGCTGCCGTCTATGGGGTCGCACAGAGTGGGACACGACTGAAGCGACTTAGCAGCAGCAGTATCATATATTAATATATAATATTAGTAGTATAACTATTAAGAAGTTATTACTAAACTTATGCTAAGAGAAATATATCAAGAGAGAAAAAGATAAAGTAAATGTGGTACATTGTTAACATATAGGGAATCTGGGTGAAGGACATACGGGAATTCCTCACAATTGCAAATCAAAAGTTATGTCAAAATGAAAAGCTAAAAGAAAATAAAATTGTGCCTCAATTCCACAAGTCTCAATTAAAAACAAAATAACCAAGACAGAGGAAATTGTCTTTCTAGAGCCACAAAGTCCTTGTTTACAGAAAAAGCAGCTTATATCTTCCACATGAATAGCCATCTGTGTACCATATTGCTTTGGTGTGTGTGCCTGTTTTTGTGCCAAATCCATACTTTTTTGATTCCTGTAGTTTCACAGTTTAGTTTGAAGTCAGCCAGTTGATTCCAGCTGTGCTCTCCTTTTGTAAGATCACTTTGCCTTTTGGGGGGGTCCTCTTTGATTCCTCACACATGACAGAATTGTTAGCTCTGTTTTGTGAAAAATGCCATTCTAATTGCGTTAGAGATTGAATCGGATGTGTAAGGTGCTTTAACTGGAGGAACATCTTAACAATATTCTTCCAATGCCTGATTATAAAATATTTTTCTTTTTAATATTTATTTACATATTTATTTACTTGACTGTGCTGGGTATTAGTTGCAATACATGGGATCTTTTTTTCAGTTGCAGCATGTGGGATCTAGTTCCCTGACCAGAGATTGACCCTCGGCCCCCTGCATAGGGAGCGGGGAGTCTTAGCCTCTGGATCACCAGGGAAGTTCTCAGGATATTTTTCTGTTTGTTTCTTCTTCAGTTTCTTTATTGAAGTGTCTTACAGTTTTCATTGTGCAGGTCTTTCACATCATTGGCTAAGTTCATACCTAGGTATTTTGTTCTTTTTAATGCAATTGTAAATGTGTTGTTTTCTTAATTTTTATGATACTTCTTTATTAGTGTATAGAAACTCAGCTGATTTTTGTTTATTGCTTTTGTATCATGAAACTTTACTAAACTCATGTACTACTTGCAGCTTTTGGTGGTTTGATGTGGAAAACTGTAATTCAAAAATCCCATTATTTCTACCATATCCCAGTCATCCACAGCACTCAACACAGTAACTACTAATACAATCTTCCCACAGTAGAAATAAATAAATAGTAAAAGTCTCATTTTCCCATTTTATTTGATTGCAATACTTTTCATATATATTTTTTAGTGGTTTTACCCTTTTTTTTTTTTTGGCTGCGCTGGGTCTTCATTGCTACGCACAGGTTTCCTCTAGTTGCGGTGAGTGGGGCTACTCCTTGTTGCGGTGCACGGGCTTCTCACTGTGGCGGCTCCTCTTATTGTGCACCACAGGCTCTAGGTGTACAGGCTTCAGTAGCTACAGCACCTGGGCTCAGTCGTTGCGGCTCAAGAGCCCTAGAGCTCATGGGCTCCGGTAGTTGTGGCACACAGGCTCAGTAGTTGTGGTGCACAGGCTTAGTTGCTCCGAGGCATGTGGAACCTTCCCGGACCAGGAATTGAACCCCTGTCCCCTGCACTGGCACGTGGATTCTTAGCCACTCTACCACCGGGGAAGTCCACTTTTCATGTATTTTAAGTTCTCACACAATGGAATCTAATTTGGATATTTCATTCAATTTCCACCAATCTACTCCTACTCTATGTCTCTGTCATGCTGATTTGCCATGGAGCTTTGAAGTCCATTCTGATACGTAGTAAGGCAAGCAGATCATTGCTAGTTTTTAACATTTCCTCACACAAAAAATTTCTTCCCTATTGTAAGGCACTTATTCTTTTAGTTAAACATTGTTTTATTCATACACACACACATACACACAGGTTAGTATTCTTTTATGTATTTATTTTCTGCTGCACTGGGTGTTCATTGCTTTGTGAGGGCTTTCTCTTGCAGTGAGCAGGAGTTACTCCTTGTTTTGTTCTGGTGCTTGGGCTTTTCACTGTGGTGGCGTCTCTTGTTGCAGAGCACAGGCTCTAGGCACACGGGCATTGGTAGCTGCGACACAAGGGCTCAGTAGTTTCAGTTCACGGGCTCCAGAGCTCAGGCTCAGTGGTTGCAGCACTCAGGCTCAGTCAAGGGCTCTAGAGCTCACGGGCTTCAGTAGTTGTGGTGCATAGGCTTAGTTGCTCTGAGTCATGTGGGATCTTTCCAAACCAGGGATCCAACCCACGTCCCCTGCATTGGCAGGCAGATTCTTATCCACTGCACTACCAGGAAAGTCCCAAGTTAGTATTCCAATTAAAATGGCATTGGATTAACTTTACAAAAAATATTTATTTGTCTGTACTGGCCTTAGTTGTAGCGTGTGGAATATTTAGTTGAGGCATGGTGGGTCCAGCTCCCTGACCAGAGATGAAACCCAGGCCCCTGCACTGAGCGTTCAGAGTCTTAGCTCTGGGTTTACTTTTGAAAGAATCAACTTTTTTAATATCAAGGCTTCCCAAGAGAACGGTATGTCTTTCAATTTGCTCCGGTTTTGTATAAAATAATTTTCTTCATAAAGATGTTCCTTTTCTTGTTTAAAACAAGTATTTTATAGTTTTTATTGTTATAGTTCTTGCTATGAATACATTATTTTTCCTATTGGCATATTCTTTATTAACTACAGTGATATAGTACTAAATCTCTGGGGTTTTAACGCAATCATATCACCAGCTTATGTTTATCTCTTCTTTTCCAACATCTTGACCAGCTATTTAATTTTGTGTGATTGTATTTGCTAGAAATAATAATGTTAATAGCAAGCATTCTTATCTGGTTCCTAATTTTAATTGAAATCATATTTCAATTAGCTCTACTGGCATGTTTGGTAATTGGTTTTTGCTATATTTTAAAAATCTGCTTTTGTTCCTATTTTTATAGAGTTTTTAAATTAAGAATGCTGCTAAATTTTATCAGAAGTTTTCAGCATCTATTGTTATGATCATATCATTTTTATTTAATTTTTTATTGTTCTAGCTTATGTTGCTAGATTTTCTGATATTGAATTTCTTGTATTTCTAAAATAAACTTTTCTAGACATTATTTATTATCCTTTTGATAAATACCAGATTTTACTTACTAGTATTTAATTTAGAGAGTTTCTTCTTATATTCAAAAGCAAGCTTGTTTTATATTCCTTTCCCTAATTTTTAAGTTTTAGGTTAAAGTTATGGTGGCTTCTCAAAAGGAATCATAGAGATTTCCATCTTTTTCTATGACCTTATTGAGATTATCTTGTCTTGAAATGTTAGACAAAATAGAGCTGTGACTCTATCTGGTTCTGCCCCTTTTTATTATTGAATCTTTAATTAGCTTTCCAGTCTTCAAAATGTAATTGGACTACTCAGCAACCACACGTGTGCAGGCATGCTTAGTCATTTTGTAACCCCATGAACTGTAGCCCACCAGCTCCTCTATCCAAGGGACTTCCCAGGCAAGAATACTGGAGTGGGCTGCTGTTTCCTCCTCCAAAGGATCTTCCTGACCCAGGGATTGAACCCAGGTCTTCTGCATCTCCAGCACTGGCAGGTGGATTCTTTACCACTGTGCCACCTGGGAAGCCCCACCTGGCTGCCACTGGTCTGCCTAGTTTCTACCTTCCCACCCTAGAGAGAAGTCTACCTCTTGACAAACCTAGCCAGCTTACACAGAGCCAGCAGTTGGCTTTCTCATTCAAATGACCTCTTCCTCTCAGGAGAAAAACCCACACCAGCATCCCTTATTTAACAGTGTTTGTTCATAAATGTAATTAGATTCTCAAGTACCACCAAATATTTGAATAAAAATCAATAGCATGAAGAAAGAGGCACAAAGATGAACAAAAGGGCAACAAACATCAGAGAAACCTGAGGTGATTAGGAAACTAAAAATTTTATTTAATTTATGCAATATTTGGGAAGTCCAGTGGTTAGGGCTCTGCATGCTCAGTTCTAAAGACCCAGGTTCAATCCCAGGTTGGGTAAATAAGATCCCACAAGGTATGCAGAAGAGCACCACCCCCAAATTCATGAAGTACTCAAAATGATTGAGTAAGTATGACTCTCATTAAAGCATATAGTCTGTAAGGAAAAAGGAGCAATCAGAGGGGAAAAAAATGTTTTGGAACATTAAAAATACAAATGTCAAAAAATTACACTGAACTGTGTGAATAATAAAATGAAAATAAGATCATAAGAAACCATATTTAAATTTAATGTCCTATAGTGGAAACTAGAAGGTAAATAATTCAAAAATAAGAAAAAAAATAACACGTGGAAGATGGATCCAAAAGTCAAAGATCTAAGAGAAGTTTCAAACAGAGACAATGGCAGAAAAGAAATAATCTAAGAAATAGCAGAAGAGAATCTCCCCAAACTTCATGAAGTCTTCATTTTTAAATGATCTATGTAGAGG
Organism: Bos taurus; assembly: GCF_002263795.3. Lineage (NCBI taxonomy): Eukaryota > Metazoa > Chordata > Mammalia > Artiodactyla > Bovidae > Bos > Bos taurus. Next base: position 22,147,479 of record NC_037337.1, on the reverse strand, counting down.
CAAATAAAATTAATTTTTAAAAGACCCACTCCTAGGCTCAATCTAGTAAAATTTCAGAACTCCAAGAGTAGAGAAAATCCTGAAAATTCTGAGAGAGGCAGTGAGAAAATAGGTTACTAGAAGAAATAAGGATAAGGATGGCACCAAGGACTTTCTTGGCAGTTCAGTGGTTAAGACTCCCCCACTTACATTGCATGGAACACGAGTTCCATCCCTAGTCCAGGAACTAAGATCCTGCATGCTGCTCAAAGTGGCCTAAATAAATAAATAAACAAATTTCAAAAAAAGAGAATGGCACCAAACTTCTAATCAACACTTAATGCTCAAAGACAATTGGATAATATTTCAAACTTTCGAGGATAGGGAAAGGTTGGAATGTTTATATTACTCAAATAATATTTTTACTTGGTAAAAGAATGAAACTATATTAAAAACATTTAGAGTCTCACTCTCATCCCTATTTGCTCCATTCTCCACTCATCTGTCCCCAAAGGTAATAATAATTTCTGTTAGTTTCTCATTTATCCTCCAAGTTTTGAAAACAATTTTGAACTTAAATTTCTAAACAATCAACCCAAATCAAGCCCCCAAAATCAAACAAGTTTAGGCAAAATAATTGCATATGCAACACACAAGCACTCAGAGTATAGTGTACCATGGGGTTTTTGTGAAATAAAATGCTAGAGAAAGATTCTAGCAAAATGAAAAGGGAGCCAAGAAAGGGGACACACAGGATACACACTAGATATATGGCAGCAGCTGAATGTGACTTATGAGAAGTGATTCTGAAAAGAAGTTGAAAAGGATCTGCTAGACCTAGAGACAGGTTTTCTAGGAAACTAGTAATAATAAGCTTCAGAGCTTCCCACTCACTAAAGACCATTCCAAGGCCAAGGCATAGCCCTTAACTGCGAGTATTTGTAATTTTGTGTTTCTTCTCTTGAAATACAGCTCCCCAGTTGTATAAGATTCAAGACCTACTAAACTTGGACTCATCCTTGATTAGACTTTAATATTTGAAGGATTTTCCTTCCAGCAACGAAGTTTTAATGACATTAATTACATTTCTTTCTTTGGGTTGAATCAAACTCTTATAATGGTATTTATCTAATCACATGAAAAATGTTTTTGCTTATTAATTTTCCATTTCTAAAATTAACCTAGAGATGAGATATGAAGATTTAATTGGAGTTATAGAACAGAACAGGAATGTTATAAATCTAGTCAATATAAAATTACAATATAGCTAAAAATATTAGAAAAGAGAGATGGAAGGATAATCAATTTATTAATCTTTGATTACAGAATTTCTAGGAACACTAAAGTTAACAATAAGAATAGAGACTCAATTATACTATATATTGTTAACTACATAAAAAAGTAACTACTGCATTCTGGAGTTGGAGGGGTTACAGAAATGGGAGGTACTGCACCAGTGATAAATTCCTCATCTTTGAGAATATAGCCCAGGACACTGTTAAAAGATGATGAACCAAGGAAAAAGACAGAGATATTACTAAAGACAGAAATATTAATTAAAGATATAATTAACCAAAGGCATTAATTAAAGCTAAAATAATAATCATGTGAGCAATCCCAGTCAGAAAGAATTATCAGATGCTTGTTTTTAATTGAAGTAGAGGAAGAGGAAAGAAAACTTTTACCTTTCATTTTATAATTCTCTATAATATTTGAATTTTTAAATGTGTACTACCTCTATAATTTTTTAAAGAAAATTTTAAATATCTGTACAAGTACACACTCTATAATTGTGGGAATGGGAAACAATCTAAATGCAGAGAGACAAATAGGAAACTGATTAAAATCATTTAAATTGATTTTATGTAATTACTGACATGGAAAGACCTCCACACTCTATTATTTGTTTTGTTTTTGTTTGTTTGTTGTTTTAGTTGCAGCATTCAAACTCTTTTTTCAGTTGCAACATGCAAACTCTTAGTTGGAGCATGTGGAATCTAGTTCCCTAACTAGGGATCGAACCCTGGCCTCCTGCATTGCAAGCACAGAGTCTTAGCCACTGGATTCCTAGGGAAGTCCCTCTATCAAGTTTTTTTATTTAAACAAATCCAAATGCTAAATAACATGTGCGTCATGACCAATTTTTAAAAAAATTCTGCGGTGTATATAAATGTATGTATGCAAAAATGCTTATTCTAAAACATGAATAATTATTTTATCCAGGTGATAAGAATGCAGGTGGATTTTTATTTTTCTCTCTTTGCTTGGCTTTTCTAAAACTTCCTAGGAGGAACATAAACTATATTGTAGCAAAAGGAAACCAATAATGTTATTTTAATATATTTTTCCCTAATTCATTCCACATTTTTCTGAACTGAAACAAAGTCACAAGATTCTATTTGTAATTCTTGGCACAACTGAATATTTTATTTGCATCAAAATCTGTTTGACATCACCTTCAAATCAAAGTGCTGAGGTACAAAGATGTCCTTCTTTGTCCACAGTGATAAAAAGACCACATTTTCACAGCTGAAAACAGATATAAAGATCATTTGCCTGGTAGCTAGTGCAGGTGTGACACCAATTTCAGAGCCAAGGAGAGGGGAATTCAAGTTATCAGAATTGACAACAAAGCACAAGCTGAGTTTGTCAGCGGTTGTTCATTGTCTCCGTGTTCATCTCAAAACACTTTGGGAAGCCAAAGATACTGCTGCTAGATTTCAAAAGCCTGAAAATCTATGACTTTTCCAGTCATAAAAAACAGTTCTGCAAGCCTTGATAAGGAAGTTTATACTGATTTCATTGCAACAGATTTAACACTGAGAAAACAAAGCCAAAAGCAATAGGTGCTAATGTTCTGGTGCAAGTTCGGATCCAAAGCATTTTCACCACTTCAAAGCAAGTAAGAGGGTCACAAAGTAAGTGGGTCACAAAGCATTTTCCCCTGGTTTGGGACATCTTAGTTCCACATCAGGCTGCCCTGTATTTCAGAATTTTTATTTTTTTCTTTTTTGGCCTTCTGGCATGTGGGATCTTAATTCCTCCACCAGGGGTTAAAACCGTGCCCCTTGCATTGGAAGGATAGAGTCCTAACCATTGAACCACCAGGAAATTCCCAACTTCAGAATTTTTAAAGTGACAAGAAGACATTTAAAAGGTAACCACAATACACTTTTACTCAATTTCACTTGTATTTTTTTTTTGTACATTGTCTACTCTTAATCAGATTTCTCTGAGAACCAGAATTCAGAAAACCAAAAACCGTCCAAAGGGCAAGGTTCAAGTAATAATTATGGTAACACTTACTGAGCCTTTCCAATGCACTAGGAACTACGTTAAGTACTGATTAACTACTTAAGTGTTGATTAAATGCTTAATCAATATTTAAGCACTTAATTTAAGCAAGTAAATCAATACTTAAGAGCTGATTAAGTCCTATACTAAGAACAGTTCTCATTTGATACTCACAGAGCCTCATGAAATAGGCAATAATATTACCCGCACATGGCAGATTGTATTTTCTAAATATGGCCAGAACTATATCTCTCATCCCAAATGCTTTTCTACAACGTGACTTTGCCAAAATTTCCATCAACAGGCTGGGCCCTCTATACCCTCACTTTAGCTTTCTTTTAATATTTAATATTTGTATTTCCTTATTCAGCTGCATGGAATCTTAGTTGCGGCATGTGAGATTCTCATTCCTCAACCAGGGATCAGACCCAGGCCTCCTGCGTTGGACGCACCGAGTCTTAGCCACTGGACCACCAAGGAAATCTCAAGGTTCTACATTGCCTGTGATGGCTCCTTACATCCCTGTGATAGTAGGACTATCTAATGTTAGACAGGAGCCTCAACTTCAGAAGAATAATTAGATGTATCACTTTAAAAGTAACGTTATTCTTGACTTGAACAAACAGCTGAAACTTTTCTTTGAAAAGTTGTAATAAGGAACAGGCAAGAGAGTTGGGCAGAAGCTGAGTGAGGCTCATTATACTAATTCTCCAGGGAACCCAGGGACCATAAATCTTAGGATAAGAGTAGATCCCTGAAGAAAACAAAGCTGCCATCCAAATCTTCCAACCCTTATGTCACTTCCACAAGGAGATGTGTTTATTCCAGGAGTAGCTCATTTACTGTCTTATAGAGCCCCATTGTCCACAGGAGAAATATCTCACAGAGACTGGCCCAACGTGAAGAATGTAATAGAAGTCTTTATCAGTCAAAATCACCCTCAATCAGTCCAAAAGGAGGATAAAGGAAGATTCCACTAAACGGTAACTGAATGCTTCCCAGGCTTTTCCCAGGATGAGCTTGCTGAACTTGGAAATTTTCAAGACATTCTGGCCTCATCAGATCCTGTGAATTGAATGATGACAAAATTAAGGAAATCATTCTCCCACCCAGGAAAACCCAAATGACCATTCAGGATACTTTGGAAAAGAACTGTTGTTCTTAAAGGATGCCATCAAATTCATGAGAGATAGGGGCCTCATACCAATGGTATAAGATCTGCACTCAGATCAAGCTCAAGATATACTCATGTGAACCAGGTTATCTTCTGAAATCCTGTGAGTAGTGTATTTTAGATAGCCTGATTGGAATCTCCCTAGAGGGCTGCCTGGTGGCTCAGACAGCAAAGAATCTGCCTGCAATGCAGGAGCTGCTGCTGCTGCTGCTAAGACACATCAGTCATGTCCGACTCCTCGAGACCCCATGGACTGTAGCCTACCAGGCTCCTCCGTCCAAGGGATTTCCCAGACAAGAGTACTGGAGTGGGTTGCCATTGCCTTCTCCACAATGCAGGAGACCTGGGTTCAATCCCTGGGTCGGGTAGATCCCCTGAAGAAGGAAATGGCAACCCACTCCAGTATTCTTGCCAGGAGAATTCCATGGACAGAAGAGCCTGGTGGGCTACAGTCCATGGGGTCCCAAAGAGTTGGACACAACTGAGCAACTAACACTTTCACTTTTCAGAGGGCAGCTAGAAACCTAACCCTGGGCCAGAAGGTAATCTCCACTATGGCCTTGCACAGATGGCAGAGCAACAGTGACTTCCCCAAACCATGCTTTTCTTGGCACTTATCTTCTATATTCGAGCACGCTGAGCACACACACACTGGGTCTCATCTGTAGCTTCAGTCCCACCATCCAGGTCAGTGCTAGGCAAGCCAATGTTTGTCCAGGCAGAACCATTAAGTTACTCACATTGAGGAAATTTGTCTGTCCTTCCTTGTGCTCTGTGTAGCTGTCCCCTTGAAAAACCCAAAGCTCTGGAGAGCATCAAGTCTGCCTGAAACTCTTAATGATTTTCCTTAGAAGGAGAAGATCTCACCCTCCTTCTAAGTACTAGAACTATAGAGAGGCAGGACAAACCTCCAGGGCACCCACAAAGACTTTCCTACCAGGTACTGCATAAATGACCCTTAAAACAATGAATAGTCTGGGTGAATAGTGCAGTCATGCCTAGGCTCTCAGGGTGCCAGGCAAGTCTCCCAGTTCACTCACCAAGTCTGAAGGATAAAAGGAGAAATACCTGAACTCATGAAGTGGACCCCTTCCCTTTGTATCTGGAAGACTGTCCCACCCAGCTGTTGACCTCCCATTTGAAGTAGGGAAAAAATAAAAAGTTTATTAGCCATCCTGTCTGTGAGACATATCCTTGGGCTAATCACAGTGTCTTTTCATGATTTATCTGTGCTAACTTCATGATTCAGTATGAGCCCAGAGCTTTCTCCTTCCGCCCCCAGCCAATTCTTCTTCACCTTAGTCTCTATTCCTATTTGTTTCCCAATATGTTCCATCAGGACTTTGCCTAAATGATACTCATTCTATTAGCTCCTGATGATGTGTCTGGATATCATATTCATATTGGATCCTGCTTCTCTTCTAAAATGAGTTGGGTAAGTTTCTCAACCACCTGGACTCACCTATGAACTGCATGATTGGGCCACAAAGAGTTATTTCTCAAATTGCTGAGAAGATAAATGATATTGAGCCTAGAAATAACCCCTTGTGAAGAGCCCTTAGTTATATTCTCTGAGGCTGATCAACTGTTTTGTGCTCTTTAATACCTGTAAACAAATGTTAGATACAATAGTAGCTTTGGAATAACTTTGACTAGTGTAGCCTGTGCTGAAGAGAAGGCAAAACCATAAGAAAGGTAAAGTTTATATAGTTGACCATTTCATCCTCTCTACTAATATCCCCTAGCATTTCCTTCACCCCAGGTACCTAAACTGGGTCCCAATCTTATTCTCCAGTGACTGAAAAATAATTGTTGTTACAGTTCTGTCTGATAATTAAGTGAGTAGTTGATAATGCTTAAGGAAGGAAACTTGTAGGGAGGCGGACTTTTTTTTTTTTTCTGGCAAAGGACCCCCGAGCGCCCCCGCTCCGGGGCCGTGGAGGCGGCAGCAGCGCCCCCCGGAAGCGGAGTCGGGCAAGGCGGGCGGCTCGAGCCCACCACCAGCCGCCTCCCATGGTTCGCACTACGGCCGCCGAGCCCCGCCCCCTAGGGAGGCGGACTTTTAAAAAGAGCTGTTTTTTAGGTTTGGGGTTTTGCTTTTGTTTTGTTTTCTGCTGGAAGCATTCTAGCAGACCCAAACAGACCTCTATTTACTAGCTCAAACTCCAGACTATCTCAAAGATGGAGAGTTACTCCTTAGAGAATGTTTGTGGGGAGACATCTCCACCTTCTCATGAGGAAAAGCAAACCCTCTTCAGATGGGCCAGTTGGCACATGACAGCAAGATTTCTGTCTTCTGTGAAGTACCACGTAAGTGACACATCCTCAATCTATTGTGTGTCAAAAACCACCAAATCCATCCCACAGATATTTGCGGTATTGTTCACTCATTCAATACATGCTATTAAAGCTGATTGTTTCAAGAAACTTGTTCTAAGGGCTATATAAAATACAAAGATGAAAAACAACTATAAAACACAATAAAAGTTGTGATATATAATAAAATTATGAGGGATACAGAGACTCATGCATTCAAAAGAGAAGATTTTATGGAAATGATAGCACTCATTAAGGAGAGACTTAAAGGATAAATAGGATTTGAAAAGCTGATGGTTCCAAGCTGAAATGCCATGTGCTGAAACCTATGTATATAAAACAGCTAAAATTTTTTTTAAAAACAAAGGGTCTATTGTATCTTGAGCCCATGGGAATATGTAATCGGGAGACTATGGATCTATCACATTAGGACAAATCCAATGTCCACATTAGGATAAATACCAAATTCCCATTAACAAATTTTTTTCCACTAACAAATTTTTATTTGTGCATACATTACTTGGATTATTCTCTTTTTGATTGGTAAGCATTGTGCTTTTCTCTCATAGATTTCCTCTTCTCTCTTTATTAATCCAAAAACTAGTGAAAGGCATCACATTTTCAGGTAATACTGAAATAGCAATAGAGTGTTTATGAATAATCAGTTTACCCAGGAGTATGGATCTGTACAGTGAATGACTAAATTAAGTAAAATGGCTTAACTTAGCCATTTTGCTATTTTTTCCAGCCTCAAATATTTGTCAGCCTCAAATAGGGACTACTTATGAATGAAGACCCAATATTAGAATAAAGATAAAAATGAAAGGTAGTGAAAGGTAATGAAAGTCAGAGGCAAAGGAATTGTTGAGGAACAGAAATAAAATTTCAGTTAACAAAAACAAGCAAGAATAACTTTTGGTTTAGGATGTTTACTTAGCATCCCTGTCAACACCACTCGTTACCATGTAGAAACACCAGGGGCAATAAAAGAGACAGGTAGCCTCAAAGAGGCTTGGTAAAAAAAAAAAGAAAGAAAGAAAGAACAAAAAAAGGACTTCTACAACTCTAAATGGTACATTCAGCACTTTTTCCTATACATTCCAAATGTCCTCAGATCCAGAACATCATGATTCCTGATGCTGCACACCACTGATTGGGCATTCCCAGCAAAGGTCAGAGGAGCCATGGGGAACCACACCACTGTCACCGAGTTCATCCTGCTGGGGCTCTCAGAGGCCTGTGAGCTGCAGATGCTCCTCTTCCTGGGGCTCCTCCTGACCTACCTGCTCACTCTACTAGGGAACCTCCTCATCGTGGTCCTCACCCTCATGGACAGGCGCCTCCACACCCCCATGTACTACTTCCTCCACAACTTTGCTGTCCTAGAGATCTGGTTCACCTCAGTCATCTTCCCCAAGATGCTGACCAACATCCTGACTGGAAACAGGACCATCTCCCTAGCCAGTTGCTTTCTCCAGCTTTTCCTCTATTTCTTCCTGGGTACCACAGAGTTCTTCCTACTGGCAGTGATGTCCTTTGACAGGTATGTGGCCATATGTAATCCTTTGCATTATGTCACCATCATGAGCAAAAGAGTCTGTGTCCAGTTAGCTCTTTTTTCATGGATCATGGGATTCCTTCTTATAGCCATTCCATGTTCCATCATATTTCAGCAGCCCTTCTGTGGTCCCAATATCATTGATCATTTCTTCTGTGACAGCTTTCCACTCCTGGAACTCGTATGTGCAGACACAAGTCTGATTGAGCTTCTAGGTTTCATCCTGGCCAACGTCAGCCTCCTGGGCACTCTGTCCGTGACGGCTACCTGCTATGGCCACATCCTCCACACCATCCTGCGCCTCCCTGCAGCCAAGGAGAGGTGGAAAGCCTTCTCAACCTGTTCCTCCCACATCACTGTTGTCTCTCTCTTCTATGGCAGCTGCATCTTCATGTATGTCCGGTCAGGCAAGAGCAGCCAGGGGGAGGACAGGAACAAGGTGGTGGCCTTGCTCAACACTGTGGTGACCCCAGTGCTCAATCCCTTCATCTACACCCTCAGGAACAAACAGGTGAAGCAGGTGTTTAGGGAGCAGGTGAACAAGCTCTTCTAATAAACCTGTGGATCCAAGAGGCTGCACATAAGATCCCCAGTCAAGCTAAGGGAGCATCAGGCCTCTGCAACAGATGGAGGCTTTCTCATCCACAAAAAGCTTGATGACATGTTTCTGGGGCGCCAGTCACTGTGCAACTCAGCAGCAATTCATAAGCTCTGTGGCCTCTCAAGGCATTTTTAGTAATTATCAGATCTGAATATTTCTCTTCATTCCATCAACGTCTGCTTGGCTTCCCAGCAGAATATAGCTCTCTGATAGCAGGTACTAGCTCTTTAGAGAAGGGCACAACAACCCACTCCTATATTCTTTCCTGGAGAATCCCATTACAGAGGAGTCTGGTAGGCTATAATCCACAGGGTCACAAAGAGTCGGACATGACTGAAGCAGCTTAGCAGGCACGCATGCATGCACTAGCTCTGTAATTCACCATAAGCCTCTAACACCAATCTGTAGTCATAGGTAATATCCATACTCAGAAAGTACTTTCAGGCATATTGCTTTGTGTCTGTTTATCTAACAACTTTGAGGAGAAGAGACCAGTCCTCATTTAGCACTGTTCTCATTTCACACTTACATTCTTGCCACAGATACATATCAGTAAAAATTCAAAAAAAAAAAAGGCTAGCTGCTTATTATCTTGCACATAACCTACTTATGCTTTGTTTAGTATAAAAATTCATAGAAATTCTTCATTCCTATTTAGAAAGACTCTTCCTCTTTCCGGTTGTTTACTTCCCTGAGCCCCAGTTTTCTCATTTGTAAAATGGGGATGACAATGGCCATTCCAAAGGATTATGATAAAAGTCAAATGAGATACTCTATGCAAGAAACTTAAATAGTGACAGGAACCTAATAAGTCTCACTAAATGTTAGTTTTTTTCCATCTATCTCTCATCTTACCTTTCCTCTCTTCCTTTTGAATTTCACACCAGTTGCTAACAAAAGCTTTTCTGTTTGAAATACTATAAATTTTATATTCTGAATGTCATATTAATCTTATTCAAAGCTAAATACAGTATTTAACCTATGAAACTTGTTACTAACATGTTCAATATTTTAATGAAATTTAAGTCATTGGTAAATCAAATATTAATTAAATAATGGAATTCACATGTTAATTTATTCTGAAATAATTATTATATGAATACTATATTCAAGGAAATGCACATTTCATTGATAATACTTAATTTATCCTTTGAATAGAAGTTGAAATCTAATAATGAAGATATACATAAATAACTATAATTTAGGGTATAAAATGATCTATGTAAGAAAATACCATGGGTAGCTCTTCAGCAACAAATAGGAAAACCAGGAGGAAATGGATGAATCCCTAAAGAAAGAGAATTTTTAAAAATCTAAACAGAAATAGAAAATTTAACTGGCCCAATTACAATGGAAAGATTTTTAAAAAGGGGTTATATAGCCACTATAAGCTAAAAAACTATGTTCTCAACAACAAAAACAAACAATCCTTCTACAAATGGCTAACAAGTACATGAAAAGATGTGTAGCATCACTAATGATTACAGAAACGCAAATTAAAATCACAATGAAATATTACTTTATATCCATTAAGATGAATAGTATTTAAAACATTTTTATGAACAGATTATACCAACTATTGTCAAGAATGTGGATAAATTAGAACTCTCATGCATTGCTGATGAGAGTGCAAAATGATGCAGCCACTGTGGAAAACAATATGGCAGTTCCTAAATAAAGTAAATGTAGATTTATCATATCATCCAGCAATCTCACTTCTAGACATAAACCCAAAAAAACTGAAAGGGCTTGAACAGATATTTTATATCCATGTTCATAGTAACATTATTCACAATAGCCAAAAAGGTAGAAACAACTCAAATGTCCACAGACTGAATGAGTGGATAAACAAAATGTGGTATGTACATACAATGAAATATTATTCATCCTTAAAAGAAATGGAACTCTGATAAATAAAACTCTACAACATGAAGGAAACTTGAATACATTATACTCAGTGAAATAAACAAGACATAAAAGGAAAAATATAGTAGGATTCCATTAATATGAGGTATCACTTCAGTTCAGTCGCTCAGTCGTGTCCAACTTTGCAAACCCATGAACCGCAGCACGCCAGGCCTCCCTGTCCGTCAGCAACTCCCGGAGTCCACCCAAACTCATGTCCATTGAGTCGGTGATGCCATCCAACCATCTCATTCTCTGTCGCCCCCTTCTCCTCCTGCTCCTCAATCTTTCCCAGCATCAGGGTCTTTTCAAATGAGTCAGCTCTTCACATCAGGTGGCCAAAGTATTGGAGTTTCAGCTTCAGCATCAGTCCTTCCCATGAATATTCAGGACTGATTTCCTTTAGGATGGACTGGTTGGATCTCCTTGCAGTCCAAGGGACTCTCTAGAGTCTTCTCCAACACCACAGTTCAAAAGTACCAATTCTTTGGCACTCAGCTTTCTTTATAGTCCAACTCTCACATCCATATATGACCACTGGAAAAACCATAGCCTTGACTAGACGGACCTTTGTTGGCAAAGTAATGTCTCTGCTTTTTAATATGCTAGCTAGGTTGGTCATAACTTTCCTTCCAAGGAGTAAGTGGCTTTTAATTTCATGGCTGCAATCACCATCTGCAGTGATTTTGGAGCCCAGAAAAATAAAGTCAGCCACTGTTTCCCCATCTATTTCCCATGAAGTGATGGGACCAGATGCCATGATCTTCGTTTTCTGAATGTTGAGCTTTAAGTCAACTTTTTCACTCTCCTCTTTCACTTTCATCAAGAGGCTCTTTAGTTCTTTTTACCTTTCTGCCATAAGGGTGGTGTCATCTGCATATCTGAGGTTATTGATATTTCTCCCGGCAATCTTGATTCCAGCTTGTGCTTCCTCCAGTCCAGCGTTTCTCATGATGTACTCTGCATAGAAATTAAATAAACAGGGTGACAATATACAGCCTTGACGTACTCCTTTTCCTATTTGGAACCAGTCTGTTGTTCCATGTCCAGTTCTAACTGTTACTTCCTGACCTGCATACAAGTTTCTCAAGAGGCAGGTCAGGTGGTCTGGTATTCCCACCTCTTTCATAATTTTCCACAGTTTATTATACAGTGATCAAAATCATAGAGATAGAATGTAGAATGGTGGTTACCAGGAAGTGTGGGTAGGAATAGAGAGTCACTATTTAATGGATATGGAATTTCAGTTTGGGATGATGAAAAAGTTCTGGAGATGCATAATGGTGATGATTTCACAACAATGTGAATGTACTTGATGCCAACAAACAGTACACTTTAAAGTGGTTAAAATGATAAATCTGGGGCATGCAAGAGCAAGCACGCAGTGGGATGGCCCCGGATGGTCAGTGAGTTTCGCATGAGCGGACAGGCGAGCGGGTGGTATGAGGGTTGGCTCCTGGTCACCATCAGGGTGGGCTCCTGCAGTCCCTGGGGAGGGGGCTCCTGCCAGAGATCAAGTCCTGAGCCTTTGGAGTGGGAGCATTGACTCCAAGGGCTTCTAGGAGTCCCAGAAGAAGAAGAGAACTAACCCTAGGGAGTATCAAATAATGAGAACTCACACAAAGGAAACCACTTCAATAATTACTTTAAATGTAAATGGATTAAATGTTCCAACCAAAAGACACAGACTGTCTGAATGGATACAAAAACAAGACCCATATATATGTTGTCTACAAGAAACCCACTTCAGACCTAAAGATACATATAGACTGAAAGTGAGAGGATGGAAAAATATATTCCATGCAAATGGGAAGCAAAAGAAAGCTGGAGTAGCAATGAGACAAAATAGACCTTAAAATAAAGAAGATTACAAGAGACAATGAAGGACACTACATAACAATCAAGGGATCAGTCCAAGAGGAAAACATAACAATTGTAAATATCTATGCACCTAACATAGGAGCACCTCAACACAGAAGACAAACACTAACAGACATAAAAGGAGAAATTGACAATAACACAATAATAGTAGGAGACTTTAACACCCCACTCATACCAATGGACAAATCATCAAGACAGAAAATTAATAAGGAAACACAAGTCTTAAATGATACATTAGATAAGATGGATTTCATTGATATCTTCAGGACATTCCATCCAAATGCAAAAGAATACACCTTCTTCTCAAATGCACGTGAAACATTCTCCAGGATAGACCATATCTTGGGTGACAAATCAAACCTCAGTAAATTTAAGAATATTGAAATCGTATCAAGCATCTTCTCTGACCACAATGCTATGAGATTAGATATCAATTACAAGAAAAAAACTGTAAGAAACACAAACACATGAAGATTAAACAACACATTTCTAAATAACCAACAGGTTACTGAAGAAATCAAAAGGGAAATCAAAAAATTTCTAGAAATAAATGATAATGAAAACATGACAACTCAAAACCTATGGGATTCAGCAAAAGCAGTTCTAAGAGGGAAGTTTATAGCAATACAATCCTACCTCAAGAAACAAGAGAAACATCAAATAGACAACTTAATTTTATACCTAAAACCTAAAACAACTGGAAAAAGAAGAACCAAAAAAACCCACCAAAATTAGTAGAAGGAAAGAAATCATAAATATCCAAGCAGAAATAAATGAAAAAGAAAGTGAAAGAAACAATAGTAAAGATTAATAAAACTAAAAGCTGGTTCTTTGAGAAAATAAACAAAATTGACAAGCCTCTAGCCAGACTCATCAAGAAAAAAAGACAGAAGGGTCAAATCAACAAAATTAGAAATGAAAAAGGAGATGTTACAACAATGAAGAAATACAAAGGATTAAAAGAGACTATTATGAACAACCATATGGCAAGAAAATGGATAACCTGGACAGATTCTCAGGAAAGTTCCAATATTCTAAGACTGAACCAGGAAGAAATAGAAATTATGAACCACCCAATTACAAGCACTGAAGTGGAAGCTGTGATCAAAAATCTCCCAAAAAACAAAAGCCCAGGACCAGACGGCTTCACAGGAGAATTCTATCAAACATTTGAAGAAGAGCTAATGACTATCCTTCTAAAACTCTTTCCAAAAATTGCAGAGGAAGGAACACTTCCAAACTCACTCTACGAGGCCACATCACCCTGATACCAAAGCCAGACAAAGACAACACAAAAAAAGAAAACTACAGGCCAATAGCACGGATGACACAGATGCAAAAATCCTCAACAAAATTTTAGCAAACAGAACTCACCAACACATCAAAAAGCTCATACACAATGATCAAGTTGAGTTTATTCCAGGGATGCAAGGATTCTTCAATATATGCAAATCAATCAATGTGATACACCATATTAACAAATTGAAAGATAAAAACCATATGATAATCTCAATAGATTAAGAAAAAGCCTTTGACAAAAGTCAGCACCCATTTATGATTAAAAGTCTTCAAAAAATGGGCAAAGAAGTAACCTACGTCAACATAGTATAGGCCAGACACGATAAGCCTACAGCAAACATTCTCAATGGCAAAAAACTGAAAGCATTCCCCCTAGGATCAGGAACAAGATAAGGGTGTCCACTTTTGCCACTATTATGCAACATAGTTCTGGAAGTCCTAGCTACAGCAATCAGAGAAGAAAAAGAAATTAAAAAAATCCAGATTAGAAAAGAAGAAGTAAAGCTCTCACTGTTTGTGGATGACATGATACTGTACATAGAAAACTCTAAAGATAGTGTCAGAAAATTACTAAAGCTAATCAGTGAATTTAGCAAAGTTGCAGGATACAAAATTAATACACAGAAATCACTTTCATTTCTATATACTAACAATGAAAAATCAGAAAGAAAAATTAAGGAATCAGTCCCATTCACCATTGCAACAAAAAGAATTAAATATCTAGGAATAAACTTACCTAAGGAGACAAAAGAAGTGTACACAGAAAATTATAAGACACTGATGAAAGAAATCAAAGACAATATAAACGGATAGAGAGATATTCCATGTTCCTGGGTAGGAAGAATCAGTATTGTGAAAATGACTATACTGCCAAACACAATCTACAGATTCAATGCGATCCCTATCAAATTACCAATGGCATTTTTCACAGAACTAGAACAAAAAATTTCACAATTCATACGGAAACACAAAAGACCCCAAGTAGCCAAAGCAGTCTTGAAAAAGAAGAATGGAGCTGGAGGAATCATCCTTCCTGACTTCAGGTTATACTACAAAGCTACAGTCATCAAGACAGTATGGTACTGGCACAAAAACAGAAATATAGACCAATGGAACAAGATAGAAAGCCCAGAAATAAACTCATGCACCTATGGGTACCTTATTTTTGACAAAGGAGGCAAGAATATACAATGGGGCAAAGACAGCCTCTTCAATAAATGGTGCTGGAAAAACTGGATGGCTATGTGCAAAAGGATGAAATTAGAACACTTCCTAACACCATACACAAAGATAAACTCAAAATGGATTAAAGACCTAAATGTAAGACCAGAAACTATAAAACTCTTAGAGGAAAGTATAGGCAGAACACTCGATGACATACATCAAAGCAAGATCCTCTATGACCCACCTCCTAGAGTAATGGAAATAAAAACAAAAGTAAACAAGTGGGACCTGATTAAACTTAAAAGCTTTTACACAGCAAAGGAAACTATAAGCAAGGTGAAAAGACAACCCTCAGAATGAGAGAAAATAATACCAAATGAAACAACTGACAAAGTACTAATTTCCAAAATATACAAGCAGCTCATACAACTCAATACCAGAAAAACAAACAAACCAGTCAAAAAGTGGGGAAAAGACCTAAACAGACATCTCTCCAAAGAAGACATACAAATGGCTAACAAACACATGAAAAGATGCCCAACATCGCTCATTATTAGAGAAATGCAAATCAAAACTACAGTGAGATATACTTCACACCAGTCATAATGGCCATCATCAAAAAGTCTACAAATAATAAATGCTGGAGAGGGTGAGGAGAAAACGGAATGCTCTTGCACTATTGGTGGGAATGTAAATTGATAAAGCCACTATGGAAGACAATATGGAGATTCCTTTAAAAACTAGGGGAAAAAAAACACCATATGACCCAGCAATCCCACTCCTAGGCATATACCCTGAGGAAACCAAAATTGAAAGAGACACACGTATCCCATTGTTCACTGCACCCCTATTTACAATAGCTAGAACATGGAAGCAACCTAGATGTCCATCGACAGATGAATAGATTGAAAAGTTGTGGTACATATACACAATGGAATATTACTCAGCCATAAAAAAGAAACTCATTTGTGTCAGTTCTAATAGGTGGACGAACCTAGAACCTATTGTACCAAATGAAGTCATAAAGAGAAAGACAAATATCGTATTCTAATGCATATATACAGAATCCAAAACCATGATACTGAAGAATTTATTTATAGGGCAACAATGGAGAAACTGGGATTTTGGAGAAATTGGGATTCATTCCAATCCCAAAGAAAGGCAATGCCAAAGAACACTCAAACTACCACACAACTGCACTCATCTCACATGCTAGTAAAGTAATGCTTAAAATTCTCCAAGCCAGGCTTCAGCAATACGCGAACCGTGAACTTCCAGATGTTCAAGCTGGTTTTTGAAAAGGCAGAGGAACCAGAGATCAAATTGCCAACATCTGCTAGATCATCGAAAAAGCAAGAGAGTTCCAGAAAAACATCTATTTCTGCTTTATTGACTATGCCAAAGCCTTTGACTGTGTGGATCACAAGAAACTGTGGAAAATTCTGAAAGAGATGGGAATACCAGACCACCTGACCTGCCTCTTGAGAAACCTGTATGCAGGTCAGGAAGCAACAGTTAGAACTGGACATGGAACAACAGACTGTTTCCAAATAGGAAAAGGAGTACGTCAAGGATGCATATTGTCACTCTGCTTATTTAAGTTATATTCAGAGTACATCATGAGAAACGCTGGACTGGAGGAAGCACAAGCTGGAATCAAGACTGCTGGGAGAAATATCAATAACCTCAGATACGCAGATGACACCACCCTTATGGCAGAAAGTGAAGAACTAAAGAGCCTCTTGATGAAAGTGAAAGAAGAGAGTGAAAAAGTTGACTTAAAGCTCAACATTCAGAAAACAAAGATCATGGCATCTGGTCCCATCACTTCATGGGAAATAGATGGGGAAACAGTGGCTGACTTTATTTTTCTGGGCTCCAAAATCACTGCAGATGGTGATTGCAGCCATGAAATTAAAAGCCACTTACTCCTTGGAAGGAAAGTTATGACCAACCTAGCTAGCATATTAAAAAGCAGAAACATTACTAAATGTCCATCTAGTCAAGGCCATGGTTTTTCCAGTAGTCATGTATGGATGTGAGAGTTGGACTATAAAGAAAGCTGAGTGCCAAAGAATTGGTACTTTTGAACTGTGGTGTTGGAGAAGACTCTTGAGAGTCCCTTGGACTGCAAGGAGATCCAACCAGTCCATCCTAAAGGATATCAGTCCTGGGTGTTCATTGGAAGGACTGATGCTGAAGCTGAAACTCCAGTACTTTGGCCACCTCATGTGAAGAGTTGACTCATTGGAAAAGACCCTGATGCTGGGAATGATTGAGGGTAGGAGGAGAAGGGGATGACAGAGGATGAGATGGTTGGATGGCATCACCGACTCAACAGACATGAGTTTGGGTGGACTCTGGGATTTGGTGATGGACAGGGAGGCCTGATGTGCTGCAGTTCATGGCATCGCAAAGAGTCGGACATGACTGAACAACTGAACTGAACTGAATGGAGAAACAGACATAGAGAATAGATTTATGGACATGGGGAGAGGGGAGGAGAGGGCGAGATGTATGGAAAGAGTAACATGGAAACTTACATTACTGTATGTAAAATAGATAGCCAATGGGAATTTTCTGTATGGCTCAGGAAACTCAACCAGGGTCTCTGTATCACCCTAGAGTGGTGGGATGGGGACGGATATGGGAGGGAGTTTCAAAACGGAGGGAATATATGTATACCTATGGCTGATTCATGTTGAGGTTTGACAGAAAACAGCAAAATTCTGTAAAGCAATTATCCTTCAATAAAAAAAACAAAATTTTTTAAAAATGATAAATTTTCTATTATTATGCATTTTACCACAATAAGAAAAGTACTTATTGCTCCAGATCAAAAGCAAAACTACATTACCTTTGACTCTTTCTCTTTCATTTCCCAAAGTCAATACATTAGCAAATTCTGTGGATTATACATTCAAAATAGGTATCAAATTTATCACTTCCTACCACCATACTAACATCTTTGTCCATATCACGTTCCCCTTCCTCTAGGATATCTATCCACTACATGCCAACTCAATCCCATCCCATATCCCTGGTGGAGGACAAAGTTAGCAAACACAGTTAAAGGGAAGGTCTACTTGCATAGTAAACAGAGAGGATGCCAAAGCCACACACCCTTTCTCTCTAAAGTTCTCCTGCCTGAAATAGGCTTTATGTGAAGAAATGAATACATTTTCACTTTAAGTGACATTCAAAATTTAACAATTATATGGGTTCAGACAATTTAATAATTCCATTCTTTGAACAAATGGTAAATGAAGGACTTCTAAAATTATATGTATGCCCAGAAAATTTGCATAGCTGTCCTGAATTCTATCCAAGGTCAAGGAAGAAATAACTACATGAACAGGTTTAAATGGGCATTCAAGAAGGAGGTAGAGGGAAGAATGTAAATTACAAATAAAAGATTATTTTCTATAATAAACAAACAACCCAAGAGATAAATGAGATAAGTATATACATAGACACCTGACAGAAAAGTAAACCCAAAGGGCCCATATACAAGTGAAAAGATGTTCAACTTACTAACTGTCGCTGTTGTTTAGTCAGCAACTTGTGTCCAACCCTTTGGTGACCCCCAGGGAATGGAGCCTGCCAAACTCCTCTTGTCCATGGGATTTCCCAGGCAAGAACACTTAAGTATGTTGCCATTTCTTTCTGCAGGGGATCTTCCTAACTCAGGGATCCAACTCGTGTCTCTGCATTGCCAGGATGCTGCTTTACCATTGAACCACCAAGGAAAAGTGAAGCCACTCAGTCGTGTCTGACTCTCTGAGACCCCATGGACCGTAGCCCACCAGGCTCCACTGGCCATGGAATTTTCTAGGCAAGAGTACTGGAGTGTGTTGCCATTTCCTTCTCCAGGGGATCTTCCCGATTATACTGTTGGTCAGGATAACTCAAATTAAAATGAGTTTTATTTTATTTTTTAAATAAAATAAGTTTTATTTTAAAGAAATTCAAACCTTTGATTTACAGAATTTTAGACATCTAATCCAATCCCAAAGAAGTGCAATGTCAAAAAATGTTCAAACAACGGCATACTATACTCATTTCATATGCTAGCAAGGTAATGCGCAAATCCTACAAGCTAGGCTTCAACAGTACGTGAACCAGGAACTTCCAGATGTACAAGCTGGATTTAGAAAAGGCAGGAGAACCAGAGACCAAATTGCCAACATACGTAATCATATGAAAAAGCAAGAAAAAGATCATAGAAAAAGCAAGAGAATTACAGGAAAACATCTGCTTCATTACGCTAAAGACTGTTGGATCACAACACACTGCAGAAAATTCTTAAAGAGATGGGAATACTGGCCCACCTTACCTGCTTCCTGTGAAATCTGAATGGAGGGCAAAAAAAAAAAAAAAACAGTTGCAACTGAATACAGAGCAATGGACTGCCTCAAAATTGGGAAAGGAGTATATCAAGGCTGTATATTGTCACCCTGCTTATTTAACTTCTATGCAGAGTACATCATGCGAAATGCTGGTCTGAATAAAGCACAAGCTGGAATCAAGATTGCCAGGAGAAATATCAGTAACCTCAGACATGCAGATGACACCACCCTAAAGGCAGAAAATGAAGAACTAAAGAGCCGCTTGATGAAGTTGAAAAATGAGAGTGAAAAAGCTGGCTTAAAACTCAACATTTAAAAAATGAGATCTGGTCTCATCACTTCATGGCAAATACATCGGGGGGAAAATGAAAACAATGACAGACTTTATTTTCTTGGGCTCCAAAATCACTGCAGATAGTGACTGCAACCATGAGATTATAAGACACTTTCTCCTTGGAAGAAAGGCTATGACAAATCTGCTGCTGCTGCTGCTAAGTCGCTTCAGTCGTGTCCAACTCAGTTCGACCACATAGACGGCAGCCCACCAGGCTCCCCTGTCCCTGGGATTCTCCAGGCAAGAATACTGGAGTGGGTTGAGCATATTAAAAAGCAGAGACATCACTTTGTGCACAAAAGTACATATATTCACAGCTATGGTTTTTCCAGTAGTCAAGTACAGATGTGAGATCTGGACCATGAAGAAGACTGAGTGCAGAAGAATTGATGCTTTTGAACCATGGTCCTGGAGAAGACTTTTGAGAGTCCTTGGACAGCAAGGAGATCAAGCCAGCCAATCCTAAAGGAAATAAACCTTGAATATTCATTGGAAGGACTGATGCTGAAACTGAAGCTCCAATACTTTGGCCACCTGATGCAAAGAGCCAACTCACTGGAAATGACCTGATGCTAGGAAAGATTGAGGACATGGGGAGAAGTGGAGGACACAGGATGAGATCGTTGGATGGCATCATCGATTCAATGGATATGAGTTTGAGCAAACTCCAGGACAGGGAACCCTGGCATGCTGCAGTCCATGGGGTCACAAGAGTTGGACATCTCTGAGTGACTGAAAAACAACTTTATGTAACTTCATCAGGAATATCTCCTCATACTTCAGTCTGGTTCAGGATCTCCGATATGGTCTTCTTCAGACATTAGTCTCAATAGTGTCTTATTATTTAATGGCTGTCTTCCCCACAAGACATTGCCTATATCTGGCATCTAGAGTCATACTTACCACACAAAAAGCACACCACAAAACTTATTGAATGTTTTAATAACTATGTTTCTTTGTTAGTTAAAATTCATAAGAGGTTTCTCAGCTTCTCAGTCAAAATAAAGCAAATTTTAATTCCAAAGTTGAAGAAAGTAAGAGGTTAAGGACTTTCTTAGGTCTTATTACCACTGATGATAATGAATCTCCAGGGAAGCATAGCTCCAACCAGTAAAAGAATAACATGAATCTCTAGATTGGTTAAGTTTGAGCTCTGCACCTTCTGTATCTCTGAGTTTCCATGGAGACCAAACAGAACCCCAAGCAGTCCAAGCCTGATGCCAGCTCCACAAAGGCAGAGTCTGCCATTACTATTTCACCCAGAACCCTATATGGAAACCATACTCCTGGAAGGGCCAGAAATCTCTTACGCCCAACTAAAAAGGAGTTACATTAATCAGCATCTATTGATGTCTGTCTCTGCCTTACTATGTGAGGAATGGAAGAATCATTAAATAGGTTTTCATGTCCATTTCCCCAGGAAATTGGTCCAGTGGTAACACAGTGATGGATCAGGAGCAATAGAAGCTTCCTGAGAAACTGGTGAAGTTCTGGGGAATATCCAGAGATTGTTACTTTCTGAGGACAACTGAGAATATGTAGATAGTGAGAGTCAGAGAATATTTCTTAAGAGAGATTGGTTGTTGGAAAATATGAATATTTGCAGACACTGTGTACAAGAGAACAGGACCTGTCTGTGTCCATGACCTGCAGACCATATTACAGCTCTGGCGCGTCCTTCACTGCGCATCTCAGGTGAGCCCCCAAGAAGTGTACTCCTCGGGCAACCTTGCAGAGTCAGAAGGTTCCTGTGAAAATCAGGAATCTCCCCTCATCAGAACTGCCTTGAAGACAAATGAGCATCTCACCTAGTATCTACTGAGGTAATCTACGTGGTGCGATTTTTGGTGTGGGGAAGGGGAACCTGATTCCTCTGGATGCTCTGGCTGGAAGCCTGTCATCTGTTTCCAGGTGTCCACTGGCGGGCTGTGGCACAGCTCACTTCTTTGACTTTTTGTATCGTTCTCAGTATCCTGACTCAGGAACAGCCGATGGCTCACAGAATCATTAAGACTTTTTTTTCACACTCTTCATGGGCAGCCATTTATTTCCCATTTGTCTCAAACTGTTCTACCCAACTCTTAGTCCAAATGGGCTCGTTGTGCTGGTTTCTTTTATAACTTTGAATTTAAATTATTTTACAATGAATAATAACATAATAAAGAGACAGAACAAAAAACACCCAGCATCCTCCCATCCTATTGGGGCAATTATGCTCATTTTCCTGTGTTCTCATCCAATTCTTCTCCATATAAATACATATTTTACACAGCTATACTGGCAATGGCACCCCACTCCAGTACTTGTGCCTGGAAAATCCCATGGACAGAGAAGCCTGGTAGGCTGCAGTCCATGAGGTCGCAAAGAGTCGGACAAGACTGAGCGACTTCACTTTGACTTTTCACTTTCATGCATTGGAGAAGGAAATGGCAACCCACTCCAGTGTTCTTGCCTGCAGAATCCCAGGGACGGGGGAGCCTGGTGGGCTGCTGTCTATGGGGTCGCACAGAGTCGGACACGACGGAAGCGACTTAGCACCAGCACCAGCATACTGCACTGCATTACCATTTCTCTGAGGCAGGCATATCACATTAGTTCCTGCTCCTGTCTCACACAGAGTCAGCTTTTCTCCACAGAAGCTTGCCTTTACCTGTCATTTCTATAAACAACAACCGATGGCGAGAATGCCTACTTCTTTATCCAGAACCAGAGAGACACTGTTGAACAATGTAAAAACCAGAAAAAAAAATCTTTTAGAAAAGACCAGGAAAACAAAGACATATTCTCTAAAACTGAAATTGAACCAAAAAATTCTAAATATGAGCATTTATCATTATTGTTAATATTACTTAGTAATTTATCCCAAAGAAATAAGCATCATCCCTAATCTACGAATGCATGTTCTCTCCTCTGATACAACAATTTCATAGCACATGAATCCCTCAAACAATATCAGCCAATAATATCTAAGAAAGGATTTGTAATAGCATAACAATAATTTGTTGTACTGATAATGTGGGAAGCAAGGATGTTGAAAATAATACTCTGTGTGCTCGTTGACCATTCAAATCCATACACTGGAAAAAATAGAAAAGTACAATAGAAATAAATGAATATATTAATAGCAGTTGTCTCTGTAGGACTATAGGTGATTCTTTCCATTTTCTGTATATCTTAAAGTGTCCACGATGACCTGATAATATTTTTATAATTTAAAACTTTTCGTTTAAATACACATTGCCCGAAATCCAGTATGTTTTCTCCAATTTTATTTTTACTTATCCTTAAATATCCTGCAAGAATATCAGCCCAGAAAGGGAGAAATAAAAATAGCTAGCATTGTGTGACTGCATGGTCCATGGTCAATCTTGTGTTAGGTGTTGAGTATACATTACTAATTTAAATTCTGGAGAACTTTTCTCTTGTGAACTGTGACATATTCATATTCCCATTGATGAAGCAGAGTTTTGTGAGGTTAGAGAACTGGCCCCAGACAGATTAGTAAATGTTGAAGCTCAGGTGCACACACAGAGTCTCTAAATGAAATATCTGTGTAACAAGTTCTAGAGTAAATTTTCCATCAGTGTTTTTGATAAAGGTCTGTGATCAATGGATACAGGATTTGCAGAGAAAATATTTTACTTTATTAGAGAGACCACTTAAAACATTTGGACAAATATAGGAAAAGACATCATCTGATTAAGAAGAAATAAAGGGACACACACTTCCTAACATAAATAAGAAAAACAGAAAAAGAATTGATAAAGGCAAAACTTTCCCCAAAGAATACCAGACAACTGAATCAAAATATGTGACTTGATGCTAACTGAGTGTGAGGGACATGGACAACCAGCGTGATGAGGGAGGAAAAGGGACCTGCAGGTTGAAGAAATAAAGGATTCCTTCAGCTCAAAATCCCTCTTTCCTTTCAGTTCCAAGTGACCTCACATCCCCAGAACATCACGACTCTTGATGCTGCACACTGCTGATTGGGCATTCCCAGCAGAGGCCAGAGGAGCCATGGGGAACCACACCACTGTGACCGAGTTCATCCTGCTGGGGCTCTCAGAGGCCTGTGAGCTGCAGATGCTCCTCTTCCTGGGGCTCCTCCTGACCTACCTGCTCACTCTACTGGGGAACCTCCTCATCGTGGTCCTCACCCTCATGGACAGGCGCCTCCACTCCCCCATGTACTACTTCCTCCGCAACTTTGCCGTCCTAGAGATCTGGTTCACCTCGGTCATCTTCCCCAAGATGCTGACCAACATCCTGACTGGAAACAGGACCATCTCCCTGGAAGGCTGTTTCCTACAAAGTTTTCTCTATTTCTTCCTGGGCACCACAGAGTTCTTCCTACTGGCAGTGATGTCCTTTGACAGGTATGTGGCCATATGTAACCCCTTGCGTTATGTCACCATCATGAGCAAAAGGGTCTGTGTCCAGCTAGTTCTTTCTTCATGGATCACAGGGTTCCTTCTCAACATCATTCCAGGTTTCCTCACATTTCAGCAGCCCTTCTGTGGTCCCAATATCATTGATCATTTCTTCTGTGACAACTTTCCACTCCTGGAACTCATATGTGCAGACACAAGTCTGATGGAAATTCTAAGTTTCATCCTGGCCAACGTCAGCCTCCTGGGCACTCTGTCCGTGACGGCTACCTGCTATGGCCACATCCTCCACACCATCCTGCACATCCCCTCAGCCAAGGAGAGGCAGAAAGCCTTCTCAACCTGTTCCTCCCACATCACTGTTGTCTCTCTCTTCTATGGCAGCTGCATCTTCATGTATGTCCGGTCGGGCAAGGGCGGCCAGGGGGAGGACAGGAACAAGGTGGTGGCCTTGCTCAACACCGTGGTGACCCCAGTGCTCAATCCCTTCATCTACACCCTCAGGAACAAACAGGTGAAGCAGGTGTTTAGGGAGCAGGTGAACAAGCTCTTCTAATAAACCTGTGGATCCAAGAGGCTACACATAAGATCCCCACTCAAGCTAAGGGAACGCCAGGGCTCTGCAACAGATGGAGGCTTTCTCATCCACAAAAAGCTTGATGACATGTTTCTAGGGTGCCAGTCACTGTGAAACTAAGCATCAACCCATAAGCTCTGTGGCCCCTCAAGGCAATTTTAGTAATTATCATATTTGTATATTTCGCTTCATTCCATCTATATACCTGGCTTTCCAGCAGATACAAATTCTTTGATGAGAGGTACTGGCTCTGTAATTCACCATAAGCCTCGAAAACCAATCTGTTGTGATAGACCATATAAATACTCAGAAAGTACTTTCAGATTGATTTTGTGTTTCTGTTTCTCCAACAACTTCAAGGGAGAGGAGAACACTGTTAACACTGTCCTCGTCTTGTCACAGTAATATATCCGTAAGAATTCAAAAAATAAGGTTAGTTGTTTATTATCCTGCATATAAGCTAATACTAAACTCTTTGTTTAGTATTAAAATTCATAGATATTCATCATTCCTATTCCAAGTAACCTGGTTGGTTACTTCCCTGAGCCCCTGTTTTCTCATCTGTAAAATCAGGATCCGTTTCAAAGCATTATGATAAAAGTCAAATGAGATACTCTATGCAAGAATCTTAAATAGTGACTGGCACATAACAAGTCTCACTAAATGTCAGTTTCTTTCATTCGTATCTCATCCTACCTTCCCTCTCTTCCTTTTAAATCTCACATTTGTTAAGAAAACTTTTCTGTTTGCTAAAACTATATATTTTATATTCAGAATATCCTATTTATCTTATACAAAGTTAAATACAGTATTAAACCTATTAAAATTTGTTACTAAGATATTCATTATTTTCATGAAAAATAAAATTAAGTCATATTGGTAAATAATCAAATATTAACTAAATAATGAGATCAATTCATATGTTAACTTATCCCAAAATAATTATTACATGAATGCCATGTCCAAGGAAATGCACATTTCAGTGGATAACACTTAATTTATGCTTTCAAAGAATTTGAAATCTAATAAGGAAGATAGAAATGACACAAATAACTATATTTTAGGGTATAAAATGATCTTTATAAGAAAATACCATGGGTAACTCTTCAGTAACAAATAGTAAAACCTAGAGAAAATGAACGAATCCCTAGAGAATGAGAATTTTCAAAAATGTAAAAAGAAATAGAAAACTTAACTGGCCCAATCACCATAGAAAGATGTCAAGAAAGGATTATATAGCTACTATGAATTAAAACCTATGTTTTCAATAACAAAAACAGCTCTTCTACAAGTGGCTAATAAGTACATGAAAAGATGTGCAGCATCAACAATCATTCAGTATAGTTCAGTTGCTCAGTTGTGTCTGACTCTATATGACCCCGTGAATCGCAGCACGCCATGCCTCCCTGTCCATCACCAACTCCCGGAGTTCACTCAGACTCACATCCATCAAGTCAGTGATGCCATCCAGCCATCTCATCCTCTGTTGTTCCCTTTTCCTCCTGCCACCAATCCCCCTCACCATCAGAGTCTTTTCCAATGAGTCAACTCTGGGCATGAAGTGGCCAAGGTACTGGAGTTTCAGCCTCAGCATCATTCCTTCCAAAGAACACCCAGGACTGATCTCCTTCAGAATGGATGGGTTGGATATCCTTGCAGTCCAGGGGACTCTCAAGAGTCTTCTCCAAAACCACAGTTCAAAAGCATCAATTCTTCGGCGCTCAGCTTTCTTCATAGTCCAACTCTCACATCCATACATGACCACTGGAAAAAACATAGCCTTGACTAGACGGACCTTTGTCAGCAAAGTAATGTCTCTGCTTTTCAATATGCTATCTAGGTTGGTCATAACTTTTCTTCCAAGGAGTAAGAGTCTTTTAATTTCATGGCTGCAGTCACCATCTGCAGTGATTTTGGAGCCCAGAAAAATAAAGTCTGACACTGTTTCCACTGTTTCCCCATCTACTTCCCATGAAGTGATGGGACCAGATGCCATGATCTTCATTTTCTGAATGTTGAGCTTTAAGCCAACTTTTTCACTCTCCTCTTTCACTTTCATCAAGAGGCTTTTGAGTTCCTCTTCACTTTCTGCCATAAGGGTAGTGTCATCTGCATATCTGAGATTACTGATATTTCTCCCAGCAATCTTGATTCCAGTTTGTCCTTCTTCTAGCCCAGTGTTTCTCATGATGTACTCTCCATATAAGTCAAATAAACAGGGTGACAATATACAGCCTTGATGTAATCCTTTTCCTATTTGGAACCAGTCTGTTGTTCCATGTCCAGTTCTAACTGTTGCTTCCTGACCTGTATATAGGTTTCTCAAGAGGCAGGTCAGGTGGTCTGGTATTCCCATCTCTTTCAGAATTTTCCAGTTTATTGTGATCCACACAGTCGAACGCTTTGGCATAGTCATTAGGGAAATGCAAATTAAAATCACAATGAAATATTATTTTATAGCCATAAGATGGATATTATTTTTTAAAATTTTCTTGAACAGATTATACCAAGTTTTGGCAAGCATATGGATAGATTAGAATTCTGGTGCATTGCTGATGAGAGTATAAAATGATTCAGCCACTGTGGAAAACATTATGGCACTTCCTAAATAATGTAAACATAGATTTAGTGTATCATCCAGCAATCTCACTTCTAGATATAAACCCAAAAGAATTGACAGTAAGGACTTGAACACATATTTTTACATCTGTGTTCATAGCAGCACTATTCACAACAGCCAAAAAGGTAAAAACAACTCAAATGTCCATGGACAAATGAATGGATAAACAAAATGTGGTACGTACATACATTGGAATAGTATTCTGCCTTAAAAAGAGATGGAATTCTGATAAATTAAATGCTACAACATGTAGGAAACTTGAAGACATATGCTAAGTGAAATAAGCAAGACATAAGAGGACAAATACAGTCAGATTCCACAATATGAGGTATAGAGTGAGCAAAAAAAAATCATAGAGACAGAATGTAGAATGGGGGTTACCAGGAAGTGTGGGTAGGAATGGAGCGTTATTATTTGATGAATATAAAATTTCAGCTTGGGATGATGAAAAAGTTCTGGACATGGATAATGGTGATGATCTCACAACAATGTGAATGTACTTGACACCACCAAACAGTACACTTTAGAATGGTTAAAATGAGAAATTTTATATTATTATGTATTTTGCCCAATAAGAAAAGTACAGATTCCAGGGCAAAAACAAAACTGCATTACTTTGACTTCCTCCCTTTCTCTTATTTCTCAGTCAATCCATCAGCAAATTCTGGGGATTATACATTCAAAATATGTACTAATCCACCATTTCTTACCACCACCACTACCATCTTTGTCCATATAACCTTCCCCTTCCTCTAGGAAATCCATCCCTACCTGCCACACCAATCCCATGCCCATACCTCTGGAGGAGGACAGGGTTAGCAAACTCAGGTGAGGGGGAGGTGGACTTGCATAGTTAACACAGAGGAAGCCAAAACAACACACCCTTTCTCTCTGAAGATTTCCTGCCTGAAACAGGACTTATGCATCGATAGAAATACAATTTACTTTAAATGAAGTTCAAAACTTTAACAATTACATAGGACCAGACAATTAATAATCCCATTCTTTGAACAAATGGTGAATGAAGGACTTCTAAAAGTATACATATGCCCATCATCGCAGCACTGTTTATAATAGCCAGGACATGGAAGCAACCTAGATGTCCACCAGCAGATGAATGGAGAAGAAAGCTGTGGTACATATACACAATGGAGTATTACTCAGCCATTAAAAAGAATGCATTTGAATCAATTCCAATGAGGTGGATGAAACTGGAGCCTATTATACAGAGTGAAGTAAGCCAGAAAGAAAAACACCAATACACTATACTAACACATATACATGGAATTTAGAAAGATGGTAACGATAACTCTGTATGGGAGACAGCAAGAGACACAGATGTATAGAACAGTCTTTTGGACTCTGTGGGAAAGGGCAATGGTGGGATGATTTGGGAGAATGGCATTGAAACATGTATATTATCATATGTGAAACGAATTGCCAGTCCAGGTTCGATGCACGATACAGGATGCTCAGGAATGGCGCACTGGGATGACCCAGAGGGATGGGATGGGGAGGGAGGTGAGAGGGGGGGTTCAGGATGGGGAACACGTGTATACCCGTGGCAGATTCATGTTGATGTATGGCAAAACCAATACAATATTGTAAAGTAATTAGCCTCCAATTAAAATAAATAAATTTATATTTAAAAAAGTAAAAATTATAAAATTATACACATGCCCAGAAACTTTGCATTACTGTTCTGAATTTCATATAAGGTCAAGGAAGAAATAACTTCATGAAGAGGTTTAAATGAACTTTCAGGAAGGATGTAGATGGAAGAATGTAAATTACAAATAAAGAATTATTTTCTATAATATGCAAAGATAAATAACCCAACAGATAATTGAGATAAGTATATACATAGACACTGACAGTAAAGTAAACTCAAAGGACCAATAGAAGTGAAAAGATGCTCAACCATATTAATGGTCATTGTTGCTGTTTAGTCCCTAAGTCTTGTCCAGCTGTTTTCCAACCCCAAGTACCCTACCCCACCAGGCTCCTCCTCTCCATAGGATTTCCCAGTCAAGAATACTGGAGTCAGTTGCCATTTCCTTCTCCCAGGATCTTCCAGACTAAGGGATTGATATCGTATCTCCTGAATTGCCAAGAGGATTCCTTACCCCTGAGCCACCATCTAGTCAAGGTTATGGTTTTACCAGTGGTCATGTATGGATGTGAGAGTTGAACTGTGGAGAAAGCTGAGTGCACAACAATTGATGCTTTTGAACTGTGGTGTTGAAAAAGACTCTTGAGAGTACCTTGGACTGAAAGGAGATCCAACCAGTCCATCCTAAAGGAGATCAGTCCTGGGTGTTCATTGGAAGGACTGATGTTGAAGCTGAAACTCCAATACTTTGGCCACCTCATGCGAAGAGCTGACTCATTTGAAAAGACTCTGATGCTGGGAAAGATCGAGGGCAGGAGGAGAAGGGGATGACAGAGGACGAGATGGTTGGATGGCATCACCGACTCAATGGACACCAGTTGGGGTAAACTCCAGGAGTTGGTGATGGACAAGGAGGCCGGGCATGCTACGGTTCATGGGGTTGAAAACAGTCGGACACAACTGAATGACTGAACTGAACTGAACTGAACTGAGCCACCAGGGAAGCCCTTGTACTAATGGTCAAGATAACTCAAGGTAAAATAATAACTCTTTTGATGGTAAAATATTTTAGACATCTAATCCAATCCCAAAGAAGGGCAATGGTAAAAAATGTTCAAACTACCACAGAATTG
The DNA here is from genome assembly GCF_002263795.3 of Bos taurus. Classification (NCBI taxonomy): domain Eukaryota; kingdom Metazoa; phylum Chordata; class Mammalia; order Artiodactyla; family Bovidae; genus Bos; species Bos taurus. The sequence continues at coordinate 22,117,292 of NC_037337.1, read as the reverse complement.
CACTCATTTCACATGCTACCAAGGTAATGCTCAAAATCCTTTAAGCTCGGCTTCAACCATATGTGAACTAGAAATTCCAGATGTATTATCTGGATTTAGAAAAAGCAGAGGAACCAGAGATCAAATTGCCAACACCTGTTTGATCATAGAAAAAGCAAGAGAATTCTAGAAAAACATCTATTTCTGCTTCATTGCCTATGTAAAAGCCTTTGACTGTGTGGATCACAAACTATGGAAAAGTCTTAAAGAGATGGGAATACCAGATCACCTTACCTACCTTCTGAGAATCCTGTATGCAAGTCAAGAAGTAACAGAACTGGACATGGAATAGTCAGTTAATTAGTTCAGTCATGTCCGACTCTTTGCAACCTCCATGGACTGCAGCATGCCAGGCTTCCCTGTCCATCACCAACTCCCACAGCTTGCTCAAACTCATGTTCATAGAGTCGGTGATACCATCCAACCATCTCATCCTCTGTCATCCTCTTCTCCTCCTGCCTTCAATCTCGCTCAGCATCAGGGTATTGTCTAATGAGTAAGTTCTTTCCATCAAGTGGCCAAAATATTGGAGCTTCAACTTCAGCATTAGTCTTTCCAATGAATATTCAGGACTAATTTCCTTTAGGATTGCCTGGTTTGGTCACTTTGCAGTGCAAGGGACTCTTAAAAGAGTCTTCCCCAACACCATAGTTCAAAGGCATCAATTCTTCAGTGCTCAGCTTTCTTTATGGTCCAACTCTCACATCCATACATGACTACTGCAAAAACCATAGCTTTGACTCTATGGACCTTTGTTGCCAAATAATGTCTCTGCTTTTTAATGCGTTGTCTAGGTTTGTCAAAGGTTTTCTTTCAAGGACCAAGTGTCTTTCAATTCCATGGCTGCATTCACCATCTGCAGTGATTTTGGAGCCCAAGAACATAAACTCTGTCACTGTTTCCATTGTTTCCCTACCTATTTGCCATGACGTGATGGGACTGGATGCCATAATCTTTGTGTTTCAGATGTTGAATTTTAAGCCAGCTTTTTCACTCTCCTATTTCACTTTCATCAAGAGGCTCTTAAGTTCCTCTTCACTTTGGTAATGTCGTCTGCATATCTGAGGATACTGATACTTCTCCCAGCAATCTTGATTCCAGCTTGTGCTTCTTCCAGCTCAGCGTTTCATATGATGTACTCTGAATATGAACTAAATAAGCACGGTGACAATATACAGCCTTGACATATTTGACATGGAACAACCAGGGAAGTAAAGTAAGTGTATTCCTTGGAGAGCCAGGTACTGCCATACTTGACATGCATTCTAATCTGATTTGACGATACTTTTTCAGGCTTTCCTGGTCGCTCAGATGGTCAAGAATCCTCCTGCAACACAGCAGACCTGGGTTCAGTCCCTGGGTTGGGAAGATCCCCTGGAGAAGGGAATGGCTTCTCACTCCAGTATTCTGGCCTGGAGAATTCCATGGACTGTAAAGTCCATGAGATTGCAAATAGTCGGACACAAAGAGCAACATTCACACCTCATACACAAAGTATCATCTATGCACTGTACATCATGTGACATGTGAGGCTGGATGAAGCAAATTGGAATAAAGATTGCCAGGAGAAATATCAACACCTTCAGATATGCAGATGACACCACCCTTATGGCAGAAAGTGAAGAGGATTTAAAGAACCTCTTGATGAAGATGAAAGAGGACAGTAAAAAAGCTGGCTTAAAACTCAACATTCGGGCTTCCCTAGTGGCTCAGTGATAAAGAATCTGCCTGTCAAGGCAGGAGACATGGGTTCAATCCCTGGTCCAGGAGATCCCACATGCTGTAGAGCCACTAGGCCCATGTCACGCAGCTACTGAAGCCCAAGAGACCAAGAGTGCATATTCGCCAAAAGGAAAGCCACTTCACTGAGAAGCCTGTGCACCACAGCCCCTGCTTACTGCAACTACCAAAAAGTCCAAACAGTAACAAAGACCCAGCAGAGCCAAAAATAAATAAATAAATAAAATAAAATAAAAAACTCAACATTCAAAAAACAAGATCATGGCATTTGGTCCCATTACTTAATGGCAAATGTATGGGGGTGTGGGGGAATGGAAACAGTGACTGCAGATGGTGACTGCAGCCATGAAATTAAAAGACACTTACTCCATGGAAGAAAAGCTATGACAAATCTAAACAATACTAAAAAGCAGAAACATCACTTTGCCCACAAAGATCCATTAAGCCAAAGCTATGGTTTTTGCAGTAGTCATATACAGATGTGAGAGTTGCATCATAAAGAAGGCTGAGCATCAAAGACTGATGCTTTCAAATTGTAGTGCTGGAGAAAACTCTTGAGAGTCTATTGGATAGCAAGATCAAACCAGTCAATCCTAAAGGAAATCAGTCCTGAATATTCATTGGAAGGACTGATTCTGAAGCTCAAACTTCAATACTTGGGTCACCTGATGCAAAGAGCTGAATCATTGGAAAAGACCCTGATGCTAGGAAAGATTGAGGACATGAGGAGAAGTGAATGACAGACGATGGGACGGTTAGATGGCATCATCAACTCAATGGACATGAGTTTGAGCAAACTCTGGGAGATAGTGAGGGACAGGGAAGCCAGGGTGCTGTAATCCATGGATCACAGAGTCAGACACGACTGGTAAATGAACAACAAAAATGCACTGAGTGCTCCATCAGGACACCTACGGAATAAACACCAGAATGTCAATAAGAACTGTATTAGCCTCTGGCTCCAGATATCTCATAAGGCTGTAAACAAGGTACAGGCCACAACAGTAGTCATCCCAATGCTTGTTTAAGGGAAGATCTGCTCCCATGTTCACTACGGTGTCTGTTCATTGTCATTAAGTCTTTGCTGGCTATTGGCTGGAGACATGAGTCCCTTGCCATGTGGGCTTCTCTACTGGACAGCTAATAATATGGCTTCCTTCAGAGCAAGTAAGAGAGCAAGAAAGGACATGCAAGATGGAACCACAGTCTCTTTGTAACATTCTCAAAAATGACATCTCATCCCTTTCACTGTATTCCATTCGTTAGAAGACTATCACTAGGTACAGCCACACACAAGGGGAGGGGATAACACATGGACAGGAATATCAGGAGATGGGTCATCGGGGCCACCTTAGAAGCTATCACAGGCACTATGTCAAATCGATCTGTGACACCAAGGACATAGGCTATATCATGTCTAACTGAAAATTATGAAAGTTCTGGTCAACCAGACGAGGTACACAGTTTCTACAAGCACATCTCAGCAGACGCCACCAGTGTGTGCCATGCACACTTCTTAACCTCAGCTATCCAGTCACATGAGCCTACTTCTTATAAGTTATTGATTAGTCATGACTCTTTATCAGGAATAAGGTGACTACACATGCAGTTTATATGAGGTGACCAGGTGTTTAGAAAGTGAGTTGGTAGCCATCTGACTACATTAAGGATAGCCAGACTCTCAGGAAAGATAACCCTAGTCAGATTAACCCACTCATGCACTGAGAGAACTGAAAGCCTGTCATTCATTTGCCTTTTCCAACATATCATTGGCTCCTACTCATACCATTTCTGACAGTCATGTTACATTAGCCAGTTTTCTCCAATCCACAGAATAGTTCGGTGACCAAAGAAAGTGGGATTACAAAGTAGTTATAGCTTGAATGGCCCAAGGACCAAGACGAAGACAATTTCAACATCCTTTTACAAAGATTCACATAATAGAGAGGATGCTCAACGGGGACTGGACACCATCTCTGTTTTGTTCACCACTCATAGTCATCTTCAGTACACAGTATAGAGTCTAGTACACAGTAGGTAAGTAGATACTCAAGAAACATTTATTGAATGAATGATTAATTAATTAATTAAAGGTCCTTCACCTCCACACACACTCCAATTTATTCTTCAGGTCTCAAATTGATAGAGATGGAAATACCACAACACCTTACATGCCTCCTGAGAAACCTGTATGTAAGTCAAGAAGCAACAGTTAGAACTGGACATGGAACAACGGATTGGTTAAAAATTGGAAAAGAAGTACATGAAGGCTGTATATTGTCACCCTGCTTATTTAACTTTTATGCACAGTATATCATGAGAAATGCCAGGCTGATGAAGCACAAGCTGGAATCAAGATTTCCAGGAGAAATATCAAGAACCACAGATACGCAGGTGACACCACCCTTATGGCAGAAAGCAAAGAGGAACTTCACAGCCTCTTGATGAAAGTGTAAGAGGAGAGTGAAAAGGCTGGCTTAAAATGCAACATTCAAAAAACAAGATCATGGCATCCAGTCGCATCACTTCATGGCAAATAGACGGGGGAACAAAGAAAACGGTGACAGACTATTTACTTGGACTAAAAAATCACTGCGGATGGTGACTGCAGCCATGAAATTAAAAGATGCTTGCTGCTTAGAAGAAAAGCTATGACAAATCTAGACAACGTATTAAAAAGCAGAGACATCACTTTGCCCACAAAGATCCACAGAGTCAAAGCTATGGCTTTTGCAGTAGTCATGTACAGATGTGAGAGTTGGATCATAAGGAAGGCTGAGCACCAAAGAACTGATGCTTTCAAACTGTAGTGCTGGAGAAAACTCTTGAGAGTCCCTTGGACAGCAAGGAAATCAACCCTGAATTATCATTGGAAGGACTGATGCTGAAGCTGAAGCTCCAATACTTTGGCCACCTGATGCAAAGAGTTGACTCATTGGAAAAGACCTTGGTGCTAGGAAAGATTGAAGGCAAGAGGAGAAGGGGACAACAAACGATGAAATGGTTGGACGGCATTGTCGACTCAATGGACTTGAGTTTGAACAAACTGGGGCGGAGGGGTTGGTGAAGGACATGCAAGCCTGGGTGCTGCAGTCCATGGATCACAAAGAGTCAGACACGACTTGCGACTGAACAACAACTTTATGTAACTCGATCAGGAATACCTTTCATTATCCTTCAGTCTGATTCAGGATATCCACTGAGCTCTTTTTCACACACTAATCACAATAGTAATTAATATTTATCTGATTATTTGATGTCTGTCTTCCCCACAAGAATACTGCCTATCTGTGGCATCTAGAGCCATACTTATCACACAAAAGCACATCACAAAACTTTGAATTAACTGTGTTTTTAAATGAACTTTTTATTAACTGTGTTTCTTTGTTACAGTTAAAATTCATTAGAGGTTTCACAGCTTCTCAGTCAAAACAAAGTAAACTTTAAATCCCAAAATTGAACAAAGTAAGAGGTAAGGGACCTTCTTAGGTCCTATTACCACTGACGATAATGAATCTCCAGGGAAGCAGAGCTCCAACCAGTAAGAGAATAACATGAATCTCTAGATTGGTTAAGTTTGAGCTCTGCACCTTCTGTATCTCTGAGCTTCTAAGGAGACTAAACAGAATCCCAAGCAGTCCAAGACAAAGAGTCTGCCACGATTATTTTACCCCAGAACTCTCTATGGACACCATACTCCTGGAAGGGCCAGAAACTTCTTAAGCCCAACTGAAGATGAGTTAAACTAATCAGCATCTAATTATGTCTGTCTCTGCTTTACTATATGAGGGATGGAAGAATAATTAGGCAGGTTTTCATATCCATTTCCCCAGTAAACTGGTCCATGACATGGTGATGGATCAGAAAAATAGAACCTTCCTGAGAAACTGGTGAAGTTCTGGGGAATATCCAGAGATTGTTACTTTCTGAGGACAACTGAGAATATGCAGATGGTGAGAGTCAGAGAATATTTCTTAAGAGAGATTGGTTGTTGGAAAATATGGATATTTGCAGACACCTGCGTGTACTGTGTACAAGAGAATAGGACCTGCTTGTTCCATGACCTGCAGACCATGTTTCAGCTCTGGCGCATCCTTCACTTCGCATCTCTGGTGAGCCCCCAAGAAGCATGCTCCTGTGGCAACACTGCAGAATTGGGAGTTTCCTGTGAAAACCAGGAGTCTCCCCATCATGAGAACTGCCTTGAAGACAACTGAGCATCACCTAGTATCTAATGAGGTAGTCTACATTGGTGCGATTTTTGCTGTGGGGAAGTGGACCCTGATTCCCCTGGATGCTCTGGCTGGAAGCCTGACATCTGTTTTCAGGTGTCCACTGGCGGGCTGTGGCAGAGCTCACTTCTCTGACTTTTTGCATCGTTCTCAGTATCCTGATCAAGAACAGCTGATGGCTCACAGAATCATCATGGCTTTCCTTCACTCTGTTCACGGACAGCCATTTGTTTCCCCTTTGTCTCTCTCAAACTTTTTTACCCAACTCTTAGTCCAAATGGACTCATTGTGCTGGCTTCTTTTCTGATTTTGAATTTAAGTTACTTTATAAGTGATAATAAAAATAATAAAGAGACAGAAGAAAAATCACCTGCCATCCTCCCATCCTATTATGGCAATTATGCTCATTTTCCTGTGTTCTCATCCAATTCTTCTCCATATAAATACATATGTTACACAGCTATACTGAACTGTGTTATCATTTCTCTGAGGCAGGCTTATCACATTAGTTTCTGCTCCTGTCTCAGAGAGAGTCAGCTCTTCTTCACAGAAGCTTGCCTTTACCTGTTATTTCTATAAAGGACAACCGATGGCAAGAATGCCTACTTCTTTCTCCAGATCTCTAAGTGAGTGAAGCCACTCAGTCATGTCCAACTCTTTGTGATCCCATGCACTGTAGCCTACTTTCTGCAGGATTTTCAAGGCAAGAATGCTGGAGTGAGTTGCCATTTCCTTCTCCAGGGGATCTTCCCAACCCAGGGATCAAACCCAGGTCTCCTGCATTGTAAGCAGACACTTTACCGTCTGAGCCACCAGGGAAGTCAGTAAGACACTGCTAAATAATGTAAGAACTAGAAAAAAATTATTCAAAACAAAGACATATTCTCTAAAATTGAAATTGAACCAATGTACAATTCTAAATATGAGCATTTATCATTAGTATTCTTCATTACAATTACTTAGGAATTTATCCCAAAAAGTAACCAAGATGCCTAATTTACAAATACATGTTTTGTTCCCACTGAAGAAGCAGAGTTTGGTGAAGTTAGAGAACTGGCCCCACACAAGTTAGTAAATGATGGAGCTCAGGTACAAACACGAAGTCTCTAACTCAAATGCCTCTGTAACAAGTACTAGAGTAAATTTTCCATTAGTGTTTTTGATAAAGGCCTGTGACCAATGGATACAGGATTTGCAGAGGAAATATTTTATTTTATTTGAGAGACCACTTAAAACATTTGGACAAATATGGGGAAAAAAAAAAAAAAACCATCATCTGATCAAGATTTAAAGGGACAAACACTTCCTAACAGACACAAGAAAAATGGAAAAAGAATTGGTAAAGGCAAAACTTTCCCCAAAGAATACCAGACAATTGAATCGAAGTATGTAACTTGATGCTAACTCAGTGAGGGACCTGGACAACTGGCCTGACGAGGGAGGGAAAGAGACTTGCAAGTTGAAGAAATAAAGGATTCCTTCAGCTCAAAATCCCTCTTTCCTTTCAGTTCCAAGTGTCCTCAGATCCCCAGAACATCACGACTCTTGATGCTGCACACCGCTGATTGGGCATTCCCAGCAGAGGCCAGAGGAGCCACGGGGAACCACACCACTGTCACCGAGTTCATCCTGCTGGGGCTCTCAGAGGCCTGTGAGCTGCAGATGCTCCTCTTCCTGGGGCTCCTCCTGACCTACCTGCTCACTCTACTGGGGAACCTCCTCATCGTGGTCCTCACCCTCATGGACAGGCGCCTCCACTCCCCCATGTACTACTTCCTCCGCAACTTTGCCGTCCTAGAGATCTGGTTCACCTCGGTCATCTTCCCCAAGATGCTGACCAACATCCTGACTGGAAACAGGACCATCTCCCTGGAAGGCTGTTTCCTACAAAGTTTTCTCTGTTTCTTCCTGGGCACCACAGAGTTCTTCCTACTGGCAGTGATGTCCTTTGACAGGTATGTGGCCATATGTAACCCCTTGCGTTATGTCACCATCATGAGCAAAAGGGTCTGTGTCCAGTTAGTTCTTTCTTCATGGGTCACAGGATTCTTTATCATCATCATTCCAACTTTCCTCACATTTCAGCAGCCCTTCTGTGGTCCCAATATCATTGATCATTTCTTCTGTGACAGCTTTCCACTCCTGGAACTCGTATGTGCAGACACAAGTCTGATCGAGCTTCTGGGTTTCATCCTGGCCAACGTCAGCCTCCTGGGCACTCTGTCTGTGACGGCTACCTGCTATGGCCACATCCTCCACACCATCCTGCGCCTCCCCGCAGCCAAGGAGAGGTGGAAAGCCTTCTCAACCTGTTCCTCCCACATCACTGTTGTCTCTCTCGTCTATGGCAGCTGCATCTTCATGTATGTCCGGTCGGGCAAGGGCGGCCAGGGGGAGGACAGGAACAAGGTGGTGGCCTTGCTCAACACCGTGGTGACCCCAGTGCTCAATCCCTTCATCTACACCCTCAGGAACAAACAGGTGAAGCAGGTGTTTAGGGAGCAGCTGAACAAGCTCTTCTAATAAACCTGTAGATCCACGAGGCTGCATATAAGATCCCCAGTCAAGCTAAGGGAACATCAGGCCTCTGCAACAGATGGAGGCTTTCTCCTCCACAGAAAGCTTGATGACATGTTTCTGGGGCACCAGTCACTGTGCAAGTGAGCATCAACTCATAAGCTCTGTGGCCCCTCAAGGCATTTTTAGAAATTATCAAATCTGAATAGTTCTGTTCATTCCATCAATGTCCTCTTGGCTTCCCAGAAGAATATAAGTTCTTTGATGGCAGGTACTAGCTCTACTGGAGAAGGGCATGGCAACCCACTCCAGTATTACTCCCTGGAGAATCCCATGGACCAAGGAGGCTGGTGGTCTACAGTCCATGGAGTCACAAAGAGTCGGACATGGATGAAGTGACTTAGCATGCTCACACACACGCACTAGCTCTATAATTCACCATAAGCCTCAACAACAATCCATTGTCATAGACCAAACAGTCTGTAAGTACTTTCAGTCTGATTGATCGCTTTGGGTCTGTTTCTCCAGCACCCTCAGAGGAGAGGAGTTCAGCCTTCCGGTAGCCCTGTCCTCATTTCACTCTTACACTCCTGTCACAAAAATACATCAGCAAGAACTCAAAAATAAGAATACTTACTTATTATTTTACATAGAACTTACTTATGCTTCTTTAGTATCAAAACTCTTAGAAATTCCTCATTCCTACTGAGAAAGATGCTTCTACCTACTAGCCGATTACTTCCCTGAGTCCCAGTTTTCTGATCTGTAAAAGAGGATGACAGTATCCACTCCAGAGGATTGTGATGAAATATCTGAGATATTCTATGCAAAGTGCCTCTAGTGACTAGAGGATAATAAATCCTCACTAAATGTTAGTTCCTTTCATCTGTTTTTCATTCACCTTCCCTATTTTCTTCTGATTTTCCACAGTTACTAACAAATGCTTTTTTGTTCAAAATGCCTTAAATGTTTAAAAATGTTACAAAATGTATATTTAAAATGTTATATTAAATCATATATAAAGTTACATACAGTATTTCACTTTGAAATTTGTTACTAAATTGTTTAATATTTGATGAAGTTGGACTTAAGTCATATTGGTAAATAATCAAAGATTAAATAAAGAAATTAACATATTCTTAACCAAAAATTACTACATGAATATCATGTTCAAGGAAATATTCTATGTCATCTAAGAGATAATAATATATGCCCTTGAAGAATCTGAAGTCTGATAAGGAAGATAGAAAGTACACAAATAGCTATAGTCTAGGGTATAAACTGATTTTTTTTTAAAGAAAATACTATATGTAGCTCTTCAACAATAAATTTGAAAAACAAGAGGAAATTAATGATTCCCTAGAGAAAGAGAATTTTCAAAAATCAAAAAAAGAAATAGAAAAATTAACTACACAAATTACCACAGAAAGATTTTAAAAGGCATTATGTATCTACTATAAACTAAAATACAATGTTGTCAACAACAAAAACAAACAGTTCTACAAATGGCCAATAAGGACATGAAAGATGTGCAACATCACTAATCATTTAGGGAAATGCAAATCAAAATCACAATGAGATACTACTCAACACCCATTAAGATGGCTATTCGGAGAAGGCAATGGGAACCCACTCCAGTGTTCTTGCCTGGAGATTCCCAGGGATGGGGGAGCCTGGTAGGCTGCCATCTATGGGGTCGCACAGAGTCAGACACGACTGAAGCGACTTGGCGGCAGCAGCAGCAGCAGCAAGATGGCTACTATTTTTTTCAATATTTTTATACAGAAAATAGGTAGTGTTGGCAAGAATGTGGAGAAACTAGAACTCTTGTGCACTGGGGTTGGGAATGTCTAATGGTGCAGCCACTGTGCAAAGCAGTATGGTAATTCTTAAAAAAAAAGTAAACAGATTTACCATATCATCCAGCAATCTCACTTCTGGATATACAGCCAAAAGAACAGAAAGAGCAACTCAAAGAGATATCTTTATATCCTTGTTCATAGCAGCATTATTCATAATAACCAAAAAGGCAGAAACAACACAAATGTCCACAGATAAATGAATGGATAGCCAAAAGGTGGTATGTACATTCAATGGAATATTATTCGGCCTCAAAAAGGAATAGCATTTCGGGGTTTCTCTGGTGGCTCAATGGTAAAGAATCAATCTGCCAATGCAGAAGATGCAGGTTCAGTCCCTGGTCCAAGAAGATCCCACATGCAGCAGAGCAACTAGGCTCATGCACCACAACCACTGAGCCTGTGCTCTAAAGCCTGGGAACCGCAACTACGGAGCTAGCACACCTCAGCTACTGAAGCCCATGCACCCTGGAGCCTGTGCTCTGCAACAAGAAAAGTTACCGAAATGAGAAGCCTACACATCACAAGAGCGTAGCCCCTGCTTCCTGCAGCTAGAGAAAAGCCCATGCAGCACTGAAGACCCAGCACAGTCAAAATAAATAAATGAATGATTTTTTTAAAAAAGGAATGGAATCCTGATAAATCCTACAACTTGGAGGAAGCTTGAAGACATTACACTAACTGAACTAAGTACAACATAAATGGGAATGTGTTGTATGAGTCCACTTACTTGAAGGATGGTGCTGGTAGTTTAGTCACTAAGTCGTGTCCTACTCTTCCAACCCCATGGACTGTAACCCACCAGGCTCCTCTGTCCATGGAATTTACCAGGCAAGAATACCGGAGTGGGTTGCCATTTCCTTCTCCAGGGGATCTTCCTGACCCAGGGATTGAACCCGTTCTACACTCTAGGCAGATTCTTTATCCCTGAGCCACCAGGAAAGCCATTATATGAGGTATAGAGTAATCAAAATCATGGAGACAGAAAGTAGAATGGTGGTTAACAGGGGCTGAAGGTGGGGGTAGGAATGGAGAGCTATTATTTAATGGATACAGAATTTCAGTTTGGGATGATAAACAAGTTCAGGAGATGGGTAATGGTGGTGACTGCACAACAATGTGAATATACTTGATGCCAACAAACTGTACATTTTAAAGTGGCTAAAATGGGAAAGTTTATATTATTATGTATTTTTCCACAATAAGAAAAGTACAGATTCCAGATCACAAACAAAACTACATTACCTTTGACTCCTCTTTCTCTTATATTCCACAACCAATCTGTTCATTCATTCAAAATATGTATCAAATCCAGCACTACTTACCACCACCACTATCGTCTTTCTCCATATCATCTTCCCCTTCCTGGAGGATATCCATCCACTTCTTACCACCCGAATCCTACCCCCAGGGCAGGGTTAGCAAACTCAGGTAAGGGAGAGGTGGACTTACAGACTTGACAGATGAAGCCAACAACACACACCCTTTCTCTTTGAAGATTTTCTGCTTGAAACAGGCCTTATATGGAGGAAGGAACACATTTTAACTTTAAATGAAGTTCACATTTTAACAATTATATCGGATCAGACAATTTGATAATCCCATTCTTTGAACAAATGGTGAATGAAGGACTTCTAAAATTATATGTATACCCAGAAAATTTGCATAACTGTCCTGAATTTCATCAAACGTCAAGGAAGAAATAACTACATGAACAGGTTTAAATGGACATTCAGGAAGGGGGTAGAGAATGCAAATTACAAATAAATGATTATTTTCCATAATACACAAAGATAAACAACTCAATTGATAAATGATCTAAAAAGGATATACATAGATATTTCACAGAGAAACAGACACAAAGAGCCAATAAATAAATGAAAACATGTTCAACCATACTAATAATTAGTACAACTCAAATTAAAATAACAACCCTTTTTATGATAAAGTATTTTTAATTTTCTAAAGTAATAATGATATTATGTTTTTATTTTAAAGAGTAATAGTGTTTTAATTCTGAAATATTTACAGATGAAATGATATAATGTCTTGGATTTATTCCACCATAATATGGAAAGCAGATGGCGGTCTATTGAAATAAGAATAAGAAGCCGTGACTGGGTTTTTGTTGAATCTAGGTGATGACTACATGGAAATTTGTTATACAATTTGTCTATTTTTGTATGTGCTTGAAATTTCCATATTAAAAAATTAACATAAAAAGATAATGGAAAACTTAAGAGGTCATGCGTATATGACCTTGGGGAGTACTTATGACAAAGCAGCAAGAAAAAGTGTGTAAGATGTTGCACATGCAGAATCTGGTAGGGACTGGGTACTGAAGAGATAAAACGTTGGGAGAGAAAAAATTAAACATAAACAAAGTAGATCCCCAGGTATTGAATCCAAGTAATTAAAATGATGTTATCACAGAAATAGGACAGTAAGGCAGAAAAGCTGGCTGAAGAGGAAGTACTAGTTGGCTTTGACACTTCTATTGTGGGCACTGCAAACCTGAGCCATTGCCTGTTGACTGGGAAAAGGAACTCTTCACAACAGTTTCCAATGCCATTGGAATTGTCCAAATATCTGTCTCTCATTCTCATTGTTTAGTTTACAGCAAAGAAAGCTGTCCTGAAATCGGATTGTCATAAAACCGAGAAGAAAATTATTAATATTTATAAGCTTGTCACGACTTGTACAGTTATGTCTCTATATTCAAACCCAGGCTTTCCTGGTGGCTTAAGAATCCACCTGCAGTGAAAGAGACATGGGTTCGATCCCTGGGGTGGGAATATCCCCCAGAGAAGGAAATGGCAACCCATGCCAGTATTCTTGCCTGGAGAATTCCATGGGTAGATGAGCCTGGCCAGCTACAGTCCATGGAGTCGCAAGAGTTGGACATGACTTTGTTATTAAACCACCACCATTCAAACCCAGGAAGTAGCAAACACTACTCTCTATAAGTTTGTATAAGAATCATTAATGATATCAACTAAGTTCAGGGTTTATAGTACAAGAGATTCAAAACAGATTTGTCAGCAGAATGTAAAAGACCAAAAGTTATAGAAGTATGATATCTATAAATGGTGCATCGTGCATTGAGTTCCCCATCATGACACCTCAAGAACAAAGCCTAAAAAGGCTAGAAGAGAACTGTATTAGTTATCTATTGAAGAGTCACATAATATCCCAAAACTTAGCTCCTTAAAACAACAGGCATTTATTAGCTCACAGTTTCTGAGTTAGGAATCTGAACAAGGATTGACTATGTACTTCTGGCTCCAGATATCTCCCAAGGCTGTAACCCAGATATAGGCTGGGGCAGCAGTCATCTGAACACTTTTCTGGAAGCGAATCTGCTCCCATGTTCACTCCTGTGGCTGCTCATTGGCCTCGAGCACTAACTGGTTACTGGCTACAGAAAGCAGTTTAAAGACCTGTGGGCTTCTCTGCAGGACAGCTCACAATGTGGCAGTTGGCTTCCCTCAGAGCAAGCAACAGACCAAGAGACTCATGTAAGATGGAAACCACCATCTCCTTGTCACATTCTCAAAAATGACATCTCATCCCTTTTACTACATTCTGTTTATTAGAAGGCAGTCACTAGGTGCAGCAGCACAGAAGGGATTACACAAGGACATGAATACCAGGAGGTGGGGAGGTCACGTCTCTGCTTAAAACCTTCCAATAGCTTCCACTTGCATTTGGAATGAAATCTATCCTCCTTACCAGGTATGCTATACAAAGCTCTACAAATTTTGAACCCAGCACGAGTCTCCAGCCAAATATCAATTCAGTGTCACCCTCTTCCTGATTTACTGGCCTTCTCACTTTAAGTCAAAAATACCACCTCTTTGCCATATCATGGCCTTGACATATCTTCTCTTTGCCTGGGACTCAACCAACCAGCCATCTGGTCGAGCCCTCCTCTGCATTCAAGTCTGAGCTGCAATCACAATTCCTCATGCATATCTTTTCTGTCTATCCATCTAAGGCAGAGGCAAGTCTCACTTATTTTCTCTCCTAAACCACCCAGTTCTATGCCTTCGTAGCCCTCACAGTGTCTTGTTATTACATAGTTACTCTCATGTGTTTTTCCCTTTGAATTTTAGTATGACAAAAACACTAATTTTTTTCTCTGTTCACAACCTGAGAGCTGCAGGGCTCAGAAAGCAGTGTGCTTTCTCATACGGCCAGAGGAAGAATACAAGCTCTATGAGCTGATCCCAGGAGATGCAACCAGTGTATGCCATGTACACTCCTTAAATTCAGCTGTCCAGTTATCTAGGCCTCCTTCTTATAGGTTCGTGGTGGAGCCATGACTCGTACCAGGAGTAAGATGACTACACAAGCAGTTCATATGAAGTGATCCGGTGTTTAGGGAGTGGGTTGCTGGCTCTTCACTCTTGAGGAAGAATATTCCCTGTAGTTATTCTTCCCTAGTCAGAATAACTCACTAATCCATTTAAAACAGACAACTGAAAGCCAGTCATTCATTTGCCTCTTCAAACACATCATTGGCTTCTAAAATCATACCACTTCCTGCAGTCAAGTTACATCAGCCAGTTTCATCCAGTCTGGGAAATAGTGTGGTGACCAAAGAGAGAAAGTGGGATTCCAAAGTAGATTTAACTGGAACGGCCCAAGAATGAAGACAAAGACAATTTCAAAACCCTTATACCAAGATTCCCCCAATGGACAGTAAACTTGAGGGGGACCTGGGATCATCTCTGTTTCATTCACCACTCATAGTCATCCTCAGTACATAGTATAGAACCTAGCACATAGTAGGTGCTCAATAAACATTTGTTGAATGACTGATTAAAGGTTCTTCACCCCCACACACACACTCCAGCTTATCCTTCAGATTTCAACTTTATATAACTCCATCAGGAATATATTCCCTTATCCTTCAGTCTGATTCAGGATCTCCTATGAGCTGTTCTTCAAAACACTTTTCACAATAATAATACTTGTGTGTTTAATCTCTATCTTCCCCACAAGACTCTGCCTGTCTCTGGCATCTAGAGTTAAACTAATCATGCAGTAACTCAACTAAAATTCACTGAATGTTCTAATAACTGTTTCTTTGTTACAAATAAACATCATTAGATGTTTCTGAGCTTCTCTGTCAGAACAAAGTAAACTTTAAATCCCAAAATTGAAGAAAGTAAGAGGTAAGGGAACTTTCAAGTCCCTATTAACACTGATGATAATGAATCTCCAGGGAAACACAACTCCACCCTGCAAAAGAAGTATGTGAAAAAAAAAAAAATAGAAGAAGCATGTGAACCTCTAGATTGATTAAGTTTGAGCTGTGGAACTGCTGTATCTCTGAGTTTCCATGGAAACCAAACAGAACCCCCAGTGTCAAAGCCTGAAGCCAGTTCCACAGAGACAAGGAATCTGCCATGATTAGTTTACCCCAGAATCCTCTATGGACACTATACTCCTGAAAGGACCAGAAAACTCTTAAGGCCAACTGAAGATGAGTCATATGAGTCTGCATCAACTGATGTCTGTTTCTGCCTTAGTACAGGAAGGATGGAAGAACCATTAAGTAGGAAGTGTTCTGGCCATGACATGTCAGGAGCACTAGGAGCTTCCTGATAAACTGGTGATATTCTGGGGACTATCGAAGGATGGTTCATTTCTGAGGATATCTGAGGATACACTGATGGCAAGAGAGTCAGAGAATGTTTAAGGGAAATTGGTTGTAAGAAAATATGGATATTTGCTGACATCTGCATGTACTGTCTACAAGAAAACAGGACCTGCTTATTCCATGATCTGCAGACCATGTTACAGCTTTGGCACGTCCTTCACTTCATATCTCTGGTGAGCCCCCAAGAAGCGTACTCCTCAGGCAACACTGCAGAGTCAGGAGTTTCCTGTGAAAATCAGGAGTCTCCCCTCATCAGAACTGCCTTGAAGACAAATGAGCATCTCACCTAGTATCTACTGAGGTAATCTACGTTGGTGCGATTTTTGGTGTGGGGAAGGGGAACCTGATTTCTCTGGATGCTCTGGCTGGAAGCCTGCCATCTGTTTTCAGGTGTCCACTGGCGGGCTGTGGCACAGCTCACTTCTTTGACTTTTTGCATCGTTAGTATCCTGACTCAGGAACAGCCGATGGCTCACAGAATCATTAAGACTTTTTTTTCACACTCTTCATGGGCAGCCATTTATTTCCCATTTGTCTCAAACTGTTCTACCCAACTCTTAGTCCAAATGGGCTCGTTGTGCTGGTTTCTTTTATGACTTTGAATTTAAGTTATTTTACAATCAATAATAACATAATAAAGAGACAGAACAAAAATCACCCAGCATCCTCCCATCCTATTGGGGCAATTATGCTCATTTTCCTGTGTTCTCATCCAATTCTTCTCCATATAGATACATATTTTACACAGCTATACTGGCAATGGCACCCCACTCCAGTACTCTTGCCTGGAAAATCCCATGGACAGAGGAGCCTGGTAGGCCACAGTTCATGAGGTCGCTAAGAGTCAGACATGACTGAGTGACTTCACTTTGACTTTTCACTTTCATGCATTGGAGAAGGAAATGGCAACCCACTCCAGTGTTCTTGCCTGCAGAATCCCAGGGACGGGGGAGCCTGGTGGGCTGCTGTCTGTGGGGTGGCACAGAGTCGGACACGACTGAAGTGAGTTAGCACCAGCACCAGCATACTGCACTGCATTACCATTTCTCTGAGGCAGGCATATCACATTAGTTCCTGCTCCTGTCTCAGATACAGTGTGCTTTTCCCCACAGAAGCTTGCCTTTACCTGTCATTTCTATAAACAATGGCGAGAATGCCTACTTCTTCATCCAGAACCAGAAAGACACTGTTGAACAATGTAAAAACTAGAAAAAAAAAATATTTTAGAAAAGACCAGGAAAACAAAGACATATTCTCTAAAACTGAAATTGAACCAAAAAATTCTAAATACGAGCATTTATCATTATTGTTAATATTACTTAGCAATTTATCCCAAAGAAATAAGCATCATGCCTAATCTACAAATGCATGTTCTCTCCTCTGATATAACAATTTCATAGCACATGAATCCCTCAAACAATATCAGCCAATAATATCTAAGAAAGGATTTGTAATAGCATAACAATAATTTGTTGAACTGATATGTGGGAAGCAAGGATGTTGAAAATAATAATCTGTGTGCATGACCATCCAAATCCATACACTGTAAAAAATAGAAAAGTACAATAGAAATAAATGAATATATTAATAGCAGTTGTCTCTGTAGGACTATTGGTGATTCTTTTCATTTTCTGTATATCTTAAAGTGTTCATGATGACCTGATAATATTTTTATATTTTAAAACTTTTTGTTTAAATACACATTGCCCGAAATCCAGTATGTTTTCTCCAATTTTATTGTTACTTATCCTTAATTATCCTGCAAGAATATCAGCCAGAAAGGGAGAAATAAAAATAGCTAGCATTGTGTGACTGCATGGTCCATGGGCAACCTTGCGTTAGGTGTTGAGTATACATTACTAATTTAAATTCTGGGGAACTTTTCTCTTGTGAACTGTGACATATTCATATTCCCATTGATGAAGCAGAGTTTCATGAGGTTAGAGAACTGGCCCCAGACAGATTAGTAAATGTTGAAACTCAGGTGCACACACTCAGGTGCACACACAGAGTCTCTAACTGAAATCTCTGTGTAACAAGTTCTAGAGTAAATTTTCCATCAGTGTTTTTGATAAAGGTCTGTGATCAATGGTTACAGGATTTGTAGAGAAAATATTTTACTTTATTTGAGAGACCACTTAAAACATTTGGACAAATATAGGAAAAGACATCATCTGATCAAGAAGAAATAAAGGGACACACACCTTCTAACATAAATAAGAAAAACAGAAAAAGAATTGATAAAGGCAAAACTTTCCCCAAAGAATACCAGACAACTGAATCAAAGTATGCGATTTGATGCTAACTCAGTGCAGGATCTGGACAACCAGCCTGATGAGGGAGGAAAAGGGACCTGCAAGTTGAAGAAATAAAGGATTCCTTCAGCTCAAAATCCCTCTTTCCTTTCAGTTCCAAGTGTCCTCAGATCCCCAGAACATCACAACTCTTGATGCTGCACACCGCTGATTGGGCATTCCCAGCAGAGGCCAGAGGAGCCACGGGGAACCACACCACTGTCACCGAGTTCATCCTGCTGGGGCTCTCAGAGGCCTGTGAGCTGCAGATGCTCCTCTTCCTGGGGCTCCTCCTGACCTACCTGCTCACTCTACTGGGGAACCTCCTCATCGTGGTCCTCACCCTCATGGACAGGCGCCTCCACTCCCCCATGTACTACTTCCTCCGCAACTTTGCCGTCCTAGAGATCTGGTTCACCTCGGTCATCTTCCCCAAGATGCTGACCAACATCCTGACTGGAAACAGGACCATCTCCCTGGAAGGCTGTTTCCTACAAAGTTTTCTCTATTTCTTCCTGGGCACCACAGAGTTCTTCCTACTGGCAGTGATGTCCTTTGACAGGTATGTGGCCATATGTAACCCCTTGCGTTATGTCACCATCATGAGCAAAAGGGTCTGTGTCCAGCTAGTTCTTTCTTCATGGATCACAGGGTTCCTTCTCAACATCATTCCAGGTTTCCTCACAATTCAGCAGCCCTTCTGTGGTCCCAATATCATTGATCATTTCTTCTGTGACAACTTTCCACTCCTGGAACTCATATGTGCAGATACAAGTCTGATGGAAATTCTAAGTTTCATCCTGGCCAACGTCAGCCTCCTGGGCACTCTGTCTGTGACGGCTACCTGCTATGGCCACATCCTCCACACCATCCTGCACATCCCCTCAGCCAAGGAGAGGCAGAAAGCCTTCTCAACCTGTTCCTCCCACATCACTGTTGTCTCTCTCTTCTATGGCAGCTGCATATTCATGTATGTCCGGTCGGGCAAGGGAGGCCAGGGGGAGGACAGGAACAAGGTGGTGGCCTTGCTCAACACCGTGGTGACCCCAGTGCTCAATCCCTTCATCTACACCCTCAGGAACAAACAGGTGAAGCAGGTGTTTAGGGAGCAGCTGAACAAGCTCTTCTAATAAACCTGTGGATCCAAGAGGCTGCACATAAGATCCCCACTCAAGCTCAGGCCTCTGCAACAGATGGAGGCTTTCTCATCCACAAAAAGCTTAATGACATGTTTCTGGGGCGCCAGTCACTGTGCAACTCAGCATCAACTCATAAGCTCTGTGGCCCCTCAAGGCAATTTTATTAATTGTCATATTTGTATATTTCGCTTCATTCCATCTATATGCCTGGCTTTCCAGCAGAATACAAATTCTTTGATGAGAGGTACTGGCTCTGTAATTCACCATAAGCCTCAAAAACCAATCTGCTGTGATAGACCATATAAATACTCAGAAAGTACTTTCAGATTGATTTTGTGTTTCTGTTTCTCCAACAACTTCAAGGGAGAGGAGAACACTGTTAACACTGTCCTCATCTGTCACAGTAACATATCCATAAGAATTCAAAAAATAAGGTTAGTTGTTTATTACCCTGCATATAAGCTAATACTAAACTCTTTGTTTAGTATTAAAACTCATAGATATTCATCATTCCTATTCCAAGTAACCTGGTTGGTTACTTCCCCTGAGCCCCGGTTTTCTCAACTGTAAAATGAGGATCCGTTTCAAAGCATTATGATAAAAGTCAAATGAGATACTCTATGCAAGAATCTTAAATAGTGACTGGCTATTTATATAATAAGTCTCACTAAACGTTAGTTTCTTTCATTTGTATCTCATCCTACCTTCCCTCTCTTCCTTTTAAATTTCACACTTGTTGTTAACAAAACTTTTCTGTCTGGAATACTATAAATTTTATATTCAGAATATCCTATTTATCTTATACAAAGTTAAATACAGTATTAAACCTATTGAAATTTGTTACTAAGATATTCATTATTTTCATGAAAAAGAAAATTAAGTCATATTGGTAAATAATCAAATATTAACTAAATAATGAGATCAATTCACATGTTAACTTATCCCAAAATAATTATTACATGAATGCCATGTCCAAGGAAATGCACATTTCAGTGGATAACACTTAATTTATGCTTTCAAAGAATTTGAAGTCTAATAAGGAAGATAGAAACAACAGAAATGACTATATTTCAGGGTAAAAAATGATCTTTATAAGAAAATACCATGGGTAACTCTTCAGTAACAAATAGGAAAACCTATAGAAAATGGACGAATCCCTAGAGAATGAGAATTTTCAAAAATGTAAAAAGAAATAGAAAACTTAACTGACCCAATTACCATAGAAAGATTTCAAGAAAGGATTACATAGCTACTATGAATTAAAACCTATGTTTTCAATAACAAAAACAGCTCTTCTACAACTGGCTAATAAGTACATGAAAAGATGTGCAGCATCACCAAACATTCAGTTCAGTTGAGTCGCTCAGTAGTGTCTGACTCTTTACGACCCCATGAATCACAGCATGCCAGGCCTCCCTGTCCATCACCAACTCCCAGAGTTCACTCAGACTCACATCCATCAAGTCAGTGATGCCATCCAGCCATCTCATCCTCTGTTGTTCCCTTTTCCTCCTGCCACCAATCCCCCTCACCATCAGAGTCTTTTCCAATGAGTCAACTCTGGGCATGAGGTGGACAAGGTACTGGAGTTTCAGCCTCAGCATCATTCCTTCCAAAGAACACCCAGGACTGATCTCCTTCAGAATGGACTGGTTGGATCTCCTTGCAGTCCAAGGGACTCTCAAGAGTCTTCTCCAACACCACAGTTCAAAAGCATCAATTCTTCAGCGCTCAGCTTTCTTCATAGTCCAACTCTCACATCCATACATGACCACTGGAAAAAACATAGCCTTGACTAAACGGACCTTTGTCAGCAAAGTAATGTCTCTGCTTTTCAATATGCTATCTAGGTTGGTCATAACTTTTCTTCCAAGGAGTAAGAGTCTTTTAATTTCATGGCTGCAGTCACCATCTGCAGTGATTTTGGAGCCCAGAAAAATAAAGTCTGACACTGTTTCCACTGTTTCCCCATCTACTTCCCATGAAGTGATGGGACCAGATGCCATGATCTTCATTTTCTGAATGTTGAGCTTTAAGCCAACTTTTTCCCTCTCCTCTTTCACTTTCATCAAGAGGCTTTTGAGTTCCTCTTCACTTTCTGCCATAAGGGTGGTGTTATCTGCATATCTGAGGTTATTGATATTTCTCCCGGCTATCTTGATTCCAGTTTGTCCTTCTTCTAGCCCAGTGTTTCCCATGATGTACTCTGCATATAAGTTAAATAAACAGGGTGACAATATACAGCCTTGATGTACTCCTTTTCCTATTTGGAACCAGTCTGTTGTTCCATGTCCAGTTCTAACTGTTGCTTCCTGACCTGTATATAGGTTTCTCAAGAGGCAGGTCAGGTGGTCTGGTATTCCCATCTCTTTCAGAATTTTCCAGTTTATTGTCATCCACACAGTCGAAGGCTTTGGCATAGTCATTAGGGAAATGCAAATTAAAATCACAATGAAATATTATTTTATAGCCATAAGATGGATATTATTTTTTAAAATTTTCTTGAACAGATTATACCAAGTTTTGGCAAGCATATGGATAGATTAGAATTCTGGTGCATTGCTGATGAGAGTATAAAATGATTCAGCCACTGTGGAAAACATTATGGCACTTCCTAAATAATGTAAACATAGATTTAGTGTATCATCCAGCAATCTCACTTCTAGATATAAACCCAAAAGAATTGACAGTAAGGACTTGAACACATATTTTTACATCTGTGTTCATAGCAGCACTATTCACAACAGCCAAAAAGGTAAAAACAACTCAAATGTCCATGGACAAATGAATGGATAAACAAAATGTGGTACGTACATACATTGGAATAGTATTCTGCCTTAAAAAGAGATGGAATTCTGATAAATTAAATGCTACAACATGTAGGAAACTTGAAGACATATGCTAAGTGAAATAAGCAAGACATAAGAGGACAAATACAGTCAGATTCCACAATATGAGGAATAGAGTGAGCAAAAAAAAATCATAGAGACAGAATGTAGAATGGGGGTTACCAGGAAGTGTGGGTAGGAATGGAGCGTTATTATTTGATGAATATAAAATTTCAGCTTGGGATGATGAAAAAGTTCTGGACATGGATAATGGTGATGATCTCACAACAATGTGAATGTACTTGACACCACCAAACAGTACACTTTAGAATGGTTAAAATGAGAAATTTTATATTATTATGTATTTTGCCCAATAAGAAAAGTACAGATTCCAGGGCAAAAACAAAACTGCATTACTTTGACTTCCTCCCTTTCTCTTATTTCTCAGTAAATCCATCAGCAAATTCTGGGGATTATACATTCAAAATATGTACTAATCCACCATTTCTTACCACCACCACTACCATCTTTGTCCATATAACCTTCCCCTTCCTCTAGGAAATCCATCCCTACCTGCCACACCAATCCCATGCCCATACCTCTGGAGGAGGACAGGGTTAGCAAACTCAGGTGAGGGGGAGGTGGCCTTGCATAGTTAACACAGAGGAAGCCAAAACAACACACCCTTTCTCTCTGAAGATTTCCTGCCTGAAACAGGACTTATGCATCGATAGAAATACAATTTACTTTAAATGAAGTTCAAAACTTTAACAATTACATAGGACCAGACAATTAATAATCCCATTCTTTGAACAAATGGTGAATGAAGGACTTCTAAAAGTATACATATGCCCATCATCGCAGCACTGCTTATAATAGCCAGGACATGGAAGCAACCTAGATGTCCACCAGCAGATGAATGGAGAAGAAAGCTGTGGTACATATACACAATGGAGTATTACTCAGCCATTAAAAAGAATGCATTTGAATCAACTCTAATGAGGTGGATGAAACTGGAGCCTATTATACAGAGTGAAGTAAGCCAGAAAGAAAAACACCAATACACTATACTAACACATATACATGGAATTTAGAAAGATGATAATGATAACTCTGTATGGGAGACAGCAAGAGACACAGATGTATAGAACAGTCTTTTGGACTCTGTGGGAAAGGGCAATGGTGGGATGATTTGGGAGAATGGCATTGAAACATGTATAATATATGTGAAACGAATTGCCAGTCCAGGTTCGATGCATGATACAGGATGCTCAGGAATGGCGCACTGGGATGACCCAGAGGGATGGGATGGGGAGGGAGGTGAGAGGGGGGTTCAGGATGGGGAACACGTGTACACCCGTGGCAGATTCATGTTGATGTATGGCAAAACCAATACAATATTGTAAAGTAATTAGCCTCCAATTAAGATAAATAAATTTATATTTAAAAAAGTAAAAATTATAAAATTATACACATGCCCAGAAACTTTGCACCACTGTTCTGAATTTCATACAAGCTCAAGGAAGAAATAACTTCATGAAGAGGTTTAAATGAATTTTCAGGAAGGATGTAGATGGAAGAATGTAAATTACAAATAAAGAATTATTTTCTATAATATGCAAAGATAAATAACCCAACAGATAATTGAGATAAGTATATACATAGACACTGACAGTAAAGTAAACTCAAAGGACCAATAGAAGTGAAAAGATGCTCAACCATATTAATGGTCATTGTTGCTGTTTAGTCCCTAAGTCTTGTCCAGCTGTTTTCCGACCCCAAGTACCCTACCCCACCAGGCTCCTCCTCTCCATGGGATTTCCCAGTCAAGAATACTGGAGTCAGTTGCCATTTCCTTCTCCCAGGAATCTTCCAGACTAAGGGACTGATCTCACATCTCCAATATTGCCAAGAGGATTCCTTACCCCTGAGCCACCATCTAGTCAAGGTTATGGTTTTTCCAGTGGTCATGTATGGATGTGAGAGTTGGACGGTGAAGAAAGCTGAGTGCACAACAATTGATGCTTTTGAACTGTGGTGTTGAAAAAGACTCTTGAGAGTACCTTGAACTGAAAGGAGATCCAACCAGTCCATCCTAAAGGAGATCAGTCCTGGGTGTTCATTGGAAGGACTGATGTTGAAGCTGAAACTCCAATACTTTGGCCACCTCATGCAAAGAGCTGACTTATTTGAAAATACCCTGATGCTGGGGAAGATTGAGGGCAGGAGGAGAAGGGGATGACAGAGGACGAGATGGTTGGATGGCATCACCGACTCAATGGACACAAGTTGGGGTAAACTCCAGGAGTTGGTGATGGACAAGGAGGCCGGGCATTCTGCGGTTCATGGGGTTGCAAACAGTCGGACACAACTGAGTGACTGAACTGAACTGAACTGAACTGAGCCACCAGGGAAGCCCTTGTACTAATGGTCAAGATAACTCAAGGTAAAATAATAACTCTTTTGATGGTAAAATATTTTAGACACCTAATCCAATCCCAAAGAAGGGCAATGGTAAAGAATGTTCAAACTACCACAGAATTGCACTCATTTCACATGCTACCAAGGTAATGCTCAAAATCCTTTAAGCTCGGCTTCAACCATATGTGAACTAGAAATTCCAGATGTACTATCTGGATTTAGAAAAAGCAGAGGAACCAGAGATCAAATTGCCAACACCTGTTTGATCATAGAAAAAGCAAGAGAATTCTAGAAAAACATCTATTTCTGCTTCATTGCCTACGTAAAAGCCTTTGACTGTGTGGATCACAAACTATGGAAAAGTCTTAAAGAGATGGGAATACCAGATCACCTTATCTACCTTCTGAGAATCCTGTATGCAAGTCAAGAAGTAACAGTTAGAACTGGACATGGAATAGTCAGTTAATTAGTTCAGTCATGTCCGACTCTTTGCAACCTCCATGGACTGCAGCATGCCAGGCTTCCCTGTCCATCACCAACTCCCACAGCTTGCTCAAACTCATGTTCATAGAGTCGGTGATACCATCCAACCATCTCATCCTCTGTCATCCTATTCTCCTCCTGCCTTCAATCTCGCCCAGCATTAGGGTATTGTCTAATGAGTTAGTTCTTTGTATCAAGTGGCCAAAATATTGGAGCTTCAACTTCAGCATTAGTCTTTCTAATGAATATTCAGGATTGATTTCCTTTAGGATTGCCTGGTTTGATCACTTTGCAGTGCAAGGCACTCTGAAGAGTCTTCTCCAACACCACAGTTCAAAAGCATCAATTCTTCAGTGCTCAGCTTTCCTTATGGTCCGACTCTCACATCCATACATGACTACTGCAAAAACCAAAGCTTTGACTCTATGGACCTTTGTTGCCAAATAATGTCTCTGCTTTTTAATACGTTGCCTAGGTTTGTCAAAAGTTTTCTTTCAAGAGCAAGTGTCTTTCAGTTTCATGGCTGCAGTCACCATCTGCAGTGATTTTGGAGCCCAAGAACATAAAGTCTGTCACTGTATCCATTGTTTCCCTACCTATTTGCCATGAAGTGATGGGACTGGATGCCATCATCTTTGTGTTTCAGATGTTGAGTTTTAAGCCAGCTTTTTCACTCTCCTATTTCACTTTCATCAAGAGGCTCTTAAGTTCCTCTTCACTTTCTGCCATAAGGGTAATGTCATCTGCATATCTGAGGATACTGATACTTCTCCCAGCAATCTTGATTCCAGCTTGTGCTTCTTCCAGCCCAGCGTTTCATATGATGTACTCTGCATATAAACTAAATAAGCATGGTGACAATATACAGCCTTGACATATTTGACATGGAACAACCAGGGAAGTAAAGTAAGTTGTATTCCTTGGAGAGACTGGTACTGCCATACTTGACATGCATTCTAATCTGATTCGACAATACTTTTTCAGGCTTTCCTGGTCGCTCAGATGGTCAAGAATCCTCCTGCAACACAGCAGACCTGGGTTCAGTCCCTGGGTTGGGAAGATCCCCTGGAGAAGGGAATGGCTTCTCACTCCAGTATTCTGGCCTGGAGAATTCCATGGACTGTAAAGTCCATGAGATTGCAAATAGTCGGACACAAAGAGCAACATTCACACCTCATACACAAAGTATCATCTATGCACTGTACATCATGTGACATGTGAGGCTGGATGAAGCAAATTGGAATAAAGATTGCCAGGAGAAATATCAACACCTTCAGATATGCAGATGACACCACCCTTATGGCAGAAAGTGAAGAGGATTTAAAGAACCTCTTGATGAAGATGAAAGAGGACAGTAAAAAAGCTGGCTTAAAACTCAACATTCGGGCTTCCCTAGTGGCTCAGTGATAAAGAAGCTGCCTGTCAATGCAGCAGACATGGGTTCAGTCCCTGGTGCAGGAAGATCCCACATGCTGCAGAGCCACTGGGCCCGTGTCCCACAGTTACTGAAGCCCGAGAGACCAAGAGTCTCTTGCAAGATAGAACCACAGTCTCTTTGTAATATTCTCATGCATATTCCCCAACAAGAGAAGCCACTTCAGTAAGAAGCCTATGCACCACAGCCCCTGCTTGCTGCAACTACTAAAAAGCCCAAACAGTAACAGAGACCCAAAAATAAATAAATAAATATTAAACATTAAAAAAAAAACCTCAACATTCAAAATACAAGATCATGGCATTTGGTCCCATTACTTACTGGCAAATGTATGGGCATGGGGGGAATGGAAACAGTGACTGCAAATGGTGACTGCAGCCATGAAATTAAAAGAAACTTACTCCTTGGAAGAAAAGCTATGACAAATCTAAACATACTAAAAAGCAAAGACATCAATTTGCCCACAAAGATCCATCCAGTCAAAGCTATGGTTTTTGTAGTAGTCATATACAGATGTGAGAGTTGGATCATAAAGAAGGCTGAGAGCTGAAGAACTGATGCTTTCAAATTGTAGTGCTGGAGAAAACTCTTGAGAGTCTCTTGGACAGAAAGATCAAACCAGTCAATCCTAAAGGAAATCAATCCTGAATACCAGTCCTGGAAGGACTCATTCTGAAGCTGGAATTTCAATACTTGGGTCACCTGATGCAAAGAGCTGAGTCATTGGAAAAGACCTGGATGCTAGAAAAGATTGAGGACATGAGGAGAAGTGAACGGCAGACAATGAGATGGTTAGATGGCATCAACTCAATGGACATGAGTTTGAGCAAACTCTGGGAGATAGTGAGGGACAGGGAACCCTGGGTGCTGTAGTCCATGGATCACAGAGTCAGACATGACTGGTGAATGAACAACAACAATGCATTGAGTGCTCCATCAGGACACCTACGGAATAAAGACCAGACTCTCAATGAGAACTGTATTAGCCTCTGGCTCCAGAGATCTCATAAGGCTGTAACCAAGGTACAGGCCGAATGCTTGTCTAAGGGAGGATCTGCTCCCATGTTCACTACGATGGCTGTTCATTGTCATTAAATCCTTGCTGTCTATTGGCTGGAGACATGAGTCCCTTGCCATGTGGGCTTCTCTACTGGACAGCTAATAATATGGCTTCCTTCAGAGCAAGTAAGAGAGCAAGAAAGGACATGCAAGATGGAACCACAGTCTCTTTGTAACATTCTCAAAAATGACATCTCATCCCTTTCACTGTATTCCATTCGTTAGAAGACTATCACTAGGTACAGCCACACACAAGGGGAGGGGATAACACATGGACAGGAATATCAGGAGATGGGTCATCGGGGCCACCTTAGAAGCTATCACAGGCACTATGTCAAATCGATCTGTGACACCAAGGACATAGGCTATATCATGTCTAACTGAAAATTATGAAAGTTCTGGTCAACCAGACGAGGTACACAGTTTCTACAAGCACATCTCAGCAGACGCCACCAGTGTGTGCCATGCACACTTCTTAACCTCAGCTATCCAGTCACATGAGCCTACTTCTTATAAGTTATTGATTAGTCATGACTCTTTATCAGGAATAAGGTGACTACACATGCAGTTTATATGAGGTGACCAGGTGTTTAGAAAGTGAGTTGGTAGCCATCTGACTACATTAAGGATAGCCAGACTCTCAGGAAAGATAACCCTAGTCAGATTAACCCACTCATGCACTGAGAGAACTGAAAGCCTGTCATTCATTTGCCTTTTCCAACATATCATTGGCTCCTACTCATACCATTTCTGACAGTCATGTTACATCAGCCAGTTTTCTCCAGTCCACAGAATAGTTTGGTGACCAAAGAAAGTGGGATTATAAAGTAGTTATAGCTTGAATGGCCCAAGGACCAAGACAAACACAATTTCAATATCCTTTTACAAAGATTCACATAATAGAGAGGACGCTCAACGGGGACTGGACACCATCTCTGTTTTGTTCACCACTCATAGTCATCTTCAGTACACAGTATAGAGTCTAGTACACAGTAGGTAAGTAGGTACTCAAGAAACATTTATTGAATGAATGATTAATTAATTAAAGGTCCTACATCTCCACACACACTCCAATTTATTCTTAAGGTCTCAAATTGATAGAGATGGAAATACCACAACACCTTACATGCCTCCTGAGAAACCTGTATATAAGTCAAGAAGCAACAGTTAGAACTGGACATGGAACAACGGATTGGTTAAAAATTGGGAAAGAAGTACATGAAGAGTGTATATTGTCACCCTGCTTATTTAACTTTTATGCACAGTATATCATGAGAAATGCCAGGCTGATGAAGCAAAAGCTGGAATCAAGATTGCCAGGAGAAATATCAAGAACCACAGATATGCAGGTGACACCACCCTTATGGCAGAAAGCAAAGAGGAACTTCACAGCCTCTTGATGAAAGTGAAAGAGGAGAGTGAAAAGGCTGGCTTAAAATGCAACATTCAAAAAACAAAGATCATGGCATCCAGTCGCATCACTTCATGGCAAATAGATTGGGGAACAAAGAAAACGGTGACAGACTATTTTCTTGGACTAAAAAATCACTGCGGATGGTGACTGCAGCCATGAAATTAAAAGACGCTTGCTGCTTAGAAGAAAAGCTATGACAAATCTAGACAACGTATTAAAAAGCAGAGACATCACTTTGCCCACAAAGATCCATAGAGTCAAAGCTATGGTTTTTGCAGTAGTCATGTACAGATGTGAGAGTTGGATCATAAGGAAGGCTGAGCACCAAAGAACTGATGCTTTCAAACTGTAGTGCTGGAGAAAACTCTTGAGAGTCCCTTGGACAGCAAGGAAATCAACCCTGAATTATCATTGGAAGGACTGATGCTGAAGCTGAAGCTCCAATACTCTGGCCACCTGATGCAAAGAGTTGACTCATTGGAAAAGACCTTGGTACTAGGAAAGATTGAAGGCAAGAGGAGAAGGGGACAACAAAGGATGAAATGGTTGGATGGCATCATCGACTCAATGGACTTGAGTTTGAACAAACTGGGGCGGAGGGGTTGGTGAAGGACATGCAAGCCTGGGTGCTGCAGTCCACGGATCACAAAGAGTCAGACATGACTGGCGACTGAACAACAACTTTATGTAACTCGATCAGGAATACCTTTCATCATCCTTCAGTCTGATTCAGG
The DNA here is from genome assembly GCF_002263795.3 of Bos taurus. NCBI lineage: Eukaryota > Metazoa > Chordata > Mammalia > Artiodactyla > Bovidae > Bos > Bos taurus. Next base: position 22,087,430 of record NC_037337.1, on the reverse strand, counting down.
ATATCCTCTGAGCTCTTTTTCAGATGCTATCACAATAGTAATTAATATTTATCTGATTATTTCATCTCTGTCTTCCCCACAAGATACTGCCTATCTGTGGCATCTAGAGCCATACTTACCACACAAAAGCACATCACAAAACTTTTTGAATTAACTGTGTTTTTAAATGAACTTTTTATTAACTGTGTTTCTTTGTTACAGTTAAAATTCATTAGAGTTTTCGCAGCTTCTCAGTCAAAACAAAGTAAACTTTAAATCCCAAAATTGAACAAAGTAAGAGGTAAGGGACCTTCTTATGTCCTATTACCTCTGACGATAATGAATCTCCAGGGAAGCAGAGCTCCAACCAGTAAGAGAATAACATGAATCTCTAGATTGGTTAAGTTTGAGCTCTGCACCTTCTGTATCTCTGAGCTTCTAAGGAGACTAAACAGAATCCCAGGCAGTCCAAGACAGAGTCTGCCACGATTATTTTACCCCAGAACTCTCTATGGACACCATACTCCTGGAAGGGCCAGAAACTTCTTAAGCCCAACTGAAGATGAGTTAAACTAATCAGCATCTAATTATGTCTGTCTCTGCTTTACTATATGAGGGATGGAAGAATAATTAGATAGGTTTTCATATCCATTTCCCCAGGAAAGTGGTCCGTGACATGGTGATGGATCAGAAAAATAGAAGCTTCCTGAGAAACTGGTGAAGTTCTGGGGAATATCCAGAGATTGTTACTTTCTGAGGACAACTGAGAATATGTGGATGGTGAGAGTCAGAGAATATTTCTTAAGAGAGATTGGCTGTTGGAAAATATGGATATTTGCAGACACATGCATGTACTGTGTACAAGAGAATAGGACCTGCTTGTTCCATGACCTGCAGACCATGTTTCAGCTCTGGAGTGTCCTTCACTTCGTATCTCTGGTGAGCCCCCAAGAAGTGTACTCCTCAGGCAACACTGCAGAGTTGGGAGTTTCCTGTGAAAACCAGGAGTCTCCCCATCATGAGAACTGCCTGGAAGACAACTGAGCATCTCACCTAGCATCTACTGAGGTAATCTACGATGGTGCAATTTTTGGTGTGGGGAAGTGGACCCTGATTCCCCTGGATGCTCTGGCTGGAAGCCTGACATCTGTTTTCAGGTGTCCACTGGCGGGCTGTGGCAGAGCTCACTTCTCTGACTTTTTGCATCGTTCTCAGTATCCTGATCAAGAACAGCTGATGGCTCACAGAATCATTATGGCTTTCCTTCACTCTATTCACGGACAGCCATTTATTTCCCCTTTGTCTCTCTCGAAATTTTTACCCAACTCTTAGTCCATATGGACTCATTGTGCTGGCTTCTTTTCTGATTTTGAATTTAAGTTACTTTATAAGTGATAATAAAAATAATAAAGAGACAGAAGAAAAATCACCTGCAATCCTCCCATCCTATTATGGCAATTATGCTCATTTTCCTGTGTTCTCATCCAATTCTTCTCCATATAAATACATATTTTACACAGCTATTCTGAACTGTGTTATCATTTCTCTGAGGCAGGCTTATCACATTAGTTTCTGCTCCTGTCTCAGAAAGAGTCAGCTCTTCTTCACAGAAGCTTGCCTTTACCTGTTATTTCTATAAAGGACAACCGATGGCAAGAATGCCTACTTCTTTATCCAGATCTCTAAGTGAGTGAAGCCACTCAGTCATGTCCAACTCTTTGTGATCCCATGCACTGTAGCCTACTAGGCTCCTCCGTCCGCAGGATTTTCTAGGCAAGAATGCTGGAGTGAGTTGCCATTTCCTTCTCCAGGGGATCTTCCCAACCCAGGGATCAAACCCAGGTCTCCTGCATTGTAGGCAGATGCTTTACCGTCTGAGCCACCAGGGAAGTTGGTTAAGACACTGCTACATAATGTAAGAACTAGAAAAAAATTATTCAAAATAAAGACATATTCTCTAAAATTCAAATTGAACCAATGTACGATTCTAAATATGAGCATTTATCATTATTATTCTTCATTACAATTACTTAGGAATTTATCACAAAGAAGTAACCGTGATGCCTAATTTTCAAATACATGTTTTATTCCCACTGAAGAAGCAGAGTTTGGTGAAATTAGAGAACTGGCCCCAGACAAGTTAGTAAATGATGGAGCTCAGGTACAAACACGAAGTCTAACTCAAATGCCTCTGTAACAAGTTCTAGAGGAAATTTTCCATTAGTGTTTTTGATAAAGGCCTGTGACCAATGGATACAGGATTTGCAGAGAAAATATTTTACTTTATTTGAGAGACCACTTAAAACATTTGGACAAATATGGGGGGGAAAAAACCCATCATCTGATCAAGATTTAAAGGAACAAACACTTCCTAACAGACACAAGAAAAATGGAAAAAGAATTGGTAAAGGCAAAACTTTCCCCAAAGAATACCAGACAATTGAATCGAAGTATGTGACTTGATGCTAACTCAGTGAGGGACCTGGACAACTGGCCTGACGAGGGAGGCAAAGGGACCTGCAAGTTGAAGAAATAAAGGATTCCTTCAGCTCAAAATCCCTCTTTCCTTTCAGTTCCAAGGTCCTCAGATCCCCAGAACATCACGACTCTTGATGCAGCACACCGCTGATTGGGCATTCCCAGCAGAGGCCAGAGGAGCCACGGGGAACCACACCACTGTCACCGAGTTCATCCTGCTGGGGCTCTCAGAGGCCTGTGAGCTGCAGATGCTCCTCTTCCTGGGGCTCCTCCTGACCTACCTGCTCACTCTACTGGGGAACCTCCTCATCGTGGTCCTCACCCTCATGGACAGGCGCCTCCACACGCCCATGTACTACTTCCTCCGCAACTTTGCCGTCCTAGAGATCTGGTTCACCTCGGTCATCTTCCCCAAGATGCTGACCAACATCCTGACTGGAAACAGGACCATCTCCCTGGAAGGCTGTTTCCTACAGTGTTTCCTCTATTTCTTCCTGGGCACCACAGAGTTCTTCCTACTGGCAGTGATGTCCTTTGACAGGTATGTGGCCATATGTAACCCCTTGCGTTATGTCACCATCATGAGCAAAAGGGTCTGTGTCCAGTTAGTTCTTTCTTCATGGGTCACAGGATTCTTTATCATCATCATTCCAACTTTCCTCACATTTCAGCAGCCATTCTGTGGTCCCAATATCATTGATCATTTCTTCTGTGACAGCTTTCCACTCCTGGAACTCGTATGTGCAGACACAAGTCTGATCGAGCTTCTAGGTTTCATCCTGGCCAACGTCAGCCTCCTGGGCACTCTGTCTGTGACGGCTACCTGCTATGGCCACATCCTCCACACCATCCTGCACCTCCCCGCAGCCAAGGAGAGGTGGAAAGCCTTCTCAACCTGTTCCTCCCACATCACTGTTGTCTCTCTCTTCTATGGCAGCTGCATCTTCATGTATGTCCGGTCAGGCAAGAGCAGCCAGGGGGAGGACAGGAACAAGGTGGTGGCCTTGCTCAACACCGTGGTGACCCCAGTGTTCAATCCCTTCATCTACACCCTGAGGAACAAACCAGTGAAGCAGGTGTTTTACAAGCAAATTAACAAGCTCCTCTCATAAATAGGAGCTGGATCTGAGAGGGTGGAGAAAGTTGGCTCCTTTCCTGAACCTCTCCAAATACTGCTGCTTCCCGATTTCCATGAATCATTTCCTCTCAGCCAATTTCTTAGCAAATGCTATAATCTACAGTGGTTTCTTACTGGCTCATGCAATCTTGTCAGAGAGTACAAAAAACTCAGTGTACCACAACTGTGTCTGGTATGTCTTTCTGATCCTAGAATGTATCTCAGTGGTTTTTTTGGTTTCTTTGTTGTCAGGTTTTGGTTTTGGTTTTGGTTGCACTAGGTCTTCGCTGCTGCACACAGGCTTTCTCCAGTTGCACTAAGCAGGAGCTACTCTAGTTGTGGTGGTCAGACCTCTCGTTATGGTGGCTTCTCCTATTGCAGAGCTCTAAGGTGTCTGGGCTCAGTAGTTAAAGTCCATAGGCTTAGTTGCCCAGTGGCATGTGAAATCTTCCCGGACCAGGGGTAGAATCCATATTCCCTGCATTGGCAGGCAGATTCTTAACCACTGGACTACAAGGGAAGTCCTGCTGTCATGTTTGTTTGTATGTTTCATTTTGTTTGCCCATGCCACATGGCTTGTGGAATCTTACCTAGCTCCTTGACTAGGGGTTGAACGCAGGCCCTCAGCAGTGAAAATGCACAGTCCTTAACAACTGGACTGCCCTGAGTTTCTTAATCCGGCCTCATTTCAAATTACAATTTAACATACCTTCTTCACTAAAACCTTTAAAAACCAATGAAGATATTCTCAATGAGAATATATTTATTGTAAACTTCAGAATTAGTATGTGTCCAGAAAAATTAATGAGGTGGAATAGCCAAGAAATATTGAACAAAAAAAGCGTCAGGTATTAAAACACTAACTTAAGAACAAACAAATAGAACAGTGGAATTGGATAGTCTAGAAAAATGATGCAGATTAGACATAAAGATCTAATAGATGATTAGGGTAGACTTTCTAGGAAATTCCCTGGTGGTCCACTGGTTAGGACTACAAGCTTCCATTGCAGGAGGCATGAATTTGATCCCTGGGTAGGAAAGAAAACCAAAATCCAGCAAGCCACATGGGGAGGCCAAGAAAATAATAACAATAAAACAAAGTAGACTTTCTAATCTGTAAAAAAGAGAGAGTCCAGTGGATAAATAATGCCAAGACTATTGGCTAACCACAATAGAAGACTGTTGTCTTTAAAAAAGATTGGGGTCTAGTACATTACTGGGGAAAGGTTAGAGCAGAAGATCAATTTAAAAGTGATACATGAAACTGTAATCAGAAATCTTCCAGCAAACAAAAGCCCAGGTCCAGATGGCTTCACAGCTGAATTCTACCAAAAATTAAGAGAAGAGCTAACACCTATCCTACTCAAACTCTTCCAGAAAATTGCAGAGGAAGGTAAACTTCCAAACTCATTCTATGAGGCCACCATCACCCTAATACCAAAACCTGACAAAGATCCCACCAAAAAAGAAAACTACAGGCCAATATCACTGTTGAACATAATGCAAAAATCCTTAACAAAATTCTAGCAATCAGAATCCAACAACACATTAAAAAGATCATACACCATGACCAAGTGGGCTTTATCCCAGGGATGCAAGGATTCTTCAATATCCACAAATCAATCAATGTAATACACCACATTAACAAATTGAAAAATAAAAACCATATGACTATCTCAATAGATGAAGAGAAAGCCTTTGACAAAATTCAACATCCATTTATGATAAAAAGTCTCCAGAAAGCAGGAATAGAAGGAACATACCTCAACATAATAAAAGCTATATATGACAAACCCACAGCAAACATTATCCTCAATGGTGAAAAATTGAAAGCATTTCCTCTAAAGTCAGGAACAAGACAAGGGTGCCCACTTTCACCATTGCTGTTCAACATAGTTTTGGAAGTTTTGGCCACAGCAATCAGAGCAGAAAAAGAAATAAAAGGAATCCAAATTGGAAAAGAAGAAGTAAAACTCTCACTGTTTGCAGATGACATGATCCTCTACATAGAAAACCCTAAAGAATCCACCAGAAAATTACTAGAACTAATCAATGAATATAGAAAAGTTGCAGGATATAAAATCAACACACAGAAATCCCTTGCATTCCTATACACTAATAATGAGAAAATAGAAAGAGAAATTAAGGAAACAATTCCATTCACCATTGCAACGAAAAGAATAAAATACTTAGGAATATATCTACCTAAAGAAACTAAAGACCTAGATATAGAAAACTATAAAACACTGGTGAAAGAAATCAAAGAGGACACTAATAGATGGAGAAATATACCATGTTCATGGATTGGAAGAATCAATATAGTGAAAATGAGTATACTGCCCAAAGTAATTTATAGATTCAATGCAATCCCTATCAAGCTACCAACGGTATTCTTCACAGAGCTAGAACAAATAATCTCACAATTTGTATGGAAGTACAAAAAACCTCGAATAGCCAAAGCGATCTTGAGAAAGAAGAATGGAACTGGAGGAATCAACCTGCCTGACTTCAGGCTCTACTACAAAGCCACAGTCATCAAGACAGTAGGGTACTGGCACAAAGACAGAAATATAGATCAATGGAACAAAATAGAAAGCCCAGAGATAAATTCACACACCTAGGGGCACCTTATTTTTGACAAAGGAGGTAAGAATATACGATGGATTAAAGACAATCTCTTTAACAAGTGGTGCTGGGAAAACCGGTCAACCACTTGTAACAGAATGAAACTAGAACACTTTCTAACACCATACACAAAAATAAACTCAAAATGGATTAAAGATCTCAAGGTAAGACCAGAAACTATAAAACTCCTAGAGGAAAACATAGGCAAAACACTCTCCGACATACATCACAGCAGGATCCTCTATGACCCACCTCCCAGAATATTGGAAATAAAAGCAAAAATAAACAAATGGGACCTAATTAAACTTAAAAGCTTCTGCACAACAAAGGGAACTATAAGCAAGGTGAAAAGACAGCCTTCAGAATGGGAGAAAATAATAGCAAATGAAGCAACTGACAAACAACTAATCTCGAAAATATACAAGCAACTCCTACAGCTCAATTCCAGAAAAATAAATGACCCAATCAAAAAATGGGCCAAAGAACTAAATAGACATTTCTCCAAAGAAGACATACAGATGGCTAACAAACACATGAAAAGATGCTCAACATCACTCATTACCAGAAAAATGCAAATCAAAACCACTATGAGGTACCATTTCACACCAGTCAGAATGGCTGCAATCCAAAAGTCTACAAGCAATAAATGCTAGAGATGGTGTGGAGAAAAGGGAACCCTCTTACGCTGTTGGTGGGAATGCAAACTAGTACAGCCACTATGGAGAACAGTGTGGAGATTCCTTAAAAACCTGGAAATAGAACTGCCTTATGATCCAGCAATCCCACTGCTGGGCATACACACTGAGGAAACCAGAAGGGAAAGAGACACGTGTACCCTAATGTTCATCGCAGCACTGTTTATAATAGCCAGGACATGGAAGCAACCTAGATGTCCACCAGCAGATGAATGGAGAAGAAAGCTGTGGTACATATACACAATGGAGTATTACTCAGCCATTAAAAAGAATGCATTTGAATCAATTCTAATGAGGTGGATGAAACTGGAGGCTATTATACAGAGTGAAGTAAGCCAGAAAGAAAAACACCAATACAGTATACTAATGCATATATATGGAATTTAGAAAGATGGTAACAATAACCCTGTATATGAGACAGCAAAAGAGACACTGATGTATAGAACAGTCTTTTGGACTCTGTGGGAGAGGGAGAGGGTGGGATCATTTGGGAGAATGGCATTGAAACATGTATAATATCATATATGAAACGAGTTGCCAGTCCAGGTTCGATGCACGATACTGGATACTTGGGGCTGGTGCACTGGGACGACCCAGAGGGATGGTACTGGGAGGGTTCAGGATGGGGAACACACGTATACCTGTGGTGGATTCATGTTGATATATGGCAAAATCAATACAATATTGTAAAGTTAAAAAATAAAATAAAATATTAAAAAAATCAAATGGAAAAAAAAAGTGATACATGCCTTAAATATTTATTTGAAATTAAAGCTAGAAACATGTATTCACTAACCTATAACTATTCTTTTCTTTGAGTATGAATATGATGATTGTTGTAGTCTTTTTTGCTTAAACCACATTCACAATATGAAATTTCAGGATTTGCTTCAGTGATACAAAAATTGTAAAGATGCCAGAGAAACCATCTGTGAACAGAATTCTAGAATTTTTGCATTTTGTTTGTCTGTTGCCAGTCTTCACAGTCCGTGCCCACACCTCAATCAACAATTTTTTTCATTATCTGACTTTATGGAATCTCTCACAAAGACTCAATTTTGTTTTTGCAGAAATAGCTTTGTTTTTATACTCATATTTCATTGGTTTATCTTTATTTAGTTAAAAATGTCATTATAGTAACAAGTCCAATTATCAAATCAAGGTTTGGAAACAACTGATTCTTGGTACAAGCTAACTGGTGGGAATAAAAATATGCATGGGTACAGCAGACAATTTCTAGCTGCAAAGGCATGCTGTGAACATCAAGGACTTGGGGAGGTAATACAGCAAGAGAGGCTGAGAACAGCTACTAGAAGTCCACCACCTAGGTTTAGATTCCCACCTATTAGCCATTTGAGCTTAAATAAGCAATACTTCTTGCATCATATATATTGAAGGCAGAAGGAGAAGAGGGCAACAGAAGATGAGATGGTTGAATGGCATTACCAGTCCAATGGACATGAACTTGGGCAAGCTCCGGGAGATGGTGGGGGATAGTGAGGCCTGGCATGCTGCAATCATGGGGTAACGAAGAGTCAGACACAATTTGGCAACTGAACAACAACATATATATATATGGAGATAATAATATATCTACCTCATAGAATCCTTATAAATATTATTAATGTATGTCAGAATGCTTAGCTCAGGGCCTGATAAAGTGCTATGTTAAGTGTCGGGTACTATATTTTACTGAAGGAATAAGCTGCATAAATGAAGATAAATGAAGGGATTACCTAGAACCTTGCAGAAAAAGTTGTTAGATCCTCATCTCATATCTTGCTGCTACTGCTAAGTCACTTCAGTCGTGTCCGACTCTGTGTGACCCCACAGACGGCAGCCCACCAGGCTCCCCCGTCCCTGGGATTCTCCAGGCAAGAACACTGGAGTGGGTTGCCATTTCCTTCTCCAATGCATGAAAGTGAAAAGTCAAAGTGAAGTCGCTCAGTCGTGTCCGACCCTCAGCAACCCCATGGACTGCAGCCTTCCAGGCTCCTCCATCCATGGGATTTTCCAGGCAGGAGTACTGGAGTAGGGTGCCATTGCCTCTTCCGAATCTCATATCTTAAACAGAAATAAATTCAGGATAATTAAGTAAATAGATATAAACCACGAAAAAGAAAGTTTGGATAAAAATTATCTCATTAAAGATGCATAGGGGACTTCCCTGCTGGGCCAGTGGTTAAGATACTGTCTGCCAATGCAGGGAACATGGGTTTGACCCCTGGTCTGGTAAAATCCCACATGCCATAGGGCAACTAGACCCTGCACACCACAACTGCTGAGCCCAATGCCCTACAGCCTGTGCTTAGCAATAAGAGAAGACACCACAGTGAAAAGCCTGGGCACAGCAACAAAGAGAGTAGCCTCTGCTCACCTAAACCAGAGAAAGCCTGCACACAGCAACAAAGACCCAGCACAGCCAAAAACTTAAAAAAAGAGAGCTTGCATACCGCAACTAAAGATCCTTCAAGTGGCAACAAAGATGAAAGATCCCAAGTGCCACAGCTAAGACCCAGCACACCAAATAAATATATATATATTTTTTTAAAAAAAGATGTGTAGAGAGTTTTTTCAATAGAACTATAAACATAATTTATAAACTTGGCTATATAAATTTTTAGACTTCTTTATGTTAAAGGAAAAAAAACAGTAGTCATATATGGATGTGAGAGTTGGACTATAAAGAAAGCTGAGTATAGAAGAACTGATGCTTTTGAACTGTGGTGTTGGAGAAGACTCTTGAGAGTCCCTTGGACTGCAAGGAGATCCAACCAGTCCATCCTAAAGGAAATCAATACTGAGTATTCACTGGAAGGACTGATGCTGAAGCTGAAACTCCAATACTTTGGCCACCTGATTTGAAGAACTGACTCACTGGAAAAGACCCTGATGCTGGTAAAGATTGAAGGCGGGAGGAGAAGGGGCCGACAGAGAATGAGATGGTTGGATGGCATCACCGACTCAAGGAACATGAGTTTGAGTAGGCTCCGGGAGTTGGTGATGGACAGGGAGGCCTGGCGTACTGTGGTTCATGGGGTCGCAAAGAGTCGGACACAACTGAGCAACTGAACTGAACTGGACTGAACTATCTGCCTGAAATCTATTTCCCATTCTTAAAGTAGTAGGTCCCTGACCTTAATAAAGCCCCTCTCCCCTCTCAGTTCATGTAACTGACATGGCATGACGTCATCCCCAACCAGTTAGAGCATGACCATGGCTATTGGCTCAGGAATGGCCATATCACTAAAATCAGACCAGTGAAGCCAAGCAAATCTCAATTCTGAGATACTTACAGGAACTTGTGGAAGAACAGTCGCTCATCTGGACTTGGGGTTGAGAGGGTGTTGGGGGAAAAGGACAGAAGACACAAATTACCAATAAGGGGAACAAGTGAGTAGACACCACTATGGATTCCTTAGGCATTAAAAAGTAATAATGGAACATTATGAACAACTTATGGTAATGTTTTTAACAACTTAGATAAAATGTATAAATTTCTGAAAAGACAAACTACCAAAACGGAACTTCCCTGGTGGTCCAGGGGCTAAAACGTGCTTCCAGTGGAGGGGACCCAGGTTCAATCCCTGGTTCACATGTCACAACTAAAGATTCCACATGCCTGATAAGGGGTTAATATTCAAAATATACAAAGAAGTCATAAATCAATAGCAAAAAAGATAAACAATCCAATTTAAATGGGCAAAGGGCCTGAATAGACATTTTTCCAAAGAAGACACACAAATGGCCAACAGGCACCTGAAAAGGTGATTCACGTGATTAATTATCAAGGAAATGCAAATCAAAAGACAATGTGGTATCACTTCACACCTATTAGGATGCCTCTCACTATAAAGAAAAGAGATAACAAATGCTCTCAAAGATGCGGAGAAAAGAGAACTCTTGTGTACTGTTGGTGGGAATGTAAACCAGTACTATCACACAGAAAACAGTACAGTGATTCCTCAAGAAATAGAACTAGCATAAGATTCTGCAATCCCACTTCCGGATACAGAACCAAAGGAAACAAAAATCGTTGTTTCAAAAGTATCTGCACTCCCACGTTCACTGCAGCATACTCACAACAGCCAAGGTATGGAGACAACCTACGTGTCCACTAACAGATGAATGAATAAAGGAAATGTGGCATATATAAACAACAGGCTATTATTCAGCCTTTATCCTGACATTTTTGACAACATGGATGAACCTGGAGGCCATTATGTCAAGTAAAATAAGCCAGACAAAGACAAACACTACATTGTATCACTTACATGTGGAATCTTAAAAAAAAAAAAAAAAGGTTGAACTAATAAAAACAGATAGTAGAAAAGTGGTTGCCAGGGGCTGAGGTAGAAAAAATAGGGAGAGGTTGCTAAAAGGCTGCTGCTGCTGCTAAGTTACTTCAGTCGTGTCGGACTCTGTGTGACCCCATAGACGGCAGCCCACCAGGCTCTCCTGTCCCTGGGATTCTCCAGGCAAGAACACTGGAGTGGGTTGCCATTCCCTTCTCCAATGCATGAAAGTGAAAAGTGAAAGTGAAGTCGCTCAGTCATGTCTGACCCTCAGCGACCCCATGGACTGCAGCCCACCAGGCTCCTCCGTCCATGGGATTTTCCAGGCAAGAATACTGGAGTGGGGTGCCATTGCCTTCTCCATGCTAAAAGTCTACGAACTTTCAATTATAAGATGAATAAAGTATGAGGATCTAATATAATGGGGTGAATATAATTGATAACACTATACTGTGTAATTGAAAGTTGCTAAGAGTGTAGAACTCCATTACTTTGGCCACCTCATGCGAAGAGTTGACTCATTGGAAAAGACTCTGATGCTGGGAGGGATTGGGGGCAAGAGGAGAAGGGGACGACAGAGGATGAGATGGCTGGATGGCATCACTGACTCGATGGACGTGAGTCTGAGTGAACTCCGGGAGTTGGTGATGGACAGGGAGGCCTGGCGTGCTGCGATTCATGGGGTCGCAAAGAGTCGGACACGACTGAGCGACTGAACTGAACTGAACTGACTGAAGAGTGTAGAACTTACATGTTTTCATCAAATAAAAAGGTAAATATATAAGGTGATGAATATGTTAATTAACTCTGGGGGGGGGATCCTTTAACAGTATACACATCTATCAAATCATCACCTCTGTACACTTTAAATACCTTGCAATATTGTCAATTATACCTCAATAAAAAGGAAAAAAAAAAAACACACGAGGGAGGGAGGGTTGAGAGAAAGTAAAATGGTCTTTGTTTGCAAATGACATAATCATCTATGTAGAAAATCCTAAGGAATCTACCCCAAAATGTTCCTAGAATTAATGAATAAATGTAGTAAGGTTGTAGAATACCAGATTTTTGTGGGGAATCATATGGTCGTGGTGGTTTAGTCACTAAGTCCTGTGTGACTCTCAGGACCCCACTGAATCTTTGCCAGTCAGGAATCTAACCCATGTCTCCTGCATTGCAGGCACTTTACCACTGAGCTACCTGGGAAGCCCTTATAGAGAAGCCTATGATACTACCTTATATGCTAGCAATAAACAATTAGAAATTGAATTAAAAAAAAAATTTACAACCACACCAAAACATATGAAATACTTGAAGGGGTAAATTTAACAAAAGATTTTTAAGACTTGAATATGCAAGCCTGAAAACAATAAAACCACTGAGAAAAAATTAAAGGCTTTAATAATAAAAGGAGAAATACACTCATGAATTGCAAAACATTATTATTATTAAGATGTCACCTCTCATAAATTGCTGGTGAGATTATAAATTGGTACAATTTCAGCCTTGTTGAAGCCAAGAGAATAACATGGATCACCAGCTGCTCTACTGGAGCCATCTGAGACAATTCGGCCAGGGTTCTCACTCTTGCCAGGTCTGCTCAAACCGGCATGGTCTGATCCAGAAACAGGCCTCAATATGTGTCCCTAGAGTTTCCACCAGTACACGAAAGACATCGGCTTCATTAAGTTGGACTAACTGAACTTCTTTAAATGGATCATCCAGCACAGCTACCTTATGCAGAAACAATACCAGCGCTTTGCATATAAAAGTTTTTAAAACTTCAAAAATAAATAAATTGATACAATTTCATATTATCTAAAGAAGCTGAAGATCTGCATAACCCATAACCTACTAAAACCACCAAACCCAGCAGGTACCCTGGAGAAATTCTTACATGTGTGTCCAAGAGAGTTGTCCAAAAACACTCACAGCCCACTTCTAGAAACTGGGGGAAGAAACTGGAAACAATTCAAATGTCTCTCCACAAAGTAAAGGATAAAGCAATGTTATATAATAGGATAGTATACAGCCACGAAATGAATGAATGATAGTCACACATTTTAAAATGGATGACTGTCAGGAACATAATATTACAGTCAGAAAAGAATATACACAATTTGATGCCATTTATATAAAGTTCAAAAATGTATGAAGATAAAAATGTACTCTTTAGGAACAATACTTCCCATCCCTCTGCCCACTGGTTCCAGCATTCTCAGCCTCTGGGTGCCTCCCTACCTGTCCCTTTATGATGCCACCAGCATCTTTCTTAAAAAAGGAATTTAGTCCTTTCCCAGCGTCTCCAGGCTTTAATTCCCACATGCTGCTCAACAAACAACATTCTTAGGATATTCCCTTTTTATAGAGCAATAGGGATTATAAATGGTAAATTAATGTTCCTTCCCATTTTATTATTACACCACACTGCAGACTTCTATGTTAGTGCCCAACTCACTTCCTGCAGTGCTTATCCTTTAGCTTTCTCTAACATTCCATTAGGTACTTACAAGTCACACTATTTTAGAAATCTCAGAAACTTCACATTGCTCATGTAAAGGGTTTAAGGCCTTCAGTACTAGAAAGTTAATTACAGACATAAGGTGTATATAGTATCTAGCTTTGTTCACACCACAAACCAACTAATCCAAATTCCCTTGGTATGAAATATTCATTCATTCATTCATTCAGCCAATCAGCCATCTATGCATTTGTAACCAATATATCAACTGGTCCACCAACCCATGGAGATATGTGGCTACATGTGCTCATATTTTTTTTTTCCAGTTAATTATGTAAGTGTCCATTTTCTGTATTGACATCAGTTCTAATATCTGTTATTGGACCTACCTGTTTCTCCCCTAAAGGGTCCCTGAATTCCAGTCCTTACATAGAAAGACAGTTGGACAAGAGCCCACTCTCAGGCCCTGGATGGGACCCCCTCCCTACAATAATATTACAGAGTTTTAACAGTTAAGTGAAATCATTCTTTGCGTGTTCCTTGGAAAAGAGTTGACTTATTATATTTTGGAGAAGGAAATGGCAACCCACTCCAGTATTCTTGCCTGGAGAGTCCCGTGGACAGAGAAGCCTGGCGGGCTGCTGTCCATAAGATCACACAGAGGCAGACACAACTGAAGCAACTTAGCATGCATGCATGCATTGGAGAAGGAAATGGCAACCCACTCCAGCGTTCTTGCTTGGAGAATACCAGGGACACTGGAGCCTGGTGGGCTGCCATTTATGGGGTCGTGCAAAGTCAGACACAACTGAAGTGACTTAGCAGCAGCAGCAGCATTATATTTCACCTCAACAACCTGGAGAGAAAAAACTTGAGCAAAGATCCAGCTAGATCCTCAGTCTGGAAGGCTCTTTCCTTGTCAGAAGGCTCCTCCTTAAGAGGATGGAGGTAGGAGCCCAAGGAGTGGCTCTCCTTCCTCCCTGTGCTGATCACAGTGGCTGCCTTGGAGTAACCCTGGAAAGAGGGGAAACAAGAATTGGGCACAGAGAAAACACACTAAGACGCTAATTCAAGTTCTCTTCATAAACACAGTCCTGAATCTTGACTCTGTGGATGACATCTAGGTGAAACCTTCCCTTTGGGTGAAGTGTGCCTCCCTCCAGCAGAAGAAAGGAGCCTCACTTCACCCTGCCATCCTTAGAAATAAGCACTGTGTTCAGTGGCTTTACATGTAAACAAGACCTTGCAATCATTCATTATTTGCCCCACATTTTTAATGTACTCATTTAATGTAAAATAATTCCCAACCTGTGGAGCTGAATACAAATCATAACCAAGATATATTTTAAAAGATTTTCCAATTGTCTGTTTATCCTTCTTAATCCTCCCTATCTTCTTGTCTTTTAGGTCATCTACCCCTTTGCTGTCCAACTTACTGGAAGGAGAGAAAAGGAGTCAGTGCCGGAAGAAGACGTGAGGGTAGGTAGTTTCTAACTAAACTTCTGCAGACAGTACAAACCAGCATTAAAATGGTGATGCTGCCGATGAAGTTATGTAGCATTTCCTAAAAAGGCCTCTTATCAATCAACCAATAATTATTTACTGAGTCCCTGCCATATGCCTAACATTCAATCACTCATTCAACAGAATTTTGCACTGCCAGGAGCTGTGTTAGGGACTGAAATGCAAAAATGAGTAAGATATGGTATCTACTCTCCAATAGTTCTTTTCTGAAATAAATAAATAACTATAAGACCACCAATTCATACAACTGAAGAATAATCTGTATTAAATTATGTGCACTAGAAATGCATGTCCATAGACAGTAGAACTCAGTGGACTGAAATTGTAAAGATGAAAAAAAACAAAAACCTTCTTAAAGGAGGAAGTGTCTGAAAAGAGCTTTGAAAGAGAAGTAAATAATAGATAAGCACAAGAAAGGAGGGAAGGCACCCCAGACTGTGGGAACAGCTTTGGCAAAAGCCAGAGGCTGAAATAGGCTTGAGATGCTTTGGGAGCAGCAAGGAAATGGAAAAGACAAAGTAGGCTCTTCATTAGCTCTGCAAACCAGTTTAAACCTCTTTCCAAAGGAATGGTGAAATTTTGATAAGATATTGTATGTGGGTTAAGAGTCTTTTAACTGTGGCAGCTTATAATTAAACCATTGTCTCTAGTCATTGTTAGACAGCTACTGAGAAAAGCCAGCTACCCCATGCTAATGTATAACTTCTTTGTTTCATGCAAAATAGTCAGCTCCAGTCTGAAAAAGAACTGTGTGCCTCTATTCAAGTAGAAATGAATACCTCCTTCTGGTTGGATAATAAAAACCCAGGGCTTTCAAGCTCACAGGGCCTTTCCTGGACACACAGTCAGAGAATCATGTAATTTTCTCTCTTTTCCTTCTATGTATGTGGAAAAAGAAGCAAAAATGCTCTGCATGCAGGAAAGTCAAGAATAAGCCAAGACCTGGCTGTCCCCACGCAAGGAATCATGCAAGCAGATGCAGCCACCCATCACAAAGGCAAAGAACAATATCAAGATACACTCCTGAGGAAAGGAAAGGAGAAGAAGGACTTTCAAAAAATCAAAATGAAAGGAAATATAAGGGAAGGGAAATCTAAATCACCAGGAAATGTGTCTGTCTATAAAACTAAAGTTCAGAGAGAACATGTAAAGATTGCGTGCTAAGTCACTTCGGTCATGTCCAACTCTTTGCAAGCCTAGGGACTGTAGCCTGCCAGGCTCCTCTGTCCATGTTTTCTCCAGGCAAGAGTACTGGAGTGGATTGCCATGCCCTCCTCCAAGGGATCTTCCCCAGATAAAGATTATCCAATCCCAATCCTCTTTATCTCTGACTGTTACTCACACTCCTGAATTTTCTTCAGGAGTGATGAGAAAAACTGAAGAATGAATAGGAGAGGCCCAGAAATGAATTTTGCTTTTTTTAATATCAAAAATAAAAATCCTTGACACTAATAATTAGTTAGCTAGCCAAAGTTTTTAATGTTGTTCACCCTAATGAAGCGGAGAAGGCAACGGCACCCCACTCCAGTACTCTTGCCTGGAAAATCCCATGGATGGAGGAGCCTAGTAGGCTGCAATCCATGGCACTGCTAAGGGTCGGACACGACTGAGCGACTTCACTTTCACTTTTCATGTTCATGCATTGGAGAAGGACATGGCAACCCACTCCAGTGTCTTGCCCGGAGAATCCCAAGGATGGGGGAGCCTCGTAGGCTGCCGTCTATGGGGTCGCACAGAGTCGGACATGACTGAAGCGACTTAGCAGCAGCAGCAGCACCCTAATGAAGAAAGTGAAAAGGGACTTCCCTGTTGGTCCAGTGGCTAAGACTTTGCACTCCCAATACAGGGGCCCGGGTTCAATCCCACATGCTGCAACTAAGACCTGTACAGACAAATGAATAAATATTTTTTAAAAGAGGGTAAAGAAAATTCAGGAGTGATGAGTAACAGTCAGAGAAAAAGAGGACTGGGGTTGGATAGTCTTTATTTCTAAACATGAGCGTTTCTTAATGGTGCAATCTGTTATACTAACCATTAGAGTGAGTAACTGAAACATCCTACAAAACCTTTTCTGAGCTTTCACAGTAGAAAGGATCCTCTCAAAAATGACCTATTATGGTAGGAAAAGTAGCGTATATGTATGTGAAGGATCCTTAAAGAGTCTGGAGCTCTTATGTTGCCAGTAGGAATGTTCAACAGTCTTTAATAAAGATAAATATAAACTTACCACATAATCTAGCAATCCCACCTTTAGATGTTTACCCAGAGGAAATAAAAAAGTATGTCTACTCAAAGACTTGTATCCAAATGTTCATAGAAATTTACTCAAAAATAGCCCTAACCTGGAAACAACCCAAATATCAACTGGTGAATAGATAAATAAATCAATGGGATACTCATACTGTTAGGGAAAACACAGTGACTGAAATACCCTACCCTGGCCAAGCACCATAGTAACCATTTGCATGAGTTATTTTACGATGGGAGGCCCTGGTAAGGAACACAGAACTAACAAGTTACCACTAACCAGAAGTATTCAGGAAAGTTTAAAAGGAGATGCCATGTGTCCTACCAACCTCCCAGAATCCTCACTGGAATTCTTGGTGGAGCAATGCATCCACCACCAGGAAGGACCTTGAGCCAGAATGACTGGCCAGAGACAACCCAAAAACTAATCCCATTATAATAAAACCCAAGACTGCAAGCCATGTGGCAGAGTCCTCCTGGGTTCCCTTACCCTCCTGCTCTCCTCCCAGGCACCCTTTCCCAGTAAAGTCTCTTGCTTTGTCAGCATGTGTCTTCTCGGACAATTCATTTCCAAGTGTTAGAACCCAATCTCGGGCCCTGGAAGGGGTCTCCCTTCCTCCAGCAATACCACAGAATGCTGTGCTTGCATGCATGCTCAGTTGCTTCAGTTGTATCTGACTCTTTGCAACCTATGAACTGTAGCCCACCAGGCTCCTCTGTCCATGGGATTCTCCAGGCAAGAATACTGGAGTGGGTTGCCATGCCCTCCTCCAGGGAATTATCTGGATCTAGGGATCAAACTCATGTCTGCCTGCATCTCCTGCATTGCAGGTGGATTCTTTACCCACTGAGCCACCTGAGAAGCCCCATGGAATGCTACTCAGCAATAAAAAGTTATAACTAATGATATAGGCAGAAATATGGACTCATTTCAAAAGCATTTGCTAAGTGGAATAATCCAGACACTAAAGACTACATACTGCATGATTCCATTGATGTGACAGTCTGGAGAAGGCAAAGAGTACAGAGATCAGATTGATGGTTACCAGGGGCTGAGGATAGGAAAAGGGAATGGGTTCCAAAAAGGAGGGAATATTGGAAGGAGTTATGGAACTCTTCTATATCTTAATTTTGTGTGTGTGTGTTGTATTTTGAGAACTTTTCTCTGCCATGTGGAAGGTACACATATTGACAGCCAACTGAATAGACCAAGATTGTGAGCAGTCTTTTTTCTGACTGTGCCAACTCTCAGGGGCTTTTTGAGATCTTAACCATCATTGCATCAGCTATACAGTGAAAGCCTTTCCTTTCTTAGACTATCCTGGGGAATAAATTTTCTGGATCTTGTATCTGTGGCATCCTTCGTGATCTCTTGTGGGGACACCTCTTTTATCTTATTGGTTTGATTCACTATTAAGATATATTTTGACGTGTCTGAACCTCTCGACCCCATCTTTGTAGTCTCTTGCTTTAGTTTCTTTCTTAGCCCCGCCGTGCACGTTCTCGGGACCTGATCGACTTTGCCGGCTGGCTCCGGCAATATTTCATAAATGGCCAGATGACAGATCATTTACACTGGAGAAACTTCTAAACTGGTAAATTTTTAAAGAGCTCTCATCATAAACAGCTGTTTTATTGGTGGAAAAAAAAGTTAAATAGTGGGAAAATATATATATAATGGTTAACCTAAGAACTCCTTTAATTTGGAAAAAATGGTTTGAGAATCTTTATTTGTGGTCTCTGCTTCTGCTCAATGAGTCTTATCGATGCTAATAAAAAAATTAGGATAATTAATATTAACTAGGTTTATTAGCAGGGAAGTAAGAAAAAACTTAAGTCTAGAGACTTTTTCCCAACAAGGTGGAAATTTTAAAAGAACTCACCACAAAAGTATAAAAATTTTTAGATGATTATTAAGAAATGAAATAAATAAAATAGATGTTAATAGGATTAAAAACAAAAAGTTTTGATACAACACTACCTAAGGTCGAATGAGTCAAAGTGAAGTGAAGTAGCTTAGTCATGTCCGACTCTTTGCCACCCCGTGGACTGTAGCCTACCAGGCTCCTCCATCCATGGAATTACCAGGCTCCTCCCTCCATGGGATTCTCCAGGCAAGAATACTGGAATGGGTTGCCATTTCCTTCTCCATGGGATCTTCCCGAACCAGGGATCAAACTCTGGCCTCCCGCATTTCAGGCAGACGCTTTAACCTCTGAGCCACCAGGGAAGCCCCAAATGAGTCAAAGGGACCCTCTATTGGTCCCTCACTGTGTGGTCAGTCCATTCAAGACGGCTGTTCTTTTGCTCTCTGTGCCTCCCCTAATTGACAATCTGCTTTACCTGTACCCTACTCACACGAACCTCCTTACCCCTTAGACCAGAAAGCCTCCACCTGCTAGGAAGAAAAACATCTGCCTTCCTAATGGTTGTTAACCTGAGGGGCTATGAGGGATGTGCCCCACCTGCTGGTTTCCCTGGTAACTGATGAGCCAATCCAATATCAATTCCCCCTATAAATGGTAGCCTCCTTCTACCCACAGCAGCAAAGATTGCTGTTGTGTCCTGCCTGCCACAAACAGTGGGATATCACTTCAGGAACTTGTTTCAGGTATGGAAGATCTCCTGTCTATTAAACCGCTGATATCTCTCGTCACTATCTTGGGGCTATTTCTTTGGTCTCTTGAGGCTGGACAACTACAAGGCTTGCAGGCCCACGGAATGCAACCCAATGCCAACTTTAAAAGGCCCCAGACAAGTCTGCTCTATTCACCCCAGTTTAAATATTATTTATATTTAAAAGACTGGAAGAAAATTATGAGGTACCTGGCCAATAATTTCTTGGGCCAATTAATCAAGTGAAAAAAATTAAGAAAAAAATTTTTTTAATTAAGTGGAAAAAATTAACTCTTTGATCAACCAAAGAGTTGGATTGGGGACCCCAGAGCCTTATTATGTAAAATGGTCAAGATAAAAAGGATGGTTTCTGGACTCCTTGTAAGAGTAAAGCTTGTTGATGGGATCTTAATGGAAAATAAAGTTAAAAGTATAAAAGCTGATAGAATTGAGATAAAAGCTTATGAATATTGGCATATTTAAATGGGCTTTATATAAGATGGCTACATCTCTTTGTCTAATTATATTGTGGGATAGACATTACATCTTATTGGGGAGTGCTTTTCTGCCTGGTACTATAGGACAGGGCATATGAATCTGATCCTCAGGAAAATCTAATTAAACACACTAAAGGAAATCAATAGGGTTATCTGGTGGTGGTAGTTTAGTCACTTAAGTCGTGTCCAGCTCTTTGTTACCCCCATGGACACCTAGGCCTGCACAATATAAAGTAAAGACTGGGAGCAATATTCAGGGGCTAATAAAGGTGATCACAGAGATTTGCTCTGGATTTAGCCAGTGAATTCAGAAAGAGGACCTTTGTTAAGTGCCTTATGCAAGCTTTTGAATGCATGATAAATTAAACCCTCAAATTCTATAACATAGAACTCTGAATTTCAGTTCAGTTGGAAATCCCATTGATACTAAAAAAGCAATAAAAGAAAATATGGTGGGGCAAATCAATCCTTCAATATCATTTAGGCAGCAAACCACTTCTTTGGAGAATTAAAATATAACCAATAGAATGGGAGAAAATATTTGCAAATGATGTGACTGACAAGGGCTTAATTTCTAAAACATACAAACAGCTCATACGGCTCAAAATCAAAAAACAAACAATCCAATCAAAAAATGGGCAGAAGACTTAAATAGACATTTATCCAAAGATACAGATAATCAATAGGCACATGAAAAGATGTTCAATATCCCTACTGCTGCTGCTAAGTCGCTTCAGTCGTGTCTGACTTTGTGCGACCCCATAGACAGCAGCCCACCAGACTTCCCCGCCCCTGGGATTCTCCAGGCAAGAACACCGGAGTGGGTTGCCATTTCCTTCTCCAATGCATGAAAGTGAAAAGTGAAAGTGAAGTTGCTCAGTCGTGTCTGACTCTTAGCAACCCCATGGATTGTAGCCCACCAGGCTCCTCCATCCATGGGATTTTCCAGGCAAGAGTACTGGAGTGGGGTGCCATTGCCTTCTCCGAATATCCCTACTAGAGAAATGCAAATCAAAACTACAATGAGGTATTACTTTACACCAGTCAGAATGGCCATAATCAAAAAGTCTATGAATAATAAATGCTAGAGAGAGTGTGGAGAAAAGGGAACCCTCAAAAACTGTTGGTGGGAATATAAATTGGTGCAGCCACTATGGAGGACAATATGGAGGTTCCTTTAAAAAAACTAAAAGTTACCATATGAAGCAGCAATCCCCTCCTGAGCATATATCCAGAGAAAACTCTAATTTGAAAAGATACACACACCCCAATGTTCCCAGCAGCTGTATTTACAATAGCCAAAACAGGGAAGCAATTTAAATGTCCATTGACAGATGAATGTATAAAGAAGATGTGATATATATACATACAAAGGACTGTTAGTCATAAAACATGAAATACTGGCATTTGCAGCAGCATGGATAGACCTAGAGATTATCATCCTAAGAGAGAAAAAGACAAATATTAATTACTTACAGGTATTACTTATATTTGGACTCTAAAATACAAGCGAACTTATTTACAAAATAGAAATAGACTCACAGACATAGAAAAAAACTTAGGGGACTTCTCTGGTGATCCAGTGTTGAAGAGTCTGCCTGCTGACGCAGGGGACACAGATTCGACCCCTGGTCCAGGAGAATCCCACATGCCAAGGGGTAGCTGAACCCTTGAGCCACAATTACTGAGCCAGGTGCCACTGGGCTCATGGGTGCCCAGAGCCTAGGGCACTGAAGTGCCCAGAGCCTAGGCTCCACAACAGCAGAAGACATCACAATGGGAAGCCCATGAGCTGCAAAAAAGAGAAGCCCCCACTTGCCACAACTAGAGAAAGCCCGCACACAGCAAGGAAGACCCAGCACAGCTATAAATGAATAAGAGAAAACAAACTTATGGTTACCAAAGGGGAAAGAGGAGAGGGGGCTGGGGATTAACACACACCACTATACATGAAATAGACAAATAAGGTCCTATTTTATAACATGTGCTTGTGCGCTCAGTTGTGTCTGACTGTTTGCCACACCATAGACTGTAGCCTGTAAGGCTTCTCTGTCCATGGAATTTTCCAGGCAAAATACTGAAGCAGGTTGCCATTTCCTCCTCCAAGGGATCTTCCCTACCCAGGGATCAAACCCACATCTCCTGCATTGGCAGGCGTATTCTTTACCACTCTGTACCTGGGAAGCCCTACTATATAGCTAGCATAGGGAACTATATTCAGTATCTTGTATTAACCTGTAGTGGAAAAGAATCTGAAAGAATACATATGCATAACTGAGTCACTTTGCTGTATATCAGAAACAACATGGTAGACCCATTATACTTCCAATTTAATAAAAGCTTCCCTGAAACCCACTGGGGACTTTGAATCTTTTTAGCCTCCCCATTCTCCTTGCTTGGCCTTGCAATAAACCTTTCTCCACTCCAAATTCTGACAAACTCTTCTCCACTCCAAACTCTTAGTTTGGCCTCTCTCAGTGTCCATAAAGCATAATTCTCAGCTCTTAGGCTGTGTATCTTTTCATTCAACACACTTTAAGGCAGTTATCCTAAGGATAAAACTATGGTTTTTGCAGTAGTCATGTATGGATGTGAGAGTTGAACTATAAAGAAAGCTGAGTATAGAAGAATTGATGCTTTTGAACTGTGGTGTTGGAGAAGACTCTTGAGAGTCCCTTGCACTGTAAGGAGATCCAACCAGTCTATCTTAAAGGAAATCAGTTCTGAATATTCATTGGAAGGATTGATGCTGAAGCTGAAACTCCAATACTTTAGCCACCTGATGCGAAGAACTGACTCATTGGAAAAGACCCTGATGCTGGGAAGGATTGAAGGCAGGAGGAGAAGGGGCCAACAGAGGATGAGATGGTTGGATGGCATCATTGACTCAATGGATATGAGTTTGAGTAAGCTCTGGGAGTTGATGATAGACAGGGAAGTCTGGTGTGCTGCAGTCCATGGGATCGCAAAGAGTCAGACACGACTGAGCAACTGAACTGAACTGATCCTAAGGACATAATTGAAGATAATGTGTACAGACTTAACGAAAAGGATAACATTTTATACAAAAGTAAAAAACTGGAGTCGGCTAAATGCTAGCAAAAAATGACTAGTTTATATTATAACTTAGGAAAAGGAGTACATCAAGGCTGTATATTGTCACCCTGTTTATTTAACTTCTATGCAGAGTACATCATGAGAAACACTGGGCTGGAAGAAGCACAAGCTGGAATCAAGATTGCCAGGAGAAATATCAATAACCTCAGATGTGCAGATGACACCACCCTTATGGCAGAAAGTGAAGAGGAACGAAAAAGCCTCTTGATGAAGGTGAAAGTGGAGAGTGAAAAAGTTGGCTTAAAACTCAACATTCAGAAAACGAAGATCATGGCATCTGGTCCCATCACTTCATGGGAAATAGATGGGGAAACAGTGGAAACAGTGGCAGACTTTATTTTTGGGGCTCCAAAATTACTGCAGATGGTGACTGCAGCCATGAAATTAAAAGACACTTACTCCTTGGAAGAAAAGTTATGACCAACCTAGATAGCATATTAAAAATCAGAGACATTACTTTGCCAACAAAGGTCCATCTAGTCAAGGCTATGGTTTTTCCTGTGGTCATGTAGAGATGTGAGAGTTGGACTGTGAAGAAAGCTGAGCACCAAAGAATCGATGCTTTTGAACTGTGGTGTTGGAGAAGACTCTTGAGAGTCCCTTGGACTGCAAGGAGATCCAACCAGTCCATTCTGAAGGAGATCAGCCCTGGGATTTCTTTGGAAGGAATGATGCTAAAGCTGAAACTCCAGTACTTTGGCCACCTCATGCAAAGAGTTGACTCATTGGAAAAGACTCTGATGCTGGGAGGGATTGGGGGCAGGAGGAGAAGGGGACCACAGAGGATGAGATGGCTGGATGGCATCACTGACTTGATGGACATGGGTCTGAGTGAACTCCAGTGATGGACAGGGAGGCCTGGCGTGCTGCGATTCATGGGGTCACAAAAAGTCGTACACGACTGAGCAAATGAACTGAACTGAACAGACAATGGGATGTTATACAGCCATTAATAATCATGCACAGGGGAATAGTTAATGACATGAAAATATATTCACAATGCCCTAAGTAAAAAAAAAAAGCAAGCTTAAAAATAATCTAAAGTATATAATAATCCATTTTTTAATTTATAAATTAATAGACATAGAAAGTGGCTTTCCTGGTAGCTCAGCTGGTAAAAAAAAATCCGCCTGCAATGCAAGAGACCCTAGTTCAATCCCTGGGTCAGGAAAATCTCCCAGAGGAGGGCATGGAAGCCCTCTCCAGGATTCTTGCTGGAAGGAGAATTCCCACAGACAGAGGAGCCTGGCAGGCTACAGTCCTTAGGGTCGCAAAGAGTTGGACATGACTGAGCAACTCAGTACAGCATAGCACAGGCATAGAAAAGCTCTGAGAGGCCATCATCAAGATGTTAACAAAGATGGCTTTGAGTGATTTCTATTCTTTTCCTTTGTGACCTATATATTTTCATTTTCCATAATAGATATATAGCTTTTCCAAGCAAACTTCCATTTTTATTAATAGTATATACTTTTCTCACACCTCCTAGTGTTAGAGAACACGCCTGCCAATGCAGCAGACATAAGAAATGAGGGTTCAATCCCTGGATTGGGAAGATCCCCTGGAGAAGGAAATGGCAACCCACTCCAGTATTCTTGCCTAGAGAATTCCATGAAAAGAGGAGCCTGGCAGGCTACAGTCCATAGAGTTGCAAACAGTCAGACACGACTGAAGCAACTGAACACATACAGTCCACTTTTCTCACAGGGCTGCTATGAGGAGACAATAGATAATGCACCTGAGAAGCACTTTTAGTATTGAAAAGCACCATACAAATATTGGACTTCCCTGGTGGCTCATCAGTAAAGAATCTGCCTGCAATGCAGAAGCCTCAGGAGGCACAAGTTCGATACCTAGTTCTGGAAAATCCCCTGGAGCAGGGCATGGCAACCCACTCCAGTATTCTTACCTGAAGAATCCCATGGACAGAGGAGCCTGGTGGGCTACAATCCATGATGCCACAAAAAGTGGGACACTATTGAAGCAACTTAGCACAGATGCACATAAATATTATGACCTACTCTACCTAAATCGGGGCTTCCCTCATAGCTCAGTAAGTAAAGAATCTGCCTGCAGTGCAGGAGGAGACCCGGGTTCGATTCCTGGGTTGGGAAGATCCTCTGGAGAAGGAAATGGCAATCCATTCCAGTATTCTTGCCTGGAAAATCCCATGGACAGAGGAGCCTGGCGGGCTACAGTCCATGGCATTGCAAGAGTCAGACACAACTTAGTGACTAAACCACCACAACCTAAATCTTTCCCACCATTCATACATAGACTCTGTATTCCTGTTTGAAATCTCCTTTCTTACATTCTCTGGGTCATCTCCACATCCGTTGACCACCAGACAATTCATTCTTCCCACATTTCTTCAGCCATCTTACCTTTGGCCTTTTTTTTTTGTTTGTTTGGCTGCCCAGTTCAGCTTGCAGGATCTTAGTTCTCCAACCAGGGATTGGACCTGGCCGGCCCTCAGCAGTGAAAGCGCTGAGTCTGAACCACTGGACCGCCAGGAAATTCCCAGGCCTTCATTCTTTAACAGATTCTCACATAGTTAGCAAACCTTGGTGCTTTATCTTTTTTCATATATAATAGATTATTAAAAACCCAATGATATTATTCTAGTGAAGGGTCACGTTTCCATTTATTCTTTTCCCAACCCTTTCCATCATTACTCTGCTTTGTCTCTTCATATCCTAGCCTCTCCACCATGTTCACCACCCCCATTCCATTTATAATCTGCCTAAGCCTATAACTTCTCCTTTTCTTTCATTCATTCCTTCATCTATTCATACAAAAAATATTGATTGGTTACTTGATATGCAACAATCAATGACTAGTTGCTGGACCATAAAGATGAATAAAATACAAAGGAGGTGGGAAGAAGGACAGCATAGGTGTCAGATGAGTAAAGACTCAGAGGTGGAAAAGAGCATCTCATTCCAGAGACCTAGTTTTATTAGAGAGTGAGTGCTGAATGAGGAACTGCTCTTCCTAGAACTGCTGCTTTTAGGAATCTGCTAGAAACTACTACTCATCCAGACCTCACAGCCCAGAATCAGTTGGGGAGCACCACTGCCAGTGTGAACACTCACGTCCAGGAAGCTCACACATCCACTTACCAATGCTGCCAAAAGAGAAGGGGGTAAATGCCTGGGCTTCTCTTCTGCTTTCCACTCTTGCCAAGTGCCATCATTGACAGAACATAAACTGCAGCAAGAACCATGAGAGCAAGGGCATTTGGTGAATACCGTTCCCAGGTTTCTAGACTTATTGATACAAAAAAAATGGGCTGAAGAGGCTCTGACTGCCCAGGGCACCGTTCCCCCAAGCCCTTATTACAATTTCGTTCTTTACTCCAGAGTACTTCAGGATGCTGGATTCTGCATGTATTTCATTCAGCCTCCTATCACAGCTGCTTTGTTATTCCAACTAGGTTGTGAGACTCTGAGAAGAAAGTCCTCTTGTTTGAATCCTTTCTTTGAATCCCCTCAATGCTTGGCAGGCATATTGCTTTACGTTCGGGAAGACAGACAATACATATTTGCAAGTAGCTGCAAAGTTGAAACTTGAATTTTGACCTTCTGGCTCCCAATTCAGAGTTCCACCCAACAACACTCACTCTTTCTTCATTAACAAGAGGATTTTTTTTAATGGGTGTTAAGTACAAGTTTGAAATTGCTTGGTTCAGTTTTGCTTGGCAGAGAAATTCCTCTAGAGTAAAAAGAATTGAATAGACCACAATGATTGAAAAGCTGTCAGCAGACACTGGTTCAGATTAGTGGTATATTGGTACCTATGAAAGCGGTTCCAGCTTCCTGGGGAGGTAATGATGGAAACATAAATGGAACTGAAGAAAACAGCAGCTAAACCCAACCAGCTATTTTTCTAAAATAGACTAACTCAATCTCATCTATCTCAAATTAATGGAGAAGCAAATAGAAGTGATCTCTCTACATTTTTAGTAGTAAGCTCACAATAGGAGAATCAAGACAAAAAAGCTGATGAGATTTGTTACAGAATTTTTTAGTTAAGAATGAATCTGCAGCTTAAGATGATAATAACAATCACAACTGCAAACTGGTCTTTATTGCGTGCTTCTCATATGCAGGAACCAATCTAAGAATTGTGTGTTGGGGACTTTCCTGGTGGTCCAGTGGCTAAGACTCCGTGCTCCCAACGCAGGGGGCGCAGGTTCTGTTCCTGGTCAAGGAACTAAATCTGACAAGCGGCACCTAAGGAACCTGCACGCCATGACAAAGACTGCAGATCCCGTGTGCAGCAACTAAGACCCAGCACAGCCAAATAAATAATTTTTCTTATTAAATAAAATAAAAACCTCATGAGATCGCCAGGTAGTACTTCTACAGATGAGGGAACTAAAGCACAGAAAAGGTAACTGACATGCCTAAAGACACACATCTAGTAAGCAGTGTTATCAGGATACACACCAGGCAATCTGAGATGCTTCTCAGGCCTAGCCACTGTTCTACGCAGCCAGAAATGCGAGACCTGGCCAGTTATCTCCCACTGTTAGAAATTCAAACTACATCTTTCAGATTGTCAGTAATGACTATAACAAACAAATCACTGTAATTAACGTTACTCTGATTCATGAACTTGTTAATTACTATCACCTGTTTACACATATGAACCAAAGCATCTCATGTATATAACTTTATAACATTAGATAAACATCACTTAACTTGTCTGAGTTTGATCCCAGACCATCCAACTCTTATTCTTTCTAGTTTATTAGACAAAAATGTGGAAGAGAATCTGCCAAGGAGTTCTCTAAGTTTGCTAATAAACAAACAAGGCAATGAAAGTGGTTAGACCAGATTTAAGTTGAGGAAGATCATACAGTGCTCCTCTGCCCTCCAGAGGCCATTCTGACTCCAGCCTGGCTCAGGGGCCTGGGAATTTCAAGCAGCTTGCGAATTCTAGCCTGACCACAAGGCATCTGGGAAGACCAAATTGATTCCAAAACCATCCTAAAATGTACATTCCACTTCAGGATAGACCTGAAAACCTATCTTCCAACCCACTCCAACCAAACCCAGCCTTCCTATGGCAAGCTCACATTCTGGTTCCTATCAGTGCTCCTGCCCCATTCTCGCTGTGAAACTGACTTGAGCTCTATCTAAGGCCCAACAGGAGTAGTGACTGTTTATCCTTCACCACATTTTCTTCCCCACCTGCTGCTGCTGTTTCTCTTTCCCCTATTCTCAGTAAACAATGCTTAATCCTGCAACTGTTCAGTTCAGTTAGTCACTTTAAATCCTTAAATTACCCAGCACCCTGGGATTCTTAAGGGGCTAAACCCAGTGGGTATAAGTTCCTAAAGAGAGTTGAATTCTTATTAAGGAGCCATATCAATATGGCTCTTTGGCCACCTCATGCGAAGAGTTGACTTATTGGAAAAGACTCTGATTCTGGGAGGGATTGGGGGCAGGAGGAGAAGGGGACGACAGAGGATGGGATGGCTGGATGGCATCACTGACTTGATGGATGTGAGTCTGAGTGAACTCCAGGAGTTGGTGATGGACAGGGAGACCTGGCGTGCTGCTATTCATGGGGTCGCAGAGTCGGGCACGACTGAGCGACTGAACTGAACTGAAGAGTTAAAATAACAGGATGGCTCTTCCTCTCCCTTCTTCCCTGCCCTTCCTTACTAATCTTTGAAGGTGGCAGTGTGGCTGCCAAAATAGCCACAGGGGAAAGTACAAACCAAAGCAGACGCTGGCCAAGGAGATGGCATCAGGGCTGGGACTGAGAAGCTGGCAGGACCAAGAAGAAGGTCAGCCAAGAAGGCAGCCTTTGTGGTTGGGAGATTGGTTATAAACAATGAGAAATAGGCAAATATATGATGATAAGAGCCCAGTTTACAGAGCCTGAGGAGGAATTTACACATTTGGAATGGAGGAACACTAGAAAAAAACTGGAGGCATTGGATTGGAATTGGAGATGTTGGTGTGAACTCATACTTGATACAATAAATAGATGAAAGAAGACTGGATGGATAGATAGAAATAATCAGTGGATCCTTGTGATACATAGTTATAAGCATACTAAACACCAAGATCTTGGTTTCTAAATACCATTCTCCACTAAAAGAAACCAGGGCAGGGGAGGGATAAATCAGGAGATTGGGACAGAGTATGTAAACACTGCTGCTGCTGCTGCTGCTGCTAAACAGTGTCAGTACCCTTTAACAGAGGGAACATTTTAATTACTCCGTTATTGAAACCCATAATGGGTTTATGTAGCATAATATCACCGCCAACCTGCTTTTAGGGTCTGCTGCTAAGTCGCTTCAGTCGCGTCCGACTCTGTGCGACCCCATAGATGGCAGCCCACTAGGCTCCCCCGTCCCTGGGATTCTCCAGGCAAGAACACTGGAGTGGGTTGCCATTTCCTTCTCCAATGCATGAAAGTGAAAAGTGAAAGTGAAGTCGCTCAGTCAGGTCTGACTCTTAGCAACCCCATGGACTGCAGCCTACCAGGCTCCTCCGTCCACGGGATTTTCCAGGCAAGAGTACTGGAGTGGGGTGCCATTGCCTAGATATAAAAGATATCTAATAAGAACCTACTATATAGCACAGGGAACTCTACTCAGTACTCTGTAATGACCTATATGAGAATAGAATCTAAAAAAGAGTGGAGAATGATTCACTTTACAGCATAAACTAACATTGTAAATCAACTACACTCCCAACAAAAATTAATTCTAAAATAATAAAAAATAAATAAAAGGAACCAGGGCTTCTCGAAGAAATAACTGATTCCAGGACTAGGGCATAAATGAGTTTGGAACATTCTATTGTATCAGAAAATAAGGAAGTGCTCAAAGAACACTTTGATATGTCCAAAAGACATGGGAGTCAGCTTGAGTGGGTTCTCACTAGCCAAAACTGGAACATTCTGATCATTATAACAATGACAGTACCAGATCCTAATGCATTGACTAACATAATACATCCATGATTCATTCCATACTGATATAAATAAATGAATGAATGAGTGAATAAGAAAGAAGGGAAAGAGCTTTATGACAATTAAATCTTATCTAATCACATAGAAAGAATGATTGACTTTTAAAAATCAACATGTGCCAATCATGATATTAGCAGCTGGTTTAGGCAGGAGTCGTCAGTGGACCCCACTCCAGTGTTCTTGCCTGGAGAATCCCAGGGACGGGGGAGCCTGGTGGGCTGACATCTATGGGGTTGCACAGAGTCGGACATGACTGAAGCGACTTAGCAGCAGCAGCAGCAGCAACTTAGCCGGGTGATTATGGTTAACCTCATTAGCAATGGGACAGGTTGACATCACCTGTTTCCTGATGTGATTCACTGAGATGAGCATGGCACCAGTTCAGAGGTTTCTCCTGCCAAGAACGCATGGCAAGTCTGGATATGAGGAAGCGTCAGACAAGCCCCAGTCAATAGTGCTAACAGAACGAAACGTGTATAGACTTTAAAACTGTCAAGGTCATAAAAAACAGCAAAACATTAAGGAACTATTCTGGGTTGCAGGAGCCTAAACAGACATGACAAATAAATGCAACATTATACTGGATTGGAGTCTAGACCAGAAAAAAGAGGGAGAGAATGGGATAGTTGTCAAAATTTTAACAGGGTCTATGGATTGAATAATGGTGCTGTATCAATGTTGATTTTCTGACTCTGGTTAGTTATATCAGAAAGTGCTCTTATTTGGGGGGAATACGCTGTGGTATTTAAGGGATGGGTCATTGTTCTCCAACTTGTTCTCAGAAAAAGAATCATCATATACATTAAAGAGAGAGAGAAATGTGGTAAAATGTTAAAAATTAGGGACTCTAGGAAAAGAGAAAATGGAAGTTTTGTATACTGCTCTTGCACCTTTTCTCTCAATTTGAAATCATCTCAAAATATTTTCAGATGAGATGCCATAATGACTAAATTAAAAAGACTGATAATGCCTAGTGCTGCCGAGCCTGTAGAAGAACATATATTACTGATAGAGGTATACACTGCGACAACTACTGTGGAAAACTATAAGGCGGTATCCACTAAAGGTGTCATAATATACCCTGTGTGTGCGTGCTCAGTCGCGTGTGACTCTGATGAGACCCCACGAACTTGCAGCCCGCCAGGCTCCCCTGTTCATGGAATTTTCCAGGTAAGAATATGGAGTGAGTTTCCGTTTTCTACTCCAGGGGATCTTTCCAACTGAGGGATTGAACCCCATGTCCTCTACATTGGCAGGTGGATTCTATATCACTGAGACACCTAGGAAGCCCCTCATGACCCAGTAATTCTATTCCTAGGTATATTTCCCAAAAGAGATGACCACATAAGTACATTACACATATAAGCAGATTCAGCCAGCACTATTTGTGGTAGCCAAAAACTAGGGGGAAAAACCTCTATCAAATATCAATTACTGCCCAAAAAATTACCCCAAAAGTTAGAACCTAATTAACATAGCAGTAATATCTCATTTATCTAACTGTAACCCTTCAGCTATGACAAACCTAGGAAGTGTATTAAAAAGCAGAGTCATTACTTTGCCAACAAAGGTCCGTCTAGTCAAAGCTATAGTTTTTCCAGTAGCCATATACGGATGTGAGAGCTAGATATTAAAGATGGCTGAGCATCAAAGAATTGATGCTTTCAAATTGTGGTTCTGGAAAAGACTCTTAAGAATTCCTTTGACTGCAGGGAGATCAAACCAGTCAATCCTAAAGGAAATCAGCCCTGAATCAGTAACTTACTGGAAAAGACTCTGATACTGGGAAAGATTGAAGGCAAAAGAAGAAGAAAAGGACAGCAGAGGATAAGATGGTTAGATAGTATCACTGACTCAATGGACATGAATTTGAACAAATTCCAGGAGACAGTGGAGGACAGAGGAGCCTGGAGTGCTGCAGTCCATGGGGTTGCCAAGAGTCAGACTTGATTTAGCAACTGAACAACAACAACGTAGACATTAATATCTTGCAGATTCCATAACTCAGGAATCCAGTATGGCTTCTTAGCTCAGTCTGTCATGATGCTGCAGTCAAGTTGTCAGCCAGGCCTGCAGTCATCTCAAGGTTTGCCTGAGGCTGAAGAATCTACTTCCAAACTCACTCATCTCTTATCACTTGGACTTCTGCAGAGAGCTACCTCAAGTCATGGCATTGATTTCCCTCAGGTAAGTAGCCAGACATCCTGGAATGTGAAGTCAAGTGGGCCTTTGGGGACATTTATGGGCTATATGAAGGTCAGGAAGCAACAGTTAGAACTGGACATGGAACAACAGACAGGTTCCAAATAGTGAAAGGAGTACGTCAAGGCTGTATATTGTCACCCTGCTTATTTAACTTATATACAGAGTACATCATGAGAAACGCTGGAATGGATGAAGCCCAAGCTGGAATCAAGATTGCTGGGAGAAATATCAATAACCTCAGATATACAGATGACACGACCCTGATGGCAGAAAGTGAAGAAGAACTAAACAGCCTCTTGATGAAAGTGAAAGAGGAGAGTGAAAAAGTTGGCTTAAAGCTCAACATTCAGAAAACTAAGATCATGGCATCTGGCCCCATCACTTCACGGGAAATAGATGGGGAAACAGTGGAAATAGTGGCAGATTTTACTTTTTTGGGCTCCAAAATCACTGCAGACGGTGACTGCAGCCATGAAATTAAAAGATGCTTGCTCCTTGGAAGGAAAGTTATGACCAACCTAGACAGCATATTAAAAAGCAGAGACATTACTTGACCAACAAAATTCCATCTAGTCAAGGCTATGGTTTTTCCAGTAGTCATGTATGGATGTGAGAGTTGGACTATAAAGAAAACTGAGTGCAGAAGAATTGATGCTTTTGAACTGTGGTGTTGGAGAAGATTCTTGAGAGTCCCTTGGACTGCAAGGAGATCCAACCAGTCCATCCTAAAGGAGATCAGCCCTGGGTGTTCTTTGGAAGGAATGATGCTAAAAGCTGAAACTCCAATACTCTGGCCACCTCATGAGAAAAGTTGACTCATTGGAAAAGACTTTGATGCTGGGAAGGATTGGGGGCAGGAGGAGAAGGGGACGACAGAGGATGAGATGGCTGGATGGCATCACCGACTCAATGGACATGAGTCTGAGTGAACTCCAGGAGTTGGTGATGGACAGGGAGGCCTGCTGTGCTGTAGTCCATGGGGTCACAAAGAGTCAGACATGACTGAGCGACTGAACTGAACTGAAGCAGACTAAGAAAGAGAACCCATTATGGAAGCCGAGTTGTTTTATAACTTAATCTTAAAACTGAAATTCCATCACTTTTTTCCTATTCACTAGAAGCCAGTCACTGGATCTAGCTCACACTCAGGGAGAGAGGATTACACAAGGTGATAAATAACAGGAGGTAAGGATTTCTAGCAGCCATCTTAGGGACTGTCTACCACACAACTCAAGTGTCCAACAGTGGTATAACAGGTAAATTAATTATGGTCTATTTAAATACAGTGAAATATTAAAGAAAACTAATTATAGCTACTTGCATCAAGAAATGACTCACAGACAAAATGCTGGGAGAAAAATAAGCACACACAAAAAATAATCATATGGTATGATTCTAATTATATAACATGGAAAAAAAGGCAAAACTAATCTGTGACAATACAAATTGTATAAAGGTTGCCTTTGCAGAAGAAGGGTTTTCCTGATAGCTCATTTGGTAAAGAATCCGCCTGCAATGCAGGGGACCCCGGTTTGATTCCTGGGTAGGGAAGATACCCTGGAGAAGGGAAAGGCTACCTACTCCAGTATTATGGCAGGGAGAATTCCATGGACTGTATAGTCCACAGGGTCACAAAGAGTCGAACACATCTGAGTGACTTTCACTCACTCACTCACTTGCAGAGGAAGGATGGCCTAATGAATAGGAAAGTTGCTTCCAGAATGTCAGTAATGGATCATTACTACATTGGTGGTGGGGGGGGAGGTAATTTCATAAAACTGGAGAATCTGCCTGTATACTTTTGGTGTCTGCACTCTTCCGTATGCTTACTATACTTCACATAAAAAAAAATACTTTAAAAAATTAAGCCCTCAAAATTCAGAATTGTATTTATTTGGTAACTTTTTATTTTGATATAATTTTAAGTTTGCAGGAAATTCGCAAGACTCATGCAAAGAACTCCAATATTCACCAAGATTCACCAAGTGTTTACATTTTGCCCCATTTGCTTTACTATTCCTTTTAAATATTTACTTTCCACTACATACATTTACGACTGAGCGACTTCACTTTCACTTTTCACTTTCATGCACTGGAGAAGGAAATGGCAACCCACTCCAGTGTTCTTGCCTGGAAAATCCCAGGGACAGTGGAGCCTGATGGGCTGCCGTCTATGGGGTCGCACAGAGTTGGACACGACTGAAGTGACTTAGCAGCAGCAGCAGCACATACATTTAGGGGACTTCCCGGTGGTAAGAAGTGGTAAAGAATTATGATGGCTCAATGATAAAGAATCCATCTACAATGCAGGAAATGCAGGAGACTCAGGTTTGATCTCTAGGTTGAAAAGATCCACGTGGGTGTGGCAACCCACACCAGTATTCTTGCTGGGAAAATCCTGATTTTTATATATTTATTCATTAACTGTGTACATCAGTATGCATTCACAGATTCTTATTCTAGTTAGTGGATTATTATGTTACTATCCTTAATTCTGAGATTCTAATTGTTCTCCATTTGGCTATTCAGAGATCTAAGCTAAATTCTTGGCCTGATTTATTTATTACCAGCCAAGTGACCTTATATTCTGAAATTCCCTCATAATGTAATAAAAGTAGATTGTGAGTTTGGACTTCACAATGTACCCAAGTACAACAAATATATAGGGGAAAGGCAGTACAACATAAGAAAAGAAAAAAAGGGAAAATTAGAGCAAGGCTATGAACCATAAGTTGAGAAATCTCCCTAGTTTTTATCTTTAAGTTTCGGTAATAAATGGTTAGCTCAAAGTAAATGAGAAGAACAGGGATGGGTTTTTAAGGCTCTGTTAAAATATGCCATTTTTGAAATCAGGAATAAACAGTAGTTAAAGTTCACAGAGAAGTAACTTCAGGCTTCTATTTTCTTTGTTGTAAAAGCTCCCTTTTCCATTTTCATTTGTCGGACACAACTGAGCGACTAACACACAGGCTTCGTGATAAGTATCAACTAACAATAGTAAGAACTAGAAGTTCGCCTACAACTCAGCACAATACAAAAAGAAATTGTTTATAAGACCGGGTTGTTTTTCCCAGTAGGATGTTTTTAAGTAATCGCTCTTTATTTATGCAGAGACAATTCTTCTCAGTCAACGAGCTCTATTTTCTGCATCTTGAACAACAAACAAAATCTCTAAGAAGCATTCTACCTTTCAAAATCTAGATTATGCTAAATAACTCCTACATTTACGAATAAAAGCCTGTCAAAGAAAGTGGGGCTTTTTTCTCACATTGAATTTTGGGAGTTGGCAGCAAACACCTCCAGCACTCTAAAAACCTGACGGGTAAAATCAACACACACCATTGGGAAATGAAAAGCAAAAATCAGAAGAGAGAGTTTGACCATTGCCCCAGCAATGGAATTGATCTATCAGAGAGATTAGAAATTGAAAGATTTCAACAGAGAATTATAGAATTGGAAAGGTAAGCTCTGTTTAGGGAAAATACTACATAGGGAGCATTAATCTCTTATAGGATTGGTTACTTTAACCAGCCTTGGACACAATCAAATACCTAGACTTTCAAGAGAGGAAGCTTTGACATCACTGCACAGCATCCTACAAAGCCTAATGAACCGCAACTGGCTTCTGGTAACACCCACAACCACTTCATGACCCCTTCAAACTGCGAAATGGAAATTAGGCTCAATGACATTTAGTCATCCAAACTTTTTTGAAAAGTTTAGAACAAAAAGATGAGAAGAAAATCATATGTTGTGCTATGAAAATCAAGAGAAGAGAGTTTTAGAAAAAAGGGAGATCAACAGTGTTGAATACCACAGAGGAGCTAAAACAGGGAAGGCTGGGAAAAAGCACTTTTGCCTTGTGATTAAGAAGCCAGGACTGCTATTCAATGAGCAATATGAATCACAGGGACAGAAGTTGAAGGAGCAGGAGGAGTCAAGAGAGTAGAACCAGGAGCGACTGTGCACTAGAAAATGGAGTTTCATTCTTAAACCAGCAACAATAAAAGGATTAGAAAAGAGGCTAAGAGTTCCATCGAAGTCAAACAAAGGTTTTTGGTGTGTGTGTGTATCTGTCTGTATCTTCCAACACAGGGAAGAAAGATTATGTATACAAGCAGAGGAGAGAAGAGGAAATTAAAAGTTCTCAAGTTAGGACTTCCCTGGTGGTCCAGTGATTAAGAATCCGCCTGCCAATGCAGGGGCTAGAGTTTCAATCCCGGGTCCAGGAAGATTCCACATACCTTGGGGCAACTAAGTCCATGCCACAACTACTGAAGCCCTAGTGCAGAGCTTGTGCTCCCAAACAAGAGAAGCCATCAGTGAGAAGCCCTCAAACCACAATGAAGAGAAAGCCCATAAGCAGCAACAAAGACCCAGCAGAGCCAAAGAATAAATTAATAAACAATACAGAGAAGTATTTTTAGTAAATAAACGAAATGAAAGGCAACTTCAAAATTTTTTTTAAAAAAGGCGCAAAAGGCTTTTTCACAATGGGTTTGCCCCCAGGAACATGTGTCATAAAAACCATCACTAAATCTAAGCCAAAATGGGAAAGGAAAAGACTCATATCCACATTGCTGTCACTGGACAGGTTGACTCAGGCAAGTCTACCAATACTGGCCATCTGATCTACAAATGTGGTGGAACTGACAAAGAACCATCAAAAACTTTAGGAGAGAGGCTGCTGAGATGGGAGAGGTCTCCTTCAAGTATGTCTGGGTCTTGGATAAACTGAAAGCTGAACCTGAGATATCACCATTAATATCTTCCCAAGGAAATTCGAGGCCAGCAAGTACTATGTGACCAACATTGATGCCCCAGAACACAAAGACTTATCAACAACATGATTGCAGACATATCTCAGTCTGACTGTGCTGTCCCGATTGTTATTGCTGGTGCTGATGAATTTGAAGCAGTCATCTCCAAGAATGGGCAGACCTGTGAGCATGCCCTTCTGGCCTATATTCTGAGTATGAAACAACTACTCATTAGTGTTAACAAAATGGATTCTACTGAGCCACGCTAGAGCCAGAAGAGATACTACAAGGAAATCATTAAGGAAGCCAGCACCTACATTAAGAAAATTGGCTACAACCCTGACACAGTAGCATTTGTGCCAATTTCTGGTTGGAATGGTGACAACATGCTGGAGCCAAGTGCTAACACACCTTGGTTCAGGACTGGAAATTCACCTGTAAAGATGGCAAAGACAGTGGAACCACGCTGCTTGAAGCTCTGGACTGCCTCCTGCCACCAATTTTTCCAACTGACCAGCCCTTGCATCTGCCCCTCTAAGACATCTATAAAACTGGTGGCACTGGTACTCCCTGTATGTCCAATGCAGACTGGTGTTCTCCAGTTAATGTTACAACTGAAGTAAAGTCTATTGAAATGCATCATGAACCTTTGAGTGACTCCCTTCCTGGGGACAACGTGGATTTTGATGTCAAAATATTCATTGTGGCAATGCAGCTGGTGACAGCAAAAATGACCCACCAATGGAAGTAGCTGGCTTCATAGCTAAAGGTGATTATATTGAACCAATCAGGCTAGATCAGTGCTGAATACACACCTGTGCTGGACTGCCGCACAGCTCACATCACTCCCAAGTTTACTGAGCTGAAGACTGATGGTCATTCTGAGGAAAAGCTGGAAGTGGCCCCTAATTCTTGAAGCAGGTGATGCTGCCATCATTGATATGGTTTCTGGTAAGGCCATGTGTTTTGAGAGCTTCTCTGATTATCCTCCTCTGGGTCATTTTTCACTGTTCATGACATGAAATAGATGGCTGTGAGTGTCATCAAAACAGTGGACAAGAACACAGCTGGAGCTGGCAAGGTCACCAAGTCTTCCCAGAAAGCTCAGAAGACTAAATGAATATTATCCCCAATATCTGCCACCCCAGTCTTAATCAGTGGTGGAAGAATAGTCTCAGAACTGTTTGTCTCAATTGGCTATTTACATTCAATAATAAAAGACAGGGTTAATGATAACACTGCATCACAAAACCTTCAGAAGGAAAGGAGAATGTTTTGTGGACCATCTGTTTTGTATGGGCAGTTTAAAGTTATTAGTTTTTAAAATCAGCAACTTTTTATTTGAACATTTTTAAATTTTTATTTTATATTTAAGCATCGTTGACTAACAATGCTGTGTTAGTTTCAGGTGTACAGCAAAGTGATTCAATTATTCTTATACATGTATCTATTCTTTTTCAAATTCCTTTTCCCATTTAGACGACTGCAGAATATTGAGCAGTATTCCCTGCTCAATAGATAACAAGTAGGTGCTTGTTTATCTATTTAAATATAGCAGCATGTATGAAAATCAGCACTTTTTAATGGAAACAACTTGACCAAAAGTCTGTCACAGAATTCTGCGTTCCATTAAAACAAACCTTTTATTTAACTTTTACTTATTTTTGGTCATGCTGGGTCTTTGTTGCAGCTCAAGAAGAGTTTTCTCTAGTCGCAAGGGCTTCTCTAGTTGCAGAGAATGGGCTCTGGAGGATGCGGACTCTAGTCGTAGTGTACAGGCTTTGCACATGGGATCTCAGTTTCCCGATCAGGGATCAAACCTGAGTCCCCTGCATTGAAAGGCAGATTCTTAGCCACTGGACCACCAGAGAAGCCCTAAAGCAAAGCTTGATGAGAGGGAAAAAGTGCAAAAGATAGGAGACTTGCTCCCTGCCTCTAGAATTGTATAATCTAGACGAGGAAACAGGGCTAATTTTCACGAAAAGGCAATAAAAAAACACAGAAAAAAAGTCAGAAACAAGTGCAAACTAATATAAGCAGAACTCGGTTAGCTTTAGTAGTAATGAAATGTTTTCTGAAGTACAAAAACCTATTCACATAACATTTTAATTCATTTCAGTTATCTACTGCCACACAACAAAGTACTCTAATGTGCAGAAGCTTTTAAGGTTAATTAGGTCCCCTTTGTTTATTTTTGCTTTTATTTCCAAT
The DNA here is from genome assembly GCF_002263795.3 of Bos taurus. Lineage (NCBI taxonomy): Eukaryota > Metazoa > Chordata > Mammalia > Artiodactyla > Bovidae > Bos > Bos taurus. The sequence continues at coordinate 22,047,607 of NC_037337.1, read as the reverse complement.
ATTCTGGGAGGTGGGTCATAGAGGATCCTGCTGTGATGTATGTCAGAGAGTGTTTTGCCTATGTTCTCCTCTAGGAGTTTTATAGTTTCTGGTCTTACGTTGAGATCTTTAATCCATTTTGAGTTTATTTTTGTGTATGGTGTTAGAAAGTGTTCTAGTTTCATTCTTTCACAAGTGGTTGACCAGATTTCCCAGCACCACTTGTTAAAGAGATTGTCTTTAATCCATTGTATATTCTTGCCTCCTTTGTCAAAGATAAGGTGCCCATATGTGCATGGACTTATCTCTGGGCTTTCTATTTTGTTCCATTGATCTATATTTCTGTCTCTGTGCCAGTACCATACTGTCTTGATAACTGTGGCTTTGTAGTAGAGCCTGAAGTCAGGTAGGTTGATTCCTCCAGTTCCATTCTTCTTTCTCAAGATCGCTTTGGCTATTCGAGGTTTTTTGTATTTCCATACAAATCGTGACTATGAGGTACCATTTCACACCAGTCAGAATGGCTGCAATCCAAAAGTCTACAAATAATAAATGCTGGAGAGGGTGTGGAGAAAAGGGAACCCTCTTACACTGTTGGTGGGAATGCAAACTAGTACAGCCACTATGGAGAACAGTGTGGAGATTCCTTACAAAACTGGAAATAGAACTGCCTTATGATCCAGCAATCCCACTGCTGGGCATACACACTGAGGAAACCAGAAGGGAAAGAGACACGTGTACCCCAATGTTCATCGCAGCACTGTTTATAATAGCCAGGACATGGAAGCAACCTAGATGTCCATCAGCAGATGAATGGATAAGAAAGCTGTGGTACATATACACAATGGAGTATTACTCAGCCATTAAAAAGAATACATTTGAATCCGTTCTAATGAGGTGGATGAAACTGGAGCCTATTATACAGAGTGAAGTAATCCAGAAGGAAAAACACCAATACAGTATACTAACGCATATATATGGAATTTAGAAAGATGGTAACAATAACCCGGTGTACGAGACAGCAAAAGAGACACTGATGTATAGAACAGTCTTATGGACTCTGTGGGAGAGGGAGAGGGTGGGAAGATTTGGGAAAATGGCATTGAAACATGTAAAATATCATGTAAGAAACGAATTGCCAGTCCAGGTTCGATGCACGATACTGGATGCTTGGGGCTAGTGCACTGGGACGACCCAGAGGGATGGTATGGGGAGGGAGGGAGGAGGGAGGAGGGTTCAGGATGGGGAACACATGTATACCTGTGGCGGATTCATTTTGATATTTGGCAAAACTAATACAATTATGTAAAGTTTAAAAATAAAATAAAATTTAAAAAAAAAAGCCAAAGTACTCTAAAACTTAGTGGCTAAAACCACAATCATTGAATCTGCTTGGATTCTACAACTTAGGCAGAGCTGAGCAGCCTATCTACCATACACAGAGTCATCTAAAGTATCAACAGCTACAGTAGAGGCTGAAGAAGCCGCTTGCAAAATGACCTTCTTCACATGGCTGGAGAGTTGGTTGTGACTGTTGGCTGGGAGCTCAGTGGGTGCTGTTAGCCAAGCCCTCAGCCAGGGTTCCTCCATGTGGTTAGGTTGGGCTTTACACTTTACACAGCATGGAAGTCCAATGCCACTTCCCCATGAATGCAAAAGTAGAAGCTATTAAGCTTTCTTAAGGCATACAGTCGGTAAAGAATCTGACTGCAATGTGGGAGACCCAAGTTCGATTTCTGGGTGGAGACAGTCCCTGGAGAAGGGAATGGCAACCCACCCCAGTATTCTTGCCTGGAGAATTCCATGGACAGAGGAGCCTGGCCAGCTACAGTCCATGGGGTCACAAAGAGTAAGACACGACAGAGCGACTAACACACACACACAAACACACACACAGCACAAAGAGTCAGACACGACTGAGCAACTAACACACACACACACACACAAAAGGCATAGGCCTAGGATGAATTCTAAGGACCAAAGCAAGTCATAGGCCAGCTCAGATTCAAGAGACAGGAACTATCAATGGTGCAAAACCGAGAGGGAAGATTCATTTGGGGCTACCAAAATGCATCACTAAAAACAAAGCTAGTAGAGGTGATGGAATTCCAGTTGAGTTATTTCAAATCCTTAAAGATGATGCTGTGAAAGTGCTGTGCTCAATATGCCAGCAAATTTGGAAAACTCAGCAGTGTCCACAGGGCTGGAAAAGGTAAGTTTTCATTCCAGTCCCAAAGAAAGGCAATGCCAAAGAATGCTCAAACTACCGCACAATTGCACTCATCTCATACGCTAGTAAAGTAATGCTCAAAATTCTCCAATCCAGGCTTCAACAATATGTGAACGATGAACTTCCAGATGTTTAAGCTGATTTTAGAAAAGGCAGAAGAATGAGAGATCAAATTGCCAACATCTGCTGGGAAAAGGCAATGGCACCCCACTCCAGTACTTTGCCTGGAAAATCCCATGGATGGAGGAGCCTGGTAGGCTGCAGTCCATGGGGTCGTGAAGAGTTGAACACGACTGAGCGACTTCACTTTCACTTTTCACTTCCATGCATTGGAGAAGGAAATGGCAACCCACTCCAGTGTTCTTGCCTGGAGAATCCCAGGGACAGGGGAGCCTGGTGGCTTCTGTCTATGGGGTCACACAGAGTCGGACACGACTGAAGTGACTTAGCAGCAGCAGCTGGGTCACTGAAAATGCAAGAGAGTTCCAGAAAAACATCTATTTCTGCTTTATTGACTATGCCAAAGCCTTTGACTGTGTGGATCACAATAAACTGTGGAAAATTCTTAAAGAGATGGGAATATCAGACCACCTGACCTGCCTCTTGAGAAATCTGTATGCAGGTCAAGAAGAAACAGTTAACTGGACATGGAACAACAGATTGGTTCCAAATAGGAAAAGGAGTACATCAAGGCAGTATATTTTCACCCTGCTTATTTAACTTATATACAGAGTACATCATGAGAAATGCTGGGCTGGATGAAGCCCAAGCTGGAATGAAGATTGCCGGGAGAAATATCAATAACCTCAGATATGCAGATGACACCACCCTGATGGCAGAAAGTGAAGAGGAACTCAAAAGCCTCTTGATGAAAGTGAAAGAGGAGAGGGAAAAAGTTGGCTTAAAGCTCAACATTCAGAAAACAAAGATCATGGCATCCGGTCCCATTACTTCAGGCAAATAGATGGGGAAACAGTGGAAATAGTGGCAGATTTTACTTTTTTGGGCTCCAAAATCACTGCAGATGGTGACTGCAGCCATGAAATTAAAAGATGCTTGCTCCTTGGAAGGAAAGTTATGACCAACCTAGACAGCATATTAAAAAGCAGAGACATTTGCCAACAAAGGTTCGTCTAGTCAAGGCTATGGTTTTTCCAGTAGTCATGTATGGATGTGAGAGTTGGACTATAAAGAAAGCTGAGCGCAGAAGAATTAATGCTTTTGAACTGTGGTGTTGGAGAAGACTCTTGAGAGTCCCTTGGACTGCAAGGAGATCCAACCAGTCCATCGTAAAGGAAATCAGTCCTGAGTATTCATTGGAAGGACTGATGCTGAAGCTGAAACTCCAATACTTTGGCCACCTGATGCAAAGAACTGAGTCACTGGAAAAGACCCTAATGCTGGGAAAGATTGAAGGCAGGAGGAGAAGGGGACGACAGAGGATGAGATGGTTGGATAGCATCACTGGCTCAATGGACATGAGTTTGAGTAAGTTCCCAGAGTTGATGATGGACAGGGAGGCCTGGCGTGCTACAGTCTATGGGGTCACAAAGAGTCGGACAAGACTGAGCTACTGAACTGACTGACCAAAGTAACAGTCTATCACAGGTTGTTTGGTTTTTGGTTTTCTGGTTTTCAATTTTTTGCCAAGTGTTCTATAGCTGTATATTTGCCATTACCTCTGTATTAATTTTTCAAAGCAACTTTTAAAAGCTTGTTTACAATGACATCCAACATATGTTATTAATATGTCATAAAGATTTCGACAATAAAGACCATCAGTTATCTTACACAACAAAATCTGGAGACAGGTGGGTCTAATTCTGATGCAGCAACAGCTCAATGACATCATCAAGTATTCGGGGATTTTCCAGGGGATTTTCTATCTTTCCATACAACCATCTTCAGCATGTTCGCCTCTCATCTTTAAAGATTTGTCCCCTAGGGGACTTCGCTGGTGGTCCAATGGCTAAGACTCCTTGTTCCCAAGGCAGAAGGCCAAGGTTCATCCCTGGTCAGGGAGCTAGATCCCGCATGTCCTGACTAAGAGTTCACATGCTGCAACTAAATACATATTTTTAAAAAAGATTTGTCCCCTCAATGTCACAAGAGGCTCCTCAATCACCCTAAGGAAAGCGCAGAGCCTCCTCTTGAAGTTTTCTCTTTTTATCTGGAAGGAAAGTATTTCCTAGAAGCTACCTTCCTTCAATTTCTAATTCCAGACCATTCTCAAATTTCACTGGATCAGTGATTACAGGGGCTTCCCAGGTGGCGCCAGTGGTAAAGAACTTGCCTGACAATACAGGAGACATAAGAGACACCGGTTCGATCACTGAATTGGGAAGATCCCCTGGAGGAGGAAATAACAACCCACACCAATATTCTCGCCTGAAGAATCCCATGGACAGAGGAACCTGGTGGGCTACAGTCCATGGTGTCGCAAAGAGTCGGACACGACTAAAGTAACTTAGCACGCACTGTAATTTGTTGTAGTTCAGTTGCGTCCGACTCTGCGACCCCACGGACTGCCTGCAGCACGCCAGGCTTCCCGATACATTACAATATTACCTAGCAACAACAAATCAAACATCACTGGGTACAGAAAACCCACACCGAGGACAGCCAGACCCTCTGGAGAGTCTTTTTTAGAGAATAGCGGATTTTAAGTATAGAGAGAAAACCGCTCAGGATTTACAGCCACTAACAAAACCTGGTTATTAGGCTCTGAACTTCAATCTCCTGAAAACAGAATCAGCGCGATCTCGTTAATGTCCCTTTGCGGCTTCTTACCCACTTCAAATATGGCCGCCAAGCGCCAGTTTCCTTTACCTCTCGAGTGTGGTAAAACTCTGACTTCACGCCCATTTCCAAAAGGGCTTCCTCCCGCGAGGCTGCGGTTCTCAGTGCGCAGACGCAAACGTACGTCCTCTTCCCGGCAAGATGGCGTTGGCGTTGATGTGCGGACGCCGGCAGCTTCTGTGCTTACTACGGCCCCAGCGTCAGGTAAGGATACCCCGGGTCCGAGCGCCAGGATGCCTCACTGTCCCTGTGAGCCGAGCCAGGAGTGGCTTGTGCAAACGGGCATGAGCAGACGCTGACCTGCTCACCCGTACCTCCTTCTCGTGGCCTCGGGTCATATGAGGGCGCGGAAGGGTTACGTCCCAGACTCCGCGGGGTCAGCAGCCTCGTATTTTAGTCTGTTCCTGGGACAAGCGTCACTTCTTCTAGAGAAACCTCAGCCTCAACTTCTGGGCCCCGGGGTGGGTCTGCGGTAGCTGAGAAGCAGGACTCACAGCTTGCATGCTTTCGGGCTCGCAGTCTGAGCGCGGGGAGTAGGAGAGTCTTCACCTGTGGAAATTGGCTGCCTGTCTCCTGAGGGGAGGGATGAGCATAATTATCGATTTTACCTGATAAAAGGACTCCATCTCCCTTTTACCCACTCAGTTCCACAGCGTCGCAGGGCCCTGCCAGTGGCCCCGGAAACCGCTGACAGCTGGGCTCGGGTTCCCAGCCGACCGGTGCCTCGGGCACCCGCGCTATGTCCTGCTCATGGCCCCAGGCCCCCGCGGCCTCAGTACCTCTGCCGTCTCTTTTGGAGAAGCCCAGGTAAGAGACATTTCGTCACTGAAATGTTAGGAATGGTGCTTCTTCTTGCAGATTTTATTTTTATTTTGCTTTGATTGGGAGGAGGGGAATATGGAGCTGTGTTCTTGTCCACACACCACCCAACTCCCCAAATGATAGCATCTCTGCTTGGGATAGATTTTCACATCAGTGGTAAAATTATTGAGAGCGCAGGAGGAAAAGTTTATGTTGTAAACAAGGCGTTGTTTGCCAGAATGGTGGCAAGCCACTGATGGTGAAATAAGATGCAATTCTGTTTGTATATTGGAAAAATTATAATTTGCATGTCAAATGTGGATAAAGAATGTCACCTGCCATATCAGTAAACAAAGGATGTTGAGGCCAGCAGTCCCAGTGGCCACCCCCAACAAGTGCACCCTGAGGGAATTGAGGATGGAGAAACAATACTAGCGGTAGCTAGTTAGGGTACATATCAAAGGAGTGATTTCAGTAAGCCCGAACTCTTGCATCTTTCCATACATAGAAAAACACTAAATTCATTAACTTGAGACTTCTGGTTTTTATTAGCTGTAATTTTTTGGTGTTGTAATTACCTGGTTGGGCTGGGACTGAGGGGCATTGTTTGGCAAACTCCTGTATATCCTGGCTCCTCCCTTACCTCTTCTGAACAGTCCCTCAGAGCTGAGAGCCTGTGTCCTAGGCTTAAGACCCGAGTAATAATAATAAGTATTAGTCGCTCAGTCAACTCTTTGCAACTTCATGGACTGTAGCCCGCCAGGCTCCTCTGTGCATGGAATTCTCCAGGCAAGAATACTGGAGTGGGTAGCCATTCCCTTCTCCAGGGGATCCTCCCCACCCAGGGATCAAACCCTGTTCTCCTGCTTTGCAGGGTGATTCTTTACCATCTGAGCCACCAGGGAAGCCCCTCAGTAATGCCCCAAATAAAACACAATTCTCAACTTTTAGGTCTTGTTTTTTTTCCAGTGGGCAGTTTGGGCTACCAGCGAAGGGGCCCAGAGTAGTGTTTTCCCCTTCCCCTGAACTGGGGCCTTGGTACAAGCAGGGGCCTCTTGTGCCTATCTGCCTCCTCAGAGAGTCCAGACAAATGTGGGTGAGTCTCTCCTGGTTCTCGGATCTCCCACTTACTGGTTGATAATCCTTGTATTTGGCAATGTCTAACAGGTACCTGGCTCCCCATTTGAAAGTATGGTGTGCATTCGGCAGCCAATCAAATAGACTGAGCTTCTGGGCAGTCTTTTGTCTGACCGTGCCAATTCTCAGGGACTTCAGTCATCTTAATCTTGGTTGCATCAGCCTATACAATAACGACCTTTACTTTCTTATACTGTTTTGAGTAAACTTTATAGATCTTCTGAAGGCTACATCCTTTGTACTTTCTTGTAGGGGTACCTCTTTTGTCTTACTGATTTGAGTTGTAATTAAAGTGCCACCTGTCAATAACCACTGATGCTTTAAATTGGAAAAATGTCTTCATAGATACATTTTTACAGAGCTCTCATTATATACAGCTGTTTATTGATACCTATGGAAAAAAAAACAGAAGGTGACTACACACAAACTCACACACACACACACAGTAGTTAACCTAAGAATTCTGTTAGTTTTTTTGTTTTTTAAAAAAGGTATGGGCAACCTTATTTGTGGTTTCTGTTTCCCTTCAGTGAGTGGGTTTTACAGATGCTAATAAAAACATGAAGATCATTAATGTTGATTAGGCTGATTAACGGAGGTTTAAGAAATGAAGAGAAAATCTACAAACTTCTTCCCACTAAAGTGGAAATGTTAAAGAACTCGTGTCTCAAATGGATAAAGAAATCTTTAAGTGGTTATATTAAGAAAAAAGATATATAAAACAGATGCTAATAGGATCAAAACAAAAGGTTTCAACACATTACCTTAGGTTGGATGGACCAACATTATTGGTCCCAGTATTAGCTTTTCTTCCCCCTAAAGGCTAGAAGAAACTTAAACAGAGATATCTGACTAACAGTTGCTTGGGACAACAGTCGGGGCAGTTGATTAAGTTTTAAAAAATTGATAAAAGAGCCTGAGTCCCTTGGCTCAACCTCTCACTGGGAACCCAGAGCCTTTTATACAAAAATAGATCAAATGATTTTATTAAAAAGGAAGTTTCTGGACTGCTTCTAAGACCAAGACTTGATGTGATCCTGACAGAGACTAAAGTTAAAGTTATAGAAGTTGATAGAAATGAGATAAAAATTTATCAAAACTGGTATATTTAAATGGGCTTTATGTAAGATGATTATATCTCTTTTGCCTTATTGTGGGATAGACATCATGTCTCACTCCCCTGCCTGTTATTATTATAAGACAGGGCATATAAATCTGCTCCTCAGACTATAGTAATTAACCATACTAAAGGAAACCAGTAGGGTTATCAGAGCACACACACCATAACGTAAAAACTGGGAGCTGATGTCCCAGGGCTAGCAAAAATAGTAATAGAGATTTGCTCTGGGTCTAACTGGTGCACTCAGAAAGAGGGCCTTTGTTGAATGCCTTATAAAAACTTTTGAAGACATAGTAAATTGAACCCTAAAGTTCTATAATGTAGAAATCTTGATTTTCAGTTTAGTTGGAAGTCAGTGATTAAAAAAGAAAACAAAATTTAGTTCAGCAAATCAGTCTTAGTATCACTTAGGCAATTGACCAGTTCTTTGGGAAATTAAAAGCAACTATTTTTGTCTTGAAAATCTCTATAAATCAGAAATGTAAATATAGCCTCTAAACGAGTAAGTTTATTAATACTTGATTCAAAACTTAAGTTTTTTGTTGTTGTTGTTGGTTGCTAAGTTGTGTCCGACTCTTTGTGACCCCATGGACGGTAGTCCCCCCCAGACTTCTCTGTCCATGGGATTTCTCAGGCAAGAATACTGCAGTGGGTTGCCATTTCCTTTTCCACATAACTAAGTATTTTAATGAAACTATGAGATCTCTAGTATTATCTGTTTGTATGTCTGTATATATATTATGGAGAAGTCAATGGCACCCCGCTCTAGTACTCTTGCCTGGAAAATCCCATGGACGGAGAAGCCTGGAAGGCTGCAGTCCATGGGCTCGCTGAGGGTCGGACATGACTGAGCGACTTCACTTTCACTTTTCACTTTCATGCATTGGAGAAGGAAATGGCAACCCACTCCACTGTTCTTGCCTGGGGAATCCCAGGGACGGTGGAGCCTGGTGGGCTGCCGTCTATGGGGTCGCACAGAGTCAGACACGACTGAAGTGACTTAGCAGCAGCATATATATTATACATATAAGATGTCACTATCTCTGGATATACTTTTCAAAATTTATAAAAGTCCTCTATTTAATTGACTTTAAAGTAAGTACTTACAAATTAACTCTTTCTATATAAAGGAAACTGGCCAGAATGAATTTCGGGTTCATGTGATCTAGGAAGTAGTAAATTAATATCTGGTGTTAAAGCTAGCTTAAGCATGCTGGCTTAATCAGTTAGACATATCTTTTATTCTACCTAGGTTTACTAAAAGTCAGTAAGTTCATATTCTTTGGCAATGTTTTCAGCAAGAAAAAATAATAACTTGGTGTTATTTTCATAAGTTAGGAAATCCACAACCCACATGGTGCAGCAAAATAAATGAGTTGAGTTATCAACTGGGGGGAAAAAAAGCACAACATAAAGGTTGAGAGTTGAGTCTTACTTGGGGCATTCAGTTCAGTTCAGTCACTCAGTCGTGTTCGACTCTTTGTGACCCCAGTAAACTGTAGCACACCAGGCTTCCCTGTCCATCACCAACTCTGGGAGCTTACTCAAATTCATATCCATCAAGTCAGTGATGCTCTCCAACTGTCTCATCCACTGTTGGCCCCTTCTCCTCCTGCCTTCAATCTTTCCAAGCATCAGGGTCTTTTCAAATGAGTCAGCTCTTCCCATCAGGTGGCCAAAGTAGTAGAGTTTCAGCTTCAGCATCAGTCCTTCCAATGAATAATCAGGACTGATTTCCTTTAGGATGAACTGGTTGGATCTCCTTGCAGTCCAAGGGACTCTCAGGAGTCTTCTCCAACACCACAGTTCAGAGGCATCAGTTCTTTGGCACTCATCTTTCTTGATAGTCCAATTCTCACATCCATACATGACTACTGGAAAAACCATAGCTTTGACTAGACGGACTTTTGTTGGCAAAGTAATGTCTCTGCTTTTTAATATGCTGTCTAGGTTGGAGCTTTTCTTCCAAGGAGCAAGCATCTTTTAATTTCATGGCTGCAGTCACCATCTGCAGTGATTTTGGAGCCCCCAAAAATAAAGTCTCTCACTGTTTCCATTGTTTCCCCATCTGATTGCCTGAAGTGATGGGACCGGATGCCACGATCTTAGTTTTCTGAATGTTGAGCTTTAAGCCAACTTTTTCACTCTCCTCTTTTACTTTCATCAAGAGATTCTTTAGTTCTTCTTCACTTTCTGCCATCAGGGTAGTGTCATCTGCATATCTGATGTTATTGATATTTCTCCTGGCAGTCTTGATTCCAGCTTGGGCTTCATCCAGCCCAGCATTTTACATGATGGACTCTGCATAGAAGTTAAATAAGCAGGGTGACAATACACAGCCTTGACATACTCCTTTCCCAATTTGGAACGAGTCTGTTATTCCATGTCCAGTTCTAACTTGCTTCTTGACCTACATACAGATTTCTCATTAGGCAGGTAAGGTTGTCTGATATTCCCATCTCTTTAAGAATTTTCCACAGTTTTTTGTGATCCACACAGTCAAAGGCTTTGGTGTAGTCAATAAAGCAGAAGTAGATGTTTTTCTGGAACTCTCTTGCTTTTTTGATGACCCAACAGATATTGGCAATCTGATCTCTGGTTCCTCTGCCTTTTCGAAAACCAGCTTGAACATCTGGAAGTTCATAGTTTATGTATTGTTGAAGCCTGGCTTGGAGAATTTGGGGCATTACTGAGGACTTAACTAGGATGCAAGCTCCCAGCTCTGAGGGATTGTTCCAAAGAGGTGAGTGAGGAGCCAAGGTATATAGGAGTTTTGCAAAACAAACAAAAAGGTAGTTGAAACATCAAAGGATTACTGTTAAAGAAAAACCAAGTGTCTCAAGTTTATGAGTTTAGCACTTTTCTGTGTAAGGAAAGATACAGGAGTCTTTTGTTCAGGTGCTCAGTGATGTCCACCTCTTTGTGACCCCATGAACTGCACCATGCCCGGCTTCCCTATCCTTCACTATCTCCTGGAGTTTGCTCAAACTCATATCCATTGAGTCGATGATGCCATCCAACCATCGTTTGCCACCCCCTTTTCTTCTTGCCTTCAGTCTTTCCCAGCATCAGGGTCTTTTCCAGTGAGTTGACTCTTCACATCAGATGGCCAAAGTATTGGAACCTCAGCATTAGTGCTTCCAATGAATATTCAGTGTTGATGTCCTTTAGAATTGACTACTTTGATCTCTTTGCTGTCCAAGGGACTCTCAGGCATCTTCTCTAGCACCACCTCTTCGAAAGCACCAATTCTTTGGCACTCAGCCTTCTTTATGATCCAACTCTCTCACCTGTACATGACTACTGCAAAAACCATAGCTTTGAGTATACAGACCTTTGTGGGCAAAGTGATGTCTCTGCTTTTTAATACATTGTTAGATTTGTCATAGTTTTTCTTCCAAGGAGCAAGCGTCTTTTTTTTTTTTTTTTTTTTTAAAGCTTAAAATGTATTTTAATAAGTTCATGTTGCATTATTCATTTCTCAGAAAAACTTCAAAGGTATTAGGGACAAACCAAACATGGTACACCAATAAAAAATGCACAGCATAACTACCTAAGATAGGCAAAGCTAAGAGCTACCATCTGACACTCAGCATACAGCAACCCTGTTCTCAGGATTGTACTAGGCCTATCAAGAAAGCTGTGAATGGCAACATCACAGACACAAAAGGGCCATTTCTGGGTTGTCCTTACCCAAGAAAAAGATGGAGGCAAGTTTAACACAAGATTTTTTAAAGATACACTAAATGAAAATCTCTAAGAGAAAATGTCTTCCTTGGGACATGAAAGGGTAATATATGGGACATAACAGAACCGTATGTATATTGTCTGTGACCTCTGTGGACATGTGCCTGAATTCCCACCTGGGAGTGATTGGAACAGTGGGGCCAAGGTCATTGGGGGATGTTTGGTTTTTGTGGTATATGTGACAGGATCTCTGGGGTGAGACAGTGCACTCAGTCATGTCCGACTCTTGCGACCCCATGGACTGTAGCCTGCCAGGCTCCTCTGTCTATGGGATTCTCCAGGCAAGAATACTGGAGTGGGCTGCCATTTCCTTCTCCAGGGAGCAAGCGTCTTTTAATTTAATGGCTGCCGCCACTGTCCACAGTGATTTTGGAGCCTAAGAAAATAAAGTCGGTCACTGTTTCCATTGTTTCCCTATCTATTTGCTATGAAGTAGTGGAACCAGATGCCATGATCTTAGTTTTTTTGAATGTTGAGTTTTGAGCCAGCTTTTTCACTCTCCGACCTTTAGTTCTTCAGAACCTTTAGCCCTTTAGTTCCTCTTCACTTTCTGCCATTAGGGTGGAGTCATCTGCATATCTGAGGTTATTGATATTTCTCCCTGCAGTCTTGATTCCAGCTTGAGCTTCATCCAGTTCGGCATTTCACATGATGTATTCTGCATAGAAGTTAAATAAGCAGGATGACAATATACAGCCTTGACGTACTCCTTTCCCAATTTGGAACCAGTCTGTTGTTCCATGTCCCGTTCTAAGTGTTGCTTCCTGACTTGTGTACAGGTTTCTCCTTTCTTACAGGAGGCAGGTAAGATGTTCTGGTATTCCTGTCTCTTTAAGAATTTTCTGCCGTTTGTTGTGACCCACACAATCAAAGGCTTTAACACAGTCAATGAAGCAGAAGTAGATGTTTCTCTGGAATTCCCTTGCTTTTTCTGTGATTCAGCATATGTTGGCAATTTGACCTCTGGTTCCTCTGCCTTTTCTAAATCCAGCTTGTACAACTGAAAGTTCTCAGTTCACATACTGTTGAAGCCTCACTTGGAGGATGTTGAGCATTGCTTTGCTAGCATGTGAAATAGGTGCGGTTGTGCAGTTTGAACATTCTTTGGCATTGCCCTTCTTTGGCATTGGAATAAAAACTGACCTTTTCCAGTCCTGTGGCTACTGCTGAGTTTTTCCAAATTTGCTGGCATGTTGAATGCAGTACTTTCACAACATCATCTTTTAGGATTTGAAATAACTCAGATGGAATTCCATCACTTCCAGTAGCTTTGTTTGTAGTAATGCTTCCTAAGGCCCATTTGACTTCAAACTCCAGGATGTCTGGCTCTAGATGAGTGATCACACCATCGTGGTTATCCAGTTGGTCAAACTTAACTGCAAATGCAATAAAAGAGCCCCATATTGGCCATTTTCAGGGCAAGATTTCCTTTAATTCCCAATTAAGTGAGTACTTACACGTTTTGTACATACATAGACGTGGCTAGAGTGTTAGTTGGAGGCAAAGATGTTAGGCCAGCCTCTCATCTAATCACCCAGTTTAGACTGCTTGGTGTCTCTACTGAGCAACTCCCCATCTTTCATCTGGGCTCCCCTAGTATCTTTCAGCTGGGGAGCCAGGTACCAGTTAGAGACTGCCAAATAAAACTCAGAATCATCAGCCAATAGTCAGGAGATCCAAGAATCCCCCTGAATTGTCTGGATTCTCCAAGGAGGCAGACAGTCCCAAGAGGCCTCTGCTAATATGAGGCCCTAAGTCCTCAAAGAGTTCAGGTGAAGGAGAGAGGTATACTCTGGATCCTTTGGTAGTCACCAAAATGGTTAACTGTGAAAAGTGTACAACCTAAAAGTTGAAGATTATGTTTTATTCAGTGAACTTGCTAAGGACTTAAGCCTGGAAGACTGCCTCTCAGATAAGCTCTGAGGGGCTGTTCCAAAGAGGTAAGAAAGGAGCCAGGATATATGGAAGTTTGGGGAGGTGGCGGGAAACAGGTAGTCAGAATATCAAAAGATTTTTTTAAAATAGTATTAAAGAAAAACCAGGCTCTTCTCTCTCCCGGCCCCTCAGACTGATTCGCCAAGATGACCAACACAAAGGGAAAGAGGCGGGGCACCCGCTACATGTTCTCCAGGCCTTTCAGAAAACATGGAGTTGTTCCTTTGGCCACATCATGCGAATCTACAGGAAGAGTGATATTGTAGATATCAAGGGAATGCGTACTGTTCAAAAAGGAATGCCCCACAAATGTTACCATGGCAAAACTGGGAGAATCTACAATGTCACCCAGCATGCTGTTGGCATCATTATAAACAAACAAGTTAAGGGCAAGATTCTTGCCAAGAGAATTAGTGTGCGTATCGAGCATATTAAGCACTCTAAGAGCCGAGATAGCTTCCTGAAACGTGTGAAGGAAAATGATCAGAAAAAGAAGGAAGCCAAAGAGAAAGGGACTTGGGTTCAGCTGAAGCACCAGCCTGCTCCACCCAGAGAAGCACACTTTGTGAGGACCAATGGAAAGGAACCCAAACTGTTGGAGCCCATTCCCTATGAATTCATGGCCTGATGGGTGTAGAAATAAAGACCTGGACTGTGCAAATGATTCTCTTAATTGAGTAGAGGTGTTGTGTCCAAATTGAGTGGGTGATGTCTTTTTAAATTTAGTGTTTTTTCTTCCTGAAAGGTGTAAGATAGTTTGTTGTTCAGTATGCTCCATTTTTTAATAAACTGCCAGATATTATTTATAAAAAAAAGAAAAACCAGATATCTCAAGTTGATGAGTTTAGCACTTTTCTATGTATGGACTGATGTAAGAGTCTGGGCTTGTTGAGATCATTCCTTTGATAAGCACCTTAAGTATAAAGTAAGTAAGTGAAGTCGCTCAGTTGTGTCCGACTCTTTGTGACCCCATGGATTATAGCTACCAGGCTCCTCTGTCCGTGGGATTTTCCAGGCAATAGTACTGGAGTGGATTTCCATTTCCTTCTCCAGCGGATCTTCCCGAGCGTGGGATCGAACCCGGGTCTCCCGCATTGTAGACAGATGCTTTACAGTCTGAGCTACCAGTATATAGCACCAATATTCTGTTTTCCTCCGTCCTGAATCCCCTCAGGGTATACAGTTGAGGGTGGCTGATGGCTGCCGCACCCTTTGTTTACTCATATGGCAGGCAACGTTTTTCTTCCACATAGCGGTCTTTCACAGGCAATCTAGAGAATTCTAGATTATCAACAGGGCCTGATCCAAAAGTAAGCAGTTTGAGTGGCCTATCAGCAGAATCTTTGCCAGATCTACACATCAGCCTTCCTAGTGCCATGGGACAAAACTAGGCATAATGCCTCCCAACTTTTGGTCAAATTTATGACCTGAAAAGAGGAAAAAAAGAGAAAAAATTTATGACCAAAGAATGTCACCTGCCGCGTCAGCAAACAAAGTATATCTGGGCCATCAGCCACTGCAGCCACCCCTATAGTGCATCCTGAGGGGATTCAGGATGGAGAAGCAGAATACTGGCCCTAGAAAGTTAAGGTATATATCAAAGGAATGATTTCAATAAACCGAGGCTCTTGTAGCTTTCCATACATAGAAAAGCACTAAATTCATTAACTTGAGACACCTACATGGTTTTTCTTGAATTAGCAGTAATCTTTTGGTGTTTGACTACCTGGTTTTTGGGGGTTGTTTGTTTTGCAAAAATTCTTGCATATCCTGGCTTCTTCCTCAGACCTGAGAGGCTGTGTCCTGGGCTGTGTCAGTAATGTCCCAAATAAAACACAATTCTCAACTTTGAGGTTGTGCGTTTTTTCAGTTGACACAATTACAACTTGTATGTCCCTGATTTCATGGACATTAATATTTCTCAGCACCAAGTAGATACCATCTTAAAAACTGAGTTGTTTAAAGAAAAATTATAATAGTTTAAGTGTATGCAAAATTGTGCCAGTGATACTCATGCAACTGAAATTTGGAAAATACTAATATAAGAAATAACTTCCTAACATGAAGGAGAGTCATGAAGTCTTATTCTGAGTAACTTATCTTCCTGCTTAGAGGGGAAAATAAAATATCCTTTTTTAAAAATCATGAACAGGAATATGTATTTAAAATAAGAAACCTTTACAAAGTAATGTTTTTTGAAAAACTGACAAATACCATAAGCATCATAAAACCTAGAAAAATAATTTTTAATTGACTTCCTGACATTAAATGTCATTTTTAAGCTTTGAATTCTTTGGACAGTATAGGCTACCATGGGAGAACAAGAAATAGGGAGTCCAGAGAGTAAGTACCCCAGTGTTGGTTGTTGTAAGAGGGACCTTGTTTTCTATGTGTCTGCCCCCTGCTGAATATAATGTGCTTAGTCGCTCAAGCGACTCTCTGTGACCCTTTGGACGGTAACCCACCAGGCTCCTCTGTCCATGGGATTTTTCAGACAAGAATACTAGTGTGGGTTGCCATTTCCTCCTCTAGGGACCGAATATAATACATGACTTTTTTCCCCCACAGGTTCCGGCCCCTCCAGTCATTCCTGCAACTCCCCCACCCACAGCAGTACCTGAAGTGGCTTCTGGAGAGGCCGCAGATGTCATCCAAGCTGCTGCGGAGCAGAGCTTTGCTGAACTTGGGCTGGGGTCCTACACCCCAGTGGGACTGATCCAGAACTTACTTGAATTTATGCATGTTAACCTAGGCCTACCATGGTGGGGAGCCATTGCTGCATGTAAGGGGAACATATCTGTACAAGGGTAGAGGAAATGGGGGTTTGGGGTAGAACATGTGAGGGTAGGGTTTAAGTATGGGGACCTCCGTAAAAGTGATGAAGCCTGATAAGAGAGTAGAAGATCAGGTCAGATGGGAAGATACTCACATTGCTCCTCTTATAAGGTTAAAACTGCTTTAAATTCTGTTTCTCCCCATACGTTGCTCCAGTGATCTTCTCTCCCCCATGTCTTCAGTTTCTCCATCTTTACTGCCTTCTCTGAACATATAGGTGTGTGCAGGCATACCATGTGTTTCTTGGTAAATTCCTTCGCCTCATCGTTAATTCACTTTTAACTACTACCCTTTCTCCGTCTCTTCATAGCTATCATTTAAAAGAGTATTCTACACCCAGTAGGCTTTTCTCTCTTTCTGTTCTGTGACCCTCAGCAGTCTGATTTATACCACCTCGTTCTAACTGCCAGTGATATCATTTCTTAGTCCACTTTTCATACTTGCCCTTTCTGCATCAGACACGGTAGAGTGTAGAACCTGCCCCTTGGCTTTTGCAACTTTGTCCATATCCTCCCATCTCCATTGCTCAGGACTCTACCTGCCCCTTCAGTGCTGGTATTCCGGGTTCTGTCCTTAGCTCCCTTCTCCGTCCACTTCACACCATTTATCATTATGGTGATAAAGCTTAAATGTGTATCTCCCCCTTGTCTCTTCTCAGCCCAGGCCCACTTGCTTATCACAGATACCATCAACTAAATAAATATTTGTTGAAATGATCAGGAAATGTGAAATGTAAGAAAAGAAATAGGAAGGAGTTAAAGCAGTAGGCCACCAGATTACCTCCTATTCCAGACATTTCTAGGACAGCATTTTTCAGACTTCATTCCTGGGAGCCCCAGAATTCTGTGAAAGTGCTTCTGAGCAAAGCAAATTCCAAAGATTGAACAGTCTTAATAGTCAGACAAGCCTCCTCACCCAGGGTAGCTTGATTTTATTTGTTATGTATATTGTGGTTACACTTAGAATTGAGGGAAAAAGGAGTCCATTAATCATAGAAAAGTTTGGAAACCATTGATCTATAAAAGTAGCTTCTGTCACCTTTTTGAGGAAATAAGATTGCTGGTTAGTTGTTTGGAGAAGTTAATGCCAGACTTTTGATGTCAAAGCAGAGGATTGAGCCTCAAAGGAACTGAGTCACACCTCGCCCTTTGTTTGGGGCCTGTGGGCATGAGCCACAGGGTGGGAAGGTCCAGGCAAGAGACCCTCTCAGGGAGGACCTAGAAACGTTTAGCCGTCTAGCTACAGAATGGCTTGATGGAGAATGCAGAATGTCACTCCACTCCTAGTTTGTGTTTCCAGGCACAGTCCTTGCCCGCTGCCTGGTGTTTCCTCTCATCGTGAAGGGCCAACGAGAGGCAGCCAAGATTCACAATCATTTGCCAGAGATTCAGAAGTTTTCCGCTCGAATCAGAGAGGCCAAGTTGACAGGAAACCACACAGAATGTGAGTCAGTCACAGAATGAGCATGGGAGAGGACCTGTTTTCCCTACATACAGCTGGGGGCGGGGAGAGGGCAGTGGGTAGGAGGGGGAACAACTCAAACTGGGAGTTACTACAGTTGGGCAAGTTCTGAGATATACCTGCTTCGTGGGCCTACTGCTTCCAGTGCCTGGCCAGGGTCGGTTAGATGTGACTCATGGGCCAGGTTATGAGGATGGTCACCTCCACCAACCTAGCTGTTAGCCCAACCATTAACTTCTACTCCCTTCCCAGTTTACAGGGCCTCCTCGGAGATGACATTCTACCAGAAAAAGCATGATATTAAACTCTTTAGACCTCTCATTCTACCACTGACTCAGGTGAGCAAAAAACATTTCCCCTCTAACTTCAGAAACAATCAGATTAAGAGAAACAACAACAAAAATTAAAAATCAGATTACCTCCTCTGTGTTTCCCAGGCAATGGCTCCCCACTCCAGTACTCTTGCCTGGAAAATCCCATGGACGGAGGAGCCTGGTGGGCTACAGTCCATGAGGTCGCTGAGTTGGACACGACTGAGCGACTTCACTTTCACTTTTCACTTCCATGCATTGGAGAAGGAAATGGCAACCCACTCCAGTGTTCTTGCCTGGAGAATCCCAGGGACGGGGGAGCCTGGTGGGCTGCCATCTATGGGGTCGCACAGAGTCGGACTCGACTGAAGCGACTTAGCAGCAGACCCTAAAAGCAGGTTGGCGGTGATATTATGCTACATAAACCCATTATGGGTTTCAATAATGGAGTTATTAAAATGTTCCCTCTGTTAAAGGGTACTGACACTGTTTATCCTGTGTCACAGGCCCCGATCTTCATCTCCTTCTTCATTGCCTTGAGAGAAATGGCCAACCTTCCCGTGCCCAGCCTGCAGACAGGTGGTCTCTGGTGGTTCCAGGATCTCACACTATCTGACCCCATCTACGTATTACCTCTGGTGGTCACAGCTACAATGTGGGGTGTCCTTGAGGTAAGCCCGGGTTCGCCAAGTGCCTGTCCTGCAGAGTGGGGAGTGAAAGGAAAGCAGTTGTATAGAATGGTCATTCTTCACTCCCTGGAGAAACAGAACTGATGGGTAAGAGATCTGAACCAGGATCAATGACATGCATTTGCTCGTCAAATATATGTTCTCCCTTGCTTTTTCTTTTTTTCCCAGTTAGGTGCTGAAACTGGCATGCAAAGTTCTGACCTTCAGTGGATGAGAAATTTTATCAGACTAATGCCCCTGGCAGTCTTGCCCATAACTATCCATTTCCCCACGGTAGGTGATGGCGTAGGGGCTGTCTCCAAGTCTCCTGGCAAGGTGCCCAGAGACGCAGCTTCCGAGTGCCTTCTCTTCTCATCCAGGCAGTGTTCATGTACTGGCTCTCCTCCAACATGTTTTCCCTGGGCCAGGTGGCCTGTCTCCGTATTCCTGCTGTACGCACTGTACTGAAAATTCCCCAACGTGTTGTGCACGACCCAGACAAGTTAGCTCCACGAGAAGGCTTCCTAAAGAGCTTCAAACAAGGTAAGGGCCCGTCCTCTGTGACAAGGACGGGGGAACGTGGTCTTGAAATGGGTCCAGGACCAATGGTCTTCCTCCCCTTTACACAGGCTGGAAGAATGCCGAAATGGCCCATCAGCTACAGGAACGGGAACGACGTATGCAGAACCACTTGGAGCTCGCTGCCAGGGGTAAATAACCCTTGCAGGCCAAATTCTGTCATTTGCTTCTTCCTTTTCTTCGTTCATCAGGATTTGTTTTCTCTTCTTCCCCAGGTCCGTTACGACAGACGTTTGCCCACAACCCTCTGCTGCAGCATGGAAAGAATGACCCTCCCAACACCCCCAACAGCAGCAGCAGCAGCAGCAGCAGCAACAAAGCAAAGTCAAAGCAACCCTGGCGTGACACGCTTGGCTGACCTCTGCTGCCTGCTCACACTGGCAGGAACTCTGTCTCTTCAGAGACTCAGCCTTCGAACACGATTTCATGCTGGGTCTTTGCGCCAGACCTAGAAACTGTGGGACATACTGATGTTCATTTAAAAATTGGATTCCACTACAGACTCTTCCACCTGATTGTGAAAGAACCCTGGGAGCCAGGTGATCTTTCCGTCCGCAGAGTTAGTAAACCTCTGTGCTACACACTGCTTCCTAACACTTACTAAACAGGGAAATGGATTGCGCGCTTCAGGAAGAATAGCTTGGGTGATGACTGCTCTTGCTGGCCCATGATCTTAGGAGGCATCTCAGTGTTGTAACCTGGCATGAAGGGCTAAATGTGTTGTCACACCCGTATTTGCCTTGTCTTCAGCGGTGTATGCCTGGTAAGTGGCGAATGTATATGGAGGAACCACATTTACTTATCCCAAGATTACCTATAAAATATCCTTCAAGAAGTAGATGTGCTCAATTTCTTAGTGATAAGAGGAACAGAAGTTGATACAGCTTTTATCAAATAACCTAGCATTTTGCTACAGCAGCATAGGTGTTCTCTTGGGTAGAGGCTGATTGCATCAGCCTTCAGCACCTGGGTTAAGAGGGAAGAAATGCTCAGATTCTTTGTAACATAAGATTGTTTTTAGTCTTCCTGCCTGGCTCATGGAAACTATCCCTAAGACACTGTATAAAAATGATGGAGCCACTCAGAGTTTAGAAGCATACCCTTTTATTGTCTAGCACCTGTGACAGTTTCATGTCTCTAAAGGAGAAGGAAGTTAAAGCATTGTTGGATTTTCCAGTGGAAGAGGAGTGGGCAGGCACACTGGAGGTGAGTGGATATCTTAACACATGGGAACATGCCACTGGAACATCCAAGCTCACACTTAGCATGCTTCCCATCACAGTCTGCTTTATGTCCCTTTAAAAGAAACCTGGAATAATATGTAGCAAAACAAATAAATTACTCTACATCTCTCAGAAAGCAAGTTCAGAGGTTGCTGAAGCTGCCTAAGAGGCTTCTGGACAGGTGCCTCCAAAGAAGTGAGCTTTCCTTTTCAACTTCCTTGCCTCCAGCCAGCAGGAGATAGAAGCCCCTGCTTTCCACATCTCGAAATTTCTTGTGGTTATTTAGACTTGGGATCCTGTTGTTTGGACTGCTGTCCTCCATCTTCCAAATCCATCTCTGCAGCAACTGACATACATAGGACCTGGAGGTACCACGTGACAGAGGCTACAAAGAGAGGTTTGAGTCAGAACTGAGAAGAAGTCAAGTCAACTGGACTGAGTCCAAGTGGCACTGAGTGGGGCTGGGCCCAAGGGGACAATTTCAGTTAAACTTCAACAACAGGTAGGAGCTATGGCAGAGGTGGCTTGGGAGAGTAAGAGTTGCAAAAGAAAAAAAAACCAAGCCTAAGCTGTACAACAGCTGAGCTGACTTAAGGATCCAAGGCTTACCCACAATCCTGCGGAGCCAAAGAGGTCGTTTGTGTTCTGGCACTCTGATGATGAAGAAGTAGAAGGGCAAGCCTGAGAGAGCAATGCCAATGCCGATGAGAGAATTGATGGTATCACTGTAGAGTGGAACAGCCACCAGGAAGACGGTGCAGAGGCAGAAGACAATGGGGAAGAACAGGCTGAGCTGAGGGCCCAGAAGAAACGATTGGAGGTTAAACAGGTCAGGGTGGACAGCCACAATAACCCCCCACTCCTGTAGAGCAGAGTGCTGAGCCTTCCTGTCATCCCCTTCATTTCAATGAGTACCACCCACAGTTCTGGGCCAAGGTTTCTAAGTAGGTGTCAGAATCCCTGGAGCAGGTGCAGCAAATGTGGGATGGAGAGGAATTACCTTGAGAGGACGAGGCCTGTTGGGCTCCTTCCAGCGCAGATAAAGCTGACCCACAATAGAGAGCCCCACGAAGAACCAGTAGCTGAAGCTGTAGTAGTTAATGAGCTTAAAGATGTCCTCCACACACAAATAGATCAACGCCATGAGACCCTGTAGGCACAAGCCCATGTCAGCTCCTGTCAGCCTCTGTCATGCAAAGCAGTTTCCAGTCCCCTTTATCCCACAGATCCACCCCCCTTGTTAAGTCCTCAGTTTCTCCAACTGTCCTTTTCTGTTCCCACCCCATTTGCCACCTTAACTTCATTCATTTCCTATCAAGTCAGTAGCCTTTTTCAGCCCATTCTTCAAATCCTTGCCAGCTTAATCCTCTATACAACACAGCTCGAAACAATTCCTCAAATAGCTTTTGCCCCAGAACCTCTCCAGAATGGCTCCAACCTATACGTCCAGCTTTTACTTTCTACTACTCAACTCCACACCTCCAGACTGCTGATGCCATTTTTCTAACCTAAAGCCCATCAATATTTGCAACCCTAAACTTTGAAGACCCATTTCAAATTCTCCAAAGTCTGTCTTTCACTTCTACCCCTACAGAAATGACCATTTCTCCCCATAGACACTACATCATTATCTGCCACAGCAGCCATTACAGTGTATTCCATGACTATTATGCCTCACCCTAGACGACGAGGCCACCATTCGTTAGAGAAGGTGGATTCTCTTCAGAACCACCGCAGCAGTTAGCACAGTGCCTTGCCCATGGTGAACGGTCTGCTGATAGTTTTTCTATTAGAATATTTAGAGCTTCTTGGAAGCTAGAACAATTGTATCTACTGTTACTAAAGCTTCCCCATTACCTGGCTTTCAGCCCAACCTTGAGATCACTTACATTGAAGAGAAGAGCTGACACCGGTGTGAACCGCTCCACATGAATCATGCAGATGGTATCAGGGAGATGGCCTTCTCTTGAGCCCACAAAGAAAAGCCTATTTGGGGTAAGATAGGAGAGGCTGAAAAACCTGGGGAGCATGGGTGTGGCCGGGTTCATGTGCCACAAGTCCTTCCCTCCATCAAAAGGGTTTGATTAATTTGGAAAGAAGTTGAATACCAAGACGTGTGAGCACTGGAGGCTGCTGATGGGAATGAGGCCAAAGGGTTGACTATCATTTAGGGAGCATGGTGACTCAAGTGGATCCTGTAAGTCTGGCCCTGCCATATCTCTTCACAATACTCCTCAGTAAAAGAAGACACTCATACCTAGACGCAGCCACGATGGAGGCATTGAGGCCACCAAAGCAGGATAATGCAACCGCTAACGGAATGGTCCAATTGAATATTCCAAAAATCTGGTCTGCAAAAGTCTAAGGGGAAGAAATGGAGAGGAGTCATTAGCCAACAGAGATGGAAGGCAAGGAAGAGCATGCCCCCTGGTCCCTCTGCTGGCAACCCAACCCTTCTTACATAGCATGGCTAACAGGACCTGACAAGCCCAGTGCCCTAAGCGTATTCCAAGGACTACCGGATTTCTGGGACTCTGAGGAGCGACATCATACCCCAGAGCCCACAAACACACCCTCACCCTTCTAGTGAAAATCCTTTACCACAGCAACAGCATCGCTTGCCAGGATGTCCCTCATGTTGAGCACAGTATAATAGGCCACATTGGTGAGGATGTATATGATGGTGACAATGGGCATGGAGATGCCAATGGAGAGGGGCAGATTCCTGCAGCCAAACAGAACAGTACATCCATCAGTCCCACAGTCTCAGCCCCATTGTCCTTTGATTCTTAGACTGCCCGCACCAATCCAGGGCTGGGGCCTCCAAGGCAGTCCCCAGTGCTTTTGCCTTTAAGTTGGAGAGTGGCTTAAACTCAAGAACTAAAGAGCGTCAGGTGGAAGAAATATCAGATTCAGAGAAAGGCCTACACACACAAAAAAGGGGAAAGGATTAACAAATAACCATGTCACGGTGTGATAATAGCATGGGAAGGTTTTGTTTTACTCGAGGTTTCTTAGTATCAGGCTTCCTTCTCCAAGATTATCAACACTGGAAAGTTTGTCTTAAGGTTAAATAGAAAAGAAATTATGGAGGGAAATTGTGAAATCTAATCTCTCTAGAGAGTAAGACAGGCCCTCAGTAATAACAATACGTACACCTGAACGAGCAATCAGAAATATGCCCACCCCACTCCCTTAGTCAGTTTGAGAACCTTGAGTGCTACCCTAGCCCTTGGCCAAGACAGCGTATAGTCCCTCTGGCCCAAAATAAGCCATGATCTTTATAAATGTTCTTTGCAGTGAGACTTGGAGCGGGGCTGGGGTAGAGAGGGGCAAATATTCAAGTCATTCAGCTTCTGTCCAGTAGGTGGAAGCACCACCCAGGCCTCCATCAGCTATTGTCTGCTCCCAGGGTTGCAACACTAGATGTATATCAAGAATACTCTTGTTTTTCAAAGCCAAAAGGAGTTTATTATTATTTTAACTTAAGAATTTCAGAAACCTCATTTCCTGGCAAATCTTAGTTCCTAGAGTCACTGAATTTTAGAGCCAGGAAAGGCTCTGAAAGTCATATAGTTCAACCCCCTCAGTTATAGATCGGGAGCAGGCAGAGATGGCAGTGAATTCCCTCAAGGTCACCCAACGAATCAGTGGAAAGACAAGTCCAGGCCCTCTGACTCCCTGCCCAGTGTTCTTGTCACTCTCTGTGACTACAGGACAATTCAGTGGTGTCCTGAAACAAACAAATTCCTAAGTCACTTAGGAATTTGAGAAACATGGGATCAGAAGGAAAAGGTTTCTGGTAGTCTGTGACCTGAAGTTATACACATAGGAATAAGGGTGAGTGAAAATCTATCAAGGAAAGTCTTTTTTTAATTTAAAAAAACACAAACACATGATACAGCCTACTTTGATTAATGCAGAAATGCAAGAACAAATGTGAAAAGCCCTGTAAAATTTTTTAGTATAAGAAAGTTCACCTCTTAGCCCTGTCACTGTGATCATGGAAAGCCCAGTTACTTGTCCAGCCTCAGGCCTGTCAAAATGATGCTGACAAAACTGACCAGTTGTATGCCATCAGCACATAGTAGGAGTTCAGTAAATGACAGCTGTCATCGCTATGGAAAGTTGAGAGTGAAGTACCTACCTCTCAGGGTTCTGGATCTCTTCAGTGACATAGTTGAGGGTGTCCCAGCCAGAGTAGGAGAACAGAGCCGAGTACAGTGCCAGAGCAATGTCACCCACTGAAAATGATGAACCCTCAAAGGAATTTTCAAAGTGAGTCGAGGCTCCTGGAACCCAGAGAACACAGAAGGCAGAAGGATTAGTGGCCTATACCCCAACTACAAGGTGATTCAGTAAAGGAGAGGAAGAATACGACGATAATAGAATGCCTGTGGTTTCGAACACCTTAGCAGTAAGGGTACCAGTGAAAGAATGGGGAGCAGAAGAGAGACACCTATAGAAATGGGCCAGACTGCAGGGATCAGCACCCGGATCCTAGCAGGAAGGACCCTGGTGAATTTCTAGGGTAAAGAACAACAGAGCACAAGGGCTAGAGAACAGGAGTGATGCAGTTCTGTCTGCTCCCCTCCTAACACCACACAGCTGACACGGAGTGGAGGATGGGCAAGGATCAGTGTGCCCAGTCAACAGAGCAGTTATAGGCGTTCACATCTGGAAACTGGGTGAGGAGTGGGTGCCACAGGTTCATTTCTGCCCATGCCCACTCCCAGGGGGAGAACAGTCACTGCCGCAGCACTGGGCTCGACAATCTGCAAAAGCTGGCTCAAGATCAACCTCCCCTGGGAGGCAACATGCATAGACACGACAGGACAGGTTTGGGGGTCAGTCTGCCTGGTACAAATTTCAGCTCCACTATTTAAGCTGGGGCTTCCCTAGTAGCTCAGATAGTAAAGAATCTGCCTGAGACCCAGGTTCGATCCCTGGGTCAGGAAGATCCCCTGGAGAAGGAAATGGCAACCCACTCCAGTATTCTTGCCTGGAAAATCCCATGGACAGAGGAACCCGGCGGGCTGCAATCCATAGGGTCACAAAGAGACAGGACTGAGCACCCAGCATGCACTTAAGCTAGGGACTTTAGAGAATTCCTTGGCAGTCCAGTTGTTAGGACTCAGCTTCCATTGCAGAGGGCACAGGTTCAATCCCTGGTGGAGGAACTAAGATCCCACGAGCTGTGGGGCATGGCCTAAATAAAAGGAAATAGTAACAGTACCTATTAAATGAAATCATGCACAAAGGCTACTTAGAAGAGTACAGCTCGTGGAAAATGCTTAACAAACATGAGTTGCTGTTACTATTATTTCTTACCCTGGCCAAGTCTAACAATGCCTGCGATGATGATGGCGATCAGTGCCAATACTTTAGCGTAGGTGAAAACATCTTGTACCAGGGTTCCCCACTTGACATAGGCACAGTTAATGAAGGTTAAGAGACCTGAAAGAAAAATAATGCTGATTGGTGACTGACCCTACCATCCAGAGGGCCTTAGACACCCCAAGTGATTTTTCTAGTACCCATCACAAAAACAGACCCTTTGGCCAAAGACAGAGGTGTTTAGGCTCTGACCTGCTCTGCACTGGAAACCTCTGCCCAAAATTTCCTCACCGTTATCATTCAAAGGCACTTGCTGAGCACCTGGGTGCACAGCAATACACACACACACACACACACACACTCAGCACTTAAGAGATACAAAGTGACTGGATCTGCTTACACACAAATGTGCTCACAGCAATAGGAGGCAACTGGCGGCGGAACAGGATTAGTGATGTATTCTGGCTGTTGGCTCTGAAAAGTCACAATCTCTCCCCATCTCCAGCCCCGTAGCCCCTTATGTGGGCCCAGGAATAAACACTCTCATGCTGTGGATCACTGTTAACCTTGATGAGCCTTGCTGTAACTTATCCAGTGTCTGGACCAGCAGGTCAGGATGTGTGACCAGGATTAGGCTGGAGTCCAGACTTCCTGCCTCTGCTGGCCCGTTCAGCTGCTTGTTTTCACGCTTGGAAAGATTCTTGAAACAGGTTCCTATACAAAGGAAGGGGGCATTTTTCCTGACTGGACAATGCAAAAGTCAGAGCCATGGCCATTCCTCAAGTCCTTCCACCCTGGGGTAGAGGCAAACTCTTTACCTGGAAGAGCTCCAGCAAAGTTCATGGATTGCCCTTAGAGCCAGGGTTCTTAACCTAGGGCTTCCACAAGGCCTGGAATTCTCTGTAAAGTGTTATGTTCATATGTCCAAAGTATATGCATTTTTCTAAGAAAACGGGTCCATAACTTCCATCAGAATATCAGAGAAATCCACTATCCCTCTCCCACAATAAAACCTATAATCTGCTACTTCAGAAGAAGAAATTCTAGAGCAGAAGCCCACACAGGCTGTGAGGTCAACCAGTAGCCCCAGGATGTGGCCTGGGGTGGCAGGGGGGAGGGGGAGGGGGGGAAATCAAAAGAAACAATTCTGAAATTCAGCAGAATGTCCCTCAACCCACACCCCGAACCTCTTAAACAAGCAGGTAGGCACATACCCTGTAGCTCTCCTGCTGCGGTACAGCAGATCCCGGTACTGCTCCTCCTTCCCAGCTCAGCAACTGGGGCACCAGGAGGAGGGCTGCCTTCCCAGAGAGAAAGCACTGGGCCTGCCTGCTTCTGGCCCCCAGCTCAGCCCCAGGGACTCCCTGTCTCCCTTCTGGCGGTGGTGTGGGCTTTAGGGTCCCCAGCCATCCTGGTTTTTTGTGTCCTGGTCTCAACACACTCTGGCCCAGGACTACTTCCTCCTGAGGGGCAGGAAAGAGCAACCAAGCCGTCTCACCTTCTGTCTCCCCCTCCCTCACTGCCTAAGTCTCTTTCTGTTCTTCCAGAAAGGGGGCTTTCCTGTCCCAAACAAACATTAGGGCTTTCTGCCTAATAAGACAATGAACAACCAAACCTTATCACAGGGCTGGGCAAAAATGCACCCATAACTCCAGGCCAATGCAGTGTTAAGTTAATAATTAAAGACACGAGTGTGTAGTCGCCACAAGCACCCCCACAAGATGGCCAAATCTTTCAGATCTGCTGATCCTCCTCAGCCAGTCACTCATCCTTCACTCCTCACTGGCATCTGCCTCCAGCCATTCAGCAGCCCTCATGCCACTTCTCCCCATCTTGTAACCTCCACCCCTTACCCTCAGGCTCTGCTGCTGACACACAAATATAACTTAAGCCAGGCTGGATTAGAAACACCAGGACAACTGGAGCTGCCACATTCACAAAGGAACAGGATCCCATAATTAAAATTCACAGTTAGCGACTTCCCCGGTGGTCCAGCGGTTAAGAATCTGCCTCCCGATGCAGGGGATGTGGAGTTGATCCCTGGTTGGGCAACTAAGATCCCACATCCCTCAGGGCAGTAAGTCCGAGTACCATAACTAGAGAGAAGCCCCCACACACAACAACGAAGACCCAACACAGACATTTTTTTATTAAAAAAAAAAAATTCATGGTTAGCCCTCAGCATCACCAGGGTGCCAGCACCAAACTGGGATGGGCGGGGACTGGCTCTAGCTCTGAATCAGTCTGTACCCATGTGCCACAAGGTTCTGTTCTCAGCTCTGTCCAGGGAGCTGGACAGGGAAAAGCCGACCCATTACCCTTTGCTACAGCAAATTCTGAAAAGAAAATACAGGGATCGCTTACATTTTAATCCCTACAGCTTCTCTAGTCTACTTCCATATCCATCCATTCATAGCCTTCCTTTGACTACCAGTGTTTCCTCCTCCCCGACTCCTGAGCCTTTGTCCTCAGCCACGGACCCACCATCACCCCCTGATCTGCTCTCTATATTGAGCATGGGAGGCTCCGTTTGAATGAAGAAGGGAATCCTCTGGACAGAGCGCCAGCCCTCATCTTCCCCAGCGCTCAGCTGCCTCCAGGGCCTCTTGGCCATGAGAGCAGGAAACAGGTCCTGCAGGCAGCAGTGCTGACTGAGCGTCCCCACCCGCAGCGGATACAGCTGACCGGTGGCCCCGGAGCCCAGCCAAGTGCACTGTTCTTGAAGTGGAGCCTGACCTCCTGCTTCAGAGGCAGGGAAGTGGGTGGGGTGGGGCCTGGGGTTAGGATAATATAAGGACAAGGGCATTTAACCTCAAGGATCAGGGATGCCCTACCCTCCTAGGTACAATTCAGTCTCCACCCAGTGCTGGGCCAAGTCCACAGGAAGATGGCCTGAAAATCACCTCGGACCCTTGACTCAGGTGCACCTCCATTTCTGCTTTGACCCCTGCTTTCGAGGAAGAAGCAACTGTGAAGAAGTCACTCCTATAATTTCTAAAGAGATGCTCCTTAATGGGCGTGAAACCTAGTCTCCATGGACACCTAGAGAGGGAGGCCAGTTCCAGCAATAAGGCCCAGCGTCAACTCTAGAACTAAAAGCAAGGAGAGTACCTGCATGGGCTAATCCAGAACAGAACAACTCAAATGCCAATCAAGAGTAGAATAGCTAAATGAATACAATGGAATACCACACAGCAATAAAAATGAATCATCTACAACCACAGACAAAATCAGGAATACACTTCACGAAC
Organism: Bos taurus; assembly: GCF_002263795.3. NCBI lineage: Eukaryota > Metazoa > Chordata > Mammalia > Artiodactyla > Bovidae > Bos > Bos taurus. The sequence goes on along the minus strand of NC_037337.1, from coordinate 22,018,194 downwards.
ATTAAGTGAACAAGCCAGACACGAGAGGACATACCCTTTGTGTCCATTTACATAAAAACAGGCTAAATTAATCTATGCTACTAGAAATTGTGCACAGTGAGCATGGGGGAAGTGACTTGAACACAAGAAAGGTTCAGGGGGCTGCTTTCTACAATCTGAGCACACATCAAGCTGTACACTTATAAAATGTGCACTGTTTCTTCTCTATATATACACTTGAATAAAAAATTAAAATTGAGGTTAGCTTGCTTTTAGCAAATCCATCCAGGTTATTAAAGATCTCCCTTTCTTCCCTTCATATTTTGCTAACCAGTTTTAACAGATGAGCCTAGAATTTGGGCAGGAATCAACCTCAGATTACCAGCACAGAATGCTCAGAATCCACTTCTTTCTCTTTTTTTTGGAAAGCCAGGTTATCACTTGTGGTGGGCATAGTAGTGACCCTGAGAAGCAGAAGAGTCAGCAAAAGACTTCTGAAGTGAGAAAGACTTGACTAGCTACTGCTGGCTTTGAGGAGGGAAGGGGGTCATGAGCCCAGGAATCTGAGCAGCCCCTAGAAGCTAGAAAAGGTGAGAAAATGGAATCTCCCCTAGAGCCTCTAGAAAGGAACACGGCAACACTGACACCTTGACATTAGCTCAGTGGGACCCATTTCAGACTTCTGACCTGTGAAATAATAAATTTGTGTTGTTTTAAACCACTACATAGGTGGCAATTTGCTACAACAGCAATAGGAAACTAATACATCACTCAATAGCTTCCTTTTTACACCCTTCCTATTCTCCAAGATCCTGGAGATGCCTAGTGGTCACTGTCATCACAACTAATTATAAATCCTTTCCATTTGCTTGAAGGGGGTAGTTGTTTAGTCACCAAGTCATGTCCAACTCTTCACGACCCCATGGACGGAAGCACGTCAGGCTTCCCTGTCCCTCACCATCTCCCAGAGTTTGCCCAAGTTCATGTCCATTGTAAGTGGGTAGTTAAAAACATTTAAGGCAATGACATGCTTTATTACTATCTCCTCAACCCTCTTGGTCTTGTTTCTTTGTTGGCCTAGATCTATTGGCTTCTTGGGTTTTTATTGAACCCTTTCCTAGGTAAGCAATTCTTCTGCAGGTAAAGTTAGAGAAAAAGTGGGACTGTGGTGTCTCCTTTCTCTCTACCATCTACTGTCACAGATCTAAGTGACCCTAGGGCATCCAGCCTTTCTCCTGCTCTTCTGACTCTGAGCATTGCTCTCAGAACCTTTTGTTGACCTTAGTCACTTCTTCAGGTCTTAGTTTATTAACCTTCAGGACACTTTCCTCACAGGTCTGGGCCACTCCTATATTTATTTAGTCTTGATTATGTCATCTCTCATTATCTCTTGTATATCTTGTTTCTAAAAATCTGAAGTCATCAAAAATCAGTGAGTTCAACCACATCATCTTCTTTGGATGATTCTCCTATTCTTCCTAAAAAAGATAATGTCACTATTTTATCAGAAGACACTCCTGCTCTTTCTTGTTTTTAAATCCCTGGCTATAAAATTATAATTCCTTGCCCTGAATTTTCCTGCAATCTCTTTGCCTAAAATTTAGAGTACATTTTGGAGGAAATTTAGCATTTTTTTTTTTCTGGGAAGTACCAACTCTGAGAAGGCATAGTCACTTCCTCACAAGGATTCCACATTTCCCCTGGTTATAGAAAATAATAATTAATCTTTATCCTTTATATATTCACATTGAAGTCTTTATGGACTACATACCTTGATGTCTTGGATTTGATTTAAATATCTAGTGGTGGGTGATAAAAGACTGGGTGGAGCATAGACAATGATAAAACAGTGGTGACAGTCACTGATCTGGTGTTTGAACCCTGAGAATTCATTGTATAATTTGCTCTACTTTTGTATATGTGAAAATTTCCACAACAAATCATTTTTTTAATGTAGAGAAGTACTGCTTCTGATAGAAAGCAATTGATTTTATCCAAAGAAGCTCAGGGAATTGAAGTTTCCATTGCTACCATATCTTCCTTTTGTACAAATTTTATGATTTGTACTTAAGAGGAAAGCAAAATATTTATTCTCATCTGATGCTGTGCAGTATACTCCCACAATTACATCATTCCCACTTCTTTTTGCTTTTGTCCTCTTGTTCTCTTTACCATGCTTCTTCCTTTAGGGTGAGGGGTTTATTTCCATGCTCTTTCCTAAGGGAAACCTTCAGCAGAAATTCCTAGGTAAAACCCAAGAGCCCTCTAATAGCACCATGTAGTAATTCCTCCCATGGTAAGCAGACAGGATTAACAGAGGGCGGGCCCTTGGCACCCTTTCTAAGAGATGGGCCACATATCTGTATGAGGAAGAAAGAGACTTCTCCTGCTTACTTGTGAGGAGCAGCCCTCCTGCGGGGAGAGAACTGGAAGCAATAGAGACAGTATTGTCCATTACATTGTGGGGAAAGTGAAAACGGAGAGGGAAAATCCTCTCCAGAGGTTTCTGAATCTTGGTCCTGAAATTTCCCTCTCACTGCAATCAATCCCAGAGGGAGCAGGCATCCCTTATTACAGCAGATCCTCATACAAGTACCTCTCTTTGATATACTACAGCAGTCTCAGCTCTTCTACAGGTCCATCACTTTTGAACAAGGTATGCATCCCAGGTGGCTCAGGGGTAAAGAACCTCCTGCCAAAGCAGGAGACGTGGGCTTGATCCCTGGGTTGGGAAGATCCCCTGGAGGAGAAAATGGCAACTCAGGTATTCTTGCCTGAAAAATCCTATGGACAGAGGAGTCTGGTGGGCTACAGTCCATTGAGTTTCAAAGAGGCGTATACAATTGAGCATACACACGTGCTCTTTCACTGTCATATTCTTATCAAATATGAAATTGCTTCTTCCCACAGTAAAAGTAAAAAGCAAATGTATTTATTAGCCTCACTGAATGCTGATGAGTCCAAAAGCATCACTCCCAGTCTTCTAGCTTCTACAAATGCATTACTGAGCAACTTTTCACCTTTATTCTTCTTTCCCTATAATATCTCATAGCCTCCAAAATACCCAGATGAATACTTTTATCTGTGTATTTTTCTCCTTTCCTCTAAAATTTCAGTTTAAAGTTTTATTAAATGTACCTCTCCCAATCTCTATGAAATCTGCTCCTCACCAGAATGTCTCTTTCTGGGTGTCTTAGCATTTACATTTCAGCACTCAGTTCCGTGTTCTTTTTCTTCCACATTCACAGCCTTCAAATGACAGAGATGAAGATTCCACCTGCCACTCAGTTTGCTATCTCAAACTTCAAAGTCAGTGGTGACACATCTCACATGTCTTCTGACTGGTGAAATTATTCATTCCTCAGCGGTCATCAGCAGGATAGCAGTCCCTGGGCTTAACTGGGGTGAGCAAGCTCTTTGTCACATGGTCCTCGAGAAAAACCACCCATCTCTGCATTAGGCCAGGCTGTGTGTAGTCAGTCAACTGCTACAGAGCAGCCTAGCCCCTTAGGTGGAACATCCAGACCTGCAAACCCCAGATGCCTCCAGGGTACTCTACCACCGTGTGTCCTCAGGAGGACCAGATGTAAGCTCTCCAAAAAAACCTCAGATCTGCTGCCCTAAGCCAGACATTTCAAGTTTTCCCTCTTTTCTCTCTACTGCTTGTTTTTTGTTTTGTTTTCTGGTTGTGCCACATGGCTTGCGGGATTCTTAGTTTCCCAACCAGGGATTAAACCCAGCGCCATGGCGGTGGAAGCACCAAGTCCTAACCCCCAGACCCCCAGAAGTCCCACCACTGCTGGTTTTGGTTTTTGTTGTCTGATGGTGGTTTAGGACTCTCTCTGGATCTCAAAAATCCCTTTTTCTTCTTAGCTTCCTTGATGGGTTATTTCTTCCTTCCAAGGAGCCGCTGTATTTCCCAGATAACAGATGACCCTCAGACTCTTTTACCTTTACAGGCTACAGAAATTTTGCTTACTGCAGCATCATGTGTGACAGCATCTGGCAGGAAGACACACAGAGCATAAACCCCATGGGTCACTCGATCAGATCCTCCCACTCTGCCTACTGGACTCAGCATTTCAGTCGCCGTGGCTCCGCACCGCCCAATAGAGCAAGCAAACTGGCAGGCTCGCCTATTAAACCACTCCATCAGCTCTCATCTTGAAGCTAGTGAGTCCTGGTGAACTGGATTCTTACTGGTTTGCTCAGCTAGGTCCAGTTCAGGTTCTAAGAAACGGGACACCAAGCCCGAGTGAGCATCAGAATGGCCCAAGAAATGTGAACCTACAGCTCTGGGTCTCCACCTCTGAAATTCTCAGAAGGGCTGAGATGGGGGTCCCCTGGGGGAGCCTGGTTATCTGCTTTCCTCAGGCTACCTTAGCTCATGAAACAAAATCATCACATACAGAACTACCCAGATCAAGGCAAGCCCAAACCCTCACTGCTTAGCTCAGCTCTCCTGGCTCCACACAGGCATCACTTGACAAGCTTTAACAAAGTCCAGTGCTCAGGCCCCACCCAGGCCAAAGAAGCCAGGCTCTGGAGTCGAGCCCAGGCATCGGTATGTTTTTAAAGCTCCCCAGGTGATTCTAAAGCTGCCAGTTGATAACCTCTCTTCCCAAGGCCCCAGTTAGTTCTCCTCAGCAGCAACTTTCTGCTTCCTCAAGCCTTGTCCTCCAAGTCTATTCCCATTCTTCTACCCAGTGGTTCAGAGTTATTTGATTGATGAAGAAGAGAGGGAGAGGAAGGGGCCATGAATGTTTTTTTAAACCCCCTTGGTGACTCCAATGTTCAGCTGAGATTGGGGCCCAAGCTCCTTTACCAGCCTCCTCTAGGCCATTTCCTTAACCTCTTCTGAGACAGAAAGAAAGAGAACAGGAAAAAAGATAAAGGTGAACCCCTGAAAAGCCTTGGGGCTCAGGCCAGCACAGAGCCCCACAGCCCTCCCTGCTGGTGATGAGTCTGTTCCAAGGTCCATGGTGACGCCCTTCCAGAACGACTCTAGTCCCTGTGTTGCTGTCAATGTGGAACATGAATTGTAAGCTTCCTCTCCCTTAATGTACAATGGAAAACCCCTCTGGGAGAGGCAACCAGCTTCCAAGTAGAAAGTTCAAAGGGCAATAGGCAGTTGGGGGCCCAGTGTCTGGCTGTTCCACCTCATTAGCCGCAAGGACATGAAGTCAGTGGTTCTGGTACCAGAAGAAGCTGCCCGAGGGCAGGGGCCAAAGCTCTCAGAGATCTGAGGTCCTCAGGAGTCCACAAGCAGCTCAAGCAGTCACCCTCCCCTCAGCCCACAGCAGCCATCTGCCCCACCAGCACCCTGAGAGCCAAGAGCAGGCAATGCCCTTCTCTGCCAAGATGAACATGGAGCCGGACCTTCTGTTTATTCCTCCAGCCAACATTCACTGAAAAGCACCTGCTGCTGCTAAGTCATGTCAGTCATGTCCAACTCTTTGGGACTCCATGGACTGTAGTCCACCAGGCTCGTCTGTCCATGGGATTCTCCAGGCAAGAATACTCGAGCGGGTTGCCATGCCCTCCTCTAGGGGATTTTCCCAACCCAGGGATCGAACCCACATCTCTTATGTCTCCTGCATTTACCACTAGCACCACCTGGGAATCAGCTATATGCATACATATAACCCTTTCCTCTTGAGAAAAGCACTTACTACACACAAATCACAAGGGTCAAGCATCAGGGACACCAAGACTACCTGATACTAAAGAGCAGTCTGTTCACAGCTCCCCCTCCAGCCCCACATGTGTGCTGCTAACCGACCAGTACAGAACACACAGGAGATAAACCATCCCATTGACCAAAGGCAAGGATCTAGACCAAAAAAACTAGGTCAAAGGTAGGGTGAGTGTAGGCAAAACAGGAGCAGAAGCATCCAGGGCTGCTAACAATGGGCCAAAGCAGGGAGTTCCCTGGGGGTCTAGTGGTTAGGACTCAGCGCTTTCAGTGCCCTGACCCGGATTCAATCCCTGCGTGGGGAACTCCCAAAAGCCAGAAATCAAAATAAATAAATAAACAATGGACCAAAGCACATTGGCTCCAAAGAAAGGGCAGTCAGTCAGGGCAGTCAGTCAGCCATGTGGAGCTGGGTTTCTGGACACCTCATCCTAACAACGCCACCTCCACCTCCCCCGCAAAGAGGAAGAGGAGTCTCAGCCATCCCTGCTGATCTCTAAGCTACTTAAGATTAAAACTGCTTTTAATCATCTAAAGACAGAATACAGAAAGTCAAGGTTTTAGAAATTAATAAGATGTATATGACTGTGCGTATAACTTGCAGCAATAGATACCATTTTTGACTGACAATTATGTGTTGGGTCACTCACATTCTTACATGTGTGCATGTGTGTGAGTTGATCAGTCGTATCCAACTCTTTGCGACTCCATGGACTGCAGCTCACCAGGCTCCCCTGTTGATGGGATTTCCCAAGCAAGAGTACTGGAGTGGGCTGCTTCTCCAGGGGCTCTTCCTGACCCAAGGATCAAACCCAGGTCTCCTGTATTGCGGGCAGATTCTTTACTGTCTGAGCCACCAAGAAATCCCAACATTGTTACATACATTATCTAATTTAATCAAACAGAGTAGGTTTACTATCTTCAGCTTACAATTGAGGGAACTGAGGCTACTCACTGGCCAGCTCCAAGGCTTGTACACGTTCCACTACACCATATGCTCTATTTGCATGCAAGGATGTGGGCCAGGGGGTGGGACTATTGCCCTCTGGGGTATCAGGGCTTCTGGCTGCAAAGAACTGGAGCAATCCTCAAAGAGCTCCTAGAAGCCAGAGTAATTAGTTTCAGGAGGGACCAAATGTACACCCATCTGGTTGGGAAAAGTAACCACTTACAGCACCCTAGACAGGACAGCAAGGTTCCTTCAGAACTCAGAATTCATCCACTCATCCATTCATTCCCCCATGGATCCAGCCATCCAACAAGCATGTGTTGAGCCTGAACCCACTATATTCCAGAAGCTGTGCAGACTCTGTTTTTAAGATCCAGGGCCCTGGGACTTCCCTGGTGGTCCAGTGGCTAGGACTCCACGCTCCCAATGCAAGGGGCCTGGGTTCGACCCCTGGTTGGGGAACTAGATCCCACATGCCATAACTAAGAGTTTGCATGCCGCAACTAAAGATCCCACGTGCCATGGGGAAGACTGAAGATTTCACATGGTGCAACTAAGACCTGGCGCAGCCAAGTAAATAAGTTTTTAAAATATTAAAAATAAAAACAGTCTCCAGCCTTCCCAGAAAAGTGAACATGGACAATTGCAAGAATCAGGTGCTGTGAAAGTCACTGAGAGGCAACCTACCCATTCTGGGGCAGCAAAGTGGGTTCAGGCAGACACCAGGGCCATTGCTACCTGGACTGAGTGTAGAGGCTCCATGCTGGGGTTGAGGGAAGGGACGCGGAATTCCTGGCAGAGGGAGCACCGTGTATTTGCCCTAACAATGAAATCAGCAATAAGTGGAGTCACTCATGCATACCAACAACTTATTTATGCAATAATCGGTCAATGATTCCAAGATCTATTTGCAATACTAGCTTATCTAGGGCTGTAGTTAGTTCATCAGCAGCTTTAAAGGAAGATTATGCCTGTAAAGGAAATACATGCCACCCCAAAAGAAGTAAAATCTTTATTTGCTGTCTCGAAATTGTCACTGATGAAAAGGATGAAAGTATGGTAGAAATATACATCATGCTTCTAGAGGTAGAATCCCATTCTACAGATGAGGAAATCAAGGCTAATAAATTCAACCTGCATGATTCCGTGCTCTTACCCATCATGCACCACTACCTCTTAATGGGGTTAGGGGATGCTCTGCACGGTTCAAGGGGCAGAGATGCTGACTCTGGGCGCCCAAGCATTCCAATGAAGAAAACCTCATTGTAGGCTAAGAATACTTTATCCAAGTTGAGAAATATACCCCCAAACCAACATAAGGCAGGCCTGTCTTTCCCATAAGCTCCTCCCTCAGCCTGAGCCCCTGCCTCTAACAACTGCTCTTCTTGCCTGCAGAGTCCATCTTTTAGAAAGCACACCTACATTCCCTCACCTGCCCTTGTCTCCACAATGCAGCTCCATGACCCCAGTGAAAAAACTGCCAAAGTGCTCCTTGACTTCCTTCTTCCCAAGTCTAATGCTGTTCTGCTCCTTATCTTACTTACCAGTTCCTCCAAAAAAGACTAATTTTGAGTGCAAACCAACCTCTCTTGGGAGCGCTGCCTTTCTTCTGAACACTTGACATATCTGTCTCTCCCGTCAACTGTGAGCTCTGTGTGGGTAGACACTGGGTCACACTTATCCTTGTATCCCCAGGCCCTAACCCAGAACTAGGCATAGAGTGGATACTCAATAAATCTTGCAGGATGAATAAACCATCTGTCTGAAATCTAACTCTACCCTCATTGCCCTGAAAGTTCCCTCTCCAAAGTCACCAGTGATCTTCATGTTGATAAATTCAACTCCACCTGGTCCTATTTAGCTTGACCTCTGAGCATATTGGACACTGTCAGCCACTGACTCCTCAAATTGCTCTCCTCTTCGAAGAATTCTAAGAGTATATCCTAAGCCCTTTTCTCTTCCCTTTCTTATTCTCTCCTAGGATAATCTCATCTCCTAATGTGATTTCAACTATACATTGAGCATTCCCAAAAGTATATCACCAGCCCAACTGTCATGATTCCAGATACCTATGAATATCCAACCACCTACTCAGCATCACCAGGCACAAATTGATCCCAACAATTTCCAGCAAACCTACTGCTCCTCCAGTGCTCCCCCATAAGTAAATGGCAACACCATTCACCCAGTTGCCCAAGCCAGATGCCAAATCGAGGTATCTTATCATCGACAACCTCTACCTGTATCTAATCAGTATCCAAGTCTTAACCAGTCTCTTCATCCCTAAAACATGACTCCAGTCCAAGCCACCATCATTTCTCACCGCATCATCTCTCATCTCTCTCAAGATCATGGCAACAGCTTCCTAACTGGTCTCCCTGCTTTCCATCCTGCAAAGTCAGAATAATCTTTCTAAAAATCACAAGTTCTAAAATCTAAATCACAAATATCACTCCCCTGCTTTGAAAACCCAAAGAGGTTTTTCATTGCCTTAGAAGAAGCCCACTAAGGGACTTTCCCAGTGGTCCAGTGGTTAACAGGTTAACACTCTGCCTTCTGATGCAAGGGGCACGGGTTCAATCCCTGGGTGGGGAACTAAGGTCCAGGAAAAAGATGTAATTTCTCCCTAACTTTTAGGACTTCCCTGGTGATACAGTGGTTAAGACTTCACTTTCTAATGCAGGTGGTATGGGTTCAGTCTCTGGTTGGGGAGCTAACATCCCTCACAGCCGTGGCCAAAAAACCAAAACATAAAACAGAAGCAACATTGTAACAAATTCAATAAAGACTTTAAAAAATGGCCCACATCAAAAAAAAAAAAAAGAGGCAACTCACCAAACTCCTTAATAAAGCATGTGCTATAGATTGTGTTTTCCAAAGATATCAAGGCAATATCTCCCATCCACATGTGCTTTTCATATACTGTGATTTTAACACTCTGCCCATCAAGAGACAGGGTCTGTGCCTCTTCTTTGGAAACTGGATGGTATTCTGTGAATGTTTCTACCCACATAGTACTGTAGCAGGAGGGATACCATGCAACTTCAGAGGCTAGGTCATAAAAAGCAAGGCAACTTCCACTTTGCTTGCTTGGATACTCATTCTTAAAGCCTTCGGTCACAAGTAGAACAGTCTGACTGTGCTGAGGCTGTCATTATGGGAGGAAGCTCATCATAGTCCATAAAGAGAGACCACAGGGAAAAGCCCCAACCCAACCTGAGAAAGCCACCATCTAACTACAATCACGTAAGAGTAAGAGCCTAAGCCAGAACTGCCCCCACTTCAGATCAGATCAGTCACTCAGTCGTGTCCGACTCTTTGCGACCCCATGAATCGCAGCATGCCAGGCCTCCCTGTCCATCACCAACTCCCGGAGTTCACTCAGACTCACGTCCATCGAGTCAGTGATGCCATCCAGCCATTTCATCCTCTGTCGTCCCTTTATCCTCTTGCCCCCAATCCCTCCCAGCATCAGAGTCTTTTCCAATGAGTCAACTCTTCGCATGAGGTGGCCAAAGTACTGGAGTTTCAGCTTTAGCATCATTCCTTCCAAAGAAATCCCAGGGCTGATCTCCTTCAGAATGGACTGGTTGGATCACCTTGCAGTCCAAGGGACTCTCAAGAGTCTTCTCCAACACCACAGTTCAAAAGCATCAGTTCTTCAGCACTCAGCCTTCTTCACAGTCCAACTCTCACATCCATACATGACCACAGGAAAAACCATAGCCTTGATTAGACGAACCTTTATTGGCCAAGTAATGTCTCTGCTTTTGAATATGCTATCTAGCTCGGTCATAACTTTCCTTCCAAGGAGTAAGCGTCTTTTAATTTCATGGCTACAGTCACCACCTGTAGTGATTTTGGAGCCCAGAAAAATAAAGTCTGACACTGTTTCCACTGTTTCCCCATCTATTTCCTATGAAGTGATGGGACCAGATGCCATGATCTTTGTTTTCTGAATGTTGAGCTTTAAGCCAACTTTTTCACTCTCCACTTTCACTTCATCATAAGGCTTTTCAGTTCCTCTTCACTTTCTGCCATAAGGGTGGTGTCATCTGCATATCTGAGGTTATTGATATTTCTCCTGGCAATCTTGATTCCAGCTTGTGCTTCTTCCAGTCCAATGTTTCTCATGATGTACTCTGCATAGCAGTTAAATAAACAGGGTGACAATACACAGCCTTGACGTACTCCTTTTTCTATTTGGAACCAGTCTGTTGTTCCATGTCCAGTTCTAACTGTTGCTTCCTGACCTGCATACAGATTTCTCAAGAGGCAGATCAGGTGGTCTGGTATTCCCATCTCTTTCAGAATTTTCCACAGTTTATTGTGATCCACACAGTCAAAGGCTTTGGCATAGTCAATAAAGCAGAAATAGATGCTTTTCTGGAACTCTCTTGCTTTTTCCATGATCCAGCGGATGTTGGCAATTTGATCTCTGGTTCCTCTGCCTTTTCGAAAACCAGCTTGAACATCAGGAAGTTCACAGTTCACATATTGCTGAAGCCTGGCTTGGAGAATTTTGAGCATTACTTTACTAGCGTGTGAGATGAGTGCAATTGTGCGGTAGTTTGAGCATTCTTTGGCATTGCCTTTCTGTACGATTGGAATGAAAACTGACCTTTACCAGTCCTGTGGCCACTGCTGAGTTTTCCAAATTTGCTGGCATATTGAGTGCAGCACTTTCACAGCATCATCTTTCAGGATTTGGAATAGCTCAACTGGAATTCCATCACCTCCACTAGCTTTGTTCATAGTGATGCTTTCTAAGGCCCACTTGACTTCACATTCCAGGATGTCTGGCTCTAGGTCAGTGATCACACCATCATGATTATCTGGGTCGTGAAGATCTTTTTTGTACAGTTCTTCTGTGTATTCTTGCCACCTCTTCTTAATATCATCTGCTTCTGTCAGGTCCATACCATTTCTGTCCTTTATCGAGCCCATCTTTGCATGAAATGTTCCCTTGGTATCTCTGATTTTCTTGAAGAGATCCCTAGTCTTTCCCATTCTGTTGTTTTCCTCTATTTCTTTGCATTGATCGCTGAAGAAGGCTTTCTTATCTCTTCTTGCTATTCTTTGGAACTCTGCATTCAGATGTTTATATCTTTCCTTTTCTCCTTTGCTTTTCGCTTCTCTTCTTTTCACAGCTATTTGTAAGGCGGAGGCGGTGGCGATGGGCGCGCTAAAGCGCAGGCGGCGGCGACGGGCGCGCTAAAGCACGGCCGAGAGGAGGCACCCCCACGTCCGAGGTCAGGGGCAGAAGCCGGGAGGACCCCATGCCCGAAGGGCGGCGGCCAAGAGGAGCTACCCCACGTCCGAGGTCAGGGGCCGCAACGAGAGGGGTTACCCCGCGTCCGAGGTCAGGGGCCGCGACGAGAGGGGTTACCCTGCGTCCGAGGTAAGGGCCGGTGACGAGAGGGGTTACCCCGCGTCCGAGGTCAGGGGCCACGACGAGAGGGGTTACCCCGCGTCCGAGGTCAGGGGCCGCGACGAGAGGGGTTACCCCGCATCTGAGGTTAGGGCCGGCGACGAGAGGGGTTACCCCGCGTCCGAGGTCAGGGGCGGCGACGAGAGGGGTTACCCCGCGTCCGAGGTCAGGGGCGGCGACGAGAGGGGTTACCCCGCGTCCGAGGTCAGGGGCGGCGACGAGAGGGGTTACCCCGCGTCCGAGGTCAGGGGCGGCGACGAGAGGAGTTACCTCGCGTCCGAGGTCAGGGGCATTGGCCAGGAGGAGATACCCCACGCCCCAAGCCCGAGGCCAGGTCAGTGGGCTGGAGGAGCTACCCCACGCCCCCACGCCCGAGGCTAAGGGCGGCGGCTGGGAGGACCAACCCCACGCCCGAGGCCAGGGGCGGCGGCAGGGAGGATGATCTCTGTTCATTTCCAAGGCAAACCATTCAGTACCACAGTAATCCAAGTCTATGCCCCAACCAGTAACGCTGAAGAAGCTGAAGTTGAACGGTTCTATGAAGATCTACAAGACCTTTTAGAACTAACACCCAAAAAAGATGTCCTTTTCATTATAGGGGACTGGTGTGCAAAAGTAGGAAGTAAAGAAACACCTGGAGTAACAGGCAAATTTGGCCTTGGAATATGGAATGAAGCAGAGCAAAGACTAATAGAGTTTTGCCAAGAAAATGCGCTAGTCATAACAAACACCCTCTTCCAACAACACAAGAGAAGACTCTATACATGGACATCACCAGATGGTCAACACCAAAATCAGATTGATTATATTCTTTGCAGCCAAAGATGGAGAAGCTCTATACAGTCAACAAAAACAATACCAGGAGCTGACTGTGGCTCAGAACATGAACTCCTTATTGCCAAATTCAGACTTAAATTGAAGAAAGTAGGGAAAACCACTAGACCATTCAGGTATGACCTAAATCAAATCCCTTATGATTATACAGTAGAAGTGAGAAATAGATTTAAGGGCCTAGATCTGATAGATAGAGTGCCTGATGAACTATGGAATGAGGTTCGTGACATTGTACAGGAGACAGGGATCAAGACCATCCCCATGGAAAAGAAATGCCCCCACTTAGCTCTTTCCAAATTCCTGAGAAGAACCATGAAAGAATAAAATGACTGTTTGAAGTCACTTAGTTTTGTGTGGTTTGTTACACAGTGATAAAAACAGGAACAGTTTATAAAGACCTGAACAACTTATCTGAAAGACTTTCATCTACCTCTACAAGCCAACATTTCCTACCTTAAACTCAATATCTGAACCCCTGAGACTCCCCTGGTGGTGCAGGGGTTAAGAATCTGCCTGCCAATGCAAGGGACATGGGTTCAATCCCTGGTCTGGGAAGATCCCACATGCCTCGGGGCAACTAAGGCCATGCACCATGGCAACTGAAGCCCTCACACCTAGAGCCTGTGCTCCACAGGCAGACAGACCACCGCAGTGAGAAGCCTGCACACTGCAATGAAAAACAGTCCCCGCTTACAGAAACTAGAGAAAGCCTGGGTGCAGCAACGAAGACCAGTGCAGCCAAAAATACATAAAGAAAAATCTTTTAAAAGTAAACAAATAAAGTTTATTTAAAAAAAAAAAAAAAAGACTCCAAGCTTCTACTGCAGAGGATGACCCAGGTTTGAGCCCTGGTCAGGGAACTAAGCTCCCATATGCCAAGCAGCCAAAACAAAAACAAAAAACTTGAACCTGAACTCCTTTCAGTGTCTCAGAGATGTCCTTTCTTGTCTTCAGGGTTTCATACATCTGTTCTTGCTGCTTGAGATGCCCCTCTTCCCTCTCTGCTGCTGCTGCTGCTGCTAAGTCGCTTCAGTCGTTTCCGACTCTGTGCGACCCCCATAGACGGCAGCCCACCAGGCTTCCCCGTACCTGGGATTCTCCAGGCAAGAACACTGCCATTTCCTTCTCCAATGCATGAAAGTGAAAAGTGAAAGTGAAGTTGCTCAGTCAGGTCTGACTCTTAGCAACCCCATGGACTGCAGCCTACCAGGCTCCTCCATCCATGGGATTTTCCAGGCAAAAGTACTGGAGTGGGGTGCCATTGCCTTCTCCGTCTTCCCTCTCTACTCTCGGTTAATTCTTCTTTATCTAGGTGCCAGTTTAAACTTCCTTTTATAGAGTTTTCAAACCCCTAGGCTAGTTCAGTTTTCCTCCTGTAGCTCCCTGTGCCTTGAAAATCACAATACTTATCATGATCTATTGTAATCTTGAGTTACCCATCCTGTATACACACAAGCACAACACACACTGAGACCTTCATAAAAACAATGATCAACGCTGGGGAAATGGCAAGTGTTTCATGAATATTTGCTGAATGTTCAGTCTCAGCCCCATCTCTTCCCTGAGCTCCCAAAGGGCACATCCACCTACCATTTTACAAATTTCAACTTCAACATGATTCTCTCCTCCCCTTCCCCATAGGTGATGCCACTGTCTACCAGCTGCCCAAACCAGAAACCTCATCTCGTCATTGAAAGAAGTATGTATCAAGCTCCTCTCTGTTTCACTGTTGGGTGTACAGTGGATCATAAGACAGGCTCAGCCCCTGTGGCACAGACTCACAGGCTTGTGGATGTTTTCCTCATCACCTGCCTCTCACGCTAGACATTCCAGTAAGAGTTATTGGTTGCACAAGTTATAATTTCTTAATACTCTCCTATCTATCCTGTACACCTCACCTACCACTGCCCTAGTTCAGGCTTTTCTAGTTTTGCCTAGATCTCTTAAGAGAGCTTCCTAACCCGTGTCTCTGCCTTCAGCCTTGCTCTTATGTCCCACCCCGACTGCATCCCTTCCTCCTTCAAATCCTGTAACAGCTCCTTGTATGCTTCGGAAGAAAATCTAAACCTACTAGGAAGGTTTGGCCTTGTGCACTAACCCCTTACACCCCTAGTGCCCTCACATCCCAAAGTCGCCCACACATACCCCACACCCCGACACTTCTTCTCACCTTATCCCTTTACATTGCCTTTCCCTGTGCCTAGAATTCCTTGCCCCTTCTCCACTTAACAGATATTTACTAAGTACCTAGCAGACATCAGTACACAGCACTGATCAAGGTGCCAGAGACTCAGTAGTGAGCAAAACCAAGTCCTTACTCTCATGATGTTTATACTCTAGAAGGAGAGAGACAATAAGCAAAAACATAATCAATGTCAGGTGGTAAGGAGTCTATAGACAAGAGACTTCCCTGGCGGTCCAGTGGTTAAGACTCCGCACTTCCACTGCAGGGGGTACAGGTTCCATTGTTGTTTGAGGGAACTAAGATCTTGCATGCCTCACTGCACGACCAAAAAAAAAAACAAACCTCTACAGAGAAAAATAAACCAGCTAGAAGACTGAGAGTAAGCATTTTAGACAAGGCAAGCCTTCAGCAAGGTAATATTTGTGCAAAGACATGAATGGAGTGAGGGAATAAATTCTAAGGGTATCTGGGGGAAGAGTCTTCCAGGAAAAAGGAAAAATAAGTACAAAGTCCCTGAAGCAGGAACGTTCCAGGCAAACTGGAAGAAAAGCAAGGTCAGAAGCTGGAGCAGAGAGTGGGGACAAGAGGTCTGAGGCAAGTTACTGTCAGATGGCATTGGCCTTGTGGACTGTGGTGAGTGGGTGTTTCATGGGCCCCTTGACTTCTTTCCATCCTTCAGTGTTGAGAGTGGATCTCATCTCCCACTCCCAGAACTCATTAGCCCACTCCTCCCATTCCCAGCACTCATCATATACAACTGACTACTTTTGCTCTTCCAGTCCACTGACTGTGAGCTCTGGGAAGGAAGGGCTCTTAGCTTTCAGCTCCATATTTTACAGAACCCACCACATTCAGTAAATTTTCCTCAAATAGTCAAAACTTTCTTTGTTCTGGTTACATGCCCTGCAAACAATTCCCAGATTACAATTAATAGATGGGTTCCCCAGTGACTATAGTATTAGGAAAGGGGTATCTTGATCATGAACATATGACTTCTGATCATTAGAAACCATACAGGTACATTCACCATGTACACTAATAGGCTGACATCATCATGGACACATCAGCCTCTTTTTAGTAAAGTGTGGTGGTGATGGTGTAGTCGCTAAGTCATGTCTGACTCTTTGCGACCCCATGGACTGTAGCCCAACAGGCTCCTTTGTCTATGGGATTTTACAGGCAAGAATAAAAGAGCAGGTTGACATTTCCTTTTCCAGGGGATCTTCCCAACCCAGAGATCAAACCCACATCTCCTGCATTGGCAAGTGGATTCTTTACCACTCACTGAGCCACCAGGGAAGCCCAGGTAAGTGTGACTTGGTGGGAAAACGACAACTCTGCGTCACAACAAAGGCATGGCTCCTGAAAGGGCATATGAACAGCTCAGCAGAAGCCCCAGACACTCCCCTTCAACCATCAGTCATGACTGACTGCCCACCTCCCTATTTCAGAAGGTAACCCCATCAACCTTCCATCTGTCCAAGGCTGAATTCTTAGCATCATCTCTGAGAGCTCCTATGTCCTCCACAACCAGAATCAGAAATTCTGCCTTCTGACTATTTCTTTATCTATTCCTTCATCTCCCTTACAGTGTAGGCCATCACCACTCTTCAGGTTTCAGCTCCCTAACCTGGTCTCCCTACCTTCTATCCCTCACTTTTTTCAAAAACATTCTCCACAAAGTCAGAGTTCCTCTTCAAAGCAACTCTGATTTCATGTCTCCACTTAAAGTCAAAAGTTTTTGCCTGCTCTCAAGATAAAGTCTAACCTGTTTAGGCAGCACAAACCGCCCCCGCGGAGCTGGCCCTGAGGCTACATTCCCAGGCTCTCCCTTCTCACCCTTCTACCCACATTCCAGCCACATCAACCATCTGGAATTCCTGAACCTGGACTGGTTCTGTGCCTTTTTGCACCCACTACCTTCACACGCAGTTCCCTCTGTGAGAAGTGTCTGAGGAGACAGCTATGTATATATTCAAAATTCAGTGCAGACATCACAGTCCCTGTGCTATCTTTCTAAGCACTCCTCCCCACAAGAAGAAAGCCATCTTGTCTGCTCCTAGAATGTCTCTTTCCTGGCTGCTTTGTAAACCCTTTCTTCTCCTTACTTCTTGGTTTTCTCTTGAAGGATTGTTGTTGTTTAGTCACTAAGTCGTATCTGAGTCTTTCGCGACCCCATGGACTGTAGCCTGCCAGGCTTCTCTGTCCATGGAGTTTCCCAGGCAAGAATGCTGGAGTGGGTTGCCATTTCCTTCTCCAGGGAATCGTCCCGATCCAGGGATTGAACTCAGGCCTCCTGCACTTCAGGCAGTTTCTTTACCTACAGAGCCACCAGGGAAGCCCTCCTGAAGGGTCATGGTTAGATAAATGACATATTACTGCCTGGATGCTATCTGGACAGAATGTCTTAACATCTGACTTGCAGTGTGTGTGTTCAGTTGCTCAGTCGTGTCCAGTTCTTTGTGGCCCCATGTACTGTAGCCTGACAGGATCCTCTGTCCATGAGACTGTCCAGGCAATAATACTGGAGCAGGTTGCCATTTCCTACTCCACTGACTTGTACTGAGTGCTCATTAAACAAGAGCTGAAGGAAGAAACTCATGAATCATATGCCCCTAAATTCTTACTTACAATCTCAGTTGCCCTTCTGAACCTTCTTGCAGATCTCTATGTGCCTCTGAAGATTATTAGAGATAGAACACAGAGATAGAACGAAGTCCTAGAAGCAACCGGGAGAGGGCAGTTTTAAACATCACAATCATTAAAACGGTACACTTGAGTCATGATCTGTGATTTTTCAATGAATCTCATGTCATGCTCCTAGAACCTTGGAAGTAACAAGTCACTACACACAGTTATTGAGCCAGCCTCAAACCCAAGTCTGGTATGCTTTTCACTCTATCGGGCTTATCTCAAATATATGCCATAAATCCAGGCACAAAGCTCTGTCTTTTATTAACCAGGGAGCTGTCCAGACTAATCATAACTGTGGCTACTTAACATGTATTCTGAGGAGGACACACATGTGTGCATATGTGTACCTAGTGCACAAGAGTTTGAGTACCTCCCTACTCCCAAATTAGAAGCAGCAAATTAAGAAGACTACTGAAGGCAGGCCCAAGGTCAGAATCAAGGAAAAATAGCTGTCAGAGAAGACACAGATCAAAATCATGAGAGGAGAAAACCTGAGGCCCTGAAGTCAAGCCAGTCCTCTGAGGCCACTGAAGAAGCAAATATTCATCCCCACCCAGGGGCCTGGAAAGGCCTCTGTCATATAAGCTTTGACATGTACAGCGGGGTGACCTAGAGTCACACACACAAAAGAGTCACATTATGCAGGCAAGAACACACAGCGCTGGTTTGAAAGAGATTTCAATCAAGACAGCTAAAGTAGAATTCCGGTGCTTAAAGGAATGCAGCCGTCTTGGAAATCTTAGGTGGAATAATCCTTACTCTACACAACATATGTAACTATATGCCCACGTCTGAGGGGACTCCAAGCCCAACAGATCCTAAAATTAGTTTTATTAGTAAGTCATCCTACCAAATCATCTGTAAATGATGCCAGAGAAAACTACAGATCGCATTTAAGACCTCAAGGGAAAACTCCGTCCTACAACACGGGGCAGTGGCTTTGCCCCTCCCTGAGCACTGCCAGCATGACACACCGCCCCGCACACAGCCCAAGCCCACCAGGGGCACACACAGCGCAGGAGGCCCCACAGAGCACAGCGGCTCTCTGCACAACCGTCAAAGGAGGGAGGCTGGAGAGGAAGCTAGGAGGAAAATGGGGCGGCGGAAAACCTGAAAGGGAAGAGCTCACGAGGGTGACTGAGGCTGGTCCAGCAAGCTGACGCCCACCAGGCACACACTCAGTGGTGCCCCATGGCTGCCCCAAATCAGCTTCCCCACAGCAGGGGCAGGGAAGGGTCTCCAAGGTCCTCGGGCCTCCCACGCGGGGAGGTCACTTTTCCAGAGCAGAGGCAGCTGAGGGATGGGGCTGCAGAGGATCAGCCCCTGGGCACCCTCACGTGGCTTTGCTAAATGTACAAATTTAAATAATATTTATGAGATAGAGAAAAGGCCAGGGTACGTTGAAATGATAGTTTTAAGAATCTAAGGACTTCCCTGGTGGTCCAGTGCCTAAGACTCTGCTTCTAATGCTGGGGGCCAGGGTTCGATTCCTGGTCAGTAGATCCCACATGCTACAACTAAGACCCGGCTCAGCCAAATAAATAAATATTAAAAAAAAGAAGAAGACTCTAGCCCACAAAGAATGTAAACTGGTACAGCCACTATGGAGAACAGTACAGAGGTTCTTCAAAAAAAGACTAAAAACAGAGTTGCCATATGATCCAGCAATCCCACTCCTGGCAGATACCTGGACAAAACTGTAATTCAAAATGATACGCGAAGCCCCGTGTTCATAGCAGCACTATCACAACTGCCAAGACATGAAAACAAACTAAATGTCCATTGACTGACGAACGGATGCGGTGTATATACACAATGGAATATTAGTCAGCCTGAAAAAGAATGAAAGAATGCCATTTGCAGCAACATGGATGGACCTAGAGACTATCATGCAAAGTGAAGTCAAACAAAGACAAATAACATATGAATCACTTATATACAAAATCCAGAACACAACACAAATGAACAGACTCAAAGAGAAGACCTGTGTTTGCCAAGAGGGAGTGGGGAGTGGAGGGAAGGATTGGGAGCTTGGGATTAGCAGACATCGATTATACATGGGCTCCCAGGTGGCCCTAGTGGTAAAGAACCCACCTGCCTGTGCAGGAGATGTAAGACATGTGGGTTCAGTCCCCGGGGTTGGGAAGAATCCCTGGAGGAGGGCATGGCAACTCACTCCAGTATTCTTGCTTGGAGAATCCCATGGACACAGAAGCCTAGTGGGCTACTGTCCATAGAGCTGCAAAGAGTTGGACATGACTGAAGCAATTTAGCACCCACACAACTATTATATATAGAACAGATAAACAACAAGGTCCTACTGTACAGTACAGGGAACTGTATTCAATACCTGTGATATTCCGTGATGGGAATGAATATCAAAAAGAATGTATATGTATGTATAACTGAATCACTTTGCTGTACAGCAGAAATTAACACAACCCTGTAAATCATACTTCAATAAAATAAGTTGAAAATAAGAAAAGAATCTAGCCCACAAAAAACTCATGCAAACACAATAGGATATTCATGGGAGTGTTATCGGTAAGATTGAAAAACTGGAACCAACTGAAATGGCCATTAACAAAGGCCTGGTTGGTTAAATAAACAATATAGCCTTAAAATTAACATGGAATAACTTGAAGCTTTTTTTTTCCAGTAGATCTGTATGTCGAAAAGAAAACTACTGATAAATTCTGGGAAAAAAATAACTAGAAATATATGTGTACTATAACCCCATTTTTGTAAAACAGAACAAAATTATATCTCTTGAAGGTAAAGGTCAGCAAGGGCAGAGACTGTTAATGATGTTTACAGTGAGAAGTTGGAAGAAAGGATTTTTTTTTTTTTTTGGACACTGAAGCCCTTTGAATTTTCACACTTAGCACACTAATGAACAACAACAAAAGTGTTTGTCCGAGGCATTCCTTTCCAGTTCCTTATCAGCTAAGCTGACTCACACCCCATCCCTCCTGCCCCAGCCCCACTTACAGATGCAGGCAGCAGCCAGCAGGCGGACAGCAGCATAGGGGGCCAAGCAGTTTGGGAAGATGGGCTGCACCAGGTAGTTGGCAAAGGTGATGGCGATGACGGCCTGGCTGGTGGGCTCGATGATGAGGAGCGAGGTCCAGAGACGGACATAGGCAAGGAGTCCCCCAAAGGCCTCAAGGATGTAGGCGTAGCTGGCCCCAGATTTCTTAATGGTGGTGCCCAGTTCTGCATAACAAAGTGCCCCAAAGACAGAGAAGAGGCCCCCGATTGCCCAGATGACCAGGGAGAGGCCAAAGGAGGCACTGTAAATGAGCACACCTTTGGGGGAGACAAAGATGCCCGAACCAATCATGTTCCCCACAATCAGGCACACGCCATTCAGCAGCGAGATCTCCTTCTTCAGCTTCACCTGCTCCGGCTTGGGGCTGGCCTCATTGGCCAAGGGGGTGGCGTCCCTCTCATGCTGGGAGGCCACTTCATACTGAACGTCATCAACCATGGTGGAGGAGAAGAAAGCCTTTACCAGCTTCCTGGCATTGCCCTCTAAGGAAGAAAGATAAAGATATATATCAGGTTGGCAATTACAGAGAACTCTGCGCCCCAGAAGCCAGCATAGGCAATCCACCCACGCCCACCATTTTGGGGACCTTCTGCCTCTGAATGGAATCTCTTCTCCATCTGGCTCATCGAAATGACCCCAACTTGAATCTTGAAAGAAAGGCACTCATCCCCCAGAGAGAAAACATGTTTCTCATGAGGCTGGTGCTTCCCGCCTGATTTACAAAATAGAAAACTAAATCCTGGTTCTATCTAAGCTCACTGGAGACAGGAAGACGAGCAATTTGGCAATTCCAAGGTGTCACTATCATGACGTCAGCCTGTGTTTCAGCCTTACCCCCTAAAAGTCTGTCTTCCCTCCAATTTCAGCCTCATCTGTCACGTGATGAGATGCAGCCTTGGAAACCAAACTTGCAAGCAGCTAACCTGTGGGTTCTCAACACAACACTGCCCTTTTCACCCAAGGACCCTGGCTCTGGCAAACCTAAAAGCTTCAGAGATCTCTTTCTCTGTAAACTCAGAGCCATGTCCCTGCTCAGGGAGCATCCTTTAACAACCATCCGCTGAACTCTTCAGTCCTAGCAAAGCCCAAGCAGCCCAGCCCCATCCAGAAAGAAGACAGGCCCTTCTCTTTTCCATGCTTTTCCTTTCCCAGATACCACAACCCCTAGTACTGCAGGCCTCTAGCCATCAAATCCCTGCATAGTTGCATCACCCAAAAAAAGTATGGATGAGAGATTGGTCCTCCAAATGTACAGCCCAGCTAGAGATGACTGGAGGCTGCTGATGACCACTCCCCACCCAGGTGTTGCCGCTGCAGAGACACCAAAGCCGAGGCAAGGAAACAGCTGAAGGGGTAGCAAATGCCGGGCATCTCAGAGCAGGAAAAGCTAGGAGGAAGACAGGCCAGGCTGGCCAAGCAAGTGGACAGATTCTAGGGCTAGAGGCTCTCAGGAAAGGAAGCGATTGGACACTGCAGAGCAGTAAAGGGAGACTGGGCAAGATGAGGAGGGCTAAGAGGAAGCGGGGAAGCACACTCACTCCCCAGCCCTGAAGGAAGCAGGGCCCCAGCAGCAGCCAACCACACAGAGACCAGCCTCTGGGAGCTGTGGTCTGATCCCTCCTGCGTTTCAGTAAAAGGAAAGGCTAGGCAAATGCTTGTGGATTTAAGTCAAATCAAGAAGTCAAGAAGGGAGGAGGGAGGAAGAGAGAGGGGTGTTAAGCAACAGTCTGGGTCCAAGGTTCACTGGCCTTTCGCATATTCAAGAGGAAGGCTAGGAGCTCTTGGCTCAGCAGTTTCTGCGATAAGAAGGCGCTCTCTCAGGAATCTCCTTTGTCAGCTCTGCTCCAGGACTGGGGGCCCAGAAGAAAGGACCAATGGTCAGCTGAGTGCAGTTTCTGCAACCCCAGGGAAGTTCCCCCCAACCCCCACCGCCAGCTGCCAACCCCGAGCAAATCAGCTGAGGACAGGGCTGTGGCCGAGAAGGAAGGCACAGCCCTCTCTCGGTCCTCCAGGCCCCACCTTAGCCCCACTTCTCTCACCCCCCACAAGAAAGGCAGGAAGGCGGCACATTGTGAACAGAGGTTTGTTCACATGCAGATTAGAGGAAGTGTAAGTACAGTCCAACTCGTGATCGAGTGTCCTAAGAGAACTCTGCATACTTCCCCACATACAGTGACAGTGGCTGCCCGAAATTTGTGCCATGACTGGAGGGCTGGGCCCAGGCTGCTTCCAAGATCAAAATATGAGACTCAAACCTCTGGCTGCATCTGTGGCCCACTCACACGTCCTTTCATCCTTGAGAAAACATACCAGGATCTCTGCATAAAGTCCTACAAACACCTTCCCCAAATACGTTTACTCAAATTTCCTAAAAATATGGGGAAAGAATTTTTATTTCCAGAATTTTATTCTGGAAAGAACCTCTCCAGAGCTATACTGGAGAGGTCCAAAACAGAGGAAGTTGAGCATTTGGGGGAAAGCAAAAATTCTGTTTTTAGGGGCTACTTAAATTTGGTATTCCTGGTTTCTTTTACCAATAGAAATGTGTTCATTTTGAAATGGAACTGTCTTTCTACCCCTTCTCATGCCCTTTCACATCCTCTTTCCTTATTATCAGAGAACTAAGATCTAAAAAGCCCCAAGGGGCCTTATCTCCACCCTACAACTTCCCAAGCTAGTCCCTTAAACTTTTTTTTTCCCCCCCAGGAAGCTGATTCTGCTGTTAGACTCCCCAGAGATCACATGTCTCCCAAGCCACCCTCACAAAAACATCCTGAAATCCATCCAGAAGACTGTCCTTTTTTCCCAGCTTCCCGCTAAATGCTTCTATAACAGTAACTGTCATTTATTGAGCACTTACCTGAGCCAGAAACACTGCTAAACATCTACATGCCTTGTCTCATTTAATTCCTCCAGCAGCCCATAAGGCAGACACTAAGTCACCTCCCAGGATGCCCAAGTAGCAAGGTAGGTGGGCAGGCTAACCAACACAGCCCAAGCTCTGTCTCTTCAGCCTCCCCACCCACTCTGACCTGCCCAGTCTCTAGCCCTCCTCTTAGGCAAGAAAGCACTTTAGATGGCTCCCTAATGAATTATCTAGAGGAGGATGTGATTAGATTAAAAGAAAGTCTCCGCCATCCTTCAGCCTGAAGTCCAGGCTAAAGACTCCAACAAAGCCTGTCCATCTCCTTCCTGATTGCTTCTTCCCTTTCTCATCCCTTTGCAGGGATGAGAGGCAATTACAAGTCCTCCTGGCAGTGCTGCTATTGCTAGGGTGCCCACTTCTAAAGCAAACAAAACACACGGAAACACATCATGATGCCAGGCTTAAGATCAAATTCCCTGGCACCAAGGATGGGCATGTGGCCTAATGGGACGTAGTGGAAAGGGATGAAGGAGACGAGGGAAAGGGAAACTGTGACAGTAAGTGGGGAGAGACGTGTGCAGGGTTTAGTTCCTGGTTGGTGGTATCTGAAAAGTGAAATCTTCATCACTCACTGGGGGTGAAACTCACACTCCAGCAAACAGCACACCCTAGTGGTCTCACCAGGAAATGCTATAAGAGTAGAATCCTCCTCCTAGCCTACTCTTCAATAAACCTGCACAAACTCCACAGAAGAGGCTAACTTGAGAGAAAAGATACCCCATCTTTTCACAGCTACTACCCAGCACCAGCTCTGTGGGCAGGAAGGCACATCCTTGGTGGTTCACATTCCTTCCTAAGACCCCAGCTCTCAGGGTAATGCCTCCAACCATTCAGGCACCCTGGGACCAGCATGACCTGCCCTGAACTGTTCTCTTACCCCAGGCTTTACAAGAGAATCTTGCAGAGTCTAGAACCTCAGAAGATAACCACCATTCCTGAGGTGCATACATCTCTGAGGACCTAGTGGAGATTACAGGACAACACATTCATCCAACAGAAGTTTCAGATTCAGGGCTTCAGGGAGCACAAGAAGCAGGGCTCAAAGCAGGCAGTGCCAGGCACAGCAGCCAGTGAAGCCCCTTGCCCTGACCCCTCCCGTGAATGGCAAAACCCAAACACACTTCCTCCAGGAACCAGCATACAGTTCCTCAGTCAAGCTCAGGTTGCTAAGGTGAGAAGGTTCTTTCTCCCCCAGATACCATGTCCTGCCATCCTAGCTCCAACTGGACTGTGCTGACTCCCCAAACAATAGAAACAGAAAACACACACTCTGCTACAGCTGAATTCCCCCCATCTCCCCAAACTGGAAGCTCAGCTCCTCCCTTCCCAGTTCTCCATTTGTTTTTCTGTATTCCACTACAACAGTCCCTTAAAAAAAAAAAAGTGCAACAAGCAAAAAAGGATTTACTTCAATGACCATGGCTTCCACTAACATAGGGCTGAAGTCTCAGGGCAGAGGACTGAGACTGTGGAGGGCTGAGGCTAGGAAACAAGCAATTTTCAGGACTCACTCCATTCTCCTCCAGCAAGACTTTCCCTCTTGCCCATTGTCCCTCCCATCCCATCACTTACCTGTCTGAGACCTTTGGGCAGGTGCAAGGAGGAGCTACCAGCACTCTGGAAGAGGGGCCGGTGCTGGGAAAGGGAACAAGGGGTAAGGCTCAAGCTCCAGTAACTGTTGACTCTGAGGAGCAGAAAAGGCAGAGGGTGACTCCGGGGACCGAAACGGAAAACAGGAAAACACATGTGTGACTCTGGCCGGCAGTGGGGAGGGGCCAGGGAACGAGTTGGAGCTGGGAATGCCTGTTCAGACCCTGAGGACCTCAATGGCTGCCTGCCTCCAGGCACCTTCTCTGCTCAGAGCCTCAGTTCCTCCCCCCCACCTGCCTCAGTCCCTGAACTACCTGGTTGTCCTACATTTACTGAGTTCTTAAGTTCTCCCAGTGACCTAGGGTACTCTCTTGATGCCCTTTGCATGCGTGCATGCTCAGTGGCTTCAGACTCTTTGTGACCCCATGGACTGTAGTCCACCAGGCTCCTCTGTCTATTGCATTCTCCACGCAAGAATACTGGAGAGGGTTGCCATGCCCTCCTCCAGAGGATTTTCCCAACTCAGGAATCAAACCCATGTCTCCTGTGTCTCCTCCACTGCAGGTGGATTCTTTACCACTGAGCCACCAGGGAAGCCCCTTGATGCCCTTTACAACTCCCCTAGCCCCTCATTCCATTCCCTGCTCAACTCCCACTCACATACTATCCTTGGTCCTGTGGAAGGCACAAGATCCATGGTTAGGGCATTAGAACTCTGTGCTCCCATCTCAAAAGCCTCAGCCACTTCAATCCCTATGTAAGGCAACACATGCCAAGGAAGGTCAGTTGTAGGGGGCACAGCCACGCACACACCCAAACACTAAGCAAACCTACTCACACCACAGGTCCCCAACTGATTCAGGTGATACGTGGCAACCCAGGTAAGAGCCAGGCAAGTGGACCAGAGTAAGCCCGGGCACCCTGGGCAATCTAATGAGTTGGCACCCCCTCAAACCAAGATTATTTAAATATCTGTTGAATGTTTACTTAGCAGAAGTAGGGGAATACCGACGGAATAAAAATTGGAAGCCTCATTCTTTCTATTCAAGAGTAGAGTTTAAGGCATGAATTCATTACATGCAGTTTTCTGAAGCAGTTTCTTGGTAGGCATATCAAATGATTTTGAATGTAGACAATAGCACAAGTCTCAGGGAGTGGCACTTCACAGCGAGGTGCAGCATTTTCCAAATTCCAGCTGTGACCACTGCCTTTAGGCAACTTGTATTAATACCTGTACCTGCATGTTTAACAATTATTCTAGAGACAGGTGGTCTAGGTAAGCAGTCATCAAGGATTCTTCAGTGGAAGGGAGCCAACTTACACTTCACCAACAGACAGAAATCAGAGCTCATTGGCTCCAAAAGTCTGAATTACTCCAGGATAATTCAGTGCTCTTTTAGACCCAGGCTGCTTGCCCAGCTGGCCTGCACCTTAATCCCACCCTGGATTCAGGTACAAGTTGTAAATGAGGGAAATGCTAGGAAGACAGTCCTAAGGCTGCCCCTGTTGACACTGGCCCCTACTTTCCTCCCCTCACTCCAGCCATGCTGGCCCCCCTTGCTGTTGCCACACAAGCCCTGACATCTCAAGGCGTCTGCATTTGCTGTTCCCTTGGCCTGGAACATTCTTCCCCATGATATTGCTCCTTCTCTCATTCCATTCAGGTCTGTGCTTAAACAGCACTCTCAAGAGACCTTCCCTGAGGAGTCTCTGAAGGAGTAGCTTCTTCCTTCAGCCAATCTCCATCCCCTTCACCATGCCTGACTTTTCTTCAAAGGCACTGGCTACCACCTGGAGTTTGTTTGTTGTCGCTTCCCCCACTAGAACGCAGCCCCCACCAGAGCGTCTTCATTCACCGGTACCCCCAGCGCAGGGTCCGTGTAGACAAAAAAGGGTTTGCTGGAAGAATAACTGGATGAATGATGCCTTTCTTCCTAGACTGGTTTCCAAGTTGAACTCCGGGAATGTCTTGCACTTGCTCTTCAGGCCCTCCTATGCTGCTGCTGGCCTGGCTCCCAAGCAACTTTGAAAAGTATCTGCTCTTTTTGATAGTAATGGGTTGAAGGGAAGGAAAAAGTATAGTTTTCTCAGTTTTACTGGGAGGCCTAGAATGGTTTGAAAGGGACTTTCTGTTTCATCAATGGGAAAACAAAGACAAAAAGCACCTCATTAACGCGCCTTCCCCGATCGATCGGAAGCTCTGTGCTGCAGTCCCACACCCAGCTCAGGTGGCCGGTCTGGGCGCGGCGAGGACAAGGCGCGACGTCCGCGAAGCGGTGAAAGGGCAGAGGGGACGAAGGCGGAGTGAGGCGAGTGCTCAGGTTCACGCAGATGCAGGTGGGTTCGAGTGGAACCGCAAACCCTTCAGCGGGAACTCTTTTCCCAGACCCGCCCCCGCAGAGCCCCGTGCCCCTCCCCCTCTCCCCTCCGCCCCCGCCGGGCCGGCGCGCCGCGCTCACCTTTGCCCGGGTCTCCCACTCTGCCCCCCAGCCTCGCTCGCCGGCCCCGCCCCTTGACGTCGTCCCAGTCGTTTCCCGTTACTTCCCTCTTTCGGCCCACAGTTCCGTATCTGCAGCCCCAAGGTCTCGCCTTCCCAACCCCGACCCAGCCACCGCCAGTCCCCAAAGCCCTCTGGAGAGCTCGGTTAGCACCCGGTGTCCAGATCTGGCTGCGGAGGCCGAGGCGGGCTCTGCGCTGGGGCACCAGGGCCTCACTACACCTGGACCCCTTCGTTCCCTCCACCTGGCCAAGCAGCCCTCGCCCCTCCCCGGGCTGCAGGAGGCGCTAGAGGTGGGGTGGGGGAGATTGTGGTGGGTGCAGTCGAAGATCGCAAATGTTCGAGAACCGAGAGGCCTCGCAACCCGCTCCCCTGCCCTGTCCTGGCTCAGCCAGAGCTGCGCTGCCCTTGGGAAATGAAAATGACCGCGGATACCCTTAGAGGCGTCCTCCGCCCCACGAGCGCTCAGCTTCCTCTTCCCTCCCTCCCAATCCAGCTCGAGCTCGTCGGCCCAAGGTGGGTCTGGGCGAGAGCCCCAAACCCTGGCAGCCCTGCCTCCAGCCCCGAGACGTTTTCGGCTGAAACTCCGGAGGGACTCTGGACCGCAAAGCCCCGTGGGGGATGGGAGGGAGACGTTCCCGCTAGGAGCCAGGGGAGGGGGTCTCCCGGAAGGGCGACTCAACTCTCCGCCCCCTCGGGGAAGCTGTTGCGTCAGCTTCGAGATCCCAAATTAAAGCAAGTGGTCTCCACCCGGCTGGAAGGTGTCAGGCCGTAGAGCCGCCGCCAGGAGGCAGCACGTAACCAAAGATGTCCGAGCAGAGGCTGGAGTCCCCATCGCACCTTTCTTGGACCCAATAAAAGAGGGAGTTGCTGGGCTAATTCAAGGAAAGGAATCTGGAAATGTTTCACCACGTATTAAAACTAAAAGATGACTTGTAAATAATAAAATTTCCTTTTGTATACCTTATGGACAGTCCAGCTTTGGCATCTTTTAAAGCCAAAGATTCGCTGCAGAGATTCATAGCGCACCAACCACCTTCAAGACCTGTCTGGTGGAAAGGCACATATAAGAGACTTCCCAGGGACAAGGCAAGGAAAAAAAAAAAAGTGTAGCCCTGAGGTTATAATTTACCCATGTTGAAGCTGGGTCATTTAACACACAATTTAGCCTATACTGAATGAGCAAGGATTTGACAGCAAGGTAAAAGAAAAGGAATATGTTACGATAGATTATATAAGCAATAAGGAAACAATACGCAAAGCTATGTATTGTGTGAGTGGGTGGTTTATAACTGTCCGTTCCCACAGTTCTTGCATAGAGTGACAGTGATTTAGATCTTTGTTGAGCTGTCCTAAGAAGGAATGTGAAACAAGACACTTCCCAAGTAGTTCGCTCTTCTTCAATCTTAGAATTTAGTCACCGAATGCTGAAAGGGGAAGAGGTTACAAAATGAGGTGGAATTAGCCACCCAGAGTCAGCCTTACTTATGTTTTTTCTCCAAAGTCATCATTACTTATCACAACGGTTTAAAAAGAACCAAAATTCTCAGTGCACTTGTACAGAAATTACTGTATACAGACCTGACAACGATATTTGAATAAATGTGTTGGACAAAAACATCAGTGGTTAAACAAAATGTTAACGCCAAATACAGGCCATGGTGTGATGCCCTTGAGAGGCAAAGGACTTTTAAGGGGCAAGACACGGAGCTCAAATTCCTGATATTTCTCACCATTGTTACCTCCAGCCTTTGCCAGATGAAGTCCAGAGGTTGAAAGACATTGAGTTAGGGGATGATGAAGCCGCTTTCCTGTGGCTTAGAGTCTGGTGAAGTCACTGAGGAGTGCTGTCCAAGTGCCAAACCCCTCTCCGCCCAACAGTGTTCCATAAGGTCCCTGAGAATGCTGATGATGTTAGCTGTCAGCACCTGGAGTTCTCTTTCTCTCTCCCTCTCAAAATCCTGACACCTATTTCCTGCTATTTACAACCCACAGATTGTCCCCCTGCCACATCACTCTAACCACGTCAAAGGCTGAACTTATCTTCCTTCCAAAGACCTTTCCCCCACCCCCCCGCATTCCCCAGTTTTTCAGATTTAGCTTCCCATCCTGCCCTGAAATCCTCCAGCCCTGGCTCCTCGACTCCCTCAGCTATTAAACTAGTACATGTGTTCACTTTTGCATGTGGAGTTCATACTGTCTACATTTTTTTCTAACATTTATCTTTGGTGATTTCTTTACAATTTGATTTATGTCATACGTTAACATAATAGCACCCCACTCCAGTACTCTTACCTGGAAAATCCCATGGATGGAGGAGCCTGGTAGGCTGCAGTCCATGGGGTCCCCCGATAAGAGTCAGACACGACTGAGCGACTTCACTTTCACTTTTCACTTTCATGCATTGGAGAAGGAAATGGCAACCTACTCCAGTGTTCTTCCCTGGAGAATCCCAGGGATGGGGGAGCCTGGTGGGCTGCCGTCTATGGGGTCGCACAGAGTCGGACACACCTGAAGCGACTTAGCAGCAGCAACATGAATTAACCATAGGTGTACATATGCCCCATCCCTCTTGAATCTCTCCCCCACCTCCTGCCCATTCCCACCCGTCTAGGTTGTTACAGAGCCCCAGTTTGAGTTCCCTGAGTCATTCAACAAATTCCCATTGGCTTTCTATTTACATCTGTTAGTGTATATTCTTCCATACTACCCTATTCATCTCACCTTCTCCCTCTTTTCCCCCACCCTTGTCCGTAAGTCTGTTCTCTATGTCTGTGTCTCCATTGCTGCTCTGAGAAGTTTCATCAGTACCATCCATCTATAAGTCATATCTATGTGTTAATATATGATATTTTTCTCTTTCTGACCTACTTCACTCTGTATAATAGGTTCTAGTCATCCACCTCATTAGAACTGACTCAAATGTGTTCCTTTTAATGGCTGAGTGATATTCCATTGTGTATATGTACCACAACTTCTTTATCCATTCATCTGTCAAAGGACATCTAGGTTGCTTCCATGTCTTAGCTATTATAAATAGTGCAGCAATGAACATTGGGGTACGGGTGTCTTTTTCAGTTTTGGTTTCTTCAGGGTACATGCCTAGAAGTGGTATTGCTGGGTCATATGATGGTTTTATCCCTAGTTTTTTAAGGCATCTCCATACTGTCTTCCATAGCGACTATATCAATTTATATTCCCATCAGCAGCGCAGGAGGGTTCCCTTTTCTCCACACACTCTCCAGGGCTTATTGTTTGTGGATTTTTTGATTTTGGCAATTCTGTCTAGTGTGAGATGATTTATCATTGTAGTTTTGATTTGCATTTCTCTAATGAGTGATGGTGAGCATCTTTTCATGTGTTTATTAGCTATCCATATGTCTTTGGAGAAATTATCATCTACATTATCAGTTCACCTTAATGCATGTGGCCTTTTCTATGATTTTATACCCATAGTGTATGAGTTACTAGAAGACAGGAGTATTGCTGGTTTAACTTCTTTATATAGTGTTGATGGTAGTGCCAGCCTGCTTTCCTATGAATCTTGAATGTTAACACCGATTTTATTTTTCCAGTCCTTGGTTTCTACTACTTGATTCTCCAACTGTAAATTAGGTAATGGGATTTCAGTGCTGTCTGCCTCAGCTGCCTCTCAGAACCAGTCAAAGACACATGGAGGCTGGCTTGGGAAAGGTGTTACTCAGTCACTGTTGCAACTGTAAAATAAATCCACATCCACATTTTGGTTCAATTTCCTGATCTCTGAAAATTACAAGCAATCTCCATAGTGACTGCTTCCTGATCTGTCTTATCTACTTTATAGGTTTATTATGAAATTTTAAATAGAAGTGCTTATATCATTTATACAGAAGTGTTTTGATAACTGAAAATTAAGTGTACAAATGTAAAATGGTAGTAGTACTCTATTGTCTTACTTTCCTTGCTAAGTTTTTGGGTCCATCCATTGGCTTATAGCCAAGGTTATTTTATTCTCATCCTTTTTTCTAGTTCAGCCCTCCCCTGTACCATTCTTATTGTTATCCAAACAGCTGCCATTTACTTCTTAAACCAGGATCCACCCTTCCCCTCTTTCAAAGTGCAGTTCAGAGCCACCTCCTGTGGAAAAACTTCCCAGTCTTGCAGGAGGAAATGATAAACTTCCAGATAGACCATTACACCACTCCCTCAGGTTTCCCCAGTCAGCATGTATTTAAGTGTCTAGCCTAGCACAAGAGTAATGGACACTTCTGTAAAAGCTTCACCATTTTTATAGCACTTTCACTTACGTTATCATTTTCTAAATGTTTTCATAAATGTGATATATTCAGCTTTTTTGTCAATGAAGAAATTAAAGATAAATGACTTCCCCAGGGTAAGTACAGGCATACCTCAAGATAGTTCAGGTTCAGTTTCAGACCACCATAATAAAAGAAATATCACAATAAAGAGAATGACATGAATTTTTCAGTCTCCCTGTACATGTAACATTACATTTACACTATATTACGGTCTATTAAGTGTGACTAGCATTTGTTATTTGGAGAAGGCAATGGCACCCCACTCCAGTACTCTTGCCTGGAAAATCCCATGGACGGAGGAGCCTGGTAGGCTGCAGTCCATGGGGTCGCTGAGGGTCGGATACGACTGAGCGACTTCACTTTCACTTTTCACTTGCATGCATTGGAGAAGGAAATGGCAACCCACTCCAGTGTTCTTGCCTGGAGAATCCCAAGGGCGGGAGAGCCCACCTGGCAGACGGTGGGCTGCCGTCTATGGGGTCGCACAGAGTCGGACACGACTGAAACGACTTAGCAGCAGCAGCAGCAGCATTTGTTGTTATTGTTCAGTCGTGTCCGACTTGTTGCAACTCCGTGAACTACAGCACTTCAGGCTTCTCTGTCCATCACTCTCTCCCTATCATTATGTCTTAAAAAAAAAAAAAAAAAACACTAATTGAAAAAGTGCTAAAAAATGTCAAAACAAATTACAAGAGTAACATTAAAGATCACTGATCACAGTTCACCTTAACAATAATACCAAAGCTTGAAATACTTCAAGAATTACCAAAACATGACACAAAGGCACAAAGTGAATGAATGCTCTTTGAAAAACCTGGCACTGATAAGACGTTCTATGCAACGTTGCTACAAACCTTCAATTTGTAAAAAATGCAGTACTTGCAAAGCACAATAAAAGTATGTCTGTAAGTGATTTAAAATAAAAAAAGAAAGAAGCCACGGGATCTGGGTTTGCCACTTACTAGTACCTGCCTCACAAGGCTTTCGCATGGATATTACACAATGTGTGGTGGTAGCTTTATAAAAATGTAATCAGAGCTTAGCGCCAATTCGGCTTCCTCAAGAAAGCCTTCTTTGACACTATACTCCAGATCAAGTTTTCATTAGCTTACAAGCAACACCTACTTCCCTTCCCAGTACTCATCTCAGCTGTAATATTACTGTAATGTGTATGATTACTGTCCTCTTTCTCTAGACTTGGAGCAGAGGGACCTTTGCTTTGCTCTCCACACTGACTACAGTGCTCCTCACATGTAAGCTCTTCAACTTTGATAAATGAGTGAGAACTGAAACCCTAATTTTGATTCACTGTAGATTTCACTCTGGCTAAGGAAAACATGTTACAGTGATGCTAGAAGACAGATGCTAGAAGACCTCATGGTCACGTGGACGTTACTCAACTGAGATAAATTTCAAAGGACTAGTGGCCGCGGCAAGGAGACAGAAGGCTGTGGGGAGACAGTTCAGAACGGTTTCGTCTGAGAGGACGCGACTTCCACAAAGTTGTACCCAACACTATGAACACATACTCAGAACAACCGCTCTCCTCCAAAACACCCTGGAAGCAATTTTGCCCCTCTTTTCCGTACGATGAGCCAAGATGGCGGGGCCCGTGTTTGAATACCAGATTCAAGATGGCAACTTCCTGCTTCCCGCGCAGCTTCGCGCGTGGCCAACGAGGCCACGCCCACTTCCGGCTCCTGCGCCTCAGCATGGCCGCTTTGGGTATGCTGCTCTCTAGTAAGTGTGTGTGAGGTCGGTGGGCTCCGGAGTTTCCCGGGGTGGGGATGGGCCGCAGATCCCTGGGCTGGCTGCGCGGCCTCTCTCCCAGCTCTGCCCCGTTTTCCCAGCAGGTGTCCGGAGACTGCACTGCGGCTCCGCGGCTCGGGCAGGCAGCCAGTGGCGACTCCGGTGAGTGCCCGTCGGGAAGAAACTGGGGGGCCAGAAGTTGGCCTGAATCCTCACCGAACTGTTTTTCTCCATCCAGGCAGGGCCTTGCTGCCAACCCCTCCGGCTACGGGCCCCTCACGGAGCTCCCAGACTGGTCGTACGCGGGTGAGCGCTGATCTGACAGTTAACTCCACTTCGGAGATTTTCACCCTGAGGGAACGCCCCTGGACGTAGCGGAGCTGGGAGTGGGGGGAAGGAGTGTCAAAGTGGAGGTGTGTCTGAACGGACAGCTTAATGAACTTTATGTTTGGAGTTGAAAGGGAAGAAGCCCTGCTGTTTACTTTCTGAATTAAACTACACCTGTGGAAAGGAAAGCTGGACGGAACCTCTCGGCTTGTGGGGATAAGCAGAAAATAATTCTCATTTAGGGGGTCACCGGGGAGAGACAAGACTTTGTGTTGTCAAAGAGGGACGTGAATTTTTCGAAGTTAGGAAGGGGACTTCACTGGTGGTTCAGTGGTGAGGACTCCGTGCTCCCAATGCAGGGAGCCTGGGTTCGATCTGATCGGGGAGCTAAATCCCACCTGCCACAACTGAGAGTTTGCCTGCAGCAGCTAAAGATGCCGCAGGCCACCCACAACTAAGACCTGGTACAGCCAAGTAAATAATAAAAATTTTTAGAAAGTTACAAAGAACTGCCCTTCTGTGTGGGGAGTACATTGTTGAGAGTTTGTTACCAAATGCAGGGAGAGCTCTTTGAAAGGCTGCCTAAATGATCCTCTGAGAGAGGCTTAGAAGAGTGAGGGCAGAGCATGGTGGGTTCCCTTTGGAAAAAGTTTCTTCCTTTAAAAAAAAAACGCCCTAAAAAAGAAGGACCTTAGAAAAGCTGAAGCCATTCCCCACTCCATTGGAACTTCAGTTCAGAGGTGGGAAAATTGCCTGGGAGCACACAGCTAGGTAATAGCAAAGCCAAGACTAGAACTGGGCAGAGACCAGGCAGGCCCCCTTCAACAGCACAGAGTATAGTTTATAGGAGTATGAAAAAGAAATAGTGAAAGTCAGTTGCACAGTCTTGTCTCACTCTTTGCGATCCCATGGACTCTAGTCCGCCAGGCTCCTCTGTCCTTAGAATTCTCCAGGCAAGAGTCCTGAAGAGGGTTGCCATTTATAGGGATATAAACCTATATAATCAGATATGTGGTGGGTTAATCAGGGTTAATCAGATATGTGGTGGCTGCGGAGGATGGTGATTTTTTCTACTTGTTATTTACTGTAGGAAGTCTAGGATTTCTTGAGATATTGGAAGGACTCTGGAATTGATTTTTTTAATGCGGACCATTTTTAAAGTCTTTATTGAATTTGTTACAATACTGTTTCTGTTTTTTTATGTCTTGGCGGTTTTTTTGTTTTTGTTTTTTGGCCTCAAGACACGTGGGATCTTAGCTCCTCTTGTGGCACAGCACAGGCTTAGTTGTCCCACAGCGTGTCCCCTGCATTGGAAATAGGATTCTTAACCACTGGACCACCAGGAAAGTCCTACAATTGATTCTTAATCCAGGCTTGCTTCTCTACTTGGTAACTTTATGGTCTTGGACAAGTTACTTAATTGTATCTCAGTTTCCACTTCTGTAAAAGGATACCTATCTCAGGTGGTTCTTGTAAGGAGAAAATAAAACATCCAATGTCAAACACCTGATGTACACAGTATTGGTTCCCTTTCTTGATGAATAATATCTCTTATTTGTCTTGCCTTTGAACTTTGGCAGCATTTTCACTCTCTTTGTAGAAAGTATCCCTTTATTCTCCATTATAAACTACTTGAGATGAAGATATTGCATTTTTCTTTTTTCCAGCAAATGGTTATGAGATGTTTATTATGTGCCTACACTATTTATATTACAGTGAAAGTAAGGGATATAGTCCTTGATCTTAAGGAACTTAAAGTCTGAGCTGGTAAAACAAAGCATGATATTTTAAAGATTAATTAATATTTCAATGCTCTGCCCCTTTCCAGAAGAATTTGAGATAGATAAATAAGACTAAAAATAATCAGTAGTACAGTAAATGTCCCCAAGTAGTAGGTTCCTCTGTCCATGGGATTCTCAGGCAAGGATACTAGAGTGGATTGCCATTCCTTTCTCCAGGGGATCTTCCTGAGCCAGGGATCAAACCTAGGTCTCCTCCATTGCAGACAAATTCTTTACTGTCTGAGCTACAGGGAAGCCCTTCAGTTCAGTTCAGTTCAGTTCAGTTGCTCAGTTGTGTCCGACGCTTTGCGACCCCATGAATCGCAGCACACCAGGCCTCCCTGTCCATCACCAACTCCCGGAGTTCACTCAGACTCATGCCCATTGAGTCAGTGATGCCATCTAGCCATCTCATCCTCTGTCATCCCCTTCTCCTGCCCCCAATCCCTCCCAGCATCAGAGTCTTTTCCAATGAGTCAACTCTTCACATGAGTTGGCCAAAGTATTGGAATTTCAGCTTCAACATCAGTCCTTCCAATGAACACCCAGGACTGATCTCCTTTAGAATGGACTGGTTGGATCTCCTTGCAGTCCAAGGGACTCTCAAGAGTCTCCTCCAACACCACAGTTCAAAAGCATCAATTCTTCGGCACTCAGCTTTCTTCATAGTCCAACTCTCACATCTGTACATGACCACTGGAAAAACCATAGCCTTGACTAGATGGACCTTTGTTGGCAAAGTAATGTCTCTGCTTTTGAATATGCTATCTAGATT
Organism: Bos taurus; assembly: GCF_002263795.3. Taxonomy (NCBI): domain Eukaryota; kingdom Metazoa; phylum Chordata; class Mammalia; order Artiodactyla; family Bovidae; genus Bos; species Bos taurus. Next base: position 21,981,432 of record NC_037337.1, on the reverse strand, counting down.
GGTCATAACTTTCCTCCAAGGAGTAAGCGTCTTTTAATTTCATGGCTGCAGTCACCACCTGCAGTGATTTTGGAGCCCAAAAAAATAAAGTCTGACACTGTTTCCACTGTTTCCCCATCTATTTCCCATAAAGTGATGGGACCAGATGCCATGATCTTAGTTTTCTGAACATTGAGCTTTAAGCCCAATTTTTTCACTCTCCTCTTTCTCTTTCATCAAGAGGCTTTTTAGTTCCTCTTCACTTTCTGCCATAAGGGTGGTGTCATCTGCATATCTGAGGTTATTGATATTTCTCTCTGCAATCTTGATTCCAGCTTGTGCTTCTTCCAGCCCAGCGTTTCTCATAATGTACTCTGCATATAAGTTAAATAAGCAGGGTGACAATATACAGCCTTGATGTACTCCTTTTCCTATTTGGAACCAGTCTGTTGTTCCATGTCCAGTTCTAACTGTTGCTTCCTGACCTACATATAGTCCTTAAATGTCCCCAAATAGACAAATATTAAATGATGGAGATGCATTTCTTTCAGAAGAGAGTGACAGAGTTGAAGAGGTTAGAGAAGGGTTTCTGGGACAAGTAGGGCTGGGGTTAGGCCTAAGAATGAGAATTTGGCTGAAAGGAAAGGAAAAGAGGATATTTCATTATGGAGTGAGATAGAATTCAGCAAGGACTCAGTGGTGAGTAGAACAGTAATCCAATTGCTTGAGTGGAGTGTATCTGAAGATAAAACAGGAGATTCAGCATCACAAAGGACCTTGAATTCTAGGCTAATGATGGGTAAGTAGAGTAGGAACATGCCTTGGAGCTTATTCTCGGTGGTTCTGGCATACTTCACCATTGAAGATGAAGGAAGTGTTCTAGGGGAATGAAGCTACAGTGGGTATGAAATAGAAGAGAGGAGCTTGAGATTGGTTCTTCCCTCTTTTGCTGTCACAGCCACTTGGCCAGGGTACTGTAGGCTCTAACACTTGCCTTTCCTTTCACTTCTATCTGCAGATGGCCGCCCTGCTCCTCCAATGAAAGGCCAGCTTCGAAGAAAAGCCCAAAGGGAAAAGTTTGCGGTGAGTAGCTAGATCTCCAGCCAGGACAAACTGTAACTGGCTGGAGAACATTTAAATTGTACTTTGTCCTGAGTTGGCACCTAAGCTGACACGTACCCCTCACTTGGAGGTTTTATGCACTGAAGGTTTTAACAGTACTGTGAGAAGGGAGAATAGACTGGGGCACTCCTAAGGCAGGAACCAATGATAGACACCCACTTTGCTTCCTTCCTCCTGCTTGCCAGCCCAGGACCTGGTTCCACCCCTTCCCCAGTCAGTGGTGTCACTTTCCAGCCGAAACCTGACTTTGATCTGTGAATGAAAGGATATATGGTGCAGAGCTCAAGCCCCAGATGTTATCCACACTGTTTTCCTGTCTGTTTCAGAGACGAGTTGTACTGCTGTCACAGGAAATGGATGCTGGATTACAGGCATGGCAGCTCAGACAGCAGGAGAAGTTGCAGGAAGAAAAAAGGAAGCAGCAGAATGCTCTTAAACCCAAAGGGGTTCTACTACAAAACCCAGGACCAAGTCAATAAAAAAAGCAACTCCTATCTCCCTTCCCAAGCCTGTCTCTGGCTTTCTTTTCTAGTACCTGGATGTGTCTTCCCTGCCAGAAGAAAGCCTTATGTTCCCCATCAGGGCAAAAGGGTGGACACCAAGAAGAACGGGCTATAAAACCACTGCCTGGAAGGGTTGACTCAGTCCCCTCACCCCCAGCTCCATTCCAGTTCAGCAGAATCTTGCTCTGGAGTATTTACTCCCTCTTTTACAAGCCATACTGGTCCAACTATGAGCAGTAGTAGCTGCTCTACAAACATGAAAAAGGGGGCAACAGTTTTCCTGGTTTTAGCCAGGCACTCAAGCCTTTAACAGCCCATACACAATTGAGGCCACATGCAGTAATACATTTAATAAATATTTTTATGAAAAGCTTTCTAGCTGAGATCTACTTTTTGGCAAGAAAATACTATCAGTTTTCCTACACTTCAGATAGATGGCCCTAGAAGATACTCCCACTGGGAAGGCGGACATGGGAAGAGCCAACTTGGGTGTTGCACGTTCTGCTGAAGAGTTGGATCCTGAGGTTTCTGTGGTTCTGACTGAATTCCAGAGGTTGGTTGGTCCAGATTTCCCGACTCCCATTTGTGTAGGGGAGCCCTGAGGTGCTCAGTGCCCAAACAGTCACTGTGTAATGGGCACCTAGTAGCCAGCATGTACTTCCATAAGTCCCTTAGCTGCACAGGCCCCAGGAAACCTTTCATTTTATTGGTCATGGCTCCCATGGATTTCTGAGAGAAAAAGGACAGTACAGAGTACTGGACTTTTCCATTTTCCTGCCGCAAAATGTGATAGTTCCTGGATCTCTAGGATTCATGGAACTTTCTACCTGAAATAATTTATGTCCAGCCTCCTTTATTCCTTCCCTTGTTTTCCCTCCCCTCTTCTCCACCCCCACCCCCCACTACCTCCTTCCTCTCTGGCTGACCAGTGCAATTCTTGGATCTTAGATTTTGCTGATGGTCAACTTTTCTGTCTCCCACACTTTTCCTGCTTCTGTTGTGTTGCTTTTCCAGATCTAGCCCTCAACCTCTTATCTGTCTCCCTTTCCCACTGCCTGCTCTGGCCGGCCCAGCCCCCTTCTCTGCATACCTCCATCTTTTGTTCTCAGAGTCTAGGCCGCCCTTGAAGGAGGAGGGTATGCTCTCTAAGGAACCGTCTCCTTTTCCAGTGTAGAGGTGGAACCCCCATAGTCCTGACTCCCAGCCCCTCTTTTCTGCAGTCTTACCAAATTTCATTTGTCTTTCCTCAGATGCCATGGCCTTGCACTCCTTTCCCGCTGTAGTTTAAGGGGCAATAGTTTAAGATCACAAAGGACAATAATAAAAGGAGCACATGTGTCTTTGTACAAACAGGACCTCCAGATCCAATGTGGTGGGATTTGTCAGTGGGTAGTTGCATTTTGTTATTGTTGCATTCCCCCCCCCCCCCCACGACGCCCTGCAGGGGAGGGACAGGTGGTTGTCAAGAATAAGGGACAAAAAATTCGATATGGTCAAGCCACAGGTCCCAGCAGACAAAACCCCCAAACCAGGTCTCTTGAACATGGAAGACCCCACCACCACCATCCCAGACCCAGCTCCTTGTTTGCCCCACCACTGAGCCTAGCACTTCCCACGGAAGTGAGACAAATGCTGAAAGCAGAGGAATCAAGCCACCCAAAATATGCTTAGAAGGAAAAAGTGTCCCACATCCCGTCCCGAGTGCCCCCAAGCCCCCCGCTCTCGGCCTCAACCCCTGCAGATGGCAGCCTCCACCACAGAAAGGCAATTTAGGAGTTTTTTTTTTTTTTTTAACCCGACTTTTGGCTGTAATTGGATTCAGGCTGAAACAACCACGTCCGCACTGGGAAAGGAGGGCATAGGGGCGGGGGCGGAGGGAGGCTGTGGAAGGGAGGGACCAGAGAAGAGAGCAAGAGAGGGCTCGCAATCCAGTTCGCCGACTAAGCAGAAGAAAGATCAAAAAACGGGAAAGAGGGGACGAGCAAACAGGCGCCTTCAAGACCGATCCCCTCATCTCCACGTGGACAGCGCTCTGGGAATCCAGATTCAGTGCCTACGGAAGACAAAGGCGCCCCGAGGGAGTGGCGGCGCGACCCCAGGGCTTGGGCCCGGCCGCGGAGCCCGCTTGGCCCGGCTGCCCGGACAGTCGCGGACCATGTCTCCCGCCCCACGACCCGCCTGCAGTCTGCTGCTCCCCGTGCTCACGCTCGCCTCCGCGCTCGCCTCCCTCAGCTCTGCCCAGAGCAGCTTCAGCCCCGAAGTAAGTGAGCTCCTCCGGCCCTATCCGGAGTCGCGCCGGGGGAGGCGAGCCCGGGGGTCTCCGAGAGAGCAGCCCCGGATCGGAGGGGCGAGCGCTCGGGATGCCGGCTCCTCCGGCCTGCAGGTTCCCCCTTCCTCTCCACTTCCTCTCCTTTCCGTCCTCATCTCCAAACTTTCAAGTCCATCGACTTTGCCTCCTCCAACCACCCACTACCCCACTCACTGCGCGCTGCCGACTTTCTGTCCCGTTCCTTTCCTTGGAAGAGCTTTCCAGCCGGAGCCCCCTCCCGACCCCTCCCCAGCTCCCCTGGGCTCTAAGCTCAGTTCTGGAACGGGTCGGGAGCCTGATAAATATCTGGACTCTGCTGAGAGCCCGCGCTGTCCTGGTTTCTTGTCCTGTGCTAGTTTGTTGTTCCTTCAACTTTCCAGCTCGCAGGCGCTCGGCCGGCCGCGAGGCTCAGGGGATCGCGGCCCGGGCCCCCCACGCTGCGCCCTCCGCCGCCGCCTCCCGGGCAGTCCCGACCCTCTTCGGACACATCGGCTGCCAGGTGCGGTCGGGGGTGGACGGCGGAGCGGCCCCGGCCCCCAACCCACCCCCGCCTCCCCGAGAGGTCCTTCAGCGTCCCGGCCCGCAGCCCTGGCGTCGAGGGTCACGGCGCTGGCGCCTTGGCCCGCGTTTCCGGACACACAAAGCTCTCCTTGTGAGCTGGGGGCTCGACCCGGCCGCCGCCGCCTCACCCCGCTCCCCCTTCGGCGCCTTTAGGCGTTTTGGTTAATTGCTTTTTTATGTTAATTGCACGGAGACTTGGGGGCGTTGTACGGGGAGCGGGGTGAGGGCCTGGTCCAGGGCGCCCGCACAGGTCTTCGCTGACTCGGTTGCCCCCCGCCTCTCCTCCCCGAAGCTGGCCCACCGGGCCCACCGGAAGCCGCGTGGGAGTTGTCTGAGGAAGTTTTTCCTCTCTCTTTTATTTTGGGGTGAAGGTGGGAGACGGATTTGATCAGTTTCTTATTTTGGGCCATCCCAGCCCACTCAGCTCGGCCAGGGCCTGGGTGCGGTCGGGAGGGGCAGGGAAGGGCCCCTGAGCAGGGGGAGGGGATCTGGACTTGGCTTCCTCCCTCCTGGTCCCGGCCCTGGTCCCACCCCCGGAGGAAACCTCTCCAGAAAGAACACACTCTCTCTGTCCTGAAGGGATCTGAGGCTGACAGAAGTGTGGCCCTCGGAAGGGGGGCGACCAGGGAGAGTGAAAATCTGCCCGGGCTAAGCCTGACTTGGTCCAGGAGGAGGCACCCTGTTTCCAGGCCTGGAGTCTTCATCAGAGGCCTAAAGAGGAGAGCTCCTAACAAAAGGAGCCTGGGCATCTGGGGGGCTTCCCGCTGCCAACTTCACCAGCCCTGCCTTCCTTCCCTCCCCTGCCCCACTAGGTCCCCTAGAGGAGGGGCGGCAGACCTGGCTCTGTATTAAGTGGGTCATGGGCAGTCGCAATGCCAGAACCACCGTTTGCTTCTGAGCCCTGGAGGGGTGGGAGGCAGAAGGAGGGAGGAGCAGGCCCAGAGGCTGGGATCCAGGGGCCTGCAGAAGAGCCAGAGATCCCCCAAACTCCTCTCCAGGATGCTAAGGCCAGAGAAGTGGGCCCAGGAATGGAAAGGGTTCCTTGTCCTTGACTTCCCCCTAGGGGAATACCTTGCACCTCTCAATTTTCAAGACAAAGCCAGCCAACTGAGTTCTCTGATCCTACCTAGTTGCTCTCTCTCCGGGCCTATCTGGAGGGAGAGAGAGCTGGGGTGGCCCAAGGTCTCAGGCCGCCAGCTCCCTTCTAGCACCTCCGGAGTCCTGCACCAGCTCCCGGATGGACAGCCCTCTCCTCCCCTTGGCCAATCTGGCACTTGGCCCTTCCCCCACTAGGCCGCAGACACAAGAGTCCTCTCTTCTGTGGTTCAGACCTCATAGTCTCCTCTGTGGTTCTTGCTTTGCTCAGAGCCTAGGCCTGGGAGGAGGAGAGGAATGGGGGGCACTTCCTTTCCAGGACTTGCGGCTCACTCGACTCCAGAAAGTCCCTTTCTTGACTAAGTCCCCACCTTTCTCGACTGCATATGGATGGGGTGGAGGTTGGTGGGTGTGAATATTCAGACCTGTCTGCCTGCTTGAAAGACTCTTCACGAAGAGGGATTTATCCCAGAGCTCCCGGATGTGGGTTTCCCCCACCTCTCTGCTGCCCTCCCTTCTGTCATCCTGCCCTATGAGCTTTGCCCCCCTGAGGGTTTCGGGGCCTGATCTCCGTCTTTCTGCCGGCTCCAACGGCAGTGGGCCATTCCCATCTTTTCTCAAAGTTAAAGCAGCTGCTCCCCTAACAGAGGGCATAAGCCCAGGGGTGTGACTACCCTACAGGTGAGGCCAGGGGCAGAGGGAGTTTCCTGCATACTTGGGCACAGGGCCACAGCAGGTCTCCTGCAGGCACTAGCTGTGGCATCAGTCAGCACAGGTCAGGGCAGGTTTAGAGCTCCCCAGAGAGCAGCCTGGGATAAGAGCCTCCTGCTCTGCTCCCCAGAGGTTAAACTTTGCTCCCCCTCCCCCACCCCGAGGAGGGGCTCTCAGAGCGGGTGGTGCTGGGGTTGTTCTGGCCAGGCCTGTTGGCTGAGGAAAAGCTGGGTTGTTTACATCTTGATCCCTAACTCCCCGTCATCAGCCTTGGGGGATCACTTCCCAGAACCATGTTGCAATTCTTGCCCCTGCGGGCTCAGGTCCCGTCAGCTGCTCCTGAATCACCCCCAGCCCCAATGCAAGCGCACTGCTCCATCCCTAAGGCCTGGCCCTGGAGGCAAGGGCCACATGTAGAGCCATCCTAATGACCTGGAGTAGGGGATGCACCTCTGCTCCAAGTTCGCATCCCAGGAACCTGTAGCCCCTCACCCTGGACTCTTTTAAGAAGGCAAAGCTGGAGCAGGGACTAGAGTTAGGGTTAGGGTTAGAAGTATCTCCCCATCGAGGCTCTGAGCATGTTTATGTTCCATATATAACTTGACTCATTTTTACTTTTCCAACCTTAGGAAAACACTCTATTGTTCTTAGAATAAAGGCTGACTTTTTCCTCAACAGGGTTTTGCAGTGTGTATACCTTTCAATCAAACACCAAAAATATAACGTTATGTTAAGGCAATATGCCACCCTTTATATTATGAACAATTCAAACCATACCTGAAATAAACTACAGTCACCAAAATACTAAATAAAATACTAACCCTAATGCTAACCACCACCTCAATCTCTCACTCCCTCTTTTGAGAACCTTAAATGGGATATTAGGTCCCAAGTCCTCGGTCTCCTGCTGCCTGGGTAGAGACAGTGGCAGGATCCTGGCTGTTTGTCTAGTCACATCCCCACCGCCTCCAAAGACCCCAGCTTCCTCTCTCAGCAGTCAGCCTGAGCCCTAGCTTCTTTTCTGCCCTCCTTCCAAAAAGATCTCAGAGCTGTGTATATCCTGGAGGGATGCCTGTCCCAGGAGAACCTCATGCCAGGCCTCAAAGTGGAGCCCCCTCAGCCTCTCCCTTCTCCATCTACCATGGGACATACCCCAGCCTCAGGTAGAACATGCAGTATTTACAAGAACACTGACACAGAGGAGGAAAGAGCTGGAAGGGATCTCGGCTCTTAGAAGACATCCTAGAACTCAATTAAACCACCAGGGCTCCCATCAAAAGAGTTACAGCCAAAGCGTGGAGCTGTGGCTCCCCACCCCTCCAAGAGGATCAGCCATTCTAGGACCTGGGCCAGAGTTTGGGTCCAGCCTGGGAGTTCTTCCAGACCCACTGCCAGAGCCAGGCTGGGAGCTCATGGCCCTTTCCACGCCAAGCCAGGCGTGTGTTCCAGGTGCCGTGAGGAGGCAGGGGCTCCCCTTGGGCCAGGTGGGGATGCTCCAAGCCACACCCCTTTCCCCACAGGCCTGGCTGCAGCAGTATGGCTACCTGCCCCCTGGAGACCTGCGGACCCACACACAGCGCTCACCCCAGTCCCTCTCAGCTGCCATTGCTGCCATGCAGAGGTTCTATGGTCTGCGAGTGACAGGCAAGGCTGATGCAGACACCATGAAGTAAGTGCTAGAACCTGGCAGGAATTCTGCCCAGCACCCACCCACATGACACAGCAGAGAGGTTGCCACCTTAAATGCCTAACCCTACCCGTGTACCTTATCCCCACAAGATGATCCTGACCCTCTCCTGTTCACCCGAACCTCATGATCTTAACTCTTCCCCACACGGACCCTGAGGCCAGACATTCCCCCTCTACTCTGAAGACCAACGTTGTTCTTTCATGCACACTCCTGACCACAATCCCCACACCCCAACCCACCCCAGGGCCATGAGGCGCCCCCGCTGTGGTGTTCCAGACAAGTTTGGGGCTGAAATCAAGGCCAATGTTCGAAGGAAGCGCTATGCCATCCAGGGACTCAAATGGCAGCATAACGAGATCACTTTCTGGTGAGTCCAACAGGCAAGCGGCCTTTCTCACATCACGTTACCCTTCCCTATCAGGGATGCTTAGAGACTCAGAGGCCCCCTTCCGTACTCACCCCTGTTCCTGCAAAGCATCCTTGGGAGTAGGGAGGAAAATGGCTCCCATCCTGGAGAGAGGTGCAGTCCCTGGAGGGTATATTCCATGGCCAGAAGGCCCTTGGTTCCTGGGGCAGAGGCATCGTGAGACGGCAGAAGTGCCGGGTCAGACAAAGATGGCTGGGCGGCTCAGTCAGACCTGGGAGAGTACAGGGAAGGAGAGTTTTGCCCCTAACACACTCTCATCCTCTCCCCACGTGGCTGGACCTCAGCATCCAGAACTACACCCCCAAGGTGGGCGAGTATGCCACATTTGAGGCCATCCGCAAGGCATTCCGAGTGTGGGAGAGTGCCACGCCACTGCGCTTCCGAGAGGTACCCTATGCCTACATCCGTGAGGGCCACGAGAAGCAGGCCGACATCATGATCTTCTTTGCTGAGGGCTTCCATGGTGACAGCACGCCTTTCGACGGCGAGGGTGGCTTCCTGGCCCATGCCTACTTCCCAGGCCCCAACATTGGAGGGGACACCCACTTTGACTCTGCCGAGCCCTGGACTGTCCGGAATGAGGATCTAAATGGTGAGCGAGGTAGCCTTGGGTCTCTCATGCCTCCGAGAGTCAAGAGTCGTTGCATGCGGGTTCTCTGGCCTCCTCCCCAAACCTCAGACACCCCCCCACCCCCAATCACAGGGCTTGTTGGGAACCACAAAGATCTCCTGGTCTGACTTCCAAGGAAGGCAGGAATCCTGTTTTGACCTATTTACATCTGGTCCCTTCTCTCGCCCAATAATTAACTTCCCAGTCAAAGACTTTGAAGCATCTGCATCAGCCACTTTTCCAGGCAAATGTCGGGTCTGGCTCCTGGGAGAAACTGAGGCCCAGATAGGACCTCAGCTTCTCTTAACACAACCCTCGCTGGAACTGGGATCCGGCCAGTCTCTCCTCTACCCAGAAGAGTTGCTGACTGGCTTTGTGCCTCATTTGCCAGATATGAGGCTGGAACTCAGGATTTGGTCACTTCGGGTAGAAAATTTGGCAGGCAGGCTTCACTGTGAAACTTCTGATGGGGAAGCGCAAGTCTGAGGGGAGGGACCCAGGCTGCCATCATAACCAGTCCCGTCCCTCCAGGGAATGACATCTTTCTGGTGGCTGTGCACGAGCTGGGCCATGCCCTGGGCCTTGAGCATTCCAACGATCCCTCGGCCATCATGGCACCCTTTTACCAGTGGATGGACACAGAGAACTTCGTGCTGCCTGATGACGACCGCCGGGGCATCCAGCAACTTTATGGTAACTAACCTATGCCCACATCTGCTCCTTTCTCTCTGCTGCTTGTCTCCTCCAGCTTTCTCTGGCCTGGGCATTTCCCCCTCCCTCATGCCCTACAGTCTTCTTGTTCCCCCACCCCCACCCCATGACTCCACCTCCATCGCCCCCACTTTTGACCCCACCCTTTCTGTCCTTTCCCAGCTGATTGCTTCAGTCTCCCCACAAGGTGTTTTCTGCCCATGTGTCTGTCCTTTCCTCCTTCTCTGCCAAAGTCTGAAGTGCCCCTCATGTTCCAGGGAGTAAGTCAGGATCCCCCACTAAGATGCCCCCTCAACCCAGGACCACCTCCAGGCCTTCCGTCCCCGATAAGCCCAAAAATCCCACCTACGGGCCCAACATCTGTGATGGGAACTTTGACACCGTGGCCATGCTTCGAGGGGAGATGTTTGTCTTCAAGGTAAGAGGAAGAAGTGGGCTGGTGTGGGGGACAAAAGGGCTCTGTGACCGGGTGGCAGGGTGGACACCAAAGCTGGAGGACAAAACACGGTGAAAGTGAAGTCGCTTAGTCGTGTCCAACTCTTTGCAACCCCGTGGACTGTAACCCACCAGGCTCCTCCATCCTTGGGGTTTTCCAGGCAAGAATACTGGAGTGGGTTGCCATTGCCTTCTCCAGGAGATCTTCCCAACCCAGGGATTGAACCTGGGTGTCCCACATTGTAGGCAGACGCTTTACCATCTGAGCCACCAGGGAAGTCAACCTATAAAACTGAGGCAGTGGGGGAGCTTTGGGGACTGAGCTGGAGGACAAAGCTAAAGACTGAATGAACTGCCTCCCAGGAGCGTTGGTTCTGGCGCGTAAGGAAAAACCAGGTGATGGACGGATACCCCATGCCCATCGGCCAGTTCTGGCGGGGCCTGCCCGCATCCATCAACACTGCCTATGAGAGGAAGGATGGCAAGTTTGTCTTCTTCAAAGGTAACCAGACATTCTGCCATAGTCTTTGGGTGTGGGCGGGGCTCCCTGGAGGAGCATGTTCCACTTGGCTCCTCCAAAGACCCCAGGTGGAATGAGATCCTGCCCTCCCCTCCCCGCCCCAGGAGACAAGCACTGGGTGTTTGACGAAGCTTCCCTGGAGCCTGGCTACCCCAAGCACATTAAGGAGCTGGGCCGAGGACTGCCTACTGACAGGATTGATGCTGCTCTCTTCTGGATGCCCAATGGAAAGACCTATTTCTTCCGAGGAAACAAGTAAGACTTCGCCTTCCTCCATACACCACCCACCAGATTCCCTCAATTCTAGTGGAAGACCCACTTGCCCCCCGAGATGTCTCCCTGAAGAAGGCACTGGCTGAGCCTCTGCTGTTGCCTAGCAACAGGCAGCCTCCATCGGGTGCTGAGTGAGTGGGATATGACCCGGTCACCATCATTTTAGACCTGGTCATTTGACGCCTCCTGCCCCCAGCACCATGCCTCCGCCCCAGCTGCCAGGCACTGTCATTAAGGGCTGCTGGTGGCTCCTTGCAGCTTGGGCCCTCCCTTCCACCCCCAGCTTCCGCTGCTTTCAGCTGCAGGCCCTCATTAGTCAAAACCCCTGTCCCCCACCCTTTGCTCACTGGTGAATCCAGTCCCAGGTCACTCCCCTTGGAGGATGTGCCCAGTGTCAAGCCGCTTCCTTTCCCCGCCTCTCCTCTAGGTACTACCGTTTCAACGAGGAGCTCAGGATAGTGGAAAGCGAATACCCCAAAAACATCAAGGTCTGGGAAGGAATCCCTGAGTCTCCCAGAGGGTCATTCATGGGCAGTGACGAAGGTGAGAGGGGTACGGGAGGTGTCAGTGAAGGGAGGACAGGAACAGGGAGTTAAGGAAGAGCAGGACGAAAGACCGAGAGTGTTGGGTAGAAAATGGATGTGCTGAGAACCGGGGAGCCCTGTGCCAGGCCCTAAGTGCTTCCTGCACTTCAGACTCTTCGATCTGCCCCGCTCTCTCAGCCTGGTGCTATAGTTACCCGGCTTCACAGCTGAGGAGACGGGCGCTCAGAAAGATGAGGAGATGAACTCAGCGAGCTTGCACACTTAACAGTTTTCTTCCGCTCTGCTTCTCTCTTTGGCTCTTCTCCGGACACCACGTCCACCTCGCGGCTTCCATGCCACCCTCTTGCTGACCCTGCAGTCTTCACTTACTTCTACAAGGGGAACAAGTACTGGAAATTCAACAACCAGAAGCTGAAGGTTGAGCCGGGCTACCCCAAGTCAGCCCTGCGGGACTGGATGGGCTGCCCATCATCGGGGGGCCAGCCGGATGAGGGGACTGAGGAGGAGACGGAGGTGATCATCATCGAGGTGGACGAGGAAGGCAGCGGGGCAGTGAGCGCGGCCGCCGTGGTGCTCCCCGTGCTGCTGCTGCTCCTGGTGCTGGCGGTGGGCCTCGCCGTCTTCTTCTTCAGACGTCACGGGACCCCCAAGCGACTGCTCTACTGCCAGCGCTCCCTGCTGGACAAGGTCTGACCCCCACTGCCGCCCGCCCACTCCTACCACGAGGACTTTGCCTCCGAAGGCCAGTGGCAGCAGGTGGTGGTGGGTGGGCTGCTCCCGCCCGGCCCCAGCCCCATCCCCAGCCTCCCCCTGTCCCTTTTTCTCTGTCCCATGACTGGCCTCTCCCACCCTCCACGCTGGCATTGCTTCTTCCCTAGATGGGTCCCCCCAGGGGCTGAGCAGGGGCCGCCCTCCCAGACCCTGCCCCTCAGGGGCCCCCATGGCTTGGTGTGTGTTCAGCCCCATCTGAATGTCTGGGCTCTGCACTTGAAGGCAGGACCCTCAGACCTCGCTGGTAAAGGTCACATGGGGTCATCTGCTCCTTTTCCATTCCCTGACATACCTTTAACCTCTGAACTCTGACCTCAGGAGGCTCTGGGCACTCCAGCCCCGCAATCCCCTAGGTGTACCCAGTTGGCAGCCTCCCACCACTCTCTCTGGCTAAAAGAAATCTAATCCTATTGTGGTGGGAGGTGACCCTGAGTGAGAGAGTGTGGGTTACAGAGCCACCCTAAGACCTTGGGAGGAAAGCTAAGCGAGGGCCAGTCCTCTCCTCAAACATCTGCCTCTGCCCCACCAGCCCCTGAGAACTTCCACAGAAGGAGCCTGAGCCATTAGGACTAAACTGGGGCTGCAGAAACCCTTGACAGCCCTACCCTCCCTACCTTAGCCTCGGATGGGGATGTCAAGGTTGGAAGAGCTTAGACTAGGGGTGCAGCCACCGGGGTGGGGCCCACGAGCCCCAGGGGGTAAGCCTGGGGGCCACAGAGAAAGAACCTCGCTCATAATGCAGGCAGCTGGAGTAGGGACCCAGGGGCAGAGTAGTCAGAGGGGACAGGGCAGGACCAAAAGGCGAACCAGGGAGGCGCAGCAGGAGTGGATGGCTGAGGGCCAGGCAGGGCCGCCACAGGGTGGGCTGTGGTACCCGGGAGAGGGCACTTTTCATTGGAGCTCTCAGGAAGGGCTCGAGAGAGGCACACCTGCTTCTGTTTGGGTGCCCTGGCTTCAATCAGACAGCATGGAGGGCAAGGCAGGCAGCCAGAGAAAGGGGCAGAGAGGGTGCCCGTCGGGGATCGGCGACTTGGGACTTTTTATGAGAGCAGCCACCTCGTTAGGGAGCCGAGGATCAGCCTGCCTCAGCCATCTTCTGCAAAAGGGCACCTGCCTGCGCGTCTCCGTCAGGTTAGCCCCTCGCTTTCCGATGCCCCCCGCCACTCGGCCCTTCCTACAGGTGCCCTGCCCCACTCCCACCCAGCCCACCTGTTTGAAGTCTCCTTCGGCCACCGAGGGTGGTCATGGTACCAGAGACTCGGGAGCATGAGAGGCCCTGTGGGGCAGTGAGAGGAAAGGGATGTCAGGGGTGGGGGGGCAGGGGGGTGGGAGAAATGGGGTGAACGGTGCTGGCAGTTCGGCTAAAGTTGTCTTGTTTGGGGTTTTTGTTTTGTTTAATGTATATTTTTATTATAATTATTATATATGAATTCCCTTCAAATCGTTCCTTTTTGTTAACAAGGGGCATGGGGTGGGGTGGGGGTGGGGGGCAGAGGCATCCGACCCCAGGAACCTGCAGGGCGGGGCTGGGTCATTGCCCTCTAAGGACATTTTTGACCTTGTTCAACCTTTCCACGAAGAATAAACAGTGTTTCACATTCTTTGTGTGGCTGCAGTTTGTGTGCCTGGGATGTGGCTGCGAGGGGAATGGAAAGCAGGGGGGGGCCTGCAGTGTTTTCCGTGAGGCGGGATTTTGGTATTTTTTATAAAGGAATATGTTTATTCTCAGTGGACAAAAGGGATGCAGGCTCCAGAGCTGGGGGGGAGGCGGGCATGCTTTTGGTGGGCAGGGGAGTGGTCCACGGAGGCCAGCTAAAGCTACTGTACCCTAACGCGGCCTCAGGCCCAGGACGACAAAGGCAAGAGGAAGTGGCCAAGCTGAGGCTACTCGGAAAATCTTCCTAAATTGCGTTACCCTGTCGTGTGACCCAGCCGCAGACCCTCTGTTTCCTCAGGCCTCGTGCTGGCTGCTGGGGGATCCCCCGTCACAGTCAGCCTAAGGCTCCGGGGCAGGCCCTTCTCCCCAGCCCTCAGGACCTCAGCCTCTACCAGGCCCGGGGCTCCCCAGCAGGGACAGAAGAGTCAAGAAGGGAGAAGGTTGCCGCATGGCCAGTTAGGAGCAGCCTATCTGGCCAAATGAGAATCTCACCCCAGTTGCCCAGGAGAGGCAGGATGGTCAGATAGGAAGAGCAGAATGACAAGGCTTTGTTTCCTCTTTCCCTAGAAACTGATGCCCTAGACAGGGTTCCCAGGCTGTTGACCCACCCTTCCACCAAAGCAGCCTGGAGGGAAGAATCAGCTGCTGAGTCAGCTCAGCTGAAGGGGAGCAGCGCTCATTCTTCCCTCCTTCCCTTCCTGCCTCAGCCCGGCCCTCCCCGGGCTCCAGCCCAGGCCCCCTCCACGGCCTGCCTCCAAGAGCCCGGGCCCCACCTAGGCCAGGCGTTCTATCCAGCTGCTATTCAGGGCTGGCGGGTGTGATTGCTTTGGCAGAAGGGGTACCCCACCTTCCTGCCAGCCAGGAACCCTGACCCTACGCCTGGCCTCCTGCGCCTCTCCTGCCAACAGCTGTTTGGCATGGCCTGTGCATCTCTGTGGGGTTGGATACCACCTCCCTGCCACCCTCACCAGAGGGGATGGGGACCCTGAGAAGTCAGGGGCGTCTGGGGGCAGTGGGGCCCATGCGTGTGGCAAGGAGCTCAAAGATGAGCTCATGGCCCCTTTGTGTTTTTGTGGCTCACATCTGGAGGCAATTACAGATGTTATCCAGTGGGAGTTCTGCAAAACACAGCTGGAGCCAGCAGAGGAGCACGGGGAGTGGGGGACTGCCAGAGGGAAGAGCGGGGGGAGCCTGGGGCTCCCGTGGCTGGACTGTGGTTTCCCCATCACGAGGAAATTGTTTGGCCCTGATTCTGGAATCACAAGATGCTCTCTGAAGCCAAGGGGGAGAGATGGAATGGAGGACCAGAGACAAAGGGGGAAGAGGTGGAAGAGGCTTCGCAAGCAGGGAGAATTGCAGGGTGGAGGCCGCAAGTCCCGTGCTTCTGACGTGCCTTAGGTCTGAGGGATCCAGCCCAGTGAGGCAGCTGGGGGACCCCACCCGGCCCCAGCTGAGTGAACCATCAGCTCAGGCTGGTGAGGGGAGACCAGAGGCCCCGTGGCTCCCGAGAGACCTGCAAACACTGCATTCACTGGCCCTACCCTGCTTTGTCCATTGGGCCTGACCCAGTTTCTGTGGTTCCAAGTTCCTTTATTCGAAAGCAGCACATGTGAGTTAGAGCAGCCAGAAGGGAGCCAAGGGGAATCTGCAAGGAGGTTTGGGCAAAACCCAGGGTAGCAGGCTCTCGGGAGACTGGACTGGGGGCAAACACAGAACACAGGCTATACTCTGCCCACCACAGCACCCCACACGTTTCCGGGGGAGCCACGGACACCCTTGGCATCACCTCCCTCCTGGAGGTTCCTGCCATCATCTGGGCCTATGCCTCCAAGGCTGCCAGCCAGGCGCTGGGTCCATGGGATGGAAAAGAGAGGGGAAGCCCTAAGTGGAGCTGAGCTCTCTAGAGGAGAGGGGACTGAGCAAAGTGACCCCCACACACAATCTGGCAGCTGGGCTGGTCCTTCCCCGTCCTTCCCCGCCAGCCCCCATCTCCCCACAGTCTGACGGACTTCCCAGTCCTCTCTCTACTCTGTATCCCCACTTCCTTTTCCAGCTAAAAGGAGATGGTGGGAAACTAATACTTGCTGAGGTCCTCACACAACACTCAAGGACACAGGCACTGACATTGCCCCCATTTTACATATGTGGAAACTGAGGCCCAGATAAGATTTGCTCAAGCTCCCAGCTTGGTAGTCCAAAATTAAAACCCAGTCCTGTCTGACTTTTTTTCCTATACAAGCAGATTCTGACCATGTCTCTTTGGTGTCCCTTCCAGTGTGAATCCCCACGTAGCTGGGCATGGGCATGGCAGTGTGCGTTCTGTGGAATCTGTCAGCATATGTGTGCTTGTCTGCTGTGCGATGTCATAGGAGCACAGGGCAGAAGGGCTGTTCCTCAGGAATCTGCTTGGCCAGGAGTCATCTTCCTGCTTAGGGGCAAGAACAGGTATTCTGACAGAATGGAAGAGGCATAGCATTGAGAAGCCAGAAGAACTGAATGGGACAAAGGCAGCAGCTAGGGGAGGGATGTGTGTGTGTACTAAGTCACTTCAGTCGTGTCTGACTCACTGTGACCCCATGAACTGCAGCCCTCCTCAGTCCATGGGATTCTTTATGTAAGAATACTGGAGCAGGTTGCCATTTCCTCCTCCGGGGGATCCATCTGACCCAGAGATAGATCGAACCTACATTTCCCGAAGCTCCTGTGCTGAAGGTGGGGGAGGGATGAGGGAGGTCAGAGTCTGAGGCAGGAGCCTAGGGGGAGGAGGAGGCCTTCAGGGTGGTTCCCATACCCTGAGGCTCCAGGGAAACCCCAGGTGAGGTTGCTCCATTGTTCCGTGGTCCCCATACCCCCACTAACCCACCCCCCAAGTCTCTGCTTGCCTCCCTCAAACAGTCTTGGGAAACTGGGGAGACCCAGAGGCAGCCTTCTTCGAGGAGGCTGAGCAGCCAGGGCTTGGAAAGGAGGCAGGCCTGCCTGGCCAGAAGCCACCTTCCAAATGAGCTCACACACATATTTTCCACCCTGGCCCAGGGCCGTGGCTGGGTGCCTTCCAGGCCAGCCTTCCCCAGCCAGGCCCAGCCCCCTCTGTCCTCCCCTATCCCTCACCAGACCTGGACCCTGCGGTTCCACAACAGGACTGGGCACCCCAGGCCCGGGGCTGCCACCAAACCCCAAGGGAGCAGATTTTCTGCCTCCAGACTAAGGCCAGGTCTCCCCAGGTTCCCTAACTCCAATGGGACTTTGTGGCTTAGAGAGGAAAAGACCAGTTTCCTGCTCCCAAAGAGTCACACCTGGATAGGCGTGAGGATAGTCTGGAGGGGCCGTAGGGGGGAAAGAAGAGGTGACCACACTGTAGTGACTTGAAGGAACCACGTCCTTAGCCTGAAGTAGCTCACTGACTCAGGGACCGGGCCAGGTCTGGAAGCTGCCTCACCATGGATCACTTCCTGCACCCTCACTTGATTTCCCGCTAGGGCCACTTCCCTGCTCTGGGGCAGGATGGGGTCTGGGCAGCGCAAGGCCAGCCTGACCACAAAGCAGGGGAAAGACGGGGGCCTCAGAAGGGCCCAGCAGATTCACACACACGCGACAGGCTCCAGCTCATCTCGATCCAGCCTGTGGTCAAAGACGTCACCCTGCACCCAGCTTCCAGAGACATGTAGCCCCAGGCCAGCAAGCAAGATCAATGCCTCAAAACACTCTCCTGGGCCGCTCAGTGCCTGGCTCTGTGCTAGGAGCGTGGCTGCCCTGACCCAATACCCTGGGTCCCACAATATCTTCCTGAGGTTCCATGAGTTTGTATATTCAGACACAGCAGATATTTCATCCCATTTTGGATTCCAAGAATACGGGCACTTCGGGTAGATCATACAGCCAGCCATTGCCCTTTCTGTGGAGGAATGACCAAGATCCGTTAACACCGCTGATCCCGTCACAGCCACCGGACAAACCTTCTGTTCTCACCTCCTTAGAAAAGAGTAGAATGGTGCTAGGTACACAAGAGCCCCTCTTAATAAAAGTTGGCTGACTTGAATTGCCAGTGAGAGCTGTGATGTACATACATAAACAGCTGTAGTTACAGACTTCCCTGGTGGTCCCAAGGCTAAGACTACTACGTGGTCCCAGTACAAGGGGCCAAGGTTTGATCCCTGGTCAGTGAACTATATCCTGCATGCCACAACTCAAGATCCCATGTGCCGAAACAAAGATCCAGCACAGTCAAATACATAAATATTGTATATGTATGGCTGAGTCCCTTTGCTGTGCCCTTGAAACTATCACAACACTGTTAACTGGCTCTACCCCAATATAAAATGGCTTCCCAGGGCAAACAATCTGTCTGCAATGCAGGAGACCCAGGTTTGATCCCCGAGTCAGGAAGATTCCCTGGAAAAGGGAATGGCAACCCACTTCAGCATTCTTGCCTGGAGAATTCTATGGACAGAGGAGCCTGATGGGCTACAATCCATAGGGTTGCAGAGTCGGACAAGACTGAGCAACTAACGTGCACATGCAATACAAAATAAAAAGTTTTCAATAAATATTTTTTAAAAAAACAGCTGTAGTTGTGAATACATAAGTATTCTATACATATGCAAGAAGTATGTGACATAGTAAATATACAGGTTACAAAACCTATATGAGCACTTACGTTTATTACATTTTTAGAAAATTTACTGTATATTTCACCTCAATCTTTAAAAGGTTCAAAAAAGAAAGAAACTGTATTGAGGGAAGAGATTCATATCTCCAGAACAGCTGCTCTGTCCCTACAAACCTCCTCCTTATGTGCCAACCCTACCCACTGCTGTGCTTAGTCACTCAGTTGTGTCCGACTCTGCAGCCCGTAGACTGCAGCCGGCCAGGCTCTTCTGTCCATAGGCAAGAATACTGCAGTGGGTTGCCATGCCCTCCTGCAGGGGATCTTCCCAATCCAGGGATCGAACCCAGGTCCTCCCGCATTGCAGGCAGATTCTTTACCATCTGAGCCACCAGGGAAGCCCTAACCCCACAGCCTGCCCTTAATCGGAGGATGATTGGTATTGGGTTGTGTCAGCCCAGCTCTTCTGGAAATACCAATCCTCTAGGCTGCACACTCAGGACAGCCGGCACCAGGACCCTGGAGCACCGGCAGGAAGGTCTCTCTTCCCTTCATCCCTCTAAGCTTCATCCCAGGTGTCCTCAGAGTGTCTTCTCCACTCTACTGACCTGTGCGCCAGAGGTCCTCCCAACTACCATACGCCTGCACAAAACTGCCCATAAATTCTGGAGGGAAGAAAGCTGGAGAAGGGGACCAGAGGATCCCACCCCATCCTCTCAGGCTAGGAGCAGCCCAAACTGCAGCAGAGACCGGCTGGGCAGGGTTTGCAGGGTGGTAGCGCCCCCTCGTGCCAGGTGTTGGCACTGCAAACCAAGCCCGGAGAACTGAGAGGCGGAGGCAAAGCCTGCCACGCTCAGGGCCAAGGATACCGCCGCCCAGTCCCTTTCCCCTTCGCACTTTCCACACTTCCACCCAGGCCACCTGTACTTAAACGGGTGGGACTATGGGTGCGACAGGATGACAAGCCTTAGTCTTCCAGCTGCAGAGAGGGAAAAGTCAAGAGCTTCCGTAGTCTGCCCCTTTATGGGGGTTGGTGAACAGCCCTGGAATAACTCCAGGAAGGAAGAAGGGAGGGGAGGGGTTGCAGGAGAAGGGTTCTGATAGAGAAAGTAAGGGGGTACTGGAGTCCTGGCCTCTGAGTTGCCACACTGCCCTCCTGTGGACGCCGCAGGCACTGACCCCTCCAGGATGCCTGGCCCCGGCCTCTTCAGGTCAGCGGCAGGTGGAGCTGCACTCCTGGATCTCAGGATGCTAGGACAGAACCGCCTATGGCCAAGGCAAGCAGGCCTCTGCGACTCCTGTAAGAGTGGGACATTTCTGTACCACTTCTCTGAGGCTTTTGGAGGTCATGCCCAAGCCTTCTAGGGGGGTTTCTGACCTGCACCCATCCTTCCAAAGTCATCCACACTCTGGAGCCAGGACTCCTTTACTTCCTGTCTTACATTGATAAAAGTCTTAAATTTTTTAATTCAAAAAAATGCCTGGAGGTATATTGTGAATATCACTCTATTCTTGTCTGTTTATGCTAAAAATTTTCATTTATTAAATATAAGCATTTAAAATACACCAAATATTTTCAAAACAATCTTAGTTTTTAAATTTCTTAATATGCCACAGGCAGTCTAAATGGACATGATTGAGGTTTCTCTCAAACCTCCAAGGGGTGTCCCCAACCCTGCATCTCATTCTTTCCAAAGCACAAGGAAACTTACTCCTGACACCATATGGTAGAGTCTTTAATCCCTACTCCCTTCCAACACAGAGGTTTCCCCATCTTGAAAAGCTCTCCTGGATTCTGCTGCGGTCTTGAATGATTTTTCTCATTTTCCCCTTTTCTCTCAAGCCAAAGTTTTCCAAAAGCTATCTGCATTCCTTCCCCAGTCATTTCTTTCTTTCCTTCTTTAATTTTTTGGCTGTGTGGCATGTGACATCTTAGTGGCTCGTGAGATCTTAGTCCCCCGAACCGGGATCAAACCTATACCCCCTGCATTGGAAGCATTGAGTCTTAACCACTGGACCACCAGGGAAGTCCCCCTTGTCATTTCTTTTTAATCCAACCTCTGCGTCTGCATCCCAATCAGAAATATACTGAAACCTCCCGAAAAGGCCCTCATGATGACCCTTTTCTTCTAACCCCAGGCCTATTCTCTGCTTTCATTTCTTTGGCCTTGTATCAGCATTTAACATGACTTGCTTCAAGAAGCTCCTATGCCCCTGTCTTCTGAGAAGTTCTGCCATCCTATAGTCCATGAATCACACTGTTGTCAAGGAGTCCTGAAAGCCCAGGACTTGTGTCCCTCTGCCTCAACCCTACCTGCGCCCTCAGCTTCTGTACTTTGCTCAGGGACTGTCTTTATTTGTTCTGTTAATTCTAGTTTCTGCCCTTCAGACTGTACAGAATAAACAAATTCTTGTTCCACGCTACAGCTCTTCAAATATTTGGGTGTAGTTTCCATATATACAAACGCTCACTGAAGTTAAGCTTTTTATAGGTGAAAAGCCTTTCTCGTCCCATAAACAGCTTTCACATGAAGTAGCTTAGAGACCCCCTCACCATTCCTATCACCAATCAGTCTTTAAAAGCGTACCTTCATAGAGAAGTAGTACCACACAGCGGTTAGGACAAGGACTCTGGAGTTACATAATCCGGGTTAGGATCCAACCTTTATGACTTATTGGTCGGGTGACCCTCAGCACGTTATGTACCTTCCCTGAGCATCAATTTCCTCATCTTTAAAATGGGGTTAATAACTCAAAAGGTTAAAAAAAATAATAACTCAAAAGGTAGTTGAGTGGGTTAAAAGACATAACCTATGTGATGCCTACGATTGGCAGTCACGACTCACTTATTCATTCATTCATTCAACAAACATTTATTGAGTATTTGTTTTATGCCAGACATTGCTTTTGGCACTGGGGATTCACCAGTAAATGAATAGGCCCTTGCCCCCTATGGAACTTACTTCTTTTTTTTTTTTTTTAAGAATTCTTTCTTTTTAAAACATATTTATTTGGTTGTATCCAGGATTTTTGTGGCGTCATGAAGTATTTTTCATTTTGGCACATGGAGGATTCTCTAGCTGTGGCACGGGCTTAATTGCTTTGTGGCACATGGGATCTTAGCTCCCTGACCAAGGATCAAACCTGTGTCCCCTGCATTGCAAAGCAGATTCTTAACCACTGGACCACCAGGGAAGTCTCCCCTACGGAACTTATATTCTTGTGAGCCTGCAGGGAACAAACATGATAAATGAGTAAAATACAGTATGCTAGATAATGATAAGAATTTTCCAAATTTTTAAGTTCTGAATCCTATTTGATAAACAACTGCACCTTTAAATCATTTTTACTATAAGCATCCAAGAGAAACCAGGATGCTTCTTCAACACTTTGCTTAGAAATTTCTTCAGCCAAATATCTAATTTCATTCCTCACAAGTTCTATTAATACCTTTCACCAAACACTAGGACACAGCACAATTCAACCAAGCTCTTTGCCTGTTTATTAAAGATCGTCTTTCCTCCGGTTTCCAACACCAACATCCTGTTAGGTATTCTCTGAGGGATTGAGGCTCTCTCAATAGCTTTTCTTTTCTGAGCCCTCATAAGAATCACCTTTAACAGTCCATTTATGGCAATATAGGCTTTCTCTAGCATGCACCTCCAGTCTTCCATTCTCTGCCCATCACCCAGTTCTAAAGCTGTTTCCATATTCTTATGAACTTGTTACAGCAGCATCCCAGCTTTGTAGTACCAAGTTTTGGTCTTAGGCCACTATAACAAAATACAACCAACTGAGTAGCTTATAAATAACAGAAATTTATTGCTCACAGTTCTGGAGATTGAGAAGACCAAGATCAAGGTGCTAGCATAGTCACCTTCTGGTGAGGGCTCTCTTCCTTGTTCACAGCCAGTGCTTTCTGGACATTCCGTCACAGCCAGAACTTCATCACATGATGGAAAGGACTAATGATCTCTCTAGAGCCTTTCTTACTAGTTCCACTCTGAGGGCTCCACCTTCAGAAGGAAGCATCCCCCAAAGCCCGACCCCTAATACTACCATCTTTCAGTTCAGTTCAATTCAGTTGCTCAGTCGTGTCTGACTCTTTGCAACCCCATGGACTGCAGCACGCCAGGCTTCCCTGTCCATCACCATCTCCTGGAGCTTGCTCACACTCATGTCCATTGAGTCGGTGATACCATCCAACCATCTCATCCTCTGTCGTTCCCTTCTCCTCCTTCTTCAATCTTTCCCAGCATCGAGGTCTTTTCCAATGAGTCAATTCTTTGCATCAGGTGGCCAAAGTACTGGAGCTTCAGCTCAGCATCAGTCCTTCCTATGAATATTCAGGACTGATTTCCTTTAGGATTGACTGGTTTGATCTCCAAGATGTCCACTATCATCTTTGGAGGGTAGGAAATCAACATGTGAACATCAGACCCGAGCATCTTGGCTGCTGCACATGCTAGTAGTTTGATCTTGAGCAAGTTACCTAATGACTTGCTTAGTTTATGACTATCTATTACTCAGTTTCCTCAATTATAAAATGAGGACAAAAATAATACCTACTTCCTGGAGATTTGGTGAAGATTAAATGAGGTGATATATGTGCAGTGATGAAAACAGTGCCAAGCGTATGGTGAGTACTCTTTCAAAGTTAGATATTGTCATCTTGAAAACCAGAAATCTGCCCATTTTTCAGTACTTCCACTATTTTTCACAATTTCTGAAAGTATTCCAAGAACATCTTCAAAGACCCATTTCTCTTTTTTTTTGTATTTTTTCTCATTTCTTAATTTATTTTAATTGGAGGCTAATTACTTTACAATATTGTAGTGGTTTTTGCCATACATTGACATGAATCAGCCATGGGTGTACATGTGTTCCCCCATCCTGAACCCCCCTCCCTCCTCCCTCCCCACAAAGATCCATTTCTAAATGTACTTGATGATCTATGGGGATTTATAGGGGCGTGAACACTTCAACTCACTAATCAAATTAAAGCTTAAACTCGTTATAAGCACCTAGGTTCTCTTTGATTTCTTCTCATCTTCTTTTGGCTCAAATTCACTCTTAAATATTAATCCTCATGGCTAGCACAGGGCCTTGCACTTTGAAGGCACTCTAATAAATATTTACAGAGTGAAAGTTTGTTCTAACTTGGTGCCATTTCTTTCTTTCTGATGATGACTGCTCCCAACAGCCTAGATCTTGATTTTTTTTTTCCAACTCTTAGTTTATTCAGTATCACAGACCATGGTCTCTCTTCCTCCTCCTCTTGCCCCTTAAAACTCTACCCATCTCACCATCACTTTTCCTGTTTCACTTCTAAATTAACTTCTAAACTTCCCACAAGTATACCTCCATGGGTACTTACCATGGCTGTCTGACTTTAAATTTATGTGTCTGACCTCTCTTTTTTCAACTAGACTGTAAGCTCCCTGACATTAAAGTCTTACAAGTTCCAGGCATCTGCCAAGTACCCAGCATAGAGAACATAGCCAGCATTTAACTAAAACTTCCATGATCACTTTCAGAACTTAAATATTTTTAATTTCCCCAGCCTCTTTGCCCTGCAGTTCAACACCATCCTCCCACATTTAGGGTTCAATTTCACCTATCATAATCCCAAGGGTTGCAGTAGGGAGCATAGAGAGACTAAGGAACCAAGTTCCTTGGCATGGGACCAAGATCCAAGTGGAAGAAGGGCCTTTTTATGCCCAAATTTATGGCTTCAGGCCCTGCTGAGGTCTCAGTTTTGAATACATCAAAACTGATGTCAACAACAAATGTCACAAATAGAAAACTGTTTGTACCATTTGTAGAGAGGTTCTGAATGTACACTAGGTTCAAACCCTTGTTTCAGCATTTACTAGATCCATGGTCTTGGGCAATACCAAACCTGTCTGTGCCAGAGTTTCCTTACTTGTAACATGGGAGTAACAATAATAAGTACCTCACAAGACTATGCATATGTTCTAAGTTGCTTCAGTCGTGTCAGACTCTGTGCGACTCTATGAACCGTAGCCCACCAGGCTCCTCTGTCCAAGGGATTCTCCAGGAAAGAATATTGGAGTGGGGTTGTCATGCCGTCCTCCAGGCGATCTTCCCAACCTAGGGATCGAATCCACATTTCTTATGGCTCCTGAACTGGCAGGAGGGTTTTTTTTTTTACCACTCTGGCCACCTGAATTAAAAGAGGAAATACTTGAAAAGTGCTTAGATCTGTGCTGAAATGTACAAAAAAGCTCAAAAACTATCTGCTATTCTTATTGTTTACTATTATTACCTGTAAGTGCCATAGGAAATCAGCAATCCCAAGCCCACATAAATTAGATATCTCTCTTGTGACTAATAATAATTGCTAGCAGGTATGAAGCACTTCCTAGATGTTCAAGTTCCATTACCTCCCTAAATGTTGACAATAACCTTAAGAGGGAATTGTACATTATTATTTTTTTTTTTTGAATTGTACATTATTAACCCCATTTTGAGAAGCACAGAGAAGTTAAACAATTTTCTCAAGGTCACAGAGACAGCAAGTAGAGAAGGCACCATTTATTCGTTTGTTGAATTACTGTGTCTCAGCAGGCGAGAAGCATTGTGGGTACAAAGGTAAACAGTCTAGGCCCCAACCTACAGGAAGTTTCAGTTTCCACAGAAGGGGCGGGGCGGGGCGGGGGCGGGGTCAGGAAAGAGTAAACAAATAGTTATAACACGGTGTGGTAATTGCTGTAATAGACGCGCACGGGAAAAAAAAGTGCTACCGGATCCCAGACATTGGGACGAGAGAAGCACCGAGAGTTTAAGGACCCAAAGGAAAGACATGACAGTTACAGAATAAGCAGTGGCCCTCTGACAAACGTGTACTGTAACGTTACACGGAAAGGACTAAACAAAGCAGAGTTAAAAGTAGGGGTGAGCACCTTAAAAGCCAGCGTGACAAGACTCGGCAGAACCGAAAAAGGGTTAAGACGGGTGGGTGGGCGGGGCGCGCGTTGATTGGCAGGGGTGTGGCCAGGCTAGTCACCCGCCCCCTCCTCCGCCCGGGCTTCTCCAACCCTAGGGCCGGCGGGGGTGTCGTCTGGGCAAGGGACTGGGCGCTGGACGGAGTCGCCTGACCCCTCCCCCACTCCTCTGCCGCGTTCCGCGAGCTGGACGCGCTGGAGAAGTTGAGCAGCGCCCGGGCCGGCCCTGGGGGCTGACAGTCGGTAAAGTTTGGCCCGAAGAGGAAGTGGCCTCAAGCCCCGGCAGGTGGCGGCCAGGCCTGGACCTGAGCGCTCGCGGCCTGCGGGCGGGCTCTAGGCGAGGGCGCGCCCCAGCGTCAGGCTTCGAGCCGATTTCCGCGGCTTCGGGGACTGGCCTCGGAGAGAGCGCGGCGGCGGCCGGGGAAAACAACTCAGAAGTTGGCTAGAGGCACCGCCCCTGCACCCGGGCCGCTGCCTCCCCCCACCCGTCCCCAGCCCTGGCATCTAGAGCATCGGTCGGGGAGCCTGGGCCATGGAGCCCTCTCGGGGAGGCGGCACCGGGGAGCCAGGACGCCCGGAGCGGCGCCGCCTCCCCACTGAATAAACGACGGAAGCTCCGGGACTGTTCCTGCACCTCCGGACGGCTCACGATGCTGCCGGCCATCCTTCTCCTCTTCCTGGGTAAGAAACCGAAACGAGTCTACTCGCCCAGCATCCCGCTCCCAGGGCTCTCACAGGGCCCAGAGGGCTCTAGCTCCCTTCCTGCTACGCGGCTCCTCACCTGAACCTGCCCGGTCGTGCCCTCCACCCCCTGCCGCCGCCCTGGCACTGCCTGCCCCAGCCTCGGGGAAATCTCCAGCCGTTCCCCCAGTCTCCCCCTGACTTCCGTAAATCACTGTACCCACTCCATAGGCCGTGCTGCCAGACCTTCTTTCGAGGTCACACACCGCTGTCTTCCTCTGCTCCACCACCCTTTCCCATAAACTACCCGGAAGCCGCAAAAGGCTCTTGTTCCTCCTTGAGTTTGCTCAGGTGAAGGAAACTCGGAAGCATGACTCTTGCCCTTTCTCGCTCTTCCTCTAGGAGGCACTGTGGCCCACCCAGATAGGATTATTTTCCCGAATCCTGGTGAGTAGAGGATGCCCCAGGGGTAATGAGAACTCAAGACTTTCTCTTCCTTGAATTCCTCTAGTAGTTACCATAGTTTTAGAGTGGACGTCATCCACTCTTTTTTTTACAGATGGGGAAACTGAGACCCAGCGTAAGCCCTCAACTGGTAGTTAATGTACTTTTTTCTTTTCCCCCAAATATCCATCCTTGATCTGCCTAGCCAAAATGTAGTTTCCCTGAGGATAGAAACAGTATTTCCTGTTCCTTCTGGCCCAGTGGCTGGCACAGAGCAGACCTCATGTTGTTTGTGGTGTTGATACGTAAAGTGGAATTATGATGAGGGAAGAGAGGGGGCTGCCTGAAGACTATGCCTGTAGTGTGTGTGTGGCTGGGGCGGGGGAGTGTCTGTGATCCTTCCAAAGAGCCCAGGCCCTCAAAGACCTCAAGCCTGGGCAGGGGTGTGATGGTAAGGGGCTCTTGACTGATGCCCCTACATTCCTCTCTTTCTCTAGCCTGTGAGGACCCACCAGCGGTGCTCTTGGAAGTGCAAGGCACCTTACAGAGGCCTGTGGGCCGGGACAGCCGCAGCTCCCCTGCCAACTGTACCTGGCTCATCCTGGGCAGGAAGGAGCAGACGGTAACGGTCAGGTGAGTGCGGGCACAACCCTATACCTTTCCCCTATGCTATGCTATGCTAAGTCACTTCAGTCGTGTCTGACTCTGTGTGATGCCATAGATGGCAGCCACCAGGCTCCCCCATCCCTGGGATTCTCCAGGCAAGAACACTGGAGTGGGTTGCCATCTCCTTCTCCAATGCATGAAAGTGAAAAGTGAAAGCGAAGTCGCTCAGTCGTGTCCGACTCTTAGCGACCCCATGGATTGCAGCCTACCAGGATCCTCCATCCATGGGATTTTCCAGGCAAGAGTACTGGAGTGGGGTGCCATTGCCTTCTCCGACCTTTCCCCTACTCCCGCGCCTTTACCAGGGAGAAGCCTTCAGGGAGCACTTCTCCATGGAGCTTCCATCCTGTCCACGGGAAAGAGGAGAGTTAGATTTGGCGTCATCTGCCCTAAAAGCCTGGCTTGTTTGGGGCCAGACACAATGAATTGCAGGTGGACTGGAGTGGACATCTAGCTTGGGTCCTGTCATCTCTGAAGGACAACAGTCACTCCAGAACCTTCCTCAGCCTCCTCAGATCTTTTAAACAGTCCAGGTCTCCCTGGGCTCCTCCAACCTTGGGCTGTGGGGTTGGGGCCCACGTTAAGTACCTGGCTGTTTGCTTCACACAGTTCACTTCCCATAGATTTACCCAGAAAAGAATAAGGGAAAAGAGAGGCCGTCTGGGGAGAGCTTGTTAGAGCAGAGGGATCAGAATGCTACAGTGATCTCAGGTCTCACCACTGGGCACTGGGAGGGATGGTGAATTCTGGTTAATTAAGCTTACAGTAGTCGCCGGCACCATGCTTGGGTGACAGTGCTGCAACAGCAGGAAAGCAATGAATCTAACTCGGTCCAGAGCACAAGGCAGTTTTTCGAAGAGGCTCTAAGATGTACTCATGGTCTCAGGTACCATGGGCCTCTGTTAGGGCTGTTGCCTTGATTACAAAGGAATTTGGCTAACTGCATTTTCATCTGACCGTTTGGATTGTGGATAAGCAGGTGTTTGTGCTGCTTGGCGTAGAAGAGGCTTGACAACTGTTGGGGGAGGAAGAAGCCAGCAGCGGTCAGGAATACCTTACGTCCTGCTCTCCTTCACCCCTGTAGGTTCCAAAAACTGCATCTGGCCTGTGGCTCAGAGCGCTTAACCCTGCGCTCCCCCATCCAGCCGCAGATCTCCCTGTGCGAGGCACCTGCCAGCCCTCTGCAACTGCCTGGAGGCAACGTCACCATCACCTACAGCTATGTCGGGGCCAGAGCTCCCATGGGCCAGGGCTTCCTGCTCTCTTACAGCCAAGGTGGGCTGGACAGGGCTGATGTGGCACTTAGAACAGGCAATGGAAGCCCCAGGGAGGAGGGGAGGATCCGGCCCACCCCAGTGCTTCACAGCCCCTCTCCGTGGTGCCTCTGCAGATTGGCTGATGTGCCTGCAGGAGGAGTTCCAGTGCCTGAACCACCGCTGTGTGCCCCTGCTCCAGCGCTGTGATGGGGTCGACGCCTGTGGCGATGGCTCTGACGAGGCAGGTTGCAGCTCAGACCCCTTCCCTGACTTGGCCCTAGCCCCTGTCCTCACCCCACCCTGCAATCACACCTTAGAAGACTTCTATGGGGTCTTCTCCTCCTTCGGATACTCACACCTGGCCTCAGTCTCCCACCCCCAGTCTTGCCGCTGGCTGCTGGACCCACGTGATGGCCGGCGCCTGGCAGTGCGCTTCACGGCCTTGGATCTAGGCTATGACGATGCAGTGCGTGTATATGACGGCGCGGGGCCCCTCGAGACCCTCCGACTGCTGCGCAGCCTCACCCGCTTCAGTAATGGCAAGGCTGTCACTGTGGAGACGCTGTCTGGCCAGGCCACAGTGGACTACCGCACAGTCCCTTGGAGCACTGGTCGGGGCTTCAATGCCACCTACCATGTGCGGGGCTACTGCTTGCCTTGGGACCGACCGTGCGGCTTAAGCTCTGGCTTGGGGGCTAGCGAAGGCCTCGGCGAGCGCTGCTACAGCGAGGCACAGCGCTGCGACGGCTCATGGGACTGTGCAGATGGCACGGACGAGGAGAACTGCCCCAGCTGCCCACCTGGACACTACCCCTGTGGGGCCGCCGGCACCCCTGGGGCCACAGCCTGCTACCTGCCCACTGACCGCTGTAACTACCAGACCTTCTGTGCCGATGGAGCAGATGAGAGACGCTGTCGCCACTGCCAGCCAGGCAACTTCCGGTGCCGGGATGAGAAGTGCGTGTATGAGACGTGGGTGTGCGACGGGCAGCCGGACTGTGCTGATGGCAGTGACGAGTGGGACTGCTCCTACGCCCTGCCCCGCAAGGTCATTACCGCTGCCGTCATTGGCAGCCTTGTGTGCGGCTTGCTGCTGGTCATCGCCCTGGGCTGCACCTGCAAGCTCTATGCCATTCGCACCCAGGAGTACAGGTCAGTGGGAGTGCAGCTGGCGGTAGAGAAGTGGGCCCTGAGGGTGGGACAGGGCCCGTGTGGCCACAGGAGGCCTGAGGATGCGCACGTGGGGGACAGGCTCTGTGGCCAGCTGCTGGCTGCGCTCCTGGGGCTGTCTCACTTGGGGGCAGGTGTGCTCCCCTGAGGGAGGGACAGATCTAGATCTCGAAAGCCACCTCAAGGAAGGAGGGAGACCTCAGATGATTTTGGAGAGCCAGGGCATAATGCCGGGTATCCTGGCCTGGGTGTGGAGTAAAGAGGCCTGTCTGGGCTGGGATAGGCAGCTCTGGTCACCGACACCTGTGACTGAGCAGCCCTCATGCCTTCCAGCATCTTCGCCCCCCTCTCCCGGATGGAGGCCGAGATTGTGCAGCAGCAGGCGCCTCCCTCCTACGGGCAGCTCATTGCCCAGGGCGCCATCCCTCCTGTAGAGGACTTCCCTACAGAGAACCCTAATGATGTAAGTCACCCTCCCCAACCAGACCACCTGCCGCTCCAGACCCCTGTGGCTGTTCCCACCCCTTCCAACTCTGATGTCTTCCTCCTCTCCTTGCAGAACTCTGTTCTGGGCAATCTGCGTTCTCTGCTACAGATCCTGCGCCAGGACATGACTCCAGGGAGCACCTCTGGTGCCCGCCGCCGCCAGCGGGGCCGCTCTATGCGCCGCCTGGTGCGCCGTCTTCGCCGCTGGGGCTTGCTTCCCCGAACCAACCCCCCAGCCCGGACCCCTGAAACCAGATCCCAGGCCACACCATCCACTGCTCCTCCTGAGACCTTAGATGGCAGCACAGGTCCAGCCCATGAGGGCGGGGCAGTGGGTGGGCAAGATGGGGATCAGGCACCCCCGCTGCCTGTCAAGGCTCCACTGCCACCTGCCAGCACATCCCCAGCCTGTCCTACTGTCCCTGAAGCCCCAGGGCCACTGCCTGCGGTGCCCTTGGAGCCATCACTGCTGTCTGGAGTGGTACAGGCCCTGCGAGGCCGCCTCCTGCCCAGCCTGCGGCCCCCTGGACCAACCCGGGCGTCACCTGGACCCCACACAACAGTCCTGTCCCCAGAGGATGAGGACGATGTGCTGCTGGTGCCACTGGCTGAACCTGGGGTCTGGGTGGTCGAAGCGGAGGATGAGCCACTGCTGGCCTGAGGTGACCTAGCTCCCTTGGGCATTCTGTTCACAGGGACAGCAACCCTATAGAGGGCAGCTCAGCTTCCCATCCACTACTTCCTTCCTTGTCCCTCAGTCTGAGGGGACTTGATGGGCCTCCTGTTGATCCCAGGTAGCTGCTATCAAGTTAGGTGTCCCTCAGACAGGGAGAGGGCCCTCACAGAGCTCCCCCTGCGCATGGCCAGAGACCACAGTCCACCACCACCCTCTCCCCACACTGCCACCGGTTGGTGGCTGTTTTTAAAAAGTAAAGTTCTTAAAGGGTCATGGGCCTGGACACTCCATCCTTGCCAAACCCATCCAAAAGTGGCCTTAAGCACCAGAATGCCAACTGGCTGGAGACCTCCAGCCCCCAAGGGAGGATTTGGGCAGGGCCTGAGGTTTTGCCAACAGTGATCCCTCCTACAAGGCCTGGCTCATAAAAAGAGCACAACAAATGCTTCTGTCCCATAGCTAGGTTGTTGCCCAGGAAGCCAAGGTTGAAAAATAAAGGAATCAGAAATTTCAGCCTGTAAGTGAGCTGTGCTGGGCCCCGCCTCTCTACCTAGCTCAGCTTATGCTCCCCTCACCTTGCTCCTTGCTATAAAGGCCTTTTCTCTGCCCTTTTCCTGTTTATCTTCAGATCACCCATCCTTAGTTTTTATACCACTCAGAGGGTAAGAAAATTCTAGGAACCCCAAGAGTAAGCCTCTCTATCTCCACTTACTGCCAGGGGCCCATCTGTATAGTGCCTGACACCAGCAGTGAGCACCAAGCCTCCTTACTGCCAGGCTCTCAGAATTCGTGAGCCAGCAGGGCCCTGCAGCTAGGAAACTTCCCATTTATGGAGAACTCTCAGATCACTTATCACAGAAGCAGACTGTCCCTGGTGAAGCACTCTGCCCCCCATCCTCCACCCCACCAAGCATTTCAGTCTGTCCTAAGCAAGACAGATGAACTCTTGTCCAGCATGCCCCAAAGCAGACAAAGATGCGTCCAGAGAAAAATCATCATCATTCAGGGTATGAAGATGCTAGCATCACCTTGGCCAAATCCAAGAGGTCTTTCTGGAAGAGGGTCCAAACTAGATGCTAAAGAATGCTGTCAGTAGTTGGAATAGAGTTGTGGATTTTAGGCAAGGTGAGAGGCCACAGGATAAGCAAACTAAGCAGACAGTGAGGGCTAGGGCTGTAGGAGGGCCCCAAAGAGCTGGAGAGGGTAATGGAGGGAATGACCAGTGAGAACTGGTCTGTGGTAAGAACCAGTCTGTGGTAAGCAAGGTGACAGAGCTGTCCCAGAGTTTAAAAGGAAAATTAATGGGGACAAAGGATGTAGAAAGAGCCTATGGAAGTTGGTGTGATGCCTACAGAAGCAGAGCTGAGGCATTCCCTAACAGAATCAGTCCCCAGAGAAATGGGCTCCCCCTTAGGTTCATTTTCCCCTTCCTGCCTGGCCTGGCCTATCCCCACCCCTCTGCTGGAGGCGCCCTGTTGCCTACACCCTGTCAGTGTCCTCACACCCAGCACTAATTGTTCAGCATTTCCTTCCAGCAAGCAGGAGCCCAGGGAAGCCCCAGTGGCAGGGAGACAGGGTTGACCTTGTACTGGCATAATGGGATATGAAGACAGGCTCATATCCAGGTAAGGGTGAGACACTGGGGGGCTGTCACCCAAGTTTATTTTCACCATGGCCCAAGGAAAAAGAAATGAGGTGACTCCAAATCCTGTCAAGATAAGATACCCTGTACCAGGGCATGGGACTCAAGCAAAGGCCCTTGGTGGGAAGGAGGGAGGTGATAGTTATGAGATGGGAATCAGCCTGAGAATCAGACAATCTGAGCAGATACCAGAATTTGGTTCTTAAGGAGCAGAATCTGGGCCTAAAGCAAGCTCCAGGCCGCGCTGGGAAGGGAGAGGGATACCCAGCCACACAGCCTGAGGCTGTGGAGCACCAAATGGCAGGGGAACCTGCTGCATATCAGACCCTTTATCGGGTGTAGCTAACCCTCACAATGAAGCTGTGCCATGGATACCACAGCCCCAATTCACAGGTCACAGCAGCTTCAGAAGAATTACAAGACTGGTCCAGTCTCTAGAGAGGCAGAGTTAAACCTGGATCCGCTCAGTTTCAAATCTCAGTCTGTCCCATTATTATACAGAACCTCCAATTCCTGAGGGAGCCTCAAGCCGGGCAAGTGCACAGCCACTTACCAGTGGGATGAGAGAGATGATGGTTCAAGATGAAACCCAGCCTGCATCTGTGGCCTGAGGCTAGATTGAGAGCCAGCAGAAGTCATGGTCAAGAGTCCTCGCTGGGCTCTGCAGACACTGGCACTCTTATCTAGTATCATAGAAATGAATTCTACCATCTAAATGAGCTTTCCAGATATATAAAGCTCACCCCTTTGTAATTTAAAACTTTTAAAAAACTCATTTTGGAAGGAAGTCATTCTAAAACATTACACTCATCTTCAGCACATCTGCAATATAACATAAATCCTTCTGGATAGCTGAGGATCACTCAGAAACCAAAGAACTCTGCAGCAATGTCTTCAGAAGCTGTGAACAGTGTCAGAAAAGCTATTCGCCTTAATGCTAGATGATGACCTTAGGCCACTTTTTAAAAGGACTGCTTTAAAAGTTTTCTGTGATGTTGTTTCTCTTACTATTAGCTACTGTAGGGGTCACTAGCTGCTATAGATGTACTTCTAATCTTCAAGTACAGGAACACAGGTGGAACATTAAAATTGTGAATAAAGTTAAGGACAAGTAGGCTGTGATTGAGGACTGTAAGTCTATCCAGTGAAGTACACGAGGATTGTAGCTGCTTAATAGTTCTGCTTCCGCTAGACCCTACTCTGTTGCCCTGTAATTGACCTCCATCCACATACTGCACTAGTAATCCCCATATGACTATTTGCTTCAGTCGGAAAAATCCACTGAAGATGGCAATAAAGATTGTTCCCAATAATAGGAAACAGCTGGAATATTTAAGACAAAGACAGAGATGAAAGATAGTCTCTGGCACTGGAAGGATCTGGGTGGGAATCATGGTGTCCCCATTTTCCAGCTGCATGATTGATTTGGAGGACAGGCCACTCACCTATCACTCTGAGCCTCAGGATCATGAGGATGAAAGGAGGTAATTCAGGAAGGTGCTTAGCACAGCATCTGAAAAAAATGGGGTGAGAAGGGGCCAGTAAATCGAAATGTGTGTTTGGGTCCTTGAGGATGTCAGAAGACAAGAGCGGGAGCCTAAAGTGAAAGGGCCCTGGCAGAAAAGGCGCAATAGAGAGGTGCCTCTATCTTGGCTTCCCCCAGAGAGGTGGGTGTCACCGTGTCCTCCCGGTATAGCCCAGAAGGCTTAGGGCTGTTCCAGAGAGCACTGAGGGGGCTTGCCTGCCTCCGGACTGGGAACTTCCAGATGGCTAGCTGCCCCTCCCCTTTTTCCTGCTCTGATTAACAGGAGCAGGTGGGCCTGGCACGGAGGGACAGGTGGGAAGTCTCCACAGTGGTTTGTACCCACTGGAACCAAGTAAAAAACCAAAGCTGCCCAAACAAAGCGCCATGTCTCCTTCCTCAAAGCCCCCATCTGCCTAGCGGCCAGGCTGGGAAATGGGTACTTTTGTGGGTCTTAGCCCGGAAGGGGCGACAGGTGGAAGGAGGGGGCGTCAGGAAAGCTTGGTGGCAGGGTGGCTGTCCTGTCCCTGTCTTTTTGGTTTCTTCCTTTAGCCCCACCATCTAGCTACTGGGCACCCACTCTGGGCTGAACGTTGGGCTAAGGGGTTGGGATATGCAGACAAATGACACATAGTCCTAGCTTCTGGATAAAGACCACCCAGGTCCTGGATCCTTGCTTCCTCCCATCCTCAGCTCCTTTACCCATAACCCCTCTCCCCACTTATCTGAACCTGTCTCTTCTGCCCCTCTGACTTTGTTCTGTTCACATGTTAACCAGACTCCGCTGTGGGTGTACTCCCAGAAGGAAGCTACACAAAGGAAGGGGGGGCAGAAAGGAGGGAATCCCGCTGACATCACGGCTTATTAGCATATGTGACCTCATCAGGGGGCGGGGCTATCTCCCCAGGTGTGGGGGGGTGGTGAGCATGGCGGGCGGGGGGGTGGTATTTAAAGGGAAAAGCTGACAGTACTGCTGAGTGAGCGAGCGGGTGCTGCAAGCTGCCGGGCTGCACACGCACAACGATGCATACGGACTTCGACACCGACATGGACACCGACACGGAAACCACAGCACTCTGCCCCTCCAGCAGCCACCAGGCCTCTCCTCCAGAGACACCCACACCAGGTGAGAGCTAAGCTGCAGTTTCTGGCTGAAACCATACGGGTGGTAGCTGAAGCTCTGGTGGGGAGGTCAGAACTAGGGGTTGAAGGAGCTTGAACCCAACAAGAGGGGAAGAGCCACTGGAGAAATGAGGGAGCCACCTGCCTACACTAGGGCTGGGCTAAGTAGCGGGGGTAGAGGGGGGGCTGCCTAAATGTCCCTTCACCCATCACCCAGGGCTTTGCTGGAGAAACTGGTACTTAGCCCCTACGTCTGCCTCATTCCTGAGAGGTTGGGATGGGCAGGAGGGAAAGGGGAAAGACAAGGGGCAGCCAGCCCACAAGCCTGGGAATCACGGGCAGGGGGCTACCCTGGGGACCTGTTGTAAGGGTTTCTCTGGCTCCTGGATGCCCTGGCTGCCAGTCAAGTATTGATCCTGGGCTATTTCCAGCCTCTCTGCATCCCCCTTTGTTGTGTCTCCTTCCTCCTCCAGTTACCCTGACCCGTGCACTGTCACTCTCCCTGCTCCCGCTCTCTCGCTATTTCTCTCTCTCCCTCCCTCCCTCCACCTAGCCATGAACAGAATATTGTCTGGGACTCACAGGGACAGCCAGGGGTGCAGTAGGACTCACACACAGCCATGCACCGGGGCACGTCCCTACAGGGCCATGGGAAGAGGCAGCCCCTCCCACACACCCATGGAGACCCAACACACACTTCTCAAAGAAAAGGCCCTTCCTTGGGAAGCGGTTCCCCACAAAGTTTTTGACTCTTGTCAGTACCCACCCCCAGAACCAGGGCAGTAGCTCGTTTCTGGGCCCCTCCCCAGTGTGGAGATCAGCCGATGCAGGAAGCGGGAGAGGGCAGGGCCTCTCAGTGGAAGGACTGGCAGCCCCTCTCCCCAACCCGGCCAGAGGCCTAGTCTGGGGGTGTGACTGTGTGTCAGTGTGAAGTGTGAGTGGGTGTGTGAGCCTGCGCACAGGTGCCTCCCCTGCATGAGGCATGTTTTGAACAGGTTGTGGCTGGAACCACGCTGGGCAAGCCTTCAGGTCAGCTCCTGGGAGCCCCACCAGTTCAGGCTTCTGGTGTTCTATGGAAGAGGTCAGACTAAAATTATCAGCTCCTTCTGGGTCATGGTCATCGACGGGGCCTCTGAGGCTGGAACAGCCAGAACTGAGCCTGCTGCAGATGGCTAGGCCTACCCCACTCATAGCTTCCTTCTCTTTGCCCCCCCCCAGAAGCAGATGCCACACTGCTGAAGAAGCCAGAGAAACTGTTGGCAGGGTTGGACCGGGGCAGGCCACCCCCTGCCCTAGGGGCCCCCAGACGAAGAGGCAGTATGCCTGTCCCCTACAAGCACCAGCTGCGGCGGGCCCAGGCTGTAGATGAACTTGACTGGCCACCTCAAGCCTCATCCTCTGGCTCTTCTGACTCCCTGGGCTCAGGGGAGGCAGCCCCCACCCAAAAGGATGGCATCTTCAAGGTCATGCTGGTGGGGGAGAGCGGCGTGGGCAAGAGCACCCTAGCAGGCACTTTCGGTGGTCTCCAGGGAGACAGTGCTCACGAGCTGGAGAACCCAGGTATTTGGGGGAGCCCTGCAAGGGTTGAGGGCACCTCTGGAGCCCTAGTCAGGGATGGAAGAGCTCAAAGCATGTGCAGTCCTGGAGCCCAGAACCTAGAAACTGTTCCAATGCTTTCTGTGGCAACCTCTCTGGAGGGGGTCCCTGTTTACTAGGTCTTACAGATGTTGGGGAGCCTCCTAATGGGCTCTGTTCCTTGTCTCTATTTCCCAACAGAGGACACCTATGAGAGACGCATCATGGTGGATAAGGAGGAAGTGACTCTAGTTGTTTATGACATCTGGGAACAGGTAAGAACTAATATGTGGCTGCAAGCAGATGATGAAACCTAGAAGAACTGAGGAGGGGCAAAGTCTTGGCTAAAGGCTGGTACCCTGGTTTTAACAGTAATGGAACCTGACCCTTCATATATATGGTCTCAGACAGCAAAGGCTGACACCCATGTACACACCATAGCATTGAGAACTGCTGTTTGGTTTCCAGGATCTTCTGACCCAGAGGGAATGTTAGGATCTGAATTTGACAAACTCTGCAGCTGGAAGCCAGGCTGGAAACCCTGAAATAGACCCACTCTGTACATTTTTTAGCCTAGAAGAGACTGATCTGACAGGACAGGAGCTCAGGGCTTTGTAATGTCAGGGAAGGAAGAAAAAGTGAGGCCCTGTGACTATATGGACATAAATGATTACTATGCAGAAATGAGGGGCCAGATTGCATACACTTGAATAGCATTCACTTTTGAAGAGCTTAGGCATAAGAAAGTAGGATGGACTACCCTAGTCTAGGATCCTATGTCCCCCATTTGCCCATGTGGGGCTCGTATTACAAACTTCTCCCCCCTCCACAAACACACTCTCAGTACTGGATGTGTTTGGCAGAATGCTCTGTGTCCTAAGCAGATGGCTTTGCCCTCACATCCTGGTGCCTCATCCCTGAGGTGCAGGTGCTGGGCAGGTTCTTCTGTGCCCCCAGCCCTGACATCCCACAACTCTCTGCCCATCTGCAGGGGGATGCAGGGGGGTGGCTGCGGGACCACTGCCTTCAGACGGGGGATGCCTTTCTCATCGTCTTCTCAGTCACCGACCGACGAAGCTTCTCCAAAGTTCCAGAGACCCTACTTCGGCTCAGGGCTGGGAGGCCCCACCACGATCTGCCTGTCATCCTTGTTGGAAACAAGAGTGACCTGGCCCGCTCCCGGGAGGTCTCACTGGAGGGTGAGTACCCTGAACCTCATCCATATTTGTAATCTCAGAGGAGTCTCTCCTTTCCAGGTCATCTCTTCTCCATAAGGCCCTTTTACCCTCCAAGGTGCACAAAATTGCAATTGGCCCCAGGTTAAGGGCAGACTTTCAATGCCCACGCCTAGGGCTTGAGACCCTCTCTTCACTCCCCCTCACCTCTTCTGAAGGCCCTTTACTCCCTCCCCTTCTGCATCACCATCGCCCTCCAATTGATCCTTGCTTGTTCCCTCTGTGCAAGCGATTGACTTGCCCCAATCCCTTTTCACTGCACGCCCTGGAGCCCCCAGGTCCAGCCTCGCCCCCATCCCGGGCCCAGCGCAGCCCAGTGGGCGGGCGGGCGCCTGAAGAGGTCCCTTCCTGTAGAGGGCCGCCATCTGGCAGGGACACTGAGCTGCAAGCACATCGAGACGTCGGCCGCGCTGCACCACAACACGAGGGAGCTCTTCGAAGGAGCGGTGCGCCAGATCCGGCTGCGGCGGGGCCGGAATGGCGCCGGGGGCCCGCGGCCCGAGTGGGGCAGCCCCGAGGGCCTCGCTCCGCCTGCGCGTCGCGAGAGCCTCACCAAGAAGGCCAAGCGCTTCCTTGCCAACCTGGTGCCGCGCAACGCCAAGTTCTTTAAGCAGCGCTCCAGATCGTGCCACGACCTCTCCGTGCTCTGAGCCGTGGTCGCCATGGTCACGGCGCTCTCTACCCGCCCCCTAGCCCCGCCCCGCCGTCGCCCGGCTTCCTCCAAGAAGACCGTCTAGGAAACCAAAAACTGCCGGGACACCTTGCTGTGACCGCGGGAGGCGGACCCCCCGCCCCCAGACCCCGGCGGGCGTCGCCCCACCCGCTCCACGCGCTCTCCGTTTACCTCCCGGCTTCGAGGCTCCTGGAAAGAGAGGACGCGGACCCGCGGAGGGCGAGCCGCGGCCAGTGGGCGGGGCGGCTTCCGGCGGGCGGGGGGGGAAGTAGTTTTGTAAGGGATTTTCTTTTTTATTAATTCGCGCTTGACCACCTCTCCTGTAAAGAGATGCTAAAAGCAAAAACTGGAAGAGAGCTTACTAGACTTCTTTACAGTTTCCCACCATTGTACTCAGCGCGAACATGCCTCATCGTAAGAGATACTTAAAGTCACAGAGCCTCTTCTTTGAGACTTTCCTACAGCGTCCCGTCTCTGATCTGCTGCACTTGCCCACTTTGCCCTTAATAAGTTCTTAAAGGCAAGGGCCTGGAACCGGTGTTCTTCAGATTCTGGGACTTACCGTGGCACCACGGCACTTCCCCTTTAAGGTTATTAAAGGTAAGGCGCGCAGAGACTTTTGCCTGAAGATTTGAGGGGTGGCAACCTGCCTTTGGCCAGGACCCAGGAGGCACCACCAAGGGGACCACCTTTCTCTTTTCAATAAAGAATTTTTCTACTGCACTTGCTCACTTTGACTCTCTGTTCTCAAAGCTCCCAAGAAAGGGATGGATGGATTTAGGTTCCCTGCACCTATGAGCCTAAGTTTTCTTGTCTAACAGTTCTAGGGAGGCTCCGGAACTTAGTCTGAGTAGTCCATGACAAGGCGAAAAAGGTCCCTAGAGAACAGAGTCCAACTTGTCCCTTTGCCAGTGAAAAAACAGGCCTGGAGAGGAGTAGGGACCTGCTAGAATAATTCGGTAACTCAGTGATCAAGTCCCCATTTCCTTACCCCTTAATCCTGCAAGGAGCAGGCTGGAGGCTACATTGTGTGCCAAGAACTACTCTCAGCTGTGACCTGGGATGGTTCAAGGTGGGGCCCACCTCCAACAGGGAGGCCCACCAGCTGGGGTTTAATGGGGTCGTCCTGCACCTTCCCTGGCAGGGCCCCACCACCCCAGCTGTCACCTGCAAGGCCCGTGTGAGTACTGAAGCTGTCAGTGCCTCTCCTGGGGACGCCCACGCCTGCTGCTGCCTGAGCCATGAGTTTGAACAAAGAGCAGAGGCAGCAACTCCCCTCATGCCTACACAGAGGATACAGCTACCTGAGCATCTGGGGGCCAGGCCTCCACTCCACCTTACCCAGGTTCCCAGAGCTCGATGGAAAGAAGGATGTCTGAGTCCTTGCAGCTGAGGAGCAGCCAAGGGGAACCAGCCCAGCACGGGTGGTGAGATGATGATCTTAGGACTTTATTCACTTTATCTCAATTCTTGAATGACTATAAGGTGTTACTACCTCTTTTACTTGCCTGAGGTTAATAAGCAATAGAACTGGGATTCCACTCATGTCTGCTTGATATTTAATGGTGATTGTATCTAACTTTGCAACTGAGGTTCATGAATTTCATCAGATTTCCAAAGGGGTCTGTGACAGAACAAATCACCAGCCAGGATGGTACTGATTACTACTGAGAAGGGGAAACGGGTAGGGGGAGGACAGGTTCCGAGGTTTACTTTTCATTGTAAGCTCTTTTCTCTGCCTTTTGAGTTTTTACCTATGGCTAAATAAACTAAATAATTTTAAACAAAACAAAGCTTCATTGTTCCAAAAAAGAGGGACCAAAGAGTGTCCTGAGCACAGGCAGATGAAGCACAGTAGGGATGTAGCTGCCAAAGAAGTGGTGGCCACTGCCCAGGGAGGAGGGTTACCAGTAGTCAAATGTCACTGGAGGAGAGAGTGAGGAACTGAAAGGCCTAGTGTCTTTCATGTGGTAGAATTCTAAAGATGATGATGGCAGGACCTCCCCCATAAGGGAGCCACACACGCTACAAGCTTCCCTCCCCCCAACTCAGCCAGTTCCATCAGCCCGACCCATCTGTGTGTTCCCTCCAAACGCCTACAGAAGAGCTCAGAACAGACGGAAACTGAAGCCCTGCTCCTGCCAGACTTCGGAGAGATGGGGTCTTCTCTGAGAGCCTGGCCAACTCTTCATCCTCTCTGATCAAGGCCAAGTAAGAGCAGGCTGTTGACCTGGGCTGCCATTAGAGACCAGCAAAGGGGCCTGGAGCCGAGCTGCCTGAACCAGGTAAGTTCCTCTCTGCCCTCATATCCTCTTAACCACTGTGATTTTATCTTGGGGTCTTTGCTCCCTTAGCCCAGCCCCTGCCCAATCTCTACAAACCCCACCCACCCTGGCCCACAAGGCCTCCTCATTGGCCAAGAGCACTCTGCTCTAGGCCTGTGCTTACAGTTCTGCCCTGCTACATCTAACTTTCCTCTAGAGACTGGAGCAAGGGCTTTTGTCTACTGAAAGGCCACCAGAGCTCTGGAAGGACACTCCATAAGTCTTCTGGGTTAAATCTTCAATCCCAGAAAGTCCATCCACACATACATCTTTTAATTTATCTAACATTACTCCAATCTGCATCAGTCTAAGTAAAATTTTCCTGGACTTTTTAATCTTTAATCTACAAATGCTTGTTCCACTCAAGTGCTGTATATGCAAGTCACTGCGGTGGGCCCTATGGAGAAAACAAGACGCTATCCCTGCCCGCAGGCAGCTTACAA
The DNA here is from genome assembly GCF_002263795.3 of Bos taurus. Classification (NCBI taxonomy): domain Eukaryota; kingdom Metazoa; phylum Chordata; class Mammalia; order Artiodactyla; family Bovidae; genus Bos; species Bos taurus. Next base: position 21,940,028 of record NC_037337.1, on the reverse strand, counting down.
TCGTGCTGGAGAGCAGGGACCAGGCGGAGGAAGCACTGACACGGCCGGAGCAGCAGCAAAGTACACATTCTAACTGCAAGCTGTAACAAGTGCTCTAAGAAGTCTGAATGAAAGAAACAGAACATTCGGAAGACATATATTAGGAACTGGGCCTTGAAGGCTATACATAGGCTGTAGATAGAAGGGGGAGAAGGGAAAGAAACACCTTGTGGCAAAACCACCTGAGAAAATGCACAAAAGAAACGGTGGGCAGCCTGCCACATGATGAGGCAGAGACCCTCACTGTATAGGACAGAGCACAATTTGGGGGGATGGTGCATCCAAGTTGGAAAAGGGCCCCAAAGCCAGATTAAGAGCATCCTGCTTCTGAGTCCTCTATCATCCGGGGGCTCTCAGATGGATATACTCAAGGAATTTGAATCTTGATGTCATGCCTTTACAACCTAGAGACCATGTAAACTCCAGGTGTGAATACAAATTCAATGGGGCTATGCAAGCCTTTTCAGCTGGCACTCAGAAGTCTATGGAGAAAGTCACTATTAACCTCTCCTGTCTTTCTGAACCTCAGCTCTCCCAATTTAAAATGAGGATAACGGTGGTTCAGTGGTTAAAACTCCACACTCTCACTGCAGGGTGCATGGGTTCAATCCCTGGCCAGGGAACAAAGATCCCACATCCTACCAGATGTGATGAAGGCTAGATAAAATGCAAATATCTTCATAAATAAACAAGTGAGCAGTGGAAGTTATGCTTTTTTTAAAAAAAAATTCATTATTATTATTTAAAGTTTTTATTGGAGTATAGGGAAGTCATGTTTTTTGGCAACCTGTGTCCGGCCCCTTATTCAGGCACCATGTAATGTTTGAATCTCTCAAAGCATAGCCTGCTCTGGGCATACACGTTGAAGTTGCGGTCCACAGAGTCCAACATACCTCCCACAGGACTCAAGAGACCCATTATTGGATTTCTTTTTTGGGGAGTATTGAGGGGAAGATTGGCAACTGAAGCCTAAGGATGGTCTTATACTAGTTTCCCATTTTTCTGTTCAAATTATAACCTTAGGCAGAGGACCAATGCTGATTTAAAATACTTACTCTGAACTGCCAGAGCAGGTAGAGTTAGGCTCTGGAAACCAAGACAGACAGGTGCTATAGGAATGCTTGGGGGAGATTAGGAGGGCAGTTTGCAAAGGACGGTAAGAGAGAATGCTCTGGGATTTTCCCAAGCCAGACCAAGCAGAGGGTGCTCGGTAGCCTGAAGGTACCTGAGGGGCTCACCTTGATTTTCCAAAGCCATCTGGTTGTAATCCCATTGTAGAGTTTCAAGTATAAAAGGAGATTGGGCCAGTGGGATGACTGGTTTTCCTGAAAGCTAGCCTGACTGTGGGTGACCCGGGGCCTTGTGAGCCTGGTACTTAAGCCCAGAACAGTTCAGGTTTATTTTAATCACTGCCCTGTCATCGGTAGGGCCCTATCACCCCCCTGTAAATCTCGAGCATTCTCTGAGGCTGAAGCAGGTAGAAAGCCAAGTGTGGAGACATTCCCAGGAATGGGAATGAGGACAAACCAGCCAGTTCTAAGCCCTCTTCATGCATCATTTCACTGAATCCTCAGGACATGCCTGCGACAGGAACTTTTGTAATCATTTCCTTTCTACAGGTGAGTCCGAGTTGCAGAAGTGAAGTAATACCCAAGCTGACTCAGCTGATTTGTGGCAGAAGAGAGATCTGAACCACATGGTGGTGTTCCACGGTATGTTATTTCTGCTGCAGGGTGGAGGTACCCTGTCTTGGTCAGGTCTAGGAAGTGGGAGGAGGAGGCAGATTCTCAGCACCACTCATTTTAAACAAGCAGGTTTCAAGATGCTTGAAAGCTGATTGAAGTTCCCATCCTTTCTGGAATACTGGCAAATCTGACAAGTTCTCTGATTTCCAAGGTCATTGTTTCCCTTCTTTTGCAATCCAGCACTGACTGGCTCCTTTACAATCTTCATGCACCTCATCCACCCATTGCCCTCAAAAATAACTGCTTAATGGGTCTCCAGTAACTCCAGCCAACTCCTTAAGGGCTCTTGAGAGCAGATCATCTGGGAAAGCCAAGAAAACTCATCCAACTTTTAAAAGTGATCTTTGATCAGATCTTTTCTTGCCTCCATCTCCTCACATGACCTGAGTTAATTGGTCTACTTCACCTCACACAGAGCTCTTTCAATCAAGAACACATATTGAGAGCAATCAATTCTGGATACAGTGTATAAAAGTTGGGAGGGAAGAGGGGATAATTGAAGCCAGAAAATTCAGATACACAGCTTCTCAGACCAGAGTTCCTTTCCTGCATTCAGCTCATGCCTACTGACTTCACCTGGTTGCCAAGGAAACGTCAGTCTCTGATGGCGGTAGCAGCACTTTAGACAGAAAGCATCATAGGCTACCATGGTAACCGCAAAAAGAGTAAAGCTGCCTTCTCTTTTAGAAGGGTGAGGAAGAAATGAAAGAGGCTGCTGAGCTAAGCAGGCTACAGGGGATAGCTTTTGGAAAGCCTAGGTCTGACTTGAACTGAGAGGGGATTAATTTAACTCAACAGATATAAACTATGTGCAAAGACAACAATAATGAAAATAACACACCTAAGGTTGACTTCATCAAGATATAACCACCAAGTAACAGTTTACAAAGAACTGTAAATAAAGTCAGAATAAGAACTATAATAGGACCAAGAATACTGAAAGGAAAATAAATTTCAACTAGGAAAACATCAGTATCTTAAAGGACAGGATTTTTGACCAGCAGAAAGAATAAGACAGTGTAAGACAAGAAAGAACAAGACAGTAGACGTGGAGGTGGAAAAAGTCAAGACATACTGAGAAGTGTGGATATAGAGACAGAACAAGTGACACTTCCCCATGACTCCAAGGCTTTGGCTTTCACAGTGATGCTGAGAAGCAGGTTAAGATCAAGGGATCTGAAGCTAGACTGTCTGGACTGGGATCCCAAACTTGTTAATTACATCATCGAGGGACAAGTTAGTTAACCTTTTGGGTGTCAGTTTCCTCAGTGACAAAGTGAAGATGATAAAAGAATACTTCAGAGAGTCCTTGTGAGGATTAAATGACTAAAATGATTAGAGCAATGCCTAACCCACAATAAATGCTGCATAAATATAAATTCTCATTATTGTTAACCACCTCCCACCACTCACTTTTCAGAGCCAGGACAGCCTCTTCTCACTGTCCAAGTAACACTTCCTGATTCACACCAGACTTTAAGAGAAAAGAGAGGCTATGACAGAGTATCTTCCTTTAAGTTTTTATTAGTTCATTTCCCTTTTTCGTAAGTGCAAAACGCGAAGACTAAAGGTTCGTAAGTCACAGCACTGCTTCCATGGTAGCTCACATCTAGGAGTGGTTAGAGTCTAAGAAGGAAATAGGATGAATCCCAATGTCAAGAATACAGCAGTTTAAAGAACAGGGCTGCCTCAGAGAAGACAAAAGTGGAAGCTGTAAGCCAAAAGTCAGATGAAAATCCCCTTTAGAGCTGAGGATTGGTGGGGAAATCGTAACTGCACTGGGAACGGATTTGAACAGTCTCATCTCTACTCTCACCTTAAGCCACCATGCTCAGGCAGGAGGTTGAGGGAGGCTTCTTTACATTAGGCTGAGCTAAGGGGTTATCTACTGCCCCCTTCTCTACACTCCAACCACCTCCTATAGAGTTATGAGTAATAAGAAGGCCTTGAGTCACAGGCAGTGACACTGTCACCCATTAGATGCTGTCACCTTATATGGGTTAACACTAGAACAGAAGTTGTCTTAGACATCCCCTTACTTTCATCCTTGTCTTTCTCCTGCAAAATGTTACGTGAGGATCTGAGAGCAAGGAAGAACTGAGGTGGAAGGACCCACAGTGCAGGAAGGCAAAACAGCCAGGCATGGAAATATAAGGAAACTGAGTAGTGATTGGGCCACCTGAGGCAGGAGGCAAGGCCTGTGCGTACTTGTAGTCTGAAGGCATTTGAGACTGCCATGAGGAGACCTGGTCCACAACCTTAGGATGATGTATACAAATAGTCTGTACTGAGCTCAGGATGCATTAGCATCCCAATCAATAACTACATGGGGACTGGGCTACAGCCAGCTGCTCCTACCTAAAAATAATGCAGCCTCCTTCCCTTCTTCAGGTCCAGAGAGCAAACAAGGATAAGGAGGGGGTAGGGGTGACAGTGGGTGAGGTTGCAGCAGTCTAGAAATCCCTCCGGAGTCCCAGTGGCATTCTGTGCCACAAGTAGGTTTCATGTACTTAACACTTCAGTGTCAAGAGCAACCTCAGAAGCTCACCACCAAAAAACCAGCACTCTGTTTAGAAGCCTTAACTGACAAATTAAAAAACCTAGCAGCAATTATCCATATTTTTAGCATGACAATAAAGCCTTAACATTGTTGCCATAGAGACCAGTAAAGAATGGAGGCGGCCCACAGGAGGAAGACAGGTCTGAGGTTCAGCTCTGTCCCTGGAACCTCAGACCTTTTTCTCTTGGCTGGTCCGCAGCTGGTGACCCAGGCTCTGGGCTTGCCCCCTGTCCTAAGCCTTACAAAGCAGGCAGAGGAAGGTGTGCCTCACCTTTGGTAAGGCCATGCCTAGAACAGCTCCCTGGAATGCATGATCAGCCCAGGCCTGTGTTGTCCCAGGCTGAGCCATACGGGAAGCAAGAGTTGAGGGGACTGAAAGGACGAACAATTACAGACCTAAGGCCTAGGGGAGCCCTGATGTATAATGCCCAAACCCCTTTGGATACTAGATTGGATTTCTACACAAAGAGGTCCAAAGGCAGGCCACAGGGTAAGAATGGTGAGCTGAGGAGGCTTCTTTAGTACTTACGCTTCTCAGGATCACAACCCCCCCACCCAACCCCACCCCACCCCCAGAAGAAGGGCAGCATGTGCTACTGTCACACTGCCATCTGGTGGAAAGACAAGATCTGTCCCCAGGTAGAGCCAGAGCTGGAGAGTCTGTCCAATGGGCACGTATGTTTAGAGATAATTAAGATAAAGACAGGTGGAGACCACAGGGCATGAAGACCATGGGAGTATAAAGCAGATACAGACAGGGTGTGTGTCTTGTCTGTTTTTCTTCCAAAAGATCTGATTTTTTTTAAATTAAGGAAAGAAAACACAATGACATTACAAATATTTTATATCCCAAGAACCATTTGTGGTGTTGGCTCAGAAGTTAACATCAGACAGACACACTAACAGACTGAGACCACACACATATGGGCAGCAGCCGCCACAACAGTGGGACATGCCTTTTGTACAAAGTTTATATATATATATATATATATATTTATATTTATGTACATAGACACAGAGTATAAAATCCAGTGACAAGGGCTCATGTGTGTCCAGCGAGGGGACAAGAGTGGCTTTAACAGCTGGGCTGAGCCCAGTCTCCAGAGGCCCAGGGAAGTGGTGGAGAGAAGCAGTCTCCCCTCCATACTCCCACCCTGGGCCAAAGGAAAAGACAACTACACAAAGCTGGATGGTACCAGAAAGGTACCCTATCTTTCATTAAATTCCTGAATGCCCCAAAGACATCCAAAATGGCTGGCAGATTATTCCCGCACCTCCCAGCAAGATCCTGAGCCCACAGAAGCAGTTCTGGCCCCAAGGTGAGGTCTAAGGCAGGCTTCCCAACGCACACGTCCGCACTACCTTCCAGGGCCCTGTAGCAGCACGGTTCAACCCCTCACACTCCAAAGTCCTCACAAACCAGAGGTTTCAGGGGATTTCTGTGACAGATTGCAGGATAAAGGTACAGAAGGAGAGCAGTTAGTTTCTTCAGTTAATGCCCTATGGCCTTCCCAAAGGGGTAGGAATCGAAGAATCAGTAAGAGGTGGTTGGGAAGGACAATGAAGGTCATCCCAGGAGATGATGAACACAGAGAAACAGATGTTCAATGCAAATGAAGATGCTGTTCTCTTCGATCAGCAGCTTTGATCAGCAGAGTCTATTCCCACCAGGGCTGTGGTGGGTAGGAGCCCTTCTTGGTGTCTAAGGGGGGCCCCAGTTCCCCCACCGTCAGTGTTCATGCCCTCAGAATGGCTTGGTCCACAAAACGGAGAGAAGGGGCCATGGAAGGGTAGATGTGGAGCAGGGAGTGGCAGGACCCAGAGGCACAGGGAGGCAGTGGACCGAGCCACTAATTTACCTGTGGCAAGGAGAAGATGTAAATAGGAAGCTGAAGGAAAGAAAATAACTATAAACACCGATGCGAGTTGGGCCTTGTGACTCACATGGTTTGGGGGGTAAAGAGGCTGGAAAGCTGGAAGCACTGGGAGGCGATTGCCTGGGAGGCGAGGTTCAGGGCCGGACTCAGAGCTGGAACAGAGAGGCACGGAGAGTTAGCAGAGTATTCCTGCCTTCCAGGCCTAACCCTTCTCTCCCTTCCCCAAGTTCAAGTCTACCAGTCAGGGCCGCTGGGTTCAGGGCGCCCAGGGGATCTGCTCCATTCAATTGCAGGGCAGCAGCTTGAGCAGCAGCAGCTTGGGCCACAGCAGCAGCAGCAGCAGTGGTGGTTGGCAGCTGGATTCCAGAGCCTCAGAGGGAAAGAAGAGATGGGGTTAAGTCCTAACCCCCAATGTAAAACTCAACCCCACGTTCTTCACTCCACAAAGAAACCTACCTTCTGCCAACTTGGCCATGAGCTGCAAATGTCCACCCGCTGATCCCAGGTCTAGCTCCTGGTCTCCATCAGGAAAAGTGATATCTGTGCCACCATCCGGTCGCTCGGTCACGTGGCCAATCCTCATAGGTCGACCAGCAAGCTCAAAGCCATTCAACTGTTCCAAGGCCCGTCGGGCACACTCTGAGTCAGAGAACTACAAGAAATCCAGGCCGTATCAGGTACCTCCTGGCCACAGACATGCTCTCAAAGCCCCACGAACACTCCCTAGTCCTAATGTCCCAAGAAAATCGCATGCTTACTGTGGCTCAAACTTTTCTTTCCCAAGGAATGTCACCTAGGATCCCATCCTCCCAAATGGTTCTCTGAAAAGAACCCTTTCCAGCTGACTCAAGGGCCATCACTTTTCAATCTTCCAGCTCCACTAAGAACCTAACAGTGTGTTATCTGTAGGGAACCTCGCCTGACTGGCTGTTTCACAAATTGGTATATATCAGATGGAAGTAATACAGGCTGAGATCCAAGGCTCCTGAGTTTCACTTCAGCCCTCAGGACTAGTAAGTTTCAGTCCTTAGTCAAGAACTAGGAAAGGCACAGCCTCAAGAGGGCACACAGCCTGGTACTGAAAGCAAGATTGCATTCCCACTCCCACCCCACCTCTCTGGCCTACTGGCCATAGGGCCTCTAACTCTCTAGTCCCTTTCAGCAGCAGCCTGACATAATGAGGATTCCTAATCTGCTGTTTATGTGTCAAGGGTGTTGACCTAAAAGGCAGTAACACAAGGGAAGAAAGATGCCAGAGGAACCTTTCTGAATCTGAGTCACGTGTGGAGCTAAAAAAGGTACTTGCCACCGTGAACCTCACAGCTGACTTTATTTACTCTGGTATTACCTGCCCTAGGGCCTGGCACGTGGTAATGACAGTTCCTAGGCAGGTGGTGTATGTAGGTGGCTTGCTTTTACTGGATACTTCTGTGATGAGCAATTCCCATGGTAGAACATAACCTACCTCCCCTCTGCCCTGCAGGCAACTGTGGGGGTGTAGGCTGCCTGGATTGAGCCCAGAACATAGCAGCTTCTATCAGACTTTGTGGCTGGCAACCAGTCCTCAGCCTGGAGTCACATGGAAGAACCAGTTATGGGAGACAATTTTGTTGGAGTGTCAGGAAGAGGTGAGACTTGCCCACTATTAGGTGGCCTCACTAAGTATTTTTCAGTGGAGAAACTGCTTCAATCAGGGTAGCAACAGAAGGAAGTATATAACTTCTTATTCCCACCTCATCATGAAAATATACCAAATCTATAACACACATCTACAATAAAGCCCATACCTGACCTCCCTCATCCCCCAACCTCAGCTGCAGCCTGGAATTATTACTATTACCCAAAGAGCAAGTTGTAGCACCAGGGAGGCTGGTTGAACTCCTGGACACCCCATACCAGTGCCACTGACAGAGTGTGGGAGCAAAGCCAAGATCTCAAGCAATGCATTCATCTCAAGGGGCAGAAGGCTAGTCCAAGCTTCAGGCAGCAGGGTTTATGGGTCATTAAGACCGTTCCTATGGGAGGAGGATGAAGCTGAGCTACAAAATCAGACAAGTGGACAAACCTAAACTAAAATTACAAGTTAAAGACTAGAGACTCACCGTAATAAAACCATAACCTTTGGAGCGGCCTGTTTCTGAGTCCTTCATCAAGACAATATTATCAATCTGCAAAATAAAGAGAAATAACAATCTTCTGGCTAAGCCACACCTTTGCTCTTTCCTACCCAGACTTTTTTTCGGCTGTGCTATGCATAGCATGCGTCACATAGGACCTTAGTTTCTCCACCAGGGATGGAATCTGTGATCTGTGCCCTGTGCAGTGGAAGCACAGAGTCTTAGCAACTGAGCCACCAGGAAAGTCCCCTATTTAGATTGTTCTAAACACCTCTATCTTTCTAACCAACCTATTATGTCTCTCCAAATCATTTTAAAAAGAGAAACAAAAGCCATTTCTTTCTAAAACACTTTTGCTGACTCATCTTACTTAATCTGGACCCCACTATTTGATTTCACAGTGCCTAATTTATCTCCTGAGCAGTAAGAATACAGAGATGGAGCCAACTTTCCCAGGAGGGACCCACATGGCCCTTATGAAACATGCAATGGGTTAACCATGATCAGACAGATGAGGAGGTACACTCACCCTCCCCACTTTTCCCAACTCCCTTCAGAGGTTCTCCTCTCTTTCTACTCACTTTGCCAAAGGGCTCCAAGATGCCCCGGAGCATGTCCTCGGTGATATTGCAGTGTAGGGAGCCCACATAAAGGCGCACTGGTCCACCACTGCCCTTCTGCAGATTATTGGCCATGGCTGCCAGGCGGTTTTTCTCAGCCTGTGGAAGGAGGAAATGATAGGTTACGCTCACACCTACCACATTCAACTCCATCTTCTCAAGTCCATTTCTCAGGCTGCTCACCTGTGAGGCCTGTACAATGATAGGCACTCCTAGCAGCCGCTGCCCAGTCAGCCCAATGGCCAGCGGCACAGACTGTATCTCACAGAATTCTACATAGGCAATGCCTTTAGACCGACGTGAGTTCCGATCTGAGATGATACGGACATCTCGAACCTATCCAGGGCAGAACGGAAATCCTGAGTTGGGCATAAAGGGGGATGGATAGAAGACAGGCTACCCCAAGCTAACTAAGAGGGAGAAGAGGGTTACCTTGCCAACAGCAGAGAAAAAGTCCTCCAGGTCTCGAGGCCGAATGCGGGCAGCTAACTGCATGCAGAACACCGTGCGGGCGTCCCGCTCCTCCGGACTCAGGTTGTCAACGGGCTCCCTGCAGAGCACAACTGCTGAGACCTTCCCTCCCAATACTTGGTCATCTTTCTTCAGCTGCCCTCAAGATCTACACATTCCTATGGTTTGCCTCAAACCACTTTTTATTCATAATTCACAGTCCCTGAAAGAGTGCTCATTATCAACTCACCTGACTGGGCTCTTCTCTCTGAAATGAGGACTCTTACTGTGTCCATACCTACGCCTACAGAACAGAGAACAACAAAACTGAAAACCACCTCTATTGACATTGGCCCAGTGCTGAGTCTTCCACCACAAGAAAAAAGATTACAGCATCTCATCACACATGCAAGTTCTGAGTTATCACCCCTCCAGTAACTGGGTCTCCTGCCCATCCCAACAACAGGACACAGGCACCCTTAGGCAGGGACCACGGTGCACTTGGTTTTACCCAGAATACAAAGGTGATCTTATTAGCAGAAGGTGATACCCAGCGGCAAGCGGTGGACTCCTGTAGTGCACACGATCCTCACGACGCCAGTCTCGACTTCGTGACTCACTACTATGTCGACGATCCCAGCTACGGCTGCGGTGGCGACGCTGCCGATCTCGACTTCGGCTCCGACTATTTTTCCGCCTGTGACGATCCCGGTCTCGACTACGACTATGGATAAAAAAGAATATTAAGTTCCTTAAAAAACCAACCAACCTCCTCTGGCCTTTCATATATAGCTTTCCCTGGTATCTTTCCATTTATAACTCTCAAAACCCAAGTGTCCCCAGAATGACTGACCTGCGTTTTCTCTCCCTGCTTTTACTATGGCTCCGACTCCTCTTCTTCCTGTGAGAGAGTATCAACTCTTATTACAGAGGTTTCATTCTCTCTCCCAAGGAAAGCCAATGACAGTGAGGCTAGGGTGAAACAAAAACCAGCAAAAGACCAAAATCTAGAAGACAGTATGGCAGGCGTTCATGACAATGGTATGACATCAGTTTACAAACAGCCCTGAACACTGTCAGGTATATGAAATGGCCATTTCCCCTCCATGGAACAGAACAGTATCTGGTGTTTTCAAATCAGAGATCCTCTTGTTATTTTATTCAAATGAAATACATCAAAACTAGGACTGATCCACAAGTCTACACTGGAAGATCATTACACCAAATCACCATTATTCCCATGACCCAGTGGAGCCATTACTAAAGTAGAAAGTCTTATGAACAACCACCTCTCTGTTCCAGCTGTTTCTATAATGGACAAAGCTGTTTTCCCTCCCCAAGCGGCCAACCCACTTTCCCCATGCCACACTTACTTGCTTGCCTCCCCACTCGTGCCATTCCCATTGGCGGCACTGGTCCCATCAGTGACGCTGCTCCCATCGGTACCACAGCTACGGGTGTCAATGCTGCTGGTGCTGTTGGTCGTGTTGCTGGGACTGTCCTTTTTAGCCTCTTTCCTTTGCTGCCCATCCTAAGGGGTTCACCAGGAAAATGACACAAGGCATCAGGTGGCAGACACACAAATTCCATTGGGCAAGGAAAGAACAAAAGTGGACAAGGAAGAAAGCTCATGAAATTAAAACTCTCAATTATCTTAACAGTTTCTGAGCACGTAGATCTCCTAACAAAGAGAGTAAGAGAAGGATGGAAACTACCCAAAAAGAAGAGATGAGATTTTAATGTCAAACGTTAGTTATCCCACATGTGTTCGTTCCACTAACACCTATTTCCCAGGAGAGTGATAAATGAGTTACGTCTGAGATGTAGCAACTTTCTTCTGTGTCACTGACAGCTGTGAGCAAAGGGTTCCCATCCCAACTTTATGTTGCCCCCTCACCTCCAATTTTCGGGGCCCTTTCTGCAAGTATGGCCTTGAGTACTGGTCTCTAGCAGTGACTACTGAAAGATTATACCTTTCATGAATAGCCACTGTACATAATAAATGAACAGGGAAAGAAAATTCCTAAAACATTGAAACTGATGAGCCACGACTGCTTTTTCTTACTAACCCAATTCCAAGAGTGAGCTAGGGAATATTACCTCCTCTTTTTTATAGGGAGCCTCCAGCATGGCCTCAATCACTATATCAAAGTCATCGGATGCCATTGTAGCAGATCTGGGGAAGATATCGATACATAAGAACCTCATTTATATTTTTTCTCCCCTTCCAGCACCCCACATTCCCTCCCCCTTTGAAGAAACAGACATCAGAATATACAGTTTTGTTTCTCGAACTCCAAAGCAAACATCTTACCAGCTGTTGTTTACCCTACATTTATTTTTGCATCTTGCAGATCTGAACTAGTTCTGCTTTGTGGCTTATAAAAGGTCAGGGTCTAGAAGAAAATCACACATCTAGGGAGAGACAAAATATAATATGGTCCTTCCTTTTCCTGTTAAAAGAAAATGCAGGTACTCATACTTACTATTTATAGTGGGCACTTGGCCTCCATTCTACTATTCAAAATTCTGAATAAATAATTGCTTTAAACTTAAATTGGCACATATTCCATTAAAAAGGTAAGACTACAAGAATAAAAATTAAAAGCAAGACAAAGTAATACCAGAATAATGCAGATTTGTCCTAAGCTTTTCCCCACATCCCTGACCCAAACACACAAAAATGAGGGGATTCATCATTAAGCATCTTCTGTACAACACCAACTAGAGTTTGGGTACTTCAAAAAGACTGTGATTAAGATGGCTTAACCAGTCCCACTCTGAAGCATTTCTGTCTAGACATACAGTAGGACTTCTCGCCTACCCCAAGCTTTCATATTTAGCAATGGTCTTTCTCAAGTCTGTTTGTCACAGGTCTGTCAAATAATAAAAACAGAAGACACCAAACGAAATCAACAGGATAAATTATTCAAAGATTACTGCTCCAAAATTATCAAAATATGTAACAGATAAATCTCAAAATAATTACACTGAAAGAGGTTATCAAAAAAAAGTACATACTGTATGATGTACATTTACATAAAATTTTAGAAAATGCAAACTAACCTGTAGTGACAGAAAGCAGGTCAGTGGTTACCTAGGGATAGGAACAGGTGGGGAGGGGCCAGGATGAAAAGAGTATAAAAGAACATTTTGGAATTTGAGGGGGGCGATGGTTTCATGGGTGTTAGTACATAACAAAACCCACCAAAATGTACACCTTAACATGTACAGTTTTATTCTACATCACTGATATCTTAATAAAACTGAAAAAAAAAACTAATCTGAAGAATTTCTATGCAGAGAGGCTAATTATAATTAAAGACTTTCCATATACACAAGATATGTAAAACCAGCTTTTTAAAGCAGCTAATGCATCATCCAATCATGCTGTCTTGACTGGAGACAGAGTCCACAGCCTATTTTGATGATTTAATAAAAGTAATCATATTTATCATTTGTAGTACCTGACATTGCTGGGCACTATGCTAAACATGTTACAAAGATAAGATTCTTGGAAGCAGCCAACATTAAACTTAGTTGGACCCAAATTTAAGGCTTAAAATGGAAACCAAACCAAAATCAAATAGGTGTCTAAAAACCAGTGAACTCAATCTCTTACATTTATTTAGAAATCAATGGTAACATATGCTACAGGCAATACTGGATCTAATGCACAGATGAAAAAATGGAGGTTCTGTGAACAGCCCAAAGTCACAAAGCTCAAATGGAGGAGCTGATCCTTGATCAGAAGTCTTCTGACTCTAATGTTCAGGTTACCACTCTCTCTTGTGGTTTGTAACTTAGACTTAAAAGGAAATTTCTTAAAAAAAAAAAAAAAGTACACAGCATGCCAAGATGTCTATTTTTAAATATACACTCATCTGGAGAATTAATGTCCTTATAGGTATATGAAAAGAATGAGTCTCATTAGTCACATCTTATTGTGTGGCTTATAGAGATAACCAGTTCGCAATAGTATATGCTTCAAAAAAAAAAAAAAAAAAAAACACATACAGTATATGCTTCAAAATATTAGGAACCAGGCTGATTTTAATATATGCTATCTGACCTATGGTGGGGGAAAAAATGGTTCTATAAGTAAGTTTTTGATCTACAAACTGTTCAGTCATTTGACTGCCAAGTCTATACAAATTTTCTAAGTGTCATAACACTCCTCTTCGTTTTTTATAGCCTGCCTTTCTAGTTTCAAGAACTGCTCTTTGTTGAGTGCTAGTACTGTGCAAGGATAACTTAAGATATGCAACAACTTTCACATAAGTTGACAAAGGAACCCCTACGTGTGGAATAAAGTTTTCAGACCTAAGAAACAAATGAATGGATATATTTAGAAACACACATATATAAAACACTAGCACACTTTAAAACTTGGAATCTTGCTGGGTTTAGTCTATCTTTCTGCTGCTGCTGCTGCTAAATCGCTTCTGTAGTGTCCGACTCTGTGCGACCCCATAGACGGCAGCCCACCAGGCTCCCCCGTCCCTGGGATTCTCCAGGCAAGAACACTAGAGTGGGCTGCCATAAAGTCCCAAACACTTGTGCGCTTTCAGGTCCGGAGTTTTCGAACTCTTTAAGTTCTAACTTATGGGTCAAAATCCATTCAATACCATACCTTAAAACATTATACTGCTTTCTTCCAACCCTGCTCCAAAAATTGCATTAGGGACCCACCATCATGATATTGCATGGACCTTGTCACAGCACAGACTAGACCCAAGGCAGCACTTAGGCCCCAAGGCAGCCGGGCCACAGGAGAGCGAAAATAATAGTCCCAATCAGACAGAATTCATTCACCAAACGCTGGAGTCCCAGGGGTGAGGGGCAGCGCCACCTCCTGGGTCTGGTCACTGAGCTGGGCACAAATATCTCCAAACTGAAGACAGCTTAATTAAGAACAAGAACAGTGAGAAAGACAAAAACATTCCCTTGTGTAACAAACCAACGCCACGCTTCGAAAAACGGTCCTACAAGTAAGTAACTGGCAGCATCTCTGTGAGGGCCAGCGTCCCGATGCTAAAACCTCCTATGTGGCCCCCCGTATGCTCCTCTACCACCACGGAGTATGTGGGCAGAGCCGCCAACATAGTGAACCTAAGTCTTCCACATACGGAAGACTGAGGAAGAAAGCTCAATTCCCTCATCTCTCTCTGGCGCCACTAGGGGTTGAAAACGGATCCCACGAGCTCCCTCCACAGTGTGGCACACCCTGAACGTCAGGGCTACGGGGACCAAGAGACCAGTCATTCGAATCCTTGAAACATCTTCATCGCTTAAGGATACAGCCACGAGGGTGCCGATTCCTAAAATCGTGCCAGTGACTAGTTAGGCAGCGAACAGTTCCAGGTCAAAATAAGCAAAAACTTTTTTTTTTTAATTTTCTTTTATTTTAAAAGTTTGCCTGACTCTGCTCCGGACTCCATTTTCTGCCTGTGACGTCAAGGGGAGGGGCCGCGCGGCAACGTCACGCATAGGTGACGTTGCGGGGGGAACCCGGTTTCGAGGTTTCTTACCAGTTCCGGGTCCCCGCAGCGGGGGTCCCGGTTCCCCCTGTTCCTTTGGGTGTGGCGGGGTGCACGAAACACCGCTATCTTCCAGAGACTCGGCAGTAAAAGCAGCACTAGAGCCGGAGCCGCTCCTCTTCCCGCAAAATGGCGGCAGCCCCACTGTCTTCCAGAACCTTCCCCAATCTGCGCAGGCGCCGAGACATTTGGCCGCTGGAATTTATCTCACTGGTTTCGCGGCAACAGTCCAAAGTACAGATTTTCATTGGCTAAAATCCTGAGTGTGGGTGGAGCCAAACTCAAAGGTCTCTTAGCAACAGTCAAGTTCCCATTGATTGGTTAACCTTGACGAGACTCAAGGAAAGCAGAAAAGTCCTTAGGTACCCGCCTATTGCTCTCATTGGTTTCACGATTTGCGGAAGGCGGGGAAAGCGGTGAGGGAACTGAGACAGAACCCTCCTTTCCAGCTCCCAGCACAGTGGTAGTCTGGGCCAACACCGCAAGGTAATGAGGTGCAGTTGAGGTCCTTGCCCATCCTTACTGATTTGCCAAGGAGCTCAAGTCGGGCTTATCCAGAACAGCATTGTGGAGAGCAACTGCAGTTACTTCCCTAGGGGAGGGGTGTTGAGCTCCACATCCCCCGTTCCCAACCGCTGCCTCCTGCCCTCAGTGCTTGAACCTCAAGTCTGTGACAGGTTTATCTTCTTCCACATCTCACATACTTTTCAGTTGAAATCAGTGCCCCTACAGCTCCCACTGCAAGGGTAAACTTCAGGCAGTGTCTCAGGTGACTGGGTGCAGCTGTACTCAGCCGTCTATCTGACGTCCACCCTCACATTCCAGGAGCCTCCAGAACTCCCAGATACTTCAACTGCCTAATATAGCTGCCAAAAACGTAGCTGATTAAAACATGGGAGACGGCCATGAACTCACAGGAACCGTTTGAGTACTGATTTGAATATTAACTTTTTATCATTATACCAATTCCTTTTCTGTAAAAATGTAAACTTGAACTAGATTACCTCTTAGGACTTCAAACTCTAATCCTGTGTTTTTATCCAAACAAAATAAATGGCTTCTTGCTGGAGAAGTGTGGATGACTTCCAGTTAACACTCCCAAGAGGTAACAGAGGAGCTGGTAGTGCAGCAGCTCAGGAAGGTGGAAGGGAAGCTGGCTTCACTCACTACCCCATCTCTCTCCGTGGCAGCAAACTCCATGCCTCCTCCCCAGAAAAGAACCTAATCAGGTCCTAAAGGACAAGACCTCTCTGTAGCTGGTCAGAAAGGCTTGTACCTGGGAGTCCAAGAGTCATCACTAAGCTTCTTAGATAGGAAATAAACCTAGGCCCCTTCAAGTATTGGATAAGAGCATAGATCTGAATATGTGTAAGTAATAGTTGAAGAAGTAGAGGCAGGGGGCAGCAGAGTTGGAGCAGGAAAGACCATAACCTCATTTTATTTGTATTTCCTCCTTACACAAAACCATCAAAATAGGAACAGAGATGGACAGGGAAGAGGGCTGAAAATTTGTTCAATACACATGTTCTCAGAGCTATCCCAGGGAGCCTTTGAGGCTGAATGCCTGTTGGAGTAGCCACAGATCCAACATGAATTCCTCATGCTCAGGCCTGAAGTCTTCACAGATTGGTGGCGTGAGCCCCACAATTCTCCTTTGCCATCTTGACGTAAGGTAGGAAAGCAGACTGAAATGTTCCTCTCTGATGGGCACAGCGAATCAGAGCCCATGGTGTACTGCACCTTCTGTGCTACAGGAACAGAATCTGCAGCTGCTTCCAAGGCTTCCAGACACTTGCAGGCAGGGCTAGAGGCCAATGGTGTAAGAGCGGCCTGTGGGGTTGTGAATAGCAGAGCAGACCGGTGCCGTCACAGCCCACTCATACCACACCTTCTTAGAGTTGCTGCATCGCCAGAAACGCACACAGATGGTCTGGCCTTCACGCACCGTAATGGGCTGCTATAAGAAGAAAGATAGGGAGGTTCAGGGTGGAGCTAATGAATTTTATGTGGCAAGGTACTAAGTTAAGTGTGGAGATAATGATGAAACGTAACATTCCAACCCTCATGAAGTTTGAAATCTATCAGAACAAATAATCAGAACTGAACAATCTGACACTGAACAAATAATCAAAAGTAGGATGAATGCTGTGAACAGGGACAGTACCTATGAAAAGTAATGCTAACCTAGTCTATGAGGTCAGGGAAAATTATCTGACAATAAGAATGTCTAATAAGACCTGGAAGATAAAGTCACCTGGGTCAGAAAATGAGCCAAGAACTTTATAGGCAGAGGACAAAGGTGTGAAAAACCCTGAGGCAGGAAAGAACATGGGGTATTAGAGGAACCAAAAGAAGGTCCAAGGACTGAGCAATGTAAACAAAGGACAGCAGCTGCAAATGCAGGTGAAAACTACATCACACCAAGTCTAAGGAAGATTTAAGACTTTATCCTGGGACTTCTCTGGTGGTCCAGTGGTTAAGACTCTGCACTTCCACTGTGTGGAGCGTGGGTTCAATCCCTGGTCAGGGAACTAAGATCCCACATGCTATGTGCCAAAACAAACTTTATCCTAAGGGAACTGGAAAGATATTGAAGGGTTTTAAAAGCAGGAGAGAGAGACAGGATCATAGTTGTGCTTTTAAAAGAAGACTCTTGCTCCAGGTACAGAATGGACAGAAGAACAGCCTAAGTAGATGTGGGAAGCCAGGTGGAAGGCCACTGCAAATATCCCAACATCTACAACTGCACGTGAGAGCAGCAGAACAAGGGTCACAGCCAAGCGTTATCCTGGGAGGAGGAAAGGGGCAAAACATCAATGCCATAAGTTACTTTTTAACCCAAGGAGCCTTAAGGTGAAACCTACCTTAATGGGGAAGAGGATGGGAAACCATGAAAACATCCCAGGAGAGTGAGTCTCTGGACGGATACCTAAGTGGACAAAATAATGATAAAAATTGAGAATAACTGATTGCTGTACACCTGAAACTAACACAACATTGTTTTAACTATATTCCAATAAAAATTAACAACAACAACAAAACAAGGTCTCCGTGACTCTGTTTTTTGCCTAGGTTGAGGACAGTCTCATCTGTAAACATGGAAACAAGTCATCAAAGATCTCCATTCACTGATTGCTCAGTTCCTTGTGACTCCAAATGCAACATGTATTAAATACATAAGCTGCCCAGGTAGCATACTCTTCAACCCCCATCCACTGCCCCAGACACTCACTCAGAGTGATGTCCTGATAAAGCACAGTCTCAAAGTAGCCTGCAAAACCATGCAGCACTGTGTTCACCTCCACAGGAAACTCCAAGGTACAGTAGCGATTGTTGTCAATCATAGGATCTGTCAGGGAAGAGCTGTGTGGGTGATGAGGAACCAGAAACCGTAGACAGCTTGGTAAAGCATAAGCAGGAACCAGGAAAGGAAGCCTAGATAAGAGGCCAGATAGACCCAGGACAGCAAGGGAAGAAACCAGGGAGGTGAGCTCCCCATTCAGTCAGAGGACAGCCATGCAGGAACCCACCTCTGTTAGGATGGCTGAAGGTAAAACAGGGCTGGGGTGCAGACAGCTGGTGGAAATTGTGCAGTCGTACCACATAAGGCATCTCAAACTGGGCCTGTGCCAAAACAGAGAAAATGATATCTGAAGAAGACAGGTGAGCACTACCTAATTCCTCAGGGAATACAGCCCAAGCTCTAACGACACGGACAAAGATAAAAACGTAGTTTCACTTCAGTTACTTTCCCACATCCCCAACTCCTTCATCTCTTCATCTCCTCCAGTGGAAGAAAACAGTTATGCTGACAGAGAAAAAGAAAAGCATTAAAGAGAGAAGAGACCGCCAGAAGAGAGTGGCTCTTTACCTCAGGGTCACGGTCCTTTTCCCGACAGGCTCGGACCTCATTGTATAGCTTGGAGGAGGAGATGGGAGCTAGAAAGGAGGTGTACTCCCCAGGAATGCTCACGCCATCATCTGCAGAGCAGAAGGGGCACATTACTTCCCAGCGGATGGAAATGGTGTATCTGTACTGAAGGCCCAGACCTCCCACATCAAAAAAGACCAGGCAGCTCCATGTTGTCACATTCCCAGGCCACCCTGCCCCCTGCTCATGCCCTAAAGCATTCTACTTCCAGGTTAATTTAGAGTCACATAAGAGTAAAACTGGAAGGAACCCAAAGTATTCTAATCTAATGGTCCTTAACTTTCTTTCCTTTGAGCTAGTGATGAAAGCTAAATCCAAGGTACATGTCATGGCAGTTCAGGGAGTCCACAGATCTCAGACTAAGAATCTCTGCTCTGGGGGCTTTCCTGGTGGCTCAGTGGTAAAGAGTCCATCTGCAAATGCAGAAGACATGGGTTCGATCCCTGATCTGGAAAGATCCCACATGCAGAGGAGGAACTAAGCCTATGTACCACAACTACTGAGCCCACGCGCCCCAGAGCCTGTGCACTGCAGCAGGAGAAGCCACTGCAATGAGAAGCCCATGCACGGCAACTAGAGAGTAGCCCCTGCTCTCCCCGACTAGAGAAAAGTCCATGCAGCAACGGAGACCCAGCACAGCCATAAATGACTAAATAAATATTTTTTAAGTTTCTGCTCTGGTCCACTCCCCTCATTTTACAGATGTGAACACCCACACCCGAGGTTCAGGGAGATTGTGTCACTGGCTAAGGGCACTGACTCAAGTCAGCCCTGCCTCCCCTAAACTCTGTAACCTCTTCTAAGATGCTGCCATACCCACCCCTGCCCAACCCAGGAGCCTTCCCAGTTGATAATCCAATCCCCTTATTCAGTACACCCCAGCCTGGAGGCACCTTTTAGGAAGTGCTGGGCTCCATCCAGGCACTCAGGTGACAGTTCATTGTCAGCAAAGGACCCCAGAAGCTCACTGACAATGATATCTGCTTTCTCTGGAGCCACCCACTCCCGCATGTCCGATGAGACTACTGTCACCTGGCTTCCCCATTCTTCAAACTGCCAGTTCTCCAACCTGAAACAGATGAAACGAGTCAGGAGGAGAAAGAAATACTGGCACTGGGGCCAAACTTCCCAGCATCAAGGTTGCCACTCACGTCACCACAGCATTTGGGTTCTTCTCCACAGCGTACAATTTTATCCGCCGGTCAGCCTGCTTGGCGGCCCGCAGGGAAGCATTCACCAGGGGCCCCCGGCCTGCTCCCAGCACCATCAGCACTCTAAGAAACAGAGGGAGCAGTCAAGCTGACTGTACATGTAGAGAGGCAGGCATGCACATCTCTGGGAATCAGGCAGAGAGCACTCACTGGATATTGGTGTCCTTCTCTTCCTCTGGCACTCGATCTAACAGACATTTATAGATGGCCTGGGGGGCAGGAGGGAAGACCCTGTGGCTGTAATGCCATCTTCACCCAGGTCATCCCAGCCCTTTGCCTGATACTGAGACCCATACTGTACCTGCTGGTACTGAGAGTATTTGATGGGGTCCTTTTCGAACACTTCGTATGTCTGAGATTCCAGGTTATCCATCAGTGGCTGATGAATGAGAGGAAAAAGACAGAGTAAGTTAGCCACTTTTTGGCAAGGACAGTGCACCAGAATACCAAAACCTTCCCACTGTCCCCTGAGCTCCAGTGAGATTTTATGGTACCTGCTCTCAAGATACATTTCCTCCCCCCACCCCCATCCTCTTAGTGGACACCAGACCCACCTGGAGTGGGGACTGCAGGTAATCTTCATAGCCCTTGGCAAAGAGTTCGTAGGCATTGGGTGGAGGTCGGTTCTGGCTCAGGTATTCCAAGTATTGGAGGTAGGAGCAGAACTCCTTCTCTGAGTGGTGGTTGGTGCCTGTGATGATGAACTGTACCTCCAACTGTGAGAATAAGTAAGGCCATCAGACACAGTCCTTGAACCAAGAGGGTATTATTGAAGCTTATGGTCAAAGAGCTTCAGCATAAAATAAGGCCCAGATCACCAAATACCTCTGAACACCAACAAAAGCACCAAGAGCCCTCCTATACCACATAAGCATCACCTGGCACAAGGGACCCCATGAATCATTGCTGGAACTTCTTAGATCAAACTTTCTGCAAAGTTCTCATGATACCCGATTCCTTTTGAAATGTTTCTGGGGCTTCTACTGCTATTTGTTCTTTTGCTCTCAAGGCCCCCAGCTTTGCTGAAATTGCGCTCCAGAAATTAGAGAGGAAGAGTCAGCCCCACAAAGGGAAAAAAAAAAAAAAAAAAAAATCCCATCACACATGTGTGAGTAAAACAAGATTAGCTGGAACACCTTTAGAACCCTTCCACTACACACCTTGAGAAGTCGGAAGATCAACCTCTGGTGCATCTTAGAAAGAACAGGAAATCCCTTCTTATTGGTCAGGAAAATGCTAGTGGGGAGAATGGCTGCTTTGATGGGCTCCCCAAGCCAACGATCAATGACATGATTAGATGGGAGGTCAGCACCAATTTCAAGAGCTACAAAAGGGAAAACAAAGACCTGTCAATCACATAGGCCAGAATCTTTGCGTGCTCTTTTGTGCAAGATCTGTCTCCTCCTTAAGGAAGGCAGACTAAAGCATGGAGAAAGTATGCCCCAGCAGCCAAGTATACATGAGACTCCTGATTTTTAGTCACAGGACTTCAGAGAAGGATAACCTATCCCAGGATCTTTGTGGACTTACCCACTGCAATCCTCTTGCTGTAATCACATAAGGTCCGGAAGTTGTGCCACCTGTGCAGAGTCAAAACACAGAAGTTAGTTGCTCAGTCGTGTTCAACTCTTTGTGACCCCATGGAGTGTAGCCCTCCAGGCTCCTCTGTCCATGGAATTTTCCAGACATGAATACTAGAGTGGTTTGCCAGTTCCTTCTCCAGGGGATCTTCCTGACCTAGGGATTGAACCCAGGTCTCCAGCATTGCAGGCAGACCATTTACTGTCTGAGCCACCAGGGAAGCCCATCAAATACATATGGCCCACCAATCACCACACCTCAGGGAGACCTTCCTACAGGTTCCACTCTGTACTTCCCTCCACCCCAGGTACAGCCGCAAAAGGAAACATACCACATCCATGTCTTCTCCTCTCCACTGTACTCCTCTGTGTGTGAAGTTGGTGCGTTCTCAATTATATCATCTCTCAGGTCCTCTGGTGCCACCAATGGCACCCGCATCCAGAACTGCACATGAATAATAAATAGGTTCAACACCCTATTTAGAATTGTTTTGAACCCATTAGGTCCAGAAAGCTTCCTTCAATTAAAAAGATCTTGATCCAGATTTCAAGCTAATCCCCTTATATCCTTTTCCCAAGTTGTGATTATATGCTGTCTTTTATCTCTGGAAGTTGCGGGAAATAACTGATATTCTGTACGTTTTATAATACTTTGCTTACCACTCTTATTGTGGGTAGGCAGTACTGACATTTCAATTCTCCCAAATGCACCCTTTACTGAATGGCTAGGAACAAGAAGATACTTAGCACAGCCTGACTATCATAATATGCAGCAGGAAAGGAAGCCCTCGCCATACCATGGAGGAGTGGTGGCCAGTGTGGATGTGATTGGTCAAAACTCTCGCCAAGTTTGTGTTATCTTCCTGATTTAGGGGCAGCAGGAAAGCTGGAAGACCCAAATATGCCCCAAAATTCAGCTCCTGTAACATAGCCTGGAATAGAGATTAAAAGGATAAAGTTAAGAGCTAGCAGCTCAAATAGCTTTAATTGCATTATATCAAATTTACTAAGTTACAGAGTGGAGAAAAAGTGCTCTCCCCACCCAGCTTGTTTACAGGTATTTAGAGTCAGTGAAGAGGTCAGTCTTACCGCCTCAGAGTTCCTGCGTATCTTCTCCACTTTTGAGTCTGGACGAATCCATGGAGAAAGCTTTCCCACAATTAGTGTATTCCAGTCTGCACTCCCCCACCCAAGAAAGACAAAGACTAAATAAGGTTCAGCACTTTACTCATTCAATTTCTAGTTCTTAACAGGGAATAGAGTTAGAGATGAAAGACAAAGACTTTTTCTATCACAGATACAGGAGAGCCTGACAGAACAGGGAACTAAGGCTTTTAGTAGGCAGGTAAGGAGAGAACACGAGTTATCTATATCCGTGGGGCGAACCAATATATCCAAGTCAAGAAAGGAAGAGGAGGAAGGCACTGATAAAGCATAAGTTGTTACTGCCTCTAATAATTAAGGGGCATGTGGGATGCTCCCTACCCCTTCCTGACAGCAGTAGGTCTGATCGTGTCTGGGGGCCCGGCCGACTCTTAGCAGGTTCCTGAGTGAATTCCCTCTTGAAACGCGGGTGGAACACAGGCATGCAGAGGAAATCAAACCTACAACCGCGACAGACCCAGAATCGTCATGTAAAGACAGCAGCAGTGCCCAGAGATCCAAGTAATTGGACTGGCTCTCTTGATTCTGCACAACCCTTTCGGCTGCCACCAGCGACCCGACTAGACTGCTGAATTCAGCCAACCTTGGGGCATATCACTTCCGCTGTACTGTGCCTCAATTTCTCGCCAGGACACAGCCATGGAAAAGATGAGTTAAGAGAAAAGATGAATATCCACACCACGTGGACTTTCTACTCTGCTGTCACTGGTTTTCCGAGACTGTCACATCCAGATCGGCAGCAGTACTGCCCAAGTATCCCCCCTCAAGGTTTAGCTCTCCTCTCCCTAACCTCCTATTTCTCCCAATTTCATACGGTAATCTCGCTCTCCAGGGCCCGGGAGGTCTCTACGCCCCCTTTTTGAGTTTACCTGATAACTCCTCCGACTTTGGGGTTCAGTAACCACACGCCCCCAATAAGTTTCCCGCCCTCCTCTCAAGCTCCAGGGCCCGAGGCTTCTCATCCCGAAGGACTAAATGGTTTCTCCCGCCCTGGTCTCATCCACTTCGACCCCCTCACGCCTGCCTCTCGGGGATGACTGGTCTGTCCCTCTCGGTCCCCGAGTTCGGACCCCGCATTCAGCTCGCAGAGGTCCAGGCCCTCACCCCTGCTTGGCCACAGCCCCCAGTGTGTCAGCTATTTCGGGGACGCAATTCAGGTCCCTCCCGCTGGACACGCGGCTTCCACCGGCACCACCGACCGCCATCGCCGCCATCTTTTCCCTCGCGCAATCCACGCCGAGATTCCCTGAAGCTAGCAGCCAATCACAAAGCCGGAAAAAAGCCCCCAGAAGGCGGGACGTTTCACCTTAACAACCAGAGCGTCTCCCACGGCTCTGGAGCTGGAGGAGGAGGGGTGGGGAGTGGCTCTTCTCGCCAATCCGCGGGCTGCACAGTGACGTACGTCGAGGCTTCGGAAAAATCACCAATCTCAGGGTCTAGTTCTCGACGAATTTAATCTCCCATAATGCTTCGTGTACTCGTAGAACTCCGTGCAGAGACTACACGTCCCATGAAGCCCTGTAGTATAAGCTTGAAGTGTCATCATTGGGGCCACCAAAGTCGTCTCGGGGCCAGTGGCGCAATGGATAACGCGTCTGACTACGGATCAGAAGATTCCAGGTTCGACTCCTGGCTGGCTCGGTGGGACGCGTGCGTTTTTGTTGCATCCCATGCAATACTGTCATAAGCAGTATTTTGAAAGTCTCCCGTTCTTCCCTTTCTAAATTTCCTTATGATCTCCTCTTACCCTCATTTTTAGCTCATAATTTTATTGCTTTCTGCAGCCATTTTATGTCAGCTTTTTCCATTGCCTAATTCAAAGGTGGTTCTTGTGTCTCTACTTAGGTCCTTCAAAATCCTGAGAAAATTAAGGTAATGACTAAACTGGGCTTTGTATGGGCCTTAGTATATTTTAAAATAGATTGTGGCAATTTAGCCACCAATTCCTTTCTATTCTATATTTCAAACAAACAAAAAATAAATAAATATCTAAACACACACTAAGATAGGAAGGAAAAAAAAAACAAACTCATGGTGAGGAATTACAGTGGAGAGGAGTTATGAACAGCCTGGCGGAGACCTGAGAGAATCTCAACATTTTCCTTTTGAGAGAATCTCTACATTTTCCTTTTGAGAGAATCTCTACATTTTCCTTTGTGAACAGCTGCTACAGGGATGGAAAAGAAGGAAAAGAATGAAGCAAAGAAAGATATAGGGAGGAGAAAGAGAACCTGAAGGCAGGGGCCCAGCGGTGTTGAGGGCCTGGCAGCGAGGATGGATAGAGAACACAATACGAAAGGCCCGAGGCAGGAGATCACTTAGTGACCGACTGACAGGAAGCCTGACATGGGAAGTCTGCGGGTGAAGCCCAAGATTTTGGCCTCTTTGAGTGCTACAGGAAGTGAGAAGCTCTTTTAGGGAGAATCAGGGTTTCGGTTTGGAAATGCTGAATTTGACGCCTAGGGGGCGCTGTGTAACAGAGAGTTGGATGAATAGTGATCCTGAACCAGACAAGATTTGGAAATCGCCAGAAGAGAGGTAGTGACTAGCCACGAGACTGGTTGAGATGACCGTAGCCCGTGGGGGATCAGAGTTCTGAGAAATACGGAATGGGTATGGATAGGATAAGCTATAAGGAGCCCTGGGTGCAATGTATTTAGTGCGTGCCCCCAAAAGATAAAGCTTAGAAAACTAAAGAAATAAGAAAATGCCTATGAAGCTTAAGAATTGGAGGTACTTTTATCCTATCTTCTTCTTATTAACTAGACTTTATTTCTTAAAACAGTTTTAGAATTATAGAAATATTGAGCAGGTAGTACAGCACAGCCAGCTCTCTCATGTCTTCCTACAGCTTTCTCTATTTTTGATGACCTTGATAGTTTTGAGGAATACTGGTTAGGTATACTGAAGGACATCTCTCCACTGGAATTTGTCTGATGGGGTTTTTCATTAGACTGGGGTTATGGGTTTGGGGGAGGAAGATCACAGAGGTAAAGTGGCCATTTTCATCACATCATATCAAGAGTACATATCATCAACATAATTTTTGACTGTTAATATTGACCTTTATGACCTGGTAGAACTAGTGTTTATCAGGTTTCTCTACTGAAAAATTACACTCCTCCCCCCCACCCCTTCCATCCTGTACTCTGGAAGGAAGTCACTGTGTGCATTCCACACTTAAGGAGAAGGGAGTTATTCCTTCCCTCCTTTAAGGTGAAGTGTCTCCAGTATTTCTTTGAATTCTTCCCTGAAGATCTTAAGAGTAGGGAGTTGACGGGAAGTGGGTGATTCTCTGCCGACATTATAAGAAGAAGAAGAGTTGTTGGGAAAGCCTGCTTGTTGTTCTCTGCCCCAGCTGTGCCCAACCAAACTCTATATTCACAGAAGACTTATGAGATGTTCGTCTTCAGAAAAAGTTAATTATCTGGGCTGTGGACCATCTGTGTTCCTAGCATCTTCCTCCTGATGTCAAGCTGGCTGGTGGCTGTTCTGTTGATTGTTAACTAACCCATCCATGGGTGAAAGGGAGAGAGGAAAATCTATGAAATCGTAATGTCAGTTTTGTCATCAGCGAAAATAATTTTCAAAAGGTTTTGTGTTAAAAAGAGCCTAGAATTTCTGACTGACCTTAAAGTAAGTTTAGATTGGCTGAATTTCATTCATCTGAGATGTTTTTGTTTTTTCATTCGAAATGATCTCTACTGTGTGGCAAGCATGATGCCGAACGGTTCCAGGTAATTCCACACCACATTGCTCTCCACCTCTTCTACAACACTTTGCTTTGTCTTAAAGAACAGCACAGACTGTGGGTCTGTCTATATGAGCTACAGAGGAGCAAAAGGGAATGAATGAAAAAGAAATAGAGAACCTTTTAAAGGGCTTGGCCCTAGGCATAAAGTCAGAGTTAATCAGTTCTGTCTTATCCTCTGCTTCCCTCTCCTCTGCTCTCCATTCTGAACTTTTGGGCTCAGAAGTATGTGAGTCACTGTTACGCTATTGCATGTAGGCCTTTGCTGGAATGAAGATAGGGATTTGGTGGGTGAGAAGTAATGTTGCTTTCTCCAGGAGCCAGTGACTAACAGGTCAGAGCTCTGGAAACATTTCTGGAAGGAAAGGAGTACCCACTTCCAGATAATCCTCCAGCATTCCGCATCTTCAGGCCCAGTCCTTCTACCTGCTCCTGTTTTTCTGTCCTTGTTTAAATACTGCCAGTGAATTGTAAACTCTCCTTTCACTTTCTCTTGGGCTCTCCTCCTCCCTCAACACTGGTCTCCCTCCCCAGGCCCACCTTCACTTACCTCTGTGCCTGCCCAGCCAGCCGCACTCTTCAACCCCAAAATAATGGCCCATTTGACCCTCCTACTGCTCCAAATTGCTTCTTCACAATCAAGGCTGTCCTCCAGCTATGAAAGTGGCAGAGTTACTGAGGCAAAATAATCTGTGCCAATTTGCATTCTCTTCCTTGTCATCTCTATTATACAGTATTTATCTGTCAAAATGAATAGAAAGTAGAAACTGTTCTGGAACATAGAAAAAGACGGAAAACTACCCAATTGTTTAGGAGGCCAGAATATACCTAATATCAAAACCTGTCAGAAGGAGGACCTTCCAAAAGAGCAAACCTATAGACTTAGCTAACTTAGGAATATAAATGTAAAAATCCTATAATATTTGAGATTAACAATAAATGTCAATAGTATATTAACATAATAATAATATACCAGAAACAGGGTTTATCCCAGGAATTAACACAGGTTAGGTATTAGGAAATTTATTTATATGATAAGTCAAAAGTAAAGCAAACAAGAAAAACATTTGATCATTTGTAATAGTCATCAAAGAGAACATGGCAAGTAATTTCCATTTTCTAAAACATTCTTTTTTTTTAAATTATTTTTATTGATTTATGTATTTGGATGGGCCGGGTCTTGGTTGCCACATGCAGGATCTAGTTTTCTGACTAGGGATTGAACCCCAGCCCTCTGCATTGGGAATGCGGAGTCTTAGCCACTAGACCACCAGGGAAGTCCCTCTAAAACATTCTTAATAGTCTTAATATTCTTTATACATAAACACATATATATGTGTATGAAGTCAACAATTCATGTAAATATAAAATAATACAAGAATGTCTTATCTCATCACCGTGTTATTTAATATTATTCTAAAAAAATCCAATACAATAAGCCTGGAAATTTTCAAAAAGGAGTTATAACTTTTAGAAAGAGAGAGGCAAATTTATCATTGTTTGCAGATGATATGATTGTGTATATAGAAAATCCATAAGAACCAATTCAAAAATGATGAGAATTAATAATGGCATTCAGAGACACCACTTGATACAAGACAAATATAAAACATATCCTAGCCTTCTTATAAACTAAGAATAACCAGTTAAAAGACGTAACTAATAAAAGTATCCCAATAACATGGTAGTTAAGGTCATAGACGGTAGAGCCAGGTGGCAAGAGGTTAAAGCCCTATTTATCCATTTACTAACCATTTGAACTAACTCCTCTGGCCTCAGTTTCTTCATCTACAAAACAAAAATGTAAATTATAGTTATCTTATAAAGCTATGATGAACATTACATTAGTTAATATTGTAAAGCATTTAGAACCTTTCTGCACATAGGAAGCTTTCAATATACATTAGCTATTGTGATTAGTTTCTTACCCATTCACAGAGGTAACAATAATATCACCATAAAATACTTAGCTATAATCTTAGTGGAAAATATGAATAAACTATATACAGAAAACCTAAAATTTTGCTGACAGATATGAAGACTGAAAAAATGGAAAGACAAGCCATGTTCTTAGAAAAAAATGAATCTTATAAAGATGTCAATTCCTAATAGTTTCTCACTTTTTCTACATTTAATCACAATTCTAGTGGAATCTTTTTTTACTTTACTAAATGATTCTACCATTCACTGCTGAGTTTCCCAGGTGGCGCTACTGATAAAGAACCTGCCTGCTAATGGAGTAGATGTGAGAGATGCAGGCTCCATCCTTGGTTTGGCAAGAAGTAGCAACCTACTCCAGTATTCTTGCCTGGAGAATTCCATGGACAGAGGAGCCTGGTAGGCTATAGTCCATGGGGTCGCAAAGAGTCAAAACACGACTGAAGCGACTTAGCATACAAACATTCACTTGTTGTTGTTTTTTTTTAAAAAAGTAGACAAGAAAGCAAAGAAAAATTTTTATAAAGAGGAGGAAGGAGAGGGAATTTGCTCTTCATTTTTAGTCCATTACTTCAAACCCTTTATGAGACAAGCAATGTATAAATAAATAAAAGGCCACGATGTGCAGTGGGTACAAGAAGAGACAGAATAAAAAGGCTAAACTAATAGTCTAGAAACAGACCAGTTGCTTGTGTATATATGTGTGATAAATATATGAATTCAATTTATGATAATAATAACAGCTAACATTTATTGAGCCCTTATTTTGTGTCAGGTTCTATGAAAAGCACTTTACATTTACAAGAACCTGGTGATGTAGGAAATGTTAATCTATGGGTAAAGGAACTAAGTCTTAGAGAGATTAAGTGACTTGTGCCTCTAAGAAGGGGTTTAAATGGGGTACAAACCTAGGTCAACTGACTCAGAGCCTTTAATCTTAACCTTAAGACATACCATCTCTAATTTTCCTTCTAGAAAGCTATCCTAGACAATATTCACAAACTAGATAAAGGACAAAAATGGTATGGACCTAACAGAAGCAGAAGATATTAAGTAGAGATGGCAAGAATACACAGAAGAACTGTACAAAAAAAGATCTTCATGACCAAGATAATCACGATGGTGTGATCACTCACCTAGAGCCAGACATCCTGGAATGTGAAGTCAAGTGGGCCTTAGAAAGCATCACTACGAACAAAGCTAGTGGAGGTGATGGAATTCCAGTTGAGCTATTTCAAATCCTGAAAGATGATGCTGTGAAAGTGCTGCACTCAATATGCCAGCAAATTTGGACAACTCAGCAGTGGCCACAGGACTGGAAAAGGTCAGTTTTCATTCCAGTCCCAAAGAAAGGCAATGCCAAAGAATGCTCAAACTACCGCACAATTGCACTCATCTCACACACTAGTAAAGTAATGCTCAAAATTCTCCAAGCCAGGCTTCAGCAATACTTGAACCATGAACTTCAGATGTTCAAGCTGGTTTTAGAAAAGGCAGAGGAACCAGAGATCAAATTGCCAACATCTGCTGGATCATGGAAAAAGCAAGAGAGTTCCAGAAAAACATCTATTTCTGCTTTATTGACTATGCCAAAGCCTTTGACTGTGTGGATCACAATAAACTGTGGAAAATTCTGAAAGAGATGGGAATACCAGACCACCTGACCTGCCTCTTGAGAAACCTATATGCAGGTCAGGAAGCAACAATTAGAACTGGACATGGAACAACAGACTGTTTCCAAATAGGAAAAGGAGTACATCAAGGCTGTATATTGTCACCCTGCTTATTTAATTTATATGCAGAGTACATCATGAGAAATGCTGGGCTGGAAGAAGCACAAGCTGGAATCAAGTTTTGCCAGGAGAAATATCAATAACCTCAGATATGCAGATGACACCACCCTTATGGCAGAAAGTGAAGAGGAACTAAAAAGCCTCTTGATGAAAGTGAAAGAGGAGAGTGAAAAAGTTGGCTTAAAGCTCAACATTAAGAAAACGAAGATCATGGCATCTGGTCCCATCACTTCATGGGAAATAGATGAGGAAACAGTGGAAACTGTGTCAGACTTTATTTTTCTGGGCTCTAAAATCACTGCAGATGGTGATGGCAGCCATGAAATTAAAAGACGCTTACTCCTTGAAAGGAAAGTTATGACCAACCTAGATAACACATTGAAAAGCAGAGACATTACTTTGCCAACAAAAGTCCATTTGGTCAAGGCTATGGTTTTTCCAGTGGTCATATATGGATGTGAGAGTTGAACTGTGATGAAGGCTGAGCGCCAAAGAATTGTTGCTTTGGAACTGTGATGTTGGAGAAGACTCTTGAGAGTCCCTTGGACTGCAAGGAGATCCAACCAGTCCATTCTGAAGGAGATCAGCCCTGGGTGTTCATTGGAAGGACTGATGCTAAAGCTGAAACTTCAATACTTTGGCCACCTCATGCGAAGAGTTGACTCATTGGAAAAGACTCCGATGCTGGGAGGGATTGGGGGCAGGAGGAGAAGGGGACGACAGAGGATGAGATGGCTGGATGGCATCACCGACTCGATGGACATGAGTCTGAGTGAACTCCAGGAGTTGGTGATGGACAGGGAGGCCTGGCATGCTGTGATTGATGGGGTCACAAAGAGTCCAACACGACTGAGCAACTGAACTGAACTGAACTGAGGACAAAGAGTCATTAAGAGAAATGCTTAGTGTGACATTTTTCTGATTACAAAAAATGTAAAACAAGTTGGATATCTTATAGGAGTATGGTCAAATAAATCATCCATGCAATGAAATCTTAAGCAGCCATTAAAATCAATGTTGTCAGTGAAAATTTAATAATATGGAGAAATGTTCATGATACAGAATAACGTCAGTATGTGCAGAGAAAATGTATTTTCAGTTTTCTATAGTAAGCATGTTTTTTACTATATGGGAAACATTTTTTTCCAGTATGTATAAAATCGGTGATCTTTCCTTGGTCTTTCTGCTTGTTTCTAGTCTTCTTTCTTTTGAAGACCTATCAAAGGTCTCTCTCCTCTGTAGGACCCTCTAGCTCTCCGATCTTCAGTAGTCAGTCTCACTCATAGCAATACCTTAACAGTCCTCCTCCACACGCTACTATTTTTGGATTTGTTGTTTGTTTTTCATTTTTTTCCAGTTTTATTGAGAAATAATTGACATACCTCACTGTATAAGTTTAAGGCATACAGCATGACGGTTTGATTTACATACATTGTGAAATGATTACCACAGCAGGTTGGGCTAACATCACTTTATATAGATACAGTAAAAAGAAAAGAAACAAGAAAGGAAAAAATGTTTCTCCTTCAGATGAGAACTCTTAGGATTTACTCCCTTAACTTTTCCTATGGACAGAGGAGCCTGTTAGGCTGCAGTCCATGGGGTCTCGAAGAGTCGGACACAACTGAGCGACGTCACTTTCACTTTTCACTTTCATGCATTGGAGAAGGAAATGGCAGCCCACTCCAGTGTTCTTGCCTGGAGAATCCCAGGGACAGGGGAGTCTGGTGGGCTGCTGTCTATGGGGTCACACAGAGTCGGACACCACTGAAGTGACTTAGCATAGCATAGCATATATCATACAGCAATGTTAACTGTAGTCACCATGTTATACATTACATCCTTAGTAATAACTTATAACTGGAAGTTTGTACCTCTTTTTTTTTTCTCTTTTTAAACATATAATCGTATTTATGTATTTTTGGGGTGTGCTGGGTCTTCGTGACTGCGAAGGCTTTTTCCTAGTTGTGATAAGCAGGGGCCACTCTCTAGTTGTGGTGTGCAGGCTTCTCATTGGGGAGGCTTCTCTCCTTGCAGACCATGGGCTCTAGGGTGCCCAGTCTCAACAGTTGTTTCGCACAGGCTTAGTTGCTCCGAGGCATGTGGGATTTTCCCGAATTAGGGATTGAGTTCCTGTCTCTTGCACTGACAGCTGGATTCTTTACCACTGAGCCACCAGGGAAGCCCCTAGAAGTTTGTACCTCTTGATCATCTTCCTCCAACTCAGCCTTCTCCTGCTCTCCACCTCTGGCAACCACAAGTCTGATCTCTTTTCCTATGAGTTTGCTTTTTAGATTTCACCTATAAGTGAGATTATACAGCATTTGTCTTTCTCTGGACAGATTAATGTTTATTAAGCTCTACCACATGCAGTATTAACATATTAATATATTATCTCACCTAATGCTCAGGACATACTAGAACTTATTAATATACCCATTTTGTAGATAGAAAACTGAGGTTAAGTGTTTTGAACAAAGTTATGCATCAGCTATATAGGAAGAGCCAGAATAAGAATCCATTTCTTCTGATTCTCAACCCATTGCTTTTTCTTTTACAATATGATGTTTCCCCAAATGTGGTATAAGGACCCTGGGGCTCTCTTAGACTCTTTTAGGAAGTGTATGAGGATCTCCTCCATGTCTGTGTGAGATTTGACTTACTTTATTCAGTTAGAGCCACTTATTGTAACAGAAAGCAGATATGAGAATCCAGCCGTCTTCTATTAAGTCAGATACCAAGGAGATTTGCAAAAATATAAAACAATATCACTCTTCTCATACATTCTTTTTGATTTGGAAAATACAGTTTTTTAATTAAAATGTATTATTTAATGTTAACACGCAATGGACTTATTTTTTTAATGAATTAATATTTAAAATTTTTTCAGTTTTTATTTACTTATTTTTAATTTTTTAAAAACTTTTTATTTGTACTGAGGTATAGCCAATTAACAAACAATGCTGTGATACTTCCAAGTGAACAGTGAAGGGACTCAGCCATATATACATGTATCCACTCTCCCCTGAACTCCCCTCCCATCCAGGCTGCCACATAACAATGAGCAGAGTTCCATGTGCTATACAGTAGGTCCTTGTTGGTCATCATTTTAAATATAGCAGTGTGTACACGTTCATCCCAACTCCCTAACTATCCCTGCCCCTCATCCTCTCCCCCACCCCAACCCCTGTAACCATTAGCTCCTTCTGGAAGTCTGGAAGTCTGTTTCTGTTTTATAAGCAAATTCATTTGTGTAATTTCTTTTTAGATTCCACATGTAAGGGATGTCATAGGATAGTCTCCTTCCCTCTCTGGCTTACTTCACTCAGAATGATGCTCTCTAGGTCCACTGTTGCTGCAAGTGGCATTATTTCATTCTTTTTAATGGCTGAGTAATAATTTCATTTATTTCATTCTTCTTGATGGCTGAGTAATATTTCCATTTAATATTACTGGATATTGGAAAGTACCACATCTTCTTTATCCATTACTCTGTTGATGGGCATTTAGGTTGCTTCCATGTCTTGCCTATCGTAAACAATACTGTAATGAACACTGGGGTGCATGTTTTCTCAGTTTTTGAAACCTTTTTTGATCGGGAAAATATTCAGCTGCTTAAATATTGTGAATGTCTGGACTGTCAGATACATCATCTCAACATGTAAATGTCAAACCACGTTTCAAAGCCAAATGTAATTTACCTGGATTTTTTTCTTTGCTTTTCTCTAACAAGGACAACTAAAACCATTCTATATTGTATTCATCTCTTCAGTCTTTAAAATAGTTTTAAAAATAACGTTCAAGTAAACTTCCAGCAATTATCTTCAACTTTTTCTGAATAAAAAGTTCCCATTCTTAAGTCCTGGGCTTCCCTGGTGGTCCAGTGGCTACGACTCACACTCTCAATGCAGAGGGCAAGGGTTTGATCTCTAGTCAGGGAACTAGATCGCACATGCCACAGCTAAGACCCAGTGCAGCCAAATAAATAAATATATATTTTTAAAAAGACAGGCTTTTAATTCATTTACTTGATATTACTCAGTGGCATTTTATCTGTAGTAGGAGGAGGAAAATAAAATTTCAAGGAATATTAGAAAACCATTTAAGCCTTCCTCTTTGCTGCCTCCTTACGTATGACATGTTCATAAAGCTCTTTTGGAAAGACAAATATCATATGATATCGTTTTATGTGGAATCTAAAAAAAAGATACAGATGAACTTACTTACAAAACAGAAATAGACCTACAGACATAGAAAATAAACTTATGGTGGGGAAGGGGGTTGGGGATAAATTAGGACTTTGGGATTAACATATATACACTACCATATATAAAACAGATAACAAGAACCTACTGTATAGTACAGAGAACTGTTTTGTAATATTACAAAATATTAGTATTTTTTAATAATCTATAAGGAAAAAGACTCTGAAAAAGAATGTGTGTACATATATATACAATATATGAATGTATATATACATTCTTTATATATATATTCATATATTATATGAGTATATATATTCATATATTATATATATGTATG
This sequence comes from Bos taurus, assembly GCF_002263795.3. Classification (NCBI taxonomy): domain Eukaryota; kingdom Metazoa; phylum Chordata; class Mammalia; order Artiodactyla; family Bovidae; genus Bos; species Bos taurus. The sequence goes on along the minus strand of NC_037337.1, from coordinate 21,905,170 downwards.
AATCACTGTGGTGTATCCCTGAAACTAATACAACATATACTTCAATAAAAAAAATTTTTTATAGAGCACTTTCAGTTCTATGTTTGCCACTAGGGATTGAGTTCTGCTTTTATAAAACTGAGATCTAATCAAGATCATATTTAAATATCAAAGCAGTTGTGACTAACTAGAGCTCAGATACTGCCTAACTCCGTCTCGGCAAAGAATTATATTGAAAAAACCTCTGTGTTTAGTAAAACCGAATAATTTTTTTTTCCCTGATATCCTTCAGGAAAAGACTGATGATAGTCTTTCAGTTTTAATTTTTAATATCATAAATATCTATACATAAGGCTTAACATAAATAAAATCTCTTTTGGTGTCCTTAAAAATCATAGAGAGTAAAGGAGTCCACAAAGACTGAGGACACATGCTTTACAACCAGCGGCTCTCTGATGTTATAGATAAGATTAAACATGCTGCCCAATAGGGTGATGAAATTCAAGGTCTGGACGACAGGCACCTTAAAGAAGTGGATGTAAAATGACACGGAGACCTTTTCTAGTTGGAATGATAATGGGGAAACAGAACTAGAGGTGGGCCTCCAAAATGATAGGATTTTTCCAGCAGAGGATAGAACCAGCCAGGTAGGTAGAACCATAGCAAGCACAGAAAAGCATGGAAGGGTGAGTAAGCCCACTGGGGAGGTGACTTAGGGTGAGCAGAAAATGTGTGTGGTGGGAAAAGTTTGCAAAGTCGAGCTGCACCGTGAGGGCTTGAATCCCCAGTTCAGCCATGTGTGCTATGTTTGGTACACAGTAGAGTGACCTGATATAGTTTCAACAGAGAAATGACAACATGAAGTGCAAATCACAAACTACCTGTGAATAGCAAATCAGAATCATAAACATTAACTTGGCAGTGTTGTATGAGAGGAGGAAGAGTTAGAACAATTTGCAGGGGCACAGAATGAGGACCTGAGTCGGGGTGGGAGGGCAGGGGCAGGGGAAGGGTGTCTGTTAGGCATGCCGACAGGTCTCACAAGGTGGCAGGATTCTGGGGAGATCTTCTGGTTCAGGGCCTGGCTCCAGCTGGGTGGTCTGGAGTCTCTGGAGAGCCCCGATCTTGTTCTTTGGATAACCCTCTTCTAAACTCTGGGTTAATCATTTACGTTTGCTTTACATTCTCTCTTCAGCAGGCATAGTATGTTTAGGTTTCTCTACATTTCACTTGTACTTTTCTGAGACCAGGCCTTAACCACTTTGTGGCTGGACCTTGGCCACTTGAATATAAAAGATTCTTTAGGGTAAATTATTTTTACAGGTTTGTAGGACCTGTTCTGTTAATACAGGATGTGCTTTAAAAATCTTTGTTGAGTAATTTGCATGTAAAATCGGAGAAGGCAATGGCACCCCACTCCAGTACTCTTGCCTGGAAAATCCCATGGAGGGAGGAACCTGGTGGGCTGCAGTCCATGGGGTCGCTAAGAGTCAGACACAACTGAGGGACTTCACTTTCACTAACCTCATTCATGATAAGTTGACTCCTTGATTCTTGATCAGATGGAAGAGAGACAAGTCAAGAGAGACAGAGGTGTGGGAGAATGAAGGAGAGACTGTAAAGGCAAATCTTTTCCGAAAAGTGTGAGGGGGAGAGGTGCAAAGAAGGTCCAAGATGCTAACCCTCAGCTCTCACTCAGCTTCTCTGCTTGCCCTCCCCTCTCACCTCCACAACAGAGAAGTTTCTGCCTACTAACCTCCAGTCGCTGTGAAGAAGGAAAGGGCCAAGACAAACCGTAGAGGGCTCCCTTCAGGAGCACTGAACACTCTTTGTGCCCCTTTCCGGCTTTGTGTCCCTTCAAACCATGCAACTGTTTTGAAAGACTTTTTCTGCCAAATTACCTTCGTAAGTTCAGGAATTAATTTACTTTTTCATGAAATAGCTAGAATTAATATACCAATTTACTATAATACCAAAAAAAGCAAAGGCGCTTGAGCAAGATACATATGCAATGATATCCAGTGAAACATTTTTGTAATAGAGCAAATTGGGAACAATCTAAATATCCATCATGAAGGGAAGTTAAATTATGATACAGCCATACTTTAACAGTAATATGAGCTGATAATTCTGTATGTTTGTTTGCATATTTTTAGAAAAAGTCTGGTGCTATATGCACCAAATTGGTTGCTCTAAGGAGGTGGATAGGAGTAATGGGGTGTGTGTGTGTTAGTGGGGGTGTGGTTCAGTCTTTTACGCTGTACACTTCTTTTATTTGTTTGGCTGTGTCGGGTCTTAGTTGCAGCACTCGAGATCCTTGAGGGCTCAATAGTTATAGTGCACAGGTTTAGCTAAACCAGAGTAGGACACGACTGAAGCGACTTAGCAACAGCAGCAGCAGCTCTGGGGCATGTGGGAATCTTGATTTCCAGACCAGAGATCAAACCCACAGCTCTCTGTTGCAAGGCAGATTCTTGACCACTGAACCACCAGGGAAGTCCCTGTATACTTTTGTTTTGAATTTTTAAAAAAATTTTTTCAAAGCACAGTATTTTTGTTTTTCAGCCTATGAAGATTTTTTGTAAGTAGCTTATGCACCCCTGTTGCAGGCGAATGTTGAATTTTCATCAGGCTTTTAGAAACAGAAGAAACACCTGACTGTCCATCCCCATGCCATTTAGGGAGCTTAGGCTGGGAACAACTGCCTTAGAAGCCAGTTTGCTTTCTCAGGCGGTTGGGTATCTAAACATTTCTCCAACACCAGCTTTCCAGAGTTTTGATTGAAGCCATGGGACATGTTTCTAGAATTTTATTCACTTAAGATGACAAACAAGGCTTTCTTTGGTACGTGATTTGCTCATTCCTAACTCCATGCCTTCACATACTACTCCTTCCCTTTTCTTCATCTTTGTCAGTTTTTCTAAAATTCTATCCCAAACTTGCCTGTATAAATCCAAATCAAATCTGCCTTTCCCTACCATGGCTCTACCTTATGATTCCTGATTCAATTCTCTTGGTTTTTAGTGACATTTATTTGCACTTTCTGTTACTTGATATCCTTAGGTGTTTTTTGTGTGTCTACTATTGTCTATAGGTTATGAATATTGACACAGGGTCCATTTCTTGTTTCATTATTATCTTTATTATTTCAAATACCTAAATCTAGTATGGTTCAAGATGAACACATAATTAAATGAGGAAATGCTGAATGCCATAGTAAATTATCATGAATAACTGTTTTGAGATTATTGATATTCATTTCCAGATGCTAGCTACAAAAGGAAAATGTGCTTTTATCTATGAGATCCAGCAGTTGCCACCTTAACCAAGAATCAAACTCAGCATAAGTAATAGTGAGATATTCTGACCTGATGTGGCTCTAGGATGATGTAATGTGAAGTACATAATATCATCTATTAAGTAGTCTTTGCAAGAATGTTTAAAGTGAATCTAATAAAGCCTGAAGACCTACTTCCAGTTTACAGGAAATGTAGGCTTATAGCACTATGTCCAATAGAATTTTCTGCAATGATGTAAATGTTATCTGTCTGCACTAATAAAGTAACCACCAACCTGCTGAAAGTTTCATTTTATTTCATTTTAATTAAATTTAAATAGCTACTTATGGCTAGTGGCTACTATATTGGACAGGAAAGGAACAACTTTGCCACCACAGGAAATAGACAATGGGACATTCTATAAGGTAACTGGCTTGGATTTTTTCAGAAAGTTAATTTTATTTAAAAAAAAAGTGGGAGGAATGATCTATTTAAAAAAAAAATTAAAGAAACCTAACATTGTACAGGAGACAGGGATCAAGACCATCCCCAAGAAAAAGAAATGCAAAAAAGCAAAATGGCTGTCTGAGGAGGACTTACAAATAGCTGTGAAAAGAAGAGAAGCGAAAAGCAAAGGAGAAAAGGAAAGATATACCCATTTGAGTGCAGAGTTTCAAAGAATAGCAAGGAGAAATAAGAAAAGCCTTCCTCAGTGATCAAAGCAAAGAAATAGAGGAAAACAATAGAATGGGAAAGACTAGAATTCTCGTCAATTCTCGTCAAGAAAATTAGAGATACCAAGGGAACATTTCATGCAAAAATGAGCTCAATTAAAAAAAAAAAATGAGCTCAATAAAGGACAGAAATGGTATGGACCTGACAGAAGCAGAAGATATTAAGAAGAGGTGGCAAGAATATACAGAAGAACTGTACAAAAAAGATCTTCACGACCCAGATAATCATGATGGTGTAATCACTGACCTACAGCCAGACATCCTGGAATGTGAAGTCAAGTGGGCCTTAGGAAGCATCACTATGAACAAAGCTAGTGGAGGTGATGGAATTCCAGTTGAGCTATTTCAAATCCTGAAAGATGATGCTGTGAAAGTGCTGCACTCAATATGCCAGCAAATTTGAACAACTCAGCAGTGGCCACAGGACTGGAAAAGGTCAGTTTTCATTCCAGTCCCAAAGAAAGGCAATGCCAAAGAATGCTCAAACTACCACACAATTGCACTCATCTCACACGCTAGTAAAGTCATGCTCAAAATTCTCCAAGCCAGGCTTCAGCAATACTTGAACCGTGAACTTCAGATGTTCAAGCTGGTTTTAGAAAAGGCAGAGGAACCAGAGATCAAATTGCCAACATCCACTGGATCATCGAAAAAGCAAGAGAGTTCCAGAAAAACATCTATTTCTGCTTTATTGACTATGCCAAAGCCTTTGACTGTGTGGATCACAATAAACTGTGGAAAATTCTGAAAGAGATGGGAATACCAAACCACCTGACTTGCCTCCTGAGAAACCTATATGCGGGTCAAACAGTTAGAACTGGACATGGAACAACAAACTGGTTCCAAATAGGAAAAGGAGTACATCAAGACTGTATATTGTCACTCTGTGTATTTAACTTACATGCAAAGTGCGTCATGAGAAACGCTGGGCTGGAAGAAGCACAAGCTGGAATCAAGATTGCCGGGAGAAATATCAATAACCTCAGATATGCAGATGACACCACCCTTATGGCAGAAAGTAGAGAACTAAAGAGCCTCTTGATGAAAGTGAAAGAAGAGAGTGAAAAAGTTGGCTTAAAGCTCAACATTCAGAAAACGAAGATCATGGCACCTGGTCCCATCACTTCATGGGACATAGATGGGGAAACAGTGGAAACTGTGTCAGACTTTATTTTTTTGGGCTCCAAAATCACTGCAGACGGTGATTGCAGCCAAGAAATTAAAAGACGCTTACTTCTTGGAAGGAAAGTTATAACCAACCTAGACAGCATATTAAAAAGCAGAAACATTACTTTGCCAACAAAGGTCCATCTAGTCAAGGCTATGGTTTTTCCAGTGGTCATGTATGGATGTGAGAGCTGGACTATAAAGAAAGCTGAGTACAGAAGAATTTATGCTTTTGAACTGTGGTATTGGAGAAGACCCTTGAGAGTCCGTTGGACTGCAAGGAGATCCAACCAGTCCATCCTAAAGATCAGTCCTAGGTGTTCATTGGAAGGACTGATGTTGAAGCTGAAACTCCAATACTTTGGCCACCTGATGAGAAGAGCTGACTCATTTTAAAAGACCCTGATGCTGGGAAAGATTGAAGGCAGGAGGAGAAGGGGCCGACAGAGGATGAGATGGTTGGATGGCATCACTGACTCAACGGACATGAGTTTGGATAGGCTCAGGGAGTTGGTGATGGACAGTGAGGCCTGGCATGCTGCAGTTCATGGGGTCTCAAAGAGTTGGACACGACTGAGCACCTGAACTGAACTGAATATCCAAATGTTATGTATGAATCTTTATTAGAACCTAGACCAAGAAAAAAAACTAGAGAAATCTGAATATGGCCTGAATAATAACTATTATGAAATTATTGATTTTTTTCCCTAGTTTTTGGCTGCAGTGCTCAAGATCTTAATTCCCAAACTAGGGATCGAACCCAAGCCCCCTGTAGTGCAAGTGCAGCATCTTAACCACTGGACCACCATTTTATTAGTTATACAGGGAGTCCCCTTATTTTTAGGAGTTGGCTGCTTAAGTGTTTACAGAATGAAATGTCAGGACGTCTTCAACTTATTATAAAATGGTTCAGGAAAAAAAAAGTCTACATAACTCTATAAAGAGAGAGTGGGCTTCCCTGATGGCTCAGTTGATAAAGAATCCTGCTTGAAATGCAGTTGACCCAGGTTCAATCCCTGGGTGGGGAAGATCCCCTGGAGAAGGAACCCACAACCTACTCCAGCACTCTTGCCTGGAGAATCCCATGGACAGAGGAGCCTGGTGGGCTACAATCCATGGGGTTGCAAAAAGTCTGACACAACTTAGCAACTAAACCACCATAAAAAGAGAGGAGGGAGGAGACAAAAGAGGGAGAGAGAGAAAGAAAAGCAAAATGTTAGTCATTGTTGAATATAGGTTAAGAGTATCCTGGTGCCATGAAAAGATGCTCAATATTGCTAATTATTAGAGAAATACAAACCACAACTACAATGAGGTATCATCTCACACGGTCAGAATGGCCACTATCAAAAAATCTACGAACAATAAATGCTGGAGAGGGTGTGGAGAAAAGGGAAGCTTCTTGTGCTATTGGTAGGAACGTAGATTGATACCAGCCACTGTGGAGACAAGCATGGAGATTCCTTTAAAAACTAATAGAGTTACCATATGATCCATCAATCCCATTCCTGTGCATATATCTGGAAAAGATGAAAACTCTAATTAAAAAAGATACATGTGGGACTTCCCTGGTGGTCCAGTGGCTAAGACTCCACACTCCCAATGCAGGGGGCCTGGGTTCAATCCCTGGTCAGGGAACTAGACCCCATGTGCCGCAACTAAGAATTCGAGGGCTGAAACTAAGATCCAGTGCAGTCAAATAAATTAAAAAAAAGAAAAGATACATGTACCCCAATGTTCATAGGAACTCTGTTTACAGTAGCTAACATGTAGAAGCAAAGTAAATGTCTATCGACAGATGAATAAAGATGTGACATATATATATACATATAAATATTTCTCAGCCATAAAAAAATGAATGAAAAATGACATTTGTCACAACGTGGATGGACCTAGAGATTATCATGCTAAGTGAAGTAAGTTGGAATGAGAAAGACAAATATCATGATATCACCTATTTGTGAAATCTAAAACAGTGATCCAAATGAACTTATTTACAAAACAGAGAGACTCAAAGATGTAGAAAACAGTCATATGGTTATCAAAGGGAAAGGGCGGCAGGGATAAATTAGGAGTTTGGGATTAACAGATATGTGTAAAATAGATAAAAAACAAGGACCAACTGTATAGAACAGGAAGGCTGGATCACTTTTTCCTGTACACTTGAAACTAACACAACATTGTAAATCAACTATAACTTAAAAACTGAAGACAGAAACTTCCTTGGTGGTCCAGGTAAGACCCTGTTTCCAATGGAGGGGGCACAGGTTCGAACTAAGATCCCACATGCCACGTGGAGCAACCAAAAAATAAAAAAACATTTTAAAAGTTTAAAAAATTGAAGAAGAAAGAGTATCCTGGTGCTTACCATAATATTCTTTCAACTTTTCTGTAGGTTTGAAAACATTTCCCTGAAACAGGTTAAAAATTATACATATAACTAAGCAATGTGGACTGTTTGAGAGTTTTTACATTAATCGATACTGGGCTGACCTCACAGGCCTGCAAGCCTCATAGTAGCCCAGCCTTGAAACCAAAGAAAGAGCCCAGAGACAGTGACAGAGACATCAATGGCTTCTTGGACAGGGAATTTTACATATCCACAGCCAAGGGTGGCAGAGAAACACCCCCACCCCTGCAATGGCAGAGGGCAGCCCGGACATAACAGCAGTCCTCACTACTTGGGGGAGGAGGAGGTTACCATTTATAGGGGGAATTAAGTCAGGCTGGATCATCAGTTACCAGGGAAACCAGTAGCTGGGCCACATCCCTCCCAGCCCCTCAGGTTAACAACCTAGAAAGGCAGATGTTTTTCTTTAATAAGCTAGCAGGCGGAGCCCTTCTGATCTAAACGGTAAGCAGGTTCATATGAGTCGGGTGCCGGTGAAGCAGGGACTGGTCAAGCAGGGAAGATACAGAAAGCAAGAGAACAGCTATCTTGAATGGCCTGACCATACAACATAATTGCTTGTTCATTTTGTGTGGGCCAGCACTTACAGATAAATGGAAGTAAGCACAATGTACAGAAAAATTTAAAGCTCAGTCAAAGACCTTAATTTTACTATGATCAATCCAAAACCATCATTATATGATCTTAGCAAAAGAGCATCTTGAGACAGTCTCCCTGGAAAGTGGTTTGAGAAGCTGAGTAGGGCCTTCTAAATGAGGGTGGTCTTGGGCTTCTGCTTGTAGCAACCCCCAACCTCAGCATTTTTTTAAAGCTGACATTTTTTTCCTGTTCAGATTGTTTTTGAAGTGGGTTCCCCCACCAGGGATTGAACCCACGCCCCTTAGAGTGGGAGCATGGAGTCTTAACCACTGGACCACCAGGGAAGTCCCCTGTGGTCCCCACCAGTCAGGGCCCTGCCTTTTTCTAAGCTAAACAGACCAGGGAACTTGGTTCCTCAGGGTAATCTTCGCCCACCCTCTGCTCTCAGAGAAAGAAGTCACCCTCAAACCACATCAGAGGGAAGCGAGAACACAAATGCCTTGTGTCCCTTCCTGTAACCTAGCTGGGTGCCCAGCAGCTTTATCATACCTGCCCCACTTAGAGCCATAGTGACAGAATAGTTTCCTATCCATCTGAGCGTCTACTACTAGTCTGGAGACGAATTCTTCAAGAGCAAGCCCAGTTTTAGTCCACTTCTGCTGTCTAAGAATGAAGCCTCTAAAACCCCACATGCCAGGCTGGCCCTTTTACCCCTCACCCTTCCAGTAGGCATTAGGGAGCCATCTCTGCATGCACTCAAGTCTCCCTCCTTATCCATATAGACTTTGATGTTCTTTTTCTATCTTTGTCCAAACAAAAATGACTAAAGTCCTAAGGTACAACATCACCACTTTATTTAGGAGATAATCAAATAGGATACAGGGCTGACACAAATCACTGTACATAAAATGATACAAATCTGTTACATTTTCTAGAAGAGACTCAGTCCTTATAAACAAGGAAGAAAAACCAGAAGAGTGCCTAAAGGACTATAGTGTTTTGGACAAGGGTCCCCACACGCCCTTGAGTGAAGGTGGCCTCTGGTGGAGGTGGTCCTTTCAGTAGGAAGACAAGCAGATGGTTCCTCTGCAGAAGCCAAGCCTCCTGGCCCCACCCACCCTCAGCGGCAGGCCTTGTTGAACTCCTGGAGGGTCCAGCGTTTGTTCTCAGTCGCCTGCTTGAGTTGGGTGTACTCTTTCACCAGTTTGTCAAACTCCTCCCCGAGGACCTCATAGGTGTTCAGGACCTGTCGGGACTTCTCCATGTCCTGCTCTTGTAGGCGAATGGCCCCCTCCAAACGGTCCCTAAGAACCCAGGCACAAGAGATACAATATAAGGATCTGGCTCCTCAGAAAATACACAAAACTGGGAAGGCACAAAAATGAATGAGTCTGGAGGGTATGGGGTGTGTGGAAGAGCTGTATCAGGCTTTTGGGAGTTCTCACCTAATGAGACGATGAACTTCCACTTTCTCAGCGGTGTAAGTGTCAGACAAAATCTTTAGCTCTTCCATCCTGACCAGAGGAGGAAAGAAATGTCAAGCTGAGGATCCTAGACAGCAGCAGACTTAGGAATGGGACACAGGACCTGCCCATGGTCAACGTATGGGTTGAGCAGTGACAAGCAGTCATTCCAAATTCCTGAGCAATTTAGCTCACAGCAAAGCACCTATTTCAGAAGGCTTTAAAATGAAAGACCCAAGAATGCTGACAGCTTTAGATTAATCCAAAGGCTAACAGGGCTATGTGACATTTACTGCATACCCACAGGGTGTCACGCACGGCAGGGAGGAAAGCGATGAGGGAGAGGGTTGGAGGGGTGGGGTGTGAGACGGAGTCTCTCAGATCCACAGGGGTCACAGCTCACCGCAGCTTAAGGATCATGGCGCTGCACTTGATCTCCAGGTACTGGGCATTGATGCGGTCCAGCTCAGACTGAGTCTTCAGCCGGTGCTCCTGAAGAAGCCTCTGCAGCAAGGCCAGGCAGCGGAGTAGCACCTGAGCCCCCAGGAGGCAGGAGGAAGAGGGCAGCCACAAAAGACAGCAGAAAAGAAGGCAGATTAGAAATCCCTGGCTTAGGAATTCCCTGACGGTCCAGTGATTAAGACTCTGTGCTCCTACTGCAGAGGACACGGGTTCGATGCCTGGTTGAGGAAGATCCATATGCCACTCGGTATGACCAAAAAAAATCCCTGGCTTCCCTAGAGGGGCCCCTGGGGTCAGGGTAGAAGAGAAGGGAGGCTGCCCCACTGCCCTGCCAGACCTGGGAGTAGGTGGCACTCTTCTTCTCCAGCAGTACCATCTGCTCCTCCTGCTGGCTCTTGGCAGCCTGGCACTGCTGCTTCTCACCTGCCAGAACCTCGGCGAGGTTCCACACCTTTGCTGCTTTCAGGGTTTCACTGTCCAAATCTGGGCAAAGAAACAGAATGCTGGATGGGAAAACCCTAACTGCTCCTGCCTTTTGAAAGCCATGTCTCAGTACCCCTCTCCTACATCCAGCCCTACAGATTCTGTCTTCCTTACAGGTTTTCTTCTGATGGCCTGATAAAAACAGCCCAGTTCTCATAATTAAGTTCTCTCCATCTGCCTGAAATGCAGGAGACTGGGGTTCAATCCTTGGGTCAGGAAGATCCCCTGGAGAAGGGTATTCTTGCCTGAAGAACTCAATGGACAGAGGAGCCTGGCGGTCACAAAGAGCCGCAAACAACTGAGTGACTTCACTTTCACTCTCACTCTGAATTCCAGATGTGGCCCTTGATTCTTTTTTTTTTTTTTTAACCCTTGATTCTTAAATCACAGAAATAAAGACAAAACAAGAGGCTTCCCTGGTGGCTCAGTGGTAAAGAATCTGTCTGCCAATTCAGGAGATGTGGGTTCCATCCCTGGGTGGGGAAGGTCCCCTGGAGAAGGAAATGGCAACCCACTCCAGTATCCTTGCCTGAGAAGTGGACAGAAGTGGACAGAGGAGAAGTGGACAGGTAGGCAACAGTCCTTGGGGTTGCAAAGAGTCAGACACGACTTAGCAACTTAACAACAAAGACAAGGTGGACACCTATTAGCCTGAACCTTCCTCCCTATTTCATTCTGATTCTCTTAAGAAGAACTCATCCTTCCGTGTGGCAAGAGGACACTGCCACTCAGCACTGGCCAAACGAAGGGAATCCACACAAAATTCCTCACTCTTATTCTACCAGCAAGGGAACAAAAAAGTAAGCATTTCCAATGCTTCCCAGCTTCTGTCCCAAATCTAAAACTCAACACATTATTCTCAAAAGAGCAGCCCAGGAACCCTGAAGGCCAGCCGTGAACAGGACACAGCCAGCACGCACCTGAACTGGGATTGTGGTAGCAGAGCACAGTGAAGCATTTCTTCTTGAGTTGCTCCTCCACTTCCAGTGGGAGCCGGGCTCTCATATATACAAAATCCTGCAGCCACAGAAGAGAAGGGGGAGATGCAGACAGACAGCCGGAACTTGGAAGATCCAGTCAATGAATACGTGATGATAACAATCTCAGTGATAACCAAAGAAAATGCATCGAGGGACTTCCCTGGTGGTCCAGTGGCTAAGACTCCGTGCTCCCAGTGCAGGGGGTCTGGGTTCAATCCCTGGTCAGGGAACTAGATCCCACATGCTGCAACTAAAGATCTTGCATGCCTCAACTAAGAATGGGCACAGTCAAATAAATAAATAAAATTTAAAAAAAAGAAAATGCATCGAGAGTCATCAGGGAGATTTAATTTCAAGTCACCAGGGAGATTAATGTTAGCAAAGACTACAGTGGCTGTCAAGATCCCATGCTGATGAAAATGTGGGGACCTAGGGCACTGGAAGCGCCTCTCTGCAGTTTGCCAATATGTACCAGTGTGTTCTATGTGTGTGGCCTGTGACCTGGCGATCCCACTTTAAGGACTAACACTTGAGAAATAATCATACAAAGACACATATGAACTAGTACATTCCTATCATAGTGTTTCTACTAGCAAAAATGTGGAGACAACCTTAAATTAATATCCATCAATTAGGGTGAGCAAATTGTGCTACATATATACAATGAAATCCATCTGTGATTAAAACTGGTGATATACAATAAGGACACGAGCACTAACTATATGCCTGGATACTGTGCAGAGAGTGCTTTAGGAAGGGGAGAGGAATAAATTAGGATCTTGGGACTATCATATACATACTACTATATATAAAATACATTACCAACAAGGACCTACATATGGCCCAAGGAACTCCAATATTTTATAATAACCCTTAAAGGAAAAGAATCTGAGAAAGAATTGATATATAAGGCTTAACTGAATCACTTTTCTGCACACCTGAAACTAACACATTATAAATCAACTATACTTCAATTAAAAAGAAAAAATAAGAGTGCCTTAGAGGATATCATCTTGTTTAGAGTAACTTGAAAAGTAATATATATTTGAAAATAACCATATACTTGAAAATAAGCCCAAAATATATTGAGTGAAAACAGATTATATTCTATATATGCACAGGAGGTATAATACCATTTATTCGGTTAGCCAAAAAGTTTGTTCAGGTTTTTCCGCAACATCTCATGGAGAAACCCAAATGAACTTTTCGGCCAACCCAATATTTCAAGTTATATATACTAATACTGCATTTATTTCTAGACTTAGTATTTCAGCTCTTACTTTCTTCCTTGTAATGTTTTTCTTTCTTATTTACTTAAGTTCTACCACCATGAACAAGTGTCATTCTCACAGAAAGTTTAACCACGAAATGTTTCAATACATGGGAGAATTTAAGCCATTTCCCTTCTTTGGTCCCAACATCTATCCCCCCAGCCTCTGACCTCTGAGGGTGGCATGAGCTCCAGAAGGTCCGCCTTCTCCAGCCCTAGCAGTGGGGGCACCTCCCTCTCCTGGCTGGGACCTAAGAGCCGTGTCAGCTCAGTCACGAGTAGCCGCTGTTCAAGGGTCTCGTGAAACTGGGAGAGAGAATAAAAAGCAAAAAAGAATTTACTATAAAACTTGCCCCATTCCACCTCCTCCACCCTCACGAGCAGTTCTTCACATATCTTCAAAGTCCTCAAACATGTCATCCCCTTTGGCAACTTTCTAGCTGCCAGTGCTTTCTCCTGTCAATCCTCCTTTTCAAAACCCTGACAACACACTCACCTCTTTCCCCATAACTACAGTCCCTGTCTTTCTTGATACCCGTTACTCAAAACTCCTATTTCCCCCATATCATAGAATCAAAGGAAGCCACAGCTGTCCCCGTCATTCCTACAGCTGCTCCCAGCGCTCACTTCCTGCTTCCTGCCTCACCTTTCTGTCCTCAGAAGTTAAATCTGCATCTTGTGTCTTCACATAGTAGTCCACAAGTAGCTCTTGAATGACTCTCTGTAAAATCTCAGACCTTAACCATGTTGTCTTATGCAGTCGAACGTCCTTCCACGCCTGGAAAACCAAAAAAATCCCAGGTGGGAGCCCCTCTCTCTCAGATGATTTTTTTCTTCCTCCCAGTCAGCCCTTCTCCCAGTGCCCTTACCTGAGCCTGCTCCTTTGCCAGCGTGAGGCTTAAACCACTCTCGTCCACGTGTTGTGAGAGACTGAGCAGTAGTTGGCTGAAGTGTGGGTTCTGTAACAGGTCCTCTTCACTCAGGTTACAAGGAGGAAGCTGTTTGCTGCACACTTAATGAGACGTCCCCCATAGGGACCAAAAAGCAAAGATAGTAGTATGGATTCAATTTATATAATCGAGCATAAGATATGGGAAGGTAAGGGTCAGTAGCTCAGTCATGTCCATGTTCAGTGGACATACTCATGCTCAGTCATGAGGATTCTTTGCGACCTCATGGACTATAACCCGCCAGGCTCCTCTGTCCATGGAATTTCCCAAGCAAGAATACTGGAGTGGGCTGCCATTGCCTACTCCAGGGGGTTCTCCAAACCCAGAGTTCAAAGCAGCATCTCCCTAGGCTTCTGCATTGGCAGGCAGATTCTTTACCACTGAGCCACCTGGGAAGTCCCCATAATTGAGCATAACTCTCAGCTTAATATTCACTTCCAAAAAACCCTTAGGTTTTTGATAGGGAAGTTTTCTAAATCAAATGAAAATTTTTTTTTAAAAATAGGGAATTCACTGGCAGTCCAATGGTTAGAACTTCATCCTTTCACTGCCAAGGGCCTGGGGTTCAATCCCTGGTCAAGGAACTAAGATCCCTCAAGCCTTGTGGCACAAGTAAAAAATTTAAAAATCCACAAATAAACTAAAGGCAGTTCTCAAAGTAACAAGCATTTATATTATATACAAGGACGTTAACCAAGAATTAGAGAACAAGCCTTAAAAAAAGCTAAGAGCCTAGAAAATGGAAATACAGTTGGAAAATATTAGACAAAGAGAATCAAGAATAAGGGACTCTTTGGTAGGACTCATCACACTACCTAAAATGCCTCATTCACACATAATAACTAGAGTTTTGGGGGACGGAAAAAAAACAACACATGTACAGTTCCAACTTGGGATGTGATCTCTGGTCGCATAAGCAAGACTGAGAGAGGGTATATTCTTAAGAATAAATTAAAAAATTAACTAACTAAATTCTCCTTATTGTAAATAGACTGAGTACCCCATGTGGATGCAGAACAGTACACGCATGAGAAAAAGTGCAAGAAGCCAGGTTGTTGTTCAGCTGCTAAGTCATGTCTGACTCTTTATGACCCCGTGGACTGCAACACGCCAGGCTCCTCTGTCCTCCACTATCTCCCAGAGTTTTCTCAAATTCATGTCTATTGAATCAGTGATGCTATCTAACCATCTCATTCTCTGCCACCCCCTTTTCCCTTTGCCTTCAATCTTTCCCAGCATCAGGGTCTTTGAGTCGGCTCTTCACATCAGATGGCCAAAGTATTGGAGCTTCAGCAACAGTCCTTCCCGTGAATATTCAGGGTTGATTTCCTTTAGGATTGACTGGTTTGATCTCCGTGCAGTCCAAGGGATTCTCAAGAGTCTTCTCTAGTACCACAATTTGAAAGCATCAATTATTTGGCTCTCAGCCCTCTTTATGGTCCAACTCTCACATCTATACATGACTACTGGACAAACCAGTAGCTTGACTAATAGCTTTGACTAGATGGACCTTTGTCAGCAAAGTGATGTCTCTACTTTTTAATATGTTGTCTAAGTTTATCATAGCCAGATTCCATATGCTCAAGGGGCTTTTTTTTCCATCTGTTTTCCCACATGCTTTCTGCTGGGGTCTTCTATTTTACTTTCACATACCAAACACATTTTAATTCTCTGGACCATCATACCAAAGTCCTTTTAGAAAATTAAAAGTCTCTTTTTTTTCTCCCAAGGCATTAAAAAATCAATATGGAAATGGTTAAAATATAGAAGATTTACGTTTTCAAAGGACTCAAGATACAGAAAACATCTTCAATACGCAAAGAATTCAAATATGGAAGGATTCTGAGACTTTAGAGGGTAAGATATGAGAAAATTCAAGATACAGCTTTCAAAAGTTCACTGGCCACCCATGTCATCAGGATATGCTTGCCAACACAGCATGGGAACATCTTGAAATTTCAGTCTATTGCACTAGCAGGTACTGAACAGGCGTTTGTATAATCTGTCTTTCAATAAGAGTGTTTAAGAATCTTCAAGGATTCTAGTTTCCCTAGGAACTTATGCTTCTGTGAGAGAAACCGTACTGGTGAACATTATAAATCCTTTTTATTTTTTTGGCCACACCTCAAGACATCTTATTTCCCCAACCAGGGGTTGAACACAGGCCACAGCAGTGAAAGTGCCAAGTCCTAACCACTGAACCACCAAGGAATTTCCCCTTTTTATTATAGAAGACAATACCCTAGATAACACCATTTTGGGACTTCCCTGGTGGTCCAATGGTTACCAATCTGCCTGCCAATGCAGTGGCCATGGGTTCAATCCCCGGTCTGGGAAGATTCCACATGCCACAGGGCAACTAAGCCATGGGCCACAGCTACTGAAGCCTGCGTGCCCTAGAGCCTGTGTTCTGCAGCAAGAGAGGCCACCGCAATGAGAAGTCCTTGCACCCCAACTAGAGAAAGACCACGTGCAGCAATGAGGATCCAGCACAGCCGAAATTAATTAGTTACTTAAAAAAAGACCTCTCTGGATAATTCTTCAAACCTCTTGCAAATGACTGCCCTTACCTTGTTGTAGCATTTCCATCCCTTCTCCAGGTGAGCAGAAATCGCCGGATGCCATCTGCTTTTCTGGTGATTCTTATCTGTTCAACTGAGTAAAAGAAAGCAAAAAGATATATAAACTGGCTTGGCTGCCCCAGAGAGACAACTACCTTGGGTTCAAATTTCTGTTGTCTACAAGCTGGGGAGGAGGAACACCTCTTACAGGGAAGTACTATATCACACATCCTGGGTCCTGTCTGAAAAGAAGCCTCCTTGGGAAAGAAAACTTTCCAATTCACTAAACAGAAGGATGCCCCCCCCACCCCCCTACTATTATGTCTAAGGTTAAAACTGAGCCGCTGCTTTCTAGCTATGAGTGAGCTGGGGAAGGGGAGGGGGGAGAAATCCGTCTGTTTTTTCCTCCAAATAACTCAGCTATCAAATTCCACAAGAGTTACTTGTGCTTCTTTAACTTGTCCTTTCATCTGAGATCTGTTGGTAGCTTTTGATCATTAGCTCTAGAAACATCCTTCAGGAGTGACACATCATTCCACACTTGAACGAAAACAACTGGTTTTCACATAACAGCATTAGGAAAGAGCACCCGGAGGAAAGAGCAAGACAGGAAGACTGACAGGGAGGTCAGTGCCAGGAGAGGAACGCAAAGGTGTGTTCATGTGGCTGAGGCCTGGACACGTGAGCCCTCAGCCCTGAGTGTTTAGTCAGAACCCCGAGTACACTGAAAAGAATGCCAGCTACACAAAGAGGAGGTAAGGATGGGCACAGTTTAGACTCTAGAGCCAAAACTTTTCCCTTGACATTATTCCCGCCACCCCCCCCCCCCGTTTTTCTTTTTTGCTCCAACCCCCCTCTCTGTAACGTATCAAACTCTTAAAAGAGCAGCTGAGCCTCCCAAAACATAACAAACATAGGTTATTAGGATTTAACACTTCATGTTCACAGAACATTTGGTTTACTTCCTGGTTTTATGAGTAACATCAAAGTAACTACTCATTTGTTTTGTAACATGGTCTAGAGGGGGACGCAGCTGAGTCGGAATACTTAGACTTAATTTGCAGTTCAGCCTAGTTGCCTCTGTGTGAATTTAAGGGAAAAGCTTTTTTGTGCCAAACTTTTTCCCACCTGCAAAACTGAGATAACGACTCCTGCCTTGGATGAGACATTAAGAATTAATAACACAATCGACTTGTCAACAAAAGGCACTACTTAGTTAAGCTCAGTGTTTTAGCGATTCTGTTTATCAAGGATCTAAGCCTGCAAATAAATTCTTCAGGCGCAAACTTCGCTCACGGAAATGAGGACCAACCCAAATTTCAAAAAAGTCAGCTGTTCTTCCCTCCCTAGGGGAACTGCTCTCTTGGGGTATTTAGGGTGATTTTCTTTACCCTTTTAAAAGTCTTACAGGGCGTGAACGGTGGGGGCAATCAGGCTCGATTCTCCACCCTTTGCACTCAGACGTGTTAAAACGCTCCTACAAGGACCCAAGCATTTAAATGTTCTGACTCAGGCGTCTTTTAAATTCTTAGAGCTGTCTTTACACGCTGCACTGAACGTTAAATTGATTTTACAGGTATTTTCACAAGATGTGACCCTTACAGGGCCCGAGATGAATCAAAATGCGAAGCGGGCTCTCCGGCGCCTACTTTCCTTCCGTCTGGGTAGCCAAGGATTCCCAAGGGCGAGGGCGGTCTCGGCGGCCGGAGACCGAGGACTGGCCGGCTTGACTCTCCCAGAGCTCCTTCTCCCCGCAGCGCCACCCGCTGACCCTCCGGAGCAAACCTGCACAGCAAGGGGCAGCTGAAGCTCCCGAGGCGGGGCCAAGGGGGCTGAGGCGGGCAGGTGGGCAGCCGGTGGCCGCAACACTGGACCGCCGCCCGCGCCCGGCCTCCGAAACCTCTCGATCCGGCCGGGCGCTGGGGCTGGGGGAAGCTAGGCCTGGGCAGCCAGCGCGGGAGGTCGGGGGAGGGGAAAAGGCCCAAACGCCCAAGAGGCCGCGTGGGAGGGAGGGGCGGCGCCACGCTCAAGGCGGGAACGGCAGGCTCCGCCTCCAGCTGGGCGCGCGCCCTTCGTCCTCCAACGGCCAGAGGACTGGGTGTTTGGAGTCCGGACTGGGAAAGGGAGTCATCGTAGGCAGACTTCTTTGCCCTTTCTCCAAGGCACCTCCCCCACGTTGAGGGAAAATGTTGAGAAGATGGTAATAATTGCCAGCTTTTACTGAGGGCCCACAATGAGTCAGACTACGCTAAATGTTTTACTTGCCTTGCCCTGCCCCGTTTAGTTCTTGTGACCTACGAGGAAGTCACTATCATACCCATTTTACAGAGGGGAAAACTGAGGCGCAAAGAGGCTAACTGGCTTATTCAAGGTCGCTGATTGCAGTGTAAGCCTCGGGGACCCCTGAACTGTCCCAGACATGCCGCCCATCTGCAAGTCTCCTTGCTCAGGCGCTGCCAGCCCTGTCTCTTGAATGGGCTTCTCCAGTTTTGCTACCCCAGGTTCCTCCTCTGCTCTCTTCTCATCCTTCATCAAAACCTCTGTCTTCTTTTTTTAAACTACACGGACATTTATTGTTTGCTTAACCAGAAATCTGGAGCTGGGGGGGTGGGGGGCGAGTCCTAAGACGTCTTAGGCTTCCCTGGTGGCTCAGTTGGTAGAGAATCCACCTGCAATGCAGAAGACCTGGGTTTGATCCCTGGAGAAGGGAATGGCTTCTACTTGCCTAGGAAACCCCCTTAACAGAGGAGCCTGGCAGGCTACAGTCAGTCCATGGGGTCACAAAGAGTCCATCACAACTGAGTGACTAACACTTTCACTTTTTAAGACTTTTTAGTAGCTCCCTGATCTCAAGATTGTTTGCAGTTCTCTTTGCAATCCCCTCATAGTCAAAAGGTGGCTTCAGAAGTCCAAGAAGTACATCACATTCTCTCAACAGTATCCTGAGCAGGAAGGAAGAAGAGCCTTCTTCCTGTAACAGTCTGAGAAGAAAATCTTTTCCAGAAGCATCCATGACTTTTCCATATGTCTCATTGTCTCATTTTTGGGTCACCTGCCCACCCTTAGCCCAGAGAGCTGGATGTCTTCCATTTGCCCCCTAGATCCACTTTCAACTCTTCAACACCCTATGTAGAAGGTAAGAACTACTCAGTATCAGTATTCTCTGACTGGTTTCAGTCAATGGGGGAATCCCAGCAGGAGGTGGTAGGGAGAGAAATGATGGGAAGAGGAGGATGATTCCCCTGACATCCTCTCTGGGTTTGACCTCAGGCTGGCTAAGGTTCCCCCCACATCTCTCAGTTTTAACCACCCCCCCACCCTTTTTTCAAAGTCAACTGGAATCTAGTCATTAGGTTCAGTTCAGTTCAGTTCAGTTCAGTCGCTCAGTCGTGTCTGATTCTTTGCGACCCCATGAATCGAAGCACGCCAGGCCTCCCTGTCCATCACCAACTCCCGGAGTTCACCCAAACTCATATGCATCAAGTCGGTGATGCCATCCAGCCATCTCATCCTCTGTCATCCCCTTCTCCTCCTGTCCCCAATCCCTCCCATCATCTCTAACAATGAGTCAACTCTTTGCATGAGGTGGCCGAAGTATTGGAGTTTCAGCTTTAGCATCAGTCCTTCCAATGAACACCCAGGACTGGTCTCCTTTAGGATGGACTGGTTATTAGGTGAATTATTTTAAAAATATTTATTGCTAAGTAAATTGCACCAACATTATGAAATTTCTTGCATCAGAGAAGCAGGTGGGGAGGTGGGAAAGAACTCTCAGGGCTTGGTGTGCTGGGTGGCAGAGAATTTAACCTTTTCTTTTAATACCAACTAGAGAATTCTGGTAGCAGCAAAACATAGAGAAATAGTGTGATCCAGTGCAAAAATTTTATGTCCCTGGTCATCTTGTCAACTGCCACCTTTCGTGCTTAATGTTAAAGTGCTGTCATTTTCTGAGGCTTTTAAAAATCATTTCTGCTTCCTCAGTTCTGTAGTGCAGCATCATTAAATACCAGGCATAATGTCCCTAACAAATGGCAGTTGGAACAAAATAGCAAGGATGTTTTGGTGACTCAGAATTGATCAGAAATCTACTGAAATTTCATGTATCCTATATTTGCCAAAATTTCTAAAATGGTACTACAAAGCTTTGGCTAAGTAGCTCTAAAGTACTGGAGGAGTGAGGGGGTGAAGGATACAGAGGCCTGTCTTGAGGTAGGAGGCGGGAGGGGAGTGCCATGGGAAGTCGTGAACTGGATCAAATCTTCATATGCAATTATCTGTTCCATCTCTGTCTCTAACAAACTGTGTGACCTTGGGTTTCAGGTTCCTTATCTGTCAGAAGGAGGAACTAACATATTTCTAGCTCATCCATCTCACAGCGTTGATGTAATGATCAAATGAGATAATGGCTGAGAAAGTGCTTTGGAAACACTATCAAAGTGAGGTGTTTTAAATTGACACTTATTAAGCGCTTAGTAAGTGCTTTGGGAGAGACACAAAGAAAAATAGAACTCAGTCCCTTCCCTGAATTTCCTAATCTAGTTCAGAAAATAAAACATACACATGAAAAACAAATAATACATGGCAACAAAAAGGTGTCAAAAGAGCAGTTTAAATTATAAATACCAGAGAAACCTGAGGGAGGTACAGAATTCTTTCTGCAGGAATGGATAGGAAGACTATGAAATGAATCTTCTCAGCCAGGCCTGAACAGAGAGGAAACTTAGATCATTTAGAATGAAGGAAACATCACAGCAAGTGGAGGCAGAGACAGGGAGTCCAAGCTGCATTCTGGGCCCAAGAGACCAGACCAGGTGAAGCCAAAAACTTTATAGTAAGACAAGAAAGTTGAAGCCTATAGACCATCCTTGCAGTTAAAACTGTTGCAGAAGGACTTCCCTGGCCGTCCAATGGTTAAGGATCCACGCTTCCACTGCAAGGGGCACGGGTTTGATCCCTGGTGGGAAAACTAAGATACCACATGCTGTGTGCATGTATTGAGGCAAACAAACCAAAAACCCCTGCAGCAGGATACTGAAAAAGAATCTTAAACAACATCATCTGGTGTCCTTGAAGAAAGAATTGCAAGAGAGGCCCTAGAATTCATTCTCTTTCGCTCCCTTCCTATCGCTTTATTATGGACTTAAAAAAAAAAAAAAGAAAGCTTTATTGAGGTATTTTGGCATACAATATTTAAAGTATACCACTCATTAAATTTTGACATAACTATATATCTGTGAAACCATCAACCATAATCAACACAGTGAACAAAAGCATCATTCCCTAAGTGATTACACATGCCCTTTTATAATACCTCTCTCTGGCCCCTCCCAAACACCCATCTCCTTTCTGTCACTATAGATCAGTTTGCACTTTCTAGAATTTTACATAAATGGAAACAAATAAAGATGTACTCTTTTCTCTGGCTTCTTTCACTCAGCATAGTTAATTTTGAGTTTCATGCATGTTGTTGCTCTTCTCAATGATTCATTTTTTTTCAGTTCCTGTCTTACTATTGTTGAGAAGTACTATAGATCCTCTAAAGCCTTAATTTGTTTGAGTTTGTATTTAAGGAAGTGCTTCCTCCATGACCCCAAGGTACTTAGCATCACACAGAGGCACTTTTTTTTTTTCTGATGGGGCTGCTTGGCTTGCAGGATCTTAGTTCCCCCACTAGGGATGGAACTCATGTCCCCCTGGGGTGGATAAGCAGAATCCTAACCACCGGACCACTAGGGAATTCCCACGTTATTTGTTGAAGGGATGAATTTTGACCACCTCAACAGTGCCTAATACCTTATATAGTTTTGTTTGTTCCATGGAATGCTTGGTCTCTGTAGGCCTGTCTCTTCATGATGGTGTTCATCTCACCTTCTGCTATACCATATGCAAAATAACAACCACTCACTTCTTAAATGTTTTTTAATGATAAAGCCAAGAACATACTCAAGTATTCTTGAGCTAGACTCTGGGGGAAGGGGGAAGGTGTCAGGGGGGTGGTGGAGAAAGATAAATTAGGCATCACTCCTGCTCCCAGTGTAGCTCTACCTTCTTGAAGACACTGCTCTTGATCAAGTTTTAAAATAATATGTTTTAACTTGATAATAAATGTAAGTGGGAGTCTGAGAAAAAGTCTATTTAACCTTTCAGACTTGGGCCATCCCTTTGCTGCATTGTTTAGAATTACAGAGAAGAGTAGAGATTTGCTGAGAATATTGCAGGGACTCTGCCTCCCATACTATAGCCAGGAAACAAAACCATGCTCCAAAGATAGAGATTTCGGGTGAGCAGTTAGTATCCTACTTATCTAACTAATGGAAAGGTTTAAGAAGAATATTTTCTCCCACTGAAAATTTGGGCTTAAATAACCAGTTTCACAGCTAGGATATTAAAAATAGCCATTGAATTATGGAACCATGCTTAACTGAGCAATTGTTTAGAAAAGAATGTTTTAAAAGCTGTACCATTTTAGGGAGTTCCTGATTGCCTAGTGGTTAGGACTTGGTGCTTTCAGTGCAGAGGTCTGAATTCGATCCTGTTCAGGGAACCATTCCACATGCCTCATCAGTTCAGTTCAGTTCAGTCACTCAGTCATGTCCGACTCTGCAACCCCATGAATTGCAGCACGCCAGGCCTCCCTGTCCATCACCAACTTCTGGAGTTCACTCAAACTCATGTCCATCGAGTCGGTGATGCCATCCAGCCATCTCATCCTCTGTCGTCCACTTCTCCTCCTGCCTCCAATCCCTCCGAGCATAAGGGTCTTTTCCAATGAGTCAACTCTTCGCATGAGGTGGCCAAAGTACTGGAGTTTCAGCTTTAACATCATTCCTTCCAAAGAATACCCAGGCCTAATCTCCCTTAGAATGGACTGGTTGGATCTTCTTGCAGTCCAAGGGACTCTCAAGAGTCTTCTCCAACACCACAGTTCAGAACCATCAATTCTTCAGCGCTCAGCTTTCTTCACAGTCCAACTCTCACATCCATACATGACCACAGGAAAAACCATAGCCTTGACTAGACGAACCTTTGTTGGCAAAGTAATATCTCTGCTTTTTAATATGCTATCTAGGTTGGTCATAACTTTCTTTTCAAGGAGTAAGCATCTTTTAATTTCATGGCTGCAATCACCATCTGCAGTGATTTTGGAGCCCAAAAAAATAAAGTCTGACACTGTTTCCACTGTTTCCCCATCTATTTCCCATAGAAAGTGATGGGACCAGATGCCATGATCTTCGTTGTCTGAATGTTGAGCTTTTCATAGCACTTTGAAAGTATCTGAAGACGAGTAGCAAGAGTATTATGGTATTATGGACTCAGAAGCTAGTTTCAGGAAAAAAAATTTTACAGACAGTCAAGAGATTTCAGAATTATTTTCAAGGGTGTTCACTGGAAAATGAAGGTATTCAGAGCCGCAACTATTGATGATTAAGCTAGAAAATTTCATGCCCATTGTAAGTACATGATTTAGGAAGAAAACAAGTGAATAAAGAAAATATGTAATCAACCTATGACATCAAATGAAAATTTAAGAACAAATGTTCATAATGTGCCATTTTTGCAAATGCTTAACCCTTCTAAGGGGGTTTGAAACCCAGCCCTTGTGGCTTCAAGGGTTGCCTGACTGTTCATGGAAACTTTGGTTATGCAGACTGGAATGAGCCTGGTTTTACTCTGAGACACTACTGCAAACCAGCATGTAAACAAGGCCCAATAGGAAATTTTGGATCTCAAAGAAAAGCTGAGAAATTTGGCTCAAAAAATGGGACAGATTGAAACCATTTTTACCAAAGGAATATGAGACAGTTAAAAGAAATTGATTCAGAAAAAGACTCCTATCATTTGGAAAAGCTAGACATGAAGCACAACGTGTTCAGTTCTTGTTATAACCGACCGAGTGTGCTGCTGTAATGCGCAAACACGTGCCAGGCTGATAAAGTATTTCCCTGGGTTTTAAACTGATGATGACACTGTCTCATACTGAGCTGCATATGAAAGAGATTTTCTCCTTTAAAAATTGTGTCAGAAGCAGTGGGAGAAACAGACCTACAAAGGGCATTTGGAGTTTCATGCTTGGGAAGAACACACACTGTAAATTTTGAAATGCCTCCTATGATTAAGGTGTTATGGGGGAAAAAAAAAAAGCAAAACCTTGAGGAAGTTAGCAATGTGGTATACTTTCTATATTCCATTACCAAAGAGAAATTTTGCCAAACTAATTTATAGTGTTCAACCACGGTAGCTAAGTAGATTAAGAGTTACATCTGGGTTTCTCATGACTGGGTTGCCTTATAAAAACCCAGGCACAGATATTTCTGGAAAGCATGCCTTTCTTGGGTAGCTTTTCAAAACTAATTTATTGGTATTTTCAAATGATTAATAATGGGAGGCTCTAGTATGGTTGTGAGAGTTGGACTGTGAAGAAAGCTGAGCGCCGAAGAATTGATGCTTTTGAACTGTGGTGTCGGAGAAGACTCTTGAGAGTCCCTTGGACTGCAAGGAGATCCAACCAGTCCATTTTAAAGGAGATCAGTCCTGGGTGTTCTTTGGAAGGAATGATGCTAAAGCTGAAACTCCAGTACTTTGGCCACCTCATGCGAAGAGCTGACTCATTGGAAAAGACTCTGATGCTGGGAGGGATTAGGGGCAGGAGGAGAAGTGGACGACAGAGGATGAGATGGCTAGATGGCATCACTGACTAGATGGACATGAGTCTGAGTGAACTCCGGGAGTCAGTGATGGACAGGGAGGCCTGGCGTGCTGTGATTCATGGGGTCGCAAAGCGTGGGACACGACTGAGTGACTGAACTGAACTATGGACGGGGAGCCCTTGATCTTCCAAATCAAGGGTTACTGACTCAAAAGTCCGTGGGAGCCAGGCAGGTAATTAAAGTGTGCACAGTCCAAAGAGGGCTGGGGACTGTAACAAACCAAGGGAAGAATACATCAGATAAAGGAGCAGCCTCATTCAGTTCCAGCCAGTTGTTGCCTTGTGGGAATGGAAGCCCAGAGGTGACAGATCTTCTCAGTATGCAAAAAACCTTAGAAACCCTGCTCTTTGTATATAATATCCAGATTTTTATGTGAAATCTCTTGAACTGTGAATGCTGGCCACCAGTTATCTTATTAATAACAGCTTATTGTTATTACAGGGCCAGGACACATGCATTGTATAAAAATAGAAAAATGTAGGCCAACAGCAGCAAAACATTTTTCCACCTCTCAGAGAGCACCACCGTTAACACCTTACTGCATATCCTCTCAGGTCTTTTTTATTCTTAGATATGTAGACATTTTAAAAGCAAAATGTGATTACCCTGCACATGTGGTTTTGGAACTGGTATTTTATTAATGATTTTGACCTTTCCGTCTCAGTACATTTTCACCTCATCTAATACCCTCTCCATATTAAAACATTTCCAGTTGACCACAAATTCCTTTTGTAGCAATTTGTTTAAACCAGTAGGGAATCCAGGACTATGTGTTTTCTTGCTATTGTGTGCCTTGTGCATGTGCTCAGTTGCTTCAGTCGTGTCTGACTCTGCAGCCCTATAGACTATAGCCCATCAGGCTCTTCTGCCCATGGGATTCTCCAGGCAAGAATACTGGAGTGAGTCGCCATGCCCTCCTCCAGGGGATCTTCATGACCCAGGGATCCAGCCCGAGTCTCCTGCATCTCCTGCACTGCAGGCAGATTCTTTGCCGCTGAGCCACCTGGGAAACCCATTGTGAACCTTAAGTCTCTTCAATCTAGCAGTTTAGGCTTAAAATTATATATCTACTGACTTGCTGAAGAGAGCAGGCAAGTTCCCCTGCAGACTGCCTCACCTCCTAGTGTCCATTAGTTTGCTCCCTCTATTTCCTGTAAACTGCAGGTTATATCTAATACTTCTTTTGGGGTGGGGAGAATATATGCTAGGTTGGGCTATGTATTTGCCTCACACCAGAACTAGTCTATGGGTTAGCAATACCAGGATGGTTTCCAGGAAATGAGTGATGACAGTCTGATCCCTCCAACATACACTTACATTTTTGGCTTCAAGACTATAAACTGATAGTGTTACTTGGCGCTGTATGAATGTACAGTTGTCTCCAGTCTTTTCACCTATAGTTTTAAACACTAATTAATAATTTTTGCTGGCTTCCCCTGTGGCTCAGCTGGTAAAGAATCCACCTGCAATGTGGGAGACCTGGGTTCGATCCCTGGGTTGGGAAGATCCCTTGGGGAAGGGAATGGCTACCCACTCCTGTATTCTGGCCTGGAGAATTCCATGGACTGTATAGTCCATGGGGTCGCAAAGAGTTGGACACAACTTCACTTCACTTCAATAATCTTTGCTAGGACCAAAAGTTTTTCTAGAGTTCACAAAATGCTGTTTTTCCAGTTCTGTCATTTTTTCTACATTTATTAGCATTTTTTCCCTCTTCAACTAGGATTCAAATTAATACTATAAAAAATAACTCCCAGTGGGCCAAACTCAATGCCTATGGGTTGCTACCTTCTGATCGACACTTTAAGCCAGACCAGTCTCACCACTGTCGTCAGTACCCTGTGCATTAGGTCTCTAATTTGTAACACTCAATGTCTTTGCACTTGTTGACATGTTGTTTGTAATCTTCTCACCGCCTTTTATGTGTATATTTATCTCCCTGGCTAGACTGTGACCTCCTCAAGGACAGGGACTCTCCTGCAGTATATTTCCTTCGCTTCTCCTAATGTGCTCTTAAAGGTACTTTGGTGATTGCTAATTCTAATTAACAAAAAAGTACTAGGAAGAACCCCAAATTTTCATATTGTCTCTTGTGTTCCCTGGCTTTCCCACTAAAACTTGTCCTAATTATCTGTCATAATGAAGTGCTTGTCTCATTTACTTATGCCCTGGGAGTCCCTGTGATGAGGAGGAGGGAAGAGGGGAAATAAGCCCTTTATTAATCTTCAAAAGTTGGAAAGCCCATTTCCAGCTTTGTGACCTTGGGTAAGTTCCATCATCACTTAAGAGTTTCTATGTCTTCACTCAGTAAAATGAGGTGACGGGGTTATCTCTGAACTCACACCTCACTTGGCTCTAACAGTCTCAGATACAAATCTAACCAATACCTTTTAGTAGGTGCTCCTCCTAACCCATCTCTCCCTGCTTGGGTAGTACCTTGGCTCCCTTTATATGGGTCAACACTATCCTTTCTAAGATGAGATGAAGTCATACCCATGGTGGACAGAATTTGCCTCTGATGACTTCCTGACCATCATAAGTAGACTGGTCTAATCTCTATACAGTCATCAAAAACAAGACTGGGAGCTTACCGTGGCTCCTTATCGCCAAATTCAGACTTAAACTGAAGAAAGTAGGGAAAACCACCAGACCATTCGATGAAAAAGTGGTGAAAGTGAAATTTGCTCAGTCATGTTTGACTCTTTGTGACCCTATGGATATACAGTCCATGGAATTCTCCAGGCCAGAATACTGGAGTGGGTAGCCATTCCCTTCCCCAAGAGATCTTCCGAACCCAGGGATCGAACCCAGGTCTTCTGAATTGCAGGTGGATTCTTTACCAGATGAGCCACCAGGGAAGCCCCTAGACCTTTCAGGTATGACCTAAATCAAATCCCTTACGATTATACAGTGGAAGTGACAATAGATTTAAGTGATTAGATCTGACAGATAGAGTGCCTGAAGAACTCTGGATGGAGATGTGTAACATTGTACAGGAAGAAGTGATCAAAACCAAACCCAAAAAGAAATTTAAAAAGGCAAAATGGTTTTCTGAGAAGGCCTTACAAATAGCTGAAAAAAGAAGAGAAGTGAAAAGCAAAGGAGAAAAGGAAAGATATATCCATCTGAATGCAGAGTTCCAAAGAATAGCAAGGAGAGAGAAAGCCTTCCTAAGTGATCAATGCAAAGAAATAGAGGAAAAGAATAGAATGGGAAAGATTAAGAGCTCAAGAAAATTAGAAATATCAAGGGAACATTTCATGCAAAGATGGGCACAATAAAGGACAGAAATGGTATGGACCCAACAGAAGCAGAAGATACTAAGAAGAGGTGGCAAGAATACACAGAAGAACTATACAAAAAAGATCTTAAGGACCCAGATAACCACTATGGTATGATCACTCACCTAGAGCCAGACATCCTGGAATGTGAAGTGAAGTGGGCCTTAGGAAGCATCACTACTAACAAAGCAAGCTAGTGGAGGTGATAAAATTCCAGCTGAGCTATTTAAAATCATAAAGATAATGCTATGAAAGTGCTGCATTCAATATGCCAGCAAATTTGGAAAACTTAGCAATGCCCATAGAACTGGAAAAGGTCATTTTTCATTCCAGTCTCAAAGACAATGCCAAAGAATGTTCACAGTACCGCACAATTGCACTCATGTCACACGCTAGCAAAGTAATGCTCAAAATCCTCCAAGCAAAGCTTCAGTAGTATTTGAACGGAGAACTTCCAGATGTTCAAGCTGGATTTAGAAAAGGCAGAGGAACCAGAGATCAAATTGCCAACATCTGTTGAGTCATAGAAAAAGAGAATTCTAGAAAAAACGTCTGCTTCATTGACTGCACTAAAGCGTTTATCTGTGTGGATCACAACAAACTGTGGAAAATTCTTAAAGAGATGGGAATACCAGACCACCTTACCTGCCTCCTGAAAAATCTGTATGCAGGTCAAGAAGCAACAGTTAGAATTAGACATGGAACAAAACACTGGTTCCAAATTGGGAAAGGAGTACATCAGTGCTGTATATTGTCACCCTGCTTATTTAACTTCTATGCAGAGTACATCATGCAAAATGCTGGGCTGGATGAAGCACAAGTTGGAATCAAGATTGCTGGGAGAAATATCAATAATCTCAGATATGCAGCTGAAACCACCCTTATGGCAGAAAGCAAAGAGGAACTAAAGAGTCTTTTGATGAATGTGAAAGAGGAGGGTGAAAAAGCTGGCTTAAAACTCAGCATTCAAAAAACAAAGATCATGGCATCCAGTCCCATCATGACTTCCGGTCCCATCGCTTCATGGCAAATAGATGGGGAAACAATGGAAACAGTGAGAGATTTTATTTTCTTGGGCTCCAAAATCACTGCTGATGTTGACTGCAGCCATGAAATTAAAAGATACTTGCTCCTTGAAAGAAAAGCTATGACCAACCTAGACAGCATATTAAAAAGCTTGCCAACAAAAGTCCGTCTAGTCAAAGCTGTGATTTTTCCAGTAGTCATGTATGGATGTGAGAGCTGGACCATAAAGAAGGCTGAGCACTGAAGAATTGATGCTTTTGAACTGTGGTGTTGGAGAAGACTCTTGAGAGTCCCTCAGACTGCAAGGAGATCAAATCAATCAATTCTAAAGGAAGTCAATCCTGAATATTCATTGGAAGGACTGATGCTGATGCTGAAGCTGAAGCTCCAATACTTTTTTTGGACACCTGATGTGAAGAGCTGACTTCACATTAGAAAAGACCCTGACGCTGGGAAAGACTGAAGGAAGAAAGAGGATGACAGAGGATGAGATAGTTGGATGGCATCACGGACTCGACGGACATGAGTTTGAGCAAGCTCTGAGAGTTGGGGATGGACAGGGGAGCCTACCGTGCTGTGGTCCATGGGGTCATGAAGAGTGGGACATGACTAAGTGATTGAACTGAACTGAACTGAATCTATGTATCCCAGGAACAGTCTGCTCAGATTTCCCAGGTCAAACCTTAGGACCTCCTTCCCAACCAGAGCCAAGTGTGGATACCAAGGGCCCTACACAAGCAGTTGGCACAGCAGAGGCTCAGTCTTAGGTCTTCC
This sequence comes from Bos taurus, assembly GCF_002263795.3. Taxonomy (NCBI): domain Eukaryota; kingdom Metazoa; phylum Chordata; class Mammalia; order Artiodactyla; family Bovidae; genus Bos; species Bos taurus. Next base: position 21,875,065 of record NC_037337.1, on the reverse strand, counting down.
TTGCTGCAAGGGAGGAGGAGATGGAGAGAACTGAGATTGGTTATACTCTTGTCCTTCTTGTAGTGTCTCGCCTTTAGGCTTCTGAATGCCCCTAGGTCAGCTCTGGGGTATGGGTCCTTCTAAAAAAAAACACAAAATAAAAATGCTTTAGCTCACTACTTTTTCCCAATTCTTTTCTCTCAGTCCTGTAAGTCTCCTTCCCCTCTTTTTGTTCCCTTCCACATAGGTGCAGTCTCAGAAACCTCATCCAACTAGCTTTCTGTACCCAGTAACAGCTATTAGGTCCACCTTGACTGAGGGCGTAATCAAGAGATAAATGGAGCCTTACCATTTCAGTGGCCTTGAGCACTCCAGGTGGAAGGGGGAAGCAGCCAAGTCTCTAAGGAGTCAGGGACAGACCCTCCCCCAAGCTGCCTTATTCACAAACCACATTTGGGCCTGTAGCAAATAGGGTTGGCCAGCCAGAGCACATAGCTCAAGCATGCTATGAAAGCCTGACCCCTGTCCATGACTCTCATCTAAAGAGACACAAAATGGATTCATAATTCTTCCTTTTCTCCTCTCCCCATCTCAGGCCTAGTGGCTGTTGATGAAAATCAGGTGGTGGATTGGCCAAACAAGGTCCACCTGTTGCTGTGTTCTTGGCGGCATCCCATGAACCTTTCAGCACCAACAGGAAATAGCAAACAGAACTACTAAAGATGAGCCATCTCCCCGTGAACAGGAAGAAGGGAAGCTCTTAACATGTGGGCTATGCTTGGAGCTTGCCTGTGATGCCATCGGACGGCCGGAGCTGCTCTTATGCCATGGTCTGCCTTCCCTGGGCCCGTCTTCATCAGACCTTACCACTTGTTTTTCCTCAGAAAGGAGGGAGAAAGTGGCCCCTGTGGCAAAGACAGAATCCTACCCCACAAACAGGGGTAGGACATATAAGTACAGACCTGGAAAGGAATCAGCCAGTCAGTGATGGAGGTCAAGATTCCCAAGAGTAAATGAACTGAAGGAGTTCAAACCTGGTGCTCTGTGACAACCTAGAGGGGTGGGATGGGGTGAGAGGTGGGAGGGAGGTTCAAGGAAGGGGCGGATGTATTATACCTATGGCTGATTCGTATTGATGTATGGCAGAAACCAACACAATATTGTAAAGCAATTATCCTCCAATTAAAAAAGAAAAAAAAAAAAAAAAAAAACTGAAGGGATGGAGGTAAGGCTACACATGCTTGTCTGGATTTCCCAGGCCTGGAGTACCCTGATGAGAAATTTTCCCGGTCACAGAATCTTTGTATTCTTATTTAATAACAATAGTTCGGAAGAAGCAATTCCAGCTGTGCTGTGCTGTGCGCTTAGTCGCTTAGTTGTGTCTGACTCTCTGCGACCCCATGGACTGTGTAGCCCGCCAGGTTCCTCTGTCCGTGGAATTCTCCAGGCAATACTGGAGAGAGTTGCCATGCCCTCCTCCAGGGGATCTTCCCAACAGGGATCAAACCTAGGTCTCGACCCACATTACAAGTGGATTCTTTACCATCTGAGCCACCACGGAGGCTCAATCCCAGCTGTAGAACAAGTAATTTCAGAACATTTATCCCACCAAAAACAAAGTGTGTTTCCTCCCTTTCTGGCACTCTGGTGTGAATCTCTTCCACTTGCTCAGAGGCATCTATTATGCAATTCCCAGGTTGGCTGGCAAAGTCATTAGAATCATCCCTAAATGTGAGTTATTTCCAATATGAAACTAAGTGGCATAGAATGAAGACTAAGGATCGAAGGTTATCAGGTTAATTTGCCTAAAACCAATTTGCCTAGAGTCTCAAATATTTATCAAATCTGCAGCATTTCAAAAGAATTTAGCAGATTCACTCTCACTTTTTTATGACTTATAAAATAGCTTTCATGTATATTTATTAAACTTTAATTTTTACAAAATTGATATGTCTTTGCAAGCCTTCACTGAATAATTGTGAAAGTTGATCATATTTATTGCCACAAAAAAAAAATGCATTTGAAAAAGGAAACTTGCACAGTCAACAATATTGGACCAAACTAAAGAATAAAACTTATTAATAAAAAATATTTAATACTAGTCATTGATGACAAAAGTTTCTCTCTCTCTACAAATGCCAACTGGTATAAATTTTTAAACTATGGAACAAACAATTTACTATATTATTATTTTGATTGCATGTAGTTTTAAAAATCAACCTGACCAAAAAAAAAAATCAATCTGACAAGAAGTTTATGCTTTAAAAAAAAGTAAGTAAATACCATCTAATTTGCCAAAGTGCAACCAGCGATATTTAACTTGTTACCTCAGGAGCCAAATGTGGAAACCTGATTTAGTACAGGATTTTGTATTTGGTCTGGTAAACAATTTGTTTTACGTGTGGGAAAACACTTTGTCCTGTTGCCATTAGCCCTCTGCCTCCTTGTTCTGGGTAGGTCAGAAATCACAGCCATCAGCAGGTTTTTCATATTTATCAACCTCTCGAGAGAGTGCTTGATTCCACCTCTATTAATTGTCATTAGTTTCACATGCTATTCTGAAGAACTCCCTTCCATATGCAATTGGGGCCATGTGAATAGGAAATTGAGAAATATCTGATATTTCCCCTTACTTTGTCATAATCCAGAGCAACCATCATTTGACCAGTAAAGCAACACAGCATGTGCAGCAGCTAGACACACGGACTCTAGAGTCAGGTGAGTACGCTGAGTGTGAATGCTGGTCCCCTAACTTACAAACTGCTGGTACTGGGGAAAGTCACTTAAGCTTGTGAAGACCCAGGATGCAAGTATAAATCACAAAGAAAACCAGCATCTTTCTTCACCCTTTCACTTTCTACTGCTGTTGTCTGTACAACCTTTGTTAGTCAACTGAATAGGCCACATGCTTGTTTGTTGAGAATATATTGATTGGCCTTTTAATAGAACGAATGTAGTAGACAGACCTAGGCATCAAAATCATATTGAGTTGTATTTTTCAAGGCATATAATTTGGAAAAGAATATTGGATTAAGAAACACAAAAAATGATACACGAAATGTTTGTACCAATTATATTTATTGCTGGAAACTTTATACTTAAAAAAAAAAAAGTTTGGGATGTCCCTGGTGGTCCAGTGGTTAAGACTCTGAGCTGCCAATGCAGGGGCATGGGTCTGATCCTCGTGGGGGAACTAATCCCACATGCCACATGGTGTGGTCAAAAAATTAAAAAAAAAAAAAAAAACATTTTGTTTAATGTTTGAAAAGTAGGTTAACATAGAAAAAGATATTATCCACAAAGGTAAGAAGCAATCCAATCATTTACAAAGTGCTGCAAATCTGATAAATTTATGTTGCTGATAACTCAAGAGTACTCTTTGATAAAAAGATATAAATCTGAAATACCCAAGAACAGAACAGAACAACGAAATGGCTATAAAAATACCCAAAAGAGAACTCAGTTTTTGGCAACCTGGTCATTAAGAGAAATGAACTTTAAGTAAACTTTCAGTGAATTGATTTTAAGAGGTCTAGCCAAACATTAGAACCAAGAGTTTTGCCTCTCTGGCTCCCAGAACCTCAGAGCTTGGGAGCTGCAATGGACAATCCTGGTTCCCTCTAAGAGGCAGCAGGTCCAGAGAGATAAGCTACTTCTAATGAACCAAGTGTAACAGTCACTAAGGAGAGAGTGTGTGTGCACACAAATGCATACTAGAGACACAGACCAGAATCAGACCTTTAGAAAGTACTGGAACCCACCTGTATGTGCCCGTCACATGCTACAGCGCAGTCTGCACACATGGAACGAAGGCCAGTCACCCCTACCATGGCAACTAGAGGGCTCCTCCTCCACATCCATTTGGAATGTCTTTTTTTCTAAGAAAAAAATTATGTTTGGCTGTGCCAGGTCTTAACTGCAGCACACGTGATCTTTGATCATCACTGTGGCACATGGGATCTTTAGTTGCAGCACGCAGGATCTTCAGCTGTGGGATCCAGTTCGCTGACCAGGGCTCGAACCCAGGCCCTCTGCGAGTCTTAGCCACTGGGCCACTAGGGAAGTCCCCCATTTGGAATGTCTTGATCTTTGGGTCTCTGGCCGTTGGGGCCCTCCCTAGGGGACTCTCCTGCCAGGCCTGCAGTGCCTTTCTTGCCTTGGCTGGCCTCAGAGGGGCCCACTGGCCAGAGGAATTTGTCAGTGGTGGTGTTGGCAGCAGTAGTGACTACATCTCAGATATAATTGGCAGGGGGCTGCCGGGCACTGAGCCTCTGCATGTGACAGCCGTGGCAGAGCAAGTGCCCATCTAGAGGGAAGCAGCAGCAGCCTTCCTCATCACTCAGCTGCATCCGGCAGTCCTAGGAAAGAAAGACACCTAGTTCAACTCAGCCCGGGCACCCTGAACATCTGGGGAAGTCTGCCTTGTGCAGCACTGAACTCCCAGTGACTGGAAGAAAGCGGGTGGGGTTGGAGGGGATGAACACCCAGAGAAACCTGGGGAAATACCGCAGCTGGACACCAGGTGTCGCTGCTACAGCAGAAATAATGAGACAGGATCCCATTTCCAGCTGTTACCAGGAGTACCTTGTTTTAGGAGTCTTGACTCTAAGTGACGCCTGATTTAGAAAGGACTAAAGGACCAGGCCCAGAGAGAGTGGCTGAAGGGTGAGACAGAGACTAGAGATGGGTCAGAGCACCTTCCTGGTTTCCCACGGCCTATACCTGTCCTACAGACAACGACAGTTTTCAGACTTCACTCCCCCAGCCCCATTCCAGCTCTGGGTGCCCCGGCCCCTGACACTGACCTCGCAGTGGTAGCATTCAAAGTGATAATCTCGGTCCATGGATATCACCCTCACGATGTCCTCACAGCCCTGAAATAATGCACACCCCCGTGGGCATGAAAGCAGCTTGACAACCCCAGCTTCGCCCTCCCCACCTGGCCCCCTCCAAACGAAAGATCACACAGAGGCCTCCAGATCCTCTCTGCCTCCATCTGTAGCTTTTTCCTCTTTTGGCTGCACTACTGGGCACACTGAACTTCTCCGACCAGGGATCTGTTGCACCTGAGCCCCTTGCAGGGGAAGCTCAGATTCCACTGGACCACCAAGGACATCACCCTTCTGTAGCTTTGCGATGGCCTTTGCAAACCCTATGGGAACTTTCCCCTTCCCCGTCCTTGGCGCCACCTCCAGAAGCGCAGTGTCCCCTCTTGGAGCCTCCCCTCTGTCTGGGGGCTCAGGCCTTACAGAGGGAAGGGGCATGCAGCATAAGTAAGTTAAGCCGGGGACGAGGAGACCCTGCAGGGTCTGGGTCCTCACAGGCTTTTGGCATTTTTCCCACGGCACACAGTGTAAATCATGGCTGACCCCTTCCTAGCAGCCCTGAGGATTCTTCCCCACCTTTTCCCAGCCCCTACATCTGGGAGCTGGTGACCTTGACTTCAGAGAAAGTCTCCTTCTCTGGACTGGGAGAAAAGAGATGAAGCCTGGGCCCAGCGAGGCTGTCGGACAAGTCCAGGCCCGGATGTTGGGGTCAGGGTGATGACCCAGAGAGCAGAGTCACACGGGAATCTTCGAGGAGTGCATTCCTCAGCACCACCGCCTCCCATGAGAGGCCAGGCAGCCAGTCCCCAGTCCCTCCCCAGAGGCGGCAGCCCTGGCTGCCCTGTAGGAGAACCCAGACACACTGACCTCTGAGGGGAGGATGGGTTGGCCACAGGCTGCACACTTAGGAGCGTAGCTTCTGTAAGGGAGAAGACAGAGGTGAGCCGAGGTAGGGGGCTCCCTGAGCCGGGTTCCACACCGCAGCCCGCGGGCCGGACTCACTTGTGGTAGTCGGTGACACAGTACACCTGGTTGGAGAAGTCCACGGTAAAGGGAATGCCATCCAGGCATTTGTTGCAAACGATGCATCGGAAGCAGCCGGGGTGGTAGGACTTTCCCATTGCCTGGAGGATCTGGTTCATGGGGTGGGCGGAGAATCAGTCTCTGCTCTTCAGCTACTGATGAGGCTCCCTGCTGCTCCCCCTAACCTCATCCGAGCCCCTGCTCTCCTCCCTCCACTGTGGAATCCAGGAGGACCAAGCAGTCTTAAAAATGGATGCAGAAACGCTGAAAAACGTCTTAGGGAGCATCCAGGCCAGTGTTTCTCAGCCTTGGCTGCATATCAGGATCACACAGGGAGGATTTTAAGCCCATCCGTGCCTGGGTCCCACCCAGAAGTATTCACCACAGTCTCTGGAGATGACCCAGCCCTGGTATTTTCTTCTGTTCTTCCCAGGTGATCTACTAGGCTGCCAGGGCGGGGAACCACCAGCCAAACCAACTCCTCCTTACAGAAAAGAAAACTGAGCTTCAACTGATCTCAGCCAGTAGCAGAAAGGGGATTAAGACTCAGGACCCCATACTCCAGGCTCAGGCGGAGGGCGGGGCTGTGCCTGCAGAGTTAGGGAGGGGCTCGATGGCAGGCTGAGCAGTCCAGACTTGATTCCACAAGCAAAGAGAAGCCACTATAAACAGTTGTTTGGGCAAAGAATAGGATGCAAGTGATTGCTGATGGGTTTCTCCCCCCACTTTTTCTCAGGATCCATTTAGTTCCTGATTCCGCCCCTCGGCCCAGCAGCCTCACAGTCTCAGCTGAAGACAGTTTGCTTACCTTCTCCAAAATCAAGTGACCACAGACACAGCATTTCTCAGCTGCCTCCTGAAACCCTGAAAACTGGGAAGAGAAGACCAAGGGAGGGCATTACAGGCTGAGAACAACCTGAGGAGTGGAACCCCAGCTGGCCATAGAGCAAGGCGTGGGAGCCAATTCCAGACCCAGGGGACCTCTCACTCACCAGATAGTCTTCCTCACAGTACACAGAGCCATTGACGCTGTAGAAAGCCTTGCAGCGCAAAGTTCGCCCTAGAAGCAGCAGAGAAGACGCTGGAGTCTCTCCGGGGTCCAGCCACAGGGCATCCCCATGGCAGGGTCACTGCTCTCTGATGTTTCATGATTCACTTAAACCTGGACTTTAGCGCTTGTCCTCCTAACTGCTGTCTGCCCCACTTCCCCACACAAATACCCCATCTGATGCAATTCCCATTTGCTTTGGTCTCATTCCTGCCAATTCCCCACTCCTTTGCTATTACTTCTCCAGCTTCTGCCTCCTCACCAGTTTTCTACGGCCCTGCTTTACACGAGTGCCTTCTTCCCCAGTGTCTGGGCTTGCTCAGGGAGCCACCTGGGAGAGCAGAGCCCACCACAGGTTGGGGACAAGGTTCAGGGGCTCTGAACAAGATGCCATACGATGTGTTCAAACGCAATCACACTGTCATGGACTCTGCCCTCTGGGACCTTTCAACCCAGAAGCCTCCACACAGCTCTCCTCTGAGCCCTGTCTCCCAGGGATAAGCTCCGTGGAGGTCAGGACATACTGGAACTACCACTGGGGACAAAGTGCTTTGTTTGGGAGCAAAGTTGGCCCCCTTTCCTGCCACACTAGACTGTTTCCCCAATTTTAGAAGAACCCAGAGTCTCTGGGGTCAGAAGCAGCCCAGGATCTTCTGCAAGCAGACAAGGCAGGACGATTCCCCATGAAACCAACACCCAGGAACTGCTCCAGGGTGTCTAAATTATCAGGGATCAGGAGGAATGAGACCAGTGCGGAGAATGGGCAAGTTGCCCATATCTGCCCTCCTCTCATCAAAATCTCCACTTCCAGCTCTCCCCAGTGGTTCAGAAAAGTTGATTTAGAAACTTGTGAGACACAAGGGAGTAGAAGGAGGGAAACAGACATTCCCAGAAGAGGCTCCATAAACAGAAGGACAAATAGACAGATGAACCTAAAGAGAGCCAGGCAGAGGCTGGGAGTGGCGCGGAAAGAAAAGCTGAGTGCTGGAGTCAGACAGGCATAGATAGGAGATTAAAAGGTTCAGCAAAGGAAATCAGAGTGGGTAAGGGCGGGGGTTGGGGGTGGTAATGAGGGAGGTGAGGGAAGGCTGGGGAGTTGAAGCCACTGGGAGCACCCCCCTCCAGGCGGGCCTCCTGAGCTAACAGCAGCGGGCATTCCTGGAGCGTGATGTCATCAGCTTGGCATGGCCTGGTGGCCTGCACTCCAGCGAGGTGGCTGAACTCTGACCAGCCAAGAGAAAACCCCCCCTCTCCGCCCCCCACAGCTCCCCACTCCCCCAGCCCACCCCACCCTTCCCACATTCCAGTCTTTCACTGTCGCCCCAGGCAACTCGGGCTGCCCAAGACCAAGCCCCACCAAGGAGAGGCCAGAGGGCTGGGAGGGAGTCCAGCCTGGGCAAGCAGGAAGGCAGAAGAAAGGAGGAACAGAGCAAAGGAAACAGGCCGAAGAGACGGAGCGCTGACTCTGGCTAGAAAGCTGACCCGGCGTGCGGCGGGAGAGCCAGGTAGCGCACGGAGTAGGGGAGCAGGAAAGAAGGCGAAGGCCAGACCAGCAAATGCAGAGGCACAGCTCTGCTTTCCCTGGGCACTCATGCGTGTGTCCGCGCTCGAGGCCTCGGGCCTTGTCCAGAAGGTCTCTCTGGGGGCCGCACTCACCACAGGAGCAGCAGACAAAGCACTGGGTGTGATAGAGGCTGTCCAAAGCCTGACAGGCGTTGCTCTGCCCGTAGATGCCTTTGTTGCACTTGATACACGTGCCTGAGAGGAGAGAACAGCTTGTCAGCATCACATCCCACGCCCCCCGCTCAAACCCAGGCAGTCGCCATCTTTCCTGATGGCAGAAGACCACCAGCCACAACCTCTGTTTGATGGGCTCCATTCTGGGAAGAACGAGTAAATGGGACGCAGCCAGGGCTTGGCTGGACAGACTCACTCTTGTTGACTGATTAATCAACAGACATTATCTGAACATCCATTTAGCGCCAAGCAAAAACACTGTGCCCAGCACTGTGGAAAACTGGAAAAAGTCAAAGGTCTCCGGCTTTCAGACACTGGTTTCTGTAGGGGAGAAAAGACTAAAAAGGCAAGGTCGGATCCCTGGGGCACTGTGTAGACAGAGATGCAAGTTCATAAGGGCCCAGCAGCAGCCTGGAAAAAATGTCCTAGTGAAAGGAGGCCAGGCCCAGAAAGCCTCTCCAGGACCTCAGTTTCCCCATCTGTAAAATGAACTGCTGTTCAGTTACAGAAAGAGCTCTGCTCCATACCTCTAAGCCTCCAAAGATGGTGAGAAAGATGTGGCTCAGCAGAGGGCCCTGTGGAGACAGGGCCATGTGAGTGTGACTCCTCTGGGTAGGTGGCTGCTTAGAATGCAGGGTGTGTTCCAAGGATTGAGGGTTGCAGAGGAAGAGGGGGGAAGGTGGCAGAACCCCTAATGTCTCCCTGTCATCTTCTATAATAGAAGAAACAAAGCTGAACTGCTCTTCCCCAACATCTCTCCTAAGATACATAACACTAGGCTCTGGCACCCGCCTTTCCTGGGTGTGTTCTTCCCTCCTTCCACTCCCCAATTCCAGGCCCATGAGTGAGGGCCAGGGCTTGTCTTTGGGGAGCAGATCCCAACCGGCCCGCCTCACCCCTCACCCTGCCCCACCTCTCCCCCTCGGCACACTGCCACACTCCTTGCCTGTTGGGGCCCATCCCAATCTTTGCCCAGGGGCTTGGGAGCCCGTGCAGCAGCTGCAGCAACTGATGGGCCCAGGCCTGCCCTGCTCCCACCCACCCTCTGGCAGCTGGGCAAGGCTGGAGCCAAGGAAGAGGGCCCCTACTAGGCACAGGAGTGGGAGGGCAGAGTTAGGTTGGGGGTTCTGTCAAGAGGAGGCAAACTGACCCCTCCCTAGGGAGAGAGGTCCCTCCCCACCCACCCTCTGTAGGGAGGGGAGCTCTGCCTGCCAAGAGCATCGTGCCAGGGGGCCCTATTAGAGCCACTTTTGGGGGAAGCATTGGACATTATGGGAAGATGAGAGCCAACTGCTCAGGCATGTCCGACTCACCACCTCTAACCTAGCACATCCCACCTCTAAGTTCTTCCTGCCATTTTTACAGCAGTTTCTCCCAGCAACTTTCCTCCTTTTGGTTCCGATGGCTTAGCTGAGGAGACTTCTGTCCACCCATCAGCGGGTGTCCTGGCCTCAAAAGGAAACTGCTAAAAGGTTCCCTTGACAAAAGGGTTATCTGCTCTGGGCTTTCTCAGGTCGGGGCAAACAGGGAATGATTAGAGTTGAACTAAGCAGGGCCCTTTCAGCCTTTAGCCCCTGCTACTTCTGAACCTCCTCCCAGTCTTCCTTCCCTGGCTGGGTTCCTCTCCCTATTTACATTTCTAGCCAGAGTTCTAGAGCTTGGGGTCTACCGCAGGAACATGGATGGTAAGAAAGGTGAGAAGGCGCTGGGAACACTGAACAGGCTCACAGACCTGGGTGTGAGCCCTCCAACTTCTTTCTGTACTTCCTATCGCAACCAGATCCGCATTTTTTAATACAGTGAAGTGGTGTCTGTGGGTCTTGGCTAAAAGATCATTCAAGACCGCAATACCCTCCCGCAGCTGAGACGTACAATAGTTAATATTTCTTGAAGTTAACTGCGTCGGAAGAGGGGCAGAGACCAGATTTCTTTAGCAACAGAAAAGTAAGGATTCTGAGCAGGTTATGACCAAAACTGATGGCCAGGTTATTTCTGGCAGTTACACACGGTCGTCATCCATCCAGGGCCATCCAGGGGTGATGCCGTCCCGGGTGGTCAAGGCTCCTGCCCTAACTTCCGGATGATGGGAAAAATAGAAGCTGACTCCACTGGGTCTGGACTTAAATGCCCACGCACGCACGGAGCCAGCAGGACTGGGGCCAGCCAGCAGCAGGGTCCCTGCTTTCCGTCCAGGGTTTTCTTCCTCCCCCCAGGCTCCATTTCCCCGACAGCGGCCACAGCTCCGCGCGTGTTAGGAAGCAGGTCCCCAACCCCCTGCACCCCACCTCCGCCCAGCGTAGCGCGGCCGGCCCCGCCCGCGGGCACCTGGAGCGCCCGGGCAGGAGCCGGCACGCACGCTGCCCGCCCGCCCCGCCCCCCCACCCTCGCATTCCCCGAATTCCTGCGGGTGGAGCCTGGGCCCGGGTGGGGGCGCGGAGCGCAGGAGCCTGCAGGGGCACGGCCGTCGAGGGGGGAATATGAAGGGGGATGCTCTCACCGCCTCATTTGCCCCCCACCCCCCGCAAGGCCTCCTACCGCGAAAACACCCAGGCTCTAAAGCCTGAGGAACTGGGATTCACGAGATCATCGGGGCGGAGGTGGGGAGGGGAAAGCGGTGAATTTAACAGGAATAAGATGCCCGTGGTCCATTTGAAACCCACTGGGTGTGGGAAATTCCTCTTGCTTCTTTCCTAGCCCCGCGTCTCTGCCTCCGACTTCCCAGCGTCAGCCGTCGGGGCAACCGGCAACCGAATGAAGCGACCGGTCCTTTCCCGACCCTAACCACTTCTCTCACTCACCAAAGTAGTCCTCTCTGGACTCTGGCTCCCGTATCCGGGCCCGGGCGGCCTCTGGAACAAACGCACCCGGCGGCTCCTCGAGACCCGACGCCTCAATCCCCGCGGATTCTCCGCGGACGCCGGCTTCTCGCCCACCTGTGCCCACCGTCAGGCGCAGCAACGCTGTTAGTTCATCCTGGTATCGGGCGCCCGCGGCGCAATCCCCGTAGCCAGTCACCGAGTGTCGCCCGGGTTGCGCCCCTCTTCTCTCCAAGGGCCCTGTCGCTCCCACCCCGGCCCCGGCTAGAGCTCCCGGGCTGCCCAGGGCCGGGGGATACGAGTGGCGACTTTCCTGACAGCCGAACCCCGCGGGCCGATGAGCGCACAGTCGGTCCAGGGCAGCGTGGAGCTCGGGGTAGGCGGACGGCACCCCTCCAGAGGAATAGCCCGCCGGAACCCCGGCCAGGGGTGGGCCAAACAGGCATGGCCCGGCAGGCAGAGGGCTGCCGTGGCGCTGGTCGTAGCCCATGCTGATGCCGCTGGTACGGTTGCTGCAGGGTCGGCTACCTCCGGCTCCACCAGCCCCCGCCCCGTCCAGCAGCAGACTGCCCCGGGGACTGGACGGCTTGCTCGCGTCGCTGGCTGAGCTACTGGCGAAACTGGAGCGGGGGCTTAGGGCTGGGGCCGTGGTCTCCAGCCGAAAGTCGGGGGGCAACGACTGAGGTAGAGGCAAGGCCCGGGAGGGAGGCGGTCCCCCCGGAAAGGAGCCTTCGTAGCGCGGCACCTCAAAGGAGCCGCGCGGGTTCCGCTCAGCGTCCAAGGGGCCTTGCTCCCGGGCTGGCTCCAACGGCTCATCCCCAGGTCCCCCAGCAGCTCCACGGGGCCCTGATTTCCTTGGTCCCCCCAGCCCACTCAGGCGTCCCTTGCCCGGCCCGGGGGTCCCATCAGACCCAGACCGGCTAGATTCACCCTTTCTGCGGCCGAACTTCGCGCTGCCGGAGTCCGAGAGTCTTAACTTCTCCAGCAGGCGACTGGCTTTCTCCCCTAAACGCTCCATGCCCTCGGGTCTGGGGCGTCCAGCCCCCTCCCCGCCCGGCACCCTGCAGCGTCTCGGCGGCCGCTTCTCTTTCCCTGCGGCCGGACTCCGGATCCCGAGGGGCACAGGATAGGCACAGGGGTTTAGCGGGCGGTCCGGATGCCCGGCGCCAAGAATCCCGCAGCATCCCCCAGCGAGAGGGGTTTCGTCCCCCCGCGCATCAGGGGTTAAGCGGGGCTTAGAAGGGCCTACGGCCGCGGCTGTCCCGTCCGCAGGTCTATCTGTTCACGCGTAGACTCGCGCGGCAGCCCCCACTCTCTCCGGCCCCCGCCCCCCTCGCTCACACTCAGCACCGACTCAACTTCTCTCCCAAACTTTTGTCTGCCTGGCCGGATCTACTTTCCTGGAGGGCGGAGCGCCGAACGCGAGAGGAACAGGGGTGTCGGCGCAGGAATCCTGTGCACCGGTAAGGGGTAGAGGGGGGGCGGGTGCTGGTGCTAAGTGTCCCGGAGCTGGAGATCCGCCGACTGGAGGCGAAAGGAGGGCGGGGGGCAGTTTAGGCAGTTGCTACTACATCACTCAAGAATTAGGACAGGAAAAAGTGGGGGAGGGGAGGGGAACTCTTTGTTCGCAGTTGGAATGCGCGGAGGGGCACGGTGGAATGTCGCGAGGCGAGACCCGGCGACGCGAGGCTTGTTCTGCGCAAACACCGTGACTTTGTTCCTAGTGTGGGGACTGTGGGAGAGATGAGCAGGGGCTGATACAGAAGTACTGTCGTGAGATAGAGAGACGGAAGAAAGGCAGATACATAGGTTCAGAGACGCGCAAGAGCCCAGGAAAGCGAGGAAGCTTATATAGAGAGGTGGTGGAAGACAGGTATGGAGAGGAGAGAACGACCAAAGGGGATCGTAAGTGGTGCGGGGATCGAAGGCTGGATAGACCTAGAAGGTGACAAATTCGCGCAAATCCAGGGAGAATGAGAGAAAAACAGATAAGCTGAGATAAAAAGACAACTCTCTGAACCTAGAGCTCTGTAATGGGTGGGAGTGAGCTTTAGTGTGTGAAAAAGGAGAGGAAAAGGCTGGGGACTAATCTCTACCTTCAGGGTAGGACAGATAGAAGGATAGACAGACACCCCCTGGTGTTGGAAAATGAGATTTTTAGCAAATATAGCAACTGGGGATAGAAGGCCTGGTTTGAGGGTTAGCGAACACCCTTGGTTGACCCATAGGAGACTGTTGATCAAGAGTAAGTACTAACCTAAGAGGAAGAAGAAAAAAAAAGTCATTTAGAGGCGATAGCAAGTGAAAATGATCAAGGTGGATAAGGAAAAGAAGCTGATCTTGGAGGATCAAGAATAAGGAAAAGAGGAAACCATGGCTGAAGCTGAATGCACCTAATTAAATATCAGCCAACTGATTTTGCCCAGACTAGCACATGGGGCGTGGGGGAGGGGAACGGAGAAAGAAATGACTCCTTTGTATTTAGATAGTAAATTAGTATGAAAATGATATGCAAACAAATCATGCATATATTTTCATCTCAACATTTTGAACACCTTTTATAATCTTAGTGTAGCCTTAGGGAATGAAGAAAGAAAGGAGGTTAATATCTTTGGGGAAATCAATTTGGCACAAACTATTAGGCTTCTTTGTCGTAGCTGTACTGTGTCTCTGACCTCATCTCTCTGGAAAAGCAGCCTGTTTCCCAGATCAGGCCTACAGCTTTTCTCTGATCCAGAGGAGAGTTTACTCTCAGACTGGAAGCATGGAGAAGGAAACCATTAGTAAGAGAGCTATCAGGTTGCATCTAGAACCTGCCATGAGCTACATCTTCAGGGTCTACCATAAGGTTCTCCCTCCTCTACTGTCTCCACATAGGGAAGGAGAACCTGGATTCTTCCTTCCAATTACTTACATCCTCCAATATTTGGGAACTTCGCTCCTCTGGGGTTAGAATGGGAGAGTAGATCTTATGAAAAGTTGAGATGCCATTAAAGGAGGCCCATCCAGGAGTTGGTGGTACAGCAATGGGGCAGAGTTGGGATCAACAACCTGTGTTTTCAGGGGATAACAGAAAGCAGACACAGATGAGGGGAGGGTGTGGTGTGCTGACAGGGTATGCTCCAGTAGTGCTCATGACCTTGGAGTAGACACTCCATAGTCTGAACTGGAGCTAGGAGCTCCACAGGCCCTACTGTCCACACCCTTAATTAAGCTCTATATACACTGCTGCTGCTGCTAAGTCGCTTCAGTCGTGTCCGACTCTGTGCGACCCCATAGATGGCAGCCCACCAGGCTCCCCCATCCCTGGGATTCTCCAGGCAAGAACACTGGAGTGGGTTGCCATTTCCTTCTCCAATGGTGATTCCCAAATCCACCTCTCTAGCCCAGACCTTCTTGGACTTAAAAAACTCAGCTGACAAGTAGCATCTTTACTTGGTTGTCTCAAAGGCACACAACACTCTAAACTGACCTCACCTTCCCTGCCTCCCAAAACTGGCTCCTCCAGCATTTCCTGAGTGAATGATACCATTTTTTTAACCACTTAGCTACTTACGCCAGAAACCTGAATATCAACCTTATGTCCTCCTCCCTTAACCTCAAATCCCACTGAATCCTATCACCATTTATCAATTCTGCTTCTGAAGTATCTTTCAAACCTATCCTTTCCTCATCACTACTATATGTATGTGTCCTGTATCTCAGGCCACCATCTTTTCTCTCCTGGACCACTGCATAAGTCTCCCTGCCTAGGCTTTCTCTCCTTCCCATCCATTGTATACACTGAAGTGAAGTGATTCTTCAGAAACACAAAACTGATCATCTTATTTCCTTGTTAAAAACTTGTCAACGAGCGAATTCACTGACCGTGGTTAAGACTCCATGCTCTCACTGCTAAGGGCCCAGTTTCCATCCCTGGTTGGGAGAGGTTAAAATCTTGTAAGCCCTGTGGCATAGCCAAAAATAAATATTTTACAGAGTCTGTCTGCCCCTCCACTCTCTTCTCTCCGCATCATCCCCTCCCCAAATGGTTCTGCAGCAGAACTGCGCTCTCTCTTGCCTCTGGACTTCTGTACTTGCTGTTTTCCCTAGGTTTGGAACACTCTCTCTGCCTCCTCTTCCTTCCTGGTTAACTCCTCCTCGTCTTCCAAGCATCAGTCTAAACACTCCTCTGAGAAGCCTTGCCAGACCACCAGAGCAAGTTAGCTACCCCTGTGGTACACAGCCATGGCACATACACGCCCCCATCATCACATTTATCCCAGTTCATTTCATTGCCTACTTAAATGCCTGGTTTCCTGACTAAATGATAAAACTGCTCAGCATCTAGCCTGTTCAACAGAGTATCCACAGCACCTAGCACAGTACCTGACACCTAGTAAGCAGTCCATATGTTATATGACGGACTGAACAAAGAGAAAGCCATGTTTATGTCTCAGTTTATCCAAAAATGCACACGTTCTCTGTGTTTGTGTGTATGTTCTGAATTTGTGCTTATGCGTACACAAACCCACATACACCACCTTCTTCAAAATAGTTTGGCTGACAGAACTAAGAAATAGCTACCAAGCTGCATATACTGCTTGGTCACACGGTGGGAAAGCAGCTGTTGGTGAGACATAGGAATTCTTTAAACCTTAATTTCCTCATGTGTAAGGCAGGAATAATAAATGCTTCCTTATATAATTGACTACATCCCACCAGGCTCCTCCGTCCATGGGATTTTCCAGGCAAGAGTACTGGAGTGGGGTGTCATTGCCTTCTCCGATAATTGAATAAACAATAGCTATTACTTCTAGATCCCAACTCCCAAATAGGTACGGAGCTTGTGCTCTGCTCAGAAGCATCAAGTCCATGACTGAAACTGTCCACCAGGTGGGAGTATTACCCCGGCCTGGTGCTGTGCTGCCTCCACTGCAGAGCAAGACCAGCAATTGGGGGAAGTCGAAGCTACCACCAGGGCCACTTGCTTCCCCAGAGCTTTGAGTGAAACTAGCAGAAAAAACAACTCAGAGACCAGGGCACATGTCAAGAAGGCCTGTTTCTTTGACCCATACTCCTCCTTTTCTCATCCTAGGCTCCTCCGAGGCACTGTTTATGCTTAGGAATAAGCATTTTCTGGCTTGCCATTCACAGTGGGGGGTGTTTTTCCCCCCATGAAAATACGTCCTTTTATCCCACCAGAGCTGCTAGCTTCTACTTCCAGCGGAGACTGTGTTAAGAGAGGCGGGTTTGCTTCCTCAGACTGCAGAAGACATCTCATTTTGGGAAGCCCTGTGGCCACCCCTTTCAGGGACATGGGGAGTGGCATATGCCAGAGTTATTCTTGATTTTAGATCTCACTCATCCTTTTCCACCTTGATTTCAATGAATGAGTTCAAGTCTGGACAGCAGGTTTTGTGGGCTTGGTCAAAAGATGGGGAGACAGGGCCATTCTCATCACCTCCCTCATCCTCCTCTTCTTGGAAATTAGGATTATAAAGTTCCGGTGGAAGAAGCTGGGCCTCAGCAGAAGGCAAACGGTCTGAGGGAGGCCCATATACACGGTTGGCTTTGGTGCCATGCTTAGAGTTGGCATCCAGGTGGTAGCAGAGCTGCGTGAGGCGCTGGGCCCGGAAACGGGGAGGCCGGGCCACCCAGACACCTGGCTCATTAAGACTGTCCTCTTCATCTGACATCAGCTCCTCTGTCACATCCTTCCATAGACGTTGGTCCTCAGGGCCAAAATGCCTCATGATGCTGGATCGGTTGGCAAAAAGCTAAGGTAGGAGCCCAGGACAGAGGTTAGGGAGAGCAACAAACCACGCATTAGGTTTGGGGAAAGGGTTTGGGTAGGAGGAAAGCTGTGAAAAATCTGTGCCTGAGAGAACTAAGTTCCCAAGAGAACCCAAATCAGATCTTAGAGAATTGGCTCCTGTCTTCCTTCTCCTCCACTCAATCCTGTTCTCAGAGGCCACACCCTCCCACTGTGGCTTATTAGGGTTTAGAGTTTAGCATCTTTTCTGAAAGGAAAGCCTAGAAACCTACCCGGTATCTGCGACTTCGAAGTTTCTTCTCCTCTTTCTCCTTCAGGCCTTTAAAGGGGTTTAAGGAGTTGCGATATTCACGCCTCTTAGTAAGGAAGTAGGCTACACAGGCTCCTGGTGGGGGGGAGAAGGGAGGCAGCAGAGAGCAGAGGTCCTCAGCCCCTTTTATTTTTGCTGTAACACTACCAGGTGGAAGAGGGGAGAACCACTTTTACACAATGGGCTTTCTGGGCATATCCATCAGCATCTATTCCTTCCTCTCTGGTGTAGCTCTCTCTGCCCCTCTACATCTCTAACAGGAACTCCTCTCACTATAAAAAGACAACTCTGATGCTTCTGCAACTCCCCTCCCCCAACCACAGTCAAACCTACCCCATTCTGCTCGGCTGACAGCAGATCCCAAGTACTTTTTCAGCAGACACTTTCTTAATGCTACAGACAAATAACAGAAGGGCACGAGAAGTAGGAAACCCAGGACTCGATATGTAGGGACAAAAGGGGAGGCCTGGATTCTAACCTCCTTTTCATAATACCCAAGACTTGGGCTCTGTATAAGCATCATGCATGATGGTGTTCTAGCCCCTTCCTTCTCCCATTTTCATTTCAGACTGAGAAAGGGAATAAAAAGACAATCCTAGGTGAAAAAATAGCCAAAACCAATTTTTTAAGTCCACTATTTTCAAAACCACCTAAATCATCTCCATAGGCCTCTTCTCCTCTGGTCAGGAACAGGGGATGATGAAAGGCTGGGGTGCAAGTTAACTCGGTCTTTCTCACCTTTCAGCTCCTTGTCAGTGTAATTGTGGGGACTTGTTACCAGCTCTTGCTTGAGCTTTTCCAGAAGGAACTTCACTACGGAAATATTCCAAGAGGACTTGATGCTGCCGCAAGAGAAGAAAGTAAATAAGACAGTCAGCATTTTAAAAGCTAGACAGAGATTCCTCCACTAATCAGCTTTGTGGGAAAGTCCTCCATGGCCTAAGGCACGACACAAAGCGCAATGGTGAGGTGGAAGCCCTAGCCTAAGTATTATATTGGAGCAGCCCCCCTCTACTTCCCTCTCCTTGGCAAAGTTCCTTATGATCTTTTCCCTCAAGAGGATCATACCTTTCAGACCCATTGAATCTCTTGTCATTGGTGATGTGGTTATGCACATTATGGACCAATTTCTAGGGGAAACAAACAAAACACAGAATCAAGCCAGGAAAAAATGTGATGAAACCCTTTTCTGGTCCCTATGGGGTTTTCTGCATGAATCTTGCCCATAGCCTAGGTACCATTTTCTGCTGATGCCCTTTTTTAGCCAGAGAGCCTACCCATGTTAGTGTCTCTAATGGACACCCCCTCCCCACTTTTTTTCCTTTTCATTTAATTTATGTGGAGCTTTCAGAATTATTCCGGGTCTTACTCTTGTTCTCAGGGAGTATGATCACTAGAATATAGGTTTTCAAACATTTCCACAAACATACTTCTAATAGCAAGGAGAGAGCAAATATACAACAGGGCTACTTCAAGTAGACATTTCTCGAAGCCCCTTTAGTCAGTCAGTAGCTCAGTCATGTCTGATTCTTTGTAACCCCATGGACTGTAGCCTGCCAGACTTCTCTGTCTGTGGGATTCTCCAGGCAAGAATACTGGAGTGGTTTGCCATTTTGTATTTCTCTTAACATGAAAATGTCTCCCAAAATCTTCTAGTAAAATTGGTGACCCAGGAAAATGTCCCAGGTATATGCCTTTGCACATTACCGGAAATCCCAGGGGTCCTCATATCATGGTCAAAAAAACACAAACCTGAAATAACAGAAATGTGAAATGAAAGGGAACTTGGAGACACTGTCACCCAACCATCCGTTTACATCATTAAACAGGCTATCTTTCAGCTTTGCTTACATAACTTTAATGATGGCTTCTCACTAGTTTTTGACTCAGCTACTATGAACATCTCTAATTGTTAAAAAAAAAAAAAATTGCCTTAGATACTCCAAAATCTGACCCCAGTTTTGCCCTAATAGTACCTCAAGTATTTGAGGACGGCTTCCATGTTCTCCTGAGGTCTTCTCTTATCTGGTCTAAACACCAAGTCCTTCAACCGGTCCTCACGACATAGTTGCCAGGCAGACTCCTCATGAAACTATGACGCTCTGGTTTGCCAGTGTTCCTCTTACAACATGGCACCTGGAACTGAATCTAACTCAGCCACTGAGGTCTGGCCAAAGGGAGCATTACTTCCCTGAGTAGAACTCTAAACTTCTAGGAATGAAACCCAAGACGCTGTTACCTTTCTTAGCAACCCCATCACTACTCAGTGTCACAGGGTTCATTCATAGTGAGCCTGTAGTCATCTCAAGTCCATTTTTCACACAGGTTACTATTTCCACCCTTCTCCAACTGTTTTGTGTTTTTTTGTACTCTAATGCAGGATTTTACATTTCTTCCTATTAAATTTAGTTTTGCTGTTTCTGATTATATTTTCATCCCAAGGTCTTTTAGTCAATGGAAATTACCCAGTCCCAAACTGATGGGATGCTGATCTCAGGATTTCAGCTTTGTATTCAGAAATGCCCAATTTCGCTTCTTACTCCTATGGCTGACTCACCATATCAACTTAGGAAATTACTGTTAACTCTTTATGACTAGGTTCTCCACTCTATAAAAAAAAGAGTTGTACTAGCTTCATATCTGATATAGTTATTTTACCTTTTAGAAGTCCAAACTTGAGAAATCACAAGGGGATGGGTGAATGCTTCAGAAAGAATTTGAAAGAGTTGCAAAGAAAGAAAAAAGATGGAGGAGGAGTTGCATAGCTTTCCAATTCAATTGACTTGGAAGAGATCAGCTGATAAAAATCAAACCAAGCTTGAAGTGAAAAGGGAAAATACTCTAGCCAATAATAAGTGTTAAGACTAAAGGATGCTGGCTCACCTGCCTCCCGAGCAAGCTAAAAATAAATAATTTCTCCAATGGGTGGCTGGATCTGCAGCAGTCCAAGGAATTAAGGTTCTGATTTGGACCTTTTGGATCCCTGGCAGAGCAGCAACCCACAGCAGCCTCAACAGATTGGAGAAATGCCTCTCAGATTCCTTCCCAGAGCTAAAGGTTGGAACAGTGAAGATCTGCAACCATCCCTCTCCCTCTGAACCTACAGACTCACACAAGAACATTTTATATCTTTCTCTGTGATGGGCAGCAAGACTCCCTGACTGGTCCACTTGCCCCTCTTCACATCCTACAACATGGAGCATGATGGCTGAGCATGCTTCCCAGAAGGCACCGTGCCAAGCCCTCCAGAGGGCAGGAGGAAGCCCGGCCTCACCACTAGACCTCGCACAGTAGGCAGTAGGCACAAGAGGAATAGAACTGACCAAGAAAACCCTGATTTTATGCAAATTGTAATTATCACACATATATTCTGATTTGAACACTAAGACTTCAGGGGAATTCTCTTGAAATGTATTTCTAGGTATAAGCCTCCATTTCTGCCACTGGCAACAACAGTGTCCTGTTGGATTAGAAATCCATGACAGAGAAACTAAACCTACTCCCCATTCTTGATAAGTGACATGGCATTAAACATAACCAAAATCTGAAATAAAGATTAGAAATCAGTTGATACTGATTATGAATGGTGTCTTCTGGAAGGGAGAAAAAAATATCAATGTAAAAACAAATCAAAGAAAAAGAGTAGGATATCTTAGAAAAAAGGAGAAAGAAGTAACATAAATAAAGGAGGTATAAATGGTAGTCAGCCGCTGTCAATCTTTACTAAGGCTGTAACAAGGAGAAGTGGGTTCTATACTCTGATGAGATTTCTCTGGATGTCAGTGGTGACCACCACCCTTGACCAGAACTCTCAGGTTACCTCATAAACTATTATCCAGAGAATGGAGACCCATTACAGTCTCCATTAGAAAGACGTCTTGGATGACAGAGCTGATCCAAAGGTCTGTAGTCACCCTAAAACAGGGTTTCTCAACCTCGACTCTAACGACGCTGGATAACGGGGTTGGGGTTGGGGCGGGGAATCCTGTAGATGGTGGGGTTGTTTAGGGATGCACTAGGGCTCCAAGCCACTGTAAGGTTTCAGGCAGAACTGATTCGGGCCAGTACCTTCCCTGCCAAGAGCTTTGAGAATCACCAGAATCTTCTAACCTTTATCCTTGAGCTGAGTGTCTAATGGTCCTCTGCATCTTTGGGGGATGGGACCACCTCAGGACACCTTGGCCTTTCTGCCCAAGGGGCCCCTTGCTGCTTGCCCTGAACACTGGTTATTTGCAGGCAATTTCCATGCTATCCTGCTGCAGTCAATCTGCTGAACTCCATAAAGATCTTCCCATCAGAATTATGAGATCACCAGGAGACAGGACATAATTCCCTTATCTTTAAATGGACGATATCAATCTATCCGGAAAAGCCTAAACAAGTTCCACTGATAGCAAAGGGACTGTCTGTCCCTGGGGCTAGGGAACAGTCTGTCTCCTTCTTGCCCTTCCCACTCCAGCAGGCTTCAGGATACCATTCATTCCCCATGGGACGTTTAAAATCAACCCACATTTCACTCTTCACTTATCTCTCCAAACTGAAGAAAAATGTATAGCAATTGAGCTCACTCACAGAGAGGACCAGATCCCGCTTGCGTCTGGAGTTCTTCTGCCCACTCCCTCTGGTCCTGCATGGGGAAGCAGTGAACCCTAGAGACTGTCTCAGCTCCCCAGTTCCCCCAGGGCCTGACTCTTCCGAAGGCCCTTCCAGGGTGGCAGCAGCACTGAGCATGTCCTCAGGGCGGGGTGGCAGTAGCTTGGTTCCATTTTCTGGCCCGGTCTCTGAGGTTGCCCGCTGGATTGCCAGTTGTGTGACTGGTGAAAGCTGCTTGGCGTAAGCAGGCACCAGCACCCGCTGCACTGCACCTTCAGAGGCCACATAATCGTCCACCAGCTAAGAACATACGGGAAAAAAAAAACTCTATTAGCCAGCCGGGCTTGTGGGAACCTGGTCAACTGTCATTCACTGGTAAGTATGATGAACAGGAGTGGGGAACAGGGGGGAGTCTAGCCCAGTCTTCAGTGGTTCATGGCTTGTTTCTCTGGGACTCCGGTGGGAGCGTGGGGCAAATATTTCTTGCAGATACAGGGCTTCTTGGGCTTCCCTGGTGGCTCAGACAGTAAAGAATCTGCCTGCAATGCAGGAGACCTCAGTTCCATCCTTGGGTTGGGAAGATCCTCTGGAGAAGGAAATGGCTACCCACTCCAGTATTCTTGCCTGGGAAATCCCATGGACAGAGGAGCCTGGCGGGCTAGAATCCATGGGGTCACAAAGAGTCAGACACAACTGAGCAACTTTCACTTAACGGGGCCTCTCATCTTGGGTCATTACCACAGGACTGATTGTAAGGACAAGGCTTGTTTCTGATGCTCTATTTGTGAGTAGTCATTGATGCTTTGCACCTGAGTATAGGTTAGGTAGCTAGGTAAGTGTTTTGCTTGAAAGGGATTGAGGGAGAAAGCGATGATAAGAAAACCAAGCAAGAGGAGTGAGAAAATAAAATAACAAGAAGGAGAAATAGAAAAATGGGAGCAAAGGAGGGAGATATAAAGTCAGAAACCTCTAGAGAGGCTGGTACTGCCTTCCCCCTCCCCATGCCCTGACCTCTTCCCTTTGCGGGTCCAGCAGGTGCCCTCACCCTGATCCTGCCCTGGCTACATCTGACAGTCGCTGCCCTGACATCGGCTTGCCTGCCTGTGCCCTCACTCAAGGACACACAGGGTAGGGGAAGGAAGGAGGGAGGAAGGGAGAGAGGGAGAGGAGAAGAAAGGAGGGGGATTTCTGCAGCCAGGAAAACAAAACAGTGAAAGTGGGGGAAAAAACACAGAAAGAAGCGGGGGAGGAGGCTGAGATTTATAGACCTGTGAGCTGTTTTCTGTGCTGTGAAATCTAATTCCATCCTGTCGGCTTGGAAGCCTTCCCTGCCAGAAAGAACCACAGCTCAGGGCACTGCCGGGCCTGGTGCCTCCCTGCCTCCTCCCACCTTCCCAGCAGCTCCTCCAACAGCCCCAAACCAAGTCTAGTCCCTGGCCGGGCAGACTGGGGCGAGCCTCGGGGCCATCACCCACCCGTGCGGCTAGGCCTTGGTGGAGCAGTGACCAGTTTCAGTATGACCCTGGAGGCGGCCTTCATTGCTCAGATCCAGCAGATGGGCTCAGAGTCTCAGCCCCCCTGCTCTGCTGCTCTACTCTTTCCTGGGTGTCTAGGCCTTGTCGTTGGGGGTGGAGGAAAAGACAGAGGGCAGAAGGAGGACGCGGTGGAGGAGAGGGTGGATGGGAGCTGACAGACCTCCCACTGTCTCTCAAGTGGCAACACATCTGTTAGCTTCACATCTCTGAGATCTCTAGAGTTGCTCCATCTCCTTTCCAGACTTCCATGTGACATTCTTCGGTTTTTACTCGACTCAGCCAGGATTTTCCTGCTCATATGGCCCTGAGCAGTAAAGAAGCTGAAATATCAGTGTATTTCTATGTCTTTTCCGGCTCACAAAACAGGCTCGTTGGCTTCCCTCTTCCTCCGTATGCGTTATTATCCTCTTAGGTAAACTCTCGACTGCCCATTTTTCCTCATTTTATTTCCTTTCCTCTACCTCCCTCCTACCTTACCTCATATTCTCTCCCTTGCATCAAATCTTCTTCCACTTAGGTTCATCTTTCTCCTCTGCTCTTTGTCTCCACTTTTTCTCCTTTCTGAACCCTTCATTTCCAATGGCCTCTTTCCCTTCTTGAACCTGTTGGCTACCAGCTTTGCCCTTTCCCTCCCTCATTCCCTGCTCTCCCTCCCCACCTCTGCCTCTCTCTCCTCACATCCCCATCTCTCTCCTAGTCCTGAATTCCTCTTGGCAAGCAGAGGGCCCGTGATCAAATATGAATGAGTCGTCTGCATGGCAGGCATCCTCGCCAGGAGAGGCAGAGCCCATGGAGCTGTCAGGCAGCTGTGGAGAAGGTGCCATGCGGCACAACAGAGTGGGAGGGCAGGGCAGCCCCGATGCCACTCATGCCAGCAATGACCTTCTACCAGAAAGGCCACGGGGTCAGAAAAAAACAGAGGGCTAACTCTCCCTGACGACAAAGGAAACTGGGTACCCTGCTGTTGCATCACTGATACCACCAAAAGAAAGGCTGAAGGATGGAGAGGAGAGAGAAAGAGAGGAAGGCCAGGAAGGGCACAGGGAGCAGCTCGGCTCCTGTCCTGTGCTGTGTACTCACGGGGTTGAGCATCGGGGGCCCCTCGCCAGCAGTCAGGGCGCATCCCGGGAGCCGCACATCTCTCTGAGCTGCCGGGAAGCCCAAGGGTCCGGGCCCCCCAGCCGAGGCCGCTCCCAGCTGCCGCAGCTCCTCGATCACCACCTGCACGCCACTGCCCACACTGTCACACTCCTCCTCCACAGCCGGCGGCACGGCCCTGCCGGCCTCCCCGGGGCTCTCCTTGAGGGGCCCGGGCTCCTCCAGCGGGGAGCCGTGTGCCCGACTCTCCCTGTCTTCATCCGCGGCGGGCACCTTCCCTTGCCTCAGCTCACCCACTTCCTCCTGGAGTCGTTTTAACAATTCGTTGTTGGCCCTGGCGAGACTCAGCGCCGCCTCAGCCAGACCCACGGCCTTATCCACCCGCTGGTAGATAATATGCAGGAGCTGCTCGGAGCTCTGGACGGCCAGACCGTGTCCCGTCACCGTGATCGGGGTGCTGGGAGGAGGATTCCCGCCCTGACAGCCTGAGCTGGCCCCGCTTGTCTCGTTCTTACACGCACAGCAGCAGCATCTGGCCTCGCTGCCACTGGGAGGGGAGAAGAGAATGGTGGCGCTGAAGGACATGGTTGTCGAGGCGGGAAGGGCGGTGCTCACGCTCCTGGACTGCTCCAAAAGTGTCCCCAGCCGACCGGACCGCAGGAAGCGCTGGCCTCTCTGGATTCACTTTCCTTCCTCATGGAGGGTGGTCAGAGGAGCCTGGGCACCCGGGGTTAGGTTCTCTGAAGGAGCAGTGGGCTAGCCGTGAAGGCGCACACAGTCCATGGCTGCCTCTTCTCGTCCTGCAGAGTGGAGAGGGCCTTCTCTGTGCAGATCCTGGGCTGCCCTAGTCCCCCACACTGAGGGGTCACCCTCACCCCTTCCCCATAGGGTGGGCCCACGAAGGCCTTCCCGAGGAACTTGGTTTCAGAGGGTGGAAGGCATGAAACCCCCCACCACTCCAACACTAAGGAACAGAGAGGGGACTCTAAAGGACCCACGGGCATCTGGAAAGATTAGAAGATTAAGGAAGAAAATGTAGATCTGTCTTCTCCGCCTCTCTATCTTGGCTGTAATAACAGTATTGCATTTTATTGCTTTGACATCATTCCTTAAGGAGTTCAGAACACTTCACGTAGGTTAATCTCATTCACACAACAGCTCTAGGAAACACATATTAACCCAGGGCCAGGGAAGAGATATGTAGAGAACTTATATATCTTTTTCAAGGTCAGGGGAAGACAGCAGAAACCAGTTATTGCTACTTTCAATCTAGTGTGCATGTGATTTTTTTCTTAAACTGATACCACTTTTTGTTGACATAAAGAATGATGATTCTACGGTCTCTATAATTTGCATACAGATGCACTCAGAGTAAGACTCCTAAATGAGGAAGAGGCCAATCAATGCAGCCCCCAAGATGCTGCCAACCTCACACTATTATATCATTAATGCTTTGGGGATGGGCAGGGAAATGAAAGGAAAACCTGGATGGGAGAACTGAGCTTCCCTAATCAGGGCTGCAGAGACCCCTACTCTCACACTTTGTACACCTGGGCCTCCAGCCTCTGCAATAGAAGCTAACTGTTCTGAATGCTCCAGCTGGAAGCCCAGAAAAATCACCTCCAGGGCCCCTCATCTCCACTTCTCATGCTGCTTAAGGGAGCGGCAGAGCTGAACGGGAGTTTCTAAGTAGCTCCATGCTGCCACTCTGCCCACACAACCAGTCCCCAAAAAGAGAGATCAGAATATCAATGATAAACCAAACTGCCTCTCCTCTGAATCACTGTAGTTAAACGACTAAAACTCCAGGAAAAAAAGAAGGAAAAAAGTGTGGGAGGGTTTGTACCACTGAGAACACTCCAAGGAACTTCATATTGTCATTTTCTAAATGACACTTGATTATAGAAAAAAAGAATCTTTCTGCCTGAAGCTCCCTAAATGACAAAATCTTATGTTTACAATTTCCTCAAGAGATACATTTCTATCTTACCCTGTAAATTATATCATAACACCACAATTAAAAGGAGAGGAGGAGGTTAGGAGAATTTCCCACATACAGAAATTTGGGGTTTTATTTTTTTTTTGAATCAGCAATCTCATTTCAGAAATAGGCAATATCAATGCCTCTGAGGTACTAAAATGTAAATCTGACAATGCATTTTAATTACATTTGGTTATTAAAGAATAGTCTTTAATTTGCTCTTTCTACCCTTTATATCGAAGAAATGCTTTTCTGTGCTAGATATTCACTTCTTGAAATAACGTTAACTCAAATCCATTTACTGCTTCTCTGTCATTAGAGTCACTGGAAAGCAGAGCTAAACCTAAAAAACTAAAGGTTAAAGCCAAATTAAAACTAAAGGTTAAAGGAAAGCACTAAGCAATTCCCAAGTCAATTATGAATGAATCATTAATATATCCTTTTCCTTCTTAAATAAGGGCCTACACGCTCCTGTGGGGTTTTAACTTTTTTAAAACCAACATCATGCACAGAGTTTAACCTGAAACGTGGATGCCGTAAGAAAAAGAAAGTTATGTAAATGATAATATACAAATGATCGCTCACTTGGGTTTAGGATTGGTACAGTAAGAAATTAAGACCTGCCACTTATGTAATATTTTACATCAACTATAATTCAGTTAAAAAACTTTTTTGGCAGCACCACTCAGCTTGTGGGATTTTAGTTCCCCAACCAGGGATTGAACCCAGGCCCTGGGCAGTGACAGCACACAGAGTCATAATCACTGGACCACCAGGGAATATACCCCCCAAAATTTAATAAATCAGTAATGTATAAAATAAGCTATAAGGATATGTGCGTATGTGCATACTCAGTCATGTCCAACTCTTTGAAACTCCATGGACTATGCCAGGCTCCACTGTCCATGGAATTTTCCAGGCAAAAATACTGGACTGGGCTGCCATTTCCTACTCCAGGGGATCTTCCTGACCCAGGGATCAAATCCGAGTCTCCTACATTGGTAGGCAGCTTCTTTTCCGCTGCGGGACCTGAGAAGCCTAAGAATGTACTTTACAGAAGAACGTAGCTACAAGAATATACTTTACAGGGAACGTAGCTAAAGTTTTTATAACAACTATAACTGAAGTACAACTTTTAAAAACTATGTACCACTGTATTATATACTTGTAACCTATAATATTGTACATCAGATAAACCTCACTTTAAAAAAATTTTTTTAAAAACGAAGGTGCATCAGGTTGGGACTCTGTGTAGGTATCCTTCCTGGGATCAATCAAACTGACAACTGCTACACTCTTTCTTACAGGGGGCCTTCTCCCCTGCTGGCCTTGTACCTGTCTCAAGCCCTTCTGTCCCTTTAAACGGTCTTTCTTAGGTCATCTTCCCAAAACAGCACTGAGATGGGAGTAATAAATAAGTAAATAAAATAAAAAATAGGGTTCTCATCATGCGGTACCACTTAAGGGCTATTTGAACTTGGGCCTCAGTGTTCTCTGGGGCTATCTACCTCCTCTCTGCCCACTTGGAGTGTTTTTGTGAAGATTATTTATAATAAAGGCACCAACAGAGTGCTGGCACATAGTCAGTGCTCCACACATAACAGCTGGATTCCTGAAACATTTTGTGTTCCTATCTTGAACATCCATGCTGATGTCCTCATTTTGGAAAAAAAAAAAAAAAAGGCAATGGCTTGAAATAGAATTTGGGGAGCTTCCCCTCTAAATTCAATACCAAATTTGTAAGAAATTAATTCAAGTCTACAAAGATGCCTTTTATCAGTACAAAACCTTTTATGATGCAAATTAGAAAGGTAATTGAGAAAACAGTATTTGTAACTACTTGCTATCATGACCTGGCTTTAGACTAACGATACTGTTCAACTTTACTCATTTTTAATTTTGTTTATTTATTTGACTGTGCTACATATAACATCTTAGTTCCCCAACCAGGGATGGAACCTGTGCCCCCTGCAGTGGAGGCTCGGAGTCCTAACCACTGGACCACCAGGGAATTCCCAACTCTGCTCGTTTTTAATGTACTAAATATATATTCATATTTGTGTTGACATAAAATATCATGATACTAACCTGCTCTACAATTCTGTCCCTCAGTTTCTTTCTGCTTTTCAACTTTGGGTATTACCTAACTTCATCCATTTTAGAATGCTACTTTCAGGGCAACAAATACATGTCTTCTTGAATCACTCTGTCTATAAAAACCTGGTACAGTGCAGTGTAGCACAGCGGGCATTCAAATGACTCTTTTGGGGTATCTATGGACATCATTTCTGATTTAGTTTCCCTGGGTCTTGCTAGAGTCTCCCACATAACCTCTAAGACCCTGAATAAAAAGATAAGGAAACTGGGGTTGGCAGGTATTACAGGAACATTTCACAATTACATTTACTAACCAGATACCAATTTAAAATGCTAATATCATTAGCTACATATATCTTCATTAGAGAAGAAGAGCAAGTTATATATATAAAAACAAGTGTTTCTAAAAATTCTGTCTATATAAGGCCATGCTAAAGGATGAGTCACCAAAATGGATTGCCACCTCCAAGTACTCAAGAGAAAGGAAGATAAAGTCCCTATACACAAGGAGCTTACAGCACATGTGAGAACTAAAGTCTAAAGAACAAAGCAAAATATATACAAGTGGCTAAAAATATAGTACAGAATAGAAATATCTTGAGTTAGTTCAAAATTATAGAAAGATCAACAGAATGAAATCACGTGAGAAAGGGGTCTTATCAAAGAAAAGTCTCCAACTGACACTTGAGCAAGGTGTAGAATGAACTGGTACCATGGTAAGAACAGAAGGTGAGTGAGAGGAAAAAAATCAAATATTACAGCATTAACAGGGTACACGTGAGAGGTCAGAGCAAAAGGGCTTATATACAAAGTACAGAGAGCTGACAGTGGGCTTTGAAAACCAAGTTAAGGAAACTCCTAGGTCAGGGGTCAGCAAACCTTTCTCTGGAAAGGACTAAAGAAACTTAGGTTTTGCCGGCCATGTGGTTTTTGACACAACCATTCGACTTTCCCATTGTAGCACAAAGGGGCCATTGATGATACATAAATATAAGTATGGCTGTGTTCCAATAAAACTTTATTTATTAATACAGAAATGTCACAAAATATTAATTTTAATATTCATATTAAAAAAATATAAAAGCCATTCTTAGCCCATGGAACCAACAAAAACAGGTGTAATGCCAGACTTAAGACTACGTGCTATAGTTTACTGACCTCTGTCTTAGCACTTAAAGTGGAACAGTTAGAGATTAGAAGGCTGTTTAATCCTGGAGAGAGGTGATAAGAATGAACTTTTGTGAATATGAAGGTTCAACACCCTGGAGAAAGGACTGATCTTATTTCTTAATAAATATGCGGGATAGAGAGATTGGCTAAGACAACTTCAAGACTGTAAACCTAAGGGTCAGAAGATGGTAACACTGACAGAAATGAGGAAGCTGAGAGGCAGCACCAGCATGTTTGAAAAGATGTGTATTAATATAACATGTTAAAATATCAAACTGATGGCAGCAGCTTTAAATGGAATGTTCCGAAAGCAACTGACTAGGACTGAAAAACAAAAACAGAGGAAGGTCAGAGCTGGAATGCAGACTTGGAAACTTTAGCAGGAGGTTAATTTGAACCTCAGAGAGTGAATGAGCTCTCCAAGGAGTACGTATAGGTCCTCGGCAGGGGCCAAGGACAGCACTTGGAGCCAATCCTTGAAAGAGTCTTCATTAAAAAAGAATGGTCAGTAAGATGGAATAAAAAGTGTTAGGAACACCAAAGTAGAAAGAATAACAAGAAAGTGGGTCTAGTCAACTGTGACAAGTGCAGCAGAATGGTTAAAACAAGATGAAAATTAAGGAAATGCATGTTATTTGTCTGTGATGGTCACTGGCACTGACTAGTAAGTTTGTTTTTTTTTTTGGTAGTGGAAGTAATACTATGCATTAGATGAAAGAGAAATTGATGCAGAGAATATGGAAGCAAGACATGAAGTCAAGTTTTCTAGAGTATAGATACGAAAGGAAGGAAGCAGGAAGTCAGAAGAGGCACTACAGCCTCAGTATATTTAAAAAGCAGAAAAAAAATAAGGTCAGTGAAAAAGGAAAGGATGAACGTATTAGGAAAGGATTTAGGTTTTCTTCTAGCAAGGATCCTCCCAATGTGAGAAGGAAGGCAGGTGAGCTCTTCTCTGAGTCAGCAGAGAAGAAAAAAGATGAATCGGGGCAAAGATTCACTGATGTGGCGCAATGAAGACAAATATGTACGCTATTGAGACATTCTTTTTTTACGGACCTTCCTCAGTATGAACAATTCAAACTGATAAGAGAATTTCATTATAGATAGTGCTGCATTATTTGCTGTTACAACCTATTAAATCCTTCTTTTCTAACACTGCAGACTTAACATAATCATTCTTGCTTTTTTCCATAACTAGTTTAAAGTTTCAGAGCCCCTTTAACTCGGCCAACGTTATTAACATACCTAAACTTTATTCTGGTATCTTTATTTATTCTGGTATCTTTATTATACTTCTCAAAATGTGTAACTGTTTAATACCTGTGAAGCAATCCATGGAACGTTTGGCAAAGCAACGGTTAATAAATTATCCAAGCAGTGTCTATACCATTATTATTAAACATTAATACTGTCAACTTTGGCAATTTCGGATTGCTGATTTATTTTAAAACCAAGTTTGCATTTTTGTTCAAGAGGAATGAACTAAGACTGACCATCACTGAAGAATATATATGCCTTTTGCAAAATGCTATCAACTTTTAGAATTGGAATGTTAAGAAAATGATCTTCAATCCTATGATGACTTGCCAACACAAAATGACAGCAGCTGTCAAACTTAAGCGTGCATAAAATCTGTGTTTGGGGTTCATCAGTATCAGTCTAATTTTAATAATGTGAAATAAGCCTAGAAAATGTACTTTTCAATACTTCTGGTATTTTTTCATAAATATTTAGATAAAGAATGAAAACTCATCTTTGGACAGACAGTTCAGGGTAAGGCTGTCCATAATCTTAACTATCCATTTCCTCCCAAGTCACATGTATTTTTGTTAGAACTAAATATATCATACTCTTGGCAGCTCCCTTGCTTGCTTCAACCCATTCTGAGTTTGAATTTTCTGCATGACTGAGTTCACCTCCAAACTAGGAAAAATAAAAGTTTTCTGTCTAATAGATGTGTAGTCTATGGTATCACTCAGAAGATAAATGTTTTTATAATGGGCCCTTGACTCATTCAGGGTCATGCCAGCAATGGACTTCCTTAAATGCGATTACTGAAAGCATAGCAATTCATACCATAATCTTCATTTTAAGAAATAAAAAGGAAAATGGCCACTTAAACCTCCTGCTGTGCCAGTCAGCCCTGCTCCTCCACCTGAAGGTGCAAAATGTCTCATCCGCTAAAAAATGTCTCACTTCTCAAAAAAATCTACTTCTATCAGAGATGAGCTCTTTATCACACAAGAGCAGGCAAGGAAATATCATTAATAGTCTTTTTCTACATTTTGAAACACTGACCCAAATAGAGATCAACAAAGAAAATCTAAGACCTTGTTTTTTAGGGGTAAAAAAGAGATGTGGACCCAGAGGGCAGAGTGAGATCCTAAGAAAAGGATTTCACATAATCCGAAAATTTCAAGTACATCTGTATAGTAGTACCAGAGTTTTCAACCCAGTGTTAAACCGTCTCTTTTCTTTATATTTGCTAAAATGCAACTTGGTGAGATTAAAATGACCTGTGTAAGGTTTTCATAACCATATACCTGACATAAACGGCTCTTCCGGCATTTCCGGAGAAACTGAAAAATGAAAAACTAGCTCCCAAAGTTGCGTCGTATGCCCAGCGAGCCCTTGGTAAATGTTAGCTGATTAAATATTAGTCAAAGATGACAAGGTGGGCACCAGGGAAAACAGAACCATTTCCGAAGAGAGTGTTTCAACTACAGGTAGGGCGAGCGCAGCAGCGCAAAGGGGGAACAGAGCTGAGCTCTTCCCTTGGGGCCGCAGGGGACAGGGCGACCCGTCACTGAGCCCCCGGGTAGACGGTGTGCCCTGGGGGTCTCGAGGAAGGGGTGTTCCTCACAGCGCCGCAGACAGACGACTGACCCGAGGAGATCTAGCTGGATCACCGCGGGTAACTGCCACGGGGCCAAGAAAGCGCTGAGGATGGCGGGGGAATTCCCGAGGAGGTCTAGCTTTGGCTGCCCTACTGGTGTCCCACCGCGTGTGCCCCTCGCGCCGCTCCAGCCGCCTCGGCTTTTCCGAGTCGCGCGGCTCACTGCCAGGGAAAGCAGTGTCTCCTCGTGTACCCTGCCAGCGCGCGCACGCGGGGAGGCCCCGCCTCACCAGTCTCCAGGCTCCTGATGATTGGCGGTTGGGCGATGGGGCGGAGCAAGGCCGGGGACTTTACTGGCCGCAATCCACAATCACGCAACAAGTCAGGGAGGGGAGGGGCCTCTTTAGGGAGGGACACGACTGCGAGGCTTTTTCAAGGCCGCCCAACGCCATCTTTAGCTTGATTTTTTTGTTTGTTTACTCCCTTTTGTTCCCTGCTGCTCATAGAGCTGCGTGTACACGATTATAGGTACATTGGCTACAGATCGGCCTCATACATTTGGTGGTGGAAGGCTTTTCATTCCTGCCGGCCTCAGCTACAGATTTTTCAGATAACACTAGCAAGGTAGCAGTTGCCTTTAGTTCAAGTAAGTTTTCATCGCTGTGGGCCCCGCAGATGCCAGGGCAAAATCAACCGACTTTAGCTTTTGCTTTGCCTTGGTAGGAGGGCCAAGCCAACGATATATTCGTGGGAGGAATTCTCTTACCATCAAATTCAAAGCAAGAATACTGGCTAAGAGCCTAAATTCCTAGTAAAAATCAATTAACCTAGGAAGACAGGGGCTTGGGCTGTGTACCTTTCTAAGAAGAGCTGACTTCTCCGAGACGGTAAAAAGTATACGTGATGACGTACAATGAAGGGGGAAAAGAATAAGAAAGAGCAAAATTCCATTAATAATCCCAGCACTACTGCCATCACAAAGGCTACTTTAAAACTCTGACTAGATTTCAGATATGCAGGTCTAAACTTGTGGAATGCTCCACATTTGAGACTGATCTAACTTGTATTGTTAGGGAATAGAAATGCACTCAGTACAGCTAAGAAACCCAGAGAGCTCACAGTCTGCATTCATTACAGTGAATGTCAAGACTTGTACAAATAGTTTTATCGCCGTTGTTAGGTGTCCTAAATACAGCTTGAAACTGAGTGGGACGCAAGCTGGGGGATGGAATTGTATTATCATCGTACAGTGGTTTTGTTCTCCTGAAATTTCAACTCTACAGTAGATCTTTTTTTTTTATCTCGTGGTCACTATTTAATTTGTGACATTCTAGTTTCTCCCTCATCACCCCCATATATTTCCTATCCTTTCACTCCAATCTGCCAATACAGATTTGAATACGCTTTCCGTATGACTCCTAATAGGAGACAGTGGTTCTATAACAATTAAGTGAGAAAATGGCTCCTGTAACCGGAGGTACTGCTCTGAGCCTGTTGCCCTCTAATTCATACACTTATGTCCATGACTCTTATCTTAGGGAGAACGTTTTTCATTCCAAAAACGCAACACGGTAACCAAATGCATTTCTTATCCCTCCTATGTATTATTTGCCTTTGCCTCCTCTTGGCCCCTCCCCCATCACCACCATCAAGAACGGTTTTAGAGAATTGGACTTGACTGGATTATTTTCCTGATATTTTGCCAGCTGTGGAGTTATTCAAACAAATCCCAACCTATAAACGACCATTTTTGTCAAAAAGCCAAGAGAGAACTTCCCTTCTGAACACACCAACCAAACCACACATAAAGGCCAAAATATACACAGCTGTACATTTAGGAACGTGAGACAATAAAAAGCAAAACCACTTAGGCAAAACAGTCACTAAAGAAGGCTTTAAACCACAGAGTCAATAAATTGCTTACCCTCATTTGCCACGTGAACTGTGTATTCCCTAGCAATTATTTAATTATTCAGTAAGCTGATACTTTAGAAAAGCAGAAAATACAGTAAATGCACGTAGAATCAAAGTACCTAAGTAATTTTATGCATAGGATTTCTTCTAGGCTGTAGTTTGCGCATGAAATCCTGTCTGGATCACATTTGGGAACACAAGAAAAAAAAATCCACATTCTAGGGGCTGCTTTGCACACATAAAACCAAAGGCAGTAGCTTTTAAAAACAAAATCTGATACGGCACATATACACACTGTACATATACACAAAGCACAAAACCCCAAGATAAATCTTAACGAACTTATTTGCTTCAAAACACACACACACACACACAGTCTTTATGAAAAATGTGGGTAAGACACACTGTAAAAAGGGCTTTGACCCCTCCCCCAGGGAAATGAGTGTCACAATTATAAAATACAAACATTTTTAACCTATTGGCCTTGGACAATTGCCACATTCAAGCCACTTGGTTTTGGTTCTGGAAGAGGGTGTGTAAAACGCACGCAAACAGCTCTGTGAGGGAGCCTCAAATCTGTTTACTTCGACGTTGCCTGTGGCAGAAATTTACATTATCCCTTCGGCCGGCTTCAAAAAGAAACCTCTACTTCCCAAGAGGCTAAATTTTTAAAAACCCCTCGACTATAAAAATTTACCAGTTCTTAAAATGTGATAGCAAAAAGAAAAAAAATCTCTATAAATTTGGCTGGAAACAGTTGTACACGGCCATCCTGCTTCTCAACTTCTTGGTATATTTAAAACCTTGACCAGGAAAAAGAAAGAGGAAGAGAGACAGAAAAAGAAATGGGGGAAAGCGCACATTCCCCTTAGCAACAGTTTCCTCACCCCAGCACTGCCACAGATCTCTATTTTTTAAAAAACTTGAATACACACACAAGATTAAGGAGAAAAAAAATGGAAAAAGGATACCCGAAGGTCGTATGGCTCTTTGTATTCGTGTGTGTGCAAAAAGGAGGACTCGCGGAGCCCGAGCCAGCAAGCCCCGCCCCTCCCCGGACGCCAGCCCGGATTGGCCATTGGCGGCCGCGGGGCGCCCCGCCCGCGAGCACACGCGCAGCGCCCGAGGCGCGGGCCCCAGGGGGCCCCTAAGGGCCGCTCGACCCCCGACCCCAGCCACCTTCCTCTCCAACCCGGGCGACCTGCTTGGCACCTTCCCCACCTCTCTCCCCTTCCTTTCACTTTTCAGCCTCCTCTCACCCTTTCCCATGTTTTTTTACCAGTGAACCCTGGCCCTTGTCACCAGCATAAATAACAGTCCAGTAAGCACCTTCTCTGACAGTTTGCTAAATTCGGTTAACTAGTCAGTAAAATTCTAGAATAGGATTAAACATCAGGCAGCCGGTGTGTGGGGCGAGTTCATGATTTCCAGGTGGAACTCTCTGAGTCACGTCTGCTGTTAACCCTTCCGCCTTTAAATGAACCTTCACACACGTATGTGCCCTCCTTCAGGGGAAAGGCAAAGTAGCCTTACACTTCTGGCGTGGTTTTGCTCAATCTTCTCCCCAAATTTTTTCTCTATTTGGTTAACACTGCATTCTCAAGAACCTAAAATCGTCTCCCTTTACCTCCTGCATGAAGACCTGGTTGGTTATACCTGCATTATAAACCACTCATAATCTGCAGGTCCTAAGCCCCTGTTTGTACTTATTTCCCACTGCTCTTCTTCACTTCTGTAATATTCCTTTGTTCACGTGGTCTCATCTGCCTGGAGTAATAATGCCTGTCTCTTCTTCTCAGACTGTTACCCAGTCCAAGCTCTCTCTGCTCGTGGCATGATAGGCTAATGAATCTGAGAGAGGAGGTGTTGAGGCAAGGAACATACTTTAATTGGGGAGCTGGCACACCGAGAAGATGGCACACTCAGTTCAGTTGCTCAGTCGTGTCCGACTCTTTGCGACCCCATGGACTGCAGCACGCCAGGCGTCCCTGTCCATCACCAACTCCCAGAGCTTGCTCAAACTCATGTCCATCGAGTCTGTGACGCATCCAACCATCTCATCCTCTGTCGTCCCCTTCTCTTCCTGTCTTCAGTCTTTCCCAGGGTCAGGGTTTTTTCCAGTGAGTCAGTTCTTTGCATCAGGTGGCCGAAGTATTGGAGCTTCAGCTTCATCATCAGTCTTTCCAATGAATATTCAGAACTGATGGTAAGCTAGTGCCTCAAGATAACCATCTTATTGGGGGCTGGATGCCAGGTTGTTTTATAGATCAGAGAGAAGCAATGAGGCACTAAAGTCAAAAGACAGAATAGAAAGGGAGATGCAGTGGGGAAGTAAAGTGAAAGGGTCTTCAGTCTTGCAAACCATCTCCAAGGGAATGTCCAGCCTTCAGAAGGAGTGAGTTAATCTCTTCTATTCACAGGTGGGCAGGGACAAACTATCTCTCCCTGAGCTGAACAAAGGCTTTAGTTTACAGTCAAGCAGAGGGGCAGGATCCTCCAGACAAACCATTGAGTAGTATTATAATAATAAAAGCAAGTCAAAGAAATAGTTTCCAACATAGAGTCAGAACTGGTTTCCCCCCTGCAACAAGACTAGTCAGTTTTTATCCATTCTTCAGCTGTTTGAATCAACATAGACCACTTCCTTCTCTCTTCTATCAGCATGATCTTCATGTTTACTTAGGTTAGCAGCACTTAACCCTACCTTGATTGTTTCCCATATTTTAGTAATTTCACACTAGGAAACTGAAGATCATCTCTTAAACTTTTTTCCATTCAGGAGATTAAATTTTTTTTTTTTTTTTTTTTTTTTACTGCAGCAGCTGGTATAATTATAGACATTTAGTAAACACCGAAAAAAAAAAATCATTTATAATTGAGTGAATTTTTTTCCTAGCTAAACACAGATCTTGAAACTTAGATCCCACAACAAGAATTTGCCTTCTTTAGGAACAGTTCAATGAGCACTTACTATGCAGGGACTGTTATGAACACTTTACATGTGTTTACTTATTTAATCTCCACAGTTATGGGGAGGTACTCATTATCCTCATTTTATATCAGTGGATGAGACTAAGGCACTGAGAGGTATAATAATTTGACTAAGGCTATACAGCTAGTAAGAGATAGACCTGGAACATGAATTCAGAAAATCTAGCTCCATAGCCCAAGTTCTTAACGGTTATGCCTCACTGGCTCAACAGTACAGGTTTGAAAAATATTGTTATCTGATTTCATCCTCACAACATTCCACAAGACAAATGGCCTGAACGCTTCTAAAATATCAATGTAATGAAGTCACATACAAAGGTGAAGGGGCTGTTCTAAATTAAAGGACAATAAAGAGACATATCCAGGAGATAGCGAAGGACAGGAAAGCCTGCCTGGTGTGCTACAGTCCATGGGATTGCAAAGAGTCACACAGGACTTAGTGACTGAACAATAACAAAATGCAAAATGTGATCCTTGATTGAATCTGGGTCAGGAAAAAAAAAAAAACTATAATGGACACTATCAGGATAATTGGGGAAAACTGAATATGGGCGATGAAATATATGAAATTAGATAACATGACTGTATTAGCAGTGAACAGGCAGGTTATTGGCATCCCCATGTTATAAGAAACAGAGGATCAGAGAGAGGTTATTACAAGGTCTCATAGCTTAATAGATGACTGACCTGGACCCCCAAGGCAGCTGTCTTGTTCAGCCTCCCAGTGCTGAAATGCCTCCTGCATTCACTGTTGGTTCTCAAAGTCCAGGATGTTCTTGATACGATTTGCTTCTCAGCAGAAAGGCCTATTGCCTCCAAGTGGTTTTTTTTCCACCCTAGCAGCACTCTGGCTTATACAGCAACCCAGGCAACAACTGTGCCTATTATATGAAAATGAGGTTGCACTTGCTTATATTCTTAAGGGTTATAGACTTTGTGTGTTTCCTTTCCCATGTTTTCCATTAATTATTTCCTGCCAGCCAGGAAATCACTGGGAAAACATTTGATAGGAAGATACTAGAACATCGTATATCCTCAAGTTGTACAGGTGATCATTTTCAAAAATGTTAGGATAAAGGGAAAACAGAATTGTTAACAACAATTATTGTAGTCAACATTGAGGGTTTACTAGGTGCTAGACACTCTACTT
Source organism: Bos taurus (assembly GCF_002263795.3). Taxonomy (NCBI): domain Eukaryota; kingdom Metazoa; phylum Chordata; class Mammalia; order Artiodactyla; family Bovidae; genus Bos; species Bos taurus. Next base: position 21,836,206 of record NC_037337.1, on the reverse strand, counting down.
CATTTAATCCAGTCTATGAGATAAGTACTAATATACTGCCCCTTTTACTAATGAGAAAACTAAGACTTAGAGAGGGAAGATGTTATATACCTCAGGGTTACTGAGCTCATTAAACAGTGGAGTCAGAACTTGATTCCAGGTCTTCTGACTCCGGGGCCTGTGTTCTTGGTCATTCATTAGTCTCTGACTAAATTTCAATCCACTCTACCTTGCTATGTTATCCTCTTTTGCTCTAGTTCTGAGTCCACGAAAGAGAAATCTGTCTTCAATCTGATTATCAATAGAATGTTCATAACCCCCATACAACATCCCTTGGGATATATCTTTAATTATGAGTGTATTTCTACAAAGATCAGAGTTAAGATGGAAAAGCCATTTTCTCTTTTTTGCCCACACCATACAGCATGTGGGATCTTCATTCCCTGACCAGGGATTGAACCTTGCCTCCTGCAGTAGAAGCAGAGTCTTAACCACTGGACCGCCAAGGAAGTCCAGTCATTTCTTTTTAACTTTCTTTCTTTCTCTTTTTTCCCCCTATGGTCACAGGGGAATCTTTGGTAGAAAGTTCGAGTAAACCATTTTTGTGCTCTTACGTAATGAGAATAGGGAGAAAATGCACCGTTTTCATCTAATTACAATTTAAAATTCTAAAGCATTTGAGATTTCAAATGTTAAACTTCACAGATGACTTGTCGATTGAGGAAAAGCTACTTATTTAGCTTTGAATCAAGCAGATCTCTTTAGTATTTTAAGCTGTTTCTGTTTAGTGAGATCCCAAAGGGGCCCCTCCATACAGTGAAATCTAGCTTCTCCTGGCATGAGGCCAGGAAGCTGTTTCTGACAGTCAGTCATTAGCACACGGAGAGCATTTTAGAACAGAAGTAGAAGAAAATCCCAGAGTCAGCTGGGACTGTGTCCTCAGAGACCCTGGAGAGGGAAGAGTCTGAGAGTGTTGGAGAAATGAGAGATTACAGAAAGGTGGAAGATAATACAAAGTAAAAGATAAGGAAGACAGGCAGAAGGACATAGTACTCAAGGAAGAGTGAAGAAAGGAGTTATGTTGTAGCAGGAGTGAGAGTCAATTAGGTTTTCAAGGGAAAAAGTTATGGATTTGGTGGATTGTTAAATGCAAAATAAACAGTATAAACAGCTGGGATGTCTTCCTTTCAGTCAGTTCAGCTGCTCAGTCATGTCCTACTCTCTGCGACCCCATGGACTGCAGCACACCAGGCTTTCCTGTCCTTCACCATCTCCCGGAGCTTGCTCAGACTCATGTCCATTGAGTTGGTGATGCTATCCAACCATCTTATTCCCTGTTGTCCCCTTCTCCTGCCTTTAATCTTTCCCCATATCAGGGTCTTTTCTAATGAGTCAGTTCTTCACATAGAATATGTAAAAACAAAAAAAGAAAAAATACAAAAAAATTAAAATTCAATAACATAACAAATTAAAGATTGATAAATGCAAAGTAAAAGGAGGAAGAGGAAAAAAAGATCAATGTCAGCTAATATAGATAGAAGGACAGAATGTGAAAAACCAACATTTGCAACCGCCAATGCAAAAAGTGATTCAGGAAGGATCATCAGTGGATGCTAAAACCAGTGGGGTCAAGACTGTGGGAGAATAGGATACTCCCATGATTTCAAATAATCATTCTACTTACTATTCATTTACTCATAGTTAATTACAAAGGGCAAGTGTACCTTTATAAAGAAGAAACCTAGCAGGCACACTTCAGCACCATCAGTGATGTAACAAACTGGCATCATGTCCCTTCGGCAGCAGTGCAGCGGGAAGTATACAGTATCACCCAGGCAATGTTCTTGCTAAAAATGTTTCACCTGAATCTAATCATGAGCAAAGAATCAGACAAATCCAGATTGCACTAGACATATGATGGTCTGTGCTCTTCTTCAAAGTATAAATGTCATAAGAGACACACACAAATATGATGACCTATTCCAAATTAAAGGCAACTGAAAAGACATGACAATTAAATGTGATGTGTGAGCCTTGATTAAATTCTGGATCAGGAGAAAAAAAAAGGTATAATGGACATTACTGGGACAGTTGGTGAATTTGAATACAGACAGGATATTAGATAATATGATCATTTACATTTCTTAGTGTGATAACAGTATTGTAGTTTTGTAAGGGAATATCTTAGCTCTTAGGAGACATATTTAGGGGTAAAATATCATAATCTCTGTAACATGATCTCTGTACTTTCAAATGATTCAGTAAATAAGTAAATGGAAAAGAATAAGTAAATGGATAAATACATATAAAGCAAACATGGCAGAATAACATTAGTGAACATATGTGAAGGATAAGTGGGTATTCATTGTACTATTCTTTCAACTTTTTTGAAGTTTTCAAGCATTTCAAAATTTTTAAAAATAGATAATTTTTTTTTTTTTTGCTTTAGCAAGGAGATCAAACCAGTCAATCTTAAAGGAAATCAACCCTGAATATTCATTGGAAGGACTGATGCTGAAGCTGAAGCTTCAATACTTTGACCACCTAATGCCAAGAGCTGACTCATTGGAAAAGACCCTGATGCTGGGAAAGATTGGGGGCATAAGGGGAAGGGGATGACAGAAGATCAGATGGTTGGATGACATCACCGACTCAATGGACATGAGTTTAAGCAAGCTCCAGGAGTTGGTGATGGACAGGGAAGCCTGGCGTGCAGCAGTCCACGGGGTCACAAAGAGCTGGAAACGACTTAGTGACTGAACAACAACATTTAGATTCAACCCTTTCTCAAAACAAGGTTACAGTCTCAAGGACTCTGGAATTCTATGATTTATTTTAGGACTCCATTATAACGCTTCAGAAGATTCCAAAGCACAAGTTAATAAACACCACCAGGATGTCAAGGCATTCTGTTTAAGCAATGGAAGAAAAGCAAGTGGCACAATGCTAGATTTTGAAGGAAACCCAAACCCAAAGAAAGGTGACTTGTCTCCATTTTTGGGCATGGGGCTTGGTGATACAACTTCCTCTCTTTCACCAGGACTCTTTTCCTTATAAAAAGCAAGTCACTCAGGTGCCTGATACCCAGGAACCAGGCTTGGATACTGGCTAAGCCTCTGTCCATGGATTGAAGAGAAAAGCAGAATAAAACAAAATACACTAAGGGAGATAATGTACAGAGCTATACCCGCAGCTCAATTCTTTACGGGCTGATCGTATTCTGTGTGCAACTAATCCTGCAGTTTAAAGAGAAAGGTATCAGGACTACATGAGCCAGGCAAGGTGGGGATGGACCGGAATGCTTCTTAAAACTGCTTTCTATGGTATCCAAGAGATGGTTGGATGGTGTCACTGACTCAATGGATATGAGTTTGAGCAAGCTCCAGGACATGGTGAAGGACAGGGAAGCCTGGCGTGCTGCAGTCCATGGGGTCGCAAAGAGTCGGACACGACTGAACAACTGAACTGAACTGATGGCACCAGTTGTGGTCATTTACAAGCAGGGGGTGGCATAACATCTTTTAAAGATTCATAAAGCAAGTAATTTTAAGTTGTATTCATTTAAAAATTTTCATAGTATGTTTCAGAGGAGCAATAATAATATAGGGAGTCATAGTGCTAAGACTATGGAGAAGGCAACGGCACCCCACTCCCGTACTCTTGCCTGGAAAATCCCATGGATGGAGGAGCCTGGTAGGCTGCAGTCCATGGGGTCGCGAAGAGTCGGACATGACTGAGCGACTTCACTTTCACTTTTCACTTTCATGCATTGGAGAAGGAACTGGCAACCACTCCAGTGTTCTTGCCTGGAGAATCCCAGGGACAGGGGAGCCTGGTGGGCCGCCGTCCATGGGGTCACACAGAGTCGGACACGACTGAAGTGACTTAGCAGTAATAGCAGTGCTAAGAAGGGGTAAGAATCACTGACATTAAGATACCATAGTGAAATCCTTCATTTATGCATTTATTCATTAAAAATACATTATATTATCTCTACTAAGTAGCGTGCACCACGCTACTTAGTAGCCAGCCATAGGGGAATAAACAAAATGTATAGTAGAGTAAATGCTTAACTGAAAAGGAAGACAGATACCATAAAACAATATGAGACCTTACATAGATGCTCTTGGATGTAGCCAAGGTAGCTGAGGATCACAGTTGGGTTCTACTGACTGAAGGCTGATCCACCTTTCTGTGACTTTTCCCTCTTTGGGAGGTACTACTTAGAGACTGTGTTTAACCTGTTGTTCTGGTTTTAAATGCTCCACTGCTTTCTTTTCTGAAGAGGAAGCTGGGAGGGCAGCCTCAAGACTCAAGGGAAACAAGGTGATTATGAGCTCTCCCACAGAACCCTGGTGCTCTGCGGAGTCCCTCTAATCAGACAACAACACACATCACCACTCCAAAAGAGCTGCTATGAGTAAAGGGTCAATGTGTTCTGTGGAGCTCTATGAATGGGAAGGCTAAGCATGTCTGATGTCCCTGGGAGAGCAGTAGCTGAGGCGAGGCTGGGAAAACAACTGCAGTAGGTATAAAAATACCCCTTTGATTTTGGTCCCTTGTGGGCTACACAAATTCCCATGTGGACCTGCTTATTTCCTTCTTACTGGAAGTGCCTGCTATTCCTGTCTTCCTGGGAGCTTGTGTTTCTTTCTTCCTCCTTGCCATTTGAATAGCCTTTGTCCTGACCTGTGGACATGGATGTTGTGAGGTGAGTGGCCAGGGAGTAGGAAGGTGAGGGAAGAGAGGACCTCTTTGTGAGTCTAAAAATAAAATGTTAAAAAGGTACTGGGGGAAAAAAAGGCACTGAATCTGTGACCCTGCCTCATTTATGCTGCTGCTTCTCATGAGAGAGGTTTGTCCTTTCCCATCTACCTGGCTGGCTTGAGGAGGTGGTTCTGAGAGAGCGCCAACCTTCTTGCCAACCTTGCACAAGCAGTGTAGACACAGAGATTCTTGCAGAATGTAAGCGGCTGTGACAGTACAGGGGCAGCGCACAGAGGCGCGTGTTCATCATGTATGGCTGGAGAAATTATCTGTCTCCAGGGGCACATGTTTCACTGTGCATTAGCTTCTCGCCGCTTGCTTCTTCCCCGTTTCTCTGCCCACTCTCTTTATCACTGTCCTTCGGAGGCTCCCTTCCCACTCCCTGACCCCCCCATTCACAGTTCGGCTCTGCCCATCAATGTCTCCATCCATCTTCTCTGCCACGTCCCAGTCCCCCTCTCCGCTTTGCTCAATCTCCTTCTTGCTGTCCAGGAGTCGCTTTTCTGTTTCTGTCTCTCATTTGTCTAGTTTTTTTCTAGCTCTCTCTCTCACATTCCATCTGTGCTTCCCTCTGTAATACCAGCTTTTTGGGTACCCTGAAGCTAGCGATAACCTTTTCTTGTTATATTAAAGTCCATCAGCAGCATTTGGTTTATTGATGGATTCGTTTTTATTTAAATTCTGAGATGAAGGGAATTTTTATACAGTGGGAGCAGAGAGAAAACATGAAATCAAGCAAAGGAAGAACAGAAAGAAGGGGCAGTCTGAGAGGATGGGGTGGAGGGGGAGGAGCGGAAGCATCAGAAGAGGTTGAACTGACATTGCCTTATTTCCTTTTAAATAAACTGGTTTGGATCTTCATGGTTGATGACAGCTAAGTCTGGATTATAAAGGGTTAAGCACCAAGTCAGGCTTGGCCCCTAACTCAGAGGCAGAGCTTCAGGGAGAAACGAGTTGGGTTAAATAAACCCAAGAAGCTGACGTGGGTAGAATTTCTTCTGCCTGACCCATTAACAACTGCGAATGGGACATTTTAGAAATGGTTTTTATTGAAATGCTTCAGTGGGGCATAGCCCCAAGAAGCCAGAACTTGGCTCTGAGGCCAGGCCTGAGGTGTGCTGCAGAGATGTGGACAGTTGGCTGCTGGGGGGTGGGGGGTGGCCTGGGTCAGGCAGGAGGTGCCAGCAGCTGCTGATCAGGGCAGTTCTGATGAAGGTTTGCTCTCTAATCTTGCCCGCTATAATTAAAGCTTTCCCAATATGATCTGACTTCCTAAAGGGAAACTAGAATTTAAAAAACAAAAAAAGAAATCCCCCAAACAGCAGAGATGCTTAGTTGCAATATACATATGTTTTAAATCATAAAACTCTTAATCCTGTCTTGAGGTCACTGCTACTGGTCAGTTTTCAAGCATCTAATCTGTTAGAACCCTGGTGGGAAGGGCTCTTAACAAAACAATTAAAACCAACAAGAATGAAATACCTGACTCTACTCAGCAAATTAGATACATGCATGTAAACTGCCACTGACCCCACGATGCTCCTTCTGGGGGGTTGCCCCCCCAGATTCCCTCCCTTTTCTCACCTGACCCTTCCATCCCACCTCGTGCTTCTCTCCCCTGACAGACCACGTAGAACTCGTGGACCAGAATAAATCAGTTGTTTTATTTCCCCTCAAAGGATGTAACTTTCCACTCCCCAAATGACTTTGACAGTTTTCTCATTTGCTAGCTGAGGAGGATATCAAGAGACACTGACCTTCTGGTTTTGCCTAAAGAGGGAACACTCAGTAACTATTATGCTTCAGTCCCTGATTTGCTTTAACTACGCCCTCCCTCCCTCCCTGCCATGTCCTCGCTTACCTTCTCACCGTCCCTCTTGAACATTCTACTCACCCCACAGGGCACCGCTGCTCCCTGCAGCCCTCCCTTGCCTGGTATGGTGATGCTATAAGCCACATCTGTCTTCAACCCCACAGCATTCCCTGCCAGCAAGAGAAAGCGTGGGGCCTCTAAGAGTGTTTTGCTCCCTATTTAATCAGATTAGTCCCATCACCTACCCTGAGGAGTCAGATTTTGGTGTTACTAAGCTATCTGTGGAAGGAGGAGAAATTGTCAGACATCACTTAAAAAGCCCTGGCCCTTGGACGCCTGGGAACTGCCGAGAGAAATTAATCTTCCCCCTATTTAAGGCAATTTCTTTTCCATCATCCTTTGTCAAGAGGACTGCACTGGGAAATGAATCTGATGGGAGTCCCTGAACTGGTACACTCCACTCAACAGCATCTCTCCAATGCTGTGCAGCATCCATCATCCCCATGCAAGCAGAGGCTCAGACCACTGCAAAGCCAGCTCCCTACCAGTCATAGCAGCAAGAAATTGCCATCATAGAATGGGTGTCACTGGGTCTAGAGACTTGCAGCTTTGCTCTACCTCTGCTCTGCTCTTTCCAGAAAACCTACCACAAATTGATCTCTTCCATGAAGCCAGTCTTTTCTATCCAAAATCCAGGAAGGCAGAGAAACAAGGATATGCTAGAATACAGGACTCTAGGATATGTTTCTTGCCTCAACAGGACTCTGGCAGTGCAGAATATGTGTTAAATTGAACAGAGACCACTGGTCAGGTGTGGAATAGCAACAGGACAAGGGCAGCCCTACTTCAAGACTCTCTTCTCTCCAGACTCAATTTTCTTTCATGGGCTAAGAGCCCAGGGAGTCATTGCTCTCTGGGGTCAGGGTGGATTTCCAATCTTCAACTCTTTTCACCTTCCAGGTTACTTCCCAGGGCAGTTATTTTCAAATTATGCTTCTTAGGTTACCAAAGGGCTTCCCTTGTGGCTCAGCTGGTGAAGAATCTGCCCGAAATGCGGGAGACCAGGTTCGATCCCTGAGCTGGGAAGATTCCCCTGGAGAAGGGAAAGGCTACCCACTCCAGTATTCTGGCCTGGAGAATTCCATGGACAATCCATGGAGTCGCAGAGTCAGACATGACTGAGCGACTTTCACTTTCACTAGGGTACCAAGAAGTGCCAGGGAGTATGTGTGTGTGGGGAGAGCAGGGTGTGAGAAGTGGCTGGAGGGGAAAGCTCAATGGCTGAGGCACTGGACCCTTCAACTCTACTTCAATCTGACTTGATTTTGTTCAGGGGCTGGGATTTTCTCCTAAGAGTTCATTTTAAAAAGAGTTCTAATTTTGTAAAAGGTCTGCAAAGCACTGTCCTAAGTGAGAGGAAGACAGCTGTGTCTGGGCCTCTCTGGACTGCGACGCAGAGGGAGCTGTAGTGTGGCTCCTGCATGCTCTGCCTGTAGAGCAGGTCCTGCTCCACACTGGCAGCTCCTGGCTCCAGGGGCTCTGGAGGTACTTTTCAGCAAAATGAATCTCCTCAGGCAAGAGAGCCATTTGTTTTCCAAACTCCCTTCTCTGGTCTCACTAATTCCCAATTTCCCTGCATTTGACAAATGCAATTAACAAGCCTCGATCAGTTCCTGGCCGACAGCCCTCATCAATCAATAAGGAGACTTCAGAGACCGCGCGAGGCTGAGCGGCAGGGAAGGTGCAGGAGGGGAAGGTGGCTGCAGTGCAGGGGAGAACAGGCTTTATAGCTCGCGTATCTCTGAGTGACCCCTCCCAGCCCCCTGGCCTCAAAAGAGGACACTCCACTGTCACCCTCACCAACCACTTTCTTGCTTCTTGCCAACTCATATAAAGCAGCATTTACACCCTCTTCATTCTCTAACGGTTTCTCCCATCAACCTCCTGCATCTCTCCTGTCTTCTCCTTAACAGAAGGCCTTGCCATCTGCTGCCATCACAGCCTGGAAAGCCCCTAAGTGCTAGGGGTGACAAATCAGCCATCTCTCTGCTCTTAGCAGGGACTCTTCCGCACCTACAGGCTCCAAGAACGATTTTGTGCTGTTTCCTGCCCAGGAGGCTAGAGGTCCACGATCTTTTCCCTCTGTCTCCCACAAACACACATCGCAGGGCCAGAAGGACAGGCATCACCAGGATGGTGGTCACTATGCTTTCACACACACCTCTCTGTCCTCTCTTTTCCCAGGGTCAAAGCCTTCCTTTCCCAACTGGCTTACCCTCCTCACCTCTCTGCTCTGCATGTGGCATCAGCCTCCCCTCCCCCAGCACAGGGGGAAAGCTTTTTCCTCAGCAGCTCTGCCTGGTACAGCCCTGTGCATCTTTCCACCTCATCAACTTTTCATCTCTTTGCAAACGGAATCAAGAAGTCTCTCCCTCCTCCCTGCCTCTCTCCCTCTCCTTTGTTATTAGCTTCATGACTGGGGATGTTAATGTATTCACTAGACAATGTCTTCACACCACTGTTTCCTGTAATTACAGTCCCTTCCCTCCCACTGTCCCAGCCCATTTGACTGTAAAGTGCTTGGAGGAGGGACAGTGTGGAGAAAAGACGCAACACAGGCTGAGGTCGAGTAGTGTCATGTTAACATTCAACAAAGTAAAACCAATAATTACCTCTGCAGTAGCTCATTAACAGCTGGTAACACATGGAGGTCAATGCATCAGAGATTAAAAAAAAATGTGATCGATACAATTGGGGACCCCTCCACTAGAGGATGGGGAACTGTACCCCTATTACCAACAACAGTCACCCCAAGAAATGCAAGCAGCCACATTCATCTTCCTTCAGTGGGTAGATCCACTATACTTGTCATGTAGATCAGCGACATTGTCACTGGAGACCCGGATCCAGCCATCCTCCCTGACATGGTAGAGGCTGACGGAACCTCCTGAGTAGGCATCTCTGTAGGTGGCTTGGTAGATGGCTCGACGGGCCAGATCATAGGCCTCCTCCACCTCCAGGTCATAGGAGTAACCCCGATCCATGACCCCGTAAGCATATACAGAGCCAGAACCTACAGAGAAGGTGGCCCCTGAGATCCGGTTTCCTTCACTGTCCACGTAGTAGAGGCCTAGAAAGAGAGATGAAGCCAGTAAGGAAACAATGAGCACCTCTTCGGACATCTAATTCCTCTTTAAAGGCAACAGTTCTCCTTTCCTCTTGAAACCCAGGGAGACCAACAGAAATTCAAGAAAATAGCACTTCTATAAAATCGCTTAAAAAAAAAGGTGAAGAAATAAAATTAAATATGAAGACTTCAGGATTCTACACATTCCACTCCATCTCACCTCACATTACAGTTACTGCCCTGTCTGTCTTCTCTGTACAACCAAAAAAGTCATTCAAATGACTTCGGTTTCAAGCACAGAACTTTAGTCACTGTGGGAGATAATGTTTGAGACAATCCTAACCCTCCCGAGTTCAGACTATCTGGGAATATTATCTGGACAAGTATGCTATCTCTTCTATCACACAGTAAGAGAATAAAGCCTAGAATTCTAAGTCATATTGTAAAGCACCTCCACGGTCCAACATGGTAGCCACTAGCCACATGGGATTCAACACTTGAAATGAAGCTAGTACCTACCACATGCTGGAGTGATAGTCTTTTGGATATACCAGGTTAAATAAAATATATTATTAAAATTACTTTTCCTTTTCAATTTTAAAACCATGGCTACAACATTTAAGATTACATGTATGGCTCACATTATATTTCTATTGGACAGTGCTGGTATAGACTAAACAGTTGGCCAGGCCAACCATCTTTTTTTAATTAAAAAAAATTTATTTTCTTTTTTCTGGCCACATTGTGCAGCTTGCAGATCTTAGCTCCCCAAACCCAGGACCTCTGGGCAGTGAAAGCACACAATCCTACCCACTGGACCACGAGGGAATTCCCCCAACTGCCTATTTTTATAGTTTTTTTTGAATACACCAACCATTTGTGTATATATTGTCTAGGACTGCTTTTATGCTAAAACCAAGCTATGTAGTTGAGACAAAGATTACAGAGCCTGCAAACCTAGAATATTTACTTACATTTGATCCTTTATGAAAAAGTTAGCCAACCTCTGGTATAACAAAAAGTTAGACACAGATTTAATAAAATTTTTATCACTTCGATCTGCCCCCTGGACCTCTCTAGCTGGATGCCTTTGTCACCAAATTCATATTTAAATTTCCTGTCCTCAAATACTTCCAGTGGTTCTCCCTTATGGGCCCAACTCATCCCTCTTCTGCCCCACCCATCCACTTCCTTCTGTATTTTCAAATTTTGTCAATGTATCACTAACATTTTTCCTATTTCAGTGGGTCTCAACACTAACTATACATCAGCATCATCTAAGGAAGTCTTTTTTTTTGGCCAGGGCATGCAGCTCCCAGCACCTTAGTTCTCCAACCAGGGACTGAACCTGGGCCCCCGGCAGTGAAAGCGCCAAGTCCTAACCACTGGACTGCCAGGGAAGCCAGGTATTTTTAAAAAGATGCCAAGGACTTAACACGGGTATTCTTTTTTAATTGGTCTGGGTGGGGGACAAGCACAGAGCTAGATTCTTAAGTTCTTCAGGTGATCACGATACAAGCCAGGTTGAAAAGTACGCCCCTTATCAGTTTCCAGGTTCCGATGGTTGTAACATGGAGCCCCTCCCAGGGCCACTGCCACTACCTTGCCAAGCCAGTGCACCATCTGGTTCCAATTTCCCTTTCTGGCTCTCTGGCTCACTACTCTGCTTCACACATCTTTAGCTCCAATTAAACCAGACTTCCAGTTACTCCTGGCAAGACCTCATGCTTCTTCCTTCTCTTTTGTTCATTATGTTTCTTTTTTCAAATCCAGGAAAATGAGACCTACCTATGAAGCCCTCCCCAGCTTCTCCCATCAGAAGCAATTCTTCCTACCTCCTTAAATTCTTTCAGCATTTTACTGGTTCTCTTTAAAGTGGTATTCATCTCATTCAGCCTCCCATGAAGTAATCTGGGATCCCTTCTCAGTCTGCTTGAGGCCAGGGGCTGACTCATCCTGAATGGGACAACTTGTCAGGAAGGCTTCTCTGAGACAGTACAATTTAGGTTAAGCTCTGGTTTCCTGGGTTTTCCTTGCTGGCCAGTTTTTGTACTCTTTTACACTGTTTTCCACCACCTGGGACCAATCCAAGAGCTAACAGTTCAAAACAACATTTCCAAAATGTCTCCCTAGACTGCACAAGAGGTATGGAACTGTTCTTTCACACTTTTCAAAGAGAAATGTCTCAATTTCCAAAGTAACAAACTGAGCTCCTCTCTCACAGGCACTTTTAAGTCTCTCCTCATCCATCCTCTATTAAGGGGCGAACTAATATTCTCCAAAGCAAATGAAAAAGTGGTGGGTATTCTACAGTTATCGACAGAGAAAAACTAGGCATTTAGAAAGGTAAATGAGGGAATTCCCCGGCAGTCCAATGGTTAGGCCTCTGCACTTTCACTGCAGAGGGCACAGGTTCAATCCCTGGTCAGGGAACTAAGATCCCACAACCCACAAGTTTAGGAAAAAAAAAAAAAAGAAGTGGGTAAATGAATGAAGCAAAAACAACAGGAGGAAAGATTAACTATTTTCAAGCACCAAAGGGGAAAATTACACAGAATGTGACTAGCCGTATACCAGCTTGACTAAAGGGACATTCAAAATTGGCAGAAGAGGAACTGCTATCAGATACAAGTCTGAATTTCCTGGCAAGGATTTTATATACTAGGAAGAAAAATAGGTTAAGGAATTCTTTTCAGAGACAACAGGACCAAGGTGATTGTATCAAGCAAGGAAAGGAGATGGGCCCAAAGGGCCCCTTCTAGGCCAAAGACTCTCTACAGGGAAAAAGGGAAGAGAAATGACTAACTTTTGAGTAGTTACTTGGTTTTGTTGTCCAATATGGTAGCCACCAGCCATATGTGGCTGTTGAGCCCCTGAAATGAGGACGACACACCTCAAAATGATATTTTCGTTATTATGGATTAAAACAATTGTTAAAATTAATTTCACTCATTTCTTTAAGCTTTTAAAATATATCCATTAGAAAAAAGTAAAATTACATGTTACATGTGTAGCTCACATTTTTTAATTTATTTTCTTTATATCTAGCTCACATTATTTCTATCAAATTGCACTGATTAGAGTTTTTATGTCTATTACTCAATTCTTAAATACAACTCTTTGCATGTCTTATCATTTTACAGAAGAGACTAGATATATTTGACATGTATTGCCTCATGGAACCTATATAAGATGATGAAACAGGCTGAGAAAATAACCTGCCCTAAGTCACATGGATGATCAATGACACAGCTAATCTACCTCTGTGCCCTTTCCTACACTACATTTCCTCCTTGAACAAAGAGAAGGAAGGACTGAGAACTAATCAACACATCCTTAGCACTGACATATGCTCTTTGATTCATCTGTTCATGCAACCTCTCTGTAATGGCAGCCCAAGAATCACACGGTTGCAGCGAAACTTACCAGGGCCCCTCTTATCCCAGCCACAGATCATGGTGCCCATGGAGAGCCCCATGCCTTTATACTGATACACCATGTTGGCAAGCAGCTTGGAGGCAGCTGCTACGGAGATGCGTTCCTTGTTTCGAAGCTCATAGATTCGACATTGCCGAGCCAACAGCCTCTCCCAGAAGCTGCAATCCGCTGCACCCCCAGCCATGGTGCCCAGCAGGTAGGGGTTGATCTCTATCACCTTCTTTACTGTCTGGGAGGCGATGTAGGCACCGGCTGTGGCCCGGGAATCTGCTGCAACAATGACTCCATGGCGAAACTGTTAAGATTAGAGAAAACACAAGCCAGGGGCCACATCAGACCACAAAAACATCACCTTGACATTTCTTTGTTCATCGATACAACCCCAGAACATCTCTGTCGCTGCTGTTTTATACTTCACAACATATTTTCCCACTTATATGTCACTGGAGCTTCACATCAATAGCTTGAGGTGAGATTACCTTCACTTGCTGGCTGAGGAAACAGGCTCAATGAGATCGAATGACTTACCCAAGACAACAGAGCCAGTTATTACAAAGCTAGGCCAGGAATCCCAATTGTCTGGCTCCTATTAAGAGTGCTTCCTCCCACCAACTTTACTCCTCAAGCCATAACTTTTCAGTTACCCTGACCTATCCGGGCCACTGTTTCCAAAACCTTGGGCGGTCACAACAGCCTTCCCTCTGCCAGAGTTCACTGTCGTTTCGGCCGCCTCTTTCCTGGACAGGAGCAGCCTGGGGTCGCCTGGGAATCAATCTAAACAGCCTCGAAATCCTTCTCCCACTTACCCCCACTATTCCCCAGCCCCACCGCCACCCCGCTCCCGCCAGAGCGAGAACCGAGGCCTCCCGGGACAATGAGACAGCGAAACTGCCGGGGTCGGGGCAAGAGGCCCGAGCCTCCGCCTGGGCTTCGCGGCCGCGGCCACGCGGGTTCTGGACCCGCTGGGAGGCTGGGAAGGGCGCGGGCGGGCGGGATTCAGCCCGGCACGGCGGCTGTGTCTGCACCTTGAAGGCCAGGGTGGTGGTTCCATGAAGTATTTCAATTCTTGGCTCCTCTGGGACACCCCAGCTGGGCGCGGCCAGGCTCAGCCCATCGCTGGGACTGCCTGGACCCAGGTCCAGCAGATCCGCACGACCCCCGAGTCCAAAAAACCCGCGCCGGTTCACCGATAGCGGCCTCTCCAACACGCTGGCCAGCGCCATGTCTAGTAAGGGCAAGGGAACTGCTTGCCAGAACGCCTAGCAAAGAACGACCGGGCAACGCCTCGCCGTCACAGCTTCACTCCCTATTAAATCTATCCCAGGGAGGAGCCATTTTAAGTCCTGGCAACCACGCCTCCAAACACAAGAGCCAGACGCGGGTAATTATTTTCACCAAGGAGGGAAAAAATAAATGGCTTCACTCCCCTTAAATTATAAAGGGGTGTGGCTGACATCTTGACTTTGGCCACGTAACCAACACAGGATTAGATTAACCTCAAATTCATAGGAAGCAAACGCAAACGTCAGGATGAGGGAGGGAAGTGGGGCCGGCCATCTTTGAGAAGGGCGTGACTGGATGAAAATCTGTTCTAAACCGGTAGTAGTAAATCGGCCCCGCCCCGCCCGGTGTCCAAGCAACAATTAACATCTATACCTTTTCAGCAGTCTGTTAATGAGACTGAAATTGACATTTTGTTCAAGGGCACTCTCTAATACTGGGTAAAATAATGATCTACTCTGAGGCCATTTTCCTATGAAGTTACTAAAACCGCAGTAGTTTGAGCTAGAAAGCGCAACAAACATGAGTGCTATACCTCTGGTTTTTTGATAGCATCAATTGCCACAATAGCCAGGTTCTCTAACAGCAACCGATTTTTAAGATTCAGTATTGTCTTCACTCCCACCCCTGGTGGAAATTCTAGTAAGTAATGAATTGCCCAAAAGGCAGATAGAAGAATAAAGAAGGAAAAGCAAAGGGCCCAGTTAATTCACAGACTGGATTCGCAATTCAGCTCCTGAATAACTGAGTCAATAGTAATTTACCATTTCAGAGCCTGGAGGAGAGTTGAGGCTCCATAAAGATGTACCAAGAGGTTTCCAGACTTAATCTTGCTAAGACAAGCCCTTATTCAAGAACCTGCTGTATTTCATTGTCTCTCCCTCTCTCCACCCACCTTCGTTTTTCAACCCTTTTGGGAACTATAACAAGCAAAGAAGTGGGCAAATGTATGAACTGTTGCCTCCTGCTTTACGTTTCTATGAAGTCAGTGTCTAGTCTTCCTTGTTGGATTCCAGCAGCAACATCCATCAATATCTAAATTCCTCATTCCTCTGATGCCCAACTCAGCCCCTCCTCTTCCCAGCAGACTCTGCATATGTTGTATTTTTAATGCTGAAATTCGGCAACTCTTTCCAAACCCAACCATCAGAATGTAATGAAGCAGAAGATCTTTATGTGGGTCTCACACTTGGATGGTGTGGAAAGTGCAGAGTGCCTCTGTTTATTGAGCACATAATATTTTGCAGTCACTCCTGCATTGCAACTAATCCTCCTTCTGACTTCTCTCAGTGGTTCTTTCCCTCTGCTACTAATGGTGTCTGTACTTTTCTTAAAGCATTTTTATATTTTAACCTGGTTATAAATATACATTTATCTCCCACTGGATTGTGAGTTTTTAAAGACAGGTATTTCTCTGGAATTCCCTGGTGATCCAGTGGTTAGGTCTTGGTGCTTTCACTGCCAGGGCCCTGGGTTTGATCCCTGGTCAGAGAGCTAAGATCCCACAAGCCAAGCTGTGTGGCAAGGAAAAAAAAAAATCTGTAAAGACAGGTATTTCTCTGTGCCCACTATTTGCTTAATACATGTTTTTCAAATGAACATGTGAAAGAATGACAATATTGTTCTTCTAGTCACAGAGGCTTGACGCCCTGGCTCATACTTGACAGCTCCTGTTCCTTTCCTCCACATCCAATAGATGCCAAGTCCTGTTCATTCTCCCTTCACAGTGCTGCTCACATTCTTCTTCATTGCAATTGATATTGCCTTTGGCTTCTTATCTTCTCAATCCTGAATTACTGAAACATTCTCCTAATTTTTCTGGGCCCAAACTATGTTTCTAATTAATTCTACACAGTACCAGGTTGACTTTCTTAAAACATCTTCTTGATCTTTACCTCCCTAATAATGGTCTGTAAGGTTCAGCTCCTCAGTATGACATTTAAAGCCTTCCAGAATCTGTTCCCATTTTACCTTATATTAGTTCTCTGCTCCAAGGTCCCATTCAGGGAGACCTCAAAGAGGAGAGATACAAATGATCAGTGCTGCAATGAGTGGGAATATAAACTGATACATACCATGGAGAATAGTATGGAGTCCCCACCCCCACCCCCAAAAATTAAAAATAGACCTACCATATGATCTAGTAATCTCATGTCTGTGTACTTATCCAAAGGAAATGAAATCACTATCTCATAGAGATAGCTGCAATTCAATGTTTACATTATTCACAATTACCAGTATATGAAAACAATATCCATCATCAATGTATGAACGCATAAAGTGTTATATATGTGGTAGAATATTATTCAGCCATAAAAAAGAATGAGATCCTGCCATTTGTGATGAGATGGATGAAACTTGAAGGCATTATGCTAAGTGAAAGAAGTCAGGCAGAGAAAGACAAATAACATATGAGCTTACTTATATGTAGGATCTAACAAAGCCAAACTCTTAGAAACAGTAGATTGGTGGTTGTCAGAGGCTTGGAGTTGATGAAAATGGGAAGATGTTGGTCAAAAGTGTACAAACTTCCAGTTATAAGAGGAATAAGTTCTGGAAATCAAATGTACAGCACAGTAACTACAGTTAACAATATTCTTTTGTATCCTTAAAAGTTGCTGAGAGTAGGTCTTAAATGTTCTTACCATAACAACAAAAATGACAATTATGTGAGGTGAAGGATTTGTTAACTATCCATATTGCAGTAAATGTTTTGTGATACATACAGAGACACATACACAGAAGTATCAAATCATCATATTGTACACACTAAACTTAAATAATGTTATATTTCAATTATATCTCAGTAGGGTTTCCCTGGTGGTCCAGTGATTGTCTGCCTGCCAAAGCAGGGGACAAAGGTTCGAGTCCTGGTCCGGGAGGATCCCATATGCCGTGGGGCAGCTACTGAGTGCCACACTCTGGAGCCCAAGAGCTGCAACTGCTGAGCCCACATGCCACAGCTACTGAAGTCTGTGTGCCCTGGAGTCCATGCTCTGCGACAAAGAGAAGCCACCACCGGCCACAACTAGAGAAAGCCCACGTGCAGCAATGAAGACCCAGTGCAAACAAAAACAAATAAATTATATCTCAGTAAAGCAGATGTTGGAGAAGAAAACAATGATAAGTGCTATAGTTCACAGGTGAGAAAGGTGGTCAGTATAGCTTGGGGTGAGTTTGGGGGTCAAGGAAGGCTTTGTCAAGGATTCATTCTTTGTCTGGATTCATTTCCTTAAATACCACTTAGATCCCATTGCTTCTCAAATTCAGAGCCTCTTCTCTCTCGGCCCCTACCTGGGGAGGGTTTTCAGAATGGGTGATATGTAAGCCAGACTTGGGAGGATAAGATTCAAAAAGATGAAGGGGAGGTGGGAGATGTGCTGGGAATAACATGAAAAGAGGTTGTGGTGGATGGATTAGGATTGGGTCACAGTGGGCCTTAAATGCCAACCTGGGGTGGATTTGATCTTACAGCCCTTTAAGCTCTCTTAGTAGAGGAGACATGGGATTTGAGTGATACCTTAGGAAATCATATCAGCTTGGAGGATGAGGTTAGAAGGGGAGCTGTAATATTTAGAAAAATGTACTCCATATGGTTCCAGAAGTAGATGTAGCTTGTCACTCCGCCCCAATCTAGTTTCTCTTTCTGAAGGGCCAGCTGTCAGTCTCCACCCCTCGTTGGTCTAAGACTTGGACTCAGTATGATGGTATCAAAGTCAGTTGTTTCTCCTGCCTTGAAACTGCAAACCAATCTCTTGCCATTGTGAACTGTTGGGCAGAAAGGAGACCAATAGATCCTTTCAGCTACTTCCTCAGAACTTTAGCACCAGTCAGAGAAGCTGTCCTGCCAGAGAGCCGTCAGGTGTGCCAGACTGTATGCAGATGGAAGTTCATGATCACACCCAAAGCAGAGAAGACGACCTCCAGGTTTTAGTTCCCCTTGACCTGGCCCACGGTGCTCTGTCATTCTGAAGGTGTCTGGGCGCCCCGTACAAGGCTCTCTTGCTCTTCTTTCTGTTGTCTTTGTCCCAGTCCCTTTCGTTTTCCCCACGTTGATCATGAGGTGAACCAGTAAGCTCAGTGTCATTGCTCCCTGACCCCATGCCCCTGAAGAGTGAACCCAGCATCAGGGACTCCTGCCACAGGGGATCCATGGCAATCTATTCTGTTTTGTTTTGGTTTGGGGCCATGTCCTGTGACTTGTGGGATCTCAGCTCTGTGACCAGGGACCGAACTCAGGCCATAGCAGTGAAAGCCTGGCATCCCAGGGAACCTAGTCTGACTATGCCATTACACTGACTAGTCTTACCTTTCCCTAGGCTGGGGGCCCTTTCAGGGCAGGGACAGGGCTTCATTTATCTCTGTGCCCAGTGCCCCCCACAGGAAAAACAAGAGGAACCCAGCTCTGCTTCTTCCACTGGTGCCCCCTGTCCTTTGCAGTTACCCAGCCCCCACCCAACTCCAGGTGCCTGCAGGATGACAGACAGGTGACTCCTCCGGTGACGCTCAGGTGTGTCATGGCAGCGTCTCCCCAGCGCTGAAGACTCCACTGGCCTCATCCTGCCCCCACCCGAGCAGTCCTCCGAGGGGGAGGGCACTGCTCCATCAGCCAGTCCCAAAGCCTGGTTTGGGTTTTAGGAGAAGCCACAGATCACACACCTTCCTGTATGGTCTGGCTGCAGCCTGGCTTCTCCTTACCATCTCTCTTCCTCCACCCAACCCAGCTCACAGATCCCTGCCTTGCTCCTTCCAACCTTCGCTGGACCCCAGGGATGGCTCTGCAAGATGTGTGCAAGTGGCAGGCCCCCGACACCCAGGAAACGTCCCCTCACCTGCCTCAGGCTGGCAGCTGGGCTGTGCCCCGAGGCTGGGACCCTCAAGCCTTCCTGCAGACCCACGGCCCCAGGCTGGCACATGGTACCACCACCCTGGCCTTCCGCTTCCGTCATGGAGTCATCGCTGCGGCCGACACGCGGTCCTCCTGTGGCAACTACGTGGAGTGTCCAGCCTCACGCAAGGTCATCCCTGTGCACCAGCATCTCCTGGGCACCACCTCTGGCACCTCGGCTGACTGTGTCACGTGGTACCGGGTGCTGCAGCGGGAGCTGCGACTGCGGGCACTGAGGGAGGGGCAGCTGCCCAGCGTGGCCGGTGCTGCCAAACTTTTATCAGTCATGATGTCGCGCTACAGGGGGCTGGATCTGTGCGTGGCCACGGCCCTGTGTGGCTGGGACCGCTCTGGCCCTGCCCTCTTCTATGTCTATAGCGATGGCACCTGCCTGCAGGGGAACATCTTTTCGGTGGGCTCTGGGTCTCCCTACGCCTATGGAGTGCTAGATCGCGGCTACCGCTACGACATGAGCACCCAGGAAGCCTACGCCCTGGCCCGCTGTGCTGTGGCCCATGCTACCCGCCGCGATGCCTACTCTGGGGGTTCCGTGGACCTCTTCCACGTGCGGGAGAGTGGATGGGAGTATGTGTCCCGCCATGATGCCTGGGTGCTGTACTCGGAACTGCAGAAGCTTCCAGGGCCAGAGAAGGAATGGGAGGAGGAGGCCACCCCCGACAGAGCTGGCGAAGGCAGAGAACCATCTGTGGGGCTGGCACCTGGGGACTTGAAGGTGCCCACAGAGAGGCTGTGAGCAGCAGCAGGATCTGGGGGGCTCAGCCCAGGGTGGGAGATGGGGCCGCAGGGGAAGCAGACTCCCAGCATCGGGGTCCTGCTCTCCTGGGTTGCTGGCTTCATTTGTTCCAAGTTTCTACCCCTTTCTCTTCCCCAAGCTATTGAACTCTCTGTCCGACTTGTTCCTGTTGGCACCCAATAGATTGATCTAGCCTCCTTCTCAGCACAGAGTCCGTCTTTCAGCAAATACTGCGCACCAGCTGCACGCCAGATGCTGTGCTAAGTGCTAGACCCTCTTTTCTTGCCGTCTTCCTTTCTGCTTTCCTCCATCCTATCCCCAGTCTCTCTTCTTCCTCTCATTTTAGTCCTCAGCTCAGCTTCAGAGTCTTTGCCACTTTCTCACCTGGATGGGGGAGCAGTGGGAGGGGAGTGAGGGGGGGATGGTAGCCCTGGGGACCCAGGCTGGAAGGGACAGGGACAGTGCAGCATGAACATCTGGGGGTAAGTGATGGGCTCCCACTACTGCTTTCCTCCTCTGCCACCACCCCCCACCTGACCCTAATGACTCTGATGATGACTCCTTTCCTGAACGCAGTTTTCATGATTAACTGTTTAAGGTTAATGTGATCCTCACTTGACAGAAGACGAAACAGGTTCAGAGATGTGTGACTTGCCCGAGGTGACGCGGTCAGTCCAGAGATGAGGCTGGGATCCAGGCCATCCACTCCAGGGCTGTGCTCCTTCGGCACAGCTTCTCTCCCAGGGCCTCTTCCTGCGGCCGGGGAGTGATGTGGGGGAGAGAGCAGCTGGGCCGGGCGCCTTTCTGCTGGCCAGGGAAGAAGGAACCTGGAGGAGCCCAAGGGCCTGGAGGGCTGAGCCCAAGAAGCATCCCCTGTTGAGCCCCCTCTGAGGGGTTCTTTCTTACCAAGCCCTGAGTCATCGGTACCCCGCAATCCCAACCAGTGCGCTCTGGCTTCTGGGCCTGTCGTGGCTGCTGCCAGACTTCTCCTGCCGTCCCTTTGCCTTCTCCCCAGCCTCTCCTTCCTGTAGCTCCCTCTGGGCATAAAGAAGAGAGGGAGATGGCTGTGCCAGGGGGAACTACTGGGTTAGCGTGTCCTCTCCCGCCCCTCCTGTCTGCTTGCTGCTGCTCCCCTGTGAGCCCTGACTTGGCGATGCAGGCTGACAACTCCAGGAGGGATGCCACCCTGCCCCCCTCCCCAGGCCAAGCGGAGGGGAAGGCATGGTCAACCTAGGAGATGGGACTGGAAGGAAGCTTCCTGAACCTTCTTTCTTTGTCCTACTCCTACTGTTTCCAGTCCCAAGATGAACAGCATCTCTTCTCCCTTTTGGACCCCCTCCTCCCAGCCTCTGGCCCAGTCCTGAGCCCCGACTCTGCACGTAAGGCTAAGAATTCCTCCAGGCAGGAGCTGGGCCAGACAGAGGAGCCCCAGTAGGCTCTGGCTTTCAGGGGATGATGGGGGAGAAGGCAGGAAAGCTGAGGGAGCCCCAGGAAGGAAAGCAGTAGGGGAGGGAAGGAAATGAGGGGGGTTGCTGCAGAAAGATGCCCAGTACAGGAGAACAAGCCTTTGAGCTGGGGTCTGGGAATCTGGCTGGTGGCCTCTATGCAATCCTTCATCCTTCACCCTCCCCTCAGCCTCAGGTGAGGAGGTGCAGGACTCGGGAATGATAACTCTAGGTCAAGGATCCTTAGGCCAGGTTTCTCCTGGAGGAACACAGGAGGAAGGGCAGTTTTTGCCCAGGGTTCAAGTGTTTGATTGACTCAGACATAAGAAGGGCACCTCCACGTGTGGAGATGAGTGTGGGTCTGTGACATCGTAAGCGAGTGATCCCAGATAAGTGGTGGTTCCCATGTGCAGAGACAGGAAACGGGCTACAAGAGAAAGAGCCCTGCCTGAGTAAGGAGCACGGCCAGTTATCAGGGAGAAAGGCCTTATCACTTTTTTGATAAGGAGAAAAAGTCCAGAGTAGAGAGGAGGTGGGGCAGGGCTCATCCCAGGGGTTCACTACTTCTGCAGCCTCACTGCCCACCCCCAGCCCCCCACAAACACCCCCACCCACCCAACCAGGGAGTGAGAAAAGGCAGGAATGGAAGGCAGGCTAGCCCGACGTTGCCACCTGAACCGACCCCCAGGCTAGCTGGGAACCACATGCAGCTCCCCACCAGCCCCCTCCCCTTCCCATTAATCAGGGAAGAAGGACTGAACCCAGATAGGGAGGGCTCTCTTCTTGCATCTCCTCCCATCAGCTCTCTGTTCTCTCTCTTCTCTTTTCCTTCTCTGGTCCTGCCCTCTTCACTTCCTTTGACAAATTCTCTTTCCAGTGGTGAGATATTTAAGACCAGAGATAAGCCTAAGGGTCTAGCTGAAAAGTCTGTTTCCCTACACTGTTTTCCTGGCAGCTGAATGAGTTGGGAAGGACCTCAGGAGGGTGTTAGGGAGGGCTGGCAGAGCAGGCGAAGGCCCGCACCCCACTTCAGTGCACCGCTCACTAGCCAGGGGCAGCCCATGCATCAGTCCCTTCTTTTCTCCCCTTATTCCTAAAGGTTTGATTCAGACATCAGGGGAGACCATAGGGGTCAATCTAGCCCTGAACCGGAAGACCTGTCCTGACGCCCTGCTTGCGGTGCTGCCCTCCTAAGCGTCTCCCTCTGGGGCAGACAGACTGCTCTCATACAGGCCTTCAGGCAGGCAGGGCCCAGTTTCCAGCCTTCAGCAGAGTCAATGACAATGCCAAGCTTGCTCCAGAGGCCTGGTTTGGAGGAACCCATCAACTTCACAGCTTCCTGGGAGAAGATACTATAACTGTTTCACTGAACAAATCTCTTCTCAGAAACTGTGTCCAAGAAATGGAGGCCTGTACTAACCTATTTGATCCCTCCCTGCCTCCATCCTTCCCTTCATTGTTTGTTTTCTGGCTGAAGCCAAAGGCCTCTTCAAGCAGAGCTGCATGTACAAAGGATCTGACAGGATGGAGGCGGCCCGTCAGAGTGGGGTCTTTGTCCTCCCTGGTTGCCTTAACCACACAGAACGTAAGGTACAAGAAGGCACCTTCCCATTGGAGCAGCCTCCCCTGACTATGCGCGCCTCGCACTGGGAAGGGAAGGTCACAAGGACCTGTCCTGACCTATCTACTCCCCAGGAGCCGTGGCTGGACTTACGAGACCGGGGCCAAGTCTAATGTTTGTTGCTGGGTGGACCCCTTCTCTACTCAAGGAGCCCACGGTGAGAGACGCTGGCCACCCGCTGGGCTCCCGTCCCGGTTGACTTTGGTTCAACCCCTAAAACAGCCCACCTTCCTGGAGTCCCTCTCTCCCCTCCTTTGTGCCCATGAAGAACAAGACCACAGACTGGGAAGAATGAAGGGTGGAGGTGGCAGATCCACTGTGACTGTGCCACCTTACCCCGACCCAGCCTTTTTCCAGCTGGGACCACAGGCCCCAGGAGGCACTGGCTTGCTCCCCTCTGCTGTCCCCTGCCCACTGTCCTAGTCTAGAACCCCTCTTCCTCTCTCCTTAGTCTCTTTATAGCTCCTCCTTCTCTCCACACTCTCCTTCCTGCTCTCCCCTCTGGCCAAGCCCCACGTTTTAATTTCCTTGGACACTTTGAGACCAACAGAGAACCCAGAGGTGGTGAGAGCAGGGGAACGAGTCATTATCTCCTTAGTCCCAGAATGGAATCAACCCAAACTCTCCTCTGTGAAAGGGACTTGAAGCAGACTGTCCCCCAAAGGAGAAAAGAGAATGAGCCAAGGGGGTGGGCTTAGGCCTCTCTTCCAGCCCTTCAGCACAGCGACACGCTCTGAGAGACACCTGAGTGTGGAAAGGAAAGCAGGGCTCCAGCTTTACAAAATAAAGTGTTTGTTTATTATGAAATTAGAGATGGAGGCCCCTCCCCTTCCGCCCTCTTTCCCCTTCCCCAGCAGCCTCCCTCTTTCCTTCCCCTCCCCCAGGGGCTGGGAAGCATACAAGACGATGCCCAGAGCCAGGATGCCCAAGGCCGGTTGACAGCTGGGCAGAGCTCCAGGGAGGCAGCCACAGTAGGGGGCTGGAGCTCTCGCCCTGGGAGGTCGGCTGGCTCCCTCTCTCTGCTGGAGGCCAGTGGAGCCAGGATGAGGCCATGAGTGATGGATGGAACCATGCGGGCAGGTCTGTAAACACAGGAGAGCCAGAGTGAGAGGCGGTGAGTGGGGGAAGGCTTTGGGCCAGCCTGGTGCTCCACGAGGTCTAGGCACACTGACCTGGGGCAGAACGTCCCCTGCAGGAGGGTGGGCAGCAGTGGCTGGACGTTTCTCTTGCTTTCGGGATGGACAACAGAAAAAACCAAAAAGCCAATCACAGGGACCCACAGAGAATGTGGGCAGATGTGGGCAGGAGACAGACAGACAGCATGTGTGTGTGCAAGGGAGACACATCTGTGTGACAGATTCAGAATGGAGCAGACCAAAACAGAGCCACGAAAGAGTGGAATCACAGTGAGAGAAGTGGGAGGTTCAGAGTCGGAGCCGCACAACCCAGACCCAGACAGGGAGCGTGTCAGAGACAGACAGATCCCTGGACAGAGACGAACAGACGACTGGGGAGGAGGGACGTAAGGAGGCGGTTGCCTTGGGGAGGTGGGGAGGAGGGACACAGGGACTGGGGAGGCCTGGGGGCCCCTGGGCTGCTGCTGCCTGCCTGGACCCGGGGGGCTCACTCAGAGGGCCTACGCTGCCACCCCGCTTCGATGGGGGAAGCGGGGGCAGGGCCAGGCCGGTCTCAGGGGGCTGGGGGCTCCTTGGCCCCGTAGAGCTCGGCCAGGGTGCGAAAGAGCGGCCCCCAGTCGTCCAGCGGCTCAGCCGGGCCCGGGGCGCCGCCGATCTCGCTGCCGGAGCCCAGGGAGCTGAGGGAGCCGCAGGAAGAGCCGCGGCCCTCGTAGCCGTACACCTGCACGGAGTCGTAGGGTGGCACGCTGGGGTCCTCGTCTGCCTCGCGCAGCCGCAGCGCCAGCAGCTGCGCCACGTCGGCAGGGCCGGGGGGCCGGGGCTGGCGTGGTGCCCGCGCCCAGGGCAGCACATCGCGGCGCGCGGGTGGGCCAGGCGCCGGCGGGGCCGCCCCGTCAGGGTTCTGCAGGGCGCTGATGTCGAAGGCCTCCGTGTCCTCCTCACCGCCGCCCTCGTCGTCGTAGGTGATGATGTTCTCGCGCACGTCCTCCTCCTCGAGCACCATCAGGGCTTCTTGCTTCTGGCGCCGCAGAGCCACGAAGAGCACCACCAGGGCTGGGGGAGAGGCGCACAAGTTCCATTTGGAAAGGCCTAGGGATGGCAAGCCCTAGCTTTGACCTTTGGCAAAATGCTTTCGAATTCCTGACTTCAACCCTTTACTTGCTGTGTGACCAAGGAGAGTTGCTCTCTGAACCTCTTTGGCCCTTGGATTCCTTGTGTGGAAAAGAGGGGAAACATATCTACCTCTTAAGGTTGTTGAAAGGATGAAATACCAAGTGATGTGCTCAGCACCACATATGGCCCAGAGTTGGGGCTCAGTAAATAGTTTTTATGGTTCATGACTGTCCTTAGCCTGGCAGGTCAGGGATATGAGGCCAGAGTGTTTCTCTTGGGTGTATCAGGCAGTGGGAATACCCAGGCATGAGGGTTCCTTCATGACCTAGGGTGGACTTCCCTATGTCCAAGGTCCTGCTTCTCTCCACACCCTCTGAAGGCCTGGACCTCACATCTATGACCCCATCTATGGCTTGACTCACCCAGCAGCGTGCCCACGCAGGTGACGATGGCAAGCAGAGCCCCGGTGCTGAGCCCAGCAGGTGAGAGCTGAGCCTCGGGCCTGCAGGACGCCACGGAGCCATCAGGCCGGCAGCGGCACACACTGACAGTTACTGTGGCTGTACTGCTCAGTACTGGCTGCCCCCAGTCCCACAGTTCTATGGGAACCAAGTAGGGGGCCTGGCGGGGTGGAGCGGGGCGAGAGGGCAGCAGCAGGCTGGCGGAGCCATCTGTAGGAAAAACAGGTCTTTGGGCACCCCCTGGGATACCTTCCCACTACAGTCGGTGCAGCCCATGGAGACAAAGCTATCTGTGGGGAAGGTTTGCAAAGAGCAAAACTACAGCCACCTTCTTTTATTTATTTTGGCCACACTGCGTGGCTGGCAGGATCTCATTTCCCCAACCAGGGACTGAACCCAGGCCCCTGTAGTGAAAGCCCTAAATCCCAGAATCCTTTGGCATCAATGGTAAAGAACCTGCCTGCCAATGCAGGAAACACAAGAGATGTGGGTCTGCTCCCTCAGTCAGGAAGATCCCCTGGAGATGAAGTCGGCATCTCCATTTCCTGGAATGGGAAATGGCAACCCATTCCACTATTCTTGCCTGGAGAATCCCATGGACAGAGGAGCCTGGTGGGCTACAGTCCATGGGGTCACAGAGTTGGATACAACTGAACACATACACATCCCCCCTGCCCCCACCCCACCAGGCCATCAAGGAACTCCCAAAACTGCACGTACATTCTGTAGGGTGGAGCTCCAGATAGGTGGGTAGAGTTAGGGATGGTGGAGGAGGAGAGGGAAGCAGGTAAGGGCACAGCTGTAGGAGGCTACCCACCTTGGTTGTCCCGGACAGTGAAGTTGGCATCGGGGCCCAGAGGGCCATGAAAGGAGACACGGCTGTTGTTGCCGACTTCATCTCTGTCCAGGGCTCGGATGACCTGAATCAGCTGAGAGGAAGAAGAGAAACCTCGTATGGAGTGGGCAGCTGGAGGTCCTGAGGTCCTAACCCGCCTGCCTCCGTGGCTGACCTGGCTGGGGGCTGCAGAATCGCACACAAAGGTGTCGTAGGGCTCAGCCAGCTGGGGAGCGTTGTCATTCTCGTCCAGGGTCTGGATGGCCACTTGCACCCGGGAAGCCTGTGCAGAGCTGTCTGAAGCCAGAACACGAACACGTGCACCCCACGCAAGCACACACATCACAGTTACACACAGTACATATGGTGTGTGAATGTCACATCCAGAACATGGCATGCATGTGAGACACATGAGGTATGCATGCGATATGCAGGTAGCATCTATGTTGTGAAGTGAAGGGAACAAGTGCATATAACATCCATGCGGTACCCAAGAATATGTGGAATACATACCCCATATACATTCAACAGGAGTGTAGCACCCATGACATACATGAACAATAACCCACACGCAGGGCACAGGCACCGTCAAGCAAAGGTAGACAGACGATGCAAACCAGACAACAGCCATGAAAGATGCAGCACATTCATACCACACATTCGATGTGCTCAGTGTTTAAAACGAATACAACACACACAAAAGGAATGTTCCACATGTACAGTGAATGTAGCATCACCACCCCCAGGATGTGGAGAACGCATTTTCGTGCATGAAAACAGTGGGACAGACATACACACACGTGCACTCGTGCACACACACACACGCCCCATCAGAGGTCTGGGAGGCTGTGGTATAGCAATGAGTATCACTTAGAATTGACCTCAGGGAGGGAGGAGCTACCTGATTCTCAGGCGCAGAGCCAGGCCAGCCTGGGTACCACAGCCATAGACAGGCCCCCTCGTCATTGGGTGGCCCCCATCATTACCCTGCCTTGCTCCTCACTGCCAATGGCATCCAAGAGAAAATGCAAAGTGTGCATCCCTGCCCTCCCCAGCGCTCATCTCCCCTAGGCTAAATGTCTTGGTTCCTTTAGTCTTTCCGCCAAGTTGAGGGAGAGCTGGTTGGCTCTTGGGAAGGGGCTGAGGTCACAGCCCAGGCAGAGGAGTGGACTGCCTGGCTAAAGGGTCTGGGAGATGGGACAGGGCTGGGGTCCGTCCTTCACTGCAGTAAGGGCTCAGGGCCTGCTACTCAATATTGGGATTTGGGGGCATAGGGAGCAGGATTTGACAGGAGGTAAGAAGGCAGTGAGAGAAATACACACACACACACACACACAGGGCTACGTAAACAGACGGCCAAAGCACACACAGGGATGTTCACATGGACAGACATGCACGCACTGTCACACAGCTGCACGCTCATAAACATAAACCTATCCACATATAGTTCAACACATATGGTGGAGGAGATAACTGCTGAGACTGCAACCCGACTGAGGCCCCACCACTTAATGTCTGCGTGACCTCAGGAAGTTACTTAACTTCTCTTTGTCTGAGTTTCCTCCTTTTAAAATGGGAGAAAAAAAATCATACATCCCTCATAAAGTTGTGGTGATGATGAAGTGAATGCATCTACATTTGGTACTTAGAACAGTGTCCGATATACAGTAAGTAGTAAATTATTACTACCTGTCCACAAACACTCACATACACAAAACAATGTATACAAACAGCTACTGCGTCTATCACTGTGCTGTGCTTAGTCGCTCAGTCGTGTCTGACTCTTTGTGACCCCATGGACTGTAGCTCACCAGGCTCCTCTGTCCAGGGGTTTTCTCCAGGCAAGAATACTGGAGTGGGTTGCCATGCCCTCCTCCAGGGGATCTTCCCAACCCAGGGATGGAACCGGGGTCTCCTGCATTGCAGGCAGACTCTACTAGCTGAGCTACCAAGTTTCACTATACATATCCAATTACATATATCCACAAATAATATACCTCTATACACTCAACTACATACACATATATATGCAACTATAGACATATACTCATAAGCATATGTGTAGGTATGTATATGTATTTTTCACACACATGAAGTGTGCACCCATATGTACACATTGCGCTTTAGCTCTTCATTGACGTGGTGTAAGTATGTAGGCACACAGGGACAACTTCCACAGACAGGACATGGACAGCAAACGTGGGAGACGCTGAAGCATGAGCAGGCACAGCAAGGACAGGTTCACAGAAGGAGGGGAGGCCTCCCTGCCCCCGCGGGCCACAGCTGCCCAGAGGCGGCTGAACCATGCTGCTGATGACTGCTGACTGACATGGGCAGTGCAGGGACCTGGCCCCTCTCTCCTCCCGTGGGGGCTTCCCACAAAGCTTCCCAGGGAGAGGCTGCTGGCACTCCCCGGTCAGCTCCCGGAGGAGGGCCCAGCTCCTCCCCGTTCCCACTTTAGCCTGAAGCAGAGACTGGGCAAAGCAGGGTGTCCCAGGGTGCATGTCGGGGTTCTTAGGGATTGAGAGCTATCTGAGGTTAGATTTATTTTGACTTGGGGAAAGTCAGCTATGGGAGCAAATTAAAGGTGAGGGGAAATGCTTAAGCCAACCCACCGTGCCCAGTCCAGCCCAGGAGACCAGAGAGCCTGCCTGGTGGTAAGGATCCAGGCTGGGCACCTAGTCGTTATGCCCTGGGTGGGGGTGTGTGGCACTAACACCCCCCTCACCCCATCCCCAGGGACGGCCCCTCTGCCAGGAGGCTGCCGCCTCCTCCCGGCCCTCCTGGAGGCCCAGGACTCCTCACCAAGCTCTGTGGCCAGCACTGTGAGGTTGTGCCAGACACGAGCCTCTCGGTCCAGGGGCCCTGCTGTGCGGATGGTGCCGTCTTCAGGCTCGATGGAGAAGCAGCGCTCCAGGTCCGAGTGCGGGAGGATGGAGTATCTGGGGAGATGGAGCCAGGTGCGGGGCTGAGCTGGGGCAGGGCCGAGCTAGCGGCCACCCCTCCCTCCCACCTGTTCACCTTGCTGGGCCTCCTGGCTCATCTGGGCAAAGGGCCTGCATGAGCTGACCAGGCAGGGCCTGCCCTGTGCACCTGGAGCCATAATTCACGTTAGGGTCCCCTCGAAAGACAAATATCTCTGGGCAGTCACCAATATTAAACACCTATCCTATGACATGGGGTGCTGAGTTTCATGGGGGTGTGGGAAGAGAGACAGAGGTGGCATGGCGCAAACACTGCCTGTCTTTCTGACTCTTGGGCTCTGTTCTGGGGACCGAGGACCTGAGTTCTGTCTCTGCTCTGTCTCAGACTAGCTGTGTGACCTTGGGCAAATCTTTTAACCCGTTCCCTCAACTATCAAAGGAGAATGACACTGGCCCCTCCCTCAGTGCTGTGACAGGGATGCTGGGCAGCAGGCTGGGGAGGTGGAAAGAGTGGGTCTTCTTGAGGCTGACAAGTCTGGATTGGAATTCCAGCGTTGCTGCTTACTGAAAGTGTGACCTGGGGCACCTTAACGCAACCTCTCAGGGCTGAGCCTCTAAAGCAGCTGGAACTGAGAAGACTCCTACCCTTATCTTCAATTCTCTCACAGGTTGTTGTGAAAATGAAATGTTATCAAGTGAGTAAAATGTGAGGCGCTGAGGGAGTGATCAATAGCCACAGCCACAGCCATCAGCTGATCTGGCGCACTCATCAGGTGAAACGCCATATCCGCTCTCACGGCCACTGGGAGGCGCCACTGCCATCCACGCAGGGATGGGTGGAGAGTCTGGTTAGCAGGTCCTCCAGCCCTCCCCTGGCTCCCAGGCCTGCAGTGGGGAAGACTTCTACCAGGAGGGGAGTGTGATGGGCAGGGAACGGGGGGTGGGGGTGGGGTGGGGGGGGCGAATCCTTGGGTGGGAATAGCCTGCGGCTGGGCCCTTTCCCTGAGGCCCCGCCCTGCCCCCACCAGCTCACCTGATGGGGCTGGCTGGGGAGTCCAGGTCCGTGGCTGACACCTGGCCCACCAGGGTCCCAGGAGCCTTGTTCTCAGGCACTGCCAGGTGGTAGGCAGCCTGGGTGAAGGCAGGTGGCTCTGGCGCGTCCTGCACAGCCACGCGCACTGAGGCCACATCCTTGAAGGGCCCTCGCCGCAGATAGGCTGGGTCGATGAGCGTATTGGTGGCCTCCACGCGAAAAGAGTAGGCGCGACGGGTCTCAAAGTCTAGGGGCTATGGTGAGGGAGATGAAGTTACTGAGGGAGGTGCAGGCCTCAGGGAGGTGGGCACCAGAGGGGCAGTGGCCTCAGTGGTCAGGGTGGTGGGGGGCAGATTACTTGGTCAGAACTCCAGGTCTGCCCCCAGTTCCATCAAAGACTTGCCCTGTGCAAAGTCCTCGAGCCAGTCACTCGCCCATTCTGAGCCCCAGACTCTCATCTGAAGGATGAGGAGAGGACCACAATCTCTGAGCTCCAACACAGAGATCCCAAGTCTGCTCTAGCCTGGTGAGAAGCCTGTCCTCTGGGGCAGGAGGCAGGTGTGAGTGGGTCTGAAGCACTCACCTTGCGGACAGTGAGGAGCCCATCTCGACCCTGGGAGTCTGTGCTGATGCTGAAGGCCTCCGACCCCTCCCCGTCAAGGATGCTGTATGCCATGAGGGCGTTGTCCCCCAGGTCTGGGTCCTGGGCCCGCAACCGGCCCACCAGGGTGCCCGGCCCAGCAGTCTCCACCACAGAGAACTGGTACAGGCCTTGGGGTGGATGGAGGGAGATGTTCTTAGAGAGGCTCCCAGCCCTCCTCCCTCCCCCAGCACGTCCTTCTCCCAGGCCTGGCTGGGGGAAGGGGTGGGAGGAGGCTTCTCCAGAGGCGACAGGGGTGGGGTGGGGTGGTCAAAGGATGGCTCAGGTGGCGGCACTGGCCCCTTACTCTGAGGGAACTTGGGGGGATTGTCGTTGACATCGCTGAGGGTGACTGTCACCGTGGTGCTGCCCGACAGCCCCCCCATGTGGCCGCCCATGTCCTTGGCTTGAATCACCACTAAGAACTCCTCCTGCGTCTCCCGGTCCATGTTGGGGATGGCAGTCCGCACCACTCCTAGGGAGAGACGATGGGTCAGGCTTGCCTGATCCCACAGCTGCCTCACCTGGCTCCCGAGCTCTAGCCTCACCAGTCTGGGGGTCCACAGAGAAGAAAGGCAGTCCATCCAACACGGTGTATACCAACTTGGCGCTGTTCCCATAGCTGGGGTCATCAGCGTCGTGAGCAGTCACCTGGATCACTGATGTCCCTGCAGGGGGTTCCGGCACCCCACTCAGCCAGGACAGAGCCACGTGGGGAAGAAAAGCAGATGAGTGGGACCTAGACACGAGCAGGGCTGGCTGAATTGAAGGAGATGGGTTCTGGGGCAGAAAGCAGTAGGGGAAGGAGAGGTGAGGGCACTCCAGGATGTCCAGACCTAGGGTACTCACCCACATTGGACATCTCGGGCACTGTGGCATGGTAGGGCCCGAGGGGAAAGATGGGTGGGTTGTCGTTGATATCTTGCACCTTGATAATGAACTCCGATGGGGGCTCCAGGGGTCGGTTGGAGGCTCGGTCCACGGCTTGGGCCAATAGCACATACTGTGCCTTCTCCTCCCGGTCCAGACTCTTGGTGACATGGATATTGCCTGTGGCCTCATCAATCACAAATACGGTGCCTGCGCCCTCTCCGGTCAGCAGGTACTTGGTGCGGCCCTCACCCCTGTCCACATCTGAGTGCAGCTGCAGGGGTCAGGGAAAGATGGCAGCAGGTTCCAAGAATGGTGACAGAAAGTTAAAGAGTCTACCTCTAGGATTGCGGACAGTGTTGGGAATCCTCAGGGACCAAGGTCATTGCAGAAGTGATGAAGTTGCAGAGGAGAGCCTTGAGAGTCAGGGGAGATGTGGGAGGGGCTGAGCCTTACCTTGCCAATAAGGACAGGCTCTGGTCCAGCGTACTCCTCAATGACAAAGAATTGGTTCCACACCCAGCTCCTTCGGGTCCGAAGCAGTGATGGTTCTGGGCCCCCCCGGGACCCTGCCCAAGCCCGGGCTGGGGCTGCCAGGCGCCCCATGCAGCCCCAGCCACCCAGCCAGGCCAGCAGAAGCCTCACCAGGCCCCACATGTTTGGGCTCCAGCCAAGGCTCTGTTCACTGCTCCTGGGTGCTGAGGCATGCATGAGCTGGCTGGGGCAGAGGGGCAGAGGCGTTGGGGCTACCCCATGGATCCACACCTGCAGGATAGGCAGCTGATCAGGGTTGAGGAAACCTTTACCATCTCCTCCCAAAGTTAGACGCTCCAAAGATCAGACCTCCAAGGAACCAGATACCCTACTGCCCAGAACCCAGAATGAGAACGAGAGCAGTCTGATCTTTCCCTCCACCCAGGCTCTCTGCCTGTATTCACCTCCGGCCCTCTAAGCTGATAAATCTTTGGCCAGTCAACTCTGAATAGGAAAGCTTGGGAAGAAAATAGGAGAGGGGATGCTGGGAGGGCTTGGAAGCACAAATCTGGCCCCTGAGCTCCCAGGGTGAGTGTGCAGCTAGGTGATGGAGGAGATGGGGGCTACCATGGAAAGGGCTTAAAAATCCAGGAATTGGGATTCATGGAGGTGTGGTCTCAGGGTGCCGAGGGTCAGGCTGAAATGATAAGGAGGGCTGCCTCAGACAGGGTTGAGAACCTGTGAAAGTCTGTCCTCTACAGGAACCCCTCCTCTCCAGAATCTGCTCCCTGGCTCACTGCTAGCTGAAGTCCTTGAAGGGGGACCGGGCTCACAGACAGAGTGGGAGGGGGGAGCTGAAAAAAGGGGGGCGGTAGAAGCCAGACTCGGGAGGCAGACCCAGAGGCTAG
Organism: Bos taurus; assembly: GCF_002263795.3. Lineage (NCBI taxonomy): Eukaryota > Metazoa > Chordata > Mammalia > Artiodactyla > Bovidae > Bos > Bos taurus. The sequence continues at coordinate 21,802,699 of NC_037337.1, read as the reverse complement.
AGACACAGCGAGATGCAGAGTGAGAACAAGACTCAGGGACTGTCCGCAGAGACAGAGAAAGAATGGCAGCAAGAGACAGGAGGAAAGAGATCAAAGGAGGTAGTCTGGGTGTCTGAAAGGCAGAGAGGAGTCCTGGGTACCAGGCTCCAGAATGGGTGGAAGGGCGGCCAGCACTGTGATAAGCAGAAAGGGGCGGCTGCAACTGCGGGGGTCAGACCAGGCCGCCCCAGCTAAGAACTTCATTCTGGGAGAGGGGGCAGCTGGGAGGGGATGAGGGAAGGAAGGTAGAGAGAGGACCCTTCCCACCGCTGTCTCCCCCTTCTCCTCCTGGGGGGACCCCTCAAGTGGCTGTGGCTGCGCCCCTCCTCCCCCAGAGCAGACACACACCTGACAGTCCTTTCCTTCCCGAGGGAAGAGGGAAGCCGGAGGGAAGCCGGGGACCTGGGAGGGAGGCGGGACGAAGAGAAGGCAGGGGATAGAGGAGTGGGAAACAGGATAGCGGGAAGGGAAGAGGAGAGGAGGGGAGAGGGAAGGATCGGGGAGAGAAAGGAAAGCGGGAAAAGGAAGACAGGAAAGGAGAGAAAGGTGAAGGAAGAAAAAGGCAAAGAGGAAGAGGAGATGGAGCAAGACAAGAGGGAGAGAGAAGGGTTGGGGAGACAGGGAAGGGGCACAAAAAGCAAACAGGCAGAAGAGGAGGCAGGATGAAGAGAAATCGAGGGAGAGGAAAATGGGAAAAAGAGGAAAAGAGGTACGAGGGAAAAAGGGAAAGCGGTAGAGCGCGGGAGAAGGGAGCCGGCAGTGGCTCCCAGCCGCGGAGCGCACCGCTCACCGCTCTGAAGACACCCGCAGGCTGCGGGCCCCCTGCTGCCCCTTCGCGGATTCCCGACCGTGGGCTCCAGGGCAGACGCCCTTACCTGGCAGTGCCTAGGGGCCCAGCTTGGCGGGGAGCGCTCCCGCCCGCCCCCGTCGCCGGGTCCCGGGGGCGCAGCCCCGAGCCGATCGGAGCGGGCGCCGCGGCTCCGCTGCAGGTCTGAGCGGCCCCGGCGAGAACAAGGGAGCGAGACGGAGGGGGCGGGGGAAGGAGGCTCCGCCTGCGGAGGAGCGAGGCGGCTCCGCGCCGCGCGGGAGAGGAGAGCCCAGCCTCCGACCCTCCCCGGCCAGCCCGGGCCGCGCGGCGAGGGCGGGGGCGGCGCCTGGTGCCCGCCCCCTCGGCGCTGCTGGCCGCCGGGCGCATACAGATGCGGCGCCCCTCCCGGGCCGGGCCTGCAGCGCCCTGAGGGGCACTCGGGTGTGGGTGCGTCCACGCTTCGGTGCCAGGCCGTTCCCGAAAAGCTAGCGGGGAGGGCGCATCGCGGGGCGCGAAGCGGCCCGCAGCCGGACGAAGGGCGAGCGCACGGTGAGCCCGGGAACCTGGAACCCACTGCGGAGGCCCGGCTCGCCGCTCCCGGACCGGCCTTGGGAACTGCGGAGGACCTCGGCCGTGAGGCGGCGGCATTTTGGAAACCTGTGCAGGGCAGGGTAGCAGGCCGGCTGGGGGCCTTAGGCACGGCTGACCGGTCCAGGGAGTCCGCGGGCTGGGCCCAGGGAACAAACAGGTCAGGGACCGAGGTAAGACATCCGCGGGAGGGCACGGAGCCTTTTGGGGAAGCTCGTTTACAGAAGCCTACTGAGCGAGCTGCTGCCGCCCCCTGGTGGCAGTTATGGGAAAACCTTGAAGGTGGTGAGCAGGTGACCAACTGCCTCTAGCAACAGGACAGGCCCGTCATCTTCCCAGGGGGTCTTCCTCACTGCGGGGAGGGAAAGCCGCACAGCTGTGGTGTGGTCAGAGCCGAGGCAGGGATGGAGGGAGGGTGGGGAGTCCCCTCTCCGGGAAGCAGCAGCCTAGTATATGGAATGCAGGTAATGCTGGCTGCACTTACAGGAGACAGCCTCCACTTCAATTTGGCTCTCACCCAGGCCCTGGCCAAGGAAAGCCACTCAATCACACACTAGTTAAAACTAAGTCAGATTTTTATTATTTTCCATAGACCACATCATTTAATAATAAAAAAAATAAAAATAAAAATTGAACAAAAGGAAAAGGTGGATATAAAGTGGAACCGGTGGGCAGGAGGCAAGGTCTGCAGGACAGAAGAGACTGGGAACTGCAGGGGCCCTGGGACTCAGGAGGAGATGCTGATTCAGCTCATAGGTGACCCAGTCCTGGCCCCGGCTGTTCCCAAAAGGGGGGTTCGAGTACCAGAGGTGGTGAGCAGGATGGAGGAAAAAACAAGGGAGGTTTGGGGCTCCTGGCTGTTCCCCACTTCTCAGCCAATACCTCCCTCCCTAACTTAGCTCTTCCCTCTCACAGACTTCACTGGAAATGAGAGGAAAGGGCTGAGTCCCGAGATACATTATGGAGGGGGGATAGGGGTGGGAAGGTGGCCACTGCTCCATTTGGTATTTGGGGACAGGTGGCAGCCAGACTTCAGCACTGGGCAAATGGTGTGAACGACCCTGGTTCCAGGGTGGTGGAGATTGTACCTATCCCTCTGTGGCCTTGAACCCACCCTGGGGGAGGGTGGCTCACACCTGCAGCTCTCCCTAGTGTTTTCCCGGCTAGCTAGCGGCGCCCGCCCCGGTCCCGCACAGGTGTGCTCCTGCTCCGGCTCCTGCTGTGGCGCTTGGTGTCTCTGCGGTCCCTCTCCCTGCCTCGTTCCCGCTCCCTGTCCCGCTCCCGATCTCGATCCCCCCTGTCCCGCTCCCGGTCCCTCTCTCTCTCCCTGTCCCTCTCTCGGCTGTGTTCTCGCCGCTTCTCTCGCTCCAGCTGCCGGGTCCGTTCCCGCTCTGCCTCCTTCTCCCTCTCCTTCTGCTCTTCTTCTTCTTGCTCCTTTCGCCGCTTCTCCCGCTCCTTGGCCCGTTCAGCCCGCTCTGCCTCCTTCTGAACAATCTGTAGCAGGCAGGGAAGGCAGAGAACAAGCATCTCAAACCCGTTCACACCAGTCCCACCTGGTCCCCCTGCTCCTGGACCCTGCACACCTAGCTCAGGATCACCATCCGCCTTGCTATTACGCAGGAAGGGGGAGGGCCCAGCAGTCACACCTGTCCTTGTCTCAGAGCCCCAAGCCCTCCCAGTTTTCACCTGTTACAGCCATGACAGGTAGCAGCACCATCCATGCCTGGCCTGTTGTATTTCCCAAGCTACTTAGAGGTGAAAAAATTCTCTATTTTCTTCAGTGGAGTAGCATAAGCCTAAAATTCCCAAAAGGCCCATTAAGAAAAAAGCCCCATTAAAAAAGCTAAAATCCCTAGAAAGGAAAAAGCAGAAAAATGGCTGAGTTTATAAAACACAAATTTTTCAGCTAACTAAAATCAACTTCCAAGAAGTGTGGCTGGCACAGCCAGTTTGGATACACACACAAAGTTCCAATCTCCATGTCTACCTTCTACCTTTTGGGGTCTGGCTTCTCTATCATACAATCAACTGGGTCTTGAAACTGCCTCTTTCCATGATGCTTAGCTTCTTCTGCCTTATTATCCTAAGCCGATAGGATACCTAGGCCTATTCGCTCCCGCAGTCACATGACTCTGCCCTCCGTGCCCCCTAGCCTGATGAATTTCTGAGCAGGGCGGGAAGGCAGCCACTCACCTGGCTGTCAGTCAGTGGGAGCCAATAGATGCAGGGAGCTGCCTTGGTCTTGCGGAAAAGGTCATCCAGCAGCTTGGCAGGTGGTTCCTCCTGAGCTTTCTCTGAGGTGGAAGGAAGTGGTTCAGACTTGACACACGTGACCCTGTGGCCCATCCCATCTGGGTCCCTTTCCCACTTACAGGTGGGTACTGTGCCCCCGCAGCTAAGTACCTTTCTTCTCACTCTTCTTTTCTTTAGACTTTGCGCGTTCCTTCCGGCGGCGATCACGGGACCGGGATCGGGATCGGGGCCCTTCTCGAACTTTGTCCCGATCCCATTCGCGCTCAGATCGAGTCCGCTCCCGCCGCTCCATTTCCCGTTCCCGTTCTGCCCACTGCTCCCGTACCGCCCGCTCCTGCTCCCGCTGCTCTGCTCTGGGGTGCTGTGGTGGCTGGGCTGGGGGTGGGGGCGGGGGGTGCAGTGGCCGTGGCATCCCCTGCTCCTCTGTCTTAGTTTCAGAGGGACGGTCCACCAAGAGGCCTCGGTGATAGTCCAGCTGCGGGCAGAGGAGGAACAAGGGTGGAGACAACATCACCCCACTGAAGGAGCCCAGGCGCTGGCGAACAGACTCACGGCTCAACTCAGGGAACCGAAGTGGAGGGAGGAGGACCCTCAGAGACCAAGGGTTTCGCCAGGGTCTCAGCTGGAGTCTCGCAGATGGCGGCCTCCCCTGCCCCTCCCCTCTTTCCTCTCCCTTGGTTTCTTACCTCATCTTGCTCAGCATAGTCAGCACAAAGGAATTTGGGGTTGGACTGGGGCCATTTGACCCCATGGAGAGCTGTGCGGGTGGCAACTGCTTCCTCTACTGTTGAGTACTGACGGAGGAAGGGAGAGGCAGAAGGTCACAACGGGCCTTCCCTCCCTCCCACTTGCCATAAGGCCTCAAACCTGCCCACGTTGGTCACAAAAGGAGATACAGGGCACAACCTAGAGAACCGGCTTCTTCCCCTCACCGTTACAAAGCAGTGAGATTTGATCTTGTCAATCCAAAAAGCCTCTTCTACCAGAGTTCCTGTACGTCCCAACAACTCCTTCAGTTGGCCTAAAGTGAAGGGACGAACCTGCCAACGAGAATGAAACTTCAGGGTCTCAAAGAAGACAAGAAGATGCTCAGGTCAGGCTCTCTACAAACTCGAGACAACCCTGCAAGGTGATACTTTTTTCTCATTTTTCAGATGAGACAGGTTGTGAGGTTAAGTAACTCACTCATAGTCAATGAGTGAGTAACCAGCAGATGTAGGAGGTGAACCTAAGAAACACAAGTCCACAGCTCTGACTCTACATCAAGCTGCACTGTTGGAAACGATGACTTACCAAATTGGAGATGTGGACGATGTTACTGATCTTGCCCCGGGGTGGGGAGGGCACCTGAGCAGTCCGGACTGGGTCATCAATCGTAATGGAAACTCCTGACTTCTGCTGGCTAATGGAACGTCGAGTTAAGGTATCTCCTAAAGTCACTATCAAATAGAGCACATGAATCGTTTTCAGCAGGACTTTTATATTCCCTACCAGCAGTCACTCTTCCATCTAAATGTGCTGAGCACCTGCACTGTGCAAGGTACAGTCCAGGCTGATCACCTCATTATGGAGACGCAAAGATTAAACGGATTCAAACCTAGCCCTCAAGTAGCTTGGTAACAAGACGACGACAAGACAGATGTGTAAAATACTACAACACAAGGCAGAAGGCATTCGATGCTGTAAGAGGTCCAAACCAGGTGCTCTGGGAACTCAGGGAGCCACATGCTTCACTCAGTGCTGCACCCACCTTTCTTGACTTCATGTTCCACAGGGGGGGGCAAGGCCACCTCTACTGAGACCTGGGGAGGCACAGGGGCTTCTGCTTCAGGCTCCTTCTCTTCTTCCTCCTCTTCCCTCTGCCCATTCTCCTGGCCCTCGGCAGGTACCACCTGTAAGGTATCAGATTAACAGAGGGATTCTTAAACACCAAACTGGCATGTTCTTTTCTGCCTCTGGTTTCTTGGGGCGAGATGGTGGTAGTCAGCCTGAAGTGTTCTTTCCACTAGTGGGGGAGATTTCATTATTAGGTTCACCTCCGCCAGGTCCTGGGATTGGTAATACCTTAACTCGTCCATGAGGAAAACTAAGGCAGAAATTGGCAAATTTTTTCTGTATAGAGCAAGACAGTAAACATTATAGAATTTGTGAGCCATACAGTTCCAACTACCCAATTCTTGATATTATAGCACATAAACAGCCATAGAGAAAGTAAATGAACTGGTATAACTGTTCTAACAGAACTTCGTTACAGGCAACAGGTTAGATTTTGTATTCTCCTGACCCATACAAAGGTCAATTAAGCCAACCCTGTGCACAGACAGATTTCCCTTCTAGAGCTCCACCTTAGCTCCCTACTTAGCTGCTCACTTTGCATTCAGGCCCCCCTCCCCCAAAGTGGGGCACAGGAGCCTTACCTGAGTGACAGTCCGGCATATTTTCAGCCCCTTGTCATGGGTCCCATCATCACCATTACGCTCTGTCTCATCCTCAGAGATTCGGGAGTCGTCAGCATGAAGATCCACAACAGCCTCCTGCCCCGCCAGGGGTTTGATGTCGGGGATGAGGCTCTGGGACACAGATACCCCCCACCCCGTTACACTGGGCCCATGTCTACTCCCACCGCATGTGTCTCGTCCTCCCTTCCCCGGCCCCTCCCACCTCACCTTGAGTGATTCAGTGGTGATACTGATGGAGGGTTTCTTCTGGGTGGTGGCTGTGCTGGCTCCCCAACGCCGCTTCCGACTAGGCTGGCCCCCCTCTGTGTCACTGTTTCCAGCCGGCACCCCCTTGGTAGCTGCTGTCCCCAAGAAACAGGACCCCACAGTTAGATGGTCCCAGGCTCTCTGCTGGTTCACACCACAATACCCACAGGTAGCCTTCAACTGGAATTTTAGTAAAAGGTTAACTTAAAGATATCACTTTTGGGGACTGGGGAAATCGTGTTTCAGAGTAAACAGAAGGCCTGGAGCCACTTCCTGAAAGATTAAAACTACTGATCTCTGAAGGCAAAAAGGGAGAAGTAACTAGGCTGGTGAGCATTTAAACTTTTACTGGTAGAAAACCCTAAAGCACTGGGGAAGACATACTGAGGATGACATGGGAATGAGAAAAGACTGTATGAAAATAAAATTCAAGTTAGTTTTAGATCATGACATGACCTGGTTATGCTTTAGGTTAATATTCACACTAATAGATTGATATTTAAGTCATAAAGATCTATTAAATATTACACTTTTGTCAACTTAAAGAGTTCCTCACTGAAAAATGCTCAAGTTGTTACTGTTTGAGGTGTGGGAACTCTCGTTTTCTCAGATGTGCTCTTATAATAAGGCATAAACTGGTAAGCATTTTATAGGAATCCCTCAAACCTACTCCTGAAAAAAGCAGGACTATAGATAAGTAATGGTGAGACACTTCACAGTGTATCTCATTAGGGTTAAGAAAGAAATGGGGGAAAAATGACAAGAATTGTTTATGAAGTTCTGAATTATAAACTGGAGCCTTAACTATGCCATAGATTTGCTGGGTGGAGCTGCTGGGATGGCAAGGGGTGACCCAAGAATGCCACTGAGAGAGAATGGGAGTCTATTTCTCTATGAACTCTGAGTTTTACGGTACTCTGGACCTGTATCAGGGATTTGGGGCTAGACTTACAGACAACGGAGATCTTCCTCTTGAATGATTTGGGCAGCAAGCTCTGTATAGAGAAGAAAGGGGTGGGGGGAAAAAAGAGAAAGAGACACACCCCACAGAGAGGTGGAAAGGAGGTTAGATGGGGCAGTCTCAGCATAGGTTCCAAAGACACAGAGAGATAGAGACACAGAGACAGACAGAGACCAAAACAGAAGCGGCAAACGGCAAAAACGAAGCAGAATCAATGCAAGTTAGAGAAAAAAATAAAACCAAACATCACAGCAGGGAAAAGTCATCTAGTCCATACCACACCTATGTATTAGCTTAACCAGAAATAAGCTGGAAGAAGAATTTCAATAACCTCCCAGCCCTTTAAAAGCATTGGTCATGCCCTCTTCCACTGGTCTCTATGGATGGAGAGGATGCCAACCCAACAAGCTATGCCCAAAACTGAGTTATTTAGTCCTTCTAAGGTCTTCCTTGCTAACTGGAGCAAAATATGAGTAAACAAGGAAAACCAACTTTGGGATGGCAACTGTGACAGTATAACCCTCCTCCACTCAGTGCCCAGCCTGCATCCACTGACAGCAGATCCGAGCAGCTTGGACAGCAGACTTAGAGCTGCCTGGGTCACTGCCGCACTGTGGAAAAGGGCGGCACCAGCCTCACTGGAGAGGAGCCTCTCAAGCCAAGTGCCAGCACAAAGAATATAAAGGTGTCTTTGGTAAAGACAAGATTTTATGAAGGGCAGACAGTACCCAGGAAGAGTTTCAGACTTTCTGACCACTGTACTAAGCTCTAGCAGAGCCCTACTACGTTGTCTCCAAACAGGGCTTATGCCTTAGGGGCTCTATCAATGACCAGAAACTTTCCAACTTGCTTTTGAGCAAGTTTCTGCCCCCAAACACTCAGTTGAAGACTGTGGACAGAGCAAAAAGAGGAAGAGAGAGCAAAAAGGGGAATAGAGCATTTTCAGATTTAAGTGCTTATTTCTGGAAAAACTAAGACCTACCACCCTTCTAAAGGGTAGGGCAGGAGCCCTCTGGATGAAATCCCTTTCCCCCATCCGCCCCCCAGCCCCGTTTGTGTTGTCTAACCAAGTCTCCTTGGTCTCCTTTAAGGGCCAGCCTGACCCCTAGCCAGGCCGCTCTTGATGGGTAAGTTAGTGAGAAAAAAAAAAAGTCTTAATTAAAACAGGTAGAACATGAACCAAATAAATAAATCCAATAAAGAAATCAGAATAAAGATAAAGAAAAAAAATCAAAATAAAAGATTAAAAAAAGAGGAGAAAGAAGAAAATAAAGAGGAAAATAAACTAGGAATATGACAAATGTTCCAGGTACCATCTCACACCTGGGATCTTCAGTTCAGCCAATCGCACCTCACTGTGTACTGTATCTAGTCAACCGCCGGTCCAATCAGAATGAGCCCTCCCTGCTAGGCGCTGTGCAATTGGTGGGGGGTTGGGTTGGCAAAAAAGGTGGGCGCACGGCGTGGTGGTCGGCACGGCACTGCCAGAGTCCTCCCAGGGGCGCACGGGGGCGGGAGGGAAACGTGTGGGGGGACGCTGCCCAGTTTCCATGATGTCAAGACAGTTCACTGGCGGTGGCCAGGCTCAGCGAGGGGTACCGGGGGAACAGGGGCAGAGACATCAGTTCTGGCCCTGCAGGGGCATCATCCTGTAGTCCCTGATGAGATGGCCTGTGAGTAGCAGGAATGGTCCTGGCCTTTTATCGTGAGAGGCAGGCAGGACCCTATGTCCACCAGTGGCAAGCTGCAGCAACACCACCACCCAGTGCTTGGAATCCAGGTGATGACTTCAGAGTCCCTTTCTCCTCTGCCTGTAACTGGGGAGGGGGTCCTCTCACCGAGTGGGTTCATGAAGCCTCTGTTGAAGGCAGCCTGGGGGTAGTAGGTGGATAGCCCCAGGACCTGGCACACATTCAGCAGCAAGGTCAGAATACTTTTCTTCTGAGTGGTGTGTGGCATCTCCTCAGGGACTCCAGCTGAGACAGTGGTTCCAGTCAGGTGGATGGATGAGCCCCTGCCTCCAGGGATGGAGGAGAAGTTGGAGCAACCAACATGCTGCCCTTCACCATGGACAACAGGGACCAAAGGAAAGTCCATCTGATGAGCAAATGATGATACATGGCTGGGCTGTCATCAGCATTAAATCCCTGGGCTCAGACCCTAGACTTCTCTGCAGGGTTCCTAGTCGTCACAGCTTAAGCCGAGAGCCCCACTTGGTATTTTACAGCTGGCACTGTGATCACAAACATTGACTCTTTAGGAGGTCTTGGTGCCCTAGTTGGGGATCCCAACAGTCTGCAGCAAACAAGGCAACCCACAGTCCTCAAAAGGGCAAGGGTGTGTGGGCAGGCGCCCCAGCACTGACACAAGCTCTTCTTGGGGTGTCCCAAAGAGGGAGATGATGCAAGTCCACCCCTTTCCAAATGCTTTTTGCTTTCTTAATACAAGTCTCTCCAGAACAGTGCTCTTCTTGGCCCCCTGATGTAAGCCAAGGCAGGGAGGCAAAAGGGGGCCCATCACAGGATCCCATACACATGCCCCCCTCTGGCCAAGACACCTGGATAGCAGACTCGGCTCTGACTGGGCAGCTCAGTAGCAGCGGTTGGGTCCAGAGGAAGAGGCGGCATCAGCGATTGGCCAGTTGGGCAGGGTTATATTTTACGGGCGGATTACCGTACATGAGGTACTTGGACAAAGTTTTACGGGGAAGAAGGACCTTGTAATAAATAATATTCTGCACATCAAATCACTTTCACCGGCCCCCACCCCCGCAACACACACCAAAGAAAGGCTACACACACAACAGTCCCTCCCACCCTGTTACTCTCGTCCCAAACCCAGCTAATTCTTTCTCTAATTACTTTAAGAGCCAAGAAGACTTCGCTGGCTCTGATGGGAGGAGCCCCCTGAATTGGGTGCAGGACACAAGATAACATATATGCCCAAAAAGTAAGTTGAGGCCTCACAAAAATAGCCAAGGGGCCTCTGGGATCACCCCAGGAGCTGGCTTCTAAGTAGCTTCATCTTGCAACAAGACCACTTGGGGGCAGATCAGCAACAAAAATTCCTCAGCATGGTGCTCAGCGGAGATCCACCAAAGCCCACTAGATGGCGCTGAGCCCCAACATGCTTTTAAAAAGGAGGGAAAGCTAGGGGGCTACCACAGGGAGAAGCTAGAGAAGGCAGCAGGGAAAGCTAAACCTGGGTCTTGGATAAAGGGCCATTAACTGACTTTCTGGGTGGTAACAAACTTCCCCAACTGCACTACTTCCCCAACAAGGAAAGGGGGATGAAGGAGCCCTGTCCCATCACACGGGGTCTCCCTGGCTAAACCAGCGAATTCTCCCTTGGCCCTGTCCTGATCCAAATCTTTGCCTAGTCCCTTTTTTAAACTATCCCACTGTGGAAGAGGGATCACTGGAGTGTTCTACTCTTTCCCCTACATCCACTCCTGCCCACCCACCCCAGTAGGTGGCTTGGATATTTACCTCTTTCTTCTCCTCATCCTCAGCATTGCCCTCTGGGCGATCATCATTGCTGACTTGGTCTGCAATAGGCATGGGGGGCTCTGGAACCTCATTTTCAGGTCTGTTTTCACTTGTGTCCATGGTCACTTCCTCCTTCTCCTCACTGTCAGTATGGGGATAGGTTGGGGGGCAGGAAAGAACCAAGGGGAAGAGAGAACAAGATGTTAGGTTTTGGGTCAAGGAAACCTCCATGCCTCAATACTTGGGTGGGATTGGGAGGGCTGCTTTTCAGATCAAACTAGAGACCTTGCCCCCACAGGAAATGCAGACAACCTTTTCCCTAGGGGAAAGAGCACAGATCACACCAACCACGTCCTCCCACTGCCCAGATGGGATAAAGCTGTGATGTGTAAGGTCAGGACTCCAATGCTCTTAGGTAGTTCACCAGAGTACTCTTCTTATATGAAGAGGAGAAACATCCCTCTCTGAAAAGTCCCTCAAAAGTGACTGTTATTTGCCCACAACCCCAGGGCCTCCCCAGCCCATGGTCACGGGCACTCTTATTTAACCAAACTGCATGAGAAACTAAGGGAAGCCCAAGTCCTAAAAAGATGAGAAAGAGCAGCCAAGGCTGTGGCAAATGACCCCAACCTTGTTGTTTAATCAACTGCTTAGGGTAAAAGCCTAATGACCTACAGATCTGGAGACACCAGGAATGGAGAAATGGTGGGGTGCGGGCTGTAGGGAGAGTAGGGCTGGTGAGGGTTCAAGCTTCAAGGACTCTAATCCAAAAGGAAAAATTAACACTGCCAAAGTATGAAAGCTCAGAGAAGAACCAGGCCACTTTTACCTGCTCAGAGGTGTAGGAATTGTTCTTACATTCAGCTTTCGCCCAGTTTCTCCCACTCCCTTATTCCAACTTCCAAGAGATAAAGAGAGCAGGCCTCCCAGTCAGGACACACCCTCCCCCACACCACGCATCCCACCCGCCGGTGCCCCTCCACAACACTGAACCCACTCCCCCACCCCTCCGAATCACACAAGTAGAGTCCCACTGCAGGCAATGAATCTCAGAGTTCACTTCAGATAAACTAGCTTCCCAACTTCTTTTTTCTGTCTTCATCCCTAACTTGTATCTCTAATCTCACCCCCACTACCACCCAAACACCGAGGTGGGGAGGGGAGGGCGGGGAACAAATCAAGATGAACAGGGTCCCCTCTCTAAGTCTCAAGAGAGGGGAAGCCAAGCCTCCACAGGCTGATAACCAGCACCGAAAATTCGGCATTCTCGACAGGCTGCCTGACACTCAGAGGTCAGAACAGCCTCCCCAGAGCATGGGAGGGATGCACGGGAAGGGTGGGGGGGGGGGGGGAGAGAAAATCGGAACTGTGCCCCCAGCTTATAGGCTCCCACAGAAACACGAGATTCAACTGCCTGAATCTAAAGAAAAGGCTCATCCAAAAAATACCTATTTCCCACACAGAGAGGGCAAGTGAGGCCAATTAGAAATCAGGCAGGAAGGACAAAGGGGGAAAGCAGAATGACTGAAAACAAACCAAAACCAAAGACGGAATGAAAGCCATGGGAAAGAGAAGGGAGATGAGGGGGGCTAGAGCGGTAGGGAAAAAGGATACATGGAAATGTGAAGCTCTCACCCTTCTTTGCTTTCTGATAACATGATTTTTTTTCTCCCCCTGGAAGTGCTGTTTATCCCTTTCTGGAATGGAAGAAATAACAAAAACCAAACAAAAAAATCCTAAAAAATTTAAAAAAACAAAACAAAACACCTTCCTTGTCCCAAGATCCCACCACCTCCTCCCCGGCCACCCGATCCAGAGAGAGAAAATCGAGATGCAGCAACTAGGGATCCAAAAAATGGTAAATGGAAGGAGAGGTGGTGGTGGTGAGGGGAGGCTAAAATAGATCTGGATTTTAAGAGATAAGCGTTAAGTCCTCACGGCAAACCCCGAATTCGGCTGGATTGGTCTCTCTGGAGGAGGAGGAGGAGGAGGGCCAGGCTGCTGGTAGTGGCTGGCTCTATTGTACTGGCGGAGCGGTGGCGATCAGCCGGAGACATGCAGGGGAGCCATCTTGCCACTTACCCAGCAGCCCGTGTGTGCGGATGGGGGAGGGCCCTGCTGCAGCAGGGGAGGGGAAAGGAGAGAGGGAGGGCGCTGAGTGAGCAAGGTTCTTATCCTCTGGCAAGCTACTCCGAGCTCACTGCTGGCTCGATAGGCCTGGCCCTTTCCCTTCTTTTCTCAGGTTACAGCAGCTAACGAGGCCTAACCCCAAAGGGGAAGGGTGCTCTCTCCTTGTCTTCCCGGGGGCGGGGGAGAGGGCTGGGTGGAGAGGACAAAGTTACAGCTGTTTGCTTGGAAGATTCCAGAGAATAGAAAGAAAGGAAACAGCAGAACTGGAAGTGAAAAAATGGTAAGAAGGAAGATAACAAGGCCAAAGTTGAATAGAGACAGGGGGGAGGGTCATGAGCAATTTTTTAGGTGTCCATGTTCCTCTATCCCAGAAGCCAGGCATGGAACATTGAAAACTGATCAGCAGGCTCAAGGTGGGAAGGCAGGATAAGATTTGGCACTATCTAATCACTATATAGTAACTGGCCGCTTACGGCAGCAATGACCACGTGTTACTACTTCAGGAGATGAAAGGAAAGGATAAGCAGAGGTGCTTTCTGAATTACCAGTAGAGGAGGGGAGAGGTATCTCTAAAGAGAAGACAGACAACTTTGTTTCACAGAGTCTTTAATAAGGTCGCCCTGCCCCAGGGTCTGCAGGAGCCAAAAAGAAAAGGATAAGCAGGGCAAGGGGACCTTGCCTAAAGCATGAAGGCCGCGTTTTGGAGCAAGGGCTCCCAAGTGAGGGCTCCGGAGTACATAAGGGAAGTGAGAGGGCTGTTACTGGGAACGGGGTGGGGTGGGGGTGTGTGTGCAGATCTGTTGGGCAAAAAGTGATTGGGAACTTAACAGAAATGATTAATTATGGGCATCTCCGAACTAATGTAAAATGTGAAGCTGTCTCTACCCATTCAAAACAGCACTCAGTAGATGCTCAAAATGCTCATCTGTTGACTACAAAAGTGCTCCTTTCGTAGCCTAGTCGCAGTAAAGGTTTAACATTAGAACAAACTTCTGGATTCTTAACCAAAAGCTTAATATTATCTCATTCGTGATACCAGAGCTTTTAGCTAGGACTGAAATTTCCTCCCTGCTGCTTAAAATCTTAAATGTACACACCAACTGCATGCTAGAGCAGTCGCATTTAACATCACACAGTTCCTTTTCCCTTAGCGGTCCCTGTCTGCTCAGTAAGATTGAGAGTCTAGAGTCAATGGCCTAGGGCTCAATCCAGGCCCCAGCTCCACCTCACACAAGGAGCACACAAGTGATACTGAGCGAGTTTCTGATCCTCTCTGTGTATCAGTTTCTTTATCTGTAAAGTTGGGGTAATAACAATATCTATCTCATCTAATAGTGTGATAAGGATTTGCTCTTAGGAACCTGGTTTGGAAGACACCCCAAGTCAAGGCAAGGATATGCGTAAAACACATGTATGTTTAACAGGCCATTATCTCATCTGAGACTACCTATGGAGCTTTTAAAAGAGTGTCCTCTAAGTGTAGACTGCTCTTTCTATGATGTAAAGGCAATAACTGGTTTGCTGGGTTCCACTAATGCCCTCCCACTGTCTAGTGCCCTCTGGTTACTTGCCCCTTACCCTGCAGAGTTCCTCAAGGTCAGGGACACCTAGCCTGGAGCCTAACACAAAGAAATGTTCAGTAAATATTTCTAAACTAGGTTGTCATTGTGGGTCCAAGTAAGATACTTTAATAAATGATTGCTACATTAGAAGTTTTCCTAATATTTTTAGACAGAATTCCCACAAAGACCATTACGCTACAGAGAAACATCACCTTCAAACATCCTCAAATACATGTTCCCTGTCCATCAATTGTCCTAAAATACTTTCAGCTTCCAATACGCCTCTCCAAAAGTGGCTTTCTTGGAGGAAGAATTTTAATAGCAATTCTACGTCATTTTTTTCAAGCATAAGAATTTTATGATGCTATCCTTGGCCTTCATGAGATATGGGTTTGTGCCATCTATTCCCTCATGATCAAACCTATGGGATCTAAGAATTACCAAAACTTTTCTAAGAGGAAACTTCGAAACTGTCCCCAAAAAGGGGACTCAATCTACTTGCAGGACTAGTCCCAAAGTCTTCTTAGCTATGTGTCAGAGCCCCACGCAGCATTTCTTGGTAGTCCCTTTTAGACAAAAGGTATCTCCTTTTCCACTATTTAAGTTCTTGCACAAATGTTTCTGATACCTTTGAAAAGAAAGTGAAACTGCATGGGGATTGGGGGTGGGTGATGTTGTTGTTAGTCAGTACGGCACGTTCGAGTCTTTTGTACCCCATGAACTGGAGTCCGCCGGGCTCCTCTATCCATGGGATTTCTCAGGCAAGAATACTGGAGAGGGTTGCCATTTCCTTCTCCAGGGTTATCTTTCCCGACCCAGAGATGGAACCTATCTCTTGCACTGGCAGGCAGATTCTTTACCAGTGAGCCACCAGGGTGATACCTACCCATAATTAAACAGCAAACAAAGCATTTGCAGCCCAGAAGAAAAGGACAGAACTAGTTGAGGGCTAATAACATCACATTAGAGTTTGTATCCGAATATGAATGAGATTCAAAGAAACTAATGGAAAAGGGAAATTTCTATAGACATTTATGTTTGAACTTTATTGTAGAAAATTCACAAAGAGCTGAGGACTGATATGAAATTTAAATAATAGTGGGATTTGACTACCTTTGGTAGTAAGATTTAAATACAGCATACCCTCAGGAGCATACTAGTTCCAAGATAACCAAGGAGAGTATGGTTTAAGAGGATATGTCCTTAGATACCAACTTCTCAGTGAGTGAACTCTATTGATAACAATAAATTCTACTTTTTAAAAATTATGCATCATTAGGCATACTGGCACTGTAGGTCCCCTATCAATTACACTGTCATATTGGTTTAAAGGACCATTTCCTTCCTGCTATTCAGGCAAAAGGACAACTAAACACAGTGTCAAGGACCCAACAATTCTACTGCCTGCAAGGTTTGTATATACAGGAAGGTTTTATTTAGAAAAATTGGGGTTTGAATTAACTACTACTGGATGATACAGTTGTCCACACAAAGTTTTTCCTTTCCCTTTCCTTTTTTCCTCTCCCCCGCCTTTTTTTTAATGTAAAAAAGAAAGTACCCTTTTTTCCTGTGTATGAGTAAATTTTTGTTCTATCTATAGCAGGCAGGGCCGGATTTTGGAACAGGGCTCAAATTAAACAGGACTGAGGGCTCACAAATTCCTGCCCCAAGAAATGAAAAAGATACCTTACCTCATAAATCTAGAATCCCTCAGGGAACAATCAGAATCACAATGGATTTAACCAACCACAGCAAAAAAAAAATTTAGGTCATCTCTTCCAAGTGGTGAGAGATCCTTGAAGTCTAATTTTTTTTTAACACTTTACTGAATCAATGGGCCCTAGCTCTATTTTTTAAAAGTCATGTGACTTCTTGTTGAGGCAGAGAGGAAAACCAAGGTTGAGCCACAAATGGTCTTTTTCATTTAGCACTCACTGTTGTTTCATCTCACTTTTAAAATTGGCCAGGCTCCAGAGATTACCAGGCTAAACACCAGCACTCAAGAGGGGTGAAAGACCAGGAGGAGTGTTGTGAATCAATTTAGCAGGGCCTCCAGAAATGTAGCCAAACTTCTCAAAGACTCATTTACCAAATCCAGTGCCAGAATATCCTATAGGTTTTGGGCATGTAATTCTGTTAGGCTGCCAAATAGACCATCTGAAAGGCAGATAGAAGGAAAGCAGGTAACCAGGGATGTGTATGAGCCACTCTTGAGCTGAGACTGCATTCCTAATCTATGGGCTGCTCCACGGAAATCTGCCTGGGCAATAATGGGCAATCTCAGGATTTGCCCCAGGTGCCATTTGCTATCTCCTTGCCAGAATCAATGGGACTAGATGACCTCAGTCTTAAAATACAGGTCAAAGCCCCCTTTACCTGAGAAGAAAAACTCTGTATGAGACTCCAAGGTTCATTTGCCCTGGACCTACATGCAAAAATCCAGAAATAAGGTGCTTTAAAACAGCATACAGTGCCACTCTGTTGCCAGGATCTCAGAGACCTATAGGACTTTATGGTAAGCAAGAAGCCTTTCATAAAATCACTTGCTTCTCATGGTGCACAGGAAGCAGTTCCTCAGACCCAATTAGTAGCAGGTTTTCAATACATACTTTGAAACTGCCATTACAGAAAAGACATATTGTACTTCCATGGGATGGAGGAGGGAAAGGCAGGTATTATCTCTGATTGATAGATAGAAAAGGGAAGGTGTCACCCCATTTCCTCATCGATGGTGTAGCTGGGAAATCCTGAACACGTTCAGAATTCGCTGGGTTTTCACTTTAAGGTCCTAGAAGAAAAACCCCTTTCCAAAGGATAATGTACCAATTCCAAAAGGGAAAAACAAAAACTTTTTTCAAAGGCAATAGAGTGAACTTTTAGCTTTCAAACCAAAAATGTAATGGCCACAAGATGGCAGCAGAGACAACAATATTAGTATAGGCAGTATCGAGGGTATATCCTAAGGCAAAAGCTATATAATGATTACATGAAAGTGAAAGTGAAGTTGCTCAGTCATGCCCGACCCTTTGCAACCCCATGGACAGTAGCCTGCACCAAGCTCCTCTGTCCATGGGATTTTCAAGGCAAGAGTACTGGAGTGGGTTGCCATTTCCTTCTCCAGGGAATCTTCCCAACCCAGGGATTGAACCCACGTCTCTCACATTGTAGACAGACGCTTTACCGTCTGAGCCACCAGGGAAGTCCAATGATTACATAACTATTGTTAAAAGTCTCAAAAAAAAAAAGAGATAATAAATCAATCATGTCATTGCCCACCACCCTCCAAAATCAAAGGCAAAAGGTAGTCTGAAGTTCTAAGAATTTACATTACTAGACATATACATAAAAATGAAAATCATATTGCTAGTATTAGTGTTAATGCTATCAAAGCAATCATGGAACAAAGTTAGGCCAACTGTCTACTCAAGACATTTTCTGACATTGAAAAGGTAAGCAATCTTATTTCCACAATGCTTTGTCATTTCCCATGAGACTTCAAAGCCAAGAATTCTGGTTCAATGGCATCTTAATTTGTAATACATACACTCAACAAATGAATGACAATTTTCAATTACTAATTTCATATAAGAGTATATTCTAAAGCTAGATTTGTAAGGAATAAAAAATTCACATTAATTGCATAAATGGTAAAATCAATCCAAGGGTCTCAGAAGAGAGAAGCTTCTGACTTGATATGGACTTCATATTTTGCTGTACTGTATACTGTGAGAAGTAACTAGGGTAGACTGTGGCTAATAAAATTGTAGCTAATAACCAGAGAAAACACAAAAACTAAAAAACAGCACCCTTGTTTTTTTTTAGATCCTCAACATCCTTTATTAAACTGTGTTCCCAGGCTCACAAGCAGCTGGCAAATGTGAGTTAAAATACCTGAATCAATTTCTGCTTCCTCCTTAAAGGAATTGACTGTTTTGGTCAGATGATCCCAGAAAATGGGTTTCCTTTTACTCCCACCACTGCTTTTCAGACTACATTGAGTTCTGGTGGCAGCTATCAAGATAGTATAACTGAAGTCTAGCCTTAGACCAGATACAGCTCTGCCTTTGTGTTTTATAACGCAACGAAGATTTAGCCAAAAAACCCCAGGGAGCCAAGAACTATCCTACAAATCGAGTTATATCCCAACTGAGAGGTATCACTTACACAGTGTGATGAATCCTTTCTGATTCTGGTAGGTGAGAGGTCGGAGTCTCTGAGGTTTGGGGCTGTGTGGCAGCCGGTGGCTCTGCCTCTTCAGCTTCACACTTCTTTGGGCTCCCCTGTCAGGACAAACACACCAAAACAAACATAGCCAACGTACTTAAGTCTGCTTGATTCCTCTTCTTTAACATGGAGCTGATAAAAGGCAGAGTACGACATATATAGTACCAGCTCCAGACACGGCCCTATTATTTATTTAATTTTAAAAAGTGGAATGGAATACTGCTTACAGAATTTCTATGGTAGGAAACATTTTATTAGAATTCTTGAGAGAACTGAGAAGAGGCTTCCTTTTGGGCAGGAAGAAGAACTGATCCCAAGAGCGCTGAAGATGAGAACCCTGATGCTCAGCCTCATGGAGAACTTCCATTAACCAGGAATTGGGAAATAAAGGAGAATCTAACAGGTATCCCCTTCTACATTTCTACTGAGCTTTATCCAGACTGCATTTTCAGTTTTTTAGCTAAGACAGAAGGGAAAATCATGCCTAATCCTGTTTTCCTTTAGGGAGGGGGCATAATACCCTACCCGATCAGGCTGTAACCTCTGGGTCACATGCTTTGCAGCTGGCTCAGGTTGGCTCACAAGCCTCACTTGGACAGAGGATGGGGTGGAAGTCCTCTCCTTTGGCTCAAGGACCTGCAGTTGTGGCAATGGTGGAGCTGCAACCTCCTGACCAGAAGAGGGATCTTTGGTTTCAGTGTAGCTGGTGCTGCTGTCCCTAGAGACTCCAGGGCTCAAAGACTAAAGAAATGAAACACATTAGCCAAATTATTTTATTTGGTATGTATTCAGTAGATCACTGAGTTTTCCAACTTAATACTTCAGATCTTTTTATCCCTAGATTTGACTTAGTGATTTCCCTATTTCCTAGATTATCCAAAAATTTATTAACTCCAAGTTAGGTGCAAGGTACTGGGATATACACATAAAAAGGTATGACCATACCCTCAAGAAGTTCATAGCCTAGTGGAGGAAATGGGTAGATGGCTTGACCTTTCTTTACAATCAATAGGAATCAAACTGAAAAAGAACCAGTGAATTGAAAACGAGACTGCAAAATGAAAAGTAATCACTGAACTGGGGACTAAAGGAACCTTTTTCTATTCCTGCTGGAAATCATAAGCTCTGTAGGGGTTGAAAACAGTGCAGTACAGACAGAACATCTCCCACACTTACTTTTCTGCTGTTGCTTGATGCTGACCGGGAACGAGAACGGGAACGTGACCTGGACTCTGATGTTGATCTGGAGCCCACCTTGGATCTATCATGAGGGTTGGCATGAGCACGTACCCCAGATCCATCTCTCTGCTTGGATCTTGGAGGTGAGTGAGACTGAGAGCCTGAACTGTCAGGAGAGCGAGATCTTGACCTAGAACTGGAGGATGAAGATGAGGAGGATCGGCTAGAGGAGGAGTCAGCTGACTGTTTCAATCTGTGGCTTGGAAGAAGGGCATGAGAAGCCCTCCTGCCTTCTTTCTGTTCCAAAGATTCCTCAGTGATCCCTTTGGCCAGCGTGAATTCCTCAATTTTTAGAGGGAGTGGTTGAGTGGATTTTTCTGATTCAGTTTCAAGACCTTTCTGGGCTGAGGATTCAGCTTGTGCGCTTTTCTGAACTAGAGGCAGGACACTCTCCTCTGGCACTTTCTCTACTGGAGATTCAACTTTGGTGTCTGCAGGACCTGACAAAGGAGACAAACTTCCCACCAACTGCACAGTATGCTGAGATAGTAATAGCTCCCTGGCCTCAGCATCTGCATTAGGAGGAGATAACTGAATAAGGACAGGAGGGGCCGGGCCTTCCATGGGCTCTATTTCTTCTTCACTCTGGAGCTGTGTATTAGGTGGTGGAGAAGATGCTTCCTTGGTAAGTAAAGGTGGGGGAGTCTCCTCCTCACTGGCAGTTAGTTCTGGTTGTAGCACAACCGGGGCCTTCGCCACATCTTCAGTCAATTGAGGAGGGGAAGGAGACTTGGATTTTTCCTCCAAGCCTTTTGAAGATTTTATTTCTCTTTCTTCTTCAAGAGAAGCTGTTTTCATCTCTTTCTCCTGCTGATGTCTGGCTAGATGACTTCTTCGGGCCTCTTCCTGGGACCTTGTAACTCTCCCTCCTCTCTCTAACCCCTCCTGTTCCTGGGATCTTATAGTTTGGGGTCTCTCATCTGTCACCTCCTCCACTTTTACTATGGGTATCTCTTCTCCCTCTTCCTTAAACTGTTTCAGGACTGGTGCATCTCTAGATTTTTGTCCCTCATCATCATCATCTTCCTCTTCCTCCTCTTCTTCCTCTTCCTCCTCCTCTTCTTCTTCCTCCTCTGTTTTCAAATTTCGATCTGCTCTGACCCTCAGATTTCTAGAAGGTGTTTCTTGATCCTCTTCCTCCTCTGCAGCCTGGCTACACTCGGAGAGTTTAGCTGCTCTTGCCTGAAAGAAAAGATATTCAACAGTTCAAGGTATATTTGCTCACTATCAACAGAAGAGAAAAAGTATCTCACAGGATACACATGATGGAGAAACTCGATGATATATGCGTTCAGCAACACAGAATGACAACAGACATGTGTGACTTAATATGGACTTCATGGGAATCAAAACAAATACAATAATGAAACTGCTAGTACTTCATCTGCTAATTTCAAGCTTTAAAATACGAAGTGAACATCTAGAAAGTGTGGGGAGGCGGGCCTGACCTATTTTCAGTAAATGTGATTATTTTGATTTTTTGGATATATTTAATTTGTCCCCATTATTTATTTTTCCAAGGTCGTAATTAACCATTCATATACTTTTGTATTCTGTTCACTTAACACCATATCATACAGCTTTAAGGTTTTAAATAATGAATTGTCTGTTTTCTAATAATATGCTGCCTTCCAAATACAGATCAGCCTGCTAACTTTTACAATTAAGTTTTAATTTTTATATATTCATTTAGAAATCTGAAGGCCAAAGTAGATATAAATTAGAAAACACAAAATGAGAAAAATGTTAAGCAAAGAAGGTGACTATACAGAAAACTAGAAAAATTCAACTCTGAAAATAAGTTGAGGAAAAAGAGGAGGAGGAGATATCCAAAGCATTTCGCAAAGAAGTGAAGGATGCTTTCAGAGACAACAGAGTTACCTGTCTGACTCTGGATGATCGTCTTTCTCCTTTCCTTGGTTTCTCATCATCAGATTCACCTTTCTCTTCAGAAACAGAGGTGCTTTTTCCTATCAAATGAAAGAAAATCAAGTCAGACTTAAAAACACGAACATTCATACAATACTGCTTTCTAAAATTCAATCAATCAAAGCATATGAGCTGGTCAACACACACCTATATTAATTTCCCCGATCTCTATGTAGAAGAAAAGACCATATGAAGCCCAGAAGGTCAGGACATGTTGATAATTCCTGCTATGCACATCTGGAATGTTTTACTATCTCAAAGCCAATTCACATATTACAAGTAATTCAAACAAATGTAAAATAACTACCAGTAGCTTCAAATTGTCTATCACAAAGTACATTTATTTCTGTTAAATGTTTTGTCACTGAATCAAAGCTAAAGACTTCATTGTGTTCATTTGATTTTTTTGGACAGCCTATTGCCACTACTTTTGCCCAAAACCTCATGATTAACACACTGGTTTGTAAAACAATAATCTCATGATTACTTAAGAGAAATGATTTTCAGGGCCCTAAGGTTCCTAAAAACTTCTTCAAGCCAACTGGACAGGGCTCTGGAAACAGGCCTCTCAATTATGTTTTATATATGGAACTCAAGGTAAGATTAAAGAAAAACAAGTTCTACTATTAAAAGAAAGCTTGTAAATCACCAATGTAGGTCATTCCAATTAATAACTCCAAGTAAAACTGGAAAAAATGTTCACTTACGTTCCATGTAAATCACTTAAATAATTTGGGTCTCAGTGTCTTGACAGAAAATGGAAGTGAGGGGCTGGAAGATCTCTATGTTTCCTACCAGTATTAAAATATTACACGGAGCAGAAATGCAAATATTGATGAGAAACAGTTTAGAAAATAGCCTAAAGATAATTACATTCCAAATAGGTACAATACAGTACAAAAGGTTTAAATGATGCACAAACACCTGTTCTACACTAACAGTATTTAAACTAGTGCAAATAATGGCAAATGGTGTGAGAAAAGAGAAGTTTTCTCTTATTTCTATATTTCAGCAATCTAAAGTGAACTAGTCTGGGCTTCTGTAACTAAAAGAAACTTACAAAATGAACTAGAAGACTGCATATACTTTATAAAACTTTATTCTATGATCACTTGATTAACAGGATCTCTGAATATATAAAACATTTCATATCTAGGTTAGAGAAAAAAGACTTTTTTGCATACATAGGAGAAAGAAGCTGATTTATTGTAGTTTAACAAGAAATTTTTAAAAAGGCAGAAGGTAGAGGGAGGGATAAACAGGTAGAGCACAGAAGAGTTTTAGGGCAGTGAAAACACCCTGGTATGACACTCTAATGATGGATACGTGTCATTATACATTTGTCCAAACCCACAGAAAGTACATCAAAAGTGAACCCTAAAGCGAGTTACAGACTTCAGTGATTATGATGTGTCAGTGAATATTCACACACTGTAAGAAGTATACCACTCTGGTGTGCAATGTTGATAAGAGAGGCTATACATAGGTGGGAGGAGTAGAGGGCACATGAGAAATTTCTGTACCTAGCAATTTTGCTGTGAACCTAAAACTACTCAAAAAAAAAAAAATCTTAAAAAAACCCCCAACAAAAACACTATCCAGATGCTCAAGAATTAAAAAAAAAAAAAAAATTTGGAAGGAAGGTAAAAACTTAAATATTGCAGATTTCTTAAACTTATCTACAGACAAAGAAAAGAAAATCCTACACCAAAGTATCAGTTGCTGCTATTTTAGTTTGTGGGACTTATGGTGATTTAAAAACCTGTTTAATGCACTTCTACAAGAAAAGAATCTAAGAAAGAGTGGATATATGTATAACCAATTCTTTCTACTGTGCACCTGAAACATAACACAGCATTGTTATTCAACTATACTCCAAATTTAAAAAAAACCCTAGGGAATTCCCTGGTGGTCCAGTGGTTAGGACTCAGCATTTTCATCGCTGGGGCCGGGGTTTGATCCCTGGTCAGGGAAATAATATCCCACAAGCCATGCAGCACAGCCAAACAAATAAATAAAATAAAAGCACCTGTTTTCTTCTAGTTTTTCAAGAATTTTTCTACAGAATACATGCTACTTTTTGTAATAAAACAATCATTTTTAAAATGATAAAATCCTATACTCTGCAGGAAAAACCTACAGAAGAGATTCTCCAATCACCTCAAATACTATAAACAGGAAAAATTCACAGGTCTAGCCATCCCAAATACTTGCATTTATCACTTCAAATTCTATATAAGAAACATTCTCTGCTGTTTTATTTCAACTTAAAAAGTGAGCGTTATAAACACATATATGCTCTGAATAAATAAATGTGATTTTTAAGGGGAGGCGGAGAAAGGTATGCATACAGTTAGTCATAAATGTGCTAAACAGGTCAAAAAAATAGTTTTTTAGTTATGATTTTAAAATTATGTACAAGCAAATAGCCTTTATCTCCATCAATTATAAACTACATACTATCCTATTAGACCATAATGTGTCGGGAGCCATGTTAGGCATTACTGACAAAATGGAGGCACGGCCCCCAGCCCCCTCCTCATTCCGCAGGCACAGATCCCGGGATGAAGGAGTTAGGCCTTGTAATTCTGACTTCTCTTTTCCTCTCCTCGGCTGAGTTGACTGAAAAGGAATATTAAGGTGCTTATTGTTCTTGAGAGGAGCATGAGAAGGCACAAAGCCTTCTGCAGCATTGCTCAGAAAATAATTCATAAAGTTAATCACTGACATTTGTTCAAGGACTTTTACAAGAGTGTTCCAGGATGAGCACATAGGCCATAGCTTGAGGCCATGGGAGGGATTGATATCTGAAGCCTATTTGTGAGGAGAAAGTTTATGGCAAAGGAGTTTACTGAATTTAGGGCTTAGAAATAATTAAAATAGTTAGAAGTTAAAGATTTGAGGAATGTTGTAAAGTTAGCATATTTTACTATAGCTTATAGAAGTCAGGAATTTTTAGAGACACTATAGCTAGAAGCCTTTTTAAGAGAGAGTGAGCTCAGGATGTTAGGGGCAAACTGGATTTAGGAAGGTAAGTAGTAAACTGAAGAATGTAGCATGAGTTACAATGTAATCACAAGTTAACTATGGGACACTTACAAGAGGCAGATAATAGATAAGGCTGATTCCCAGAGAATCATTGAAGCAGGAACTCTGTTTGAAGAGCAACAGTGATTTATGGAGATGATAAATCTGGGAGAGGGGGAACTGAAAATGTCAAACCTCTGGCCTAATGTTTTTGTAAAAGTATAAAAGAGAATCTTAAACTTGGAATAAACAGGCAGTCCATAGAAAACTGAGAGGCTGCCTCATTTCTCTCGCCGACACCGTCCATCTCTTCAGGTTGAATCCCTGGTTGCTGGAGTTGGACTCCGGCCAGTGGCGCCCAGAACAGGGGACACTGAAGAGTAAGTGATTCTGGGAATGTAACGCGGGACGGTTAGGACTGTACCTGTGGGTGGCCGGCACCCCTTTGCAGTTTAGGCAGGGTGAGGAGGCTATAGAATCAGTAAGAATATTCTCTAGAAGAATGGGTTTCTTTTTTTTTTTTTTTGAGGCCTTTGCTAATCTTGGTGCTCTACACGATCAGAGAAACTTCTCTAGTAACGAACTATAGAAATGATCCCTGAAAGTATAGTCTTAGAAGAATGGGTTTCTCTGCATCTAAGAATAGACAAATGTTTATTGAAATATTATTTCATATGTTAGCCCATAGAGGTGTTAAAGCAAGCACAGGAAGACCGTCTAAATTTCTACATTTGTTTTATACTTTGCATAGGCCAGAAAAGGTTCCCGTAGATGGTTTTGCTCTGTGGAATATGATTAGAAATGTCCTGGACCCTCGTCATGAGGCTGTTAAGATAGTCTATGGGGGAGGCTATAGTGGTGGATGGTGGTGGGTCTCCACCTTCTGTGCAGATCATGTTTTCTGCCATTGATGAAGTAAAGGAGGGAGACTGTGCTCTGCCTCCCGAGGAAGGAGAGGGCTTACAGGACGCTGCGGCCGGTGCCCTGGCGAGCCCCTTCTTCCTCTACGCAACTGATTTAAGGTGACTACCGCCACCTCCACTTGTGCCTCCCAGGGCCCAGGAGTTCCCCACTTTGCCTCCAAAGCCTCCCAGAGTATTACCTAAGGCTGAGAAAGATAGAGTTTTTTTTGAAACAAAGGAGCTTTTAAAGCAGATGCATGCACAATATACAGAGCCTGCTCCTTGGAGAAAACCTCCTCAGGGGGCCTCACCCAGGCTTAAAAAAAAAATTAATCGTAATGGAAACGATTCTACAAATAAAAAATGTTTCTCTTGTGGCCAAATGGGGCATTTTTGCCAGCAATGTCCCGCCAAGCAGGGACAACAAGTTGTGCCAATCAACCCCAGGTAGCGCAGGACTGGACCTCAGTTCCACCACAGCAACAATATTAACCCCTGACATTGAGTGGCTGGCCCCCTACCTGAGGGCATTGTAGGACTTGTGCTGGGGCGTAGCTTGCTTTCTTTTCAAGGAACTTCGGTGGTGCCTAGTGTGGTAGATTCTGATTATACTGGGGAAATTAAAGTTTTGATCTCGCCACCTACTAAAACTGTGCAAATTAATTAAGGTCAAAGAATAGCACAGCTTTTGCTTTCACCTTATTATCAGACAGGAAAAACCTTGACTTCTCAAGCTAGGGGCCCCAGAGGATTTGGATCTAGTGATCTAACTTTTTGGGTGCAGGAAACTACAGCTTCTAGGCCTTTAAAAGATCTTTTAATTCAAGGAAATAAAATGTCAGGGCTGTTAGATACTGGAGCAGATGTCTCTTGCATTGCTGGAAAAGACTGTCCCTCATCCTGGCCGACACGCTTGACCAGTGCCGGCCTGGTAGGAATAGGGTCAGTGCCCTCGGTTGCTAAGGGCTCACAAATTTTGACATGGTCAGATGAGAAGGGGGCATAAAGCACTTTGTCCATATGTGGTTCCTTCACTACCTTTTTCTTTATGGGGGAGAGATATATTATCTCAGATGGGAATGCTTTTATATAGCCCAGATGAAAAGGTTACTAATCAAATGCTGAAAATGAGCTATAATCCTGATAAAGGGCTTGGTAAAGATCAGCAGGAAATTGTTTCTCCATTAGAGACGGTTCTTAACAAAAATACAGAAGGTCTGGGATATTCAAATTTATCCTAGGGCCTGTTGCTCTTGCTGCCGACCCTATTACCTGGAAATCTGATGACTCGGTATGGGTGGAGCAATGGCCATTAACAGCTGAAAAGTTACAGGCAGCTGAGGATTTAGTTATGGAACAACTGGCAGCCGGCCATATAGAGCCTTCTAATAGCCCCTGAATACTCCTATTTTTGTTATTAAGAAAACATCAGGAAAATGGAGATTGTTACAAGATTTGAGAGCTATAAACCCAACTATGGAAGACATGGGGGCCCTCCAGCCGGGCCTCCCTTCCCCAGTGGCTGTGCCTTCTCAGTATAGTGTGATAGTTACAGGTCTACAGGACTGTTTCTTTGCCATTCCCCTGGCTGATCAAGATTATAAACGGTTTGGTTTCAGTCTCCCTTCAGCTAATTTTAAACAGCCCTACAGGAGGTTTCAACGGATGGTTTTGCCTCAGGGAATGAAAAATAGCCCTACCTTGTGTCAGAATTTTGTAGACCAAGCTCTACAAAATGCTAGAACAAAGTATAAAGATCTATATGTGACACATTATATGGATGATATTTTGGCAGCTCATAAGGATAGAGCCTTGTTGCAACAAATTTTATCTGAATTGATTGAGGCCTTGGAAAGCTGGGGTTTAAAGATAGTGCCAGATAAGATGCAAGTAAATCCTTTTTCTTATTTAGGGAGGGTATTAAATACCCATACCATGAGTCATGCGGAGAAATCCTTTACTAACTTTAAATGATTTCCAGAAATTATTAGGAAATATTAATTGGATACACCCACATTTAAAACTGACCACTGCAGATTTAAAGCCTCTGTTTGATTGCTTAAAAAGCGATCCTAATCCCAGTTCTAAGAGAAAGTTGACTAGTGAGGCAGAGTCGGCTCTTGTTAAAGTGGATGAGGCTTTAAATGATCAGTTAATTAGGATTAATATTACCAGAGGATGAGATTTAATTATTCTCGCCACAGAGCATACACCTACAGGATGCTTGTGGCAAGAAGGCCCATTGGAATGGCTCCATATACCAGTGACCCCAAGAAAAATAATTTTATCTTATCCTAGCTTGGTAGCACAATTAATTATAAAAGGTAGAAAAAGAAGTGTGGAACTTTTTGAAAAAGAAGTAGCAAATATAGTGATTCCATTCAATAAGGATCAACTGCAATTTCTTTTACAAAATAGTAATGATTGGCAAGTTACCCTGATAGATTTCAGGGGTCAAATTTTGTTTCATTTGCCCTCAAGCCCCCTACTGCATTTTTTGAAAACACATCCAGTGATTTTTTCCGAAGAAATTTTCTATTCAACCTTTGGAAAGGGCAATTTTAGTTTTCACAGATGGTTCCTCTAATGTTTAAGCAGTCACAATTATTGATGGAAAATCCCATGTTCAGGTAACTGAAGAGACATCGGCCCAGAGAGCTGAGTTGAGGGCGGTTATTTGGGCTTTTCAACATTTAAGAAACCACGCCTTCAATCTTTTGACTGACTCCCGATATACTGTAGGGTTATTTCCTCATACTGAGACTACTAATATTCTAGAAAATGAGATTACTATATTCTCCCTGTTATTTGATTTACAGAAGGAGATTAAGCATAGAGATAAGAAATATTTTGTGGGACATATTAGAGCCCATTCCGGCTTGCCTGGCCCTTTGCATGAAGGAAGTGCTTTGGCAGATGCATTAACTAAAGTCATTGCTTTAAACTTACATGACAAGATTGACAAGGCCAAAAATTCTCACAAAATTCATCATCAAAATGCAGCTGGTTTAAGGTACGAATTTCATATCCCTAGGGAAGCAGCTAGACAAATAGTTATGTCCAAATTGCCCAACATTTAATCCATCTCCACCATTAGGAGTAAATCCCAGAGGCCTTAGGCCTAATGCTCTCTGGCAAATGGATGTAACTCATATCGCGGCCTTTGGAAAACTGTCCTTAGTGCATGTTACTGTGGATACCTTTTTTCGTGTTATTATAGCCTCTGCTAGATCAGGTGAAGCAACAAGAGATGTAATTCAGCACTTGTTTCAAAGCTTTTCCCAAATAAGACTCCCCGAACAGATAAAAACAGATAATGCCCCAGCTTATAATTCTGCCACTTTTAAGAGATTTGTCAACAATTTTCCATACTACATTCAACCGGAATACTTTATAATCCCCAAAGCCAAGCCATAGTGGAAAGGGTGCACCAGACTTTAAAAAGTCAGATAGCTAAATTAAGACAGGGAGAATTTAAATATTCCTCTCCGCATCATGTTTTACACTATGCTTTGTTTGTAATTAATCATTTAAACGTGGACACACAGGGGCAGACTGCAATGACGAGACACTGGACTCCTGAAGGGGCTACGACTTGGCCTCTGGTTAAGTTGAAAGACCTCCTTACAGGAGAATGGAGAAGGCCAGATATACTGCTAACTTGTGGGAGAGGGTATGCTTTTGTGTTTCCACAGGATTCCACTTCTACTGTTTGGACCCCTGAGGTTACTAAAATCCCTGGGGTCCTGGAGTCCGGAACCGAGGAAAGATGGAGAGACCAGAAGCTCGTAGAGTCCAGACCTGAGGGAGCCAAGGAAACGCCAAAGGGCGAGTGACCCTTTGCCTGAGGCTTCACTGCTAGTACATCGCTTCAGGCACCTGGCGCTTCAGGAGAGACATGCTGATTGAGTTCAACCATATTCTGCCCCACCTCGTCACAGTTATTGTACTTAAACAATCACCTCCAGCACTGTACCAACTTGGGGCCAGCTAAAACATCTCGCTCAGCGGGCTGAAGAATTAATAGAAAGGGGGACATATGAGGCCACTCCTATGGTAATGTTTGTGGTTATGCTTGCTGTGTTAGCTTGTCAGCTGAGGCCCTCCAGCACAGAAAAAGTTCATTGGGCTCATTTGCCTAATCCACCTTCTTCCCAGCCTACTGATTGGATGAATGAATGTGTTTTTGTTAATGATACTCTTCTTTTGGGCGGGGCTTCTATCTATCCTAATAATGTTAAAACAGTGGTCAGCACTCCCTTCAATTTTTCGGGCGCGTCCATTTATCCACCTATTTGCTTTGCCATACCTTCCTCTCTACAAGAAGCAGCTCCAGTTTTGAATGGATGCGTTAGCACTTCCTTGAAAGGCATGCTTACTGATTCTCCAAGAAGCGATGGCAAGAGAGACTTTTGGTCTTTACAGCTGCTGATGCCAGGGGCGCAAGAAAGACTATTTGATGCCTTTAAAAAGCAGCCCCTCATTTAAAGGACTATCCGAGTTGTGCACTCCCAACTTCAGACTCTGATGAACAAGGACTACAGGCCTGGGAAAGCATAAGCAGAATTTCTGGCTTTCCTAGTTGGAAAGAATGCATGTACGCCATAAAGTTATCTATTCCCATTGCTGCCACCAGACATTTTCTGACCAAATGAGGGTACCCCAATCTTTTGAATCAACGATGGGGCTTGATTTATGTAGAACCTTATAGGTCCACATGGAATAATTCATTTCTCCCTATGCCTTTAGTAATTACTAGGTGGCATGCTAATGGATGGGTTCCTCCTTTAGTGAGCTTCGATGGAACGGGTCCCATGCAGCCTGAGTTATGGAAAGTATTGGCTGCTATGGCACCTGTGATTTTACATAGACCTTTAAATGAACAAAGATATATTGTACGGGCCTGCATGCATTCTCCCTATGCCTTTTTGTTGGCCAGAAATCAGAGTGATTTGGAAGTTTCTGAAGAAGAAACTGTTTACAATGTTATATGTGTGAATTGTTTTATATAGAATTGTGTTGATGGGAATGATTATAATTATAAGGCTGTGATGATTGTAAAGCAACCACCATATTTGATGGTTCCTGTAAAATTAGAGGGACAATGGTTTGAAGATTATGCACTGAAAGTTTTATATGAACTTAATTTAATTTCTCGACCTAAGCAATTCATTGCAGCTCTGGTTGTGGGAATAACAGCTTTGATTGCCATAACTGCATCAGTTATGGTTTCTGCTGTTGCCTTGTCAAAACAAGTGCATACGGCCTCGTTTGTCGATCAGCTGTCCAAAAATGTCTCCGCAGCTCTTACTACGCAGGAAATTATAGATAAGAAAATAGAATATAAGGTCAATGCTTTAGAAGCAGCAGTTCTGTTTATGGGGCAAGAAATTACAAATTTAAAAATTAAATTGTCTTTAAGGTGCCATGCTGAATTTAAATGGATGTGCATTACCCCTCTACAAGTGAATGAGTCCATGCACTCTTGGGAACTCATTAGAAATCATATTTTAGGCGTCTGGAATCATTCAGACTTTAGTATTGATATTTCTAAGTTACATCAGCATATTCAGAATATGAAGCAGGCGGAGTCTGACTTTTCTAATTCTGTCTTTGAAAATCTGGAGGGGTATCTTTCCCATGGATCCTTTTCTACAATAATGATTAATGCTGCCATGTGCTTATGCCTGTTAGTTCTGATTTGTGTAATAGCCCCGTGTCTTTTCAGGATACTCAGCCAAAGTGTTTCTGCTCTATCTACTGAGTTTCATACCTATGCTCTAAAAAATAAAAAAGGGGGAGATGTCGGGAGCCGCGTTAGGCATTACTGACAAAATGGAGGCACAGCCCCCAGCCCCGTCTCCTCATTCTGCAGGCACAGATCCCGGGATGAAGGAGTTAGGCCTTGTAATTCTGACTGGTCTTTTCCTCTCCTCAGCTGAGTTGACTGAAAAGGAATATTAAGGTGCTTATTGTTCTTGAGAGGAGCATGAGAAGGCACAAAGCCTTCTGCAGCATTGCTCAGAAAATAATTCATAAAGTTAATCACTGACATTTGTTCAAGGACTTTTAGAAAAGAGTGTTCCAGGATGAGCACATAGGCCGTAGCTTGAGGCCATGGGAGGGATTGATATCTGAAGCCTATTTGTGAGGAGAAAGTTTATGGCAAAGGAGTTTACTGAATTTAGGGCTTAGAAATAATTAAAATAGTTAGAAGTTAAAGATTTGAGGAATGTTGTAAAGTTAGCATATTTTACTATAGCTTATAGAAGTCAGGAATTTTTAGAGACACTATAGCTAGAAGCCTTTTTAAAACAGAGTGAGCTCAGGATGTTAGGGGCAAACAGGATTTAGGAAGATAAGTAGTAACTGAGGAATGTAGCATGAGTTACAATGTAATCACAAGTTAACTATGGGACACTTACAAGAGGTAGATAATAGATGATAAGGCTGATTCCCAGAGAATCACTGAAGCAGGAACTCTGTTTGAAGAGCAACAGTGATTTATGGAGATGATAAATCTGGGAGAGGGGGAACTGAAAATGTCAAACCTCTGGCCTAATGTTTTTGTAAAAGTATAAAAGAGAATCTTAAACTTGGAATAAACTGAGAGGCTGTCTCATTTCTCTCGCTGACACTGTCCATCTCTTCAGGCTGAATCCCTGGTTGCTGGAGTTGGACTCCGGCAGTAATGTTATTTTGATATTGTAAAACTGCAGTGACAGGATTCTAGACAATCCCTTCTCCAGAAGCACTTGCCTAGTAAGTCATCAAAGAGATGTGGGAAAGCTGAGAAAAGTTGTTCAGAAAGTTCTGGACATCATTGTTTTGCAAAAAAAAAAACAACAACAAAAACGACAGCTGGAGGGGACCTTCAGACATGAAAACAAGAACCTAGTAAACAATACAAACTATAAGAAAGAGATGAGGCATTTTTTTGAGCTCCTCGTAAGGAACTGATGTGAGGCAGACAAGATTCTACGAAAGGTGCCATCTATTATGTGCACGTGGCCACATGAGTGTCTTCAGCCTGATGTTACTGATATGTGAAGGAAATGAGCACCTTTAGCAGAGGGTGGAACCAATGCTGGTAACAGGTTAATATTTCAGGTGTTAAAAGGTAAGCCAGGGTGAACGTAAGATTTCTAAGATTCCAAGCCAGAAGTCTTCAGGAGAGCAAAGATAGTATAAAATGTATTAAAGTGAAGAAAGTTTAAGGGCCAGATAGGAGGGAAGTTTCTTCAATCTGGAAAACAAATCCCTCGGTAGGATCTACAAGACCCAAGTTAGGTAGCTATAGAGATCACAGCAAAGCCTGTGGCCAAACAGTATCCTTGGGTATGAATAAGAAGCAGAAATTAAGAGAAGGATGCCAAACCTAAATCTGACTCGTATCTGCTGTATAAGTAACTTATCTAACATTTCTGTGGAATCTCAGCATCCAGATTTAACACAAGAAATAGGAATAAGGGCTAAATGCTTTGTAAGCCAAAGGCTGGTTAAAACCCCCTGGGGTGGTTCATACCTTTGTTAATCAATCCATATTCTGACTGCCCATTTTTTAATGTTTTAGTATTTTTCCTAATCGTCCAAGTGTGGTCTCTTTTTTAAAAGAATTAACTGAAGATAATAAGGACTTCCATAAAACCAGTTATGACCTAGAAGGGAATCCAGGCAACCCCTGATTATAGAGAGCAGAAAAATCTGAAGAAACTGGTAGAGAGGTAAAAAGTCAAGAAGGGGAGCCAGGGAGGATTTTATAAACCAATCCTTCCTTCCTATTTGGGACTGTGTCTACAGGACGTTAATGGGAGGCTGCTGCAGTATAAGACAAGGATCCTGATTAACTGTTAACACTGAAAAGCTATTCTTTCACTTAGTCATTCATAAACTGAGTTCATCAACAGAACTACCAGGAGACTTTTAAAAAACGAAAGGTCTCAGGACGTACACTCCTTGAGGTTCTTGGGGCAGGGACCAGGAATTCATATTCTTAAAAAACAATACCCCCCCCCAAAAATCCTCAGGTGCCACTGTTAATTAACAACATATTACTAGGAACCTTAATCAAAATGTTACGAAACAAGGAACCCCAAACATCCAAAGCTAACAAATAAACTGGAATCCTAATAATTTACTGGCCTACGGCAGACTGACATTGTATACCTGAAACAAACCTAACTTCTGGGTAAATTCCAGGCATTGCTATTGATCCAACCAAGCATTGCTAGAACTCCAAAACTACCACTCCACTTAGGACTCTTACCACATTTTATGCCACATCTGTAATAAAGTTCATATTCTAGCCAAGATCAGAGGTAGAAAAGTTTATGGACAGGGTACACTGAAGAAGACACAGAGCAATTGTTAGTTGTACCCTACAATTTTAACCCACTCTAGTATTCTTGCCTGGAAAATCCCATGGACAGAGGAGCTTGGCGGGCTACAGTCCATTGGATCACAAGAGTCAAACACAACTTAGCAACTAAATCACCAAACCACTCTACAATTTACTACATTCATTTCTAATTTTTCACCTCTTTCCTTTCACCTACCCTCTCTTTCCCCTCATCAATTATAGCTACAGGCATAGTCCTACTGATGACTCAAAGCACTGAACAGACTGGCCACCTTCTTCATTCTAAATCTTTATTTGATTTTTAAACCTACATCTATTTCAGGACATTCCTCATTTTCACTTCAGATTACATTTAAGCCAGAGAGAGGTTCTCTCTTTTTCAAAAGAGTTTATCAGATCATATTCCCATCAAGAAGTTTCAGTGGTCCCTCCATTACCTTTAAAATTAAATATCACCTTCATTCCTATCCCTGTGCCTCTGTTCCTTTCTAAAAATACCCTCTTGTCCTCTCTGTGCCAACTCAAATCCTACCTATTTCTAAGGCTCAGCTCAAATACTACACCTCCTTTAATAAAGCTCTCTATAATCTTTCTGGTCCTCAGTGAATTTTTCGTCTTTCGAATTCTGACAGTACATTGTGTCTGTACTCCTCGTATGTTACTTAACACATACTATCTTCTATTGTTAGCTTTATGTGTGATTGTCTTCTCTCTCCCTAACAGACTGTACAAGGTGCTGACCCCCCACCACATACTCCCGCATGGAGACATGTATACAGCAGAACTCAATACATAATTTTTTTGGCTTATTTTTATTTGAGAAGGAACACTGACAACTAACATGCATTCTAAAAATATTAAAAATATGGAATGATCACCTTCCCCATTACCACTAACATTAATAATTATTCAAAATACTTGTTAGTTTACACACTGGCTTCCTTTATCTACCTACTATCCACATGTCTTATATACACGTTCTCCTAAAGGTATACTTAGGTAGTTTCTAGAAGACAAAGGCTGTATTTACAGATTTTTGTTTGAGATACTATGCAGAAGTGGGTGCTTAATGCTTTCTAAAATGTGAAAAAATTAACCCTGCCTAAACCAATTCCACACATTAGGTCTGAATTCCTTGTAATAATGCTCACATAATACTCTGCATTGCCTCTCAGCACACAGCATGACTCTAATTATGTAATAATTTGTTTAATGTCCATCTGTTCACTAAACTGTATGCTTCATTATAGCAGAGACTTGTCTTTTTACTATATTTCTGGTGCCTAGCACACGCCTAGCATATAATAGACACTCAGTAAAAACTTGCTGAATGAATTAATAAACTGCAGATGTCCATTTGGGAGTATGACTGACTGGATGTGTGACACAGAATATATACAACTGGTGAAGAGATGAAAACGAGTTGTGACTGCTGCTAAATTCAGAGGTACAGTAGAGGAAGTTAGAGAGGTATACAGGTGAGAAGAAAAATCAGACTGCCTTATAAAATACTCTGAGAGGTTAACACAACATTGAGGTGAAAGCAGAATTCAAAAAGGACATAATTTCCATGAAAAACAGATGTCAAATAACACTGTCACAGAACTGCCCTGAGACTTTAATGGAAGCTTAGCATGAAAGGAGGTGTAACTACCTCCCCCCACCAACTACGCAAGACTGTCAAAACAGCGCAGTGGGGAGGGAGATACGTACTGGGTGAATGTCTGCTGAGCTCCAGCTCTGGTCTCTCCAGGCTGCTCTGAAAGTCAGGAGGCAGCAGGGAAGCCACTCTCTCGGGATGGATCATCTCGTCCTCCGACTCAGCTGAAGCTTCTGCAAAGTACAGATTGGGTCGGGGCAGGGAGGGAGTGAAGGGCTCAGCATGTGGGAATATGTAGAGGAGTGAAGGAGGTCAGGCAAAGTCATGGATACAGAGTATATACTAAAGAGAGCACTGTACATAGAGAAAAACTCCCTGGTTTTTCTAGTCTAGTATGTCAAAGGATAGCTTAATTTACATATAACTCTTCCTGTTGGCAGGAATCCTCTTCTAACAAGATTAAGTCAAATTAAGTGTCTTCTTCCCTGACAAAACATAAAGAGTAACTCACTTGGATCCACCAACTACCAAAGCAAGTAAGTGGCAGTTTCAGCCTGACTTATATTCCTGAAACTGCCTAGTGAAATAGGCCCATCTACTCGGTGACAGGAATAAGAAGGAAGGACTCCATGTGAGAAGCAACAGTCTGAACTTACCTTCAAGTTCTGCAGCTTCTCGAGCTTCACGTTCCAAACGCTGCCTAAGCAGCTCCTGCTGCTTTTCCAGATACTGCTTTATGAAACTGTTCTGGCTCATTTCCTCGCCAATCTGTGTAGAAGAAATGGAAAAAGACAGTCTAGAAAAGCAAACCAGGAAAACGCTAGGAAGAAAATTCCATGGAGCAAAGGATTATATCTGGATCAAAGAAAGATAATACTGGAGGGCCCTTTTCTAAGCTACTCCTAAGCTGAGGACCAAAATATATAGCCCTATGATTCACAAAAGATGGCAAAAAGAGGAGCTGCACATAATCTTTTATTTTAAATAGTCAGTTCCCAACCAAACAGTGATGCACAAATAATCTAAAAAGAAATAAACTCCTATAAAACTATGTCTTTTCTAAACCATATATCTAATTTTTCCTTTTAATATTAAAAACTGAAGGAAAAAACACTAGTTCATACTAATTCATCTTTAGTTGACACAAAAGATCAATCTCCACCTATTCAGGAAACATTTAAACATCTCCAAAATTCAGTATCAGATTTAAAAAGCCTGAAAGCAAGGGACTAAGAAAAGGGATGTCCATTCAGCATTCAGACAGAGTTCTAACTCCATCTTCTTTGGGTGAGAAGAAATCTTTGGTAACAATATTTAAAATCCAGGACTCCCATGTCACTCTTTAGCCCTTCAGCTTTTTCTTCACAAGTCCTCCTCTCAAGAACCTTCTTGCTTAGCAAGTCCTATTAGAACTCCAGAAAAGGGAAAAAACCTGAATACTTTTTGTCATTAGTCATCTTTCCTAAAGATGGTAAAAGTTTATTTTCACCTAAATTAATAGAGGTAGGTTCTCTTGGTAGTCATCGGACATTAATCAAGTGTGGGTTGCAAGTATTAGAGAATATACGTATTTGTTGCAAAAATCCTATGTTAATAAAAGCAAAACTTCAAAGACAAAAATGTAATGGGCAAAAGGAATAGAATGGTAAACTGATTAACATGCATTTTCTTATGTTTGCTAAAATATTTAACTAAACCTCTGTAAGCTAGTTAGATTATGATACTTTCAGCTTAATAAGCTAATAACAAGGGAGTAGGAAAGCTCTCTTGTTTTTCCACAGTATCTTGGGATTTCATCTAGTACTGGACCTACACACCATTGCACTAACAAAGACCTGGATTCTTCCTTTAAGTGCGTGACACACTATAATGAGGAATTGGTAAAGCTGAAAAGAATCTTGAGACTACCTAGTCTAACACTTAAAAAAAAAATGGGAATGGTTTCTTTCAAAGAAATCTTATGCAGAAACTCAATGCTATTCTAGCTTAGGAGGGGAATGTGAACTGCTGCTCACTTGGAAAGAAATTTCCTACAGGAAGCCTCCAAAAGCATCTCCAGAAAATCTCAGCAGTTATAAAACTATCGATATAGTTCAACCTTTTCTCATCTTACATACAGGGAAACTGAGGAAATCAAGGTCTCCAAAGGTTGTTTCTTGCCCTAAGTAACAGAGCAATTAACAATGCTTAGGAATGACTGCATAGTTAATATTAACACTGATAATGGTGGATGATCTCCAAAGGACTGATTTCTTGGAAAATTTATGTCAACACAAGAATTCTTCTTGGATCAGGACGTATTTTCCTATACTGCCGTGGTGACTGTCTACTTCATATCTACAAGGACATCAACTACTTCTCTCAAATCAATGTCAAATAAATGACTTCAGACCCTTGCACTCCACTTAATCAACTGGAACCATATCTTTCTGCACACACCATTTCAAGAATCAGAAATTAACTTATAGCTCTTCTGATTCTTGAATTCTTTATTAGAATTCAATTGTCCCAGTATGAAAACATTTTCAACCCAAGGAACTTAGGGAAATACTGGTGAGAAACCAAGCACCACACATACATCATGTCCTTCCATGTCTCTGTGCATTCAGAGTCCACCCCTGGTAATGAACCTTCTTTCTTACCTGGGAATTTGGCTGGAATGCAGCATGCGGGGTTGAGTGTTTTTGTAAATTTTCTAGCATTAGAGCCTGGTACAGAGAAGGGCAAAAGTCAGAAACCAGGAAAAACAAAAGCAAAAAATACCCCTCCCCCAATCTCTTCATCAAATGCAATGACTAACCATACACACTTAAACTGTACTTTTCCAAGGACCTAAATGCCCTTTACTAATACTGTTCTCATTCATCTTCAGAAGACCCTTAAAGGTAGCCACGGTTACTGCTACCAAATGTACAGATGTAAAATGCAGGCATATTGAGGAAATCTGGCTATGCAATAAAATCTGACAGTACTACAATCGCTATTGTCTTCTGCACTTCTGACCAGTGTTCCTTCTAAATCTGGCCCTTCACTTCAAATACTCAAACCAGGTTCAAATACATGAAACCATGATTTTGTCCTCAGTGAATTATTTGATCAGTTACCCAGGATTAGATCTACTCAAGTGAACCTGTCTTGTTTCCAAAAGAGTGGCAACTAGATTTACCAAATTTATAAAAATTTCAAAGAGGAGGCTACAGAACAAAATGACCATAGACTCTATAAATCATGTTCTGATCCAATACACACACACATGAAACTGTCAGCTTCAGTGTAAGCAACGGTCTGCCAACTTAACCTTTGAGCCAACCCAGCCCAAAACCATACTGAGTGAGTGAGTAAAGTCGCTCAGTCGTGTCCAACTCTTTGCGACCCCGTGGACTGTAGCCTACCAGGCAAGAATTCTCCAGGCAAGAATACTGGAGTGGGTTACCATTTCCTTCGCCAGGGGATCTTCCCGATCCAGGGATCGAACCCGGGTCTCCCGCATTGGAGGTAAACGCTTTAACCTCTGAGCCACCAGGGAAGCCCCCAAAACCGTACTACTACTCACGTATCCTAACTAATGTTACCAAATTAAAACCAAGAGATCCTCATCTTCCCTCCATTTACACCAAATAAACACACCAATTCATCCGTCTACCTCTTGGCAATCCCACCCTAATCTACTTAAGCAGATTCAAAATCCCCAATACAGACCAGCCCACCTCACCTCTCTCATCAATATTCACCAAACTCTTATCCACCCAAATTGCTTCTGGATGCTCTATAAAATATACATCTCTGCCTAACCAAGTCCTTCAAATCAAGGCTTCTCTTCATCTCACCTCCTACCCTAGTCAAACAGACATTTTTGCCCTACCCCAATTCTATTCATTCGGATACCGATAACCAACCCCATCAACCCCTCCGGCCAACTATACCCCTAACTCCGACCCAGCCCAACTCGCCCCCCTCAGGCCAGCAACGCCGGTGGTTGTAGTGGGATTTAACTCCTTCTGCAGCGCATGCGCCGAAACCACAGACACAAACAAGGAGGGGGTGGGGGAACGAGGAAGGAGCTTAAGACACTCCAGGAGAGTAGCGCGCACCCTCCCATTTTGGGCTCGCGCCGCTACCGTTAAGGCGGGAACCGGCGCTATTTCTACTCCAGCGCGAGCCTCGCCAACCACCGTGCGCGCGGATCCGGAGGCTCGCGCTGGCGGCCTGAGCTCGCTCGCGCCGAGCCCGGACACTGCGCCTGCGCCGCGGCAGAGACTCGGCTCTACCGGGTCCGCTTCCCTCCGACACCCCGGCAACGCCGTCTCCTCACCCCTTTGAGCCGCTTGACCAGGGCACTCTTCTGCCCGCTCTTGGCTAGGCCTCGCTGCTCCAGTGCGGCCTTCAGGTCGGTCACCCGCAGCGCCTGAAGAGGCTTCCCGTCCAGAGTCACCTCCTCCAGCTCCGCCATCTTGCGTGAGGTACTCGGGTCCGTCCCGACGGCTTCGGGCATCTTCGGTAATTTCCGCCAACGCCCTTCGAACGTACCGAGTTGGCCCCGCCCACTGCCATAGTCAACCCCTCGATTACCACTCAGAGCTCCCCGGGTTCCTCCGGAAGTGCTCGGGTGTTTCCGTCTACACATCGGCACCAATTGATTCTTTCCATCCTCCCAGCCTCTCCCTCCTCCCGCATCCTCCTTTCAGAGCTCGGTTCTCTTCGTCTTACCGAGGTTTTGAATCGAATCCGTTCGGAAGCTGTCGACTCTGGGCTAGCCATAATCGGAATTATTCGGCTATCTCCGGCCCTAAGGCTGAGGCGCTGTGGAGCTTGGGTGTTTGGGGCGGGTCCGGGACCGGAAGTGCGTGGGCTGCCGGGTTGGCCCTCCTTAGGGTTTTCAGGAAACATGGAAGCAGCCGTGATAGTCGGAGTTTAAACCCTGTTGTGGCGGTCTCCGGGTGCCCTGTGAGAGAAAAAGGGAGGTAAGCGGGGTAGAAGTACCTCCCTCCTTGGGCCGGGTCAGACTCAGTGTTTGCGTGCTACCCTTAGTGTGCCAAACCTCCAACTCTCCTACGGATACAGCTACCGCCTCCCATCTCCGAATCTCCGCCACTCCCATCTAGGGCTACGTTGCTGTTTGGGACCTCGGAATGCCAGGTTCCGTGGCCTCCAAAGTGGGAGGTGGCAGCATTGTGTCTTTGGACCTGTTCTACGAACCAATTCTTGATCATTGAACTTGCCATTGAAGCTATGTCGCAAGACTCGGGGAAAGTTCTCCCTTTCTCTGAATAAGAGAATAAAATTCCTTTAGGAGGAATTGCTTCTTGTAGGGCCACTGTGAAAAAGCAACCTCCTTGAGTTGTTTTGGTAGTGAACTGATGTTAATTGCTTCTGGGTTCCTTTGTCAGTAGAAACGCTCCAGCTTAGAGCAGAAGAAACACAAACAGTAAAATATGTCGTAAACAAGTAGTTTGTTTTCATTGAGACTCAAACTGTGGGATTTGAGAACTGTTCAAGCTGGTTGACCTCCTAGTTGCATTAGTGATGCTAAGGCCGGTCATCAATAGGTATTCTATTAAACACGAAGGAAAAGTGTTCATACATGGATTGTCACAGCAGTATAACACTTGTTAGGTCCCTAAGACAGCAAACCAACTAGGCCATTTTCTCAGTCCTTAAAAAACAATTGGCTGCTTTTCCTGTTTTTCTTACTCTGTCATCTCATTTTGGACAAGACACCCTCACTAACTCTGCTCTTCAATTTTTCCTGATGCTTTACAGGAAATATAAGAAAATAATACAGTTATAAAGTTCTTATTTCAGAGGCTACATGCACATTGTAGAGAAGCTCTTTCACTGTATAAGATTTTTTCTTCTTTTTTTTTTTTTAACCTACTGTTGATAGCTCAGGAATGATTAGCATCTGGGTCCAGACCAGCTGCTTGGTAAATTTAAAAATGTATACCTTTTTTTCATTTTAGGGAAGATATATTGGACCAGTATTAATCATTGTTTTTTTCTTTACTCAACCTGGAACATAGAATTAGGTGGGAAAGAATGAACAAGGGATACTTTGGTTATTTTTAGATTCTTTGTAGGAATGATGGAGGGAGGCAGTGGTTGGGGAGGGTAATGGGTTTGAAAAAGAGGAAAGTTGGTAGATATGAAATCAAGTTATTCTTGGGTGCTTTCTGTAAGGTATTTGGATAATAAACAAAGGACCCTGTTTTTCTGTAAACCAAATCGGTGAAAAGTAATAGATGCTGGTTAAGTGTGGTAAGATTCCATGTTGTTGGGAAGCTTTATTTTCATTGCTCTATCCAGAGAGTACATAACAGTGCTTTTATGTTTCAGGATGCCACTGGAATCATCTTCATCTTCAATGCCGCTATCCTTCCCTTCTCCCTTACCCCCAGTACCAGACAATATTTCTAACTCTTCTCCTCCCCCAATGTCTTACATCACTTCCCAGGAGATGAAGTGTATTCTTCACTGGTTTGCCAGCTGGTCAGGTCCTCAGCGTGAACGTTTCCTTCAGGACCTGGTAGCTAAGGCAGTACCAGGAAAATTACAGCCATTGCTGGAAAGTCTGGAGCAGCTTAGTGTGTCTGGAGCAAACCGACCACCTTGTATCTTTGAGTGCCAGTTACGTCTTTGGGATCAGTGGTTTCGAGGTTGGGCTGAGCAGGAACGCAATGAATTTGTCAGGCAGCTGGAGGTCAGTGAGCCAGACTTTGTGGCAAAGTTTTACCAAGCAGTGGCTGCTACAGCTGGTAAAGAATGATATTAAAAATCAAAGAAGATAGGCAGAGCTAATGTAGCCATGGCCACAACTTTACTGTGAGAACTTCAAACGTATCTCAAAGATCTGGAGATGGTGTCCCGATCAGCTGACTGAAACTACCTGACAAGTACAGGCCTGGTGATTCCAACAGCCTATCAACTGGACTCCTGCTGGAAGTGTTTTCCATCTGAGCAAATCCAGATCAGCAGCCTGCTTCCTAGCTTACTTCAAGAATTTAAAGACTTCCTTTGCAACTGTAACCGAAAGAAATCTATACATTATAACTCAAATCTATTACCAGCCCGGCTTGTAGTGTATCAAGTAGAACATTTGTACAAGGTCATGACCTAGCTGGATTTGAATGGCTGGTTTCACTATCATTACCAAATTCTGGCATAATTTTGTAACATCCCCACTACTAGCTTTCCTCTTGATGATTTAGTAAAATTATGGAAAAATCAGGAGACAGAGATGTTTGTTCCCTTCACTCTGATGTTTGTTTGAATCCAAATAGCAGTGACTTTTTTTCTAAAGTATATGTGGCATCTTTCGAACTGGTAGTAGATGTTCCTATCTTATAAGTTTGCTTTACAACAATATGAAAACAAGTAACATTCTTTATAGGCTGAAGGATTTATTTTTTTATATCAAAATAAAGAACGAATTTTCAGAACCATAAGTCTCTACTTTTTTTTTAATTGCAAGGCTAGTGTAATGTTGATATACAGAGAAAGAGACATTCTGAGAAAAGTAGAACATAAGTATAGACATTAGATCAACTTTCCATCGAGTGTCTCTTAAGAAATCATCTCTGCTGTAACCCTTGTCATGCTCCAGGTAGCATCACACCTTCTCATCCCTCCACTGGGCCCCCTGTTGTGCACTGGCGCTCTGGTGAATGATGAAAGGGCAGGAGGTCCCACCTGAAGAGTCGCTT
Organism: Bos taurus; assembly: GCF_002263795.3. Classification (NCBI taxonomy): domain Eukaryota; kingdom Metazoa; phylum Chordata; class Mammalia; order Artiodactyla; family Bovidae; genus Bos; species Bos taurus. The sequence goes on along the minus strand of NC_037337.1, from coordinate 21,759,185 downwards.
CTTTCTGATAGGCTGTGGTTCCCAGTGCATCCACAGGAAAAACAACATGGGGCAGAATCCCACAGACAGACCTTGGTGGGTCATGAAAGAATTGTGGTCCAAAGTAGCCAAAAACCTAGGAACGCAGAGGTGATAATGTGGCCTGGAATAATGCCTAGGTGGTGGAGGGTCTTACCTTTGTTTTATTTTTATTTCTGGTTTTTCGAAATTACTCCTATTTATGTTTCTTTTCTTTTCCTCCCTCGACACTCTTTCAGACCTTCCCTCACTCAGAACTCCCTCAGACCCTCTCTCACTCAGCTATTTTCTTTTTTCCTACCTTAGATCTCCTTCTAAATGGTAAGCTGAACAGGAAATCAATAAAAGGGTATACACAATCTGAAATGAATGAGACCAAGATCCAAGACTGCCAGGAACTTATATTGTTGGAAGGAGAACTTGGCAGCAAGGGAAATGACTTAGGGGAAGAGCTAGACAATGGTGTTTAGGCAAGGTGCATTGGTCATGCTTGAGGTGATGACAACCTGGTGCTCCAGTGGTTAGGACTCTGTTTCCACTACAGGGGACCCACATTTGATCCCTGGTCAGGGAACTAAGATCCCACAAGCTAGGCAGCGCAGGCAAAAAAAAAAAATCCATTAAGGGGACTAGGAGCCCTATGTCCTAGAGATGGGTAAACTCCATTATTGTTGAGGGGAGAGGTGTCCCACAGTAAAAGGCCCCATGTTAGGGATCCTTGTTTTCAGAAATACAGCTTTGTATAATCACTGGTGGCTCAACAGGAAAGAATCTGCCTGAAAATGCAGGAGATGTGAGTTTGATTCCTGGGCTCAGATGTCCCCATGGAGGAGGGCATGGCGACCCGCTCCTGTATTCTTGCCTGGGGAATCCCATGGACAGAGGAGCCTGGCGGGCTACAGTTGATGGGATTGCAAAGTGGGACATGACTGAAATGACAGCACAGCAGTCCACAGGACAGTATGTGTTATGAATGTGTAATCAATACAATTTCAAATACCTAGATTCCGGAATTTGAAAGAAGACTTCTTGGAATGTTACCTTATTTGCTGTTACTTGCTGTATTTTATGGTAAGGGTGGCTCCTTCATAATGATACTTCTAGAGGTTTCTTCTGGAGAGTCAAGGTCAGAGCCCTAGGCAGCATACCAACTGAAGGCCCTTGGCAGCCAGATTTCCACATACGCGCAGTGAACACCAGACTAGTGGTAAGGGGCTGTGGATATAGCACCTAAAAGGACTGATCTTTTTTTCTTTTTTCTGGACACTTGGCTCTTTTTATGGAAGTATAGTCCCTGAAAGAGTATATCTCGTGAAACAGGTGTGCGATGAACGGGAAGGTCTTCAGAGGAGGGTTATGAAGTAAAGGACTTAAGCATTCTCCTTGGCCTCCTGTATAAATCCTTAGCCAGAAGCATCTCTTTACCTGCTAGTGCCTTCTCTGCTCACTAGAGCCTGTAGTACTGTTTCTGTCAGTGTTTCTCACTCTTCCTTCCCCAGGGAGTCTCCTGGAGGCCCAACTAATCCAATTCAATCCAGGTCTCGGATTGAAAGACTTACAGGTTTGTAAGTGATAGCATTGGTAACTTCATTAGTCTAACACAACCAGCACGAGGGACAGAAGATCATAGTAGCCAGGTGTCTGCAAGGAAATACGTAGCAGGGCACAGTTACAGCCTGTTACTTACTCAAGCCCTCCTTCTAAGGAAAATGTTCATTCTAAATCAGTCATGGACTCAGCAGGGTACTTAGTAAAAAATGAGTGAACATCAATACATAAGCTACAGTGATACATTGTACAGCACAATGTATAGAGTCAAAATTGTATAGTAACTTTAAATGGAGTATAATCTATAAAAATATTGAAACACTCTGTTTTCAATGTTGCTCTATGTACCTGAAACTAAAATAGTATTGTAAAACAACTATACTCCAATGATTAAAAAAAAAAAAGATGTACATAAAAACACGTTGTGTGGTACTACCATAAGAGCACTTCCAAACTTTTTGCCAGTGTACCACAGCTAGCCCACTTCTGATACTCATCTGAATAGCCTTTCCTGGAAGGAATGGGGCCCAGGATGCTCCCTCCACCTGCACTTTGTACACTGCCCTCTCTATGCATTGATGTAAACAGCAGCAAGCCAGTGAGCTCTGCTTCCTTGACATGTGGCATCTGAGAGGGATGCCTGGTCTCGTCCCCAGGTAGCAGCTGTGAAGTGAGGTGGGCAAGGAAGCACCGACTCTAGGGATGGTAGATCTCCCCATGGGGATTCTCGGCCCCAGGTGGGAATCCATTTCCCTTCTTTGAGTATTCACTCTGAAGGGCAGGGCAGAGGGTAGAGTAGTGTTTGTCCAGATGCCTCAGAAGGAGACTTCTGTCCGGGCCACCTCTGTTTCATTCCGCTTTCTCTAGTCCAGCCACCCCACTGACCAAGGGCTTGAACCTGCAGGGGCCTCCCAGCATGGGGTCTGGGGGGCAGCTTCATTCATCCGGGTGCAGATACTGGCAGCCCGGCCCGCTGTGTGTGGGGGATCATAGAGTGACACGAGGGGGACAGCCAATTGTGCAGTCCCTCAGCCCCGCAGCACATGCACATCAGCCAGTACAGGAGAAGCCTGAGGCGCCATTCCCACAGGTGGCCACGGGGCCAAATTCCGGGCCAGGCCCAGAGAGGCAGGAAGACAAAGAGGCCTCAGAACAAATGAATCCCCCAAATTCCTCAAGGACAGCCATGCTTACAGTTTCCATTCCACTTTAGCAGCAGATAACCCCCTCCAACCTCTCCACTTCCCCCCAGATGACTTGACTCATGAGTGCCCTCTACAATTCTCCCTTATTTCTCACCCGGCCCCACAATAGCACCTCTGCAGTGCTGTGGTTGACCTGGTCCCAGCCCCAGTCTTTTTTTTTTTTTTTCAAAAATTTACTGATCTAACCTTTTGATTGTAGTAGGTCTTCGTTGCTACACAGCTTTCTCTAGTTGCAGCAAGCGGGAGCTACTCTCTAGTTGCTGTGCTCAGGCTTCACACTGTGGTGGCTTCTCTTCTTTCGAAGTGCAGGCTCTAGGCACACTGGCTTCAGTAGCTGTGGCTCGCAGGCTCTATAGAGTTTTGGTTCAGTAGTTGTGGAGCACTGGCTTAGTTGCTCTGTGCCATGTGGGATCTTCCTGTCCTAGGGTTTGAACCAGTCTCCCTTGCATTGGAACGTGGATTCTTAACCACTGGACCACCAGGGAACCCTCAGCCTGAGTCTTTGAAGGCAGCAAGTGATTGAGTCAAGCCTAGGACATTGGGTGCTGTCATAGGTAGCAGTCATTTACAGTCCTGGAATAGTCGGACCTCCCAGTGTAAAGACAAAGGGCCCCACGGGAGGAGGTAGCACTTGACTGCTCCCTCTTCCTTCCATGACCCTAAGCTGTTCTTATTCTCACCGCTTCTTCCAAGGAAGCACCCAGTGAGCTTCCTACAGTTCCAAGTGCTTGGCCAGGCTGTGGTGGAAAGCAGCTGTCCCTACTCATCTCGCCTTGTCACTTGCTTTGTAGAACAGTTCTCTCTAAGACTGAAAGGAGAGATGGTACATGAGAGGGAAACTTCAGAAGGGTGAGGGAGAGTTGGAAGGAAGGGGCTGGTGAGATATCAGTGATTCCCTCTGGCTGACGTGGTGGGGGGACCTTGCCCTCATTCAGACAGTCCCTCCTTCCATGTCTCAAGGAGCCATCTAGAGAAACCCAGGGCATGGAGCAGTTCACAGAGTGTGGCCTGAGGACACATCAGGCAAAGTGAAGGGACTGCAGCAGGATGGACCCACACTCTCACCCCTCTGCCCAATAGGGTCTTCCTAGAGCTTGAGAGGCACCTTCTGTTCCACCCTGAGGAGGTCCTTCCACTTCATGGGAAGCTGAGTGACCTGAGCCCCCTCCCTCAGCCTGTCTGCTTCTTCCTGTTCATCATGCAGCAGTCACCATGACCACGACACTGTGGCTGAGGCTGGAAAATGCAGGGTGCAGTAGACAGTGGTATCAGCAAGGGGCCTGTCTTCTTAGTCCAGCTGGCAGCAGGCAGTGGGGGCTCTGATAGATGAATATTCATGGGCCAGGTCAGGTGGGGGCAGAAAGGAGGGGACTAGGGTAATGCAGAGCTGTCCCTGAAAATGGAGGCCTAGGAAACTTGGCAGAGGTGGTGCTAAGGGATGGTGTGGGAGGTTTTCAGTGCCCATCCAAACTTCATCAGCATGCCCCCAAGTTACCCCAAATAAGCATGATTTTTTTTTTTGGCTGTACCATGCAACTCCTGGGATTTTAGTTCTTCCACCAGGGATTGAACCCAGGCCCTCAGCAGTGAAAGCACAGAGGTCTAACCACTGAATCACCAGGGAATTCCTCCAATTAAGCACAATTTAATGAAAACGGCTTGTATGCTCCCTTTCTTTCCCATGACATCTAAGATTGAGATGCAGAGCCAAGAAAAGGGATTTGATTTGATCCTCCCCTCTTGGTGGCACTTGGAAGTGTGGGCAACCCACACATACAGGAGAAATCAGTGTTTTGGATCCTTGGCCCCCCTTTCTGGATAGGTCAGCAGTGGGGTTCCTGCCCTAATCACAAGGCATAACCATGGAGATGGGCGTCAGGGGTATAGTAGGGAGTGAAATGTCTCATCTAGCTTAGCGGTTGGGCTCGGGAGAGGATGACAGGAAGCTGGGTACCAGGATAGGAGCCAGAGGTGGAGCAGTTCAGTCTCTAGTCTGATGAACTGAATGTCGTCTAGGCAGATGGTTAGAACAGGGAGTCTTCCCCCCAACTCCCCACCAGTCTCTGATTTAATAAATTGCCAGAGGAGAGGGGCTCAGGAATCTGCCCTGGTAGGAAGCGCATTAAGTAATTCTGATGCTGGTGGTGTGGAGAGGTCTAGATAGGCTGCTGCTGCTAAGTCGCTTCAGTCGTGTCCGACTCTGTGAAACCCCATAGACGGCAGTCCACCAGGCTCCTCCATCCATGGGATTTTCCAGGCAAGAGTACTGGAGTGGGGTGCCATTGCCTTCTCCGCTAGATAGTCTAGAGGTCTTTAGTTCCCCAAATCTGAGAAATCATTTTCACCTTCACCTCCAAGCAAGTCTCTCCTTCATATCCTGGTTTCAAGAGGCTGTGCCTGACAAGAATGAACAGCTGTAGGTGAGCTGGAGACATTTCTGGGTGTTCCTGAAGCAGTACTGTATATACTGTCAATCACATGAACTTAACTGTGGTAGTTTGGGGTGTGTGGGTCTCCCCAGACAGCATGGCAGTATTGTGCAGGGTTTGGCTTCAGAAGCAGGGGTCCTTGCCTTATAGGGACTTAGCAAGATGGGCAGTTTTACCTCCACATCCTAGACATCCCGTTCCTTTTCTGTGTGGTCTCCCTGCCATACCCTTCTCTGCCCCTTTAGTCTTCCTGTGCTCTTCAGCTTTCTCTCTCCAGCCTCTGTCCTTGCTGCCAGGGCTCAGGATTCCCCTCTCACCTCATCTCCTTCAGGATTCCAAGCTCCCTCTGATACAGGATCTCCACCATGGCAGGTTTGGGTTTGGAGGGGTTGAGGATCCTGGGGACCAGGGAAGGTGAGGGAGGATGAACATAAGTTTGGGGGAAGTTGGGAGAAAGGAGGCCCGAGAAGGCTCAGACTTCTGTGTCTCATCATGTAGACACCTGCCTGAGGCAGCCCCTCAGGAGGAGTAGACTCCCAGGAGGAGCAGGCCCTAGGAGGAGTAGCCCATGGAGGAGTAGCCCCCCAGGAGGAGTAGCTCCTCAGAAGGAGAAGCCCCCTAGGAGGAGCAGTTCCCAGGAGGAGTAGATCCCCAAGAGGAGCAGCTCCCAGGAGGAGTAGATCCCCAGGAGGAGCAGCTCCCAGGAGGAGTAGATCCCCAGGAGGAGCAGTGGCAGCAGCCACATCTTATAAACGTCTCTCCATAGCCTGCTCTGGATCTAGCCTTCTGTTCCCTTCTTCCCTGCCTCACTTACATCTGGCTTTCTTCTCTTTACCATCTCAAAATCCCCTCCACCAAGCTTGAGTTATTTTTTTTTTCAAGATTTGAGTGTTGTTGACTAAGTCTGTAATTACTGCTAGGAGATCCAATGTGAACTACGAGGGCCAAGCAGCAGCCCCCACCCTTCCCCGCTGGGGTTCCAGAAGCAGAGCTGGAGTGGAGCAGTGTTAATTCCTGAGGCCTCAACTGACCTTTCCAAAGAGAAGCCTACTTCCTAATTCTCTCCTAACCCTCTTTCATCTCAGCCTAAGTTCCTGTCATTCTGAGTGAACAACCTTGAAACCTCAGAAACAAAAAACTGGGATTACTATAATGGTGTATATGGGGTGGGGGGAGGGGCATTCTTTGCTCCATAGATGCTTGCCTGTTTCATTGGAGTTGGACAAACAAGGCTCCTGCACTCCACTAGCTCCCAGGTCAGTACAGGGTGAACTCTAAGCTGTAGGACTTAGGCATCTCCTCCACCTATGTAGAGCGCATGGTGCTTGCCATTTAAACACATGTAGGTTGACTAACATCACCTATGAGAGGCTGTTGTGTTAGCTTTGTGAGGCTTCATAGAAGCTGCTTAGAGGCCTGCCCAGAGGAAAAGTAAACTCTCAAAAAACACTAATAGATGTTCAAAGATGTTCAACATGTATTAGAGGGCATATTTAGAGGACTTCAGTTCTTCCTTTGAGACACACCTAGTCTTTTTTCTCCAAATGTCAGAAATCTTGTTTTTGTTTCCCCCCTCTCCCACCACCCTGGCCTGGCTGGCCCAGTCTGGGGAAAATCCTCAGTGTCAGGGCTTGTGGAAGGGTTCAAGGTCTCTGCAGCTCTGGAGGTTTTCTGGGCTCTGGCTGCCACAGCTCCTAAAGCTTTGCTGCCCCCTTCTGGCCTTACTGGGATAGGGCGTGCCCTCTCCAGGGAAGGGCTTCATCCTGACTTCTCATAAGCTTGCACAACTTCAGACATTCTAACACAAGCCGCACAGGAAACACGTCATATTCCTTTGGCTGGAATAACTTCATCCTGCCTTTGCTTGGCAAATCCTTCCTCATCTTTCAAGATCCAGCTGAGAGGTTTATTTGCCTGTTGAGACTTTTCTTTAGTTCCCCAGGCAGTGTTAGTTTGCATATCCTCTATTCTCCAAGGGCATTTCCTTCGCATCTTTGAAGTAGTGCTTATTATTATATTCTCCTGACATTTCTTTTTGTGCTTGTTTCCCTATCAGACTGTGGGTAGGGGCTGAGGCTGATTCATCTCTGCATCTCAGAAGAAATATGAAGTAGGTGCGGAGGGATAATGGAGGTGAGAAAATGGAGGGTGTGTGCGTGCTTGGTTATTCAGTCATGTCCGAATCTTTGTGACCCCATGGACATAGCCTGCCAGGCACCTCTGTCCATGGGATTTTTTCAGGCAAGAATACTGGAGTGGGTTGCCACCTCCTTTTCCAGGGGATCTTTGACCCAGGAATCGAACCCATGTCTCCTGTTGTCTTCCGCATTGCAAGTGGATTCTTTACCTGCTGAGCCATTGGGTTGAGCCACTGGGGAAGCCCAAGATGGAGGAAGGAAAGTGTAATGAAGCAAGGAGAGGAGGAGGGCAACAATCCTGTGATTGACACTTCCTTTGTGCCCAGACATTGTTTCAAGCACTTTAGACTCAGGTAATCCTTTTGACAACCTTATGAGGTAGCTGTTATTATTACCCCATTTTTACAACCGAGGCAACATGGGTAGGTGGTATCCATGGGATTTGAATCCATGTATTTAGGCTCCTCAGCACAGGCTTTAATCCACCATGTAGTAGCTTTTCAGGTGCCCAGTGTGGAGGAGAAATAAAGTGCTGAAAGGAAGAGGATGAGAAAGATAAGGGTGCAGAAAGAGAAAGGGGTAAGGAGAGGATGAAAGTGTTGAGACAGGATGGAGTTGGAGAGGATGAGGATGGAGATGAGAAAGAGGGCATGGAGGTGGGAAACTGGATGGGAAGGGACATTAATGGAGGGTGGAGGTGGGATGTGGGTCATGGGTTGTGGACAGAAAGTGAGGTTGAGCACAGAAGTCATCCTAGGTAGTGTCATCCAGCTGGGCGCTCCGTCCAGTGCGGTCACCTCTCAGTTCCTGAATCCTCTCATCTTAACATGCCTGTCCATCCACCTTAGCAAGCCCTCCCCACTCCCACCCAGGGTCAGACCCAGGCCTTATCACTAGAAACTGCAGTACCTATGAAATAACTGAATCAAACATCCCACTCTCTGATATGATCTCCTTTCCTTATGGTTTGTTTGCTCAAGCCGGCTTACTGCCGCTGTTCTAAAGCTCACTGAAGAACCATGGCCCTTCTTGTCTCTTCACCTCTTCTTATTCGCCTTAGGTTCCAGATTCAAAACAAAATCCCTCCCCTTCCCTGTCTGTCCCATCCATCCTGCCTCCCTGGGTGAGCCCCATGACCAGATGAACCCAACATCTGTCTTGTCCACACTTGCTCCCAAGTAAGTAAGGACCCCTGAAGGAAGTCCCTCCAGAGGACAGACTATTGTCACCTAAAATTGTCATCATTGACTTCAACTGGCCACTCCCAAGATCAGAGATCTCAGCTCCCGCTTCCACTGTCAGCAAATGGGATTTTACACCTTTAAGCCTCTTCCTTGAAGCTTCCTACTAAGTCACTTGCAATCACCTCTTCTTTCATAGTGAAGACAGAAGCGCTGAGAGGGGAACAACCTCGGCGGACTCCAGACCTGTTTGGGTCTGTGTCTGCTGCTGTGTTTCTCCTCTTTGACCTTAGGAGAGAGGAAATGTCTTCTTCCTTTGGAAGGTGGTTCCTCCCCGGGATGCTCTGCATCCCCTCAGAGCGAGATCTGGCCTCAGCTCTTCTCTGACCTCACCTCTCCCCATCAGTCTAGTCTGTTTCCAACCCCAGCGTCTGCCAGTGAGTGGGAAGGTCCTGCTTGGGGAGCTCCTGCCTCTGCTGGGAGCCCTCAGGTTTGGCCACAGTGATTCCTACTCACCTTTGAGGTGTCTGCTTACATGTTACTTCCTCCAAAAGCCTTTCCTGACCCTCACTTTTAAATCAGATTCTCTTATAAGCATCTGTCACAATCACACTTTATTTCTGTCCCATAGCACTGCCTGCAATTTAGAACCATCTATTTATTGGTGGGGGTATGTTTGTCTGTCCCCTTTGTGAATCTGTAAACCCCACAAGAGCAGGGACTGTCCTTGCTGATCCTATAGCTCCTAAAACAAGCAAAATGCCCAGAGGGTTGTAAGTATTGTTTGAGCAAATGAATGAATGAGAGTGCTGAGAGAGAAGGGAGGTGGGAAGGTAGATGGAGAGTGAGGGGAAAGGATGGTGATGAGGACAGGGTGCAAAAGTGAGGCTGGGGATGAAGGGGAGAAGAGGAGGGAGAGGACAGGCAGAAGGGGTCCTCATACTGGGTGTGGTTAAGGCTTCCAGACCCTGAGTAGGCTTCCCTGGAGCTCTGTCTCTTGGCCCTGCTGCCTGTAAGGTTTGAAGGCAGAGCCAGTGGGCGGGACTAGACTTTATCTTGGGGCGCAGCCCTAACCTCAGATGGTGACAGAGCTGGAGCCAGCAGGGGTTTTGCAAACCGTCCCGATTGCAGCAGGCCAGCAGTCTCACTCGGGACGGCGGGTGGGGCCTGGGCTTATCTCCCGAGCGCAGTCCTAACCTCAGATGGTGACAAAGCGGGAGCTACAGGCGTTTTGCAAACCGTCCCGATTGCAGCAGGGCTGGATGGTCTGGCCAGGGCGCCAGTGCTAGGTGTGGGGAGCAGTCGGGTTCTGGACAGTTTGGGGCTTCAGCGTGAAGCTTGGCTTGTGGGGTGTGGGGATCCATGCTATGTACGGCTTGCCTCCACCTAACTCAGATCTGGGTTTCTGAAAGAGAAGGGGAGGTTCCAGCTCTGCATGGGGAGTCTCTCCCTAGTAGGAAGACTTCCTTCTCCCAAGTCCTCGAACTCTTCTGTTGCTCCATGAAGTCAGAATTGATGGCCAGGTGCAGCCATTTTCCTCTGAAAATACCCATCATTTCCCATGAGGTAGCCTCAGGGAGTTTCTGATGTGCCTCCTCAGTGAACTTCTCATTGGTGCTTTTCTGGGGCCAAGCCAGGTCTGCTTATGGGGGCAGCTGACAGGCCAGCCTGGAGTCCTGTCCAGGTTGGATCCTTCCCATTGGGGACCAGCCCAGCTGAGTCCTGAAAGGAAAGATCTGCCCACTGGTGGTGACAGGAAGTGACCGTCCCGGAGGAGTGCACAGGCCCTGGCTACTGTTGCCTCAGCATCTCGCATATGGCCCCCTCCATCCCATGGTCCCCTCACTGGCTTGGGGCAGGGTAGGATAGGGGGTGGAGGTGAAGAGGCCCCTTTCTACCCCCACAACCCCAACCGGGATCTTGCAACACTGGGATGGGGGCCCTGGGGGCCTGGGCATGTGGCAATCCGTGGGGGGTGGGGTGGGGAGGTGTGCACCAAGCAGGGGGAGCAGCTTTCACAAGCAGCTGCCACCGCCACCTCGGACTGACCTTGGCAGGCTCACCTTGGACAACTTCCTCCCTCTTGGTGGTATGTCCAACATCCTCCCTTCTCCCCCTTCCCTGGGGCCGATCTGGGCTGTCAACTTAGGACTCTTACACTGGTCCCAGTTTTGCTCATGAAGGAAAAGTGGGCCAAAGTGTGGATTGTAAAGCCAAGGGAACACAAGTGTGTGCGCTTTGGACCTTGATTTGCTGGTTTTCAAAGTTCCCATGCCCTTGTCCCAGGACCTTGTACCTTCCCCAGGCAAGGGTGAGACTAACCACCCTTCCCGGGGGTGCCTTCTTTCTGCCACCTCTGGATGCAGGCATCTCTGCGGCAGGGTGGTGGGGGAAGAGGGGCTCGGGGTGCAGGGAGCCTGCTGCTTCAGAGAGGATGAAGACTGTCCTGGAGGGAGGGCGGTGCAGTTCTGGCCTACTCTTCTTCCACGTTTCCATTCAGTCAGCCTCACCAGCTCTCCTTGCTTCTTCTGGACCAGGACACCTCACAGCCTTGGCCTTTGCTCTCCCCCTGCTCCCCTCCCCCCCAGTTTAGCACATCTGCCTCCTCTAGCACATTTTTAAGGTTTCAACTTCAGTGTTACCTTCTGCTGTGTTACCTGCTGCAGGAGTGGTAAGCTCCAGCAGCAGCAGAGAGCCATAACCCTCCCAGGCTGTGAGGCAGCTGCAGAGTCCTTGTCCTGTCCCCAGGCATTAGGGGCTAAGTACCTGACTTCACTCTCCTGCGACCCACAATCTCCTGCACTGCCTGAACACAACAGGTGGAGGAATTATTCAGCTAAGAGTTGGACTTATCTTGGTCACTACAGTGTCCTCAGAAACTTGCAAGGGGCTGGTATGAGAAAGATGCTCAACAAATACTTCTGGAATAATTTACCAAACCAGTTGAAAAACCTCATTCCGAAAGTGTGACTTCCGGCTACCTGTCTTCTCTCCGGGATACGATCTGTCACAGAGGATTGCAGTGTGCTCACCACTCTGCGTCAGGCAGGGCCCAGGTACGCTTCTCTCACCTGGGGCTGTGGCTCTCCTCCAGACCCCATGGCAGGCACCCGCCCCGGGGAGCCCCGGGTGCTGGGGGCTGGGAGGAGACATGATTCAGAACTGTGGGAAAGAAATTGGACAGATACTGAAGCAACCCAGGTCCCATCACCCAGAGCCTTGAACATCAGTCCAGGGGCAGTGGTCTTGAGCTGAGAGGAGGAAATCCGGAGGTTGAGTCACTTACCATGCTCTGTACTAACCCCCCTTATGCAACCCATCCCCCTGGGCTGAAAGGAAGGTGTGGGATTCTTCCAGGCATCCACTGAGATGTGTGCCTCCTTCTTCCCAACTCAGGTAGAATAAACCATCTAGTGAGGTTCAGATCTGTCTGTCCAAACCGGACCTGGGGCTGGGGGATCCAGGGCACAGATGTAGGGGAGATGGTGCCTGAGAAGCACGGAGGCAAAGGCAGGAAAGAGACTGAGTCCTGGGTGAGGTAGGCACAGTGCACAGATGTCTGCAATGTGGAGGCTCTGACCCGGGGATGTGGAGGTAGGGGGAGAGAGAGAGGACTAGGAAGATCTATACCCCAGATTCCCTCTCTGAAGGTTATTCCTTGATGTCTAGCACTGCTATCTCAGCAGTGGCCTGTAAGTCATTGGTGACCTAGGAGAGACTGTAACCAGCCTGTATAATCTCTCATGTCTCTGATTCTATCCGACAATCCTTGATTACTGACTGAACGGGACCCTTGTGCCCTGCACTGTTCCATATACCTCCAAGGGGAAGGTGTGAGTGCAAAGTAGAGAGACAGGTGCATGTATGGAGCCAGCAAAGGGCCTGGGTGAGCTTCCGGAGAATGCCTCTTATCCTTCCGGCCCTCAACTATCTATCAAATGTGGCTCACACTATCTTCTTGTCTGAGGGCAAAGCCTACCAGATGATCTCTTGAGGTTGCTTCCAGCCCCTTTGAGATCTGTGATTTTATGGAGCTAATTTTGGCTCTGCCCCTAACCTATCTCATGACTCTATGAGTGAGTCCCTTCCCTCTCTGAAGCCTCGGTTTCCTCACCTGCAGAATGAGAAGTTTAGATGAGATCTCTGAGGTCCTATCAGTTGTAGCAAAAGGAAACAACAACAAGTATTCGTGCTCACCGTGTGCTAGGCACTGTCTATGAACATACAGCATTACTACTCCTCCCATTTTGCAGATGTGGAAACTGAGGTACAGAGAGAAGTAACTGGCATGAGGTCACACAACTAGCACGTAGCAGATGGAAATTCAAACTGAGGCTGTCAAGCACTGTCGGAGTATGCCTCTCAGGCTAGAGTTCTGTGAAAAAACTGCTTTCCACATGGGGTTCATTGCACGGGGCCGGGTGTCATCCTCCTCCTCATTATCAGTTTTCTTGTATACAAACAGGTCTCGAGGCCTTTCCCAGCTGATTCGTCCCCCAAGCACTCAGATTCTTTAAGGAACCTATGCCCTGAGGAATGGAGGACAAAGGTGGGCACGGGTGGATTGGAAGCATGGGGGTCTGTCAGTCTGGTAGACTGAAGTTTGGGAACTGGGGAGAAGGGATTGAGTCTCAGATCAATTGCTGCTGTGCTGATGTGCTTAGTCATGTCCGACTCTTTGCGACCCCATGGACTGTAGCCTGCCAGGTTCCTCTGTCCATGGAATTTTCCAGGCAAGAATACTGGAGTGGGTTGCCATTTCCTTCTCCTCAGATCAATTGCTGAGTGACCATAAATACATCAGAGCCATCTGGAATTTTCCCTTGGTCTCCTGGGGCAGGAAGTCCCAGAGCTACACCTCAAGGTGAGAGAGAACGGGGCTAGGGTCGGCAGGCCTGGGCAGGAGGACCTGGAGATACAGAGATCTCCCTGCAAAGCACAGAGCTCTGCTAAGGGAATGTCCAGAGGCCACTCCAGGTCCTCTAGGGTGGGAGTAGAGTGGGCCGGGTCCAGGGAGAGAAGAGCAGCGGGAGAGATACCAGGCCTGGCTGTGTGGTATGCTGGGGGACAGCTATGGGCAGCTTGTCTGCTGAATTTCCCAAGTGTTTATTTGGGCCTGGAATCAAGAGGTATACAGACCTAGCCTCCTGCATTCCCTGCCCGCAGAGCCTCCATCACACACACACCCACACACCCACACACCCACACACCCACACACCCACACACCCACACCGGCCCAGGCCCAGTGCACAGCCCCAGCACCGAGTCATATGCAGTTTTATTCAGCCACAGAATCATCATGCCGGGCCTGCCCTCCTCCTTGCCACCTGCTGCCACTTGTCCATGGTCTCTCTCTGGCTGGGCCTGTGAGGGGCTCTGGGGCCCCAGCGAGGGCGGGTGTCCGAAGGGTCAGGCTGAGCTCGGGAGCTGGGGCCCACAGTCTGCCAGGTGGGCTCAGCTGCAGCCCCCCACGCCCTTGATGAGGTTGGCGGCCTCAGGGATCTGGCGGAAGAGGTTGCGCAGCGTGTCCAGCTCCTGGGTCAGCTGTTCCACGCGGTTGCGCAGGCGCTCGTTCTCAGTCATGTACTCCAGCACCTTCTGCTGTGTCTCCAGGATGCGCCGCTTGGCTTTGTCCCGGCTCTTGCGCACCGCGATGTTGTTCCGCTCCCGCCGCAGCCGGTATTCCAGGCTGTCTTTGTTCACCGCCTTCTTGCCCTTGTGTGAGGGGCCCGCTGGGGAGGGCGCCTTGAGGAGCGGGCTGCAGGGGGGCGCGGCAGCGGCCAAAGGGGCCTGGAGGGGGAGGCACGGAGGGAAAGGAGTGAGGGTGTGGGGCAGGGATCCCACCAGCCAGAACACACGAGGGGCGTCGGAGGAATGTGGGGTTCAGGGCTAGCTCCTGGCCTCGTCAGAACGACCACCGCCCTGCCAGCCGCACAGGATCCGCTGCTTGGACCCATACTGCCTTTCATGTCCCCCACACGCTCTGAGGCCATTTTTCTTCCATCTGTCTTGAGTCTCCAGTTCTACCCTCAGCAGGCATTTCCTCTTCTAGAAGCAGGAGGCAGCACAGAAAGGAGAGGAGGGGGCTGGTGGGCAGCAGAGAAGCTGGAGGGGGATGCCCTTAGATCAGGGCAGGCCAGCTGGTCACAGAGACTGCAGGACACATGGATTCCAGCCACACAGTGGGGCTTCAGGTGGGAGTGAATTCACAGAGAGGCCAAGCAGGGTCATGGCTGGGTGGCGAGCACAGAGGGCTTGGGTGGGTAGATTTCACACAGCAACACCACACACAGACCCCGTCCACACGGCCTCCCTCCAGCCCCTGGGTGGCACGGAGGAGAACTGAGCTGTTCTTACCTTGAGGACGCGCAGTGGCTGGCTGGGTGACGCCAGGCCTGGGGGCAGGTGCATGGCTGTCTGCCCACAGTGTGCCACTTGGTACTGCAGAGGGTTGTAGCTGCTGCGGCTGGCCCCTCGGCTGCCCTCAGGCCCCCTAGGCTCCTCCTTCACAGCCACAGCCCTGGGGTCGTAGCTCCCTGGGCTGCTGTAGATGCCAGGCCCCAAGGCCTTCCTGTCGGGGCCGAAGGTATGTGGGGGATAGGTGAAGGGCCGGGGGTCAGCCGGCAGGTAGTGGGGGAAGGCAGGGGTCCCGGGCCCCTTAAGGCCTCGGGCCTCAGGGGCCGGCTTCACTGCGAAGAGGTCGGAGAGGAGCTGTTCTTCCCCAGACTCGATGTAGGCAGACAGGTCGATGGAGGCCTCATGCTCACACATGTCCCCCAGCTCCCCAGGCCCCGCGCGGGCCCCTGAGAACTCCAGTGGCTGCTGGCCAGCGCGGGGCTCGCACTCGTAGTAGGTCCCGTGGGACATGGCCGGCCCGCCCCCACGGCTCCCCGCCCCTGGCCGCCCCGCTCTTGGGGCACCCTCCGGGATGCTCGGCTGTCTGCCCCCTGCCCTAGATCTGCCCTCTCCGATCTCCGCCGTCACCCACTCCTGTGTGGTCTCTCTCCTCCCTCCTCTGCTGTTTCCTTTTCCTTCCTCTGTAGTCAATGCCTCTTTTCTCTTCCCTTTTTTCCCCTCTCTCCCTGGGGTGACTCAGGGAGGGGCAGGGCGCACCCCAGAGGGAGGGATGTAAGCCTTAGAGAATCGGGGCCCCTGGCCTATTTAGCAGATGGGGGCTACTCTGGTCAGGCCCCAAGCCAGGGTTCTAAGATGCCCCGGAGCCGATGCTTCTGGGAATGTCTCCTTCTCCCCGTCGAGTCCAGGGGGTTCCAGAATCCTCGTTGAGGGCAACAGCTCACTCTGAGTGTCCTCCTCCCTCTGACTTCCAAATGTCCTGTGCAGAATGAGTGCCCAGTCAGAAGGATGAGAGGAACCCTCTTCCAGTGCCGACCCCCAGCCTGATCCGAGCTCCTCCCTGGACACACCTCCTTCTCAGTACCCTCCGCAGCAACAGTGCTGGGCTCCACCTACCCCCAGAGCCACCCTGTTCCTTTTGTAGACCCACCTCTCCAAACCACTCTCCTGGGTGCAGGCCAGGGGTGTTGTTTGAGGGATTTAGGAAGTAGTGATGGGCTTCCCAGATGGCTCAGTGGTAAAGAATCTGCCTGCAGTGCTAGAGATGCAGGAGATGCAGGTTCGATCCCTGGATTGGGAAGAACCCTTGGAGGAGGAAATGGCAACCCACACCAGTATTCTTGTCTGGAGAATCCCATGGACAGAGGAGCCTGGTGGGCTATAATCCATAGGGTCACAGAGAATCGGATATGACCGAAGCGACTGAGCACACACACACACACAGGAAGTAGTGATAAGTCTGGGACCAAGCCATACACTAGGATCTGTCTTCTGGAGCAGAGCAGGCTCTTTAGCTAAGTTTTGCATGGGGTCTGTGCAATAGCCCAAGCCTTCACATGTTTCCAGCCCAGGCTACCTCTAGCAACCTGGCACTGTCCCTGACTGCCCTGTCTTGGCAGGGCTGGTCAGGGCTTGGGCTCCACGCCCCAGACCCTGGCGCCCTCAGCAACAGCTGCACTCCTCTGATGTTTCCAGCGCCTGGCCTGTGCTGCCAGAGCCTCAGGCTGGCGCTCTGCCCTGTACAGGTCCTGAGGGCTCTGCCCGTTTCCTGTGGCCGGGCCGCAGGGCTCAGGAGCTCGCTGCAGCTTGGTTTGCTCTTTTTCCTTCTGCATGGCCGTTCTCTGACCTCGATGCGTGTCTCTTGAGTCCACTTCCTCTTGTGAGGCTTGACAAAAGCCTTCTCTTTTGTCATCACCTCTTCCTGGGGCTCTGTTTCAGGGTCTCAGGGAGAAGCCCACGGCTCGCTGTCTGCACTTTTGGTCTCAGACCGGGCCCCTCTCCCTTCCCTTTTCTCTGGGAACTCCCTCCTCCCTCCTGTCAGAGACACTGGCTTTTACCTGTCACATTTCATCTGCAAAAGGGACTATGTTGTTGTTTAGTTGCTAAGTTGTGTCTGACTCTTGCCATCCCATGGACTGTAGCCCACCAGGTTACTCTCCCCATGGGATTTCCCAGGCAAGAATCCTGGAGTGGGTTGCCATTCCCTTCTCCAGGGGATCTTCCTGACCAAGGGGTTGAACCTGAGTATTGGCAGTTCAATCGGGCAGGCAGATTCTTTACCACTGATCCACCTAGGTTCAGTGAAAAGGAAAGGACACGTAGAAATGTGTCACTGATTCTTTCGTCACCAGCAAGTGCTGTGAGTGCCCTGTGGAGGCCAAAGGTTTTGTAAATTGGGCACAAGGGCCAGACCTCAGTGGTGTAAATATAGAGGGGCTGTGTACCATATTGCTGTTCAGGCATTCAGGTGTGTCTGATTCTTTGTGACCCCATGGACTGCAGCACACCAGGCTCCCCTGTCCTTCACTACCTCCTGGAGTTTGCTCAAATTCATGTCCAGTGAGTCTGTGATGCTATCTAACCATCTCATCCTCTGCCACCCCCTTCTCCTTTTGCCTTCAATCTTTCCCAGAATTAGGCTCTTTTCAAATGAGTCAGCTCTTCATGTCAGGTGGCCAAAGTATTGGAGCTTCAGCATCAGTCCTTCCAATGAATATTCAGGGTTGATTTCTTTTAGAATTGACTGGTTTGATCTCCTTGCAGTTCAAGGAGCTCTCAAGAGTCTTCTCCAGCACCACAATTTGAAAGCATCAATCAATTCTTTGGCTCTCAGCCTTCTTTATGTTCCAACTCTCGCATCTGAACATGACTACTGAAAAAAATCATAGCTTTGATTATACAGATCTTTGTCAGCAAAGTGATATCTCTGCTTTCTCATATGCTGTTTAGGTTTGTCATAGCTTTCCTTCCAAGGAACATCTTTTAATTTCATGGCTGCAGTCACTGTCCCCAGTGATTTTGGAGCCCAGGAAAATAAAATCTGTCACTGTTTCCACTTTTTCCCCTTCTATTTGCCATGAAGTGATGGGACCAGATGCCATAATCTGTTTTTTTAATGTTAAGTTTTAAGCCATCTTTTTCACTCTCTTTCACCCTTATCAACTATGTACTACATTGAACGCTAAAATAAGATGTGCAGATGTAGGGCTCCCTGCAAGTCAGGCAATTACCCCTCTAGTTAGAGTGCCCCTCATTTCTGTGCATAGCTTGAGGCACTTTCTCCAAAAGCTCTGACCTAGCATGAGGAATCTGCTAGTGTCCAGGAGACAGATCTCCAGTCCCTGATGGGGAGATTTCTACTTTCTCTTCATTTCAGAGGACCCTGTGGCAAACACTACCAGCCGGGAACTGCTTCAGTTTTGCAGCAGTGCCTCAGTTAACCACCAGGTGGTAATATTGATCCAAAATTCAGGACTTGAGTGGTTTCTGTGCTCATGAATCAGGTGAACAGTAGAGGGCAGGCTCCCACAGCCCTGGCAAGGGCAAGACGCCCAGAATGAGGAAGAGGAAAAATGGCCGAGATGGGGGTTTGCAGGGCAGTTGCAGGGAGAGTAGGCAGGCAGAGAGCACTAGGGCCAGGCCCTTGTCTCAGTGAGGAGGAATTCTACCCCTCCACCCCCACGATGAAATAGTCATGATGGTTAGGGCGTTGCATTTTCTGGTGGTATGCTTTTTCAATCCTTGAAACATACACTTTTCCTTGCAGACCATTTCCATGCAGACCTGTGAATTAAATAGGCAAGTAAGCAAGACAGATGGTATTTTTATCTCTGCTTTATAAAGGAGGAAAAGGAGGCTGAGAGGCTGAGCTGCCCAAGGTCATGCAAGGATGAAGCTTTAACCTGCGTAGGGAGGAGGGAAAGGCAATGGTATAGTTCTAGAACCTGACCCCCCACCCCCACCCCGCTGCCCTGCCGGGGAAGAAGGGATAGGGGAAGGCCACGCTCAGTGATTCAGAGAGAGCTTCTTTGCCCTCAGCCGGGCACCCTGGGGGAGAGGGAGACTGCGTCTGGCGGGCGAGCCGCCCTGGAGGAAGCAGGGAGGTGTGCAAATAGGCCGGCAGGAAATGAGAAAGCTCGGGAGCTCAACCTGGGGGGTAGATAAGCAGTCTCGGCCCTTCACCTCCCGGGCTGACGTCGCCGTGTTTCCCAGTAACCGGGGCGCTCTGGACGTCTCGCGTCTGGGAGGGGGAGGCGCTGGACGGGAAGCGGGTGGGGAGGGCAGTGCCAGCCAAGGGCAGGGGGGTTTCTTGGGTTCGGCGGAGTTGAGCAGGAACGGATAGAAGCCCTTCGTGGCCACCTGGAATCCTTTTCTCCCTGCGGCTGCAGTTGCTACCTGGGTGCCCCAACTGAAACAATGCATCTGTAGTATCTTAATGACTTTGTATCAGGCCTCAGTTCAAACACAACTTCCCTCACCAATTCTCAAAGCTCCTTCCGTCACCTACCGCTAGGTGACCTTGGGCGAGTTACTTAATCGAACTTGTAAAATAGCAGTAGTAATGCCTACTTTGTCGGCTGTTTAAACTTTGAATAAGATAATGTATAGAAAGCAACTGGGCTGAGCCGGTCAGTCTCCTTCCTGCCCTCCTATGACTACACTCTGTGGGGGTTTATCTGTGTCTCCTTGTGTGTTAACTGGCTTCAGTTAATTGTGTGAGCCCAGGGACTGTAACCCGCCAGGTTCCTCTGTCCGTGGAATTCTTCAGGCAAGAATACTGCAGTGGGGTGCCATGCTCTTCTCCAGAGACATGCTTCTGTAGCCTTGTCTGAAGCTTCAGTTGGACAAGATTTTTTTTCCTTCTAATTTTATTTATTTAAATTTAGACTTTTTAACTTTCCATTGGGGTATAGCCTGTTACAGATATTGTGATAGTTTCAGTTGAACAGTGAAGGAATTCAGCCATACATACATGGACAAGCATTTCTGACCTTGTAGGTCCCAGGCACTGCACAAACTTCAGGGAACTGGCCAGTCCAGTCCTGCCTGCAGAAGCTCAGAGCCCAGAGGTATGGGCAGTGATGCTGTGATGTGCACCACAGGTACCATATGCATTCTTGTCTTTTCCCCGCAAAGACTATTTGCTCCTTAAAGTAAGGTCAGACACCTCTTCAGCTAGGGTAACCACGCTACCTGAATTAAAATTAAGGAGAGGTGGGTTGACATATATGACTGTTCTTATGGAGACAATGAAACAAAATATTTGAAGTCTGTGCTGACTTGGAAAATTCAAGGGTAAGTTTGCTATTCCCACAGCGCATAGCAAAATCTTGGATATTGTGGTTAGAGAAATATTTATTGACCACATTAATAAATGAATACATAAATAGCTGTGATTTCAGTGCTCACCAAAGGCTCCCAAGTTCCCTAAGGTCAGAGGATCTGAAATTCCCCACATTAAAGTGACTGACACAGTTAAGACAGCATAAAGGCCCAGGTTAAAAATAAATGCATGTTGCCTAGGAGGAGACCCACATTTGCCCTTTTGAGCAGGTTGAAAGATCAGCAAGTGTCACCTTACAAAAGAGAGGGGGCTCCCAGGGACAGGTGTCTCTAGGGACTGAGAGGGTTGGACTTGCTGGAATGGGGTGACACAAGGAAGCCTTGGGCAGCCTGGGAAAAGAACAAGCGTGTGTTGGGGAACTGGGGGCTCCCCAAGGGTGGATATGAGGCTTGGAGAAGGGCCTCTTGCACAAGACTGGCCTTTGCCCAGCTTGCCCTCACTCTTTTGGGACAGCCGTGGGCTAGGAGATTCGGGAACCCTTTGAGATTAGGTTCAATCTTCTTTTTTCATCCCTCTGAAAGTGCTAAATAAGCGAAGTGACGTGCCCAAAGACACACAGCTGTTTGGTGGCTGAGCTGGGCCTCGGAGCCAAGTGTCTGTGCCGCTGTGAGTGGCAAGCCTCCAGCCTCAGTCTAGAATGCCAGCCACAAAACAGTTATGCTGGGGCCAGGCCGGGACTGGGAGTGGAGGCATCTTGCCTGCCAGTGTCCTCACAGTGTCCCAGATGGTGAACAGTGATGTCCTAACACCCCCCCCACTCCGCCCCCGCCGCCTCCGCGTGTCTGTCAGCAGAGCCAGCTCTGGAATGATGCAGTCTCAGGACAGGCTGCGGGAGGGCTGCCCGCAGAGGAGGGACCAGATCCACTCCTGTCAACTTCCTCCAGAGATTAACCCGGAGCACCAGGAGGTACTTGTCCTTACCTCGACTGCTTCCTCCTCTTTCCTGGTCCCTCAGTCCTCCTCTTCTTCTACTTGGGTGGCTGAGTGGACCCCACCTCACCTCCCAGTCCCTCACATCAGACCTCTGGCATCCAGCTGGGTGCTTTCCTAAGCCCCTTCCACTGGGGGATGTTTCTCCACAGGCTCAGCCTGTTCCTTTCTGATGCCTTTGGCTGACGGGGCCTTGGGGGACCACCCCTGCCTCCACCTCCCTCCATTCAGCTTGGCGCTGTCTGTCCCTCGCCCAGGTTTCCACCCTGGGTAAAGATGAGGTTCTTCTTCCCAGATAGTTTGCTAGCTCTCAGCACAATACGGGCTTCCCAGGTGGCACTAGTGGTAAAGAACCTGCCTGCCAGTGCAGGAGATGTAACAGACGTGGTTTCCATCTCTGGGTCAGGAAGATCCCCTGGAGGAAGGCATGGCAACCCACTCCAGTAGTCTTGCCTGGAGGATCCCATGGACAGAGGAGCCTCGAAGGCTATAGTTCACGGGGTTGCAAAGAGTCAGAGACAATTGAAGTGACCTGGCACACATGAACAGCACAATACATCAGTATGAACAATAATACTCAGACTTCATGGAAGTAAGGAGTTTTTGTTTCAAAATGAGAGGGAGCTGTTTGAATGTGCCAGCACTGTGCCCCAGGACACCTCAAAGCTATGGAATGCAAGGGCCTTCAGGAATGCCATCCTGGGAGGAACCTGGTAAACAAAGACCTCCCTCCTGACAGAGACAGGAAGTGCCTGGCCACTCTGTCTTGGAAGGTCATTGAATTAACAACACCACCAACTTCATTTCCATTTAAAATTTTATTACATCAACAAAAAAGAAAACAAAAAAACCTCACAAAACAAAATTCTAAAACCTAAACAAACTCAAAGACAGAAGACTATTATCCAGGTATAACCAAAACCCTCCCTGAAGGGGAGAAAAAACCCAAAAAACTTAAAAATCCCAAAGAAATAGAAATACCAGCTTCAAAAATATTTATCCAAAAAGTAAGGCATCCACTTTACAAAAACAACAACAACAATAATTGGAGGAGGTTGGAGGAATGACAAGAGGGAACAAGAGGATGGTCCCCTGACCCTCCAGGGGCCAGCCACAGTCCACCTGGAGTCCACTCAGAAGGGACCACAACTTGGAGCAAACCCGCATTTCACTGATGCAGGCTCGGGCAGGCCGGGTGAGGAGCCAGAGGCCAAGTAGGCCAGAAGGGCTTCCCAGGTATTCCAGTTGCAGCAAACAGTATGAGGAGTTGGGGGGAGGGGGACTTCTGCCTGGGATAAAAGAATCCCAGTGCTTAGCACAACAGATGAGGTGGGCAGGCTCCAAGGGCCCTGGCTGGGCAAACAACAAACAATACCTTCTCTGGAGCACAGGGAATGGCAGCCCTGCCTACAGGACAGGATAGCTCCAAGTCCGCAAACCACAGAGAAAGGGCTTTTATGAGCCCTCCACAGTGACCTTTTGCCATGGCCCTCTCATCCTGACCTGGAGGCTGTCCAGACAGGATCTTGATGGGAGCAGGAGGAGGGACGGATGATCTGAGGTAGGGGAGGAATTGGCCTTCAGAATACACTTTCTCCCCAGTTTTCTACATGATGGGCTAGGCACCTCTGGGGAGATGGGAAAAGCCCTCCCGCTGGAAAGGCTTGTCATACCAGGTCTGACTGGAGGGCTAGAAGCAGGGGGTATTTTTAGGTTCCAGTTCTTGGATGGGAGGTGACTTAAGGCTAATTTGGCTTCAACTTTCAGGCATGAAGGGCTTGGGGAGCCTTCACACCATCGGTCCTGAAGCTAAGGTCCAGAGAAGAGGAAAAGGGCAGGATGGGGGTGCTGGCATTGCTGGCTGCCTGGGGCTGTGTGGGGGCATTGCCGCAGGGGGTCACAGGGTGGTGGGCTCCTTCCCATGGAAGTGGGAAGGAAGAGGAGTGGAGCTGCTTTGTGATTAGGAGAGAAATGTCCACTACATTGATAATAAGCAAGTTTCTGGCTTCAGGAAGCTTTGGCACCGAGTTGGGGGGAGGATACAGGGGCAGAGGCAGGGCTGGGTTTCTGCAATCTGAGCCTTTCCCAATCTGTTCCACAGGCCTGGCTGGGGGAGGGGGAGAAGGCAGTTCTCCAGCCCATTGGTCCTCAGCTCAGTGGGGACGTGCTGTCCCAAGGAGCCTCACTTTGCACAGGGGGCCAGGCCAGGGTGGTGGCCAGGAGCCGTGGGGCAGAGGGAAGCATCACCTCTGATTTCTTGGGTCCCTGGTAAAGGGAGGGGGCCTTGGGTCTCTCCAGCTGACCTTTCATGGTGACAGATTTGGTTGAGTCTGACCCTCCCAGGTGACTCACAGTTGCTGCCACTTCTCTTGGAGCTGAGGCCTCCCTTGAGCTCAGGAATGGGGAGGGAAGGCAGTACTGAACTCAGGTTCCTGAGGAAGCGACTGAGGGTGTGGACCCCGGAGAGAGGGCTGTGGAGGGCACTCCTCTAACAGCTGGAACTTGGGCAGCTCAGGGGAGGGGGGCAGTCCAGGGAGGGAGAGGTGGCTTTAGACACAGGCCTTGGGGTGAGAGGAGGCTAGATCTTTGGGCACAAATGTCAGTATCTTGTTTATAGTTTCTCACACCCATACCCAGGTCTTGTGCCTGCTTGACAGAGGCAGAGGTGTGTGTGACTTTGTGAGCGAGTGTGTGTGTGTGTTTGGGGGACCTGGGCAGAGGGCAGAAAGGGAGAGGAGGGAGGAGGCAGCTGAGAGGGGAGGGTTGTCCTCAGGGCCCCACCGCGTCCTTGTCCTTGGAGGCAGGGGGCTGGCAGATGGGCTGCTGCTGCTCCATGTCCTGGTTCCTATCTTCCATCTTCAGGTCCTCGGCCCCCTTGGGGTACACAACTACACATATCTTCTGACTCACCAGGGTCAGCAACTCTGTAGGAGGAGGCCACACAGAAGCCAAGTCAGTGCTGAGCATCCCACCAAGCCAACCAACCAGGCCAAGGCCCTTCCCACTCTCCTGCCTCAGCATCTGGCCTCAGCTAGGCTCCTCTAGAAGACTCTCTCTCTAGGAGATGGCTGCCTTGACTGCCTCCTCCATTTCTGGGACACCTGTTTGCTGGCTGCTCCTCCTCATCAAGGCCCCAGGCCCACTGACCGCCAATTCTGGGGTCTCCACCCAGCCCATGGCAGCTTCTCCAGGATGGCCACTCTGGCAGGCCTAAGGTCTGCATGGAAATCCCCAGAGTTCTCCTCTCCTCAGAGGTCTTTGAGCAGAGACCTTTCCTGTGGCAACCCTTTCTCCAGTGCTCTGTAGACAGCCTCCTGATCCTGGTGGGGCTCTCTAGCCAGACCAGTGACCACTCTACTCCAGACCAGGGGCCCTCTGGCTGCCCATAATGTTCAGCAACTCACCAATGAACTTATTGAAACACCTGGGCTTGTGCTGCCAGTAAATACCCAGGAAGTAGACTGGCACCCCTGTCACCATGATGGCCAGGCCGATGCCACACACCACGGGCTCTGACCACAGGCTGAAGACCAGCAGGAAAGCCCAGAACAGCAAGTAGATGATGGGGAACAGCAGGTTGACCTGTGGATCAGAGTCGCTGTCACCTGTGTGGCCCCTGTGGCCCCCAAGATCAGAACATCTTCCCTCTTCTTCCCAAAGGGAAGCATTTGCAGGGCAAAGCTGGGCTTCACTCAGCTCTGTGGCTCCCCCACCCCGAGCCTTGACAGGGCAAGTGCTATGTCGAGGGATGTTGGTGAACATGGGCAGTGGGACAGTAAGAGCAGTGTGGGGGCCTAGGGAGGGGACAATCCTCATTGTCGTCCCAGGAGGGATCAAACAAAGCTTCATCATGCAGCTGCATGCCTGCGGCAGTCACAGAAGCCTGTGGGGGTTGACGAGCTTGCTGGTATATTGCTATACGTCTGCTGAGGGCCGAAGGTGAAGGAGAGCAGAAGAAATGAATGGAGTCAAGAAGGAAACTTCCTGTCAACCAGACCCCTACTCTCTCCCAGCTGGCAGGGTAAGGAAAGTGTCCCTCCTCTCACCAGAGTCAGCTCCAATTTCTTTTAAGCCATTTGAGAGGATAAACCTAAGACCCAAGAAATCAGGAAAGCTAGTGTGGTATGAGGCAGCCCAGGGCCTTGTTTACTTCAAGAAGGAGCAGACTCTACAGGCCCAACATCCTCTTGTTGACCACAGGTGGGAAGTCCCCCATAGTCTTCTTCAAGGTTCTAGACTCACTGCCTTTCTCCTCTTGTCCTCTCCTCTCGGAGGGTAAGAAAGTGGTAGGGAGATGGCGTTATTCTGCTTCCTCTTCCCTCTAGCACACTTTCTAAGCGTGGCAGGAGAGTGGCAATGGAAAACAGAGATGTGAAGAGCATCTAGTCTCCCTGTGTCTCCAGAACGTGTGTTAGTTGCTCAGTTGTGTCTGACTGTTTGTGACCCCATGGACTAATGTAGCCCGCCAGGCTCCTCGGTCCATGGGATTCTCCAGGCAAGAATACTGGAGTGCGTTGATGTGCACTCCTCCAAGGAATCCTCTTGACCCAGGGATTGAACCCAGATCTCCCGCATTGTGGGCAGATTTTTTACCGCCTGAGCCACCAGGGAAGCTCATTTCCAGAATAGGATTGTTCAAATAGCTCAGGGATATATCCTCTTCTTCAAATTTGCAGGAGAACCTGTAGCACTCTAGCATACGTTGTTCTGAGCAATCCCATTTATTCCTATCACAAAATTATTTCTTGTACAATCAAGAGATTTACCAGGCATCCTACTATGTGCAAGGCTATAGTAGTTTAAAAAGGGAGGATCATGGAGTGCTGAAGTGGACTGGGAAACTTCAAGAAAGGTTCTTGAGTATGGAAAATGGTTAAAATTTGGAGAGGCAGATGGGAGAAGGAAATTCATTCTGGGATGAGATGGAGAGACTGAATGAGTAAAGCCAGTTTACGTGGAGGGACAAGGAGGAGACTAGTCAGAGTAGAAGGTCCAGGAAAAGTCAGCTGACTTCTTAAAGCCTTAGAGCCACAGGAAACAAAGAAATGACATGATGGAAATAATGACATGATGGAAGTTATCAGGTCATGGAACCTATTCCTCCAGCTGCAGTTTGCTCTGGTCCCATGGAGAATGGAAATGGCTGCCCCCTTCACACATGGCCTTTGCTTCCCAAAGGGTCTCCCACCATCGTGGAGATGATGAGGCTTGGTCAACAGTGAGAACAAGGTGATTTTAAAAAATCTGAGCTCAGCTAGAAGCAGCGGAGGAGGGGGAGGGGGCCCCACAGGAAGGTTCTAGCACCTTAATGGGGCGGTTGATGTCCGGCTTCTTCCAGCGAAGAACTATCTGTCCGGCAACCGTGACGCCATAGAAGAGGTAGTTGATGAAGCCCACGTAGTTGATGAGCGTGTATATGTCGCCGGTGACAAGCATCAGCAGGGTGGAGATGCACTGGGGGGCATGGAAGAAGCTCAGTGATCAGAAAGGCCCTGGGAGACCGGATAAGCTGTTTACTGGTGGCAGGCTGCTCGCCTGCCTCTAGGCAGACAATGCCATTCCACAGTGGATCTCTCAAAATGGAGACTTTATAGCTTCTCCTAGAAACCCAGGTCATTGCTAACAGCTTCATCACCAGGAAGTTCCTTCTTACTGCAGGAGTGATAATCAAAACATTTAACCATGGGTACAACATGGACACTAACCACTCAGAACAGATGCTGGCTGTATACACCTGGACAGGCAATGCTGGTGGCACCCAGCTCTATGACACTCTGGTCTCATTTATATTTCTTCCCTAGTTGAAGCTCAAGCTAATTTTGTCTTTTATCCCTTAGGGAAGACTGTTAACTGTAGATTAAGGTTTATTCTTGCCCTCATCCTCTTTCCCTGGTTGAGTCATCTAATTTATTTTTCTTCTTTCCTTTTTTTTTTTTTAAATGTCATAAACAGTTATATAGCACTTCCTAAGTGTCAGGCTCTATTTTTAGCATTTTACAAATATTAACTCATGTAATCCTCATAACATCCTTCTGAAGTTTTCTTGACAGAGTTCACTTCCCAACTTCAAAATCATCTCAGTGGATCTCTCAGAAGCATATTCTTTCCCTCTGCTAAGTTGTTAAGGCCAACAGAAGGCTCAGTTCTCCTGTAAGATCTGATGGTGAAAATAAGAAGAATTTAAGGGATGAAAAAGCCAGATTCTTACTGTAGTTGCCTTGTAGTCATAAAGAAAAGAAAGAAAGTGAAGTCGCTCAGTCGTGTCCGACTCTGCGACTCCATGGACTGTAGCCTACCAGGTTCCTCTGTCCGTGGAATTTTCCAGGCAAGAATACTGGAGTGGGTTGCCATCATAAGCCTGCACCAATGGCGCAAACTGGAAAAAAGCTTGTGGCTCACTGGGAGCACTGAGCCTTCTCCAGCTGCCTTTCACTACTGACCAATCAAGATGACCCTCTTCCTGTATCGGAACGTTCTGAAATTTCTTCTAATGTACAGTGAATGCCCTTGACTCTTGAGAGCTCTGTTCTCTGGTCTAACTGCTTCTCTGTTAGACCAAAGTCATTTTTGATATTTTAGTTGGGATCCAGAAGGAAAAACAAAAAACCAAAGACTCACTGGGGATAAGTCTTTCTCTTTCTGTATGCCCTATATAAATGATTCTACTCTTGTGTAATTCTGCCTCCATTTACCAGACAACCCCCTTGTTTCCTTTTTTCCACTTTCAGTTTACCAGTCTTCCCTTCTGATTTTTCTTATTTGGTGTGACACCAGATTTGGTGAACACCAGATTTATTTCAATGGTGTTTCCCCAGGACTGGCAGAGCCTCCTCGGGCAAGAGGGTTGATGGGGAAGGGTGGGAGTGTGCTGTGATCAGCCAGGAGCAGAGGCCCAAAGCTGCAACCCTGCAGGTAACAGAGGCAGGAAGAGCCAAGGAAAAAAGCTTCTTTGTGAGCTTGTGTAATCTGGAAGCAGCTACTTCAGTCTGACTCAAAACGATGGAAGAATGAAATGAGCCGGCCTGGGAGACTTAAGGCATTTCAGGACTTAGGCTTCTTCCTTGCTATATCTCTTGATATTAATCAGGCCCATGTATACCATTTGCTAGATTATCAGAGGCCCCAAGAAACCTAGGAGCACAAGGGTAACAGTGGCACGTGTGGGAAGTATGAACTCCCAGTTCAAAATAGCACAAAGAGGGAGGGTATGTGTAGGGCTGGCAGAAGGAGGGACCCTTACTGTGAAGAGCAAGGCTGGGATGGGGGTGCAGCGCTTCACGTGGATCATGGCCAACACGCTGGGAAGGTGGCCCTCCCTGGCTCCGGCAAAGAACAGCCTGGCAGAGAGAAAAGCAGGTCAGCCTGGGATGCCCCATGGACCAGCCAAGCCTCCCTCCCTAGCCCAGCTCCCTCATCCGTGTCCACCTCTGCCCACAAGGGAGCATCTCCACTCCAGCCAAGTACTCCTCGTGCACACCTTCCAGCCCACTAGTCAAAGGACCCACGTTCACAAATGCAGGTGCAGGCAAACCAGAGGCAGTCAGTGGATACGTGGATGGATTCAGGCATGTGGAGGCCTTGTGTGTGGTCTGGGGTTCCTGATGACGTGCTGTTACTCTGTCTCTCACAAAGCTTGGAGAGCTGTAGGAGTAGCCTTTCTCTCCTTTGCTTAATGCCTTAATCCCTTAAAAAATGTACCTCCCCCCTCAGAGAATATAGGTTCTTTGGGGCATGAGGAATAAACTGTACATGAAAATATATATCCTGGTAAAGAAGTAGTTGCTCTTGTGGTGGGTAGGGAATGGATATGGATGAGGAAGGGACACATGAGAACTTGGCGGGGGGGATATGTGGAAATGTTCTATATCATCGTGTTTTGGGTGGTAGTTACATGGTTGTCTACAATCGTTAAAATTCATCAATCTGAACATTTATGATCTGGGTATTTTGTGGTATGTACCTGAAAATTTATATCCTTAAACTACTTATTCTAATCCCCAAAAACCATCCTAAAGAAATGTATACAGTTAGTAAAAGGAGTACATACAAAGATATTGTAAGAGAAAAAAGATTGAAAAAAAATAGACAAGAAACTCAAACTTTTTTTTTCCTGCACTGTGCCATAGCTTATAGGCTCTTAGTTCCTTGACCGAGATTGAACCTTGGGCCCTTGGCAATGAAAGCATGGAGTCCTAACCATTTAACTTCCAGGAAATTCCCCCAAACATATTTTTTAAGTTTAAAATAATGATAATTTTTCTGTCTGAGATACTTGTAGACTCACATGCAGTTGGAGGAAATAATGTGACCTTACATAGACTTCACCCAAAACTCTCCCATTGGTAATATACTGCAAAACTATACTAAAGTATCATGACTTGGATATTGACGTTTACAAATTATTTTTAAAAAGAGAGATTTTAGGGAATTCCTTGGTGGTCCAGTGGTTAAGAATCTGCCTTCCAATGCAGGGAACACAGGTTTGATCCCTGGTTGGGGAACCAAGAGCCCACATGCTGTGCGGCAACGAAGCCCACACACAACTAGAGAAGCCTGTTTGATGCAGCAAGACCCAGTGTAGCCAGGATAAAAAAAAGAGAGAGAGAGAGAAATTTTAACATAAAGAGCAGCCCTTCTTCCTCTTTCCTCTCCCAAGAAAAAAGAATACTGTAAGCTGTTAGGAGTCATTTACATATTAGTAGAAATTAGACCACTTTTTCTTTTTTCTATGATTTTGGAGGGAAAGGATCAGCTAAGGGGTGAGAGGAAGGGGATGTGATGGGGGAGACAGAATGGCAGAGAGTCAGTACGCTGGGTGGTCTGGAGAGAACTGTCACTTTGTCATTTGGGTATGGGGGAGAGTGGGGCTATCAGTAGCAGCTCCTGAGGAGTGTGAGGGTTGATTATGGCCCCAAGTACCCATATGCACACCATCGTTGCCACCATCAGCAACCTCGCCCATTTCATAGTTTCATGCAGCTGCACGGCATCGCCTCTGCAGGGCAGCCTCATGCACCTAGGGGGCCCCAGGTGCTCTGTGGCCCTCACCATGCACATAACCAGGGTCCCATGTTCATCTCTCTCCTCCACATGCAGCCAGGACCAAGGCAGTTGACAGGTCCAACAGCACTGGCAAGTCAAGTTCACGAGAGACAATCGTTGCCCGGCGAGCCAACCACGGAGCAGACAGGACATTAAGCGTGACACACGCATACACACGCCTACTCCTCAGGAAGAATCATCCTCTCCCTTCCCCCAAACACAAAGGAGTAAGAGAGAGGAGCGAAGGGAGGAAGGAACTGGAAGGATGAGTTGAGGAGGCCTGCTGGGTGAGCTGTGCCTCTGACTCCAAGGCTGAGCGCACCGGGCCCCCGCCTCCGCATGCACACACAGCCGGACTACATGCACGCAGACTGCTGCTCAGCCTGCCCGAGGGACAAACCCCACTCTAAAGCGACTGGAGCCAGTCACTCTCCTCCAAAAGATCCCAGAGAGCCTCAGGGGTCACTGATCTTCCACCGCTCGCCCTTGGCTGGGGCCTCCAGGCGGCCACTGCTCCTGTGTAACACGCATACGAGGTTGCCGTGGGTGAGTGCCGGAGGGTCCTGGGGTGAAGGGAACGCCCACACTCCCTCTTCCCTGCCCTGCCCTCTTCCCTTCCCTGTCCTGAAAACATGACACTCGTTTGTCATTTCATGGGAACTCCTCCCTGATATGACTGGTGGCTTGGGAAGCAGTTGAACTCAGGGGCTCACAGCTTGTGAGTAGGACTGTGTCCTTGGGGGAGGGGGGCTTCCTAAGAACCCTGGGAGGAACCCTCTGAGCCACAGCAATGGAAATCATCCATTATCTGCTGGGCTCAACCGCCCATTCTGGAGACAAGAGATGGGACATCAAAGAGCGGGCCAGATGTCCGGGTGTGCGGAGGTGGGGGCTGGGGACTCCTGGGTCCACTCACACCTTGGGCTTCCCTGAGAGTTTGGGGTGAGATATGGCTTTGGACAAATGTTTCCCTTTCGTTCTTCCCCAGTTCTCACTTCACACCCCTACCCGAGTCTCATGGTGGCCACACAAGGGCCTTCCACAACTGCTTGTCTGTTCAACAGGGAGGAGCCTGCACCCTCAGGGCACTCAGAGATGAACCGGTTCCACCTGCAGTCTGGACCCAGGACTTTCACGGGAGGTCAGCCCAGAGGCCCCGGGCATGGGTCCCTCCTGGTCTCTTTCAGAGTGGGGTTCCTTTCCAGCCAGCATGGCCTGTTTCTAGGCAAGTGGAAAAGGGACTCCGAGGCTGCAGGCAAGATGCTGTCCTGCTGCCAAGCACACGGCTCGGGCCTCCTCAGCCCTCTGCTCCTCTGGACATGAGGTGGGAAGGCTGGTGCTTCTTGCCACCACATGTAAAGCCACACACGTCGTGCGTCACCACATGAGCAGCACAGGCTCCTCCGCCAGGCGCCCACACAAAGCCCCGTTGATGGAGACAAGCCCCCCCACATATACAGAGCAATATGCACAGCAGAGGGGTCCCTGGCCCTGGAAGGGCCTGGATGGCACTCACCGGGAGGAGGTGAAGAGGGACCCATTGACTCCTCCAAATGTAGACAGGGCGACAGAAATGGGCATGATCCAGGCCATGACCCCCAAGAGTTTCTCTCCAAAAGTCTGAGAGGGAAAACAAGAGGGTGAGTAGAGAAAGCGAGCTCACAGCCTTCCACATGCATGTCACTGCTGAGAAGGCTCCCTCCCAAACCCACCCCTGCTGAGTCTCGGGTTAAAGTCCAGGGAAGGAGGGACAATGGAGTCCATGTCCTGGCCGCTCGTGCACCCCCAGGTCCCTTGGTGATGACTACACAGTGGGGAGTCAGTAATGTTTGGGACTGAATAATGAACAAGGCTGTGTGTGGTGGTGATAATAATAATAAACATTTGTTATCCTTGCTGTATGGATAAGGAAACTGAGGCACAAAGCAATTAAGTAGTTTGCCTAAGATCACACACCCAGAAAGTGGAGGGTGAGGACCGGAAGCCAGCAGTGTGATTCCAGGCCTCGCGTATAAGATACACTAATGAGTCAGGCGGGCTGGGGTTCAAATCATAGCCTAGCATTTAGGAGCTATGAGATCTTGAGCAAAGTTCTTAATTTTTGATCCTCAGCTTTTCCATCTGTAAAACAGAAATAAATCTTGATTCATAGAAACAGAAGATATTGGGGGGGTGGTTGGTATGATAAGAAAAAACCACTACGTAGGCTAAAGAAAAGGTGGTGAAGCTATACACTAGTCTTCATGTATTGAAAGGATATAAAATGTTGGGGAGCAGCTTTTTCCACATTCTCTGAGCCAGGGACATACTTGAGTTACGGCACTTGTCTTTATGCATAACCCATAGCACATTTGGGGGAGGGGTCGTTCAGAAGAGCTGTCTTGCTGGGGAGGGTTGATGTCTGTGAACGGACAGTGCAGGGCCTCTTTCTTGATGGTCTTCAGAGATGAGACGTGTGGTAACAGTGGCGGGGTGGGGCTGTGGTCCGGCTGAAGCCGCATGAGGGAACTACGTGGTTCCCAGGTCTTTCCCAGGTAACAAGGACCAGAAGGCCTTGGACCTGCAAGATCTCTTTCCCCAAAGAACACAAACTGCACACGCTTTTCCCTGATGCGGGAAGGAGTCAGGTTGTCCAGGCGTGGTCATAGAGGCAGAGGGAAATGGCATGTCTTGTGCAAGACAGTGACTTTCTGAGGAGGAACCCATCTCCTTTATACAATCATCACATATACAGTTTAAAGTGCCCTCGGTCAGGAGTTAGCTCTTCTCAGGTGGCTCAGTGGTAAAGAGTCGGCTTGCCAAGAAGGAGACTCAGGAGATGCTGGTTCAATCCCTGGGTTGAGAAGATCCCCTAGAGAAGGAAATGGCAACCCACTCCTGTATTCTTATCTAGGAAGTCCCGTGGACAGAGGAGCCTGGTGGGCTGCTGTCCATAGGACTGAAAGTGTCAGACAGGACCTGGTGACTAAACTACCACCACAGATCAGGAGTTGGCAAACTTTTCTGTCAAGGGTCAGATAGTAAATATTTTGATTGCTCCTGGACACCTGAAGGTGTGGCTTCTGCCCTGAGGACTTGAGAAGACTTCCAAACCCACAAAGTCATGGATCGGGGGAAAGTGAGTGGGACTAAACCAGTGAGGCTATGTCACTGTTCCTGGTTTGAGGGCGTATGAGAGTTTTTGCTTTTAAATATTTATTGGAGTATAGTTGATTTACAATGTGGTCTTAGTTTTGAGGGCATGTAAGTTTGATTTCTATCCTTTTTTTAAGTTGAACTATAGTTGACTTACTGTTTCAGGCAAAGCAACCCAGTGATATATTTATATATATATATATCTTCCTTTTCAGATTATTTTCCATTATAGGTTAGTACATGATATTGAATATATTTCCCTGTGCTATACAGTAGGTCCTTATTCTTTATCTATTTTATATATAGTAGTGCATCTCTGTTAGGCCCTATTCCTAATTTATCCCTCCTCAGGTTTAATTTCTTACCACAGCGACTGCATTTGATGCCAGCAGCTCCTGGGGGGACATTGCAGTGACGTAAGCCACATTGGCAAAGACATACACAAATGTGACCAGTGGGATGGAGATGAAGATGGCTCTGGGAAGGTTCCTGTAGAGGGAGAGGAGGTGAGAGGGGGCAGGTCTGGCACCTGGGACCACCTGCCTAGTCAGGGGGTCTGGGGAGTGCCTTCTGTCTCTCTGCAGGAAGCTGACCTTGCAGCCTTCTGTGATGTTCCCTCTACTTGGGGGGTGGATTTTGTCTCCATACGGGCAGGACAGTTGAAAGGAAATAAGACAGCTTAGGCTAGAAGTACACTCCACACCTGTTTATCTCTTCCTGACCAGAGTCTCCACAATGCGCTCCCCCCACCCCTCATAATTCCTACATCTCAAGACAAAGACCTGTCTGTTGCAAGACAGGTGAGTAAGATGCCTGGAATTCTCTCAGGGCACTTTTCATTCTCTAAGGCAGTGGAGTTATCTCAGTACCACTTTCAGCTTGTAATCTGCTCCAGGGTAGTCACTGGATTGTTTTTCTCCTGCAGGGTGAGTGACAAATGGTCTAAGTTCCTGGAAAATGAACCATTTCTTCAGGCTGAACCATTTTGAATGGTTCAAAATGAACCATTTCTCCAGGTCATGGTCAGAAGGGGGCTATCGGGAGAAGTGGGCAGTGGGCACCTGGCTCCCTCTTTCCAGTGGCAGGTGCCTTGGATATTGAAGGGGGAGGGGGAGAGCTGTTGTAACTCACTTGTGGGGATCGACAAGCTCCTCAGTCACGTAATTTAGAAAGTTCCAGCCTCCATAGGCAAAGGAGCCTTGAAGGAAAGCCAGTGCGATGAGGCCGATGTTGGGTTCCTGGAAATTATCAAATGCATTCTTTGGCTCCAGCCAGAAGTACTGTCCTGTGGACACACAGACAAGAGGCTGCTCAGAGAGACACATGTCAGAGCCCGGCAGCCCCAGGTCCCTGGTCTCCAGTGAACCACACATATTGGTGAAGTGGGGCCAAAATGGGCCAAGAAGTTCAGGACCCCCCAGAACATGATAATGATGAGTTCAAGTGGGGGCTCAGGTCCAAAGCACAGCTCTGAATGTTCCTTTTTCAAAAGGCAGAGTTCCTTGGAAGGAAAGACTGGGAGAGGTTACTGGGCAGGGCAGGGTAAATGGAGCTGGCTCACTAGGACTCAGAGATGCAGGAGTGGAGTCACTGGCAGTCTTCTGACCACCCTCCCTCATATTCAAGTTTGTACATTTTCATAGAGAAAGCAGCGAGAACAACAGACGCTCAAACATAAACTTCTGTGATGCCATTAGCTCAAGCTTGCTGTGCTTTCTTTGTCAATATCCTCCTGTCTCTTCCTAGGGTGTGTGTTTGCTCTATCTTTTCATGGAATACATCTCCTGAAGATGGGGAAACTTCAGTGGACAGCTTTCCAATTGCCTTCTCAGCCCTCAGCACAGTATCCTGTACACATGGGGTCCTCAGGAAAGGCTGCTAAGACTGTAATGAGATACAGAGTAGCTGACCATATGTTATATCTTCACCCATAATCGAGCATTTAGACAGGAAATAATGAGATGAGAGTGATCGGGAGAAGGCTTTGAGACCAGATTAGGAGAGCCTCATATCTTTGAAAAGACAGCCCAGCGATTTCTTTAAGTCTCAACTCTTGAAAATAATACCACCTGCTCAAGAAATGAATCCAAAGGATGAAAATTATTAGGCCCATTATAGAGCTGAACCTTAACTCTGTTTCCTGGAATCAAAATCCAGACACACCGTACCACCTCCAGGGCCTGTGGGCGGGTGGGAGGTCCCCCTGTTTGTCATCTGACTTTCTCTAGGAGGTAGTGACACTAGGCAAAGTCTGGTGCTGCCATGGGAACCATGGAAACCAACTAGACTCAGGCTTGGAAAGGGCCAATCCAATGGGGAATGTTGGCAGGGGCCCCAGGAATGTAGAGCTCTCTCTTGTGGAGCTGAGTAATTTCTGAAATGTGTAAAAATCTCCTCTGTCTCCCATTTAAGATACAGACAAGATAAAATATAAGATACAAAGAGCTTTCCTGGAGCTGGGACAAACAGCAATGTTTAGAAATATGGAATCTTCATTTACCTGTGCTGGAACCATGAGGTCAGCAAGGGAGGAGAGAATTTGGCACCCCAGGGGGTGCTCAGCTCCCAACCATCCTGGGGAAATTGGTTTCTTGTCCCCTTTGTCAAGCAAGCGAATACGAAAAGTCATTCAAGGACTCCCCTAGTTGCACTGGGAGTTAAGGCTCCCAATGCAGTGGGGCCCAGTTCAATCCCTGCTCTGGGAAAACTAAATCCCGCATGGCACAACTAAGACCTGGCACAGCCAAATGAATGAATAGTAATAATACGTAAGAAAAGGATAGAATTGGGACATCTCAGGCTGTGCACACATCCACAGACAGTGCGAGGGTGTGTATACACGCAAGGGTTGGCGTGTTCTGATGATACCCACCTTTGCAGATCTGTACAACTCCCATGATGATGATCAGGCCCAGGGCCAGGAGCTTGCCAGCTGTGAAGACGTCTTGAACCCGGGTGGCCCACCGCACACTGGAGCAGTTGATCCATGTGAGGAGCACTGCAATGACAGACCCCCAAACACATCCTCAGGGCCATAAGGAGACTACTGGATCCCTCTGGACAGAAGCAGCAACACTCCTCGGTCCTGATGATGAGACTGTAACAGGCGAGCCAAAAATGCCGCAGGCTCATCACCAGCATCTGAAACTTTGGAGGGGTTAGTAGGTGGGGTTCCAAATGCGGATTGCTTGCTCAGAACATGCCCTGCTCAGGCTTAGAAGTCAGAAGTAAGCATGGAAGTGTGGGCACTGACTTTGGGGAAAAATCAGCCTCTCATCAGGGCATGAATGTGGGCTCAAGATATTGTGTGCTCAAGAGGAGCCCTAAGCAGCTGGTAGAATCCTGGATGTCGTCTTCCTGAACCTGATTTTAGGGTAACAAGGTTTAAGGGAATCTTTTGTTACTCAGCTTTTTCAAGTTCTAATTTACATTTAGTAAAGTTCATTTTTGTAAGTGTACAGTTTGATGAGATTTGACAAATGTATTCAGTTGTTTAGTCACTTCAACATCCTCTGTATAGAACATTTCCAACACTCCTAAAAGTCCTTTTTTATATTGTGCTCCTTTGAGGTCAGCCCCTTTCCCTTACCTCTGGAAGTCACCAATTTAACTTCTGTCCCCAAAGTTTTGCCTTTTCCAGAATGTCACATAAATGGAATCATACAATATGCAGCCTTTTGTGTCTGGCTTATTTCACTTAAAATGGTGGTTCTGAGATCCATTCATGTTGCTGTATACATTAATACTCCCTTTCTATTGTCGAGGAACATTCCACTATATGAATGTATTAGTTTTCTATTCAATAGGCAATGGACATTTGGGTGGCTCCCAGTTTGGGGCTATTATAAATAAAGCTGCTATAAGCACCTACACAGAAGTTTTTGAGTGGATCATTGAGGTCTTTGAGGGGAGTTTTCATTTCTTTTAAGTAAATTTCCAGGGATGGGATTTTGGGTCATATGGGGAATGTAGTTTGACTGTATATGAAATAACCAAACTGTTTTCCAAAGTGGTTATATCATTTTGAATTCCCACCAGGAATGCATACTCCTGTTGCTCTGTATCCTTGGCAGCATTTGGTATTGTCAGCTTCAAAAGTCCGACCATTTCAAAAGAGTATGTAGTGACATTTCATTGAGGTTTTGATCAGGGCTGATCTCCTTCAGAATGGACTGGTTGGACCTCCTTGAAGTCCAAGGGACTCTCAAGAGTCTTCTCCAACACCACAGTTCAAAAGCATCAATTCTACGGCACTCAGCCTTCTTCACAGTCCAACTTTCACATCGATACATGACCACTGGAAAAACCACAGCCTTGACTAGATGGACCTTTGTTGGCAAAGTAATGTCTCTGCTTTTGAGTATGCTATCTAGGTTGGTCATAACTTTTTTTCCAAGGAGTAAGCGTCTTTTAATTTCATGGCTGCAGTCACCATCTGCAGTGATTTTGGAGCCCCAAAAAATAAAGTCTGACACTGTTTCCCTGTTTACCCATCTATTTCCCATGAAGTGATGGGACCAGATGCCATGATCTTTTTTTTCTGAATGTTGAGCTTTAAGCCAACTTTTTCACTCTCCACTTTCACTTTCATCAAGAGGCTTTTTAGTTCCTCTTCACTTTCTGCCGTGAGGGTGGTGTCATTTGCATATCTGAGGTTATTGATATTTCTCCCGGCAATCTTGATTCCAGCTTGTACTTCTTCCAGCCCAGCGTTTCTCATGATGTACTCTGCATAGAAGTTAAATAAGCAGGGTGACAATATACAGCCTTGACGTACTCCTTTTCCTATCTGGAACCAGTCTGTTGTTCTGAAAGGAGATCAGCCCTGGGATTTCTTTGGAAGGAATGATGCTAAAGCTGAAACTCCATTACTTTGGCCACCTCATGCGAAGAGTTGACTCAGTGGAAAAGACTCTGGATGTACTCTGCATAGAAGTTAAATAAGCAGGGTGACAATATACAGCCTTGACGTACTCCTTCTGCTATCTGGAACCAGTCTGTTGTTCTGAAGGAGATCAGCCCTGGGATTTCTTTGGAAGGAATGATGCTAAAGCTGAAACTCCATTACTTTGGCCACCTCATGTGAAGAGTTGACTCAGTGGAAAAGACTCTGGACGTACTCTGCATAGAAGTTAAATAAGCAGGGTGACAATATACAGCCTTGATGTACTCCTTCTGCTATCTGGAACCAATCTGTTGTTCTGAAGATCAGCCCTGGGATTTCTTTGGAAGGAATGATGCTAAAGCTGAAACTCCATTACTTTGGCCACCTCATGCGAAGAGTTGACTCAGTGGAAAAGACTCTGGACGTACTCTGCATAGAAGTTAAATAAGCAGGGTGACAATATACAGCCTTGACGTACTCCTTCTCCTATCTGGAACCAGTCTGTTGTTCTGAAGGAGATCAGCCCTGGGATTTCTTTGGAAGGAATGATGCTAAAGCTGAAACTCCATTACTTTGGCCACTTCATGCGAAGAATTGACTCATTGGAAAAGACTCTGATGCTGGGAGGGATTGGGGGCAGGAGGAGAAGGGGACGACAGAGGATGAGATGGCTGGATGGCATTACTGACTCAATGGACGTGAGTCTGAGCGAACTCCGGGAGTTGGTGATGGACAGGGAGGCCTGGCGTGCTGTGATTCATGGGGTCACAAAGAGTCAGACACGACTGAGCGACTGAACTGAAATGAACTGAGAGACTAATGCTATTGAGCATGTTTTCATGTTTATTTGCCACCATCCCCATATCTTCTTTGGTGGCATGGGGGGCTAGGAGTCACAAGGATCCCATAGAAACACTAACAACATGGAACCTCCAAGGGCTGGCCAAGAGCTCAAAAGCTAGGTGATAGGATGGTTTTACTGCCACACTGCCTAAGCAACTTAGGGGAGCACAGGGGCTGCAGTCACCCAGCTTCCTGATGGTTATGAAGTACTTGAGAATATGGGAAAAAATTAAAATCCCCTTGTTTCCTCTTCCCCTGAAACAGACACCAGGATGTGCCCTCAACCTTCCAGGGGACAAGCCATACATGTAGCGAGACTCTGTCTCCTCAAGCCTCTAATCAGGCCTCAGATTTTCCTTGAACAGCTGACCAAGTTCTATCAACACCTTCTCCTGAAACTGTGCTTTTACTTTCCAAGTATTTTCCAACCTTACTTGATTCTGAGAACATCTCCTCAGGGTAAGGTCCTGACAGTATTATCCATCTGTAACCTTCCTCCCTGTGCTGTTTCTACCTGGGAACTTCCTCATCTTTCAAGATCCAGCTCAAATGTCACCCACACCATGAGTCTTTATTATTTTATTTTTCCTAACAAGGTGCCTTCCAGGTAAGAGGTATCAGCTGCATTTTGTAGACAAGGAACAAAGTTCATTCCTCCTTTCTACTCCCAGACCACTTTGTTAACAAGGCTGGCACTTATTTCTTTGTATTACAATTATCTCTTTCTTTTTCTGTGTCTCCTTGTAGAAGTGCAGGGCTATGACTTTTTCATATTTTTAACCCCAGGGCATATCGTTTGTCATTGTTGTTTAATCGTTAAGTCGTGTCTGACTCTTTTTCGACCTCATAGACTGTAGCTTGCCAGGCTCCTCTGTCTGTGGGATTCTCCAGGCAAGAATACTGGAGTGGGTTGCCATTTCCTTCTCCAGAGGATCTTCCCAACCCAGGGATCAAACCCAAGTCTCCTGCGTTGACAGGCGGATTCTTTACCACTGAGACACCAGGGAAGCCAGGGCATATCATTGGTGCCTGCATATAGTAGGTGCTCAACAAATACTTAATACTTGAATAAAGAAAATGCCGCAATTCATCAATCCTCCAGTCTCTTCTCAGTCTGCACTTTCTACAGTGGGCACCAATCTCCCCAGCTCTCCAGGAACCTTCTCAGTTGGTTTCACGTCGTCAAAACAGCAGCAGGAAGCATAACTTCAAGGGCAGGAACTCTTGATTCCTAGTGGAGGAGCTTTTATCCAAGATGGTGTCATATAATGAGAATCAAAACATGTTTTCAGAGGAAGGATTTCATGTGCCCGAACTAGGAGAACATTTTGTAAATGTTCTAGATGGGCTGAGATGTCCTGATACATACACATTATCTTGCTCAATTCAGTAAGGATTTCAGGATCACATGCCTGGTAACAAGTAATTAGGTCTGTAATCTCAACTCCTCCCCAGGCCCCTAGGTACAAGTCTGGGCCCTTGGGCCCCTGGAATTCAAGCAGATACAAACAATGACTAAAGGATAAAGGAGACTGATGTATGAAAGGAAGATTAGGAAACAAAACCCTTGTGACTCCAGGAGAGGTAAGGATTACAGAATGAGGAACCAGATCATGATGTCATCATGCAGAGATCATCCTTGCCAAGGGGAGGAGAGGGCAAAATGAGGTCACCTCCCCATGTGCCAGCTTAACCAGGCAGCCAGAAAGGCTTCTTCACAGTGTTCCTGGGGACATCGAGAAGTTTGAAAGAAAGGACCATTTGTCAAGTTAACTTACTGTGCGTGTCTTCTGTCCTTCCTAAGCCTACCCCCACAAGAACCCAGCCCTTAACTAATCTTTAACCTCTAGACTTTTCAGGAATCTTTCAGACATAATAGGGACTTCCCTGGTGGCTCAGACGGTAAAGCGTCTGCCTGCAATGTGGGAGACCAGGGTTTGATCCCTGGGTCAGGAAGATCCCCTGGAGAAGGAAATGGCAACCCATTCCAGTACTCTTGCCTGGAAAATTCCATGGACAGAGGAGCCTTGTAGGCTACAGTCCATGGGATCGCAAAGAGTCGGACACGACTGAGCAACTTCACTCACTCACTCAGACATAATAGAGAAATCTTGAGAATAGGGTGGGGGAGATAGACTGCCTGTGACACTAATCTCCTTGGACAATGGCTGCAGCACCACCCCCCCAACCCCGTCTGACCCTTGGCCCTGTAGGCAATCACAGCATGTGACTGAGGGGAGAGAAGGTACTTTCAGTCTCCTGGTACCCCAGGTTAGCCTCCCTCACAGCAGGCTGAAACCTGAGCTTCCATCCCAAGAGGAAAGGTCAGTGAGGAAAGGCAACACTTGCCAAGACCCTGCTTTCCTCAGGCATTCTGTCTCTGTCTATACCCAGAGTGCTTTCTGTTGCTGAGGGCTATGTCCCCGCTCTCTTTCCAGCCAGATCTTGAGTTCTGCATGCTAGAGATACAGTGACCTTAGGGAAGCCACATGTAGATGGGGATGAGGGGCAGTTGCAGCTTGAGATGTGAGAGTCTCCATCCATCCATCCATCCATCCAACCGTCATCTACAAAGAACCTTACTAGATACCCTGGTGGGGGGAGCTATAAATAAGACACAAGTCCCTTCCTCTCTTTAGGAAGTTCACACTGTAAGAGGGGAGATGGCTGAGCTAAAAGATCACAAAGCAACATGATGACAGTAGAGCTCTTCACAGAAGCTTGGCAGGCATCCACACAGAGCCCCTAGGTCAGCCCAAGGAAATCAGAGATGCTTCCTTTTTCTTTTCGCCAAGCCCCACAGCTTGTGGGATTTTAGTTTCCCCCAACCAGGACTCAAACCCGGACCCTAGGCAATGAGAACTCAGAGTCCTAACTACTGGACTGCCAAGGAATTCCCCAGAGATGCTTCTTATAGGTGAGGAAGATCCTAGCATTAGAGAATTTTTATAATGTGAGGCTAGCTGGACAAAATAAACAGGAAGACATAAGATGGGTTCTTGTGCATTGTAATCTGACTGTGTGGAGGGTTGCTGCTTCTCTAGAGGGCCCCATGGAATCCCAGGTTTCTCTGTATTTCTTGGGCATCTTCTCCTCTCTTTTTCTTTTGTTTCCTGGCTTATAAAAAAAAGGGACGGTGAAAGGTTATCAAGAAGATGAGACTTCAAGAAGATGCTGAAGTCAGGGGTTGGTTACTTAATCTGCCCCGTTTGAAAACCTTAATGTCAAGGTAATGGGAGAGAGACAAAAAAAAATGAGGCAGGCAGGAGGAGGGGACTCAGAACCCAGTAATCTCTTACCCTGCCCAGAACCCAGGGCCTGGTAACTGCCATGTAGGTGGGAAAGCAGGGCTCAGCGCTTTCTGCCCTGGGAAATCTGTAGGACCAGCAGAGAGGCAGAATCCTTGTCAGACCCATGACAGTGCCTGTGCTGATCTGGGACGTCCACCGTGAAGAGGGTAGGTAAGCTCCTGCTCCCTAAGAGAAGGTATCCCTCACCGCAGGCCAGTCCTGATCCTCAAACTCTGATTCCCTCACCCCAGGCCAGCCCTGATCCTCACACTGTGATCCCTGGGGAGTCACGAAGCCTCTGTTTCACTTCTCCCTCTGACAAGACACCAGAACTCATTGGGCCTGTGGTGGGCAGACACACCACCTCAAAGGTGTCAACATTCTAATCTTGTGAATGTTGCCTTACAAAAGGAATTTCACAAATGTGATTAAGTATCTTCAGGTGGGGAGATGATCCTGGATTATCTGAGGGGGCCCCGCCTCCTTATAACAGGCAGGCAGGAAGTTCAGAGTTACAAAAAGAGATGTGATAACAGAAGTCAGAGACGGAGAAAGGCTTGAGTGCTCACTTTGGTAGCACACACACTAATAAATTGGAATGACCAGAGAAGATTAGCATGGCTCCTGTGCAAGGATGACAAGCAAATTCATGAAACATTCCATATTTTTATAGAAAACAAATTTATGGTTATCACAAGGGAAAAGGGGGAGAGGGATAAATTTGGAGTTTGGGATTAGCAGATACACAGTACTATATGTAAAATAAACAAGTTCCTATTGTATAGTCCAAAGAACTGCATTCAGTATCTTTTAATAAACTATAATGGAAAAGAATCTGAAGAAGAAAATCTGTAACTGAATCACTTTGCTGTATACCATAAACACAACACTGTAAATTAACTATATATATTTCAAGAAAAAAAGAGAGAGAAGGAGAGATTTAAAGATGCTATGCTTCTGGCTTTGACGATGCAAAAGGGGCCACGAGCCGAAGAATACAGAAGCTGGGAAAGGTGAGGAAACAGTTCTCCCCAGAGCCTTCAGTGGGGCCTCAGCCTTGGACACCTTGAGTTTAGGACTTCTGACCTCTAGAACTGAAAGGCGACACATCTGTGTAGTTTTAAGCCACTAAGTTTATGGTAATTTGTTACAGCAGTAATAGGAAATGAATGCAGGGCCAGACACCACAGACAAAGACAAGGACGCAGGGGAATAGCCTTCACGAGGCAGCACACGCCAGGGCCCCAAAGGAGTGCCTGTCACAGGCCTCACAGGATACCAGTTGGGGGTGGGGGGCGGAGCACCGGGAGCAGGCAGCGAAAGTGAGGTCACCAATGTGCTAACCTGGTTGGCGAACTTCCACATCACATGCTGCACATGATAGCATCTCAGTTCTTCCACCTTCTCTTTCTCCCCTTGGTAACTCAATACAGGAGTAAACAGGCTCACCCTAGGGTAACTCTATCTGTGTACTTCCTCTCAGATAGATTCAGGGCAAAAGACTCTTCATACTCCTTCATCCATCCTGGGTTCTCCCCCAGCCTCCTCCATAGTCCATACAGCAACAGGCCCATGTGCACAACCCAGACGCACAGACACACAGGCCCAAGAGTTACAAACCTCTTTCGAGGCCAGTGGAGTGCTGAGATGTTCACAGACACGAGTCCTTTGTTCTCTGTCCCCAGAGTTTGGTTGGTCTCCTAACTTTACGGACCAGAGGCTACAATCAAAGGCCATAAAAGATGTCACTATGGAGAGCCAAGAGATGCTCAGGAGTCGAGAGTCTACGTTCATTTTTCCCTGCAGAAGGGAAAGGGTGGCCCCACTGTGTGCTATCTTGTCGCGGACGCCTCCGCTCTGCAGCTTCCCCAGGCAGAGTCCACCCCAACTGACTCAGGGAGTCGAGGTGCACAAGATCCCAAAAGTTGGAAGGAAAGAATAGGAAAACATTTGGGAGACAATTGTACCTTAAATTAGTACATTATAGACTACCGGTAAAAGAAGCAATTTAAAATCAATCTCTCTAGTCCATTTTGAAACAGAACATCAGTGAATCTTTAACGTAAATAAATAAATCTTCCTTCAGAAAATCCTCTAAGGATGAATTAGGGATTGTGGGGCTGGTCTTAAGTCCCTAAGAGCATCACAGAGCCAGGGCTGTGACTTTATCCCTCTTCCCCTCAGCTCTATCCAGCAACACCTTGCGGGTAGAGGACCACACGGGTTTCTGGTGTCTCTGTCAAGTACAGATCAAGCCAATAGAGCTCAGAGCAACTTGTGTAAGGAGTGAAATGGTAGCAGTGGGGGTGGGGTTGAGCAGGTCTGAGGAGCAGAGGCAGAGATGGCTCCCTCGGAGGGACATGGCAGCCTGGGCAAAGTAAGAATGAGACAACATAGAACTTGAAGAACCCAATGGCCATGATGCCCTTCCCAACATGGTCACTTACTCTCTGGACAAGCCAGTCAAACTCTTTGAGCCTCCCTTCCCTATCTGTAAAATGGCAAGAAGTATGGTCCATTTTAATGCCACGAATATGCTCTATAACCGGTGTATGACTGTACAAAAGGTTACATGGTTATCCTTATTGTTCATAAGCTAAGAAACTGGAACTCAAAAAGAGGGCATGCTTTGCTCA
Organism: Bos taurus; assembly: GCF_002263795.3. Taxonomy (NCBI): domain Eukaryota; kingdom Metazoa; phylum Chordata; class Mammalia; order Artiodactyla; family Bovidae; genus Bos; species Bos taurus. Next base: position 21,714,207 of record NC_037337.1, on the reverse strand, counting down.
GGATAATGCTGACAGTTGGCGGCAAAGCAGAGAAGATGGGAAAGGGGATGGTTTGGTGGGTTCTCGAGCCACCATATCACACATCAGGACCTACCCTGCAAAGCTGCATTGCTTCTCCCTTCTTGCTTCCTCCTCTATCCCTGATCCTTTGCCTCAATTTCTCATGTCTCAACCTTTTTCTCAGCAGGATGCTCACCCACAAATCACCTGCTCTGGGGTCCTTCAACCCAAGCTGTCTGGAAGAGTGGGCACAAAGGTGGATTAGGGGGCTACAGGAGTGGTGAACATAAGGTCAAGGCACTGCACAAGGAGCCCAGATGTTCAAGCTTGTCCATGTACCTTGGTTGCACCACCCATTCTGTACAGGAAGGAGTGTCCTACAAAAAGCAAGGAATGCTGATGTTGCTGCAGCTGCTCTACTCATCAGGTCCAGAAAAGAAGGAAACTTCTCTGTTCTTCTGCAGCCAACAGTATACACACACAGCCATTAACAACACTGCTGGCTAGGGTGATCCTGAGATCCTGTAACGGCCTGATGCACAGTAGGTGTTAATATGTACTGAATAGAGGATGGCTAGATGGACAAATCAATTCAGAAAATACTGAGGCTGCACAGGGCCACTGTGCTTCTCTAGAGAGTAAACATCAGGGTTTTTATATCAGGGGACAACCCCATGAAGCAGGGTGGGCAAGTACTGCTGATGCTAGACAGAGATGGGGGAGGGTACATAACACGGCTGTTTCTCCTTCCCCCAAAGGGCTCACAAAGCACAAGCTATCCCCACCATGACCACTGGATGACTGTCTTTAGGACCTCCCTTGCTTTTGGATACAGGATTCTGGCTTCTTGCTCAGCTGGTCAGGCAAAGGGTCATTTCGTATCTTTAGCAGAGGGCTAATGAGCACTTTCTCACATGGATCCTCAAACCACTCTCGTTGCTTTAGTCAAGCCAGCTTCTGCTCCATGAACCACACTGCTCTGGTCTGATGGGTGAAAGTCAGGAAGAAGCCATTTGGCTAGGGGTCTGGGTTGACTGTTATAAGAGCAGTGCTGAGAGTGACACAGTTGGGGCTCACTTATAGATAGGTCTTGGTACTGAAGGGAAAGGTCTGTACCCTACTACCCAGAGGCATGGTTCCAACCTCAGGGGCAGTCAGAGAGACCCAGAACCTCATCTTATATGTGAGTGAAGTAATATTCTAGCTAATTAGTGCCAAAGACAGGACTACCCCCTTGGGTCCCCGTCCCTCCAATTCCCAGTTGCTTATTCTGCCACTACACCGGCCTTTCTTAAATCACATGCACATCATTCTTCTCCTCCCATGCCCACATTCTCTCCCCCTTGCTCCTGTCAGTGGTACCCATGACCACTAGGGGCTCTGGGTCTGTCACCTGAAGATGCTGGCCAAGTTGCTTTCTGGGCAGCAGGAAGTAAGATGCCAGCGTGAAAAAGGGGGAGACTAGGATGGCTGTTCCTCAGAAACCAGCGGTTTTGTGTTTGCCGGTCCCCCAGGGCTTGGAAAATTATTTCCCACAAGCAGACTTTCTTTTCTGCCTTGTGTTCCCTCCTGTGGTCCCTTATCAATGTCACAATACATTTCTCTCCAACTCCGGGAACTCCACTTGGATTTCTTGGTTTTGCTGGCTCATTGTTTACTCAGGAGTGAGCTAGAGGCAGCTTAGCAAGGCTTGTTTTCCTTTAGCATTTCCAGAACCTGGGCTCTCTTTGTCTTTTCAGATAAGAGAAAGCAGGCAGTAAAAATGCCCAGCATGGCCAAAGTCCATAAAGACAGGTGATGAAGGAGAGAGGGAAAGATCATGAGAGACACAGCGGCGATGAAGAAGGAGGAGGAACAAAACACATCATTACTAGTGAGAGAGAGAGACCATGCGTGCGTCAGCGAGCTTGAGAGGAGCAGAATACAGAAAGAAGGTCAGGACAGAAAAAAGAAAGATGGAATGTACTAAAGCAGGCAGCTGCAGAAAGGGAAGCTAGTGATGCCACTTGGTAGAAATCAGAACACCCTGTTCCCCTCCAGAGCTTCAAAATAAGCACCTTTCTGGGATGGAGCTCCCCAGCCCTCTGATGCAGCCGTAAATTTCACCTGGGTCATGGGCCTGCCAGAGCACTGATTTCTTGGCCTCACATTTTGCTGGGGCATGCAGCCTCCTGCCATACTGGCCTGCTCCCCTACTCCCTCCCTCTGGACCAGGAGCCAAAGGGGTAAGGTGATGCCCCTCCGACAGGTCCTCAGGGTGGTGCCCCCAGCCAGTGACTTCAATGCCTGCCGCAGGGGGTGTGGCTCCGCTGCGGTCTGTGACAGGCTGGACCCAGCTCTTTAGATGTGACTGGGCACGTGTTTCTAATTGTGGAAAAGCTGCTTCCCTTGGCCTGACTTATTTCAGCCGTTTCCAGATCCAAGGAGGTAACCAGTGCCGGCTGCCGGAAGACACTGACAGGCGAAGAAAACACCGCAGCCCCGTTTGAGCTCTAAGGCACCCGACCTCGAGACTCGGATAAGATTCCAGCTCAGCCCACATAGGCCTGCCTGTCTTTCCTCCTCACAGACCTCAGAGAGGAAATTGAGGTAGGAGTTCAGAGACACAGAGCCAGCTCTCTGAAATCCTGGGCTCACCCAGAGTCAAGACATTTTTCATACGGGCTCAGGAGCTATTATAAAATCTCATGTCTCTGCCTACTTACCACAAAGGTTGGTATTATCACAGGAGTGAAGGACTGGTGAAAGACAAAACCGTGAAAAGGAAGCAAAAACAACAACATCAAATGCAGTTCTTTCCTATCAACAAAGCTTTGATTCCAGCTCTGGGGAGGTGCATAGTGGGGCTTCGGAATAGATCTTGCCTACCACGCTACAGCACGTCTTCCCTTCTCCAGCGCTTTTCACCTCGAAGCACCAGCATCATTTTGGAAATCTCAGAAGCCCCTCTAAGGACAGATGTGCTGAGCCTGTGGCAGGGCTTCTCACCTCCAAGGACAAATAAGCAGCGGAGGAGGGGTGCACCCCTATGCTGGAGCTTGTGGACATCCGGATTCACACAGCTCTTCCTGGACACTTCCAGCTGAGCTCCTGCCCATGCTGGCCCACCCCCACCCCTTCCTTTCCTGGCTCCCTCTTACCCTTCCCTCTTATTCTGATCCCTCCCTGCCAGTTGTTGGACCTGAAGTTTCTGCTGAATCACCATCTAGTACTTAGTTCAGCCAAGAAACCCAAACACCCAGCTCAGCAGTTTACAAGAGCTGAGTAATTCTTCAGCATTAGCTAAACATGGCTCCTGAACTGGGGTGGGGGAGAAAAGAAAAACAGAAGACACAGGGAAAGCAGGGGAGACAGAACACACTGTGCTATGCTACCTGGAGGAGCCCCATTTTAGTCCTACCCATTAAAGAATACACAGAAGAACCATGAGAAAAAAGGTCTTCATGATGCAGATAACCACGATGATGCAGATAACCACGATGGTGCAGTCACTCAACTAGAGCCAGACATACTGGAGTGTGAAGTCAAGTAGGCCTTAGGAAGCATTATATGAACAAAGATTAAGTGGAGGTGATGGAATTCCAGCTGAGCTACTTAAAATCCTAAAAGCTGCTGCTGTTAAAGTGCTGCACTCAATATGTCAGCAAATTTGGAAAACTCAGCAATGGCCACAGGATTGGAAAAGGTCAGTTTTCATTCCAATCCCAAAGAAGGGCAATGCCAGAGAAAGTCGAAACTACTGTACAATTGTGCTGATTTCACATGCCAGCAAGGTAATTCTCAAAATCCTTCAAGCTAGGCTTCAGCAGTACCTGAACTGAAAACTTACAGATGTACATGCTGGGTTTAGAAAAGGCAGAGGAACATCTACTTCTGCTTCATTGACTACATGAAACCTTTTCATTGTGTGGATCACAACAAACTGTGGAAAATTCTTAAAGGGATAGGAATACCAGACCACCTTACCTGTCTCCTGAGAAACCTGTATGTAGGTCAAGAGGCAACAGTTAGAACCGGACATGGAAGAACTGACTGGTTCAAAACTGGGAAAGGAGTACATCAAGGCTGTGTATTGTCACCCTGCTTATTTAACTTATATGCAGGTGTGTGTACACATGTGTGCTAAGTCACCTCAGTTGTGTCCAACACTTTGTGACCCTGTGAAATATAGCCCACCAGGCTCCTCAGTTCACGGGATTCTCTAGGCAAGAATACTGGAGTGGGTTGCCATGGCCTCCTCCAGATCTTCCCAACCCAGGGATCGAACCTGAGTCTCCTGCTGCTTCTGCATTGCAGGTGGATTCTTTACTACTGAGCCATAGAGCAAGCCCTAATATGCAGGTACATCATGCAAAATGCCGGACTGAATGAATCACAAGCTGAAATCAAGATTGCCAGGAGAAATATCAAGAACCTCAGATGTGCAGATGATACCACTAATGGCAGAAGTGAAGAGGAACAAAAGAGCCTCCTAATGAGGGTGAAAAAGGAGAGTGAAGCTGGCTTAAAACTCAACATTAAAAAAACAAAGATCATGGCAACTGGTCCCATGACTTCATGGCAACTAGAAGGGGAAAAAGTAGAAGCTGTGACAGATTTTCTTTTTCTGGGCTCCAAAATCAATGCAGACGGGGACAGCAGCAACGAGATTAAAAGACCCTTGCTCCTTGGAAGGAAAGCTATGACAAACTTAGATAGCATATTAAAAAGCAAAAATATCACTTTGCTGACAAAGGTCCATATAGTCAAAGCTGCTATGGTTTTTCCAGTAGTCATATATGAACGTGACAGTTGGTCGGTAAGTCCCTTGGACTGCAAGATCAAACCAGTCAATCCTAAAGGAAATCAACCCTGAATATTCATTGGAAGGACTGATGCTGAAGCTGAAGCTTTGGCCACCTGATGTAAAGTGCTGACTCATTTGAGAAAGACCTTGATGCCGGAAAAGATTGAAGGCAAAAGGAGAAAGGGGAGGGAGAGGATGAGATAGTTATCTAGCATCACTGACTCATTGGACAAGAATTTGAGCAAACTCCAGGAAATAGTGAAGGACAGGGGATTCTGGTGTGCTGCAATCCGAGTGGTCAAAAAGAGCTGGACATGACTTAGCAACTGAATAACAACATTACAAGACATCCCTCCTGGCCTCCAGCCTCCATGACTGAATAACAACATTACAAGAATCTGCCCTCCAGTGCAAGGGACACAGGTTCGATTCCTGGTCGAGGAACTAAGGTCTCACACTGTGGGGCTACTGAGCCTGAGAGCTCTCGAGCAAGTACACTGCAAATATTGGAGCCTGTGTGCTCTACAGCCCGTACTCTGCAACAAGAGAAGTTTGCGTACTGCAATGAGAAGCTCTGGTGCGCCACAGCTAGAGAATAGCCCTTGGGCCACAATGAAGAGTTCGTGTGCCACAACCAAGACCCAGAGCAGCCAAACTGAAAATAAATAAATGAGTTCTAAAAACTCATTACTTTTCCAGCCCAGGCCTGAAAAATTCAAGCTATTTCATACCCCAATTCTCAGGGCCAAGAACAGTATGGGGTACATCATGGCCCTTGATAAATATTTGCTAAAGGAACAAAGGATTGTGATTCTCATTTATATAAGGCTGCCCCAAGGTCTCAGTCCCCTTCTGTTGTTCCAGAGAAGGCTTTTGAGCAACATCCTGGGTGGATTAACGCCCCAAAGGAAAACTTCCAACCAAAGACCCATTCAGCATCTCAGGGATTTGGCAAGGATGTGGAAGACAGAAATAGAACACACTGTAAACTGCTCATCACAAATGCTGGAGACAGTTAAGTAGAAACATATTTCATTTGAAACATTTTTAATTTTGATTTGTAGATAAACTGTATTTCTCCGGCTTAGCCGTCAGTCAGTCACATGGCCAGCCGACTCTGCTTCTACCTCTTCCTTGTTTTTGTCACCTTGTAACTTTGTTTTTATTTTGGGCCACCACCTATTTGGCCTGGAAAAATGCTTAGCCTGCTGACTTATCTCCCTGCCTCAAGTGTCATGCTCTTTTCTTCACTCAAATGTGGATCTAATCACGTTTACTCCTCTGCACAAAATCCTTCAGTGGTTCCTTGGATGTAGACTGCTCTTCTCTGCACGATACCTAAGGTCCTTTAAGATCTGGGTCATGCACATGAAAATCTGGCTCATGCGCACCTCTTCTGCCCTATCTCCTGTCTCTCTCCTAGGCTCTACCCATACAAAAGAACTCTCTTTTCTCCAAGGACTCGTTGGTTTCTCGACCCCAAGTCTTGACTATGCTCTTCCGCCTACTCACTGTTCTATTGTATGCCCAGATGGAGGCCGTGGGTTTATCCTCCTAGACTTAGCTCAACCTGGAAGCCTTCCCCGGCGCCCCTCTACCAACTCTGAAGCAGCTTTCTCTGTGTGGTACACACTTTTGTCATCATACTATATTGTAACTATTTGTAATTCCATCTTTTCGCTAACCTTTAATATCTTCCAAGATTCTGTATAAATAAAGTCACTCAAGATAGGAGCTCAATGTGATGATTAACTGATGGATTTGCAGTTTCTTTTTTTCTTGGAAATCCATGTGAACATGATTTGTTCCATCTGCCAGAAATCCAGTTAGGTGGGTTTTGTATTATTATACCCAGTTCATGGCTGAAATTTTAGATTGGGACTGTGAGGTCTCTGTGTCTGTTTATCTATTTGTATATGTCTATATGGGGCTTCCCCAGTGGCTCAATGATAAAGAATCTGCCTGCCATGCAGGAGACGGGGTTTCGATCCCTGGGTCAGGAAGATCCCCTGGAGGAGGGTATGGCAACCCACTCCAGTATTCTTGCCTGGAGAACCTCATGAACAGAGGAACCTGGCAGGCTGTCATCCATAGGGTCACAAAGAATCAGATATGACTGATGCGACTTAGCACACATGCATGCACATATGTCTATACACATATGTTATAGATGTGTGGTATTTTCTACCTCCAAATGGTATTGCCAAAATTAGTTTGTAAAAGAGCTCTATTTAACTGACTTAAAGAAAATCAGGTGCTTATTTAAGTTCTCAGAAATATAATAGAAACTAGCCCTAATGAATTTCAGCTTCATGTGACCTGGGAAAATACTCAGTATTAAAGCTAGTCTGTCAGTTTAATTAATACAGACATGTCTTTAGAGTTATCAAAATTAAGAATAATCTTTCGTTGTACCTAAGTTACTACAGATCAAAGATGATCATGTTACCTCTGTTACAAAATTGGTCAGCAAGAAAAATAACTTGAGATGATGATTGACTTTGTCTAATGTCTCATCAAGTTTTTATGAGTAATTTAAACATTAATTGTTGGAAACAACTAAATTAAATAAATGTAAATAGGACAAGAGTTTTTAGATAAACTCTTCAATGATTTTTTTATGTTTTATGGTGTGCCTACTTAAAAACAGTTTGTCTAGTGCTTGCCTTGGCAGCACATATACTAAAACCGGAATAATACAGAGAAAATTAGCATGGCCCTTGTGCTAGGATGACCAAAAAAAAAAAAGTTTCTCCAAATCTTTTAGTAATTTAAAACTTTGGAGTTTTGCTAAGTTAAATGATAGGGCTTCACTGAATGTCTTTATCACTTCCAAGTAAGATAAAATACTGAAACATTAACTGCTAAACTAGTCTAAATCTTCTGTCTTATTACAGAAACACTAAAGAGGTTTGTGTTTATTAAAAACATGTCTTGTACCACATTGGAAAAAAGCATTATATTATGAGGTAATGTATGTTTTTAGAAATTATGGTATGCATTCATGAGTTTGCCAGTCCAAAAAAGTAAACAGAACAAAACACTGTTATAACAGTTTACAATTGCTTAACAAAGATGAAACAGTTATCTTTTTTTTTCTCCCTATCTGATGTCTCCAGTATGTGGAAAGTCAATGAGTATTCTTATTTTCATGGCAATATAGCTAACTGTATAAGTTCAATAAGAATCTGTTCTCCCTATAACATGATACAATTAGAAACATTGGTTACATTACCAGGGCTTTGACTGGATTGTCAGATTTGAGAGAGACACGCATAGAATTAGATACGACCAGACAGCTTTAAAGAACTAAGATTGACTTCGTGGAGCCATAAAGCTCTTTGGAAAGACAAGCTGGTACCATGACTTCAGGGTTCCCATCAGCTTTACCTGGTGAGTAAGAAAGATTCCTTCTTGGCAGGTGCAAGAATCTCAGGATAATTTTAGGAACCTCAAGGAGACAAAAATTCACCCAAATTCATAGGTATTACAGGTGAATCTAATGTTATGTTCAGTGTGGCTCTCTGGTCCTGAGAGGCAATTAAAAGTTCAATCTGGTGATTCCTTATGAAAAAGTTCCGGCAAAGCATGCTTTTAAAAGCCTGGACTTATGAAATAATCAGGCAAAGTTTAATAAAACTAAATTTATTTTACAAACAAGTTAGTCTTAATTTGGCTATCTTTGGTAAAGATGAAGGTGATTTTAGAGAGAGAAAAAAACTTACGTTCAATAGAAACTATAATACATATTTATGGACATTAGAATCTAATTCTGTTAATCACTTTTGAGGTTTTGTTTTTCTACCTGTAAACTGGACTAGATCCTGAATTCTTCTAGTTTCCTCAAATATTTGGCTATAACTCCCCAAGTAAGGTTTTCAATTTTTCTCTCATTTCTGACTTGAAATCACTGAGAACCAAAGCTGTTGTTTTCTTGAAGATTATGAACTGGAACTGAACAGCCTGATATACACTTAAGAGAGCTCACATTTAGATAGTCTTTGTGCCTGTTGCTTTGCAAGTCATTCAGGAAGTTTACCTGAATACCAGATGACATCACCAGAGACATTTCAACCAGCAAAAGATGCTTAAAACCTAACCTCTAGAAGTCTCAGCTGGTGACTCTCAGGATTCAGACACTGGGTTTATAATTTGCTCCAGCCATCAATCTCTTTTCTTCTTTGTCTCCATAGAAATGCCTCTTATTAAATACCTGGTTGCTTATACTCTGTAGGCCTAACTTTCAGTGCCCACCTATATTGCTGCCTCCTGACATTAGTAACTGAACTGACCTACTGTTAGGATTAAGAGATTGGTTCAATGAGATATAAAGCAGTCTGTCAACTCTGGACTGTGAAATTTCTAGAGAAAGTTTCAAAGGCAAGACTGTAGGGGACCAAGATGTGCCACCCTAAAATGTCTCTGGCATGCAGATTAGTTCAAGCTGCAAAATGATCAAGGCCCACAAGACCCAGGAAGAAATTCTGCCCTTCCCCACAACTGCTTAAAAATACTTTAGAGAGAGGACTGTTCTTGGAACATCATCACATCATCACCATCACCAGAGATCCTGTAAAATACAGGCTGGGTGAGGGGGAGATTAGAGATTAGAGTCCACTTTCTGTTCCATTGTCTCCACCACCCCCAGCAAACATTTACTTTTCATTTTCATGTCAATTACCTTCCTCCCTTTGAAGTCCTAAACTTTTATACCAACATTCTCTTTTGTACCATCTTCAGGTATTACCATCAGGTAAATACCATCCTCAGCTAAAGTGAGGGTTTTGGCCATTTGGGCATATACTCACTTTTTCTGGATTTCTTCTAAGTATACATGTTAGTAAACTTTTGTTTGATTTTTTTCTTTTTAATCTGTCTCATGTCAATTTGGGCTTCCCAAGTGACACTGGTGGTAAAGAACCCGCCTGCTAATGCAGATGTAAGAGACATGGGTTTGGTCCCTGGCTCAGGAAGATCCCCTGGAGGAGGGCATGGCAATCCACTCCAGTATTCTTGCTTGGAGAATCCCATGGACAGAGGAGCCTAGAGGGCTACAGTCCTTGGAATCGCAAAGAGTCGGACAGGACTGAAGCGAATTAGCATGCAGCACGCATGTCAATTTAATTCTTAGACTAGCCCGAAGAACCTGGATCGGTAGGAAATTTTCTTCCTTTCCAACACTCCCAAGGCTGATGAGACACTCATAAGCTTTGGGGACCAGAGAAGGGCAAGAAGGCAACCCTGTCCAGTTAACAGAGGTGATGTGTATAGTGCATGGGGATAAGACGTTTAGGGCTGGAGAATATGAAACCTCAAAGGAAAACGAACTGAGAAAAAGGGATTTAGAAGTTAGGAAGGACCGCTGAATCTTCTCATGTCAAGGGAATAATTTGCAAGAGATTTTCAAAACAACACACGCAAGTATCTATCAAAGCATCTGGAAACTTTCTGAAGAGGAATCGCAAAGCAACTGAGGGTTAAAAGTAATACCAACAGTGAAAAGCCCTTAACCTTTCAAATCACTCAAGAAAGAAGGATGAGAAATCTGAAGCTCTGGAAAACTAGCTTCTCAGGAATCACAACAGACAGACAGAAAACAAGATAAGAAGTTTTTTTGTTTCTTTTGCTTGTGAAATGCATGCAAGTTACACTTTTCTCCTCAGGGGGAAAAAGGAGAAGGAGTTTCTTTTGTACAAGGCATTCAGGAAGAGGGGGACTTGAATGAGAAGAAAAGATTCCAATTCAGACGCGGCATGTAACCCCAGCCCCAAAAGAGAGGAAGGAGATCTGGAGCTGCCTGAGTAAAAGGTGGCCCAGTCCCCAAGAGAGAGGGGACAAACAAATCCTGAAGGAAAAACCACAGTTAGGGAGGAGGATGTACAAATGAGGTACCTTAGAACACATTCCTTCTGTGTCACTGGGACCACTTTGTTTATAACTAGGGACTCAGGTAGTAGCCACCGAATGTGGCTAAACAAAGAAAAACACAAGCTGCAGAAGTAACCTGTCAAAATGTATGTCTGTACACTCACATGTGAGCGTTGAGAGATGCATTTTACTTAGAATTATAAGGATACCTGTCCACTGTTACCAGGGCTTTTGGGCAGAGGAGAGGGGTAATGACAAGAGGAGTCTTTCCTGGTCAACTCTCTTTATATACTGAGTCTTTTACTTTGAGAATATGGTCATTTACTTATAAAATAAGAAATGAAGAAAAGAGGGAAGGAAGGAAGGCAAGAGAGAAAAATAACCAAGGAAATCACAAAAGGAAGGTACCAAAACCAAGTTTTAATCCCTCCCATTCTCCTAACTCCCTCCTCCCACTGATATGCTTGCTCTGGAGAAGGGAGAAAGGCTTTTCATTTAATTAAAATATACAAGATTTTCTTTTTTTACTGCCTGGTGGCTAGGGATATTCTGCTGACTTAGCAGTGAATAATCAGCTTTGACCTAAATAATAGAGTAACTCAAAGTGGCAGTTGCAGTTGCATAAGCTTGAGCCAAATCTGCAGTTTCTTCTCTCTCCCTCTCCTCCCCCCATCACTCCCTCCAGGCTCTGAGCAGGCAAGCCAGTTACAGCAAATTCTTTCCACCTTTCCAGCTCTGGTCATTCCTTCCATCATTTCTCACCCGATCTTTTCCAAAACTCTAGTGTGTCTTTGTGCAAGGAGTCACCCACCTAGCCTTAGTGAGTTTGGGGAATGCAAAGAAAGCAGTGGGGTCTGGCTGCCTGAGGAACTCTGCTCTTTCTCTCCAAGGGAACAGGCTGAACAGTCTCAGGGTTCTTGACTTCTAGATGAAGGGTAAGGGTGGCCTTTAGTCTGAGACACTTAAGCAGTATCAGCAGAAAAAAGGAAGCCATGTCTGTGTGTACAGACGCTGATACAGCAGTGGCCAGCACTCTGTGGTCCCCCTTCCCACCCCCACTAACCTGTCTGATGGCAGAAACAGCCACTGTTCCCACATTCCCACACCCTCTTCCCCCTCCTCTTACCTCCCGCAGTTCCAGATCCAGCCAGCAAGCAAGGACCAAATGACTATGCTTGTGACTACCCTCAGTGACTAAATAGGACCACGAGTTGCCCCACACTGTGGTACGAACACTCTTGTCTCAGGCAGTCCTTGTCACAGCAACCTACAGCACATGTGTGCTTGCACCCCCATCTCACAGGAGGCAGCTGGTGACCTGGTCAAGCGCTGGCTGCAGTTAGAAAGTGGTGTGGAGATGCAGGCTCAGGCAGCATGGTTTTGGATCCCACATTCCTCTGCCTCCAAATTAACGAGCACAATGAATATGCTCCAAACAAGTACGCTGACCTCACAATAACACTCGCCTAGATGTGGAGTCTATTCCAGGGCTGAACACCACTGCCAAAGTGGGCACACCTGCCAAGAAGATCACCACTCAGGTCCCACCCCAGCCCCAGGGTGGGTGAGTGACCCCTCCTTCCCCTTCCCACCAGCAGGACAGAAGGAAGTGTCAAGACCTGGGAAAGAGTATGACCAGGATGGTCAATGCCCTGAGCTGAGTGATGTGTGTTGGAAGGTATGGGAAGGCAGGGACAAAGCGGACTCTGGAAGAGGAACCTCTGAAATAGTCCAAATATTTACTTTAGAAATTAGGTATTTTTGGTTAAAAGATATAACATATCCCAATCCATTGAGATCCCTGATGATCAGAGATTAAGTGTTGAGACTTCTGGAAATACAGATTGCCAAGCTTCTCTATAAAACCTCTCTAAGAAGCTTCCCTGGTGGTCCAGTGGTTAAGACTCTGCACTTCCAATGGAGGGGTCATGGGTTCAATCCCTGGTTGGGAAAGTTCTGCATACTGCGTAGCACAACCAGAAAAAAAAAGCCTCTCTAACCTACTGCAGCTCATAGCGACCTTTTCCCCTTCTCAGATTTTTTGCTGCAATTGAATTCCAATCATGGAATCTGCCTATGACTTTTCTACCTAGTTAGAAAATTCATGACAGGTGGAGAGCATGGATGTGGCATTTGTTTTCTCCCAACTCACACCTGTACACTCTCCTCACAGAGAGGTTTAAGATGTGAGCTGGCAGGTGGAGGCAGAGGTGGAGAGGCCAGAAAAGTCTTCCCAAGAGCGGCAGTGAGCCTCCAGCATGGTGCGTGTGCTGGAAAGAGAAGGAACAATCTTGGCTAATTCACTTGCCTGGCTCCACTTCCTTTTCTGCTCAAGGAAAATGTAACACTAGCCCAGCTTACCTTATGGATTTGTTGTGAGGCTTGGATCAGATAACACATATGAAAGTGCTTCATATATAAGTAAACCCTGCCAGTGAAAAGTATAGTTCTTCTGAACAGCTAATTTTCTTCTTTTTAAAAAAACAAATAATCATATATGGAGGGCTTCCCAGGTGGTGCCAGTGGTAAAGAACCCGCCTGCCAATGCAGGAGACATAAGAAACACGGGTTTGACCCCTGGGTTGGGAAGATCCCCTGGAGGAGGGCATGGCCACTCACTCCAGTATTCTTGCCTGAGAAATGCCATGGACAGAGGAGCCTGGTGGGACTAGTAAAAAGTCAGACACGACTGAAGCAACTTAGCATAACACAATTATATGTGGAATCCATTTGTCCACAGCAGGCATATTGGAAATTGAAAAGTAACAAGGCATAAAAACAAAAGGAGCAGAGGAAAATAAAGAAATATATAAATAAAAGGAGAAGAGGAAAAAAATAACTAAAAGGAGAGGAAAGAAAGAGGGAGAGAATGGAGAACCAGATCATGAGGAAGACACTGTCCTCAGCGAGGCCCAGATGGTACTTACATAAGCAGAGGGCAGCGAGGAGGCGAAGGCCAGACTCTGGGGGGAAGCAGGTGGGGAAGAGCGGCTGCAGCACGTAGTTGGAAAAGGTGAGGGCGATGACAGCCTGGTTGGTGGGGTAGATTACCAGCACCGCGATCCACAGCCTCAGGAACCTGCGGGGGAACCAGATGGAACTTGAGCCAAGATAGGAATTAAGACCCCCGGCCCCACCGCCAGGCATGGCAGGGATTCAGAAGCCATCAGGGGAAGTCTGGGCAAGTCATCGAGCAGTGTTAAGAGAGGCAGGTGGGCTAAAGGGATGCTTTTCCTTGTTGTTTTCTGGGATGCTGAGGAGCCCAGCCCCTGTCTGAACGAGACACCCAGCTCTCTGTACTGACAGTAAATTGGTTTAACTAGTTCCAACCAGCGTCTTAGTGTTCCTTCTCTCCTCCTGCTCCTTTCATCGTTTCATCATCTCTTCTCTACCACTCTGGCCCCCAGAAGCCACTGGTGGAAAAGAAAATCTGCAACCCCAGAATCTTCACAGTCGGGGTGTGCTAAGGGTGTGGCCAGTTGAATGAGTATTAAGTGGGTGCACTGAGTGGAGTTTGAAGAAGTGTCCTCCATACCCTTGGGCTCCTTGGTTAGAATTGAGCTCTTCAGTATCTGGGCTGTGGGGGCTGAGAAAATCAGGGACACCACCTACTTATTTTTCAGGATAAAAGGGCTTTGTTTTTGTGATGTGCTTTCCCTGGGCATCTCTAATCACAGTTGTCATTCAGTTCTACTTGTTCTCACTCATACAATCTTGCTCTCTAAGGTCAACAGAGATTAAGGGAATTCCCTGGTGGTTCAGTGGTTAGGACTCCACACTTTCACTGCCAAGGGCCCAGGTTCGATCCCTGGTCTGGGAACTGAGATCCCACAAGCCACAAGGTGCAGTAAAACAGAACAAACAAAAACCCTAAACAGAGGTTAAAACTACAGCCCGGTTCCTCTGCCACTCTGAGGGGGATCAAGGGGACACAGGCTGAACTGGCAACCATGACGTGGAGGAACCCCAAGCTCGCACCCTCCTCAGCACACTGGACAGCCCTGGCCTTGGCTTCCCAGACCACTTAGTCCCCCCACTATTCTCTTACCCGGCCAGGCCTCCAAAGATGTCCTTGACATAGGAGTAGTCACCTCCAGATTTGGGGATGGTGACCCCGAGCTCAGCATAGCACAGGGCTCCCACAACTGTGATAAGGCCTGTCACGATCCAGATGATGAGAGCCAGGCCCACAGAGCCGGCATTCTCTAGCACACCTTTGGGCGAGACGAAGATTCCAGAGCCGATGATGTTCCCTGTGAAAGGCATCAAGAGTAGTGGGGAGACGAGGGAGTCAGTACAGTTGGCAGACCCCGGCACGGTGGAGGCGGTCTCACCTTTGATCTTAGGCAAAATGCCTTTGGGATGCACAGATCCCCTCCGGGCAGGTATATCTAGCAATAATTCTCCTTAGCAGGGGAAAGACCAGCAGACAATGGACATGGAGGTCAGGAACTGGTCGGGTATTTTATATGCGTCACGTAAGCATCAGGACAAGCCGATGGAGTCAGACATCATTTCTCTCATTTTACAGAGGAAAGTGAATTGCCTAAGTCGACACAGTAGTAAATGGTAGTGCAAATTTAACTTCCAGGGCGCTCCGACTGGGCCAAATGTAGTCTAACCAGACTGGTGACAAATGCCTTACTTAAGGCTGGCTGGAAAAGGAAAAGCTGTAAAATGGGCAGTTAGAAAGCTTTAAAAATGAGCTGAAGGGTAATACCTTTGGACAGACTGTGGTCATACCCCGTGTCTGGGGGTTTCCAAGACCCACAAGTATGGACAGCACTCCTGGAGGCTGGCCTCTACCCCAGACACAATAGCCCCACCCTTGGTGAGGAGCATGAAATAACCCTAAAAAAAAACAGCTCTTGTAGTTTAGGAGTTGTTTGTCGGGATGCAATATGTGCAAAGCTCTATATTCTTCCAAAGGTCATTCCCCTCCACTGTTTCATGTGCCTCTCACAACAACTTCACAGAATTCAGGAGGAGAAAGGGCAGGTGTTCCTATTTCACAAACCAAGAGACTAAGACACAGAGGGGTTAAGTGGCTTTCTCCAAATTCCACAGCTACTGATGGGTAAAATTGGATCTAGAAGTCAGTCTCCTGATGCTTAATCCAAGGGTTCTTTCCACTAATCCACATCGGTTCTGTGTATAAGGGGTTAGTCCGCTTGCGACAGGTGAGGCTGGCCCCAGGGACTGAATGTTGGCTGCTGGGATGTGTGTGTGCACAAGGGAGGAACAGGAGTGTGGGGGCAGCTCCTGGGACGTTTCTTCCCAAGCTCTCCATTGTCCATATCTTACGATTCCAGGGGTCAGGGTACAAGGGTCAGGTGCTTTGAAAGCTCCCTCTTCCTCTTCATGCCCCACCCCACTGTACCAATGACAGCCTGAGGGAAGAAGCAGACACTAAATGGATTCAAGTCAAAATGCAGAGCTGGAGTACTGGAGGCCAGTTGGATTTGACTGTTCTGAATTCCTACCATCTCTCTTTAGTGGTCTGGAACCAGTTCTGGACAGATCGAGATGCAGACTATGGGATTTTATGCTCAAATTAAAAAAAACTGACTTTTAGATCTCAATCACAGCTCAGCCTCAATCCAGTCCTGAAAACTTTCACTTCTAAACCAAAATTCAATTTTTAATTCCAGACTGTGCATCCAGGTTATTTTAGTCAAAGGGGAAGAGAATATTCTCATCCTGAAAGCAGTAATATTTCATTCTTTTGGGATGTAGAATATGCTGCCCCTTTTCAGACTAAAGAACTGCTCCTTGAGATGAGTAACGAGACAGGGGAGGGGCCAGGAGGAGCCTAGGAGCAGCTACAAGCAGGGAGACTGAAATACCAAACTGGAGAGCCTAGGGACACAGCTAGATTGAAACGCAAAGATGGCACATTTATGACTCAAACAGGCCTTTTTTCTCCTAGTGTTAAGCCATTCCAACAGAACAGGGCTACACAGAGAAGTGAAGCTAAAAGAAGAAACAATCCCTCATGTTTAAATTTGTGATCTAAACATCAGGCAAAGAGATACAGAAAAATGAAATCCTGGGTGCCCCCAGTTCTTAAAGGCTTTTCCTTTTTTGGTATTTTTTTTTTTTAAGTTCGAGGCTTGGAATGAGAAGCTACCTCTCAACCCCCTTCTCAACTCATCTCCCATGTGTGCTGTGCATGAATGCTGGGTCAGCAGAGACTAAAGGGCCTCCTGGTAGCATCCTAGGACAGTCATCGTCAAACGACCCTTCACCTGCCACAGTGAACGTGAGATGGGGTTGCTGATAGTGCTAAAAGTAACACTAAACTCCTTGCCTGGCAGGAATTTATCAGAACAGTCATCTGTAGGGCGTTTTAAAGCCAGCCAAGAAGAGAGCAATAGAAGGTTATAAAACTAGCTCAAAGACTTGAAAAAGTAATCAGTATGGGACAAAAACAGGGTTTGACTCTGGTTTTTAAGATGCCGAAAGGGGTCGTGGGGCGATAGTCAGGAATTTCTCAGCACCAGGAAAAGGCTGTGGATGTTACTGAAAAGATCTCATTTTCTCAGTAATGAAGAATGTTCAAGTTCTACTTCAGGGGTGTTAGAAAACACCCCGGTGGAGATGAGTGAACATTTGGTTCTCCTGTTTTGCTCTGACATTTCCAGAGCACGTGCCCCATCCTGTCATCCCAGGTGGAGGGTGGGCGGGCCAAGACCAACAGCCCTTTCTGGGTGTCTGACCACTTCCTGTCTCCACTGATTCTTGGATAATGTGTCCTTCCATGGAGCTGTATAGCAGATGGTGAGGCTTGGCACTGGGACAAGAGTTCTCCCCGTCAACCATCTTGATTTTGACCAAATTAAAATGACAAAGATAAAAGTGGGAGAAAAAAAAAATAAAGACTTTCTTGGCTGTCCAGTGGTTAAGACTCCATGCTTCCACAGCAGGGGGTATGGGTTTGATCCCTGGTTGCTGCTGCTAAGTCGCGTCAGTTGTGTCCGACTCTGTGCGACCCCATAGACAGCAGCCCACCAGGCTCCCGTCCCTGGGATTCTCCAGGCAAGAATACCGGAGTAGGTTGCCATTTCCTTCTCCAGTGCGTGAAAGTGAATAGTGAAAGTGAAGCCGTTCAGTCGTATCTGACTCTTCGAGACCCCATGGACTGCAGCCTACCAGGCTCCTCCGTCCATCAGATTTCCCAGGCAAGAGTACTGGAGTGGGCCGCCAGTGCCTTCTCCGTGATCCCTGGTTGGGGAACTAAAATGCCAAATGTCTCACAGTATGGCCAAAAAATTTGGGGGGCTTCCCTAGTGGCCCAGTGGTAAAAGAATACACTTGCCAATGAAGGAGACACGGGTTCGATCTCTGATCCAGGAAGATCCCACATGCCTCTAAGCCCGTGCACCACAATTATCAAGCCTGTGCTCCAGAGCCCAGGAGCCACAACTACTGAGTCCACATGCTGAAACTATTGAAGCCCACGTGCCCTAGAGCCCATGCCTCACTAGAGAAGAGCCCATGCAGCAACGAAGACCCAGCACAGTGAAAAGTAAAATTTTTAAAAATAAATAATAAGTGGGGAAAAAAAATTGAATTATGTTAACCAAAACTGAGAACTGGGGGATGGGAAGGACAGGAACGTCTCGCTCTGATTCTAGGAAGCCACTACCTAGAAAATCAGAATCAGATGTCTCCTCTTCCTTAGCAGCCTCTGGAACGACTACAGGAAGAGGAATGTCACTTAGAGCACAGCTATGTACTGGAGCCGAAAGAATACCGACACTACATTTACTTAAAAGCCATGCCTTTTATATACAATCTTAGTGTAATTATTTGATTAGTATATATCTCCCTCAATAGACTGTAAGCTCCACGAGAGCAGAAACTGTGTTGTTTACCTGTGAAATGTCACAAAGTATTAATAAACACTCTATAAGTATTTATCGAATAAATAATGTTTGATGTCAATCTACAACTTACCTCCACGGAGCAGTTTAATACACCTGTTTATCTGGAACCTCAAAAACCTGTGAAATATGTCAAGTGTGTATTGTAGGCAAATAAGTAAAGCAACCCACTTATTCCACTGCTGAGAGTAGACTGGCTAGTATTACCATCTCTACTTTATAGGGAAAGAAACTAGGGCAACCATTACTCTCATTTTTCCAAATGGAGAAAATGAAGGAGGTATTATTTTCCCCATTTTACAGATGAAGAACCTGAGATGCAGAGAGGTGGTTATTTGCCTAAATCACAGGGTAAATTAGCAGTCACCGTCATAGCCTCAAGGTTTTCCCTGAAAATTGTTAGTTTTACATGCTCCACCCTACAGACAATGAGAAAGGTTCACAGAAGTTGTTTGTTAAAGAGCTGGAACACAGATCTGATTCTTTCCTCCTATTGCAATACCACCTTCAGCGATGAGTTACAAAAGATTCATGCCCATTACCTTACTTGATTCTCACAACTACTTTCTTGGGTGCACAGGTCAGGCACTCTCATCCCTATTTACCTTTGTGAAGACTGAGGCTCAGAGAGGCGAAGAGCCGTGATCAAAGTCACATACTGCATTAGGTAGCAAGGCCTGGATGAGAGGCCATGTTCTTGGACTCCTGGCCCAGAGGTTCCTCCTACTCTGAGCTGCCTCTCCTCGAGAAATTACACAACACATACCTTAACTTTTACACTGTCCAAGAGCAGGGCTTTTACACTGTCCAAGAGAGGCTTTTCTGGAATGGCTTTGAAAAAGGAGAACTGGGGAAGGGCTTTTCTGCCTTTGACTATGAACATTTCTTGATGAGAAGTTGGAAGAAAGTTGATTACAGCAGGAATTTTTTTTCTCCATTGTTTTACTCTTAGACTCATCATCTACAAAACCACTCGAGAATAAGATGCCCAACCGTCTGGTAGAGCCAAGGTACTGGAGGTTGGTTGGGTTTTCAATCCTCTCTTTCATCGACCCGAATTAGGGAAATAACCATCTTATCACATAGATCTTCTCTAGTAAAAAATGGGCCCTAGGATGCCTGGACAATGAAGTCCAGCTTGGCTTATTCTGTCAAAGAAAAGCCAAGTGAACCACTCCATTAAGAAGGGGCCAAGTTGTATCAGTGGGCAAGTCATCACTAGAAAAACTGCTGGAATTGAGAAAATCCACATTGGCCATGAACAATTGCTGACTTCCACCTGTGGGCCAATACCCATGTGATTCCTATTAAGGCCTTACTCACTTCCAGGCCTGTCCACGCTAGAATGCTGCAGCCATTACAGAATGTCCTAGGGCATGGAATTACAGATTTCTACTGCTCAACAGATCCTCAGATCTGAAAGGCTTTGGCCTTCCCTACTGACTCATGCTGGTCTTGGAATCTAGCCAGGGCTTCTCCTGGACCTTGGAGGTTCTGTCCATTTCCATGATGTCCAGATAAAGCCAGGGTGAACCTTCTTTGTACTTCTCACACAAAATGGTTGGAAGGGTCTTAGGATTTTCAGCACTGCGAGAACAGCATGGAAGTGGGGTCGGCACATTGAGGCCAGGCTTTGATCCTCACAGCAAGCCTGAAAGCTCACCATGCCTCTCGTCCTGTCTCCACTTTCCATCAGGACTATACAAATAGCCACCTCAGGGTGATGGCAGGTCAGGGCTCCAAAACACGCCCTGTGGGGTTGCCGTCTCTTGTGGAACAGAGATGTGGAAGGAGCTTTAAGGACTCTGCTGGTTTAGATTCCTTGCTGAAGAATGAAATGGGTGCTAGACTTAAGAGTCAAAGGAGCCACTGAGTCCTTGCTTTGCCACTCACAAGCTGAGTGGCCTGAATTTTTCTTAGCATCCCTACACCTGCTGAATACTTGCTTCTGCCTTGCCTACCTCACAAGGTTGTGGTGGGGATCAAAGGTAAACATACATGTGTGGAAGCACTTTATAATCTGCTTAATGATCACAAATATAAGGAGTTGCTAGGATTTGCAATAGTAGGGGTAGAGACAGTCTCTAGAAGACACCAATAATGGTCTCGTCTTGGAAGTTTAGCTCTGAAATAGCACTGCAGGGCCAGGCCCATGAAGAACATTCTCTGAGTATCTGTTTACTTGTCTAGGTATAATTTTTAGATGCTTCAGGTGGGCGGCCAACAGGTAATTGCATCTCAAAAAGTATTTATTGAGCACCCACTCTGTACATTCTTGCTCTAAAACGTAATTGGGAAGCACTAGTTCACACATGGATTTTTAATATAATAGATGGAGCCAACCACCACCCACCAGTCACTGAAAGACAGGCATCCTGGCCTGAGGGGCTAAGTCTGCTGAACCCTCAAAAGTGCCCATTAAGGATTCACAGCAGGTGTCCAGCGTCTCCCTGTCTGATTGGGAAACCAGGCACCAACAGTGAGAGGCTTTGTCTACCTCAGTGGTTCTCATCCAGGGACAATTTTGCACCATCTCCCCACCTTCAAGGGACAACTGACAGTGTCTGGAGACATTGTTGGTTGTCACAGCTGGTGAGGGGGTGCTACTGGAATCTAGTGGATAGAGGCCAGTGATACTGCATGGGACAGCCCCCCAAAACAACAAAATATCTAGCCCAAAATGTAATAGTGCTGAGGCCGAGGTAAGCCTCAATGTTAATTTCTAAAGTCTTTTTCAAGTTTGAACTTAGAGGAGATTTAGCATGTTTTGTGTTTTGCTTGTTTTTTGCTAAATGTAAAAATTTATTGTTTATGGGAATAACTCATTTTTAAGCTAAGGCTTCTTTTTCAAATGCAACACTAAATTTACCACCTTAACCATTTTTAAGTGTACAGTTCAGTAAGTTCAGTTTGTTAAGCATATTCAGGGTGGTCCAGTGGTTAAGACTCTGTGTTTCCACTGCAGAGGGCACAAGTTCAATCCCTAGCTGGAGAGCTAAGATCCCACAGGCGGCTAAGAGAAAGCAGATTCACATTGTTGGGAGACAGATCTCTAATGGACGGTTTGGCTTAGACTGGCTGCTATTATTCAAAAAATACTTTCTATGCACTTACCCAGGCCAGGCTGAATACATGAGGATATGAAAATGAGAAAGACTCAGTGCCTGTCGTCAGCAAATTGTGGGGAGAAGTGATGACATGATGCATGTGGACTCAGAACTGACACCACCAGGGAGAGAAGTTGCATGAAAGCAATCGCAATACATGACAAGATATTAGGGATGGACAACATCACTTGTGGGGCTGCTCAGTAAAAGCTTCCTAGAAGAGGGAAGCACAAGAAGCTGATGAGTAAGCAGACTCGAGTCAACAGAGAAAAGGAAAAACACTGTCTACTTGATAAACAGGTCAGACTTGGGCTGAATTGGCCAGTTCTTCCCATCACCCGATCAATCTAATCTGTTTTTGAACCAAAATGAATGAGTGTGGGGGTGGGGGTGGGGGGATAAAGGAAGTGGGGGTGGTAGAGGATGAGCTTAGGAGAGAAAGAAACTAATATTTATTGGATATAAACTGCTGGATACCGGCCAGTTTAATATTTCACAAGAAATTTCTATTTTATTGCCAATGAACTTGTTCCAGGTTACAAAGCTTGTAAATAGGAAAGCAGTTTACAAACCCAAGACTATCTCCAAAGCCCTTCCTTTTCTGATATCAACAATGGTTCCTCCCTGTCCACAACATGATACAAATCATGGGAAAATTCATCATATGCTTTCTACTCCCAGCATCAGGACCCACTTGCAAATGTCTCCTTATCCCTAGACAACCTGACCTGCCTGTTATCAGCTGCTGATTAAACACGCTATGCAGAATTGTACTCTAAAGAGGCTGCTAAAGCATTTATGAATCTCACAGACGTACAGGCACCTTGAAAGTCTATACATAGTGAGAAAAGTACACTAACAATTCTGCAGCACCCCCTGGGTAATCGGCCTTCACAATATGCTGCTCAGTGTGAGGTTGCCCAGAACATCTCAAGGCGCATTATGAAACCCTCTCCCCAGGAGTGACGTCACTGGTAATGCTGAAGATATAACCGCAGGGAGGAAACCAATGTGAAGAGTTGAGACCGTGACAATGGATGAGGGATGAGATGTGACTGATTAAGTTTTTCAGCTCAGACTTCATTCATTCTATAAATATAACAACTTAAAATAGACTTGAGGCACAATTTGGCTTCTTAGAAATAAAATTCACCAGTGCTTAGCACAAAGCCTAGCATATAATGCTGAATGAGTATTTGTTAAATGTTCAAATATAGGATGATCAGAATCCTGTGACCAGGAGCCTCCACACCTGTGCCAGGGAGCAGCCTGCACTTTGTCATTTACAGATTTCCAGGGAGAAGAGCCCAGGGGGCCTCCTTTGCAGACATGTTCTGGGAGGGGAACAAGGCATGGTCTTTCTTGCTCTGCACTCTCTCAGCTGGGAGTTAAAAATTAGAAGGGATGAACTCCTTTTGGTTGTTTTGGATAGTTCAGGATATATTCTTGGGGTTATTTGCTCATTCCTGTTTTTTTGATACCCTCTCACCTGGAGGGGTGATACCTCCCAGGGACAGGGGAGCCTGGTGGGCTGTTGTCTATGGGGTCGCACAGAGTCGGACACGACTGAAGCGACTTAGCAGCAGCAGCATCTCCAAACAATAATAACCAAACAAGGACTTCCCTGGTGGCCCAGCGTTTAAGAATCCGCCTGCTAAAGCAGGAGACACAGGTTCAATCCCTGGCCTGGGAAGATTCCACATGCAACTAAGTGCATACACCACAGCTACTGAAACCCTCATGTTCTAGAGCCCATGTTCTGCAACAAGAGAAACCACTGCAATGGGAAGCTCTCACTCACTGCAACTGGAGAAAGTCAGCAGGCAGCAATGAAGACCTAGTGCAGCCAAAAATAAACAAATAAACAAAGAAAAAATAACAAACAACAAGAGCAACAACAGACATTCCTAAGGCCTTCTCGGTAGGCAGCTTTGCTGCTGGATTAACCAGCAGAGGAGAGCAGAAAACCCTGGTATCTGGGCAACTTGAAAGTCTCACCCAGGATGCCCATACCGCCATGCCACTTCAATAAGCCAATTTAATTCAGAAAAAGTGGTGTGTATATGTGGTGCTGGCCTCTCTGAGAAGGTCATCTGATCTGGGTACAGGGTGTTTTTGTTGTTGTTGCTTTTCTAAATAGAATGGGTTGTTTGATTCTGTTTCTTTGGACATCTTTTTTACCTGCTGGGTTTCTATTTTCTTTCCCGTACCCTAAGTGTCTCCTGCTAGTCATTTATTCTGCATAACTCTGCTCTTTGAGAGAGCATATTGTAGCCCTGCCAGCAGCCCTGCCTCAACTAGATTATTCCTTGAGCTCTCTGGTTCCTGGAGGTAGGAAGCAACAGGATCCCTGGTTCCAGCCACCCTGTGGGACATTTTGATTAA
This sequence comes from Bos taurus, assembly GCF_002263795.3. Taxonomy (NCBI): domain Eukaryota; kingdom Metazoa; phylum Chordata; class Mammalia; order Artiodactyla; family Bovidae; genus Bos; species Bos taurus. The sequence continues at coordinate 21,690,175 of NC_037337.1, read as the reverse complement.
GCCCAGCGGCTTCAGAGTTCAATGACTTGAGTGAGAATCCCGGCTCTGCCACTGCCAGTTATTCATTCATTCAATTATACCCTTTCCTTAACAGTACTTATTTCATGGACTTAGATGAGAATATTCATAAAGCACTGATCTGGTATGTGGTCGTGCTCAGTAAATGGTAGCTACTTATTATTATTACACCACTAAGTATAACCTCTCTCTGTTTACCAAGATGTGTTTGTTTTGAAAAGTATCCTACTTGGCTTCTGTCTCAAAGTTTTCTTTGAGAACAATGAGAGTTTCAAACATGTTTTCCTCCTGAATGAACCAAATCCTAATCCCTCTCATGTTGAAAAAAAAAACCTGAAGTACAAATTTGAGAAGAATTTTCACACTCCAGCCCTCTGGTTAATATCCAATAGACATCTAGGGGATTAGAAAGCTAATACATTAAATCAGAGACTAAAACGTAACATCTTCTAAAATGGTGTAAAAATACATGGGTCTGAAAATCTTTTGGACCTGAAATATTTCCAAATCAGCCCAGTGCCATTTCAGCATGGTTATACCTATAGTATGCTTCTTTGTTGATAAACAGCCTTTAAAAAAAGCTTTCCCCCAACTTTTCCAGTATCAGATACCCATGTCCTTTCCCAACTGCAGTGTCAGGACTATGGTCCTGCATGGCCCACTCCCCCACCACACAAGACACACCAACCTTCCTCCCTCCTCCCTTGGTTACCGACTGGAAACAGGGAATGGCTGAGCTTTGACTCTGGAGTCAGAAGATCTCGGCAGTCAGTCCTCCAGGATCTGTGACTCCATTTCCCCATGTTTAAAACAGAGTTATAATATCTATTTCCACAGAATTGTGGTCAGGATTAAATAAGGGAATATATATAAAGAGTTTATGTAAAGCTCTGGTTTTTCCAGTAGAGAATGCCGGTCCAGAGAGGAAGAGTGAGCTTGTGGGAGAGTCGATGGAAGCGCGGTCTGTGCTGACCACATCCTGCAGTAATGGAGCCAGCACACCTCAGGCTCCAACCCCCCCACCAAGTCTTCCTGCAGCTGTACTGGTACTTCTTCTACTCTCAACTGATTGCTCAGATCTTGTTTACATTGGGACACTTCCTTGCAGGGAACACAACACTGAGTGCTTCGTCTATAAAAACAAATAAGGACCTCTGCACAGGATCTGAAGGCAAACACCTCTTTTAGGACATGACAATTGAGAGTAGAGAATAATGCTTGTGAGTTTGATTTAGGATTTAGACAAGCTGTAGGTCTGAATCTTTAATACTTTTCAGCTGTGTGACCCTCACCAAGTTTCTTGTCTCTCTGAGCCTCTATTTCCTTATGTGGAGGAAGGGCTAAGAAGTGCCTACCATATGGGATTATTGTGAAGGATAAATAAGACAATGTGGGACTTCCCTGGTGGTCCAGTGGCTAAAACTTCATGCTCCCAATGCAGGGGTGCAGGTTCAATTCCTGTCCAGGGAACCAGATTCCACATGCTGCAACTAAGACCTGGTGCATCCAGATAAATACATACTCAAAAAAAAAAAAAAAGAATATATGTTTGACAATTGGACAAGTGTCTGGCATATAATAAATTTTTAATAATAACAGTAGCTTTGATAGCATTAATTAATGAATTTTGTGGCTCCTTCATACTTTCTTTAGATTTTGAGGGGGGGTCCACATTCAAGGAGAAATCTAAGTTCACCTATTACCAACAGGTTTCTTTGGCCAAATATGTGGCGAGCAATAGCCTGGTTAAATTAGGGCAAAGGTGAAGTTTAAAAATTAAAACTGGACAACCTCATTTCCAAGTTGATGAAACTATTCCTAGCTTAAAAGATTTTCAAGTTAGGTTCCCAACAGCCATTCAAAAAAACACTTTATTCCTATTGTCTTCACATTTTTGTCAAACGGTCAATTAAATTCAACAATCATTTGAGTAACTATTTCAAGTCAGGGACTCTGCTAAGCACTAAAGATTCAGAGATATATACGACACATTTTTTTGCTCAAGGAAATAACAGTTTAGTTGTTGTCCTTCTACCTACCAAATCTCCCAGAATTATCTTCTCTATTCCATCTTTCTCCATGTCCTTCAAGAGGCTTCTTAATCTAGTTCTCAGCAAGAACTTCTCTTTCTTTGTGCTTCTCACCATTCACCTAACTTTTTCCTCCTTAAGTAACTCAACTGTATCATAAATTTCCAACGTTCTTTGTCTAATGCATATAAAACTTATCTCTCCGATCAGATTATAAATGATTCTAGAGCAAGCATCTTCTATTGGTTCATTTTATATTTCTGTAACACCGACCATCTTGTTATTCCTATTTTAAAAGTGTTATTTATTTCTTTATGGCTGGACTGGGTCTTTGTTGCTATGAATGGGCATGCTCTAGCTGTGGTGAGTGGAAGCCACTCTTCCACGTGATGCGCGGGCTTCTCATTCCTGTGGTCTCTCTTGTTGCAGTGCTCAGGCTTCAGTAGTTGTGGCTCACGGGCTTAGCTGCCCTGAGGTATATGGAATCTTCTCAGACCAGGGATCGAACCCGTAACCCCCACATTGGCAGCCGGATTCTTAACCGCTGGACCACCAGGGAAGTCCTTATGATATTCCTATTTTAAATCATCGATGCTGATGGTGAATGAAACTTTTACAACCTTTTATGAAACATAGTTTAACTTATCCCTAAGTTAACTAGATATGAGATCAATTTGGGGCAGTTGCTATTTTTCCATACCTCGTGATCTAACTCACTTAGGAAATTTCCTTTCTCTCTGTACCTTCGAATTCTTTCTTCCACAGTGTTGATACTGAACACTAGATCACTGAATTTCATGTGCAGAATGCCGTTTCTATTTTTGCATTTGGTCTTGAAAAAACCTGAATCACTGTCATCTACTCGGAAACCCCTCTAGAGGACAGGGCAGCTACTCAGCACATTTGTAAATCAACAGCCACACAGCAGGGGAAGTGGAAAGGATTTTGCCCCCACAACACCCTAAAGGGGAAATGTGTGTCTCAGCTTAATTGGAGATACAATCATGACTATTAACTCTACAAGGATTCTTGCACTTTGGAATAATATCCTGATTTCTCTGAAATCACATATTTGGGGCCTCTTTTCACCATAGAATACCAGAGTTATTACTCTTCTTGCTACAATACCAATAGGAGCACTGGGACTACTCTTACACTGAAGTGCTATCCATGAGGTTGTGGACAAATCATTAGTAGCATTTACCCAACTAAAAGCCATAGCTCTTACACCTGGACACTCCCATTTCTTCACAGTCTTAGAAAAATGCTAAAGAAAGAAACAAAAAAAAGCTCATTATATAGGAAAATATCCTCAACCTTTGAAGGAGGTTGGTTTTGAAGGCAGGAAGGAGGTCTGATTGTGCTCGAGTGTGTGTCGGTGTAAACATCTGTGTATGAATCAGAATCTTCCCAAAGGAAGGAAAATACTTAATCCTCTCAGTCAAACTGTGAAAGAGGTAATAGCTCTGGGCTATTTATAGACCTTAAATTGGCATGTGCTGTACATATTGAGTACTTTGCTGATCTCATTTTTTAGAGCAGTTGCAATAAAGGTGAGATAGAGAAAAGGTAATGAGAGATTAAAATCCTGACTATAATATTTTAAAATAACATTACCTTACTTGTAACTGTAGATGCCTGGAAACCTACCAGAGTCAATTAGATACAGCAGCATTCCACTTTGAAAGCTGAGTGGAGATAACACTGAAGCCTGGGTGCAGAGGTGAAGAGGATTATCTGAATACTGTACTGATATTATTTGATTTCAAGGGTGTTCTCCAATGTCAGCATTGCTTAGTTGCCAAAATGCTTCTGTGCTACCATGAGGACCATGGGGTTATCCAGAGAAACTGGTCTGTGGGCATCAGGACACTGCTGCTGCTAAGTCACTTCAGTTGTGTCCGACTCTGTGCGACCCCCACAGACGGCAGCCCACCAGGCTCCCCCATCCCTGGGATTCTCCAGGCATTAACACTGGGAGTGGGTTGCCATTTCTACAAGCCTTCAATAGGAAGTCTGCACAGAAACCGATCTGGCCTAACTGTCCGGTACCCCTTTCTCTGGGGAAAAGGTAAGGCCCTCTCCCAAAGACAGCAGAAGAAACTCTCACCTTCTGGAGTAAAGGCAGTAATGAAGCATTGCACATCCATCTACAGTGGCTGTCTGGAAAGAGGACTGTGTTGTCTAGAGACAGGGCCATATTTAGGACCCCTGCCTGGTAGAGTGCAGTTACAGGGTTGGAGTGGCCTGCACTGGCTCTCTCGGGGACACTGATGCTCCCCAGTTTCAAAGCCTTCAGCCGGACTCCCCATTCTAATTACTCCCGTTTCCCTTCAGAACCTCATAGGGTCTTCCATGAGGTAAGAGACATGGATATTACACAACTCCACTAAGCAATGAGAGAAGCTGCCACCTACACAATTACAGAAAGGTACAATCTGTCACTTCTTTTCTTCCATAATTTATTTCCTCACCATGAAATGGGAATAACAGCCCTGTCACATCTACTTCACAAGAGAAAGTGCTGGATAAGATGGGAAAGCTAGAGAAAGGCAAGGCATCCTTATACTGCTGTTGTGGCTATTTTTATTACACACCCCCTAGACCCAGAGTCTCATATAAAGTAAAACCAAATAGCTCCTAAATATGTCTCAAAAGCCAATCCACAGCCTGTTAAGGAGATGGCTGCAGAAAAGCCTGTTAAAAATCTAGGTTCCCCAGTCCTACCTTAAATCACTGGAATCAACCTTCCAGTGTAGAGTCCAGAGACCTATATTTTCAACAAGCTTGCAGGCAACACTGACCATCAGCCAGGAGTGTGTCCCTTAAGTGCTCCATTCCCCAAACACTGGACAGAACTGACTGGTTTGGGGGAAGAGATGTATGATATACAACTCTTCCTATACGTCTCAAACTTAATCCGTTTGTGCAGGCGAAAGCACAGGTCAAAGACAACCCTTTTCTAAGGGAGCAGGACACAGAAACAGTGCTTTGCGGGGCTGGGGGACTGAGGGATTAAGGTTCTACAAAAGGACCACCAGACAGGGAGGAATGGTCGGTGGGAAAAGGAATTGGACTCACCTACGATGATAGCACAACCACTGACCAATCCAATCTCTTTCTTCAGGGCCACTCCGCCCCCTCCAGAATCAGCCTCCTGCGACTCGCTCCCACCTGGGTGGTTCTTTTCAGTGTTGTTCCGGTGCCTGGTTCCTTTTTCCATGTTTCTCAACAGGATTTCAACCTCCGAAAGGGATCTCTCTTTCTAAATGCATATGGGTGTAAATATATTTAGAGAGAGAGCCTTTCAATTGGAAACGTCCTTTTCCGTGATAAGGACCACTCCTACCCTCTTTAAAAAAAATAAAAGACCCAGGCAGATAAAAGCGAACGATCCAAATATACCTATTCCGTCTTGACACTTTCTTGTCACTCGTGCTTACAAACAAGGAAAGTGTTGTTAAAATGGGGGCGGGGGAGGGGGGAGACACAGACATTTAAATGTAAAAATAGAACTGCACCAGCTACTCTGGCTGGAATTCTCCTGAAAGGGATGTAGCCTTCAGAAAGCAGGACCGTTTTGCACTGTGTACCAGGCAGTGGCTTATTTCAGACCTTCAAAGAGGTAGTCTGGATTTCCCTCAGCTATACCCCTAAGAAAACAGAGATTGTCTTTACCTCCCCTTAGCCTTTTATGAGGATAAAAGTCGTTTTCATTAACTGAAAGGAAAAAAGGCGATCCTCCGCTACTTTCTTCTCTTTCAGTGGACCCGACCGGTTTGCTCCGGGTCCTGTTTCCACCTGGCGTGGGTTCCTTCCCCCTCCCGTCTCCTGCCTTCCGCTTTCTCCAGAGGTCCTCTTCTGTCTCGCTTGTTTTCTTGTCCTTGTTTTCCTTCTTCGGATCTCCGTCAATCCTCAGGGCACAGACCGCACTATCCCTCGTGGTTCCAGAAGAGTGCCTCTAGCACAAACGAACGTGCTTCCCTTTTAGCGAGGGGTTTTAAGTGCTGGGATAGCTCCGCCTCCCACCTCCAGCGTTGCTCTCCATCCTCCGTCTCCTCCCTCCTGTTCAATGTAAATAGCAGCACACAGTCCCCAAAGATCACCGACAAGATGGATGAAAAGATTTCGCTTTAGTCGATCTTCTCCCTTGTCTCCATCTTTCTCTTTGTAAGTAGTGGAAGTAAAATCCTCCCAGGTCGACTGTTCGGGAGAGTCCAGGAGCTGGTATAGCATTACAGGTCATTCAGCAGACGTGGGCTTTATAAATAAGGGACCGGTTGTGCACACACTTCAATGCTATCAGAAATACACTGGCGAATGTATTAAAATATTTATGTCTGGAAGGTTTGAAGGAGAGAAGGCAGTAGGGACGTTATCTTCAAGTATCTGAAAATAGGAGGAAATCGGGGGTGGGAAAGGGGAGTGGAAAGAATTAAGACTAATGGAAAAGAAGTTCATTTAGTATAATTGTGAGCAGCCTTGAAGAGTACAGTGGAAACAGAAGTATCTCTTACTAATATTTAGTGTTAGATGAAACAGAAAAAAAAACACAAACCCTCAACCCTGGTCCCAGGAAAAAAATGACACAAAATCCGGTGGAATGGGGCCTTTTATAGCTTCTAATATTATATTTTTGCATAATGAAATTATTAGAAAGGCAGACCAGAGAGGAGGTGGGGAGTTATCAGCACCTCTCTGATCATGAAGCAGATTGTTGATGTTAAGCGATGACTTACTTCCATATTGATATTGTATCTAGTCTTCTGTGAAGAATTCTACCCAGAAACTCCTGCCTGAGGTGAGAGCAATGATGTCTATTTATAATTGCAAAGTACTCTGAAAAAACAGCAGAAAGCAATATAGCAGACAAAAGTATAAATCTAAAATGAAATTATTTTGAATATGTGTTACATACATTATGCAAAAGCACTTGAGTTTAAAGTGGGTCTAAAAAAGAAAGTTCCCAAGTTGTCACTAAGTGTGGAAATTTGGCCTTACTTTCTGCAGAATGTTCCAAAAGATTTTGGATTTTAAGAAAAGTAAATACTTAATTCCTTAAAGTGGGGATGGTTGAGCTGTTGTAGGAAGGTCTTTTCCAAATGGGGTAAAGTCCAATCAACAATCTTTTCTACTCCCCTTGACCACTCAGCAAGTATTAAGAGGTTTCAAAGGTTGAGAGTTCAACTGCTTCTCCTTCTGCAGTTCATGATACAATAAATTGAAAGCCTCAGCAAAAAAAAAAAAAAAAAGTGGGGGGGGTGGTGATGCAAAAAGGATTTTTTTCTTAACAAAAGGAGCAGACGAACAGACAAGGCAGGGAATATATAGCCCAAAACTCCACAGGAGGGGATGAGTCATGAGAAATAAAAAAAATTTGAATTGCTTTTGGCCTTTCCTCATGACATCAGAGAGCATCAGTAATTTCATTTGGAAACTTCTGCTCAAATTTCAGCAACAAGGTATAAAACAGTCTTTCTGCTCTCAAATATGAATTCTTTCAGTAATGTTTCCATTCAAAATGTGTAGATTTAGTATGAGATAAAATAAGAATGTGATTAATTCAAGGTCTCTTGCCTAAACTGGTGCTAACTGACCACAATATGGTAAGCTTTAGCCATCTCAATTTATGAACTAAGAAGCTAAGAGAGGAATGGGATCAAATACAAGCGTGGAATGCAGTTAAGCACACCCAATTGGAAAGAAAGCGTTGTTGAAGATTAATATTTCTATTTCTTTTGCACTTGAAGTTTATAAGTGGCTTATGATTGTCTACTAATGGTATAATGTAAAAGCTAGAAAAGGAATCTCTACCCCTTCTCCCTCCACAAGACCATTCATGCATATTATATGGCTCCCTCCAGGTTGGGATCTTTTTGTGAAATAAATTCTAAGTGTGTCAAAATTCCACATGGCTAACGTGGAAGTCAGGCAAGAAAGATTCTTCCTGTGATATGTTGAGAAAAATCTGTAAGAATAATTAACTGAAGGTTCAATTTTGAGCACTGAATTCTTCTTTATTAATAACTAATGTACATTTGCCTTTATAACTTTAAATCTACTATCCATATTTAAATAATATATTATCTACAAACTGTTTTCTGCACAATATCTTGATTTTTTTCTCATTAAATACTATGGGTAGACAAGACTATTATTTTTTCCTCTTTTAAAGGTTAGGAAGCTGAGGCTCGGAGAAATGTCTTATCTGAGGACAAAGATAGGGCACCTTTGGACAGACAGGATATCAATGGTTTACACAGAGATCTTTTCCCAGGACACTGCAGCTACTTGCTGATTCCTCAGCTTCTTTCACCTGAGGGAGACGAAGACCTTTGATCAGGGCCATGTCCAAATCTTCTTGAGTTGATATCACAAATGTGCTAGAGCCCCACCTTGATATCACACCTGATATTTGTTTAGTGAGACCCACAGGTTTTAACCTGTCCCCTACCCCTCTACTGGAGAAGGCAATGGCACCCGACTCCAGTACTCTTGCCTGGAGAATCCCATGGATGGAGGAGCCTGGTGGGCTGCAGTCCATGGGGTCGCTAAGAGTCGGACATGACTGAGTGACTTCCCTTTCACTTTTCACTTTCATGCATTGGAGAAGGAAATGGCAACCCACTCCAATGTTCTTGCCTGGAGAGCCCAGGGACAGGGGGAGCCTGGTGGGCTGCCATGTCTGGGGTCGCACAGAGTTGGACACGACTGAAGCGACTTAGCAGCAGCAGCAGCTACCCCGCTACTTGTACCCTTTTCCCATAGTCCCACAGTCCTTTCCAGGTACTTTAGTACAACTCTGTTTCCAGAATCACTGTTTACTGGGTCACTGTTTACTATTGTATTTCATGATTGAGATGAGAAGAAATTAATCTTTTTACCCAGGGAAAGGGTGGGTAAAAGGGTAGTTTTCTTAGGAATCTGTAGTCAGAAAGAGAAAGGCTGTGTGAGGCTGACATCTACTGTACAAAGAGGGGTATAGCATGGGGCCACGCTACTTGTGTAATAGTGGAACAAAAACACTGTCATGTTTCAGTATTCCGCTTTCAAAACAACAGATAAGAAGTAACTGTTAGTGCAGAGGAGTAAAGCACAAAGCACATTCACTCCATTTCTGACTTTTTTTTTTTTGCCTTGTTTCATGGCTTTCATGATTTCAGTTCCGCGGCCAGGGTTCAAACCTAGGCCCTGGCAGTGAAAGCCACTGGACCACTGGACCTCCAGGGAATTCCCTTGACTTCTTTTTCTGGACAAGCATTTTATTCTTGTTCCTTGTACCAGAGCTGTGAAGTCTGAGGTCGCTAAAAGAGGATCCAAATCTCTTTCTGGAGGGAACTCACAGTCCATGCTCCCAATCCACTCTTCTCGCACCTTCCTGCCCAAAGTCAGAAGGGAGCCAGCTTTCTTCCTAGAATCCCAGCGACCAGCCTATAGTGAAACAGTGGCTTCCTGAGCTAGTGGTTCTAAGAGCCTTTGTTTCATTAAAAATGGAAAGCAGATGAAAATTAGTAAAGAAGAAGGAGGAAGGAAGAAAAGGCCAAAACGGGTAAGAAAAAAGGAAGGTGGAGTGAGGAGATGCCCTCAGTTAAGCCCTTTCAAGGGTATGCTCTGTTTGCCTTTCAGACATATTCCTAAATTGAAAGGAACTTGTATCTCCCGGGGTTTATGTCGTCCTGAGAATTTGGATGGAGCAGACCCTGTTTTGTTATGATGGTCCATTAATTCATGCTTTTCTGGAGATAATGATGGATCCTTGCTCTGACACTAGAGATAAAAATTCCACCATATTACTCTTCTGTCTGCTGCACTTGGCTGCTTTCCATGGAACTAGCCCAGCACCAGTGGGAAAGAAAGAAAGATGCACTCCCCGAGGCAGACTGCATGTCCTTCACCCCTTTACTGGCCACATCTATCATGGCACCTTGGTATTCTTTTTAGGATTTAGGTGACTTTAGTTTTGCGTACTTAAATATGAAACTTCCACCTCCTCACTGGTTTTCACTGAGGAGTTGTATTTACCAAAGATGAGGGCTCTTGTCTTTTAAGATATGGAACAGAAGTTCTCTGAGGTCAGAGGTTTGTTTTGTTCAACTGATGTAGCCCTACTACCTTAAGTGGTGCCTGGCACTCAATAAATATGATTCAGTGAATGAATGATGATGTGCATTAATGAATAATAAATTATATAATAACCAATGAACCGTTGTGCTGACTAATTGTAGTAAGATATAGTCCTCAGTGCTGGGAGAGGTACTGGATTGTGGAAAGAGGGGAACAACACCATCCAAGTTTGACTTAAAGATCATTTCTCACAGAGCACACATCTCAAGCAGGCCTTCCACACTGCCCTACTGCAGTCCCGTAGTCATTGCCTCTTGCATTTATCTGCTTGCTGCAAACCAAAACCATCTCCCAAATCCTCACTTTCAGTTGACATCCTTGCCTATTGTTTCATGGTGAAACAGTAGAAGAGAATGGCCATGTCCTCCAACCACTAAATCTGTCCAAGTGCCTGTATCTTTCCCTGCATACTCGACCTTCTCTCCTGTAGAAATGGATGTGGTGTGTTCCTGGGTATCTCCCTGACTTGTGTACTAGCTTCTCTGTCCTTTCTTACCCACTCAGGAATTTTGCTCCTACAATTACTCCTCTCTTTCCAGAATCATGTATTTTACTCTCTCCTGGATCATTCCTATCAGCATGCAAACATGCTGTAATAACTTCAGTTTAAAAAATACAAAACTAACAGAACCTCCCTTGACTTTACTTCCCTCTTCAGCTGCCACCCCACTTCTCTGCACCCTGTTTTCACTTCTTCACCTCCATTCATGCTCTAGTCCACTACCCTTAAGCTTTTGTCTTTATCCACACGATGAAGCCATCTGCCAAGGTCACAGGTAGCCACCACAGGGTCCAATCTAATAGGGATTTCTCAGTCTCCAGCCTACTGATCTCACAGCAGCTCTGGCTCCTGGCATCCTCTCTTCTGGCTTTCCTCTACCTCATTGGCCTCTTAGGCTCCTCAGCCGGATCCTTTTTTCTTCCCAATCTCTCCTCTTCTCCATCTTCCCTCACTACCTGGGTATTCTCGTTCAGTCCCATGACTTTCAGTAGCATCTACACACTGATATTTCCCAAATTTATAGATCCAGCCCTCATCTCTCCCAGAAACTCTGGAATTAGCTATCTATCAACTTGATGTCTTTCTTGGATGTGTGTGTAATAGGCATCTCAAACTTAACATGCTCAATTACTTCAAACCTGCGCTTCCTCCAGTATTCCTCACTTTAGTAAATGGCACTCCTTGGTCAGGCCAAACATTTTGGAGTTAACCTTGACTTACCTTGTCTCTTATCTTTTACTCTGGTTTATCAACCAATTCTATTAGCTGTCAATTTAAACTTACTGAGAAATGACTTATTTCTTACCATCTTCACTGCTACTACCCTAATTCATTATGACCTTTATGACCTTCTCACCAGCTCTCACCTGGACTGTTTCAATCATTTCCTAGTTGGGCTCCCTGTTTCAGACACTTGTTCTCCTAAAATGTCCTGCTATACAGCCTTCTTAACAGAGCAACCAGAATGCTCCTGTATAATCATAAGTTGCCGGGGTCCTGCCCCGGCTGATCCAGGGTATTCGAAGCGGGGACGGCGTCGGCGACCTATTTATTTAAATATTTTATCAAAGATATAAAGAGTAATAGGATGAGGATAGCTCAGTAGGAAAATTCAGTGGAGAAAAGAGGCTGAGTAGCTTGGTTTACGCGGGAGACCAATAAAACTTCAAGACAAGAAGTTTGCACCACTTACATAGGCCGCAGGCATCCTTCCGTTCTCCCGAAGGAGAGGAGACACTGAGGCCTCCCCGGTCGGATCTTAGAAGCCCAGGCATAATTAGTAAGCATGGTGGGTTCCGCGCTCCAGATGGAGACTCAACCAGAGAGAGAGAGCGACATGGGGAGACCAGTATTTCGAGAAACTGATCCCAATTCTTTATTTTCCAGAGTCTGTTTTTATACACTGAGATGTTATACAAAAGTCACGTGGGGACAGCAGTCCTGACTTTTATTAAAGTCAGGTGCTTCAGACAAATGTATACAGAGGTCTTAGGGGTGTTACATCATCTTCTGGCCAGGGGGGCCTGCTGACAATTTACGACCCTCTCCTTGTGACAGCGGTCAGTCAATCAGGACACTTATTTCTCCAGGGCTGATTATTCTCAAAACAGATAAATAAAGTTACACCCAAATAAAGTTACATTCCTACAGGGTGAGGGTGTAGTGGGTTTTAGTTAAGGAAAGAATTTACTTAGCCTAAGGTCTAACGTGATTAATATCAAAGGTTAATACTTATTCCTTCTATATATTCATTAATGTGTGTAAGGGCAGGGGATATGGAGACTTAGCAACAAACATTGGCTCAACAAATGAAAAACCCTTCACCAACACAATTTCTAATTAGCCCACTATACTTATAGTTTTCTAACTTCTCTAAAGAACCTGTTTTTAGAGGGTTTAAAGCATCTCGTGCCTCTCACGGTTGGGAAGCTGTGAGCTCACATGTGGCCCGACGAGCCTGTCAGGCAGGCTAGAGAACCTTCAGAGGAGTTTGTAGGTTAAAACACTCTTGTCACACCCAAGAGTTTTTATTGACTGGAGCTCTAGGTTAACTCCTTCTCCGAAAGAGGTGGTGGGGGACAGCCCCCCGTAAAGTCAGAGGTGTAGGTAAGAGCACAAAGTAGTAAAGTAGGCAGGCTCTGGTTATGGGGGTAGACGCTCGAGGACTTCGAGGGGGACTCCTGAGGCTCGATCCCGCCTTTGCGTATGTCGAGCCTCCTTCCTCATGACCTTTGTCACGGGCGGAGTACCTCACTCTGGCCCCCAACAATAAGTCAAGTCATATCTCTCCCCTGCTCAGAATCCTCCAAACGCTGCCCATCCCACCTGGTTAGAGTCAGGTCTGAAGTCCTTTCTTAAGGCCTCAGGTGAGCATTCCAAAATCATATCCTTGTACTCTTCCTTCCACTTAGTCCTCCCGAACTCCTAGGCCTCTTTCCTGTTCTTTGAACACTGAGCTCCGCCTCAGATCTTTACATTGGCTGGAACTTCAGTGAGGAAGACTCCTCCTCTAGACAGTCCTGTGCTTTGCCCCCTCCTGTTATGCTCATCCATCATCAAATGTCACCTTGCAGGATTTCTTTGATCACCCAATAGAAAAATCAATCTTTATCCCATCACCTGGGCATTATTTGTTGTCATTATTACCTAATATTTTTTACTTATTTTTTCCTTGTTTCCCCTGTTAAAATGTAAGCTACAGATTATTGGATTTTTAAATTTTTAGGTGGGAAAATGATATTATGGTTATAATGAATATATAATTGTATATCATGGCTATTTAGAGTTGTATACCAATATGGATGAAACAATTTGATGTCTTGGGTTTGCTTCAAAGAAATATGAGAGGGAATGGAGAGGTAGTCTGTCAATGAAAGAAGGCCATGAGTTGATATTGTTTAAGCTGGGTGATGGGTAGATAGGAGTCCTTTATAATATCTTCTCTGGTTGTTGTTCAGTTGCTAAGTTGTGTCTGACTCTTCTGCGACCTCATGGGCTGTAGCCTGCCAGGCTCCTGAGGTTTCCCAGGCAAGAATACTGGAGTGGGTTGCCATTTCCTTCTCTAGGGGATCTTGCCGACCTAGGGTTAGAACTCATGTCCCATGCATTGACAGGTGGATTCTTTACCACTGAGACGCCAGGGAAGCCCACTATATTCTCTAGCTTTGTATATATTTACATTTTTCCATAATAAGAAGCAAACACAACCTTTGGTAGATTATCATTATCTCCCTAATGCCCAGAGTAGTACTAGGCATATAGAAGGAATTCAATAAATACATATTTGTTGTACAGCAAAAACCAACACAGTATTGTAAAGCAATTATCCTCCAATTAAAAATAAATTTACAAAAAGAAGAGAGAACATTCTCCAACACATTTTTAAGTTTTAAAATGTTTCATCTGATCCCAATTAAACAAATTTTAATTATATGTATATAAACTGTAGAATATGTTCTTTATTACATATAATAATAAAGGCTTGTATTGATCTATAAAAATTCATATTTATTTAATACTGATTGCATTTTGAATCAGTTAGGAGAGTGAAGGTATATTTTCAAGATAAATATTAACCATTTACTACTAATTGTTGAAATCTAAATTTTAAGTTCCAAAGGAGATTTTATAAAGAGTATCCCCTTCCAGGTTTTGCATTTGAAAATGTTTAATTGTGGGAATACCAAAAACTAAACTTAAGAGCAATTTTTAAAAATCCAGCTTGGGGGCTTCCCTGGTTATCCAGCTTAAGACTCTAAGCTTTCCGTGTTGGGGGTGCAGGTTTGATTCCTGATCAGGGAACTAAGATCCCACATGCCATGCAGCATGGCCAATAAATAAATAAAAAATTAAAAATATACATGTGGTTTAATTTCTTACCTCTTTTTTACCAAATCATGATAATTAACTATCATTTCCTATACTACTACTACAATTGTGTAGCAAATCTGGAAAGGAAATACAAAAGTCTAAAAGGCTACAGTGTAGAGATCACTGATGTGCAATATATTGCCCATAGGAAGAGAATGTGATTGTTAGGGAAATTTTCAATACTTCACAATTAATCAGATTAATATAGAAATAAATTGTAATAGAAGTTGGATTACACATATGGGGGTGTGCTCAATTAACATCACTTGCATAGTCAGCCCATATTTATCAGCTGTTTACTGTGCTGGATACTGGGAACAAAGACCATCTGCTGGGGCTTCCCTGGTGACTCAGTGGTGAGGATTCTGCTTGCCAATTCAGGAGACAGGGGTTCAATCCCTGGTCCCGGAAGATCCCACAGGCTTTGGAGCAACTAAGCCCATGTGCCACAACTGTTGAGCCTGTGCTCTAGAGCCCATGCTCAGCAACGAGAAGCCACTGCAATGAGAAGCCTGTGCACTGCAACTAGAGAGTATCCCCCACTCGCTGCAACTAGAGAACGCCTGCGGAGAAACCAAGTTAAAAATAAAAATGCTTAAAAAAAGAGACCATCTGCCTTCAAGGACCTCAGGGACTGTGATGATTAATTTAAGGTGTCAACTTGACTGGCCACTTGACTGGCATGCCCAGATTAAGCATTATTTCTGGGTTTGTGTAAGAGTGTTTCTGAATGAGAGTAGCATTTGAATCGATGAACTCTAAAGTACCCTAAAGTAAATTTACTCTAAAGTAAATTGCCCTTCCCCATGTGAATGAGCATCACCCAATCTGTTGAGGACCTGATTACAAAAAAAAAGCAAAGGAAGGAAGAAGGAATTCACTCCTTTCTGCTTCCTATTTGGCCTGCTGGAGTTGGGACATGTCATCTCATCTTCTCTACCCCTTGGATTGGGATTTAAAACATTGGCTCCCCTGGTTCCCTGACTTTTGGACATGGACTGACTTACACCACCAGCTTCCTGAGTCTCCAGCCTATAGACAGAGGTTCATGGGACTTCCCAGCCTGTGTATTGAGTAAGCTAATTTGTTATAACTAAATCTCTCTTCCCACCTCCATCTAATATACATATATATATATATCTTCTGCTGGTTCTGTTTCTTTGGGAAACCTTGACTAATACAAGGACTTTAGATGCCAATACTTTATATCTTTCTCTATTCTCCTAAAGTGAGGTACAGCTAGGTTGCCTGTGAAACAGGAGGGAAGAGGGCAAGGCACAACCTTTAAAAGAATGACAAAACCCTTGAAGATAACAAAAAATGGTTAGAACCTACTAAGTCGAAGATAGTGGAAGATTCAATTTCAGTAGACATTGAGGTTCAGTGTACGCTTTTGGTAATACATTGAACGTGAAAGTGTGGGTCACTCAATTGTGTCCGGCTCTTTGTGACCCCATGGACTGTAGCCCACCAGGGGGGTTGCCTGGAATTCTGGCAAGAATACTGGAGTGGGTTTCCATGTCCTCCTCCAGGGGATCTTCCCAAGCCAGGGACTTAACTTGAGTATCCTGCATTGCAGATGAATTCTTTACAGCTGAGCCAACAGGGAAGCCCTTGGAGTGTGTATCCCTCTCTTAAAGAAATCTGCTTTCACTTTACAATGGCTTGCTCTTGAATTCTTTGCTGGGTAAAGCCAGGACCCTCACTTGCCTGTGCATTCCAGAGACTCATCTGAGACGTGGGACCTGACCAGCCTCTCTTGCCCCATTTTCCTGTAACATCATGACTCCCCCAACAAAGGATCACTGGACATTTGAGGAAAGCTCCAGCATGAAAGCCATAGACAATAATAAACACAGGTGATGCAAGGAACAGAGGAAAACTTCCCCCAAATTATAATTACCAGGACCCCGTTCTGAGGCCAGGTAATAGGCCCATTAGGTCATAACAGTCACTGGGTTCAAAACCAAACTCTTCTCCATTCCACAGAGAAAGCCAAACTCCTATGTTCCCCATTTCATCATGGCCACAGTATCATGTTTTTGTTACTGAGTTCAAGCTCACTCTGTTCACCACGTGAGAGGCCAATAAATCTGAGAAATAAGGTGTTGAGGCAACCAATAGGGCTTTATTCAGAAAGCCAGCTGACTGAGAAGATGGCAGATTAATGTCTCAAAATAATCATCTGGTAGGGGCCTGGATGCCATTTTTTTTTTAATAGAGCCTGAGGGAGAGAAGCAATGAGGACGAAAGTCTGAAGGCAGAATCGAGGGAGAGGCAGTGAGGAAGTAAAGGAAGAAGGGTCTTAAGTCTTGCAAAACATCTCCAGGAAGGGCCAGCCTTTGGAAAGGGGTGTGTTAATCTCTTCTTTTTCGGTAGCCATTCACAGGTGGGCAGGGTCAGATTATCTCTTCATGGGCTGAACAAAGATACTTTAGTTCAACAATTCCCAGAGGGGCAGGATCCTTTGAGGCAGGCCATTATGTTCTTCTCTGCAATATTATCATAGCATTGTGCTCTCAATCACCCAAGCCTAACACCTTAATCTTTTTCCTTCTCTCCCCCTTTTTAACCCCGTAGCCAATTAGTTACCAAGTCCTGTTGTTCCGCCTCTGAAAATTCTTTCACATCTGTCTTATTACCCACAGTTGTTGGCCTATTCCAGAACTATTCCTCTCTCTGCAGTCCCATTGCAATAGCCTGCCAATTAATCCCCCGTCTGTGATCGTCCATCATTCTGTCCCCAGAGTTATGTTTCATAAAACGTGGGATTGATCATGTTTCTATCCTGCTGAAAGCCTCTGGTGGTTCTCTATTATATAAAGTTGTGGTCCCTAAAGTTGGCCAAGTGAGCATCACAATCACCCCAGGAACTTCTAAAATTAAAAAACACTGGCCATAGGGAAGGTAGGCCTTCTCCTATGGAATCTTCTGGTGGCAACTTCCTGCAATGGAAGCTCACCCACAAAATTCCCTCTGAGCTTTTAATTCAGATGGATATGACTATTGGTTGGGGGAACCACTAACTTAACAAAGTCTAAACTCTTGGATAGAGGAATCAATCAATCTCTCTAGCTTTTCCCCATAATATTGTCTTTTCCTCATCATTCTCTTTTGGTGTCCCATTCACTCTTCCCTTTAGACACACAAGACCAGCCTGTGCTTCCCCATACTAATGTGTTTACTGACGTTCCTCTCTGCCTGGAAGTCCCCTCTTTTCCATCTCTGCAGAATAAAACTTCCCTATTAAAACTCATTCAAATACCCGTTCCTCTAGGAAAACTGTCCAAATTGTCCTGATCTCTCTTTCTCTCTTTTTGTTCTCATAGCATTCTCTACTTCCTCAGGGAAGCCTTCCTAAACTATATTCTCATAGTTATTGGTGTTTTGATTTATATGACAGTACTCAAAGTACATAATAGTAATACATTTATTTATGAGGTTTAAGAAAACATCTTTGTCTCCTACCATACTGGAAGTGCCTTGAAGGCAACAGTCATATCTGTTACCATGTACTGATGGTACCTAATATAGATGTTCCATAACATTTGTCGACTGGGAAGGAAATTAATGTTTTTGGAATGATCACATATTCTGTTTTGTTGTGTGTGCAATTATATCTCTATATATTCCCTTACTAGGTCACAGGCTTTTTGAAGGGAAAGATAAAATTTATCTTTGTACTATATCCCTATCCTCACCTTGATCTGTGCCTGGTGGCTAAGATGGTGAAGAATCTGCCGGAAATGTGGGAGACCTGGGTTCGATCCCTGGGTTGGGAAGGTCTCCTGGAGAAGTGCATGGCAACCTACTCCAGTATTCTTGCCTGGAAAATCTCATGGACAGAGGCGCCTGGCGAGCTACTGTCCATGGGGTCACAAAGAGTTGGACACGACTGAGCTACTAAGCATAGCACAGCACAGTATCCTAGGAGAATATAGATTCCAAAAGAGCCATGACTTTATATTCTCTCTTGTCATGTCCCCAGGGACTAGAGTAGTGCTTGGCCCCTGGCATTTGCTTAGGAAATGCTTGTTGGATGATTGATTATAATTATCAGTGGCTCCTTCTCCTATAGTTCCTAGTGCTACTGTTATAGCCACGCGTTCCGGGAAACAAACTCACTCGGAAGGACAATGCAGATAGTGGAGTGCAGTTTATTATACCGGCGGGCCCAAGGCAGAGTCCCCTCTTAGCCAAGGACCCCCACCAGCATTTGTGAAAATCTTATACCCCATGTGCACGTGTCTGAACCCACCACCCCAAATTCCTTGAGACTTACATAAATCAAGGAAAATACAATCCCAATAACCCCATCATTCACGTGCTATGTGCTCATGTGCTCAAACAGTCAAACAATTAGCCAATAATCAATAAGCCCGAGGTTACACTCCGATAGATAAAGAAAAATTTATGGCCTGTCTGAAGGAAGGGGTGATTAGCGTATGTTTTCTCTTAGGCAATGAGTAACCTAGATATGATCTTCAAGGTTCCCCTGTCTGAAGGGGGTCTTATCCTTCTGTTGTTGCTTTTCATAGGCACTAAACACAGAGTTCAGAGTCCATTGGAAAGGTGGCCGAGCATGGTCAGCATGAACAGGCCTAAGATGGAGTCCAGGCCCTATGAATTCCTTCTTCACTACCACTAATATTCTTCATTTTATTCCTAGATTTCTCTTCTCCAATGAGATATAGTTCCTGTTTGAATGTACTAAAGTGTGACTTGAAGCAAGGTAAGATTCTCCCTGATAATTTCCTTTCTTATTCCATTGTTTATCAAATATCTACCCAGCACCTGCTACATATCAGACACTGTGGGAGGACTGGTAAGCCCAAATTGCAAAGTGTAGTCCCAGTCTGGTTAGAGGGAGAGGTGAACACAGTGAGACAGGGCCATGACAGTGACATGGAAAAGTTACTCTGGGAGCGCCCCACAGTGGGCAGGCCAGACTGGCATCTGGAGAAAGTGATTTCTGAGCTGAGTCTGAAAGGACGAATAGAAGTTAATCTGGAGAATATGCCAAGCAAAGGAAATAGCTTAAAAGGCACACCGGTGGGAGAGTGTGATTTAAATTCAGTGTGACTGAAATGCACTGCGCTCTTGACCAAACATTGAGAGGTGCAAAAAGAAATGTAAATCACGAAGAGCTTTAGTGCCATACTCAGTGAATTGTCTTGAAAGTATCCGGCAGTTTTAAACAGAACAGTGATTGGATCTGGCAGCTTAGTAGGATGGAATGGATTGGGCAAATCTATAGGCAGAGAGCAGTTAGGAGGTGATTAGGGTAATCAAAACAAAGAATAAGGAGAAAGAAAGCAAGATTAATGAAAATAGAAAGATGATGGATTCCAAGCATATTTATAAAATACATACTTGACGATCACTTACGTCTAGAAAATTAGTTTTAGAAATAATGGCATGGGTGCTTAAAGGTCAATAAAGATGTTTATTATATCGTATTTCTGCAACAGTTAAAAATTGGAAATGTTGTGTGTCCATTAACATGAGATTAATTAAATTAGGATATAACTTATCAAAGCATGCAAACTTTAAAAAGAATGATGTATAAAGGTAAAAATATTAACTAAAAACAAATTGTAGGGCTTCCCTGGTGGCTCAGTGGTAAAGAATCCGCCTGCCAATGCAGGACACGTGGGTTTGATCCCTGGTCCAGGAAGATCCCACATGGTGTGGAGCACTTAATCCTGTGCGCCACAACTATTGAGCCTGAGCCCACAAGTCACAACTGTTGAGCCTATGTGCTGCACCTACTGAAGCCCACGTTCCTTAGAACCTGTTCTCTGAAACAAGAGAAGCGACCACAATGAGAAACCCATGCACCGCAACTAGAGTATCCCCACTTGCCATAGCTAGAGAAAAGCCCCTGCAGCAAGAAAGACCTACAACAGCCAAAAATAAATAAGTAAAATTAAATAAAAAAACAAACTGTAGATATTATGTATGTAATGTCACATTTTCATTTAAATGTGTCTAACATATGTGTATTGTGTGTTGGTATATGCATTGAAAAAATTTCTGAAAGGATTTATATAAGACCTGTCAACCATGTTTGTCTTTGGGGAATAGGGTCGGGGTGATGGGCTTTCACTTCCTGATGTCTAAACCTGTGTTTTCATTTTTTAAAAATTGTATGCAACATGTGAGCCTGAATAGAAAACAAAACATTTTCTTTTTCTATAAAGGACATTTGTGGGACAGTGGGTGAAATTTGACTAAGGTTTCTAGATTAGATAATAGTACCATATCAATGTTAATTCTTTGATTTTGATAATGGTATTGAGTTTATGGGAGAGAATGTCCTTGTTTATGGGAAATACACACTGTATTATGTCTAATCTTGTCATAGTTAGGAGCCATTGTCAAATTCAAGGTCATTAAGATTTGGCCCTATTGCTTCTTCTAAGAATTTTATGCTTTTTGCTCTTACATTTAGGTCTTTGATCCATTTTTAGTTAATTTTTGTATATAGTATAAGTAAGGGTCCAGCATTATTCTTTTTCATGTGGATATACAGTTTTCCTTGCAGTTTGTTGAAGAGATTATTCTTCCCCAATGGAATGGTCTTGACATCCTTGTTGAACATCAGTTGACCATAGATATGAGAGTTTATTTCTGGATTCTCAATTCTAATCCATTGGAGTACCCTTATGCTAGCACCACATTGTTTTGATGATGGTAACTTTGCTTTTTTTAAAAAAATAATTAGTTAGAACTGGGCCTTTGTTGCGTGCAGGCTTTCTCTAGCTGCAGCCAGCAGGGACTATTCTGTAGTTGTGGTGCACAGGGTTCTCATTGTGATAGCTTCTCTTGTTGTGAAGCATGGGCTCAGTAGCTGTGGCTCAAGGGCTTAATTGTCCTGCTGCAAGTGGGATTCTAGTTTCCAGACCAGGGATCGAACCTGTGTCCCCTGCACTGTCAGGCAGATTCTTAAACACTGAATCACCAGTAACTTTATATAGTATGTTTTAAATTTGGAAAAAGAGAAGCTAACGGCAAAGAAGAAAAGGAAAGATATACCCATTTGAATGCAGAGTTCCAAAGAATAGCAAGGAGAGATAAGAAAGCCTTCCTCAGTGATCAGTGCAAAGAAATAGAGGAAAACAATAGAATGGGAAAGACTAGAGATCTCTTCAAGAAAATTAGAGATACCAAGGGAGCATTTCATGCAAAGATGGGCTCAATAAAGGACAGAAATGGTATGGGCCTAACAGAAACAAAAGATATTAAGAAGAGATGGCAAGAATACACAGAAGAACTATACAAAAAAGATCTTCATGACCCAGATAACCACGATGGTGTGATCACTTACCCAGAGCCAGACACTCTGGAATGCAAAGTCAAGTGGGCCTTAGGAAGCATCACTGTGGACAAAGCTAGTAGAGTTGATGGAATTCCAGTTGAGCTATTTCAAATTCTAAAAGATGATGCTGTGAAAGTGCTGAACTCAATATGCCAGCAAATTTGGAAAACTCAGCAGTGGCCACAGGACTGGAAAAGGTCAGTTTTCATATCAATCCCTGAGAAAGGCAATGCCAAGAAATATTCAACTACTGCACAATTGCACTCATCTCACATACTAGCAAGTAATGTTCAAAATCCTCCAAGCCAGGCTTCAGCAGTACGTGAACCATGAACTTCCAGATGTTCAAGCTGGATTTAGAAAAGGCAGAGGGACCAGAGATCAAATTGCCAACATCCATTGGATGGTAGAAAAAGGAAGAGAATTCCAGAAAAACATCTACTTCTGCTTTATTGATTATGCCAAAGCCTTTGACTGTAGATCACAACAAACTGTGGAAAATTCTGAAAGAGATGGGAATACCAGACCACCTGACCTGCCTCCTGAGAAATCTGTATGCAAGAAGCAACAGTTAGAACCAGATATGGAACAATAGACTGGTTCCAAATCGGGAAAAGAGTATGTCATTGCTGTATATTGTCACCATGCTTATTTGACTTATATGCAGAGTACATCATGCAAAATGCTGGGCTGGATGAAGCACAAGCTGGAATCAAGATTGCCAAGAGAAATATCAATAACCTCAGATATGCAGATGACACCACCCTTATGGCAGAAAGTGAAGAGGAACTAAAGAGCCTCTTGATGAAAGTGAAAGAGGATTGTGAAAATGCTGGCTTAAAACTCAAGATTCAGCAAACTAAGATCATGGATCCAGTCCCATCACTTCATGGTAAATAGATGGGGAAGCAGTGGAAACAATGCTTGACTTTATTTTTGGGGTTCCAAAATCACTGCAGATGGTGACTGCAGCCATGAACTTAAAAGATGCTTACTCCTTGGAAGAAAAGCCATGACCAACCTAGACAGCATATTAAAAAGCAGAGACATTACTTTGCCAACAAAGGTCCATCTAGTTAAAGATATGGTTTTTCCAGTAGTCACGTTTGGATGTGAGAGTTGGACTACAAGGAAAGCTGAGTGCCGAGGAACTGATGCTTTTGAACTGTGGTGTTGGAGAAGACTCTTGATAGTCCCTTGGACAGCAAGGAGATCAAACCAGTCAATCCTAAAGGAAATCAGTCCTGAATATTCATTGGAAGAAATTAGGCTGAAGCTGAAACTCCAATACTTTGGCTACCTGATGTGAAGGGCTGACTCATTGGAAGAGACCATGATGCTAGGAAAGATTGAAGGCAGGAGGAGAAGGGGACAACAGAGGATGAGATGGTTGGATGGTATCACTGACTCAATGGACATGAGTTTGAGCAAGCTCTGGCAGTTGGTGATGGATGGGGAAGCCTGGCATGCTATAATCCATGGGGTCTGAAATAGTCAGATACAACTGAGCGACTGAACTAAAATTTGGAAATTGTGAGTCCTCCAATTTTATTCTTCTTTTTCAAGATTGTTTTGGCTATTCTGGATCCTTTGAAATTCCATATGAATTTTTGAATGGATTTTCAGTTTCTGCAAAAAGCACCATTGGAATTTTCATAGGAATTGCACTGATCTGTATATCACTTTGGGTAATATTATCAACAATATTTAGTAGTTTTCCATACATAATCTTGCATCTCCTTGGTTAAATTTATTTTAAGTATTCTTTTCCTTTTGGTGCTTCTGTAAATGGAATTGTTTTCTTATGGATAACTTATTTTTGACAGAGGCAATATAGTTGAGAAAAGATCTTTTCAACAAGTGCTGCTGGAACTACTGGATATCTACATGTGGAAACCAAAAACAAAAGACACAGGACTTTCATGCATACCTCAAATCATGTAGAAAAATTAACTCAAAATGAATCATATTCTTAAACATGAATACAAAACTGTAAGTCTAGATTTCTAGAATTTTAGAAGAAAATGTAGGAGGAAATCCTTGTGACCTTCAGTTAGGCAAAGACTTCTTAGATATGACACCAAAAGTATGCTCCATTAAAGGACCAACTGATAAATGGGACTTCACCAAAAGTAAAAATTTGCTCTTCAAGGGGAATTGCCTGGTGAACCAGTGGCTAGGACTCGGTGCTTTCACGGCCGTGACTGCATGGCATGGCCAAAAAAAAAACCAGAAAAAAACAGTCCCTGTCCTGCCTCACCCTTACTCTTTAAAGACTACTATTAAAAGATTGAAGACACAAGCCACAGATTGGACATGTATTATTTAATAGAGAAATTTCTTCAGAATATATGAAAAACTCTCAAAGTTCAAAATATGAAAAAAAAACCCAACCTAGTTAAGCATGGTTAAACAAAGATTTTAATGACACTTCACACATATTTGGGCTTCCTGGTGGCTCAGTAAAGAATCTGCCTGCAATGCGGGTGACCTGGATTCAATTCCTGGGTTGGGAAGATCCCCTGGAGAAGGGAATGGCAACCCACTCCAGTATTCTTGACTGGAAAAATCCATGAATAGAGGAGCCTGGCAGGCTACAGTTTATGGGGTTGCAAAGAGTTGGACACAACTGAGCAACTAACACTCACACACATTCGTTTCTATATAAGCACACAAATATATGTTCATCATTAGTCATTAGGGAAACAGCAATTAAAGCACAATGAGATACTAGTACATACCTATTAGAATTAATAATAAAAAGACTGAACATTCTGTGCTGGCAGTAACGTGAAGAACCTGAAACTCTTATACATTGCTTGTGGGAATGGAAAATGGTACAACACAATCACTTTGGAAAAGTTTGGCGACTTCTTCAAAAGTCAAACATGTACCTGACATAGTTACTATATGATCTAGCCAAGGAAAAGAAGACATATGTCCAAACAAAGACTTGAATATGAACATTTATAGCAGCTTTGTTATAGCCCCAAACTGGAAACAATTCAAATTGTTTCATGAACAGATGAATGCACAAATTGTGGTATTTACATATTAGTGCTTCCCTGGTTGACTCATCCTTAAAGAATCTGCCTGCAATGTAGGAGACACAGGTTCAATCACTGAGTCAGGAAGATCCCCTGCAGAAAGAAATAACAACCCACTCCAGTATTCTTGCCTGGGAAATCCTAT
This sequence comes from Bos taurus, assembly GCF_002263795.3. NCBI lineage: Eukaryota > Metazoa > Chordata > Mammalia > Artiodactyla > Bovidae > Bos > Bos taurus. The sequence continues at coordinate 21,665,118 of NC_037337.1, read as the reverse complement.
GGACAGAGAAGCCGGGTGGGCTACAGTCCATGGGGTTGCAAGAGTTGGACACGACTGAGCAACTAAAACCACCACTGCTACATATGATAAAATACTATTCAGCAACAAAAATGAAAGAATTATTGACACATGCAAGAACATGGATGGATCTCAAAATCCTTATGTTGAATGAAAGAAGCTCAACAAAAAGTATATATGATTTCTATATGTAAAACTCCTGAAAATGCAAACTAATCTGTAGTGCTATAAAGTACCTATGTTACCTGGAGAAAGAAATGTAGGGGAGGATTGGGAGAGATTGTTAACAAAGAAGCATGAAGAAACTTTGGGGCATAATGGATATCTTCACTATCTTTAATGCAGTGATGCCTTCAAGGCTTTATAATATGTCAAAACTTATCAAATTATGCATTTTAAATATATACAGTGGGTCTGAAAGATAGAAGGGATAGAAGGGATAGGCTACCCACTCCAGTATTCTTGGGCTTCCCTTGTGGCTCAGCTGGTAAAGAATCTGCCTGCAATGTGGGAGACCTGGGTTCAATATCTGGGTTGGGAAGATGCCCTGGAGAAGGGAAAGGCTAGCCAGTCCAGTATTCTGGCCTGGAGAATTCCACAACTCTATAGTCCATGGGGTTGCAAAGAGTCGGACACAACTGAGCAACTTTCACTTCACTTCACATGTCAATTCTGTATCAATAAACTTTTTTAAAAGCTACCAATCTGATGTATAGTTAGGTTCATTTGTTTTAGTCTTCAAATTTTAGGAGTTGCTTTTTAATTCTGTTTCTGAATATGTAAAATAATTGCATTTCTATAGACAAAATTATATAACCAGTTAAATTCAGGGAAACATTCCTTTCATATTTTCACTTCTACAATGTTCCCTTCCTATCTCCAGAGGTAACTTTTTCTTTTTGCAATTTCTGTTTTATCATCTAGAGTTGCTTTTTTATATGCATTTATACTCCCCCATTTTTTGGCCATGTTTTGGCCACAACATGTGGGATCCTAGTTCTGCCCCCAGGGATTGAGCTGGTGCTCTCTGCAGTAGAAGCTCAGAGTTTAACCTCTGGACTGCTAGGTCAGTCCCCTTCCCAAAACAAAGAATTGCACATTATGTAACCTATACCTTTTGTTTTCATTTAACAATAAATTCTGGAAATTGCTGAATATTCTTCTTTTAAAAAATTCTTTTATTTATTTACGGCTGCCTTAGTCTTTGTTGCTTTGCTCGGGCTTTCTCTAGTTGCTGCGAGTGGAGACTACTCTCTAGTTGTTGTGCACGGGCTTCTCATTGCAGTGGCTCCTGTTGTCTCAGGGCACAGGCTCTAGGTGCACAGGATCCAGTAGCTGCAGCACGTGGGCTCGGTAGTTGTGCCTTGTAGGCTCTGGAACGCAGGCTCAGTAGTAGTTGTGGTGCATGGGCTCAGTTGCTCCATGGCATGTGGAATCTTCCCAGACCAGGGATGGAACCCGTGTCCCCTGCACTGGCAGGTGGATTCTTATCCACTGCGCCACCAGGGACATCTCTCCTTTCTTTCTATTTAAAAAAATATTTGTTTACTTATTTGGCTATGCTGGGTCTTATTTGCAGCATATGGGATCTAGTTCCCTGACCAAGGATCAAACCCAGGCCCCCTGCATTGGGAGCCCAGAGTCTTAACTACTGGATCACCAGCGAAGTCCCTCTCATTTCTTTTTATATGTGCATAATACTCAACTGTGATTTGTCACTGATAAACATTTGCTATTATAAATACTAGTGCAAGAAAATAACCTTGTTCATAAGTGATCTCATATTTTTGCCAGTGCATCTTTGAGACAGATTCTTAGAAATGGAATTGCTGGGTTAAAGAAAAATATATGTGTAACTTTCCTAGATAATGTCATGTTCACTACAGAGTGGTTGCTGTGTTTGGCATCCTCACCAGCAACATATGAGTGTCTGTTGCCCCCTAACCTTGACAAGTGAATATGTTACGAAATACTTGGGTCTGCCAGTCTGATCGATGAAAAGTGGTAGTTTGATGGAGTTTGCTTATCCCACTAAAAGTGAGGTTGAATATCTTTTCATATGTTCAAGGGCCATTAAATTTTTTTCTATGAACTGTTTATGCCTTTTGCTCAACTTTCTGTTGTCATTGGTTTTCTCTTTTTAGAAGTTCTTTGTATAGTAAAGTTATTAACCCTTTGTGATTTAAGTTGTCACAATTTGTCACTTAGGTTTTCACTTCATCTATAGTGGGCTTTCTCTGTGTATATGTGTGAGAGAGAAAAATTTGGACTCTTTCTCCAAAGGGTGTTCTTTTATTTTTATGTTGCCAAGTTTATCAATCTTTTCTTTTATTGCTTCTAGACTTGGATCATAGCAAGAGTTCTTTACATGCACACACACACATCTTTTAATCACGTTAAGGAAATATCCACTGACTCTTACTTCACTGAAATTTTAAATCAGAAATGGATATGAATTATGACAAACGCTTTGTTGGCAACTGGAGAGAAGCATATGACATTTCTTCTTAGAAATATTACTATAATAAGTTACATTAATAGATTTCTTAATACTGAATTATCTTTTTTTTTAATGAGCATCACCTGGTCATACTTTAAGAAATGTACTCTATTTTCTATCTTATTTAAGATTTTTGAATCAATATTCACAGGTGAGATTGTTATATGGTTTTCTTGTGTATATGTGTGCAATCTTTATCATTTGTTTACTAAGTTCATTTCATAAAATGTTTTTAAAAGTGTTATCCTTTTTCTATGACCCAGAATGTGTAAGTAGAATTAAGATTATATTTAGGAAAACTATGCAATGGTTTGAGTTATGGGCTGAACTAATCACTTTTTAGTGGAACATCTTTTTAACCTGAAAGAACAACTAACAAACTATACTTATTCAGATTTGGGTATTTGATAGACATTTTCTCAAAAATATACAAACTGAGTTTGTCATTTCAAGGAAAACAGGTGACTTAGTGTAATACTTATTGCCAATGATAAAACTCAAACTTTCAGATGAAAATAAAAATTTTGAGAAACTTGTATCTGTAACTGTGTGCCTGACTACTTCCCAATACTCAAAGATTTTTCTGGTGAGATTGGTAATGATAGTAACAAAGGTGATTTTAAAATATTATAAAATGAGTGTGTCAATATTTAATATTGTTTCATGAAATGTGTCAATGTGTATAACTCAGTGAACTAGTATTTTCCAAATGACCAATTTGGTCTAAATGTAAAACGTGACAAGTTCATTGATACAGTGCAGCTAGCTTTTAACAAACTCCCACTTCTTAAATGTTGATGTAGTGTCAAAGAAAAATATTAACAAAATCTAAATAGGTGAATAGTGGACTCACTGGAAAAGATCCTGAAGTTGGGAAAGATTGAAGGCAAAAGGTGAAAAGGGCAGCAGAGAATGAGATGGCTGGATAGCATCACTAACTCAATGGCTATGAACTTGGGCAAATTCCAGGAGATAGCGGAGGACAGGGAGACTTTGCTTGCTGAGACCCACCGGCTCGCAGAGTTGGACAGCACTTAGCAACTGAACAATAGGCTCTAGGGAAATACTACTCTCTTTTCCAGCTACATACTTGAGTGAGTCCAGATCTTTACACGCTTCAACCAAAACAGTATACTGTAACAGAGTGATTGCAGAAGTACATGTGTGAATCCAGCTGCTTTCTATTAGGTCAGATTGTGTGTGTGCACGCGCGCGCGTGCGCGCGCACACACACACACACACACACACACACACACACGCATGCTCAGTTGTGTCCAAGGCTTTGCAACCCCGTGGGGTATATAGCCCACCGGGCTCCTCTCTCCATGGACTTTTCCAGACAAGAAATACTGGAGTGGGTTGCCATTTCCTTCTCCAGGGGATCTTTCTGACCATGGGATTGAACCCACATCTCCTGCATCTCCTGCGGATGCTTTACCACTGAGCTAGCTACCTGGGAAGCCCAGGTAGCCGGTGTTGTTCAGTCGCTGGATCCTGACTGATTCTTTGCCATCCCATGGACTGCAGCACGCCAGGCCTCCCTGACATCATCAGATGCCTGGTCAGATAGTAAGAGATTATAAAATGGTAAAATAAAAGTGATGCCACTCTTCTCACTAAATTATATTTATTTTGGAACATATAGTTATATTTCACAGGTTATGTTACCACTTAATGGGTTTATTATTGTTGTTTTCAAATAAATTAATAAATATTTTTAACTTTTCAGTTTTAATTGCTAATATGGTGAATATTGATAGATACAATCCACAGAAACCAAAACTTTGTAGGGAGGGAGTCTTCAATATATATATATATATTTTTTGCCACAGCATGCCTGGGATAGAGGATCTTCCTTCCCCAACCAGGGATCAAACTGTGCCCCAGCAGTGGAAGCGCAGAGTCCTCACCACTGGACCACTGGGGAATTCCTTTCAATACTTCTTAAAAGTTAAAAGAGTTCTGAGACCAAGAAGTTTGCAAATCAGCATTTGTTGACTTCCTCAAGAAAATTTCATGTTCACATTTTTTTTTGGTCAGCTACTTTTATAATTGAACAGAGCCATAAAATTCTTGGATCATATTTTCTTTTTGAAAACCTTGAAATGTATCTTCATTGTTTCTAGCATAAAATGATTCTGTAAGGAAGTCTTATGCCAATCTACTTTTCTTTTCCTTATAAATGGCTAGTATTTGTTGTCTGGATGCTCAAAGGGGTTTTCCTTATCTTTTTTCCCCTTATCTTTAAAGACTAATTTAATAGCTTTACTAGAAAATGTTTTGGTTTTGACTGTTCTGGGTCAGTTTTCTCCTTTGCAATAAATATGTAGACTTAGTTCTTATTTCAGGAAAAATTTCTCAAAATTTTGTTTTAAATATTTGTTCTGATACATTGCTCTGGTTTTCCTTGCGGGAATAACCGTGTGTGTAAAATCTCTTTGCTTGTTCTCTATATCTCTTTCTCTTGAAAGTTTTTATTTTTCTTTTTAGGAAAACCGTCCTCCTTTCAGCATTATTTCTGAAAAAAAATTTTTTTAATTTCCTTGATACTGGTTAGTTCTCATTCTATACAAATCACTTTTTAGCTTTTCTATTTCTGGTTTACACTGTTCTTTAAAAGCATTTATTATTTTCTTTATTTCACTTGAAAATAAAGTGAAAAAAGAGAAGAAAAAAATTACGTTAAAGTTTTCATCAGCTTTGTGACCACATTTTTCTAGTGTATTACGTCTACTTGAATATTATTAGGTTTGTTTTCACCTTTTTGTTTGCACAGTAGCACGTTTGGGATTCGACCATATTTCTTATCTTTTTCCAATTTTAAAAGAGGTAGATTTTCCCGGACTCTACTTTCGTCTCTCGGGCCCCGCCCACTCCCGGGCCCCGCCCACGCCGCTCACACACCGTCGAGGGACACGCCCAGCTGTTTGTCTCTCGCTGGTGCCAGACTCTCTATTTTTTCCCGCCATTTCCAGCTCTTCTTGAGAGCTGGTTGATTTCGGTGAGATCCGAGGCCCTCCGGGATCACTGCGGTCAAACAGGTAGGGAATGTAGTTTAAAAAGAGCTATTGGTAAATTTGAGCCTTTGCCTAATCTCCATCGCCCTTAGAAATAGGGCGAGTCTTACCCTCACAAACCCTGTTAACGGCTCTTCTTTGAAAGAGTTCATTTGGTCAACCCATTTGATTAAAATTCTTGCTCCGCCTAACTGGGAGCATTGTAACTGGGACCTTTCCAGTGGTTCTTTAGATTCACTTCTGGGAGAAGTTAGTGTTTCTGTGAGCAACAAATAGAAATCTGAAGCGCGTGCCTCTGTGTAATGTCTTTGCGTTGAAACGTTTGCATGCTTAGTCGCTCCAGTCGTGTCTGACTCTGACCGGATGGACTGTAGCTCGCCAGGCTTCTCTGTCCAAGGGATTCTCCAGGCAAGCATACTGGAGTTGTTTGTCGTGCCCTTCTCCAGAGGATCTCCCCCACCCAGGGATCGAACCGGTGTCTCTTTACAGATCCTGCATTGGCAGTCGGGTTCTTTACCACTAGCGCCATCTGGGAAGCCCTATTGAAATATTTATTCAGTGTTTTTGTCCTGAATCTTGCCCTTGTGTGACAAAAATGTTAAAGTGTGGCGCAAACTAGCCAACATCCTTTGAGCACATGTCTCCATAAACGACTTTATAACGTTTTTAAAGAAAAAACATAAGTGGGGAAGAAAATTTACCCTCTGTTTTGTTTTTTTCCCCCAATTTAATTTTAAATTAAAATCAAACCTGTTTCATTCTTGTAGAATATTCATGAAATTAAACATAAATTCATTAAATATATGAACTAATGACAGATCTGTATCAGTTCTGTATTTTTAATGTCAGTTTCTTCATTTCAAATCTTGCTGTTCAATGAATATCAAATGCATCTTTTATTTTTATTTTTTCAAATGCATCTTTTAAAAAAGGATGGGATTGGACAAAACGTTAAATGATTTTTAAGATCACTTTTAGATCTATGATTCTGAGGTTCTGTGGAGTAGAAGAAAATGTAAACAATCTGAGACGTCATTCAAAAACCATCTTTCTCATAGATAAAATGTGTCCCAAGTGGTTAATATGTGATCTTCTATATTTTGTCCACTACCTCCTCCTTGCTCCATCTTGCTGTATCACAGGAAACTATTAGGAAATAAGAAGATGGTTCTTTTTTTTAAAGATTGTTTTTTCTAATTACAGATTAATACCTGAATTAATACAGAAAACTTAGAAAACAAAACGGTGTAAAGACAGCATATACATACAACAAATATCCATAATCTCACCATTCAAAAAAAAAATCATCACTGTCCTGTTACTTTTCTGAATATGTATACTTTTTAGAAAATGGCATTGCATACTCTGCAGTCTGCTTTTTTACACTTTAGAGATATATCTTACAACCAGTTGAAATACTCCACAAAAATATGCCCATATTCCAATAAGTTAGCAGAAGCTGAGCAAGCATTAAGTAGATTTTGGAACAGCTATAATTATGTTATAGTAAATATAATTATGTTATGCCCAGAGTTGTTCTCTCTCTTTGCTGCAGAATGGATTGGTTTCACTGCAACCGATGTTTCCGAAAAGATGGGGCCCATTTCTTTGTCACCAACTGTGGCCATATTTTCTGTAAAAAATGTGTGATTCTGGGTGAGTGACTTAACTGTTTGCAGATTCAGGCAAAAATGTTTTAAACTTAGAAATAATGATTAGCCATTTCTCTGTGTAACTTGGAATAAATATCACTTAGGAGGTCAAATGTGCTGTGAGTATAATAGGAAACTGTTGATTATGAAAATTGGAGGAATCCATTAACAAAGAATGATTTAGCAAATGGAATATCTATTATTTGAACATCAAAAGGTGCTTGTCCATGTTCTGAAGCCTGTAGCAGGGAAAGCCACAAAATTATCAGACTGACTAGAGAAAAGAGAGAAAAACAAAAATGATGACTAGAAATTGGGAAATCGGTTGATAACAAGAGCCATTTCTAATGGAAAGTGGTATAGTCTGTCAAGTTAATTTATTTAGAAATATTGACGATGATGATAGTGGTGAGTAATACCTTTGTGGTTTTCACGTGTCCTGATTTTGTTAGAAGGAAAGTTATGACCAACCTAGACAGCATATTCAAAAGCAGAGACATTACTTTGCCAACAAAGGTCCATCTAGTCAAGGCTATGGTTTTTCCAGTGGTCATGTATGGATGAGAGTTGGACTGTGAAGAAGGCTGAGCACCGAAGAACTGATGCTTTTGAACTGTGGTGTTGGAGAAGACTCTTGAGAGTCCCTTGGACTGCAAGGAGATCCAACTAGTCCATTCTGAAGATCAGCCCTGGGATTTCTTTGGAAGGAATGATGCTAAAGCTGAAACTCCAGTACTTTGGCCACCTCATGCGAAGAGTTGACTCATTGGAAAAGACTCTGATGCTGGGAGGGATTGGGGGCAGGAGGAGAAGGGGGCAACAGAGGATGAGATGGCTGGATGGCATCACCGACTCGATGGACGTGAGTTTGGGTGAACTCCAGGAGTTGGTGATGGCAGGGAGGCCTGGCGTGCTGCAGTTCATGGGGTAGCAAAGAGTCGGACACGACTGAGTGACTGAACTGAACTGAACTAATTTTATATATCCTTAACACAACCCCAGGAGGTAATTATTAATAGACCCACTTTACAAGTAGGGAGCTGATTCAAAGAGGTGATTTGACCAAGTTCTTGTAACTGTTAAATCTTAGAAGTGGGACTTTAAGATATGTCTTTTTTTTTTATTTAAGTGCTAAAATACTTACAAGGTATGTATGTATTCTGGGTATGTAGGTCCAGAAGAGGGACTTAGGATGCTTTGATCAGGGAAAATTTCATGGAAGAAGTGCCACTTTGGTAAAGTTTTGAGTAATAAATTGGAGTCTGCCAAGCGAATTAGGCAGGGAAGATAATTCTAGTTTAAAAGAACATCATGTATAAAGGAATATAGCATCATAAAACTTAGTACAGGGAAGTACACATGGTTGGGATTGGTAGAACATAAAAGAATAAGATGAGAAATGTGAGAGATGAGGCTAGAGAGGTAGGCAGTGGCCAGATGATGGAAGGCTCTATCTACCAGGCTAAAGAACCTGAACTTTATCCTGCAGGTGATGGAGACCTGTGGCAGTTTCTTTGTTTTGTCTTTTTCTTAAATAGAAGAATGGTTTGGATGTGCTAGCTGATTTTGGCAATAATACAGGAGGAAGACCCGGAAAACTTTATCCCCAAGGAAAAAGAGTCAGGTTAGCTCACCTCTGGAGAAGCTTTTTTGAGGTGTGAATCTCATGACCCTTTTAAGTTCTCTGCTAATGTGACAAAGCTATTACTATGCTAACAGCAGCTCACTTTGGAGCAGTTTGTCTCAGTGAAGCACATGTCATATGATGTTTTCTCCTGACATGGCATTTATCTTAATCAATAACCAGCACCACTACTAAAAATTCAACTTCAAAGGAAAATTAGGAATTTTAATTCTCAAATCTTTCATGTTGAGTCAATTAGACAATGAGGGTAGGAGAGCTCCAAAATGATATCCAGGAATACTAGCAAAGTGCAAACAGGGCAGGAATAATTGGAGAATTTCTTCAGGTACCCGGTGTGTGCCTACTGTCAGGGAGATGGAATAAAAAAATAATAACTTAAAGTTGAGATCATTGGTACTCTTTCTGCTGCTGCTAAGTCACTTCAGTCGTGTCCGACTCTGTGCGACCCCATAGACGGCAGCCCACCAGGCCCCGTCGTCCCTGGGATTCTCCAGGCAAGAACACTAGAGTGGATCGCCATTTCCTTCTCCAATGCATGAAAGTGAAAAGGGAAAGTGAAGTCGTTCAGTCGTGTTCCACTCTTCGTGACCCCATGGACTGCAACCTACCAGGCTCCTCCATCCATGCGATTTTCCAGGCAAGAGTACAGTAAATGTATACCCCTCAATGACTGCTGGGAGGCAACTGTCCCTTATTTGTAGAAGAAAATTGGGAATTTATTTAAAAGGAATGGGTAGAGGTACAGAGTGAAAGCCTTACTTCTTATCAACATACAAGTTTGGAAACGCTGATTTCTGGCATGGTGCTCAAGTTGAGGTCCTTTTTTAGCACAATGACATTCTGAATTCAGTAAGAACCTCTTTTCTTTAGCTAGCCAGCTTGACTGTTGCCACATACTTTGGGAGAATCTTACTTCATGCCCGTGAGAACCAAACATTTTTTTCCCTTTCCTCCCTAGAAAAATGTGCTGTTTGTGGAACTGCCTGCAAGTATCTGGCTCTTTCTGATAATGTAAGTTTTTCCTTCTCTGTCACAATCTTATCCTGTTTCCTGGTGTATAGGAAGTATACAAAGAATACAGTGACTATGAACTGAAAGTTGGGGGGAATTTCCTGTCGGTTCAGTGGTTAGGACTCAGTTCTTTCACTGCAGACCTGGGTTCAATCCTTGGTCAGGAAACTAAGATCACCAAGCTACACCATGCAGCCCCCAAAAAAGAAACAAAATGCATAGATAACAATTGAGGTGGAAAAGGAGGTAAACAAGAGATAGAAGAATTATTTGTGGATTTGTGGCTACTGCCACAGAAGTGTGAGGTAAGGAGGATTAAGACATACAGTCTACATCTCCTGGTTCAGTAGTGATCACACTCTTACCTAGCACAGTGAAATTCTATCTGGTGCTTTAGAAAGGGTGGTACATCTTTAACCATATTTGCCAGTATTTTATTTCATTCCATTGTGATGTGTCTTATTCTCTTGATAGCTGAAACCTCAGGAGAAGATGTACTTCAGAAACCCTGTGGAGACAGCTTTGCAGTACTTTAGTCACATCTCTCAGGTATGAGAAATAACAGTGAAGACATTCTGATTTTCCAGGCAAGTTATAATTGCATCTTATTTCTTTTCCAAAGGTTCTCTTTAAACTGCATTCATACATTTGTATACAGTGGGGAGAAATTGGCTGCCCTATTTGCTTTCTTCCCTGATAATACAAATCTCAACAATTAACTTTTTACTGACCCAGAATCTGTGATAGGCTGTAAAAAACACTATGTAGCTGAATCTTGTAGTTCCTAGTTCTATTAAGTTATTTTTGAGGGTAAAGATGCCTCTAGGCAGCTTCATTATCCTTCTGTGCAGATTTAGTAAATCTTCTAAAAATTTCTTTGAATATATAGGTCTGACCCTGTAGAGGACTTAGCAGCCTGGCTTTCAAAGTTTTGCTTATAGACCTAAGTTCAAGAAGGGATTTCTTGTTCTCTATTCTTATTTTTCAATAACCTTTCTTAGTAATGCTTATATATTTAATTCTTAATTTAGTATTTATAATTAGTTGTCTGAACTTTAGAAGATATTTTTCTTTTCCTGATGCATGATATGTTGTCATGCTATTGACTCAGTCAGGAGCAATCGAGTTGTGGAAGGAGGTGAAGAGGAGACAGGACAGATTTGAGAGAGTTCCCAAATTGTAAAAATTTCGGTTTTTCACTTTCATTCTTTAGTTCTCCACCAAGATCATTTCATGGCCTCATAGGATTCTTATCTGGGCATGTTTCTTGAGATTTTATCACTGTTTTTCTTCTCTATTCTTCTCATTATTTTGAGAGTTATTCTTTTATTAAACATGAAGATGGTCCTTTGTCATGTTTGGCTGAAGAGAGTAGATTTCATTTTTCTTTGATGTCTCCCCTTTGATGTCATCAGTCCTGACTCTGGAGATGGAGGAAGGGAAATGAGGCTTTCACGGCATCCTGTTTTTAGCTGCTTGGGTGAACCATCATATTTGAGATACTATTTAACATTATGAGGAGATAAAATCCAGCTGAGACTCAAGCAGAAATGTAAACAAGGTCACATGGGCAAGAGAAAGAGCAGAGCTTTGGTTAATAACTAAACCAAGGATTAGTTAATGATCAGTAGAGAAATTATATGTAGTCTGAGTTCTAACCTACCTAATCATGGGACCAATTACACATGGTCAAGTAATCAAGATAAAATACATGGAAAGGGTCAGTTAATCATCACTTTAGTGAAGTGCCAGTTTGGTAAAGTCAGCAAGGTCTGAAAATGTGTTTTCCTAATCTGTGAAGTTGAATAACTGATCCAAGTAATGTCTAGATTGTCTTTTGCTCACATTTTCTTTCCTCAGTCAGACTTTTACTGACTTATCTCAAATAGCAGCCCCAAGTTTACTTATCCTGCTTTATTTTTCATTGGAAATCTTATCTCTAACATTTTATAATATATTTGTTATTGTCTGAATTCTGCTCTGCTTTCTCGTAGCATAATGTGTTCAAGGTTCATTCATGTAAAAATATTAGAACTTCATTAGTATTTCATTCCTTTCCATGACCAAGTAATACTATAGATGGATATACATTTCATGTATTCATTCGTCAGTTGAGGGACATTTAATTTGTTTCCACCTTTTGATTATTATGAATAATGCCACTATGAACACATGTATACAAGTTTCTGTGTGGACATATATATTCATATCTCTTGGATGTATACATAGGAATTAAATCACTGGGTCAGATGGTAGTTCTGTGTTTAACTTTTGAAACTGCCAGACTGTTTTCCCAAGTGCTTGCCTATTTTACATTTTTACCAGCAGTGTGTAAGGATTTTGATTTCTCCAAATTCTAATCAACATTTGTTTTATCTGTCTTTTTTTATTATAATCATCCTAATGGTATGAACTTGTATCATGGTGTGGTTTTGATTTACATTTAGAATTGATGCTTTTGAACTGTGGTGCTGGAGAAGACTCTTGAGAGTCCCTTGGACTGCAAGGAGATCCAACCAGTCCATCCTAAAGGAGACCAGTCCTGAGTGTTCATTGGAAGGACTGATGCTGAGGCTGAAACTCCAATACTTTGGCCACCTCATGCAAAGAGTTGACTCATTGGAAAAGACCCTGATGCTGGGAGGGATTGGGGGCAGGAGGAGAAGGGGACGACAGAGGATGAGATGGCTGGATGGCATCACCGACTCAATGCACATGAGTTTAGGTGAATTCCGGGAGTTGGTGATGGACAGGGAGGCCTGGCGTTCTGCAATTCATGGGGTCGCAAAGAGTTGGACACGACTGAGCAACTGAACTGACTGACTGAACTGATGTTGAGCATCTTCTTGTGTACTTATGGGCTATTTATTTGTCATCTTTAAAGTGATGTCTATTCAGATACTTTGCCCTTGCCCATTTTTTTAAAAGATTATCTTTTTATTATTAGTTATAAGGGTTCTTTATATATTCTAGGTACAAGTCCTTATCCAGATACATGATTTGCAAACATTTTCTTCCATTTTGTTGGGCCCTTTCCACTTTAAAATTAAGAAATATAATAGGGCTTCCCTGGTGGCTCAGTGGTAAAGAATCTGCCTGCCAATGAAGGAGACTTGGGTTCAATCCCTGGTCCACGAAGATCCCACACGCTGAGGAGCAGCTAAGCCCGTGCGCCGCCACCATTGAGCCTTTATTCTAGAGCCTGGGAACCACAACTACTGAGCCGCAACTACTGAAGTCTGCTCTTTGCAACTAGAGAAAAGCCCGTGCAACAAGGAAGACTGAGCACAGTCAAATAAAAATTATTTTAAAAAAAGAAATAAAATAAATATCCATTAAGTAAATTCAAATAGGCAGAACAGATAAGATGGGGTATCAGTAAAATAGGAAATAAAGAGAGAGAAGATACTGAGAGAAGAGGGAAAGATGTAAATTCACAAAGAAAGACAAATTCAGAGCAAGAGGCATAAATGAAAATACAGAAAAAGACTTTTATTAGTTTAGTGTTGGGATAGACAAATATTTCTTGAAAGGTCAGTAAATATTTAGGCTTTGCAAGCCATGCAGTCTCTGTTGCAGCTACTCAACTCTGCTGTTATAGCATAGAAGCAGCCATAGGCAGTCTGTAAACAAATGGCAGGACCATATTCTAGCAAAAGGCAAAGGAGAAAAGGAAAGATATACCTATTTGAATGCACAGTTCCAAAGAATAGCAAGGAAAGGTAAGAAAGCCTTCCTCAGTGATCAATGCAAAGAAATAGAGAAAAACAATAGAACAGGAAAGACTAGAGATCTCTTCAAGAAAACTAGAGATACCAAGGGAACATTTCATGCAAAGATGGGCACAATAAAGGACAGAAATGGTATGGACCTAACAGAAACAGATGTTAAAAAGAGGTGGCAACAATACACAGAAGAACTATACAAAAAAGATCTGATCGATAGTTGCCTGACTTTGAAGTCATATGTTTTGCTAATGTACATAAATAACTACCATACAAGTCGTTTGAATAAAATCAAGTCAAGCCCCGATCTCATCAATAGACCAGACCAGTTTCCCATCCTTCACTTGAATTTAAACATTGAACAACTGAGATAATCAATGATGCCTTTGAAGAAAGGTTTTGTTTAGTCAAAGATTATTTTACCTGAAAAGAAAGAGTTTATCTGTCACCATATAAGACTTCTGAAACAGTATAGTTGAGTTCTTTGTCACTACTGAGCAGGTTGAGGAACTTAGGCCCCAATGTAAGAGATAATATTGCTTTGATTACAGAGCAAATACTATTGTTTTGTTCAAACCAAAACTTAACTTTCTGACTGCACTGCACAGCATGTGGAATCTTAGTTCATCAACCAGGGATGGAACTCATGCCCCTTGAAGTGGAAGCATGGAGTCTTAACCACTTGACCACCAGGGAAGTCCCCTGCTTTTGATACAGAAGCATTTAGAAAAAAAAAATCTCTTTGAGCATCATAATTACTCTTGCAGTTACAAATCTGAACATTTAACTGCCTTTTCAAAACCCTTTGATGTCCTATCACCTGTTTCCTTCCGACCCTTCAGAGTGACACCTAGTTCCCTTAAGATGGGGTTCCTCCAGATCTTCTCTCTCCAATGTCATCCACAGCTACCACTTCACATTTTATGTACCACATAAGTTCTTATGTAGGTTATTTATTACCTAACCTATAGGGTAGGTTTAGTTCTTTTATACACCATGTAGTGTATAACAGTTTTGTATCTCTGTGCCTGGAACACTTGACTTCCACACTAAAGTCACCTCTTAATTATTATTTCTATACTTTATACATGCTTCTTCTGTTTTTCATATCACTTTTTGTTTTAGTTATTGATTCATACTTCTGAATGTCTCTTGTACAATATGGTGAAGAGCTACAAAAGTACAAGAGTTCATACTATCCCTCTTAGTATTTCCTATTCCTTATATCCATCACCCTGCTTCACCAATTCCTAGCTCATGGCCAATCTTCCTTTTTCTGGACAATCCCATCTCCTGCCACCCCATCTAGATTATTTTGAAGCCAGTCAGATATCATATCATTTCAATTTGTAAATATTTCAGAGCCTGTCTCTAAAAGATAGGTACTCTTTTCTTAAATATAACCACGTCATGATAAAATAATTCCCTAATATTATCCATTACTGCTACTGCTAAGTCACTTCAGTCGTTTCCGACTCTATGTGACCCCATAGACGGCCCCCCACCAGGCTCCTCCATCCCTGGGATTCTCCAGGCGAGAACACTGGAGTGGGTTGCCATTTCCTTCTCCAATGCATGAAAGTGAAAAGTCAAAGTGAAATCGCTCAGTTGTGTCCGACTCTTCGCAACGCCATGGACCACAGCCAACCAGGCGCCCCCATCTGTGGGATTTTCCAGGCAAGAGTACTGGAGTGGGGTGCCATCGCATTAGTCAGTTAATATTCAGTTTCCTCAGTGTCTCATAATTATTTTTTTTTTCAGTTTTATTTATCTATTCATTTTTTACTTTACAATATTGTATTGGTTTTGCCATGTATTGACATGAATCTGCCATGGGTATACATGTGTTCCCCATCCTGAACCCCCCTCCCACCTCCCTACCCATCCCATCCCTCTGGGTCATCCCAGTGCACCAGCCCTGAGCATCCTGTATCATGCATCAAACCTGGACTGGCAATTTGTTTCACATATGATAATATACATGTTTCAATGCCATTCTCCCAAATCATCCCACCCTTGCCCTCTCCTACAGAGTCCAAAAGACTGTTCTTTACATCTGTGTCTCTTTTGCTGTCTCGCATATAGGGTTATCATTACCATCTTTATAAATTCCATATATATGTGTTAGTATACTGTATTGGTGTTTTTCTTTCTGGCTTACTTCACTCTGTATAATAGGCTCCAGTTTCATCCACCTCATTAGAACTGATTCAAATGTATTCTTTTTAATGGCTGAGTAATACTCCATTGTGTATATGTACCACAGCTTTCTTATCCATTCTTATCCATCTGCTGATGGACATCTAGGTTGCTTCCATGTCCTGGCTATTATAAACGGTGCTGCAGTGAACATTGGGGTACACATGTCTCTTTCAATTCTGGTTTCCTTGGTGTGTATGCCCAGCAGTAGGATTGCTGGGTCATATGGCAGTTCTATTTCCAGTTTTTTAAGGAATCTCCACACTGTTCTCCATAGTGGCTATACTAGTTTGCATTCCCACCAACAGTGTAAGAGGGTTCCCTTTTCTCCACACCCTCTCCAGCATTTAGTGCTTGCAGATATATTCCTAAGTATTTTATTCTTTTCGTTGCAATGGTGAATGGAATTGTTTCCTTAATTTCTCTTTCTGTTTTCTCATTGTTAGTGTATAGGAATGCAAGGGATTTCTGTGTGTTGATTTTATATCCTGCAACTTTACTATATTCATTGATTAGCTCTGGTAATTTTCTGGTGGAGTCTTTAGGGTTTTCTATGTAGAGGCTCATGTCATCTGCAAACAGTGAGAGTTTTACTTCTTCTTTTCCAATCTGGATTCCTTTTATTTCTTTTTCTGCTCTGATTGCTGTGGCCAAAACTTTCAAAACTATGTTGAATAGTAGTGATGAGAGTGGGCACCCTTGTCTTGTTTTTGACTTTAGGGGAAATGCTTTCAATTTTTCACCATTGAGGATAATGTTTGCTGTGGGTTTGTCATATATAGCTTTTATTATGTTGAGGTATGTTCCTTCTATTCCTGCTTTCTGGAGGGTTTTTATCATAAATGGATGTTGAATTTTGTCAAAGGCTTTCTCTGCATCTATTGAGATAATCATATGTTTTCATATTTCAATTTGTTAATGTGGTATATTACATTGATTGATTTGTGGATCTTGAAGAATCTTTGCATCCCTGGGATAAAGCCCAATTGGTCATGATGTATGATCTTTTTAATATGTTGCTGGATTCTGTTTGCTAGAATTTTGTTAAGGATTTTTGCATCTATGTTCATCAGTGATATTGGCCTGTAGTTTTCTTTTTTTGTGTGGCATTTTTGTCAGGTTTTGGTATTAGGGTGATGGTGGCCTCATAGAATGAGTTTGGAAGTTTACCTCAGTGTCTCATAATTATTTTAAAACTTTTAATTGGTTTCAATAAACTCTATATAACTGAGTTGACTATTTTGTCTCTTAAGGTTATTTTAAACTGTAAGTTTCCTCTTGTTTCTTTTTTACTATTGTTGAAGAAAATGGTCTTTTGTGCTGTAAGGCTGTTCATAGCATGGATTTTGCACACTGTATCTACCTGGAGTCATTTAATATGCTTGTTTGTGCTCTATATTTTCTCTAAGTTAATAGTTATTTAGGCTTAATCAGAACCATTTAAGTTGAGGGGAGGGGATGAGACAAGACTACTTACAGCAGTGCTGTGTTCTACCAAGAGGTATGTAATGATTTTCTGTCTCTCATTTTGTGTGATGGTAGAAATTGATGAACTTTACATTGATTCATTAGTTCACTGAGTTGCAAGATGCTGATATTTTAATTCTGTCTTCTCATTGTTTTTAGCTGAATACTTGGAAAGGATAAATTTACATTTTTCAACTATATGATTATCTTAAGATGTAATTCAAACTTATGGGAATTCCCTGGTGGTCTGTTGGTTAAATTCTGAGCTTATACTGCAGGGGGAACTAAGGTCTAACATGCCACATGGCATGGCCAAAAAATAACAACAACACCTAAGACCTGTAGATATTAAGGAAAAAGGGAGTCAATTTCACCAAAGATGGATAAGGGAAACTAATACATTTTGAGTACCTAAGATAGATAGTGAATTTACCAATTTTTTTTATATGAAAGTGAAAGTCGCTTAGTCGTGTTTGATTCTTTGCAACCCATAGACTACACAGTCCATGGGATTCTCCTTGCCAGAATACTGGGATCTTCCCAACCCAGGGTTTGAACCCGGGTCTCCTGCATTGCAGGCAGATTCTTTACCAGCTGAGTCACCAGGGAAGCCCAAGAATACTGGAGTGAGTAACCTATCCCTTCTCCAGTGGATTTTCCTGACCCAGGAATCGAACCAGGGTCTCCCACATTGCAGGTGGATTGTTTACCAGCTGAGCTAAATTTATTTATTTGGCTGAGCCCAGGAGAAGGCAATGGCAACCCACTCCTGTGGGTTTGCCAGTACTCTTGCCTGGCAAATCACATGGACAGAGGAGCCTGGTAGGCTGCAGTCCATGGGGTCGCTAAGGACTGAGTGACTTCACTTTCGCTTTTTATTTTCCTGCATTGGAGAAGGAAATGGCAACCCACTCCAGTATTCTTGCCTGGAGAATCCCAGGGATGGCGGAGCCTGGTGGGCTGCTGTCTGTGGGGTCACACAGAGTCGGACACGACTGAAGCGACTTAGCAGCAGCAGCAACAGTCTTAGTTGTGGCTCTTCGGATCTTTGATCTTCGTTGTGACATGCAAACTCTAAGTTGTGGCATATGAAATCTAGTTCCCTCACCGGGGATTGAACCTGGGCCCCTTGCATTAGAAATGTGAAGTCTTAGCCACTGGACCAGCAGGGAAGTCCCTACTGATGCTTTTAAAGTAAATTTTTTAAACTTAGCAACTCTTCTACAAATATTCAAAGCATCAAAATTGCATGGGTATATAAATCTTCAACTAAAAAAAAAATGACATTTAAAAGTAAAAATTAGGAAAGCCGTTCTTTGGCACACACACACACATACACACACACAAAGCTGGTCAAGCTACTATTCATTTCCAAAATATATTTTATGAGACAAAAGGCAATTTTCAATTAAGGCAATAATATGTACACCCACATTGGATCATATGTCTTATCTTAAGAAACCAATGAGCTCACCTTTACTTCTGTATGGTGACTCTCTCAGTATCTTTCAGTGGTTTCTTCCTTACTTTTTCCAGCCTCTTGGCATTAACTGGATCTAATTCAGAACTGAAATTTAAAAAATAGTCTACAGTAAACAAAAATTATGTCCCATGTTATCAATTCTAAAAGGAGTGGGAATCCAGAGCATGAGAAAACGATGATGCCTTTACCTAGTCCTAATATGAAGACACAGGAAAGGAATCTGAGTATTAAAGTAGGTAGTTCCATGCATTGTTCCAAGGAAATAAACAATATTTAACACTTGGCATTATACAACGTTTAATGTTATCAACAGAACTACTTTTGTTACTATCTGCTCTGTTGTTATATGAATAAAATTATCCCAACTAAAAGCAAGTAGGCAAAACTTGTCCTAAAGAATCTATAACCTTTTTATGAGGCTGAAGGATTTGAATGAGACAGAATAATGAATTTGCTCACATTTGAGATTTGTAAAATACTGAGATTCATTACTGAGTTTAGAATCTCCTTTAGTAGATATATTTGAAATAGATCAAACATTTGTACTCTAGCTTTGGGAAAAATCACTTGTTTTCTCCTCTAATTTTTTTTGCTGATGGTTGTTTACTGAGTGATCTTTCTTCCTCTTGGAATGGTCAGATCTGAGGTTTGGGTGTTAGTTTTTTTGGTTAAGTATGTGAAGCAGGCCTACTTAGCCCTAGGCAAAAGGTTCCCCCAATAGTCTAGTCTTGTCCCCTGGAATTCCACAGTAGGGGAGGGTCTGTTCCCCCTTCACACAGGACTAGGGGAGGAGTAACCAATCTAGAGAAAGATTTGGGCTTTCTTGGCCCAAGCCTGATGCTAACAATTTTATCACAAACTGATCCCAAGAGTAGGTTAGGATGTTTGGGGTACTGGCTTTTGGCTATATATTATATCTACCTGTAGTATCTATTTCTTCTTAATCCTTTGCCGTTTTAGATGACTCTCAGGAGTGAGTGCCTTTTTTTCTGCTTCTGCGTTATTCAAATTTTCTAAACTGAATATGTTTTTACTTTTATTGGAAATAAGAACAATTTCAAAAATAGACTACAGTGAGTTCTTGTCTATATAGAATTAGTTTAGTTTGTTTTTGAGTAAAAAATTGAGTCTGGAGACTGTATAGATTCGGAAATAGAATTCTTTAGTAGGGTAGCAAAAGCAATTTGCAAATTAGACAAGAATGAAAAGTTTATGGCCAAAACTACCAGATCTAGGAAGGACCTCAGACAAAGGGTTTATGGCTTGAATAGGTAGGAAACAGATGAGACATAAATACTGCTGTGTATTCAAAAGTACAGCCTGACAAAGCTAAAACGCTTTCTAAATATTAACTTTTGATCTGATTCAGTAATCCCATGATGGGCACATCAGTACATCAAATGGTGAATGAAAACAAAAGATAAAATTATTTGCCCATGCCCAGAAATAATATTCAGGAAAAGTCATCTCCGTCTGTGTCTCTTTGCCCTCTACTGTAGCAGTATAAACAGCCTGGAAGTATCTGTATGTATCTTAGGGAAAGTAAATTGGTTACCAGTGCTCTCCAGTATCTAGGAATGTGGAAGCTGAGTCCAAACTAATTGTAAACGAGTAAGGTCAGAACCAATTCTAAACTTGGAAACTTTTTTTGTTGTTGGTTGTCACGCTTCTTGCTCATGATGAATGGTTATATTTTAAAAGGGCTGATCTGTGTCAGTATTCTCATTAAGATATTAAGAAGGTGTTATTCTGGAAATATAAAGCTTTGGCTTTCCCTAGTTTTGGGGAACCTCGAATTAGGTCAGATGCTCCAGAAGAAAACAATCAGTAATAGAGTATGAATTGAAGAATTCCTGTTTGTTGCTGGAAGTAAGGGGAAAGGAGTTATGAGGTTGTATGTCAAAGGCCTGTTTTCCCCTAGTAGGTGTGGAGTTTCCAGAAGAAACAAACAGATCTCCTCATCGCCTTTTATAAGCACAGAATTACAGAGTTAGAAGCAGCCATGCAGGAGTCACAGCAAACACTGACCAACCAGGACAAGTAAGTGACAAATCAGGTCACCCAAGAGCCCTTTCCAGGGAAGCTAGAGCCTGTATATCCTTATGGTTCCAAAGCCTGAACATTGCTTCATGTGTGTTTATGTTTATCTTGGGTAAGTTCAGTACAGAATTTTGTTCCCTCAGTCTCCATTTTCTTTTTCTCTTTCTTCCCTCTTTATAGCTTTCCTCTTTTACTTCCATCTGTCAAAAACTGCTTCTTCAGAGAAATCAGACATGGCTTTTTCACAGTAATAATGATGGGAGATAGCATTTAAAATGTTACGTGTAGGAGGATGTGTTTTGGAAGTCTTAAGCTAAAAGATGGAATCCCTGACAGAAATGTTCAGACATCTTCAGGCCAGGGGTGCATGTGGAGAAGAGATGCAATTCTGTATAAAAGCCTCTGAAACCATACCAAATGATGCTTATTTTCTCCACCTGGTTCTTCTCACCACCAAAACCCTGCCATTGCTGACCTGAATCACTAGGTCTCTGTCAGAATTATCTTGTATAGTGGCAAACATCTCTCTGGAAGCATTAACTAGATTTGATGATAAATAAAAATCAGGATTTTTTTTATTCCACTGACCTGCTGAAGCTCACCGTTTCCATCTTTTGCCTAGAGAGCTGTCAGTCTTAAGGAAAGAGAATGGAGAACTGAAGAAATTTCAAGCCATCATGAAGGTGAATAAAATAGATTTTCCATAGTATTATTTTCTCCTCTATATTGCCCATCTGTCTAGCTGACTGAATAGAATAGTTTTCCATGGCAGGTATTAATTGATAATGTTTGTAAAATAAACATAACTGTAGTAAATGGACAAGGCCACAGAAGACCTTGAAGGGATGAGAGGACAAAATTTAGCACAGTGGTAACCCATTCTCGAACATCAATGAATCATGACATGGCACATGGGGAAGCTCTTTTACAGAAGAGTTATCTGTTGTAACTTAAAATTTCTCTTCAAGAATCCCAAGGCACTCAGGACCCTTCTTCTCCATCAAACTCTATTTCCTAGACATTTCTCTCTTCCCAAGAGTGTTCTTTGTGTTTATATAGCATGCCTTTTGATCTTTCTCTTATATTTTCCTTTCTCTCTCCATAGATTCTCTATATTTCTCCATGTATATCAGTCTTCAGGATTCCCAATATGTTTTTGTGAAGAGAGACTAAAATTTTCTTCCCCTAAAGCTAAGTGTTTCTAAGGAAACACTGCAGCTGTTTTCTTCTATTGGAAATCTTAGTAACCACAACTAGAAGACATTGCAGCTTAGTTATCTGACAAGTAAGATCCATTGATGGGGACTCTTGAGCTAAAGCTTCCTTCACCCCCATTTTTTTCACCTACAGGAATCTCCAAGTTGGTACCAAGGAAGCAGGTCAGTTTTATCAGGCGCCATAGCTTCCCTCTTTGAAAATATCTATCCTTTCTTGACACTTGGCTCTAACTCTTATGTGGGCTCTGAGGTGGAGGAAATGGTTTATGAATTTATCTTTCACTTAACCATGAAAGAGTTACTCACTGAAAAGCACTGATGTAAAATCTTGAATGCAGTGCTCACCCTTGACCGTCATCTTATGAAATTCTACTCATCCTTCAAAATTCAACTCCTGTGTCATTTCCTCTGTCAAGACTATTAGGCAGAGTTAGATGTTCTATTATTCATTTATTCAATAAATATTCATTAATTGCCTATTCTTTGTGATGTACCGTGTTAGGTGCTGGGTGTACATCACCAATTTTTCTAATTATAAATGTCTGTACCCTACCAATCATTAAATATTTTTAGTATCAGCTCTGTATTGATGGATTAAAAAAGCATGGCCATTGATTCACAGAAGCTAAAGTCTAATGTTCTAGCATACTCTGTACTTCTAATACACCCATTATTACATTTAACGTTGCTTTTTTATTGCCTTCCCACTAAGCCTCTCAAAAACAAACCACATTCTAGTTATCTTTGTAACCTCAGGATCTAAGATACATGAGCACTAATAAATGCTTGTAGATAGATGGAAGAGGGGATGGAGGGAGTGAGGGAATGGTGGATGTGTAAATGGGTGGATAGATGTACGTAAAGTTGAGAGTATCTGGTAAAGCACTAAGGGAAGGATGAAAGGACTTCAGAACTTCTATTACGGGGAATAGAGAAGTGGAGAAGATTTCATTTAGGGAATTGGAGAGCCAAGGAGACCCATATGGAAAACTTGTTTCCACCATGCTCAGGGAGGAGGCTATTATTTTTATAAATAAATGGTGTGATTGATCCTCTAAGGTGGCAGGCACTAAGTTCTGCTTACAGAGATTAGAACTGCCTTTGTTTTTTTTCTTCCTTGCAGGTTAAACACACCTCGACCAGTGGGCATCACGTCTCCATCTCAGTCAGGTAGAGACCATGTTTTGCCCAAATATAAGCGTGAGATAAATAAATATCCTTTTTCATAAACTATGAACCATAAGGAAGATGCTTTCCTCTCAGAAAGTATAGTGTGATTTTCCTATTATATATGATATGGAAAGGCCAAACTCGCAGATACTAACTTGCAACAGACAGGCTATGCAAAAGAGGGCACACCATTAATGGCAACTTTTCATCCTCTGTTTTATTCCCTTTTAGTTACTCCACGACCCATTTCTCAGCATAGTAGCCAAGTGGTCAGGTGAGTAGAAAGCTACACAGAAACATTAAAACTGTTGGCAGAAGATGGAAGATGAAAGAAATGCCTAGATGTGGCTGAGATAGGGACTGAGGAGACTTTATAAAGGCTTAATACCAGCTTTATTTGCTTTTCGTTTTTGTTTCACTTCATACAGTCGGTCCTCCTCAGTGGAGTCTACCCCTTATAGAATGGCTGGCTTTAGTAACTTGGGACAAGTAAGTAATGTTTACATTGTCTTTCCAGACTGAGATTTCTAATGCTAAATGAAAGCCAAGATTAAAGCAAGAATATTAAACCGATTGGTTTTGGCATGAATTGTCTCTCTTTTCGCAATGCAGACCTGATATTAGAAGCAGACCTGATTCATAGCTTGGAATGAATAGAGGTGAAAATAGTGGACCACATTAACAGTGTCCATCATGTTCATTTTGGAAGGATTAAAATGTGGGTCTTTCTTGGACTTGTGCACTACCCACTCTGGGAGAACAACATATTCTTCAATGTATATGTAGCATGAAATATGGAAGCCAGAGAATCAGGATCTATTTCCTGTTATTTTTCCCTCAGGGAGCCAGAGGTCTTCAGGGAAGGAGCACTCCGAGGGATTCTTTTACTGGTAAGAGGGGGAGAAAAAGGTTTTCAGAAACCAACATATTCTGTAAAACTACCAGCAGATTTTGGGTTTTCTGTGCATAATATAATGCCATTTTACTTCCTTTTTCTCTATACAGTGATCCCAGGTATCAGACACTACTTTTGAATAATATTTCTGTTCTCAAACTGATAAGGAGAAAATTGAAACTTGAGTAATAGGAAGTATTTGAAACCCTCTGGTCAGGAGATAGAACTTTTGAGTAATTGACTTTGGGTTTTTTTTAATTGCCACAAGATGGCAGTAGAAGTTAGAGCTAAAAGAAGATTAACTAGATGTCAGTTACGTTAGCCTGAAGAGTATCTGGCTTCTTCAATTCAGTTCAGTTGCTCAGTCATGTCCGACTCTTTGAGACTCCATGAACTGCAGCACGCCAGATCTCCCTGTCCATCACCAACTCCCGGAGTCTCCCCAAACCTATGTCCATTGAGTTGGTGATACCATCCAACCATCTCCTCCTCTGTCGTCCCCTTCTCCTCCTGCCCTCAATCTTTCCCAACATCGGGGTCATTTCCAATGAGTCAGCTCTTCATATCAGGTGGCCGAAGTATTGGAGTTTCAGCTTCAACATCAGTCTTCCAATGAACACCCAGGAATGATCTTCCTTACGATGGACTGGTTGGATCTCTCAAGGATCTCTCAAGAGTCTTCTCCAACACCACAGTTCAAAAGCATCAATTCTTCGGCGCTCAGCCAGTGCTCGGCTTTCTTTATAGTCCAACTCTCACATCCATACATGACTACTGGAAAAATAATAGCCTTGACTAGACTATGTCTCTGCTTTTTAATATGCTGTCTAGGTTGGTCATAGGTTGGTCAAAACTTTCCTTCCAAGGAGTAAGTGTCTTTTAATTTCACAGCTGCAATCACCATCTACAGTGAGGCCCCAAAAATAAACTCAGCCACTGTTTTCACTGTTTACCCATCTATTTGCCATGAAGTGACGGGACCTGATACCATGATCTTAGTTTTCTGAATGTTGAGCTTTAAGCCAACTTTTTCACTCTCCTCTTTCACTTTCATCCAGAGGCTTTTTAGTTCTTCTTCACTTTCTGCCATAAGGGTGGTGTCATCTGCATATCTGAGGTTATTGATATTTCTCCCGGCAATCTTGATTCCAGCCTGTGCTTCTTCCAGCCCAGCGTTTCTCATGATGTACTCTGCATAGAAGTTAAATAAGCAGGGTGACAATATACAGCCTTGACATACTCCTTTTCCTATTTGGAACCAGTCTGCTGTTCCATGTCCAGTTCTAACTGTTGCTTCCTAACCTGCATACAGGTTTCTCAAGAGGCAGTTCAGGTGGTCTGGTATTCACATCTCTTTCAGAATTTTCCACAGTTTATTGTGATTCACACAGTCAAAGGCTTTGGCATAGTCAATAAAGCAGAAATAGATATTTTTCTGGAACTCTCTTGCTGTTTCGATAATCCAGCAGATGTTGGCAATTTGATCTCTGGTTCCACTGCCTTTTCTAAAACCAGCTTGAACATCTGGAAGTTCACGGTTCACATATTGCTGAAGCCTGGCTTGGAGAATTTTGAGCATTACTTTACTAGCATGTGAGATGAGTGCAATTGTGCGGTAGTTTGAGCATTCTTTGGCATTGCCTTTCTTTGGGATTGGAATGAAAACTGACCTTTTCCTGTCCTGTGGCCACTGCTGAGATTTCCAAATTTGCTGACATATTGAGTGCAGCACTTTCACAGCATCATTTTCCTGGATTTGAAATAGCTCAACTGGAATTCCATCACCTCCACTACCTTTGTTCATAGTGATGCTTCCTAAGGCCCATTTGACTTCACCTAGAGCCAGGATATCTGGCTCTAGGTAAGTGATCACACCATCGTGATTATCTGGGTTGTGACGATCTTTTTTGTATAGTTCTTCTGTGTATTCTTGCCATCTCTTCTTAATATCTTCTGGTTCTGTTAGGTCCATACCTTTTCTGTCCTTTATTGAGCCCATCTTTGCATGAAATGTTCCCTTGGTATCTCTAATTTTCTTGAAGAGATCTCTAGTCTTTCCCATTCTATTCTTTCCCTCTATTTTCATTGATTGCTGAGGAAGGCTTTCTTATCTCTCCTTGCTATTCTCTGGAACTCTGCATTCAAATGGGTATATCTTTCCTTTTCTCCTTTGGTTTTGCTTTTTTTTATAGCTATTTGTAAGGCCTCCTCAGACAGCCATTTTGCTTTTTTGCATTTCTTTTTCTTGGAGATGGTCTTGATCCCTGTCTCCTGTACAATGTCACGAACCTCAGTCCATAGTTCATCAGGCACTCTGTCTATCAGATCTAGTCCCTTAAATCTATTTCACACTTCCACTGTATAATCATAAGGGATTTGTTTTAGGTCATACCTAAATGGTCTAGTGGTTTTCCCTACTTTCTTCAATTTAAGTCTGAATTTGGCAATAAGGAGTTCATAATCTGAGCTGCAGTCAGCTCCCGGTCTTGTTTTTGCTGACTGTATAGAGCTTCTCTATCTTTGGCTACAAAGAATATAATCAATCTGATTTCAGTGTTGGCCATCTGGTGATGTCCATGTATAGAGTCTTCTCCTGTGTTGTTGGAAGAGAGTGTTTGCTATGACCAGTATGTTCTCTTGGCAAAACTCTATTAGCCTTTGCCCTGCTTCATTCTGTACTCCAAAGCTAAATTTGCATGTTACTCCTGGTGTTTCTTGACTTCCTACTTTTGCATTCCAGTCCCTTATAATGAAAAGGACATCTTTTTTGGGTGTTAGTTGTAAAAGGTCTTGTAGGTCTTCATAGAACCATTCAACTTCAGCTTCTTCAGTGTTACTGGTTGGGGCATAGACTTGGATTACCGTGATATTGAATGGTTTGCTTTTGAAATGAACAGAGATCATTCTGTCATTTTTGAGATTGCATCCAAGTACTGCATTTCGGACTCTTTTGTTGACCATGATGGCTACTCCATTTCTTCTGAGGGATACCTGCCCGCAGTGGTAGATATAATGGTCATCTGAGTTAAATTCACCCATTCCAGTCCATTTCAGTTCGCTGATTCCTAGAATGTCGACATTCAATCTTGCCATCTCTTGTTTGACCACTTCCAATTTGCCTTGATTCATGGACTTGACATTCCAGGTTCCTATGCAATATTGCTGTTTACAGCATCGGACCTTGCTTCTATCACCAGTCACATCCACAGCTGGGTATTCTTTTTGCTTTGGCTCCATCCCTTCATTCTTTCTGGAGTTATTTCTCCACTGATCTCCAGTAGCATATTGGGCACCTACTGACCTGGGGAGTTCCTCTTTCAGTATCCTATCTTTTTGCCTTTTCATACTGTTCATGGGGTTCTCAAGGCAAGAATACTGAAGTGGTTTGCCATTCCCTTCTCCAGTGGACCACATTCTGCCAGACCTCTCCACCATGACCCGGCTGTCTTGGGTGGTCCCACATGGCGTGGCTTAGTTTCATTGAGTTAGACAAGGCTGTGGTCCATGTGATCAGACGTAAAAATATTGCAGAGAAGAAATACTCTGCCAAACTCCAACTTAATTTCTTGTCTCTTTCCCCTTAGAACTAGTATTCTTACTACTGTTTTTTAAGACATTAGTCAGTCCATAGAGAATACTTATCAGAGAGGATTTCCCTTTCTTTCCCAAGAGGCAATTTTTAAATTCACAGATCTCTTCCTGAAATAGCCATTTTTGAAATTCACCAAATAGTCTTCCTCTGATTCTTTCGTACTCACCCCTTTGAAGAGTAGGTGTTTTAGCCTATTTCTGTCAAGTTAGTAATACTCTCTTTTATTCCTGATTTTAGTTATTTAAGGCTATCTTTTTTTCTTGGACAACCGGCTAAAGATTAGTCAAATGTTTTAAACAACTCTAAGAGTTTTAAAAATTTGTTATTGAACTATAGTTGATTTATAATATCATGTAAGTTTGAGGTTTACAGCACAGCGATATATGTATATATATTTCAGATTCTTTTCCATTTAGGTTATTGTATAATATGAGTATAGTTCCCTGTGCTATACAGTAGGTCCTTGTTGGTAATCTATTTTAACTAACTATACATAGGAAAATCCATGGATGGAGGAGCCTGGAAGGCTGCAGTCCATGGGGTCGCTAAGAGTCGGACACGACTGAGCAGCTTCACTTTCACTTTTTACTTTCATGCATTGGAGAAGGAAATGGCAACCCACTCCAGTATTCTTGCCTGGAGAATCCAAGGGACAGGGAAGCCTGGTGGGCTGCCGTCTATGGGGTCGCACAGAGTCAGACACGAATGAAGCGACTTAGCAGCAGCAGCAGCATACATAGTAGTGTGTATATGTTAGTCCCAGCCTCCTAATTTATCCCTCCATTACCCCCCCAGGATTAGTGAATTTTGTTGATAATTTCAAAGAACCAACTTTTGGTTGTCTTGATTTTTCTCTATTATTTTTCTATTCTCTATTTCCTTTATTTCTGCTCTAATCTTTTTCTTTGCTTCTGCTTTTGGGTTTAGTTCTTCTTGTTTCTTAAAGTGGAAGGTTTCATTGTTGACTTGAGATCTACTTTTTTAATATAGATGATTACAGTTATGTTTCACTCTGAGCACTGCTTTCACTGAATCTTTCAAGGTTTAGTATATTGTGTTTTTGTTTTCATTCATCTCAAAGTATTTTCTAACTTCTGTGATTTTTTTTTTCTTTGACCCATTAGTTATTTAGCAGTGTTGATTATCCATATAATTGTTAATTTCCCAAATTTCCTCCTGTTTTTTATCTTAATTTCATTTCACTGTTGTTGGACAACATATTTTGTATGATTTAGATCCATTTAACTGTATGGCCTAAAGCATTGTTATCCTGGGGAATGTTCCAGGTACAAGTGGTGTTCCAGGTACAGGTACAGAAAAGAGTGTATATTCTGCTGTTGTTGGATGGAGTGTTCTATAGATGTCTGTTAATTTAGTTGGTATATAGTGTTGTTGTGTTTTAAAAAATATTTATTTGTTTGGCTGCAACAGATCTTAGCTGTGTTGTGGCATGCAGGATCTTTCATTGTGGTTTCTCTCTGGTTGTGGCTTGGGCTCCAGAGTGTAGGCTCTGCAGTTTTAACACATGGGCTTAGCTGCCCCACAGCATGTGGGATCTTAGTTCTCTGATCAGGGATCAAACTTGTTTCCCCTGCATTGGAGAGCAGATTTTTAACCACTGGACCACCAGGAAAGTCCTTACAATGTTGTTTAAATCTTCTATTTTCTTGCTGAACTTGTCTAGTTGTTTTATCCATTATCAAGAAGTATCTTAATTTCTCCTTCATTTTTGAAAGATAGTTTTGCTGGATTTAAAACTTTTGGTTGACATTGTTTCATTTAGCATTTTGAATATGTTATCCTCCTGTGTTCTGGCCTCCGTGGTTTCTGAAGAGAAATCAGTGCCAGTTTTATTGAGAATCCCTTGCATGTGATAAATGGCTTCTCTTTTGCTGCTTTCAAGGTTCCTCTTTCTTTCTTTTTTTTTTTTTGTCTTTAGCTTTCAACAGTTTATGATGCATCCAGGTATGGATCTCTTTGATTTATCATCTTTGGGATTTATTGAGCTTCTTGGATGCATAGATTAATATTTTCATCATTTTGGGAAGTTGTCAGCCCTTATATCTTCAGATAATTCTCTTTGCCCCTTGTCCTCTCTGTTTTCCTTTTGGAACTCCCATTTGTTTGTGCTGGTATGCTTGATGGTATTTCATCAAGTTCTCTGAGGCTCTGTTCATTATTCGTCATTCCTTTTTATTTCTCTTCCTCAAACTGGATAATCTCAATTGATTTATCTTCAAATTTGCTGA
Source organism: Bos taurus (assembly GCF_002263795.3). NCBI lineage: Eukaryota > Metazoa > Chordata > Mammalia > Artiodactyla > Bovidae > Bos > Bos taurus. The sequence continues at coordinate 21,635,238 of NC_037337.1, read as the reverse complement.
TTCTTTCTTATGCCTGCTCATATCTGTAGTGCAGTTTACATTTTAGTTAACTTATCAATTCCAGAATTTATATTTACTTAGTATTCTCTATTTAGTGAGACCATTGTCATACTTTCATTTAGTGCTCTAGACATGGTTTTCTTTAGTTATTTGAATATGTTTAAAATAGTTGGTTTAAAGGCTTTCTCTTAAAAGTCTAATGTATCTGTGTGTGCATGCATGTGTGTGCTAAGTCACTTCAGTTGTGTCCAACTCTTTGCAGCCCTATGGACTGTAGCCCACCAAGCTCCTCTGTCCATGGGATTCTCCAGGCAAGAATTCTCCATGGCAAGAATTCTCCAGGCAAGAATTCTCCATGGCAATGCCCTCCTAACGTATCTGCTGCTGCTAAGTTGCTTCAGTCGTGTCCGACTCTGTGCGACCCCGTAGATGGCAGCCCACCAGGCTCCCCCGTCCCTGGGATTCTCCAGGCAAGAACACTGGAGTGGGTTGCCATTTCCTTCTTCAGTGCATGAAAGTGAAAATGAAGCCTCTCAGTTGTGTCTGACTCTTAGCAACCCCATGGACTGCAGCCTACCAGGCTCCTCTGTCCATGGGATTTCCCAGGCAAGAGTACTGGAGTAGGTTGCTGTTGCCTTCTCCACCTAATGCATCTAGGCTTCCTCAAAGACAGTTTCTACAGCTTTTTTCCTTTACTTTATATAGGTTCTACTTTCTTGTTTCTCTCATGCCTTATAATTGTTGAAACCTAGACAGCTAAATAGAAGGCAATGGCACCCCACTCCAGTACTCTTGCCTGGAGAATCCCATGGATGGAGGAGCCTGGTGGGCTGCAGTCCATGGGGTCGCTAAGAGTCGGACATGACTGAGCGACTTCACTTAAACTTTTCACTTTAATGCATTGGAGAAGGAAATGGCAACCCACTCCAGTGTTCTTGCCTGGAGAATCCCAGGGACGAGGGAGCCTAGTGGGCTGCCGTCTATGGAGTTGCACAGAGTCGGACACGACTGAAGCAACCTAGCAGCAGCAGCAGACAGCTAAGTAATATAACATGGCAACCCTAAGAATCAGATACTTCCTCCCCTCCCAAAGTTTGTTGTTGTTGTTTGTCATTGTTTGTTTAGTGACTTTCTAAAACTAATTCTATAAAATCTGTTTTCTTTGTCATATGTGGCCACTGAAGTCTCTTTTCAGTTAGCTTAGTGGTCAGCTAATGATTGGACAGAGATTTCTTTAAACACCTGATACCAATGAATCTCTCAGTGTGTGCTAAAGGACTGTATATTGAAGTGCACTTTCAACACTTAGGCAGTTGACTCCTGTGCCACAGCCTTCCCTTTCTGCTTGTGTGACCTCTACGTAAGCCCAAGATGACAGCTTAGGGTCTTTTTAGGTCTTTCCTGAGCATGCGTATAGCCCTGTGCACATGGCCTTGATTCCCAAGAACCTGTTGTTCCTTTTCAAAGTCCCTGAAGATAACTCATTCCCATAGCTTTTCTTTTGATGCTTTTTGATTAGCCTTTTATTTGTTCTAATCGATAGTCAACTCAGGCAGCCTAAACAAATGCCTCTAATTGTTTGCAACAAACACTCGTGGGGAAAAGGCTTTTCCCGCTCGATGAACTCTAAGCTCCAAGTCCTGGTGAGTTTGGCACTTTGTTGCGGTTCGGTTGATAAGTCATAAACTCTTTACGACCTCATGGACTACAGCACGCCAGTTTGGCACCAAGTCAGGTCAAATAAAGGCAGCCTTGCAAGTGAAGTCTTCCAGTGAACTGCTAGACAGGTGAAGTAATGACAGTTTTCTGGGATGAGGCTTTGAAAGAGTTCTGACCCCATTCCATCCCCTATGATGGTGGCCAGACTGTTGGTTTTCAATGCTTCCATTGAGCTGGACAGGGAAAAGTGGGACTAGGGCAAGTTAAAATGTCACAAAGCTCACTGTTCTTACTCACATTCAGTTATTTTTCTGGAATAAACTTTACCCAGATTGTTAAAAACCACTTGTTAATTTCCAGAATTCTGAAAAAAGTCCACTCTGACAATTTTTGCCAGATTTCTCATTCCTTTTATGGAGAGACCCTGTGGACGTCCTTACTCTGCCATTTTTACTGATGTCACCAATTTAACGACACATTGTGTTTAGACATTCTTTCTGGTAATCTTCAACTTAGAGGGGAAATCAAAGCACAGATACATTGGAGCACATCAGGGCAGTGTGCTCATGATCCTGGCCTACAAACTCATGAAAGGGAAAAGACAGTTTCATAGTGATCTGCTGCTAGGTGATCTGTGGGCTTTTTCACTTGCCTTTAACCTCAAAGCCAAACATATATGCTGAAAATCTTTGATCCCTAGTTCCTTTGCCCTGGGCCCCAGAATATCTGTATCTCTTCTCAGTTCATGGATTATCTCACAGACTCGTTTTTATGCTTTCCAGTAACGCCTTCACCAGCTTCTACTCACAGCCTATCTTATAGGTAAGTAACAGTGTGTTTCCTTTCACTTGAGATCTGTTCCCACTGACATTCTGCCGGCAGCCCTGGAGTTATTATCTCCGCTGACCTGTACTACTGAAATTTATAATCTACCTTGTAAACAAAAGAGAAGATTGAATAGTACTGTGTCTAATACACATCTAAATTATTTATTTGTATTCTCAGTTGCAAGCAGGGGATTTATTTCCTCTATGGCTTAAATGTGTAGGCTCTTCCTTTACACATGCCTTTTACTTTAACTTTTCCTTTTTTCTGTTGATGCTCTTGTTTCCCCTCTTTAGAGCTTCATCTGCCTCCTCTGGACAGGGGGTCTTTGCTTTCAGACCGTCTCTAAATAGTGGGGATTTAGGTCACACAAGAGTCTTCACTCCTAATAATCCAGGTAAGTTAATTTAACATTCCTAAAGAAGTGATGCTTCAACTATTGACATATATACTAAAATGACGATTTCAAGGTGAAAAGAAGTTGAGATTTTTTTACATGCTATTCTAGACCCTGGAAAAGCATTGTCTCAAGTTGTACTCCTTAATTTTCTTTAAGACCATTTCCTTCACTTTGGATTGTGAAGGCAGGCTTTGGATTGTGCCTAATTTTCACTCATCTTATCCCTTATACCAGTCTGCTATAATATTTAACCAGAAGATTTGCCTGTAATATTAAACTGGCTTTTTTTTTTTTTTTTTTTTCTGTTGCTTTTGAGATCCCTATGTTGGAACACTGCTGGGAGCTAGTGCTCAGTGAAAATGATAAACCAGCATCTTTTTTCTCATGTTTTCCAAGATACTTTTGCTACCAGTCCTTGCGATAAGGGTCTGTCACCTTCCATAGCTCACCAAAATCTTGATATTGTCTTTACGTCTTTCTATTCATAGTTAAATTCAAATCTCAGACTTCCATGTCAATACCCCATCCTCAAAGGAAAATAATGGGCATTATAACTCACCTCTTGAGTTACTTAGCTAACAGCCTTTTCTCTCCTGAGTAGTGTACTACAGATTAAGAACCACTTATTTAACCTGATCCATCAATAACAATACTGAGGAAATACCCCAGGAAGTTATCTTTCATCATCCCATTCCATCCTTAAGGTCAGAGGCAGAACAGAACCACACTGGAGAGCCTTCCTAGTTTCCAGCTACCAGTCCTACAGGTGAGCCAGTCTAACTTGTCCGCACATGAAAACCTCAGTTAGGCCTGCACACTAAACGCCTCATTCTGGTGTCTTGTTAAGGTCATAAAATGTAACCAGTGAAGAGGGAGGTAGATTTCAAGTGTGGTAATTTTTCAGAGTGGTCTTAAGTTTCAAAGATTCTATTCTACTGTCAGAGTAGCCTCCTGGTTTGGGGTTTAAAAATTAGGTCACACAGTTGTTGTTTAGTCGCTAAGTCATGTTTGGCTCTTTGCAACCCCATGAACTGTAGACTGCCAGGCTCCTCTGTCCTTGGGATTTCCCAGGTAAGAGCACTGGAGTGGGTTGCCATTTCCTTCTCCAGGGGATCTTCCTGACCCAGGGATCGAACCTTTGTCTCCAGCATTGTCAGGTGGATTCCTTACTGCAAGGCTTTAAACTGAGAGGTCTTGGCCATGGTGAACCTAATAAGTATGCTAACACAAATAACATTCACCAAAGTTTCACAGATAAAGATTTTCAGTGGAATATATCTTTTGGATAGAGATACTGAATGAACTAGGGAAAGCCATTTTCATTTCTCCAGAGAGAACTAGAATAATGTTTTGTAAATTTGTGAAACTATGATTCTGATCCAGAAAACAAAAGGAAAAGGGCATGGGAACAAGAAGAACGGTTTGTAAGGAGCTCTAAGTTTACTTTTAAGTCTTGGGTTTTTGAGAATATTTAGACCAAGCTCCTGGTGACCTACTAAAGGTAGGTAAATATTTTGCTCTCAGACTTCAAAATGCCCTTTATTTTCATCAGCAAGAAATTAGGGTCTAAGCCTTAAAAGGCAACACTGGGGGAAATAACATCCCTCTGTGTGTGTGCATGCTAAGTAGCTTCAGTTGTGTTGGATTCTTTACGACCCTACAGACTGAGAGCCTGCCAGGTTCCTCTGTCCATCAGATTCCCAAAGCAGGAATACTGGAGTGGGTTGCCATGCCCTCCTCCAGGGTATCTTCCTGACCCAGGGATTGAACCCACGTCTCCTGTGGCTCCTGCCTTGCAGGCAGATTCTTTACTGCTGACCCACCAGGGAAGCCTCTCTAAGATCCTTGTAAATGGAGGGATTAATCTACAGGTGAAAAAAAGACTTGAGGCATATAAACCATCTGCAAGTAAATGTTCTTCAGTTGGATCTCGATTGGAGTACACTGTATAAAACCATTTTATGAGACAGTTGAGGAAAACTGAATATTTAGTGGACATTTGATTAAAGAGCTTTTAATGGGTTTTTTTGGTAGGCATGATGCTATTGTGGTTGTTTTTTAAAAGTCTGTCTTAAAAAAATGTCTATCTTTTGAAGATGCATACTAAAATATTTATGGATAGAAAGTTGAATGATTATCCTAGTTTTGCTTTAGCTTCATCTAGTGGAGCAGGGCAGTGTGAGGGAGCAGAAATCAAAGAAAATTTGCCATGAGTTAACTGTTGAAGTTGGGTGATGGGTACATGTGAATTCATTATATTACTGTTTTTGTATTAAGAATTATTGAAGAAAGTACCACTCACCCAGAGACATAATTCTGCCTCCCTGGTAATGGTCTCTGGGTATGGTAGTCATGTTCCAGCTTTCCCCAGTTTGATTTTAGAAATACTCTGCCTTATCACCGTAAACCAACTGAAACATTCCAGTTTCATAAGTGGCGACATAGCCTTTGTCACACTGGATGTATCAAATCTTATAAGTTTTCTTGCCATGGAAAAAACTATGGGGAAGCAACAGCAATGGTTTACTGTCATGCTAAACATCATATAATGAGTTAAAAGGGCCTTACTTGCCCTTTTTTATTATAAACGCCCTTAACTGCCTTCCTGTCCTGTGCTGCAGAATCTCTACCAACAGAGGCAGATGGGATTAGCCAGAGGGAGAGAAGCATGGAACACTCCCAGATAGACCACCTTCAAGGTCTCACCTATGCATACTGCTGAAGTATGGACAGAGGCATCTCATACTCACTTAGGTGTGATGCCCTTGGAAAACGTACCCCTGCCTACACCCCTGTTTCATTGTATACTTTCTCTCAGTCTTTACCCTATACCTGCTGTATTACTTCCTATGCAAGTGATCGGGTCAGACCTTCAGGAAGATGTTTACTATCTCTCCCACAGGATACAGATAGCTCCCTTATTTCCTGAAACTTGAAACAAAGGTTATAAAAACAATTCTTGGCATCATTGGGGTGGTGTGGGGTGATATATTTATTAACCATGTTTTATTTCTGGATTTTACTTTTTAGCTTTGTATATATTCTCCCGTTGTCAGTGTTAACAAGCAATAACTCTGTTCCTTGGCCTATTATAATTTTTCTATTTCCCTATTGTTTCCTCTGTACCTAGATACTGTTAAATATGTTGATTTTCCTTTCTTTCTGTTTGGTAACAGTTGGAGACACAGGCTTGAAGCCCTACTAAAGTATACAGATAATGAAACAAAGAGGATGCCCTTTTATTGCTACTGTAACTCTGTTGACGTCATAAACTCTCAAATGGTGGGATAAGCAAAGAACACTACCACTGAGATCAAACATTTATTCTTCTTTGGGTAGTAAGGGGTAGAAATGAGGGATTAAATGGGTGGGCCATAGCAGGTATACCTTAAGTGAAAATACTGGAAAATTGAAGATAGCATCCGCTAGAGATAAATTAGGTCTTAAGAATGACCTTGTAGCTGAATAGGATCCCATTACCCTTTCTGAAACTGAGCTTATTTTTAAAGGCATTTCTAGACTCCCCCTCTTCTGAGATAGAGCCTACGCTGTTGCAGGTGCAGAAAGCAATCTACCTAGTAATAGGTACTGATCTATTTCAAGTTTTGTTCATTTACTTTACCTCAGTATATCCTGCTGCTTTGAAAATAAAAAGTATACTAAATCAGAAAGTGGATGAATTTGGTTCCATTAATCTTTAAAGGAGAGAAATGGCAAAGTGGAGAGAGAAACAATTTTATTTTTGGCCTTTTTATTATTAGTCTAGCAATTTGGGGCTTCCACTCTTTTATTTCTAGATGGTTAATCCACTGATATCTTTATATCTGACCCCAACTGATCAAAACCACTCTAAAACAAGGACTTCTGTCCCCAAGACAGATATTATAAACAGGGGGTAAAGTCTCTTTTCTGGACACAAATTAAACCAACACCAAAAAGATTAAAAAATCAGTTTCTGTCAAACTAGGCAGGAGGGAGTGTCAGGTTTGTAAAACCAAACCTGGAATCTATCTGCACCGTCCTCCCGAACAGCAGACACCATTCCCTCTCCTCTACCCCTCTGTAATCTATAATTCTACTTTTTTAAAAGGACATCTCCCCTAATTCCCACCTCCAATAAATATCCAGTCTAAATTATTCTCCACCCAATTATTAAACTTTTTCACAAGCTCCGGGGGGAAGATTTACCCTGAGACAAACAATGAACAGAATGGGGATTTTTGGAAAGGTACAAGGCATAGTGGTCCCAGTATCAGAAATGAAAACATTCTGCTCCCTGTGAGATTCAAAAAGCAGCAGAAAAACGTAGAAAGTCAAGCTGGTATGAGGAGAGGAAGTATTTGTGATTGACTGGGACGTAACTGACATTCTTAGCTGCATTATGCATGAACTTGTGCTCAGAGAGAAATGGGATGCAAGGCAGCCTTATATGCCGGGAAAATGCTGGGACTGGAGTCGTATTAGAAACTTTACTCCTCCTTTACAGAACTCCATGGCTGTGGGCCAAAGCCTAGCCTCTCTGTAGAACAGTAAGGGGAAAGAACAGGGATATGAAAAGAGCAAGAGCTTTTTCCCAGACCCATAGCAAGCCCCTCACTGAGACTGGAGGCCTAGATTTCTGCCCATCCGATCCCCACCTCGTTCTGTACTCCATGGTCATCCTCCCTGGTCTACCCTTACTATATCCCTGTCCCCCATCCTCAAGAACACAAAGTTTTTCAGTTTTTTGCCACAAGGTAAGTTAAAAAAAAAAATGTGGTTTCTTTGTTTAAACAGTTACTCAGTTGGTTTGTCTTTTAGTAACAGACCTCCCCTCCCCCAGCCTCCCACTCAGTCCTGGATGATCACATCATCGTCATCATCGTCGTCGTCCTCCTCCTCCTCCTCTTCACCATCTTCTGGCAGTTCCTCCTCCTCCTCTTCCTCCTCTTCATCTAGACAGACCACCACTTCAGCTGGCTCAGGTAATCGAGAGTCAAACCAATCCAGTACCTGCTGGGTGCTAAGCCTTGATGCCTGACTCAGTTGAGGGATATCACTTTCCCGGAGCTGTTGGTGGGTTGCCCAGTACCTCTCCAAGGGTCGTATATCCGGTGGGGGTGGGGGATTTGGCAGAGGCGGTGTCTCAGCCCATTCATTCAAGGAGCGGGTTGAAGGTGGTGGTGTGGGAACTGCTGGATCCTGGAAACTAGGGGCACCAGGTACTGCATTGTCCCGAAACCACTTTAGTTGCCCATGCTTCAAGGCATAGCGTGTGTCACCAAACCACTGAATAATCTCAGGCCGAGGTAAACCAGTGATCTGCTCTAATTTATGGTAATCCTCTCGCCGTGCCCATTGGCACTGTAGAAAAAACGATTTGAGGATAGCCAACTGCTCTTTGGTTTTGCGCTTGGTCTTTCGCTGGCGTTGCATGTCTGGGGAAAGATACTCTGCAGGGCCAATCCTACCTGATGCTGAGTTATGCCTTAGCCCCTGGGGCCAGGCTGGCTCCAGCTGTGGGGGTAGTGCCTGTTCATTGGGTGACAATGGTTGTGGGGCACAGCCCAGTGGCTGAAGGGGCTTAGAGGTGGCAGGAGCTCCATTAGCCAGTCCCTGGAAAGAGGAAGAGGTAGAGGAAGGAGGAGTCACATTAGATGCTGACTCCTTCTTACAACTACTGGCAAGTAATGAGATGGATTGAGGCTTATCCCGAGCACGGGGCTGGTGGACAGCTGTGGCGTGGTTCCAGGAAGCAGTAGCTAGGCTGTGTGACTGGTCGGGACACCTGCCTGCCTGCTCCTTGGAGAGGCCACTGCATTGATGATCCTGCCAAAATTGTGATTGGTGGGGAAATGCCCCACTGCCAGGTACCATCAAGGGCTCCTTTGCTTTCTGGTGACTCAGTGACTCCTCAGGCTCTACCTTCAATCCTTTCATCTGGGTGGGCTCGCTAAGAGTCAGGGGCACTATTCCAAGACCAACTTGTTCCGGAGGTGGCACAGGAGAAGGAGGCATTTCCTCTGGCGGCCGCCCTGCATGATGAGTAAAAGAGAGAAGGGATTTGAAATGGAGTTGGTCCCGATGGTAGACTACTCGGGCTCGAGTCTCTTCAATTTCTTCAGATGACCAGCTAATGCCACAGCGAAGGCGCTGGGCCATGAACCAAGTCTTGACTTTCTCCATCTGCAGCCCATAGCGTAGGCAAAGAAGGGCAATGTCTGCTAAACTGGGATAGGGGAAGTAGCTGAAGGTTTGGAGCAAGTGTTCATTGCTGTCCAGCTCACTGGTCTGGGCTGCTTGGGTCCACACAAGCTGTAGCTCCTCAGAGATTGGAGGGAGGCAGATGAGGCCCGCAGGGGAGCTATTAAGACTGCTGGCCTCTTTATTAGGAGGCATGGTGCTTTCTGATTTGTGCCCTTCAGAGATAGCTGTAATAAGAAGAGAAACAGCTCGATCACTGGGGTTCCCCTTTCAGGCCATTGCTCAATTTCTACCAAACAAAACGCTGGACTCCAAAAACAATTTTCTATGTGTACTGTACTGGATTGCTTTTAAAGTATTTAACAATTTCTCATTTAATTTTCATAACCTTATAAATCATCAGAGCCTGCTATAATTCCCCCTTTAGGTATGAAATAACTAAAGTCCAGAGAAGTTAAATTATTCCAAGTCACAAAACTAGTGAGTGTTGTCACCAAGATGATAACCTGATTTCTGAGGTTAAAAAAAAGGAAAACATCCTTAGAGCCTTATCTTTCCCATTCAAATTCACTTCACCCTCTAAGTTCATGCAACAAGAGTGACAGAATGAAGACTCACCTAGAAAACCAGAGAGATGTATGTAATCTCAGAACACTTTATCTCCTAACAGATTATTTCTTGAGTTATCTCTAGATTTAGATTATCTCTAAAATGTGGAAAGATTAGGATGTGTGAGAACGTGTGTGAGAATGTAGATTCTCTACAATGTGTGAGAATCTAGAAGGTAGAGAAGGTAGAACAGCACTGTCCCTCTACCCAGCTCCCTTTTCTTCTTGGTGGTGGAGTGTTGCGGGAAGGTGATTGATAGTTTAATTTGTTTCTAAGTCTCAGTAGGATGAGATGGGTCAGTGATCTGGGATGTACGGAGTTCCCCTTGGTTTTGGTCCAGAGAGGGTAGAGGGAGGTGAATGTTTCCTTCCCCAAGACATCCACAGAACAAAGGTTATTCCCCTCTTCCCCAGCCTTTGTCTCTTCCAACTGCTGAGTCTCTCTCCAGGGAGCCTAGAGAGCTCCCTCAGACCTTAATAGCCCCCTCCACACAGGGCCGGAGGCCTGCAGCTCTTATCTCTTCAGTCCAGCTTTCTTCTTAGAACCAGGTGGGCAGGCTCATTATAAACTGTAGCCAGGTCCTGCAAGCTACCCAGTGGCACCAGGGCTCCCAGGCTCAACATGGGTGTGGGGACCGCAGAGAAAGCCTCTGACTATGCTTCATTCCTGGAAACCTGCCCAAGCTCTTTCCCAGAATAATTCTGGGCCCCAGTTTGACCTTTTTTTTTTTTGCCACGTGGCTTGTGGGGATCTTAGTTCCTCAACCAGGGATTGAACCCATGCCCCCTGCATTGGAAGTGCTGAGTCCTAACCACTGGGCCACCAGGGACTTCCCTGGTAACTGAGTTTTAACTCAACTCCCTGTTAAATGCTCCCTATGTGGGCATTAGAGACTAACATTATCTGTCACCCTTTACTTTTCGAGGACTCCCATCTGAGTTTACAAATAGTCCTTCTAATACATTACAGAGAGGACAGCATGCCTATGTAAAAGTTACAGATAGAGCAGTGTAATATCTGAAGTTTTATATGATGAACAGAAAAATTCGGCAGCATTCTAATGCATGTCACCATTCCCTTTTAACAAGAAAATCTTAACAAACTGAAGGCCATGCAGACCTTGAATGCAATACAGTTTGAGAACCTTCAGAGGGTAAGTGGAGGCAGCATGGCATAGTGGATACGAATGTGATTAAAGCCAGCATTACATAGGAAGTTTGAATCCCAGTTCTGTCTGAACTTACAGGTCCCTCAGTTTCCTCATGTGTAAAAACTGAAGATAATGTTGAGCGTATGTAAAGTTACATATGTTTTTACAGAGCACCTACTGTGTGCTAGGTGTCGTATAGGCGGGGCCTAGAGCTGTTAGAGGTAGAGGTCTAGGGTGAGACAGATCTGGGATGAATCACAGCTTCACCACTCCCGAGAATGCTTGCCTAAGCCTTAGTTTCCCATCAGATTAAAAGGTCATAACAGCATCTACCTTGCAAGGTTATGACTAAAAAAATGCAACTGACATTATCCCTATACTAAAGGCTCAATAAATTAGAGTTTTTATCATTGCTTCAGCATCATGGGATGACTCTGATATAAGGTAATGCTCCTCCTAGACAACAGGGGAATGAGGCAAAGATGGAATATTTTAAATTACTGTAGCCAATCTGTTATTGCAGAGTCCTAATTCTAATGAGGAGTGGGGGAAACCAAGGTATCTGATTTTGTACTTTTTATATTTGGGGAGTTGGATATAATTCCAGAAAGGATTTTGCTGCTTTTAAAAAAAAGTATCAAAATGACTGCTTTAGAACTGAATCTATAATTTAGATATAAATCCTTTTTGATTGCTGCCAGGTGAATTTTGATTGCTGCTACCCAACAGGTTCATCTCAAGACACAGCTGAGTGGCTGTGAGGAAGTGCCTGCACGGCTAGGTACTTAAAACCACCATTTGGAAGTTGTGGCCCACCAGGAACACCACCACATCTAAGCTGGAGAATACTTGATGATCCAGTGCTCGACACCCACTCAACCTTATTTGTGCCCTATTTTTCTAAGGTCATGGCAACAGTTTAGATGTGAGGAAAAGGTAGCACAAGGAATAAAGCAGTCCAGCGTGAGGATGAAGACTGCTAGACAGGGAATAAGGCAGGTGCAGCTATAAGCCAATAAGGAAACAGGTTGCTTTCATTCATGTGGTCTGCTATCCTTAAGATTCTCATGGCTTGATAGTTCAGTATAACAGTACTGCAAAGGTCATATTTGGTATACTGCATATATCCACATTTCTTCAATAACACAAAACACAAGTTGTGAAAAGACTTTTTGATACAGAATGGTGCCTTAAAATTAGGACACAGCAGTAGAGCTGGTACCTCCCTGGAAGAATCTGGCTTTGATATAGGAGGAAACTAGAACCAGGGAATAGCTCTTGAGAACTATAACAAGGAGAGTAGATCCTACAGTAATCAAAAGCACAGTGAAGACACTATAGCATCTTGTGTCCTTGTACCTCATTTGGAGAAAGTAGAAAAAGAAAGAAATCAGAGCTGGAGAAATAAGGACTCCTCTGGGTAGAGTTGTCAGTGATGGTGGTACTATCAATTCTGAATTTACTAAATCTGTAACCATGCCAGATATGTCTTACTGCTACTTAAAGTCACCAATAAAAAGTACAGAGTCAGGGTAACACCCTTATTTCCCTTTGGGCTTTCCATACCCCTGGACAAAAGGCAGAAAAGTATTAATGGGCTGCCTTAAACTTGCAGTGTAGGTGTTCACACAAGGCTAGGAAAAAGAGATCTTCAGAACTTGAGCCTTGGCTAGGAATTTACTGGTGGTCCACTGGGTAGGACTCCACACTTCCACTGCAAGGGGCATGAGTGTGATCCCCTGGTCAGGAGACGTAAGATCAAATATGCGGTATGGTGTGGCCAAAAACAAAAATCTTGAGCCTAGGCTTAAGGTTAAAACAGGTGACAGTTCAAGTGAAGACCAGATGTGAGCCTGCTAAGTTCTCTAAGTCTTTATTCAGAGAACTGAAGAATGTTCCTGAATGAAATGTGTTTTCAGGGCCTTAAAGGACATTTAGTGATACTCAATTCATGTGCTTGTCACTTTGTGGATCATGACTCTCTTTGAAAATAAGAAGTTAAAGGTTTTCAGAAAGTTATGACTTACCTCGCACCCCGCCCCAAACATTCAAATTTACAGATTATAAATTATAATCTCAGGGGGTTCGCTGATTGTCCAGAAGCCCCTGTTAGAAATTCTGTCCTGTGTCCTCCGAACTTAATAAAGGCAATGGTCGTAAGTGCTTTAAGAAAACAGTTAATGAATGAATGGAAGGAGTGGCTGGAAGCCTGAAAGAGAATGTAAATTAGTTTAGAAGGGACTAGGTACTAGTGCCATTAGCTGGACAGAGTAGAAGCGAAAGATGTTCAATTGGTCCAGGAGCTTGGTTTAACTGACCCCCACTGGATTACATAATCAGTACCCACAGTGCACTGGACACTAGAGGCTGGTAGTCTATTCTCTAGCATGGCAAAGTCATCTGCTTCCTTCAGCTGCCCTATGTGCTGAGGCCAGTTGTGTGTGATTCCAAACCTGCTTATGCCCCTTGTTTGTCTCTATATAATTAAACATCCTATAAACCTATGAAAATTAGTGCATTAAGAATTGTTTCTGAAAAAAAAAAAGTCAGATGCTTTGAAAGACATAATACAAAGAAATGCACATTTTAAAAAAGTTGTTGAGTTGGGAGTAGGCAAGAAAACTGTAAAAGACTGAGGGCTAGGAGACTTAAAAATCTCAGAAGTATTCTGCATTCATATTGCTTCAAAAGTGTTTAAATTCAGACTCCACTTTAAAGAAACCAAACCTGGAAATCACAGATGATGATGCAGTGGCTCCAGTCTGACGGCTTATTAGAAAAATTACCCGGGGAAACTTAACCCGCGGCATCCACCTCGTTCTGATTTACTTAGCCTGGATTGGGGCAGATGAAGGTAGTTTATTTTAAAGTTCTCAGGGTGTAGCCAGATTAGAGATTTGCTTATGTAGTTGATATTAGAAAGACAATTGGGACTGCCAATCAGCAAACACAAAGAAAACGCTGGGACACTTACCCAAGAAATTGGTGAGATGAATGTACTTTTAATGACAACGCTTAGGATATGTATGCATCATTTAAAAAATTCCCAACTTTAACTGGCTTACTTTCAATTACTGCCATCTACCTATCCTCAGCATAAAAAGCCCTTCAAATGTATGGTGAGAAGAGGGTTCATACAAAATATATCATCTGGGTCCACATTACCAAATAGGTCTCAGCTTGAGTCTTCTTTCAGTTTAGAAGTCTCTGATTAGGAGGCAACACCAGGAACCTTTGAGGACTCAGGTTCTTACTTTTCTGGTTGGTTTTCTGAGTATGGCTGGGTAGAGGTCAGAAGGGGCAGTTTCTCTCAAACCTTTCATTCCCAAAGGCCATGCTCCCCAGGAATAAGGCCAGGTTTCTGTACGTGTGTTGAAGTCGCCAGGAGGCAGTCATGGAGGGGAGGAGGGGAGGCCTGGGAAGGAAACGTTTCTCCTATCCTCCATTTCGCAGGCAGTCTAGAAGGCTCCAAACTGGGTCAGAGAACAAAAAGTTGCTGCACTTGGGGCGATGAGCCCCAGGGAGCAGGCAAATCTCAACCCTCTCTTCGCCAAGGGCGTCCCAACCCGGCCTTCCCCTCCTTCCATACACCCACTCACCCTCCCCCAGTTAAAACAGGGAACCGAAAAGTCCTGAGGAGAAAGGAGAGAGTACCGGACCACTTCGAACCTAGAATTCTCCTCCTCCCCCCAGCGCGGAGATGGGGCTCCGGAGGTCGGAGATCGTACAGGGACTGGAAGGGGAAGTCGAAAGGGCTGGGGATCACTCACCGCAGTCCAGCCCGGGCGGCGGCTCCCAGCCTCGCACCATGGGCCGGGGGGAAAGGGGGAGAAAGGGCAGGGGGCCTCCGGGGTGAGAGTGGGGTTGCTGCCCAGCGCGGCCTGCTCCGAGCCCACCCGCGCGGAAGGCCAGGACCGGGACTGCCCCCCCTCCCCGCCCCCGAGAGCGCGCCCGTCTAGCCCAGCCCTGCTCCAGCGAGTTGGAGGCGGGGCGGATGGGTGGGGTGGGCTCCAGGGGTGGTGCCAAGGTGGCCCGAGTTCTGATTGGTGGGAGCAGGCAGGCGGGCCCTCGCGGAACGGGCTGGGCCGGCCATTGGCTGAGTGGGTCTTGGTTGAAATCGGCTATTGGCTGCATGGGCCTCAGCCGGGATGCCGATTGGCTACATGGGGCAGGGAAGATGTCCCCCCGGGCTAGGATGCCGTGAACAGTACCCCCTCCTACCCTCGCCTTGTGGGCGCCGGATCTTCGGGGGTACGCTGGGCAATGTTCCTCCTGGAATTCCCCAAGAAATTCAAAGCAGTTTGCTGAACTGTCCAAACCGCCTACAACTACTCCCCATTTGTTTCCTCCGGAAGGAAGACGTTTTCAGTATCCCTTTGCCAGTTTCGTATAGGAGACAAGCGTTCCCAACCTAGGGTCAAACCTCCGTCAGCAGCGTCAACTGTAAACGAAGCACCTAGAGCAACCGTTAACTTGTTCTCGAGATGGATCAAGTGTCTTGGCCACCCAGAAAAATGATCCTAGCAGCCTGGCACCTTCCGCCGCTTCCCGGGTCCAGTTGTCACCAGACAGGTGTTCTCAAAGATGAAGTTCTAGAGGGGGTCACCTCATTAGCTCTTGCCAGCCCCCCCCCCCCCCCAGGCCCTCCTAGTAAAGACTACCTGGAGTTGTGCCTCATGTTGGGGGGCCTTGATTTTGCTGTCAAGAAAGGGATTATAATAAAACGGGCTTTCTAACGACTTAGTATTGCACACACTGCAAAATTCTGGGCCAAAAGTTTGTATAGTTAGGATTCTGTCTTCTGACCAAAACTTGGGAACAATACTTTCTGAAGTGACTCTTCTGTTCTCATGATAGTCTTCTCTTGTTTATTTAGGTCACAATAGCTTATATACTCGGAGAAGGCAATGGCACCCCACTCCAGTACTCTTGCCTGGAAAATCCCATGGACGGAGGAGCCTGGAAGGCTGCAGTCCATGGGGTCGCTGAGGGTCAGACACGACTGAGCGACTTCACTTTCACTTTTCACTTTCATGCATTGGAGAAGGAAATGGCAACCCACTCCAGTGTTCTTGCCTGGAGAATCCCAGGGACGGGGGAGCCTGGTGGGCTTCCGTCTATGGGGTCGGTCGCACAGAGTCAGACACGACTGAAGTGACTTAGCAGCAGCAGCTTATATACTTAAAATAATTTATAAAACAGTTTCAGAATGGTGCCCTGTATTCCACATATCTCGCCACTCCCCATATACCCTGTAAAAAGTCAACCATCATAACTGATACTTCTGATTCTTCATTGCTCCACACTAAGGTCTAGAGCTCTTTAAAGGTTGCCAAGCATGAGAAATGTATCTCTAATTCAGCTTTTCCTGTTGACTCTGCATCTGCCCCTTCCTCCCTTCTCTCAGTACATTTGGTAACAATCCCAAGTCCTAAGAGCCATGCCCTTCAAACTAGTATCCCTTAAAAGCATGATAGGAGTAAGCAACAGAAATAATCTTCTCAGCTTTACAGTTAGAAACTTTTGATCACTTAGGATTTAAGCCAAGGCCGGTGCTATATACAAACCTCCAAACTCAAGACTTATTATAATAACCCCAATGGTTTGTATGTAAGGAAGAAAGGGAAAAGCGAAACATTTTAGGCAGTGACAACCCTCAGCTGTCAATGGAGGGCTCATTCTTTTAATCCAAACAATGAGGCTGGATATTGAGTGGGAAGAACTCAGTTTGTTTGGCTAGAAAGCCAGGCAGGAACTGTGAAAATTTAGTGGCTGCTCCTGGGGGGTTAAGTCAGTCCTTCTGGGCATCACAGATCATGGGCTGGGAATTATGAAATGTAGACTACTCAGTCACATTTGCCTCAGAAGGATACACACTTCCAAGTCAGGGGTATGCAGAAGAGTCAAAGACCCAAGATTTAAGAGAAGAATCATCCAAGGAAAGAAATTCCTGTGCCCTGGTTCTGGAAAGCAGGCTGAAGACTCCCTCTTTTATGTTGGTTTCACCCTTACACGTAAGAAGATGATGGAGTGGACTGGAGTAGGGGAGTGGAAGAGAGGAAGAGGTCCAGACTTGACATTATCAGAGAAGGAAGTTAGCAAGTCAGTGATCATCGAAGCAGTTCCAGGAACTAGTGCTGAAGAATGTGGACCTACCACGTCATCCTCAATCTTTAGTGAAAACTCCCTCCCGCTTTGCATGGCTCAGTAACATTAGCAGGACTGACCAGATACACAATTACCCAATAGCTAAGGAAGCTGGAGGAAGTTAAGAGTCCTCTCTTGCACAGATCTCTTCCAAAGCACTGGAAGAGTCTCAGCAATGTGTTAATATGTTTTTGTAGAATTAAAAAAAAAAAATTCAAACTGCAATTGGTCAAGATCAATGTCTCTTTCTGACTTCCCCTCTATCACCCTTCTCTTTTTGTCCAGTGGCAGTGAAGAGGCCATGGGCATTTTGGGATTGACTAACGAAGTTGAGTTGGGAATACATTTAGTTTGGGTTTAGGAGTCACACATCTGTCATTTGCAGTTACTTCTTTGAACGGTTAATAGTATTTATAATGTTACAGGCTGAACTGTGTCCCCCTAAAATTCCTGTCAAAGTCCTAACTCCCAGTACCTCAGAATGTAACCATATTTGGAAATAAGGTCTATTCAGAGGTAATTAAAATAAGGTCTTTAGGGTAAGTCAATTCAGTATAACTGCTATCCTTATAAGAAGACGGAATTTGGATGTAGACATGCAGGTAGGACAGACCATATGAAGACATAGGGAGAAGATGGCTCTCCACAAGCCAAGAGAGAGGAACCTCAGAATGGAATCAACCCTGCCAATGTCTGGATCTCAGGCTTCTAGCCTCAAAACCGTGAGAAAATTTCCATATTATAAGCGACCCAGTCTAAGTATTTTGTTATGGCAGCTCTAACAAACTAATATACAGCCTCCAGGAATACTACTAATGTCAACAATTCAGTTATGTTATTCATTATTACAAAATTTGAAAATGCTCCAAAATCTTACACCACATATACTAAAGAAATTTGGTAGGGTTTTCCCAAGTTTGACAAAAATCCTCCCCTCCCAATTATGTGAACATAATTGTTCACTTACAAGGTGTGAAGGTGAAATTTTTTTAAATGATCCAAAAAAATTTTTTTTAAGTGATCATGGTGATGGAATTACCTCTTTGTGCAAAAATTATATGTAATCATATTAAAAGACTGGATATCAAAGAGTGTGCAGCCAAAAACAAAATTGTAGGGGAAAATATTTAGGTTTGCCACATAGATAACTTTAAAATTTTGTTTTTCTTGATTTTGTGATCTTTATCAGTTTTTTAAAAATTATAACTTTTATATTTTTTCTCATCCTGAAATATATTCACTCTTGTGCCTCATGTATTTTATTTTTCTTGAAAAAAGGGTCCATAAGTTGTGTGCTTCAGACAACCAAAAACTTGGATCTATCCCTGGGAATGAAATGGATATGGTGAGTTTCTGCCCCATTTAGGGAAACCCTGCTCTAATGTTTTGTGCTCTGTCCTGAGAAACACTGGAGGGGAGGGCTGACCAATCACAGCTGCCAAGTATGGAGGACTTAGGATAGCAAAAGCTGCAATAAAGGAGTTTGCAGAAGAAAGATTTCAGACAAACCTATTACCAAACGAAGATGTGACAAGTCTAGAAAGACATTAGGGCCATGGAGCAACCCTAGGCAATAAGCCATGGAGGGAACCCCTGGAAAGCCCTCAGTTACCTCTCCTTGGGTGTCTGCTCCTCATGCCAATTCTACTCTTCAGCATATCTGGTTTCAGTTACAATGTGTACTAAAGAGTGGGTACTCTGCAGTGACATCACAACTTGGCCATTATGATGTAATGACATGGCATCTGATTAATCTAGGGCTAGGGCTTCCCTATAATGTCCTTTCATTACTTTGAGGGTAATTGGACTCTTTCATCATTCAGGTGATGTGGGAGTCAATAACTATTTTAGAACTCAGTCTTTTTCAAGGTTACTTCCCTTTAGTATCTATTTCTGTCACTTCATTTTGTATTAGACAAAGGTCTTTGCTTTTCCTCTCCATTATGCTTCTTGTTCTTTGTTTTAGGGTTACCCTTGACAAAGGGGCTTTGATCTTCCCTCTACTGCCTAAGGAGCAGAATGTAATTTAGATGATCCCTTAAGAGCACCCCACCAAAGGGGAAACCTTTTACCTGAGGTATTCCCTTTAATTGCAGCAGCAACTGGTTCTGGGTGCAGGGTAGAGGGGAGCTAAGCACCAGGCCTGGTAACTTTCCCTACCACTGCCCAAAATGGTAGTGTCATACAATAGGGGTGTCTCGTAACAGGGCTGCCCAACTCCTCCATTATCTCCTTCCCATCTCAAGAAATGAGATGGTCAAGCAATGAGGGGTGAGAGAGGGGAAGAAATCTTGCCTCTGGGTCTCTTGCCACCCTCAGCCCCCCCAAAATAATACTTATCAACATCTTATACTTTCTTTTCAAATTTCAGCTTTATTTCAAATATGAGGTCTTTTATTCAAAAGGGAGGGCAGTTGCATGAGGAAGCTGAAATGAGGTACAATACCAGCAGGTATGGGGTCCAGAGTACCAAGCTGCGCTGTGAAGGAGGTGGGGAGGTTCAGGGAGGGTCTGGTGAGAACAGTGGTTTGGGGGGATTCACAGAACACACTTTTATTTCCTCTCTAGGTTAGCTATTCAATGGGTAGATTATCTAGTTGTTTCTTTGTTTTAGCAACTTCACTGTTCTTCAGCAACATCACTGAAACAAGTGCCAAGGCTAATGATATACTGGTCCCTTTTGTTTCTCTTTCTGACTAAATGCAGTAGGGAATGGAAACTAGAAGCAGAAAATGAAACACTTCTGATGTATCCCTTGCCAAGAAAAATCATGGGTCTGTCCCTGTGGAGAGAGGACTCTTCGGGAGCCTGGGAATAGAATGTGGTCAGGAGGCTTGGGTTTAAGTCCCATCTGCAGTTGTACTAACAAATTCTCTGACCCTGCTGGTGTCCCTTCTCATCTCTGGACCTGTGTCCTCATCTCTAGAGGAATCTAGAAGACAAGCCTTTTCAGGTCTCTGAATTGTGATCTATGGATTGCCAAGATCCAGAGGAGCTCCAGAGAAACAGGAGTTAGAAGAAAGGGAATGTGGGATAAGATTGGAAAGCTGAGTTAGGGCTTATTAAAAAGATAAATGATGAGCTACATTCATAAAGGAAAACAAAGGAACAGGAAGAGTATGTAGGAAGGACATCTGAGGTCTGGATGAGAGAGGAAAGGGCAAGAGTGTTCCTGCTGTGTTGCTTTAAGGACCCAGCCCGTGACCATGGTACAGGTTTCTTATATGGCACTTCCCAGGCCATGGCTGACAGGTTATACCCTCAACTGTTCCTGTTCGTAGTCATCAGGCTTTACAGGAAAGTCCTGTGCCTAATACATGACACACTTCTAAAGATTCTGCCGAATTCCTAGTGTTTCTCATGTCAGATTTGACTTACAACTTACCACCTTCCCACCACTACCCTGTGTGTCTTGGCTCTATAAAGCTGAGAACATTGGAATGGGTGAGCAATGGTAATTCTTAGAGATAAAGCTCAAGAACAATGAATTCTCTTTGGTTCCCTAACCCCAGGTCCATTTGCATTTATGCCCTTAGTATTACTCGGGCTCTAGGAGACCAACCATCCAGCAGACCATCCAGCAATGAGCCTGTTCATGAACCCTTCCAGTGCAAATATTAGGGAACTGGGCAATTCAAGGCTAGAGTCGGGCGGTGGGGAGGGAGGGTAAGAAGGTGTGTAGCACGTCAACAGGTGTGGACGACCTAGGGCCAGAAGAGAATCCCAGTGTATGGGAAGGCTGGAGTTCACATGGGTTCCTAAATTCTCCAGCAGGCAGGCGAAGTGGTTCCTTGCTGATCACAGGGTCACAGAAAGCAGCAGCAAGCTTCTGGAAGGAGCAGATGAAGCTTGGGACCCTCAGTGCTTTGCCTTTCCCAAGCCAGTTAGGGACACTGGGAAGGCAGAGCACAATTAGAAACTGGTCTTTTCCTAGTACGAGATATGTGGCAAGGGTTTCTGTTTTTTTTTTTTTTTTTTAATGGCAAGGTTTTAATTTTGTTTTTAAAGGAAAATATTATGGAATCATGCTTATGCACAGAGGCTCTGGAGATCTCCTGCGTTCACAACCCTAGCTCTGCCATTTACTAGTTGTGTGATCTTGAATAAATTACTGAGCTTTTCTGAACTGTTTTCTCTCTAAAACAAGAATAACATTACTCAATTCATAGGGTTGTTTTGAGGAAGATAATGCATGCAAAGCACCAGATTTTAGTGGATAAATAATGTGGGCTCTTGAGATTGCTAAATACAAGCTAACAGTCATGCATACACAATAAGCAACCCTCCCGCTTCATTATCCTCCCTTGGGTTCTTCACTGGTGACTAAAAAGTGCATTGCTTGGTGGCTTCCAGTACACTTTGTCTCTTCACTCTGCTGGAACTCTGACCTGAAGGTGATCCACAAGATACATGAAATTCTTTCTTTATAAGGATAACATTTAAATGGGCATTTGAGTGACTTGGGGTTTCTCTTTTAACCTTTTTTTTTCTTTAAAGAATTAGGGTTTTGAAAAAAAAAAAAAAGAATTAGGGTTTTGGAGAGGAGGGGCACGATAAGCCCCATACTCTATTCTGAATGCATGTATGGGCACATATGTGTCTACCTTCTCTCGCTGAATGGTAAAAGGGGAATCCAAAAGTTTCTGAGAAATCAGTAACAGAAAGAAATGGGTTTGGGGGAGCTGGTTACCTGGGAACTCCATGCTCATCTGTAGCATCAGGAACTGCTTCTTCTCCCTTCTAGGAGACTGTCAAGAAGGAGCCTGAGAGAGGAAAGTGGACCAACCATGGTCTTGGAGAAAAGGAAGCAGGTTCTCCACTCCTCTGGAGGGAGAAGAAATAGCAGAGATCAACAAGGATGAAGAGGGAGGCAGATGGAGTTAGAGGAAATGAAGGTAAATACCCTACATGCTAAAAGAAAATGAAAATGGTGAGAGGGGCAGAAGGAAAGAGAAGAGCTTAGAAACAGGGTGAAAGGAGCGAAAAAACAAACACCCAGCAGAGGTTAACTAGGAGACATAAAGCATGAATGGGAATGGGTAGGAGAGTCCAGCTTTCCCATTCACTTGCTCAGGGTATGGAACAGACTGCTATCTTCTGACACCATTTAATTTTCAAGCTGCTCTGTTTATTTGAAATGTTTTCCATTTCTTTTTTTTCCCCATTTCTTATACCAATAATCCTTTAACCTCAAGAAAGTCCCCAACACTGTTTCATCTTAGGGGCTCCCAAGCATCATTTTCCCCAATAGAGGCACCTCCCCCAAGCTGTCTCATAGCACCCAGGCTGGAAGTCTGTGGGGCAAGAGCAAAAAGCAAGGGGGCAGAGGATGTGCTGTGGTTTGAAAGAGGCCCTGGAATACCCTGAGACTTCAGGCTGGTTATGGGATGTTTCCTGGGCTCTGGAACATGTGTCCAAAACTGGAGGACCATTCTCAGGCCCAACCAGACGCTTGGGGTGCTGTGTGTTCTGAACTGTAAGCACTCCAACTGCAGGCTGGAGAATGTGGCTTCTAATCCACACTCTGCCCCTCACAGATATACAATGTCAGAGCAAGAAGGGGCCTAAAAGATCAGCTAATCCAAATGCTGTTTCTCAAGGAGGAAACTGGGGCCCAGAGAGGTGAAGTAACTTGCCCAAAGTTAT
This sequence comes from Bos taurus, assembly GCF_002263795.3. Taxonomy (NCBI): domain Eukaryota; kingdom Metazoa; phylum Chordata; class Mammalia; order Artiodactyla; family Bovidae; genus Bos; species Bos taurus. The sequence goes on along the minus strand of NC_037337.1, from coordinate 21,612,619 downwards.
CCAGCTAGTCAGTGATTTCCTTTTCTTCTGAGGCAGAAAGAGTCCCGTGTTTCGCTTGTCCCTTCACAAATACAATCCATAAAGTGCTTAGAGGTCATTAGAAGGCACCCAGAAAGGTAAGGCTGGCATTTTTCTGGAAGCCCCGGATTGCACTCACCCCTTAGGCACCACATTATTTAGCTACAAGGCCTGGAGTTGGTTTTGCTTTCATTTTCATCCCACGGCTGCCTGGAGGAAGGAGCTCTGACTGTTACCTGCCATCACTCCCCAGCCAGTCATCAGAGACTGAAACCAGGGATTGCAGGGATGACAAGGGAATCCTGTCATTAAAGCGGGGGCTGGGGAGCAATGGCCAAATTCCTGGAACTTAAGCAAGGTAATTATGGCTGAGTTAAAGCTAGGACAGCAAGGCTGTGGGACCTGGGGTGGCAAAGACCAGTAAGAGGGAGTGAACCAGCAATCTAAATGATTTCAACTGCGGTATGTTTCTAGTTCACATAAAATACCTCCTGAGTACCAAAGAGGTGTCCTCAACCTTTGACTACCTAGGCCTGACCCACCTACTCACTTTCTCCCAGTACCCACTCACGGAAGAGAACGTCACCATCGTCCTTTTGCTTCTTTCCTAATATTCCAGCATCCCTTCCGTCTCCCTTTTCTATGACGTGGGTTCATCCACTCACATCCACCCCCCAGTCTCCTCGGCTTTCTTTAAGTCCACGCACTCCCTACACCCCTTTGGTTTCTCCCATTCTCCTCGCCCTCCCTGACTTGACTCCTTAGGACAGCTCCCCGCCAATCCCGGTTTCTCCCATTCCTCTCAGGCAAATGTTTGGGATCTCCCAACCCTCCTGGTGCCTTTGATTTTTTTCCGCCGTCGGCCGCCTGCGTCTCAGATAAAGTGGATCCAGCCCTGGGGCTCCGCGTTTCCGCCACTGCCCGGGTGCTCCGGCCCACGCAGAGCATAGTCACGGCCGCCGTTGTTGTCCCAGAACTCGCGGCCAGTCACGCGGTAGCGTAGGGCGAAGAGCAGGGACCCTCCAATGGGTGGCGCCGGCAGGCGGAAGGAGAAGCGGTCGGCGCGCGGCGGGGGTGGGGCCGGGCCGGCGTAGGCGGCGGGCGCCTCTCGTTGGCTCCGCCAGCCGTCTGCACTCCAGCGCACGCTCACGCGCTTCTCGTAGGCCAGGTCCAGCACGCGCGCGCTCCCGGCCACGCCCAGCGGGCCCGCCTCGACGCGTTCTAGGCAGATACGCTGAGCCTGCAGGCGGGCGGCGAAGCCGGGCTCGCTGGCCGGCTCCAGGGCGGCGCGCGCCTCCTGTAGGGAAAGGAGGAGCTGGGAAGAGGGAGCCGGGGGAAGGAGAGGGGCGGGGGCAGAACGGGGGCGGGGTCAGGGTGAGGCACCGGACCAATCGGAGGCCGACCTTGGCGTCCGGGCAGTCGGCGGGAGGGGGGGGGTTGCGGTTAGCAGGGAGAGTGGCCTAGGGAACTCGCCAAAGGGAACCCCAAAGCGGGTGAGAGAGAGCAAGCCCAGGGTTGGGAATGGAGATGGGTGCTTCTAGGTAAATCCACTCCCACACTTCCGCCGAGGCCAAGCTGAGGAAGTCCTGGGGAAGCGGAGTGCCCCTGCCGCCTACCTGGAGGCCTCGGGCGCGGGGTTGGCACGGCGCGAAGTGGCGGAGGGCGTCCCTCTGCAGTTGGACCTGCACGTGGCGGGGCACCCGGGGCAGCTCTCCCGGGCGGAAGCGGCGCACGGCTGCCAGCTCCAGCCCCAGCGCGTCAGCGAAACGCACTCTCTTACGGGTATCGGGGCTGTGGTTGCGGAGCGCCCGGGTCCCGCCGCCTCCGGCGGGCGCAGAACGAGCCCGGCGCCCCCGACTGGGACCTGGAGCTCGGGATCGGGCCCCGAGACGCGTCCCTCCCTCGCTCGGTTCCTCCTCTGGCTCCTCCCCGAGGCTGGGCCGCTGGCTGAGGTAGTAGGCGCGCTCTGTCAGTGAGGCGATGAAGCTCAGGTTGCGGGGGATGTCGGTGCGGGGGTGCCGCTCGCGAGACATGGCACTCCCCCCACGCCCGGGCGTGACCCTCCGGCGGCGCCGGCGCGCTGCCCTCCTTTCCTAGCTCGCACCCGGCCGGTGTTCGCACAGAAGCTTCAGCCACCCCTCGCAGTTGTGTGCTTTCCTTGCTGTCACCACTAGAATCCTTCACTTCCTGCAGCTCTGCCTCGTCTCCAAGTGACTACCTTTCCTCCCACTGGCCACCTTCTCCCAGGGTCTTTGACCATCACCTCCTGCAGGCTGTCTCCTCTGAGCCTGCGCTTAGCCGCGCTCACCCTCCGGTCCCGCGGCCCTCGCGGGGCCTGGCCCCCGCCCACAGCCCTGTGACAAGTGACTCCCCATCTATCATTGATGCTGCTGCACCAGGAGGCGGGCCCTCCACTCTATCGGTTCAGAGTGGGACCACTCTTCCTTTTTTTTCTTTTTAACGGCCTCAGCCTTTCCGGGGCCGGAAGAGTTAACGCAAGGAGTAGAGCGCAATCTTTTCTTTAAGAGGAAGGTTCAAACCGCCAAGCCTGAAACTTTCTCTTCTGTGCTCAATGTTTTCTTTCCTAAACCCTAGGCTCCAGGTTTGGGAGGATGGTAGTGGTGGGTGCAAATATGGGAAAGTCACAAAAGCTAGGTAGAGTCTCAAATAGAAATTGAGATGTGGCGCTCAGATAGGTGGGTGGCCCTTTGGAAAGAGTTCTGAGCTGAGAGTTGTGGAAAGACCTAGTTTCTGGTCTCACCTCTGGTGCTATTCAGCTGTGTGACTTTGAGCAAGGCACAACTTCTTTGGACCTCAGTTTTCTCATCTGTAAGAAAAAGTGGATTAAAATTCTGATCTCTAACCTAACTGTAAGCTCTTTGACCAGCAGAGGCTGTGTCTGATTCATGGTGAGTTTCAGCACATAGTAGGCCTTCAAATTATTGAATGAATCATCACATATCTTTCTTGGAATTGAGACTGTGGAGTTGTAGTTCCAGTGAGAGCTCCAAGAAGAGCACAGAGCTGCTTTTTACTCCATTTTTTTTTTTCTGTATTTGTGGAAAAAAGTGAAGTTTTGTTTAGTATTTTTCTAATTCCCTACTGATCTTATGTAGCACTTACAATGTGCTAGGTACCATTGTTTTACAAACACTAACTCATATAGTACATTCATCATAGGAGAGGGAGTATTATGCCTAATTTATGGATGAGAAAATTGAAGGAGGGGGTAGGTCTCTTCCCCAAGGGCACATAAATTAATATTTGGGGAGCTGGAATTAGAATCTCAGCAGTTCCGTTCTAGAGTCTACTATTTTATACCCTTAATTATATTAAGTGGATTAAAACATTTCATGGTAATAATTAACTATCCAAGCACTGAAATATGGAATGTTAGAGTAGAAATGGAATCTCCAGAGCAACAAGGGAGTTCAACTGTAAAATCACAAGTGACTAAGTTGGAAATAAATAGTGAGACATATACTGTTTATTAAACAATTTATTTCTGTTGGCATTTTAACTCCAGTATTAAGCATAGCAATGCTCCTTAACCAGGACTCATTTTTAAAGTGATATACTGAGTTTTATTTTCTTCTTTTACACATACATATGTAATCCACAGAAAACACATTCTTTTCATATTTTAGGGTATGAAATAATGCTACAGTAATTTGTGCTATAGTAAAGCAGTTTAAAACTGTCTTCCTTGCTCTGGTGCCATATGTCACTGACGGAACAGGTAAGGTTCAGTGTCAGCCTACATGGCCCGGGGTTTTCTGAGAAGAGCTCTGTTGTCTCAGCTGCCATTCCTTGGCTCTGTGGTATTGGTCTGAGAAGATCCTTGAGGCACACAGCCTTGGACCTGGTGTAATTTGTGTTGGTCCAGCAGTCTTTGTTTCTTAAGTAGCCACTGCAATGATCTTCAAACATCTGACTAGGCCTGCCCAATAACTGGCCAGAGGCATCGAGTGATTTCTTCAGTCAACATTTACTGAAGGTCTATTAGGCCATGAGGACATAAAAGTGAGTACGATTCAGTGCCTGCTCTCACGGAGCTTATAAATGAATGGGCCAGGCAGAGAGAAATCTGTTTGGATCCTGAGACTTAAAAGTGTTTTTATTTCAAGTAAACATCTTAGAAGAAATCAAGACTGCAAATGAAGGACTAGATTATTCTCTAAAAAAGGAGGCACCCTTGCTGATGGCATCTGGAATGACTATTCCAAGAGCAAAGAAGAAATGCAGATGGTTGAAAGGATACAGTCATAAAGGAGCGAAATAGATGCTAGGTTCAGAATATTGGGGAGAACTGAGTTTGGGTTTGTAAATGGTGTGGATTTGGCTTGGCTTCATAAACAGCATGATAACAACATTGATTACCGGAAGCAAAGAGGGACCTTGAAGCAGTACAATGTTAAAGTTAAGACAAACTTTCAAATCACAATTAGGTTGAGGCCTATCTTCTCAGTATGTGGCTTTGGGAAAATTACTTAACATCTGCAAGCCTCACTTTGCTCATCCATAGAATGAGAATAACACAACATAAGGACCAATGTGAGGATAAAATATTAAGCATGTAAAGAAAGCATTTAATACCTAAATAAGTCTTTAAAATGTGTTAGTTGTTACCATCGTTGCAAAAAATACCTTTCTTCTTTAGTTTGGGGCAGATGGGAATACCAAGGCTTGGACTGGAGGTAGAAGCAAAGGAACCAGCAGGGAAGGAGAATTGGGTTACCTCTTTTGGTCTGGTTGGAGAGTCCTCCAAATGGAGCTGTACTATGTGCCAGCTGCAAGAGCCGGTGGGCCCCAGCCAGAATGCCTGAGGGTGCCTTTGTGTGGATCGGCTGTAGTCAGGTGGCTTCACACCCTGTGTAAACATACTGCCTGGTATAAATAATAGACATTCATGTATGTGTGTACATATATGTAATCTGAAAGGATAAACGTCAACCTTGACATTAGCAACTTGCAGGAGGGAAGTGGAATTTTGGGAGCAGCAGAGGGACTGAGGACTGGTGTTTTTTTCTCTACACTTCTATATTATTTGACTTTTTCATAATGAGAGTAAGTTCATGCACTGGGTAGAAAGAATTAAAAAGAAAACCAATCTGATTATTTAAAAAGGAAGAAAGAAGATGAAGAAAAGTTACCTGCAGAAACTGCTCGCATATCCGAGTCTTGGCTCCCCGATGCTTGGCTAAAGCCCCAGCTCACACAGAGGCCACTGGGTTAAAGGTCCTGGAGAGAAGAGGAAGTGTCTGCTGTCTGTGTCACGTCTGCCAGTCCCACGGGGTAAGGCGCCTGGCAGGCAGTTCCCACCAGTATGGGAACGGTTCTCTTTTCTGGGCACCCACTCCAGGGCTGGAAGAGTTCAACAAGTGCATGGAACGTCAGAGACCTTCTGGAAATGCTGAATTTACTCCAAGGTTTCATGAGGCCCAGCCGGCTTCTCTTCACAGCCTCCAGGGTCAGAAGCCCTGCCTGGCCCTTGATGCCCTCCCGGCCCTGTTCTTCCTGGCCTCCAGCAGCCCTCTTCTTTCCTGAGTTGTGGCTCTTCCCAAGCCTGCGTCCCAGCCCCGCCCCTCTCTCTGGACGCATCTCTGGGCCCCATCATCACCCGGCGCCGGGCCCTCCCTCCCGCCCCCCCTTTCTCCTCCCTCCTTCCTTCCCTCCCTTCCTCCCTGTCTCCCTCCCTCCCAGCTCCTGCACCAGGAAACAGCCGGATCCCGGCAGCGGCCTGACCCGTGAGATCCCTAACCTGGCAGGCAGGCGGGGTTGGAGCCTGGCTGAGGGTGGGGGTGAGGGAGGAGCTGGGCCTCTGGGCTGCACTGAGGGGAGCCGGGAGCAGAGATGGTGTCGGCAGGAAGCCCTTGGCCCTGGGTTTCCCGGGAGGACAGTCATTAAACATGGATTCGGCCACACAGCTGGTAGAGCGTTGGGGGCAGGGGCCTGGTCCCGGGAGCTGCGACCCCAGCCCTTCTCAGCCCAGACCCTGATTCCTAGTCTTCCCCACCTAGCTCTGATCTCCCCTCCCCTTCCCAGGGCTCCAGGCTGGGCAGGAGGATGAAAGGCCCCAGCTGGGGGCTCCTTGCCACCAGTGCTGGGTCCTAAGAGCTGCCATCCAGGCTGGGTGAGTGTCCCCTTCCTTCTCTGTCCCAGGCAATCCTTTGGTTCTCCTCCTTTCCCTTCGGCCCCTGTCTCCTCCCCCATCTTGTGTCTCTGCCAGCATCTTTGCATCTTGCCCCTGGGGAGGCCCCAAGCCCCTTCCTCTAGCCAAAAAGGTGTGTACTGGAGGGGGAGGGGTTGTAGGGGTGTCTTAGAGCTGCTGTTGTCTTGTTATGGAAAGAATCTAAAGTATTTTAGATGAAATTTACTTGTTTTATATTGAATTTGGCATATTACGAATTTAAGGGCCAGCCCCTCTGGCCGTGGGGCCCCTCGCCATGGGTTAATTTCCTTGCTCTTAACCCTCCCGGCCCAGAGGTCTCTGAGATTTCCCCTCACCTCCCTGCCTGTCTCATGGGCTGGCCAAACCTGAAATACCTCCTTCTAGGCCTCTGACCCTATATTCATGCCAGTCTTTTATGTTTGACTCCAACAGCCGCCCGGATGGCGACCCCAGCCTCGGCCCCAGACACACGGGCTCTAGTGGCAGACTTTGTGGGCTATAAGCTGAGGCAGAAGGGGTATGTTTGTGGAGCTGGCCCCGGGGAGGGCCCAGCAGCTGACCCGCTACACCAAGCCATGCGGGCAGCTGGAGATGAGTTCGAGACCCGCTTCCGGCGCACCTTCTCCGATCTGGCAGCTCAGCTGCATGTGACCCCGGGCTCGGCCCAGCAACGCTTCACCCAGGTCTCTGATGAACTCTTCCAAGGGGGCCCCAACTGGGGCCGCCTTGTGGCCTTCTTTGTCTTTGGAGCCGCGTTGTGTGCTGAGAGTGTCAACAAGGAGATGGAGCCACTTGTGGGACAAGTGCAGGAGTGGATGGTGGCCTACCTGGAGACGAGGCTGGCTGACTGGATCCACAGCAGTGGGGGCTGGGTAAGAACCTTCTTGATTGCTGCTCTGCACATCCCTCCGAAAAGTTGGTTTCCAGGGGGAAGACGGGGGGCTCTGGCTGGAGCTGGGGGGCAGCTGTGCTGGGAATGAGGCATGGGGGCCAAGTCTGCCTGTTTGGGTGGAATCAGGTGCCCTCACTATGGGCATCTCTGAACCCTGCACTCCAGGGCTGCCATGCATTCATCATTTGGTGGGCTCATGATCCAAAGCAGAGGACAGAACACACAGTAGCCAGGTAGTGCCTGCACAGAAATGGCATCCAACCATCACAAATTTTTTACATCTGAGTACATGGCATGGGCAGGGTCGGGGATCAGGGATGGGTGGGCCAGACAAACCTTGACAAAGGATGCCAGTTCTGAGCAGAATTTTTGGCCAGGGAAATTTCAGATGGGATTCACCTGAGGTAGAGAAGGGCAAATGAGCCAGGTGCTCATGGGGGATCCAAGGGGCTGGGGGTGGGGTGGTGCTTGCAGTGGACGGAACTGGAGCTCTTCCTCTCGTCTTTTCTCCACTTTTCCCCCTCCTGATCTCCCTTTCTCCTTCTTTCTCTCCTGCTTCCCTTCTCTCCCACAGGCGGAGTTCACAGCTCTATACGGGGACGGGGCCCTGGAGGAGGCGCGGCGTCTGCGGGAGGGGAACTGGGCTTCAGTGAGGACAGTGCTGACGGGGGCTGTGGCACTGGGGGCCCTGGTAACTGTAGGGGCCTTTTTTGCTAGCAAGTGAGAAAGTCCAGGGCCAGGTGGGGTGAGGTGTGGCTGGGGGGCAGGAGAGCAGGAGCAGAGTGGAGGAATGCCCTTGGAAGAAGTGGGGAAAAGAATGGGCATGGAACGGGAATTGGAAGGGGAAAGGTGGCGTGTGAGGGAGCTGAGTGTGCCAAGCAGGCTGTTGAAAGAGTGAGCTGGAGACATTGTGGAATGTATTTGGAAAGTCAGGAGATGGAGTCATTCCAGGGCTTGGGGGAGGTGGGAAGGATCATGCCTGTAGGTATAGGCACAGGAAACTCTGCCTGGAGCTTGATTTGCTGCCTTGAGGGAGGTGGACTTGCAGAGGGGGTTGGTATCTCCATTCAATAAGTGGGATTTGGGGTAAATACAGAAGGCACATCCCTTTGGAACGGGAGCTCGGGGTTCTCAGGGGCTAGGAAGAAGTGCTGTGACTGAGGGCTGCTGAGACATGAGGGTGCATGCTGGGCTGCTTGTCTAATCTGGTGGCAGTGAGATTCCTTGAAGAGAAAACATTCACTCCCTCTTGCAGTGGTGAGAACAAGGGTAGCTCTCTGTCCCTCCTCCCAACCTTCCCCTCCCTCTCCCCCTTGTTTTGCTGCCTCAAGGCCGAGGGAGAAACACTGTATCCAGGCTGAGGGCTCTGGCCGCTTTTTTGCAGAAAGTTGTCAGCAGGGCTTTGGAGAGAAGAGCAGTTCTATAGCTGACCTTGTTCCTTCATCATCCCCCTTCCTTGTGCATCAACACACTTGCTGCTGCCTCCTGGGCTCTGACAGAAAGGCAGGGCTGTGGAGCCTGCGGTGGGTGGGGGCTTTGGGAGCTGGAGCTGCCCCTGCCCTCCTCTCCCACTGGGGCGCCTTGGTGCCTAAAGGGTTCCCTATATCTCTGGGACCTTCTGTATCCAAACTTAAACTCTAAATTGGGGCTTTTAACTAATTTTCCCTTTGAGTGTGTGGATGTAAATGCAGACCTGGAATACAGTCTGGTCCTGCACTGTGTCTCGGAACGACCGTGGATGCCTTGAGAGGAACATTCCAGCTCTGAACACCATGCGTGTGAGGGTGACGTGTAAACTCTGTGGCTGGCCTGGTCCATGTGGTGGGCAGTGGTGCTGCTTCATTAAAGGCCAGGTGTCTGGGTTCCAGAGTACCTGCCATGACCTAGAAGCATTGCTATCTTCTTGGAAGCCACACTGTTTGCATGGGTGTTACTTGTCTGTACCTCAGAGTCTGAGGACGTTAACTTCAGAGCGCACAGTCATCTAGAACAGATTCAGATGACGGCTTTTTCTTTTGAGAAAGACATGGTTGAGTTCACTCCAGATGCATGTCCTGAGCCAGATCTCACTGCTGCACTTTCCAAGGTGCTAAAATTGCTGCTTTCCAATGCTGACTTCTTCTGACACAGTGCTCTAGAACCCTGCCCTTGATCCTGAGCACTGACCTGCTTAGCTAGACCATGGTTGATTCTTGGAGATTTTCAGTGGTCCTAGAATGTGGCGACACAGTTGTACTCACGAAAACGTGGGACCAAAATTGGCCTCAGGTGTTTAGCTCAGACTTTTGCTTTTGAGGAGGGCTGCACTTTTTAATGATATTTATAGGGGAGGTGGTGGACTGCATGGGCCACTTGGTCTGTTGTGAGTATGCTGGTACCAGGCTCTCAGAGCTGGTCTGTGGCAGGCAGTTTTGGGGTGTGTGTTGGGGGGTCTCTGACTTGCTCAGGTCAAACTAGGCCATTGGTTTTCCACCTGCTTGGCAGGACCCTGAAGTTTCCTAGGGGTTGCCTCAGGAGTCCTTGGGGGAGACGAAGCTGGGTTGCTGAGCAGGCTAGGCGACTTGCCCTCAAACAGAACAGCTCCCCTGTAGCTGTCTTACATATCGGGGTTCAGGGTAAGATTTTATTTGCATTAAGGGGTTTGCTGCTGAAAAAAGAAGAAAGTTGGAAAACCACTGACTAGACCATCCAAATTGGAGCCTGTGCTCCCCCAGGTTTGGGGCAGACTTCCCCCGCCCCCTACCACAGAACGTCTCGCCCTCGTAGTTTTCCTGGAGCCTGTAGCAAACAGGGGAGGCAGGGACCATGGTCAGTTACCAAAAAGCCCTGCTCGGAGGCCTTCACACCTGGGTGGAAGGAGAGGCTGTTTTCTGAAAGGGAAAAGGGCGTGGGCTGGATTTCCAGAGGTATAGCTTGGATGGGACCACAGAGGGCAGTTTTGACATGTCCTGCCCTTCTTAGCCTGAGAGGGAATGGAAACCCCAGAGACTCTTCTGTCAGGGAAAACTAGAGACTCTCTTTTAGAGCCATATAGTTCCTTGGGATTAGCTCTTGGCCAAGATGGCTGAGTATGGCTCCCAATTTTTAAATCCATTTCATTTTTTAAAAAATAAGGGAAATAAATCTTATTACCATTTTTCAGAGATTAACTAGGTGGAGAGGGTGTTTCTTGCTCTCCAGAGCCCAAAGGGACAAATATGGACTTTGCTTAGGCCAAGGAAGGAGCAGAAGTAGGGCAGCTAGGTCCTGCACTTATTAACCCCACTCCCCACTTATCCTGGGGCATACACTATTTTACTTTTTTAAAATCATAAAGCGGCGGGAGAACAGATTTGGTTAGTTTAGAAGAGAAGAAAAGCTCTATAAATATAAATATATATTCCTGTATTTTTATTTAATAATTTATAAATACCAAGTTCATTTGACTTTTATTTTTGTGTAATATGTAATGGTCGTATTAAAAAAATAAATAAAGCCCAGAAGTTTAATGAGAAGGACTGAGCAGGGTTTGTGACTTCTATACTATATAGCCTTCGGTCAGGACATTTCTTGATCTAATCATTTCATCATGACCTTGTTAAGGCCAAGAATTAGATTAATAGGGATTTGGGAAAATATTGAGATAAAAAATTAAAAAAAAAAAAAAAGGAAGAAATTCCCTGGCAGTCCAGTGGTTAGTACTCCATACTTTCACTGCCTAAGTGCCTGAATTTGATCCCAGGACAGGAAACTCAGATCCTGAAAGCAGGGCCAAAAGAAAATCAGAGTTGTTCCTCCACCCCATCTCGGCCAAATGCCAAAGCCAAGAACTGCATCTGTGCCAACCCAAGCCTTGAGAGGGTGTGTGTATATGGTGCTTTGGGATAGCCACAACAAAACCCAAAACGAAACAAAGAAAACCTATCAAAAATCTTTATGATGGAATCAAGTCCCCAGTTGTGGTTTAGCCCCTGATCAGAAGTGTGTGATGATGAACATTTCTCAATATCCTGCTACCTCTTCAGACTTAAGTCTGGCAAAAATGGAGCCCTTGTTTACTTTCCTGGTCCCCTTAGATATTTGGTTTCAGCCGTTTTAATGTGAACTGCTAAACTGGATGGGATCTATAGAATTGTTTAGCCTATCCCTCTGTACTTCTAGTCTAGGACCATATCAAAGTCATGTCTAACAAGAATACTATCTTAATTTGAAATTACAAGTGGGAGTTTCTAGTCTTTCTATAATCCAATGCAATAACATGGTATTTGGTTTATGTGTTAAATTGCAGTGAGAAATACACTGCTTAGAGGAATGCACTGTTGCATTTCTATTCTCTCTATATAGAAAAATGTACAGGACAAGCCATTAAAATCAGAGAGTGGCTTAGTGAGCATGGCTTTTGGGAAAAGGGAATTAGATGGTCTTAACAGTTCCTATCACCAGGCTATATTAGCTAGTGTATTTATTCCTACTGTGGTTTGATTGGTTTATAATTTGCCTAATTCCAAAAAGCATTTGTAATATTTTACTATAATACAAAAGACAAAACAATAGGAAAATACAGTTTTTTGAAGTAAGGGTAAAGGGAAAATTGAAATATTATAATAAAATGACAGCAAAAGGAAAATTAACACAGAAAAGCATTCTATAAGCAGTATTGCCAAATACTAAAGGTAGGCTATGAATCCAACTCTGAGCTTCTTGGCAGCTAAGGTAAATGGGTGAACAATGAGATTCACATCCCTTTTAGAATTTATAAAACTTTTCAGTTCCTCAAGATAGCAAAAAGTTTTGTGGCTCTTCTGAGAAGACACTGAGTGCCATTAGTGGACATCACCATCTAGAATGCCTAATAGCAGTACGATGCTGAGTTTTACACTCCCGTTGCCTGCAGAAACACCAGAGGGGGATTCAGTAGGTCCTGAGCTTGTTCTATCAGAATCACCACAGTTTAGCCCAAATATGCTCTGATGCCATAGTTTAAAATAGGGCTCCATTTTAGACTATCTAGATGGACAGATGGATGGTTTATTCTTCACACAGTTCTCTGTGAATGTTATTTCTCCAAATGCCACTTCTGATGAAAATTGGGCAACATCTAGTTATACTTTCTAACAAATGGATGGATTATAGATATTCTGTTTTTAGTTGAGAGCAGATCCTTTGAAAACTTTAAAAGCTGTCTTAAATGTGGTTACAGGTGAGATGTAAATAAAATAACAATATTTAAAAAATCAACCAAAACAGATAATATAATGGAATATGATATAGTTTTTTATTAATCCAGTCATTCATTCAGCAAACACTCAAGCATCCTGTGTGTGCCGAGGACAGTTTTAGGCACCGAGCTAGAGAAGTGAACGAACTGGCACAAATTTCTGCCTTCATGTTACTTGTATTCTAGTAATGGAAACATATAAAGCTAAATAACTATCTACCTACATAAATAAATAAATTTCACAGCATTAACTAACATAACATTTCATGTTAGGGGCAAATGCTATGGAGAAAAAATAATTCATTAGGGTAGGATTGGGAAGGTGTATGTATAGGTTTCAATGATAAATAGAGTGATCAGCAAAGTCCTCATTTCTAAGGTAACTTCTGAATAAAGTCATGAAAAATGAAATTGGAAAAATATTTTTATTGACATGGAAGAATATTTCTGTATCTTATTAGGTAAAAAAGAAAATAAGAGTAGAAAACAATATATACAGTATGATCCCATTTTGCTAAAAAAATATGTATACACACACATACATATATATACCTCTATATCTATTTGTGTATTGAAAGTTTGAGGAAGGGCATATGCCAAAGTATTAGTGATTATCTCTGGATGGTGGATTTTATGGGTAATTTTATTTTTTTTGCTATCAGTATTTTTGGAAATTTTGATAAGGAACACATTTCATAAGGTACAGCATATTAAAACAAGGTTTTCAGGGCACAAAGTTTTCCAAAAGTTAACCTAGCAGAATGGAGATTAAGCAGCCCAACAGAGGCTCCTTCTCACTAATGGCAACCCCACTTCCCCTCAAGGTTGGACCTAGGGAGTTAAGGTAGGCCAGGGCAGACTCTGCATTAGAAAATAATTGGAATGGACTCAAAACAGAGGTAAGTAAATGATCAAGGCTCCAAGGTTCTGTGTCAACACTGTCCATTAGAAACAGAATGCAAGCCACATAGGTATTTTACATTTTTTAGTAGCCTCATTAAAAAAAGCTAAAAGAAACAGGTAAAACTAATTTTAATAGTATTTTTTACACCCAGTATATAAAGACTACTATAATTTCAATCTGTAATTAATGTTGAACAGTTATTAAGTCATTTTAGTCACTTTTTCATCCTGAGTCTTTGAAATTCAGTGTATATCTGACAGTTGCAGTACATCTCAATTCAGACCATTTCACATTTTAAGTGCTCAGAGTAACCATGTGTGACTGGTGGCTACCATATTAAACAATGTACTTATAGATTAGAGGGAATTATTGCAGCAGTCAAGGTGAAATTTTCAAAGCAGGAGTTAAAAATAGGGATGAAACTACATTAGGAACCTAAGTATTTATATGTTTAGTGAGAAAACTTTTCCCTTCTGGACAGAACTGGACATGCCCTCATCCATTTTTACGGATTTAATTCTCCTTTTCTCAACTAGACTGACCATTCACTTTCCTTAACGCATTTTTCCTCCTAGGGCACAACATCACTGAGTTAGAGTTCTGAAACTCCATGGCCTTCTGTTTACAGGTTATTACTGAAGGAAAGGGGGCTTCTCTAGTAGCTCAGGACGTAAAGAATCTCCTGCAATCAAACCAGGAGACCCTGGTTCGATCCCTGGGTCAGGCAGATCCCCTGGAGAAGGGAATGGCAACCCACTCCAATATTCTTGCCTAGAGAATTCCATGGACAGACCATGGGGCCGCAAAGAGTAGGACAGGATTGAGCCACTAACACTTTCACTTCCACTGAAGGAAAAGTATATTTATAATGGGTGAACCTTGTATCATTACATACCAATTTTTAAAAAATTCATTCACAGAGGAAAACATCTCTTTGATGTTCTCTATGCATCAACAAATGCAGGATATAAGATTATTACATGTAAAGCAATTATCCTCCAATTAAATATATATTAAAAAGATTATTACAGAAGATCATCCATTCAGTTAGCACCTATTGAGCACAGTGGTAGCCAGTGGCAATGCAAAGATAATTAAGAAGGTGCCCCTGCCTTCTACCGTTTACAGCCTAATAGGAAAGTATCTTACAAATCACCATTCAAATATCTTTAAAAAATGTGTTTGTAAAAGTAAATGTTTATTGAGTAAGTTGGGAAGTTGGAGTGTTTTTTAAATTTTAAATAAAAATAATACTTGATAATTATGGAAAAATCATAGAACATGGGAAATTATAAAGAAGATCAATCATAATCCTACTATCCAGAGAGGATCACTGTTAACATTTTGGTATATTTCTTTTCTGTTGTCTCTGCTTATATTTTGTGATCATACTGTATGCATAATTTTGTATACTGCCGTTCTGCTTACCATTATATTGCGAGCATTTTGTCATTACACGTTTTGAAGACATAATGACTTTATAAAATTACAATATATGCTTGTATAATAATTTTCCTGAAAAATGCCCACTTGGACAATCAAGTTTATATTTTTTTTCACTTTGATGAACATCATTATTCTCAAATTTTTATCTAGGTTTTAGATTATTTCTTTAGAACAGATTAGAAGAAACACAATTACTGGGTTAAAAATTTCAGTATTTTAAAAATATGTTGCATATTGCCATAGAAAGATTGTCTTGGTTCTTATTCATTTTTCCCCTCAATGCCCAAGTTGTTATTTTTTTTTTTAAACCAGGTATACATAGCTTTAATCACATTTTATATACAATTTTACATTCTGCTTTCTGGCCTAACAAAAATTTTTGCAAGTTATCACAGTGTAAACCTTTTTTTAAAAAACCAGTGCATAATCTTATGATGTAATTATAGGTTGCCTAAACATTTGTTTATTGTTGGAATTTAGTCTTTTTCCAACTTCAGCATCGTACGTAATGTTCTCTTTGTATATTAAAACAGACCTTATAGCAATTTTGATCTGAGCTTTTAAATCTGGTTTTGAATTCCCTGCTCACTTCTGATTAGTTCTGTGACTTGGACAAATTACTTCATTCTTTTCTCATCCCTAAAAAAGATTATGGTTTTGTGATTCCTTACTTCATAATGTTGTTTTGAGAATCCAATGAGATAACATAATAAGGAGTCTAGGATGGTGCCTGTTACAAAATCAAGTGCTTAACAAAATTGGATTTAAAGGCATTATTTTAAAAATCCCATTTCCCTTAATTGGCTTTCTTAAACTAGGTACCAATGAACATCCAAGTCTTGACTTAGTTAAAATCAGTAGAAAAGATTTTTCTTCCAGCCAACTCAGTTTTTTAGAGCTTGTCTTTGGTGCTAAACTTAGTTCTCCCAGACCAGTGAAGCTGAGATGGTTCATGAAGTATTTTTCGGTGAAATTTTAAGCAACTGTGACTCTGCTCCAAGTTCTCCTGTTCCTGAGGTAAGGATCTGTGGGGGGGGTGGGGGGGGGAAATTGAGGGTGAGGGGAATAGTGGGGTATACTGTGAAGCTCTGACTTTTTGGTTTGCTAACAGGAATCTCCTCTTATCCAAAACCCCCTACCAAGCTATGTATATCCTTCCAGGTTGTTTCAGTAACTATTTGGTTAGGCTCAGGTGAATCTGGCTTTCAAACTGTAGCTTGGTCTGGCTATAACTATCCCTCTTGCCAACTTAGCACCGCCATTCCTTCCTTTTTAATAAATGTATAGGAACACCACTAAACTATGGCAACCCTGTCTTGCAGGGCTAGATTTCATTGGTATCTCAGAGTGCAATGGTGTGGTGGAATTCCTCTGGGGTCTGAACCAGGGTCTGAAATCTCGGAAAGCGTGGTAAATGAAAGGTGACACCCAGCTCCCGTCAATGTATCTTCTGGTCAACAAACATTTATCTGGACACTTACTATGTGCTAGGCATATTGCCCTAAGGTGGAGATGCAAATATAATTAGAGACCAGCCTTTCATCTCCAAGCTCTCACAAGCACTAGCTAGGAAAGGCTGCACAAAATGATTAACTGTTCAGAGGAGGTAGGCCCGCTTGTGATGGCAGAGGAGGGAGGGTAGTGAAAGGCTTCGCAGGGGAGGTGATGATGAGGCTTGCTCTGGTTGAAGAGGGACTGTATATGCAGAGGCACAGACCTGGGTACAGATACACCCACTGGAATGAGAAGCGTGGAAATAACATTCACGAAGTAGCCTGGTCTGGAGTTCTCTAAGATCTAGCTAAGGAGTTTTGAGATTTTATCTGGTGTGAACTGGGGTCATGACCCATTGGAAGCTGATCCATTAAGGGGCTGTAAATAAGAGAAGAACAGGCTGAAACTGGGGCATGAACAGAATGCTTGGAAAGTATGCCTGTGCACAAAGACAGCACATAGAGGACTCATGACTGGTACTGGAGTGAGGATTACTCCCTGCTTTCTGGTTTGGGGAGACCTGACGGATGGTGGATAGATAGTGGTGCCAATAACCTAGGTAGGAAAGGTAAACTCCGTTCTGGACAGCGCCGTTCAGAACCCTCTGCTGCAACAGCCCATCTACTGGTGCATTCCTGATAAAAGACCGGTTTCCAGAAATCGCCGCAGTTTCCGGCCTCTACCTTCCAAGAGCTCACTAGCTGGCAACCAGCAGCATCAAGATGGCGACCTCCTAAAGACTAGTCATGTGACCTCGGGTTTCCCTCGATGGGAGCCCAGCAGTCCGTTCGGGGGCAAGGTTCACCTGTCGCGAAATGGGTGTCAGCTCTTCGAATCTCGCGAGCCAATTGGCATCTGAGACTGGGCCATTTCGGCGAGGCGATCGGAAGACTGTTTCTTTCCCGTCGCCTTGCCAGCGGCCAATCACCGAGCGTTATACTTCGCAGATCCGCCCTTAGGCGGGGGAGAAGCAGTAACGTCGTCACAGCTTGGCGTTATTGTTACCTAAGGACTTGAGAGGAGGTGGGACGTGTGTTGATTGACAGACCGACTTCCCCTACCGGGATTTGAGAATTTGGCGCAATTCCCCGCCTTAGAGGTGGGGTCTCATTTGATTGCCAAGTAATATCCCCCAATGGAGCCCTAGCTCATGGTGACGGGCAGGCTGCTTGACTAATGAATCCTCGGCGAAGCCGGCGCAGCTCTCCAATCGCTGGGCGGCGGGCCCCAGTCTGAGCGGCGATGGCGGCGGCGGCGGCGGCGGCAGCAGCAGCGGGGGCTGCGGGCGGTCGGGGCTCCGGGCCGGGGCGGCGGCGCCATCTTGTGCCCGGGGCCGGTGGGGAGGCCGGGGAGGGGGCCCCGGGGGGCGCAGGGGACTACGGGAACGGCTTGGAGTCTGAGGAACTGGAGCCTGAGGAGCTGCTGCTGGAGCCCGAGCCGGAGCCCGAGCCCGAAGAGGAGCCGCCCCGGCCCCGCGCCCCCCCGGGAGCTCCGGGCCCTGGGCCTGGCTCGGGAGCCCCCGGCAATCAGGAGGAGGAGGAGGAGTCGGGACTGGTCGAGGGTGACCCGGGGGACGGCGCCATTGAGGACCCGGTGAGGGAAAGAGGGCGAGCGAGGAGGCCGGCGACCGGCCGGGTCACGGGAGGCACAGAGCTCGGGCGAGCGGGAGGCGGGAGGGGGGTGGGGGTGGGGGTGGGCGGGGAATAACGTGGCTGGGGCCGGGCCGGGGACGCAGCCTCGACCGCCAGAAGGGGCCCAGCCGGGTTGACTTCGGCGTCATGGGTGCCTAGTGTTGTACTAAAAAAGGTAGCTTTCTTTTCTTTTCTTCACGACCCTCGCGTGGGGCGAAGGAAATGGCCGAGCATGGCTGGGGCCGCGCGCGGATCGAGAGCAGGGCAGAGCCCCTGCGTTGGTTCCTCTTAAGCTCTTCTCCATACCCTCCCCACTCATTGTAGGAGCTGGAAGCGATCAAAGCTCGAGTTAGGGAGATGGAGGAAGAAGCTGAGAAGCTAAAGGAGCTACAGAACGAGGTAGAGAAGCAGATGAATATGAGTCCACCTCCGGGCAATGGTGAGTAACTGGCGGTTGCACGCGGAGCCCAGGTCCTCGGATGGGAAGGGTTATGAGAGTACGGTTTATATGGAATTAGATACTCGGAACCTTGGAGCTGCTTGTCTGAGCAATTACTGGGCAGTTGCCGTGGTTATAGTCCATTGTGCGTTTCTCTGACCTTTGTGAGACAAGGCCTATGTTTTCGTGATGGTAGTCTTGTGCTTCCCTTTGTCCTTGTTACAAATGTGTTGCTCTTTGTTCTTAGTCTTCCTCTACTCTTTGTGGAGGTTGCCAGCTGGTGTTTGACCTTCAAGTCTAATAGTTCTTCGTTCAGTCGGAGACCCTTTAGTTAGGAGTTCTAAGAGAAAATGCCCAGCTGCAGGGGGCTTCTCCTCTAATCTCGAAATGTCCAGTCTCAGCCCACCTAATTTTGTTCATTTTTCAAATCATTTCAACCAAGGGTACAATAGGGACTTGATTTGGGAGCAGGAGGGGATTCATGTACTGTTTTCTTTGAATTTAAGAATGTATTCATCTGTTCCATAACTTGTCAAATATTTAATAAGCACCTACTATGTGCTAGACTTTGCTAGGTAACGGGTACAGCAGGGAACTGAACAGACCAAAATCTTTACCTTTGCTAATGGTGGTGGTAGTGGTGCATATATTGCCCAAGTAGAAAACAAGGGTTATTTTCTGATTATTTTTTCTTCAAAGCTGGCCCAGTGATCATGTCCATTGAGGAGAAGATGGAGGCTGATGCCCGTTCCATCTATGTTGGCAATGTATGTATGAGGGCCTTGATTGGGGTTGGGGGAGCTCTTAGTTTGGGAGATTATTTAATAGGAGTCTTGATGGAAACTTTCCAGGATAGGTGGTGGATTTAAGGAGTGGAGGGAAGGTTAGAATGAGGTGAAAGTTAATGGTGATTAGCAGAGGCTGTGGGGTTGGAAGAAGAAGAGTCCCTTAGAGAACTAGATTTGATGTGCTTTGGTGTATATGGGGGCTTCCCAGGTGGCACTAGTGATAAAGAGTCCTGCTGCCTCAAAAGATGCGGGTTCTATCCCTGGGTTGGGAAAATCCCCTTGAGAAGGAAATGTCAACCCACTCCAGGATTCTTGGCTGGAGATTTTCAGGGACAGAGCAGTCTGTTGTGCTACAGTCCATGGGGTCGGAAAGATGGCTCAGCCCAAAGGCTTGGCAGGGTATCTGTTGAGATGGGAGTTTGCCTATTGCCTGTGAAATGTACCCCCAACAGGTGGACTATGGTGCAACAGCAGAAGAGCTAGAAGCACACTTTCATGGCTGTGGTTCAGTCAACCGCGTAACTATACTCTGTGACAAATTTAGTGGCCATCCGAAAGGGTAAGTGTGGGGAAATTGAGGTCATTTTAATCACAGTTAAAAAGTAGGTAAATCATGCTTTATATTGAGCAGTAAGTTAACTATATGTTAAAGTAAGTAGTCTTCGTCTTTTTAAGATACGGCGTTAACGTTATGTATCAGGGATTATACTAAAAATTGCTTTCAGAGGCCCAAGAGGTAACAAAGATGAGGGCTGGGTGTGGGTGGGGGTCATGAACTAGAATGGAGGGGCGGCTTCTACTTGGCTTTACCTTGTTCCGCCCTCTGGACATCCAGGGCCCTTTGTATCCTATTTTATAATTTTCCAGGAGTAGGTGCAAATTTTGATTAAAGAATTCCATTAAGAATTGTTTTGGACAAGTAGTTAAAAATGTGAACACATTGTGCTCAAAGCATGCCTGCAAACTGGATTTTATCTATGAGCTACTGTTTTTGACCTCAGATAAAGTGACAGTTACTCTTTTCAGGTTTGCGTATATAGAGTTCTCAGACAAAGAGTCAGTGAGGACTTCCCTGGCCTTAGATGAATCCTTATTTAGAGGAAGACAGATCAAGGTAAGCCCCATCCCATCGTTCTGGTTGTCAGTAAACGCCCCGGGTTTACTCTAAGGCTTTCTGTCGCGCTTGTCACTCTCAGGTGATCCCTAAACGAACCAACAGACCAGGCATCAGCACAACAGACCGAGGCTTCCCACGAGCCCGATACCGTGCCCGAACCACCAACTACAACAGTTCCCGCTCTCGATTCTACAGTGGTTTTAACAGCAGGCCCCGGGGTCGCGTCTACAGGTCAGGATAGATGGGCTGCTCCTCTCCCCCGCCTCCCATGAACCCTTCCTTTTCTCCTCACCTGAGGAACCTCCCTCCTTTACCCTCCCCCTTGGTTCCAGGGACTTGGTCTCCTGCCTGTGCAGGGTGAGGAAGGTAGTTGCAGGCCAGGCGGCCAGTCTCATCTTTTTTCTGGAGCCGGAATTGGTGATAAGGGCTGGATCTCTCCACTCTGTTCTGAGAGATGCTGCTTCTCCCAGCCTTTTTTTTTTTTTTCCATGAAAGTTGATGGCAGTGAAAATGTTTACACAGGAGGCCCGGGAAGAACAGGGCCTCAGAGCAGTGAAAGTGCTGCTTGGACCTTTGCTTCCTTTCCCAGAGATAGGGAAGGGTTGAAGAAAGCCAGAGGCTAGTTGATCCTCCTGGAACGCGGTGTGGGAGGATCAGGATAGTTACACTCTAATAACTAGCCAGGCTTTTGCAAGGTTAACCCGCATGCTGGGCCTGGTGTGGCATCCATGTTGTTACTGCACTTCCATCTTTGTACATTTAAATAGAGGGATTAGGTGGATAGATCTTGGCTTTTCGAAAGATTTGCCTCTCTGCTCCCTGGAGGAATTAGGGAAGATCTGTTGGTGAGAGCCTTGCATTTAAGAGCTATGGAGAACTGAAAACTGGATAAACAAGGAGTCCTTTTTCTTGCCCCTGTGTCTCAGATTATTTTTTTATTGCCACTGTTTGGCGAAGTAATAACAGTTAATTTCCCCTCCCACTTGCCAGGTGTGTCACTGTTTCTGGGATTGTGGGGATCAGTTTTAGGACTTGGCAACTTCTTTCCCCTCTTCCCTTCACAGAAACTGGGGCGAGGGCCCACGGGGGAGGGGCTTGTGCTGAACTCTTTAGTGATCATGTTAACACCTAACTCTCCTTCTTTCTTCCAGGGGCCGGGCTAGAGCGACATCATGGTATTCCCCTTACTAAAAAAAAGTGTGTATTAGGAGGAGAGAGAGGAAAAAAAGAGGAAAGAAGGAAAAAAAAAAAGAATTAAAAAAAAAAAAAGAAAAACAGAAGATGACCTTGATGGAAAAAAAAATATTTTTTAAAAAAAAAAGATATACTGTGGAAGGGGGGATAATCCCATAACTAACTGCTGAGGAGGGACCTGCTTTGGGGAGTAGGGGAAGGCCCAGGGAGTGGGGCAGGGGGCTGCTCATTCACTCTGGGGATTCGCCATGGACACGTCTCAATCGCGCAAGCTGCTCCCCTGTTTCCCTGTTTCCCTTTGCCCCCTTGGGGGCTGCTCAAGGGTAGGTGGGCATGGGTGGTAGGAGGGGTTTTTTTACCCAGGGCTCTGGAAGGACACCAAACTGTTCTGCTTGTTACCTTCCCTCCATCTTCCTCACTTTCACAGTCCCCTCCTGCCTGCTCCTGTCCTGCCAGGTCTACCACCCACCCTGCCCCTCTTTTCTGGCTCCCTGCCCCTCCAGATTGCCTGGTGATCTATTTTGTTTCCTTTTGTGTTTCTTTTTCTGTTTTGAGTGTCTTTCTTTGCAGGTTTCTGTAGCCGGAAGATCTCCGTTCCGCTCCCAGCGGCTCCAGTGTAAATTCCCCTTCCCCTTGGGGAATGCACTACCTTGTTTTGGGGGGTTTTGGGGTGTTTTTTGTTTTTCAGTTTTTTTTTTGTTTTGTTTTTCTTTGCCTTTTTTTTTCCCTTTTATTTGGAGGGAATGGGAGGAAGTGGGAACAGGGAGGTGGGAGGTGGATTTTGTTTATTTTTTTAGCTCATTTCCAGGGGGTGGGAGTTTTTTTTTTAATATGTGTCATGAATAAAGTTGTTTTTGAAAATAAAAAATGTTTGGCCTTTTGGGTGTATGGATTATTTATCTACCTGTCCTTTCTTAAGTCTCAGATGGCTGTTAATTCTCATTTCTGGAAATGCTGGTGGTGTGGAGGGGAAATTGCGACCTAAATTAAGGAGCAGGAGTTAAAATTACAACTAGCAGGAACATTATGTGTTTAGTTTGAGTTTTCTGAAAATCATGCAGTCTTGTTTGGCATTTGAGAGGTGAATTAACTGAGCCTGGGAATATAAAAGAATGGCTAGTAACATTTATGTACAAATGAATTACCCATACCAGCATTAGATTCTTACATTGGGGTCTGGGTAGCCTTTCTTGGTTTCTCCACCCCAAGGTACCCTCAAAAAATGAAAACTAATGTTTAATGATAACTGCAACGCTTACATTGTCTTCTCTAGCAAATTGTGGCCACTTAATATGTTCAGCTAACTTACTTTGGGTGGTTCCATTAGGACAACTAGTCATTGACTATCCTTTAGTTTAGCTGCTTGGTAATATTAATAACCTGATTTCTCCATTTTATATTCCAAGTAAAAGTCCTTGGGTACTGCATCACACGCCCCAACCCTTTGTAGGCTGCATTACTTACAGGGTTTCTAAATATTTAAACCTCTGTTTTATTGAACCATTCCCTTCTGTTCCTAGGATGTTTTGTTCATGATTGATGTAGATGCTCTTTTTTATAATCTTAGGTTAAAGAAACAGCTTAACATATTCATGGAGCCTTCGTCTGCCTCTGAAATGGCTTGAAATTTCAGGTCAGTATTGACCATCCAGTAATTGAGCATTTGATCATTTGTACTACCTGCTGTTATGTCCTTTGTTAGATATTTGGGAGTCTTCTCTATATTGAAGTAGAACAGTGTCTTCTAAGCTGAGTATGGAAATTTCAGAGGCTGATTAGCAAGAGACTGGATAAGTAACTTAGGAAAATGT
Organism: Bos taurus; assembly: GCF_002263795.3. Classification (NCBI taxonomy): domain Eukaryota; kingdom Metazoa; phylum Chordata; class Mammalia; order Artiodactyla; family Bovidae; genus Bos; species Bos taurus. The sequence continues at coordinate 21,589,516 of NC_037337.1, read as the reverse complement.
GCAACATCCTAATGCTTGATGTTCCTAATGCTGGGGAGGTATTGTCTATCCACCAGGGGGCAGTAAGTTGATATATAAGTTCTGTAAACTTGTTTGATCTTGGGAGGGTGAGTTGCTTTTTTGAACCTTAGTGAAGTTGCTCAGTTGTGTCCAACTCTCTGCGACCCAGTGGACAGTAGCCCACCAGGCTCCTCTGTCCATGGGATTCTCCAGGCAAGAATACTGGAGTGGGTTGCCGTTTCCTTCTCCAGGGGATCTTCCCGACCCAGGGATCGAACCCAGGTCTCCTGCATTGCAGGCAGACGCTTCACCCTCTGAGCCACCAGGGAAGCCCTTTTGAACCCTAGTTTTTATAATTCTCTGTGTTCAGTCAAGTTCTCAACATCCTATATGTCTTCTGCTTTAACTGTTTGAACAACTCTTGCCTTCATTGTAAGGTAAAGATCCTTCTCCAGGGGATCTTCTCCACGGGAAGATCCCCTGGAGAAGGAAATGGCAACCCACTCCAGTACTCTTGCCTAGAAAATTCCCTGGATGGAGGAGCCTGGAGGGCTACAGTCCATGGAGTCGCAAAGAGTGGGACACTACTGAGCAACTTCACTTTCACTTACCTTCATTGTAGTGGTACGACAGATTGGTGGCTCCAATTCATGTTTCCGGAAAGGCCCATATGCTGTGAGGTGTGGAACTAAGGTTTCTCCCAATTTGATCTTGATTGATTTTTCCTGCCACATCCTGCTGCACATCTGATACACTGTGCACTCTTGTTGAGTTTTTACTTTATTTTCATGTATTGCTCATGCTGTTTAGCCTGCTATGCATATCATATCTGTTCAAATCCTAAGATAGAAGCCAAGGTGTATAAGCCAAATACCACAGCCAGGAAACTAACTTGATTTCCTGGGCAGAAAGAATCACGTCTGCACTCAGGGCAAATTGCTCCTCTCTTTGGAACTTAATGGTTTCATAATTTAAATGATTCCGTCCCTGTTACCCCACTGGACTAAAAATTCAAGGGCATGGATTGTGCCTTTGTATGGCCTCACAGCACCTGCCACTTAGGTGGTCAGAAAGTGTTAATTCACCTTGGATGGTCCCTTTATCCTGGACCTGCTGATCCTATCCTTACAAGAATTACATTTCCTATTCTACCTGGTCTCTTCATTATTCATGTATCATCCTCAGTGATTTTAGAGGAAGTAGCTTGGGAAGCAAGTTGCTTTCCTTGAAAAACATTGGTTTTCTGTCAGTCATTCCTAGTAAACTCTCTTAACCAAGGGGCAGGAATAAGTCCAATCTCATTTGGATTCTATAGGCAGGAAGTGTCCTTGAGGAGAGAAGGGAAGCCAGTCTAAGATTTCTCTGGAATGAGTCTGAATCAGAGGCAATGTGTGATACAAAATGAATGAGGACAGCCCAGTGCTTTCTCAGAATTTGCCTGACTTGTCACCAGCAATAGAAAAAAAGCAGTGGCTGGGTTTTTTCCCATAATGCCATAGCTTTCCTCGGTTTTATATGGTTAGATGAGTAACCTTTCTCAAATTATCTAGTTTTAAAATGTTGACCCAGGTAATGCCTTTTTCTCCTTCTTTATGCCTATGGTAATCATTGACTCAACAGACATTTGACTATTTAACCAAGTACTGGGCACTGTTCTAGGTGCTCAAATTTGTCACAGTAAAAGGAGATACTAAAGGACACTAAAGGAACTTGAGGGACTTGCCTGGTGGTCTAAGTGTCTAAGACTCCACATTCCCAGTGCAGGGGGCCTGGATTTGATACCTGGTCAGGAAACTGGATCCCTCATGCTAAAACTAAAGATCCTGAGTGCTGCAACTAGGACCTGACATAACCAAATAAATAAAAATTCTTAAAAAGATGTAAAAAAAAAAAAATTTTTTTAAAGTAAAGGAAATTGTGTTATTTGCTGAAGAAAGCTTGCAATATTTCTGACTTTTGACTTTCATCCCACCAGAAGGCTCTATGGATTTATTTGTGTTTTTTTTGAGATATAATTCTTACACCATAAAATTTGCCTTTGAAGTGTACTTAAATTTCAGCAATATTTAGTACATGTATTTATAGTAAACATAATTTATACATATATATGTACATACATATAGAGTAATCATCACCATTACCTAATGGTGCATTACCTAATTAGGGCATTTTCATCACAGCAAACAGAAACCCTATACCTATTAGCAAGCATTCCCAATTTTTCCCTCCTCCGAGTCTCAAGCAACCACTAATACACTTTATCTACAGATATGACTTTTCTGGATATTTCATATAAATGGGCTCATATAATACATGGCCATTTCCACCTGGCTGCTTTTATTTAGCATAATGTTTTCAAGATTCATCCATGTAGTGTTTACCAATACTTCGTTCCTCTTTATGGCTGAATATTTCATTATACAGTTGATCATGAACTGCATGGGCTCACTTAAATGTGGGTGTTTTCAGTAAATACGTACTAGAGTAGTACATGGTCAATGGTTGGTTGAACCCATGGATGCAGAGCTACCTATGATATGGAGGGTAGGCTGTAAGAATTTTGCAAATTTTGAACCACATGGAGGGTCGACATTCCTAAACCCCCAAGTTCAAGGATCAACTATATAGATGCACCACATTTTGTTTATCCGTTCATCAGTTGGTGGATATTTGGGATATTCCATATCTTTTTGACCATTAAGAATGTGTGCTCCAAACATCTGTGTATAAGTTTTTGTGTGACCATATGTTTTCATTTCTCTTGGGTATATCTTTTCATGTACTTACTGACCTTTTGTATATCTTCTGTGAAGAAATGTCTAGTAAGAATCTTTGCCTACCTTTTAATTGGGTTATTTGTCTTTATTGTTGAATTGTAAGAGTTCTTGATATAGTCTGAATACTAGACCTTTATCAGATAAATGATTTACAAATACATTTTCTCCTATTTTGTGGATAGTCTTTTTCACTTTCTTGATAGTGTCCTTTGAAGCACAAAAGTCCCTAAGATTTATGCTTATGTTTTTTTCCTAAGGGTTTTATAGTTCTGGCTCTCATATAAAGCCTTTGATCCATTTGAATTAATTTTGTGTGTGGTATGAGTAGAGGGCCAACTTCATTCTTTTGCATGCAAATGATGGATTTATTCCAGCACCATTTGTTTAAAAGGCTATTCTGGACTTCAGTGGTGGTCTCGTGGTTAAGAATCCGCCTGCCAATGCAGGGGGACACTGATTTGATCCCTGGTCTGGGAAGATCCCATAGCCATGATGCATCTAAGCCCCTGCACCACAACTGCTGAGCCCACACACCTAGAGCCCTTGCTCTGCCCCGGCACCGCTACCAGAGAGTAGCCCCAGTCTCACAACTAGAGAACGCCTGAGTGCAGCAACGAAGACCCAGTGCAGCCAAAAAAAATAAAGATAATTTTTTTTAAAGGCTATTCTTTCCCCGTTGAATGGTGTTAATACTCTTGTTGAGAATCGGTTGACTGTAAGTGTGCAGGCTTATTTCTGGAGCTCCGTTTTGTCTCACATATCTATATGTCTGTGCCAGTAGCACACTGTTTTCGTTACTGGAGTTTTGTTGTTTTTTTTTTTAACTTTTGGCTGTACTGAGTCTTTGTTGCTGCGAGGGCTTTTCTCTAGTTGCAGTGGATGGAGGCCACGCTTCGTTGCAGTGCATGGGCTTCTCATTTCAGTGAGTGGCTTCTCTCGTGGCACATGGGCTGAGTAGTTGGGGTTTTCGGCCTCTAGAGCACAGGCTCAGTAGCTGTGGCTCAGGGGGCTCCACAGCTTGTGGGATCTACACTGTGTATCCTACCTTGCCGGGTATATTTTTACCACTGAGCCACCAGCGAAGCCCTTTGTAATAAGTTTTGAAAGTGAAAAGTATGAATTCTCCAATTTTGCTCTTTTTCAAGGTGGTTTTAGCAGTTCTGGGTTATTTACATTTCCACGTGGATTTTAGAATCAGCTGGTCAGTTTCTGCAAAAATGATAGCTAAGAGTTTAACAGGGATTGCAGCTGATTGTTCCTGAGTATCCACTACTGTCTGGTGCTGCCTCGGGTCTGGGGAGCATGGTCCTGGCCTGCAAGAGCTCAGAACACTGGGGAATAATTACTGTCCTATACAGACCATGCAGAGAAATACATTTCTGTAGAATCTATAGATCAATTTGTAGAAGGTTGCATCTCAACAATGTGAAGTCTTCCAATCTATCACAGTGTACAAGTCTTGCACTTCTTTTATTAAATTTATTCTTGAGTATTTGGGGTTTAGCTATTTTAAATGGAATTCTTTTCTTAATTTCATTTTCAGACAGTTCATTGCAGTTATTATAAAAATACAGTTAAAAAAATAAAGATCGAACTGATCTTGGGAATTCCTTGGTGGTCCAGTGGTTAGAACTTTGAGCTTTCCCTGCCGGGGGCCCAGGTTCAGTCCTGGTTGGGGACCTAAGATCCTATAAACTGCATGGTGTGGCCAAAAAAAAAAAAAAAACCCGCAAAACCCAGAATACCCCAGTTCATTTTATATATTGATCTTGTGTCCTTCAAGTTCAATCTCAAGTTTAGTAACCTTGCTGAACTTGTTTATTTAGTTCTTAAAGGTGTTGGTTGTTTTCTTTTTTGGTGTGGATTCTTTAGGATTCTCTATATACAAGATCATGTCACCTGCAAATATAGTTTTACATCATCTTTTCCTTTGGTGCTTTTTACAGGCATATCTCATTTTATTGGGTTTTGCTTTATTGCACTTTGAAGATAATTACTTTTTTTTTTAATGAAGGTTTGTGGCAACCCTGCCTTAAATGAGACTGTTGGCACCAGTTTCAGACAGCATTTGCTTAATTCATGTCTCTGTGTAACATTTTGGCAATTCTGGCAGTTCTCACAATATTTCACTCCCTCCACCAATGGAAACATTACAACTCAGCAAAGCTTCAGGTGATGGTTAGCATTTTGTAGCAATGAAGTATTTTTTAATTAAGGTATGTATATTGTCTTTTATAGATAGAATGCTATTGCACGCTTCATAGACTACAATACAGTGTAAACATAACTTTTATATGCACTGGGAAACCAAACAATTTGTGTAACTTGCTTTATTGCAGTGGTCTGGAACTGAGCCCACAGTATCTTCCAGGTATGCCTGTATTTCATTTTCTTGCCTCATTTCTCCAGCTAGAACCTCCAGGACAACGTTGAATAGAAGTGGTGAGAGCAGACATCCTTGTCTTGTTCCTGATCTCGGGGGAAAAGCTTTCAGACTCTCACTGATGAGTACAGTGTTCAGTTCAGTCGCTCAAGTCATGTCCGACTCTTTGCGACCCCATGAATCGCAGCACGCCAGGCCTCCCTGTCTGTCACCAACTCCCGGAGTTCACTCAGACTCACGACCATTGAGTCAGTGATGCCATCCAGCCATCTCATCCTCTGTCGTCCCCTTCTCCTCCTGCCCCCAAACCCTCCCAGCATCAGTCTTTTCCAATGAGTCAACTCTTCGCAGGAGGTGGCCAAAGTACTGGAGATTCAGCTTTAGCATCATTCCTTCCAAAGAAATCCCAGGGCTGATCTTCAGAATGGACTGGTTGGATCTCCTTGCAGTCCAAGGGACTCTCAAGAGTCTTCTCCAATGCCACAGTTCAAAAGCATCAATTCTTCGGCGCTCAGCTTTCTTCACAGTCCAACTCTCACATCCATACATGACCACAGGAAAAACCATAGCCTTGACTAGACGGACCTTTGTTGGCAAAGTAATGTCTCTGCTTTTCAGTATGCTATCTAGGTTGGTCATAACTTTTCTTCCAAGGAGTAAGCGTCTTTTAATTTCATGGCTGCAGTCACCATCTGCAGTGATTTTGGAGCCCAAGATAATTAAGTCTGACACTGTTTCCACTGTTTCCCCATCTATTTCCCATGAAGTGATGGGACCAGATGCCATGATCTTCATTTTCTGAATGTTGAGCTTTAAGCCAACTTTTTCACTCTCCTCTTTCACCATCATCAAGAGGCTTTTTAATTCCTCTTCACTTTCTGCCATAAGGGTGGTGTCATCTGCATATCTGAGGTTATTGATATGTCTCCTAGCAATCTTGATTCCAGCTTGTGCTTCTTCCAGCCCAGCGTTTCTCATGATGTACTCTGCATGTAAGTTAAATAAGCAGGGTGACAATATACAGCCTTGATGTACTCCTTTTCCTGTTTGGAACCAGTCTGTTGTTCCATGTCCAGTTCTAACTTGCTTCCTGACCTGCATACAGATTTCTCAAGAGGCAGGTCAGGTGGTCTGGTATTCACATCTCTCTCAGGATTTTCCACAGTTTATTGTGATTCACACAGTCAAAGGCTTTGTCATAGTCAATAAAGCAGAAATAGATATTTTTCTAGAACTCTCTTGCTGTTTCGATGATCCAGCGGATGTTGGCAATTTGGTCTCTGGTTCCTCTGCCTTTTTGAAAACCAGCTTGAATATCTGGAAGTTCACGGTTCACGTATTGCTGAAGCCTGGCTTGGAGAATTTTGAGCATTACTTTACTAGCATGTGAGATGAGTGCAATTGTGCGGTAGTTTGAGCATTCTTTGGCATTGCCTTTCTTTGGGATTGGAATGAAAACTGACCTTTTCCAGTCCTGTGGCCACTGCTGAGTTTTCCAAATTTGCTGGCATATTGAGTGCAGCACTTTCACAGCATCATCTTTCAGGATTTGAAAGAGCTCAACTGGAATTCCATCACCTCCACTAGCTTTGTAGTGATGCTTTCTAAGGCCCACTTGACTTCACATTCCAGGATATCTGGCTCTAGATGAGTGATCACACCATTGTGATTATCTGGGTCATGAAGATCTTTTTTGTATGGTTCTTCTGTGTATTCTTGCCACCTCTACTTGCCATATCTTCTGCTTCTGTTAGGACCCTACCATTTCTGTCCTTTATCGAGCCCATCTTTGCATGAAATGTTCCCTTGGTATCTCTGGTTTTCTTGAAGAGATGTCTAGTCTTTCCCATTCTGTTGTTTTCCTGTATTTCTTTGCATTGATCGCTGAGGAAGGCTTTCTTATCTCTTCTTGCTATTCTTTGGAACTCTGCATTCAGATGCTTATATCTTTCCTTTTCTCCTTTGCTTTTCACTTCTCTTCTTTTCACAGCTATTTGTAAGGCCTCCCCAGACAGCCATTTTGCTTTTTTGCATTTCTTTTCCGTGGGGATGGTCTTGATCCCTGTCTCCTGTACAATGTCACGAACTTCAGTGCATAGTTCATCAGGCACTCTGTTTATCAGATCTAGTCCCTTAAATCTATTTCTCACTTCCACTGTATAATCATAAGGGATTTGATTTAGGTCATACCTGTATGGTCTAGTGGTTTTCCCTACTTTCTTCTATTTCAGTCTAAATTTGGCAATAAGGAGTTCATGATCTGAGCCACAGTCAGTTCCTGGTCTTGTATTTGTTGACTGTATAGAGCTTCTCCATCTTTGGCTGCAAAGAATATAATCAATCTGATTTCAGTGTACGGTGTTAGCTGTGGGTTTTCACAGATGCCCTTCATTCCATGGTTCTCTGTGGATACCATGTTCCCCATTCTGTGTTCTCCATGTACACCATGTTCTGTCATATCTCTAGTCTTTGCACTGTTTCTTCTTTCTTTCTGTCCTTGGCAAGCTCAAGACTTTACCTGTAGGGTCCAATCCAAATATCTGAGAAGCTTCCCTTGACTTCCTCCAATAGGATACATCCAATCCTCCTTGAGGTGCTACAGCACTTCTTCCATTTCTCTGCATGTTCTGTATAGGACAGTAATTATCCCCCAGTGTTCTGAGCTCTTGCAGGCCAGGACCATGCTCCCCAGACCTGAGGCAGCACCAGAAAGTAGTGGATAATCAGTAAAAATCAGTTGCAAGGTAGCCAGGCTAGGTTGACTGGAAGTGGCTTTCATACCACTTTATGTAACTTTTTAAGGTTAGAAATGTAAACCTGTATATCTTTTTAATCTCTCCCTCAATAATTCATTGTGGCTTTTAGTTGTGAATCCAGCTACTTAGAAAGCATTTCTAAAGCAGTTCATATTTCATCAGTACAACCTCTTCAGGGAAAGTAGTTGTTTCCTTGTTTGTCTGAAAATGATCTCCAGGCTCCTGGGGGTACCTTCTCAATTTAATATTACAGAGTAAGTAATACTTTCTTTCATGGTGTTTAGAATTATTTACTATGCAGTAAGAAGTAAACTATGCAGTAAGAAGATTGCAGGCTCTCATTTCTCAAGATCTGGCTACTCATTACCAGTCACTGCAAAAGTGACTGAGGTCCAAACCTCAGTCTCCCCATCTGAAAAAGCATGAAAATAACGTTTCGTGGGGTATTGATAAGGATCCAAGGAGATCACGTGGTTGGTGAATTTTAGAGCAACTGACAAGGTGCCAGTTGCAGCTACACACGTTGCTCCTTTCCACATAGACCATGAATTGCTTGGGGAAGAGGGACTGTATCTTTCCCTGTGGTTCCTTGATGCTTCCCAAATGCTACCATTTTTTTTGCCTTTACCTCTCTGCTTGAAGTCAGAGAGGCTGGCTGTCTCTTACCTACTCTGCTACAGGAGCTGCGCTAGCTTCCTGAATATTTTTATTTTCCTTACTTGGACCTTTTTTTAGCGGTATGCAAAGAATGTGTTCTTTGAAATGCCTCTTTGACACTGTTTCTCACAGTGTGCTTTGGAGATCATATAAGTAACTCCTTGGCTTTACATGGGATCTTCCAAAGTGTATTTATCTACCATTCTGTTGGTTCTCGCAGAATCTCTGGAGGCAGCGATGAGTATGCTCTCTTGTGTTATTGACCACTCAGAGCTAAAAAGTCAACATTGGGACTTTCCTGGCAGTCCAGTGGCTAAGACTGCGCTTCCATTGCAGGGGGGTGCAGGTTTGATATACCCAGTCAGGGAATGAAGACTCTGCATGCTACCCGGTATGGCCAAAAAAAAAGTCAACATTGGAGTCAGTTCAGATGGCACAGACACTGTTGGGCAGAATGTATGATGCAGAACATCTAGCTGTGCGGGAACTATGGTAGTAGAACAGTCAGAAAGCTTGGGTTTAAGTCCTGGCTCTGCCTTTCACAGCACTTCCTTCCATTTCTTTCTTTTCCATTCCCTTGGTAGCTAAATAGGATAAAACTACTATTACCTATTTCAGGGTATTGTGAAGATTAAATGAGAAGGATTCCCATGAGTTCTCCAGTGGCTGAGAACTCAGAAGCATGGCTCAGTCCCAGCACTCTGGGCCTGGGATGTGGACTGGCAGAGGGGAAGGAGATAGGAACTGCAGGAATTGGGTAATGGGCCTCCCTTACGTGGAAGAGGCTGGCCTCAAGACTTGCTTTTCCTAAGAATTCCTCCTCTAGGACCGCCTCACCCTTTCCTCCCTCCAGGCCTCTGCTCTCCTTGTTGTTTAGTCACTCAGTTGTGTCTGACTCTTTTGCGACCCCATAGACTGTAGCCCACTAGGCTCCTCTGTTCATGGGATTTCCCAGGCAAAAATACTGGAATGGGTTGCCATTGCCTTCTCCAGGGGATCTTCCTGACCCTGGGAATGAACCCGCATCTCCTGCATTGGCAGGTGGGTTCTTTCCCACTGAGCCACCAGGGAAGCCCCCTGCTTTATGGCCTTTGAATTGAAAACAATGTACCTGTCTCCTGGGTCTTTGCCTGAGGTCTTCCTGCCTTTCTGAGTCCCACTTCCTTCAAGAGGCAGCCTTTCGATGCTCCAACCACTGCTGTCTTCTTCCTCATTAATATTCCCAGTGTTAGGTGGATTTCAAGCTCCTTGAAATCCTAATATCCAGGATAGTACTGGTCTGTAAATCTGGCACAGGAAAGATTTGCCAAAAGAATGAACAAATACAACTTTTTGAACAGCTATCATGGGTCAGGCTCTGGTGTTTCAAAGTTGAGTAAGACAAAGTTCCTGTCCTCAAGGAACTTACCATCTAGTGGGATAATTTGAGGCACATACAATATATTATCTTGTTTAATACTCATAGCAGCCCTTGAAGGAGGCTAGAGGTTGAGAGATTGGCCCAAAGCCAGGCCAGGGTTACTCAGAGGCAGGCCCTAGCACTGAGGTGGAAGACGTCTCCTACTGCCCCCTCCCCAGGCGGGGGCGGGGGCTAGAGACTCTCTGCTTGATTCCAAGGGTAGTGTACAGAGATTGGAAGGATGGGGAAGGTGCCCACAGTGTGCATCACTAGAGAGCACCAGCTCCAGGATCCAATTACATCCCAGCGATTACTCCTTAACTTTGCAATGTTGGGCAAGTTATTGAGTCCCTGAGTGTCAGTTTTGTCATCTGTAAAAGAAGAAGAGTACTGTGGTGGGCATCCACTGTTCTTACCTGGACAACACCCAGTCTTCTAGCAGCACTCAGGGACTGCTTCCCCCTCTACAGTTGGCAGTAATGGGGGTGGGGTGGGGTGGGGGTGGTTGTGATAGGCAAGCTAGCCAGTCACTGACTCTCTTGCCCTTTCTGGTTCTTGGCCTTTACTAGTTCTGCTTTTCCTTCTACCCCATGAGCTTCCGCATAGGGTAGAACCACAGCCTGCCCCACCAAATCCCTCTAATAAATTCGCTTTGTTGCTCTAAGTTCATTAGAGTCAGTCAGTTATTACTGCTTGCAAAAACAACAACAAAAACTTTAATAGATCCAGACACCTACCTTGCAAGGTTGCGAGGATTAAATGATTAAATGAAGTTTGTGAAGTGCCTAGCCCAGTCCTAGCAGCAGAGCAAGCAATCAGTAAGGGGTGGTAATTGTCTGTAAGTTAACATGGAGGTGGGGGCAGGGTGGGAAGAGGGGACAGGGCACAGGGAAGGAGAGGGGGATGGTTAATGGTTTGGATTCCACTGAGAGAAACCTTCCCCCGAGAGACAGGACAACAGAAGGGAGGGAAGTCCAGGCTATGGTATGCTCATTTATTCAAAATGTCTTTATTGAAACAGAATGATAGAGCAAGAAAGAATGAGGTCTGGGAGGATGTGGTTGGGCACAGGATGGAGCCCAGACCTGGTGGTACAGTGTGGAGCTCTCTCCCTGCCCCCTGACTCTAGCCAAGGGAGTGAACACCAAGCAGCAGCGGGGGGAGATGGGGTGAGGGCAGCCCCCTGAGCGCCCCTTCGTGTCTGGCCCGAGGTGCCTCTGAGCCTCGTGGGCAGCCCTGCCTCGCTCACTCAGTCCTCCCACTCTCCTTGCCAGGGCCTTGTGCTACTTTTCGGTATGGGCCAGCCTCCTGCCAGGGTGCTCAGAGATCGCTCAGAGGGCGGGGTTGGGGGTGGCAAGCAGCGGGACGTGGTCACAGCGGTTGGGTGGGGGCTGCTGCAGCAGGGAAGGCCGACGGCACAGCTCCCCATCCCGGAGCACCTCCGGCAGGAGCTTGCGCTTGGTCTCCGGCAGAAGCATGATGCTGAGGATGCAGAGGAGCGCACAGGCCGCCAGGACCACGTGCTGCAGGAAGGCCCCATGGCCCATGTGGAGGCGCTGGGCTGGGCCACTCAGCCCGCCGAGCGCCCCCAGTGCCATGATGAGGCCCAGGCCTCGGCCCCTGGGAGAGACGACAAGGCCCTGAGCCTGCGGCTGTGGGCCTCATCCCCACCCTTCCCCAGCAGCCGCTCCTCCGGCATCCCTCAGGCCCTGTCCTCAGAGGTTGCCCTGACAGCACGCCTGCTCTCACCGGACCGTGGTAGGGATGACTTCGGCAGCAAGGAGGGTGCTAAGGATGCCGGCAGCTTGGGAGGAGAAAAGCCCAAGGACAGAGAAGGTGGTGATGGCAGCCTCGTTCAGATCTGGAGGGCCAAGACGGGGCGTGTGAGTGGAGGCGGCAGATCATGCTTGGCCTCGTCTCTGCCGTCACCCCTTCTGATCCCTACCCGGGTGTGTCTGGGCATTCACTGATCAGTTGGAGTGTGTGGCCAGGGGGAGAGTTGTGAAAGATCTGGGCAGGATCTGGTCTGGTCCTGGGAAGCCTGAGCCAGGGAAGGGAGGGAAGTGGCTGAGTCCATGTGGGGCACCTCTGCTGGGGTTCCTAGGCTGAGCCCACAATGCGGGGAAGGGAGGGTGCTTACAATCCCACAGGCCCAGCAGGGCCAGGGATGCAATGCCAGTGAGTGTCATCGAGAGAAGCAGGATGCCCCGGCGGCCAAATCGGTCCACGGTGACCCCCAGGAAGACACAGGCCAGGGCCGCTGTGCCGCTGGCCAGCAGGGAGCACAGGTAGAAGTCCGATGGGCTCCCTCCTCCTCCCACAGGCTGGTAGCAGTGGCGAATGGCATGGGCAATAAAGCTGTGAGACAGGGCGGGGAGGCACAGGACAGCGTCTGTGGTGTCTGCATTGCCACCTGCAGCCTTTCACCACCCTGGTTGCCCTCTGCAGGGGTCCTCAGGCCTTCCCCACCCAGCCAGCCCCCATCCTAGCTACCGGCGTGGCCCTTGGCCCTGACAAGGCTCACTTGGTGAAGCCCAGGATAAGCAGATTTTTCCAGATGTTGCGGTAGTTGAGGAGGGAAGCGAAGGAAAAGGAGGATGTTGCAGGGAGAGGGCAGGTGTTCTCCAGGTCTTGGGAGAGAGAGAGGAGCTGTTAGAAGGAACAGCTGAGCACTCAGGGTCCTCCTACATGGGTGGGACCCCTGTCTCTTACCCTGCAGGGCCTCCTGGGCCTCCTCTCCCAGCATCTGCCCATGGGGCCGGTTCCGCTCAGCCAGGATCCTCAGCACAGACTGGGCCTCCTCAATCTGTCGCTTCACTATCAGCCACCGCGCGGACTCCAGAAACAGACCAGGCCAGCTGGGGGAGGGGGAAGGGGATGCACTGTGAGGCTTCCCGTCTCCTGACCCAGGATGGAAAACTCCCACCTCTGAGGGGCTGGGGCTAGAGCAGGCCTGGATGAGGGTCAGTGGAGAAGAGGAGGGGTCTGCAGGCTAGAGCTACAGGTAGGAGGTAGAGAAGGGAATGGCCAGACAACAAGTAGAGGGTGATACTGACCCATAAAACAGGAAGAGGATGCAGGGAGCGGTGATCATTCGCTGAAGAAATCGCCAGTCCTTAGAGACAAGGGCCAGGCCCAGGAACAGGAAGTGCCCCCCTACCCCCACCAGCTCCCCCGCCAGGGCCACCCGAAGCCTCTGGGTTGGGTCGCACAGCTCCAGCCCTGGAGATACAGCAGGGACAGGGAGGAGAGGCCGGGAGGAAGGAGGTGTGGAAGAGAGGAGGGGAGAGGGAGGGAGAAGGACAGAGAGCAAGGTCAGACCCTGCGTGGAGGCTGCAGCCACTGCCTCCCACAGACTAACCTCTAAGGCAGAGTGGAGAGGCTGTTTGGACCTCTCCTCTCTCCTGCTCAAACTTGGGAGGGCTTGAGGCTCAGAGTCCCTGTGGGGGCTCAGCACTCCCAGTTTTTGGGCCCTTTCACATCAGACCTCTTATTTGACTTTCACATTAACCCTTGTTCAAGCTCGTACAGCTACTCAGGATTTCATTTTTAAAATAAGGCTCATTTCCTGACAGCAGTAAGTCCAGGGCAAGGAAAGCTTTAAAGATCAGGGAAGGAAAGGGGTGTGTGAGAAGCAAGACCCCTGGATCCTTTAAAGGCCTGGCCAGAAAGAGCCAAGATTCCAGACAGCTGAAGAAGGGACTGAGGGGGTCCTAAGGAGCAGTGGCAATGACCTGGGGATACAGACAGGCAGGCATGAGCCCCTAGGGAAGGAGCTCTGGAAGGGTGCCACTCACGCATCAGGTAGACACCAAGGTCAACGCCAGCAAGCAGGAAGCCCAGGAGGAATCGGAGGGCCATGACACCCGTGGAGGAACCTGCAGCAGCACCTCCCACTCCACAGGGGCCCACCAGTCCCAGAGTCAGCAGCACAATCCCACGTCGGCCAAACCTGGAAAGCAGGGAGAGCCTCTGGTCACCCAGACTCTCTGTGAGAGGAGTGGCTGTGTGGGGTCCAGCTGTCCACTTTAGAGATAGAGACACGAGGATGAGGCCCAGGGGACAAGGGTTGGACTAAGGCTACAGGAGATGGGGAAGATGGGGACCCCGGCTACTGGGCACTGGGGCGTGGCTATTGTTCTGTGGGGGATGAGACCACGGACTCTCAGGGCTATTGGTCAGAGATGAAGGCATTTCTTCATGGAAGTGAGACCAGCCATCAGTGGGGATGGGATATTAGGGGAATTGGATCCAAGAGATCTTGGGAATACAGATATTGGTCAGTGGGGATGGAGCTTGTCTTGCTCAGACTGATCAGAGGAGATGGGCTCATTGACATACAGGGTTGGAACTACTGATCTAAGGAGGTAGGCCATTGGCCACTTGTCCATGGGGATAGTATTGGTCAGTGAAAATGGAGCTCTTGATCTTCAGGAACTGAGTAATTGATTTTGGGGGGTGAAGCCGTTTTTCCATGGGATTGGGACATGGGTCTACTAATCCATAGGAGTGGTCAGTGGGATGGGGTCACTGACCAGAAGATGGAGCCATTGATCCATGAGAGTGGAGCTCTTAATCCATGAGATAGGACTATTAATCAGTGGGGCTGATCACTAACTTCTGAAGATTGGACAGTTGATCTTTGGGGATGTAGCTATTAATTCCTGGGGTAGATATTTCAGTCAAGATGGATGGGACTATTGGCCAGTAGGGATGAATCTATTAATCCGTATGGATAATCAGTAAGCATGGGGTCACAGAGCAGAGGAAAGAGAGACTATTGGTCAGTGGTGATGGTCACAGACTGTGAGTCAGTGGGGACAGGGTTCCTGATCCTTGGAGGCTAGGCTACTGGTTTTTAGGGGTAAGAGCATTGGTGTAATATGGATGTAGACTGGGGTCACTGGTCACTGGGAAGGGGACACTGATGCCTGAGAGTGAAACTACTGACCCAGTAGGGTGAGACCATTTCCCATGGGGTTGAGCTTATTGGCTCAGGCTACAGAATTTAGGAGACTGAATTTAGGTCTTTGGGTATGAGGCTATTACTCCAGAGGAATGATGCTACTGGTCTGTGGGTATGAGGCCACTGATGGCTATTGATCTGTGGGTTTAGGATCATTTGCCCACAGGGGTGTATGACTATTGGACAGTGAGGATAGATGTTGTTTTTAGGGAACTGGATTATTGAATGGTGGGTTGCCTTTGAGCCATGAGAGTTGAACTATAAAGCCATTTGGATGGGACTGTAGACCAGTGGAAATGTCTAATAATCCCCAGGGATGGAGCACCTGGTCAGTGGTGATGGTGTCAAGGACCAGAGATGGAGTTTTGACCCCTGGGAAGAGCTGCTGGTTGGTGGGGATGGGTTTGTAGATCTTTGAGATGAAACCACTGATTCCTGGAAATGAGACTTTTGATCTGAGAGGATCTGAGAGCACTAATGATCTGTGAGGATGGGACTATTAGCCTGGGGTGAGGGGTGCTATTGTGGTCATTGATCCATGGGGGTTAAACTATGGACCCTCCCCAAGAGGGTGGTCATTTGTTTGAAGAGTTGAGCTACTGGTCAGTGTGAATGGGGCTGTTGATATTTAGAAATTAACATAATGATCTTTAAGAATGAGGCCACTGAGACAGAGCTAACAGTCCAGGTAGACAGTACTGTTAACAGGGATTAATCTATGAAGATGGCAAGGGAGGAGCTTGGTGGTAACAGGACAATAGAGGAGGAGTTAGGACTTCTGCGGACCTAGGGGTTTTGGTCAGGAGGGATGGGGCCACTGATTCATGGATGTGGGACTGGCAGAGCGGGGAGAGTTATTCTGTGTGGAAGAGGTATGGTAAGAGTATTTCTTGGTGGAGAGTGAAGTTGAGACAGTGCTGGGGCCACCTGTCAATGAACAGGAGAAATCCAGAGGACACTGCAGAGTTGAACAAAGCCTCTTCAGCCTCTTGCAAAGGCTAGCTGCCTGGGCCAGCCTCCCTAGCAAGCCCTCCTCTCTACTTGCTGAGCCCTCACCTGTCTGCTGGGTAGCCCAGGAACAGGTAGCCGGAGGCGAAGCCCAAGATGAAGAGGATCTGCTCCAGGATCACCTGCCAGCCCAGGTCACACACCAGATCCCACTGGGGACGTGAGAGGGAGGAGCGGGTGTGAGACCCCCTCGCTGGTGGCGCGCAGCCCGCCCCAAGACCCGCGGCCCAGCGGGCCGCCTCACCTGGCCGATGGCGTTGGTGGTGAGCACCGGGAGGCCGTTATAGTCCCAGTCCTTGAGACAGTGGTTGAAGTCCGGCGGAGCGAAGCCGCTGCACGAGGGGTCCGTACTGGTGGCGAGGCGGCTGGCGGCGCTGGCGGCTAGGGCCGCGCTGGCGACGCTGACGCCGCTGGCGTTGGGGGGCTGCTCCCAGCCGGAGGCGTTGGGGGGGAAGGCCCCGTAGTGGCAATGCAGCGGGGGTGCCAGCGTGAAGATAGGGTCGGAGGCCAGGCCCAGCGCCACGAAGAGCACGGGCAGGCAGCAGAGGCCGAGCTGCAGCTGCTGGCCGCCGCCCAGCGCCCCCACCTGGGCGAGCAGCGCCTCGAAGCTGAGGGGGCCGGGGGGCACGGCCAGCGACAGGCTGCTGCCCATCCCGTCGCCGCCCGCGTGGCCCTCCCCCTCCCGCTCGCGTTCGCGCTCCCGCTCACCCTGCAGCTGCTCCGTGGGCACCGCATCTCCAAGGGTCCCGACCTGCTGGGGGTGGGAGTGGGGGTTGGATGGGTGGTAGGAGAAGGGTGAAGCGGAGAAAACCGCAGGGTAAGGGAAGAGGGCGGGCGCGAGCGGGAGGAAGGCGGTCTGCCGCGGGGGATGCACGGGAGGAAAATGCCAGGCGCTTGTCCGGGGGTGCGGGGAGATGATGGCGTAGCCCCCAGGGCGCGGGCACTTACTCCGTTGGGGCTGGGGGTGATCTCTACAGTGCTGTCGATCTTGCTGCCGCCCCCGCCATTGGGCTCGGGGGTCCCGGTGGCCACCCGGGGAGCCAGTTTGTCGACCGCAGGGGCCCAGGCGGCCCGCACGGAAAGGATGCGCTGTCTTCTGGCCCAGTGGCGCGCCCGTTGCCCGGACAGAGAAGCCGAGAGACCCCGCTCTGCAGCTCTGCAGCCGCGGGCGCCACCTCCGTCTCTGCGATCTCTGCGCCGCTTTCCCCTCCCCTTCCTCCAGACTCTCCTCCCCTTCCAACGTCAGCAGAACCTTCGGTCCAGACTCTTCGTCAGAGAGAGGAAGGGGGGCCAGGACCCAGGGGAAGGAGAAGATGGGGCTCTGTCTCTGTTTCTTGGGTCTGCGGGCCATTGCGGTATAAAGGGAATAACTAGAGGATAGTACATCCCAGGCAGGTGCCAGCGATTCCTCTTTGCTTCCAGTTCTTCCTCCTCATCCATCTATCCATCCATCCATCCACTCACTCATCAGTACAATTTATTAAGTGTCTGCTATATCCTGGCCTTGTGCTGGGCTTTGGGGATAACAGGATGGACAAGACCGATATCGGAGTGGCTTACTGAGGAGAGAGACAGGTATACTGGAAAGGATGCATGCATATGGTGGACTGCACTGGGCACTGTACTCAGCCTTGGCTTTAATCCTCTACAAGACCACTTCTCTGGTTTCACTACCCCCACCCTGGCTGAGTCTCCATCATTTCTCAACAGCATTTGGCTTTGTTGGCTACCCCTTCCTCTAAACTCTTTCTTCCCTGGCTGCCAGGTCCCATACTCTCCAGATTTTCTTTCTCTTGCTACTCTTTTCTCTACCACAGACTCATTCTCCTCACTATCAGTCAGTGCCTGTGATCTTTGGAAGCTTGATTCTAGGTCCTCCTCTCATCTCATACTGTTCTCTCCACCTCAGAATCTCACTTCTGCCCACAGCTTCCATCACCCTCAGTATAAATAATATGAGCCAATATAAACCTGATTCCTACATTTACATCTCCAGTTCCCACCTCTCTTCAGAGCCCCAGACCCTTGAAGCCACCTCTTATTTGCTTTCTTACCCTGGATGACTCACAAGGATCTCAAAGTCAATACGTCCAAGACCAAACTCATGGTCATGTCTCCCCCATCCCCCCAACTAGGTTGTCTTCTAGCTCTTCTTTCCTCACTGAATGGCACTTTCACCATCCAACTGTGGCCAGATGCTCAGGTGACAGCCCTTAGAGTGCCCTCTTCCTTAGCCCCGCTCTCCACCCCATGTCAAATCCTCTACAAAATCCTATCCATTTTATTTCCTGTGTAGTTCTCAGATATTCTGCTTCTTTCCATCTATCTCTGGCACCACTAGTCAAGATACCTGTTGTGCAGACTGCTTTAGCCTCCCAGTTCTTAACCGGTGCTCTGTATCTGCTTTGTTTCCAATCCTTTCTCCCTATCTGTTCATAATGCAGATGGACTGATCTTTTCAAAATACAGATGTTTGTGCTTCTTTCCTATTTAACAACCATCAGCGTCTTCTACCATCAAGGTAAATGCAATATTCTAGACCTCATAGTGATCCCATACTCTCTGCAGCTCTCTCTCTTTCTCCAAATTCTGCACACCAGTCACACTGACATTCTTTCAGGTTTTCCAGTGCTACAGGGCCCTTGCATAAGCTGGTCCTTATGCCTAGAAGTCTCCTCTACTTTAGTCAAGTTCTTCAGCTGTCAGTTCAAGTATATTTGCCTCAGAGAAGTCTCTCCTAACTCCTTGAATTGCTACTCAAAGTATGATTTACAGACCAGGAACATCCACATCACCTGGGAACTTGCTGGAAATGTAGAATCAAAGGCTGTTTTCAGATACTTTGCATTTTTAACCAGATCCCCAGGTATATGTACATTAAAGTTAGAAATGCACTTCTCAAGATTTGATTTGGGCTTTTTTTTTTGAGATTTGATTTCTAATAGGTTCTTCATTCTCTAATCCCAGGTAAGTGTTGAAAAGGATGTCCTGTCAATCTCAAGACGGAAATCCATTCCATATTTTCTCCACTGAACCACACTTCTAATTTGTCCCCTCTGTTCAGAAATTTTCCAGATATGGGAAAGTCTTCTAACGCAATAAGCAACCTCCCCCCCCGCCCCCACCCAACCCATTTCAGCATCTCTTCAGTATTTACTTTGGTGCTGTCACAGGCAACATTCCTTGGGGATTTATTTGCTAGTCTCCTCATGTCTATCCTGGAATTGCAATCCACGTAACTTTCTGCGTTGCTGGGCTGTTCACACGCAGTATCTTGTTAGGGCCTCACAACAGCCCTGGGAGATCACTACGTTCCTTCTCATATTAGAGAGGAAACTAGGATTCTGAGGATCTGACAGGACTTACCTGCAGACACAGGTACACGGAAGCTTGCATTGAGACCTCTGACTCTAATTCCAGGCTGATCTCTTGAAATTCTTTCTGGAAGGTGGTGGAGGATGGCCTCTGTTACGTCTTTAATGCCAACACCTACAGGTGAGTTTTGGTGGCCCCAGCCTTTGGAAATGAGTTTCTTTTGAGAGTGAAATGAGAACAAAGAACCTCAAATGGAGGAGGCAAATGCATGGGGAGAAGGGCCAAGGGACTGACTGTGATTGAATTTTGGGGTACCTCCAGTCCAGTCACTGTGCCAGGGTAGAATCTTGGGAAAGCAGAGCTTAAGCGATGGATCTGTGGCTTGGACTTTTTCCCTTGTGGTGAATGGCCCATCAATTTCACCAAGGCCCTGTGGACTATGGACTTCTAACACATTGAATTCATTGGCCCCTCAGCTCCTCTAAAAGGTGGTGTGTCTGGAAGGGTAGTCAGCAGGAAGTTGGGAAGGGGAGTTTAAGGGACTAGACCCTCTTGGGTTAACCTAAGGGAGAGGGCACCCAGTAGTCCTCTCCAGTGGGTCAGAGCTGTCCTATGGCACAAAGCTGAGCACAGCTGGGGTGACCTCTTCAGCAGGGCACCATCAAGGCTCCCTCATGGCCTCCCTCCCCTGTGTGCACCTCTCTGATGACATCATCTGACATCGGTCTTGGAGGAGAGGCCTTGGTCAGGAATCAGGGCCTGCCTTCCCAGAATGCTACGTTGCAGACTATTCTTGGTTCTCTCATCCTCGGGGTCTCAGCACAGATACCACCTCCCCAGCAAGCCTGTCTAAAGTCTCCAATGGCCTCTCCCCATCTACTCATCTATATCACCCTGTTCATTTCCATTACCAGCAACTATCAACTCTGTGGCAGGTTCCTTTTTTTTTATTTACTTGTTTCAGCTGACTTGTTTCTATCCAGCCCACCCCCACAATGGACCGTCAGAACTGTGCCTGGCACATCATGGGAACTAAGAACCTGCTAGATGAACAGTTGGAGAAACAGCAGAACTTCCCCACAAACCCTAAGGGCAGACTGCCCACAGTGTGTGTCCCAGCAGTTTGGCCGAGGGTGCCGGGCCTGCCCCCCAGGCTCCCAGGAAGCAGAGTCGGGGAACCAGAAAGCCCGGTTTATTGAGGTGCACCATGTCAGAGGCCCAGCTCTCCTGCTTCTGCGTGGAGGAGTCCTCTGGCCTCTCCCAGACCTTCCCACTCCGGGCTGCCAACGTTCTGCCCTTGCTCTCGGCTAACAGGGAGGCGCCGATGTTCCAAAGCCAAGACACAGGACAAAAAAGGGGCTCCTGGTGGCTCTAGGTTTCAGCTACTTGGCTCTCTGTGGGGTTAAGATTCCAGAGGGGTTGGCCTTGCAGCGCCCAAGAGCCTCCACCCCAGGCTGAGGGAGGAGGAAGGTCCCTGGAGGGCCTGGTGCCTGCCCCTGACAAAGCAGGGAATAATATTAAATATAAATAATTTATACAAAATGGCTCATACAAAAAGCTGTGGGGGTAGGGGAGGAGGGCCTCAGTGAAAGGCTGAGATGCCTGGAAAGGGCAGTAGGGGGAAAGATGCCTCCGTGTCTCATAGTCCCGAAAACAGCCACCTGAGGACTGGAGGCGGCTCTGGGAGGCAGGTGAGGGCAGAGCAGAGACAAGGGGCTCAGGGGGCCAGGCTGGTGAGCAGAGTGGTGAATTGCAGGGCCTGCCCTGCCAGGTCCGCCACGCACTGCGCCATCTCTTCGGCTGCAGGGCTGGATGGGTAGCCCAGGGCGGCCCCCTTGATGGCCAGCACGGTGGCCCGCAATGCCTGGCCCAGGGCTGTGCCCGCGGCCCCGACCTGTGCTCGCAGAGGGGCAGAGGCTGCCAGGCGGCCCAGGGTATCCCCAACGAACACCAGGCGGTGAGCGGCCACCAGCGCCCGCTTGCCGTGGGGCACAAAGAGGTGCGGGGGCTGCTTTGCCTGGGTGCTGGACATCAGGGCCGCCACAGCCGCCTGCAGTGTTGAGTAGTGGCCCTGGCACTGCCCGGCGTAGAAGTGCAGGAGCTGTAGATCTCCAGTGGGCAGAACCAGTGACTCCCCAGGGGACAGGGCCTCCTAAGGGCGAGAAGAGTGTTCAGCGGGACTGCTTGGCCAGTGCCACTTCCGTTCTTATTTCCTTTCTCCTTCCCTCCCTTTGTTCCTCATGCCTTCCTTTCTCCCTGAGCTCAACCCCTTTAAATTGTACCTTCGCCTATCAGACAATTTAGATTCTCTTAGTGAGTGACAGGAAGATGCCCAGAATTGACATCTGATAAACCTGGATTCAAACAACCTCAAAAACAAGTCTCTGAATGTCATCATTCCTTTATCTCCTTTATCTTCTTTATCTATGGGGAGCCTAGTACTACACTGTCCAATGTAAACATAATGCCAACCACACATGCTATTTCAAATTTCCAAGTAGCCACGTTAGAAAAGTTACAAAGAAATTGGTACATATTTTGTAATTCCATATATTGAAAATGGTGTAGTTTCAACACTGTAATCAATATAAAAGTTATTGAAATTGTTTTTCATACTAGGTCTGCAAAATCTAGCGTGCACTTTATATTCACAGTGCACTCCAGTTCGGACTGGTCACACTTGGGGATCAGTAGCTGCATGTGGCTTGTGGCTACCACACTGGATAGTGCAGTTCTTGTTTCTGCCTCCTAAGGCTGCAGTGAAGATTAGTTGATCTTCACAGAAAGAGCTGAGAACACAGCATTGCAAACTGTAAGCACTGTATGAGTGCTGACTATGGCTATGATCAGTGCTGACAGGTGCAATGTACGGAGCACAGGGTCTGGCGCTTGGTACAAACGTGACCGTTGGTAGCTATGGTGATTAGGACCATTCTAGACCATGAGTCGAGGAGATAGTCTCATTTTCCTAGACCCAGAGAGATTAACTGGCGGCTTCAGAGGCCCTGGCTTCTTAGTGGTGGAGCTGGAATTAAGAGCTAGGTCTCTTAGGAACCCAGGAATTCACAGTTGGAAGGAGCCTCAGAAGTCACCCAGCCCAGCAACTCTGTTCCCCTGAGTGCTCGGTTTTCTGACTCCTCTCCAACACATTCTTTCCTCTCTTTCTGAATTCCTGGTATCCTTTTCTAAGTTCCAGCTCCTTTCTGGATTCTAACTCCTCTCCACCCCAACTGTCCTGTTTCACTGAACTCTTACCCCCCTCCTAAATATATTTCCCTTGATGCTTCAGTTAAGAACACCCCTTCTTCCAAGTTCCTGTTCCTCCTCCCCTGCCTGCTGCTCTAGCACCAACCACACCGGTTACCTGCTGCTCTGGCGGCTCCCTCTCCAGCTGCTCAGGATCCCCTGGGGAGGCCTTATCTGGAGGCCTGGCTTCCTGAACTTTATCCATGCCCTGCAGTAGGGGATAAGGGCCTCAGTGCAGGGGTAGGGGAGCAGGGCAAGGCAGCCCCCGGGGTCTTCCCACTCCTCCCCACTCCCACTTCCTCCTGAAGGTCTCTCCTCCCATCGGATCAGCAGCCTCCTGACTCTGGGTCTGGGAGAGCCCTAGTGGCAGGTCAGAGAGCTTGGGGACCCCAGGTTGGGTTGCGGCACTGATACAAATGATGTGGTCCAGTACCGGGGTCCCAGGCCACAGGGTGCAAGCTCAGCAGAGGGAAAGAAAGGAATGGAGGAAGCCAGGGTCTGCCTCTGGGACCTCAGGTCTTGACCCCTGTTCTCCTGGAGGCTTTCTGGGGGCTGACTGAGGCAAGCTCACCTTCAGGTGGACGTAGTCGTACTCCTCGGCCACTGGGATGCCCTCGTACTCGTTGTGGTGTCCTGCTGGGTGGTCCTCCACCTCCCTGCCCTCCGGATCCCCCTCCACCTTGGGACCCCCATAGCCAGGCAGGCGCGGTGGGGGTGGGGGCAGGGGCCTGTCCTGGATGCTGCCCTTCCGGCCTGGAGCAGGAGAAGGAGCTGGGGAAGGGCTGGGGGCCTCCGGCACAGGTAAGGCAGGCAGGGGGCGACGGGACAGACTCTCAGCTGAGGGCAGCCGGGGCCTGTGTGGGGGTGGGGGGCTTCTGGCCAGAAGGAGGGCCAGGGTGTCCAGGTCACTGGAGGCCGAAGCTCCCAGGGGCTCTGGAGAAGGGGGTGTCTCCGGCCCCAGCAGGGGGACATCGTAGATGCCCTCGTCAGCACCCCCGCCTTCCCCATCTGCCAGCAGTTCCTCTGGTGCTTCGTACAGATTGAGGAGGGCTGATGCTCGTTTCAGGTTGGAGGGGGCAGCGTAGAGGGGGGGCCCTGGCTCCCGGCCCCCCTCCCACTCCAGATCTAACTCCAGGTCTGATGGTGACTTTGGGGCCAGAGGCACGTCATAGGGAGCTTCATCCTCTCCAAGGGACTGGGGGGCAACCTGAGCCAGAGGGCGGGCAAAGGAGGCCGGGGAGTCATAGGGGCCATTGGAGGGAACTCGGAGGGCAGTGGGGGGTACGTCATAGACCTGCAGAGGAAGAAGTTAGTTACTCTCAGGCTCGGCAGTGGGCTCCCCACTCCCCTAACCCATCTTCGAGAGCCATCTGTCCTCTGTCCAACAGACACATGAACCCCTAGCCCTCACCTCCAAGGCAGCTCCAGGGGCAGCCAGTTGGGTCCCACCACCTCTGGGGACCTTGTAGATGGGGTCAGGGGAGGGTGGGCAGGGTCCAGTTGGAGGTCTCGAGGTAGGACAGAGTCGAGCTGGGGGTGGCACCACGTACAACTGGGGGGGATCGACAGGCAGGTGGGTCAGGTGGAGTGGGGAGCAGGGAATCATAGTGTGCGCCCGGGAGGAGCTTAGACACCTTCCATCCCCCTCCCTGTGCCAGTGGAGAAAGAGCCCAGAAAAGACTTGGCAGACAGGATTTGAACAGCAGAGTCAGTGCAGAGCTGGGGGTCTCAGGGCTCTTCCTGTTCCCACTGCACCAGCAGAGAGGAATGGGTTGTCCAGGATCAGGGCTGGGGGGCTCCTGTGCTCACCTCCTGGTCCTCACTGCCATGCTCTGGGGCTGGATGTGGTGAGCCTGGCTGGGTTGGAGGCACCTGGGAGAGGCCAGGCTTGGGTGCTGGGCCAGCGGGAAGGAGCTTCACTCTGTTGGCAGGCACGATGCCCTGCTGGCCATGCAGGGAGCAGAGGCACCAGCCATCCAGCCCACCAGCGCCTTCCCTCTGCAGCACCCGTAGAACGTCCCCTCGGCGGAAGGACAGCTCCTGCGGGGACTCAGCTGTGTTGTCGTACAGTGCCCGGGCCAGCTGGGCCTGGTGGGTGAGGTGGGAGCAGGGAGAGGGGTCTTCACACACATCATCAGGTCACGTTACCCCTGCTCAAAATACAGAGCTCCCTGGTTTCCTCAAGCTAAACATCTGACCTCCCGACTCAGCTCTTCCTGATGGGCCCGGCCTGGCTTCAGTGCCATTCCCTGCATTCTCTCTCTATTCTTTGATCTAGACAAGCTCTTTCCCACCTCAGGGCCTTTGCTCTTCCT
Organism: Bos taurus; assembly: GCF_002263795.3. Lineage (NCBI taxonomy): Eukaryota > Metazoa > Chordata > Mammalia > Artiodactyla > Bovidae > Bos > Bos taurus. The sequence continues at coordinate 21,564,694 of NC_037337.1, read as the reverse complement.
TTACCCTTCTCTGACTCTTCAGTTGATTCGACCTTTTCATCCTTCAGTTCTTCAATTTCTTTATTTTTTACTGTGCTGGGTCGTCATTGCTGCATAGGTTTTTTCTCCGTTGCGGAGAGCGGGGGCTACTCTCTAGGTGTGGTGCATGGGACTCGCACTGCAGTGGCTCCTCTCACTGCAGAGCACAGGCTCTATGTGAATGAGCTTCCATAGTTGCAGCACATGGTCTCAGTAGTTGAGGTTCCCAGGCTCCAGTGCACAGGCTCAATAGTTGCTCTGAGGTGTGTGGGATCTTCCCAGACCAGGGATTGAGCTTAAGTCTCCTGCATTGGCAGGCAGATTCTTTACCACTGAGCTACCAGAGAAGCCCCTTCAGTTCTTCTTAAATGTCTCCTTCTCCTGGGACTTCCCTGGTGGTTCGGTGGTTAAGATTCTATGCTCCCAATACAGATAATGCAGCTTCAATCCCTGGTCAGGGAACTAAGATTCTGCAGGGCATGGCCAAAAAATAAATAATGTCTCCTTCTCACTCTTCTCCCCACCTCCTTCTGTGTCTGTCTCCACCTATTACTTCCTTCACATTAGTTTATACTGTTTGTCTGAAGTGAAGTGAAGTGAAAGTCGCTCAGTTGTGTCCAACTCTTTGCGACCCCATGGACAATACAGTCCATGGAATTCTCCAGGCCAGAATACTGGAGAGGGTAGCCTTTCCCTTCTCCAGGGGATCTTCCCAATCCAGGGATCGAATCCAGGTCTCCTGCATTGCAGGTGGATTCTTTACCAGCTAGACTACAAGGGAAGCCCATACTATTTGTCTACTTACTTTTAAAAATACATTTCTTCCCTTGTACTGTTAGCCCTGTGAGAAAAGGGACTATTATATTCCTAGCCCCTGCAATTGGCTTGACCTGGAATCAGTCCTCCATGAACGTATGCTGAATGAATTACACAGGGAAATCTTGCAAAGGTCTCCCATGGAATCTCCATCACCTTCCCTGTTTCCCAGTCAGTATCCCCTACAAGCAGGTTAGATTAAGCAGCTGCAGAGATACCTCATTCTGAGAGAGACTGGGAGAAGTCCAGCCCAGACAGAGCCTCGGCATAATAGGGAAGAAAACAGAAACCAAAGCAATTGTTTTGTTCTCAGTCTTAGCAAGTAAGGTTCTACCAGCAGAGGCTGAAGTTACCATGAAGAGAAAAGTATATACACTCGTGTGTGTGTGTGTGTGTGTGTGTTTGTGTAGGGGGGCTGGTGGCCCAACCAAGAGCAAAGATTTATCAGACTGTTTCCAGTTCTCCTGGTGGGGATATCTAAGCTTTTTCCTTTGAGAGCTATGTGCGTGTGTGCGAAGTCACTTGAGTCGTGTCCAACTCTTTGTGACCCTATGGACCATAGCCTACCAGGCTCCTCTGTCTGTGGGATTCTCCAGGCAAGAATACTGGAGTGGGTTGCCATTTCCTCCTCCAGGGGATCTTCCCAACCCAGGGATCAAAACCACATCTCTTGTGTCCCCTGCATCAGCAGGTAGGTTCTTTACCACTAGCGCCACCTGGACACTATAGGCTCAGGTAAATCACAGACACCAAGTTGCAAATTATATATCCAGACACTGAACAAGTGTTTGCACTAATCATCTCATCTCATTTAATCCTCAACCTGATAAGGGAAGAGTCATCATTATCCCTGTTTGGAAAGGAAATTGGAATAGAGAGCTTGGTATGTTGATATGTTGCCCAATGACATACAGCTGGTGCAATGTGATTTGAACTCCAGGCTGTGTGATTCCAGAGGCTGCACTCACACTGTTTTTCACAACCACAAGCATAAGGATCTACTTTTGGGGAGTTCCCTGGTAGCCTAGTGGTTAGGATGCTGGACTTTCACTGCCGAGCCCCACGTTCAATTCCTGGTTAGGGAACCCAAGATCCTGTGAGCTGTGTGGCATGGCCAAAAAGAAAGGATCTACTTTTTTCTTCTTGTATAGTAACAGTAGTAAAGTCAAGAGGGCCTGTGACATATATCTGGACAAAATTATAATTCAAAAAGATACATGCACCCCTAATTTCATAGCAGCACTATTTACAATAGTCAAGACATGGAAACACCCTAAATGTCCATTAACAGATGAATGGATAAAGATGTGGTGTATATATCCACATGGAATACTACTCAGTATTGGAATGGAATGGAATACTATGGAATTCTACTATAAGGGAATACTACTCAGCCATGAAACGGAATACTACTTAGCCATAAACTACACACACACACACACGCACCCCCAGTGGAATATTACTCAGCCATAAAAAGAATGAATAAATGCCATGAAACGGAATACTACTTAGCCATAAACTACACACACACACACACACACACACACACACACACACACACCCAGTGGAATATTACTCAGCCATAAAAAGAATGAATAAATGCCATTTGTAGCAGCGTGGATGCAACTAGAGATTATCATACTAAGTGAAGTCAGAAAGAGAAAGACAAATATCATACGACATCACTTATACACGGAATCTAACATATGACACAAGTGAGCCTATCTGTGCAGCAGAAATGGAATCACAGATGTAAAGAATATACTGCTGGCGCCAAGGGGGAGGGGTTGGGAGAGGGACGGAATAGGATGTTGGGGTCAGCAGATGTAAGTTTTTATATATAGAACGGATAAGGAACAAGGTCCTAGGGTAGAGCACAGAGAACTATATTGAATATTGTATGATAAACCATAGTGGAAAAGAATACTAAAAAGGAATGTGTGTATATGTATAACTGAATCGCTTTGCTGTAGAGCAGTAACTAACACATAATTGTAAATAAACTACACTTCAAAAAAAAAAAGACGATCCATAGCTCAAACATGATTTAAGTTCATAGGAAGTTTTCACGATGTTCAAGTTCCCTTTACTAGTCACTCATCACTGGACTCTGGTTCCACCAAGTCGTTTGGTAGAATCAGGCTTAAGCCACTCACACTATTAAAATATATTCCACTTCCGATATGTTTGCTAGTGGCTTACACAGAGATGGTAGAAAACAGGTAGTTAGGCGCTGAGTAGTTAGTACTGAGCAGGTAATCCATGTGGATTGATGAATATGGTGAAACTTCTCCATCGGGTAGGCTGCATTTGGTCAACAGACACTGGGGGAAGGATGGCCTGCTCAGCCAGGGAGAGTGCATGCTCCTCTTGACTGATATTTCCCTCAGGTAGAGAGGTTGTCCAGCCCTTTATAGCTGGATGAGATTAACAACAAACTGACTTCTTGCCTGATTCCAAATTCATCAAACTCTTTTCTGATTACATTTTGGCTTCTAAAGGCAATTGTGCCACAGAAAGCAAACATGCTAGCCAGATGACACAAATTCCTGGTTAGCTTGGCACTTTTCTTTCTAACTATAAATTAGAAATTGGTGTTTTGGATCCAGGCAGGCAGTTAAGAGCATTGTTTTTAAGGCAGACAGACCTGAGTTTTGAGTCCTGGTTCTGCTGCTTTCGAGCTGGGTGACTTTGGGCAGTCTGTTTAACCTCGCCAAGACTCAGGTTCCTCCTGTGTAGAATTCCATATCCATAGCTGAATATCCACTTTCAGATAATAACAGTACTAGCTTCAGAGTTGTTGTGAGTACTGGATGAGACAATGCATCAAGAACCAGGACATACCAAGACAAAGTTTAGGGCCAGTAAATACTCGAAGAAGATTAGCTGTTTTCAGGGTCCTGTGTGTTTCACGGGTATAAATACCAACACTTTCCCCTTCCAAGCAAAAAGAAAGATCTACCTCCTGGGACTATAAAGATGATTAGCTGGCTCCTGAGGCAACATCTTTATGTCGGAGTACCCCCTCTCCCCCTTTCTGGCTCTGAACTAGAGTCTTCTCCCCATCATATAGATTGAGAAGCTAAAAGGAGTTTGGTCTGAGAAGGAGTGAACATCTAACTCATCCTTGAGAGGTGTGGGAGGAGGTGAGCAGCCATGCTTCTCTTCCCAGCGTCACAATCCTCCTTCCTAGAATGCCCATTCAGAGGAGTCCAGTAAACAGGTGGCAGCTCCGATTTCCCTGGGCATCCTAGGGCCTAGCGAAGGGTAGAAACGGGATACAGTTGCTGGGATTCAGTCTACAGGAGTACAAGACAGAAAGCAGGGGCGGGGCTGTGAAGAGCTCCTCCTTGTGTTCAATTACAATTCTGTCCAATGGGATCAAACCTCCCTTGCAATTGCGGGAACCCTGCTAGAGTCGCTGATAGACTGATTGATGATGGGTGTGGCCACCCCAGCTCTACTCCCTCCTCAGGGGCCCAGCTGACTTGTGAGGGAGTGGCTGCCCTAAAGAGGGGTGGCAGTGAGCCACACGTTTCCTGGGAGGCCTCCTCCCACTGTCCCATCATGCCAGCTGTCTCCTCCCTTTGTCCCCAGTCCCAGGAAAGTGGCCAGAGGCTGGGTGACATCAACCTCCCCTCCTCTCTCTATTTTCCCTTGCTCCCTGCCTGGTCTCCATCTTTTACTCTATTTCCCCTCCTTTCCTCCATCCCTCCTCTAGAGCAGGGCTTCCTTGGGCCTTTTGCCCTCCGGTTTTCCTGGAGTCACCTCCATTCTTTCAGCTCCCTTTCAACCTTTTACAGCCCTCCCAATCACAAACCCCTGCCAACCTCCAGTGGCCATCGGTTCCCTCCCATAGAAGAGGAGACTCAAGCTTGCCCCCTCCCCTCCTTCCAGGGGCAGCCTCCAGAAAGAAATAGAGGAGAATGGGAAGGGGAGGAGAGAAGGGGAGGCCAGACCCAGTAGGAGTTAGGGATGAGAGGCGAGAGGAGGTAAGGGAAACCAATGTGCCAGAAGGGGGACACAGTCTCCTGAAGAAGCAAGGGACGAAGGAGAGAGACAAAGAGAAGGCAGAAATAAAAGTGACAGGAGTGCAGGACAGACCGTGGCGGTCTCTGCCCGTCAGCCTCCTCTCTCTGGTTGGACTCACCGACGTGGCTATGGCCATGGCCTTGGCCTTCCTCGCGGCCAGCTCCAGGCCAGGCTCGGTTTCGCTGACTTCAGCAGCGGCTGACCCGCACCATGGAGGCGGCCCCCGGCTGCGGCGCCTGAATCGTGGCCTCCCCAGAGGTTGGAGGAGGAGAAAGAAAACCCACAAAACTCCCCAAATGGGAGGCAGCTTGGCCGGGCAGGAGGAGGAGCAGGGCGGGCCGGGGCGTCGCTGCGGGACCTCATCCAAGGGCGCGCGCTCTGCCCCGTCCCCGCGGCCTCTCGGCGGCTGCAGGGTGGGCCAGGCCCCGGAGCTGCCTGTCCTAGGCCTCGGGGGCACCCTGGGTCCGCATGGGCCCAAAGCTCCCTTCCAGTGCCAGGACGGGCGAGGAGGTGGGAGCTGGGGCTGCGCTCGACGCCTCTTCGGGCCGCTCAGGACGGCCCTGGGGGCAGGGAGAAGCCGCCGGGGCGGTCGGGCTGGACGAACTAGTTTAGGGGCCAACCTTCCCCACCCGGAGCCGCGCCGGAGAGCGGTGCTCCCAGGGCTGAGATCCGGGCGTCGGGGGCTCTGCAGCAGCCCCGCTGCGAGGGAGGGGGCGGGGGTAGTGAAAATCGAGAAGTTTGTCTCTCTTCAAAGTCGCCCGACTTGGCAGCGGAGGCCAGGCTGGAGCCAAAGGCCTCGGAGAGTAGGGAGGCTGGGCTGGACGACCCCAGTGGCGGCTTTCTGCCCCAACGCTCGAAGCCCCCAAGGCGAGCTCCCGAGCACGCACACTTGCTCGCAGCGCGCCTCGGGGTCTGGGGGCGCCGGGACCGTGCCTCGCTACGTGCACCCGGGCCGGGCTCGAGGGGGCGGGACGGCCTTCCCCACGCGGCCCCTTCCAACCCTCGGCGCCAACACTCCCGCTCCCACCTTCGGCCCCCTGGCCCAGGACGCTGGCCCCCGCCGCCCCGCTTACACGCACCCTTGGCGGGGCCCCTCTGAGCGCCCCAGGGCTCGTGGCAGCCCAGGTGTCTCTGGGAACCGAGAGAAAGGCCACAAAGCAAAACAAGGAGCAAACAGAAGGCTAAGGAGGCGCAGCGGCTAGGGTCCTGCGGACTCGCCTGGAAGTGGGGGGGGGGGGGCACTGAGAGGGCTGGAAAGGGTCCGGGGGTCGCGCGCTGCTTTCAGGCTCACCCCCCGCTCGCGGCTCCCCTTCCCTCCCCTTCCCAGGCTCCCGGCGCCCTCTGGCTGCAGCTCCTTTCTCCTCCCCTCGGGCCCTCTCGGCTCCGGCGCGGGGCTCAGTCCCGGGGATTAAGAGAAAGGAGGGAGGGGAAAAGGGAGGGGAAGGGAAGGGGCGGAGGAGAAAGGGGGACGAGCCCTCCAAAGGCGGGTGTTGAGTTTCAGCTCAGGACCCTCGGGCTAAATTGCGCGCCCCCTCCCGGCTCCTCTCCCCCTCCAGCTCCAGCCTGACGTCGCGGCGGACCTCCAGGTGGTCCGGTTCTCTCCCTCCCCGGAGCTTTCGTCTCCCCGTCACGCCCCCGCTCTCGCCCGCCAGCCCCGCGCCTCTCGGCTTCCCTTTCATCAGCCCCACAACTGTCTTTCCTTTGGGAGGGAGCGCGCTCCCTCCGCCCTTCTGGGGTCCTCAACGGAGCCTCTCTGCTCCCTCAGCGTGGCCTCCGCAGGATGGCCGGCCGGGGGTCTGGAGCTGACACAGATTCTAGCCCGGGCGAGGGAACGTGAGGCCTGAGCGGCTGGTTCCGGAGCTGGGGGCGGGCGAGCTGGCGGGATGTGACGCCTCTGCCAGTCTAGGCCTGTCCCCTGCCCTCACTCTGGCTCACTCCTGCTGCCAAGTGGAGTAGAAGTGGTCACTGCGGACACAAAAGGGCAGGACTCGTTCAGAGAAGCTGGGATTTGGAGCCCCAGGAGCTGAAAGGACGAGGCTCTGGTCCTCACACCTGTCGGCCCTATTATTGCTCCTTTGCGTGCCGGCATCCCTTCAGCTCCCCACTCCCTCCCCGCGTTCTTTCTCTTGGAAAGAAGACTTCAAAGCCCCCTCAGGGACGCTGGAAAAGCCGCCTTCTGTTTTTGAGGTTCCTAGAATTAAAAAAAAAAAAATGAGATGCCAATCTGGATTGAAAAGCTGTAGCATATTTTCAATATTTACGTTTAACGCATTAACACTTCAAATACAATAGACAATGGCTCTATGCATAGCCTCATTTGGAGATAATATCTGAAGTCTAATTTAAGGCCCTTTGAGAACGTGAGGCCTTGGATAGAGGCTCCCTACTTCCCCTCCCATCCACCCCACCTCCACATTCCACAGAGCCACAAGTCCAGGCATTTGCCAGGAGGGGAGGGAGAGACACCTGCCCCAGCGCCTTCCTCTCCCTATTGCTTGGGCGCCTATGAACAAACTCAGACTCCTTTGGGATGGGAGAGGAACTTTTAAATTTTCAGATGCATTCTCAGATGCACCTTTTCTAGCTCCAGCCTGGTCCAGCCTCTTTCAGACCCCAGCCCTAGGGGCCTAGCTGCCTGGAATACAGATAGTCAGCTACTGGGGAGTGACGGGTATAATCTCTGCCCAGAGGACTGCCAAGGCAAATTGGGGCTCAAGATGGAGGTGGGTAAGAAACACAGTTCTAAAGATGAATGCTCTGACTGGTGCTCGGGAAATAGAGACTGGAAAAGACTAAGCAGGAAGGAAGTGCTGGGACCTGGCAGAATGGTGGTTTGGGAGGTGGGCAAGAAGGCTCACTGCCTTCGTTGTAGCTGAGGGTCTAGCTAGTGCCTGTAGCTAGGTGAGGGAAAAGGGAAAGTGAAAGTGAAGTTGCTCAGTCGTGTCTGACTCTTTGGGACCCCATGGACTGTAGCCTACCAAGCTCCTCCATCCGTGAGGTTTTCCCAGCAAGAATACTGGAGTGGGTTGCCATTTCCTTCCCCAGGAGATCTTCCCAACCCAGGGATTGAACCCGGGTGTCCCGCATTATAGGCAGATGCTTTACCATCTGAGCCACCAGGGAAGTCCCTGGTGAGGGGAGCAGAGTGCAAACCTGCAGGAAAATGAATCTGTGCTTCTGGAGTGCCCAGGCAGGGAATGGAGTCAGTCAGACTTGGGGAGAGGTGAAGTGAAGTGGAAGGTCGCTCAGTCCTGTCAGATCCTTTTCAAGGCCATGGACTGTGGGCTGACAGGCTCCCCTGTCCATGAAATTCTCCAGGCCAGAATACTGGAGTGGGTAGCCATTCCCTTCTCCAGGGAATCTTCCTGACCCGGGAATCAAACCCAGGTCTCCCACATTGCAGGCAGATTCTTTACTGTCTGAGAGCCATCAGGGAAGCCTAAGAATGCTGGCGTGGGTAGCCTATCCCTTCTCCAGGGAAACTTCCCAACCCGGGGATTGAACTGGGGTCTCCTGCTTTGCAGGACGATTCTTTACCAGCTGAGCTACCAGGAAGCCCTGGGGAGAGGTGGGGGTGGGGGGGGGGTTGTCAGCTGTGTGAAGTTGGTCAAGTTCTGGAACATCTCTGAAGCTCCGTTATTCATCTGGAATAGTGACTTTGGTGAGGTGTGAATACATGTGAAGTGCTTATCACGATGACTTTCCCTCTTCACCTTGGCTCCCCATGACCCCACCCCCACCCCCACCCCCAGCTTGTACCTTCAGGAAAGCTCCAAGCGTTTCTGTGTCAATGGCAGGTGGAGTCTTCTCCTTGTCCTTATGACTCATCTCTGCCCTCTCCTTTGCAAACAGAGGTTTAACGTGATTCTAACTTGTTCAGGGAGGATTCTGGGTCCCAGGTTAGGTTGGAAAAAAACCCAGACTGGATGGGTAGCTAAGACCCTGGGTGGGCGGCTGACTCAGATGGGGGCCCTTGACTTCGGGCCTTGCCTTTGCCATTGTTCATGGAGTAGAAAGGAAGGAACTCCTCCATTGGGTTTTCTGGGTCCCAGTCTTCTCTCCCACTCATGTCCCTTCCCAGCAGAGCCCTCCAGCTGATCTCATCCTCATCCTTGAGATTTTTAATTGTGACACATGGGATCTAGTTCCCTGACCAGGGATTGAAGCCAGGTCCCCCGCACTGGGAGCAAGGAGTCTTAGCTACTGAAATCCCCCTGCCTGCTTCTTCACTTCCTCTCATTCTACACTCGTCCTTAGCTTTTGTTTTCCAACCACATTGTCCTTTCTGTTTCTTAAATGTGCCAAGACCTTCCACCTCTAGGACTCTGTTGTCCTGTTTTCCTCTGCCTGGACCATCTTTCCCCAGAACCTTTCCATCATCATGTCAAATTCCACATCTTCAGAAAGGCCTTCTCTGACTTTTTAAGTTAAAGTTGCCCTCTTCCTCTACCAATCCCCCACCCCCAGTAATTCCCTATCTCTTAACATTGTTTCACTTTCTTCATAGCACTTACTATTATCAAAAATTACCTTGTTTCCTTATTTACCATCCCTCTCCCCCTAAGACATGAGGCAGGAGCCTTATCTGACTTGTCCTCCTCTGCCTTCCTAGCATTTAGAATGGTGTCTGGCATCTAGTAGGTGCTCAATAAATGTTTGGCAAATGGATGAATGAGCAGGGCAGCCATGACTGTAGGATTGAGAAAGGCAAAGGCCCACCTGGGGAGGAACCAGCCCTTGGCTAGGGGAGGGAGTTGCTGAGTTTTTTGTCCTGTTCACTCTGATTCTCTGCACGTCTCCCAGGCAAGAATGGGTTCTCTTTGAAGGCAGACTCCTTTTGAAGGCAGGGGAATCTTTGTAACTAAAGGTGATCCTATAAATTTATTTTTCTGAGCTCCAAAATCACTGCAGATGGTGACTGCAGCCGTGAAATTAAAAGACGCTTGCTCCTTGGAAGGAAAGTTATGACCAACCTAGATAGCATATTCAAAAGCAGAGACATTACTTTGCCAACAAACGTTCGTCTAGTCAAGGCTATGGTTTTTCCAGTGGTCATGTATGGATGTGAGAGTTGGACTGTGAAGAAGGCTGAGCGCCGAAGAATTAATGCTTTTGAACTGTGGTGTTGGAGAAGACTCTTGAGAGTCCCTTGGACTGCAAGGAGATCCAACCAGTCCATTCTGAAGGAGATCAGCCCTGGGATTTCTTTGGAAGGAATGATGCTAAAGCTGAAACTCCAGTACTTTGGCCACCTCATGCGAAGAGTTGACTCATTGGAGAAGACTCTGATGCTGGGAGGGATTGGGGGCAAGAGGAGAAGGGGACGACAGAGGATGAGATGGCTGGATGGCATCACTGACTCGATGGACGTGAGTCTGAGTGAACTCCGGGAGTTGGTGATGGACAGGGAGGCCTGGCGTGCTGCGATTCATGGGGTCGCAAAGAGTCGGACACGACTGAGCAACTGATCTGATAAATAATTAGCAACCAGTGCCATCATGGTGTCCCTATCGGGTTATGGGAGTCTGTTCTGAAGGCCTCCATCTGGGCCAGGCAGTCTCCCGTCAGTTGTGGGGTCACAGGGAGGTTGAGGTGTAGGGGTGCTCCAGGGCTGAGGACAGCATCTATTTACCAGCAGGGGGCAGAAGTATTTCTGCATTTTAACCCCCTGCAGCCCTACCGGCCCCTCAGGTGAGTGCACCTGAGCATCCACGACCCTGCTGAGCCCTGCGGTTCGGTTCCAGCACTGTTTCAGGGGCTGCTAAGCTGGTTGGCACTTTTGTGTTTGTTGCTCAGTCATGTCTGGCTCTTTGTGACCCCATGGACTGTAGCCCACCGGGCTCCTCTGTCCGTGGAATTCTCCAGGAAACCATGCTGGAGTGGGTTGCCATGCCCTTCTCCAGGGGATCTTCCCAACCCAGGGATTGAATCCAGGTTTCCCACATTGCATGTAGATTCTTTACTGTCTGAGCCACCAGGAAGATACTTTTGCGGTCATCCTTGTTGCCCTTTTTCCCTTCAGCCTCCCCACCAAGCATGCCCATCTCTATGAACAAGGAGAAGAGAGGGCCCTCGGTGAAGAGCTGATCAGAGGCAGGGGCAGGACTTCAGGACAGTGGATGAGAACTCAAATGACTTTCTGAGGAAGGGAAGGACAGCCATCGTAGCATCTTTCAGGCTTTCTTGGCCCAGGTGGGATGCCCCTTTTCACATCTTCCCTGTTCTTTCCTGCTAGGGGCTGACCTCGTGTCAGTGGCTTGGGGTAGCATGTTCAGATCTCCCCTGTGGCTGCCAGGTCAGCCCCAGGCAGGGAGGCCCCCCTGATATCAGGTACTGGACGAACTTTGCTTCTGCCTCCACATTCTCCCCACGGCCACCGCCATCTCTCTACACCCCCAGGGATTCCCTGGAAGCTGAAGTGACTCAGGGATTCTTAGTCACCCCAAGAGGAAAACCCTCTGGAAAATGTTTCTCATGGCAGGGAGTCACCCTGAGGAGACCCACAGCTGCTCCTGAGATAAGGGTGGAGGCTGAGCAACTGCAAGGAGGTGGGCGGGGGCGGGGGTGGGGGCGGGGGGGGGGGCAGGGGTGTGTGTCTCAAAGGACAGGTTCTGTGTCAGGCCTGGTCATCACAGGGGAGAATGCCCCTCAGCAGTTTTCTCAGAGGAAGTCATGGTACGGAGGCAGGGGGACAACCCAAAAGCCTCTCCTGGAGGAAACATCCCATGCAATCAGTGTGTGTCGTTTGCAGCATCAGCAAGGGAGCGCTTTCAAGCATCCTGTCCTGGATGGGGGCCAAGATCAGGAGGTCTGGGCCTGTGTCAGCCTCTGAGACTTTGTTCGACTTGGGGGAAACCCGAGGGATCCAGCACTTCTGGAAGGTCCCCGCAAAGCCTTTGTTGGGGCTGGGGGTTGTTTGGGAACACCAGAAGCCACTCTGGGGGCCATGGGGCAGACCTGAGGCTGGGGGAGAGGTAGCCAGAGCTGTGGATCCCAGCCAGCTGGCTGAATGCCTGAGTGGGCAGGAATGCCCTGTGGCCTCGAGCAGGTTTAGGTGAGACCTGTCCAGCCCACACCTGGGTGAGTAGGAAATCCCTTACAGCAGGGGCTTCCCTTCCATCCAGAGGTCACCACAGTGTGGCATTTCCATACCAGGAACTTAGCTTTGGAGTTTTTCAGGGCTGGGAGGGAACCAGTTCGGCTTCCTCCTAACTGTGCAAACTTGATGAGGTTACTCAATTTCTTTGGGTCTCAGTTTCTTCATCTTGACATGGGGACAGTAATTTCCATCTCATGGTTTTATTATAAAGGTAAAACTAGCTGATGCATGTGCAGGGCTTGGCACCCTCCTGGCACATGATCTCAGGAGCTGAGGGGGCGGATGGAAGTGAGAGGGTGTGGGAGCACAGGGCCAGAGAGTGGGCCAGTGGGAGTGGGGCAATGTATTCCTGGCCCCAGTGCTCTTCCTAAGTGGCCCTGCTCTCCTAGCCATCACCTGTTGACCCTAAGCTCTCACCGCCCTTCAACTTCCAGGCCCCTCAGAACTCACCAGATCAGCTTGTCCCACTTCCGAATGCCCTCTGACCTCATCATGCCTCTGTTTTAGGGCTGCTTTGCCCTAAAGCATTCAAAAGATTCCTTATCGCTCTGCCATTTGAGTTATTCCTGGTTCCCTTTGTTTATTTCCTGAGTCGTTGGTTACCAAAGGAGTATTTTCTAAGGGAAAGCACATGCAAATCAGGAAACATCACTCTAGAGACGGTGTCTGTATATGAGTGTGTTGGAGTCCGCAGTGGTGGGGGCGGGGTTGGTGAGGGGGTGAGGGGAGTTGTTGAACAAGGATGCAGAGAAAAAGATTGGAGCAAAATAGGCAGAGAGCCCCCCGGATGGGTGGCCCCTGACTGACCTGTGTCTTTGCGGCCAGGCCCAGCTGGAACCTTGCCAGAGCACACATACCCTCTCCTGGCCGACAGTGGTCCATGGACCTGTGACCGCACGGCCTTACCCCACGGCCTGAGAGCAGCAGCTCCCCCTGCCATGCTCCTCAACTAGTGAGTAGGGGTGGGGCAGGCTGATCTGGGAGCTGGGTACTTCTGTTGGCTCTTAGCTAAGGCTGTCACCTTGCCTCTCTTCTTGGTTCTGCCTTCTCATTTGTACCATGGGAACAGTCACTCAGCACTTCTTCCGTCAGACCCTGCACATCCAGCCAACAAATTGTTGGAGTCGAGGCCTTCCTGGCAGCCTATGGGATTAAGCCTGTATCCTGAGTCCAGAGGAGGTCAGGGGATAGAAGTTGGGCTCGTGGAGGATGAGGAAGGGGTCAGAGAACAAGCAGACAGAGGGAAATGTTTACTAAGGTGGAGGATCCTGAGGACATCTGAGAAGAAAGGGAAGAGAAGAGACAAGACCCTGGGTGGGAGCAGCAGGGATTATAGCAGCAAGGCCTCTTAGAGAGAGTCCGAGTGATGTTCCCTAGTATCGGGTATTAAGTGACCCAACAGAATTCTCATAATGCCTGTTCCCCAAGGCACGGGATAACAGGATACTATTACTTTGACCCCATGCCCAGTAAAGGGCAAAGAACAAAGTTTACTCAATAGGCTTACGATGATGTTAATCACAACTTCCATGAGTCTAGCATTTAAAGCAGCTTTTGGAAAGACTTACAAGTTTTTTTTTTAGGGGTTTGTTTTGTTTTTTAATCTCAAGTCACACCCTCCAAAAGGTAGTGGAAATAAATTTGAATAAACAAAACAGGTTTGCTGAAAATAAAACCAGGACTCCTAAACTGCTCCAGTCAAACAGCTTCCACAAGGGCTTACTGTCCAGCCAGCGTGGCACTGAGGCTTGGCAAGCAGCATCCAGCATGTACCAGGTAAGTGTGCAGGGGCCTGGCCGGGACGGTGCTGAGTGAGGCAGGAGCAGAGATGTGGGTGGGGATGGAGGGAGCTCTCAGTTTTGGGGCTGCGGACCAGATGGGGCATGAATCAGAATCTCAGAGAACAGCTGGGGGAGGGGGCATCCAGACTAGGCAGGAGCAGTTTTCTCACTAGCCTTTTCCTACAGGCAATGGCATTCTTGGCAATGGTCATGGGAACCCACACCCTCTGTTTGGGGTCCCAGAGGTGTTGCACCCACTGGCCCAGCTGCTGCCCCAGCAAAGGACAGAATTCCACTGAGGAGTGGCTGAAGTGGAACAGTGTGCTCATGCCTCCCCCAGAGACCACCAGCCTCGCCCACCACCCAGAACCCTGCAGTTCCAGCAGGGATGGACCCCTCAACAGCCGCTCCATCGCCCCCTGGAGATATGAGTGAGTCTGCCAGCCCCTGCCCCCTCCTAAACGCCTGCTCAAGTGCTGGTCAGGATGTGTGTGAGGGACCAGGGGAGTTCCAGCCAACTCCAGCCTATCTGTCCCCCTTTTACCTCAGGCAGGTTATCAAGTTTGGGTGTTAGACAAGGTCTAGCCCTGACACATTTTTGGTGACCTTGGGCCAATCGCTCAGGGGTTCAAAGCTTAGTTTTTTTTCAATCTGTAAAATGAAATAATATTCTATAGCCTAATGATGCAGATCATATGAAATAGTGAAAAATCTAAACAGTACAGAAAATTTAGGTTTTCTTCCTTTCTCCTTTTCCTCTACTTCTTCTCCCCCTCCTCCTCCCTTTCTATCTTTCCTCCTCCTCTCCCTTCTCCTTTTCCTTCCCCTACAATGGCTTTGTTTTTCTAACAAAAATATCAGGGAATAATGTACAATATAGGAACAAAGCAGCCCAATACCAAATGTTAGTGTTCTGAGCCATGAATGGGTTCTAATTATACCCTCTTTCTGCTCTGGGGGGACAGTTGGGTGGCTGGACCTCCAGGCTGGTTGTCTTTGATCATGAGCTGTCTTATTCTTTCTCCATGTGCTGCCACATATTATAATTCTCTATTTATGTCATGATGTAAACAAATATTAGAAAGTACTGAAATTGGGACAATGAATTAAAATACTAAAAATTAGTATTCTAGGGGTCCCAAACATATTTCTCCTCCTGTTTTGCACTCTCTTGGGGTATCTGTGTTTCCACCCACTGTAAGTCTATTTCTGGCTTAGCCTTGGCTTTGGGGATTAAAGGAGAAGGTCATTGGCTAGGGAGGGGGCCAGCTTTGATTGAGACTAGATCCAGGATGGAGACTCCAGGCCACTACGCTTTGAAGTGGTCTCAGTAGGCTGGCTAGCTTCTAGACTAAATCTAAAGAGGTTGGGAACCCCTTTGGGGAGGCTGGGTGCCAGACGGCTGACCTGGCCGGGGTCTAGACACCTGGGCTGTGAACCCTTGATAACCACTTGGGCTGGTCTTCCCCGACATGCTTTGCAACATGTGTCACACAAGCTGTTCCTCAGAAAAAAAGTGATGATGTCGAGTAAGTGGGGGGAAAAATGCTGCAGTCCCCACCCCCTTAGAGGTTCTCAGCGTGCTCAGCACATTCACAGCGAGAAGTCTGCAGAGAAGACCCCATTAAACTCAATGCTTCCTAGAATCATTTGACCCCAGACCCCTTCCGCTACAGTGCGTTTATCAGGGAATCCACTCTGGGAGATGCTACACTAGCTGAGCCCCAGTTTGCGAAGGCCTGTCTGTTGGGAGGATGGTTTTCCAACCTATTGGCTGTTTCCTACTGAGTTTCTGGAGCACAGACCTTTGGAGCACTGACTTTTCACATCTTCTGGGGGCTATGAAACCTTTTCAGAATAAGTTAATAAGTCTTACCATACACCCAAACATGTGCTTATTATAATGCACAGTTGGAATCTGGAGGACGGGCAGGACATGGCAGACAGTGGCTCCCTCAGGGGAGTGGGGCTGGTGGGAGACAGACTGTCAGCCTTCACTTCGTGCTTTCTTATACTTGGATAGAAGAGCAATTTTTATTTTAAAATTAAAAAAATACATATATACTAACAAGCACACAAGGCAGCCTGATGCTAGAACCCAGCATATGTATCACATGGAACCACAGCTGGTCTGGTAGAGGCCCCAGGGGAGCTCCCCACCTGGCCCCTCCCTCAGGGCTCCAGGACCATTTGGAAAGTCACTCTTCCATCCCCGACCCTCATAGTTCAGGAGAATAAATCCCAGGGGAGAGGGGGTGACTTGTTCACAGCCACCTGGCTTGTGGGTACCAGAGCTGGAACCGAAGCCACAGAACTGACAGCAGCCCTGGTGTTTCCACCCTGGGTCCTCTCTGCCCCTGGCCGGCCCCCCGGGCTCCTGGCCAGCCTCCCTCCAGGGCCTGACTCTTGCCGCCCCACAGGTTGGACAGAGACTTGAACCGGCTCCCGCAGGATCTGTACCACGCACGTTGCCTGTGTCCACACTGTGTCAGCCTGCAGACGGGCTCCCACATGGACCCCCTGGGAAACTCAGAGCTGCTCTACCACAACCAGACCGTCTTCTACCGGCGGCCGTGCCCTGGACAGCAGGGCGACCACCATGGCTACTGCCTGGAACGCAGGCTCTACCGTGTCTCCTTGGCTTGCGTGTGCGTGCGGCCCCGTGTGATGGCCTAGCTGTGCCGACCATGGCTGGTCCCTGGGCAAACACTGGAGCTGGTTGGACAACCACCTGCTGTGGTGAACCAGGACACCTGAAGGCACAGCCCCTCCAAAGGACCACTCGGAGCAGCAGGATCTTGGGACAGGATGGGGGACCATGGGGGGACTGCACTTTGCACTTTTTGGAGTGGGTGAGAAATGCAGGGCAAATCCAAGGCAGTAGTGGCTGGTTATGGTCCCTGGAAACTGGCATCCTGTCCTTTCCTCCTGGGAAAGGTCTTCAAAGCTCTGCTATGTCTGTCTCTTCTTTCCTCCCACCCCCAGCTGCCCTGGTGCAGCACAGGCACTTTCAGATATTTTTCCCTTCGCCAGTGGAGAGCCCTTCAATTCATTAGTTTGTTCACTGACTTCCCTGGTGGCTCAGAAGGTAAAGCGTATGTCTACAATGCAGGAGACCTGGGTTCAATCCCTGGGTTGGGAAGATCCCCTGGAGAAGGAAATGGCAATCCAATCCAGTACTATTGCCTGGAAAATCCCACGGACAGAGGAGCCTGGTAGGCTACAGTCCACGGGGTCCCAAAGAGTTGGGCACGACTGAGCGACTTCACTTTCGACTTTCACTTTCCTTCATTCATCAAACACTTAGTGAGCATCGACTTTGGAGCATCTTTGGAGCATCGACCTTAAACCTCCTGGTGGAGTTGCTAGTCTTTTGACATGAATGCTGCTAAGGAAGAGGCTGTTATTGAGCAGGGAGAGAATTGTTCAAATAAATAATCTGTACTTAAAAGTGGCCTAATTTGTCTTTGGCATCCCTGGTGCCTGAGCATCTTGTGGTCCCCAGCCTGGTCCCATTTCCTCCCCACTGTCAGCTCCCACCTACTGCCCTCCGGAGTTTCCGCTGTGGTCCCCCAATCCCTCCCCTTCCCTGGCTCCCTGGGTCAGGCTGCCCTCCTGGCATACTGGAGAAACAGAGGCCCATTGAGGCACTGCAGCAGGCACACAGCGCCCCCTTGTCCCCCCAACAATCTGCCTTTGTCCTCAGTTTTGGCTGCTACAGCTTGGTCCTGAGGGGTGCTGCCTGGGCCGGGATCCAGCTCCCACCCTCCCTGAAAGGAAAAGAGAGAAAGGATGATGAGGAAGAGGGTTAAGGTTAGGGAAGGGAGGACGAAAACTGCCTCAGGCTTGGGTTCTCCAGGGCTCCTAGCCTGGCACATTTCTCGGCTCACCTCCCAGCTCCTCCCGGTTTCTCCGCAGTCCGCCCCCTCTCCCCTCCTCCCTTCGCCCACCCTCGGCGGGTGGGCGGGGTCAGGCTCCAAGTAGGAGAGCTGACCCCTCCCCTCTTCCCCGCCCCCCTCCTCCACGTGCCTCCTGTGGACCAGTACAGGCACCAGCAGGGCACTTTGGGCAGCTGGGTGAAGGCCTATCTGGGCAAGCAACCCCCCGCCCGCACCCCGCGGCCGCCTTCTCCGGGGCCCCACAGCAGGTCTGCCCGCTTCACTTTGAGGTTTCTCGCAGTGCCATTCCTGCTCCTGTCTGCTTTCCCGTCCTGCCAGGTTCCCATCCTCCTGTTTTCCATCTTGGGCTGGTGGCAGTCGCGGGCTGTACCCGGTGGGCCTCGTGGAGATGTTCAATGCTTGGAGTCGTCGGGACCGGCCCCCCGAGGACGGGACAGCTGCAGGGCTCGACGGCTTCGCGGTGGACAAGACCTTCCTCTCCTCCCTCAAAGGCATCCTGCTGGAAACTGAGCTGGTAACAGCCGCCTCCCCAGCCTAGAGCTTCACCTCCCAGCCCCGGGCCCCTCAGGGCTCACCCCTCAGCAGCCTCCCTCCCCCGGCTCTCAGACACCCCGCTTGCCCCAGCGACCCTCCCCACATCTCCTCCCCTGCCTTCTTGTTGCTCTTCCACCTGGAGGCGGTGACAGCAGCTTTCACTGCCTTTAGGAAGGATTGAAGCTAGACGACACTGAGGGAGCGTGAGGCACAGGGATGGGATGGGACGGGGGTAACACGAGCCGGCCTCTCCCCGGGCTCTTAGATGGCCACTTCTTGGCATGTCCAAGAAGTTCAGTTACCCCAAAGGGCAGCCTTTCTGCAGACCCACTTTGTCGCCTGCTCCCTGTGAACATCTGTCCTCAGGAAAGTACCTTCCCTTATTCGCTTAGCAAGACCTCAGTGTAAACCTGAGTTTTCGGCATATACCTTGTCCTACATTTGAGAGCTGAGGGGACGCACATCCACTCTGGAGCATCTGCCTTCTAATCCTTGCCTCTTGGCATGGAACCAGGGGCTCTCGTCCTTGTTAGAGGAGTTTTAGGCATCCTGGAATTATTATGGGGCATGGGGTACCTCCTGGGGGCACAGGCTGATGTCCCACCACTCAAGGGGCTGGTGTTCCCAGTGCTAAAGGGGGACCCACTCTCTTTTGGATTTCATAGAGTGGTGTTCCCCAGAGCCGTGAAGCTTGGTTAAACTGCTGGGGCTGCTGGGGCCCTGGAGCAGGGGGAGCCTGGGCTGGCAGAGGTGGGAGGCTGGAGTCGGCCCTTGATGGGCAAAGGCCCTGGGCATGGCTCCTGCCACCAGGGTTGGCGAGACCTCTGAAGGCAGGCAGTGTGCTGGCTGGGGGAGCTTCCTGGAAAGAGGGAGGCAAAGGCCTGTCCTGGCCTGTGTCCCCTTCCTGGTAAACTGCCCACCCTCGGCCCTGCAGGCCCTGACCTTCATCATCTTCATCTGCTTCATGGCCTCCATCTCTGCCTACATGGCTGCCGCGCTGCTGGAGTTCTTCATCACACTAGCCTTCCTCTTCCTCTATGCCACCCAGTACTACGAGCGATTCGATCGGATGAACTGGCCCTGTCTGGTGAGGGTCCCCACCCCGTGCTGCCTCCCTCCCCACCACTCTGGGCCCTTCTTTCAACATTGAATTTTCCTCTTCTAGCCTCTCTCCTTTTCCTGGGTAAGCAAGGAATCCAGCCCCCATGTCCTATACTCAAACATGGCTTTGACCCCATCCTTCAGACTGCTCCCCGATGCAGGTCCAGCCCCAGCCCAGCCCCTTGGCTTGTCATCTTGGTCCCTGTCCCTGTGTCCATCTGCGTCCCTCCTCTGGGGAGCTGTGTGAGCTCTCTCTTGCTTTCTGTCTCTCAAGTGCCTTATGTTGTGTCCAAGGGCATCTCCATGTAGGGATTCCCAGTACCTGAGGGTCAAGCCGCTGACTAGCCTGGAAAACCTCAGGCTGATGCTGCCTGCCCTCTGCTTCCCTTTGACCCTGCACCCCCAACCCCCAGGACTTCCTCCGCTGTGTCAGTGCCATCATCATCTTCCTGGTGGTCTCCTTCGCGGCTGTGACCTCCCGGGACGGAGCTGCCATTGCTGCTTTTGTGAGTCCAGCCCTGCAGAATTCTCCGGCTTCCCCCATCCCCCAGGGACCTCCGGCTGATGGTCGCACACTTCCTGTGCCTCTGTCCACCCCAAGCTCAAGTCAGCGCCCAGGGCCTGGCTCACACCTTGCCCCGTATCACCCACCTCCCTCTCCCTGGTGTCCAGTGGCTGGCTGGCCTTTGTTGTGGCATCCTCCTCCTGCTCTCACAGGTGTTTGGCATCATCCTGGTTTCTGTCTTTGCCTATGATGCCTTCAAGATCTACCGGACCGAGATGGTGCCCAGGGCTGCCCAGGGTGAGTGCCTATCCTCTGGGGAGAGGAGATGCCCCCTGCCCCCCAACCCAACTACCCCCCCGCCCCATGCCCTACCCCACCTGGCTCCATCTTCACAGGGGACCAGCAGTGACCCTGGGGATACCTGGCTTCTGAGCCCAGCCAGAAAGTGGGACAGGGGAGCCCAGACTCATCTCCTTTGGATTCACTAGCTCCCTAGCCTACTGTCTACTGCCCCAGCCTACAGTGATGGAGCCAAGTCTGAGAGAGAAGTCACATGGACTTGTCTGTGGGGGCTAGTCTGGCATTTGATGAAGCTCGGCCAGGGAGGGGGTTTTATGGACTAAGGGGAGGGTGCAGGAGGAAGCTGGTCATTCCCAAATTAAAAGATTGAAATCCTACTGGTGATTCTCTTTCTTCCTCAGAAATTAGGCAGATCAGGAATGCTAGGAATATTCATGGGAATGTTGCGTGGAGCAGGTCATGGTCCTTTCTCTGGGACCAGGTCTGAACAATGAATGAGCAAGTGGGGCTTTAGACTGAAGATGCTGAGGATATCCTTCAACACAGAATTTCCATGCCATGACTCTTCGGTGCAAGGCTACCTTGTGGTGAGCCTGGTGGCTGGGCACCCCGGGTCCTGTGTATGAAAAAGCACAAGCCTTCCCCAGGTGAATGAAGGCCCACCTGTCCAGTCCTTCTAGTGGGTTGCTTGCCTGGGGCATGTGTAGAGCTCCCCCTGGTGGTGTGGGGAGGACTTGACCCACAGGTCACCAGGGAGAGGTCAGCATCCAATATAAGAGGGAGATTCCCTTGTTGCTGGAGCTGGACAAGCCTTCAGATATCAGCTGGTTCAATGCCCTCATCTCACATAAGAGAGGACATACCCAGTTAGGGGACGTGACCTCTTTATTTGTGACAGAGTTAGGGCTGGATCCTGGGCTTCCCTGGTGGCCCAGCGGTAAAGAATCTGCCTGCAATGCAGGAGACTCAGGTTCAATCCCTGGGTTGGGAGGATCCCTGGAGAAGGGAATGGCAACCCACTCCAGTATTCTTGCTGAGAGAATCTCATGGACAGAGATGCTTGGTGGGCTACAGTCCATGGGGTCGCAAAGAGTCCGACAGACCGAGTGACTGAGCACGCACACACAGGGCTGGAGCCCAGCACTCCTAACGCCTAAACAGGTGTCCTGGATATTATACTGAGTCCCTTGAAGCTCATTAAAACGGCCCAGCTTCATTTCCAGGTCTCTCCATCAGTAGGGCCACCTTCCCAGGCTGCCAGCACCCCAGCAGGATGTTTCCTGAACATCTTGTGTACAGACCCCGTGCTGGGCCCCAGGGACTCAGAGGTGGCTGGCAGACCCCCCATCCTTGAGCCTCACAGACGGGAAAGGAGACCAGCTAGTGAAGGGTAGTCACAGCTCAGGGGGAGTTTGAAGTCAGCCCTTCCTGGCCCATGAGAGCCCAGTGTGGCCGGGATGACCCTGCACAGCCTTGCAGATCCCCAAATGGCTGAGCTCCTCCAAGCTGACTTGCTCATAGCCCCTCTCCAACACTCGCATGTTCCTGCCCTGAAATGTCTTCCTTCTCGGGTGCTCTGTCCAGATGCAGGCCCTGGTCCCCAAAACCTGCCCGAACCTGAGCTCTGGTAGAGGTACTCTGCTACCCTCGATGCTATCCACCTTGCCTCTCTTGGTCTGGCTTTTCCTGCCCCCTACGTCCTGTTCTGTCCTCACATCCTGGCTCCTCACCATGGCTGGTGGCCTTTCCAGGGTTAGAACCGACTGAATTTTGTGTTTCTTTGGTCTTTGCTCATGGTTCTCAGGACTTTCTGTACAGGCCATTCTCAAGACAGGTGGTGGTGGACATCCTGGACAGGAGGTGGTGAAGGCCTCAGGGGAGGGATCAGAAGGGCTTAGCTGGGGAGTCCAGGAGATGGGGGTGGGGCAGTGAAGGGATGAGAAGGTGGTCAGGAGAGCCTGGCTGTAAAGCACCGCAGGGGGCAGGGGTTTGCTAGCAGAGGGGGCTCAGGACCCACCCTGTCCCTTGAGCAGTTGTGTGACCCAGGCCAGCCTGTCCCTGGTGGGAGCTTGGAAGGAGCAGAGATGTGCTCTGTGGTGTGCGCCTGTGTGTGCTCTGCTCACGTGTGTGAGGGGTCAACGTGAGGCACGTAAAGCCCAGGTTTGGTCCATACTGCACTTCAGTTCAGCTTGGCATCAGCTGGCTCCAGTCTCAGGATGCCCTTTGGGAAGGTAGGGCCCACACACCCGGGCTCCAGCCACCTGTGCCATCCCATCTCCATCCCCAGCCAGCTTTGAGCCTCTCCTAGCATCAGTGGGGAAATCATTTTGGAGGGAACAAGACACTTTTAACCCCCGTGGCTTCAGAGGCGGGGTAGGTGGAGGAGGGCTTCAGTTTCAGCAGTGCAACTCCGCGTCTAGGCGTCTGGGGTCCGATTGCCCTCCTGTGTCTTTGTGCTCTTCATTTGTGAAATTCCTCCCTCTCGTCCCCAGTGGCTGGTTGATGAGCAGTATGGGGACTCAGGTGGGGCAGGCTGCTGCACCCCTCTGGTCCTCAGTTCCTCCTCTGGAGATGTGGGGTGTCTTGGTTCCTCCAGCTCTGACGCAGGGGCCAGGCCACCCACCCCCCAAGGAGTCCAGGACGGCTCCTGGCCAGCCGGCGGGAAGGACAGGGGCTCAGGCAAAGTCTGGTACTCATGTTTATTGGAGGTCAGCTGG
The DNA here is from genome assembly GCF_002263795.3 of Bos taurus. Lineage (NCBI taxonomy): Eukaryota > Metazoa > Chordata > Mammalia > Artiodactyla > Bovidae > Bos > Bos taurus. The sequence continues at coordinate 21,541,892 of NC_037337.1, read as the reverse complement.
AGTGAGGTTCGGAGGCAGGGTCACTCCTCGTCATGCATTTTTTGCTGAGAAAGAATAAAAGGTGTGAGGGAACAGGAAGGAAGGGTGTGGGGAGAAATCTCCAGGGCTTTCAGGGGCCTAAGGGAGATGCCCTTAGGGGGAGAGGCTCAGGCCTTGGGAATCTTGGGGTCCCCTTTAGAGGTCTTTGTGGTATAGGTGGGGTGGGACTGGACTTTCTAAGGAGGTTCCAGCCTGTACGGGGCTTGTCTGAGCAGGAGGGGGATGCCCAGATGTGGGGGGTGCGGGACCCTCAGGATGCATAACCACATACAGGATGCAGTGCCCACTCTGGGGGCCACTGATGTTGGGGCTGTGCTGCCATGGGGGTGAGTAGCAGGGCCTGGGGAGGGACCCACCTTGGCGCCGATGTCGCGGCTCTTGGCCCGCAGCTTGTTGACCTGGGACTCGGCGATGTCCGCCCGCTCCTCCGCCTCGTCCAGCTCGTGCTGCACCTTGCGGAACTTGGACAGGTTGGTGTTGGCCTGTTCCTCCTGTGGGGGTTCAGGGGGATGGGAGGATGAGGTGAGGGGGTGCCCAGGCTCCTAATCCAGGGGCTTGCTGTCATCTATCACCCATGTTCCTGCAACAAAAGTGTCCTGCTTCTGGCTTGGCACTCTCCACAGACTTACCCAGTGCTCAGAATCCAGGCTACCCACTGCCCAAAAGGAATCCCATGCTGCCTGGTCCCCGCCCTCAGAATCCAGCTTGACCGCCCCTGTCCAACTGCTACCCTGACAGACGCTCCCCCACCCCTGGGGGGTCCTGCACATGTATGCTCATCAGCAACTCACGTCCGCACCTCTGTGCTCACCCAATGTCTTCCCCACCGTGCTGTACCTGCTCAGGCCCCTTTCCAGGCCCAGTTCCCCTGCCACCATCCAGCTTTCAGCACTGGCTGGCCCTGCAAGCTACATTGGCAGCTGCACTGCCTTCTCTTGGGCTCACTGGTACATGGATTATAAGTAGCTTGTGGGTAGGTCCTGGGTCGAATAAGCTTTGCTTTTGTTAACTCAGGAGTGCCTGCCACAGCTCTGAGTTTGAGAGTTAAAGTGAACAGCAATCCCTCCGTCCGGGTCCACTGGGGTGGACGCTTGTCGGCTCTGACACATAGGAAGTAGAGAAAACCATGAACTCACCGCCTCCTCAGCCTGGCGCTTATAGGCCTTGACCTTCAGCTGCAGCTTGTCCACCAGGTCCTGCAGCCTCAGCAGGTTCTTCCTGTCTTCCTCCGTCTGGGGGCAGATGGGTGGAGGAGGCCAGTTTGGGGGAAGGAGCAAGAGCAATCATCTTTCCCTCCCTCACGACCCCATTCTCTTCCCATGCCTCAGCTGCCCCTCCCTCCCATGGGCCAGGCCGAAGAGGTTGTGCACAAACTTCATCTCTGATGAGACTTATAGGCCAAAGGTCTCACAACAGGATCTAAAAAGCAAACAGGGCTGTGGCCCTGAGGTAAGAAACAGGAGAGGCTTGGAACCAAACGGGATTTCTTCATTTGATAATGTGGAGACATCAGGGCTGTTCCAGATCTAATCCGGAGCACCACAGATGCTCTCAGCAGTGGGTCTAGAGTGACCAGAGAGGACCCAGGAGGAAAGCAGAAAGAAGGGATTATCATAATCCATATCATTCTAATTATCACAACCCAGTATGTATTGTTCTGGGTCAGGTATTGAGCACCAGGATCAATGGTTCCTATGTCGCTTGATCACTCCTGATCACTGCTTCTGCTAGGATGCTATTTCTATTTACACCCACACAACACACCTGCAGTTCTCCATTTGTACCTCTTTCCCATGCCTCTCATATCCAGCTGTCAAAATGAACCAACACCTCTTTTTTTTTGTCCTTCCTGCCCAGGCATATTGGAAAGTAAGAACAAAAGCCCTGAGCTATGCAGATGGAAGGCTTAGAACATTCTGGAATCTTCTTTCTCTAAGGCCTTCTATCTGTTGTCCCAGGAGTTCCATGGAAGATCTGAGTCTTTTCCCATCCCTGATTTTATCACTAAATGCCACACAACGCCCCTGCCTCTGAGGCTGGTGGAAAGATGCCTTGGACGGTTCTGAAGCCTTCATGGTAGCACTTCAGGTTATTAAACATCTGGGAAAATTCTGGTTCAGGAGCTTTCAAGAAGTAGAAGCAGATTCTCCCTTTGCTAAAAAAAAATTCATAGACTCAAGCCAACTTGTCTTCAGAGAATGTGAAAGAAAACTAATCCCAAGACAGCTTTTCAAGAGGCAGGTGGCAGGAGGGCTCTGCGTGGGGCCCATGTGGGTCAGGAGGTGGGGCAAGGGATACGTTTTCACGTCTACTTCTAAGGGCGTGGCCACAGCGCCCGCACCTGGTACGTGAGCTCCTTGATGCGCCGCTCGCTCTTCCTCATGCCCTTGACCGACTCCACGTTGCGCTTCTGCTCGGCCTCCAGCTCGTTCTCCAGCTCCCGCACCCGGGCCTCCAGCTTCTGCAGCTGCTTCTTGCCGCCCTTGAGGGCGATCTGCTCCGCCTCGTCCAGCCGGTGCTGCAGGTCCTTGATGGTCTGCTCCATGTTCTTCTTCATGCGCTCCAGGTGCGCACTGGTGTCCTGCTCCTTCTTCAGCTCCTCCGCCATCATGGCGGCCTGCAAACGGGAGAGAGTGTAAAAGAACAGGGCCTGGGGCGGGGGGAGCCTCTTCTTTCCCATAAGAGTCACCTCTTTCTCATTCTGACATTTGGTCCTGGAGGCCCTCAAGCCCACAGAATGGCAGAGTCACTGTTGTTACAGCACAGTGCCCTGGCCTGGACCCAGAGCCCCTGTTTGAGTCTTTCAGGGAGGCAGGAAGGTGCAGTGACTCACATCCGTGATGGCCTTCTTGGCTTTCTCCTCGGCATTCCTGCACTCCTGAACTGCCTCTTCCACTTCTGATTGGAGATGAGTCAGATCTGACTCCATCTTCTTCTTCTGGTTGATGAGGCTGGTGTTCTAGATAAGGGTAAAGAAAACTGTTGGATGTATATACTTTTGTTACATGATTCTACACCTTTATCCAGAGAAAATTAGAACTAGTCATTTTTTTAAAAAGTCTTGCTTTTAGTATTTTCCTTGTTTTGTACCTGCTTTCTTTTTTTCCAATGAAAATATATGTACTGTAGACATTATGTAAAATGACTCAGCTCTGAAGACTTCAAGCAGGAAAGAGTCTGTAGTTCTACTCCTGAGCTCTTTAGTAACATGTCTACGTAGGGGAATGAAAGGAAATTCCAAGGAATCCCTCCCTGCAGGGAGTTCCAAGAAAAACAGGTACAACTGTTTTAAAAGGACTGTATCCTGGAAGAGATTGTAGTTATAGAAAGAATGTAATGAGGTAAGGAAGAGAGGATGACATCAGTGGGTGATGTCATTCCCATATGTATTAGATTATGGAACGGAATTCCACAGGACAGTGCAATAAGATGGACATAAAAACTCATTGCTGAATATAGCTGAAAACAGTGTATATGGGATTGCAGAAAAATGGTGCTCTGCGGAGAATCTGACTTGCAAATATATGTGTGTGTTAGTCGCTCAGTCGTCCAACTCTTTGTGACCCCATGGACTGTAGCCTTAAAGGCTACTCTGTTCATTAATTGTCCAGGCAAGAATACTGGAGTGGATAGCTATTTCCTTCTCCAAGGGATCTTCCCAACCCAGGGATGGAACCTCGGTCTCCCACATTGCAGTCAGATTCTTTACCGTCTGAGCCACAAGGGAAGCTGTCTTTAAACTCCAAAAGTCCCATTAATAGAGCAAATTGAGGCTGGCTTTTACGTTTAGACCCCTTTCTCAAGGTAGTAGTTCTGCAGCCATGACTGACAGATGTAAGTTGGTCCAAGAGATGAAATAATGTATGATCCTGGCTGGACATACGCTTTCTCTGGGCATCTAGTTCAGAACATTGCCAGACATCCTATCTCTGGCCTTCAGCGGGTTTCCCCTAGCTTCCTCACCTGCGAGTGCAGCAGCTGCACCCGCTCGCTGGTCTCGATCAGCTCCTGCTCCGCCAGCTTCCGGGACCGCTCTGTCTGCTCCACCACGGCCCGCAGCTCCTCCAGCTCGGCCTGCAGCAGGTTGTTACGCCGCTCCACGATGGCGATGTTCTCCTTCAGGTCGTCGTTGGCACGGACCGCGTCGTCCAGCTGGATCTGGGTGTCCTGCCAGGGATGGGGTGATGTGGGAAGGCCCCTACCAGGGCCTCCATTTGGGATCTGATACACCCTTCCCTTTAGTCACAAAGCTCGTGTTAACCTCAGGAGACACGTTCAGGTCTCCAGGCCCACAGGCGGGATTGGTCCAAAACACGCTCCAGGGCCTGATCAGTTCTCCTCCTTCAAGCCTCCAAATCCAGGAGGTTGGTGCTCCCCATGCTCTCGTATTTGTTAGCCCAGGACCCTTTCCTCCGGCCTTCACCATTCCTGTGAGCAACCTGACTTATCCCTCTCTGAGAGCCCTCACTTCTTTTACCTTCAGATGGGCTTGGGCAACTTTCAGGTGCTTCTGGGCCTCTGAGGCTATCCTGTTAGCCTGGCTGAGCTGGATTTCCATCTCGTTGAGGTCGCCCTCCATCTTCTTCTTCACCCGCAGGGCCTCGTTGCGGCTGCGCGTCTCCGCGTCCAGGGAGGTCTGCAGCGAGTCCACCACCCGCAGGTGGTTGCGCTTGGCCTGCTCCATCTCCTCATCCTTCTCTACCAGCTTCCGCTCAATCTCTGCCTTGATCTGGTTGAACTCCAGCTGGGCCCGGAGGATCTTGCCCTCTTCATGCTCCAGGGAGGCCTGGAGGGGAGAGGGACCAAAGTAGGCAGTCAGGGCACAGGGCGTGTCAGGGAGGGAGGCCGAGAGGGTTCAAGGTGTCAGCTGGAGACAGCGAGGCAGGACCTGCATCCCAGGCCATGTGGGTGCTGTGGGGGAGGACATGCTGGATACCCTGGGGTTCCTTCATCAAGGAAATGTTTTGACCTCACAATTGCCAAGATGCTCCAACATTAATATTGCGTGATCCTGACCCATCTAAAATATCATAGAAAAAGGAAGGATTTCTACAACTACAAATTCAAATGTTTCTCTTTGTTTCCCAAGTCCCTCACCCTATAGTGAAAAAAGTCAGAAGCCCCAAATCTCAGGGCTATCCCTGTGCTGTGCTATACTGTCACTGTTGTGTTTGACTCTCTGATCCCATGGACCTTAGCCTACCAGGCTCCTCTGTCCATGGGGATTCTCCAGGCAAGAGTACTGGAGTGGGTTGCCATGCCCGCCTTCAGGGGATCTTTCCAACCCAGGGATTGAACCCAGATCTCCCGCATTGCAGGCAGATTCTTTATCTGAGCCACCAGGGAAGTCCCAGGTTCTTAAAAATGAACAGTAAACAATGGCTAATATATATTGAATTTTTAAGTGCGTTACCTCGTTTAATAATAGTCATGTGTAAAAGATCCAACTAGTCAATCCTAAAGGAAATCAGTCCTGAATATTCATTGGAAGGACTGATGCTGAAGCGGAAACTCCAATACTTTGGCCACCTGATGTGAAGAACTGACTCATTTGAAAAGACCCTGATGCTGGGAGGGATTGGGGGCAGGAGAAGGGGACAACAGGGAATGAGATGGTTGGATGGCATCACCGACTCAATGGACGTGAATTTGAGTAAGCTCTGGGAATTGGTGATGGACAGGGAAGCCTGGCATGCTGCAGTCCATGGGATCGCAAAGAGTTGGACACGACTGAGTGACTGAACTAAAAATCTTATGAGAGTATGAAAGTGTTAGTCACTCAGTCTTGTCCAACTCTTTGTGGCCCTATGAACTGTAGCCCACCAGTCTCCTCTGTCCATGAAAATTTCCAGGCCAGAATACTGGAGTGGGTAGCCATTCCCTTCTCCAGGGGGATCTTCCTAACTCAGGGATCGAGGTACGTACAATTAATGCCATTTTACAGATGAGAAAACTGAGGTACAGAGAGGTTAAGGAACTTGCCCAATGACACAGTGGAGGTCCTCAAGCCAAGTTTCAAACTCAGATCTGTTTGACTCTGGAGCTGACACTCCCACCCCGTGTGAGGAGTTGTTATGATGGCCAGGTTTCAACTTTATAAACCCAGTGGGAAAGAAAAATCCATGATCAAGCTGTGGCATTTTCCTCTGTGCAGACTCTGGCTTTGGAGGTAGTAGTGGGTACTGGGTATATGACTTCGGACTAAGAAAATGATCTCATAGAGTTTGTCTTCGGTCAGCATCACCCCCAGGTGAGGGAGAGTAGGGGGTCAGAGACAGGAGGGTGATGGTAGGTGGGTAGGAGAGGGTCAGAGGCAGGGGTCCAGGCAGAGCCAGGCCCTCACCTCGGCCTCCTCCAGGGCCGACTGCAGCTCCAGCTTTTCCACCTCCAGCTGCTTTCGGACCTTCTCCAGCTCGTGCATATTCTTCCCTCCTTCTCCCAGCTGCTCAGTCAGGTCGGAGATCTCCTCTGTGGGAGGGGCGGGCGGCTCAGTCGGGGGCTGCCTGCTCCAGGGCGGGAAGGCCTCGAGGAGCTGCGGGGCGGTGCCACGTACAGACCCTCCCTGCCCCGCCCCTCCTGGCCCACGCCCGCACCCTGCAGATTCTTGTTCTCGCGCTTGAAGGTCTCCAGATGCTCCAGGGACTCCTCGTAGGCGTTCTTGAGCTTGAAGAGCTCGGTGCTGAGGGAGCGCGCCTCCTTCTGCGAGGACTCCAGCTCCGACTGCGACTCCTCGTACTTTTGCTTCCACTCGGCCAGGATCTGCGGGGACCCAACGGACGGAAGAGGCTCAAGGGGCAGCCCCGGCCCCACCTCCGGGACCCAGGTGCCCCTCCTAGGCCCAGCCTCCCCTAGCCTCAGCCTCCTGGGGGGATGTTCCTGACTCCCTCCTGCCGGCCTGCTCTGTCGCCTGGCTGTGGCCCGCAGCCCGGGCCCACCTTGTCGAAGTTCCTCTGCTTCTTGTCCAGGGCGGCGGCGGCCGCGTTGGAGCGCTCCACGTCCACCATCAGGTCCTCGATCTCGTTCTGCAGGCGGTGCTTGGTCTTCTCCAGCGAGGAGCACTTGGCGTTGACGGCCTCGACGGCCTCCTCGGCGTCCTGCAGCCGCTGGGCCAGCTTCTTCCTGCCCAGGGTGGTTGGGTGTGTGTGTGTGACTCTACCTGGAAACGGTGGTGCCTTGGGACCACCCCTCCCAGAACTGCCAGATGAGAAGAACCAGGCCCCTCCCCACAGCTCCTTGGGATGCTCTGGAAGTCCAGCTTCCAGGGAGCCAAGGCTGCGTGTGAACTGATTCTCCTCCCTACCCGCGGTGGCCTCTGGGTGGCAGTCTCCACCCCTCCCCACCCAGGCTGATCGGCGGTAGCTCCTCTGACCAACAAGCTTTTTGCTCGTCTTATACGTGAGCATCAGGTATAACCCGGGCCAAAAGCTCGCCCGTCACAGGAAGTGAGTTGGGGCCAGCCAGGGGTCACTCAAGAGTGCAGGATCCAGGCTCCCTCCCAAGCACCTCTGTTGCCCACCACATTTCTCCCCACTTCCTGTCTGCCTTTTTAAATCTGCCTCCCACGCCCACTCTGCCTGTCTCCACCAAGGTCCTCTTGCTCCTTCCTCTCTTAGAATTGGGGTGGGGTGCTGCCAGGGACTCACTTGGCCTCCTCCAGCTCCTCGGTCCTCTGGATGGCGTCCGTCTCGTACTTGGTCCTCCACTGGGCCACCTCTGAGTTGGCCTTGGACAGGACGCGCTGTAGCTCGGCCTTGGCCTCAGTCTCCTCCTCGTACTGCTCCCGCAGCAGGTCACAGTCATGCCGGGCCGACTGCAGTGCGTGAGCCAGGGCATTCTTCGCCTGGGAGGGGCGGAACCAGCAAGTGGGCTCAGCTTCTGGGAAGGTGGGAGGGAAGACCCTCTCCCCATTTTTCGGATCTTTTCGTATCTATGACCTTGAATCAAATCCCAGCCTCCTTCAGGGTGAGAGGGCTGGTGGTGTGGAATCTCAACATCATGAGGTACCTTCCCAGTTTGCCCACCTCGTCCCACATAAGAAAGGAGGGGGACTTCCCAGGTGGTCCAGTGGCTAAGACTCTGTGCTTTCCGTGCAGGGGGCCTGGGTTTGACCCCTGGTCTGGAAACTAGATCTACATGCCATAGCTAAGAGTTCACATGCCACAGCTAAAGATTCCACGTGCAAAAAAAAAAAAAAAAAAGATTCCCTATGCCGCAAGTAAAGACGCCTCAACTAAGACCTGGTGCAGCCAAATAAATAAGTTGTTTTTTTTTTTAAGGGACGGAGTGATGTTTGAATGTGGCTTAGCTGAAGAGTAGAAGAACCTGGCCTGAAAGTCTTTCTATTTCGGAGGCCTATCTGTAGTCTCCAGCCTCACTCCAGCCTCCATTCCTGAGGTTGGTTGCCCAGGGTGGCTCTCAGTCCTGTCCACTGCCCACACGGCTGGCCTCACCTTGCCCTCCTCTTCCAGCTGCCTCTTGAGGTCCTCCAGCTGCTGGGTGTAGGACAGCTTCCCTCGGGTCAGCTGGGAGATCAGTGCCTCCTTTTCCTCCAGCTGCCGGGACAGCTCACCTGCAGGTGGGAAGGAGGGTTTGTGGGCTAGGGAGGGGGGCAACTGATGCTCTGCCCCGGGGCAGGCACAGGCCTGGTGAGGGGCACCCACCGTTCTCGGTCTGCAGCTTGGCTCGCTGGGTGGAAAAGTCATTGAGGGAGCGCTGGGCCTCTTCTAGCTTCGCCCGGTACTCATTGGCCTGGTCCTCCAGTGTCCGGGACATCTTCTCCAGGTTGGCCTTCAGACGGTATGGGACACGGGAGAGGTGAATGTGGGAGGGGTTGGGTGGATTGGAGGAAAGATGGGCCAAGGTGGGGGAGGACACAGAGGTGGGGGGATAGGGGAGGCGACGGGCGGGGCTAGAGGGCCACAATCTGAAGAGGGTGCATGAATTAAAGAAGCGAGAGGTGGTGAGGAGATGGAGACGCAGAGGGAGGGCAAGGTGGGTGCAAGGGTGAGACGGAGAGAGACCAGAGGGTGGTGAAGGGAGTGAGAATACGAGCGATGGCAGAGAGACGAAGTGGAGGGAAGGTACCCTGCGAGGCGGTGAGGGAGGAGAGGGTGAGGAGAGGAGAGCCGGGCCCACCTTGGCCTTGATGATCTGCTCCATGTTGGACGTGACGTCGTCCAGCTCCAGCTTGAACTCGCTCTTCTCCTTCTCCAGCTTCTGCTTCACGCGCTGCAGGTTGTCAATCTGCTCGCCCAGCTCAGCCACGCTGTCGGCGTGCTTCTTGCGCAGGGCGGCCGCCGTGGCCTCGTGCTGCAGCGTGGCCTCCTCCAGGTCCCGCCTCATCTTCTGGAACTCAGCCTCGCGCTTCTTGTTCATCTCGATCTGCACGGACGTGGCCCCGCCGGCCTCCTCCAGCCGCTCGCTGATCTCCTCCAGCTCCCGGGACAGGTCTGAGCGCAGCTTCTCCACCTTGGCCCGGGCGGTGCGCTCAGCCTCCAGCTCCTCCTCCAGCTCCTCTATGCGTGCCTAGGCAGGACACGGGGGGCTCAGACCCAGCACCTAGGCCCCTCCATTGGAGCCCCCTCCCAGGGCTCTAGAAGGCTCTTGGCCAAGATGCCCAGGTCCTGCGGAGCAGTGGTTCCCACCAGGGGACATTCTGTGCCCCAGAGGACAGTTGAAAAGGTCTGGAAACATTTTTGATTGTCATGACTTGGAGAGGAGGTGTTGCTACTGGCATTTAGTGGGCAAGGCCAGGGAGGCTGCTAAACATCTGATAACGCATAGACTACCAATAAGAATTTGGGTGAAGCCATACTTTTAAGGCATTTCCTGGAGGGGCATCTCAGACCCAATCTGAGCATCTCTCGCCCTGAATCCTGAGAATCTGTGTTCAGAGAGGGATCTTGAGATCCCCTGAGATCCTGAATCTCAGGAATTCCACAGATTCACTAGACTCTGCTAATGATAAGACAGGAAAGCTGGTGATTGTGTTTTACAAATATTTACAACAAAATGCCTCAATTAAAAATTTTTATAATCTTCTGAGTTAACTACCAAGTTCTAATCAGCCTATTCCTCGAGCTCTGGAGCTTACTGTATTTATGCCCATGGCTGGATTCCAGCTTGATTGTTCCCTTCCAGGCCAGGAGGGTGCTAGCAGGATGCCCTCTTTTGTATCATGTTCCCACCTCATTTTTTTTGGCCTTAGCCTTGGCCCATCTACCTTTTGATCTATTGTCTGACTAGCCAGGAGCAAAAAGGAGGTTTGAAAGTGAAAGTGAAGTTGCTCAGTCGTGTCCGACTCTTTGCGACCCCATGGACTGTAGCCTATCAGGCTCTTCAGTTCATGGAATTTTCCAGGAAAGAGTACTGGAGTGGGTTGCCATTTCCTTCTCCACGGAATCTTCCCGACCCAAGGATCGAACCCAGGTCTCCCGCATTGTGAGCAGACACTTTACCGTCTGAGCCACTAGGGAAGTCCAAAAGAGGGAGGATTGGTGGGGTCCTTTCATCTGTGGTTATGGATGGTGTTGATGGAATGTGTATGTGTAGGGAGTGGGGGCTCCTGGGAGCAGGAGAGACAGGACCACCATACCTCTGCTCCCAGGATGGGGCAAGAGCTTGGACAGGAAGAAGAAGGAGCCACAGTGCATTGCCAAGATCGGGTGAGGATAATACACTGTTGTTCTGGGTCCAAGAGGCTGCCCAAACCTAGGGTAGAAGAACCTGGGGATGCTCTGGCTAAAACCCAGAAGGGGCATCCAAGAAGATGGGAAGTAAGAGCATCACTGAAGGCAGGCCAGCCCCTGAGCAGCCCCCAGAGGAGAGGAGTGGAACTGTGTTCACGTGTCACTTGCCGCCTGGACCCTCAGGCGGAGGGGATATTGGCCCTCTCCACCAGCTGCGATCTCTTCAGGAAATGAGGGGGTCAATAGCTGAGTCCCCTTGGCCTAGGAGTCACTGTGTCCAGATGTGGTCATGCAACTTTGAAATGAGGAAGAGAGTACCTGCCTCCCTTGCCTCCAGGGTTCTTCTGACAAACACAGGACTAAAAGCACATTAAAATTCAGGGTGCATGAAAGGCAAGGGAGACTTTGGCTGTTAATTCAGTCTCCTCCTGCAGAGGGATGAGAAAGCCATGGGCAGACAAAAGAACATCTTCTTGCAAGGGGCTGGCTGACTTCTGTAACCTGAGCTATACTAAAATCACATGTATACATAGCCTCCTGGTTGACAAAGTGGGTTCCTATACAGTATCTCTTCCGGTCCTCTGCAAGGCAGGGGTCATTAGTCCCATTTTACAGATGAGAGGAGAATCTGAGGTGCAGGAGGGGAAGTGACTTGCTCAAGGTCTCAGGAGTTGACTCAAGTGCTCTGTGGGGATTCAGCCCCCGTTAGTGGCAAGGCAAGTACCTGGGAAGAATAAGAACAGAGCTCCCCATGAGAAGGGGCTCCATGAAGGCTTTTCTCACCCCCATGAGGGGAAAGAAGCACCAAAGGAAGGGTTAGAAGAGAACCAAGCCCTACCAATGGTCCCAGGGCAGAAAGGCCACTGGGCTTCCCTGGTGGCTCAGATGGTAAAGAATCTGCCTGCAGTGCAGCAGACCTGGTTTCAATCCCTGGATTGGGAAGATCCCCTGGAGGAGGGCATGGCAACCCACTCCAGTATTCTTGCCGGGAGAATCCCCATGGACAGAGGAGCCTGGCGGGCTACAGTCCATGGGGTCACAAAGAGTTGCACATGACTGAGCGACTAAGCACGAGAAAACCCATTAGGCAGAATATAGCTCAGCAAGAGAAGCTGTTTTAGTTAAGTGTGATCCCCACCCACCTCCCCAGATAGCCCAGATGAAATAAGACATTATTGGTCTAATGGGGGAAGGCTGATGTTCCCAGGTGCCTGGAAGTCAGGGCTCACGGGGCCTCTGGGTAGCTCAGAGTTCTAGATACTGTCTAGAACCCTAAGCAGCTCCTGCAGTCCCAGTTGTCTCACCGCCATTGAGCTTCCCGGTGGCCGCACCCAGAAGAACCTCACCTGGTTTTCCTTCAGTTTCTTCTGCAGCTGAAGGGCCAGTGCCTGCTCATCCTCAATCTTACTGTTTAGCTGATTAATGTCAAACTCCTTCCTGGAGAAGAAGGAGGGGACAGGAGGTTTTCTTTTCTCTGCCCTCATCCTCTCCTCCTGCCTCTGCATGCAAGGACCACTCCTCTCCCTCTGGCCCCCAAGAGTGAAGGCAGGGGAAGGGCTGTGATTGACGTGCTTGCTCCCACTGTGCCCTGGGCAGTCTTGGCCAGAGGCTATGCAGCACCCTGAGCTCTAACCCTCAGGCAAGACACCCCCAGGGCCCCTCCCGGCCTCCATACGCTCCTACTTCTTGAGCTTTTCTTCCAGCTGCAGTTTGTCATTGTCTAGGTCCATGATGCTCTCCTGGGTCAGCTTCAGGTCACCCTCCAGCTTCCGCTTAGCTCGCTCCAGGTCCATGCGTACCTTCTTCTCCTGTTCCAGGGATCCCTCCAGCTGGTGGAGAAAGTAAAAATGAACAGGGTGTAGAAAACCTGAGGTCCACAATACATCCCCCTCTGCTCCCTTCTAAACCCAAAGTCCAGTGGGACTGGAAGTCAAGCCAGCAGAATCATCCCGGCAGAGATGAAGCATTCAGAGACCCAGCCTAGTGAAGAACTGTAGAAAGAAAGGGGCTTTCACAGGTGGCTCAGTGGTATAGAATTCGCCTGCAATGCAGGAGCTGCAGGTTCAATCCCTGGGTCAGAAAGATCCCCTGGAGGAGGGCACGGCAACTCACTCCAGTATTCTTGCCTGGAGAATCTCATGGACAAGAGGAGCCTAGTGGGTTACTGTCCATAGGGTCACAAAGAGTCAGACACAACTGAAGTGACTTAGCATGGACAGCAAGAAAAGGGCCCCGGGTGGGATGGAAATTAGTTTTAGGGATTGAAAACCCCTTGCCATTGGCGTTGCCTGCAAAATCCTGACCTGAGAGAGACAAAGGAAGCATGGTTGTTCCTACTCACATCATCCACCTGCTGCTCCAACTTGACTTTAGACTTGGTCAGGGTGTTGACCTTGTCCTCCTCAGCCTGAAGGTCATCCAGGGCCTGCTGGTGGGCCTCTTGCAGAGCTTTCTTCTCCTTGGTCAGCTTGGCAATGATCTCATCCAGCCCAGCCATCTCCTCTGTCAGGTTCTTCACCTGTTGACCAAGAACCCCATCCCCTCTAGGGTCAGACATCACCAACCTGGAGACATCTATGGAGACCTCCAAAGCCAAGGGCCAGGACCACACTCAGGTCCGAGGATCCTGAGACTTGGTCTGGATTCAAAGGGAGCTGCCCTCACCTTGTTCTCTGTTGCATGCTTCTCCTTCTCCACCTTGGCCAGTGTCAGCTCCAGGTCATCAATGTCCTTCTTGAGCTCAGAGCATTCATCTTCCAGCTTGCGCTTCTTGGCAGTGAGCTCAGCGTTCATCTCCTCCTCGTCCTCCAACCTCTCAGTCATCTCCTTCACCTTTGCCTCCAGCTGGATCTTGTTCTTGATCAGCTGGTCACAGCGCTCTTCCGCATCATTCAGGTTGTCTTGTTCCTGAGAGAAGAGGACAGAGAGGAGAGCTGGTGATGAAACAGAGGAGAGATCCAGAGCCTTAAAGAGAGCTGAAGCTTGGAGACTCATAGTCCCTGATGATGAGATGGGTTAGGATCCAGGGGAGGGGGAAAGAGAGATGGTCTTACCGCCTGCACTTGGAGCTGCAGGTCGTTCTTCTCCTGCAGCAGGGACACCATCTTCTCCTCCAGCTCCTTGCGCCGAGCCTCCGATTTCTCCAGTGTCTCTTTGATGCGCCCAAACTCCTCCTTCATGTTGGCCATCTCCTTCTCAGTCTCTGCGCTCTTCAGCAGTGGTTTGATCTTGAAATAGAGCTTCATCCAGGGCCAGTTCTTGACCCCCATGAAGGCCCGAATATTCCACTGGATTACCAGCAGGGCATCCCTGGCAAAGGAGCACGGAGGCAGGGAGCCGCACTGTGAAGGAGCACTTTCCAGTCATGGGGCCAGCTGCACTGGGATCCCAGCACATCTGAACAAGTGTGTGGGCACCTGAGGGCAGGAACCTGCTCTGGCAGGCTTGATAGGCAACCCCACCCCAACATTACCACACTGAACATGGAGTTGTCTATAAATGTTTATTAATTGATCAATTCAACAAAAGGGCAGTTTATATCTTCCTTTCTGGGGTAGTAGTAGCTATGGAAGCGACCAATTATAGCACCTCTACTGTGTTCAGTGTTTCTAATCTCCTAAGAACCTCAAATATGTTAAGAATATAGTATTTTCCATTTAAGAATGTATATAATGTATGTGTAAGTTATGAAGAATGAAGCAAAATGATTTATCTATGAACTCATCACCCAGACAAGAAGTAGAGCATTGCCTTCATTGATTCTACTAGTAGACTACACTCCATCCCCTTTCCGGTCCTTTCACCAGAAGTAGTCACTACCTTGAATCTTGTGTTTTTCATTTCCTAACTCTTTCAAAAATATTTAAACCATATGTGTATGTATTTTTAAACAATGTGTGTGTGTGCTCAGTCACTTCCAACTCTTTGCGACCCCATGGATTGTAGCTTGCCAGGCTCCTCTGTCCATGGAATTTTCCAGGTAAGAATACTGAAGTGGGTTTCCATTTCCTCCTATGAGGTATCTTCCCAACCCAGGGAACTTCCCTGGATTGGTGGGTCTCCTGTGCACCTCCTGCATTGCAGGAGGATGCTATTTTAAAATTATTACTGAGTTTTATAAAAATTGCATCACACTATATGTATCCTTCTGTGACTTGCTTCTGTTAACCCAGCAGTATGATTTTAAGGCTCAAATTTGTACCATGTAGTTATAGTCCCCTCCTTTTCATTACTTGATAATATTCCCCAAATAAGTATGCTACTGTTTACCCGTTCTCCTGCAGATGAAAATTCAAATTGTTTCCAGATCTTTGCCATTTTGACCAATGCTGCTATAAAGATTCATTTTTGTCTCATGTTGTGAACACATGCAGGTATTTCTTTGTGGGAATGCACTCAGGAGTGGAAAGCGATGTAACTGTTCAGCTTTCAAAGAAAATGATAAATTGTTTTCCAAAGAGATTGCACACATTTCCCTGGTGGCTCAGACAGTAAAGATTCTGCCTGCAATGTGAGAGACCCCAGTTTGATCCCTGGATCCAGAAGATTGCCTGGAGAAGAAAATGGCAACCCACTCCAGTATTCTTGCCTGGAAAATCCTATGGATGGAGGAGCCTGGCAGGCTACAGTCTAGTGTTTTAAAATGGTATCTCACTGGAGTTTTAATTTTCATTTCCTACAGGGAATTTTCTTTTTTTAAAAAGAACTCAAAATGAGACCCAGACTGGTCAAGTCACTTGTCCAGACCAGCTAGTAAGTGATGGAGCCAGGATTGAACTTAGGTCTTTCAGCCCACACCTCTGGGCTCTGCTTGTCTACCTCTTACATTTCTGAGAGTGTGTCTCCCTTTCCCTCCAGCCTCACCTGCGCTCCAGGATCTTCTTGAACTCAATGCGCATGAGCTGACCCCGGGCTTGGGCCTGGATGCGGGTGATGATGCGGCTCAGCCTCTCGTCCCGCATCTCCTCCAGCAGCCCCAGCAGCCCCGCCTTGAAGAACACCTGGGGGCAAGGGGTAGAGCCAAGGGGGCCACAGCCTCAGAGAAGGGTAGCCAAGGTGGAGGGAGAGTGTGGGAGACCCTGGCTGAGCTTCCCAGGGCCCCATCACCTGCATACCCTAGACCTGGGAGTGAAATGTGAAAAACAAGACAGAAAAGAAGCTGGGTCCCAACTCTTGGTTGACACGGGAAGCCAGGAGTCAGGGTCTGCCTTCCGAACTCAGCTGTTCCACTCAGTGTGGCTGGGTATCCTACACCTCCACCCTAAGGGCCTCCAGACTCACCTTGGTGTGGCCGAACTTGTACTGGTTGTGGTCAATGTCCAGGGAGCCCAGCAGCTTCTCTGTCCCTTTCCTGCTATCAATGAACTGACCCTCGGGGATGGCCGCTGGGTTCAGGATGCGATACCTGGAAGGAGGTGCCTGGAGTTACCCACGTTCTGCACTGATTTGCTCTGCCCACAGAATCAAGGGGCTTCCCTGGTGGCTCAGACAGTAAAGAATCTGCCTGGAATGCTGGGGACCTGGGTTCGATCCCTGGGTCGGGAAGATCCCCTAGAGAAGGGAATGGCTACCCGTTCCAGTATTCTTGCCTGAAGAATTCCACGGACAGAGGAGACTGGCAGGCTACAGTCCGTGGGGTTACAAAGAATCAGACACAACTGAACGACTAACACTTTGTCACAGAATCTGAGACCAGCTGCAGACTCCTCTCCCCACAAGGCTGCCCAGGGTTTCTCTGTTCCCTGAGCCCTGTGGCACCCCAGTACCCACCTCTGCCTGAAGTCCCCGTAGAGGATGCGGTTGGGGAAGCCCTTCCTGCAGATGCGGATGCCCTCCAGCACGCCGTTGCAGCGCAGCTGGTGCATGACCAGGGGGTTGTCCATCACGCCTGCAGCAGGAAGGGAGAGGCAGGGGGTCAGCCTCAGGACAAGTGGATGCCAAATGCCCTCTCCAGACTAGAGCCTTGTGTGTCGCTCACCGGGAGCCTTCCGTTCATTGGGGATGATGCAGCGCACAAAGTGAGGATGAGTGGTCCTCAGGTTGGTCATCAGCTTGTTCAGATTCTCCTGGAGGCAGATGAGAAGTGGAGGTCAGGAGCCACAGTGACCATCCCTTTAGTCCTGACCCCGGGCCCTAGACAACCTGTCACCAGAGCCCTCTAAGGGATTGGGAGGTGATATATAACTTATGATGTGAATTCAGGCTTGTGTAGAATTTACATGCCAAAAACAACGACATAACTCTAGCTTCTTTTCTCCCCAGACTCAGAGCATCAGGTTAAGGGTGGTGCAGACAAAATGCTCTGGGCTGGGTCTGCCCACCACAGGTCTGTTGGTATCTCTGGGCCCTTCTTACCCGGTGGAGGGCTGACACTGTCTGAAATGATGAACCCTTTTTCTTGCCTCCTTTGCCTTTACTGCTGTCCCCTAGTAACAAGAGAAGGAATGATGAACCAGGGCTTGAAATCGGAGACCCTTTGAGCAGGGGCAGGGCTCTGCTGCTCACTAGCTGTGTGACTTTGGACAATTTATCTCCAAGTCTCCATTTTCCCACGAGGAGGAGAGTCATTCCCTTTAAATGGTATAGAGAGGATTAGAAAAGATCAAAGTTTCATGCTGCCTCTCCACTGTTTGGCACACAGTAGGTCTTGAAATAACATTAGTGCTTTCTCCTCCCTCTCTCTTCTAACCTCCCACACCATGCTTACATTTTTCCACTTTCTTCTTGTATTTTACCCTCCTCATTTCAATCCACACCCTTTCTCTTCCTTCTCTGAAGGGGAGGCTCATTTGTTCTACCGTACATTCACTGAAGCTCTACACATTCACTGCGGCCTCCTGCAGAGGATGGTTCTATGCCAGGCCTGCTGCAGTGATGCGGGTGCCTCTGGCACCGATCTTCAGTTGCTCTGAGTCTTGAAGAGGCGCAGAACACGTATACCAACATCCATAACCCAGAGGGGAAAATCACACTCCCACAGAAACGGCACAGATGGGCTGCTGTGGGCTCTCTTGATGTCCCCCTCTTATGGCTCCCTCCTGCCTTTATTTTCTTAATTTTAAAAAAGTATATATATATATATATTAAAATTTGGTTGTGCCAGTCTCAGTTGCGGCATGTGGGCTCTTTAGCCGCAGCACGTGAACTCTTAGTTGAGGCATGCGGTATCTAGTTTCCTGACCAGGGATCGAACTCCCAACCCCGCCATTGGGAGCTTGAAGTCTTAGTCACTGGACCACCAGGGAACTCTCCCTCCTGCCTTTGGAATCACGTGCTTTGAAGCAGTGGGCCCCTGGCCCCTTGCACCTCCAGAACTGCTCTGGCGGTGGAGGGCTGCCCTCTTACCGACATCAGCGGAGGCATACGAGGAAAAGAGCGTGGCCATGAGCTTGAGGGAAGACTTCTGGTACAAGCCCACCACCGTCTCGTTGAGCGGGTCTTTGTTCTTCTCCAGCCAGCCTATGATGTTGTAGTCCACCGTGCCGGCGTAGTGGATCAGGGAGAAGTGAGCTTCTGGCTTCCCCTTGATGTTGCGTGGCTTCTGGAAGTTGTTGGACTTGCCCAGGTGGTTGTCGTACAGCTTGGCCTTGAAGGTCATGTCGGTGGCCTTGGGGAACATGCACTCCTCCTCCAGGATGGACATGATGCCCATGGGCTGAGGGGGGGGAGGAGAGCGTTACTGGACGCATCCCCAGGCTTGCAGAATCCCACACCCCGATTGAGGAGAAATTGCAGCTGTGTATCTGGCAAGCCATAGAGAGCCCGTGCTGCCACCTCATGTCCTGGTACAGGAAGCCAACATTCCTGACGTTAACCTAAATCTGAGTACGTTCAGATCTGGCCTAGGGAACCTCTTCCTGCCCCAGTGGCCCCAAAGAAGAGCCCTGTACTCCCAGTCCCTACCCCCAGGGCTCACAGCACAGCCCCTTCTTCCTGGATGTCCCTGCCCCAGAGCGGGATGAGGACAGGACAGAAGGGATGGGAGGCGCCAGACTGCAGGGCAGGGCAGGCCAGGCCAGACCTGTGCCTGTATGTCAGGGAACGGTGTTCCAAGGAATGGTTAGAGGGATTCAGGTTCTGCACGATGTCCTGCACTTCAGAAAGTGTAGCAGTTTTTGACTTTTCCTGGGACAGGGATCCTACTGAGAATTTGGTGAACCCCAAGATTTCCTCCCCAGAATTTGTGTACACACATACTTGTGTATGCACCACGCCCCACCAGTCCACACATATTTTTCCATACAATCTCAGGGGAATCCGAGGCCTCCAGAAGAGCAGGGCCCTGGATCACTAGGCAAAGCTTGTGGGGGGAGGCCCCTATTTCTGACTGGTCGTGGCTGGGCTGGGGGACCATCAGTTGCTGTGGGCTCTGCCTCCCTCCGCAAAGGCTCACTGAAAGCAAGTCAGGACAAGGAGTGTCCTCTGAGGAAGCTCCATAGACAAGAGGGCCTGAAGACAGGCTTATCCTCAGCCAACTGGAAGAGTATAGGAAGCCAATGTGTCTAGTTTCAGCCTAGGTCCTTTCCACGAATGATGCTTCTCATGGGGCGTCAGAGCGGCTAGGAGTCTCCTCCTTCACTGCATCTCTCTCTTCAGGTCCACCATATGGGACAAAGTCCTGGGTGCTGGGAGAGAAGGAAAGGCTGGACCTGTGTATGCCCACAGTGTCACAGTGAGGGGAAGCAGGGCCTGGAGGGAGGCTGGGGGATCTGGGGACTAGTTTCCTGGGTGTAGAGGGATAGGGCTGCCACTTCGTCTGGGATGGCAGGTGCAGGGACTGGGTGGAGGGGCCAAGGCAGCACCTTCTCGATGAGGTCGATGCAGGCCTGCAGGTCCATGCCGAAGTCGATGAACTCCCACTCGATGCCCTCCTTCTTGTACTCCTCCTGCTCCAGCACGAACATGTGGTGGTTGAAGAACTGCTGCAGCTTCTCGTTGGTGAAGTTGATACAGAGCTGCTCGAAGCTGTTGAACTGCAGGGTGGGGACGGGGAGGAGTGGATCAGGCAGGCAGGGGTCTGTGGCCCGAGGGGTCGGCCCAGGGCTGCGTCCAGCCAGGCAACAGGGAGGGAGCACCCCCTGAAGATACATGGCTGTCTCCACCCCTGGGGAGCCTTCCCCGGGGCTGGCCTGTAGTTGGCTTGGCCAGCGGTGGCTGCCTGTGTGAACCAGTGAGTTCCCGTTCTCCCGGGCCTGGGGCTCCCCACTCACATCAAAGATCTCGAAGCCGGCGATGTCCAGGACGCCTATGAAGTACTGGCGAGGCTGCCTGGTCTCCAGAGTGGCGTTGATCCGCGTCACCATCCAGTTGAACATCTTCTCGTACACCGCCTTGCCCAGCGCCCCGATGGAGTAGTACACCTGCTGGACATTCTGCCCCTTGGTGACGTACTCGTTGCCCACCTTCACCCGAGGGTGGCACAGCCCCTTGAGCAGGTCGGCTGAGTTCAGCCCCATGAGGTAGGCGGACTTGTCAGCATCTGGTGGAGAAAGAAGGGGATAAACAAGCACTTTCCATAGACTGTCCTTCACTGCTCAGGGCCACTAGGTCCTAACCCTCTCATTAAACAGCTGCAAACTGAGGCCTGAAGGGCACAGGGCTTGCCGTGGTGACACAGCCATTGTGTGCCTGAGGCCCCTCCGTAACCCTCCATAACTGTGGCTGATGATGTCCTCTGCTCCTTGCTGTCTTTGTCCCCAGTCCCAGGATCTAGCCCAGGACTGGGCATGCTCTACAGTGAATCTATGTGTCCATCAAATTGACTCGCTGGGAAATCAGGGTTCCTAACAGTGTGTGGGTCAGCCCACCAACCCTCAGCTCTCCAAATGTGCTATCCAGCATACGAACTCTATTTGTGTGTGTGTGTGCATGCTCAGTTGTGTCTGACTCTTTGCAACCCTATGGACTGTAGCCCACCAGGCTCCTCTGTCCATGGGAGTTTTCAGGCAAGAATACTGGAGTGGGTTGCCATTCCTCCTCCAGGGGATCTTCCCAACCAAGGGATCGAAGCTGCAGCTCCTGTGTCTCCTGCACTGGCAGGTGGATTCTTTACCACTGAACCACCTGGAAAGCCCCATGATCTCTATTTAGAGGAGACTTGCTTGGTTTAATTTTGAGAGTTTTTATGATAACTGGTGACATGCTATTGTGAAACTCAGGTTTGGCACTTGATCTAGATAGATACAGAGAAGGGATCCTTGAAGGTAGGTCAAGAGGAATATTCTCAGGCATTTCTCCAGCCCTGTTTACACCTTCACATCTACTTCTCAAGGGATTCTCGAATCAGCTTCAGAGGGAGCTGGGAAGGGCTACTGCTCCATTCCACTGAGGCGGAAGCTGAGACCCAGTGATGTGGGTGATGTGCCAATGCCCAGAGCTGTGTCCTGACCCCTGGCCTCCTGTCTCCCAGCAGAATATGGCAGGGAGCCTGTGGGGAGCTCTCCTGAGGGCTGGGCACTCTCACATACACACTGCCTTAGTGACGGGGATACTCAGAACTCAGGTCCGTGCTTTCCTGGGCCTGGCGGAGTCTTGGGCACAGGAGGAAATCTCTCCATTTCACTTCTGCTCGGTGCAGCTGGGGTTGAGAAACTAGCGGGACTGTGAGGTGCCTCCTGTCTTCCCACTTCTCCCATGTCTCTGCCCTCGCCCACCCATAAGCCTCAGGTCCTCTGGGATCCAGCCTGTTTGGGATGGAGGGTGGTGTCTGGCTAGGTTATAATAGAACAGAAAGCCTCGAGTCTAGATCAGGTGGGGAGAGCCCACCATGGGAAAAGGCACCACCTTCCGACCACCTGCTTCTGCTTTGGGTTTCCTCCCACTTTCTGTATTGTGGTCCTAACATTGCTGCTGTGAATGCTGCTCCTTAAGAATCACTGAAAGGCACCCCATTTGGACATGGCATGGAGGAAACTCTGCCCCCAGAGTGCTGTCCCTGCACGAGAGGCAGACACGCTGCCCCCCAGGCCTTCTCAGCCTGCCCTCCTGTCCTCGAACCTTCCGTGCCGTCCGGCTCCGCCTGTTCCTCCCGCTGCTTCTGCTTGAACTTCATGTTTCCGTAGTGCATGATGGCGCCTGTCAGCTTGTAGACACCGGCTTTCTCCTCAGGAGTGAAGCCCAGCACATCGAAGGCGTTCTGGGGCAGGGCGAGAGACTCATAGTGGGTGATGGGGCGGGTGGCCCAGGAGCCCCCGGAGCCCTCCCACTGCCTCCTCACTCACATCTGTGGCCATGAGCTCCTCAGAGTCGTCGATGGAGGGCACGGACACCTCCCCCTGAGACACGAAGGCGTAGTCGTAGGGGTTGTTGGTGACCAGCAGCATGTCTGTCCAGGCGAGGGGCAGGGCCAGGGACAAGGGGACAGGAGTGGGGCGCAGTGGGGGAAGGGGTGGGGAGAAGGGAGGAGCGGGAGCAGGTAGAGAGGAGGACAGTCAGCAAAGGCCAAGGGAAGGATCCAGAAGAAAAGGAAAAGTGGGTGATGGGGACATGGGGAGAGAGGATGGTGGGGGGTGACAGGTGGAAGAGGGGGAGACAAATGCAGAGGAGAAGGAGAAAAGAAGTAAAGGGGAGGAGAAAGAAGACAAGGAAGGGTGTGAATAGGAGGCAAGAGTTGACACAGGTGGGTCCAAGGTGGAGGAAGAGAAAGGTACCGGGCAGATGGAGGGAGGGGACAGGTGAGCAGGGGGGCGGGGCGGGTGAGGAGGAGGAGGGGTCTGCCCTGCACTGCTGGGCTTGCGGGGGGTGCCAGGGGCAGCAGGGACCTCTGACGGGGCTCACCCAACAGCTCTGGCTTCTTGTTGGACAGGATCTGGTAGAAGATGTGGTAGTTCCTCTCAGCCTTCAGCTGGAAGATCACCCGGGACTTCTCCAGGAGATCTGGAGTAGGAGAGGCGGGGGGAGGGCAGGTGGGAAGGAAGAGAACCAATCAGCGAAAGGGTGGAGGTCAGGGGAGAAAGGCTGTCATGACAAGTGGAGAGAGACAGGGGAAGACTGGGTTTAAAGAGAAAAGAATGATAAAGCCGGGAGACTTTATCTAAAGTCAGAGACAGGAGATGGAGGGGAAATGTCGACAGAAGATGGCACCCAGCGAGGAGTGAAGGCAGAGGTGAAGGACTCGAGGAGGGGTCCAGGCTCCCTGCATACTCACAGGTCTCTATGTCTGCAGAAGCCAGCTTTCCAGTGGCTCCAAAGTGGATCCTGATGAATTTTCCCTGGGGGTAGATGGGACAAAGAGTGAGGGAGGGGGCTAGAAGAGACAGATGGAAATCCTGGACCTCAGTGCAATCCAGAATGCCCTGGATGGTTTTGGAAATGTAAATGATTTCCCTGGAGCCCCAGTTTAGTACCATAAACAAAATAGAATGCATCCTGTTTGTGCCTCTGATATGCTCTCACATCATCCTCCCAATAACCAGCAAGGTAGAGACTACTACCTCGGTCTCACAGATGAAGGACCTGGGGCTCAGAGAGGGTTGGGAACTTGCTAGACAGATGGAAGGCTGGGGAATTGGCTCAAAAGCCCTGCTGTCCTCCTTCCAGCTCTTCCACTTACAGCGTGGAAGAGCTTTGGGAACAGTCATAAAAAAAATATAGAATGTGACCCAAGTCAGCCCGATGACTTGGTTCTGCAACGAACAGCTCTGGTGGCTCTGGGTCTCTTTTCTTGAGTTCTCAGAACTCAGGGGCCAGGTTGAGTAGGGAGGGTTTGAGTGTGCATGTGTGTTACTTGATATCCCAAAACCAAATGCAGGATGGTCAGCCACGTGTGGAGACTGTTGGCAAAACGGCACCTCCACCCCCTTTTTTCATCAATGCTGCATGAAGCCTGTGGGCAGTGGTCAGGTGCACTCACGAAGCGGGAGGAGTTGTCATTCCTGACGGTCTTGGCGTTGCCGAAGGCCTCCAGGGCGGGGTTGGCCTGGATGATCTGGTCCTCCAGGGTGCCCTGCAGAGGGGGCAGAGCGTGGGGCTTCACCTCCAGGTGGTGCTGGGGAGGGTGGGGGTGGAGTGGGATGGACTGCTGGTGGTCTGCAGCTCGAGAGGGCCATATTCAGACCTCAGAGCATGTCTCCTGCCGGGAAGGTCTCGGGCACTGGGCTCAGGGATGCTGTCTGCACTGTTCCCCAGGGCAGGGCTAGGGGTCATCTGGTCAGCCTGCCCCCTAACCCCCTCTCTTGAGCCTGCAGCCCACCTCGTACCTTGTTTGCATTGACATTGTCCTTCTTGCCACGGTCACCTATGGCTGCGATGCTGGCAAAGTACTGGATGACACGTTTTGTGTTCACAGTCTTCCCTGCCCCGGATTCTCCACTGGAGGCAACAGGGACCCATCAGAACCCAGATTCCCAGTTTTCCATTTGAAGCTCAACACTGCACCCTCTTCCCTCAGAGTACCAGCCATCGAATCTCCTCCCCCAGGGCCTAGCTCCTTGCAGAATCTGCCCATCACCGTAGGTCACTCTGGCTCTCCTCAGAGAGCCCAGCTCCTGGCAACCACAGCCTTCAACCATCTCTAGCACCCCAGGAATCAGCCTCGGCCTCCCCCACACCAGGCCCCTCTGTGGATGGGTGCTGCTCACTCACGTGATGAGGATGGACTGGTTTTCCCGATCTGGAAGAGAAAAGAGGAGAGGCAGAGGGGTCAGGGCTCAGGGCCTCAGTCTATGGTGTCGGGCTGAGGGGCCACATGTCAGGGCCGCCAGCCCACCTGTCAGCATGTACTGGTAGGCGTTGTCGGAGATGGAAAAGATGTGGGGAGGAGCCTCGCTCCTCTTCTTGCCCCGGTAGGCGGCCACCACCTCGGCATTGTACACGGGCAGCCACTTGTAGGGGTTGACGGTGACGCAGAAGAGGCCTGAGTAGGTCTGAAACGAGAGACAGGGCAGTCACGAGAAGTTGGAGGGGAGAGCCTGGGATGGGCGTGGTGCTAGGCAGAGGCGTCCCTGGTTATGCCAGCTGGCTCCTGTCTTCCTGCAGCTAACCAGGGATTGGGAGGGAGCAGAGGGAGAGTTCCAGTCCCCTCCCCTTGAGAAAGTTGCCCTGGCCGACTTTGGACCCCGTGCAGAAGACTCCCCGCCGTGTGTAGGGCGCACTCACATAGATCATCCAGGCTGCGTATCGCTCTTTGAGGTTGAAAAGCACAGCAGGCTCGTGCAGGAAGGTCAGCATGGCCATGTCCTCGATCTTGTCGAACTTGGGCGGGTTCTGCTGCAACACCTCGTCCTCCTTCACGGTCACCGTCTGTGGAGGCGAGGGGCAGTAGGACAGACATTTCTTCCAGGACCCTCTCTAGACTTGCCCACTTACCTCCTCCCAGAACACAGGCTGTGACCTGGCCTTGTTCCCCTGGCTCTTTTCTCATAGTGCCTGGGCCCTACCCCATAGCTTCCTATGACGCCAGATAATTTACCTTCCTGCTCTCTGTCCCTTCTTATGGATTGCCCTAGAGTCCCTGTGTCTTGCCAGTTCCCCAGACTCTGCCCATGAGCATCACCTTTCAGTCCCTCCCTGAGGGTCTGGGGGCAGAAGCTCTCTGATCTTACCCTGACTCTTGGGGGCATGCTTGAGGGCATCAATTGCTAAGGGCAAACCTTGCTGCTGCTGGAGAAACATCTCACCCATCTACTCTACACTCTTCACTGGTCACTGTCAAATGGTTTGACTGCCACTGGCCAGTTTGTCATGCCCTTGCATCATGAGATCCTGTGAGTAGGTATTCCAGCACTTTTTTTACAGTGGAGCAAATGATCAATGATTTGTCAGTATATGGTGGCTGCTAGTGGCAGAGTTGGGGTCATAGTTAAAGTCCCCAGTGGTTGTGGCCTGTTACTGCACACCTCAAGGGGACGAGACAGTCAGCCAGTGTAGACAGTCGGACTCGTAGACAGTCAGTCTACCGGGCACACGGTTCAGAGCCACTGCTGTTGACTGGTGGCAGTTCTCACAGCTGGCATGAGGGACCAGGGGCTGTGGGCTTCTGAGTGCTAGTCGTCAGCCCTGGACTGAGCATTCTGCTCAAGAGTTCCTGCTTTGTGTTCATCTGTAAATTTGCTCTTGGTATGGTTGGGGCGCGCTGGGGAGAGTTGGTCCGTGGAGAAAACTAAGGCACAGAGTGGAGGGATGCAGGTTTGAGAAGGGAGCTTCATTTGATGCGGTCTGTGCCCTCTTTAGCTACATAACCCATCTGGGGAGGAAACCAGCTGAGGTTCCCTGCCTGCAGCATCCTCCCTGGCAAGGGGTGGGCATCCCTGGGGTGGCCTTGTTACACTTGCTCAGATCCAACAAGAATGGTCAGTTCTCACTCAGATGCTGGGCCACTTGAGGGGAGATCGTCCTGAGCCCCCGCTGGCTTTGGCTCTTTTCTAGAGCCCCTCAGCTGCCACTGCACGTGGCTCCACCCCTGCACCCACCACCCTGTGCTGTGTCCCACGCACCTTGCCAGTCTCTGTCTCGGCAGTGATCTTGCCTCCCTCCCGTGACAGGATCTTGGCCTTGACAAACTCCTCCTTGTCATCTGGCACGAAGCACTCGGTGCGGATGTCGAAAGGCCGTGTCTGGGCCTCCAGTCGCTCCCTCTCTGACTTGCGGAGGTACTGGGCTGCCGCCCCAAAATCGGCCATCTGGGCATCGGTCATCTTGTCGTTCCTCTGCGGCTGAGACAGGAGGGCCCGGGCCTCAGTGGTGGCCTTGCCCTCTGCAGTCCCCATTCCCTGCCCCATCTCCTCACCACCTGGGTCCTGTCACTCCCACCTCCCCAGCTGAGAAGCACCTGGCCTGCCTCCAGCCCTCTCTCGTCCTCTGATATGAGGCTGAAGGGAAATCTGTGAGGGGTTTGCGTGGGGTGGAACGGACTGGAGATTGCTAAGGCAAGGTGCTGAGCCACTCAGAGGAGAGACAGGGTCCCCTGGTCCAGCAACCTGGCTTCCAGGAGAAAATTGGGGTGATTCTCACCTGGTGACCTCTTCACAGAGAATCCTGAAGACCCTGGACCATGAGCCACAGAGGTACAGCCGGGCAGAGAGAAGAAGAGACAAGGAGAATGAAGAACAAGGGAGGCAGCCCATGGGGAGAAGTAACCTGCGAGTCTCAAGCCAGAGAGTCAACCGAGCAGGACAGACTTGAAAGGGGCAGTCAGGGGCAGGTGAGAGGCAGAGAGACAGGAAAGAAAGGATGCAGAGTTGGTAAAAGTGCAAGGAGTGGGGTGTGGAATCTGCGTTTGAAACAGAGAGATGCAAGGAGATTAGAACACACAGCCAAGAGGGGCAGGAAGAGAGACAGACCAGGAAGTGTGATAGTGACACGTGCTGACAAAAACCAAGAGGAAAAATAAAACTGAGCCACCCGTGGCCGATTCATGTTGATGTATGGCAAGAACCACCACAATATTGTAACCATCCTCCCTTTGAAAAAAAAAAACAAAAAACTGGACTGCAAGAGGGAAGCCATCCAAGGAAGGACAAAGGGGAAGAAAGCGTACGGAAGAGACGAAAGCCGGGGAGGCCATGCCGGTAGAAGAAAAGAGGGTTCTGGTTTTCCCCTGGGAACCTCCCCTCCGTCGGGGGCAACTTCCCAGGGCTGGAGCAAGAACCCTTGGGCCTCTGACTGATCTCAGCCCATTCCCTTTGAGATGGGGGCTCCCACCCTGAGCCCCGTACTTACCTGGTTCAGAGGAGTGTCAGTCTGTCCTTGGAGCGCGCTCCTTTATATTTTGCTGCCCCCACCCCCTGCCTAAATTTGGAGTCCTTCCGGAGGGACCCTCCCTTCCACCTCTCTCTCCTCCCAGCCCCTCCTCCCTTGATCCCTTGGCTCTGGAGGTGACAAGAGGACACCCGGGGCCTCCAGATTTGCCCATGAAAGGTCTGTTGCCCCAGCCCCTCTGGCTCCAGGGCCTTTTTTTAGTCCTTGGGCACATTCCTCCCCTCCAAAGGACTGATGGGCAGATAGTGGTAAGACAGGACTTCTCACACCACCTCCCCGCCGCCCCCTCATCAAGCCCTTACCTTGGTTATTTTTAATCTGAAGGGGGAGTTGAGCACACGGGGTGAGGGCCACCTTCTCCTGCAGACCAGAGGCTTGTCCCCTGTCTCCCAGCTACAGGCTCCCCTCCTCCTTTCCTCCCTGGCCTGTCCTCACATGGCCCCAGGCTGGGAGCAACTCCCCACCCTCTCTGGACCTGGAGCCCCATGGTGCTGGGGCCTGGCAGCTGGAGCCAGGATGCCCAGGGAGGGGCTCCACTGCCCGGGTCCTTGACTCAGTTTCCCTTTGTCAGGAAAAGAATTTCGTGCTGCCCTCTCTGTGTGTTCCCCTGTCTGCAGGCAGGTGTCCTCCTGGGAACGTGAGGTTGCATTACATTAGGGACACACCCGGAGCCCCCAGCCCCTCCCCGACGCTCCTGATACAGTGGCCACTGTCTGACCTGTCAAGCAGAAGACGGAGTTCCCCCATGCCACCATGGCAGATGTGCACGCAGACCCGCAGTCCAGCAATCTACTGTCCAGACTTGACCACCACGGGTCCATGCCCAGTCTTAACACACACATGAGGGTTTTCCACACTTACATACTCCAGTTTGCAGATTTTCCTCTGCATTGTTTTGCACACCCAAACACACATTTGCACATAGAAGCTTTTACCCTTCACTGCCATCCTCTGCTCCCATGTGGGATGGGAAGGGGGTGGGAGAGGCGTTAATCCCTGGGGCCTGAGGCAGGAGGGGTGAGGGTGGCGGTGTTCCCTTCCGCCTCCCTGGGCTGCCAGAGGGTGCAGGTGCTGCTGAGGCTGGCTGGGGCCCTGGCAATCCCCGGGATTTACACCAGCTGGGCCCCAAGCTTGGCATTCCACAGGGTGGGGGCTCTGCAGTCAGCTCCCGTCTTCCCAGGTAGAACCCTGGTGTCACCTCTCAACCCTCGTGGGGCTCATACTCACATGTCCTTCTTGGTGGGTGTCCCCAAGCGCCCCAGGCCCTCGTGGCCCCCTCCCCGCCTCCAGTGATGCCACCTCTCAGAGGCAGTAGCCGTGCCTGTTATGACTAAGTGGACATTGTGTTCAGGAAACAAAGCCAGACTCCGCTGCCCTGGCTTTCCCTACACCCTCACACCCAAGAACATGCTCCCAAGCTCCCCCTCCCAAACTATCTCCTGTCGCCTCTCAATATAGCTCTAGAGTGTGGAGGTGGGTAGGACGACTTCTCTGCTTTCCACCAATTACGTGGTCTCTCCCCCCGGGTCTCCAACTCCCTAGGGCCCTCCACTGCCCCATTGTTGGACTCAGGAATACACATCTGTCTCCAGGGGACCTGTACCCTATATCCATGTCCTTGGGGGGATCCGAGTCAACCCCACATTCCCATCTCCTGCAGGTGCATATGCCAACTCATTTCCCCCTGGCATGAAAGCTACTTGTCCCCATCTCCAGGTCACTCGAGGACCTAGTACGCAAGCTGGGGGTTTAGTCTGCGGTCCAGTGCGTCACTGCCTAGTACCCATTGCCCTGGGGACATGATAAGGGGCTGGGAACATCAGGTCAGGCTTGGTCAGAACCAGGTGACAAAGACTAGGCTTTGTCCTCAGGGAACCCTATGTCTTGAGCGAGCCAGACTGGGTATAGATGGAGTTGGGGGGTGGTGAGGGGTAGACAGGCGGTTCCCACTGTCTCCTATGGAAGGGGGAAGAAGGGAGGGCTTAACACGGTTCCAGGGTTCTGCCCCACCCGTCTGGTCTAGTTTGCCGTCCTCTCCCTATCCTAGCCCCCTCTCACATCCATCCCTACTCTCTGTCCTCCCGAAGCAGCTCCTCATTCTGCTAGGAGTCCTGGAGGGTGAGCGTGCCGGTTGGACACTCCTGCCGCAGGTAAGGGGCCGAGGAGAGAAGCCCTGCTTTTGCCTGGCTCCCTGTATGTCTGTCCTTCTCTGGGTCTGTCTCCCTTCCCCTCTGCCTGGTTCCCTGTCTCAAAGCTGGACCTGGGCTCCCGTTCTCCCTGGCTCCATATTTCTGCCCATTGCACCGTCTGACATGCCTGTATTTCCACACGTCTCTGCCTTTCTCTGAGCCCAGCCTCTGCTCACCCTCTGCTTGTCCCATCTTAGCCTGCACATCCTGCTCCTGGGTCTTCATCCACTCTTCTTGAACCTAACCGTTCTCCGCTTTCCTGATTTTGCTGGCATCTGAGGGTGACCCAGGATTCTTTCCTGTGACCAGTACCAGACCCTTGGCTCTTCCGGCTTCTCTATCCAAGGCTCGCCCTCTCTGTCTCCTCTCCCATCCCCTCTCAGCACCCTCCTTTGGTGGCCTGTCTGCTGCGTGGTCGCTGGCTGTTCTCTCTGCCTGTTTTCTGCTCTGGAAGCTTGGATTCTCTGAGTATCCCCTGCATCTCCCTTTTCACACGTGTCCCTGTTTCCTCCACTTATTTCCTCATTGTTCTCCAAGTCTTTCCTAAGAAGACTGGTGCTAGGCAGGGAAAGTGGAGGAGGATGTGAAGAGAAAGATGGGACAGCCTGTGGGTCTTTCAAGGGCACCCACCTCACTTCCTCTATATTTTCTCTCTGTTCGTTTCCTTGTTCACCATCCTCCATGTTCTTGAACCTTCTCCCTCTCTCTCCACTGCCCACCTGCTTAGGACTTTCCTTTTTCCTTCCCTGTTGCCCTTCTTTCATCTTCCTTTCCTCCCTGGAACGGGCACTTACTCTAGCTGCTGCATTGGGAGCTCAGAGCCCTGAGGGGCTGGGAGTGGCCATGTGTAGCACATTGGGAAGGATTCAGGCCAGGGCCTCCTCAGCCCCCGTGCTCTGTGGTCCAGGCCTTCCCTAAGCAGCCCAGGTGTGGCAGTGAGTCTGGGGGAGGTGGAAGACTGGGCTTGTTTAGTTGAGAGGGAGCTTACTCCTCTACTTTCCAGCCCTCTGGTGATCCTCCTCAGCCCTTCTTTCCCCAGGGTCCTGCTCATCGTGACCCTTCCCTCATTTGCCTGCCTCCCCCTCAGATGACCTGCTCTAAATGGGCCAAAGAACCTCCATCTTCCAGCAATACCAAAAGCTATGGTAGGAAGTAATGAGGGAGAAGAATAGAGTGTCTTGGACCACGGGCCAGGTCCCAGGAGGAGATGGGAGGTAGGCTGGAGTGCAGTTTTCCTGGTCATGATGGGAAGGTAGTTGGAGACAGTGGAGGCTGTGTCTGGAAGGGGATGAAGCTACGGGTGAAAGTCCTGTGCCCTCTCAGACACTCACCTCGGATGGGGCCTGGGGGCTCATTACTCTAAGTGGGTCATGCCTTGGAGGGCACCCTCACACACTAAACCTCCTCCCCATGGCCCAGCCCGGGTACTGTCAGCAGTGAGGGG
Organism: Bos taurus; assembly: GCF_002263795.3. Classification (NCBI taxonomy): domain Eukaryota; kingdom Metazoa; phylum Chordata; class Mammalia; order Artiodactyla; family Bovidae; genus Bos; species Bos taurus. The sequence goes on along the minus strand of NC_037337.1, from coordinate 21,510,837 downwards.
CGGTGTTGATCAGATCAGGGGCGTAGGTCAACACAGATGGGCTCACATGCTCTGGGAGAGCTTTAAGGGCTTCTCTAAATCTCCTGTAACCCCCAGGGTCTCTGGGCCAGGGAGAGGGCTGACAGGAGAGGTGTCATCTGCTGAGGAGGTGACAGGAGACCATGGCAGTGCTACACCAAGGATGCTCGGAGCCTCCCAGGCTCCCAGGGAGGCCTCCTGGGTGTGGCCTCCTCCCCTGGAGCCCCCCTCCCCGTCCCGTGGTCATGTCCTCGTGTTCCTGTGGCTGGCAGGCTGTGAAGAAGAGTCTAGAGGCAGGATCTCACTTCAAGGAAAATTGCTTTATTCTGCTTCTTCCAAAGGGGCAGCTCTCCAGGCTCCGGGACTGGGAGCTTCAGTTGCACCCTCAGGATGGGGCAGACCAAGATGTGGCACGGCTACTCCTCATTCAAGCCCTTTGGGAAGGAAGCACAGTCCACACTAGCTCCAGAGAGGTGGGTGTTGGGCAGGGATGGGCACTGAGGTGGGGAGTACCACAGTGTGGCCTGAGGGAGGCCCCGAGGTGGTGGGACATGGGTCCTAGGGGTCAGTGTGGAGGGGAGGGCTCTGGAGGGAAGGGCCCTGGGCTTAGATGGAGGGATGCTGCCTCAACAAGGACAAGGTCCTCTGGGATGTACATCTTAGGTGGGAGTTACAAGACTGAAGGCCTAAAGCAGGTGGAAGAGAAGTGGAAATAGCAGTTGGGGGAAGATGGGACACACTAAATGTGTGTCAATTACGGTTTCTGCTGACCACCATAGGGCTGGGAATCACAAAATCATTGAAAGTGAGAGCGGGAAGAACCTTAGAAATCATGGAGGACTGAGTTACCTCACCTCTGGGGCTGTGGGGTTCGGGTGCAGTAGTATGTGAAGGGGAAGAATCCTGGTGTGAGGGGCTATGTCTGAGGGGCTGAGGGGTTGCTGCCGTGGGGGGAACCCACCTTGGTGCCGATGTCACGGCTCTTGGCCCGCAGCTTGTTGACCTGGGATTCAGCGATGTCCGCCCGTTCCTCTGCCTCGTCCAGCTCGTGCTGCACCTTGCGGAACTTGGACAGGTTGGTGTTGGCCTGTTCCTCCTGTGGGGGTTCAGGGTGATGGGAGGATGAGGTGAGGAGCCAGGGTTATGAGACTGCCTGGTCCCCTCCTCCAGGCCTGGGCCCCAGCAGGATCACTCACCGCCTCCTCAGCCTGGCGCTTGTAGGCCTTGACCTTCAGCTGCAGCTTGTCCACCAGGTCCTGCAGCCGCAGCAGGTTCTTCCTGTCTTCCTCAGTCTGGGGGTCATGGGGAAGGGGGTGGGCAGCAGTGAGTATGGCATGGTCATAAGAAGCAGTATGGCCCTTCCTGCATTCATCGGCTTTACCCTGAAGGTAATATCCTGACCCAATTCAACTTTCTGATCCTCACCAAACACTTGTGTTCTCCTTACAATTTCTTACCAAAAAACATATACATACTTTTAATAGTATGTGCCAAGAAAGAGTCTAGGGAGCTGATGGGCCTCCTGAAATTGTACACAAAATTGTGCATGGGCCTTGTTCTGGAAGTGGGCCCTGGGGGTCCTGGGGCCCCACGGAGGATAAACCCAGCATGAGCTGGCAGGAACTCTGGGACTGCAGGCCTGATGGGACTTCCTGGACTGCTGGGAAATGACATAGACTTGATCTAGGTTAAGGACAAGTATGCATAGAGGGATGGCGACTTTCTGGACTGGAATGGAAACAAAATCTAACTGATAGTCTAATTCTGGAAAACACCGTGAAAGCTAAAGTCTATGCTTCCCAGAGTAACTGAAAAGTTCTGAGATTCACTCCAATGGCTTTGGTGTATTTTGGTGGTGATGATGCCAGGCTAAGATTTGGCTACATATTTGCTTTCTGGTCATCTGTGCTGGGTGAGCTCTGCTGGAGCTCCGGGTGTGTCCTGAAGGGACAGGTTGATGGTGAATGTTGATGGGGAGCTTGAAGGCCAGAAGGCTCAGAGACTGCCCCCTGAGCCAGGGGGTATTCAGGGTAAAACAGGGCTGGGCAGAGTAGAAACAGGGTAGCCATAGGCTGTACTCCGGCTCTTTGCCCTCTAAGAGGCTAAGAGAGAACACTTCATCCCTCTGGGGTGGTTGTCACTCTGGCTTCGGGCCATGATGCAGAAGGCCCGGTCTGGGAGCAGCTGCTGGGCCCGCACCTGGTACGTGAGCTCCTTGATGCGCCGCTCGCTCTTCCTCATGCCCTTGACCGACTCCGCATTGCGCTTCTGCTCAGCCTCCAGCTCATTCTCCAGCTCCCGCACCCGGGCCTCCAGCTTCTGCAGCTGCTTCTTGCCGCCCTTGAGGGCGATCTGCTCCGCCTCGTCCAGCCGGTGCTGCAGGTCCTTGATGGTCTGCTCCATGTTCTTCTTCATGCGCTCCAGGTGCGCACTGGTGTCCTGCTCCTTCTTCAGCTCCTCCGCCATCATGGCGGCCTGCACACGGGAGAGAAGTGATACTCGGTCTAAGTCTTCCAGTCCAAGAAAACCCTGGCTTGGTGTAGGCAGGCCAGGCAGGGGGACTCACATCCGTGATGGCCTTCTTGGCCTTCTCCTCGGCATTCCTGCACTCCTGCACCGCCTCCTCCACTTCAGTCTGAAGCTGGGACAGGTCTGCCTCCATCTTCTTCTTCTGGTTGATGAGGCTGGTGTTCTGAGGGTTGGGGTGGGCAGAGCAGGAAAAGCAGCATTGAGCATCCACGCATGTCTCCTGAAACTCACCTGCAGAGACCTGCCTGTGCTCCACTCTGGGACTGCCCTGGGGCGCTGCTCACCTGGGAGTGCAGCAGCTGCACCCGCTCGCTGGTCTCGATCAGCTCCTGCTCCGCCAGCTTCCGGGACCGCTCTGTCTGCTCCACCACGGCCCGCAGCTCCTCCAGCTCGGCCTGCAGCAGGTTGTTACGCCGCTCCACGATGGCGATGTTCTCCTTCAGGTCGTCGTTGGCACGGACAGCGTCGTCCAGCTGGATCTGGGTGTCCTGTGCATCAGGAGAGTTGGCATGAGAGAGGGAGTTGAGCTCAACACATCAGAAGGCTGTTAGCTGAACTGGATGCTGCAGTGAGCCTGTGGTGGTGGCTCGGGCAGGGCCTGTGGGAGGGGTCAGTGATGGCCCAGGGGCAGGAGGGAGCTGGTGCTGTGATGATGGGATGCCACTGCCCCTCTCTGGATGAGGCAACTTCCTGCTTCCAAAAGTCACCGTGTACCTTCAGTAAGCTCTGGAGGCTCTTGACTTGCTTCTGGGCCTCGGCGGCCAAGCGGTTGGCATGGCTGAGCTGGATTTCCATCTCGTTGAGGTCACCCTCCATCTTCTTCTTCACCCGCAGGGCCTCGTTGCGGCTGCGCGTCTCCGCGTCCAGGGAGGTCTGCAGCGAGTCCACCACCCGCAGGTGGTTGCGCTTGGCCTGCTCCATCTCCTCGTCCTTCTCTGCCAGCTTCCGCTCCATCTCTGCCTTGATCTGGTTGAACTCCAGCTGGGCCCGGAGGATCTTGCCCTCCTCATGTTCCAGGGAGGCCTGGAGGGGGTTGGGAAGAGAAGGTGTGAGGCAGTCAGGGCACAGGATGGGGCCAGGGCGCTGTCCATGAATCGTGAATACAAAGTGAGCTCAAGAGTGGTGTAAGTGGTTCAGTCAAAGAAGCAGGAGGAGGAAGAAGAAAAGAGAACTTGAAAGGAAAAAAAAAAAGGCCTAAGAGAAGGTGATTCAGGCTCTCACAGAGGAGAGTGAGCTATAAAGACAAAGAAGAAAATGAAGAGAGTGGTGTTGCCAAGGAAACAGAGGCAATCAGGCACAGAATGTAAAAGCTCAAAAGAGGGAGGCAGAGGTGAAAAGAGGGGGAGTGAAACAGGAAATCTTGTCTAAGACGTAATAGGTAAAATGTGTGAAGGGAAGTGAGTGACCGGTTCGTTTGTTCGTTCCACAATATTTGTTGAGTGCCTACTAAGTGTCAGGCACTGTTCTAGGCTCTGAGGGTGGACCCGTGAACAAAAGAACGGGGAGATGAGAACAGGGACCATAGCCTAGACCTCAGCTTCTTCTCCCACCCCTTGCACCTCCTCCACTTCTGTGTGCGCACCTCGGCCTCCTCCAGGGCCGACTGCAGCTCCAGCTTCTCGGCCTCCAGCTGCTTGCGGACCTTCTCCAGCTCGTGGATGGTCTTGCCACTGGAGCCCAGCTGCTCAGTCAGGTCTGAGATCTCCTCTGTGGGAGGGGTGGGCGGCTCAGTCGGGGGCTGCCTGCTCCAGGGCGGGAAGGCCTCGAGGAGCTGCGGGGCGGTGCCACGTACGGACCCTCCCTGCCCCGCCCCTCCTGGCCCACGCCCGCACCCTGCAGATTCTTGTTCTCGCGCTTGAAGGTCTCCAGATGCTCCAGGGACTCCTCGTAGGCGTTCTTGAGCTTGAAGAGCTCGGTGCTGAGGGAGCGCGCCTCCTTCTGCGAGGACTCCAGCTCCGACTGCGACTCCTCGTACTTTTGCTTCCACTCGGCCAGGATCTGCAGGGACCCAACGGACGGAAGAGGCTCAAGGGGCAGCCCCGGCCCCACCTCCGGGACCCAGGTGCCCCTCCTAGGCCCAGCCTCCCCTAGCCTCAGCCTCCTGGGGGGATGTTCCTGACTCCCTCCTGCCGGCCTGCTCTGCCCCCTAGCTGTGGCCCGCAGCCCGGGCCCACCTTGTCGAAGTTCCTCTGCTTCTTGTCCAGGGCGGCGGCGGCCGCATTGGAGCGCTCCACGTCCACCATCAGGTCCTCAATCTCGTTCTGCAGGCGGTGCTTGGTCTTCTCCAGCGAGGAGCACTTGGCGTTGACGGCCTCGACGGCCTCCTCGGCGTCCTGCAGCCGCTGGGCCAGCTTCTTCCTAACCGTGTTGGTGAGGGCCGGGGAGTAGTGGTGGGAGAGGGTGGGAAGGATGGAGGGTGTGGATTTGGACAAGGGGAAACATGGTGAGTCTTGTGGAAAACAGTCTTCGAAAACTCAGAAGTGTTGTTGGGGAAGCCTGAGGAAAGGCCCAGGGGCAGAAAACAAGGCAGTTGGAGAGTCTGGGGGACAGGGTGTGAAGACCCACAGCGCCCAGGGGGCCTCCTGTGAGGCAGCCCTCCCACCTTGGCCAGCCTCTAGGCTTGCAGACTTGGAGGACACATGCAGTCCCAGCACCCCCGTTCTCACCTGCCATGGCACCCTGCCCCAGGTGGGTGCACTCTGCCCTCAGACAAACCTTTTGTTCGTCTTATATTCGGATGAGAAACATAACGCGAGCAAAAAGCTTCCCTGAGAGGAGAAGGAGGTGGGGCCGGGGCAGGGTCCTCTGCATTGTCAAAAGCTAGCTAAGCATCCATCCCCGCAGCCGGCCCCAGGGAGCAGTGGGCTGGGCTGCGGCCTGCTGACACAGGGGCCCCTGCCAGAGACAGGCTGCCCGGGACTCACTTGGCCTCCTCCAGCTCCTCCGTCCTCTGGATGGCATCCGTCTCGTACTTGGTCCTCCACTGGGCCACCTCTGAGTTGGCCTTGGACAGGACGCGCTGTAGCTCGGCCTTGGCCTCAGTCTCCTCCTCGTACTGCTCCCGCAGCAGGTCACAGTCATGCCGGGCCGACTGCAGTGCGTGGGCCAGGGCATTCTTCGCCTGGGAGGGGTGGCACCGAGGGGTGGGCTCAGCTTACCCTGTGATGCACTGCTTGACTCCTCACTCTAATTTCAACATCCTCCCACAGTCTCACCTGTTTCTAAATCCCTGGACCTGGAACAGTTTACCGAGTACTGTTAACAAAGAAAGTCCATACAGGGCCTCACTGTTTACAAAATGCTTTGTGCCCATCCCCCTCATGCTTCTCACGCAGCAGGCTTTATCATCCTCACCGCCATTTTACAGCGGAGGAGATGGAGGCTCAGAGATATTAGGCAATTTCCCCAAGATCACCAAGCTCTTAAGAGGCAGATTAGGATTTGAGCCCTGACCTTTTTAAAAATTCATATTCTTTACCCTTTTTAATGAGCCCAGCAAAGTGCTCGAAATAGGATCCAGTTGAGTTTCTTCCTCCAGTTTTCAGATTGCCCTGCAAATCCCAGGACCACTTGTACAGTTCCTGCATCCCATACCTATGCCCAGCCAAGGCCATCGCACCTCTCTAGTTTATTTCCTCTCTTCACCTCATTCCCCCCAGCCCCACCTCTTACTCCATGCCCTCCAGAGATGGCTGCAGAAAGGCAGAAGGCCTCTGAATGGGAGGTAGAATTAGGAAGCATATGGTAAAGCCTGGGATTCCCAGGGGGCTCAGTGGTAAAGAATCTGCCTGCTAATGCTGGAGACACAAGTTTGATTACTGGGTCTGGAAGATCCCCTGGAGGAGGGAATGGCAACCCACTCTGGTATTCTTGCCTGAAAAATCCAATGGACAGAGGAGCCTGGTGGGCTACAGTCCATGGTTTTGCAAAGACTGGACTCGACTGTGTGCACACACATACACACGCACATGGTAGGGTCTCGGCATTTTCTTTTTGGAAAATGGGAAAATACTGGGTAGACAGCAAGCCTCATTCTTGGGAAAGAAGTGGTGGATGCAAGGCCAGCCAGTACGCTGGACGAGTGGCCTGACTCTGGGCCTTACCTTAACCTCCTCTTCCAGCTGCCTCTTGAGGTCCTCCAGTTGCTGGGTATAGGTGAGCTTGCCTCGGGTCAGCTGGGAGATCAGCGCCTCCTTCTCATCCAGCTGCCGGGACAGCTCACCTGAAGAGGCACCGAAGCACACTCAACTCTCGAGGGTCAGTTACTCCTCTCTCCTCCACCCCTCCCCTAACCCTCAGGCCCCATTCTCTGGAGAGATGTGTGCATACCCAAGCCTGGACTGGCTCAGGAACTCAGAAGACAAGGGTAGGGCTCACCGTTCTCGGTCTGCAGCTTGGCCCGTTGGCTTGTGAGGTCATTGACAGAACGCTGGGTCTCCTCAGCCTTGCTTCGGTGCTCATTCATTTGGTCCTCTAGGGTCCGGCACATCTTCTCCAGGTTAGCCTGAGACGGGAAGGAGAGTTATACGGTGTATGCAGGGGGCTGATGGGGTGCGAGCGGTGCAATTAAAGGAGCAGGGAAAGAGGAAGGCATAGAGGAAGAGTCCAAGAACAGGGTAGAAGAGGAAAGCAGGAAACTGAACAGGACAAAGAGAGGAGATGTGGACAGAAAGCAGAGGCGCGTGGAGGGAATTGGAGGAGAGGAGAGGAGAGCTGGGCCCACCTTGGCCTTGATGATCTGCTCCATGTTGGACGTGACGTCGTCCAGCTCCAGCTTGAACTCGCTCTTCTCCTTCTCCAGCTTCTGCTTCACGCGCTGCAGGTTGTCGATCTGCTCGCTCAGCTCAGCCACGCTGTCGGCGTGCTTCTTGCGCAGGGCGGCTGCCGTGGCCTCGTGCTGCAGCGTGGCCTCCTCCAGGTCCCGCCTCATCTTCTGGAACTCAGCCTCGCGCTTCTTGTTCATCTCGATCTGCACGGACGTGGCCCCGCCGGCCTCCTCCAGCCGCTCGCTGATCTCCTCCAGCTCTCGGGACAGGTCTGAGCGCAGCTTCTCCACCTTGGCCCGGGCGGTGCGCTCAGCCTCCAGCTCCTCCTCCAGCTCCTCTATACGTGCCTGGGTGGGACACGGAGGGGGCTCAGACCCAGCCCCTTGACCCCTCCATTGGAGCCCCCTCCCGGGGCTCTAGAAGGCTCCTGGCTTGTCAGCTTAGTCCCACCAGGGGACAAGTAGAAATAAAAGGATCACCTCAGTGAGATGGTTTGGATAGTTGAGTTAGCCTGCCTTTGGGCCAAAACATGCTACATTCTCTTTATGGGAAGGAAAGTGGTTGCTCTTGAAGAAGGACAAAGGGACCAGTGTTCCAGGGATAGTTTAGGCAGTTTTGTGGCAAAAATAATTGAAGTTGGAATGAGAGAGCCAGGTTCGTCTGACCGGACAGCTAAAGACCCAACACAGTGTCCACTCTAGAGGTAAGAACTGAAGTCACAGCCCAGCTGGGCTGAAGGGGCCTGAAAAGCCATGGGGAACAGCGGAGGACACAGAGATCCAGAGGCTGGCAGTGCGCTCCCCACGGTCACCAGCTACACCAGAGCTGACCTAGGAAGCTAGGATTTCTGTCCCCAGACCGGTGAGTGTTTCCAGATCTCTTCCTATGTCATCCTTGGATCAGCCGGCCCTCCTGGAAGTGTTCCACGGGAGATTTGTGATAGCCAGCATCTCCCTTCACAGACACAGAGCCAGTGCCTGTGATGCTGGGCGAGAACGGCGTGGAAGAGGGTCGGGAGGCTGAGGACCAGCCCAGGGGCCTTACCTGAAGCTCCTTGAGCTTCTTCTGCAGCTGACTGCCCAGGGCCTGCTCATCTTCAATTCTCGCATTGAGGGCATTCAGTTCAAAGTCCTTCCTGCGAGGAAGAAGGGACCGTGAGGCAAGGAAGGCTGATCGGGCTTAAGGAGGGGCTGTCAGTGGTTGGAGATGGTAATGAAACAAATGAGGAGCAGGATTTCATGGGAAAAAAAAAAAAAACCAGCTTCCAGGGCTGCTGTAGGCTCCTTGAAAGTGTAACACCTGCTGGAGGACTGAAGTTCAATGGGAAGTACAACAGGAAGAGCACTGCAGGTGGAGGGACAGGACCTGGGCTCTGAGATGCTCCCTTCTTTGGTCTGTAAAACGAGGGCGTTGGACTAGATTGACTCAAAGGCACCTTTTAGCTCGGATGGTCTTTAATTCTCTGTTACTTTGGGCAATTTGGTAACCTTTCCAAGCCTTCCTTTCCTCTTTGGTAAGTGGGGTTAAAGTACCATTCTTAAAAGGTCGTTTGAGGATCAGTGGGATCATACATTCATTCATTCAACAAGTACTGTGCCTGGGGAAGTGTGAAGACTTTCTGGGGAGGCTGTTGATCAGGATGAGTCTCAGAGCCTTTCAGAGTCCTGACCCTAAAGCAACAGAAGATCTTTGATTATCTGAATATGTGCGGCAGACTCACTCTTTGCCAAGTGTGAAATGTGGATCTACACATTTTGGAAGGTCTTGCAATAAGAATTGGAACCACAAGGCCATTAAAGAAGTAGCCAGACCCTGCTCACAAGTGGTGGCTGACCACGTTTCTCTGTGGTCCTCTGGGCTCTCTGTGAAGGACCTGAAAGGACTTTCCTGAGAGGCTTTTGTGTGGAACTTTCCTGTGTGTTATGCAACTGGTCTCCAAAGAGACTTGTGTATAAAGGGGGCGAGTGCCCAGCAGGAAGAGAGGGCTGGAGGGATCCGGGTTAGACTTTTGCCAGGGAGGCCTGCTGGGGCCTGATGTGCATGTCTGGGGGAGGAAAGCTCTCTTCCTGGAGGCTCTGCCCACAGTTTTGCACCCTCTTATGGAGGCTGCATGAGGCTGTTGCCTCTGAGGATGGATCTGTTGAGTCAGCTAGTACTTCCATGCATGGACCAGGATGCTGGGTGGGGGAGGAGGATGGGTGATGGGGCAGGGAACACGCTACTTTTTGAGCCGCTCATCCAGCTGCTGCTTGTCGTTCTCCAGGTCCATGATGCTCTCCTGGGTCAGCTTCAGGTCACCCTCCAGCTTCCGCTTGGCTCGCTCCAGGTCCATTCTCACCTTCTTCTCCTGCTCCAGGGATCCCTCCAGCTGAAGAAGAGAAGGACCAGTGTGACCTTAGGCCAAGTATCCTGACTTGATAATTTAGGAGCTCGTTCTTTCTGGGGTTGAGGGATCCTTAGAGGTGTCAAGACTTGGGAATACTTCCCCAGAATTGGCCAAATGTGGCCAGGGGACTGTGAGAGTGCCTAGCATGGAGGGATGCTCAGTAACTATGATAAATTACTGAATGAATGACTATAGGGTAAAATCCCAAAGCTACTTTCATTTAATCTGCACCCTGTAAGCACCTAGTGGGTTCCAGGCCGTATCCTAGGCACTGCAGATGCAAAACTGAATAAAACCAAGTTCCACCTAAAGGCAGCTTCCAGTCTATGGCTGGGACCAGTACTTCAATAATGATAACACAGAGCGATAAAGAATGATTCAGTAGAGATATACTCAAAGGACTACCTATGGGAGCAGTGATCACTGAGGACCAGATCCTGGCTAAAACATAGAAGTCCAAAGATCCTCCTCGAGGATCTTCACAAAATTCCCAAGGAAATTTATCATGTTCTTATGAGATAACCCTCTAAATTCCATGGTTGAACGGAGACATATAGGCTTGAACCTCAAGTGAAATAAAGAAGCCCATCTCTACTGTTGATCACATCAGCAAGGTGAGATGCATAACTCTGAATTGATCACCCCTCTCCTTGTCTATTCCCCAGTTCCCTTCTAAAAGTATCAGGAGAGAGAGCACTCTCTAACCCCACATCCCCAAACACACACATGCACACACAGACACTGATGGACTTGGTACATCTAGGCCCTTGTGATAGTCTACTTACATCGTCCACATGCTGTTCCAGCTTGACCTTGGCCTTGGTCAGGGTGTTGACCTTGTCCTCCTCAGCCTGAAGGTCATCCAGGGCCTGCTGGTGGGCCTCTTGCAGAGCTTTCTTCTCCTTGGTCAGCTTGGCAATGATCTCATCCAGCCCAGCCATCTCCTCTGTCAGGTTCTTCACCTGTTGACCAAGAACCCCATCCCCTCTAGGGTCAGACATCACCAACCTGGAGACATCTATGGAGACCTCCAAAGCCAAGGGCCAGGACCACACTCAGGTCCGAGGATCCTGAGACTTGGTCTGGATTCAAAGGGAGCTGCCCTCACCTTGTTCTCTGTTGCGTGCTTCTCCTTCTCCACCTTGGCCAGTGTCAGCTCCAGGTCATCAATGTCCCTCTTGAGCTCAGAGCACTCATCTTCCAGCTTGCGCTTCTTGGCAGTGAGCTCAGCGTTCATCTCCTCCTCGTCCTCCAACCTCTCAGTCATCTCCTTCACCTTTGCCTCCAGCTGGATCTTGTTCTTGATCAGCTGGTCACAGCGTTCTTCTGCATCAGCCAGGTTATCTTGTTCCTGAGGGCAAGGTGCAGAGGGGAAGCTATTCGGTAGATGGGGTGGATGGCAAAAGCATGGAGGGACAGGCTCCACCTTCACTGTAAGAGGGCAACCCCAGGATCTCCCCAGCTGAGAAGAACCTCAGAAGGATAGAGAGGGCAGGAGATTTAGGGCAATGTGACAGGAGCACTGAGGAACGAGAGCAGAGAGAAAGGGAACCAGAAGTCTCTTTATCTGGCCCTCTTCCTCTGGTCGCCTCCATCAAAGGGGAAGGAACTGTATTTGTTGATGCCAGCACTTTACATATTTATAGCCTGGTGACATGGGCAACTTTATTCCCTGTCTACAAATGAGGACATGGAGACCCAGAGATAACACATCATTTGCCCAAAGTCACAGAATTATTAAGCTATGGATCCAGGTTAAATCCTGATGGAAAACCTATATTTTTAAGGTAATGCTTTCTCCCCTTCCCTTTCTTTCTCTAGAGACCTCTGTGGAGGCCTTTGGAAGTGTTAATTCCAGAATCCTCTGCCTATGAGGGCACAGGATGGTGATCCCCCAGGTAGGGAGGTGCAGGGTGTGTGGGAGATGTGGGCAGAGGCCTGAGGGTCTCACCGCCTGCACTTGGAGCTGCAGGTCGTTCTTCTCCTGCAGCAGGGACACCATCTTCTCCTCCAGCTCCTTGCGCCGAGCCTCTGACTTCTCCAGAGCCTCTTTGAGGCGCCCAAACTCCTCCTTCATGAGAGCTATTTCCTTCTCTGTCTCTGCGCTCTTCAGCAGTGGTTTGATCTTGAAATAGAGCTTCATCCAGGGCCAGTTCTTGACCCCCATGAAGGCCCGAATATTCCACTGGATAATCAGCAGGGAGTCTCTGCAGGAGCCGAGTAAGAAGGGCGTTGAGACAGCCTCTTCCCTCCTTCCTGCCCAGAGGCCCTGGCTCCTCCATCCATCCTGCACTGTGACAGTGGGCCCCACGCCCACCACTGGTGTTTGTAGCTGTGTTGTGGCCCTTTGTCACTTGAAGGTCTAGGGTGCTATTTCTCCTTCCACTGCTCTGAGCCAACCTGGGCCTTGGAGGCCTGAGACCCTCCCTTTAACATCTCTCACCTACGTTCCAGCAGCTTCTTGAACTCCATTCTGGAGAGCACACCTCGGGACTGAGCCTGGATGCGGGTGATGATGCGGCTCAGCCTTTCATCTCGCATCTCCTCCAGCAGCCCCAGCAGGCCCGCCTTGAAGAACACCTGCAGGGAAGTTGTGTGTGGACATGACTGGACAGGCAGGAGGGGGATGAAGAGGGGCTTATCTTAGGGAGGGTAACAAGGCCAGGAAGAACTGGAGGAAGGACGTCAGTGGCAGCTGGAGCTAGAATGGGGGAGCAGGGCTGTCTGGTCCATGGGGAGGGCTAGCACGTGGTTCAGTAATGCTTGTGAGATGGTTGGTAAAAGGAAAGGAGCCATAAAGTAAAAGGACAAGAGAGGTCTCCTTGTAGTCAGTTTGTTTCCTCCTTTTCTTTACCTTGGTGTGGCCGAACTTATACTGGTTGTGGTCAATGTCCAGGGAGCCCAGCAACTTCTCTGCCCCTTTCCTGCTGTCAATGAACTGGCCCTCGGGGATGGCTGCTGGGTTCAGGATTCGATACCTGGGAGGGAGGTGCCCCATGTCACCTATGTTCTGCAGTGATCGGCTCTGCCCACAGAATCCAAGGCCACTCGCAGTTTCTGCGTCCTGCCAAGGCTGCCCAGGCTCCCCCTGTTCCCTGAGCCCTACAGCACCCGGTACCCACCTCTGCCGGAAGTCCCCGTAGAGGATGCGGTTGGGGAAGCCCTTCCTGCAGATGCGGATGCCCTCCAGCACGCCGTTGCAGCGCAGCTGGTGCATGACCAGGGGGTTGTCTATCACCCCTGTGGCAGGAGGGAAGGGAGAGGAGTGTGTGGGGAGAGCATGGGGCTAAGAGCTGAGGGTTCTGGGTTCTGATCTTGGCTCTGTCACAGACTGGCCTGTAACCTTAGCAAGTCAGTATTTTTTTTTCTTGCTATAAATTTTGAGAGTAACCAAAAGTCTTTCACAGTCCTTATTTTATATGGTTTATGCCTATTTTCATAGGTGGTAGCCAGGGCCAATATAGACCATTTTCTAAGCCCTGGTTAGGTTAAGGGACTTGATCAAGGTCACTGAACTTAGCAGAGCCAGGCACCCGAACCCAGACACCTGAACTCCTCCATCTCCTTTTGATTCAGAAAGGGAAAAACAATCCTTACTTGTCTCATCAGGGGCTGTAAGGCACTTAGGAGGGAGTGTCCATCAAAGTAGTTACACATTACCCTGAGCTACATGTTCTAAATGGAGGGCAGCACTGGGGCCAGGGTGGGAGGCTGTCTGTGAGCCTCTCTGGGGAATAGGAGGGGAAGAATGTGATCTGGAAATCTCCGAGGTGGGAGCTCAAGAGGTGATCTAAAAGACCCTGACCTTGGGGCAGTGCATCTCAGCAGTGGGCTGGGCCTGGCTTCTTGGGCTCACCTGGAGACTTTGTCTCATTGGGGATGATGCACCGCACGAAGTGGGGGTGTGTGGAGCGCAAGTTGGTCATCAGCTTGTTCAGATTCTCCTGTGGCCCAGAACCCAAGAGGGAGAAGTTAAGAAAGTGAAAGAGAAGTAAGAAAGGGAGCAGAGGGGAAGGAAGGGAAAGAGAGAAGGCAAGGAGCTGGAGAGTGAAGGAGGGCTAGGGTAAGACACAGAGGAGGAGATAGTGGGAGGCGGAAGGGATAAAGAAGCCAGGGGAGATGAGAAAGGAGCAAGAGCCGAGGCCAGCAGATACAGGGGAGAGAAGACAGGGCGCAGACGGTCAGGAAGGGCCTGAGAAGACTGAGTGGGAGGAGTCAGGGCTGAGCCAAGCAGGGGACAAGCAGGGCTGGGGTGGCGCTGATCACACACTCACCCTGTGCAGAGCTGACACAGTCTGAAAGGATGAGCCTTTCTTGGCCTTGCCTTTGCCCTTCTCAATAGCTGTGGAAGAGAGAGTCAAGTAAAGGGGACGAGAAGGCATGTGCAGAGTCACGGCAGCGGGTGAGGAATCCCACCCTCTCCCCACATTTGGTTGCAGGCCATGATCTTCACTGTGGCTGCTCCAACTTCTCCACCCAATTCTCTCACTGCATCTGTAAACCCTGGGGCCCAGCCCAACATGGAAGTGGTGGGGGGCTAGCCCTTGACCTGCCTCAGAACCACAGTAGAAACCTGCTCCCGGTCCCTGGGTCCCAGTCTCCACTTACGTGTGTCAAACCCAGCATAGTTGGCAAAGAGGCTGCTGAGCATCTTGAGGGAAGACTTCTTGTACAAGTCCACCACCGTCTCGTTGAGCGGGTCTTTGTTTTTCTGCAGCCAGCCTATGATGTTGTAGTCCACCGTGCCGGCGTAGTGGATCAGGGAGAAGTGGGCTTCCGGCTTCCCCTTGATGTTGCGTGGCTTCTGGAAGTTGCTGGACTTGCCCAGGTGGTTGTCGAACAGTTTGGCCTTGAAGGTCATGTCGGTGGCCTTGGGGAACATGCACTCCTCCTCCAGGATGGACATGATGCCCATGGGCTGAGGGTAGAGGGGAGAGCGTCACTGAGCCTGCTTCAAGCAGATGGAGATGGACCCTGCCTGCTCTAGTGTCGATGGAGATGCCCCTTTGGCTATTAGCTGATACTTCAGCTCTGAGCAGTTACCTATTGACTGGCACCTGTTCAGACCTTCCCAAGGTGGCACTTTGATTTCAAAGGGACCTTTGTGAAAGTCTGGGAACATGGATGCTATAGGTGCTTTACACCCTACTCCATTGCCCAGGTCCCTGAGATGTTGTGGTTGAAAAAAAGTGCTCTCTTATGCTTCCCCATGCCACCCTCAGACTTCCTGCTCCTTGATGGGTAAACCAGGGTCGCTAAACACACTGGTGTGGGAGGCCATCCCTGAAGTGCCCATCCTCTGCGCATCCACTCTCAAGCTTTGGAACTCAGCTCTCCAGGACCACCCTGTCCTGGGTGGCCGGGATAGCACAAGGCTCTGGAAACTAGGGCTTGGGATTCTTCTGTTAGCTAGATCACGATGCCCAGAAGGGTGGGGCGGGCATTCTTCTGGGGCGTTCATGTGTGTGGGGCGTGAATGGAGAGTTCAGGCAGAGGGCCCGAGGCTGCACCTTCTCGATGAGATCGATGCAGGCCTGCAGGTCCATGCCGAAGTCGATGAACTCCCACTCGATGCCCTCCTTCTTGTACTCCTCCTGCTCCAGCACGAACATGTGGTGGTTGAAGAACTGCTGCAGCTTCTCATTGGTGAAGTTGATGCAGAGCTGCTCGAAGCTGTTGAACTGCAGGGTGGGGATGGGGAGGAGTGGGTCAGGCAGGCAGGGGTCTGTGGCCCGAGGGGTCAGCCCAGGGCTGCGTCCAGCCTGGCAATGGGTGTGGCTGGCTTCTCTCCGGTCAGGGCAGGGAGGGAGTGCCCCCTGAAGACACGTGGCTGTCTCCACCCCTGGGGAGCCCACGGCCTTCCCCAGGGCTTGGCCAACGGCGGCTGCCTGTGAACCAGTGAGTTCCTGTTCTCCCAGACCCTAGGCTCCCCACTCACGTCAAAGATCTCGAAGCCGGCAATGTCCAGGACACCTATGAAGTACTGGCGAGGCTGCTTGGTCTCCAGGGTGGCGTTGATCCGTGTCACCATCCAGTTGAACATCCTCTCATATACAGCCTTGGCCAGCGCCCCTTTGGCATACACCACCTGGAAGGTGGGGGAGAAACCCGAATGAGGGAGTGGTGGGAAGAGTAAATTGCAAAGCTCCCACGGCTGCACCGGGCCAGCCCCTCTGCCATTTAACATCTGAAGATGACCCACCTGCTGGACATTCTGCCCCTTGGTGACGTACTCGTTGCCCACCTTCACCCGAGGGTGGCACAGCCCCTTGAGCAGGTCGGCCGAGTTCAGCCCCATGAGGTAGGCGGACTTGTCGGCCTCTGGAAGGAAAGGGCGGATGGGAGAATTGGAAAAGGGATGCCTCCTCCCAGACGAAGGCTTCATGGCTCCATAGCTGCTCCCTGCACCCCTGGCTCCCACCTTCGGTGCCGTCAGGCTCGGCCTGCTCCTCTCGCTGCTTCAGTTTGAACTTCATGTTTCCAAAGTGCATGATGGCGCCCGTCAGCTTGTACATGGAGTTCTTCTCCTCTGTAGTGAAGCCCAGCACGTCAAAGGCGTTCTGTAGACAGGACCCGTGGTGGTGGACCCCAGAAAAGGGAATAAGGAAGGTAAATGAGACCCCTCTGCAGTTGAGCGAGATCTTATCTCCTGAATCTCTGTGGGTGCTGAGACTCCCATCCCCAGTGGGGAACCCCAAAACTAAGCTGGGAAGTATAATAGCCGGGTGGGTGTGGACTGCCTTGGCCGGGTGTCAGCATTTAGGCTGTTCTCTGGAGCTGCTCTGGGTGACCCACTCACGTTTCCTACCACTGTCCTTCTTCTAGGCCCTTCCCTTACATCCATGCCTGGATCTCTCATGTGTCTATACCTGTTCTTCACCTATCAGCCTGCTCTGGCCCCATGGCAGCTGCATGACCACCACCCGCCCCTTTCCCTTAGTAATGCTTTGTTTTTTGGCTTGTCTGTTTCTTTTCTCTGTCCATGGCTTTCAACCCTCTGGTTTGATTGAAAATACCAGTCACTGTCTAATCTCACCTGTATCCCAGCACACCCAGGTCACAGGACACATTCTGGCCCTCACAAAGGAACAACAGCCAGCCAGGGTCTTAGCTCGATTTCTGGGCCAGGGAACTGGACCCATTTGCCCCTCACCACCAATCCCCTTGCCTCTCAGCTGGGTCCTCACATACTTACATCAGTGGCCATGAGCTCTTCAGCGTCATCAATTGAGGCCACAGTGGTCTCTCCTTGGG
The DNA here is from genome assembly GCF_002263795.3 of Bos taurus. Lineage (NCBI taxonomy): Eukaryota > Metazoa > Chordata > Mammalia > Artiodactyla > Bovidae > Bos > Bos taurus. The sequence goes on along the minus strand of NC_037337.1, from coordinate 21,493,884 downwards.
AGATGAATGCATAGTCATAGGGGTTGTTGGTGATCAGCAGCATGTCTGGGGGGTGGGGGGAGAGACGTTAGAATGGGGGCACAAACCCCTGGCCCTCCCTGGGGCTATCTGCCATGACACATGACCTGCAAAAGAGCATATGACAAGGCTTAATGGGGTCCTGCATCCCACAGAACTGATCCAGCAGTGCGATAAACTCAGGGCCTGTCAACAAGCAGCTGCAAGTGGAGGGGACCAGGTTGCCATGGAAATAGTTGGTCTCAATTGGTAGCTGTGACTCACCCAGCAGCTCAGGCTTTTTGTTGGACAGGATTTGGTAGAAAATATGATAATCTCTCTCTGCTTTCAGCTGGAAAATAACTCTGGATTTTTCCAGAAGGTCTGTGAATAGGAGGGGAGAAGAAAGAGAAGAAGAAAAAGTTAGGGTTTAAGTATAAGGAAATAGAGAAAAAGGAATGATAAATGTAGAGAACAAGACAGAGGGAAAGGGAGAGACAAGAGAGGGAGAGAAATGCACCCACAGACGCACAGAGATCACACACAGATATAGAGACGGAGACGGAGTCCCAGGAGCAGAGGAAGGTCCCAGAGAAAGACACACAGACAAGCAGAGACAGAGATGGAGACAGACCAGAGGAAGTCTCAAAAGGAGAGGAATATGTAGACCTAGAGACACAGAGGCAGGGAGAGAGGAAGAGAGCCTGAGGGGCAGAGCTGTCCAGTGACACAAGAGAGAGACAGACAGAGACAGTTAGAGTGAGGGCAGGGTCAGGATGAGCCCTAGCAGATCTGTGACACTCACAGGTCTCGATGTCTGCAGACGCCAACTTTCCGGTCGCCCCAAAATGGATTCGAATGAATTTCCCCTGGAGACATGGAGAAAAGTGGTGATGAGTTGAGGGAGAGCTCCTGTTTGACACATCCCTTGACCAACCCAAATCCCAAGTCCAAAGGCAGGGCCCACTCACGAAGCGGGAGGAGTTGTCGTTCCTGACGGTCTTGGCGTTGCCAAAGGCCTCCAGGGCGGGGTTGGCCTGGATGATCTGGTCCTCCAGGGTGCCCTGCGGAGGTCAAGAAGGATGGCAGGTGAGAGGCCTCCTCCTCCTCCTCCCTTTCTGCGGTACAGGCCCTTGAAGGACAGTAGGCCTACCTTGCCTGTGGCCTGCTCCTTTTTGCTGCGGTCGCCAATGGCGGCAATGACCGCGAAGTATTGGATGACTCTCTTGGTGTTGACCGTCTTCCCTGCCCCGGATTCTCCGCTGTTGGGACAGTCGGGCTTATTAGGCAATGAACAAACATTATTTGAGACCACAAGCTTCGAGTCAGGAGAGCTTTATTTGGCAGGGGGAGCCCTGCAGCAGGAAGCCACCAGATAATATGCATCCCAGCCACAAAGCTGTGCTCTGACATACACAGGGTCAAGGGTAGCAACTAGGAAAGATGTGCTAGAAGAAGCGGATTTGGGCAGGTGGGAGACCTGAATTTGATCTTTGAGTTGGGAAGATCCCCTGGAGGAAGGTATGGCAACCCACTCCAGTATTCTTGCCTGGAGAATCCCCATGGACAGAAGAGCCTGGTGGGCTACAGTCCTTGGGGTTGCAAAGAGTCATACACAACTGAGCGACTATGCACAGCTCAATATGGTCTTGGCTGGGCAAGGTCAATTAAAGGAGATGGGCCCAGGCCATTTTGGAAAAGAATGGGCGGGGCTGGAAGAATGGGGAGGGTTTCTGAAGGGAAAAATGAAGGAAAATGAAGAGGGGAAGAAGACATGGTGTTCCCAGGCTTATGGATAGATGCGTGATGAGTTAGAGGGGCATGAGTAAAGAAGATGGGAGAGGAAAAATAAGAGGGATGGGGAGGAGAAAGGAAGGAGAGGAGAAAGGAAGGGGAGGAGCAAGGAGAAGGCCAGAGAAGACATCAGAGCTGGCACCAGAAGGTGGAGGGAAAAAGAACTGGGGGTCTGTGTGTGGGGGCTTGGGTCCTGATGGGGGGGTGGGCTCAAGGAGATTGTGGAAGGAAACAGGAAGTAGCCACACTCACGTAATCAGGATGGACTGGTTTTCTCTGTCTGTGGGGAGAAGATGGGGAGGACAAGTCAGGAGTTGCACAGGATGCTTTGTCATCTCCCCACCCTGCCCCAGCTCCCTGCATCTCTCCCAGAGGCCTGAACCCCTCGGGAGGAGGGGCCCTCAAGAAACCCTTCACTTGGGGCCTGTCACCTGTCAGCATGTACTGGTAGGCGTTGTCGGAGATGGAGAAGATGTGGGGCGGCGCCTCACTCCTCTTCTTGCCCCGGTAGGCGGCTACTACCTCGGCATTGTACACCGGCAGCCACTTGTAGGGGTTGATGGTGACGCAGAAGAGGCCCGAGTAGGTCTAGGGGAGGAAAAGAAGTGAGTTGCCAATGATGAAGTGGGAGGGGTGGCAGTTTTTGGAGTTAGAGAAAGGTCTTAGGAGAGGGAGAGAAAGGAAACTGTATGAACGCAGTCCATCTGAGCAGTCCCAGCCCTCAGGTCATTAGAGCTGCACCCCCAGGTAGTGCTAGTGGTGAAGAATCCACCTGCCAAGCAGGAGACATGAGTTTGATCCCTGGGTTGGAAAGATCCCCTGGAGAAGGAAATGGCAACCCACTCCAGTATTCTTGCCTGGGAAATCCCATGGACAGAGAATCCTGGTGGGCAACAGCCCATAGGCTCACAAAGAATCAGACATGACTGAAGCAGCTTAGCATGCACAAGGATGCAGGGATTATGACAGAGTGAAGTACTGCCTGGGCACAAAGGACAGACACGCTGGGCTCCAGGAGGTGGACATGCACGGAGCAGGAGGCCACTAGATTCAGAGGGATGCCCGGGGGTGCACCCACATAGATCATCCAGGAGGCATAGCGCTCCTTGAGGTTGTAGAGCACTGCAGGCTCGTGCAGGAAGGTCAGCATGGCCATGTCCTCGATCTTGTCGAACTTGGGTGGGTTTTGCTGCAACACCTGGTCCTCCTTCACGGTCACTGTCTGCAACAGTCCACGGACAGGGATGGGAGTTAGGCAGGTTATAGGAGAACCGTGTTCATGAGAAAAGAATCCAGGGTCCCAGAGAAGATAGACGGGATGTTGGGGATGAGAAGGGCTATTTGGAGACAGTACATCCCTACCCAGAGGAAGGGAGAAACAGGACTACGTGGGGTACATCCTGGTGGCACCCGCCAGGCACCCCAGGCGTGGGGGGGCATCCAGGGTGGCCTCTCACGCTGGCCCCGCCACCCACCTTGCCATGTTCTGTCTCGGCGGTGACTTTGCCACCCTCTCGAGACAAAATTGTGGCCTTGACAAACTCCTCTTTGTCATCAGGCACAAAGACGTCCTTCTTGAGGTCGAAAGGCCTGGTCTGGGCTTCCAGCCGCTCCTTCTCTGACTTGCGCAGGTAGGGGGCGGCCTCCCCAAACGCGGCCATCTCCGCGTCCACCATGGCTGCGGCTGCAAAGGGAGGGAGAAGAAGCTGACTGCCCTCCCCTCCACTCTTCTCCCCTGCAGCAGGAGCCCCAAAGCCTAACACAGTGCTCAGGGGTCAGCAGGGGTCACCAAGAGTCCCTCATTCCTTCAGCTCATCTCCTAGCCCTAGCAAATCTATTGGGGCAGAGGCGGAGGCTAACTTGGTCCAGCCTGGGGGGTTCTGGGAGCAGGAAGCTAACTATACACACTACGCACATCTCTGAACCTCTTCACTACCTGACTTCTTCACTAATCACAGGTAAGAACTCCTGGCCACCAGGCCGTGCTCCCTAAGGCGAGGCAGAAACTAGAGTTGTGTGTCTTCTCAGATCGGCTCTCCTTACCTTGGCTTCTCAAACGCGCCTTCGAGAGGAAAGGGGCTCAAGGTGGCAGGGGCCTGGAGAGAAGGAGGTTGGTCAGGGCTGTGTCCCTGCCTCACCCAGTCCCGCCCTTCAGCACCCCTCCGCCCCAAGGCCTGAACAGGGGTGGAGGTGATGGTGGGCTTCTCTGGTCCCGCTCTTTCTCTCGCTTTTCCTACCCAGGTTCTTGATGTCACCTCAGTGAGCCCCTCACTCCTCACTCCTGGCCGATGGCCCTGCCCTGGCCTCCCCCGTCTAGTGAGCCTTGCCTTTTCAGCCACCTGACATTCAACCAGTGGTCACACGGTTGGGGCTTTATAGCCTACAGAGCATTTTTATGCCAGTCCTCCTCCTCAGTCCTCACCCCATTCTACAGAGGAGGAAATCTAGGTTCATGAGCTTGCTTGTCCAAAAACACATCACAGTAAGTGGTGGAGCCAGGACTTGAACCCAAGTCTCACGACTCCGGAGCCAGTTCTCATCCATCCTGTCCCCATTCTATGGTCAGTTGTGGTGGACGTTGTTAGAGAGGAGCCCCCGTGGGCATCTTCTCATGGACACACCCATGGCACAGCTGAATGCGCTCCACGACAGACATGGGAGAGCTGTACATTCAGTCTGTGCCCAGCACAGAGACCGTGTCAAGGGTACGAAGACAGGACACCATGTTCCTGTGCCCGGGAGCAACTTTTGCAGGGAGGACACATACTCCCACCGGCTTGACTCCCGGCTGCGCACACGAGCCATTCTGTGTATGTGAATGTGGGTAGTTACCTAGTGCAAACCTCACAGAACTAGCTTTTACACACAAACTTCTGAAATAATTGTTCTCTGCCATCCTCTTGCCGCTTCCTGCTTGTCCTCGGGCCTGATCATAAACTCGTCTCTCAGTTGATATTTCTGTGTCTCAGGCAGTGAGGCACACAGCCTCCCTCACCAAACATTCAGACACACACACACACACACACACACACACACACACACTTCTGGTCTCACATTTGCAGTCAGACCCAGACATCTCCCCCTGTAACTCATGACCCCCCTTTCCCCTGGCACGTACACACATGTCTAGACCTGCCCGTGTGTGCTCCGTGACCAGACCTGACGCTTTGCATGAAGCCCTGAATGTAGTGTGCTGTTCCTAGAGGAGCCCCTTCCTAAACCTGGGCCCCTTATCCCAGAGGAGGGCCGCCAGCTCCCAGCCCCTACCTGAGAGCAGCAAGGAGAGAAGACTGGAGCGCAGGAGAGAGCTGTGGAGCCGACCTGGCCAGGCGGGGGCTGTATATATGGGGAAGCAGGGCACCCCCACCCCCACCTGCACCCAGTCCCCAGCCGGATTTAGAAAGGACTGTTGTCACTAGAAGCATTTCCCCCAGGCTCCCCCCTCCTTTCCCAAACCGTGCTCCCCTCCCCCCCCCTCCAGCTAGGAAACAATTGGAAGTGGTCGTCATTGTTATGGCATGGAGTGAGCAGGGTCTGATTCCAGGGGGCGGGGAGGGCTCCAAGTACAGCCAAAATATCTCCCAGGCCAGGCCTCACATTCCACAGCTGGAGGGAGGGGGAACTGACCACGACCACCATGACCTCAGGCAGGCTGTCCCCCCACCTCCACGCCCTCTTGGACTATTGCCCTCGGGGCCCCTGCCCCCAGGACCAGCCTGGTCCCTTGCATGGTGCCCTTTCTGCTCCCTGGCCTGGGTCCTGCACTCAACTGTGAGATGGGATGGGGTGAGAACGAGCAACCCCAGAGCAGAGTTGGACCCAGGGTAGGGGCTAGGTGGGGGCAGCTGGAAGGAGGCTTCCCAGCCAAATGGCAAGTCGTACGACCAGGGAGCTTAGAGATGGGGCCTCTGGCTCAGGCACTGATTTCCTTGGACAGCCAGGCAGCGTGTGAGGTCACTGAGCCTCAGAGCCAGACAGGCCTTAGTGATGGGTCCAAGTCCTTCACTTCATGGGGAGAGGAAAAGCCTTCTCTGAGATCATGCAGCCAGTCAGGGCAGCAAGATTCAAGGAGGATGGGGAGCAGCTCAGGAGATGGGGATGGAGCCCAGCCTGGGGAAGGAGCCTGAGAAAGAGGGCTGGGGGTCCGAGCAGCCCAGGATGCTGCTGTGTGCGGAGGGCTGTGTGTGGAGGGCTGGCTCCGGATGTCTTTGGTTGGAGCCTTTTGCCTGTTTTCCTAGCCCAGACCACAGGCACTAAATGCCCCACCTCAGGGCCTAGACAACACAGCTGCTGTGACCTAGGAGGGGCTGTGCCTGCCTGCACCCCGCTTGTGTTCTGTAGGGGTGACCTCTCTCCAGCTCTGGTGAGATTAGTGTTCAGGCAAGGTGGGTAGAGGGACTGGAAAGATCTCCCACTTTCCTGAGGGCCCGAGGAGCACTCACAGAGGAGGGGAGAAAAGGGAGTTGGGGCTCAGCCCGTGAGCACAGAACACAGCCGATGCCACGCTCCTCCAGTGTTTAAGCTTCACTGGCCCCGTGTCCAGGCAACCACTGCGTGGTCTGGTTTGAAGCTCCCCCTCCTTCCCAGTCACAACTCTTCAGCGCATGCGGACTGATCCATCTGATTACTGTCCGCTTGGAAGGAGAGCTGCAGGCAGGGGGATGGGGCGCAGGTGCACTTTGAAGGTGCGGTGGGTGCAGCAGGGAAGGGCGATCCAGGTGGGGGCCTCGGTGGGGGCTGCCTGGTAACCACGACTCAGTCTGGGCGGCATTAGTTGGGCTATGGGAGGCCGACCATGAAACGCAGGGGCTGTGCAGCCAGTGCAGCGCAGCTCCCAGGTGCCAAGGTATGCAGCCGCTGAGGCAGCCCCTACAGGCACTGCTCAGCAGAACAAACTCTGAGGGTCCCGACCAGGCCTTGCCAGGTGCTGAGGGATTAGGTCCACTGGTAGGGACCTCAGGGACTGGCCACGAAGGGCAGAGTTTCTTTTTATCCACCCCCTCGAGCTTTCTAAGCGAAAGTGGCTGCCCCTCCCTGAGTTTCCAGGGCTCAGATACAGATGCAGGCAACTGAGATTCACAAAGGATGCTTGGGAGCCAGCTGAGCCATTTTAAAGCCAGTGTCTTCATCACGGGCCAGCATCTGTGGTGTGGAACTGGGAAGACTTTTCTACAGTTAGTAAATCAATGGTACTTTGTTCCCCTCCTGTTGAGTTGGGGGGATCTGGTCTACTGGTGTTACAGTGTTACTCTTCTCAAGAGAGCTTATGAAGAGGGAAAGAGAACTCGCGGGTCTCTAGGCTTGCTGCCCCAGTGCCCCAGTTTGAAGCCAGATTGGAGGGTCTGACATCCTTAAATATCCCCACTCTTTCTTCAGCCCTCTGGCACCTACACTTAGCTCCATCTGGATTCTCTTCCTTCTATTCGCTACAGTTTGAAGACCACAGCTTTGCTGACTCCTTCATTCAACTAGTGTTTATTGAACACCTACGTGCCAGGCATTATTTCAGTCGATCAGGATGTGACAGTGACCAATATAAAGATCCTTCCTCCGCACAGCTCTACTCAACTGTTTGAAGACGTGAAATCCAGGCCTGAACTTAGAGCCAGTGCCTTTGCTCACATGCATGTTCCTGGTGGGAGGAGTGAGGGGCCAGGGGCCCCCTGTGTGGGGGTGCATGGGGAGAGTGCAGGGTGTGTTAGAGTGATAGCAGATAAGACAAAGAAGAGCAGAGCAAAATGCTATAAATAAAGAGGGGCTGGAGGGCGGACAGCTTCACCAAGGTAGACCAAATAAGGCCTGGAGTGGAAGGAAGGTAATCTGCCTCCCCTGCCCTCCCCTCCCCAGCATTGTGACTGCTTTGTCTGGGCTCTGTCACCACCCTGATCAAGTGTCAGGCCCAAGCAGGGGCCATTTGCTGTGAACATGCCAGCGGGAGTTCAGAGGAAAAGTTGCTAAAATTACTACCAGGAATGGGAGGAGGAGGGGCGCAGCAGGGCAAGTTAAAGGAGACCTCGGCGTGAAAGGAGGGAAATAAGAAAGGAGCCCCCAAACCCATGGGATGGGAGCAGGAGAGCGGCAGAAATAGGCAGGGATCTTCGGCCAGGAAGAGGAAGGGGGCACGGTTGTCTGCGCATTTGGGAGGGGGGACGCAGCCTGGAGTGGGGCCCAGCACTCCAATCTGCCTGCCCCCAGAGTCTCTGACCTTGGGGAGACCCCTACCCTGGCTGCACACGAGCCTGGGCTTAGGGCCTGAGCTTTGTGCCCGTCTCAGGTTTCCCTTTGCAAACAGCTGCTCCTTCTTGTCATTCTTTTGTCTTCCTGCTGGCTTCCAAATCTTTGCGCCCCTCTGCACCCTGCCCCCACCCCCTTGTCCAGAGTCTCTGCTTTCCGACAGACAGTGGACAGCTGGAAGGGGCTGAGGCTGGCCCTGTTTAGTTTGGGGTGCTGGGAAAGGTAGATCTTACCCTCGGGGAGTGTTTAGAGGGGCACAACTCACTAAAAGAGAGGCTTGATGGGGCGTGAATAGTTTGGATCCAGGCTGGAGGTCAGAGAGCTTACGAGGGCCACCGTGGCAAGCTTTGGAGTCGTTCACAAAGGTCCACTTTGAAACGCAGCCCCTCTGTTTCCCAGCTGTGTGATTGATGTCAGTTATGGAACCTCCCTGAGTCAGTTTCATCATCTGTAACATGGGGATAGTCAGGGGCTAAAGACCAGGACTTCCCTGGTTGTCCAGTGGTTGGGAATCTACCTGCCAATGCAGGGGACATGGGTTTGATCCCTGGTCCCGGGAGATCCCACAAACCATGGAGCAACTAAGCCCATTTGCCACAACTACTGAAGCCTGCACACTCTAGAGCCTGAGCTCTGCAGCTAGAGAAGCCACCGCAATGAGAAACCCACACGCTGAAACAAAGAACAGCCCCCACTCGCCGCGACTAAAGAGAGCCGCACCTGCTGAGCACTTTGGTGTTAGACCTGGAGCCCTGAGCGCTGCCGGCTGTGCTCCAGACCCCAGTTGGGGACCCAGCACAGACCCCCACTCCCCTACTCGAGGCCCTCTGCTCTGATCACAGGCATCTCTGGGGCAGTATCCTGGGGCTGTCAGGCCTGAATCAGCCCAGGATATAGACAGACCGTAGGGTTTAATAGGAGTGTATGGTAATTCTCAGTGAGGAACCAAAAGGCTGAGAAATCAGCCACTCCTTCCCAAGGCGAAAAGGTGTTCTCTGTGTTTTTTGGTCTGAAGTCCCCTTCAGCAGGCCTCCCTGGGATGGTCACCTGTCTTCCCACCCCCACTCCCACATAAACACAAGTGAGTGAACACAACCACATGTGCCTACACACTTTACACAAACATGGGCGTGTGTGTGTATATGTGCTAATTGCTCAGTCGTGACTGACTCTTTGCAGCCCCACGGATGTAGCTTGCCAGACTCCCCCTGTCCACGGAATTCTCCAGACAAGAACACTGGAGTGAGTTTTCATCCCCTCCTCCAGGGTGGGTATGTATACATCTCTGCAAAACACCTGTGGTACAGTCAGAGCTGTATCTGTAGCCAGTGCCAAGACTGTTTGATGAACTCACCAGGAATGCCTCTCTCCCAGCTGCTAGCCTGTCTCATTCTTCCTTGGTAGTAGAAGAGGCTGGAAGCAAGGAGACCAGAGAGGAGGCTAGGATAACCATCAAAGTCAGGAGAAGAGTGGGGAGAGCAGATGCAAAAAGGAAAGAAAGGGCGAGGCTGGAAGAGTTTCCTTTTTTTAAATTGATTTTTTATTGGAGTATAATTGCTTTATAATGTTGTGTTAGTTTCTGCTGTATATCAAAGTGAAGCAACTATATGTATATATATTTCCCCTCCCTCTTAAGCCTCGCTGCCTCCACCCCCCACCCCCTGCCAATCTCACCTCTCTAGGTCATCACAGAGCACCAAGTTGAGATCACTGTTATACAGCAGTTTCCAATAGCCGTTTTACACATGGTAGTGTCTAAGGAAGAAATCAAATGCCTTGCTGACAGATCGGATGCAGGAAATGAGGAAGGAAGATTCATGAGTGTGTGATCCTGGGAAGGATGGGAGCAGCAGCAAAGGGGAGCAGGCTTTTAGACAAGCAGGAAGAGGACAGAGTATTTGGTTCAGGGGAGTTGGAGGTAACAGTGGGGAATCTGATGAAGATGGTTTGCATCCTTGTAGGAAGTTGGAATTCTGGTGGGCAGGGCTGGTACATGAGACCGACTGCCTCGGAGGGTGGCTGTCAGACTGGAGAGCACGGAGAAGGCAAGGAGCACAGGAAAAGGGCAGTTTCCTCGAAGCCAGAAGAAGTTCTTCAAGAGGAGCAGGTGGCCATGGTGTCAGATGCCAAAGACAGACTGAATGTCAGGGAGGCAGAGAGGAGGAACTCGGGTTATCCTGGAGCAAGCGCCTTCTGCAGTCTCAGGACAGATCCAGGCTGCAGAGAGGTATTAAGAAAAGGATGAGTGGACAGGAAGTGGAGGCAGTGGGTGTGAGCCCTGCATTTGAGGAGCTTGGCAGTGAGCTGAGAGATTAGATAGCAACCAGAAGGGGAAGAGGCCAAATAACATGATTTGTTTTGTTTTGAAAATCGGACAATCCTGTACTTGTGAAGGGGGATGATAAAATAGACCCTTGTTTCGTTCTCCAGTCCCTTTTACATTTTCTGGTTCTGTTTTTCTTTTTTTTGCTTCTCTCCTTCTGGAAGCCAGAGGGGTGGTTTGGAAGTACTTGGAGGGTTGAGGTGCCCGCCTCCATGAAGTGGGCTTGCAAATGGGAGGATTCTCATCCTGCTCACTCCTTATCCCCAGAGATGCATGCAGGGAGATCACAGCGGAACATGGGGGCAGCCACACTCTCATCCTGTGGCCCTCCCCGACTGGCCTGAGAAACGTCTGGGCCTCCTGTGTTCCATGGCATGAGGACCAGCCCAGGGCTGGAGGGCAGAAGTGTAGCTCTACAAAGTGATCTGAAAACATGAGTAGTACCCGTGACTCAGCTGCTTCTGCTTGCTTATGCCTCAGAATTTTTATTTCACCTGGAAAGATGATGTTCCTGGCTTGACAATACAGGTATCCCTGCCTGTCTGAACCCGTAACCTGCTGTGGGATAATGGCTGGTCTTTGGGAGCAGGGCTCTCGCTGGTGTTCTGAGAGTATGGAAGGTAGAGGCCTTCTCTCTCTGCCCACCATGCAATGCTGGGCAGTATTCCTGCTGCTGGGTTTGCAAGCCTGGGTTTTAGTGCAGGGCTTTGATTCCTGTCTCTGCTACATACACCCGAAACTTCTATCCAATATTAGAAACTCATTAAGAACACAGAGAGGTACACACATCACGAAGTTGCTTCCTGCCCTTGGGGAGGGTGGTGAGCAACCTCCCTGGGTCTGATTTGCAACAAAGGAGCTATGGAGCGGGCGGCTGTTTCCTCTCGAGGGAGCTTTTCAGGGGCAGCTGGCAACCTGACTGCCAGGTCACACCAGATCCATGAACCAGACCAGGGATTGAGAGCTGGTCAGGCTCCTTGATGTCTCAAGGGACCAGAGCTGGGGTCTCAGCTTCCCACCTGCAGCAAGGAAAGAAGAGACAGTTATTGTGGGACTTTGGACTGACTAGATAAAAAAAGAGCCTGACCCATACTGAGCAGGAAGAGTGGGGAGGAAGTAAGACAGGGAGGGAGTTGGTTTGCTGGGAGTGGGGAAGAGTCAGGAAAGGGTGCGTGGGCAACGGAAGAGTAAGGGGTGAGGCGGCAGAGATGAGGTTCAGCTCTGTTGGTGTTTCAGACTGCAGAGAGAGCAGAGTGGCAGAGCTGTATGTCTGTGCGCTGTGGTGGGAGGTGACCTTGTCTCAAGGGCAGAGCCTCGTGGCGCTGAGAAGTCAGAGCAGGGGGCAGAGTGTCCAGCCCAGCCTCCCGTGCCTGGGCCCCTTTTCTCTGAGATTACAGCCTCTGCCCAGAGCAGCTCCTTGTGTGTGTAGCGGGGTGGGGGGTTGGGAGGGTGACACAGAGCATAAAGCCCTTTTGTGGTACTATGTTCCTAAGAATAGCTGTGGCTGAGTTCGGGGAGGTGTCTCCTATGGCCTGCATGTCCTGGGTCTTGTTCTCAGAGGTGTCCCTTTGCCTGGTGTCTGGTGCTGATGGCTTCTAGCTGTTAGGAGAGTGGAGGCTGTCAGCCCGCCTCAGCCTCTGCTTGTCCAGTTCAGCTTCGAGAGAGGAGACACAGGACAGAGGGAGAAGTGGACAAAATACTGGTCCAAAAAAGTTAGGAGAGGGGAGGCAAAGGCCAGCAGCCTGGAAAACCTGGTACTCCAAGCTGAAGAGTGTGGGAAGCTTAGGCGGAGAGGTGGTGGGCAAAGGGGCCAGGCAGGAGACAAAGGTGGGGAAAAGGATGAATGGGAAGGACTTATGGGAAGAGTTGGAAAGAAGCGGATCCGGGCAGAGAAGGAGGGAAAATAGGTGAAGGGGCAGGAATTTAATTTATGATGAGGAATTAGGATGGGGCTGGAGAGGAACCGGGGACAGGAGGAGGGGCCGGGAATGGATGGACATTGGTGGCTCAGACGGTAAAGCGTCTGCCTACAATGCGGGAGACCCGGGTTTAATCCCTGAATTGGGAAGATCTCCTGGAGAAGGAAATGGCAACTCATTCCAGTATTCTTGCCTGGAAAATCCCATGGACGAAGGAACCTGGTAGGCTATATAGTCCATGGGGTCATAAAGACTCGGACACAACTGAGTGATTTCACTTTCGCAGAGCAGAGCAGATGGAAAGAGAAGTGGTGAGAGACATGTGGTGGGTGCTCCTACAGATACTGGGCAGAGGAGAGGGTGGGGTGGCTCATAGAAGAGCTTGGAAAAAAAACGCTCCCGAACAAACGCCATTCCTGTGAGATAACAATGCAGTTCCAATCCCTCCCTAATCTCCTGTCCTATTCTTAGCCCTCTGTCCTCTTAGCGGAGAGGCCACAGGTCCCTGGGCTCCGTCCTTCCCCCCGTGCCCTTGGCTAGAATTAGACAGACATGCCTGCATGCCTGCATGGTCATCTGCTAACCAGGGTCCTCCTGCCTTCTGGCACTGTCACTGGAGAAGGCGGGAAGAGGACAGGAAGGTCACTGCACACCCTCTGGACCAGGCAGCACCTAGGCTCCACGGGGGAAAGAGGCAAGTCAGAGGCCCCTTCGTTCTCAAAGAGTTTTCAGATCAATGAACACACGGCCCACGTGATCACAGGTCCAGAGTGGCAACACTTAACATGGGTAAAATAGCTGAAGTTTTGAGTCTCCAAATGTGGGAATGCAGAGGCAGGGCAGGGAGAGGGAAGGGCCATTAGGGAAGGTTCCTGCGTATCACCAGTGAGCTGGACGTGGGTCCTGAAAGGGCTGGGTCTTGAGCAACCCCTCCAGCAGCCACTATGCAGAGCTGTGTGCATCTGGGGGAAATAAGGGAGACAGAGGCTCCTATGTTGACCTTTTGGGCCCAGCCTCCAGGGAACAAGGTTGTCATAGCTTGACAGGGAGCAGCAGCTTCCAGGATTTTTAGGCTGACTGCTATTTCTCAATATTTACTTGACACTACTGCTTCTTTCTTGCCCAATATATTCTTTTTTTGTTTTCCCCTTGTCCTCCCTCTTGCCTCTGGTCTCTCTAAATATTGTTCATTGTTTTGATATTTTAAATGGCCAGAAGTGATTATGTATATTTTTATCTTGAGGTCTTTCAACTCTGATGAATCTAAATAAAATAAATGCATGATGAATAATGTGCCAAAAAGGGTAAACAGCTGCTGTTCTCTGTTCCTATGAGGGCTCCAATTGCTCCTGCAGAGTAAGGGACATAGATGAGATTCCCTGGATCTTATTCAGGGAGAGGGTGGAGGAGGCCTTTCTTTCTTTCTGTTCCTGTTTTTTTTTTTTTTTTAATCTCTGTCTTTCTCTCCTTTCCTTCCTTCCTCCCTCTTTCCCTCCCTCTTTTTTTTTTTTTGGTCTTTCTACTTTTCCTCTGTCTCTCAAATCATTCTCATTTCTTCCTCCCTCCGTTCCTGTTTTTTCCCTCCTCCCATATTATAAAAGTATGCTTGTTATTAATACTTCAAAAATACAAACAATAAATCTTCTACCAGGCAAGCAAGGTAAAGCTTCTCCCCTATTCACAGTCCTATTCTGCAAGTTGGGAGTGTATCCATCCAGATATACTGTTATATATGTGTGTAAAATACACATTTGGGGATTTTTCTTTTACTGGGATATAAAAAAAAGGAATGTTTGTAGTTTTGGAGATTCCTTAGGTCATGGATGATTCCAGGGGTCCCTCCTCAAGTAACTTGCATTTTGAATGAGTACCAGTCTCTCTAGAGGCTAAACAGTAATAAAATCTCAAAAAAGAGCCAAAATGAATTAAAAAAATGAGTCCAAGAGGCTCAGGAGGATGTGTAACAGATGCCAACAAACATCCCCTTTTTGTCTCAGCTCATATCCTCCTCTTGGAGCAGGGGTCACTGTACCGAGGGACCCCCCCCCGGGGGCAGAAGTGCAGGAGTACAGGTGGACTTTGGAGTCATGAGAAATTTCCTAATACGGCAGAGGCTATATCTGTCTCTGCTATAAAAAAGAGATTTTCTCCCCCTACAACTGTAGCAATGATATAATGATGTCTAATCATTTATTTTGCAAAGCCAATTCTGAATTGTCACATTTTTCATGCTCAGAAATGTATCTGGTTGTTTTTCTGTTTGGGGGATCTGTAACCTATCCTTTAGGTCACACTTATACCTGCCCTTTGTTGTGGAAGTTCTGAAATGACCTCTAGCCAGAAGCCAATCAAAAGTTCTGACCAAGATCCTAATATAGTTGATGACTCTGATGCAGCCCTTGATCCGACAGCTGGTGTGGCATGGATGGCTGGATTCCTGCTGTGAAAATACAAGCCCGGAGGCATCCGAAATACCCTGCACCTATTCTCACCCTGCTCTGTGCTACTCCTGCAGGCCCCCCATTCCCACCAAACACCCCAGACTAAGCCAATACTAAGCATCGCTGGCTTCTGCCTCTTCCCAGACACCTATACCGTGGCCATTCAAAGGGAGCAAGGCAAAATTTAAGGTGATGGAAAAAGAAAAATTTAAGGTAACTTTTATGAATCCTGACAGAACAAGGTCCATAGGATAAGGATCTGAAATATTGAAACATCCTGTCTTTTAAACAGGGAGTTTGTAGAGGATCGAGGTGGGAAGAAGGCTTGAAATCAAGAGAAGAGAAGGTGGAAAGGGAGCATGCAGGGGCTAGGGTCAGTGGTTCCAAAGGATGCTGGCGAGCCCTGGGGAGGCCTAGCCTCTCCAGGCCATGCTGAGGATCCCAGGGAGGAGAGTGTGGAGGTGATGTGGCTCCCGCCCCTGTGAGCTTTTTCTCCTCTCCTGCGTGACCTTGTCACATAGGCAGGATCTGTCCGGCTCCGGGCTTTCACTCCATTTTAGGCTCCAGGCAGGAGGGGTAGAACAAGCTATTGCCCACGTTTGGTGTATCACTATCAAGTCATCCTTCCCACTGTTCTGTAGTTCTGGGAACTCAGCTTCTATCTTGTTCCTGAGACTTGGGCCCCACCCTGTGCCCCAGACGGGTAACTGAGCCCTGGTTTTGTTCCCTCTGGCAAAGGCCCTGTCTTGGTAACCCCCTTAGTTTCTCTGGTGCTTGTCTACTTCTCAGGGATTGGATTTTCCCCCTGGTCCCAGACTCGAAGCTGGGGGTCCTGTTTCCTGCAAATAGAGGGAGACAGCATATCTTAAAGGACTTCCCAGGTGGCGCTAGTGGTCAAGAATCTGCCTGCCAGTGGAGGAGATGGAAGAGGCTTGGGTTCTATCCCTGGGTCGGGAAGATCCCCTGGAGAAGGAAATGGCAACCCACTCCATTTTTGCCTGGAAAATCCTGTGGACTGAGGAGCCTGGCAGGCTGCAGTCCATGGGGTCTCAAAGAGTCAGCATGACTGAGTACACATACTCACCAGCATATCTTAATCACTAAGAGCATAGGTTTTGACATCAATTAGGCTTGTGGTCAATAACCCTGGCTTATGGACTAGCTGTGTGACCTAGGTGAGTTATTTAATCCCTTTGAGAAAAAAAGTGAAATATTGTGCAGAGTCGTATAACTCAAAGTATGATCCACGGACTGATACATCCTCATTAAGTGGGAATACGTTGTCGTTATTGTTTAGTTGCTGTCATGTCCAACTCTTTGCAACCCCATGGATGTTAGCCTGCCAACCTCCTCTGTCCATGGGATTTCCCAGGCAAGAGTACTGGAGTGGGTTGCCATTTCTTTCTCCAAGGGTTCCTCCTGACCCAGGGATCCAACTCTGGCAGGCGGATTCTTTCCACTGAGCCACCAGGGAAGCCCTGAGTATCGGTTTTGACCAGAGAGGCCTATGGTCAAAACCCCTGGCTTATAGGCTAGCTGTGTGAGCTAGGTGTTACTTAACCCCTCTTAGAAAAAAGTGAAGTACCGTGTAGAGTCTTATGACTCAAAGTATGATCCAATGGACTGATATAGCTTCATCAGTGGGAGTTTGTTAGGACTACAGAATCTCAGGCCCCAATCCAGGCCTGAGTTACCTTTCTGCATTTTAACAGAATCTGCAGTTTTACAAGACCTCCCAGGTCATTTAATGTACGTTAAAGTTGGGGAAGCACTAATGTAGAGAAAAGAGCACAGGCCCAAGAAGAACTATTATTGAATTCCAGCACTAACTCTCAGTCTTAACTGTAAAATGTGGATGGTAATACCTACCCCATGTACTTGGTTTAAGGATTATGTATAACTAAGTAAGTGAGTGAAGTCGCTCAGTCGTGTCCGACTCTTTGCGACCCCATGGACTGTAGCCTACCAGGCTCCTCTGTCCATGGAATTTTCCAGGCAATAGTACTGGAGTGGATTGTCATTTCCTTCTCCAGTGGATCTTCCTGATCCAGGGATCGAACCCAGGTCTCCTGCATTGTAGACAGATGTTTTACTGTCTGAGCCACCAGGGAAGTCTAAGGATTATGTATATGAAGTTATAAAAAAAAAAATTGGTACAACTATTATGAAAAACAATATGGAGGTTCCTCAAAAAATTAAAAATAGAAATACCATATTATCCAGAAAACCCTTTTTTGGATATATAGTTGAAGGGAATGAAATCACTGTCTTGAAGAGATACCATCATATTCACTGTAGCGTTCTTCACAATAGTCAAGACATGGAAACAACCAAAGCATTCACTGTTAGATGAATGGATGAAGGATATGGTCCAGCTCTAAAAGAAAGAAATCTTATCATTTGTGACAATATGGATAACACTGATGGGTGTTATGCTAAGTGAAATAAACCAGATACAGAAAGACAAATACTGCATGATTTCACTTATGTATGGAATCTAAAAAAGATGAACTTTTAGACTCAAAGAATAGAACGGTGGTTCGAAGTGGTTGGGGAGGGAGGGGAAATGTTGATCAAAGGGCACAAAGTTTCAGATATGAAGGATGTAAATTCTGGTCATCTTACTAATGTACAGCATGGTCACTGTAGTTAAAAGTACTGTTTTGTGGGACTTCCCTGGTGGTCCAGTGGTTAAGACTCTGAGCTTCAGTGCAGGAAGCAAAACTCCAATACAGGAGCCCAGGTTCCACCCCTGGTCAAGGAATTAGATCCCACATGCTGCAACTGAAGAGCTTGCGTGCCATAACGAAGATCCCAAGTGCCTCACCTAAGACCCTGGGAGCAACCAAATAAATAAACATTTGAAAAAAAAAGTACTGTTTTGTGTACTTGAAATTTGATATGAGAGTAGATCTTTATTGTTCTAACAACAACAACAAAAAAGGAAGGGTAACTATGTAAAGTGGTAGATACATTAATTAGATTGTCAACTTGATTGTGTATACATACTACATCGATATATACATATATCAAAATATCATTTTGTAAAAATATATACAAATTTTATTTGTCAAATACTCCTCAATAAAGAAGGGGAAAAAATGGAGTTATAGGCCCAGTGTCCAACAAACAGTGACTGCTCAATAAGTTGTATCTATTGCTTCCACTTGCCTGCTTGGATTTCCAGTGCCCTCTTGTTAGAATATCTTTCTAATTCTGACTGCTTTAATAGACTGATTCCTTTTATCTGCTGCCAGCCTGGTCTGGACTTCCTTCCAGCATCTGCAATGACAATGTCCCCCAGAATCTGCCCCCATCTCAGTGCGCCCTGTCTAACAATTCTAGATTCCGCTCCTTCCAGTTTGATTGTTCAGCTCATGTTAATGAGAATGATAATGTTAATGGGTGCAGGCCTCACCACAGTCCAGGAATGAACATTCATTCCCACTAATATTGATTAAGCCCCAACCTTGTGGCAGGCACAGTGCTGACTTCAGGAGCTCACAGATTACTATGGAGGGGCAACAGGCAGTGACAGAATAGTGTGTGAGGTATCATAACAGAGGAAGTAGCAGGCACTGTGATGGAAGAAATCCTCGAGCACAGAGCGAGGTCAGGAAAGGTTCAATGGAGGAAATGACTTTTAAGGTCAGACTTCAAGGATGAGCTGAGCTCAGTGAGCTACTCATTGAGCTGGAGTAGGTCAAGAAAAGGAGGAGCTGGGCAGAGTGCCCAGCTTGTCCAATAACCTGAGAGGAATCGAAACATATTCAGTGTAGCTAAGGACTTTCCAGGTAGCTCAGTGGTAAAGAATCCACCTGCCAATGCAGGAGAAACCAGTTCCATTCCTGGGTCCTCCCTGGAGGAAGAAATGGCAACCTACTCCAGTATTCTTGCCTGAAAAATCCCATGGACAGAGGAACCTGGAGGGCTACAGTCCATGGGGTTGCAAAGAGTGGGACACAGCTGAGTGACTGAACACAATGTAGCTAAAGAATGGAAGTAACTGGGAAATACCAAAGTAGAAGAGCCTGGGAGGTGGGTGAAGACTGGTCAAAAAGAACCTTATAAACCAAATCAAGGGGGTCTGGATTTTAATCAGGCATGGAACCTCATTAATGTGTTTTAAGGTGGTGTTGGCATGTGTGGTGGTGGTGATGTTATCTGATTTTATAGAATTGGTGGTATAACTTTTCTTGGGAAAAGTGACATTGTGTTTTCAGATTCATATGCAGAGGAGATTCTAGACTTGTGGTCACGGGAATGCAGGGAACTACTCTGAGAAGCTGGGAAACAGAAATGAGAAAGGGAAGGGACCTCAGGAGAAAGGCACCCAACAATATTTCTATTAATCTATAGACTCTACCTTCAGAAGGTCCTACCTCCTTCTTTCCTTCTCATGCCTAGATAATTGCAATAGAACCTTACCTAGTTTTCTAGCTGCTCTTCTCAAAAAATGACTGGCAGTCTCAGTTTTCTAAGGTGCCACGTCTAATATATCTATCATTCATAGAAACTTCCAGGCTCCATGTTGTCTTGGAGACAAAGCCTGAATACTTCTGACTGGCACCTAAAGATACTTTGTAAACTGGGTCCAGATTGTCCTAATTTAGCTCTTCACTTCCTGGTCTGACTGGTCCTCCAGAGCGCCCTCACCCCAGGCTGGACCTCCCCACCTCTCTAATGTTGTTGCAACTTCTCCTGCCTGCCCCCTCCAGGCACTGCTCAGTGGCTCTTCTTTTTAAAACAAACAAACAAAAAAACAACAAAAAGCTGTTCCACTATTAATAGAGAAATCACCAACAATATATCCAAGGATCATTTAAAAACATCATTCACTTGTAAAGCCCATAATAAATTATAATCTTATACATACATTGTTTCAGTAGATTCTCAAAACTGAGTAGCATATTGATATTTTTTCCATTTTCAAATGTGGAAATTCAAGTTTTTAAAGGCCTAAATAGCTCTGATTAAAGATTCAGCAATATTACAATATATATAACTAATAAAAATGTTAATGGAATGTATGAGATTCTCTGATGGTTCTTTCTAATTTGCATTTTTAATTGAAGTATAATTGATTTACAATGTCATGTTAGTTTCAGGTGTATATCAGTGATTCAATAATACATATATACATATACATAATCTATATTTGTATAGATTAATAAAAAATATTGAATATAGTTCCTTGTGCTTTACAGTAGGTCGTTGTTGTTATCTATTTTGTATATAGTAGTCTCAGTGGTTCTTCTATGAACGTACTTTTCAATTTGGTAGGGCTGTTCCTGAAACACAAACAAAACTTTGTTGAAACTATGCAAGTACAGAAATGACACACAAGATCTCCTACCCAATCAATTCTCAACTTCTTTCCAAGGTGTGCTTGTGTTTCTATTTTATATATACATACAAAAATACATATATAGCACATAGGGCTGCTATGTGTACATACAGTATGTACATAATCATGCTCTAGCCATCAGAATTCCATATTTCTGCAATCTTAGATTTTCTAATTTTTATGACTGTAGACATTCCACTACTATCTATCAAATGGAGATAATAATATTGCCCATCTTATGGGTTTATTATGAGTATGAAACAACAAGTTAAAACAGAGACACTCAACCTTGACCATGTTGCAGAATCATACTTCTTTAATAAGAAGGCTTATTAAAATATTGTGCTTTAGGCCTTGGCCTCAGAGATCTGATTCAGTAGGACAGGGTGGGGGGCCTGAATTTGTATTCCAGGTGCTACTAGATCAAGGACCACATGTTGAAAAACCACTGAATTAGTATGTGTAAAGTGTTCAGAATAATGCCTTGCACAGAGTAAGCACTCAATGAAAACTGAAAGTGAAATTTAGTCACTCAGTTGTGTCTGACTCTTTGTGACCCCATGGACTGTAGCCCACCATGCTCCCCTGTTCACAGAAATCACCAGGCAAGAATACTGGAGTGGGTTGCCATTTCCCTCTCCAGGGGATCTTCCCAACTCAGGGATCAAACTCCTGCATTGCAGGCAAATTCTTTACAGTCTGAGCCACCAGGGAAGGATAAGCACTCAATAAATGGAGCTATTTGTTATTTCTGAGATAATATAAACTCCCCCAGTGGCTCAGAGGCTAAAGAATTTGCCTGCCAATGCAGGAGCCAAGGGTTTGATCCCTGGGTTGGTTGAGAAGATCCCCTGGAGAAGAAAATGTCAACCCACTCCAGTATTCTTGCCTGGAGAATTCCATGGACAGAGGAACCTGGTGGACTACAGAGATAATATAAGAAATATTACTTATTTGATATTTAGATTGCCTATAGTATTATAACATCTTTATTGAGACATAACTCATATACCATAAAATTCACCTTTTTATAGTGTACAATTCAGTTGTTTTAGTATATTCATAGTTTGGTAACCATCATCACTACCTAACTTTAGAACATTTTCATCACCTCAAAAAGAAACCCACTTCCATTAACAATCACTCTCTAATTCTTTGCAGGTTTTTGAACTTATAATGTCTCTGTAAACATATATACATAGTTCCTTTTTTTTTTTTAAGATTTTTCTCAGAACAAATTCAAAGAAATAGATTTTTGAATCAATGAGCCTGTGTATTTTCGTGTATAATTACTGACTGAGTCATGAAGTGCCCAGATAATTGGTTAAATGTTAATTTTGTCCATGATTTCAAACTATATTACAAAGCTATAGTAGTCCAAACAACATCATAATGGCACAAAAACAAACACATAGATCAATGGGATAGAATAGAGGGCCTAGAAATAAAACCACACTTGTTTGGTCAATTAATTTACTACAATAGGGAAAGGACAGTCTCTTCAATAAACGGTGTTACCAAAACTAAACAGCTACACCCAAAAGAATGAAACTAGACTCTTATCTTATACTATAACAAAATAGCTCAAAATGGATTAAAGACTTCAATGGAAGACCTGAAACGTTAAAAATTTTAGAAGAAAATATAGGCAGTAAGCTTCTTAACAGCAGTCTTGACAAGGAATTTTTTGAATCTGACAGCAAATAATAAAGGTAACAAAACAAAAATAAACAAGTGGGATTACAAGCTAAAAAGCTCTGGACAGCAAAGGAAGCCATCAACAAAATGAAAAGGCAACCTATAGAATGGGAGAAAATATTTGCTAATCATACATCTGATAAGGGGTTTACCCAAAATATAAATCATACAACTTAATAACAAAAAATTACCTGATTAAAAAATGGGCTGAGGATCTGAATAGTTCATAAATTCATGTTGAAATGGAAAATTTTTCATAATACAAATCTTGATAAATGGTATAAAATCTATTGGTTAATTGAGTAGGAGGAACTAAAGAGCCTCTTGATGAAGGTGAAAGAGGAGAGTGAATTTGCAGGTGGGTGGGGCTCCTGCTCCACACCACCCAGACCTGGGCTTCATCCTACTCAGGGTCTAGCTCAGGGTCCGGTGAGTGGAGACCTGTTCTGTTATCAAAATAAATATCACCACAATTCAAAAAAATTTTTTTTAAAAAGGAGAGTTAAAAAGGTGGTTTAAAACTCAACATTCAAAAAATGAAGATCATGGCATTCAGTCCCATCAGTTCATGGCAAATAGATGGGAAAGCAATGGGAAACAGTGCCAGACTTTATTTTGGGGGGCTCCAAAATCACTGCAGATGGTAACTGCAGCCATGAAATTAAAAGAGGCTTGCTCCTTGGAAGAGAAGCTATGTTAAACCTAGACAGGATATTAAAAAGCAAAGACATTACTTTGCTGACAAGGGTCCATATAGTCAAAGCTATGGTTTTTCCAGTAGTCATGCATGGATGTGAGAGTTGGACCATAAAGAAGACTGAGTGCTGAAGAATTGATACTTTTGAGCTGTGGTGTTGGAGAAGACTCTTGAGAGTCTCTTGGACTGCAAGGAGATCCAACCAGTCCATCCTAGAGGAAATCAGTCCTGAATATTCATTGGAAGGACTGATGCTGAAGCTGAAACTCCAATACTTCAGCCGTCTGATGTGAAGAGACAACTCGTTGGAAAATACCTTGATGCTGGGAAACACTGAAGGCAGGAGAAGGGGACAACAGAGGATGAGATGGTTTGATGGCATCACCGACTCAATGGACATGAGTTAGGGCAAACTCCAGGAGATGGTGAAGGACAGGGAAACCAGGCATGCTGCAGTCCATGTGGTTGCAAAGAGTCAGACACAACTGAGCGACTGAACAACAACTCTCTTATTTATAGATGAAAAGAGTTCAACTAAGTAGGCTATCAAGCACCTGAGCTTCCACTGGGCCTGAAACAGCAAATAAATGTTAGATTCAGAGGCAAGGGGACTGGATACTTAACTCCTGCCTTCTTCGGGAGTCCAGCAGAAGATTTAGAAACCAGAATTTTCCCACCCTAGTTGCCTAGATATGGGAGTTACTCATTGTTTACTTTCAGAAGACTGCTACAAGTCAGGAAATCTAATTTCTAGTCCTAGAGCAACTCGACAGTTGTGGGGAAAATTCAAGACCATTATTTCCTCTTGCAGTGCTTATTTCCCAAGGCAGATGATGCACATATTTGCTCAGTCGTGTTTGACACTTTGAGACCCCATGGACTATATCCTTTCAGGCTCCTCTGTCCATGGAATTTTCCAGGCAAGAATACTGAGATGGGTTGCCATTTCCACTTCCATCTCCAGGGAATCTTTCTGACCCAGGAACGGAACCTGGGTGTCTTGCATTGACCAGTGGATTCTTTATCACTGCACCACCCAGGAAGTCCAAGGCAGAGGACAGGAATAATTAATACCCAAACAGCTGACTTTACCAGACTGTAAAAAGCAGGAGTGAGCTGATATATTTGAAAGTATTAAGAAAAGACAAAAAAGTGGCTTAAAACTCAACATTCAGAAAACTAAGATCATGGCATCTGGTCCCATCACTTCATGGCAACTAGATGGGGAAACAGTGGAAACAATGACAAACTTTATTTTGGGGGGCTCCAAAATCACTGCAGATGGTGACTGCAGCCATGAAATTAAAAGAAGCTTGCTCCTTGGAAGAAAAGCTATGACCAACCTAAACAGCTTATTAAAAAGCAAAGACATTACTTCGCCAACAAAGATCTGTCTAGTCAAAGCTATGGTTTTTCCAGTAGTCATGTATGGATGTGAGAGTTGGACCATAAAGAAGACTCAGCCCCAAAGAATTGATGCTTTTGAACTGTGGTGTTGAAGACTCTTGAGAGTCCCTTTGACAGCAAGGAGATTCAATCAGTCCATCCTAAAGGAGATCAGTCCTGAATATTCATGGAAGGACTGATGCTGAAGCTGAAACTCCAATACTCTGGTCACCTGATGCAAAGGGCTGACTCATTTGAAAAGACCCTGATGTTGGGAAAGATTGAGGGCAGGAAGAGAAGAGGAGAAAAGAGGATGAGATGGTTTGATGGCATCACCGACTCAATGGACATGAGTTTGGGTAAACTCCCAGAGGTGGTGATAGACAGTGAGGCCTGGCGTGCTGCAGTCCATGGGGGTCACAAAGAGTCCGACACGACTGAGCGATTGAACTGAACTGAACTGAAGAAAAGATGAGGCAGCGCATAATGAAATACTACGTATGCACAAGCTGGGTTTGAATCTGTGTGACCAGAAGCAAGTCATGTAAACCTGAACTGGCTTATTTTGTAAAGCATCCTCCACTTCACATCCCCTAACTGGTAGAAGGAGGCAGCTGAGGGGGTCTTTACGCGTTGCCCTCAGGTGGTCACCATGCAGGTGAATGTGCTTATCTTCTGTGCCTAAATTCTGGCTCTGGGCTTCTCTGGCCCAACTCTCTTATTTATAGATGAAAAGAGCTCAGAGATCAAATGAGTTCTCCAAGATCACACAAACGCCTTGAGGGTCTATGAAGAATCTAGCACGGCCTGCGTTGGAACACCAGCCTGGAATGGCCACTCCATAACGTGGCCACCTTCTCAGAGATAAGCTGAGGCCCGTCACCTAGCGGCAGGCTCAGGCAACGCAAGGGAAGTGTCTTGAAAGAGACTCCGGGTACTGCGGCATCCAAGAGCCAATACGCTCTCTGTTCGCTCAGTTAACTCCTTTTTCCCATTGGGCCTTTAAAAGTGTCAATCAACCAATTGCCGAGTTTTTACTGGCTTAACTCCACCCATTCTACTGAATCTACTAATCATATGGCTCTATCCAAGAGCATATTTATATTGGTAAAGCTCCTCCTAAGTCTGACGAGTTTAGCCGGTTCTTCTATTCCATTGGCTGGATCCGGCCCCTCCTCCCGTACATCCTGTTCGGAAGCGGAAATGAGAGAGCCTCTCTTCGTATTGGTTTAGATTTGCAAGCGGCGGTGACCTCTCAAGTCTATCATAACAACGTCCGCTCTCAGGAAGTACAGTTCCGGAAGGGGCAGGCTTTGTGAAGATGGCGGCTCCGGTGAGTTTCGTATGTTTGCTTGGCTTGATATTGTGGACGTTTCCTTTCTCCTCCGAGGCAAATTATTGGCGCGGGGGAAGGATGGTGATAAAAATAGTTCTACCGAGGCGTCCTCCCAGCCACAACCGTAGTAAGGAGACGGGACTGGGACTCCTTTCCAGTAACGTGAAAGGCTGGCCGGCCGTGAGGGGAGGCTGCATGGGCATCGGAGTGGGGAAGGCAGGAAGTCTGGGCTGTTTGAAGGAAAGAGGGGACTTTTCCACCCCACTCCTTCCATCATATGATCCTGAGGAAAGAAATGACTTTTCTTTACTCTCCCTTCCATAGGAGGTGTTGGAGTCAGACCTACCAAATGCTGTGGCACTTTTGAAAAACCTCCAGGAGCAGGTGAGTAATCCCACCTCTTTTGGAATAGATTAGTTGCAAATCTGCTCTGACTTTGTTTGCCTTACCTCTGAAGTTTGGTGATTTGGGGGCATGTGGTTTTTCTGGAGGCTCAGCGGTAAAGAACCCGCCTGGCCAATGCAGGAGACTCAGGTTGGATCCCCGTGTAAGGAAGAGCCCCTGGAGAAGGAAGTGGCAACCCACTCCTGTATTCTTGTCTGGGAAATTCCATGGACAGAGGAGCCTGGTAGGCTACAGTCCATGGGGTCGAAAATAATTGGATACCACATAGTGACTGAGTACGCATTTGAATGACCAGATACCTTAAAAGCAGGATGATCTAATGAAAACCTTTTCAGGCAACAATTCAGAGTAATTGGTTTCTGCATCCAAAGGAATATAGGAAACTTCAGAAAAAAAAAGCATCTGAATCAATTTCCTTTATTCCTATAGATAAGAAAACCAATGATGAGAAAGGTGACTTGCCCTTTGGGTGCCTAGCTGATATACGGTTATATACTAATAGATCTCACATTGCAAGTTCAACTGCACAAGGCTGCAGTGCACTCAGGACCACTGTCCCAGTTCCCATCCCCTACCTCTAGTTTGGTAAGTCAGTCTCTTTAACTTTAAGAAGAGGTTGAAAGTTGTTTCTTCTTTTTGAAGAAGTATCGGAAGCAGCCTCTCCTGTGCTTTCCCGGAACTGAAAAGAAGATGATGGTGTACTTTACGCAGTGTCTCAGATATCAGTATTTTTTAGGTGGCTTGTTTAGGTTTTGTCCTTCACAGCTCACAGAGATGACTTGATTGTATTCTGACCAGGGGTTTTATTTGGATTAATTTCAGGTGATGGCTGTCACAGCACAAGTGCAAACTCTGACCAAAAAAGTTCAGGCTAAAGCTTATCCTACAGAGAAGGTAAGACGTATTGAAGAGTAAGCATCTCCTGACTTAATATTCTCAACCGTTCCATCCATTGTAGACTTATTGAGTGTGTTGTGCATCCTCAGTGCTGGAGCTCTGAAGATGAATAAGATCCAGTTTCTGTGCTGAAGTCTAGTAGAGAAGGCAGCTGAAAGCAGTAGGTATAAACAGTAGCGGTCATGGTGAGCGGCTGTGAAAACTGAGGAGTGAGATTAAATGATCAGCAGGGAGCAAAGGGAGTTAGGCGTCTTAGAGGAGGTGGCAGGATTGTGAGGAATAAACAAGGGTCAGAGGGATGGAAAGAAATAGCATGTGCGGAAACACGAAGACCTAACACGTGATGATATTCTGGAAAGGAGGTATGTCATGTAGTATGCTTTTTTGTACATTTTGTGTGTGTTTTGGGGGCAGGGCTAGAAAATATGACTGGAAAAGTAGTCACTCTATGAAGAGCCTTGTAGGCCAAATAAGGAGTTACTACTGTATTCATTTAATCCAAAATTTTGCGAATTGGGGGCATATTGCTTATTTTATGTACTAAGAAAAAGTGCTGCTTATTAATCTGTGACATACTAAGATACTGTTGATTTAAAGATGTATTCTGACTATGAAGATGATGTGTATCTTAAATACAGTGATTTTCAAATTAAGGTCTTGAAGTTTCCAAGGAATTATTGGGTGTAGGTCAGTATAGAAGGAATGAGGGATCTCTGGATTCCTCATACCTGCTTGAACTGTGTTGCCTGTTTGATGTATTGAACTTTTGTTCTAAAATATTATTTAAGCATGACATTCCATAGGTCAGCAGAAGTATGGAAATCATTATAGTAGGTTAATAAAAGTCATTGAAGGTTTTTAAAACACAAGATTTACAGCAGACTTGTGCTTTAGGAAGATAGCGAAATGAATTTTTAAAGTATCTTTTTGCCATTTCTTTCTCTTCATTCATTTTTGTTCTCTTCTCATTTTTAATCTTCGCTTCTCGTTTTGTTTTTGTTTTTGTCTTATATGCTTGTAACCCATACTCTTGTAAGTCATAAGCTTGACAATGCCCAAGCATGTCAGAAGATCCTGTTTCTCACATTCTTGGCTGTCTTTATTCTGGGTATGATGCTTTATGCATTTTAATGCCTGCTGCTCACATGTATCTTAGATCACTATATATTTATTCATTGAACAGATATTTAGTAACTTTGAGAATCAAAGACCTTTATCAGGTGTTTGATAGGCTATAAAGTACTTTCCCATTTTATTTGAGTCTCATATGAGACTCTAACTATACCCTAAGTCTGCTTACACAAGTTACCTTTTTTATTTAAAAGAATGCACTTATAATTTATGATTAGCAAATCATATCGGAGAAGGCAATGGCACCCCACTCTGGTACTCTTGCCTGGAAAATCCCATGGGCGGAGGAGCCTGGTAGGCTGCAGTCCATGGAGTTGCACTTCACTTTCACTTTTCACTTTGATGCATTGGAGAAGGAAATGGCAACCCACTCCAGTGTTCCTGCCTGGATTATCCCAGGGACGAGGGGGCTTGGTGGGCTTCCGTCTCTGGGGTCGCACAGAGTCGGACACGACTGAAGTGACTTAGCAGCAGCAGCAGCAAGTCATAATACACTGTAATGTAATACACTTCTTTGGTGGTGGACTACCTGTGCAGCATGTGGAATCTTAGTTCCCTGACCAGGGACTGAACCCGTGCCCCCTGCAGTGGAAACGCAGAGTCTTAATCAACGGACCACCAGGGAAGTCCCTGTAATACATTTTAATTTTTAGAAAGTTGAAAAGATACATGAAATCACAAAGAAGAAAATTTAAAAAATCAGTGTAATCACCATTCTGAGATAACCACTGGGGTACATTTACAAATTTTGTTTGTTGTAAAAGTAATATGTGCTTGATGGAAAATCACTTTTATAGTACACTCTATTTCTTCCTTTTCCTCATCGCAGTTCCCAGGGGTAGCGCTTGCTAATTGTATTATCTTCATTTTTCTATACATGTAAAATATGTGTATCATACTTCTCGCCTCCTCAATTTGAACCACATTATTCACTCTTTCTACGTAGGTAGAAAGTGTGTTGACATAGAATTAAGTCCATGTCACTGTGTATAGATCCTTGTTTTTACCTGTAATGTATAATTTCATCATATGGGGATAAAATCATATATTCACTATATGTGATATATATTCACTATAGTGACTCAGCAATCACTATAAAATCATGATGACTCTTTTGGTTAAATTAATTTAAGATTCAGCACTGTGTGGAGATACTTTTGATAGTCACAACTTGAGGGGTGGGCTCGGGGGTGGAGGTCAGGGCTGCTGTGGAGTGCCCTCTAGTCCTCCTCTGTTCACTGTAGATTGAACAGTACTCCACAGCAAAGAATTATCTGTCCCCAAATAGCAGTAGCCCTTGAGTTCGAGAAACCTTGCTATAGAGATTTTGGGGGTACTTTATTGATTTTCCTGCTCTTCTGTCTTCCATAATTCTGTGAGCTTTGTTTCTGTCATATTAGCATAATTTCCTCTGTGGCCATTTTAGGTATAGTCACTTCTTGAGACTACTCTAGATACTTTACATGAACTGCTTGGAAAAAACTTGAATGTGGAAAGAAATTATCCTGTTTTCCCTAGGCTCTCTCCTCATTCTTTGGTTAAAACTGAATTTGCTTCTCTTATGATTCAACGCAGGGTCTCAGCCTTTTGGAAGTAAAAGATCAGCTGTTGCTCATGTACCTTATGGATTTGAGCCATCTCATCCTGGACAAAGCCTCAGGAGGTTCTCTTCAGGGACATCCTGCAGTTTTGAGACTGGTGGAGATTCGCACGGTACAAAGCATTTGGCATCTTACGGGCTCTAAGTTGCTAAATCCTGAACTCCAGGACTGTGACATGATCGCTCTCATTTAAGTGGGTGTTCTCATGTTCCCTGGGTCAGGAAGATCCCCTGGAGAAGGGAATAGCAACCCACTCCAGTATTCTTGCCTGGAGAATTCCATGGACAGAGTAACCTGATGAGCTACAGTCCATGGGATTGCAAAGAGTCGGACAGGACTGAGCAACTAACACTTTTTTTTTCATTTTTCTCATGTTTAATGAGGAAACCAAATGGAGAAAAAGCATTTTTGTTTTCATTTCCTCTACTTTTTGCATATTTTAGGAGCTTTGTCCGGCAGCTTAAAATAGGAACTTTTGGTGTATGCTTATTTAGGGGAAGGACATGTAATGGTATTTAACCACATTTTAGGTTTTGGAAAAGCTTCGTCCTTTGGACCAAAAATTGAAGTATCAGATTGACAAACTGGTCAAGACTGCAGTGACAGGCAGCCTCAGTAAGTAGGGGAAACTGTAAGGTTTTCTGGGGACCATTCAGAAAATTCCAAGTCTTGTAAAGTCTCTTGCATCTTTTATTGTAGGTGAGAATGACCCACTCCGTTTTAAGCCTCATCCTAGCAATATGATGAGCAAGGTAAGAGGCTGCAGTACCCTGATTTTCCTGGGGATCTAAATGTGGGTGAGCCTTGTGCTCCTGGATCTCCTGGGGTTTCTTCTTACTACTGTTGACTCCCAGCTTGTGCCTAAGAGTGTTGAATGTGAGATTCCCCTTTTTCCCTGTGGTTTGTATTCCCACTTTCCCAGTTACTTCAGCTTTCGATTTCCTTGTCACTTATTTGACTAACTCTTCCTAAGTTTGTGGATGTTATATTCCTCTTATAGTTGAGCTCTGAGGATGAGGAGGAAGATGAAGCAGAGGAAGGCCAGTCTGGGGCTTCAGGGAAGAAATCTGGAAAAGGAACAGCTAAGAAATACGTCCCACCACGCTTGGTTCCAGTGCATTATGGTATGAACTGTGGCTGCTGCTTCCTCTGTGTGCATTGTGTTTCTCTTCTCTGTTCTGGGATAACCCTTGCTGATTTTTAATCACATAGATGAAACAGAAGCTGAGCGGGAGAAGAAGCGCCTAGAACGAGCCAAGAGACGGGCGTTGAGCAGCTCTGTCATTCGTGAGCTAAAGGAGCAGTACTCGGATGCTCCAGAGGAAATCCGAGATGCTCGGCATCCTCATGTTACTCGCCAGAGTCAGGAGGATCAACACAGGTGCAGTTAGAAGTTGTTACTATGCTGTAGGGACTTGTCCTTTTGTTTTGAATGAATATGATTAATCTGATTCCAAGAGAACCCATGTTATGTAGGAAATGGAGTACTAAACTTGGGTTAATGATTTCTAAGAATTAGAGTTTTGAAGTACAGAATGGGGACTAGGGGGAAAATGTTGTCCCCCACCCCCACTCCCGACCCAAGCTGTTCAAGCTAAGCAAACACTCCATGGAGGAAAAAATATGCATTGCCACAGACTAAGGCTTTAAAGTTCTCTTTCACTATCCCTGTTCTTTATTTTGTGAAGAAAGCAAGAAAATCAGGTTTTTAGATAAGTTCAGGGAAGAAAAGTAGAAAAGCAATTGTTGAACACAGATTTGTCAACTTTGCCTAGGTATCTATCTCTGCAGTCGATAGATAACAGTGAGAGGGTCTGTGTAGGGGATCCTGTTTATGAAGCTGGAATGCAAAGAATTTTCTTATATAATAATTTAAATATTCCTGTGGATGGGCTGTGAGTTCATTTGTGGGGAGGAGGGAAGTTTTAGCAAAAGCATTTCATTGAACATTGAGTACTGAGCATATAGTATCACATCAGCAAATACTATAGTGGCTAGCTATGAATTTCTCGAGAACTGTCTGCATGATGGCTGAGTAAACACCTGGGCCAGGTTCTTGGCTGCAGCTTTCTGCCTCAGGGGACTGAGCATGCTGGAGACAGTGTCTGTGTTTCTCTTGCAGGATTAACTATGAGGAGAGCATGATGGTGCGTTTAAGTGTCAGCAAGCGGGAGAAAGGACGGCGAAAACGAGCAAACGTCATGAGCTCACAGCTTCATTCCCTCACGCACTTCAGTGACATCAGTGCTCTGACAGGAGGAACCCCTCATCTTGACGAGGTGAGGTGCTGATCCAGTGGTGGGAGGTGACCTTCATGCTTTCAGCTAAGTGTACGTGGGCTTATTACCACGAGGAACTTGGAAGGGGACACTGACACTTGAAAGCGCACAGCCATTCCTTCCCTTCTCCGTGCATCTCCAGGATCAAAATCCTACTAAGAAGCGGAAGAAGATACCTAAGAAAGGTCGGAAGAAGAAAGGTTAGTGAATGGCTCAGACCTGGGTGATCAAGTGCAGCGTGGGCTTTATAAATTGAGATACCAGCTCTGGATTTGCCATTCTAGTTCTTACCAACTTTTATAGTATCTCTTCCATACTGGGCATTAATCTCTTTAGATGTGGGCCTTTATTTTTTTTTCTTTTCCAAGATGAAAATCAGTGTCATTCACAAAAGAGACTTCTGGATTCTGTCTCTGAAGTCCCCATAGCTCCTGTGCAGGCTTGCTTACATAAATATAAAAGCATCACTTGAAGGAACTGCGATCCAATGTCAGTTTCCTTCCTACTTCTAGTCTTTCATCCTGGGGGGATACAGAGTACTGCCGAGGGGACCCACTCCTAAGGAGCCCTTTTCTCTAGATGGTCTTTTTGTCTGTCTCTTCGGTTTTTCCCAACTGTCCTTTGCCTCATTCTTGGTTTCCCTTCCTTTCAGGTTTTCGGAGGCGGCGGTGATTATGGGTGTACATACTTAATTTATTTTTGTCATCCGGGATACTTCTAATTTCATTGTATGTAGGTTTTTTCTTTGGAATTCATTAATCATTTACTCTGGACATGTGGAAAGATCTTTATTAATAAAATTGATTTTACTTAACAAATTCAAGCCCCTTTTGCACATGTACTATATGACTGGAATCTCTGGGTGTGGGTATTTTTGGTGACAGGGTGATGGAAAAGGGAAAGAGGAGATCTTGGGGGGAATAAGAAAGTTTGGCTTTATATGGTTTTCTTTGATAAATATGTTACCCAGAAACTAGAAATTGGCTATTTAGTCAAAAAATATTGAGAGATTAGAGTAGTGTAATAACATTCTTTCACCCCCATGTTGCCCCAAGTTCCTGTGTGGTTTATGTAATGATAATACAGATAATCTGAAATATATGGACATTTTAAGATTTACTATGTATCTTACGGGAATCCCCGGGTGGCTCAGTGGTAAGAACCCGCCTGCCAATGCAGGACATGTAGGTTCAATCCCTGCATCAGGAAAGATCCCCTGGAGGAGGAAATGGCAACCCACTTCAGTATCTTTGCCTGAGAAATCGGATGGACAGAGAAGCTTGGAGGGCCACAGTCCATGGGGTGGAAAAGAGTCTGTCACGACTGTGCACGCAGGCAATGTATCTTTTTGACCACCAGATGGCATTAGTGGTTCAGAAAACCTTTGGTTTTGACTGGAATCAAATACTATTCAATGGAACCTTTCCTCATTACCAAGTTACTCTTGTTTCCACTTCTCTGAATGTTTTTCTTTAAAACATCATGGAAACAGGGCAGTCTTTAGGTCAGTTATTGAGAGAGTGTATCTAGGGAAAATAGAGTGAATAAGAGGAGTGTAAGGAATCAGGCTAGTTTTATGGTTTTCTGACTTGCTGACGCTCCTTCAACAAAGGCTTCAGTTACCAGTTAGTAAAAGCCAGTCCTTTTACAAAGACCTTGTGAAATAATGCCAACAAGCAGGCAGGCAGAAAACTCCAACAGACCAAAGAATAAAAATCCCACAGTCATCAGCCCAAGTCAGGAGACTGGTAGAAGTTACATGTCTGCAATCTTATATTTGGTTCAAAGAATGACTTCTGTTAGTGAGAGATCCCTCTGGCCTTGGATAATACAGAAAATGAGGAATAGGAAGGGAGTTGAGTCTGTAGAAATAATTCCTTGGAATTAATGATGTGTCATGGAGAGGGATATAATTTGGATCACTATGTCACTAAAACCTTTTTGATTCTAAGTCCTGTGAATTTGGACTTACACTGGTCTGGGGCAGGGTCTGCTTTCAGTCAGCTATAGCTTGGTAGAAAGACAGTCTAGTACTGTCTTCTGTTAACTCTGTGATCTTCTGTAAATGTTTGACATCTCTGGCCTTTAGTTTTTCTCAGTTGAAAAATAAATGTATTAGACTGAATCTGAGATTTCCTGCAAACCAAGGAGCCTAGAGGAGTTTCTTATGGGTAATACCAAGATGCACTTACTGCTGGGGTCTCTGACTTAGTCCCTGGCAGGTCTGAGCAAGCCTGATGTACCCAGAGCCTGCCTTTTTCCTTTGCGGCTGAACTAACCAGACAAGAGGTTAGGACCACTACATTCTTTTTTAGGACTAGCTATGGCATTTGCTTCTAATTTGTTAAGGTTTTTGGATTGTGGGAACTACCAAGGGAAAGGAGGTGCTCTTTTTTTGTTTGTTTTTAAGGTCTTACTTTGTGTTATATACTGAACTAAGTGCTTTATACTTAATCCTTATAAAACATGTCGTCGTCATGAGACAACTGAGACACTGGGTTATTTGTCCAAGGTTATGTTGCTAATGAGCCAGTGCTTTGGTAAATAGAGGAGAAGGGTGGCCAAGTGTCCTGGGTTTATGAACGTCTTCAGGGTTTTGTTTTTCTTCTTTTTTCCTTAAAAAAAAGATGGTAGTTTATGACCTCTAGCTCTCTCCTCCTTACTATACCATTTCTATTCAAGACCTTGCCTTCAAAGAGATCACAAGTTCCAGACACTGTTCTGGCCTCTTTGTGTTATAAGAGTGAACTGAACAGACAGAAGCCCTGCCTTTGTGGATCTTATATGAATTCAATCCAGTCTTTAATCTCAGGAAATCTTGTTATCCCTGGCCTTCTAGATGACAGGTGCTATTTGAAAGAGGTTTCCAACCAAAAAGTGAGTAATTTCTGAGAATATTTTCACCAGAGTAATCAAATAATGTTTAAAGTACATTGTTGACAAAATTTTGCTTGGATTTTCACCCTGTAAAACAGACAAGTGAGGTTCCTTTGAAGTGGGACTGAGGGGTCCTAGAGCTTCGTGTTCTCATGGCCCACTTCTGTGATTTCTGAGGAGCTCCTAGGAAATGTTAGAACTCCATAGCATGTAGTTTCAAAATCACTTTCACAGTAGTATGGCAAGGAAGCTAAGATTTAAGATTTCAGGGTTTCTTTATGGCTGTCATTCGCTTTTATTCTTTCGCTTCTTCCTATTCAGATTTAGTTCTCTGGTCAGACCACATGAATGTCAGGTCTCATGAGTGCAAAGAATGCATCACTTCCTACATTCACTAAAAGGTATATCATTGGTGCACACGAGTACTTGCTCAGTTTTATCATGTGGTGTCTGTTAAAAATGTGAAGGATCCTTCCTCCCCAGAAGCACAGCAGATACCACTGATCACATCTCTCTCCCCTCCTTCTGCATGCCTTTTGCATTCTTTCTCATTCTCTCTACCCTATCTCCCACCCGACCTCCAGGGCTCTTTGGTGGGGGGACCCCTGGGGGTTGGAAATTTCAAGGCAGTGCTGGGTGGAAACAGCTGAGTGAGTTCATTGCCCCATGGAGGGAGCTGTACCCCAGCAATAGAGTACTTACTCTCTTGTATCAGTACTACTTATCCAGTACTGATAAGTACTTTAGCATCTCTGCCTTAGTATTGTCATCTGAGGGGGAGGGAAGAGGGTTTGATCAAGGCCTGTTTCTTGCCTCTAAAGCTTTTATGATTTTATGAGGGCTTGGGAAATGTCTTTCAGGAGTATGCAGCAGTCTTAACTTATTAGGAGAACATGTTTATGAGGACTCCATAACATCCTTTTTCAGCACCATGGAGAGCACAAGCCTTTCCTTGCCTTGGGTTGTTGGAAGGTACAGAGCTGAACCAATCCACTGAGCTGCTTGGTGTAGACCTGCCCTTTTGCATAGCCCAGTTTATCTGCTCAATCTCCAGTTCTGATTAGTATGGATTCAGTGAGAGGCAGCAGCATTCCTCAGTGTCCCCATACTCCCTGCAATCTATTAGGTGTGTAAACCTCAGATTCATGTTGAGACTTACCCAAGGATTTGTCCAGCTTGATGGTGGCATGTGAGTGAAATCCTGCCTTCTGCTCTATTGGTAACATAATTCATATTGTGATGCACGAGGTTTTTTAACAGCCCTTGAGAAAAACCCTCACCCCTACTTTTCTTTGCTTCCAGACCCTTGAGGAGACTTGAAGTTGCTTTTCATTCCTTGGGTTCAGGCTCTTTTTCTGCCTCTGCATGGAGAAAGGCATCATTGCTCTGGCTCTCTACCCAGTCTCGCTTTTGTATTTCTTTGATCTCATTGTTCAGAGGGTCTCAGAGAAGCCCCAAGAGCCATGCCTTTGCATGTTTAAGCTATTGATGCTTTTGAAATAACAGAGTGCCACTGTGTAAGAAGCGTATTAAAGGTCTATCTTGAACAAATTTGGGTCAATAGGTGGCAGTAGTCTACCTAGTCCCGAGGCCCTGACACCCCCTGAGCACATTTGATGGCCATTATATTTAAGGTTGTGAGAAAGGAGGTCACATTGAAATAAAAATGGGGAGAAAAGCAATCCCTTTTGGTGGGATCTGGGAAAGGCTGAAATGTACTGGCTTACTTCTGTGGGGTGTTGTGTATCAGCTGTGAAGGGCACTAGTAGGAAAGAGCGGGGCCTCAGATTAGGGGAGTGTGAGGTGGGTATTAGGGCGTCTCAGAGCTAGAGTGAGACCGTGTTCAATGAGGACGTGTGCTGAAAGGACTGAGTCTAGGGCTAGGGGAGTAGGGAGAGGTGGAGGAGGGAGGGGCTGAGCTGTGCGTAGGGACCACAGAAAGGGTGGGCTCTGATGGGAGGACTGCGGTTGGAGGGGGAGGGGGAGCTGCAATACTGAGCCTATGTAGTGGGGGAGGGGCAGGGAGATACTGGTCGGTGCTGCCGCTGCATTGGCTCCCCTCCCCCACACTTCCCGAGGAGCCAGAGCAATGCTGGCAAATCTGTCTTCATGTATTTATTATTATTAAAAATATGAAGGATTCTTCCTGAAAGCACAACAGACCACGTTTTCTCTCTCCCCTCCCTCTGCAGAGCTTTTGCATTCTCTCTCATTCTCTTCCACCCTTCCGCGGTCCCCCACCCCACCCAGGCCTGTTCGGTAGGGGGACCCTTCCCTTCCCTTCTCAGAGCTCAGTGCTCCCTGGGGGTTTCTAATGACGGTTGGGAGTTTCAGGGCAGTGCTGGGAGGAAGCAGCTGAGTGAGGGGCGGCCAGTGCCCCAGGGAGGGAGCTGCACTCCAGCCTCTAGTGGGGAAAGGAAATCACTTGGAAATAAAGAGAAAACCCTCTCTCCAGCTAATGAAGGGAGAAGCAGGTGCTCACGCTGCCTTCAGTACCTGGCTTTCCTCCTCTTCCTTACCCTTCTCTTGTCTACTGTTTGAGTTCTGAGAGGGAAACCTTGGAATGGAAAAAGCCAGGAGTTTTCTCTGTCTGTGCCCACCGCCCACCCGGCCCCCGCCTTGTTAAATCCCTGTCTTCCCAGAACCGCATAGAATGTATTCTTGTAGCCTGCGTGTTGTGTTACTGAGAGGCTTGAAGGACGGAAGCCTTGACTTCTCCCTCCCCACCTGCACCCCAGGCTTGCGTGTCCAGGCGGGGGCCTCTTTTGTTGCTGTCTGTAACCCTCCGCCATGCCCATAGGTGGTGCTGCTGTAGCTCTGCACGGAGGGTCCTCCCCACCCACGGCGCCCTCCCCCTTCCCCCAGCCCTCTACTGCCTGATTGTTATTCCACCAGCGTCTCCTCTACTGTTCCCTTCCTCAAATTAATTTTGTGGCGCTCTTTTTCCGCAGTGCCATCTTCTTCCCCTCCCCCCTGCTCCAACTCCCTTGCTTTCTCTGTCTCTATTTCTCTCTCTTTCTCTGTCTGCAGGATTTTCATCTCATTCCCCTATCTCAGACCACACACTTCCTTACTCCCTTTATTTTTCTTTATCTCTTCTGCCCTGGGCATCTTTCAGAGGACTCTCCTAATGAAAAGGGGCCATAGTGAGGCTGGGTTAGGAAAGGGCAGCATCAAGGAACTCATGGGTCAGTGTTGAGGGCGAGGTCAGGAGAGGGCCGAGACAGGAGAATGCATGGAAAAGGGAAAGTAAAGATACCCTGTGGGGGGGGGGGGGGGGGGAAGGATACCCTGTGCTGTTCAGGTCTGTTCAGTGCCTGGATTTTAAATAGAGTTCACCTGACGAGGGACACTGTGTTACCTGAATCTATAAAATTTGGTTCCACGTGCTGGGAAAAGGAGATGGGGAGTCACACAAACTCAAATTATGAGGGCTTCATCCAAAAACTTTTGGTTTAGATGACTATGGATAGCTGTGTGTTTGTTATCCTGTATTTTATAGAATCTGGAGAAAGGCTACACCCTGAAACCTGTTCTGTGGTCCTTAGGAAATGTCCTGTTTTTGATCTTTTGAGTCCTGTCCTCACCAGGGCAGCTGTTGGGCCTACTTGATGGGCACCCTGGCTGTCTGGTCACTACCGAGCACAATTCTGACTGCAGGGTCTCATTTTCTGTCTTGCCACTACTTCCTCCTGTCATTCCATGTCTGTCCTTTATCTCAGCCAAGTTTATGGGGTTGCCCCACTCAGCCATAACCTTTCCAGAATATAATCCAGAGTCACCAGACAGTCCCCTCACTCTTGCACCACCTTGCTCCTCAGCTTTATCTGGAGACCACTCATTCAGTGTGTGACCAAAACAGTCCCTCAGCTAGCCAGTGCTGTTGTTGGTTGGAGGGTTACCCAATTTCTAGGATGGCTCATTTTCCACTTACTGAGTTATTTTGGTGGATTAAAAGCATCCTGGTAGCTCCCTGGAAAAATAGTATTGAGTCTTTGCCTTGTGTATGACCTAGGAATTGTCCACAAGATGGATGGTGTGGCTTCTTTCCTTCATTCCCGGGTGGGAAGAGACCTTTCTTAGCTTAAATGGGCACCCTCAGAATGACTGGTTTCTATTTCCCATGCTTGTGTGAGTCAAGACTGACTCCTGGACTGTGGAGACAGGCAGCGTTTGCCTGCAAGGTAGAGCCCTAGAAAGAGCCACAATTCAAAACTCCACATCCTTCACGTTATTGCCTGAGATTTGGAGGTACCTGTGGAAACCTCTGCCTGCCTCTCCCGCCTTCCTGAGGTGTGTATGTCGATCGAGGCAAATAGACCAGTGGTCTCTTTGTTTCCTCAGCTGATTTTCATGCTGTCCTTTTCAGAGACCTTCACCCTGTCTGAGGGACTCTAGTTAGGGTTGTGGACTCATGTAACTTAGACGATGAAAGATGAAACCCGTTAAGGTCCCTGTCTTTCTCTCTTTTTTTTTTCTGTCTGTGCTACATAGCTTGTGGAATCTTA
Source organism: Bos taurus (assembly GCF_002263795.3). Lineage (NCBI taxonomy): Eukaryota > Metazoa > Chordata > Mammalia > Artiodactyla > Bovidae > Bos > Bos taurus. The sequence goes on along the minus strand of NC_037337.1, from coordinate 21,455,014 downwards.
GTTCCCTAATGAGGAATTGAACCTGGGCCCCCCAAAAGTGAAAGTGATGAGTCCTAATGACTGGACCACCAGGGAGTTCCCAAGTCCCTCTTTTAAAAGCAAGGCTCAGTAAATATTTGTTGCCTGAATGGTAGGGACTTTTCAGCTTTGGTACCTTCTCCAAGAGTTATAAATTTTTAACTATATCTTATCTAGGTGCTTATGGTTATTGCAGCTAAGATTTGTGTTGGTTAAAAGTTTTGTTTTCTTTCACTTAGGGAGAAGTGGTTTGTCCAAAACTGTAAAGTCATTAGCAGAGCTGGTGTTAGAACCCACATCCTTTTGGATATCTGGGTCTGACTTTTTGCTGACTGCCTCACAGAAACCAGTGTTCCCATTTCATTCCCAAATTCACTGACCGCTTTGGAGCCAGCCACACAAGTTTTGTAGTGAAGCCAGTTTTGGCCACTGCTGAGGGCAGGCGTGGCGTGGGGCAGAGCAGGTGCCTGGCTCCTGGGAAGGGCTGGGACTCCCTCAGGCATTGCACAGTGCAGCCTATTGGAGGGGCCTTGACATTCCCAAAGGCAGAAAATTTCTAAACTGCTGGTTTCTCTTTCCCATTCCAGATTTTAATTCGACTTTACTGCTAATATACTCCTTCCCCTAAGCCTTCTCCCCCTTATTATCTCAGGACTGGATAGCACACGGTGGTGGCCCGGGAGCTCTGACATCTCCGTTTTCGCCTTCCTGCTCCTTTTCAACTAACTCTTGGGTTTGGTATCAATAAAATAAAAGGCTCTGTGGCGCACCCTCTTCCTCCTGCTAGTGCTGATCATCTTCAACCTTAAAGAATTTTTCTACTGTAAAGCCATCACCGCTGCCTCTATTACATGTTCTTACAGTTTGTGTTGTTAATGAAAGCCTAGGCTAAAAAAATAAGCTCAGAAAGCATTCACATATTTCCACTTGGACTGAGCCTGTAGCAGCTTACTCTGAGAACTGGCTTTGTCTCATCTGCCAGCCTTGAGTTTAGCCCCACGGCTGAACTCTGGAGAATAAAAAGCCCTTGAATGTCTACTTCTTCTCTCCCAATTTCGATTCAGTCACTGCTAGCTCTTGCAGGAAGCCCTAGGTGGTAAAGAGATCAAATCAGAATTCCTAGCCAGGAAAACCCTGTCTCTTAGTTACAGTGACCCTTGTCTGGCATTGCATTCAGTTCTATGGCAGTTAACACCAGAGAAGCTTCGTCTGGCTTCACACCCTCCTTCTCAGTCTCTTTCAGTCAAGCCTTAAGTAATCTGTCACTGATGGCAGACTTCACTTGCCCTTTTATTCCCTCCCAAGGCTTTAAGTGCCAAAGCTTCCTAGATGCTTCCCACCAAATGGGTGCTTTCTGAAACCCAGCCTTCCCTCTCTCATCCCTCAGATCCTCAAATGGATCCTGTAAGAGCCAGTTGGGTGCTGCTAAAAATCCCATTCCTCACCCATCTCCCTGCTGGAGCTCCAGGAATCGGATTCTGCAGCCTCCTGTCATCCTAGCCTCCTTTTCTGTTCACTTGGAAGCTTTTCTCCATTGCTTTTGATGATGTCCTGGTTTGGCAGAAGTATCCAGAATTTAGGAAGATCTTTCGGGATTAGTCCCCCGTCTCCAGTGCCTTAGTTGACCCTCAGGAGGATCTGCTCCCACCCCTCCCTGCAGTGTCGCTGTCCCCCCTCTTGACCTAGGCTAAGCGAGATCAGGTGTGGAAGTCCTCCACACAGACACTCCAGCCCTCTTCATCCTTCTTGGCAAACAAAGCGTGGCTCTGCCCCTGACTTCCTCCTCTTTCTTTTCCATTATTTCTTCTCCTTCATCTAGTCCCATTTCTGCCTTCCCTTCACGAATACCCTTCATTCCTCTTCCTTTAAATCTCCTCGTCCACTTGCTCACCGTTGCCCATCTGTGCCCACTCCCTCCACACCCCCATCTTTCATTTTCATTAGCTATCTTCCTCATCACCTGCTCATACTGAAGAAGCAGCATGTGAGGGGCGGAATGGCTGCAGAGTGGGTCCCTGGTTGTCAGAATAGACGATCCCTTTTTCTCCAGAGGATGAGTGGCGGTCTTTTCCCATCTTGTCCTCAATGGTCTTCAGGAGCCAGGGAGCCCCAAGACGCTGCCTCTCTTGGGGATGAACAACCGCTCTGCTTCTCCCAGTCATTTGGCTCCGACACCCACTTCTTTTGCTCTTCCTGACTGTGGTTTGTCCTCGTTTCTCCCGCTCTTTCTCTCGCTTTCTCCCCCTTTCTATCTCTCCCTAGCACAAAGCGGCGGCAGGACTGAATGAGTCTGTCTAGAGGCTCTGCCAGGCTATGCCCCTCACTTTTGCCCCTCCCCCTCACTGTGCGTGCTGTTGGGGCGGGGGTTGGAGGGCGGTGGCATGGTGCCAACCAACCCAGAACCATCTGCAGTGCCTTCTGCACTGAGACGGGCTCTGCCTTTCCCGCCCGCCTCCTCACCCACTCTTTCTCTCCCATTTTTAATTAACTGCTGAATTAATTAAATCCCACATGCTAATTAACATTCCTACAGGGAAGAATGCTAGGTCAGAAAAGTAGGAGGTGATAAAGCAGGGCTTCTGTCCATTCAGGATGGGAATCTTAGGGATGGGCAGGTAGGGGGAAGGAGGCTGAAGGGTTGAAGAGGGAAGAACAGCCTAAGAGTGGAAAGAAATCTGAGGGAGCTGTGAAGAGACAGAGATGGGAAATCATGGAAAGCGGAAAGGTTAGAGGTAGAGCTGTGGGTTGCAAACATTAGCATGCTTGAATAGCCTAGGAAATAATGATACAGAGGATGCCGATTTGCTGCCCTGAATATCTTCTAAAGTAATAAATATCAATTTTAATGGGAGTACTTTAGGTTAGAAATGAAGGAAAACTTCCTCCTTGCAAGGCAGTGACATGCTCTAGTGAAAGAACTCTTTGGGAGATAGATGCGTATCTGTCTAGAGTGGTTAAAATTTGCCCCAAGCCAGATCTAGATAGACATAGTCATCCTTAAATATGTACTGTGTCCTGGAGAACCAAGAAAATCCAGGATAGGAGAATTCAGGGTGCATTCTCAGTTCCCTTTCCTCTTTGCATTCAGGGTGAACTTTGAGTTTGATCTTTGTGGTCTGTCAACATTTTAGGGATGGGACTTCTCTTCAAAGAAGATAATTGCTTCTCTGGAGGGTTTAGAGCACTGATTCCTGGCTAAGACTTCAAAGAGATGACTCTCTGATGACTAGCATGGCTTCTGTCCTTGACAGAGGGCTGGAGAGGAGAATAGGAGAACAACTGGAGATATATATGGAGCAGAAGAAGGGAGTTTGGGGTGTGGATCGACATGGGTGTGTTGTAGCTGGTGCCAAGGACTCTGTTAAGGTCACTACCATGGTCCAAGCTGGAAAAAAGAGGGACAACTTGCTTGTCATTGTTTTTCTCCTTTGAAGAGTGAAGGAAATTATATTCAGGGCAGATCTAGACTCCCCTTTCTAGCCCTTCACTAAAGAACTGAAGTCTGTGAGGGCTCCACTGGGTGAGCAGAGCCTCCTGACAGCAGCCACCCCAACATTTCCCAACCTTCTTCAGTCTGAAATATACCAGCAGCAAGTTCTATCTTATCTATTCTCCTAACCACTGTGCACTTAGATGGTATTTCCCATTGTTATTCATACTGCAGTAATTACTTTACTCAAAAATTTGCATATTCACTATACAGAGCATTGGAGAAGGCAATGGCACCCCACTCCAGTACTCTTGCCTGGAAAATCCCATGGTGGAGGAGCCTGGTAGGCTGCAGTCCACGGGGTCGCACAGAGTCGGACACGACTGAGCGACTTCACTTTCACTTTTCACTTTCATGCACTGGAGAAGGAAATGGCAACCAACTCCAGTGTTCTTGCCTGGAGAATCCCAGGGACGAGGGAGCCTGGTGGGCTGCTGTCTATGGGGTCGCACAGAGTCGGACATGACTGAAGCGACTTAACAGCAGCAGCATACAGAGCATAGAGTATCATAAACTTAAGAAACATTTATTAAGCACCTACTATCTGCCAGACACACAAGGCATTAGGTTTAGATGTGAAAAAAAGGGATGAGATAGAATTGTTACATCAAAAGGGTTTAAATTTTGGTTCAGGGGGAAAATAGAATATACAAGAATATCCGATAAAGGGTAGTAAACTATTCTGTGTCTCTGTGCAAACTCCTTGTAGCACCTATTCCCGTGCTGCTTTTGGGTCTTTTTGTACTGTTTGTTACTTGGGCTTCCCAGGTGGCTCAGTGGTGAAGAATCCTGCTTTTTAATGCAGGAGATGCAGGTTCAATCCCTGGGTCAGGAAGATCCCCTGGAGAAGGAAATGGCTGCCCACTCCAGTATTCTTGCCTGGAGAATTCCATGGACAGCGGAGCCTGGAGGGCTGTAATCCACTGGGTCGCAAAAGAGTTAGACGCAACTTAATGACTAAACAATAATAACAAGACTGTTACTTATTCTTTCTTGAGTATGTGTGTCTTAGCTGTCCACAGAGATGAGATGCTAGCTCCATGAGGGCAGGAATCCAGGTCTTAGAGCGAAGTACACATAGCGCTAGCCTAAAGCCTGACAATTCCCAGCTCTTCAGCAAGTGTATTGATTGGCATAGAGCCACGTATCAAGGTGTCAGAGTTGCTTTAGAGTCAGGGACATTCCCAGTTGCGGCGAGTATTTGTCCTCTGGATGGAGGACACAGAAAGTTACAAAAGTATGATGAGTAAGATAATTCTATGATGACTAAGGGAGGTCACTCCTCAGTATAATGTGGCTTCGGCTCCTCTGTAGGATTTGTTGTTTAATACATGTTTATTTATTTGGCTGTGCTGGGTCTCAGTGGCAGTGATCTTCATTGCAGCATGCAGGTTCTTCAGTTGCTGCACAGGAACTCTTAGCTGCAGCATGTGGGATCTAGTTTTTCTGACCAGGAGTCAAACCCAGGCCCCTTGAATTGGGAGCACGGAGTCTTAGCCACTGGACTACCAGGGAGTCCTTCCTCAACAGGATTTGAAGCCAGTTTCTGAAGAGGGGCAAGGGCTGAGGAGAGGTGGTGGAGTGAAGAGTAAAGGGCACAGGCTTGTTTTCATATATACTGTATTTCCTTTTATGTTTTTATAGACATTTCTCACTATCTTCCCACTCCCCTAGGCTACTTGTACACATTTGTATCCTGTTTTGTTCACTTCATATTGTATCGCATTTTCTTATGCAATTAAAAAATCAGATTAAAGTGCTTAATATGGAGAAGGAAATGGCATCCCATTCCAGTATTCTTGCCTGGAAAATTCCATGGACGGAAGAGCCTGGTGGACCACAGTCTAGGGGGTTACAAAAGAGTTGGACATGAGTTAGTGACTGAGCCCACACACACGCAGTGTATAATATATAATTTTTAATGTTGTGTAAAGCAAATAAAGATCTCTCTCAAAATAAAAAGCGCTTAAATGAACATGTAATGTCTCATCATGGATATACTATAATTTATAAAGCCATTTCTTTTTGTTAGACATTTAGTATGTTTGCAGGTTTGTTGTATTTTCCTTCTATGATGGACACCCACGTCTTTATACAGAAATCTTTTGCAATTTTCTGAAATGAAATTTCAGGGGCAAAGGATAAAGAACACCATTCTGGTCTCTGGAGTAACTGCCCCTGGAGGAGCTTATTATTTATTTTTTCAAATAACTTATTTTTTGAGTAGGTAAATAAAGTAAACACTACAAAAGGGAGTAGGTACTACAGTGAAATTTCCTACCGCCTTCATCCCTCAGTTCCCCTCCCAGAGGTGTCCTCTGCATGTATAAGCACGTGTATGGATGAAAGTTTGTAAATATAGAGATCACAGTCCCACCTCCCAGAAATTCTAATGTGGTCTGAAGTGGGTCCTTGGAATGTCTGTTTTCCTCCCTAAAGCTTTCTCACTAATTCTCCTGTGTACCCAGATTTTTTGTTGTTAACGTTCAGTCGCCCAGTCGTGTCCGACTCTTTGCAACCCCATTGACTGCAGCACACCAGGCCTCCCTGTCCCTCACCATCTCCTGGACTGTGCCCAAGTTCATGTTCATTGCATTGGTGATGCTGTCCAGCCATCTCATCCTCTGATGCCCTCTTCTCCTTCTGCCTTCAGTCTTTCCCAGCATCAGGGACTTTTCCAGTGAGTCATCTATTTGTATCAGATGACCAAAATACTGGAGCTTCAGCATCAGTCCTGCCAGTGAATATTCAGAGTTGATCTCCTCTAAGATTGACTGGTTTGATCTCTTTGCTGTCCGAGGGACTTTCAGGAGTCTTCTGCAGCAACACAGATCAAAAGCATCGATTCTTTGGTGTTCTGCCTTCTTTACTGTCCAGCCCTCAGAATCGTATATGACCACTGGGAAGACCATAGCTTTGACTATATGGACCTTTGTTGGCAGCCAGATTTAGGAACCATCAAGTTAAATGAATTTCTGGGATTCTCTTCAGCTCTAAAATTTAATGACTAGAACTCACAGAATTAGTCATTTGAAAAATAATATTGATTAATGTTAAGACTCAATCATCATATATCATAAAGATTCTCTTGGAAATGCTCCCTGAGAACCAATTTTTGATACTAAATTTATTATTGTTAATACAAATAATTGCTACCATTTACTGAGTGCTTATGCCACGCCCTGTAAAAAGTACTTTTTATACATTTTCACTTAAACTTCATGAACTAGGTAATCCTTAAACCAAGGCTTTGGAAAAATTAAGCAGCTTACCCATGATCCAGGGACTGTTAAATGGCAGAGTGAAGATTTGAACTCAGGCCTCTCTTCTCCAAGCTGATGTTCATTCACTATCATTAAATTATACCATACCTGGTGTTTGGTAACTTGCTTTTTTCACTAAAAATGTGTCTAGAACATCTTTTGTTTCATACATAAAGGTGGCTTTTATTCTTTAGCTCATTTGTAGGTTTTTTTTTTTAATCATTATTTACTACACAAAAATACATTTCTAAAACAAATTTCAAATAATACAGATAAGGGAAACCCCCTTTGATCCTCACTCCCCAGTTTTTATAACCACTATAATCGAAATCATGTATATCTTCTAGATTCTTGGTTTTGTGTGTATTTTTTTTTTGACTGTACTGGGTCTTCATTGCTGTGCAGGCTTTTCTCTCCTTGTGCTGAGCAGGGGCTGTTCTCTAGTTGCAGTGTACAGACTTCTTCTTGTGGTAGCTTCTCTCATTGTGCAGCCCAAGCTCTAAGCATGCGGGCTTCAGTAGCTGCATCACATGAGCTCAGTGGTGAGGTGCCCCGGGGCTCTACAGCATGGGCTCTAAAGCACAGCCTCAGTTGCTGTGGCTTAGTTGCTCTGAGGCATGTGGGATCTTCCGGGACCAGGGATCAAACCTGTGTCTCCTGCATGAGCAGGCAAATTCTTCCCCATCGAACCACCATGAAAGCCCTTGTGAGGGTCTTATAGTTATTATTTTATTTTTACATGAATAAGAGCACACTATACATAGGGTTTTATAACTTGCTTTTCTATCTTAATGATATATCTTGAAAAATCTTTCCATATCACCACCTAAAGATCTTTCTCAATTTTTTCGCTGCTCCGTAATGTCTATAGTTTATGTAACTGTTTCCCTAATGATGGGAGTCATTGGAAACACTGCTGTTGTAAAGAGTGTTGAGTTTTTCTCATAAATGCCTACAATTGCTGGATAGAAGTTTTAAATGTTAATGGAGACTGAAGTTGCTTTCCAAAAAGGATAGTAAGCCAGTTTATACTTCTACCAGCAGTCCTTGAGAGTGCCAGCTCCCTTGCCAGTACAGGACACACCACAGCTCTTCCCCTAAATTTGCTTTATGTTAATTGCTTCTCCTGGATGGTCTCTTGCAGAACAAGCCAAATATTGACAGATCTCTTTTGATTAAACTCTAGGGTAACTTTTCCCCTATTATTTTTGACCTCCGTCCTGTTCTCTGGGCCTGTTCTCTGAGATACAGACTTCTTTTTTTTTAAGAGTCTAATTGTCTAAATCGTGTATCTCTTCTGGAACATCCTCATTGCCTGTCTGCATCTCCCTCTCGCAGTCTAATACTATGCCTGGTTTAGGCATAAAGCTGTTTACAGCCAGAATAACTTCTCTCAACTACCTACTGGCACAGGGAGAAGAGAGTTGAAGAATTACATGACACTTGGTTTTAACACATGGCTTATTTTCTGCTTTACTATTTTGTTTGGTAGCTGCTGTTATTTGCTATTTGTGATCTGTTTAGAATGGCTGGGTCGGGCTACCTTGAGTGGAAGCCACCAAAGGGTAAGGTCATCACCAGCTCGTCTAAAGGCCTCCTGATTATATGATACCTTTGGCTGGCACCCAGACTCAAAGTGTGCCTGCCTGCCCTGCTGACTTTTGGATCATAAAGTAGGCATTAGTAGACAACAAAGAGAAACAAACCGTTCTAAAGGTAAATGAGGAGAAATAAACATTGTTGCTATGTTACACTGTTCCTTAGTAGTTGCCCTAAGTAGTTATTAGAGGAAAAAAGATAGGAGACAGGTGAGTTCAGGAAAGTTTCTGTTCCTTCTCAGATAGCTCAGCTGGTAAAGAATCCGCCTGCGATGCAGGAGACCTGGGTTCCATCCCTGGATTAGAAAGATGCCCTGGAGACGGGAAAGGCTACCCACTCCAGGATTCTGGCCTGGAGAATTCCATGGACTCACAAAGAGTCAGACATGACTGAGCGACTTTCACTTTCTGTTCCTTAAGGCCTTCCATGATTATTTTCCTTGTAAGTAATGGAAGGATAAGTATATGGAGGGGGTAGGCACTCGTGCAGCCCTGGGGATCTTACTGTGTGTGTGTGTGTGTGTGAGGGGGGGTGTCCTTGAATAATTTATTGTATTTGCCTTTAATGACCATACAGCAGTTAGATAATTTAGCTTTCAACTCTTGGTGCCATGAACTGATGAAGGAAAAAAAAGTGACAGGGAGGGGTCATTCAAGAAATTCCAGAGCATTAGAACTGAAAGGAAGTTTAGAGGTTGTTTAACAGTGGCGTGTGGCTTAATGGGTTTGGGGATCTGAAAAATCCTGACCTTGACATTCAACCACTCCCTCGCTGCATACTTTTGGCAAGTCGCTCTGAGCCTCAGTTGCTTCCTTTGCTTATTGAAGGTACTTTGAACATGTGGTTGTCACATGGACCAGCACCATCATTTGCATGCAGAGACTGGTTCAGGGAGTGATGTGGATGGCATGAGTTCATGAGCTTGTGAGTAGCAGAACTAGGCCCCAGATTTAGTTTTCTAGACTTTTAGCCCAGTTTCCTTTCTACCACCACACAATGTAGTCTTTTTTCATTCTTTTTTTAAAAATTAATTAATTAATTAATTTTTTGCTGTGCTGGGTCTTCATTGCTGCAAAGGCTTTTCTCTAGTTGTGGTGTGCAGGCTTCTCATTGCGGTACAGGCTCAGTAGTTCCCAGCCTCTAGAGCACAGGCTCAATAGTTGTGGCACACAGGCTTGGTTGTTCTAAGGCAAGTGGGATCTTCCCGGATCAGGGATTGAACCTATGTCTCCTGCATTGGCAGGCAGATTCTTTACCACTGAGCCACTGGGGAAAACCCATTCATTCTTTAAGTAGAAAAAGAAAAAAACATGCTACCAATACTCCTCTCGCCTCTCCCTCCATTACTTATTCTTTGCTCTTCTTTGGGTGTAGAGAGACAAACTGGGACAGAAACCCTCCAGAAGTACAGGACAGGAGGCGGTATTCAGTGGGAGGGGCTTCGTTGACTAGCTTAACAAAACTGGCAGCAAACTGGTGTTGCTGGGTCCAGCTCCAGCTCTGAGGGTGAGGAATGCACTTTGAGCGCCTCCCTTCTTTCCTGTTACGCTCCCGCCAGCTGTGCTTGGCCGGGACCAAATGGATGAGGCTGATTGGAGCCAGCGTCCCATGGGCTACCTCTGTCTCCTGCTCACCAGGAGCTGCTGAGAGGAAAACGTGCGGTTGGACTCTGAGATTTTTCTGCAGTCTACAGAGGGAAGAAATGGTACAAGGGGGTGAAACTGGAACGTCCAAGGCTGAGGCTCTGGTCTCAGCAAGAAGATGCTAAGCCTGGGAATCTATGGCTCCCTTATGGCCAGATTCTGCACAGATCTTGCCCTGGATGAAGGGAGTCGGGAACGCTCACCCACTCTCCTTCTTGAGCTTGTGTCAGGGACTGTTGGATCCTGTGCTGATTAGCATGGCTGCCAGAACTCACGTCACTGGCACCCTCTGCTCTAGACCTTTACCTGCCTTTCTGGATCATATTTTATTTTTTCATACCCACCCCCCTTCTCAAAAAGCCTTATTTTTGTTAGGAGACAATGAAACAATGAAATCAGCTAGTCACTGCTAATGAGTTTGCTTTCTCATGGTATCCTTCCCAGGTCCCAAATGCCATGACCTAGCCTAGGTAAGAGAAGTGCATCTGCCTGCAGAAGGCCTGAGAGAACACTCCAGGCCTGGGCCACTGGGGCGTGTGGTGTCTGCTGCTGCTGCTAAGCCGCTTCAGTCGTGTCCGACTCTGTGCGACCCCGTAGACGGCAGCCCACCAGGCTCCCTCATCCCTGGGATTCTCCAGGCAAGAACACTGGAGTGGGTTGCCATTGCCTTCTCCAATGCATGAAAATGAAAAGTGAAAGTGAAGTCGCTCAGTCGTGTCCGACTCTTAGTGACCCCATGGACTGTGGCCCACCAGGCTCCTCCATCCATGGGATTTTCCAGGCAAGAGTACTGGAGTGGGTGCCACTGCCTTCTCCGATGGTGTCTGCAGCAGGCGGCATTTGCTAGGCGTGCACCCAGTCTTTTCCATTCGGCATTGTCAGGTGCTGAGAGAAGACACCAGCCCTCATGGAGGAATTCACGTCTAGAAGGGAGTCGGGCTCTCCTGGTGGCTCAGTGGTAAAGAATCCTCCGGCCAGTGCAGGAGACACAGGTTCAATCCTTGATCCAGGAAGATCCCACATGCTGCAGAGCAACTAAGCCGGTGTGCCACAACTACTTAGCCTGTGCACCCTAGAGCCTGTGCTCTACAAGAGAAGCCGCTGCAATAAGTCCGCAGACTGCAACTAGAAAATAGCCCTTGCTCGCTTCAGCTAGAGAAAAGCCCACACAGCAATGAAGACCCAGCACAGCCAAAAATAAATAAAGTTATTAAAGGAAAAAAAAGGAGGCAGGCATGCTAAAATGGTCACTGTGGTATAGAGTATGTGCTGGAGCACACCATTTCTATGTGGCCCTATGTGAGATGAACTGAGCAGATCCATTAATCAGGGAGATCTCAGGGCCTCTGTCCTGGCCTGGGTGGTAGCCATGGAAAGGTTCATTTTAGCTGTCTGTGGACTCAAAATCTTACAAAGACCTGATACTGTGGTGGATGCAGAACTCTTGAGGGCAGTTTATGCTGGAACAAGCACAGCCTGGCATCTGAGAGGAATTTTCTTGGTGGAGCAGAAGCCTTAATAGCATTGTTCAGTCACACCCAGGGGTAGGGACAGTCTTCACATGCTCTCATCCAGGCCTCCTACCTAGTGGCAGTAGTGTAGTGTTAGTTGCTCAGTCGTGTCCAACTCTCTGCGACCCCATGATCTGTAGCCCTTCAGGCCCCTCTGTTCATGGGATTCTCCAGGCAAGAATACTGGAGTGGGTTGCCATGCCCTTTTCCAGGGGATCTTCTCCACCCAGGGGTCAAACCTAGGTCTCCTGCATTGCAGGTGGATTCTTTACTGTCTGAGCTCTTACCTAGAGAATAACTTTTAATGAGCCCCAGTCGTGTGCAGAGTGAATATGGGAATCAGACATACAGACTCCTTCCTTGACCCCAAAAGCCCATGGCCACAGTTCAGGGCAAAGCTTGTAGGACCTAAAAAGGAAGGGTGAATGTTTAGTAATTACTATTAAAACAACTTAATGGCAGGAATTGAGTTACAAATAATGATATCCTTTTTTTTTTTTCTTTTTTAATAAGTACTCTGTAACTCTTTACTTGGAGCAAGTGTTAGTCGCTCAGTCATGTAAACTCTTTTGCGACCCCATGGACTGTAGCCCGCCAGGCTCCTTCCTCTGCCCACGGGATTCTCCAGACAAGAATCCTGGAGTGGGTTATTATTTCCTTCTTCAGTGGATCTTCCCAACCCAGGGACTGAACCTGCATCTCCTGCATTGGCAGTCAGATTCTTCACCACTGAGCCACCAGGGAAGCTCTTAATAAATAGTTGTTTGAGTAAGATCAATGAAAGATAAGTTGTGTGTGTTTTTTTTAATACTTTTTTTTGGCTACATCGCATAGGATATGGGATCTTAGTTCCTGGACAAGGGATTGAACCCATACCCCTTGCACTGGAATCTTGGAGTCTTAACCACTGGACCACCAGGGAGGTGCCATAGGAAAGTCATTTCTGAGGACCTTGGTTAAGTGATTTGCATCCCTTGAAATTAAAGAAATCTCCCTCAACTTTAGGATCCTTGGGAGGAGATGGTGAACTAAAGGCAGAATGCCATCATTAGTCTGGCCCGTGCTACTGAAAAAGGCTTCTCCTGTGATAGACAGACATAGATAGGTAGATAGATATTAGTCCTTCTTTATAGATGAGGCAACTGAAAAATGCGCTAAGTCCCCCAAATTCACCCAGCTGGTAAGTGGTGGAAGTGTGCATGGAACCCAGGTCTTGTCTGTCATTCATGATCCAAGGCACTTTTCTCTACCCCATGTGGCCTGAACTGAAAACATAGGCATCTCACATCTCATAACAGTACATGGTGAAGTAACTGAGGCCAAGAAAGGCTCTGTGACTTCCAGATTATGTTTTGAGTTGACCCTATCTTTATTTCTGAGAAAGATGTTTGGGCAAATGTTGTCTTCTCTGTGATCACTCCATTCAAAATTGCCCCTTGCCCTTCTCTCTATGTAGAGACCCCAACACCCCTTCTCTGCTTTATTTTTCTCTACAGCATTATCACTATCTAACATTTATATGGACGGGGGAGCCTGGTAAGCTACAGTCCATGGGGTCACTAAGAGTCGGGCATGACTGAGCGACTTCACTTTCACTTTTCACTTTCAGCATTGGAGAAGGAAATGGCAACCCACTCCAGTGTTCTTGCCTGGAGAATCCCAGGGACGGCGGAGCCTGCTGGACTGCCGTCTATGGGGTCTTACAGAGTCGGACACAACTGAAGGGACTTAGCAGCAGCAGCAGAGAGGGCTTGCCTACTGAACATTGCCTTATGGCACACTTTAGGCTGGCATTTCAGAAACCGAGGAAGGAATACAGTGATCAGAGTGAGCCAAGACATTGTCAGTCTTGGGCCTTGTCTTCTGTCTGAAAGGGGGTTCTGATGAGCAGAAGGGTCTTGGAAGTCTGCTTAGCTGAGCTCAGCTTCAGGTCATGGACAAAGCTAATAGTAGATAACATATGGAAAAAGTGATGTGGGTGGTAGGACTCTTGGGTTCCTTTTCTCCTGTGCTTGGTCCTGGGCTCCGCTGTGGTGGGGGGCGCCGGGAGGGCTCTGAGGGCTCAGATTCTCTAGAGTGAAGTCTACAGGTTTGTCCAGTTATGGATAAACTTCAGATCTACGTAAGATGTGATGGTTATTGAGTGAGGGATTACTCTTGAAAGGATTCTGGGCGTCTGTGTGCTGTGGATGCCAGAATCCTCGACTGAGACTTAGCAGCCCCAGGCTCTCATCTTGGCTCTGCAGCTCATCTTCTGGGTGGCTTTATGGAAGGCACGTCAGTTCTCTAAGGCTGGCTTTCCCTGTGTCTCTTTAGCTTGTAAGAATCATGACAGGTTTAAAGGTCTTTAAGGCCTTTGAAGGAAGGAGGACAAGGAATATTAATTAGCACTTATTTGGTGATTCCTAAAGTTGGCTTAAAGCTCAACATTCAGAAAACTAAGATCATGGCATCTGGTCCTTCATGGGAAATAGATGGGGAAACAGTGGAAACAGTGTCAGACTTTATTTTTCTGGGCTCCAAAATCACTACAGATAGTGACTGCAGCCATGAAATTAAAAGACGCTTACTCCTTGGAAGGAAAGTTATGACCAACCTACATAGCATATTGAAAAGCAGAGACATTACTTTGCCAACAAAGGTTCGTCTAGTCAAGGCTATGGTTTTTCCTGTGGTCATGTATGGATGTGAGAGTTGGACTGTGAAGAAGGCTGAGCGCCGAAGAATTGATGCTTTTGAACTGTGGTGTTGGAGAAGACTCTTGAGAGTCCCTTGGACTGCAAGGAGATCCAACCAGTCCATTCTGAAGGAGATCAGCCCTGGGATTTCTTTGGAAGGAATGATGCTAAAGCTGAAACTCCAGTACTTTGGCCACCTCATGCGAGGAGTTGACTCATTGGAAAAGACTCTGATGCTGGGAGGGATTGAGGGCAGGAGGAGAAGGGGACGACAGAGGATGAGATAGCTGGATGGCATCACTGACTCGATGGACGTGAGTCTCAGTGAACTCTGGGAGTTAGTGATGGACAGGGAGGCCTGGCGTGCTGCGATTCATGGGGTCGCAAAGAGTTGGACACGACTGAGCGACTGATCTGATCTGATCTGAACTGTCAGCCATGGAAATCCCACGGACAGAGGAGCCTGGTGGCCTACAGTCCACGGGATTGCAAGACCAGTCGGACATGACTTAGCAACTAAACAAGTGTCAGCCACAGCATAAGATGTTTTCATTGGGAGAATTAGCTCAGATATTCTTCACAACCACTTTTCAGACAAGGGAACTGAGGCCCAGAGGTTTGTCCTCAGTCAGGAACCTTTTCAGGGTTCTGGGTCTGCTTCATGAGCTCCTTCCTCAGACATGGGCCTTGGCCCTCAGGAGACTTCCAGGTGACCCTGCCCTGGGTGTTCTTTGGGGCACAACTGCTTCTCTACTGAGCTTCAAGATGAATAAATAAATAGGTTTTGTTATTCAGTGGTATTAAAATGGAGATCATGAAACACAGCAGTCTTAAACAGTGTTCTTTGTCAACAGCTGGGGACTGGGGACGTGTATAGATTAAAGTGGTTAGAAGATCTTGGGCTTTGCCCGAACCCAGTTGACCCCAGCATTTGACCTGTTGATCGCTTCTCCTAGAAATGCTTCACCCTCGGCTTCTGTGACCCACACTCTCCCCTTAGTCTCTGTCCTTTTGTTCTTTCTTGGTCTCTTTTGGCTCAAGCAACTTCTCCCACCCTTTTATGTTAAGATATCTTAAAGAGTCTGTCCTCCTCTTCATTTCTTACTTTACATGTTCTTCCAGAGTGATATCATTCATTCCCAAGGTTCCAACTCCATGAATTTCCTAATAATTCCTAAATCTCTATCTTCAGTTCAGATGTCTTGTTGAGCTTCCAACCCCTATATTCATTCATCTGATTGTTGGGTATCTCTGTCTGGATGATCCAACAGACTTGACCATAACATTTCTAAAGCCAGCTTCGTCATGTTGCCATCTCATCTACTTCTTGTATTCACTTTCCCAGGAGATGGTTCCATTATCTTCTTGATCACTCAAGCTCAGGTCCTGATCACAGAACCTGAGCATCATCTGGATGTTTCTCTCCACTCTACCCTGTATGCCATCAGTTAAGGAAAGCCATAACTATTTCCCCTTCCTATTTCAGTTTCCACTCTTTCAGTTCCTAATCAGCTCTAACTTCTACCAGCCACAACCTCCAGTTACCCCTGCATCATTCAAATCTAGCCTCCAATTAAATACCAAAGTCATCTCTCTGAAGCACAAATCTTACCATTATCCCCCTGCTTAAACTCCTTCAGTTGCTCTTAATAGGCTGCAGAGTAACACTGATGTTTTTTAATGTGGTGTTCACAGGACACCTCTGGACCTTCTCCTGTGTGTCTGCGTCTTATACTTTATGCTGCTCAGCAACAATCTGCTCTTGGTCCCATGCGCTCACTGCTGCTTTTTTGCAGGTGTAGCCCAGTGCCTGGAGTAGAATAAGTGCTCATTAGTCAAATGATAGTGAATAGTATAAATATGGGACCCACTGAACCAGAAGTATCCCAGGGTTGGAGCTTCTAGAATAGGATACTAGTGAACCAACTTAGCCCGAAAGTTCCCCCAACTGAGAGGGTGTGTGGACTCTACTGACTAGAAAATCGTGCCACACAGCTTATGGGATCTTAGGTCCCCAACCAGGAATTGAACCCCAGCCCACAGCAGTGAAAGCACCAAGTCTTAATCACTGGGCTGCCAGGGAACTCCCTGTAAACTTCTTTTCTGCTTTTCGATTTTGTGGTCGGGACTTGAGTCTCAGCTCTTTTCTGGGATTCAGAACCCTTAGACCTAGTCTTAAATCTGTCACCTGGGGCAAATCCCATCCCATCCCCAAGCCCAGAAGCAGTGAGTGAGCAAAGGAGCTAAGAGAATGATTTCCAGAGTCCAAGCTGCCTGATTGGAGCTCCTCCCTATCATTAACCTCTTCTTTCCTCAGTTTCTCCATCTGTAAAATGCGTGTGATAATAGTCCCTATCTCACACAGCTGTTAAATTAAATGAGTTAATATAGTTCCTGATGTAGAGGGCGTGCCAAATAAATGTTGGTTGCTATGATTGTTGTCGTTATTGAAGGAAATATATTAATATTTGGCCTTAGGAGACCTCCAGATGACAGATAATTATGAGCTTAACTTAGCAGAGGTATAGAGGGAACTGAGGGCTCCTTTTCAGTCCCTAGTCCTGGGGTCTGACCTAACAGATCATGTCTGAGTGACTCAGTGGAATGGGCATGAGTAATGCTTGTCTCTAGTAAGTTCCTGAAGAGTAGAAGAAAGACAACAGGGGTTAAAGAAGCCCTTAGGGTGTCCCCTGTCTCTGTTTGCGTCTTCCTCTTAGATGCTGTACCGTGGGCTCCCAGAGCCCTCATGCTGCTCCTCGGACCCTGGGATGGCCATGATATCCCTTCTTGCTCCTGGCGTGTTTCTCTTCTCCCAGGCCTGTATCCTAGAGAATCCAGGAGTCTCTGTGCTGAGGTCTGATTGCTTGTGCTTAGCAGTTACCCTTCCTGGACAGTCATAGTTGCCCCAGGGAGCAGAGGCCTCAGTGTTTGGAATACTGAGTCCCTTTCAGCCCCGTCCATTAGAGCTTGTTGGGCAGGAGTGTATGTTGGACCCAGTAATTGGAGGCACTCCAGCTGAGCTCAGGCCCAGGCCACTGCCATGGTATATTTGCTGGATTTCTCCATATAAAATGGACAGAGGCAGATGATTACATCATTCTAGACATGCTCATTTTTACCTGCTTACTTTCCAAGGTAAGATACTTAAACTTCGAACCTAACTGCTAAAGAAGCTGTGCAGGATGTGAGGTACAGGGTCAACACACTGGGATGTGGGCATGCTTTACCTTAGCTCTACACTCCACACTGCTCCTTCCTCCACTTCCTCCCTTCTTTCCATGTTTCTCCAACGTGCTAATTCTTTGTTTCTAGTAGAAAAGAAAATGGCAAGCAACCTCACAGGTCCATTTCTTCTGGTGCTAGAGCCACATCCTGGAGTTACGGAGATGCAGAGGAAACAGAAATACAGCTCACTTAATCTATTAATAGCGTAAGTCTGCACCAGAGTTCCTCAAGGTGTGGCCCAAACAATACCTGTTCTTGCCATCACCTTGGGGAGTGGAGAGTGTTGTTAATTATTTCTGGATCCTTCCCCTGTCTTATTGAATCAAGAGTCTCCAGGAAGGTGGCTTGGGAATAAGCACTGTAAACCAGCTTATCTGGTGGTTCCTGTGCTTACTCAAGCTGGAAAATCAGGGCTGTAGAGGTTGGTGTTTAGTCTGGGACAGCTTGAAGCAGGGGACTGAAGTCTTGGGAGGAAGGCTTAGCAACCTGACTGAGCACCAGATAGCAATGTGCTTGGGGTTTGGCAGAAAATATCCCACTTAAACATCCAGGTTTTCCTGAGTGGCATGTTCTAGAGGCTGTGATGGAGACAGGAGGATGTGGGGCATTCAGCAGCCATCTTGCCGGAAGGTAAGAGAGCACTGAAATGATGACCCATCTCTCCCTGTCCCCAACCCCAAGTGATGGAATTAGTCAGATGGGGCTGACCAAAACACGCACCCTTCTAACTTTAGCTTTATTCATTCAGCAAATCCTTTTGAGCTCCACCTATGTGTCAGGCACTGTTATTGGTGGGTTCACTCATGAACAAAGCCAAGATCCCTACCTTTGTGGAGTTTACCTGCTGGAGGTGAGAGTAGAAAATAAATAATAAGTCAGATAGAAGGTAACAAATGCAATGGATAAAGGGAAAAGTAGAGCAGGGTAAAGGGCTTGGGTGGGGTCAGGAGTCAGTATTGAATGGGAGACCTCCTGAGTAAAGGGCAGGAGGAGGTGGGCCGCTGGCTGTGCAGTTGTGTAAAGAAGTGCACAGGGCTTAGAGAACAGTCAGTGCCCAGGCCTGCAGTGGGGAGCAGATCGGGTGTGCCCTTCAGTCTGTGGCTCAAAGTCTTAAGCCCTTTTCCTAGGAAACTTACTACCGTGACCCTAATTCTTTTCATGCTTGGGACCAAAAAGGAAACCGACAGTAGCCTTAGTAAGCATGGGCTAAGCTGCAGAATTGGAGCTCAGTGCTGGAAGGAACCTCTGGCTCATTCCCTTCTTCTTACCAGAATACAGGACATCCAGGGCTGCGCTGAAGGAGTGGCAGAGGTGGGACCAGGCTGTGGGCCCCCCCTTCCTGTTCACTGTGTTAGATTCTTCTGGGGAGTTCTGTTTGGGATTAACCCTCACGTTCGGCTGTGGAAGTGGTGGATTCAGAGGACTTTTCATCTTTCCTGAGGGTCCTCCCCCCAACCGAGGCCATTGCTAACCAGTCTCTCTCCCTTCTTTGCTGCTAATGGTGGGAGCCCTAGAGAGTGGCTGTCAGGCAGAATAATGGTTCTAGAAGACAATATACGCTTTATCAATATTGAATTTTGTAGCTTGCCTCTGCTGCCACTGTAGGAGGGAGCCGGCCAGGCTTGGCAATGTTATTTGATAATAGAATAATCATCATTTATATTGCAGCTCGGAGTGCCTCTGCTACTGACAGCGACTCAGTGCCTGGGTGTTGGGGAGATAAAACAGACTAGAAGGGAGAGTGAACTGGCTTGGGATCCAAGACCCTGGAAGTTGGACTTTGGCCTCTCTCACTGATCTCTGAAAGGGGAGAATTTAGCAGAGATGTCCCCCAGGGATAAAAGCAGCCCTAAAATGCTTTCTATAAAACAATGTAAAAAAAAGGTGGGGGGTACCTGTGACCACACTAGGTCTTACCTCCTGCCCACAGGACCCTTGACCACATCTAGGTCTTACCTCCTGCCCACCCTAGTTGGATAGTTGACTCCACTTTGTACCCCCTTTATCACATCGTTCTTCTGCTGGGGGCGTAGCCAGCAGCTGGACAGCGAGGCACACTCTGAAGTGGCTCTGTGAGCCCAGGGGCGAAAGGCCGTCCTGTTGGGCACATGGCGGGGGAAGGAGGAGAAGAGTCAGCCCGTGCACTTACAGATTCTGAGATTAGAGCTCCGAGGGACCTTGTGATGTGCAAATTTGGATGTCGATCTCTTAAGCAAATCAAAATTATCAAAGCTATTCTGTCTTTAAATGGTGTGGTGAGTTATCTTGTGAAGAGGGCCATCATTCTTGTGCAGTTGTCGGGGAGTTTGGAAGGGTGGCTGTGAACTGGGCCAGACTCACACAATAGGACCCATGAAAGAAAGTAAAAGTCACTCAGTTGTGTCCAACTCTTTGCTCCCCACGGACTGTAACCCACCAGGCTCTTCTGTCCATGGAGTTCTCCAGGCAAGAATACTGGAGTGGGTTGCCATTTCCTTCTCCAAGGGATCTTCCCAACCCAGGGATTGAAGCTGAGTTTCCTGCATTGCAGGGGTTTCTTTACCTTCTGAGCCACGGGGGAAGCCCTTAATAGGATCCATATTCCCCTATATATTCTCACATAGCGAGACTCTCCTGGAGGCCCAGTGATTAGGACTCCATACTTTCACTGCCAAGGGCTCGGGTTTAATCTGTGGTCAGGGAACTAAGATCCCACAAGCCATGCAGGGTGGCCAAAAAAAACCCCACAGTTTAATACTGTTCTTCAGCATTTGAGATGTGCTTGACCCCATCAATCTCCATTGTCTGCCAGCTCCCCAAAGGTCTATGCTGGAAAAGATAGGCCCATGCTGTGGCAGAGGGATGGGTGTTCAGAAACTCGGGGGGCTGTGGGCCCTGGCACGTCTCCAAGGCTGGCTCTGGGGTCTCCTCACTCTCATGAGTCATGTGTCCCTGCAGGTTGAAGACAGCCCATCCTCCTAAGGACTGATGGCAAGGCCAAGCAACCCTGGGGACTGCCGGTGCTGAAGTGAGAAGGACAGGAAGAGGGAAAGTTGCTGGGAATATAGCAGGGGGTGTCCCAGAGACACCTGAGATTTCCTGACCAGGATAGGGTAGAATCTGTGATGGGAGTAGAAGCTTGGGGTCAATACCAGTGATGCGTAGTGGGGTTGGGGTGTCCTGGAAGGGAGGGCAGAGATGGCTCAGAGCTGATGTGAACCCAGGGTACCAGGAACACTTGGAGAGAGTCTGTAAAATGTGAACTTCCGCCACCCATCCACACCCCCAAGGGAGTTCACTCTCTGAAGGCGGTGGATGCTGTGGGTTCTGGCAAGCGGGCGGGGGCGGGGTTTAGAAGAGGGAGCCATGAGGGCCAGGGCAGGGTGGGAAAGACAGGCCCAGGCCTTAGTCACAGAGGAAGAAGCGGGTCTGGGTCAAACTTCTAGATAACATGTTTGTGATAAAACCTGTGCTGGCCTTGCCTGAAATTTTAACAGCAGAAAATAGAGGAGCAGAGCTAGAGGTCAGAAAATCCCAGTCCTAACATAAATGTTCAGTGACCTTGGACACGCTCTGTTACCTTGGACAAAGCACTTCACCTCTCTGAGTCTTGGTTCCTCTTACTCTAAAGTGAAAGGATTAGACTCAGTGGTTGCTGAGGTGTCTTTCCAGCTCTGAAGATACAGGTCTGTGACCCTAAGGGTGATATCATTTCTCCTCCGTGAGCTGGTTTGGTGCTTCGCTGCGCTGCACTTGGAAGACCGGAGCCTGGGCGCTGTGCTTTCTTTCTGGAATGCCACACCTAGGGCCAGCTTGTCCAGCTGCCGGCTTCCAGGCCAGGACCACCCCTGAGCACTTGATAGAGCTTTCCCCAAAGTGGGGCACTGCTTCTGTGGGAATAAGTACATTACATTAGGAAGATTTTAAATCAGAGTTCCAGGTCGGGGTTAAAAGCATTCAACACTTTTTTTTTTTAACAGAATTTCTCAGCGCCTTTAACACACCATTCTACATTTTGAATCTCTTAAGATGGAGAATATAGAGTATTTCCCAAATAATTTGATCATAAGATCCATTTTTCTGAGGCGCATCTCATCAGATTCTCATGTCATAGAGCACCCTCAGGAGTTTTGCTATACTGGCATCTCTTTTTCTTTAAAAACAACAACTCAAAATTATTCTTACTGTCTTTTCCCCAAATTCTTGGTCTTCAAGGTGGGTAGGAGTGTCCACTTTTCCTCCTCTGGAATCCTTGTCACAGTCTTCCTGCACGCAGTGTCATTTATCTTCAGCAAACTGCCATTGACTCCTGTGAAACTGACACCCCTCATGGGTCCCCATACACAGCTGCATGTCTCCCAGCAGCAGAGGCTCACAGGGTGCCCCCCACCTTGACAAGGGGTAGGGAAGGCCAAGTCAAGAGGGCTCCTGTGAGCCCAGAGTCTGGTCTTGGTGACCTAATCTGAGGGTCATTGTGGTTGGATGGACAGGTAGTAGCTGTTGACTGGTTTGGAGTTGGTTTTCTCTAAGAGACAGGAAAAAAGCAGCCAGAGTCTCCCACCCTAGGAATATATACTGATCCTTCTCCAGGCTGGATGGGGACGAGCAATAAGCTGTGTCTCATTCGGGCAGGAAAGCCTGGGTCACTCTCACTTGGACTCAGTTTTCCATGCCATTTTCCACGCCCCTGTCTCATCATTCTGTTCTCCTTCTCTTTCCTCTTCTTTTGGGTTCTCTCCATCTGCCCCCACGGTGCTCCTAAGCAGACAAGCTCTCTTTCCTTCTCCCCGATCCCAGTCTCTTCTTCACACCCCTTCTGTCCCCCCAGCCTGGCAGCCTGCCCTTTAGGAATGTTAATTAGCATTCATGGTTTAATTAATTCAGTAGCTAATTAATGATTGGGGGCTGGGAGTGGAGAGCTTGGGTGCAGGGGAGTTGGGGGCTGGAGGTGGCAGGGAGGAAAAGCGGAGGCTGCAGAAGGCATCGCAGATGGCTGTGCGGTGGCTGGCACGGTGCCCACCGCCATGGATGCAAACACTCACGCGCACGCACACGCACACACTCATACACAAAAAGGAAAGGGTGATCGAGGAATAAAATCAAAAGCAGGGAGAGAAGGGCACAGGGGCCCTGGGAACTGGTGGTGGGGAAGGCTCTAGATCTATTTGAATCTGCTCCGGAAGTGGAAAAGGAGGAAAAAAAAAGAAACCACCACAGGCGCAGAGAGAAGAGAGCTCTCCCGGTACCCCACCCCGCCCCCACCCCACCCCAGCCACCCCTCCTCCCTGGCATGGGATTCATGGGCACCAGCTGAGGACAGGGTGCCCTCCCTTTGCCTGCCATAAACATTGGCACTGAGGACCCAGACTCAGAAGGACACGACATTCCCAAAGAAAATAGTTTTCCTTTTAAGTTGCTTTGTAAAATATACATGTATCTGTTTTTTAAAAACATTGCACCCGTCTTGGTGTGAGGGCGAAAGCGAAGGAAAGAAGGTGACCGAGCCAGAAGGACACAGCACAGATGGCTTGGTGGTGGTGTAGTGTGGTGAGTTGTGGGAGGATGAGAGGGGTCCGGCAGAGGTTGGGGGTGGGCGGAATGAGGACCCTGTTTTCCTCTCTTCGTTTTGCTGTGGATGAAGGAGAGAGAGAAAGAGAGAGAAAGGGGGTGGGGGGAGAAGCGAGACAGATGGCAGAGTGGAGAGGCAGCAGCCAGTGCCGGCACTGCCCAGCCTGGGCGGACCCAGCTCCCCCCTCTGCCAGCCTCCAAATGCCACCCTTCCCCCATCCTCCCTATCCCCATCCCCCCAGCTTGGCACTGATCTCGGAGAGAGAGGGAGGGAGGCTGGGCAAAGAGCATCTGTTCCCTCCATTCTCCCAGCTCCATCGGCTGCCAACCTAGGGCCATCGCCTGCCTCCATCACCCCTCCGCCCGCCCGCCTGCCTGCCTACCCACCCAATCCCAAATGGGTGCTGGATCAGGTGCCGAATCTGGCTGCCTCCTCGGGTATACCAGTCACTATGCATTGCTGTGTGTCTGCCACCGCTGCCTGGCACTCAAGGGGCCGTGTGTGTGTGTGTGTGCGCGCGCGTGCGTATGTGTACGCAGAAGTGAGTGTTATATGTGAGCCTCCTGGGCATGGGTGGGGGTTGGCACTGCGGTCGCCAGTCTAGTGTCCCACCCGAAGGACAGAGGGATGGGGTGGAAGGAGGGGAGAGGTTTGGGGCCTGGGCGAGCAGAAGCAGGTGCCTGAGTTGCTTCATGCTGCCTGCTTACAGGCATGGCCCTGCAGCTGCCACCCTTGTGCCTGTGGAGATGGAAGGAGGCAAATGGGGAGGGGGCAGTGCCGGGAGTCCTGGTGCTCTGGGAGGAAGGCTCGGTACCCAGGAGCCATTGGCATCACATCCGTCAGGCTGGCGCTCCAAGCGGGTGCCGCGGGAACGGGCCCCAAGAGGCAGAGAGGAGGGGCAGGGATGTTTCTGATGTCGCTGTCCATCTAGAGCTCAGCTCTGGGAACTGGTCGGACTGTGAGGTGGTTAGTTCTCTTCCAGCCTGGGAACGTGAAGTGGTGGAGGGAGAGGCCAGGCAAGTGCCCAGAGAGCTTCTAAGAGCCAAGAGGAGAGGTTGTGCCACTGCTCCCCAGGGAGACTCTTTGAGCTGGCAGGCCGGCCTTTGAGAGGCAAGGGTACCCAGCAGGAGGCGGGCAGGTGCTGGCAATGCCCAGGGAGCCTGGCACGGGCTCTGGTGTTGTGTGGAGCGGGGGAGGGTGGCAGTGCCTCTTGCCAATCTGGTTGAGAGGCTTGTTGTGCCAGGAGTGAGAAGGGAAGAGGCAAGATGTTGGGTGTAAGAGTGTGAGAGTGTGTGTGTGTGTGTGTGAGAGAGAGAGAGTTGTTTGGGAACACAGACTTTTTTCTGCCAGGACCTCCTTCCCGTTCCCTCTTAGGCATGGGGAGTAGAGCGACAGACGGAGAGAGGCTTGAGGACACAAAGGAGAAAGCACGCCATTGCCAAGACCCCAAGGAAGGAGGATGGAGAGGCTGGCAGTCCCGCCTGGCCCCCAGCCAGCTTCCTGCTAAAGATGGCCAGATCCTCTCGCCTGGTCTGTATATGTTACTCTGCGGGCGTGGCGGGGGAGGGAAGGGCTTGCTTGCTAGCCGGGGTCTGGAATGAGAAGGGCACCTTGCTGTGGATCCCATTTGGACGCTCCACTCTAACAAGTGAGATGTCTGGTCTTCTCCCTAGTGCCCTCCGCCCCTCCCCCCTCCTTCCACCCCAGCCCCGTTTCATCTCCATCACCACCTGGGTCCTACCGCTTGGCACCCAACCAACTAGATGCCGCCACGCTTGGCAGCGCTGCACTGGCACGTGAACGGCATCCCAGACCCTGGCACTGCAGCAAACCCAAGCCGCTGAACATGCTCACGACCGCCACTTGGCGGCAGGGAGAGGGGTGCACACGGGCGTGCCAGGTACTGGGTGGAGCCCTGCTGTGGGGCAGCACAAGGATGTTCTCCACAGCAGGGCTGAATCTGCGCCCTCTAGTCAGCTCCGACTCCGCCTTCCTCCCAGCCAGACCCCCCTGCCTTCTACCCCCACCACCTCCAAGAAAGGGGTTGAGATGGTGCCACTATCCATATCTGAGCAGAATTCCAAGGGAAGCTAGAGCATGGAGGGATCAGGGCATGTTCAAGAGTCACAGCCAAGGCGCCAGGCTGGTGGACTCCACTCCTGTCTGGGGAGCAAGGACAGAAGAAAAAAAATCCTAAGAGGGCAAAATGAGATCCTAGAGAGAGGTCAGCCAGCTCTGTTGTCACAAAGATGGTGCCAGAAGAGACTTGAAGGGAAAGACGAGAAAGAGGGAGGGGCCCTCAGGCCTTGCTGTTGGATCGTGGGGTGGCTGGTGCCTATGTGGATTTCGTTCTGCCCTCTGTGTGTGATTGGCTCATCTGTGGTTGAGTTGAACCGGTTCTTTTTCCCTTGCGATAAGGCCCATATTCAATAGCAGTCCTAGAAAGATGGAGAGGTGATCAAGGCCTAGAGTGGTGGAAAGGCGTAGGGAAGACAAAGGCACCTTGAACTTATCCTTCCAGAAAGACCACTCTGGGAGATTTTGTGTTTACAAATTTCTCCTTGGCTTCCCAGTTCAAGGTGGACAGATTTTTCTATTTTTGAAGTCCACTCTTGGAAGAGAGACAACAGATCAGCAGTGAGCCCTCCGGGGTAGAACAGAAGCTCTTAGGAGCAGAACCCAAGCATCTGTGGTAACAGAGTCTGTCCCTACACCTCCAGATGCAGTGCCATCAGCAGTCCTGCTAAATTGGACTATGGGCCTCCATGTAGCAGGTTGGGCTTTCCTTGCTTCCTGGGTAGTCAGTGACTAGGAAAGTCTTCAAGTAGAAGAACTGGCGGCTCTGAATGATGTCATGGGAGCTTGGGTGGCTCTGATGAGGGCAGGACCTGCCCAGAGGCCAGTAAAGCCATTGCCCGGGCTGGGGGTATTCTGATTTCAACACCTCTGGAAGTGGACGCAGCAGAGGAGAAAACAGGGAGGACTCAGCCAAGGGGGTGAGTGGGTGATGCCTGTAACTTTTTTCCTGTTCAAGAACAGCCACCATGAGCAAAAGACGCAGTCAGACTTCCAAATGTCAGAGTGATGAGGAAGACAGTCTGAGGTGATGCTAGACCCTGTGGCAGCCCTGGGTGTAGCAGGGTTGAGCCTTGGATGCTGGAAAGTGGTGACAGGTCACAGATGTCTGTGGGGCTGAGCAATACACATCCGTCATTCTCAGACTTCAGAAAGCACAGAGTCACTTCAAGCCTGCAGAGAGGTTATGCTGCAGGCTGATTTAGTTGGTCCGCAGTGTGGTCTAGAAATGTGCATTTAAGACAAGCTCTCAGGTGACTGTGATGCAGAGGGACAAAACTCTTGACAACACTGTCCTAAGAGATGGCAGTCGCCTTAGAGGACAGTTAATCAGGTCTGGATTTCCCATGTCTTTTGCATCTTCCTTCATCCTCCCCAACCGTATTTGTGCCCTTATGTGGTCATTGTGGTGGGATATACGTATTGTGGGTTGTGGGGAATGTGTGTTTTAGGTGTGGGCAGCAGGAGGAAAAGGAGAGATTATGAGGTCAAATCAGGTAGATTTAACTTGTGAGAACTAGGTTTCTCACTGACAGGCATTATTGCAGAAGAATCCCTCATGGGACGCTTTCAACCCCCAGGTTTGATGGTTGGCTGCCCTGTTTCTGAAACCTCACCACTGAGAACCCCTTAGGTTAGGAGTGTTGTCAGGAGATGGCTGTCTGCGGCACAGGCAGTTGGGTGTGGACCGTGCAGCTCAGTATGGGCTGGGTCCTAGTTACGCTTCTTTTTGGAAGCAGGTGAAGGTCCCTGGAAGTGGAAGCAGGGCTTGGCAGAGGCCAGTGCTCAGTGAGCTGCAGCCAGTGCTGCTGTTTGAGCACTTAGCGGGGCGGTCCTGGTTCGAGCACAGTGAGGGCAAGCTGGCAGAGAGAATATGCTGCGGGCTGGGATATCAGGGAGGGCCTATAGATGTGGGCAGTGCTGAGCTCCTGCTGATGATTTGTTCCAGGCTTTTAGCCCACTGTCTGTGTAAGAGTCTGTGTATGGCCAGGGTGGGTATGAGTCAATGCTGGTCACCTTTCCCCGCCTCACTGTCTTTCTGGTCCACTGATAATTCACCTGCTTCCCTGCTAGCCTCTATCAGACACCTCTCCCAGGCTGGGAGCTGCAGGAAGCATGAGGCTCAGACTGCTGACAGGGAATAATGCCATTGACCCCTTGTCTCTCCTTTGTCTGAGGCTGTGGGGATTCTCTACACGAAGGAGAATGGTGGGGTGGGTCCTCACTCAATTTTATGTTCTTCTCAGAGTTTATGTCTTTCCCTGGGAGGCTTCCCCTGAGGATCACTTCCCATCTTGCTCTAAATTTAATGAGTGGTGGTCTAGGTCTTCTGCAGACATCCTCTCTGGGTTTTCTTTCATTTGATCTTTTCACAGTGTAGCCACGCTATAATGCTGTAACCCCTTGAGGCAGGGCCACTAGACTTTCTTATCGGAGCCAGAGCTTCGTTAGAATCAGGGCATTTCTTCCTTACTCAATCCTCTAGGAATGACATCCTGAGGGCTTACAAGTTTCTTATTAGTTGCTCCCCAATACCTGGCCCTTCCTGTAACACAGGCTCCCAGCCTAGTTTATCCCTGTGTTTTCCCCGGAGTTTCTCTCTGGTTTCTCTTCTACCTCCCTCTTCCCAGCATCACACAGCAGAGGAGTTTAAGGTCCTCTCCATGGATTAGTGGTCAACATTTGGTCACTCCTCCTGATACTGGTTACATTTCTCTGTTTATAAGCTTTTCTGAGTTAGTGTTGTATGAAGAAAATGACTGTATTGGAGGGTGTTTCTACTCAACGGGAGGGCCGCTGGGGATTCATGGCCCTTGTGCCTGTAAGCCGTGCAGCCTCTCCTTGCTGGCATCCGTGTGTATCCATGCAGCTTTCTGCGTGGTTCTGGTGCTGTTTCTGAAGGTGTGCTTGCTTGTTCTGTTGGTGCAGTTGCATTTGCAGCGTGCTGTATTTCAGGTGTATGTATCTATACAGGGGTGAATGATTAGATGATCGAGTGATCAGAGTGGCCAAGATTTGGGGATCAGTGATGTGGTCTAAAAGCCCTGAATATGGGGAAGGAACAATAGAAGGAATTAAACAGGTGGGTGCCACTGTGCCAGGAGTAACTGGCTTTCTTGGTTCTTGTGCATGCTTCTGTAAGTCTGTGCCAGGGGCCAGAGGGTCAGGGAAGAACAGCTCTCTTTCTGTGGTCCTCTGGCAGACTCTGACCCATTTGCCCAACAAGTCTTCATATTTTCTCATGTTCTTCTATAGATTTTGATTTTTGCTCCTAGTTGAGAATTGGGTACCTTAAGCTATCCGCACATAGGCTTTGGCTTAGAGCAAAGACAGCTAAGATCACAATAAGTAGGATGGACCAGAATTTGGGTGCTGTAGGATTTACGTATGTCAGAAACCCTAGGCCTTTGCCCCAAGCCGTGGAAGACCAATCTTGGGAGCCATGATTCAGGCTCACTTTAGAGCTGGGGGGAGGGGCGGGGGCGGGTCCTACAGGATGCGGTGGAGGTATTGTGTCCACCACAGGAGTGGAGGTACTGCACACGCAAGTTGGTTTACTGCTTCACAGAAGCTACACGTTTTAATCTGGGCAACTTGGCATTCACCTGTAGCATTCTTCACGGGGCCATGCCGACTCAGCCTCTCTCCACAGAACTACCCACTCATGTAATCTCCAGAGCATAAGTGGAGGACTTGTCTTGGGAAGGGGTTGGGGAGGAATGCTTCACGCCACTGGGAATGTGGAATGGCACCTTCCAGAAAGAAGCATGTTGACTGACTTTAGTCAGCAGTTGGCCAGACTCTTGTGTCCCCAGATTACAGGATTCCTGGTGAGGACAGCTCCGTAGTCAGCTTCAGTTCACAACTGTGAATGGACATGGTGTCCCGCACCAGGGAATCTGGGTGTAAGAGATTGTGTTGAAGAGCAAGAGGAGGATGAATCTGTGGCTATATTAACTCCTGGAAAAATATTCATAGTTCAAACTAAAGCCAACCTACCCTGGCTGTAAATCCCTAAAACGCATGATACCACACCTCTAATCATGCCACACCAGCTGTTTGCCAGTGTGTTTTATAAAATATTTCCTCTTCTCCTTTTTTTTCTTCTAATTTTTGTTTGTAACTTTTATACACAAATCACATTCCCAGAAAGCACAGAGTGAAAAAGCTTTCTTCCTCATATACATGCTGCTAAGAAAATAATTTTATACACAGAATTTCAACAGGAGAGAGCAAAGGATAGGCGGTGTGCATGAGAGATGCTGGGGTGGAGAAAGGTGGGGGCCACAAGAGCGAGCCCATGGTTGGGCAGTTTCATTCCTCTTGCCTGCATTTGTAACTGGCGTATTTAGCATCATCAGGATAACTAATCCACCCAACCCCTGATTTGCTAGAGTTGGAGCTTTTAATTTCAGAAATGAATGGGCCCGGAAGTGAGATTCACAGAACATATGGGGACTAGAGACCGAGCAGTTTTCCCTCCCCTCCTGTCTTTTCTGCACTACTTCAGCATGAATATGTTCGAGGAGTGACCGACAGACCACAAAATCTCAGTCCCAGGGCTGGCTGGATGAGCGGTGTGTATGTATGAAATGGATAATGGTAGCAGAGCAGCCTGAAGGGAGCATGTAGAAGGAAACCACCTAGAAAGAGGAGGTCTTAGGGGCAAGGGTTGGAGGAGAAGCCATCAGGAGGACTGGAAAGTTTCTGCAGGCTTCTGCTAAATACCTGCTTCTCTACCCAGTGCCACTGCAGGTAGGCTTTGGGGTTGCCACAGTTACCACTTGATTCTTACAGAAAAACAAGGTTAAAGATGGTTAAAGGTTAAACCCTTCTTCTAGCTGATTCCTCATCTGTTGGTTCCCTGGGGGATCTCTCCCTATCAAAGATTGACCTTGGGCTTCAGTCATCTCCTTGCCCACCCAGCCCCTTGGATGTCATCGGCTCTATGCCCTATGAGCCTCATAGGGAGCACCTCCTTTGGGGAGGTACCTCCAGAAGCTTCTGGTTCCTGGAGGAAGTAGATGTGGCTGGAGGAAGCTGGAAGCCAGGGCAGAGGATAGGGTTGGGAGAGGGGGAAGAACACAGATGGGGAGGAAGGCTCCCCACAAACAAAAAAGTTCAAGAAGTGCCAGAAATGTGAAGGGGGCACCAGGAAGGGAACAGAAGAGTTTTGTGAAAGAAGTGAATGAGAGCAGATGGAGGCAATTACATGCCTAACTGCCCAGTCCAGTCCACCCTTTCCTCCTGAGATGGCCAAGCCACTTTCAGTGACACTGACTTTTCTAACCCACAGCTGAGAATGAGGGGATGTTACCTGTCCTGAGAAAATACTCAGTTCAGGGGGCAAAGATGGGTCCCTCCCAGCGTCCAGGTTAAAGGTGGTTAAAGGTTAAACCTTTAACCTTTTCCCCATTACCAGCTTGTGGCTGGGCACAGTATGGGACAGGGCTGTACTGCTGGCAGTCTCCAGGACCGCTGTACCCAAGCAAGGACTAAAGTCATTGATCTTCCAGAGACAAGGTGGTTCAAAGAAACCCTTAAAATGGAATGGGGTGGGGAGTGACACAAACAGGAAAAAAAAAAACACTTGTTTGATGGGAGAGTTTTCAGGCTTTTTTTTTTTTTTTCTGTTTTCCAAGTTTGTCATTAGTTCATTCCTCTGGTCTGGTCTCTCCATCTCTCCCACACGAGAGTTCGTGCTCTCTCTTTTTTTTGGTTGTGTGTGTTTCAGTTTTTTTCAAAAGAACTTTGGATTTGCCGTTGGTGGGCAGTGCCGGTCCCGGAGGCTGGATCCCCATGTGGCAGGGCTGGGACAAGGGGCAGGCCCACGGCTTCTGAGAGGATCTCTGTGTTTAAAGCCTTTGAGAATAAGTTAACTGCAGTTCCCAGGGTGCAGGGTGGGGGTTGGCAGAGGGGTTCCTGGTGCCGGCTTCTCTAGAGTCCAGGCCACAGGGGCTCCCCTGTCAGGTGAGGAGGGAGGGCTGTGAGGAGAGTAAGCCGGAGCACTTCCCCCTGCTCACCTCCAGTTTGGTTAGAGTTTCTTGGGCTCCCTGCCCATCTCAGGCTTCAGCCTTGGGAGCCAGCTGAGTATTTGGGAAGAGTTTGTGAGCCGTATGGTACTCTAGCCGAGGAGGGTAGGAAGAAGGGGAAGTGGCAAAGTTTATTTTCCTTTCCCCTTCTTTGTCTTGGGTTTTCTTGTTTTCCTTTCTTTTGGTGTTTTCTCAGTCAGTGGAACAGCATGAGATAACATGTATTTGCATGGTTATAGGCGTTAAGGGGTGACTGGGAATTCAGTAGGAAAGAGGCTGTAGGAAGATGAAACCAAGGAGATTTTGTGCCTGGTGGGCAGGCAGACGTTAATGGATAATCAAGATGGGAAGATGGGTGTGTGCGCCCATGGAGACCAAGGGGCAAGAATTTGCGAAGGGTTGGCGTGTCAGTGGGGGTGGGGGAGGAGGCAGGATTCTGCTGGAGGTGAGGTGTGAAGCCCACTGGGGGTGGGAACGGAGATTCCCGTGAGGTGGGCGGGGCCGGGGGGGGTGAAGGATTTGCGCTCCCCACACACCCCTTGGAGGAAGAGGAGACCTAAGGCCCACCCTTCCCCCACATCTTGGTTTATCTGTTTATAAAGCTAGAAGTGTAGAGGTAGTAGTCGTTTTGGGGTTGGAGTCCGTGTGAGGTAATCTTGCTTCCTCTTTGGCAAAAGCCACCGCAGCCGTGGCGGCAGTGGCAGCGTTGGTGGCCGTGCCAGGTGGGCCCCCTGGGGGCGGGGCCGCCTTGCGCCTGTGGGCCGAGGAGCGCAGGTGCGAGGCTAGGGCCTCTCGCCCACTCAGCAGCACCTCACATGCCAGGCAGTGGTAGGTACAGACGGGCACCCGCAGCGGGGCAGGCACGGAGCCCCCAGAGCCCCGCCCAAAGAAGCAGAAGGATCTCTGGTGAGCAGTGGCCGGGGCCTCCCCATCAAACGCCATCTTGCACTGGCGGCACAGGTAGCGGTGGGTCACATCCACGGTGGAGATGCCAGGGCTGCCCGTCAGCAGCTCATCGGCCTCCCCAGCCTCCCCCTCCCTGGGAGCAGGCAGTTCGGGTGGCTTCGGAGGCGCTGTGGCTGTGGGCTCAGGGGCCTGGGGCGGTGGCGGGAGGAGGGCGTTGGGGAGCAGTCCGATGAGGGTCTGAGGTATCACCGGGTTCATGGGGAACAGCCCCTTCTTCATGCCATAGAGCTGTTGGAAGTAGGCCCCCGGCAGCTGGGGGCCGAAGACCGCTGGCGGTGTGGCGCCCCCTGCAGGAGGCAATGGGAAGGGCAGGAACTGGCCCCCCAGCAGGGCTGGGACAGTAGCCTTCAATGCTTTGAGGTTCTTGAGGGCGTCAGCGGAGGAGTTGGTGGGGGCTGCGACTGGCTTTCGCTCACCAGAAACCTTGTCCCCAGAGGGTTCGGGGGGTGGGCCCGGGGCAGAGTCAGTGGTGCCTGCTGGAGAGGGCTTGGTTTGGTCAGGAACTGGTCTCTGAGGTAAAGGGCAGCCTGGGCCAGCAGTCTGGACCACTGTGGTAGCAGGTAGGACCGAAGTGGCAAGGCCAAGGAGGCCTGAGGAGGCTGCAGGGCCTAGGAAGATGAAGAGTGACGATCAGCCACCTCCCAGCACCACCATCCTGCCTGCTGGAGATGACCTCCTGCACACTCACGCCTTCCACCACCTAGCCTCCATGCTCCCTTCCCTCCCGCACCAGTAGGAAACACAGGGAGGCCCAGGAGGAGACTGGAGGCAGAAGAGTCAGGAAGGAAAAGGAAGGACACCCCATTAGAGGGAGATGCCCTCTGAAGCCCAGCTCCTCCCAAGCTCTCACTCACCTGAACTGAAAGGAGCTAGGCTGCCCAGTGGGGGCTGGGCCAGAGCTGGGCCAGACAAGAGGACGGGGGCCAGGCGAGGCAGGGCCGGGGCAGCCCCGAGGGGCACAGAGGCAGGTGCAGTGGCGGGCGGAGCCTTGGGAGCCGGGGCTGCCTCAGGTGCTGGTGCCAAGTCGTAACACTTGCTTTCACTCTTCAGCTGGGCTCGGACTGCCTCCTTAAGCTTGGCCAGGTGCTGGCGGGAAAAGAGATGGCCTCGGCAGGAGACATAGAAGTCATATTTGACGTCACAGTAGGGGCAGTCAGTGCGCTGGGCTGCCAAGGGGCTCTCACTGCTGCCCCCAGCCCCACCAACTGCTGCCCCTTGGAGCTTGGCCTTCTTCTCCTTGGCGCGAGCATTCTGGAACCAGACCTGGATGACTCTCTTGGGCAGCCCGATCTCCTCGCCCAGCACCTCGCACTCCTGCATGGTTGGGGTGCGGTAGGCTTCATAGCAGGCTTTCATGATCTTCAGCTGCAGGCTGCTCATCTGGGTCCTATAGCGCCGCTGCCCCATCCCATCTGGAACTCCACCTCCACCTCCTGGGCCCCCACTGGCCCCTCCAGCCCCAGGGGACTCTGGTTCGGCCAGACTGGAAGCTGACGAATCACTTAAATCCCCTGCTGATGGACTGCAGGCCTCACTCTCTGGAGAAGCTTTTGATGGCTCCTCTGGGCCCTCGTCCTCACAGGGTGGAGGGGGAGCTGGGAGAGGTAGAAGTGGCTCTGGTGTCAGAGTGGGGGGCTCTTTCCCAGGTGGCAGGAAAGGCAGGGGCCCGGCAGCCGGGGTGACTGTGGGGTAGGGAAGAGCAGGTGCATCCCTCTTAGGGGCCTCCCTCCCAGCCCCATCATCTGCCTTGCCCAGCAAGAGGTTGAACTTGGGGAAGGGTGCAGGGCTGGGTGTAATGGGGGGCTTGACTGCTGGATTGGGCACTCCCCCAGGGGTGCTTCGAAACTGGCCCTTCCGCTCCCGGGCCCTGGTGTTCTGGAACCAGACCTGCACCACTCGCTTCTTGAGCCCCACCTCCTCAGAGATGCAGTCGAGCATCTTGCGTGTGGGATTGGAGTCCTGCATGTACCAGCGGTATAGGATCTCCAGCTGCTCGGGCAGGATGGTGGTACGCAGGCGCTTATCCCTGGGGGGCTCGCCCTCCCCACCCACCCCCACTTCACTGCCCGTTGGGGACAGGCTACCGTCCTCGTGCTTCCGTTTGAGGGGTGGCACTGGCGGAGTGCCTGCCACCAGGGGGTTTCGCTCCCCAAACACAAGCATGGGCAGGTCTAGGAGGTGGGGGGCAGCACTGGGCTGCACAGGTGGCAGGAAGTGGAGCCGGCGGTGGTTGGCCAGGAGGTCCTGGTTGGGGAAAGACAGGGCGCACTGGTCACAGGTATGGACTGGGGAAGGCGAGGGAGGGGCCCTGCCTTCGGGCTCTTTGCCCTCTGGCTTTGTGGCCTCCGCCTGGCCCAGGTCCTCCCTGTCTGGGGGTTCTGGTGGTGGGCCCTCAGGCCCTGCTGGGGGCTCCGGGCCCTGTTCCTCCTCTGCGTCATCCTCTGCCTCTTCCTCTTCTTCCCCTCTCTCTGCCTCTTCCTCCTCGTCGTCAGCAGGCTGGTCGTCATAGCATTTCTTGAGGTGCCGTACCAAGTCAAAAACACAGGAGAAGGTGGCATGGCAGCGCCTGCAGCCGGAGGCTCCCCCGGTACCTCCTCCACTGGGCGCAGGCCCACCATCGCTGGCATTTTTACGAGCTTTCTGGCGGGCGTTCTGGAACCATACCACCACCACGCGGCTAGCCAGGCCCAAGAGGCTTGCGAGCCGCTCCACCTCGCCGTCCTTGGGGTAGGCGCTGGTCTCAAAGAAAGACTGCAGGGCTTGGGTCTGAAACTCTGTGAACTTGGTTCTGGAGAAGCGGCGGCCTGCAGGCACCAGGGGAGGAAGATTCCCTCTGGCGCTTTCATCCTCCTCTGGGGGCCAGCGTCCTCCAGCCCGACCTCGCTCCTCAGGGGGACGGGCCCCCCCTACCTCAGGCTCTGGGACCAGGAAAGGTGGGCCCAGTTGGGGAGCAGGGGAATCCAGGGGCCCGTCGGGCGGTTTGGGGGATTCTGCAGGGGGCGGGTAGAGGCTATCATAGCTCTTTCGAAACTGAGCAGCATATCGGCTCAGGGCCTCGAAGGGCAGAAAGCGGCGGTGCACGTGCTCCTCATGTGTCTTGAGGATAAGCATATTGGAGAAGAGTTTCCCACAGGCCCTGCAGGCCAACTTGTCCCCGCCCCCCAGGGCCTCTGGGGGGGGCGGGGTCGGGGGTGGGGGCACAGTCTGCTTTCCTTCGTTGTACTGGATCACCAGCTCAAACCCGAAGTTTTCTAGAAGGGCTTTGGCTGCGGTGCGGGCTGCCTCATTGGGCGTTGGGTGCAGGGGTGAGGGGGGCCCTGCCTCAGCCCCCTCTTCTGTTGTAGGGGGCCGCTCCCACTCTTGCTCAGCCAGCTCAGCCTTCGGAGGCGGCGGTGGGGGAGGGGGGGCGGCCGCTGGCAGGGACAGCAGGGGTGCAGGCCCAGCCAGTGCTAGCTTGGGCCCTACCTTGAGGTCGTGGAGGTAGAAGGGCAGGAGCAGCTGCTGCTGCTGGAGCTTAAGCAGTGACTCAGGCATGAGAGGGAAAGGGGGCAGGACTGGGGGCGTGAAGAGCGGGGCTGGGAATCGGTGCAGGTCCAAGGGAGGTGGGGGAGGGGACAGGAAGGGCAGTCCAGATAGGAAGCCACCAGGCTCAGGGCCTTTCTTCTCAGGGCCTGCCTCCCCCTCAGTCTCGCCTTCCTTGGGCTCTTCTGGGCCTCGCTCTGGCCCCTCGGCCTTGGCGTCGGTCTTGGCTCCCCTGGAGCGAGTTTGGTGCAGGACGGAGCGCATGTGGATCTCCAGGGTGGAGCTCTGGTTGTAGGAGACCCGGCAGACCGTGCACTTGAAGGGCTTGTCTGTGGCGGCAGCAGTGGCAGGCGTGGTGCCAGCTTCTCGTGCTGGGCCAGAGGGGTCAATGGCGGCCTTCTTCATCTTGTGCAGGTGGGAGACCGAGTTATAATGGACCAGGAGAATGTTCTTCTGCGTAAAGGACTCCTTACACACAGTGCACTTGTAGGGCCGAGCAGGGTCGAGGAACTTGTCCAGGGCAAAGTTGGTGGTCTTCCGATAGGTCAGAGGATGCCGAGAGTCAGCCGGAGCGGGCTCTGCAGGGCGGGGCTCCCCACCAGCCCCCTCTTCCTCCTCAGCCATGGCGG
Organism: Bos taurus; assembly: GCF_002263795.3. Classification (NCBI taxonomy): domain Eukaryota; kingdom Metazoa; phylum Chordata; class Mammalia; order Artiodactyla; family Bovidae; genus Bos; species Bos taurus. The sequence continues at coordinate 21,418,814 of NC_037337.1, read as the reverse complement.
GTGGAGGCGCTACTTCCTCAGCTTGGGCATCAGGACGAGGGGCTGGAGACTGGGCTGGAGATGGGGGCTGATCAGGGCTTCCCGTGGGCTTGTCTGGGGCCTCGACTGAGGGTGGGGGAGGCTCGGGAAGAGGATCGGGACTGGCTTCTGGGGTCAGGTGAGGGCCTTCTAGGGGAGAGAGAAGGGGGTGCAGTGAGAAGGGAACCATTTCTGAGTCAGACCCCACCCACTTAACATCTAGGGTAACTCCTCCTGGCTTCAGGCTTCCCAGGTGGCGCTAGTGGTAAAGAACCCACCTGCTGGTGCAGGAAACATAAGAGACGTGGGTTCAATCCCTGGGTTGGGAAGATCCTCTGGAGGAGGGCATGGCAACCCACTCCAGTAGTCTTGCCTGGGAATCCCCATGGACAGAGGAGCCCAGCGGGCTACAGTCCATGGGGTCACAGAGAGTTGGACACGACTGAAGGGGCTTAGCACACATGGTCCTTGCCTCGGCTGTCTTCAGATCTACTTTGTTCAAGGACCCCAGGTCCCCTTTCCTGCCACCTTGGGAGGTCTGCCATCCAATCCTTACCTGCGGCTTGGGCTCTGCTGGGCACAGGCTCAGGTGCGGGAGAGGGGGGCTCTGGGCCATCCCCCAGAGGGCTTAGAGCAGGCCCGGGCAGCACTTTGGTCGTCAGGGTCATCTCTACAGTTGTGGCCTGAGATGGAAGACAGGTCAGTGACTTCCCCCTACTGGCCCTCTACTCCAGACCCCCCGGCTCCACACCTGGTCGTGCCCAGCCTAGCTCCAGGCTCCTCTAATTTCCCACCTAACCCCTGGCTGCGGCCTCTGCTGTCCTACAGCCTCAGCCGTGCCTGCAGTGGAAGCCAGCTCCTGGCACGCCTCAGTGGTGCTTCCTCACCAGCGAGCAGAGGCTGCTGGACAGGTTCAGCCCCCAGGTTGCCTTCAGCTCTCAACTCCTGTCAGATCCCCACAGAGCCACTTCCTTCAGCACACACTCCCAGCCACACAGCTGCTGGCCCCCGCCCCCCGGACTCACCACGAGCAGCAGCCTCTCCACACACTCGGGCACCACGTTGTGGAGGTGGCTGAGGTGGAAGTGCAGGGCAGGCCGGCCCACCAGCTGCTCCTGGCATAGCGGGCACCGGAACGTGGGCTGCACCGCGTGCTGGGAGAGCGCGTGAGCCCTCACCTGCTCGGACTCCGGGCTCAGGAAGCTGCAGAATGGGCAGCAGAATGCCTGGGGGCACACAGGCGGGGTGTCAGGGATGGGAGGGCCCCACCACCTCTGGGCCCTGGGGTTTGTGGACATGGCTGGGTCCCCCCACTCCTGATGGAGGAGGAGCCCCAGTCCTGAAAGCTGACTCCGCCCTCGCTTCTCTCCCACGGGACCAAAGGCCCAGGCTGAATTGCCCTAGCCTGCCTTCCTCAGCCTGCCCTCTGCTCCGGTCTCCTTCATCCCGGTTCCTCTTGCTCCATCTCTGCTGCCTGCTCAGGTCTCCAGCCGACACAGGGCCCTGTCCCTACCCCTCTGGTTTAGTTTTCTTTTCTTACCTGCCCCTGCCCTGCCTGTATCTCCTCCGTGAAATGGCCCCCCTCCCTTCTGGCACTTCCTGGACCCCACAGGCTCCCTGCCCGCTCTGCCTCTCTGAGGAGCGGGCGCTCCCTACCTGTCTGCTCAGAAGCCGCCTCATTCTCCCTCAGAGACTCAGCAGCTCCCACATTCTCCGCCTGCCTTTTTCTCCCCTTTCCTTTTTAATGTAAACAAACACGACAGCTCCCCCAGTGGCCCAGGAGAATTCTGGCCTGGCTTGGCTGGCACATTCCTGCCCACACCTCCAGAGGGTGGGGCGGGGAGGCCCCTCTGCTTCCGCCTTCGTCACCTGACTGCCTGACCTCCAGCCTGCATTTCTGTCTTCCTGGCTCACTTCCTCCCGATGCCAGTGCCATTGGTCCAGGACTGCACATCAGGGAGGGAATGGCCAGAATGGAAGGGTATCCAGATGCTCAGCTTAATGCACTCAGGCCTGGGAGCGGACATCTTGAAGTCAGGATGCAAGGGAGCTGAGGACATATGCCGTTACTGCAGTGTCTGCAGTCGTAACACACACGGGGTGTGCGGTCCAGATTGGAGAGATGGGAGGCAGGGGTGGCACCTCAGGACCAGAGGCTGGGGATCCCCCCAGAGTCAACCTAAATTACCCTTGGGTCCTGCCTAGGTAGGCATCCAGACTGGCAGAGCTTGCTGTCTGATCACCTGGGTCAATGGGTTAGTTCCTCTGCCCAAGGAAGGAGGTGCCAGGGCAGCGCCACCCAGGGCTCTCAAGGAGGTGAACTTCATGTCTCATCTTTCTGCTCCCAACAGAAATAAAGAACTGGGCAGCAGCTAATGTTTTATTTTTGCCTTTCTCTCTTCATTTCTTTCTTCCCTCCCTCCATCCACTTCCAGTCTTTCCTCCCCTCAGAACAGTTTCTTTCGTCACCTTTCCCTCGAATTCCCACCATCGCTTCCTGTTTGTTATCCCCCTTGTGCTCCACCCCTCAGGGTCAGCTGTGCTCACATCTGCAACCAGACCTAGGTGCAGAATTGTATTCAGAGTGACATGAGTCACAGGCATGACAAAATTAAGTCTACCTTTGGTCTGAAATCCCTTGTCTGTAAAGATCTACAGTTTAGCCTTTAGAGTGTGAGCAGATCTCAGTAAAATCAGAGCCCCCCCAGCTCTTCCCCGTTACCCCAGTTCTGACCGTGGTCTGGTTGGCACTGTCTCCAAGAGGGCCAGTCTTGTTCTCTGCCTCTTCAGAAACTGAAGATGAAAAGAGAGATTCAGAGACTGTGACAGCCCTCCCTTTTCCTTTCACAGACCCCGGGCCCTTAAGATGGTCTGATTTGTAGTGCAGGGCTTGCAAGGTAGAGGGTGGGCCCTGGAGAAAGGGAGAAAGAGCAGAAAACTACAGAACTGGACTCATGCAGGGAGCAGGGCTTGGCAGGGCTGACCCCAGGCTGGCGGGATGGCCAGAGGGCGGAAGCACCCAGCTCTCTGTGGCTCCACCTCCCTTCCCTCTGATGAGCCATTTCTTTTGATCATGGTAGCTCCTTCTAGACAGGAGGCCTTGCTGGGTGTCTGGATTACCAAGAGGTTCCATGAGCACCTCAGAATGTATGAGAATTGTGGGGCAGGTGTTGGGGAGTGGTGAGGAGGACAAGGGATGGAGGGAAAAATGGACCAGATGAGCAACTCACCCAACTGTTCTGTCTTACTCTGGGCATCTTTCTCAGGGGTGGGTGGCCCAGCTAAGAGGGTGACAGGAGTCTTCCCTGTGTAGGATGAAGGGAGAGTCAATTTAAAAGGATGAAGCACTACAGAAGGAAAGAAAAAGGGCAGAGGAAGCAGGACAAGCGGCCAGGCAATGAAGGAGAAAATGGGTAGATGAATCAGTAGGCAGGAGAAGACAAAAAGCTGCCGAAAAGAAATACAGAGAATGAGGGGCAAAATTACAGTGTTAGGACTGGTTACTGTTGTTTTAGTCGCTAAGTTGTAGCCTATTCTTTTGTGACCCCTTGAACTGTTGCTTGCCAGACTCCTGTCCATGGGATTTCCCAGGCAAGAATACTGGAGTGGATTGCCATTTCCTTCTGCAGGGCCCAAGAAATCTTTGTGAGTCTAGCCTGGAAACTTAAAGACGAGGGAACAAGCCCAGCAGTAGACAGGAACAAGAACAAACTCAGCTCCCTGTCTTGACTGATCCTGGAAGCAAGGGAGCCCAGAAATGTAGTGAGAAGCACCAAAGTGGGGAGGTGAGGTTGAAGGGAAGCAGCTGTGGTGAGTAGGAGGCGGCAGGTCTGGCTGGGAAAGGAGATTACCACTCAAGCAAGAATTGACAGATGTGTAGGAATTTATTTTCGGTGGCGGCCTAATTAAAGTGTTAAAGTTCCTTAACTCCATTCAGCCCTGCGCCAGAATCGTTAGCTATTGATCTGGGCCCCTCCGGCACTTAACTCCAGCCAGCGTATTGGCAATTCAATTAGCACCAGTCAATGCTGCCTGTTCCTGGTTCTTGCTGCCTGTGCCCTCACCCTCACCCACCACCGGCCCCTGCAAAGCCCAGACGCCTGTGCCCACGTCTCAGAGTCCCTTTCAGGCTCTTCTGCACTGCCTGGATCAGTGGTACCCGGCAGGCTATTCCCAGTCTCTCTAGTACAACCTCAGCTGCCTAAGGGGGACCCTTAAGCCCAGCCTTGGGGCTGAAGAGCTCCTCGGAGACAGGAAGAGGCTGGGGAGCTCATCAAGAGCATCCCATCCTGCTGCCTTTGGGCCATGCCCCTGGCTCCCACCTCCTTCAGACGAGTCCTGGCCCAGCCCAAAGCTGTCTATTGTTTTTCTGTTCTTCTCCTTCCTCCTTTCCAACCAGCTCCTGCCACCCCCCAACCCTCAACCCCGCCAGCACTGTAAGCACACAGGTCACTACTCAGAGTCACTGGGTGGTTCCTTCTCACCTCCCTCCCTGCTCTATTTCTCCACCCCGCAAAATCTCTGCTCTTCTCTTCTTTCTCCTCCAATAGCCTCTCTTCCCCACTCCCCCCGGCTGCCCCAGCGTTCCTGAAAGCCAGTTTTAGCACCCTTCACGGCACCTTTCCACTTGCTCTGGACTGCACACAGACCCGTTTCTCATCCCTGTGCCACTCTCTCCTGGGCCCCCCACTCCCGCCCGGGCTGCCCTTCCCTTCCTCTCCTGTCCCCTCTTCCTCACCGCGAGGCCGGAGCTGCCCATGGCTGAAGCTCAGGATGCTCTGAAGAGCCGGGAGCCCCTCGTCAGTCGCGGGGCCTCTCTGTAGTAGCTGCAGGCGCCGCTGGGCCTGGGCGTCGCGGTGGGCAGGTGCCCGCAGGTGCTGCAGCACCGCGAGGCGGGAGGGCGTCTCCCAGGCACACAGCAGGCAGCGGAACAGCCCCAGTTCCGGCCCCGCGGTCGCGGTCCCCTCCATCTCCAGCAGAAACTGAAAGCACGGAAAGAGGCTGCTCAGGCCCAGAAGGACGGATGCCCCGGAGTCCAGGGGGCTCCTCTGCTTCCCCCAGGGGAGCCTGACCAGCGGCAGCACCCCCACGTCCCTTCCTCCCTTTTGAGCCCTTTTCTTTCCTTTGGCCACCTTAGTGTGACTGCTTTTGCTCCCTCGCCTCCCTTTCTTCCTCCCACCAATCCTGGATTTCCTCCTAGTTGTACAAATAGAATCGGTTCTGTCTTCTTGAACTTCTGGTGACGAGGGACTGAGCAGACGTGAGAACCCTCCCCCCTAGTCCCAAACATCAGAAAAGCCGAATAAAGTACTGGAGTCACCTGGTCAGAATCCACCATCCTTGTTCTCTTTCTCCACATCTGACTCCAAATAGCTTTCACCCTGGTGCCCGGGCCTTCTGCAATTCCGCTCCCCTGGGTTTTTATCACTTTCTCACTCTGCATCTCCTCACTCCATCCCAGTCCCCTTTTCTTCCTCTGTCTCCCCCAGGCTCTGCGCAGTGTCCTTTGGATTCCAGACCTTCCTGCCCCACTCTCACCTTATAGATCTGGCTGTTCTCTTCGTGGGCTGCCCCCCGGGCATGCAGCTGCATCTTCTCCTTGCTGTTGGACTCAAAGTCACAGATGTTGCAGCGCAGGTGCAAGGTGGGGACAGAGCCATAAGGAGCCCCATCTCCCAGAGGCACTGGAGAGGGCGTGCCCATGGCCCCACCCCCCTCCCTCAGGTGGGCTGCCAGCTGGTACTTCTGAGCATGTTTGTCGGTCTTGAGGTGGAGTTGGAAGTTGGCCTTGAGCTGGGTGCCATAGCAGCAGAGCTTGCAGCGGTGGGTGTCACCGGCCACCTCCTTCCACTCGGCCTCCGGGAGGCTCCGGCCCATGCTGCAGTGGTAGAGCAGCAGCTCCAGGCTGTCTGTGCTGAAGGCCTGGCACACCAGGCAGCGGAACACCTTCAGGGATGGGCTGTCGTCTGGGGGCGGCGAGGTGGGCAGCCCGTCAGACAAGGCTCCCAGGAGCTGACTTTGAGGCAGGTGGGTGTCTGGGGAAGGGCTTCCAGGGGCTAGGGAACAGAGACAGGTTAGTGACCCTGGGAAGGAATGGGGCAGGATTAGCTTGCTGTGTGGCAATGGAGGGGTGGGTGCTGAGGGAGCTGGCATTAACTAAGGGTAGGGGTGCTGGCCCTCAGGAGAAAGCAGGGAACCAAGTTTGGCCCTGGGGAAGGGAAAAGAGGAGAGCACCCAGGGAGCTTACCAGGTGCAGGGAACTTGCGGGCAGGCGCTCCAAGGTGGTGGAAGCCATTGAGAAGCAGCTGGGCTTCCAGGGGCTTGTCTGGCCTCAGCCCGGGGCCAGGCAAGGGAGCCTGAGGCTGCCCTAGGGCCTGGGGTCCAAAGTACTGAAAGAGGTCAGGGGGGGTGGCAGGGGCAGCCCCCGCCTGGGGAGGGGGGCTGGGCCCCACCAGCCCAGGCGGCAGGCCCAGCGGCAGCCCCTGGTGGAGCATGAGGACGTTCTGCAGGTGCTTCTCAGAGGTCATGTGGATGCGCAGGTTGCGGGAGATGTTGGTCTCATAGCTGCACACCTTGCACTGCCACGATGACTTGGTCTTGGGCTCCTTGTCCCCTGCAGGGGGCGGGACCACGGCTTCCTGGGGGCTCCCCTGGCCCCCGGGCCCAGCCTGGAAGCCCTGCAGGTTGGCCAGGTGCTTGTCAGACTGCATGTGGATGCTGAGGTTGCCCTTGGTGGTGGTGGAGTAGTTGCAGACCTCGCAGCGGTAGGGCTTGTAGCCGCAGTTGTAGCTCTCTCCCCGGGCGAGGCGGGGGTGTGCGCCCCCTGCAGTACAGTAGCTGCAGTGGCTGTTGCTCTCAGGGTGCTTCTCCCGCATGTGCACGTCCAGGGTCTGCTGGTACTTGTAGTGCCAGTTGCACTTGGGACACTTGAGCGTCTTGCAAGAGTTGCGTGAGTGCAGCAGAGACATGTGGCTGGACAGGCTGAGGCCCTGGAAGGCTGACGGGGCCAGGCTGTAGTCATCGGCCAGGCGATAGGGCTGGGCCGGGTCGCCAGGGTCTTCAGGGGAGCCCCCCAGGGCAGGGAGAGTGCCCCCCTCCTTGGAGGCGGGTGAGCTTTGGTTGAGTGGGGGGCAGAGCCCGCCATCTTCCTCATGCCCCTCAGGGAACCAGTCTGGCCCCGCCTCGCCTGCCAGTGTTGGTGATTCTTTGGCTTGGGTTGGGCTGGGGTCCCAGGTGGCTGGAGTGGTCTCGGGAGAGGGTGGGCTAAGGGCCATGACTTCGTCCATGGGCGGGACAGGGGCCTGGGCTTCTGCCATAGGGGGCCCGTTCTTGGTCTGGGCTGCATTGGCTTCCGCGTTCACGGTGCTGCTGTTGTCAAGGGGTCTCTCTAAAGGGCGAGCAGGCAGATTTGGTTCCAGGAAGCTCAGCAGGGCCATGCAGGCCTCGTCCCCCTCCTGGAGCACGGCTGGGTTGCCCAGCAGGCCCTGGTGTTGAGCAGCGGTTAGCTTCACCCCGTGAGACCGTGTGTGACCCACAAAGGCCTGGTGCCTGCTGAACCCCAGGCGGCACAGGAGGCAGAGCCAGAAGAGTGCCCTGGGGTCTCCTCCCCTGCTCCCCGTGGGGCCATCTTTGGGATCTCCGGGTGGGTTTGGAGCCAGCTGGTAGCTCCAGAAGGCTCCGTCCCTTCCCTCACAGGTGGCCGGAGATGGCGCTGAGGTATCATGGGACAGAATTTGGTCAGAAGAGCTAAAGCCTTGGATTGGGTCAAAGCCATGTTGGACGTGAAGGGCAGTGAGGTGTACAGGGGGCAGGTGGGCAAGGAGGGGCAGGCTGGACTCTTGCTTGACGCCTGCCTCACCCCGGGGGAAGCCCTTTGGTAATGGGAGCTCACTGTCACCTGCCGGGAACAGCTTGGCCACTAGGCAGGCCTCACCTCCAGTTGTGAAGAATAAGTGGTCACTCAGATCCACAGGAGGGAGCTCTCCCTCCTCCTCCTCCTCCTGCTCCTTGTCCTCATCCACCCCCAGGTCCTTTGGTGGGAAGCCACCACAGCCAGGCTCCTCCTGGGGCTCCCCTATCTCCTTTGGTGGGACGAGGCCACAGCCTGACTCCAGGGGCTGCCCCCCTGCCTCCAAGGACCTCATGCTCTCAGAGGGGGAGGGGGCATCAGGGGGATCTTTGGTGACAGGATCAGAAGGGGTGCTGGGGGAGGAGGTGTCCAGAGGCAGGGACGGGGCATCATGTCCAGGGGAGGGGGTGGTGCCAGTGTCAGAGGACAGGTTAAGGGTGGCCATGGCAGACGGAGGAGAGCTGGGGGTTCATTTCAGCGTGACAGCCAGGACCCTGTTGGGGAGACATGGAGAGAGCGGAGCAGTGAGGTGGCAGGAGAGACACTCAGCCAGGCAGCTGATTCTCCCGATACTCCAGGCCCACCCTCTTCCCTCAGCACCATTCAAGTACCCATTTGCCAACCTGAAGCTTCATTAGTGTCTAACAGACTTCAGACTCAACATGTCCAAAGTCAGAACTCTACTTCTGCCCAGAACTTGTTCCTCTCCATCTCTCCTATCTCAAAAATTGGTAGCACATTTATCTGGTTGCTTATGCTAAAAACCCAAAGTTTCCTCTCACCCCCGCCCACAGGCAGGCCATTCGACAGTAACCTCTCAAGTGAGCTCAGTCCTCCATTCATCCTCCCCACGAGCACCACCTTGGCCAAAGCCACAGCTGTCTCTTTCCTAAACTAGTGCAAGAGACTCCACGTTGGCCTCCATTTCCACTACAGCCCCTCCTTCCACTCAGAATGACCCTTCATTTAATTATTTAATTCTTAATTATGACAAATGCCAAACATAAAGATAGACCAAATATAAGGAATCCCTTTGTTTTTACTGATCACCCAGCTTCAACAGTCTTCAAACTTGGGCCAATGTGGGTTTTTTAAAATTAATTAATTTATTTGGCTGCACCAGCTCTTAGCTGCTGCATGCAGGATCTAGTTCCCTGACCAGGGATTGAAGCTGGGCCCCCTGCATTGGGAGTGCACAATCTTAGCCACTGGACCCCCAGGGAAGTCCCTGTTTTGTTTTTGTTTTTTAACTGAAATATAATTGATTTATAATGTTGAGTCAATCTCTGATATACAGCAAAGTTACCCAGCTATATACATATATACATTCTTTTTTTATATTCTCTTCCTTTATGGTTTATCACAGGATACTGAATATAGTTCCCTGTGCTGTATATTAGGAGCTTGTTAACTCGGGGCCAGTCTTGTTTCATCTGTATCATCAGGCACTTCCCCTTTCCCTGTATTGTTTCAAAGCAAAATTCAGACATTATAATCACCTTTCAAAATGTAAACCATACTATATTCTTACAACCCATCAGTGATTTCTCACTGCACTGTGAATAAAACCCAAACTCCACTCCCTGATCTACAAAAAGGCCTATTTGATCCGGCACCTGCCTACTTCCAGCATATCTTTAATACTCTCCACCCCACCTGGCTGGCCAGCGCCAGCCCACTGACGTTCTTCGTTCCTCAAACACAGCAAGTTCATCCCCACCTTAGCCGCTGGCCAGAGCTGTTGACTCTGCCTGCAGTGCTCTTCCCCCAGTCTCTGCCCAGCGGCTCCTTGTCCTGTCTGCTTAAACAGCACCTCTTCCAATAGGCCTCCCCTCTCTACAGAAGCTAACATAGCCTGGGGGGTCTGTTTTCTCCAGAGATCTATCACTACCTGATATTTCCTGGTTTCCTTATTTTTCCCTTCTAGAAACTAAATTCCATGAGAGCAGAAACTCTGGTTTATTGATTGTTCCATCATGGGTACCAAGAAAGATGCCTGCCACATATCCATACGTATCTGTTGAGTAGATGAACTTTGGAAAAGACCCTCAGATTTTCTACACCCTGAAGAGGTAATTTCCCTAAGTCAAGATCCTCTTGCCAGAGAGGCCACAGTGAATTTCCTCTGGCCCGCAGACCCCATGCTACTCTCAGATGCCTTCCAGATCCATCTCTGGTCACAGGTGGGAGCTTCTTGGCCAGTTGAAAGACAAACGCTTATATGAGATAATCCTCCTCCCCAGAGATTAAAACAAAAAAAGTAACAGTAATATTAAGCTGTCAAGGTACATATACTATGGTCCCCGCACTGCAACCTTATTTAATGGGTGACCAAGAAAGAGAGGCTGAATGAGCTGCTGACTGTCACGAAGTTCCAAAGTGAAACTAGAAAAGGACTGGTGGGGCGCAGAGCTAGACCCCAAAGCTGTGGCCTGGGCTCCGCCCTCTACTGGGACTGGCCCTCAGACAGAGTACGGGCAAAATGAGCCTCCAAGTCTAGAAACCAGGATTCCTGAGCTCCCTCCAGCTGATTAAAACTACCCAGCTCTGCATGCTGCTCCCAAACTTTTTAATCTTGGTTCCCCGCCTAACTCAGCAGTTTCCCACGCCTCACCTCCCCATACCTCTCAGTGTCCCACGTGTCCTAACTCCTCTTCAGTTTGTAGTATCAGCAGGTCCCTAATGATTAAACCTTTAGTGCTCAGGCCAGAGTGTTTCCAGAAAGTGGTGGGGCTGGTGGGGCTTCTCCCTGCTTGGACCACGTCTTACCCTCACCTTCAGATTCCTTGATTTGGAATGGGTCCTCCATCTGGCCCCAGTCAGCCTGGAAGCCTCCATTCCCACTTTCCTCCTCCTGGGGGACCAGCCAGGCGTGAAGTCAGAGTAGGAGCCATTAAGGAGCTCCGCGTGGGGCTGGCTCCGCATGCTAATGAAAATTCAAATCAGCACCTGGGCCAAGGGTGGGGGGTTGGGGGGGCTGGAGAACTAACAGGGAAGTAAAGGAATTGGAAGGTGGTGGGGGGTGTTATCTTAGATAACTAGAAAGCAGAAGCCCTGAATTTGTGGGATACAGGCATTCCTCCTATGGAATCGTTGGGGAGCAGGGGGAAGTGGGGGATACATGTGCTGGACTGGAGGGCCTGATTTTCCACTGTCACCCCCATAATGGGGGCTCACCTGCTAGGAAGAGCTGAGGCTTGGCAAAAGACGCTGAGGGCTGAACATGGTGGGTGCTGTGTCCCTGCTGGCCCACCTCACGTCCATCAGCAAATTCTCCCTAGCCCCAGACTCACAACTCTATATCACACTGCAGAGGAGGGCTACGAGGGCCTAAGCCCCAAATCCTCTCTCCAAGCTTCTACTTCCCAGGACAGAAGAAAGACACAGCTCATTCCTAGCTAGAAACCAAAGGAGCTTAGCTTTGGGCTAGCTAGTGGGTGAGACCTGGATCAGTGCAGGGAGGGTAGGTCTGCAGCTGTTTAAAATTGCAAATCTCTTCCCCACCTCCCCCCTCCTCCTCAACAGGAAAGAATTTCAATTGCAAATTTATCTCTGCCTCAGTGCATCTCCGCCCCCCCACTCCCCTCTCCCCCTTTCTTCTCTGTGCTTCCCCCATCACCCACTATTTATTACAAACCTTTAACTGCAGCAATTATTTTTTTTTCACTTTTTCCCCTCCTTCCATTTTCCTCCGCCTCAATCCTTTCTTCTGCCCCGCTCTGTGACCCTTTCTTTGCCCTTCCTATCTTGACCTCAGTTTTCACCTCCTTCTGGAGATGTTCAGTCTCTAAGTCGTGTCCGACTCTTTGCGAGCCCATGGACCGTAGCATGGAACCAGATAACAGGTCCCCACTCACCACCCCCAGGACCAGAGTCCTGTTCTCCCTCAGACCACGGACATCCCTGCTGTGGTTCCAGGCTTTCCTTAAGGGCCTCTCCTCTCCCTCAGGGTACATCTTAGCTGTGGGGCTAGGGAGAAGGCAAGTCCTCAAAGGTCTTGGCATTCCTGTGTGTGGAGGACGGAAGGAGGAAGAGGGCAAATCAGGTGCAGGGTGTAAGTGGGGGCAGTCAAAAGGAAGGACCTGGGTAGAGGCGAGGGCCGGGGGCCCTAAGGAGAGGGGTTAGGGGAGACAGAGCAGGCGGTGGTGGCGGTGTGATTAGAGCAGAGATTGATGTGAAGGGGCGCCACAGACGGCAGAGAGAGTCAATAAAACGAGAGGATCACATTAGAGGCGACAGAGAGAGCTTTAAATTACAAGGCTGCTGCCACCGAGGGGGATGGGAGGAGGCAGGCCTGGAGCCAAGGGAGGGTGGAGAGTTCTGAGGGTGTAGTCATCCCCGGAGATGAATCTTCCAGCTCCAAAATGGCCCTCAGTCTCCAGAGCTCCCTCGGTGCCCCTCCATTCCATCTCCTTCCCTAACGCTTCCTTCCCTCACAGGGTGGGGAGAGAGGGGAAGATGGAGAGGAAGCTGTGGGAGACAAGAGATTGGTTTTGGTATTGCCTCTCTCTTCCTCGGTGCAGACCCCACTCCCTGGCTGTTCCTCAAGGTGAGCAGGAAAGGATGGAGTGCTGCTTTCAAATTTCGTGGCCAGGTCGGGGGATGGCGCTGCTAGCTGCCCCATCATGAGAGTCTCTGAACAGATATTCCTCAACGGGAGGAGGGCCGAGAAGCACCCTGTAAAGAGCTGGACAAGAATTCCTACTTCTTGATATGCCCTCACTGTTCAGGGGGGCAGATACACTGTACTTAGAACAGGAAGAAGCCAGGGAACTTCCAGGAACCTTCAGTACAGCCTGTAGGGCCTGAGAGCTACTGAAGATGTTACGAGAGTGACAGAAAGGCTTGGATGTGAAGCGGAAAACCGCAAAGGGGGGTCTCTGAGACCACACTTGGCAGAACAGACCTCAGAATCTTGAGAATTAAGGAGCCAAAGGGACAAGGGCAAAGGAAGGACCAAAGAAGTGAGGCCTGAGGAAGGAATGTGCCCCTCACCAAGGGGCCAGGCTGGCCAGGGGCGCTCGCTCTGGAGCTGGAGCCCCTCCCATCTCGGGCAGAGCTGGAGCGGGAAAGCGACAGGAATGCTCCCTAGTGGCTACAAAGGGAACATCACTGAGGAGGGGACAGGCCTGCCTGGTGAAACAGTGGCTTTCTCCTCCCAGCTCCCCTCCTTTTAAAAACAAAGCCTCTCCTCACTTTTCTTCAAACCCACTGGCAGGGCAAAGTCCTTCCCAGCAAAGTCAGCCAGAGGGCACCAGACATATTTGCTTACAATTTGCATACAGTGATTTCCAGTCAGAGCCCTCTAGACTTGTTTGCCAACTTTTCAATTGTTCCATCTATTCTCCTTCCTTAGAGCCCGTTTTGGGGAACTTTCCTTTCGTTCTCTGAAACCCCTGACTCCAAGCTGCCCCCTCCACATTCACTTTGTCCCGCCTTTCTCTCCTTTTGGTTTCAACCTGTTGCTTTCAAGAGGCAGCCACAGAGGGAAGGGGAAGATGGGAGTCTGTGAGCCCACATTAGGGGGATCAGTTGGTACCAACAGCAAATAAATTCTAACCAGATGAGATTTCTTTTCTAAGGCAGTGGAAGAACATGGGCTAAGGATTCATGCAGACCCAGGTTCAGTCCTGGCTGTCCCCACTCACCAGCCGTGCAACCTTGGTAAGTTACTTATCCAGTCTGTTTCCTCACCTGGAAACTCCCTGGCCCTCTAGAGTGCTCACACAGAAGGGTTCAGAGCTGGCTTCGTGTCCTTTGCTGAGCCTGGGTCTCTCCAGTGCATCTGCAGGATCACACAGCTGTGCTCACCCGGCTTTTGTGAAGACTAGTGCAGGTAACATGTGAAAAGTGCCCATACTGGTGTCCATCAGGTCAGTTCCTTTCCTTCTCTCTGGCTTTCCCTGCACTGCACCTCATCCCACCCCACCTCTCCCCGAAGAGCTGGGCAAGATGTGTACAGCTAGGCCAATGCTTTCTTTCGTTCTTGCCCCTTCTTGACCTGGCCTCTTCCTCTCATCTCTGCCCTTTAACTGAGGGCAATTCTTTGTTGAGTAGGATTTCAATCTAGTCTGCCCAGCAGCAGTGTTCATTTCTCATAGGCCCTCTTGATGGCTGGGTCTAGATACACCCCATTATCCCGAACCAGAGACTGGAAGCTCTGCCCAGGTTCACACTTGGATCAAAACTATTATGTCTTCTCCCTGCATTAAAATTATCACTGCCTCTGTCTCTAAAGCTCACCTTCTATATTTAAAAAGAAAACAACAAAAAAGGTATTCCTATTCCTCCATTTTAATTCTACCTATCTCTTTTAGATCTCTCCCCAGCACCCCAACATTTAGGGAGTGCGTACTTTGTGCAAGAGAAGTTTTGTCCAAAAGAGAGAAAATAAGAATGGCAGGGATTGAGGCAGGCAGGGAAAGGAGTATCAGAGAGAGTGAAGAAAGGGACAGCCAAGGCAGATAAGAGGAGGGAGGGAAAAGGGAGGGAGAGGTAGGGAAGGGGCAGGGAGTTGGGTCTTGATCTGCACAGGTAAATACTGCAATCAGAGTCTCCTCAAGACCTCCCAGCTTTGGCATCATATTGGGCAGGGGCCTGTCCCCACTGAGAAGGATGGAGCAAGGAGGTTATCTCTTACACTTTGCAAGATGCTGAAGGTAGGCAGAAGGGACATAGGTGGGGTGTGAGGAGAAAGGAGAGGCTGAGAAGAAGAAGATGGGGGAGGGAGGGAGGAGACGGGGCTAAAAGGGAAGCTACAGATTAAAACCACAAGCAGAGAGGGACATCCGTGCACACTTGCGTCACTTTGCTGAGATGTGCCGCAGCATGCCGGCTGCTGGAGTTGAGGATGTCCCAGAGAGAACAGGAGCCTCTTGCCAATGTGTCTCCCTCAATGATGCTGAAGTGTTAGGACAGCAGTGTGCGGAGCTGTGTGGTCTTCAGGCGCACTGGAGAGACCCAGGTTTAGATAACCGCACCAAGTCAGCGCCGAACTCTTCTTCTGTATCAGCACTCCACAGTGAGAACAGGGGGCTGCACCCTTGAATTCAGATTCCGGACCCTGTCTGATCCTGGCATGGGGTACCTCTGTGGAAGATCTTTGATCTCCCTGAGCTTGAAAACAATTACATGCAATTCTTCTAGAATTATTTGGAAGGGTACCATTGTAAATGGCTGTGTATATAAAATCCTTCTCGTTCTTTGATTCTCATGAACCCTCGTGATGGTAATGACTATTTAAATACTATTAAAACAACAACAACAACAAATAATATCTTTAAATGTTTATCATGTGTCAGGTACTGTGCTGAGCCCTCTGGAAGCATCACGTCACCTAATCTGCCACTACAATCTGATAAAATAGATACAGCTAGTCATTCCCATTTACAAACATGGCAGCAGACTTAGATGGGTTATGTAATTTTCAAGGTCTCTTACTTGGAAAATAGAGTCGAGATTGGCCTCAGGTAGCCTGACTCCAGCACTCTGCTCTCAAGTTAATTTGTAAGCCTTTAAGCTTGGGCTGGTAGGTATTTGAATGAGATCTTTGAGTCTGAGTGTGCTCCTCTGCCCTTGTGTGTGTTGCCTTGAGCGTACATGCTGTCGCGCTCTTTGAGCTTGTCAGGGCCTTCTCCCAGTTGTTACAGTAAGATGGGCCACTGCTGTCTGTGCAGGGGCCCTGGCCATTCTGGGTGCATGTCTGTGTCTGTCTGGCTACTGGAGGTGAAATGGAGATAGCTACCACAGATTTGTGATAAATTCTGAAAGTCTACACATGTGTATTCATAATATGAATATGAATATGAAAAGTGAAAGTGAAGTCACTCAGTCGTGTCCCACTCTTTGCAACCCCATGGATTGTAGCCTACCAGGCTTCTCCGTCCATGGGATTTTCCAGGCAAGAGTACTGGAGTGGGGTGCCATTTCCTTCTCCAGGGGATCTTCCTGAACCAGGGATCGAACCTGGGTCTCCCGCATTGTAGGCAGACGCTTTTACCTTCTGAGCCACCAGGGAAGTCTCAATAGTAATATGAACTTAAGAAAAAAAAAAACAAAAAACGGTATGGTATTGTCTGGAATCAAATTCTAGTTCTGTTCCCTATGATGTAAATGTCCTCAGGGTGGGTTGCTTAAAGCTTGTTTCTTCATAAATAGAATGGGGAATAGTTCCTTATAGAGTTGTGCCCACTGAGATGATCATTATTGAGACTGGCACTTTGTATGTGATCAATAAATGGGAACGATAATTGCTCATCCACCTACCTAACTCCCTGAGTTGGGGTGTGTGTGTGTTTACTGCTTTCTGCTCTTATGTGTGGCCGAGGGCCTGGCTATAGCCTTGTCCGGGCACCTCTTCGGGGTTAGCGAAGGGGCCCCCCAGGCTCTCGGTTACACCCCCTGGGGCCCTGGGTTTCCCGTTCAAAGGTAGGGGTGTCCTGTGCGGGTGTGCTGCCGCGTGCTTGTTTGTGCGCGGTGGCCCGGCTGGCGCGGGCGTGTTTGGGGTGGTGGTAATTACTGGGATGGCCCAGCCCTAATGAGTGTGATCTCGTTACACTCTCACCGCCTCTAATGGAGCTAACCTCATTTCACAGCCATTAGAGATGGAGATGAGGCCCCGCCCCCAGCCCCGCCAGCTGCAGCTCCCACAGCCCCGGCCACGTTCTTCCCCTCCGGCTCGCCATTTCCCCTTGCCACCGCTCCTCTCCCTCCCGGGCCTCTGCTCCTCCTTCCAGGCTTCCCTCTCCCCTTCCCCATTGTTCTTTCCCTTCCCATCTTTCCGCGCTTCCCTCCCCTGCCCTCCTCTCCTCCATTCCTGGCTTCCTTTACCCCTCCCTCTGCCTACCCCCGGTCTGTCTGTCCGCTGCGTCTCCATCCCCCCGTCCCCTTCTCCGCTCCCCTCCCCCGCCCTTCCCTGCTGCGGGCCCTCCCCTCCCCCACGGTGCCCCGTCTGGCCAAAGGACAAATCTCAAGGGGAAACCTGCAAAGACAAACAAGGAGCAGTGACTTCATTATCGTCGTTAATTTGCCACTTCAGTTCCTCCCACAAGGGTCAGAGCCGGCACGGCTTGAACTCAGGACTGAGGCGGAGGCCGAGCCGGCCGCCTGCCTTTTCCGCCTTAAGCCTCTCCCACAGCCACTCGGCCTCCCCTCCTCCTCCCGGCCTTCATTTCTCTGCAGGGGGTCAGGCTCCGGGTTTTTCTCTTCCGTTTCGCAGTCCTCGCAGCCTCAGCCTACCGCCCTCCTTTTTCATTTAAATTATTTGGCCTTCCCTCCGGCTCTCCTGGCTCCAAAGGTTTATACCTTTCTTGTTCTATTCTCCCGGTTTCCCCTTTTCCCACTCTTCCCTGCCCTGCCTCCCTGACTCCCTGTCTTGGCCTTCCTCAGTCTTCCCTTTTCCTAACCTCAAGCACACTCCTGTCCCTAAAGCACTAGGATTTATCTCTAGGTTTGAAGACCACATAGCCTGGTGACGCAGGGAATGGGAGGAAGGAGTCTGTGGTACAAGCAAGAAAAGTAATACAGAAGGTGGAAATGGCTGGATTGAAAGGAAGACAACTGTGATAAGGGATGACAGGCACCTGAGTCAAGGCAAGCAGCAGAATCCAGACTCAGAGACTCAAGACACACTGGGTTCCAGAGAAACCACCTTACCAAGACCAGAGAAAGATGGGCCAGAGGGCCTTGCGGTGGGGGGTGGGAGGGTGTTACCGACAAGACAGGGAATGAGAAATCTGAGGATGGAAATGGTGCTCACCCCATCAGTTCCCCAGGGAAACACAGACTAACACTCCCCTCCCACCCTCTGCCCTCCTCCACTGAGAAGCCAAATGACTGACAATTGACTCTTGACCTTTAGCCCAATCCCAGCCCCAAAGGGAGAAACTGAAGGTAGCTGGCTGTGACTGGAGGAGGCACCGCAGAAATGTCTACACAGGAAGTAAACATTTCTTTACCCACCCCTGCCCTTCCAACTGTGCACTTCCACACGCTACACAGGACCACATTGCATATGAATGCCCTCTTCTCTCCGCAGAAACCGAGTGCTACTTATGCCTTCTAATTGCTCAGGCCCCAGTGCCATCACAGTTCCAGTGGATGGCCCTGCTGTGATTCCCGTCCTGGAACCTTGTATTCCTGCCCCAGTGCAGAGGCAGCTCCTATTCTCTCATTTGACTTTGAAAGAGATATTTTGAGGGAGTGCCATGCTGTCTTGGGAGGGATTAGGAAAAGGTGTCTTTTTCCAAGTATGTACAGCTTGGTGACAGGAGAACAGGTGGATCTCGGCTCTGTCAGCCCCTTAGCTGGGTACCCTAGACAAGTGGACACAGAGGCCCTGGTCTGCACGTGTGCCTGTAAGAGGGGGGCAGTGAGAGCCAATGGGATTACCTCAGGGTGCTGAAAGGCACCTCTAAATCCTTCACCCTATCTCACTGGCCTAGGGTGGAGGAGGGGTGGGCAGGCAGTCCCCTGGAGCTTTCCACAGAGAGGCAAGGGGCTCTGGAAAAGTGAGTGGTGGGATGACTGAGAAGCCAGAGAAGAAAGATGGAAAAATCAATGAAATGAGTTTCTAACGGTGAGGTAAAGGACCGCTGTGTCGACAGCCTGTCGCCTGCTGCAAAATATGAGCTGCCCAAGTCCATGGCAGCGGCTGACAGTGCATCCACCGCCACCGTCCTCGCTGGAGGCCCCCGCCCGCCAGACCCTTCTCCAGCTGCCCTGGCCATTCTTATTATAGACAGGCTCTCCCTCAGGGCTTTGCGACCTCTCTTCCAGGGCTTCTTTCCTACATTCCTTTGATCCATTCAGGGCATTTTTGACTCTTCACCACAGGCACAGGTTAAGTTATAATTCCTGACTGGGTGCATCCTTTTCCTCTACGGCTTCTGTGTTTAGCAGCCTGCTCACAGATCTCAGAGTTGTGATGAGCTGTGCATCTCTTGCCATCTCCTGTTTTACTCTATACCTCTAGACTCCAACAACGCAATGCATAGTCAGAGGTCAAGGCCCTCCCTCTTAGGGCTTCTTGCATCTAAGTCTGTGCCTCTTTCTGCCTTTTGGCCCACTTGGCCAACACTGACTTCCTCGTAATTGCCTAGATTTGGGCAAGATTTGGGGTCTGTATTGATTTATGAACTCTGTGGCTAGCATGTCTGTGCGCATGCATGTGTGTGTATTTACGTATTTACATATGGCAGATTCCATTGTGGTTTCATGACTGGGAATGGGGTGGGTTAAGGATGCTACTTCCTTTTTTTTTTTTTAAGGATGCTACTTCCAATTCAAATCTCCAAATCTGTCTTTAGAAACAACTCTTAACCTTTTCTGGAAATCACCTCCTTTCTCTGCTGCTGCTGCTGCTGCTGCTAAGTTGCTTCAGTCGTGTCCGACTCTGTGTGACCCTATAGACGGCAGCCCACCAGGCTCCCCCGTCCATGGGATTCTCCAGGCAAGAACACTCCTTCATATCTTCCTCCTGGGCTTCTAAGACTGTTTATTCATGTTTTCTCCCAGGATCTCTGCAGACTCCCCAGATCAGCTCCTAGAATCAGCCCTGGATGCCTCTGAGTGTGCCCCTAACCCAGTGTCTCTTCTCTCCGCCTCAGGTTTCACAGGCACTTCTGGTAACTGCCCTCCAGTCCTTTCCTCCAGTGTCTGCTTTCTCAACTTGCCCATTTATGCAGACTTAGGCCTGAGAGCTGGGGTGAAAGGAAGGCGGGCACCTCTTCCTTAGCCTCCTCTTATTTATTCACCATCTTGATCAATAGATATTAAGCATCCCTTGTGTGACAGACATTGTGCTAGGTGCTAGAAAACAATCAGAAACTAGACACAGGCAGTGCCGGCTCATATGGCCATCAGGACTAACCCTGGGTCTCTCACTGACAGCTTCTCTCAGAGTCCCCCCACCCCACCCCCACTTTTACCTTCACAGCCAAGTTCCATTCAAGATCCTTCCTTTTTCTGTATCTCTGCTTCACACGGCTCTCACATGGCTCCTATCCCCTCTAATCTGCATTTCCAGCTTCGTGTCTATTCCTAAACCCAAAGCCCAAAGCGAGCTACATCTTAAATTTTTAGTAACTCTCCTTCCTGCTCACAAAGCCCTTCTCCTTTCACATTCTGTAACTGCCCATTTCCACTCTCTTCCTTCTTTGCCTGTCTTTCAGTCCTACCATCCCATCCTCAATGCCCCGGTCTCCTGAGATGTTTCCTTTTGCTCCTGCAGGCTCTAGTGAACCTCAGGTGCCCACAAACAAGACTTCATTTAGAGCTAAGAATAGCTGCAGGGAGGCAAGGTCAAGCTACCAACCTAGGAATCCTACAGATTTGACTATGGCCCTCGCCAATATGTGTACAGATCCCCAGCAAAGCAGCAAGTTGTTCCTCTGTGGGTTTTAAGGTAACACCCGCTGCTCTGACATCATGGAGGGAGGAACCCTGTCAGGTTGCCAAGGCAACACCAGCAATTTATGACATCAGAGGCTGTAGGTCTTTGGTGCTCAGGGGCTAGAAAGATTCCAGTTCCTATCAGTTAAAGTAAATGGGAATTTCTAGTGTTTTTTTAATCTCTGTGCTCACTGTTGCCCTGGCTTGGGAATGAAATGCAAAGGCCTCCAGTAGCTTAGTGAAGAATTTGGCCAACAGAATGAGCCAAATCTCTCCTCTTCACCAGATATCTTTGCATTTCCTCTCCTCTCCTCTGGCATCCCTCTCTTTTGGGGATTCGCCCAATGGTATTTCTGCTCTGCCTTTTTTCCAAATTGCCCCTCCTGCGGCGCTCTCTTTGCATCCATCATGCTGTGTCCTTCTCACTCCAGAGGCATTTGTTTCCTTTGATACCTCATCCTCTCCTCTTCCGTACCAAGCTCCGTGCAGCTCTGATCTGCTTCAGCAGTCCTCTTTTTGCCTTCCATTCCCCTTCTTTGTACCATGTTTTCCCACCTCATCTTATTCTTTAGTTCCTCCCTTCCCCCACCTTAACACTGTATTTATTCATTTCATATTGCTTTTTCTGTTGACCTTCCTCTTGAGAAATAGTCTATCCTTTCTCTCCCTGTCTCCTTCTGTATCATTATTTATTAACTCATACTTTGTTTCATTCTCCCAATTTTTCATGAATCACCCCGATTCCTCCCCTGCCCCCATCCTGCATGAATTTTCTCTTCCTTTGCGTGTTCCTCACATCATGCATTTCTCTACCCTGTGCATTTCTCTCCTCTTCCTTTCTGTCCCTGTTCACCGCTGAAATCTTCCATCTTCTGCCCATATCTACCTCCTTTTATCCTTCAAGCCCCTGAAGTCTGGAAAAACAATGAGCTTAAAACAAGGTGAACTCTCCCACTCTTTATCCACCTTTCCCATTCTTTAGGCCTGAATGAACCTGGCCCTTTGCATAAGATAGCTTCTGTCACATGGATGAAAACTGCCTCCTGAAGCACACTGAATCCAAATATGGTAAGATCAAGGACCCAGGAAGAAGACAAATTAGAAAGTAGAGAAAAAGCCACCAGGGTCTAGAATGAACTGAAGGACAAGGGGCAACCAAGCAGGGTGGAGCTCTGAGTCCCAGAGAATGTCCCCTTACAAAATCAAAGTTGACAGTGAATGAAACATAATGGCTCTGACTGATGAAGGGGTTATATGCCCCTGGAAGCCCATTAAATTGATTTCTTGGCCTGTTTATGTGCCTTCACTAACCATACTCCCCAACTCTCCCAGCCCCTTTGCTCCCTGGTATTTTTGGCTGCTGCAGTTAAAATGCTGAGTGAGAGGGTAAGAAATACAAGAAACTTAGGGTGACCAAAGAGAAAAGGGAGGAAGAGGGCAGATTACAGGAACAAAGGTGAAGAATAGGCAAAGGAGATCATGGGAGATGGGGATGGGGAAAAAAGGGGGTGAAACAAAACGGGGAAATGAAAAAAATATATAATGGTAAAGTTAGGGAAGGGAGGAAAATCGAGTCAGTGATGAAGAACTATGTGGTGGGAAGCTCCTGGAGAGGCAGGTGACACGCAGGAGACCAGCGGTGAGGTCCTGATGGGGGACACAAGCACATGGCAAAGGGGACAGTTAACAATGCTAGGAAGTTCCAAAGTTCCCTGGGTGAAGACCGAAGACGAGGCCGGCCTGGCTATGCGGAAAGGGCACTTGAATCCTTGAGGGAGATACACCTATCCCTCCACTCTTCCAGGCCCCTGACCAGTGACTACCACAATCATCAATCATGACTGATAAGCAAACTCCAAGGCAGCCTGAAAAGGCCAGAGAGATCCATTCAGACCCCGAAGGAAAGGGCACGGAGTCCTAGATGGGTAGACCAGTTATGCAGCCAAGGTGTGACACACAGTGACAAGAACACACAGCGAGAGGATCGCCCGGATAGGAAGTCACATCCGGAGACAGTGACACACAGACGGACCCGGACCCAGAGACGGAGGGGTGGGGAGAATGAATGAGAATGGCAAGATCCAGAGGTAGGGACATGGACAGCGATCGGCAGGGCAACAGGCGCAGCGTGGTCCAGTGCTCAATGATAGAGCTATTCAGAGAGAGGGACAGACAAGAGCGGATGGAGAGTTGGGGGGCCAGGAGAGGCACACTTCACCTTGAACAGGAGCGGTGGCCTCCCCTCACCTACTAGTAGCACCTTTCAAAAACCAAAAAGCAACAAACAACCCAACTTCAGGCAAAACCTAAAAATCAAAGATTAAGGGTACCCACCTCCCCTCCCATCCTCCCACCCGTGGTGAGCTTGCCCATCCATCAGCCCGCCTGCTAGCCGCCGTTCCTCACCCATCCTGAGGCTGGCGGGGGGCCGCCGAGTCTCAGGCCCCTCCAGACTGACAGCTCCGAGCCCCCATAGTCACCCGGCCTCCTCTTCCCTCCAGGATCCCCGCTCCCCGTACTGCTCGGCGCGACCCGTCTAGCCTCTCGTTACCCTCCGCCCGTCCGGCTGGCTTCTAGTCCAGCTTTGATGCCTTTCCGTTCCCCGCCTCTGCCTCCACCCCGGCATCTTTCTCTTCGCACTCTCGCAGGCCCTCTCCTTCCCTCCCACAACCCTGTCTCTCCTTCTCAGGCTCTCGGTCTGTCCGTCTGTCGGTCTGGGTCCCCTCCCCCAGTCCCTTTCGGTCCCTCTCCGTGCCCTCCAACGGCAGTCTCCGAGCGCCTCCTCTCCCCTCCGTCTCAAGCTTCCAAAGAGCAAGGAAGGGAAGAGAGGGAGAGGAGAAGAAAAAAAAAAAAAAAAAACCAACCAACCCAGCAGCATCGGAAATCGATGCACTTACACCTCAGCTGGAAGCAGGGACGGGAGTCGAACCGCGGCCGCCGAGCAGCGCGAGGCGGGGAGGGGAGGGGGTGGCTCTTGGAAGGGACTTCTCCGATGTGTTGATTCCTTTTTTTCCCCTCCTCCTCCCTCCCTCCAGCGCTCACTCCGGGGCGTCGGGGACGGAGATGGAAAAAATAAATAAATTCACGGCGGTGAGGGAAGTGAAGGAAAATAATCAATGCTATTTGGCTGCGGCTGAAGTGTTTTCCCGGCTTCGTGAGGGGGTTTCCATTGATTCACCCTGGGCACTCGCTCGCTCCCTGCCTCCTCCTCCTCCTCCTCGCCCTCCTCCTCCTCCTCCTCCTCGCCCTCACTCCTCCGCCTCATTCAGTGGCTGGAGCCGAGGCGTCCCACACAATGGAATAATCAATACCCAGGCGCCCGGGGCGGCCCCACTGAGCAGGTGCAGCGGCCCGCCCGTCGCGGAGTAAGCCGGGAGTTGTAGTCCGCCGGCCCTAGAGCTTGGTGTCTGCTTCACCAGACTGTAGGCGGAACCTATGACAGGCGGACTGCGGTGCTGGCCACCTGCTTGACTGTGGCTCCAGGTCCAAGCCGGTGCCTGCAAAGAGCATTTTAAACACTTTCCCGAGTTCTCCTCCTCTTTCTTCTGTCTACAGAAATATACATGTGTTTTGTTATTATTACTCTTATTTTTTTTTTAATCAGCTCTAGAGCAAGCCATGGCTTCTATGAGCTTTCCAGAACCACCAGAGACCTCGCTTTTTTTTTTTTTTCTCACTTTAACTCCCTTCTTTTTGCCTTATTAATTCCCCTCCCTTCCAGTTGGGCACTATAGAACCTTGTCCGCCGCAGCAATTACTCTGAGTCACCGGAGCTTCTGTCTCCTTCACTCGGTCACATAGTCCCCAGAGTTGGGTGCAGGTGGGGTGGGGAGAGGGCCTGGTTCCCCATCCTTATTTTCAGTTTATCAGCTCACATAAACTCCGTTATATTCTAATAACTGCTGAAACTTAACGAGTGCTTAGGGACAGTACCAAGCACTTTAACATATATTAACTTATTTAATCTCCACAACTAGTCTCGTTTTACAGTTAGGAAGGCCTGCATGTATGCTCAGCCCTGTCTGATTCTTAGAGACTCCATGGACTATAGC
Organism: Bos taurus; assembly: GCF_002263795.3. Classification (NCBI taxonomy): domain Eukaryota; kingdom Metazoa; phylum Chordata; class Mammalia; order Artiodactyla; family Bovidae; genus Bos; species Bos taurus. The sequence goes on along the minus strand of NC_037337.1, from coordinate 21,394,505 downwards.
CCACCAGGCTCCTCTGTCCATGGGATTTTCCAGGCAAGAATACTGGAGTGGGTTGCCATTTCCTCCTTCATGAGATCTTTCCAACCCAGGGATTGAACCTGTGTCTCTTGTGTCTCCTGCATCAGCAGGCAGATTCTTTCCCCTGGCACCAGAAACCAGGGCACAAACAATTCACTGGCCCAAGGTCACATGGCCAGTAAATGACCCAGCCAGGATCCAAATCCTGATGCTCAGACTCCAGAGCCCATACTAGCTGCTACAGCCTACTTCTATTAATAGAAGGAAAAAAAAAAAAAAGGTCCTAGGGTTCACAGGAAAAAAGGAAGGAGAAAGAAACTAATATTTTGAATCTCTATGATGTGACAGCATGTCATTGAATCCTCACACTTATCTGTGAGGGAGTCCACATTCTACTAAAGACAAAACAGAGATTTCAGGAGGTAGAGTATCTTTCCCAACACCAAACACCAATAAAGTGAAGACCGGAGTTGACTCCAGGTCTGACTGACTTCGGAGTCTAATCTTTCTTTCTCTTTAAACTGCTGCCTCTGCCCTATTGGATTTGAACCCTATAACTCAAGGAAGAAATTAAGTCTTCTTACTTTGAGCAACAAAACTTAAAAGCAAAGGACAGATGAAAAGCAGACCAATGAAAGGAGTTAGGGGCTGGGATCCCTCTCTTCCCTGCACACTGGTTCCTGTCATTGGGTGGGTGGGGGTGGGGGGGGGTGGGCGGTTGCAGATAAACATTCAAAACATGCCAGGTTCAAGATGCCATGTCTGTAAACCAGTGTCCTCTCCACGGTACCTCCCATGAGTCATGTGTTTCCAAAAACATACTGGGGAAAGGATAAGTGTAAAGAACCTGGCCCTTCTCACCCATCATAGGAGGGAAGCCAGGAGTTGACAAGAACCACTGTTTCTCAGTAAGCTACCTTACCCAAAAAACCAGACATACAGTAGATGCCTCCAGGTAATCATAACCCTGGGAGGGAGTAAGGAGAAGCAGCATTCTCTATTTTGTCTCCCAAAGCAGTCAGAGGGCCATTCTCATGTCTTCCTATATTTTAAATGAACACAAGTATTTCTCCTATTCCTGACAAAGCCTGCACAGGGGCCACAGGAAACAGACAAACTGCTCAGTTTGGCATGCAAAGCCTTTTCCAGTCTGCTCAGCGGTATTTCCAGCTTCATCTCTTTTCCCTTAAACACTGGCCAGGTGCTCTCCAGCTTCTGGGTCTTTGCTCATGCTGTTTCTGTCTCCAGTCGTTGAAATCCCATCATGTCTTTAGTTTTCATCCAAAATATCATTTCCTCCTCTTACAGAAAGTCGTTGGGGGAGGGGGCTTCCCTGGTGACCTAGTAGTTAGAATTCTGGCTTTCACTGTGGGAGGCTGGTGTTCAATTCCTGGCCAGGAACTGAGATCCCTCAAGCTGCACACACACAAAAACAACTCTCCTATCCACCGTTATCCTGAACATTCTTGGGGATGTTTCAACTCTCCTTTAAAACTCCAGAGTCTAGAGTAACTAGATTGGTCTTAGCTATCTTTCTTCTTCCCCCAGCTCATTGCCATTGGCCTGCATTTAATGGGCCACCACAATAGTCAATAAAGTATCTGCTGGACAGGGTCTGAGTGAGTGGCTTGTATTCCAGGCCCATCTGCCAACGAAGTGAGAGGGTTGAAGGCGGGAATGGGGTCTGAGTTCCTTTTCCATCCGACTTAACTTCAGATAGACTCCCACAGGCGTCAATCGAAGCTTTCTTGTCACCATAGCGACGAGTGGGCAAGAAAGCAAAGTTTCCCTTCGGAACTACACCTCCCATCATGCACCCGGGCTCCAGGGTGTCAGGCTCAGCCTGCGGCCTGAGACCCGGGCCGCCCCTCGGGAGCTGGGAGAGGTCTGGAATGACGAGCAGAACGGAGGGGGCTATCCTTGCTCTTGGCCCACCGCGGAGGTTGCGGCCCCTCATAACTTAGCAGGCTTCTCGGCCCAAGCCTGCCCTCGGCATCGCTACATCGGGCCTAATATGGCCGCTTGTGCTGGGACCTCCCCCGTGCGCAGAGAACCGGGCCGAGGTCCGGAGCCAGGAACTGCTTCCGGCATTCCTCGCGGGCGTGGCGTGGGCTTCCTTCCCCTTACTCCAGGTCCCGCGAGAGGAAGACCGTAGGGCTTTCAGGTGAGAGCCGAGGCTCCGCGGGTCGGTGCTCTGGGGGGATCGGGCGGGGTCATCTCCCGCTGTGAGTAGCCGTACTCCCGAGGTAGAGTATGTCGAACGAGGGGCGTTGAAAGGATACCCGCTACACGGCTTGCTTTCTAGAGAGCCCCTTGGATTTTCCAGGGAATCCTTTGGAATAGGACATCAGCAGCAGAAGGGATCCAACTGGAGATCTGTGCCTGTTGCTGAGACTTAAAAAACATCAGAGACAGACAGAGCCATCCATCACAGAAGGAGGAAGGACCCCCGACAGACAGCCCTGCGACGGTGTGTGCCCCTCACAAGTTCTTCCGGGGGGAGGGATCTTCGGGAGCTCATCAGTGTTTGTTGATTGACTGATTGCAGGTAGCATGGCTCAGGGCCTGATTGAAGTGGAGCGAAAGTTCGTTCCCGGGCCCAGCACAGAGGAGCGGCTGCAGGAGTTGGGGGGTACCCTGGAGCACCGAGTCACTTTCCGAGACAGCTACTATGACACCCCTGAGCTGAGCCTCATGCGAGCTGATTACTGGCTGCGACAGCGAGAAGGCAGTGGATGGGAGCTCAAATGTCCCGGAGCGGCAGGTGTCTCAGGACCCCACACTGAGTACACGGAACTCACAGCTGAGCCTTCAATTGTGGCCCAGCTGTGTGAGGTGCTGGGGGCTGAGGTCCCGGGGGCTGGGGGCGTGGCTGCTGTGTTGGGCCCCCTGGGGCTGCAGTTAGTAGCTAGTTTTGTGACGAAGCGCAGTGCCTGGAAACTGGTGCTGTCCGGAGCTGACGGAGAGGAGCGGCTGCTCAGGGTGGACCTGGATACAGCTGACTTTGGCTACGCTGTGGGTGAGGTAGAGGCGCTGGTGCACAAGGAGGCTGAAGTCCCAGCTGCCCTGGAGAAGATCCACCACCTCAGCAGCCTGCTTGGTGAGGGAGACAGGCTCTTCTGTCCTTCCCTTGTTCTTCTGAGTGTACCCACTGGGCCAATTGTCGGGGATGTCTCGAGGCTATTTCTTTAAGAGGAATTACTTTAGCAGTTTTCTAGAGGACCCAGTTTGCTCAGGGCTCTATCAAATCTGGTTCATCTTTTGCAGTAGCTGTCTAACCTGCACTGAATCCTTCCGTGTGTCTCTAATCCTCCCCAGCCATTGGCTCATGTCATTCTCATACCTCCAGCCCCTCTAGGTATCCTTCGATTCCATTTGTCAGTTCTCTTCAATCTTTCCATCCATCCTTTCTCCCCTCAACTCCTGTCCTCTGATTTTTATAATGAAATCCTCATTGGTCCTACTGGCTTGAGTAAAAGTCAAGAATGTTGTTCCTATGCGACAGAAAGCGGGGCAAACATTAGCAGGTTGGTTCTGTTCCCAGGCTTAGCTCCCCTGTACACAGTTCATCCATGCAAGTACAAGGTTGTGCCTCCCACGGGGCCTTACAGCCCTGGGATGTTGCTCTTGCCTCCTCAGCAAACCTACACTGAGTTCCCTGCTATCGGCCCAGCATGCTGCGAGGCACTAACAATCAGACACTGGCTAATTGTGGCTCCACACCACAGAGGCTGGAATTCTCTGCAAATCCCACCTCATTCATGGTCGTAGCTGCTTCTCCTTTCTACACCCCTTGGTTTCTCTCTGTGTGTGCATCTCTGCATGTGCTTCATTACCAAGCTAATGAGCTTTGGCATGCCTGGAGAGGCTTTAATCTTGATTGGGGGGCAGGAGCAGTAACTGAAATGAGTTGCTATTGAGGCATCCTCTGTCTTCCTAGCGCCTGAGTGCCCTTCGCCACTTCTCCTTGCCAGAGGAGAGGCTCGTGCTTGGCTTCCTAGGCCCACTTCTGCCTCAAGTGGCCCTCTTCGGCCCCGCTTCCCCAGGCCAATCAGGGAGTAGGCTGGTGGGTTAAATAAGCTGGCTGGCTGGCGTTCGGAATCCCAGTGCTGCCTTGGAAACAACTTGGGGTCCAGCTGCGTGGGCAGGGAGAGGCACAGTATTTGTGGCTGTCTGGTTCTCTCCTCATTCTCCTTTTGCCTGTAGGTGTGCTGGAGCAGGGGAGGGCACCTGCCAAGCTGATTGTGTACCTGCAGCGCTTCCGGCCCCAGGACTACCAGCGCCTGCTAGAAGTGTACGGCTCCAAAGAGAAGCCTTAGGGGACTGGAGATCTGGATGTGACACGGGGCTGAGAAGCTTCATTCCTGGGCTCACCGTGCCTCTTCCCTTCTGGCTCCCCTTCTCACAGTGACTCCTCTCGCTCCAGCTCTGCCTGTTCCTTCACCCTACCCTCCGCTATCCTTCCTGGAGCCTTCCTGGCTGCCTCCTCTCCCTCATCCGTCAGATGCAATCTGTGGGCCGCCCCTCTCCCCTGGCCGCTAAGCAGCCTCCATTGATTTCCGCTCGTGTTTATAGGATTTCCACTTAGCCGTGATCAGTAGTTAAGCACAGGAAAATCCCTTGCCACCCCCCTCCCTTGGTCGATGCCATTGATTCTGCCAGCGGCTCCTAAACTGCCTTACAGCTGAGTTAGAGAAGAGGGGAGGCAGCAGGGATTTCCCTGCCTGGGGCTACAGGGAACAGCAGCAGCTTGGGGAAGCTGGTGAGGATTCCTGTTAGAGATCTAAAACTTCTGGTTTGACGTTGCCCCTATGCCCTGCCCTGGCCTAGAGAGTAGAGTGCCTCCTGTGGAGGTTTAGGGGCACATCTGCTCCCCAGCCAGAAAGGGGGTAGAAGGAAAACCTTCCTTTGTTGAAACCAGTTCCAAAAGCTTAGGGCAAGATACCTACTTCCTGTGTAAGAAGGCTCTTCCCTGTCTGTTATTCACATACATTTTCTACCTCAAATATGGCTTTGCCCCCTAGGGCTTTATTGGCTTTCATCATTTGTGGGGTTCCCCCCACCCCAGTTTCTGCAGCAGCAAGGACAGGACCAGAGTGCCACCTGCTGGTCACCCTCAGATATGGATCCAAGTAGCTCCTGATTTGGGGGCACAGGAGGAGTTCAGGCTTTGAGTGGAGGCTGAGTTATTGCCATGTCTCCACGGGCAAGTTGTTCACCTCAAAGATTTCCTGTACCGACTGGCCAAAGTGGTCGTAGGTGAGGCGCAACTTCAGCCGCAAGGGGGCCTAGGAATAGGAGAGCGAAGACCAGGGTAAGCACAGATGACTCCTCCCTGCCCTAGGTCTTAGCCTCGAGGGGCTCCTGGAGCTCACCTTGTTAGGATTGAGGATTCTGAGCAGCTGGGTCATGGGAGGGCCACCTTGGGCTGGAACAGTGTCTCCACTGGGGGCCTGTAGCTGCAGCTGGAAACTCTGAACACAGGAGGTTGGACAGAGCACACAGTAAGGCAGCTGGCTGGCTCAGGCAACCACTCCACACCCAGTAGTTTTACACCCTCTTCCCGCGACTCCCCAAGTGCCTGTCTCTGCAGTCGCTCCCTTCTCATCTCACCCTCCCTCCACCCCCAGTGCCTCCTCTACTTAGTGGCTTTTTCTCCTGGAGTATCCAGGCTACCTCTGAGTCCTGGTCTTCTACAAACCTTAGGCACAGCCGCCTGGCAGATGAAGTGGGTGACGTCACCCCCTGAGGTGTTGGTGGCAGTGACAGTGATTAACAGCAAAGTAGGGGTTCCAGGGGGTCGAACAAAAGAAAGATTCAGCTCAAGTCCTTCACGCTCAAATACTTTGAGATTTGGGATGGGAGCTACAGTAGGGAGAGAGAAGTGACTCTGTATATGGGCTGAAGATAACAGTTCATTCATTCATGCAAGAAAAATTAAATGAGCACCCACTGGGTGCAGGGAACTGCTCCAGATGCTAATGATCGAGTGGACAAGAAGATGAGGTCCCCAGTGGAGCTCACAGCTTAGGAGAGAAAAACAATAAACAAGGAAACAATCACAGTCTGTAACTGGTGCTCTCAAGGAAATAACCTGTGGGGGGAACTAACTTAAGCAGGAGAGGGAGGGGAAGCATCTGACATTTTAGCTGAGGCTGAAGATGGAGAATGAGCCAGTTATTTTAATGTGCTGGGGAAAGAACATTCCACGTGAAAAGAATATGAACACCAAGGGCTTGAGTTGAGAGGGGCCAGTGGAGCGGGCAGTGGGAAAGCCTGTGAGGTGGGCAGGGAGGAAGCAGGACCCCGGGCCAAAGACATTGGAGGGTATCCAGGAGGGGACTGTATGATCTAATGAATCCTTTTACTAAGATGGGGATGTGATGGGAGCACACAGCAGGGACAAGGGAATCAGAATCTCGGTCCTCAGCTTAGAAGGGGAAGCACCTATTTCCACCGCCCCTTCTTTAAGACATCTCCCCTTTGCTGAGGCTTACCAGGGGGTCGGGGAGCGCAGGGAAGGTCAAGGAGGTGTATTAAAGTATCTCCTGGGGTGGGATCCAGAGGGGGAGGGTGCTGGGCATTCTCAGAAGGGCCATCCAGGAGATCTAACAGATCCAAGAGCTTTGAGGCCTGGAGAGAGGGCAGAAGGGTCAGGGCTCGGTATGGAAGCTGGACCATGCTCTTCCCCCAGGGCTCCCCTGGCTTCTCACCTGGGTCTCTGTGGGGAGAGGGGCTGCTTCCGAAAGCTGGGCTACTTCTTTGCTTTCCTTTGCTTCCTCATCAACCTGAGGGCCACCCCGCTCCACAAGAGGCATCTTTTCCAGGACGGCAGCCCTGAGAAGAAGAACGCAGGTGTACCCCTCTGGGTAGACCCTGGGGTTTTCACAAGAGATGTGTGGGAGGAGGGGTAAGAATATGAGAGACCTGGGCTCATGGCGGGTCAGACGTACCCCTGTGATTTCCTAAGACGGAACAGTTTTACTGGCTTTCAGATGAACAAGGAGGGTGGGAAGCCCATTTAGTGTCCATGAACTGTGGGCGGGCACAGGTAAGGCTGCGACCCCTGCACCCAGAAATGGACATAGGGAGCGAGCTGGGGGTTGGGTCCCACACCGTCAGCGGCGCACCTCAAGTGGTCGTACTTCCGGAAGAGGGCGTTGTACTCCACTGCCCGCTGCTGCAGCTCCACGTTCTGGCAGCTCCCGTAGATGGACATCACCTGGCAGATGCGGCTGGGCCACAGGATGGTCTGTGACTGGGACTGGCCATCTGCCCTGCCCTTCACCTCTAGGATGCAGCAGGGAAGGAAGAGGCCCCCACAGAGCAGGGAGAGACCCACGATACTTGGCTCAAAAGGACCCAAGGACAAGGGGCTTGGGATGGAGATGCAGGAAACTCAGAAACTGGGGGCCATAGTGAAGGGACATCTCTCGCTGGAGGTACCAAGAAAAGGCTCTGTGGGAGGGGCCGGGACCCAGTCTTACTTGTTGTCCCCATGGAGCCGGGTGCTGAGCTTCATGAGGGCCGTGAGGGCATATCCCCTGGTGGCTGGCAGGGACATCTGGGACTGCAGCACCCTTTCCAGTAGTGCCAACACCTCCTCTTTCTCCACCTTCCAGGGGGCACACAGAGAGTAATCCTGGGGCTGGCTTTGACTCCCCTCACACGTCCCTCCTCAGTGTACCCCCAACGCAGGACCCACCTGCAGGGGCTCGGTTTCCTCACAGGTCCCCTCCAGCAGGAGGTCTCCGTATTCCCCGATGCACCAGGCTGCCACCTGCACCAGTGGTTGCTGTGGGGGATGAGAAACATGCTGGGCCATGCTGACCCATGAGAAACATGGGTCCCTTCCTCACTTCCAGACCCCGTGACATCCCTTTAGGCAGTGCAGAGATAGTGGAGTTTGCAGGGGTGGGGAAAGGGAAGGCCCTTGGCACAGGGAGCAGTTATGAGCAGTTGTGTTAGTTCCGGGCTCTGTCCTGGCTCCTGGGCTTCCTCTGCTCTCTAGTGGCCAAGTATAAGAACTACATGGCTTACAACAGATCTCATGATTATACTAAGTGAAATAAGCCAGAGAAAGACAAACGGTATGATATCTGTGAGGAATCTAAAAGATATTACAAATGAATCCAAACACAAAACAGAAACACTCACAGAAATAGAAAACAAACATTGTTACCAATGGGGCAAGGGATGGGAAGGATAAATTAGGAGTATGGAGATAAACTGATACAAACTACTATATATAAAATAAATATGCAAGGGTTTACTGTATAGCACGGGGAACTACATTCAATATCTTGTTATAATGGAAAATATATATATATATTTATAATGGAAAATATAATGGAAAATATAAATAATCTTGGGACTTCCCTGTCAGTTCAGTCATTAAGACTTTGCCTTCCAATGCAGAGGGTATGTGTTTGATTCCTGGTTGGGGAGCTCAGATCCCACATACCTCAGGGCCAAAAAAAAATATATATATATATAAAACAGAAGCAATATTGCAACAAATTCAATAAAGATTTTTAAAAAATGATCCACATGAGAAAAATAATCATCTTATAACTGGATCCCTTTGTTGTACGCCTGAAACTAACACAGTGTTGTAAATCAATTGTTTCAGTTTTTAAAAGTACTGTAGGATAAAATTCAGAAAGAAATACCAAAACCAAAACAACCCCGCCCCCCTCCCATGGCCTAACCACAAGGGGTGCAGTGAGGATGAAGTGACGGGGCCCTCCCTTGAGGAAGGGGTAGGTGGTTTCTGCTAGACTACTAACGTAATATGGAAAGCGGTATTGGCGTATTGGTTATTGGTTGGCATCTGTGAATTCACTCAGCATTCAAGGTAGTAATAAGAACTAATACATGCAAAAAGAGCTTTTATCTATATCCTGTTTGATCAAGACAGCTCTGGGTGGTAGGCAGGGTAGAATGCTGAGTAGACCTGGTATGAAGAAAGTTCAATGAGTCATCTGTGGTTGCACAGACAGTAAGTAACAGAACCAGGACAGAAGTCCAGGTGTTCTAACTATAAGCAGGGCTCTGTTCTTCAGTGACTCCTCTACTAAGTAGAAAGCTGTGAGGATAAAAAAGAGAGTGAGACAGAGCTGTGACTCTAGGGGAAAAACAGTTGGGAATCTGGTGTATGGAGCAGGTAGCCCAGGAAGGGATGAGGCGGGTGGACAGCCCTGCGCCTGGTGGAAGGAGCGGTACCTGGGAGATGTCCTCAGCCAGGGCGCTGTAGAGGCGGTGCACAGAGTAGGCGTGGAGCTCCTGGGCGCCCCCAATCAGCTGGATCAGGTTGGCCACTGCATCATCGCGCACATAGGTGCCTGCCTGGAGGAGTGAATGTGGCTTGGTCAGCGTGGTGAACCCTGCCCGCTCCCACCCAGCTCTCAGCCCAGCCCCTGCCTCACCGTCGTCAGCACACGGAGGATGGTATCTATGTGCCACCGCTTGGTTGGGGCGAACCTAGGGGACATCATGGCTCTTCAGTCCTGGCGATGACCCTCCCTGGATTCCACCCTCTCTACCTCCTGGGCACCCATCCCCTCACCTCTCTGCTGCCAGTAGGATGCCAGAGGCACAGTCGGCCCGTAGATCAGGGGGGCAGGACTCCAGAAAGCCCTGCAGCTCCTGGGTCATGGCTCGTACGTTAGAGCTATTCACCAGGGCCAGGCTCAGTTCCAGGGCCCGCCTGGAGAAGAAACGTGTGTTTAGACAAGGTCTCCCAGGTCACCCCACGACATTCCTTGGGGCTCCCCTTTCCCAGGCACCTGTCTCCTTAGTCCCCTTTCTCCAGCTGCTAAGCTGGCCCGGTGCCTGGGCCCTCTACTCTTTGCTATGGTTCCTCTGCCCTGCTTACCGGCTGAGGGAGGCATCAGGTTCCCACAGACATTCCACCACAGTGGGCCGGTGCCGCTGCACGGCACTGTGATCAGACTGCACCAGCTTCAGCAAGGACGTCAGCGCCACGTATCTGGTCAGAGCACGAGGGTCCTTAGCATACCCTGGCCGTCAGCCCTCTCCCCACCCGTCCTGCTCTGGTATGGAAATAAGAGGCTGGTGAATCCGGAGATTCTGGAAGAAGGAGGGCAGAGGGTCAAGGGCTCAGTGGCACAGCCCTGCCAGACACCTGGGCCTATTACCTAATGTTCCTGTCACTGTTGAGTAGGAAGCGGCCAAGAATGTTGACAGCTAGAACCTATGGAAGGCAGAGGTTGGGAGTCAGGGAAGGAGCAGCCTGCTCATTCAGCAGTGGGGAGTGCATGGCACAGGGTGCCCAGGGTGGGGAGAAGAAACTGGAGAACAGGACCTGTCTCCCTGGCTGGAGTGGGTGGGAGGGGCCCAGGGGAGGGGCCTCGGGGACGGTACCCTTAGGCCCGCGGCAGAGCGGATGTCCATGATGGTCAACACTGTCTCAAACAGCACCGCGTTGCCCGCGTTTCGGCTGGTGTCCGTGTTTGTGGCTACCTGCGTGGATGGGAGAGAAGCTCTAAGGGGCTCCATCCTTTCCTCATGTCATCCCTCAAACAGCTTACAAAAGTCTATCCATCCCCTCCACCCCCACCCCCCCCCCAACTATGTGCCAGGGATTACTGCACTGCAACAGACTGTGTCCCTGACCTCAGGAGAGATCACAGTCCAGAAAGAAATGGAGACACGATCATCTGGCCACTGCATGGGGAGTGGTCATGGGAGGGACGCCCAGGCCAGTGGGATCACAGAGCAATACACATAACCCAGGCCCCCACCCCAACCTGGGCCAGCAAGTCATTCATGGTCTCACTGCTCTCCTCGTGGTTCCGGCCCAAAATCCGAAGCAGACGAAGTATCTGGACCTGAAATTGGGTTAAATAAAAGTTGGGCGTAAGGGGCTGAGGATAGAAATCCAACGTTGAGAGCGCTGTGAGGGGTCTGGCTGGCTCCCAACAGTCTCCTTGCACTCCCTCCTCCCAGCCTCCTCTGTCCCCTTGGGCCCTGGGAGGGTTCAGAGATGAGTGAGGCCAGGAGATCTGGGGACAGTCTTTTGAAAAAAAAAATTGTTACCAAGTTGGACTTTCTAGTTTTCAGGCACTCCCCCTCACCACACTGGACCTGGGATGAGCTGGTGCCTGCTACCCTCCTGCCCAAGTTATTGATGAACCAAAGTATTGTCTTGGAGGGGACCACTGGCCATGGGCTGCCTAAGCTTTTTGTTCCAGGGATGCAGCAGGGAAGGATCAGCCCACCTGCAGGAATGGGTCGCTGACTCCAGACACGCTGTGTTCTGCGGAGCATCCTGTCATCACCAGAGTCCGGAGGGTGTGCACCAGCTGGGGTACCACCTGAAGGGAGGGCAGAGCCTGACCTGGGCATTCTTCTTAATCCTCTCTCCCTTCAGCCCCCTCCAACCCCACTGCCCTTCTCCTCCTGGCCCGGGGCCCACCCCTTCACCAGCCCACCTTTCGAAAGTGCTGGAGGGCTGCAGGGCTTCGTTCGCAGAGCTCGGTGATCAGCGTGACAGTGCCCAGCAGGATGCCTGGGTCAGGGTGAGGGAGCGAATGGTGGACAGAGCGCAGGGGAGTCTACTGTGTGCGTGTTTGCATGCACATGCTGCCCTTCACCTAGGAGCTACTGTTCCTGTCCTAGGGCTCCCTGCTGCCCACAGCCAGAGCTGAGGCAGTGGACGAGGAGCCCCATGGCCTTACCATGGTGGCGTTCATGAAGCAGCTGGGCACAGGGTGGGAGGAAGATGTCAGAGAGTTCAGGGACCTTCCGGATCATGTGTACTGCAGTCAGAACAGCCTGCAGAGGTCAGGGGGCTCAGAGAGGGCGGGGGTCTGCCAGGATGGAATCCCCCACCTCTATCATGTGGCAGACAGGACAGTTTGTGCAGGAGCAAGAGCCTAGAACCTGCTGTCTCACCTTCTTGCGCACATAGGGGCTGGGCTGCAGGAGCAGCTTCTCCACCTCCGGGGCCAAGTCCCGGCACATCTCAGCAGAGCCCATGGCGCTCAGTGTGCACAAGGCTAGGCCTTGGACAGCCTCAATCCCCTGGCTCAGGTCACTGCAGAGTTTGGGGAGGACAGTCAGTCAAGCCTCTGAGAAGTCCAGTCCTCCAGTACCTACAGCAGGCAAACCCCTGGGATTTCCCAGTTCCCCACTCTCCCATCTCCCTGATTCCAAGTGCTTCCCAGAACCCTCTCACTTCTTGATGCTGTTGGTAATGAGCAGGTGGGCATCCTGCCTCTCATCCAGTAGAAGCATGGCCCCCAGGTAGCCCACCCTCTTGTCTGTGAACCTGGGGGAGGCGATCAGTTTCAGGCACTCCATCTACAGGGAAGCGGGCAGACCAGGAAGGGGTAGGGGTGAAACCGGAGGCACTAGCGTGGCTTTTCTTTCTCCTTTACACCAGATTAACCTGTGGGGGCAGCATACCCCAGGACCGCCCCGTTCAACAAGAATAGAGGTTTAGGAGATTTAGTTTCAAGGAAACGGAAGATTGGGAGAGAAGAGCAGGGGCCTTGAATGGCGCTGGCCAGAGAATGAGGGGTTCAGTCCATCTGATGACCAGTTGGGGTTGTAAGGGCAAGGAGATCTGCGGTACACCCTGTGAGGGCCCAGCACCTCCGCAGAATAAAGAAATCGAGAAACAAGTGAGGGGGGTGTTCGCTACCGTGCCCCACTAGCTTCTCTCATCAAACTCGGACGGGAGGCGTCCACGCCCAGTACCTGTCCAAAGTGGGCGGGGTAGCCTAACATGTGGACGTAGAGCAGTTTGGCCAGCTGGCGGTGGCTGTGCAGAGGGTCCCCATCGCGGAAGGAGGCCCGGATGTGGGCGCACTCTTTCTGGATCACCTCCCGCTCCTGGGCCTGGGTCTTGGCCCCACGAATCTCCTGGATTAGATCCTGAAGCTTCAGCGAGGACGCCACCATCCTGGCGGGCAGAGCCCGGAAACGGAGAGGGCCTTAACCCTCTGGCAGTAAGCATCCGGCCTTTTCTGCACAGGCTTGCAATAAACCAGATTCCTGAGGGTCCGGGTCCCAAGACACCCTAAAACTGATTTCTGTCACCAAATCCCGCCCGAGACCTCCATTACGCATGCGTCCTCGCCCCACCCCCGCACCCGTCGCTACCGAGCCTGCGCTGGAACCCCGCCTATTTCTCCCCCAAAGGCGGGTCTCCACCTGGCTTCCCATCCCTAGTTCAATTATTCCCTTCCTTCTAGAGCCCGGCGCTGTTTCTTTCGCAGAGACCCCGGTCCCCTTCTCAGGCGGTGTCAGCTTCCCCACACCAGGACGCCAGCCTCACCTGGCTTCAGTCTCAACTCCGCGGCTCTCCCCCCAGCGCTTCCTGGTCCAAGCCCCGAGGAAGGTCCGGGCTTGGTCTGATCCTTCCGTCTCCCCGCCCCTATTGTGGGACCCCGCCCCTCCTGGGCCGCCCTGCAGAGCAATCTTGAATCCTCTGACCTCAGGCCTTTGTGATTTAGAGTTTAAGGGAAGGATCTTTTTAACTACTTCGAGGCGGCGAGACTGTCTAACAGGCCTGGGACTTCCCAAGAGGGCTCCTTCACTGGAGAGCTTCTGAGAGCTTGGGTTTGAATCCATCGCACCCAAAGGAGAGGACAATTCCCCCCCCTTTTTTTGAACTTTTTTATTAATATATTTTTTTTGGTTAAATTTCTTTGTTTTTTTTTTTTTTCCTGCAAGACTTGGTGTTGGCGGCACTGTTGTAGTTTAACGTCAATCCCAAATTCCATGAAATAGAAATCAGAAGTAAAGGTTGAGAGGGGAGGAAGGAGGGAGGCAGGCCAAGGAGTAAACAGAGTTTGACTAGAAAAAAAAGAGTTTGTGTGTGGTGGGCATTCCCAGGCAAGGCCATTCCTTGAGGGAGGGGGTTGGCAGGCAGCTTGCCTCTGCCTCATGCAGGGGAGGGAGGAAAGATCCCCTGGGGACCCTCAAGCCCCCTCTTCCTAGGGCTTCCTGTCCCCAGGGGAAAAGCTAGTACCAGGGATCAGCCACAACCTCCAACAGAGCTCTCTACCCACCTCTCACCCGGGTTTGGCTCTCACCTCTCTGCTCTGCCTGGAAAGTGTGTGAGAGATTGGCTTCCTCGATCCCCTCCTTCCTGTTTTTTTCCATTTCACAAGATTCTGATATGATGGAGGAAGGGATCTAACCCACTTAGAGACTACTGACCAGCTTCTCCTGCCCTGTGAGTTCCTATTTTCTTGTGTGGTTCCTTTTCCAGAGCTGCCTCCCCTGCCACTACTGCCAGAGTTGGGGAGTGGGGTCCTTGCTCAGGTGCCCCTAACCCTCTGCAGTAGAAATGTCTTCTTCAGGTCCCTTAGGAATTTAATCAAAGGCCACACGTGAGTCCAGACCAACCAAATAAACTTTTAGGGGGAGAGAGAAAGGTGGGAGAGGTCAGCAGGTGGGCTTGGCTGCATGGGGCATTATCTTTCCTTTACACATTGCTTTTGACATGGCATGCCACCCTAGGGGGTTGGGTGAGGGGCTGGCTGTTAGGGAAAGAAAGAGGGAGAAGATGCTGGGGAGCTGTTCTACTTTTCATTTCCCTTATCTCCTTCAGGGAAGGATGGAGTTTGGTAAGAACCTAGCTCAGTGCTTGGAGGTGAGATAGGCTCCTCCGAGGTCAGAGATGGAGGCTGCACCCCTTCCAGCTTTGTCACTAGGCCTCAGAGGGACACCTGGCTCCTTGGGTCGGGGAGTCCTAGCAGCACGGCCAGCGCCTTGCCCAGTCGATGGTCTTCTCCAGTATCAAGTGTACCCCTTCCCCATGTTCCTTCCTTTCCACTTAGCTTCCAGGAGACTCCTCAGGACACCAAACCCCCACCCTCATCCAAGTTCAGGTCTAAAGAAAAGGCAGGGAGGGTGTGGGGGCAATGGTCTGACTTAGAATTGTGTGTCTCAGAGAAGAGACTCTGAGCGAGAAAAGCCCTTCGTATGTAAACAATCTAGAGAGAGAAGGGTTGGGTAGGGAAGGGAGTGGGAAAGACAGAGACAGAGCCAGAGGGAATGAGAGAATCTAAAAGGAGAGAGGGAAAGAAAAAGCAAGAGATAAAACCAGAGAGGGACAGAAAAGAAAGAGAAGGGAGAAGAGAAAGAAAGACAGGAGAAAAAAACAACCAGGGGGAAGGAAAGAGAAAAAAGGCAGGTCAGAGGAGTGAAGAGGCAGCGACCAAAGCCGGAACTAGGCCAGGCAGGTGCCTCAGGTGAGGAGCTGGGAGAACAGGAATGCCAGGCTGAGGTCCAGGAGGGCCACGGCTCCCACCACCAGCGGGTTGGCAGCTCCCTAGAGAGATGGGGAAAAGGCAGTCTCAGTGCCGGAGGACCAGGCACTACGAGTCCCACCTCCTGCCTTGACTGAGGTGGCAAAGCAGAAGGGTCCCGGACACCCTTCCTCAGAGGAGAGCAGGGATATCTCCAACTTTGGCTTTGGATTGCAAAACAGCCCTCTACTCCCAGGCAGAGCCCTGCCTTCCCTCTGGCTCCCTCAAGTGAGCCCATCCCCCGCTCCTCTCCCCTCCCTGCAGCACGTGGCCCAGGCAGAAGGTGCCTGGCCTTAGTAGCAGACGTTGGCAGCAGGCGCCTTTACTGCAGTGAAGCAGAGAGGGATGAAGGGGTGAGGATGTGGTTGCTAGGAAACAGGAGAAGGCC
The DNA here is from genome assembly GCF_002263795.3 of Bos taurus. NCBI lineage: Eukaryota > Metazoa > Chordata > Mammalia > Artiodactyla > Bovidae > Bos > Bos taurus. The sequence continues at coordinate 21,378,812 of NC_037337.1, read as the reverse complement.
TGGAGTCCAATCAGAGTAGAGGGTTCTAGGGAAACTCCACCCTTCCAGTTTTCTGCCTTCTTCCCTATTTCCCTTCTTCCCTGGAGAGGGAGGGAGAGTCAGGGTAGGGAGGGAACAAGCTTTTCCTTTTTTATTCCTGGGCACCAAAGAGAGAAAGTGTGGAGGTGGGGGTGGGGGTGGAAGTGATATGAAAGGAGAGCACGGGAAGATGTTCTGGCTCTACTGATAATTATTCATTTGTAACCTTGGTGAGTTACTGTAACTGCTCTGGGCCTCAGTTTCTCCATGTGTCAAGTGAAGGAGTTGGAATGTGAAGGTCTTGGAGGTTCCTCCCAGCTTGAAAATTCTCTATTTCTATTTTTTTGAGGCAGGATATAGTCCAAGACTGGGTAGGCAAAAAGAAAGCTAAGTGCAAATCAAAGCCCCACAGGGGATCAGAGAGAGGCCTGGAAGTGATGATAGGCCAAACTTTGAGGGGTAGCAGGGCCAGAAAGGATGGGAGACTCAGAAGGCACAAGGTTGGTGGCGGGGGAGAGTTTCTTACCGGCTGGGCAGGCCTCTCCGTTGCAGCAGCCTCCTCAGCCTCTTCCACCAGGCACCCGGCTTCAGGACCCCTCGAGGACAGGCCCCTCAGGACTGGCAAAGCTGCAGGTTCTGGCTCCGAGCCCCCTGGGGTGCTCAGCTGGGGAAAGGGCTCTTCATCCTCCCCTTCCTCCTCTCGAAGACTTCCAGAACTGTCGCTGCAGCCTCCAAGGAGTGGGGAGCCATCTCTGGGCTCTGGCCCTTGCATCCCAGCCTCATCCTCAGCCTCATAGCCAGCTAGTTCCTCTGCCTGCTCACCCGGGCCCCCCCACTCCTCAGGCCAAGCTTTGGGGCTGGAGAAGGGACCCCGGTCCCCTCCAGAAGGCAGTGGGCTCCGGCAGGTAGGGGGTCGCCAGGGTTGGTGGGAGGAGGCAGGACTGCTGGGCAGTTCAGGGGAGCCCTCTGAGGGGGTCAGTCCATTCTCGTATACCCCAGGGCTGTCCTCATCCAGGGGCTCGGTGTCGGAACCTTCCGAGTCCTGTCTGGGTCTGCGGCCTGGGGTAGGGACAGCTATGAATCAGATGTGCTGAACTAGCCTTGGGCTACCAAAGCTACAATTTTATCTCTCTGTCTGGTCACCCCTCAGGACTCTGGTACCCCAACTTTACAGCTTCTAAATGCCAGGTTCCAACCCCCAGTCCTTATTACTCTATTTTTCAAATGCCTACTTTAGTTCTTAAACAACTGGGCTTGGTCCCCACCCTCTGTCCCCTTAGACTCTCATACCCTGGCTTTTCCCATCCCCAGTCCCCTGCAGGGATTCACTGCCCCCTTTTCCAAGCCCAGGTCCCTCCAGCTCCCAGGAAGCCAACCCCCTACCCCGCCTCAGGCTACCCACACCTTACCTGGGGCTTCCAACATTGGCTGCAGATCTTGGGCTATCAGTTTGGCCATTCGAGCTGCCTCCACAGCCTTCTCGGCAACGCTGCTGGCTGCCACTGCCTTGAGAAGGGCGTCTGCTGCCCTGTCGGGTTCCGGGGACAGGGTCTTAATAGACCTACTCCAGTCCCTTGACCCATCTCCCTCCCAACCCACCACCCCCCATGTCACAGCCCCCAGATCTGAGATCACCTCTGGCAGCCTCAAGCTGGCTCACACTCTGCCAGCTGCTCCCCTTCCACGGCCTGGCAGGGCAGCTGGCCTTTGCTTTCCTCTCCAATACCTGGGCTGGGTTTGCTGTCATCACACCTTCCCGTTCTTCTCGCACCCCTCCACCATTTCACCCAATAGTAACACTTCCCTTCCCCCAGCTGCAGAGGCCAGGCCCTCCCTGCTGCCGGCAGCCCTGTAATTCCATTCCTGTCCTGCTCCCTCCCAATGACAAATGAGGCCTCACTCTCTTAGCACCTCTCTGCAGCTCACCTGCTTGGTGCTCAGAAGCTATGCCACTTTGCTGTGTTGATACCTCCTGTGTTATGAGAATTTAAAATCTTTTCTTCAGCTACTTCTGTTATCACATCCTTCTCCCCTGCCCCTGATCACTGTCACTGTCCCTCACCCCATCTCCTCCTTTCTGAGCTCTGGAACTGGGTGGGTCTCCCCTTTCTGCCACTACCTATTCCCTCTCCCTGCTAACATGCATGCTTTCTCACCATTGTGATTATACCTTCTGGGTGAGTGCTTAATCTCCCTTCCACAACCAGCCTTCAACCCTGCCCTGCTCCTTGAGTGTTAGTTGTTCAGTCGTGTCCAACTCTGTGTGATCCCATGGACTGTGGCCCGCCAGGCTTCTCTGTCCATGGGATTTCCCAAGCAAGAATACTGGGTTGGGTAGCCATTTCCTCCTCCTGGGAGTCTTCCCAACCCAGGGATCGAACCCAGGTCTCCTGCACTGCGGGCAGATTCTTTACTATCTGAGCCACCAGGGAAGCCCAGCCTTGCTCCTCAGTTAATCTTGCTCCTCAGGTAATCTTGAAGCACTATCAATCCCTTCCTCTTTTTTATTTCTCAGTTTTCCATCTGATGTCAGATGTTTCCTCAATTTTCCCCTCCCTTTTACCCTCTGCTGTTATTCATAGATGCCTTATTCATTAATGCATTAGTTCTGTAATCTTGACTGAAGATGGGGTGTAGGATCAGAGGCAGAGGTAATCTTGACTGAAGGACCAGAGGTAAACGTAATCAGATATACTTGCCATGGGCTTGAATGTATCAAGACCTACGACTCCCTCGGGCCTAGGCTTGTTTTATCTGGCCTAGGAAAGTGGTCTGGGTATCAGGGTATGGAGAGGGTCAAGGTGTCCCCTACCATCTTAGGTCTACTTCCTTTTTATATACTGTGGGAGATGTGGTTAGCTTCCTCCCCTCAGACCTGGTCGGTCAAGGACTGTTAGAACCTGCTTAGAGGGATCTCAGATACCCCTCCCTGTTCTTCTGTCTTACAGCTTTCAGGATCTATATGCTTAGCCCTGGTCTGAAACTGAGCTGGTCTCAGAGTTTAAGACAGGGGATTAGGATCACAGTTTGGGGTCGCATTGTGTTCTGTTGGTGGCCAGGAAACTGCAACATTGACAAGGGTCTGTGCTTTTCACTTCGGAGGGTATGGTTGGTCAGAGCCTAGCCACTAGACCCAGTCTGTGTTCAGGAGTCAGGCCAGGCTCAGGCTACCTGAATGATGTAGTCTATGTGCACCTGCTGCTGAGGCTCTGCTGTTTCCATGGCAACCAGCAGCCAATCAAGTTTGCCAGGCCTGTTGCTGGGGAGATCAACCAGCTTCCTCCTACTGCCTGATCTTTCTGGCTACTGAGACCAGTTTTTCCTGCACATGCCCACTCCCTATCCAGCCTAAAGTGCTCCCTGGTGCTCTGCCCTCCCCCTTCCCTGGCTCAAGGCCCTGGACTCTAACCATCCAGAAACTCACATATATCCACACATAGACATAGACATTCTCTGGTTCAGGCCTCTACTCTGGATATGACCTATTCTCACACACACACACACACACACACACACTTTACACCCAAGCATATTTGGACATATCTTGACTTTCATCCACTGAAACCCTCTCAAATTTCAAACAAGATCCTTCAACTGTGCCCTCCCCTTTCAAGAAAAAACAATATCTAAAAATTCCTATGTGTAAATTGTATAATTAGGAGCTTATGAACTCATTACAAATAGATTTTTTGGCTTTCTTCAGTCACAAGCCATTAAGCACTTAAAATTAAGCACTTAAAATGAGGCTAGTCCAAATTAAATGTTGTACTCTAAATGCAAAATATATATTAGATTTCAAAGATTTAGGGAAAAAAAGAGGGGGTGATATAAAAATCTCTCCTTAATTATTTCATACTTATTTTAGATTGAAATGATAATATTTTGGATACATTGGTTTAAATAAGATATATTATTTAAATTCATCTTTTTCTTCCTATTTTTTTCATATGGCTACTAGAAGGTTCAAAATTATGTATTAGGCTTACATTATATTCCTACTGGACTGCACTGCTTGAGATAATGAGGTTCCTGATGCATGAAATGTAATCTGATTTACAGAAAGAAAATTTCATTTACAGGCAAGTCTGCTTCCCTCCAACCTTTATCAGTTGGGTTAAGGGAGTCCGAGGAGTCAGAGCTGAGAGGGACTATTTTTTCAGGTGGGTAGATCAGCTGTGGGCTTGCGTGATAACTCAGTTGGTAAAGAATCCGCCTGCAATGCAGGAGACCCTGGTTCGATTCCTGGTTCGGGAAGATGCGCTGGAGAAGGGATAAGCTACCCACTCCAATATTCTTGGGCTTCCCTTGTGGCTCAGCTAGTAAAGAATCCGCCAGCAATATGGGAGACCTGGGTTCAATCCCTGGGTCGGGAAGATCACCCGGAGAAGGGAAAGACTACCCACTCCAGTATTCTGGCCTGGAGAATTCCATAGACTGTATAGTCATGGGCTCACAAAAAGTCGGACACAACTGAGCGACTTTCACTTTCCAGATCAGCTGTACAAACTAGACCTTCCCCAGGCCTAAGGCTGAAATGTTATCAGACTGTGGGCTGGCTTGGATGTGGTTAGGAATGTACACCTCTTGTCTCTCTGCCTGGGGCTGTTGCTCCCAGCAGCAGAGTCCTGGAGGCTGGATCAGCTACAAGATGAGGAAGACTAGGAACATGTCTGAGTTCCAAGAGGTTTCCTGGGCCGGCACAAGGCAGCGCTCATTGCTACTCCCACACACAACAATGACACACTCCCTACAAAAGACACTGAGACACACTTATAGTCTAACAGGGCTTCCCTCAAATACCCAGCCACCCACAGTTACACCTAAGTCCACCTGTAGCCTCAGATATAAACACAACAAATTCCCAGGGCTACAACTGCCAGGTCCTAGGCCTTGGGTCTTGGTCCCCCTTTAAGCAACGCCCACCGCCCCCCCAACCCTTCCGTATCCACGGCGTACATTCTCGCCTTAACCCAGCTCCGGGCTCTGCAGTGGGTGCCCACCTGGCAGCGGCGATCTCCTGGCGCTGGCGGGCAGCGCTCACGGCTCGACGAGCACCCTCGACCGCCCTGTCCACCTTCTCCTTGACTTTGCCCCGGCGAAGGGCCAGAGGGAGGAGGCTGCGCACGCGCCCCCCGTGCACTAGCCGGTTGCGCTTGTACTTGCCCTCCTCGCGGGAGCCGTCGGGGCGGGTGGTGCGCCCGTAGCCGTGCCGCCGGTTGCCCAGCCACTCGCCCTCGTAGCGTAGCCCGTTGGAGCGCTGGCTCACGCCGTAGCCGCTGCGCCGGTCGGCGCGCCATTCACCCGCATACACCTCAGTGGCCGAGCCCTCGATGAGGGCAGGCGGCGCTGGGGCCGGGGGCCCGCTGGCCTCGGAGCCCGGGGGTCCCGTGCTGCCCACCTCGCTGCTCACCTCGCTGCGCAGGGAGCCCCGCTTGCTGCCCAAGGAGCTTCGGCGCCCGCCCGCCCGGAGCCCGCTGAGCAGTAGCGAGCGGCGGAAGAACCCGCCGGCCGCGGGGGTGCGCTTTCGGGAGGACGCGCCGTCACCGTCCCCGGGCCCGGCCAGCACGAAGCCTCCCCGGGAGCCAGAGGCCGGGCTGCCTCCTTCGTCGCCGGGCAGGGGCAGGGGCGGGGGCGGTGTCGGGGGGTCACTGTGGCCGGAGTCCAGGGAGGTGCGGCGGGGCGAGCGCAGCAGCGCCGCCTGATGGTAGGGCACACTCTGGCGCACCCCGTAGCCGTGGCGCTTCCCCGCCTGCCACTGGCCCTGGTAGGTGCCTGCGGGGGCGGGGTAGGAGCGGGAGAAAGAGTCAGGACCTGCCGTTCCTTGCACCCCCAGCCCCATGCGCCCCTGGAAGCCTCAGAGTCGGGTGGGAGAGGTGGGGGCAGTTGGCGTGGAGGTCGGGGAGGGGCACTAGGAACTGGGGACTGGCCAGGTTGGGTCACAAGGTGTGGAAGAGCCGAGTGAAGACTCTGCAGGTAGCAGGAGATGCATGGATTAGGGGCGTGAGAGTAGACAGGGGAAAGGGGAAGGGACAGGCAGGCTGGGGTGTGTGAAGGACAGGCAGTCCAGAAGGCGTGAGGGGCAGGGCGACGGGCTGTATAGATGACACATGGCAGGCAAAGAGAACTCTCAGGGCAAGCTGGCCGAGGAGATGTGAAGGGACAGGCAGAGCAGAGGCGTAAGGGTCAGGCAGGTGGAGGGGGGGAATGGGGGGGACTGGCAGACGGGGTGGTGAGGGTCAGAGAGGCGGGATGTGAGGGTCAGGCATACAAGGAAGGGGAGAGGGCAGGCAGATGGGGGAGAGGAAAAAACAGGCAGGGAACAGGCAAATGAGGCGTGTGTGATGATGGGGGGAGAGGGCAGAAATATGGGCGCAGGGGCGCTTATCGATGGGGAAGGAGTGTAGGACGACAGTGGAGCACAGGGGCGTCTGGCTGGGGAAAGCATAAGCGGGGCAGGCCAGCGGGGAGGCGCACGCGGACGAGCAGACAGACAGTGGGCAGGGCCCCGCACCTCCGTCGGAGTAGGTCTCGGTGCCGTAGCCGTCCTGGAAGCCGTCCTTCCAGAGCCCGGCGTAGCGCAGGCCGGACACGCTCTCCCACACGCCGCTGCGCCCCTTCAGCCCGCCCAGCCACTCGCCGCGGTACGTCCAGCGGCTCTTGCGCTCCACGCCCAGCCCTTCGCGCTTGCCCTGCTGCCAGTGGCCCTGGTAGCTGTGTCCGCCGGGCCCCGTGAAGACGCCCAGTGACTCGAAGCCGTGCGCCCAGCAGCCGCTGTATTCGCCCTGGGCGCCGGGCCCCGTGCACACGCCGTAGCCATGTGCCCGCCCCGCCTCCCAGCCCCCCACGTAGCAGCCCCCGTCGTCAAAGTCGAACTTGCCCCCGGGGGACATGCATGTAGTTGGCGCGGCCTCAGCCCCCCGGTGGCTCAGCGCATCCTGGGGCTGGAGAAGCCGGCTGGGGGCCTGGGAGCCGGGCGAGGCCTGGGGGCGGGGGCAGTTAGACCGGGGCCGGGCGGGGGGGCCCCAGCGCGGGCTGGCAGGGCCGGACCCTCATCCTGAGTGGCTGCGGAGAAAGAGGGGGGGAAGTGGCGAGGGAGGCCCCTCCTCTTTGCCCGCCGCTCCCTGGCCCAGTGGCTCCGGGGCACCAGCACCGCCCCCCAACCCCCCACCCTTCGGCAGCATCTTCCAGCAGCTCCTAAGCTTTGGAGGCACAGTGCTCCCCCACCCCTCTTTTCTTATAAAGGGCCGCTCCCAGGGTTTGGGGTCCTCACCCCTAGCGGGAGTCCCACTTTTCCAACCTGGAACCCCAAAGTATCGAGTGTGGATGGCAGTAGGCGGGGGTCCTTAGACGGGGGCTGGGCAGAATCGTAGGCCACCCGCTTCCCTGCCTGCTGTCAGGACCTCTCTGCCCCGGTTCTTTGGCTTCCCTGGCAAGGGTGGGGGTGGTTGAAAATGTACGGGGGAGATCGGAGCAAGGTGGGTAGAGGGTTTGGTGGGGGAGAGGATGGGGCTGGGGGAGGCTCTGCAGGGGAAAGGCAAGGATAGGGATGGTAGACAAGCAGAAGGGAGGAGGCAGGTTACTCACCATGTGGGCTGGGGCTCAGGCTGCCTCCCAGGCACAGCATCCATGACCGGAGACCTCCACTCCCACCTCGCCCAGACAAGCCAAGCCCCCTCCCCTTCCGGAGAGACTGCTCCAACCCAAAGAGCCGAGGTGGGGGAGCCGCAGGAGAGAGTCCCCTCTCTCCCCAGCTGGAGGAGCAGGCGGTGGAGGGAGGGGGCGCGAGGTAGTGGCAGGGGTAGGGGGAGATGAGAACAGTGTAGGGAAAAAAAAATCTGCCTTGGATGGAGATAAGGAAGAGGAGCTGGGAGCTGGATGGGAAGAAAGAGGGGGCTATCAAGAGGGGGTGTTTTTATTATTTTCTTCTTATGGTTGGGAGAGGGGAAAAAAAATCAAAATTCTGATTCCATCCCAGCACAAATCAATGTTTGCTCCCTCCCAGCATCGCGGGGGAGGCTGGGCCAGGCAGATTTAAAGGGGCAGAGAGAAGAGAGGAGAGGGTGGGGAGAGGAGGAGACCCGGCTGAAGAGGCAGCGGCGGTGTTAGCGTTGGGGGCGGGGCAGGAAAGGATGGGTGCCTGCTCTACCTGCGCTGAGGGAGGAGGCCAGTAGAGTGGACGAAGAGAGGCACCGAGCCCCACAGGGTGAAAAGAAACCTTGGGGTGCAGGCCGGGAGTGGGGTGAGGCTGAGGGGAGGGGAGAGGAGCCAGGGGGAGGAGACTGAGCTGAAGATGGGGAGGCTGGGGGAGGCCGAAGCCAGCCGGGGGAGGAGAGATGCTGGCGGGGCCGGGAGAGGGCGAGAAGAATACAAAGAAAGAGGTGCAGGGATGAGAGCTAAGGCGGGGGGAGATTCTGTCGGAGAAGGAGAAGGGGAGGGAGACCCATTCCGGGGCTGGTGAGGGATGGCAAGCAGAAGAGAGGCAGGGGAGGAGGAGAAGGAGGGAGAAGAAATAGATATGGAGACTGAGAGAGTGAAATAAGGGTTGTGAGGGAAGGAGAAAGCTCTGCACGGGGAGGGCGGGCCTGGGGAGACATCTAGGCAGGAGGAGCCCAAGCAGGGGCTGGAGGGCCGGAAGTGGTGTTTGTGGGGCCCTGGAGAGAAGGATGAACCTGCCAGCTGCTTGGACTGAAGTCAGGAAGCCTTTGGGCCTGGACGCCTGTGTCCACCAAGTCCACTGTCCTCCCTAAGAAACCGCTGCAGTGGACCGAGAGGCTCTGCACCTGCGCCTTCTGAGCGAGCTTGAAATGGGGCCCTGCCAGGAGGCCTGGCTGCACAATCCTCCACCCCCTCCACTGTTTCTCCCTGGGTTCTTCCCAGGGAGGGGAAGGGCAGGCATGAGGGGGTGCATTGTTTTTAAATAGGGAACAGGGGTCTTGCTTGGGTGGTGCCACGAAGAACCTGGGTGTTTGGAGTCTTCTCTTTTGCAAACCTAGAGGCAATGACGTGTTTTTTTGGGGGGTGCTTTATTGTGGCAAGGTCCCCTTCAGCCTTCCACTGCTCCCTGAGGCTCCCTGACCAGAGGGGCCACACAGCCTGGGTCTTCCTGTTTACAGACAGAAGTAGGCACATCTTTCCTCTCCTCAGCTTACTCAGACACTGAATCTACCCTGCCCCTAAGCATTAGGAAGGAGAATGCTGTCCAGTTACCCACAACAGGGTAGAGAGTCAACTGCAAATGAATGCTTTTCTTCTTTTTTTTTTGGCTGCTTTCAGGATCTTATATCCTGGACCAGGGATTGAACCCAGGGCCCCAGCAGCGAGAGCGCTGAGTCCTAACTACTGGACTGCCAGGGAATTCTCTCAAGTGCTTTCATTTTCATACAAATTCTGGTCTACCCTATCATTTTACAGAGACGAGAACAAGGCCCAGCCAGGGTTTGAGGGGAGATCACTTACCCAAGGTCACACAGCAGAGGTGGCAGAACTAGGATTAGGACAGACAGAGACGCCTTTTGAGCCTCCCAGGAATAATTCCTCCCAGGAATCCCTTGTACTTGGAATCTGCCCTTAAACTCAGGAGATCCATTTTGAGTACTGAGGTAAAAGAGCATGAAGTTTGGAATAAAAGGAAATTTCTCTTGCAGGTTGTTTTTCTAAAGGTGGATATGAGGTTGGAGAAACATGTTAAGCCTTCAGGGTTGGGACCACATCTAAGAGCTTAGCACGGAATGGGGCAACTGTGGGTCTACTTGGGACAAGGCTGCCGATGGAGAGGTCCTCCCTTCCCCTCTCTCTTCGCTTTCTTTCTTGCTGAATGGAGAGACATGTACATAGTTTACGATGTATTAGGCATGTTGCAGGGGAGACAGATTCAGTGGTGAACAGTGTGGTGCCTGCCCTCATGGAGCTTATTATCTAGTAGAGAAGACAGACAACGAACAAGCAATTCTAGAGTAGTTCATGTTACCATGAACTAGGGGTAGAAATAGAGAAGAGCCTAACTTTCGCTGGCTCCCTAGGGAAAGAGCATTGAAGATGAATCCAGGAGCTGTGGAATAGGCTCAACTGCATTGCAACACTCACCCCTAGATACCAAGGCCTTCCTTCTCCACACAGCACACGGTACTATTCAGACCCTAAGATCCCCCTTTTCTCCAAAAAAAAAAAAGGGTAGGAAACAAGAAGAGAAAAACAAAACTATGGGTCTGGGGATACTTGTGCCCTGTGTTTTAGGGAGGAATGGTGGCAGGGTAAGTGAAAAGTGGGGAGCAATGCTTATTGGCAGGGTGACTCAGTACTGAATTCTAAGCTGCAAATCAAGGTATCGTCTGATGAAGTCCCTGGCAGGACTACCCTGGAAACTGCGGGGCACGCACAGTCCTAGCCCCTCATATTGCCCTGAAAGGCAGTTTTCCAGCCCCTCTCTGGTCTGTCTCTACAGGTCCTATAACCCTTCTTTTAGGGTCAAGATGCCTTTTTTTTTTTCCTTTGGAGGTTGCAATGGTTTGTTCTGCCACAATTTCCTAAGGCCTGGAGGGTCGTAGAAAAGGGAGCCAATAGTATATGAAGCAGCTCTGGACTTGGAGCCCCACTGTGGGTGGTCTTCCACCTGTGTTACTTCATTCAATCCTCATAACAAAACTAACTTTGAGCAGCCCAGACAGGAGGCCAAGAACTGGGCTGGCAAAGACGGACAGGCCTCCGTCTGAACCCTGACTCTACTGCCAGCTAGCTGGGTAAAGCTGAGCACAGTCTTTAACTTTTCCGAGCTGCAGTTTGTGTATTTCTAAAATGGGAACACTGTAACCTACACTTCAGCTTGTTGTGAGGATTGAAATGATCATGTATGAGTAGCACATGTGATTATACAGCGAGGCAGAACCACTTGGTCTAGTGCCTCGTACATAGTAAATGCCCAGTAAATGGGGCTTGAAAAATAGGTGGCATTATGCCAGTTTTATAGGTGAGGAATCTGAGACCCAGAGGTTAACTTGCTCAGTGTTGCACAGCTAATATGTGGCAGCCGTTGGAGTTGAATATCTGTCAGACTCTCAAGAGTATTATTTTAACATGCAATTTTGGGGGCCTATTTATTAAAGTTAAACATGTAGAAATACAAAAGCACAGTATCAAGAGTAAAAATCACCCATAGTCATTGCATGACTAGCAATCAAGTGTATTAATGTTTTCATACTGTCTTCTCCTCTATGCATTTTTTATTTAACATAATTATTTAAATACTGCATAAACAATTTTGTATCCAACTTATTTGCTTTGCATTACACTGTGAGCAATTTTTCATATCATTCAAACATCCTTGAATTTTTAATGACTGCATAATATTTCACTGTTTGGATGCAACATAAATTGTTGAACCATTCTAGCATAGCACATTTATGCTATTTATAGTTTTTATTATTAAATATTAACATCAATTTTTTTTCTTTTGACTATGCCACAAGGCTTGTGGGATTCTTGCTCCCTAATCAAGATTTGAACCCACTCTGTTGGCATTGAAAATGCAGACTCCTAACCACTGGCCCACCAGGCAATTCCCCCAGATTAACACCTTTTATACAAATCCTTGCATTTCTGATGCTTTTCTTAAAAAATGTTTTGAGAATTCCCTGGCAGTCCAGTGGTTAGGACTTGGTGCTTTCACTGTAGTGGCCCGGGTTCAATCCTTGGTCTGGGAACTAAGATTCTGCAAGTTGCATGGTGTGGCCAAAAATACATATAAAGTTTTATCACAGAAAATTTCAAGCCTATACCAAGATAAACAAAAAATAGAATAGAAAACTCCTATATGCCCATCCCCCAACTTCAACAGTTACCACTTTTGGCTAATCTTGTTTTCTCTTCTATTTATTTCAAAACCCAGGCATCATGTTATTTCAGTCTGTTGATTTCTTGAATTTCCCAGAATTACTGGACCAGAAGATAGAAACACTTGGTAAGATTTTGGATTTTTTTGGCTAGAATCACTTCTAGAAAGGTTGCACAAATTTGTACTCTCACCAGTTGTGCATGAGAATGCTGGTCTGATTGCCTTCATGTATTTGTCATGTTGTAGCCACGCGTTCCGGGAAACAGACTCACTCAGAAAGACAGTGCAGATAGTGGAGTGCAGTTTATTACAGCGGCGGGCCCAAGGCAGAGTCTCCTCTTAGCCAAGGACCCCAGCCAGTTTTTGTGAAAACCTTATATACCCTAAGTGTACGTGCCCAAACCCACCTCCCCAAATTCCCTGAAACTAATCTGAACAAAGATACAATCAAAGTTAACCCGGTGATTCATATGCCTTAAGCCTAGGTAGTTAACAGTGGGCAATTATCAATAGGCCTGTGGTCATACTCCAATAAGTATAATAGAATATATGATTCTAATCAGTTACACAGATAATTAGCATATTCTTTTAGGCTAAGGAGAGTCTATGGAAGAGCCCTGGGGCCTGGTTTTCCAGTTTGTGTGTTGTTTCCATAGATACTGGGCATATAGCTCAAAGTCCACGGTCTGGCCCAAGATGGAGTCCTGCTTTCAAGATAGAGCCTGTTTTGTCTATTTCCTCTTTCAGTCTCTCTCTCTCTCTCTCTCTCTCTCTCTCACACACACACACACACACACCTTTGGCCAACTTGACAGGTGAAAAATGTTTTTTTTCATGTTCATTTGTTTGATTGCCAGGCTTAGACTGAGAAGGCACTGTAGTTGAGTCAACCCCCTGAAGCACCCTGAGAAACATGCTGATATCTCCTGGGGACCCCAGCAGGGGCCTGTAGGCTTGGAAGTTCATCTTCCAATGTTGCTTCCCCTTCCAACCCCCACGGGGCAGAGGGGAGCTTGGGAAGCTCTCTCGCCTCATCCCATTGGCAGCCACCAGGGGTCAGGATGGGGCCAGAGATCCCCATGGTGGGAGAGAGGGTAAGAATGGCCAGGGTCCAGACACTGCATTACCTCTGTCTGGCCACAGCTGTTGGGACACAAAGCTTCCCCTGCTCATCAGATCATGATTCCAGAATGTTCAATATGCTGTCTTTCCCTGTGTGGCCACTCCTGCCTCTCCCTGCTCCCGGTTTTGGCTTGCCAGAAGGGAAAGGGTGTTTGAGACCTTGTTTCTGTTTCTTTTCCCACACTCTCTGTGGGGTTGGGTTCTCTACAGAGCAGGGATTTTTAACCCAAAGTCTATGGACTAAAAGACCCAAGGATGGGCCTTCAGGGACTGTGAATCCTCTGAACATGGGCAAATGGGGCCTGGATATCCATTTTTCCCCTGTGGGAGAGGACAAGAACTTCAGATTCTGTTGAAGGGATCTATGCTTGGCAAAGTCTGGCATCATCTGGTACCCCTCATCCCTCCTAAGCTCATTTGTTTCCTATGGTGGCTGTGAAGGGAGCAGCTTGGTGTTGGAAAGAGGGGTGGTCCTGGGGGTTATGCTATGGGGTTGGGCCTTCAACATCATCCAGTGGAGCTGAGAAAAAGAACCTAAGTTTTTCCCGGGGTGGGATGGGAAGGAGAGGGGATAACAGGCTGTCATTAGGGCTGACTTAGATTTGGGTGCACACTGAGGTACCCTGCCTCACACTGAGGAGCACGTGTTTGTATGCTTTAAATGACTGGTGTGGGGATCAGAGGATCAGGGGAAGAAAGGCCTGGGTATCTTCCAGGTCGTTGGTCTTGGAGCCCGTACCTCTGAGCCATGGGAGGTGGCAGGGTAAGATGCCCAATAGGCAAAGAAACCAGCCAGGTTACATTCTGCTACAGCACTGGTCTGTGCCTTGTTTCATCACAGCTTGCTCTGAGTCCTAGCCCCGTGCATGTGTGGATGGGAGGTGGGATTCCAATCCTGGAGATTCTCAGAGCAGGGCAGGCTGGCCTTACAGCAGAGGGAGGAGCCGGGGGCGTGGAGAAGCTGAGATTCAAGGCCAGAGTCAGATATGAAGGGGAAAAAAACCCCTGTGCCTTCCTAAATCCCACACTAGTATCCTGTTTTAACTCATAATAATGGTTTATATTTGTACATGAAGATAACCTGAGGATACAGCCAATCCAATCATTCTCCACATTCCTTTTTGGCAACTGCCCGAACAGCAGGAGGTAGCGGGTGGAGACCTTAAACTGCAGTCATCGCATGTGTGTGAATACTTGGCATTCTGTTTCAGGTGTCTCAGTTTCTGATGTTCACTCTGGACTCAGTTGTGCTCCCCCATCTTATTTTCCAGGGTGGAATTTCACCTCTTGCAGCTGCAACTGCTACTTCCCACAGAATTTCCTTATTAAACGGAGAATTAGCATGTGTTAAAGACAGATTCACATCTACTTGACTCTTTCTCTCTGATGAAAATAGAAAAATTGAAAAAAAAATTTTTAAGTGACATCTTCGAAGAAAAATGGGAACAACTGTTCAAAACACGGTGTGCCAGGAATAAATGCAGGGAAATAGCCTTCTCTGTGAAATTCATTTTCAGGTTAAGAGGCTTCTCATCCTGCCCCTTGGAGTTGGTGGGAAATGGCCCCACCCTTTCCTCCCTTGCCTTTGTGGGATCCCTTCTTCCCGCTGTGGCAACCACGGACTCAGTTCCCGCTCTTTACCCTCTGGTCCTCCTGGACGAGGCTGCTCTTGGTAACCATAGAGACCAGGATGTGCCCTTGCACTAGCGTTAGGTGGGAGAGCAAGGGCGTTCACACTGTGAAAAGCCTCCCCTCCTCATGTTTCAACTAAAAACATCTTTGCACCAGCACATTTATCTATCTAATCCGTTATTTGAGTCACAGTTTTCTATTAACTCTGGAAGAGGTGGTGGTGGTGCAGGCTGATGTGAGGCTTGGAGAAGTTGATTTTTACCCTTCAGTGAGGATGGAGCAGCCAGTGTGTCCCTGGTCCCCTGGTGTGGGACATACAAAGGGAAGCCCACACACAGCTGAGCTCCCTGGCTGGGACCTGAAGCAGGTGGCCTCCCAGTCCCTTCCCTTCCCTCAGTACACAGTGAACACCCCCCTGAGAGGGAGGTGCACTAGGTATCTTCCTGTTAGCACTGCATGCTTGAAAATGACACTGACTAGGTGGCCCAGGAAGAGGGCAACACTAGGCCCTGGGTTCCCTTCCTTTTGTGGAATAGCTGGGAGATGATAGTACTAATAACTGACATTCACAGAAGGCTTACCAAGTTCTGGGCCAAGTTCTGTATTTGCAGTATCTTATTTAATCTTCACAATAACCTTATGAAGTAGGCACTATTATCTTCACTTTTCCAATGAGAACAACTGTGCCTTAGAGAGATTGGTAACTGTCCTAGGTTAGCAATTCTCAAACTCTGGCATGCAGTAGAATCAGCCAGAGTGCTTGATCAAACAGTGAGTGGGATCTCACCCCCAGAGTGTGATCCAGAAGGCTGGGATGTGGCCCAAGAATCTGCATTTCTCCTAAGTTCCTGGGTAAGGCTAATACTGTTGGACCAAGGAAGGCACTTTGAGAATCACTGTCCTAGGCCATATAGCTACTAAGCCTAGCAAGTAAGCAAGCATGCATGCTTAGTGTCTGTAGCCCATGGACTATAGCCCTCTAGGCTTCTCTATCCATGGGATTTCCTAGGTGTGAATACTGCAGAGATTTGCCATTTCCTCCTCCAGGGGCTCTGCCCAATGCAAGGATCCAACGCATGTCTCTTGCATCTCCTGCTCTGGCAGGCAGATTCTTTACCACTGAGCCACCTTTAGAACAGTTTCTTTGGTGTCTAAAGCTTGTGGGGTTTTTTTGTTTGTTTGTTTGTTTGCAAATGTTTTCTGTTATGGCCACACCTTGGGGCTTGCAGGATCCTAGTTCCCTACCGGGGATTGAACCCTGGCCCCAACAGTAAAAGCACCGAGTCCCAGCTACTGGACCATCAGGAAAGTCCCTGAAGACTGTTTTTCTAGCCACTGCACACATTGCCTTTTTGTAGACTTTTCCATGCAGATTCCCCCAAACCCTGCCCTTGATGGGGGATGGACTGGATGAGGAGGGCAGTCAGCTTCTTCCTAATGACCCCAATCACATCCATAGCTTTCTCCCCACCTGGAAAGACCTGTCCCAGTTTCTCAGCTCTTTTTCCTTGTGGCTTTGTCACCCTGTGGGAATATCTGCCTAACAGCTTGATTCCTCCCTCACCTCTGCCCTCAGTTCTGGGAGCACTCCTGCTCCTGCCCCATGGATGGGAGGAGTGATGATTCCCATTTGTTAACCTGGCTTCAAGGCCTGTGGTGGCTGGTGTTGCGGTGAGCCTATTATTCCTTTGTATCTTTAGGTCTGTCATTATGACTTCATGCTCCAGACCACCTGGTGACTGAGGATCCTTCCCCGGAGCCCCTGGTGGCCAGACCACTCTTGTGCTGTCCTTCTGCCCACTGAAATCTTGCAGGTCCCTCCCTGCTTGAGTGAGTGCTGTGTTAAAGCAAGGGCAGGAGCTGCCCTGAATATGCTCAGAGTGACTGGACATTCATCACCTGGGGGATATATATAAGATCATAATCCCATCCTTGGAGCTGGCTTCCCTTCACTTTATCCACCACTGTGTGCCTGTGCTAAGTACAGGAAAATGAGACTCAGGAGGCTTTTATTGCCCTCGTATTTAGCAGCCCCTCCCCTGCCAGAGCAAAGTTCTAGGGTGGGAGTGAGGGAGTGGCTGACCTTGTGGTGTGACAGAAAGCATCCTGGAGGAGCAACATGAATATAAGGACCCACATGCCACATCCAGCAGCCCCAATGCCTAGTAAGGCTTCCACCGCCAAAGGCCACTGTCTCCTCTTTAATAAATCAAGCATTAGATTAAGCACATGAGAAGGCCAAGTGTCTCATTTCTATTTCTGGCCTTCAGACACCGGTGACAGTGGTGACCTCAGGCTGTGGACGGGAAGGATTTGCCCCAAACCCTACCCAGGAGTGCCCTGAACAACTCAGGAGAGAGTCTGCCAGTTTTCATTTTGGCCAATGACACGCCAGGCCCTCGGCTTTTGCCTCAGTTCAGATTTGATTTCTGGGCCTTTGTCTCTGTGAGCTTCCCCCTTGAACAGCCCCATCCATCACACTTTCACCGGCTTCTGGACGGCTGTCCTAGCAGAACACGGGACTCTGTTCTTAGGGTGGCCCTGGGGTTTCCGCCCTCGTGTTGTTTGCGGTAGTTTTTCCCTCACCCCATTCCTAGGCCTCCTGGGGCTCCATTCCAGGGTTAAGCAAAGCCTGACAAGGTGCAGTAAGAGCCCAGAGGCTGTCACACGGCCCCGGGGACTACGAGTCCCTTCCCAGGTCCCACTGGGCTACCAGAGCCTGGTCATCTGGATTTGTTCTAAAAGTCAGAGCTCAAGCTACTCCAGTCAAATTGCCACCCAGGAGAGGAGGAGGCAGCCAGTGAAGGGGAGGTGGGTGAGGGCTGCTGTGGAACTTCAGTGGGAGCTGGGAACTGTTCCTTATGCCAGGCTCTGGTGCAAAAAGGAGAGGAAATGCTGGTGGGAGGGAGACAAAGAAGGCAGGAGGCACTAGAGGCTGGCTCAAGCCTCTAGCCATTGAAGGAGAGAGGCTTCTCTTAGCCCCAGTGTGCTGACCTCCCATTAGCATGCTTTCATGCTATTGAAAACCATTATCAAATGAGTTTGGGATCTGCAGGCTTTAAGGTGGGAAGGGCAGAAGGCCTGGGGCCCCTGAAGAGGGAGGTGAAGTCGCTCAACATTTAACTTTCCAGGAACCATCTTCGCTTTATCTCAGACCCCGCTTCTTTGGTCTGCAGGCAGACCTTTGCATGGGCAGGTGGGTGCTGACTATCCTGCAGGGGGCTCTTTCTCAGATGCACAGCTGTCAGAGAGGGCGCTGGAGCCTGTACATACATACACTTTGTGCGTCTTTGGGAAAGCAGTCACCCCTCTGAGACCAAACCTGCAGTATCTCTGAGGTATGCCTGTAGTGGCTGTGTGACCTTGTGCAAGTTACTGTATTTATCTGGTGCCTCAGTTTTCTCTTCTGTGAAGTAGGAATGATTATGATATCTACCTTAAATGGTTATATGAGGATTAAAGACTTAATATTTACAAAATACTTGGAATAGTCCCTGGCACATAGTAAAAGCTATACTAGTATTATAGAAATATAAAAACAAACAGGTCATAGTTGAACCTCAGAGTAGATGAGTGGTTTGCCTCCTCCAGGTAATCATTACCATTGTGAAAGAAAAAAGAAAGGAAGGAAGAACTCCTGTTCCTTTTGAAGTATGCTAAGTAGATTTGACCAGTCTTACAAAATCTTTTCCAGAAAATGGAAAAGGAAAGAAAACTTCCCAACTCATTTAATAAAGAGATTATCTTGATACTGAAACCAGACCGAACATAGGAAGAAAAAAGAAAAGAAAAAGAAAACGACAATCCAGTTACCCTCATGAGGGACTTTCCTGGCTAAGACTCTGTGCTCCTGATGCAGGGGGCTGGGTTTGATCCTAGGTCAGGGAACTAGATCCCACATGCCACAACAGAGAGCCAAGATCCCACGTGCCACAGCCTGGCACAGCCAAATAAATAAATAACTATTGGAAAAAGAACCCTCATGAATATAGATACACAAATAGAAAAATATTAATGAAATTTTAGAAAATAGAATTTAGCAATGCCTAAAAACCATTATCTGAGAAGGCAATGGCACCCCACTCCAGTGTTCTTGCCTGGAGAATCCCAGGGACAGAGGAGCCTGGTGGGCTGCCATCTATGGGGTCGCACAGAGTCAGACATGACTGAAGCGACTTAGCAGCAGCAGCAGCAGCAAAAACCATTATACATCATAATCAACCAAGACTCAAAGCTCATTCAATGTTCAAACATCAGTCCATGTAATTTATCATATTAACAGGCTAAGGAAGATTACTGTATGTTTTCTTCTAAAAGTTTTATAGTTTTATGTTTTACTTATAAATCTGTGTGCTATTTTGAATTAATTTTTGTGTACCATGTGAGGTTTAGGGGCAGGCCGACTTCATGGATACGCCTGGAGCTGGAAACCCAGGAGGGAGATGAGATGCAGAGGCTGGGAGGGCAGGAGGGAGCACAGGATGTGAGCAGAGTCCTGGGACATTCTGTGTATTATGTTGTGAGATGAATGTCAGTGAGAAAAATAATTTATGACTCAGCAACAGTTTGTTGAGGCAATATTTAGGACTGACAGGGAGAATATATTCTCAGGAAAGAGGAGGATGGGGGTCAAATGCTCTGTCTGGAACGTCCTTGGTATGCAGCCTTGGAGGACACACTATCAATCTTCTCCTTAAACCTACCTATAATTTCCAGGAGCCTGACCTGTGCTCAACTGGAAAGGCCTTGGGTATAGATAGGGATTAATAGACCGTCAGTGAGGGTGGAGTCTCCTAGTGGGGGAGGGGGGAGCTTTTCGTCCTTGGTGGGATAGCAGGAACTGGTGGCTGTGTAGGGAGCCTGCCCTCTGAGAATTTTTCCTTGGGGCAGAAACAGGGTGGTGGGAATCTGAGAGGAGCTGTCAAGGGCCTGCTCTCTGCCCTGGTTCCCCTCCGCCCCCGGGCTACTGCTCTGCCCGGTAGATTGTGGAGTGGGCTTCTCAGATCTGAGGCTGGGGGCAGGAAGGCTGATGGGAAGTAGCCTTGGGAAGTCTCAGGCAGGTTGTTGTTTAGTCTCTAAGTCATGTCCAACTCTTTGCGACCCCATGCACTGTAGCCCACCAGGCTCCTCTGTCACTGGGATTCTCCAGGCAAGAATACTGGAGTGGGTTGCCATCCCCTTCTCCAGGGGAATCTTTCTGATCTAAGAGTTGAACCCACATCTCCTGTGTCTCCTACATAGGCAGGCAGGTTCTTTATCACTGGCACCACCTGGGAAGTCCCAAAATTTACTGTAATAGAAATTAAAACTGAGAAATTTTAACTTATTCATTAAAACCCATTATATGTTCATATATATAACATTTTCAGCTTTATTGAGTTATAAATGATAAAAGATTTGTAAGATATATTTAAAGTGTACAATGTGATGATTTGATATACATACACATTGTGCAAGGATTCTCCCCATTGAGTTAACACATCCATCACCTCACATAATTAACTTTTCTTGGTGAGAACATTTAAGTTCTACTCTCTTGCTGCTGCTGCTGCTAAGTCGCTTCAATCGTGTCTGACTCTGCGACCCCATAGACGGCAGCCCATCAGGCTTCCCTGTCCCTGGGATTCTCCAGGCAAGAATACTAGAGTGGGTTGCCATTTTCTTCTCCAATGCATGAAAGTGAAAAGTGAAAGTGAAGTCACTCAGTCGTGTCCGACTCTTAGCGACGCCATGGACTGCAGCCTACCAGCCTCCTCTGTCCATGGGATTTTCCAGGCAAGAGTACTGGAGTGGGGTGCCACTGCCTTCTCCCTACTCTCTTAGCAAATTTCAGTTATTCAACGTAGTGTTTATCAACTCTAGCCACCATGTTATACATATATTAGATCCTCAGAACTTTTCATCTTATAATTGAAAATGTACCCTTTTACCAATCTTTCCCTATTTCCCCTACTCCCCAGCCTTGGAAAAGACTTTTTTTTACTGTTTCTATGAGTTTGACTTTTCTTTTTAGATTCCACATGTAAGTGATACCATGGAGTATTTGTCTTTCTATGTCTGGCTATTTCACTAGGCATAACGCCCTCCAGGTTCATCCATGCTGTCACAAACGACAATATTTCTTTCTCTTTCTTTTTTTAAAGCAACTTTTTATTAAACTATAGTTTTCTTTTTTTTTAAGGCTAAAATATTGTGTGTATATATAATATACACGGTGGTGGTAGTTTAGTCACTAAGTTATGTCTGACTCTTGTGACCTCATAGACTGTAGCCTGCCAGGCTCCTCTGTCCATGGGATTATCCAGGCAAGAATACTGGAGTGGGTTGCCACTTCCTTCTCCAGGGATTTCCCCGACCCAGGAATTGAACCTAGGTCTCCTGCATTGCGGGCAGATTCTTTACCGACTGAGCTATGAGGAAATCCCATACTATACATATATATCACATTTTCTTTATCCATCTATCCATTGACAGATATTTAGATTGTTTCCATACCTTGGCTATTGTAAATAATACTGCAATGAACGTGAGAGTACAGATACTTTTTTCAAGATAACAGTTATATTATCCTTCAATTAAAAATTTTTTTAAAAGATAATTGTTTTATTTCCTTTGGATATTTACCCAGAAGCAGAATTCCTGGATGAAATGGTAGTTCTATTTTTAATTTCTTGAGGAACTTCTACACTGTTTTCCATGGTGGCTGCACCAGACATTTTTTCATAAATACCGTGTTAAATGAAAAATAGCTATACTTTCTAAGGCAAAAATATAGTGAGAAAAGTGGCATTATTGTACATTTCTACAAGCCTCTTTAATGTCAGGCTTAATAATAGACAGCTAACATCTCATACCTGCTTCTGCATTTACTCTGTTATAATGTGCTGTTTTGATGGAAGTAGATGAAGCATATCTGGACTCATAGATACGCAGTTGGAAAGAGAGGAGTATCAGCTTTCTCAGATAATTGTGAATATTTCTCTTTCATACTACAGCAACACTTGACAACTGATAGTTTCTTTTTTAAAAAAGTTTACTTTATTTGGGCTGCACTGGGTCTTCCTTGCAGCGTGTAGGCTTTTCTCCAGTTGTGCTCGGGGTTAGTTGCCCCCATGTGGGATCTCAGTTCCCTGACCATGGATGGAACCTGAGTCTCCTGCATTGGAAGGTGGATTCTTAACTACTGGACCACCAGGGAAGCTGGTAGTTTTCGTAAAGCTTAGTTTCAGTGCGGAATGTGAAACCATATCAACACATTTTTCAGCTCTGTTATATTAAAATTCCTTTGATCTATCTTACACTTTGAGTGGATCATTCACCTACGTGTGATGCCGTAACATCATGTGTTGGTCTTCTGGAAAATTTTGGTTCACTGAGCTATGCATACCCCTCTAAACGCTGATGTATTTTATTGCACAATACTAAAAATCACATTTATTAATATCAATATTGATCTCATTGGAAAACTCTTATAGTGTCAGGCAGTTGTTAAATTCAGGATGGCAGATGCAGATTTCCTACAATTGTAATTTTTGTTGGAAAATTCAAATTGTATGAATGGCAGCAAGTATTGTCACTTATGTTCCTTGAAGTGAAGTCTCCTTTGTTTATTTTTGAGAAAATACCTGCCAAATATCCAAATATAAATAATCACAGTTTGCCTATCAGTCATTCTTTCCAGTAAAATAGTGCTACACAAAGAAAATGGACAGTTCAGTTTCCGTCTCAGTTGATTGTGCAAGTGCTTTTCCTTGAGATAACCATTGTTCTTCAGCATGCATCAGCAATGTTTTATGTATACTTCCCATTTCTTCACAGTTCAGTTCAGTTGCTCAGTTGTGTCCGATTCTTTGTGACCCCATGGACTGCAGCACGCCAGGCCTCCCTGTCCATCACCAACTCCTGGAGTTTACTCAAACTCATGTCCATTGAGTCGGTGATACCATCCAACCATCTCATCCATCCTCTTTCGTCCTCTTCTCCTCCTGCCCCCAATCTTTCCCAGCATCAGGGTCTTTTCAAATGAGTCAGCTCTTTGCATCAGGTGGCCAAAGTATTGGAGTTTCAGGTTCAACATCAGTCCTTCCAATGGACATTCAGGACTGATTTCCTTTAGGATGGACTGGTTGGATGTCCTTGCAGTCCAAGGGACTCTCAAGACTCTTCTCCAACATCACAGTTCAAAAGCATCAATTCTTTGGTGCTCAGCTTTCTTTATAGTCCAACTCTCACATCCATACATGACTACTGGAAAAACCATAGCCTTGACTAGACGGACCTTTGTTGGCAAAGTAATGTCTCTGCTTTTCAATATGCTGTCTACGTTGGTCATAACTTTCCTTTCAAGGAGTAAGTGTCTTTTAATTTCATGGCTGCAGTCACCATCTGCAGTGACTTTGGAGCCCAAAAAAATAAAGTCTGACACTGTTTCCACTGTTTCTCCATTTATTTCCCATGAAGTGATGGGAGTGGATGCCAGATCTTTGTTTTCTGAATGTTGAGCTTTAAGCCAACTTTTTCACTCTCTTCTTCACTTTCATTAAGAGGCTCTTTAGTTCTCTTCACTTTCTGCCATAAGGGTGGTGTCATCTGCATATCGGAGAAGGCAATGGCACCCCACTCCAGTACTCTTGCCTGGAAAATCCCATGGACGCAGGAGCCTGGTAGGCTGCAGTCCATGGGGTCACTAAGAGTCAGACATGACTGAGCGACTTCACTTTCACTTTTCACTTCCACGCATTGGAGAAGGAAATGGCAACCCACTCCAGTGTTCTTGCCTGGAGAATCCCAGGGATGGGGGAGCCTGGTGCGCTGCCGTCTATGAGGTCACACAGATATGACTGAAGCGACTTAGCAGCAGCAGCAGCATCTGCATATCTGAGGTTATTGATATTTTTCCCGGCAATCTTGATTTCAGCTTGTGCTTCTTCCAGCCCAGTGTTTCTCATGATGTACTCTGCATATAAGTTAAGTAAGTACGGTGACAATATACAGCCTTGACGTACTCCTTTTCCTATTTGGAACCAGTCTGTTGTTCCATGTCTTCACAAAGAATGATAAAAGATGTGTTCTCAAGGATCAAGGTTTTTGTGTGTGTGCTAACTAGTTTTTTTTTTTTTTAATTGAAATATACTTGATTTGCAGTGTTTAAGGTGCACAACAAAGTGATTCAGTTACATATACATGCATGTCTATCTCTATTCCTTTCGGATTCTTTTCCATTATAGGTTATTACAAGATACTGGATACAGTTCCCTGTGCCATACAGTAGGTCCTTCTTGTTTATCTATTTTATACACAGTAGTGTGTATCTGTTAATTCCAAATTCCAAATTTATCCCCACCCTTTTCCTCTTTGATAGTCATGTTTGCTTTCTTTGTCTGTGAGTCTATTTCTGTTTTGTGAATAAGTTCATTTGTATCATAGATTCCACATATGGGTGATATCATCTGATATCTGTCTTTCTCTGACCTGCTTTACTTACTATGATAATCTTTAGATCCACCCATGTTGCTGTAAATGGCATTATTTCATTCTTTTTCAGGGTTGGGTAATATTCCATTGTACATATATGTGTATGTACCACATATTCTTTAAAAGGTTAAGACTTAATGAAATAATCTTATGTGAAGTTGGCATTTTTTTCCTAAACCGCAAGTATGTGCAGTGAAGAACTTAATGACAGTTTTGTGCCACTGTTTTATTTGTGCTAAGGTAAGGGCCAGCAGCTAAATATCAAAACAACTGTTTCAGGAGAAACCACAAGATTCAAGAAGTCAGCACTGAGAATTCGCCACTACTTTTGTTTGCTGCCAAGTATTCACATAAAAGAAGACCTTTAATGATTAGTTAGTGCTGACATGAGATGGATACAAGAAAACAGCATGTTTCTCCTATGTATGTTGATTCGTTCATTTATGAAGCAGAAGTACAATTCTTCAGAATAACTCAGTCTTCATATTTGCTGCTAAATCTTTAATTTGATAAGTGACTGTATTGTTGTTAAGTGGCAGCGCTCAGATTTCTTTCATGGCTTTTCATCCAGCAGGTGCTCAGTGATGTCAAGGTACGAGGCTTTATTATCTCTCAGCTATTGTGTGCACTTCTCCAGTCAATGCAATGCAATAACTTATCCTGTATGATGCTTCAGTAACTTTTTCATTTCCTCTTTGAAGGGCTGAAAGAAACAATTTTTAGCTTTTAAAGAACTCAACATATCTACATTTAAAATAGGCAATTCCTTTTTCTCTAAACTCTGAGTGATTAGTCTCATAATGATGCTGCAGTATACCTACTGCTATAACACTATTCAAAATGTTCTGTTGCATAAGACATAATAAAATAAACTATTGGTAGCTATATAGTTGAGGGAAATATAACTTTCATTATATTTTTGTTTCTTAATTTTGCCCAATTGCTTTGGAATCTATTGTTCCTTTTAGCTACTTAGAGAACTCTGACATGTCAGTTTCATCTTTTCCAGTATTTTTAGACACGAATGGTGCAACTGTGGGTTGAAGAAGCAAGTCTTCTAATCTGTCTTTCTTAAGCCAATGGCAAATTCTTGAACATAAGAAACATATAAAGAAGTGATGATGTGTGTTAGAATAAAATATTGTAACATTTCAAAGTATGAATTTTAGATACAATTACAGATTTTTATCATTATTTTAAGTTAAAAAACTTTTCTTGGTCACACCTCGCAGCATGTGAAATCTTAGCTCCCAGATCAGTCATTGAACCCATGTCCCCTGCAGTGGAAGCTCAGAGTCTTAACCACTAGACAGCCAAGGAAGTCCCACAAAATGACAAATTTTAGAAAGGTTTTTGAAAAACATTAAAAATATTATTGCAGAACAAAATAAAGTGTACTTATTTCTTGTGTTTCCCCATGGGTCCAAGGAAAACATCAGAATTTCAGAATAACAATATTGTACAATCACACAGAAATTAAAGCAGGTACAATTGAAGTTAGTAAGGAATAACACAGTAGAAGTTCAAGAACAAGCTGAATTCATCTTTTGGAAATGCACATATTTTTTACCCCAAGTCTACTTCTTTAGAACATTTTGGAAAATATTAGAAGTACACGTATTATTTCATTAGCTATCAGAGCCATGATGTCATCACATGTCATGGAGCCCCTGGAAAACTCCACTGTGCATTTGTAAGGGAGTGAGAGTGCAGAAGGCAGATAATGTCTTACTGTTATGAAAATAATTTTGATCTTATAGGCCCCCTGAAAGGATCCCCCAAGGGGTTCCCAGACCACACTGTCAGATCTGCTAAACTAGGGTAGTATTTGTTCTGTGGAATATTATGTAACTTTTAAAAAGCTGTGAGGTAGATCTGTATGCACTGTCATGTAACAAGAGCAATGCGATAGGGCTTCCCTGGTGGGTGGTCGTAAAGAATCCTTCTGCCATTGCAGGGGACACAGGTTTGATCCATGATCTGGGAAGACCCCACATGCTGCAGAGTCTTTTCCAATGAGTCAACTCCTCGCATGAGGTGGCCAAAGTACTGGAGTTTCAGCTTTAGCATCATTCCTTCCAAAGAACACCCAGGACTGATCTCACTTTCATCTTTCTTTTTCTTCATACAGTTGCTTTTCAATGTTGTGTTAGTTTCAACTGTACACCAAAGTGATCACTTCCACCTTTCTTAATTCTAGAGCTGTAAAGTCCATGTATCCCTTAGCTCTTCTGATAGAGAAACCCAGCCTGCTACCTAGTCACATCTTTGCACTTAATTGCAGACTCCACAGCAGAGGAGACCCTGACCCATGCTCAGGACAGACAGAAGCACAGCCCAGTAAGGGTAAGGCTGAGCTGGCCTCACCTCAGCTCAGGGCAGGAATGTTGTACCCAGGTTGGGGTCTGTGATGCCAGAACTGCCCACTTCATTCCTTTTTACTTTTTGTGCTGGGGCTTCTTTATCCCTGGCTCTCTCTGCAGCTCAATCTTGATTTCTTCTCTGATTCTCATAACAAAGCTCTTGGGACTGTCACAGCCCTTCAGTTCAGTTCAGGTCGCTCAGTCGTGTCCAACTCTTTGCGACCCCATGAATTGCAGCACGCCAGGCCTCCCTGTCCATCACAAACTCCCGGAGTTCACTGAGACTCACGTCCATTGAGTCAGCGAGGCCATCCAGCCATCTCATCCTCTGTCGTCCCCTTCTCCTCTTGCCCCCAATCCCTCCCAGCATCAGAGTCTTTTCCAATGAGTCAACTCTTCGCATGAGGTGGCCAAAGTACTGGACTTTCAGCTTTAGCATCATTCCTTCCAAAGAAATCCCAGGGCTGATCTCCTTCAGAATGGACTGGTTGGATCTCCTTGCAGTCCAAGGGACTCTCAAGAGTCTTCTCCAACACCACAGTTCAAAAGCACCAATTCTTCAGCACTCAGCCTTCTTCACAGTCCAACTCTCACATCCATACATGACCACAGGAAAAACCATAGCCTTGACTAGACAAAACTTTGTTGGCAAAGTTATGTCTCTGCTTTTGACTATGCTATCTAGGTTGGTCATAACTTTCCTTCCAAGGAGTAAGCGTCTTTTAATTTCATGGCTGCAGTCACCATCTGCAGTGATTTTGGAGCCCCAAAAAATAAAGTCTGACACTGTTTCCACTGTTTCCCCATCTATTTCCCATGAAGTGATGGGACCAAATGCCATGATCTTCGTTTTCTGAATGTTGAGCTTTAAGCCAACTTTTTCACTCTCCACTTTCACCTTCATTAAGAGTCTTTTTAGTTCCTCTTCACTTTCTGCCATAAGGGTGGTGTCATCTGCATATCTGAGGTTATTAACATTTCTCCCAGCAATCTTGATTCCAGTTTGTGTTTCTTCCAATCCAGCATTTCTCATTATGTACTCTGCATAGAAGTTAAATAAGCAGGGTGACAATATACAGCCTTGATGTACTCCTTTTCCTATTTGGAACCAGTCTGTTGTTCCATGTCCAGTTCTGACTGTTGCTTCCTGACCTGCACACAGATTTCTCAAGAGGCAGGTCAGGTGGTCTGGTATTCCCATCTCTTTCAGAATTGTTCACAGTTTATTGTGATCCACACAGTCAAAGGTTTTGGCATAGTCAATAAAGCAGAAATAGATGTTTTTCTGGAACTCTCTTGCTTTTTCCATGATCCAGCGGATGTTGGCAATTTGATCTCTGGTTCCTCTGCCTTTTCTAAAACCAGCTTGAACATCAGGAAGTTCACGGTTCACATATTGCTGAAGCCTGGCTTGGAGAATTTTGAGCATTACTTTACTAGCGTGTGAGATGAGTGCAATTGTGCGGTAGTTTGAGCATTCTTTGGCATTGCCTTTCTTTGGGATTGGAATGAAAACTGACCTTTTCCAGTCCTGTGGCCACTGCTGAGTTTTCCAAATTTGCTGGCATATTGAGTGCAGCACTTTCACAGCGTCATCTTTCGGGATTTGAAAAAGCTCCACTGGAATTCCATCACCTCCACTAGCTTTGTTTGTAGGCCCACTCGACTTCACATTCCAGATGTCTGGCTCTAGGTCAGTGATCACACCATCGTGATTATCTGGGTTGTGAAGATCTTTTTTGTACATTCTTGCCATCTCTTCTTAATATCTTCTGCTTCTGTTAGGTCCATACCATTTCTGTCCTTTATCGAGCCCATCTTTGCATGAAATGTTCCCTTGGTATCTCTGATTTTCTTGAAGAGATCTGTAGTCTTTCCCATTCTGTTGTTTTCCTGTATTTCTTTGCATTGATCGCTGAGGAAGTCTTTCTTAACTAGTCTTGCTATTCCTTGGAACTCTGCATTCAGATGCTTATATCTTTCCTTTTCTCCTTTGCTTTTTGCTTCTCTTCTTTTCACAGCTATTTGTAAGGACTCCCCAGACAGCCATTTTGCTTTTTTGCATTTCTTTTCCATGGGGATGGTCTTGATCCCTGTCTCCTGTACAATGTCACGAACCTCAGTCCATAGTTCATCAGGCACTCTATCTATCAGATCTAGGCCCTTAAATCTATTTCTCACTTCCACTGTATAATCATAAGGGATTTGATTTAGGTCATACCTGAATGGTCTAGTGGTTTTCCCTACTTTCTTCAATTTAAGTCTGAATTTGGCAATAAGGAGTTCATGATCTGAGCCACAGTCAGCTCCTGGTCTTGTTTTTGTTGACTGTATAGAGCTTCTCCATCTTTGGCTGCAAAGAATATAATCAATCTGATTTCGGTGTTGACCATCTGGTGAGGTCCATGTGTAGAGTCTTCTCTTGTGTTGTTGGAAGAGGGTGTTTGCTATGACCAGTGCATTTTCTTGGAAAAACTCTATTAGTCTTTGCCCTGCTTCATTCCATATTCCAAGGCCAAATTTGCCTGTTAATCCAGGTGTTTCTTGGCTTCCTACTTTTGCATTCCAGTCCCCTATAATGAAAAGAACATCTTTTTTGGGTGTTCTAAAAGGTCTTGTAGGTCTTCATAGAACTGTTCAACTTCAGCTTCTTCAGCGTTACTTGTTGGGGCATAGACTTGGATTACCGTGATATTGAATGGTTTGCCTTGGAAACGAACAGAGATCATTCTGTTGTTTTTGAGATTGCATCCAAGTACTGCATTTTGGACTCTTCTGTTGACCATGATGGCCACTCCATTTCTTCTGTGGGATTCCTGCCCACAGTAGTAGATATAATGGTCATCTGAGTTTAATTCACCCATTCCAGTCCATTTTAGTTTGTTGATTCCT
The DNA here is from genome assembly GCF_002263795.3 of Bos taurus. Taxonomy (NCBI): domain Eukaryota; kingdom Metazoa; phylum Chordata; class Mammalia; order Artiodactyla; family Bovidae; genus Bos; species Bos taurus. The sequence continues at coordinate 21,349,484 of NC_037337.1, read as the reverse complement.
AGAATGTTGACATTCACTCTTGCCATCTCTTGTTTGACCACTTCCAATTTGCCTTGATTCATGGACCTGACATTCCAGATTCCTTTGCAATATTGCTTTTTACAGCATTGGGCCTTGTTTCTATCACCAGTCACATCCACAGCTGGTTATTGTTTTTGCTTTGGCTCCATCCCTTCATTCTTTCTGGAGTTATTTCTCCACTGATCTCCAGTAGCATATTGGGCACCTACTGACCTGGGGAATTCCTCTTTCAGTATCCTACCATTTTGCCTTTTCATACTGTTCATAGGGTTCTCAAGGCAAGAATACTGAAGTGGTTTGCCATTCCCTTCTCCAGTGGACCACATTCTGTCAGATCTCTCCACCATGACCCGCCCGTCTTGGGTTGCCCCACAGGCATGGCTTAGTTTCATTGAGTTAGACAAGGCTGTGGTCCTAGTGTGATTAGATTGACTAATTTTCTGTGAGTATGGTTTCAGTGTGTCTGCCCTCTGATGCCCTCTTGCAACACCTACGGTCTTACTTGGGTTTCTCTTACCTTGGGCATGGGGTATCTCTTCACGGCTGCTCCAGCAAAGCACAGCCACTGCTCCTTACCTTGGAAGAGGGGTATCTCCTCACCGCCGCCCTTCCTGACCTTCAACGTGGGATAGCTCCTCTAGGCCCTCCTGCGCCCACGTAACCACCGCTCCATGGATGTGGGGTTGGTCCTTCCGGCTGCCACCCCTGGCCTCGGTGTGGGGTAGCTCCTCCCGGCCGCCACCCCTGACCTCGGACGCGGGGTAGCTCCTCTCGGTCGCCGACCCTGACCTCGGAAGTGGGGTAACTCCTCTTGGCCGCCGCCCTTTGGGCATGGGGTCCTCCTGGCTTCTGCCCCTGACCTCGGACGTGGGGTAGCTCCTCTTGGCCGTGCTTAGTGTGTCGGTCACAGCCCTTAGGACCACCTAACTTAGTTCTTATCAAGGTGCCATTGGAGTCAGAGAGAGGAATAAATGCCCAAGATCACGCAGCTTTTGTTGACATGTCCCTCGTTTCTCTCTCCTGATTATCAATGTTTCTAATGACCGGGCATCTTTCCCTAGTCTTTGTTTTCTTTCCTTTACCATTCTCTTCTCTTTTTGGTCCCATCAGTGAAGGCCATCCACCTCCACTTGGGACTAGATTGAGGGTATGTCTACTTGGCTTCCCATCCTCCACATTTGGGCATCTGAACTGATCTGCATGGGAAGGGGAATCAGAGTGGGCAATGCCAGGCTCAGAGGCCACTCTAGGCTCCCAGGACCTGTGCTTCAGAGTGAAGATGAGTGAGAATGAAGGGAGAAATTGCCAGAGTCTGGGCCCATGGAAGTCATTCAATCTCAGGCCTTGATCTAGGGGAACTTGAACAGGAAAGGGAACCAAAGGAGATAGAGGAGGTCTCACCAGTCTCTCCTGGAGTTGCTTTTCCTTACAAGTAGGGCAGCTTTCCGGCAAATGACTTTGCTGCAAGTTGAAGGCTTGGTAAGAAGTGCTGGAAGCGGCAGACTTGCTGAGCAATGGGACCTGCTTCCCTGAGGTGCTATAAAACCAGCCTTCCAGCAGGGGGTGTCCTGCCCCGACAAAAAGGGAATCCTCTTTTTCCTGCTGCCCTCCCTGCCAAGGAGACTGATTTCCCTTGGCACATGATGGGGTTAACCTGTGATCGCAGCTGCAGGGGAGAGGAGTCCCCCAGGGGTCAGAACAACATTTAGAATCTGTTGTCCTGTTTAGGAAAGGTAGAACCATCAGAACCTGAAACCCCTCATCCCCTCAAAAGAAAGACTGTATTATGACCTTGCAGAGAAGAGAGAGAGAGAGCAGAGTGAAAGCAGCTGGGATTTAACAACAACAACAACAACAAAAAGCAAGGAGATCTAGGACCTGCAAAGGGTGTTTTTGGAAGTATGGTACCAGTAGAGAGACCAAAATTGACTATCAAGACCTTCCTTCCCAAAGCAGACCATTTGATCACCTGCATTATGACACTGACGCAAACTGATATTTACTCTGAAATTTCTCCACTATTCCTGAGCAGCACCCATTCACTTATCATGTATAGATACCAACCCCTAACTCCAAGGAACTGGGTTATGCAAGGGTTGCTAAGGAACGAGGGGAGATGCAGTAGGTACGGCAGGGGTTGCTTAGTAACCAGAGTCCCTTGTGATGGAGTGGCCAGAGCAGGTCTGGAACAGATGAGGGGTCTGTGGACAGAGTCAGCCCACATCAGAGACTCCTGAAAGGGTATGTTTGTTGGCCCCTGGATTCAGAGCTGCCAGGGCTTGCCTCTCTTCAGCTCCCTGACTCTCCATACCCCAAAAGTATACCCCAAGTCCCTGAGTGTCCTTGACAGTCCCTTGCTCCAACCATGCCTTCCCCATCTCCCTTAGCAGGAAGCTAATCAAATTCCTAGATTCAAGAAGGGACAGTGCTCCTCAGCAAGCAAATGGAATCTCATGCTGGGGGAAGCAGGAGCCTCGGCTCACACTGATGTGGAGCTAGGAAATTGGAGGTTGGAGGGAAAGGTTGGAGATGTGGAGCTCACACTGATGTGGAGCTAGGAAATTGGAGGTTGGAGGGTCCCCTAGGCAAGCATCCCTGATATATTTCCAGTTCATGGGGAACTGGGAATACGTGATTCCCCCATGCCAGTTCTCACCCTGTGCATAGATAGGGTGGCACACCTCTCCTTTCTGAGTGTTTCCGAGGAGCAGGGGTCTCCACACCAGTCTGGCTTGGGGCTGATTTGACTGGCCTGGGGCTGCTTTGACTGGCCTGGGCTCCCCACAGCTGCCCTTCAGATAGCTTCACTTCAGCACAGCCTGGTGGAGTGATCATGCAGGCATTGGGAACCACAGCCAGGTTTCTCAGCCAAGGGTCCCTCGTTCTCTGCTCCCCTGGCACAGAGAGGACCCTACTCTGTCCCAGCCACCATGGACATTCACACCCCTCTGCTCTACCTCTCAATCTGTGCCCCTGGACTAGAGTACCCATTCAGCTACTTCCCTCATCAGACCCCCCTTCATCTTCCAGGTCCTGTTTTCTGCAGTCTCCCTAATGACGGTTCTCCCAGCCTGAGCAGAAAGGAGCCAGGCACCCTGTACTGAGTTGGCCTGACCAAGCACCCCTGGCTTCAGGCCTGGCAGGGATCTGGGACCCAGAGAGGAAGCAAGTGGAGCTGCCCTCAAGGAGCCCACTGATCCTCTGCTTCCTCCATTGCGGGCAGGATTCTCCCAGGAAACCCTTTGTGGATCGAATGTTTATACACAAAAGCTTGTTGTTCCAAACAAAGCCCTTTGCACAGAACATCTCTGAGAAAGTGTTTGAGACACTGGGATGTTTGCCTCCAAGAAGAGAACTGGGAGATTTAGTTTATGAGTTAGCTTTGAACTGCTTGAATTTAAAAATTTACCATAAGTAGATAATCTTAACTTTTTAAACATTTTGATTGTGAAATATAATAAATACATAAAAGTGTATATGAATGCATACACACAGACACACACACACACACATATATATATGTATACACAATATATATGCACACACAAGACACATGTATCTTTTTTTCTTGTGGGGGTATATTCTTTTTAAAAATTTTTATTTATTTTTATATTTTTGATTAAACATTTTATTGAAGTATGACTGATTTGCAGTGTTTCAGGTGTACAGCAAAATGATTCAGTTCCATATATTATTTTTTCAGATTCTTTTCCTTCATTCTTTACTGCTGGCCTTGTCTGTGCGGAGGAGCTGGGCTTTTTTTTTTTTGCCTTGCAGTGCAATATGTGGAACCATGTGGGATCTCAGTTCCTCTTCCAGGGGCTGAATTTGTAGTCCCTCAGTGGAATCACAGAATCTTAACCATTGGACCGCCAGGGAAGTCCCTATCATAGGTTATTATAAGATATTGAATGTAGTTCCCTATGCAATACAGTAGGTCCTTGTTGTAGATCTACATTATACACAGTAGTGTGTGTCTATTAATCCCAAATTCCTTAATTATCCCTCCCTCAAGTCACATATGTCATAATGGACACCATAGACATACAGTGGAACGCAACCAGCACCCCAGGAGTCCCTAGGTTTGCCGCTCCCCAGTTGTAACCTTCCTTTTACCCTCGGAATATTCACCATCCTGAATTTTGTGATAAGTATTGTTGTTTTTCTGTGCAATTTTACCACCTGTTTGCATTCTTAAACAACACAGAGGGGTTTTGACTGCTTTTGAAACTCATGTATATACAATCACATAATAACACATGATTTTGTGTCTGGTTTCTTTCCCTCGAGGATATCTTTTATTTTTTTTTTTTAAGATTCATATATGCTGTTCAGTATGTAGCTTCAATTCACTAATTTTCATTGCTGTGTAGTATTCTGGTATATAAGTGCAACCCAATTTGTCTACTCTACCATTAATGGATGTTTAGGCTTGGTTCCAGTTTGAGGCTATCACAAAGCATGTTGCTGTGAACGCTCGTGTGCAGGCTCGTGGTGCACACATGACCACCCTCTTGGGCTGTGAAAGTGCGGAATCAGAGGGCTGTCTGTTCAAATTCCCTGGGCAGCGCCGAACCATTTTCCAAAGTGATTGTGCTTGTATTCCCTCCAGCTTTGACTGAGAGTTTCGTTGAATTCTGTTTTTTCAACCATAAGCAGCTCATTAAAATTGATGATTGGTATAATTATTGGTTTGGTATCTGGCATCCTCACCCTACTGGGAAGCACCATGGGTGGGGATCAGAGGGCATGGTTCACCAGGGTCATGACGTCTATTGCCTGGTATCCGACACATTGCAGGTGCTTCAGTGCTTGTTTATGGACTGAATGGGAAAATAGCCTTGTCTACTGAATTCTGGGTCTCCCATTCTAATTTGCCCCTTTTATAAACAGGAAATTTTCAGAAAAGTTTCCCTGGCCTGAGGCTCACCTGTTGATTTTACATTCTCTGCTCCTGGCCCTTGTCTGTCCGGAGGAGCTCGGGGTAATAAGTTTTAAGTTTTTGATTCTTTCCCCCAGGGTAGAGTTTAGCAGGGAGCAGGCCAGTCACTGGCCACCATGCTCCAAGCAGTGGCCTGGGTCCCTCAGAGCTTGTTCCATCCTCTGCTGAGCTCTCTGGACAATGTAGCAGCAGAGGGATAAAACAGAAGTGCATCCTGGTCAGTTGGGTAGCCATGGTCATGGCGTCCACTGATGGGTGAGCACCCCATTATCCCATGGGCCCTGACCCCTCATAGGGATCCTTACCACAGAAGGACCTCAGGGCTGCAGGGCAGGGCATGGCTTTGTTGATTTTCAGAGGGGAAAGGAGAATGGCAGCAGGGAGCTGAGGCTGCCTTATTCCTTCCATCTCTGCCACAGGATCAGCTTCACCACGATTCAGTGTCTGGCAGCAGAACATGGACTGGGCGGTGGCAGAGCTGAAGGGCGAGGGGCTGAGCATGATGGGCACCATGTGCCCCAGGGGATGGCAGAGACCAGGAGCAGCTGGTGGCCATAGTAATAGGCCACGGAGGTGGAAGGACACAGAGAGGAGAACATGCAGAGCCTTCCCCTCCTTGCTCAGCTCTGGGGGTGAGCAGGGAGGCAGGGACTGGGATGGGGGCTTGGAGGCCCCAGAATGTGGCCTGAGACCATGACTGCTCATGGTCTAACTAAGCCCACCTCACTGCTCACACTGGCACTCTGTAACGGGGCCTGTTGATGGGAGGGCCTCACTCCCACCCAAGCTGAGAGATCTATGGTTGAAGAGAGCTCTAAAGGGATTCCCCCATCCTCACCCCCCAGAGGGCTCCTGGATAGGACTTTCCTCCCCTGAGGACCTTGGCTCCGGATAGCCTGGCCCGGGCCTGTCCGAGGCCCTTACTTTCACTGAGTTTGGTTCTCACAGAGCCTTGACACCATTCCTACTGGAGACGGTATCTGATTAACAAGCTTTGTCTCAACGCCCCTTGCACTGGACTGCTCTGGGAGGGCCAGGTCTGCTCAAGCCAGCTCCAGCTTACCCAGCCTTACATGCCACCCTGCTCTGGAGCACTGTGGGGGCGTTGACTTCCTGGTGTGCAATGCAGTGGTCAGCCCGTTGGTGGGGAACACCCTGGGGGCCAGTAAGAAGATGGGGGACAGGTGAGAGGCTGCCCCTGGGAGTTGGCAAGGGGTCTGAGGCACTCCCCACTGAGACCTGTAAAAGCAGGCACAAACCACGTGTCCCTGGGAATGTGCCATGATGGTCCTTTCTGGCTTTTAAAGCTGGTTCCTATACTCTCTGCTCTCCTTTCTCATGTCTTTTGCATTTATTCATTCAGCAAATATTTTTCGAGGGCTTGCTCTTTGCTAGGCCCTGTTCCATCCTCCGTGGGTAGAGTTGTGGATTAAGTCTCTGCTCTTGGTAAGAGTCAAGAACAGGTGTCCACTCTCTGCCAACAATTTATGTTTTTCACATCCTTTGGTGGGGACATACATTGGTGATTGTGGTCCTCCTTGGTGACTGTACCTGACACTAAGATTCTCCACCTTTTTTAGACAAGGGATTCTCAGTGTCTCTCAGACGGATCTTGCATTAGACCCGCCCCCAGCCTTGCATAAGCTCAGGTGTTCCAACCCACTACAGTCCACCTAGCCGTCCTGCCACTTGGCTCACCTGGGTCTGTGAGAGACCTTGTAAAATGCCTTGAGGTCCATCTCTGGCTTTGTTATTCTCCTACAACTATGTTCTGTTCACTCGGGGGGTTTGTCCCCTAGCCCCTCTGATGGGCCAGATGGACTGTGATGAGGTCACGGTTGTCCTGTCATTGTTATCGTCCCCCTCTGCCCATGCACTGGTCAGAGCTTGCCTTCTGCCTCCCTAGTTCTCTGTGCTCTGCCAACATCCTTCTCAGACTGGTCCCTCCTGTGTATCTGCCCTTGGCCAAGTGCCCTTGCCTCCATCCTCAGAGATGACCTGAAATCCGAGCTCCCTGTGGCCTCCCCAGTCTCTTCAGCTTCCTTAGTGCCTCCGAAGGCTCATTTGTGAGTCCGTAGCTGAGATTTCATTGCTGACAGTCTACTAACCCTCCTGAGTCATTTTCCCTTTTAGCATCTCGGTTCATGGGATCATGCCTCTTCTCGGAACTGTTTGCAATCTTCCCTCGTGAAGCTGAGCACACTCGATGATGGCCCGCCTTACCTTCTCTGCTGCCCCCCTGTCCTCCAAGGGCTTGATGCTCTACAAACAACTCTGGCTACGGGACAGAAATCTTCCCCCATCATGTCTGCCACCACAGAGGTGAAATGCTCACAAAACAAGCTGCTCTGCTTTCAATGGAATGCAATTAAAAAAATATGGGGGGGGCACTGTATGGTGAGGGGAATTTCTCCTTGCTCATCTTATCCGTGGTCCCGTTTGTGCACCACCCTCAGGCAGATGCCATTATCTCCGACTGACTGGGAAATCTCTCGTCTCCTACCCCACCCACCTCTCCTCCATCCCTTCCCCAAGCACGCACCCTCTTTAGATTCACAGAGCTCCACAGAGGTGCACAGGGCAAAGTACGGGGCAGAAGGACTTCCCTGGTGGTCCAGTGGTTAAGAATCTGCCTTCCAATGGAGGGAACATAGGTTCAATCCCTGATCAGGGAATTAAGATCCACATGCCTTGAGGCAACTAAGCCTGTGCACAGCAACTATGACCCAACACAGCCAAATAAATAAACAAATATTAAAAAAAAATAAGGTATGGAAAAGAGTACAGAGCTTCCTTGACCTCTCAGGCACCGCTGTCCCCAGATATCCATGTGCTCACCAACTCAGGAGTTCTCTGAATCCTGACCTTTGTGTTTTTATGAAGCTTCATTGCATAGGCATGATTGATTAAATCATTGACCAATGGCAATTTATTCAACCTCCAATCACTCTCCTCTCCCCAGAGATCAAGGGGATGGGGCTGAAAGTTCCAGCCCTCTAATCACATAGTTGGTTCCCCTGGCAACCAGCCCCCATCCTTAGGTGTTTTCCAAGTTGCCTATTAACATAAACTCAGGTGTAGTTGAAAGAGATACGCTATGAAGATCAAGACACCTTTACTACTTCTGTTACTTAGGAAAAAGCCATGAAGTCTCCCTGGGGTTGGGACAGTTCCGGGCTGCAGGTTCAGGGCAGGGTGCCACCTGCAGCAGCCTGACTGAGGGCTCTGAAGTGGGGAGTCAGAATTTACCAGTGAACCAAGAGTATTTAAGTCTCTGGGCCAAAGGCTTCGGTCCTTGCAGAGTAGGTTTTACAGACCTGGAAGAACTGGGGCCTCAGGGGGTGGTTATGCTGGGAAGATGCAGACAAGCAGGGTGGGACAGAATGGTTCCGTGAGAAGGCCAGGCCCAGAGAGGGGACTCGGTGGGGTGTCCCCTAGCCCTTTAGTAGCCAGGGCCATGGGCAGAATCTTGCCATTGGATCTCCAGTCCCAAGACTAGAGATCCTACACTCTGCAGGGGCTGAGGCAGGGGAGGACAGTCGCGGGCAAGCCAGGCCAGTGCCCTGCAGGCCTGCAGGGGAGAGACTGAGAGTGGTGCAGGGGGCCTGCAGGGAGAGAGAGGCCGCAGAGAGGAGGTGGACAATAGGAGCCTGACAGCAGAGTCAGGGCTGCTGACCCCTCGCCTCCTGCAGTGAGTGAGGGAAGGTGCTGACTGCCAGGGTAGCAGTGGGGATGGCTGTCACTGAGAAAAGTCCCACATGCAGGAGGCAGGGATTCGAGAGAGACAAGAGAACTTTGCTTCCAATAAGGAAATGCTCAGAGAGGGGATTTGTGTGTGTGGCTGTTGGTGTGTGTCTGTGGTGGAAAGACCTCAGGGATGGGAAGGGCTGGGGGAGAGGGCAGGAGAAAGGGTAGGGGTGCAGAGGGAGGGTCGGCACTTGATCTATGGCCCTTGCCCCTTCTTCTGTCTGGAAAAGCCCAGCCTGGGCTCAAGTTGCCTATGAGATGAGGCTCCCTCAAGAGCGCCGTGGGATGAGGGAGTGTCCCCAATGTGGAGGGGGCTGTGAGAGGCGGAGGGGCAAAGAGAAGGAATGGGCTTTGTGTCCACCGCTCACCTGGCTCTCACCTCGTTGCCTCACAAGGGGACAGGGGCTGCGGGAAAGGCAGCTGCCCGGGTTGGGTGAGGACAGGGGCTGGACTCTTTGGGTCTCTCCATCCGTTCCCCCCAGAGCCCTCCCCAGGTCAAATTTCCAGCCAGAGGCTGTGGATTGTGGGTAACCAGACCCAAATGCTTCCTGGGAATAAACCACCTCAGTATTTATTTGGTTCCCAACAGCCCTTGAGGTGGTATGAGATGCTTTCATCCTAACAAGTGAAAAACAGAAAGCCACCGAGTTTGGAACATCAGAGAGTCCTGCTGTTCTGCAGATATTTGTGTGCTGGGAGGCCTGGGGAGGAGAAGGTGTGAAGCCTGTTTGGGAGGGAAGGCGGAGTGGGGTGGGGTGGGGACTAGTTAGCTTGCAGCTCCTACAGATGTGGGAGGGAGGTCCTCAGGACGGGTCAGACTTTGGCGCTGAGGCTTGGCATATGTGACTCTACCTGGGAGCATTTTGTCTGCGTTTATACATTTCAGGTTAACCTCTTCCTCTCTGATGCCTTAAGAAAGATCTGGAAAGAACTCTTAGGGCAAAGGGGAATTCTGGGGTGTCCTGAGATGGCCACAGGTGAAGGTTATGATAAACAGGGGTGACGCCCTTCCAGCCTGAGGGTTCTCTGTCTTGTTTGGATGTGGGGCCCCTTGGGAATAAAAAGTGGCATAAGTTGCAGCCTCTGGCCATTTTTCTCTTGTTTTTACCCCAGACTACTGTGGTGGTTGGTCCCTTGTCCCCTATAATGCCACATTCACCCCTGTGCTGACATCCCTGGCTGCCTCTGCCCAGGTCCCACTCGTGGGGCTGAACTTACGGGCAGGAGGCAACTTGAGGGTCAGTGCCTAGGTGGACAGTCCTGGCGCAGCACTGGAGCAGAAGAGGCAGTCCCTGGCTGGCCTGAGGCAGTGTACCTGGGCTAAAGAGTCCATTACCTGAGTTTTCATGGAGGCTGGGTTCTGTGGGATGAGGGTAAAAATCTGCTGTGTGGTGCAGATCCTGGGTCAGATTTACCAAGAAGTTGCATGACCCTTTCACCTAAAGGGAATGCTCCTTTTGGTCAGTTAAGCAGTGGGCCAAACATTATTTTATTTAAAATATTCCTTTATAGTTTTTTCTTAAAATCGTTTATTTATTTTTGGCTGCACCGGGTTTCATTGCTGGCGGGGCTCCTCTAGTTGCAGTGCACAGGCTTCTCGTTGCAGTGGCTTCTCTTGTTGCAGAGCACGGGCTCTAAGGCGCGAGGTTCGGTTGTTGTGGTTCCTGGACTCTAGACCACAGGCTTTAATAGTTGTAGAGCATGGACTTAGTTGCTCCATGGCATGTGGGCTCTTCCTGGATCAGGGATCGAACTCGTGTCTCCTGCACTGGCAGGCAGGTTATCCCTGAGCCACCAAGAAAGCCCCACTCTTTTATAGTTTTTTTAAAAAAAATTTTCCTCCTCATATTCATTTTTATTTCAATCTTTTGGCCACACCATGCAGCATCCCTGCAACCAGGGATCAAACACACGCCCCCTGAATTGGCGGTGCTGAGTCTTAACCACTGGACCGACAGGGAAGTCCTAAACATTAGTTTATTAACAGAATAAACGAAAGATTGGGAATAGAACAGGAATGGAGGACAGGAGTGATCAAGGAAAAGGTTCAGAACTAAGGCTAGAGGCCATAGTGTGCCCTTGGGCTTCCTTAGGGATGGGACACTGTGTGGAGGTTGGGGGTGGGGGCACGGAGGGAGCCTTGCTGGGCGGGGCTGTTGAGTGTGCCCTGGCTGACTCCGCTTAGAGTCTCCATTGCCTTAGTAATTGAAAGTCAAAAGATGCTGTTCCTTCTGCAGGATGGGTCCCTATGAATCCCAGTGAGTAAAATGACTCCCTTTGCTGATCATTTTATCATCAATCTTTGATGTTTTCCAGATGCTGCCGGCTCCGGAGAGGTTAATCTGTCTAAATACATTAGCTTATAAAAGGCAAGGCTTTTTTGAGATTTGAATCCACATCTGTCTCTCAACCACCCTCCATGAGAAAGTGATGGCCAAGCTCTGTCAGTCCACTTCTCTCTTCAGGTCTGTCTTAGTTTGGCTTCTTTTGAAAACAGTGACAAGGGCTTTTGGACAGGAGATGGGAGGAAGCAGGAGCGAGGGAGTGAGTGGTGAGTGATCATGGAAACAAGGAAAGCCCATATAGGGGTGTGCAGGGATGGGTGCCATTCCTGGCACAGACTCCTTCCCCCGCCACCCCCAACTTTCCAAGGAGAGTAGAGAATGCCTCTCAGACTGGAAGTGTCCACCCTAAGGCTGGTAGGCAGAGTGTTTACCGAGTGTTTCATCTCCCATCCACTGAGGGCTGTACTGGGTTTATCAACATTCTCATTCTTCCAATCAGAGGAAGATGCTTTCTGCAGTGTGACAAGTCAAGACCCACAGGCACAATCCACATACTCATGTCAGAAATCAGGAGGAAGGCAAGAGGGGTGAGTCAGGGCACATAAGTGTCTACCTCCGGTCTCCAGGAAGTAACCATCTGTGGTCTCAAGTATGTTTCAGGGACAAAACACTCAACCATTGCTCCACTGAGGCCCCAGGGAGAAACACAATCTCTCCTCTTCCCCAAATAGCAATTAGTCCACTTCCCCCAAGTGACAGCCTTCAGAAATTTTCACTAGAGGCTTTAGAGCTGCCAGATCTCATATCTGTGGTTAATGGTTTGAGCAGTCCACGTGACTGTCCCATGGGATTCCCAGAAGAAACCAGAGGATTAAAAGGTTGAGGAGATATTTGCAGAGCAGTAATGGGGACACAGACATTGAGAACAGACTTATGAACATGGCTTGGGCTGTGGGGAGGAAGGAGAGGGTGGGATGAATGGAGAGAATTACATGGAAACATATATTATCATGTGTGAAAGAGAGTGTCAGTGGGAATTTGCTGTATGACCAGGGAACTCAAACCAGGGCTCAGAAACAATCCAGAGGAGTGGAATGAGGAGGGAGGTGGGAGGGATGTTCATGTGGGAGGGGACATGGATAAATCTATGGCTGATTCATGTTGGTGTTTGGTAGAAACCAATGCAATACTGTAAAGCAATTATCCTTCAATTAAAATAAATAAATTTTTAAAAAAGTATGAGGAGGCAGGGAAGGAAGATGAGAAAGGAAGGTCTGAATAAACTCATTACACACAAAAGAGAGCTGGGCTGGGGTCTTTCAACAACTGGATGTTGTTGAACAACTTGTCAAAAAAACCCAGAATCGTTTAAATGCAACATTTAGTACAGTGAAATTTACATATTAACAATTCCCTTTACTTATCCCTGAGTAAAAATCAGGACAGTTTAGAATGTGAAGACCTGGCAGGGGAGGAAGACAAAGCTTCCTTTTGTCTCATTTCTGGTGACCCAGCTTCTGGAGACAATTGACAGAATATGTTGATGGTGAGGCTGGGACCTTGGTGACCTGACGTGCTCCAGGTGTGGGACTGAGATGGGTGGGGGGTGTGGCTTGGGGCTAGTAACTGGATTCCTTGACAGGAATCCTGACCAGAGCACTGGGTCTTGAGTTTGGGTCTTGAGTGTCCTGGGTCAGATTTTATCACTTAAAGCACATGGTCCCATTGGCCAATTAAACAGCTTATTGAGAGTACAGTTGGCTCCTTTTAACAGGCACCAGGAAGGAATATGCGGTGCCAAGCAAAAGAAACCATCACCCCCACCACCCAACTTCAGAACAGACCCCAACTGCCCACATTAGATGGATCTGTGTCCGTCATTCTCCTCTAACTCCTTTCTTCTCTTCCCCAGTCTCCTGACGCTCATCATCTAACTCCAAGTCAAACATTTCACCCTCCTGCCTTGCTTCACTTGATGGTAGTTAAGAACTGAAGCAGGTTTGGGGAGGTGTGGCTCCCTGAGGATTTACAAAACCCAAGTCACTTGCTTGTCAGAGGCTGTGTTTTTCTTGCCGAATTTGCTGGCTTCTCTCCAGTGCACCTGATCTCTTATCTTTTCCAAAAGAGGTTGAAACCTGCTCATCACCTGCCTTGGCAACATCTGTACCCCAGAATCAAGGAAAATAGAAAATGTCATACAAAAGATCTGGTTTACCCCACCTTTCCTCTCCTCTGTCATTTTACAGATGAGGAAACAGTCCCATGGACGGTAAGGAGCTTGACAACATGATGGGCTGTTCGGGAGAAGTGGTCCCCAAATCAGGTTCCTGGTCCTCATTCTGAGCTTATCCCAAGAAAGTCCTGTGCCAGGTACTCTTGGCCATTACCTCTTGCACTGATGTTCCCCAGGAAGTTCTCTTTTCCAGGGCAGCAGCTTCTGGGTTTGCACAGGGAGATGGATGGAAGGTTTGTGTGCCTCCCCCAATAGTCATGTGTTGGAACTCTCACCCCAGTGTGATGGTGTTTGGAAACTGGACCTTTGGGAGGTCATTTGGGTTAGATGAGGTCACAAAGGTGGGCCCTTCATGGTGGAATTAGTGCTCTTATAAAAGAGATATGAGATCTCCTTTTCTCTCTGCCGTGGGAGGACACAATGAGAAGATGGCCAGCTGCAAGCCAGGAAGGGTGCCCTTACAGAACCTGGCCAAGCTCACTGTGGGCTGCTCTATCAGAGGTGGTGGGTACAAGGCGTGCTCTGGACTGCTGGGGAGGACATTGTCACACTAGGCAGTGGAGGCAAAGTCCTCCTCGGTGACACCACGCCTAGCTTAAGTGTGGCAGGATTAGTTTTCAATTTTTATATTTTGTCCACAGAATGTGGCATGTGGGATCTTAGTTCCCCAATCAGGGATGGAACCTGCACCCTCTGCATTGAAGCTAGGAGTCTTAATCACTGGACCACCAGGGAAGTCCCCAGTGTGGCAAGATTTTATAAGAAATCACTTTTTCTGGCTTTGCAGATAGCAGGTAAGACAAAACAAATTTCCTTTATCATCCAGGCGAGTCACCAAGTGCAAAGAAATGCTTTGGAGACAAGAAAATCCATATAGTTTCTCTCTTTTCCTTTCTAAGAGTGAAGTCCAAACTCTACTCTTTGAAAATCTTCCTTGAAAATCCTAAAATTCCACATAGGAGCTCATTCCTCCCAATTTAACTTCTGATCTCCCTGAGATGATACACTTCAGTCTGTTATTAGTCACCTTCAAGTGTGAATCGGCCTCTGATCCTTCTGTGAAAGCAGGTAGTGTTGGGGAGAGGTAAGGGGTTAGGGACCTGATGTAGGCCATCTCAACCTAGCTCAGCTCGATTCCAGGTGGCTGAGTCCGAGTGTTGGTTTTGAAAGGGACTAGGCATTTCAAAGAACCCTAGTGCCCTCCCTGCTGGACTGTGAACCTTAACAGTACAAAAGCCAAGATGCTGGGTATGAAAGGCCGAAGAGAAAGATGCAGACACAGGGCAGAGAGACCGGAGTGGACCAGCAGAGGTCTGTTTGTTTTGTTATCAAAGGTTCTGGGATAATACACAGGTATCTGGGCAGAGAGGAGAGAGTGTCTCCAGCTGTATCAGCTCATATCTTAGCAGGGAGAACCTAGGTCCCGCCATGTGGGGAGGATGGAGGGGTGCAACCCAGGAGAAGTGGGGTGGGCAGGGACGCTACCTGTGGACCCTAAGAAGGGCACCTGACTTGCAGGGTTTTTTTTTCCCCTAACATTTATTTATTTAGCTACACCAGGTCTTAGTTGAGGCACACAGAATCTTTAGTTTTGGCATGTGGGATCTAGTTTCCTGACCAGGGGTTGAACCCAGGGCCCCTGCATTGGGAGTGAACAGTTTTAGCCACTGGACTGCCAGGGAAGTCCCCTGACTTGCAGTCTTTACTGGTGCAGCCAGAAACCTGGAGCTGCCATCCTCTGTGGCTGGAGAGTAGACAAGGATGGTGGCATGGCCATTATAGAGCCAGGCCAGTGAAACGGCTGAGAAACTGCATCTTCAGGAGGGGAATGTCTCCTGACCCCCTAAGAGGAGCTTATTTCCCAGGAGTGTTCCTGTGAGTTAATTTCCAAGGCCAGCATCGTTTCTCCACAGATCCTTTTTATTGCCATGGAGACAGTCTGCACAGCTCTGTCCAATGAAAAGTCTGAGCAGCAGGCACCATGACAACCTGTGGGGGCTGGAAGGAGAGCTCCAAAGTACCTTGCAGACCAGAGCAAGGATGGAGGCCTGGGGACATTATGATTGTCACAAGTGTGGTTGATGAAAGGAGATGGCCTGACTATTCACTGCCTTCTCTGTGAGCAGTGAGCAAGGGATGGGTGTGATGGTGGGCTTGTGGCTGGTGGTGTTGAGGTTTGGGGCTACCGAAGGCAGTCAGCATCATTCTTTTATTGATTGTATGCTGTGTTTATCCCCGGCCAGGCCAGTTAATATGTGTCTGAAGCTGTGACAAAGCCAGAGCAGAGCAGATCTGTCTGGCTCTGGGTGAGGGGTGGGGGTGAGAAGGAGGAAACAGCCTTCTCACCCTAGGAGACATCTAGGATGAGATCTAGGAGACATCTCCACCCTAGGAGATGTCTCAGGGCTAAACAAGTCCTTCTCTGTAGAAACCACCCCATCCCGCCCAACAGGGTGGAGACAGCTTGCTGCCAGGTTGACATGAAGCTTTCAGATTCCCGTGTTGGGGCATCCTGGCCTGAGGTGTTGTGGTATGAGGCCTGAGGCCTGAGGCCGGCCCTCCCCTCCCTGCTTGTCCTCGGCACTTGCCTGATGCCTGCTGAAGCCTGCCAGACACATAGGGGTCCCATGACCTCTATGTTCAGCCCAGAGCTGGCTACTTGTCTGAACAAGCTCAGAAGCCTTGCCCATCTCCTTCCTTCCTTCCTCCCAGGCTCTCTCTCCATTCTGTCTGTCCCCTGGCCCTGGGCTTCCTCACTCCCAGCCCAGCACTCTTACTCCCACTATTCCGTGGTTGGGTTATTCAGAGAATCAGCTTGTGTCTCTACACCAGGCCTCATCCCGAAGGGCTGGGAGGAGCAGAGTGGTCCTGATATCTCTCTGCTCCTGGAGGGGCTTAGGAAAGTCACAGACATGACTTACGGCCTGCTTGTCCTACTGGGAGCTATCCTTGTGAAGGCTACATCTTAGGGGATAGATAGCAGATGGTCTCTAAGAACAACTGTTAGGACTAAACTCATAACCAAATTTTGATAGTAGATGCAAGTTACATGACTCCAGTTCTGGAGGGTCAAGCTCTGCATGACTCATTTTTCTCATGTGCAAAATGGGTATAAACTTGTAAGGCTGGGATGAGAATTAGATGAATTAACACTTGGGCCTGGTTTATGGTAGGTTTCAGCTGTTGTTTTGATTCTTATTACCTCATACAGTGCTTGGGAACACGACTTGTTGTTCAGTCACTAAGTCATGTCCAACTCTTTGCAACCCCGTGGACTGCAGCACACCAGGCTTCCCTGTCCTTCTCTATCTTCTGGAGTTTGCTCAAACTCGTGTCCATTGAGTCAGTGATGCCATCCAACCATCTTGTCCTCTGTCATCCCCTTCTCCTCCTGCCTTTCTCTGTAGATGCTCCCACATCTGTCCAGCAGGGGCTTTGCTTATTTCCATCAACTCCAGTGCTGAGGAGCAGCAGCCCCTGGCCTACTCTTCCACTGTGTAGGAAGTGGCTATCTTACCTGGAGAGTGGCTATCTCACCCCGGAGCAATTCATCTGCATCTCCCGGGGATCCCCAGCTGGTGGGATCAGCACCTCCACCCATCTTGGATAAGAGAGTATCTCCCTCAGCCAGTCTTTATGGTTGATGGCATTACCTTTCTCTCTCATGGCGTCTTCCATCTTCTATCCACCAAGCACAGATCACAAGCTTCTAACTGCCCATCATAAGCCCTGTATGCTCTCACATAACCAAAGGATCAGTTCTGCATTCAGCACTCTGATCTGACTCCTGTATGGCCTTGCTTCTTTGCTCATCACCTCACTTAGCACGAGTACATACCTCCATTCCTTCCAGCCCTCAGCTGACCCACTTAGCCTGCAGTGGTTCTTCTGAACCATTCCATGAGACAGGTCTCAGTCAATTCACCAAGAATTTGTCATCAGAAGCTTCTTTTCCTGGCTCATCACTGTTTGGTGCATCCCATCACTGTACTTATGTGATGTCTTTCGCTCCTCCCCATGTCAGAACCTGCTCTTAGGAAGTTTTGCAAACTCATTCATTCTGATGGGTGAAAGTGACTATTAGGACTTAGTCATTCTGACAGTTACAAGGCTTCCAGGTAGCCATCCTTAATGCGTCATGTCAATTAACTGCATGCTCGTAGATTCAATAAACATACCTTGATGGCATGCTCCAGTGGATGCTGCTATAATTATCATGATAACCATTTACGAGCACTTACTATATCTCAGGTGAGATAACTGACCATAGTAGAGCGAAATGGTCAACATCTGTACTGGGTCTCTACGCCATTCGTTTTGCCAAAAATTCCGGAAGGACCAACAATTTATATGTAAAGTAATATAACTTGTGTTGAGACTTATGGACAAGAATACACTTTATAGCCCCATGTACAATAGAAAAAGGCAGGAAACCACCTAAATGCCCTTCAACACAGCATCATTAACAGGGGAGGATTAAATAAATTATGGTATATCCATTTATGGACTGCTCTGTGTTGTTTTTTTTTTTAATGGGCATAGATTTGTAACTACCGATAATGAAACAATCTCCAAGATAACAATTAAAAGGGCAAAAATCAAGTGTGTAGCACAGCGTATAGAGTGTGCTACTGTGTGTGCAGTGAGGGCAAATCCATAGAGGGGTGTATGCAGAGACTACTTTTGGAAGGAGAAGAAAGTTGGCAAGAGCAGCTGGTTCGGGGAATGGGACTGTTGATCCAGGTAGGAAAATGGCTTACTTTTTATCCTTTAATGGAGTTTGGATTGTTTTTATTCCTTACCACATTCAGGTATTATTTCTGAGTTTCAAAAGCTTAAGAAATGAGCAGATGCTATGGAATCAGACACACTTGGATTGAAGTTGAATTTGTATCGGTTTCTACCTGCGTGGTCTTCACTGTGTTACTTACCCTTATCTAGTCTCTGCCTCTGCGGAGTGGGGAGTAATAGCACCCACCTCTTGGGTGGTGGTGAGGATTAAGGGGGAGCGTGCCTGGGAAGTTCTCAGCACAGTGCCTGGGACAAAGCAAGCCATCAGTCATCAGGCCCTTTACATAATCATCTCTAATTATCATTCTGGGTCCAGTACTATTCAACAAATCTGTGTCCTGTGCATCAGGCACCCAGCAAAGTCTGGCGATACAAAAGCAGTGGGAGAATCAGGCCGTGGAAAACCAACCATAGCAATCCTAGAAATTTCAGAGGAAAGCATGTTGAACTCTGCCTGAGGGGCAGAGGGCAGGGGTCCCGGAAGGGTTCCCTAAAGTGACATCTGTGGTGGGGTTTCAAAGGATGAGAAGGAGCAGCTCCAGCAGAGATGCCACATGAGGCAAGGTACAGGTGGTGGGGCTGGGGCCCTGGTCCCTGCCACAGGAGCGCATTAGTGTGAGGGAGAGAGTGGGGGCAGCACCCTCAGATAGAAACCGTGCTGGAGAGAGGCAGAGCACCAGTTCCTCGCAACAGCAGTGCCTCGCTCCCTCCTTTTCCCTGTGGTCACCTCTTTGAGATCCTAATCTTTTACAGTTGCTGTGGTGCAGTCTGGGGCAAAAGTACCAGGAGTCTTTATGCAAATGTGCTCTGGGGACTCCTCTTCTAGCCCCAGCCCTCGGAAGTGGCAGAGACACCTGTTCTTCAGGGCAGGCGTGTTTCTATTCTACATGCTCTTAATACTGCAGTCAGTTACCTCTAGACATTTTTCTCCTCTCAATGATTCACACCAAGGGCTTGTATGGATGTTCTGTTTTCTCTATCAATTATATATCTGCCTATAAAATAAAGATACGTTTCTCCCTTTCTGGATAAGCAGGGAAGGACCAATGCAAGGAACCTCGACTGAACCAGACACTCTGGAAAGAGGAAGAGCTGGAACAGCCGATGGCTCTGGTGGTCATCCTACAACCAGAAAAGACAGCCCACTGTGCTCTGTCAAATGACGACTTGGCCACGCCCGGAGAGGAGCAGAGAGTGCAGCCTCCCTCCCTGTCTCCTGGGTGACAAGGTCTCCGGATGACCCCACCAACAATGAGATGAAAATGAAGAGCCCTGCAGCATAATGAGTGTGATAAAAATAGGAACTTGCTGAGTAAAGGGCAGGCCACAGTGGAGGCGTGGGAGGAGGGGGAACCCTGCCCGGAGCAGGTGGACCGGGCCTCCCGGCCTGACACCCTACTCTGTCTCTGTGACTCAGACAGATCAAGGCTGGTAGAGGGGGTGGCAGGGAAGCCAGAGAGGGACTGAAGAGTGGGCTTACTTGAATGTCCCAAGCAGACTCTGTCCTGGTCACTGTGACTCTGACCTCCACAGGGGGTGGACAAGGTGTGGCCAAAACACACGCTGATGGGGGTTGGGAAATTCCTGCCCATGTCTTGAACCTCTTGCCTGCCAATAAGCGTCAGAAAATGCATTAAGAGTTAATGTGTCAATTTTTCTTAAAACACTGTGCCTTTTGTCTGTAGTATAGAGTGGAAGAAGCCTGCTAACTGTGCCTCCTTCCCTTCTTCTTTCCCTTCCTTTCTTCTCTCTTCAGTTGGCAGCTTGGAGTGTCTGCCAGCAGAGGCAGCCGCTCCTACAGAAGGAAGGCTCTAGGTGAGCAGTGACAGCTGTCTGTGATGCCTTCTAGCACCTTGCCCCTCTACAGTCTTGCTTTTTTAAGTTATCTTCTAAAAAATTAAAATTTATTTTGATATTCAGCCATGAGAAAGGAAGATATCTTCCCATTTATTTGTGACGATGTGGATGGACTCTGAGTATTTTATGCTAAGTGAGATAAGTCAGGCAGAGACAGGTACTACATAACATCACTTACATGTGACATCTAAGAAAGTTAAACCAGAAAAAAAACAGAGAGTAAATGGTGGTGACCAGGGGATGGGGGATGCTAAGGGCAAGGGTGGGTTTTTATTTTAATTTTGGCTGCACTAAGTCTTTGTCGGTGCCTGGGCTTATTTCTAGTCGTGGTGAACAGCAGCTACTCTCTAGCTATGGTGCTCCAGCTTCTCATTTCAGTGGCTTCTCTTGTGGAGCACAGGCTTAGTTGCTCAGAGGCACATGGGATCTTCCTGGACTAGAGATCGAACTCATGTCTCCTGCATTGGCAGATGGATTCTTTACCACTGAGCCAACAGAGAAGTCCCAGAGTGAGGGTATTTAGGGGTACAAACTTGAAACAGCTAGTAAACAAGCCATAAAGATCTAATACACAGTATAATGAATAGATAATATGATATTATAATACTATAAATACGTAATGTGATCATTAGTACTATATCACAGTCATGTTACAATATATAAACGTATCAGAGTAGTACAGTGCACACCTTACACCTGCAATTTTACATGTCAAATTCATTTTAAAAATTCACAAAAATTATTTTTTGAGTAATACATGCTTATAGTACAAAATTCAGAAGGAAAAAAAAAACTATACAATAAGATAATTTCCCTCTATCCTGCTCCGCGACCCAAGCCGCCACTTCCTAGAGGCACCACCGTTAGCAGGTTCTGTGCAGCTTTCCAGAGCTGTTAGCGAACATAAGTGCATGACCGCAATCTCCCCAACTTGCAAACTTTTTTTATATAAGTGCTAAATACTGTATCAGAGTCCTGACAGAAAACAGGTGGTGCACATAGATATGAGTCATTTGAGTTGAGTTTAACGAATGGCCTGCTTATAAAAGTGTGGGCAGGACCTAGGAGAAGCCCAAGGAGGTGCAGCAATCAGGGCCAGCAACAGTTGAGCTGGGTGACTCGTGGTGAGTGACAAAGCCAGCTGGAGCAACCCAGGGAGGAGGCAGGGCCCCAAAACCTGGCTCTCTTCCCTCCCTGTGCCCCGAGGGCTGAACCCAACCTGCGCCAGAGACCAAGGGAGTCTGCCCATGTAGTTTACAGAGGTCACTCTGTAGAAAGGGGGCAGAGGGGGGGCGGGGACGGGTGAGGAGGGCAAGCGGCGCTGTGACGCCAGCACGTGCACCCAGCCCCTCCACCTGAACTTGACAGTCCGCCGGTATAGCTAGCCTCCTTCTTTCTGCTGGCCTAGCGCATTCTACAGGATTCCTGTTCTGGAACACTATACCATATATATAATATATATAATAATATATACCACATATAATGCATCTCTGTAAATATAAATACCTATGGTATATAGAAATTCAATATTGTATATTGTAATATTATAATGTATAGTTATATAAATATAGAGGTATATATAAATTATATAAATAATTATATCTATTTGTATACCTCTATATGTATATATGACTTTACATATATATAATCCCTCACTGATGGACTTTGAAGATTGTTTCCAGTCTTTTGCAAACAATGCTGCAAGGCATAGCCTTTTACTCAGTCATTTCACATGGCAAGAATATGTAGAGAATAAATTCTAGGAGAGAGACTGCTGGATCAAAGAGCGTGTGCTTTTGAAATGTTGATGGATACTGGCACATCACCCTGCAGAGCGTTTGTACCAACTTACACTCATATCAGCAACGTGTGCGATGCCTGTGCAGTGTCTGAACATCTGGGTTATCAAGATGTGAATAAACCTATTAGAGCACCTTTCTGTCAGTGTCTGTACCTTCACAAAATGCGAACTTCTCTTTTTTGGGGAAATTATGAAAATACACATTTCCCTCTTGTTTTCTGTCATTTCTTTCAAGTTTACTCAGCAGCGATAAAATTCCTCCACCCACGAATGGAATTCTGCTCCTTCTTTGGGTACAATATTGTGTCACTTTGAGTCACAAATAGCAGCCTCAGCTTAGAAAAGTTTCTAGTTTATCTTTCTGTGTGTGAACAAACCAACTACATATATGTATATGTACACACACACACACACACATATATAAAATAAAAGGCATCTAGGAGACAGGTAAGGAAACTATACATGTGTCTGGAGGCACCAGAGGACTCCAGAGGATCACCATTAACCCCACTAGGTATGACAGCATTGCTGTGATTGCAAGAAAGTGCCCCAGTTCTCTGCAGAAGCAGCCTTAAGTATCCACAGAAGTGGATGGAATCCCAGAAGTCTGCAATCCACCCCAAAACACCTTAGGAAAAACAGTGAGGCAAATGTACAAATCTTAAATAGTCATTAAATCTAGGTGATAGATCTTTTTGTATGCTCAAACATCTTCATAATAAAAAAATGTAAGTATCCAACCAAGATAATAATCAATACTTCATACTGTGAGACTTCTCCTTCTCCTCCTCCTCTCCCACCTCCTCTGGCTTCTGCCTCCACCTCCCCCCACACCACCCCCAGATCCGGTGGTCACCGGCACACCAATGATTGAGGTCTCTTCACTCTCCACCTGGTCTTCATGTGAAGCTCTTACAATGGCTCCAGCCTGGTTTCCCCTCTGCTGAGTGGCAAACACTCCACGGAAAATCCTCGACCCTCCAAACAACCCTGGCAGTGCAGGTCCCCTGTCCTGTGGCCACAGGCAGCTTCCACTTTCTCAGGCCCAGGTTAGACAGGAGTCTCAGATCCCCTCCAACTGCAGAGATGCACAGCAGGCTCTCCAGTGTCCCCTGGAAACCTGCTCTCAATACGTTTACATTGGAAAGGAGCTTTCTATTCTCTCCCTGGAGATGAGGGAGTGAGAAAATATCAGCATTCTCCAAGGAAATCTCATAAATCCTCAGGTAATACACTTTCCTCCCACCTTGATATTAAATATATCTTAGTTATTATTAAACAGTTACTTTCCACTACATACATTTAGAGTTTTGCCCATATTTACATAGTTGGATTTACTACACTTAACTCAATTTGTTTATAATTGTGCTGCTGCTTCTGCTGCTAAGTTGCTTCAGTCGTGTGCGACTCTGTGCAACCCCATAGACGGCAGCCCACCAGGCTCCTCTGTCCCTGGGATTCCCCAGGCAAGAACACTGGAGTGGGTTGCCATTTCCTTGTCCATAATTGTGCTAGAAGAATCTTATTTTATTACCTATTGCTACAGTAGCTTAAAACAGCCAGTATTTATTCTCTCATACAGTTTCTGAGGATCAGGAATCTAGGACTGTCTTAGTTGATGGCTCAGGATCTCCCATGAGGTTGCAGTAGAGAAGCTGGCCAGGACTGGGCTTGACTGGGGCTGGTGGATCCACCTCCAGAAGTTTCACTTATGTGGCTGAGCCTCAGTTTCTCACCAATCAGGCCTCTCCACAGGTCTATTCAAGACAAACTACTGCTTTTCTCTTGAGCGGGTGATCTGAGGGTGCAAGGAAGAAGCCATGATCTTGATCTTTCATGGCCAAGCCTTGAAAGTGGCATGCCATGGGTCCTGCCATATTGAAGCTGCAGAAATGCATCTTGGGGGGCTCCAAGGAACTCCAGTTTTTTATGTCTCAGTGCAGAATGAATTCAGCAAGAGGCAGAGTGATAGATAAGAAGTGGCTTATTAGAATAGGACACTTGTGAGCTTTACAGACAGGTGGGCAAGGGAGTGCCACACCCAGAGCTTAATGGGCTACAGTTTTACAATCAAAGGAAGAGTGGGGAGGTAGAGAAGATCACCTTCTTCCTGATATTTTTGAGTAGATATCCTCTTTGCATCATCAGCTTTTCCTCCATGTTGGGTGGGGGAGTTTTCTTGTCCCTACATGGTTAAACTAGGACTGTCATGGTGCAATGGAAATGAGCAAAAAGGCAGTAACATATATTAAAATATGGCAAATCGTCTCAGGTTTCAGTATAAGGTTACATTTTCCTTGAGTTTTGTTTTTCGTGAGCACAGAGGAGCATGTCCTAGGAATCATAAACTTACTGACCTCACTGGGTGGGATGTGGGTCTCAGTCCACCATTCTTTTATTATTCTGGAGCATGTCTTCATGCTTCTGTTGCATGGTTTTGCTGATAAGAAAGTCTGCTTGGTTCTGTGGTTAAACAAACCTGCTTTCTTGAGTGCTCTTTAACTTACAGGGTCTACCATGCTTTTTTCTCTGCTTACGATCCCTTAGTGGGACTAACAATTTAATCACCTGCTTTTTCTCCCTTTACTCTATCCCTATCTGTATGCTGTTGGTCCTGTGGTTCAACAATGACACATGTGGAAAAGGACAAGGATGTGATGCCAAGAGGCAGGGGCCACTGGGGTCATCTGGAAGGCTGCCCACCATGCTTACTGACATCATCTTGCACGTGTCTTAGCTGTCAGTGTCCGCTTTGTCTTGTGGACTCGTGACCCACAGAGTTACATTCTGTGGGGGAGAATCCCGCCAAGGTTTTCAGTGTGGCCCTTGCTCACTGGGTACCAGCACTCAGCGGAACCTGCCTGTGTCTTCCGGAGGTCATCTTGATAATAGCACCGGCACTCTCTGCAGTGAGTCTGGGCCAGAGAATAAATCTTCCTGACGGACCCTGTTCTGCGTTCCTAATTTCCCTCCGTAGTGCCCAGTGCTCTTCCGTGTTCTTACCATTGAGTCTCATAAAAAGAAGACCCAGGGTGGCCTGGCATGTCCAGACATGACTGAATCCTAGTAAAGATTAGGCTCAAGTAGGTACTTCTGACTGCTCCCCGGCAACCCCCCAGCACACAAATAAGCTCTGTCTGCAGGGGTCAGGGTGATAAATGGGGACAAGGCAGGAGTGGATTTGTGCTCAGGTTGGGACTTAGGACATCAATCTCCCTGTCACAGGAGAAGTGAATCCTAACACAAGGCTGCTTCCATGGAGGGGAAGAGGAGATACCAAAAGCAAAGGTATAGAGGGTACACCCTTCCCCTCGCACAAGACTAGTGAGTCTGTGAATTCAGTTGTCCTGTAGCACCAGGGACCCAACTCTGTAAGAGAAGGAAAGGGAGGGAGAAAGGGGAATTTCTTCTTGAATCTGGGGAGAAACTCTCCATTTGACACTTTTACAAAAACAAACTTTATTTGCACATAGTTTCTTGTAGGTTAGTTTTGCTGGAGATTTTTTTTTTTTTTTTTAAAGTGAGCTTCTAGACCATCAAGGTTGCAAACTAGGTTCAGAACTGAGATGGCCCCTGAGGCATTTATCCCAGGGAGTGGCAATACTGTGCTGGAGCAGGATTTATGGCCACACCTCACGGCTTAGGGGATCTCAGTTCCCAGGCCAAGGACTGAACCCAGGCCACCACAGTGAAAGCCTGGAATCCTAACCACTAGGCTACCAGGGAACTCTGTAGCAGGTTGTTTTTTTTTTTGGCTGCATTGGGTCTTCGATGCTGCGCACGGACTTTCTCTAGTTGCAGAGAGTGAGGGCTTCTCATTGCAGTGGCTTCTCGTTGCAGAACAAGGGCTCAAGGGCGCGCAGGCTTGGTAGTCGCAGTTTGTAGGTTCTGAAGAGCAGGCTCAGTAGTTGTGGCGCACGGGCTTAGTTTCCTTGTGACACGTGGGATCTTCCCGGACCAGGGATCGAACCCTTGTGGTCTGCATTGGCAGGTGGATTCTTAACCACTGGACCACCAGGAAAGTGCCCTAACAGGTCTTTATCTTAGTAATCAATAATAACAGCTGTTTACCAAAGGCTAACCATGTATTATAGAGTTGGACATACCAAAGGTTAACTATAACCATATAGAGTTGGACTATGAAAAAAAGCTGAGCACCAAAGAATTGATGCTTTTGAACTGTGGTGTTGGAGAAGACTCTTGAGAGTCCCTTGGACTTAAAGGAGATCCAACCAGTCCATCCTAAAGGAAATCAGTCCTGAATATTCATGGGAAGGACTGATGCTGAAGCTGAAACTCCAAAACTTTGGCCATCTGATACGAAGAACTGACTCATTGGAAAAGACCCTGATGCTGGGAAAGATTGAAGGCAGGAGGAGAAGGGGATGACAGAGGATGAGATGGTTGGATGGCATTACCAACTCAATGGACATAAATTTGAGCAAGCTCCAGGAGTTGGTGATGGTCAGGGAGGCCTAGAATGCTGCAGTCTGCTGCTGCTGCTGCTGCTGCTGCTAAGTTGCTTCAGTCGTGTCCGACTCTGTACGACCCCATAGACGGCAGCCCACCAGGCTCCCCTGTCCCTGGGATTCTCCAGGCAAGAACACTGGAGTGGGTTGCCATCTCCTTCTCCAATGCATGAAAGTGAAAAGTGAAAGTGAAGTCGATCAGTCTTGTCCGACTCTTAGCGACCCCATGGACTGCAGCCTACCAGGCTCCTCTGTCCATAGGATTTTCCAGGCAAGAGTACTGGAGTGGGGTGCCATTGCCTTCTCCATGCTGCAGTCTATGGGGTTGCAAAGAGTCGGACATGATTGAGCAACTGAACTGACTGAACCCTGTCCAGGCACTGTCATCTAAGTTAGCCTTTCCCCAAACTCAGAGAGGTGGTGTCACTTTATTCTACGGGTGAAGAAACAGGCTTGGAGAGGGAACATCTTGCTAAGTTATTTCTAAAACCCGGTGGAAGGTTGATACCCAGATGAGAGGAAGCGCATCCTAACTGCTGTGCTAAATTTTCTCCCAGGCTGCTGGAGACGGATTTTACCAGTGCTTGTCATTTTCTCACAGACTATTATCCATTGTCTGTGCTCAGCAACACCTTTCATGTGGTCACTCTCTGGTCAGAAAAGAAAGCACAACCTGAACTGACTCACCACTTTCCGGATCATTGGTCTTTCCTGCCTTGTCCTTCACTAACGGTCCACTTGCCCCTGTGCAGGTTAACAATGCTGCGATGGTGTGGTTTCCGAGCGTGTTACTCCCCTGGAGGTCATGGTTGACGTCAAAAGAAAGGATGAGCTTTCTCTTTCAACCTTTTCGAGGCACCTTTCAAAGTCTTTTCTCTTCAAACAGCATTGAGCTGGATTAAAAAAAAAAAAACTGATCTGACACATCTCATTTTTCTTTTTTTTATTGCTTTTATTATTCATTTAATTTTGGTTGTGCTGGGTCTTTGTTGCTGCTTGAGGGCTTTCTCTAGTTGCAGTGAGTGAGGTTACTCTTCGTTGAGGCGCTCAGGCTTCTCACTGCAGTGGCTTCTCTTGTTGAGGAGCACAGGCTCTAGAGTGCAGACTCAGTAGCTGTGGTGCATGGGCTCAGTTGCTCTGTGGCATGTGGAATCTTCCCAGACCGGGAATTGAACCCATGCCCCCGGATTTCTATCCATTGTACCACCAGGGAAGTCCTGACACACCTCATTTTTAAATAGTTGACTTTAGTCTGCATTTTTTTGCAATCCCTGATGTATTTGGATTTTTTTTTTTTACCTTTACCAAGGTTTTTTTTCCCCACGTTTCTCTTTTTTTTCCCCCTTTTCTCCATTCTTGCCTTTTGTTGGATTAATAAAGTTTTCTTGGTTCTTCCATTAATCAGAAGTAGTAACTTCTGTTTCTATACCCATTTTCTGTGGCTAGGTTAAAACCATGCATACTTAATTATATTTTTCTATATAAGTCAAAAGTTAATGAAACTGGTGATTCTTCTCCTCCACTAAAGATATAGCATGCTTTAATTTCCCTCTGCAATCTTTCTTCCTAACTTCCACATCATAGTTGTCTAGTATTTAAATTCTTGTAAGCTTTTAACCTCTCAATATAGCTTTATAATTTACCATCAATCAAAGATTAGATTTGCTAACGTGTTTTGTTGCTATTTTGGCCCACTACTGCCTCTTGCATTCTATTCCTCCTCTCTGATTCATTTTCTTTTTTGTTGAGGTAATACTTTTGAAGTTCTTTCAAGTCATTCTTTCTCTCTGATAGTCTGTAATTGCACTCTGATGTCTCCAGCAGAGGTGAGGATTTGTCTTTAATCATGTTGCTTGATATTTTGTGTATTCGTTCATTTCTGGAAACACTCAGCTGTATTTCTCCACAGGACAATGTCTTAGAAGTGTCTAGAGATGGGGACAATGTTGCAGAAGACAGTCACAGAAAGGTCTCTGTGGAGGGGATATGGAGCCAAGATATAAATGACAAGGAAGGCTCAGCCCTGGTGAGACAAAGTTCCAGGCAGAAAGAAGGGGTGATGCATGGGCTTGGTGAGATTCAGGAAATGAACGAAGGCCCATGGGATGGGGGCAGGGTGAGTGAGGGGGCTGGTGGCAGGAGATTCGACTGGATCAGAGAGGGAGGCAGGAGCCAGCGGGGTAAGTGTTCCTGGGCACTTCAGAGAAGTTGGTGTTGAGAGATGAAGGCTTTCTGTGTGAGCTTTTGTGGTAGAGACACACCATTGTTCACCAAAATCCCCTGATTCTTTTTTTTTTTTTTTCGGGCTGTCAGGAATACTATCTGCTGTGCCATTGGGTGTGGCTGTGTGACATAGTTATAAAGCCAGAATGGGAGCAGAAGTGATGTCCCTACTGCCTGTCCTGGCCTGCAAAACGTGCCCACAAGTTCTCCTCTTCCTCCTTTCTTCGCATCTGGTTAACTGAGATGGGAACAATCACAAGAGTGGTGAAAGCCTTGTGTTGAAGATGGCAGAGTGGCCTCTAGTTTGGGTTCATGAATGACTTCATGGGGCAGAACGCCCACCCCCAGCCTTACCACAGCCTTTCTGACCTGGAACCGCCTTGGAGTGCAACATGTGAAGAAAAATCAACACCCTGTTCTAACTGTGGAAAGCTGGTCATTGCAGCACAGCCCAACTAATACTGCCAGGAAGACCTTGGCAATGAAACCTGAAGTCCTGTGGGTCACAGGGGAGAGAACAGGATCTTTAGGGTAATCTGAAAGTATACAGATTAATAATGTGAGAGATGGAATGACTTGTTGAGGGACTCTGAGTTCAAGCCTACCATTTAACAGATGAAGCAATCATAGCCCAGAGAAATTAGCCGCTCTTTCCAAAGATACTCAGTGGTAAAGGCCAGATTATAAACCAGAATTCCTAGTCCAGAGTTGTTTCCTTTGGGATTGCAGGAAGGAAGGTGGGGAGACTTGGAGGAGTGGGGGTGAGAGAATCTCTTAGATTCATTGGCCACCTGAGGGCTATGCTTTTCACTGGTGCCTTTAGGACACCTCAGCAAAAACAGCCCAGCTGCCCCTCTCACTCTCTGGACAAGTGTGCTCAGCCTTCCTGTGGCTGAGGGTACTCAAATCCTCACGGTGGTGCTTTGGACTCTGGGTCAGTTTAGAGTCTCAACAGGAAATGGGTAATAATTCAAACTGGGTAATTGGAAACAGTCCTTTTATTAAACAACCCTCAAAGGTTTAAGGAGTTTAGAAAATCAACTAGGATGGAGCAGTGCCCTGGAACCATTGTCTCCTCTAAGGGGTATATTTATTGGTGTGGTAAAAAGTTACTGCAAAGTGAGTGGCTTAAAATAGCACAAACGTATTCTCTTACATTTCTAGGGGGTCAAAAGTGTGAAGTGGACCTCACTGGGCTAAAGTCAAGGCGTTAATGGGGCTGGGGTCCTTTCAGGAAGCTTTATGACTTTTGCACATTCTTTGGCTCACAACCCCCTTCCATCTTCAACGCCAGCAATGGCTGGTCGAGTCTGTCCAACGATACCATTGCCCCACTTCTGGGTATTCTGCTTCTCTCTCAGACATTTAAAGGATCGTGGTGATCACACTGGGCCAACCTAGATAATCCAGGATAACCTCCTTATTTTAAAGCCACATGATTAGCAATCTTAATTTCACCTGCAACCTTACTCCTCCCCTTGCTGT
Source organism: Bos taurus (assembly GCF_002263795.3). Lineage (NCBI taxonomy): Eukaryota > Metazoa > Chordata > Mammalia > Artiodactyla > Bovidae > Bos > Bos taurus. The sequence continues at coordinate 21,319,630 of NC_037337.1, read as the reverse complement.
ATAAACTAAGAGACTCACAGGTCAGGGAATTAGGGACATGCATATACTTGGGCACCATTATTCTGCCATTATAAAGAGGCAAGGCCAAGGGGTAGTTACTGGAACCTAGATGAGGTAGCTCTATGGAAAGAAAGGGTCACCTGACAGGAAAGTGACCTTTGGTGAGAATAGATCCCCAAATCAGAAGTGGGAGATATCTTCTGGCCACTTTTCTCCATGACCACAGTGGACCAGGAAGCCAAGGAAGGGCTTATTGTGTTAGTCGGGTGATCAATGAGGAACTAGGGTTGCTTCTATGCAGCGAAGAGAATTTGGGTGTCCCTTAGTATTCTTGTGTCCTGTAATAACCTTGGAAATCACAACTATAATCCGCCAAGGGCGAGAAAAAGCAGGAGTCTGAAGGTTTGGTTTACACCACCCAGCAATCAACCTTGACCAGGTTAAATGTAGTCAGGAGATGAGGACATTTAGAACGGAGGGCGGAGGAGAGATGATGATTATCAGTTAGGACCTGGGACCAGCTGCGACAGCAACAGCTCTTGTTTCTGACTCTTGTGTCTGAACTGCAGCTGGCTGCCAACTTTAAGGGACTCTGACTGATTGGACCCCATACCTCCCTACTGGGGAAGGGGTTAGAGCATCTTGTACTCACAAGAAATGGAGTCCCTACAATGTAGTGTGGAGTCAACAATGGAAACTGGTGAATCCGAGTGGTGCGAGGAGTGGGTTATATTTAACTCAAATCTATGTTCATCCTCAGATTTCCCCGGCACCGAGAGCCTCCTGGTCTCTACCGACACCACCAGGCGCTGACCACAGCTTTCTCCGGAAATGGTAAGTCCTTCACCCGGACTGCCCCCAGGTAGCCAGGCTGAACACCCAAGAACCCAGAGTTCCTGGCTCCTCCCACCACATCCGGACTTGGATGAAACGTCACACTGATTCTTACTGCCAAAAGGGCCACTGACAACACCTAGCACTGTTGGGGAGTTAGCTTCCTGTGGACTGAATCTTCACTAATGGAAAACAGGAGATGAGAGGGAGACTGGCAGACGAATCCCCCTTCCTCCTCCCTGCCATGGCTATCATGTCTCTCTGCAGCCCTTTCAGAGACGAACCATATGCCAGCCAGACATGCTTGCTGAGTACCCTGCTGTGATCTCTGAGGCTTGGCATAAAGTGTCAGCCAGAAGGACAATGCACCATTTCACACATCCTCATATTTCTTTGCTTTGCTTTTCCTTGTCTCAGCCTTGCTGCCTTTGTTTGCATTTCCTAAATGTAATAGTTAATTTTATGTTTCAATCTGTTTGGGCCATGGTGTCCAGGCATGGTATCAAACATTTTTCTGTGAAGAGATAAATTTATATATTTGGGAGGCTATTTTGGGGGTGAGATTAACATTTAAATCAATGGACTCTGAGGAAAGCAGACTCTTTCCCATAATATGGGTGGGCTTCATTCAACCAGCTGAAAGTCTGAACAGAATAAAGGGCCGACTTCTTTTGAGCAGGAGAGGGAGGTTTCTGCAGCAGACAGCCTTCAGAGGGAAAGACAGCATCAAGCCTGCCCTGGGCCTCCACCCTGCTGGCCTGCTCTGAAGATTTTGGACTTGTCAGCCCATAATTGCAATCGTCAATTCCTTAGAATAAATCACTTTCTATATAAATCTGGTTCTGTTTCTTTGGAGAACCTCGGCTAATACATTAAGTAAGACTTGAGCTCTCCCCTCCCTGCTTTAGCCTCTGTGTTAGAGGCAATCAGACCAAAATAAAGTCCCTGCTTCTCATGGATCTGAGGCCTTACTTCCCTCCCCACGTGGATACTAAAGCCTCAGACGCTGGACCCTACGGGTCTGTCTGCAGGTCCAACACTCCACAGATAGCCCTAGTTTCTCCTTCCTTACCTGCTAGCTTTGGTTTCCATCTTTCTTTCTGAGAGTTGAAAATTTCCTACTATTTATTTTTATTATTATTTAATTTTTTTGATTTAAAAAATATTTATTTGGTTGAGCCAGGTCTTAGCTGTGACATGTGGGATCTTTAGTTGTGGCTTGTGGACTCTTGTAGCATATGGGATCTAGCTCCCTGACCAGAGATCAAACCTCTGCTCCATGCACTGGGAGTGCAGATTCTTAACCACTGGACCACCGAGGAAGTCCCTCCTATATTTATCATATTCTTATTGTTTTACCATAAAATTCCTTTTTATTAATTTCCTTCCTCAACTACATATTTCTAATATTACTATATGTTATTCAATATCTCTCTGTATTTGTCCATAGGAGGGTCATCCTGGCTCTGTCCAGCACATCAATTAGAATTCCTTGTGTAATTTGCAGGTTGTCTTTTACACAGGTATAACAATATAACATATGTTATTTAATGAAAACAAGCTCCTCATACATGTATGTATATGAGCCTCATACTTTCTTTCACATGGGGATTTAATTTTCCTGACCATTACACTAGTGTTAGATATTTAGATTGACTTTTATTTTTACTATTATGAATCATTTTATGATGAATATATTTATGGGCAAAGCTCTTTTAAGTATTTAGTATTATGCCCCTAGTATAGATTCCAAAAAGGAGAATCACTGCATCAAAGAATATAAACATTTAAAAATCCAAATCGTTCTCATCAATTATGCCTTCATGTAACTTCACTCTAGACATCTTGATTGAAGTTTGCATCCACTTGTCTTTTCTAACTTTGATCTGTTCTCTAAAGTGAATTCTTTAGCTAGCTACTCTCATCCATTAAAGATTTCTTTTTACTGGTGTAAGTCTCAGAGGGCAGGCATCTACAAGTTTTATCTTTCTGGGTCTAAGGACAGAGTCACGTTAATGAACAAATATCTCACATGCTCTTCTGTAGCTATTGCTTTGGATTATGTCTTAATGCCAAGATAATTGTGTGGACATTTACTTCAACTTATTAGATAATCACATTGCAGCAAAATGGTTAGGAATCTGGGGTTGGACCTGCCTGGAAACAAATTATAGTTCCACTGCTCACTTGCTTTGTCACTTTGACAAATTGTTTACACTCACTGAGCTTTAGGTTTTTCATCTGTCAAATGGGAGGAAAAATAATTAGATCAGATCAGTCGCTCAGTCGTGTCCGACTCTTTGTGACCCCATGAATCGCAGCACGCCAGGCCTCCCTGTCCATCACCAACTCCCGGAGCTCACTCAGACTCACGTCCATCGAGTCAGTGATGCCATCCAGCCATCTTATCCTCTGTCGTCCCCTTTTCCTCCTGCCCCCAATCCCTCCCAGCATCAGAGTCTTTTCCAATGAGTCAACTCTTCGCATGAGGTGGCCAAAGTACTGGAATTTCAGCTTCAGCATCATTCCTTCCAAAGAAATCCCAGGGCTGATCTCCTTCAGAATGGACTGGTTGGATCTCCTTGCAGTCCAAGGGACTCTCAAGAGTCTTCTCCAACACCACAGTTCAAAGGCATCAATTCTTCAGCGCTCAGCCTTCTTCACAGTCCAGCTCTCACATCCATACATGACCACTGGAAAAACCATAGCCTTGACTAGACGGACCTTTGTTGACAAAGCAATGTCTCTGCTTTTGAATATGCTATCTAGGTTGGTCATAACTTTCCTTCCAAGGAGTAAGCATCTTTTAATTTCATGGCTGCAGTCACCATCTGCAGTGATTTTGGAGCCCAGAAAAATAAAGTCTGACACTGTTCCACTGTTTCCCCATCTATTTCCCATGAAGTGGTGGGATCGGATGCATGATCTTCGTTTTCTGAATGTTGAGCTTTAAGCCAACTTTTTCACTCTCCACTTTCACTTTCATCAAGAGGCTTTTGAGTTCCTCTTCACTTTCTGCCATAAGGGTGGTGTCATCTGCATATCTGAGGTTATTGATATTTCTCCCGGCAATCTTGATTCCAGCTTGTGTTTCTTCCAGCCCAGCGTTTCTCATGATGTACTCTGCATATAAGTTAAATAAGCAGGGTGACAATATACAGCCTTGACGTACTCCTTTTCCTATTTGGAACAAGTCTGTTGTTCCATGTCCAGTTCTAACTGTTGCTTCCTGACCTGCATACAGGTTTCTCAAGAGGCAGGTCAGGTGGTCTGGTATTCCCATCTCTTTCAGAATTTTCCACAGTTTCTTGTGATCCACACAGTCAAAGGCTTTGGCATAGTCAATAAAGCAGAAATAGATGTTTTTCTGGAACTCTCTTGCTTTTTCCATGATCCAGCAGATGTTGGCAATTTGATCTCTTTTTCCTCTGCCTTTTCTAAAACCAGCTTGAACATCAGGAAGTTCATGGTTCACATATTGCTGAAGCCTGGCTTGGAGAATTTTGAGCATTACTTTACTAGCGTGTGAGATGAGTAAAAATAATACCTAACTCAAAAGGCTGCCATGAGAATTAAATGAGATAATGAACCCAAAACCTTGGATATACACAAAATAAGGCACACAACCAGTTCTCACAAGTGTAGCTGTCATTAATAAGCAGATTTCAGGTTCTGATGGCCTCCCCCTATGGCCCTTGTATCCTGACAGCATATCCAAACTCCACCAGGGCACTTTTTGTCATGCCCACTTTTTGCTCCTAACAGCACTTTATAGATTAGCTAAGTATAACATTATTACCTGTTTTCTTCTATTTTCATTTTAGTCTTTTAAAAATTGTTTGTTTTTTAAAAATTGAAATATTACAGATACTGCTGCTGCTGCTGCTAAGTCGCTTCAGTCGTGTCCGACTCTGTGCGACCCCATAGACGGCAGTCCACCAGGCTCCCCCGTCCCTGGGATTCTCCAGGCAAGAACACTGGACTGGGTTGCCATTTCCTTCTCTAGTGCATGAAAGTGAAAAGTGAAAGTGAAGTTGCTCAGTCATGTCTGACTCTTAGCGACCCCATGGACTGCAGCCTACCAGGCTCCTCCGTCCATAGGATTTTCCAGGCAAGAGTACTAGAGTGGAGTGCCATTGCCTTCTCCAACAGATACTGCTAAAGTCCTTTAAAAATTTTTTTAAATATGGTTCAATAAACTTAAAATTTACCATCTTAATCATTTTGAGTATACAATTCGTTGGTATTAAATGCATTCATAATGTTGTGGGACCATTACCACCATCCATCTTCATAGCTCTTTTCATCTTATAAAACTGAAACTCTATACCTGCTAAACAATTAATCTCCATTTCTCCTTGTCCTCAGCCCCAGGCAACCACCCTTTTACTTTTGGTCTCTATGAATTTGACTCCTCTAAGAACCTCACATCGGAGAAGGCAATGGCACCCCACTCCAGTACTCTTGCCTGGAAAATTCCACGGATGGAGGAGCCTGGTGGGCTGCAGTCCATGGGGTCGATAAGAGTCAGACACGACTGAGCGCCTTCACTTTCACTTTTCACTTTCATGCATTGGAGAAGGAAATGGCAACCCAGTCCAGTGTTCTTGCCTGGAGAATCCCAGGAACGGGGGAGCCTGGTGGGCTGCCGTCTATGGGGTCGCACAAGGTCGGACACGACTGAAGCGACTTAGCAGCAGCAGCAGCAGCAAGAACCTCACATAAGTGGAATCTACAGTATTTGTCATTTTGTGACTGGCTTATTTCACTTAGCATAATGTCCACAAGGTCTGTTCATATTGTCACATATGTCAGAATTTCCTGCCTTTTTTAGGCTGAATAATATTCCACTGTATGTGTAGACCACATTTTGCCCATCTGTTCACACTAATTTCCCTTTGGCAACACTCCCACCTTTAACCCTTCTTCACACCTGAATTATACAAACTCAAGAACTTAGTATTCTTTCTTCCAGGCATTTTTTTTACCCAAATATTTGTATTCACAGAAAATGCATAGTATTATAACTGTATGACAGTTTATATAATTAATATCAGACTGCATATAATATTTTGCATCTTGTACTTTTCACTTAATTTTTAAAAAATTTACTCATGTTGATCTATACAAATCTCGTTGCTCTATTTTAATACTCCATAATTTTTCCATATTACAGGTATATTTCAAGTTATATTACCTATTCTCCTATTGATCCCCAGGATTTGAGCCCAGTAACTTTGATAGCTTTCTACTACCTTAAAATACATTAAAAATATTTTGTCTAGTTTTCTTAGTCCTGAGAGAGAGAGCTGATCTTGGCTTTGTTTGCAGCTTTTTATTCTGCAAACCAAAAACACAAGAATATGCTCCTGGAATTCTTTACAATAAATGTCACAGAAAAGTAAATAAATAAATGCCACAGAAAAATGTCAAAAAATTTTCCACCCAACAGATAGAGAGATTTGAAAGAGAGAGAAAGAGTGAGAGAGATCCAGTTACATTTTTTTCCTTCAGTTCAGCAAAATTAGAATGAAAATAGCTAACTGTATTAAGCATTTAATAAGTGCTAGCCATAAATCTTGATGCTTTAAACATTGTTGTTGTTCAGTCACTAGGTTGTGCCCAACTCTTTGTGACCCCATGGACTGCAGCACCCCAGGCTTCTCTGTCCTTCACCATCTCCTGGAATTTGCTCCAACTCATGTCCATTGAGTCCGTGATGCCATCCAACCATCTCATCCTCTGTCATCCCCTTCTCCTCCTGCCTTCAGTCTTTCCCAGAATTAGGGTCTTTTCCAGTGAGTCGGCTCTTTGCATCAGGTAGCCAAATTATTGGAGCTTCAGCTTCAGCATCAGTCCTTCCAATGAATGTTCAGGGTTGATTTCCTTTAGGATGGACTGGTTGGATCTCCTTGCAGAGAGTCTCTTGGACTGCTTTAAACATAGTAAGCCATAAATTTCATTTAATCAGCACAATAATCCCTTGAAGTAGGATTACTGTATTATCATACACAAATGAGGAAACTGATGTGAAAATGACAGGAGCAGTGTAAAGGGAGAAAGTAGCTGATTAAACAGTTAATACAACTAAGGGATTGTAGGTAAATAAAGAAGGATGGGAGAGACCCCTGTAAGTTAATAATAACTCAAGAAAGCAGGCCTGCTTAGCAATGAAACCATGCAACAGAAGCATGAGCTATGCCCCTAAATAATAAAGCAATAGTAAAGCAGGATGTGACCTGAGACCCACATCCTGCCCAGTAAGCTTAATAAGTTAATCACCCCTAGGACATGCTCTCTGCACCCATAAAAAACAATCATTTATGGAAATGATGATATTTTATTTATTTTTTCTTTTTCCTTTGTCTTTTTTTAAAATTTTATGTTATTTTATTTTTAACTTTACAATATTGTATTGGTTTTGCCATATATCAAAATGAATCCACCACAGGTATACATGTGTTCCCCATCCTGAACCCTGTATAATATCATATATGAAACAAGTCGCCAGTCCAGGTTTGATGCACGATACTGGATGCTTGGGGCTGGTGCACTGGGACGACCCAGAGGGATGGTATGGAGAGGGAGGAGGGAGGAGGGTTCAGGAAATGATGATATTTTAAAGTGAAAGACCCTCAACATACTGAGACCTGAGATAATTTTTCCATAGTGCATGACAGTCCCAACTTGACCATGTTGGGACAAGAAAACTCCCTTGTCCAACCTGGAGGAGGCACTGGTGATGAAAGTGTGACATCTAATCAAGAATGAAGAAGGTGGTCTTTTCCCCCTCTCCACTTTTCCTTTGATTATAAAACTGTAGCCCACTGAGTTCTTGGGGCCCTGCATCCCCTTGCCCACGCACTTGTAAGCCTCACAATAAATCACTATCGTTTTGCCTCTTCTGAATTCTTTCTGTGCTGAGACTTAAAGGACTGGAGTTTCTCAAAGCCCCTCAAAATGGCACCTAGCGGTTTCAAAATAACTTGCCCCACTTCTCACAGGGTGTCATAGGTAGAACAAGGATTCAAAAACAATAGCAATCTGGTTCCATAGCATTTAATCATTTCATTACACTGCCATATTGAAAGTAGAATTAGAAAGAAAGAATGAACACTTGCAAATTAAAAGTCAAAGAGACAGTAAGATGATCCTACGGCGCGCACGCACGCACACACACACACACACACACACACACACACACACACGCAGGAAAAAGAAAAGCCTGGAAGGCTCAAAGTATGTTTACTGGAAAACCAGAAGACTGATTACTAAATGAAGGCAAATGGAGAGGGAAGGTATAGGAAGCAAGAAGCAGTGGTAATTATTGAATTCTGTAAAATGTTTTGGTAAATGTGTTTGAATGGACAGTAAATTTCTTGTTAATATACTTGTGTTGTTTTGAAGGTGAAATAAAATCTCTAAGCAAATGGTATCCAAAATGGGGTGCTTGCACACCAGAGGGTTAGCAAAATGATCTCTGTGTTCAGAAAAAAAAATTAGAATTTTTACCTTTGTATTTCTTTTTTATATTTTTAATATTTTATAGTTTGTGTAATATGTTGATGTGATACATGTATATAAACTAAAAATAAATGAAAACACAAACACTACAGCTGTATTCTCAAAGTTTTCTGATTGGGTGTTTGGAATTTTTGAAGACCATTATTCTAGACAAAATAACAAAGAGGATTGGGTAGAGGGTTATTCAGTGATCAATGAAAGTATGCTAATTTGGGGGTCTACTCTGTGGAATGTAAACACTGAAAAATTAGATTTCATTAGAAAATTTTTTGGCTATTTATATGTTAAAATTTAAGGACACTTACCAAAATTAATGTAAAAAGCCATAGTTTCTGAACAGAGGTAAAAAGATGAACCTTTGTCAATATGACATTAGTCAAGAAAGAAGCCAAAAATTTAAAAAGCAAAGAATAAAGAATAAGAACGGGCCTGAATGATAGCCCCTAAAGATGTACCCACATCCTAATCCCTGGAATTTGTGAATGTGATTTATTTGGGAAAAACGTCCTCGCACATGTAATGAAATTAAGGATCCCAGGACTTTCCCTGTGGTCCAGTGGGAATCTGCCTTCCAATGCAGGGGGCGTAAGTTCAATCCCTGGTTAGGGAAGTAAGATCCCACCTGCTGTAGAGCGACTAAGCTCCTGCACCTGTGAGTACTGAGCCTGTGCTCTCTAGAGCCTGCACGCCACAGCTAGAGAGAAGCCTGCTCACTGCAGCTAAGACCCAATGCAGCCAAAACCCAATGCAGCCAAATAAATGAACAATTATCTAAAAACAATTAAGGATTTCTAAATGAGATCATTCTCAATTGTCTGGGTGTGACCTAAGTCCATTGATAACTGTCCAGCAACACATGGAATAAGGAGTTGATGGTTATATCTACTGAAGACAGAGGCAGGATGGAAGTGATGCAGTGAGAAGCCTGTGGATGCCCCTAGCCACCAGAAGCTGGAGGAGGCAAGGGATGGAATCTCCCTAAGAGTTCCTGGAGGGAACTCAGCCATGCCAACTTCTGATTTTAAACTCTGGCCTCCAGAACTGTAAGAAAATAAATGTCTGTTTTTTGAAGTTTGTGGTAATTTGTTAGAGCAGCCCCAAGTAAACATATAGTTGATAAGCAGAAAGCACAATAAAATATGGTAAAAGTCCAAATTTATTGCTAATCACATGTGAGAAGTAGATAAACTCATCTGTTAAACAACTAGCAGATTGGACTTAAAAAGGAATGTAAAATCCAGTTATATGCCGATTACAAGATGCTGAGTGGAAAAAGTGAGTATAGAGGTTGTAAATATAAGGATGAAAAAGATACACTGGGCCATTACTAATCAAGAGAAAGCTGGAGCAGCAATATTAAATCAGACCATATAAAATTCAAGACAATAAAGAATTAATGAGAATAAAAAAGGATAGCACGTAATTATATAAGAAAGAGTCCATCAAGAGAACTTTATTTATTTGCAAGAAGAGTTAAAATACAAATAACAAGCTAGAGGAAATTATTTGCAGCTCATATTGTAGACTAAGGCCTGAATTTCCTAATGCATAAAGAATCATTAAAAATCAGTAAGAAAAAGACAAGAACTCTTAGAAAAAATGGTCAAGGAAAATGAATGAATGTTCACAGAAAATGTTCAATTTCACTAGTAAATGTTCAATTTCACTAGTATAGAAACAAATGCAGTTTTATTTTTTAAAAATTTTATTATTATTTTGGCTGTGCTACATGGCTTGTGGGATCTTAGTTCCCCAAGCAGGGATTGAACCCATGCTCTTAGCAGTGAAAGCATGGAGTCCTAACCCCTAGATTGCCAGGGAAGTCCCAGAAATGCAGTTTTACACTGCAATACCATTTTAAAATGATCAAGTTGGTAATGATTCAATAGATTGATTAAACACTGGGTTAGCCAGTGCTTAGGAGGTGTGAGGTTTGTCTCACACATTGCAAGCAGCAGTGCAAACTGGTATAACATCTATGGAGAATTTGGCAATATCTAATAAAATTACAAAAACATATACCTTTTGACCTGCCAATTTTATTCCTCCTAATTTTGTCTATAGATACAGCAAAATGTTATATGAAAAATGCTATTAATTTCCCTATTTAAAAAAGCAAAAGATTTATTACATTATAGCAAACATCCATAAAATACAAATATTATTTGTAAGTATTAGAAAGAATGAGTAATCTCATTTTGTAGTGATTCATCATCTCCAAAATATATTAAGTGAAAACCATAATGGGACAGACAGTGTGCACAATATGCTGCTCTTTTATAAGAAGGAGTTCAAACTACGTGTGATTCATAAATGTATGTAGCTGCTCATACAAGCACAAAATCTTTCTGGAAGGGTACATTAAAAATTGGTGATGTTGGTTGCCACTGGTGAGGGAAATTGAGAGGCTGGTGGAACGGAATGGGAGGGAAACTGAAAACCAATCATCCAACAAGCCAAACAATTATAACACCAAACCAAACCTCCACCAGCATCCTCCAGTCTTCACAGAAAGAAAAAATTGTAGGGATGATCAGTAAAACTAGGAGTTGATCCTTTAAAAATGACTAATAAAATGGACAAACCTCAGGGGAAACCTGAGGAGGGAAAGAAGAGAAGGGACAAATAATATTTGGAGAGGTGTGTCTGTCCTTGGTACCCGCTTGTCATGTGTGAAGGTTGCAGATGAATTCCGTATCATCTAGAACAGCAGTCTCCAAACCTTTTTGGCACCAGGGACTGGTCTTGTGAAAGACAATTTTTCCACAGACTGGCCGGGGGTTGGGAGGGTGGTGATGTTGGGGACAAGGAGTGGTAGATGAAGCTTCCAGCATCACCTGCCACTCACTTCCTGCGGTGTGGCCAGGTTACTAACAGGCTGAGGAGTGGGGTTTGGGGACTCCTGATGTAGACCAGGTTACAGAGTAGACTTCATTGGGAAAGGGATCACTTACAGAGCCACGTTGTCCAGAAAAGCAGAAGTCCCCCAGCAACTCTACCATCCTGCAGAGGCTAGTCACGGGTTGCTGCACCCAGAGTGGTCTGCACTGCAGTGAAGGTTCTCTTCCCCATGATACACTCTCAAAGTGCAAGCAAAGAAGCAACCTTACCAGTGGCAGAACAAACAGATTGTTCGGCATCAAGAAAACTTGAAAAGAATTTAACAATTAGAGAAAAATAATCAATAGTCAAATTCTGTCTCCCTGCTTCCTCTAGATAAAAACACTATGACAAGATGATTTTATAGATGATCAATAGTTAGCCAACTAGAAGTGGATCATTCTTTTTTTTTATATACAAGCTGTTTGGCAGGGGTGAGAAAACATGCATGAGAGAACAATGACACTTGTTTGCATCTCCCAAAGTTTGGTATATTGTGTTTTCATTTTCATTCTACTAAAACATTTCCTAATCTCTCTGGTGATTTTTTGTTGTTGTTCTTGGCCATGTGGCTTGTGAGATCTTCCCTGACCAGGAGTTGAACCCTGGCCCCCTGCGCATAGAATCCTAACCTTCCCTGGGTCTCCAGGGAAGTCCTGCTGATGATTTCTTTTTTTATGTAAGAGTACTTAGCAGTGCATTGTTTAATGTCCAGAAGTTTAAGGATTTTCTAGGTAGATTTTCTAGATATCTGGAGATTTTCTAGATATCTTTGCTGGTTACTTCCAGTTCAATCCTCTTGAGGCCACAAAACATATTTGTATGACTTCAATTCTGTTAAGTTTATTGGTATTTGTTTCATGGTCCAGAATACAACCTATCAGGATGAGTGCTCCATGTGTGCCTGGAGGGAAAAGCCATGTATTCTGCTCTTGTGTAAGGAGAAGGTTCTATACACGTTAGTGAGGACACATTGGTTAATAGCATTGTTCAGGTCTTCCATTCCTCTTTGATTTTCCATTTACTTGCTTTAGCAGTCACTGAAAGAGGACTGTTGAAGTCTAGAACTATAAATGCAAATTTTCCTAATTCTATCAGTTTCTATTTTATTTTGAAGCTCTTTTTAGATGCATACACATCTAGGATAGTTGTATCTTCTTGATAATTTGACCCCTTTTAAATAATGTAACATTTATTATTAAATATTAGGTAATACTTATTCAATATTGTCTTTTTTCCCCCCAGAAAAGTTCAAGGGAAGAAGAGAGGAGAAACTACACATACAGAGAAGTGACTATAATGACGGAACATGTATTCTAAGCCAGGTAAGGTAGGAGGTGAGGACATGAAGGAGTGGGGGATGTGAAAATTGGTGGATCGATGGGTAGCAGGTTCCATTAAGGTTGCAGAATTATTGAAGTCGGGCTGTTGGCAAGAGTGCGCTGAAAGACAAATAGCGACAGACTGGGATGCTTGTCATCGAGATAATGGAGGGAATGCTAATGGCAAGGTCTGGGGCATGACTGTGGAGCAGGCAGCTCGGGGGAGGGGATCAGAAACAAGGAAGATCATCCTTGTGAATTTCAAAATCCCTAATAATTAGGACAAGGCTAGTGCTGGAAAGAGAGACAAGAACCAGATGATAACATTTTCAAGAAATGAGGAGTGGGATAACCTGATGTCAGATGATTGCAGAAAGGAAGGGGAAAAGAGGATAGTCTATCAAAAAGGATGAACATTTAGAATATGCAAATAGCCCTTCAATCAATAAAATACAGACATACAATTCAATAAACAGTGGACAGAGAATGAGCAGGCAATTTACAGAAGAGGAACCCTGAATGGCCATCAAACAAGTAGAGACCAAACTGCATTGGTAATTAGGAAAACGAGATTCTATTTCACATCTATCTGAATGAAGAACGATGTGGGGGGAACAGGAGCTCTCATATGGCTTCAGAGAACAAATTTAGTAATATATACTAAAGGTCAAGATGTGCGTGCCCTTTGACTCAGCTTCCCTCTTCCAATATAAACTTTACAGAGCGCTCACATGCATATGGTGCAAGGAGATGGCACCATTATATAAAATACATAAAAATCAAAACAACCCCATGTCTATTGACAGGAAAACGGATCAGTAAACAGTATCTATTCAAGCAATGAGAATTCTCATTCTATGCAGTGAACATGAATGGGCTAGAGATGTATGTCCTGTACTTGGATTCCCCAAATACAAAGCTGATGAAAATCGGATGATGAGTACAGTGCGGCAATATCACTTTTGGTAAAGCATAAAAATAAGCAAAACAATGTATATACTACATAATGAACACATATATAGTAAAAATGTAAAAACATGGGCCAGAAAGATGCACACAACTTTAGGACAGTGGCCACCTCTGGAGGGGGTTGGAGAGAGGGAGTGGGATCTGTTCAATCTGGAATGTTTTAATTTTGAAAAACAGATGAAGCAAATAGGGCAAAATGTTGATATTTGTGAAACGTGGGTGTTGGCTATATTACACTGTTCTTTTCCATTCATTTGAAATATTTCACAACATAAAAACTTCATGGCATATGTAGGATGACAGCACTTTCCCACATCAGATAAACACATTTTTAAAACTCAAGGAAGCCCAGCATTCAGTGTCCGTCTGTGAATTTGCAAGCGTTTGTGGAGCACCTAAAAATCGCAAATTGCTCTCCGTGTCCAAACACCTGCAGAGAATGAGCACAATTTCCAAACAGATGTCAGTTATCTGAACTGGCCACTTGTAGAAATATATAATTCATCACAAGTGCACATCAAGAGGAGATGGTGCTGGTGACTTGGCCTAGAATGGGTTGAATTTCTCCATGGCCATTGCTCTCCAATTCAATACATGACTGTATTCCCCCAGGCTCTCTTTGAGCCATTAAGGGACATTTGGATACATGTCTCTCCTTTTTCTGTGTAATGTGTATATACACAGACATAGACACATGCACACACATGACTCATGTATGGTTCACTCCCTTTCCTAGGTCCTCTCCCTCTTATGGTAGCGTTAACCCCAGGCCCCTCTGCCTGCCCTCTCCTGGAGATTGAACCCCTGTCTTCCTCCAGAATGTTTTGTTACTAGAAGCCTCACTGCGACAATTTTGGAAGCAGGATGTTGCCTTACAAGGGGTTGTTGTTTAGTCACCCAGGCATGTCTAACTCTTTGCGACCCCATGGACTGCAGCATGCCAGGCCTCCCTGTCCTTCACCGTCTCCTGGAGTTTGCTCAAACTCACGTCCATTGCGTTGGACAGGAACTGACTCGTATTACATATTACATATGGGTTACTCAGTGATACTACAGGTGTCTCTAAGGAAATCACATTTTGCTTAGATGTTTTCATGACTCAACAAAGGGCTTGGGAGTGTGGTGGGCAGGGACCAGGTGAACTTCAGGGCAGTGTCCCGAGAGATAAGAGGAAAGGGGAAGACTCTCTTATACAGCAGAATACTCTCAGGGTGATCAGCAGAGCTCCTTGTCTGCTGCAGTCCAGGCTTCTGTTCCAGGAGCAGACAGAAGCAGTCCATCACTCCCAGGTAGGCATATTTATGTCCTTCAGGAGACACCCCTGGGGACAGAGGGCTGTAGACACTGGAGAGGCCAGAGTCCTCCAGTGACCCATGCCTCTTCTCAGCAAAATTCCTGCTCTGCAAGGCTTAAGGTTGGCTTTGGGGGTCTGGGGGCAGCAGGAGGACCAGAGTAGGGAGAGGGAAAGTCTTGAGGTGGGGAGCCAAGTTCTCATCAGAGAAGAGTTTACCTCCTTATTTCCTTTGCACCCAGAGAGATCAGGTAAAATCCCCAGTCCTTGCTGTGGTTAAAAGTATCAGCCACTGCTAGAGGACCACCAGTCTCACTGTCCCCACCCTTTAGAGACCCAGGCCAGGAGGGCTCCTGCCAGACTAGGTATGGAGGGGTGAGGGGGCTCCATCTGAGCCTTCTGTTTGTTCTGCTGCCCTGGAGGTGTGTCTGGATGTTTCCACAGTAAGACTGGAACATATTCTTTCAGAAAGTTTAAGAACAGCTCAATTCTCACATTACCTAAAATCTTAAACGCACAAAGTTCTGAAATTCTAGTAACAGATTTAACTATTCACAACTTTAATAATTATTGCCAAATTGACATTCAAAATGTAAGAAACAGTCTCTCAAAATCTGCTGAGCTATGTAGAAAAATTAGCCTTTTATTTTGGATTAATTTTAGATTTACTAAAAAGTTGCAAAGATAGTACACAGAGTTCCCGTATACTCTTTACCCAGGCTCCCCTAATGTTAACATCTTACTTTAAACAATGGCACATTTATCAAAACTACGAACTTAACATTGGTACAATATTACAGCTGAGCTATCTACTTTATTCCTATCTCATCAAGTTTGGGTTGTTTTTTTTTCCTGTAAAAATTTTGGGATCTCAGTTCCCTGACTAGGGATTGAAACTGGGCCTTTGGCAGTGAAAACTCAGAGTACTAATCACTGGAAAGCCAGGGAATTCCCCATAAATCTCTTTTTATATGTAAAATGTTTTAGGTGGAGGTTCAAGATTTGCATAGATTCCCATCAAACGGATTGGGTCATTCCATATCTACTAACATATAACACACAAACACATCTTATATATAATTAATGTATATTTATGTAAAAAACAATGTGCGTAGCATGGATTAAACATAACACATATTCTCAGAACATGCAAGTCTCTCATTGTTATTATGGTTCTTTTGGATTATACGTCTTTGAAAATTGATAGTAAATCAACTCCAAAACAGGCATAGTCCAAAACTGGGAATGTGAAACGTTATGTGAAATGTTATATCACATGGATTCCTGCAGGCTGCTCTTTCTTGCATCCTTCTTTGGGAGAGGGGGAGATGTGCATAGCAATGGTGACCACATTTTCTGGACCAAAAATGGGGATACATATTTTTTTCTGTGATCAGTCTCAGAAGATCAGGGATGGAGTATAAAACTGTAGATATAGTTTTTATTTTTTTGCCTCTTCTTACCATATTACTTTGACTTTCTGATACTATTCCACACTATAGAAATACAATCTATTTCATCGACATCAACATAGGATCCTTTGTTTTCTTTAGATTTGTGAATCTGAAGCTCCTGGCTTCCATTCCATTCTCTTTTTCCTGGGGTTCTTTTTGCTGGTGAGAAACCCTTATGCATCTTCTCTAGCTAAAGGAAAATTGAGGGAGATTAACTCATTGGAAATGGAGAAGGCAATGGCACCCCACTCCAGTACTCTTGCCTAGAAAATCCCATGGATGGAGGAGCCTGGTGGGCTGCAGTCCATGGGGTCGCTAAGAGTCGGACACGACTGAGTGACTTCACTTACACTTTTCACTTTCACGCATTGGAGAAGGAAATGGCAACCCACCCCAGTGTTCTTGCCTGGAGAATCCCAGGGACAGGGGAGGCTGGTGGGCTGCCGTCCATGGGGTCGAATAGAGTCAGACATGACTGAAGTGACTTAGCAGCAGCAGCAGCAGCAACTCATTGGAAAAGACTCTGATGCTGGGAGGGATTGGGGACAGGAGGAGACAGGGACGACAGAGGATGAGATGGCTGGATGGCATCACCGACTCGATGGACATGAGTTTGGGTGAATTCCGGGAGCTGGTGATAGACAGGGAGGCCTGGCGTGCTGCAATTCATGGGGTTGCAAAGAGGCGGACACGACTGAGCGGCTGAACTGAACTGAACTGCACAGGTAATAATATGAGGCTATTTACACATATGACATTAAAAGAATATTATTGAGGTCTCTTCTTTTATTAGTTTGCCAGGCTGCCATACAAAATACCACTGACTAGGTGGCTTAAATGACAGAAGTTTGTTTCTCACAGTCCTGGATGCTGTTAAGTCCAAGATCAAGGTATTGGCAGATTTGGTTTCTCCTGAGACCTACCTCCTTGGCTTGTGGATGGTCATCTCATTGTGTCCTCATGTGGCCTTTTCTTTGTGTACATGCATTCCAGCTGTGCTTTTTGTGTTTGGCCTTGTCACACAGCGTGCAGGATCTTAGTTCCGTGACCAAGGATTGAACCTGCATTCCCTGCAGTGGAAGTGCAGAATCTTAACCACTGGACCACCAGGGAAGTCCTCCCAGCTTTCTCTTTTGTGTGTCAAAATTTCCTCTTCTTATAAGGACAGAAGTCTGCCTGGATTAAACTCATCCCAATGGCCTTTTTTTTTGTTTTCACTTAGTCACCTCTTTAAAGGTCCCATTTCCAAACACAGTTGGGGGTCCCGGCTTCAACATTTGAGTTTTGGGATAGGTTTTGGGGAGGACACTATTCAATCTATAACATTCCCTGAGGTCAGCAAGATTGAACTTGCTTTGAAACCCAGAGATTAAGGTAGAAAGTGCATGGTTGTTTAAAGCTTTTATGTTGAAGTACAGATGTGAACTTTTATTTTCAGAGCCCTATGATTTTGTTCCCAAGGAAGGGTTAGGTTAGCTCTCTTTATTAAATCCCTACTTGTACAGGGGCTTAATAGTGGTAGAAAGACTGGGATAGACCACTCAGAAAGTGGAATAAGAATTAAGACAAAAAAAAAAAAAAAAAAGAATTAGGACAAAAAATGAGTGTTAGAAAAGCAATGATTAGCTATTTTAGTCATTAGGGCCTAGAATGAAGTTCGTGCCTCCCTGAGTGGTCATCATTCATCTACACAAAAATGATCAATTTCTAAAAACCTCCATGGGCTTTTGTCGTCCATCAGAGAAAGTCTAAAATCACATGGCCTTCCCACACCATCCCACCTTACCGAGCCCCTCTGCTCTTCCTCCGTGTTCTACCTCAGACCCAGTCTTGCTAGACTCGGGCGTTCCTCAGCCTTAGCTACCAAAACAGACTCCTTCAGGTTCAAGCTTCATCCCATTTCTCTCACAAACAGATGTTGTCTCACCTCTTCTAACCCTGGGCCATCACTTTCAATCCTTACAATGATCCTTTGATACCAGAGGTCTCACATCATCTCCTGGGGATGGGACACTTGTTTTTATTGTGATATGTCTCAACAGCCTAGATGTTTCCTAGATTTCCAGCCTAGATTTCCTAGCTCTGTCAAATGCAAAGACTAATGATTAAGGATGTATCTACATTATTAAGAGTCAGGAGTAAAAATTACTGAGTAGATGTCTGCTTTAATAAACACTTACTTTAAAGTGACTCTAGAAATATGAAAGGCAATGGCACCCCACTCCAGTACTCTTGCCTGGAAAATCCCATGGGTGGAGGGGCCTGGTAGTCTGCAGTCCATGGGGTCGCTGAGGGTCGGACACGACTGAGCGACTTCACATTCACTTTTCACTTTCATGCGTTGGAGAAGGAAACGGCAACCCATTCCAGTGTTCTTGCCTGGAGAATCCCAGGGATGGGGGAGCCTGGTGGGCTGCCGTCTATGGGGTCGCACAGAGTCGGACATGACTGAAGTGACTTAGCAGCAGCAGCAGAAATATGAAAACAACACTGATTATGAATTTGTTTTATTCTTTTATATATTTCAGCCCAGTTATATTCTGTTATATTCAAAGCTAAGTGACTTCTTAAAAAACTGTTAAGATTTTATTTTATTGGCCATACCAGGCAGCTTGTGGGATCTTAGTTCCCTAACCAGGAATCAAACCTGTGCCCCTTTCAGTGAAAGTACAGTCTTAACCACAGGACCACCAGGTAATAATTACCCCCTTTAAAAAAACTTTTAGTTTGAAATAATTTTAGGTTCAGATGAAGTTGCAAAAGTGTTTCAGTGAGGTCCTGTCTATCCTTCATCCAGTATTTCATATTTCCTACAGGGAAGATGGGAACTCTTCCATAATGCTCTTGGAGCCTGCTCTGTGTACAGGTGATTGGGCTGGAATTACTGCCACTCAGGAGCAGGCCTCAGTGACTGACAGGAGCTTGATACATACCTCTGGAGGATAACCACCTGTCCTGGTTTGCCTAGGATGACCAGTTGCATGGAATGTGGGTCTTTTAGTGATAAACCTGCTGTCCTGGGAAACTGGGGAGTTGGTCACCGTAAGTCCCAAGTACCCTTTTCCTGCGGGTAGTTGACTCTGAAGCTCAAAACTACTTCTCAAAATTCTTCATCAGGATTGGCCTTCAGTTCCCCTTAGAGGAACTACCCATCCACCTGATAATGGACCTTTGATGGGGTGTCTTTCCTTCTGTCTCACTCCCTCCATTCCCCTACCGTTGCTTCCCAGGGCCATCTCGGTGAGGAGCACACTGGGGTCCAGTGAGCAGGTGTGGGACAAGGTGAGGCTCCAGGTAGAATCTTCATACCCTGCATGGCTCTCTGTTGCACATACACACTCACACATACTCACAAGTTTAGGTGAGTATATGGTGCTTAAACTCCCACCTACCCCTGTCACTACCGACTGATGGGTGGGGGTGGCACTCACCAGGGTCAAACTGCCCCTCATTGAGCTCCACAGGCTCTGACCATGCCCAGCCTCTGCAAGGTGCCAGAACCTCTGCTTGTGCTGGTCAATACCACAAAGTCCTGAGAGGCCAGAAGAGATTTCTGGTCTGACTGTGGTGAAGGTTTCTGAGGCGTCACAACCTGGGCTCTCTGGTATACCCTCTGATCCTTTCAGACGGGCTGTCCCATGCATCCTCTCTGGGCTTACCCTCAGCTAAACCCAGGCTTTTCCAGTGAAATAAAAAATACTAGTGTGAACACTTCCTGATACAGACTCAGCGCCATCATGGGTCTCTTTGTCTTCTGATACTCCCTGAGTCAATCACTAGTCACTAATAAACAAGGGACCCTGAGCGCCCACCCCACCTGGCTTCCCTGGTCTCCTCTCTGGAGGGTGATGTTGTTTAGGGATGGACGGTGGGAGGGTCTTCTGAACCACAGATTATTGATGGCTCCCCCATGACCTGGGCTTCCCCAGAGGCTGTATAGTAAGGAATCTGCCTGCCAATGCAGGAGACACAACTTCAATCCCTGGGTTGGGAAGATCCCCTGGAGAAGGAAACAGCAGTCTCACTCTAGTATTCTTGCTTGGAAATCCCATGGACAGAGGAGCTTAGTGGGCTGCAGTCCATGGAGTTTCAAAAGAGTTGGACTTGACTGAGTGACTAAGCAATGAAAACAAAACCGCCATGACCTGGAAGGGCAGGCGCCTGCTCCCTCTCCCGCCCCTGCTCTGGCTTGGTTTCCCTTCCCACCTCCTTGGCGTCCTTGAGCTGTTGGTTATTCTCTTACTGGTTTCTTCAGTATCTCCAGTGGCAAAATAAAGCTAGAGCAATTGATCCACCACATCTGCCCCGCAGATTCAGCGTCTGTGCCGCCATGACAGGGCCTCTTCCTGCTCTTCTGTGTTTGAGACTCTGCTGTGGGCTCTTGCTGGGAGCAGGTGTTGCATGGAATTATTTCCCTTCAGCATCTGGAGAGGATGAAGTCTTACCGACGGCTTCTCCCTCTTAGTGCCTCTGTTCCTCTGCCCACTTTGGGGAGAGAGGCTGGTGGGAGGCCAAGTGGGGAGGCTCAGTGACGACTCGCTCACTCCTGGCTTGGGAGGCTGTCGGCAGGGTCCTTCCTCTACCTGAGTCAGGAGTGAGAGTTTCTGGGTTCCCAGAACCCTTCTCTGACTTCTTGGCTCCGTCATTTCCAGAACCACTTGTACTTCCCCTCTTTTACAGCACTGCTTTCATTTTATGTCAGAAAAATAACTTAAAACTTGGCTATAGGCAGAAGAGTTGGCAGAATATTTTCAGTGCCACATTGGGCTTGACTTTCTATCATCTCTAAGCACAGATTAACGTGTACGTTTTCATCTGTTGGAGATGCAAATAATTTCTGTCTATTAGAACCAATAGTCATGAAGATTATGGTTTATTGTCTTATTGGACATATATCAGTTTTTTGTCTAAGCCCCAAATCTTATTCTAACATTTCCTGTAAATATCTAATTTCTCAATTGTCCTTTGAATTTATTGTAATATCTTATTTGTTCTCTCATTAATTAATGAGTTGAATAAGATTTTGACACCTATTCATTTTATATTTGTATGAGCATCATGATATTATTTTTTTGAAAATTATACTTCAAGACTGATTTATTGCACGTGCGGGTAAACAAAACGGAGAGGTTATTAGACTTTGCAATAGGACTGTTTTTATTAATTATGCTGCTGAATTTCTCTCTTCCTACAATTTGTTTACCTTTTACATGAAAAATGTTTAAATTCTCTCTCATTTATAAAAAGAAAGCTTTCCCAGTAATCCTTTATCCTTCTGTGGCTGCCATGTAATACTTACCTTTTCTTTAGCCCAGTGGTTTTAAAAAGTTGTCCAAGCTGTTGAAAAAGCTGTCTCAGACCAGATGTCTAAGGCAAAACATGAAGAACCTCATTGAACATGGAAAGTTAATGTTAGATGGAAGTGAAAAGTTTATGCCTGGGAGTAGTAATTGCAATGACAAGAAATGAGTTCTTTATGCTTTCCTACTGACTCCTTTAGAAACATTTATTTATTTATTTGGCTGCTCTGGGTCTTGGTTGGGGCATGTGGGATTTTAGTTACAGCATGAGAACTCTTAGCTGGGGCATGTGGGATTTAGTTCCCTGACTAGGGATAGAACTTCAGGCCCCCTACATTGGGAGCTCAGAGTCTTAGCCACTGGACTACCAGAGAAGTCCTGTTTTCCTACCGACTCTTAACTTCGCTGCAAAATTCTGGCCTCTGCTGGGCCTCTGTAGGATCTCCACTGACCCTTTACCTCAATCAGCTTTAACCGGCTCTTAGAGTGAGTGAAAGGTTGCAATTGGAACATCTTTGTACAGATTTCCTCTTGAATTACCATAGATACAAGACCCTTACTGTGGGGGAAAAAAAATCACATTGTAACGAGGAAGACTGATGTAAAATATGGATTAATTAGTTGAACAGCAAACAGGACTTGTAGTAGAAGGAGATGAGTGACAGCAAGGGCAGCTAGAGGAAGGAGACAGGTTTGTGTTTTTTAAAAAATATTTATTTGGCTGTGTGGGAGCTTCGTTGTGGTGCGCAGACTCTCTAGTCGTGCAGTAGTTGCAGCGTGCTGGCTTAGTTGCTCTGTGACATGTGGGATCTTAGGTCTCCAACCAGGAATGGAACCTGTCCCCTACATTGTAGGGCAGATTCTTAACCACTGGACCACCAGGGAAGTCCCAGACAGGATGCTTTACTGGCCTCAGAATGGAGAGTTCTTCCATGAGCCTGAGTTCTTACCACAGTAGCTTGTTGGAGGCTTCCATGGCAGTGATGGAACAGTGATATTGTTCTGCACAATATTCATGACCCTGGGTTATTTCTTCATGTTATTTTGGGAGATCCAGCAAAAATAACAGTGGGATTTTTAAAGTGTTATGGACTGAAAGTTTGCATTCCCCCAAAATTCATATGCTGAGATATAATCTCCAGTGTGACGGTATTTGGAGATAGACTTTGGGAGAAGATTAGGCCTTGTGAGGGTGGAGCCTCCATGAAGGGATTTGTGCCGTATGAGAAGAGGCCAGTGAACTGGCTTGCTCTCTTCGCACCCTGTGAGGACACAATAAGAAGTGAGCAGACTACAACCCCTGTGTGTTCTCACCAGAACCCAACCATGTTGGCACCCTGATGTCAGACTTGCAGCCTCCAGTACTGTGGGAAATAAATGTCTGTTGTTTATAAGCTACCCAGTCTATGGTACTCGCTGTGAACTAAGACAGTAAGCTTAACAAAAAGACTGAGCAATTAACAGGAAAATACTAATGCCTAAATAAATAAATGAGCTGCTGCTGCTGCTGCTAAGTCGCTTCAGTTGTGTCCGACTCTGTGCGACCCCATAGACGGCAGCCAACTAGGCTCCTCTGTCCCTGGGATTCTCCAGGCAAGAATACTGGAGTGGGTTGCCATTTCCTTCTCCAATGCATGAAAGTGAAAAGTGAAAGTTAAGTCGCTCAGTCGTGCCCGACTCTTAGCGACCCCATGGACTGCAGCCTACCAGGCTCCTCTGTCCATGGGATTTTCCCGGCAAGAGTACTGGAGTGGGGTGCCATTGCCTTATTTAAAAAATTGCACAAGGAAGTCTAACTAGCCAATAAACATTAAAAATTTTCAATGTGATTAGTAATCAAAGAATGGTAAATAAAAACAATAATGCTTTACCATTTTTACCCATCAAGTTGACAAAGATTTTAAAAGGATAGCACTTAATTGTAATGAAGGGTAAGATGAGTACATTTTTGGTGAAAGGGGAAATCCCACACCTTTCTAGGAAAGCAACTTGGCATTATGAATTAAGAACCTGACCCCATTTAATCCAGGATTTCCATTTATAGGAGTCTATTAAAGAATTGGTTTATGAAATTTTGAGTGCAAAACTATTTAGAAAATAAAGCTATTGGAAATAGCCTGAATACCCCCAAACAAGGAAATTGTTCATTATTGTATCCTTCCAGTCTCCCCGTTGCTCTCTTCACTTCAGTGATATTGCCCTTGCTGCTCTTTCCTGGGCATCCATACTGGTTCCAACATGAGGATGATTGAACTTGCTATTCTCTCTCCTTGGAATACCCTTTCCCCAGATATCTGCATGGTTTGCACCCTATCTCATCGAGGTCTTTATTCAAACCCGGATTCGTAGTGACATCCTTTTAAAAGTGCCCCCCTCTACCCATACTCATTTTTCCCTGGCTTCATTTTTCTCCCTAGCCCTTATCACCATCTAACATTCTACACAGGACTTTTATTCCAAGTCAGTCTATCTACAAATTTCATCATTGTCTAGTAGCCTTGAAAAAGATTTTAAATTTTAAAGCCCAGTTAAATTCTACATTTCATTGCACTACAACTTATTGCATGTTTCTAAAAATATGACAGAACAAAGAACCTTGAGTCAAATCAAGATTTAAAAGGGTAGAGAGACTCCAAAATGTGAACTTGGCTAAGTGAGAGGCTCTTTCTTTGTAAGGTGATACTGCCGTAACTGGTTAAACTAACCGCAGTTTAACTGTCTTAGACCAAATGACTACTGGAGCTGGAACTTTAGGAAACTTGGTAGAAAAATACCAGGATGCCAGGAAATATTGGCTGTTTTGTATGTCACTGTTTATTAAGATCTTTCAAAACAGAGAGTTTTATTTTGAGCTGAGAGGGTTGAAAGCAAAAAAAGGGCAGTGCAGAGACCCCTCTGCTGGCATGCTCCTCACAGAATTGCCAAACCCAGGCTCTCTGCCCCTTCTAAAATTAGCATAAAACACAGGGAGTTGGGAAATCAGCCGGGAGATAAAATTGGGACAACTTAGAGGCCAGAAAAATGAAGGAAGCCCGATTTCCTGGACCCTTCCCACATCCGTCCTTCCTTGAACTCTGATTTAAGCAATCCTTAAAAGGAGATGGCGTGCACAGGTGTGGTTATTGCCTTACCTATTCTTTCACAGTTGGATTTAAGCAAAGGGGCAAAGGGCAAAGTTCCAAGTCTCACGGCTAAGAGCGAGAACAGCAAGGGTGGTGTCCTGATCTGTGAATACACAGTTCTAAAGCGCAGAGAAGGTTGAGGGAGTTGACTAGCAGTGAAACCTCAAGCCTGGACAACATGGGAGCCTATGTTTCTTATCAAAGGTGACCCCAGGCCCCCGCCTCTCATAACCATGCCAGCAGGATGTGGGCTACTGAAGAAGTTCAGACTCTAATAGGGATCTTTTTGATGACTCTCTTCTATTCCCCTCTCAGTCAGCCATGGAGAGCAGTGGACAAAAGAGGT
The DNA here is from genome assembly GCF_002263795.3 of Bos taurus. Classification (NCBI taxonomy): domain Eukaryota; kingdom Metazoa; phylum Chordata; class Mammalia; order Artiodactyla; family Bovidae; genus Bos; species Bos taurus. Next base: position 21,294,588 of record NC_037337.1, on the reverse strand, counting down.
CTTTGAGTGGGCGGGACAATGGGCAGTGATACTGGCTGACTAATAAACTCCCCCATTGCCAAGATAAGACCTCCATCCTACCGCTTCCCAGAAATATATACTTTAAATTGGTGACTACTGTTTCCCTTTCTTTTCCAGATTATAGCTTTTTTCTTTATTAATTAATTAAAAATGTTTTCTACTTCCCTCCATCATTTTTTTTTATCGGTCAGGAGTGGTGAAATGTATCAGTCAAAGTGTGCATAGACAAAAAGAGTAAGATAAGAAAGTAAGAGGGATGCGCGTACTTCAAGGATCTGGACTTGGAGCTGGATGCAATAACGATATGGCATTCGGTTATTTCTCAACAAATGGTGCATTTTCATTTGTAAAGGAGATAGTTGCAACAAGTGGGGACCTTTTTTATTCTGTACATATAGGAAGAAGGAATGCTAAGCAGCTAAGGTGTGGAGTATAGTAGACATATATTGTTTCTCTACCCAGAATCTCCTCCTTGGGAGAAACACCCTTCCCCTGCATATAGACTATGCAATTAGAACACTCCATCTATCTGGCCACAGGGATTGGTTTAGGGATGGGTTCATGATTTAAGATGGTCCAATCAGAATTCCTACTGGACTTAAACTGGAGCTAAGATTTTTCCTATTCTTCTGATTTTATAATTTTGAGAGTATTTGAAATGGGGTAGCTGTCTACATGCTTCTTGAAAGAAGTCTATCTGAAGGAACAGGACACACAGATTTAAGCAGAGCTGAGAGAAGGCAAGAGAAGGAAGGAAAAAGAGATATACAGATAGAGATTTGACTGTCTTCTGGAAAGCAATTTCTGAGTGTCCCTGGATCTATGAATAACTAGGACAGAAGCTGATTCTATTCTGTACTTTCCATTGATATGACACAATAAATCCCTTTCTTGTTCAGCAAGTTTGAGTTCTGTCTCTGACACTTGAAACAGAGAGGCTCCCGACTTGTCTAGGAACTAACCATTCAGTCTTGCATATGTGGCAACCTAGCTTCTGTCTCCTGACTCCTCTAACTGCTCTTGCCACTCACTGTCAACTTTCTAGTTTCTAAATCTGATGAGTCCTTTTCAATCTTTATCTTCCTGGTTTCGAATTTGATGCTGTTTATAATGGCTCTTTTCCTTGAAATTCTCCTCCACTGCCTTTTAAGAGACACAGTTCTTTTTGTTCTTCCTACATTTTTGTTTCTCCTCAATTTATTTTCCAGACTAGTGTTTATCTCTAAAATGACTTGCTCCTCAGTGTTATATTCTTGACCCTCTTATGGCCTCATTATACAACTTCTCCATGGGTAATCCATTTACTTTCAGAGCTTCTATTGATACTTATACACTTCAAGATCATATCTTTAGTCTAGAGTCTCTTTATCTCTCCACTCATATAGCCCATGGCCTACCAGGACATCTTTTCTCAGATGTGCTTCAGACATCTCACAAGGAACATCTTGTGTATCTGTTCTCACCATTCATCTAGGGTTCCAATCACGGTGATTGGGACCACATTTTAGTATTTGCCTCTGTTAGAAATTTGAGCCTCACTGATGACTCCTTCTCTTCTTTACTCTCTTAGCAAATCCTGTCAATTATATCTAATGAGTTTCACAATTATGTTTCTCAAATCTGTGTCTGCATGCTGAACCTCCTTTGCCTTCATTGTACTGCAGTACCTACAGTACTCTGTAGGTGCTGCATTGCATGGCTCCAGGAGTAACCACCCCTAGACCTCACGGGTAACGGCCCTGGTGGAGGCCCTCGTACTTTCTCACTTAGCTTACTGCTGCGGCAACTTTCTAGGGTTCTCCTCACATCCAGGCTCATTTCTCTTCAATCTTTCCTCTAAATGTTGCAAAAGATTTCTTCTAAGTACAACTGGGAGCATACCACTTTTCTGCTACAAGTCTCATTGCTTGCCTGACCTTTCCACCTTAATTTTCACCACTTTAGCTCTCTATATTTTTTCCCTACTAAATATTTGGACTTCCCCAAATGTGCCATGTTTTCCCCTGCCCTCTATATTTGCACATATGCCCCCTGTGTTTTGAAAATATCTTCTTCTTCTTCTTCTTCTTTTTTTCTTTTTGGCTACACTGGATCTTCATTGCAGCCCATAGGCTCAGTAGTTGGGGTGTGTGGGCTTGTTTCCCCATGGCATGTGGGATTTTAATTCCCTAAACAGGAATTGAACCCAATTGGAAGGAGGATTCTTAAACACTGGACTACCAGGGAAGTCCCAAAAATATACCCTTTTTTATCTTGCAAACTTATTTATCCTTCCAGAGGCAATCTAGGGTTAATCTTCTAGACCACCCCAGTTTGGGCTGCTAATCTTTCCTATGTCTTATAATCACACCTTACATTCATCTCTATCACAGCCCATATTACACCACATTGAAATATGCATTTACTATCAGTCTTGTCTATCAAATGTGAATTTCTTAGGGGAAGAGACCATGAGTTATTTATCTGTGTATTCTCAGGGCTTGGCATGTCACTGCCTATTAAATGCTCAATAATTTTAAGAAAATGGCAAAAAGAAAAACAATTTTTTAGCATCTGTCAACTGCCTGCCAGCCATTCCAGTCACATCCGTCAGAAAGATGGAAGGAAAGGAAAAATATTACTTATTGATTGCCATTCACTCCCTCAATGTTTGGCGAGCACCTTCCATTTTCAGTCACTATGCTAGGCACTTTCACATGATTAAATCATAGTCATGTGGACACAGTGGGAGAGGGAGAGAGTGGGACGAGTGGAGAAAGTAGCATCAACATATATACACTATCATGTGTAAAAATGGAGAGCTGGTGAGAAGCTGCTGAATAACACAGGGAGCCCAGTCTGGCACTCTGTGATCACCTAGAGGGGTGTGCTGAGGGGAGAGGAAGGAGGCTCAAGAGGGAGGGCATATATCTATAATTATGGTTGATTTGAGCTGTTGTATGGCAGAAACCAACACAACATTGTAAATATTAAAAAACAAAAAAGAAAAAAAAAATCACTTTGTCAGTCCGGTCACACTGTTCAGGAAGCTTTATTTACAGAAATGTTATGCAGAAGCATGGCTTTTGAAGTTAAGCTACTTAAGTTTTAAGTTCAAAGTCTTGGCCATTCAGCTAATGTTGCTGGGCTTACAACTAGGCAACCTCATTTCAAAAACCGTGTTGCTATCAGAGGTTCATATTTTTCCAACTCTGCTTGAAAGACCTTTTTTTTTTTTTTTTAAATGGCACTTCCTGCTCAAGATGGAGGGTTAAGTACACATGTTTTTCTCCACTGACTCTTGAGACATCATTGAAATGGCAATATAGAAGCACAAAAAGCATCCACATAACAGTGAAGTGAGTAGGAGACAGAGGTCATCAGTCGATTGTGTCAGTTATAAATTCACTGTCTTTCTCCTCCAAACACACCTATTGTTGCCCTGCCTGTGGGCTAAAACATTGCCCCCTGGCCAGCTGCCATGTTGTTAGACTTTATCACAGGGCACTGGAGTGACCCTGGAGGAGGAAGGGATATTTCCTCCTGAGGCCCAGCACCTCCCCACATACACCTTCTTCCGAGACTCCAAAATGCAGTTTTCCGGTGAGTTCCAACAGTGCGGAACCTCTGTACACATATGGCTTCCACCACCACCTCCCTGATGGCTTTGCAGTGAATTCTGAGACTCAGAAATTTCCTGAGATGGCTTCCCCTGGCACCCTAAAGGGTGACTTTTCAGTAATACTTCCTGGTGTGGTACCTCAGCCAATTTCTTCACCATCCATTGGACCAATAGCCACGCTCTCTCCACCCGTATTGGGATCACAGTCCTGGGGGAGGGGACCCTTTCCCAGATTTTTCCCTTCCTTGGGGGCTCTGCTTTGGCCCTGCGGTAGTGGCTGCTCCCTGTGTCTCCTATTCTTGTATAACCTCCAAAGACAGGTAAGCGTATCTATTGTGAAGAGCAACAGGGATGTACCAGTAGTTAGAATGCCTTGGCTCACAGAGGTTTTGGCAGGGGCTAACTGATCACAGTGTTTATAGGAACAAAAGAGATGGACATCTCATTAGAGGATTGTTTGTTCTATATGATAGAAAAAACTCTAGTCTGATAGTCTGATAGTCAAAAACCTGACTTGAGTCACCACAGTGGAGAGTCACAATCCCTTACTTGGTTTCCAGATCTAGGTCAATTTATAGATCCAGAGCCCTTTGATTGAGAGGGGAGGTGGGTCCCCTTGACAAACAGCTCTGCAGGATTTTCAGAAGTACTCACTAGCATTTCCACATATACATACCATAAATCTTCTCCCCTAAAGTATTTGTGATCATATTTTAGGTTAGTGTTTATTGGAGAAAGACAATACCCAGACATCTCAAGGGTTACTAGACACTAGCTCTGAACTGATGCTGATTCCTAGGGACCCCAAACACCACTGTGCCTACTAGTCAAAACAGGGGCTTATGATGGTCAAATGACCAATGGACTTGAACTCATTTGTGTGAGTTCAAGTGTGACTCACTGTAGGTCCAGTTGGTCCACAGACTCACTCTGTTGTTATTTTCCTAGTCCTAAATGTGTAATTGCAATAGACATAACTATTAACCTGCAAAATCTTCACAGTGATTCTCTAATCCATGTGTGGAGGGCTAGTGGGATATATATACATATATATATATGTATATATCCCATAAAATCTAAATGTGGGCAAAATCAAAATTTAGAACAATATTTAGGCATAATCTTAGGATAGATGAGACATTCTTAAACATAGCATGAAACCCAGGGCTTATATATGAGAAAGATAAATGGAAAAGATAAATGCATTTGGCTACATAACAATTTAACATTTTTGCCTGGCAAAAGGTACCATAAACAAAGTCAAAGACAAATGATATATTGGAGCAAATACGTACAGCATGTAAGATTGATAAAGTACAGAGAATGCCTATAAATTGATTTCTCCCCCAAACCCCAAAGAGTCCAGTAGAATAATAGTAAAAATATGAATAGAAATTTACAGAAGAATATAATCAAATAATCAATAAATGTGAAAAGATATCTAACTTCTAGTAGTAAAGAAAATTCAAATTTAAATAAGTCTGCAATAACATTATTAGTGTTAATAACTAACGTAATAACATTATGTTAATAACATAATTAGTGTTAATTATTAACGTACCTCATAACAGCTTTGGACTTCCTGGTAGTCCAGTGGTTACAACACTGTGCTTCCATCGCATGGGGCGTGGGTGGAGGGAGTGTGGTTAGAGGCCACGAGTTCAATACCTGGTTGGGGAACTAAGATATCACATGCCAAGCAGTGCTGCCAAAAAATAGAAAAAAAAAATTAAAATTGACAGCCTGTTTTCTACATTTTTGTTATTCTCTAGACTAGAAAATACATACAAAATATGATTACAAATATATACAGTTTTGTTGTTGATGTTTGTTTATATAAAAATGGTATATATTTTTCTATAACTTGCTTTTCTCACTTGTTAATATGTAAGGATCATCCATTCAAGTAGATAATACACACACGACTCATTCTTGTGAAAAGCTGCATAGTAATCTGTTAAATAGATGTGCTATAATTTATCTAACTTTTCATCCATTTTTCATTGCATAGAGAGTAACGTAGGTAATATAAAAAAGAATAAAGATTTAGATTGGCATCCGATTTCTTGTTAGGAATAGGTGACAAGATGATGCTAGAAGACAAAGCATTTAAACAGGGATGTTTCAACTGATAAAGTTTTATATTTCCTAAAGAAGATACAGCAGTCATAAACTTTTATGTTCCAAATACAATGGCAGCTTGATGACTTTTGCCAGGCCACATAACCTAGACATGGCCATACTGGGTTTGCACACTTTCTTTGAATTTCTGTACACATTATTACCCAAATAAGAAAAATTTGAATAGCCAGTGTTACAGCGAAGGAAATGGGCCCTTATGCACTGCTGTCTGGAGGGCGAAATGGTACAGACTTTTGAAAAGCAGTTTGAGAGCTGCAGTTTTCAGTCGTAAGTTGTGTCCAACTCTCATTCAGAATAAGCAGTCATCCCAGTGAAGGAGTTGAACTATGCAGTGTCAGAAATACAGATAAGGATGTTATCAACTGAAACATACTTTCCAGGTAGCACAGTGGTAAAGAATCTCCTGCCAATGCAGGAAACAAAAGAGAGGCAGGTTCGACCCCTGGGTTGGGAAGATCCCCTGGAGTAGGAAATGGCAACCCACTCCAGTATTCTTGCCTGGAAAATTCCATGGACAGAGGAGCCTGGAGGACTATAGTCTGTGGAGTGGCAGAGAGTCAAACACAATTGAGCACACACAGCTAAAACATAGCTACTGTCATTACAAATGTGCATTGGCTAAAATGGGTATTTATGAGTCACTGGTAAAATTGGGTAAAATGAGTCATTTCTGTTGGTGGCTTAAATATCAAATGGCACTCAATGTGGGTCGACATACCTTCTAAAATCTCCCATGGGTGACCCATTCTCCCCCCTAACTTTGCACCCATTCCCTCTTGGGGCTTTCCCACCATCAGTTCAGTCGCTCAGTCATGTCCAACTCTTTGCGACCCCATGAATCGCAGCACGCCAGGCCTCCCTGTCCATCACCAACTCCCAGAGTTCACTGAGACTCACATCCATCGAGTCAGTGATGCCATCCAGCCATCTCATCCTCTGTCGTCCCCTTCTCCTCCTGCCCCCAATCCCTCCCAGCATCAGAGTCTTTTCCAATGAGTCAACTCTGCATGAGGTGGCCAAAGTACTGGAGTTTCAGCTTCAGCATCATTCCTTCCAAAGAAATCCCAGGGTTGATCTCCTTCAGAATGGACTGGTTGGATCTCCTTGCAGTCCAAGGGACTCTCAAGAGTCCTCTCCAACACCACAGTTCAAACGCATCAATTCTTCAGTGCTCAGCCTTCTTCACAGTCCAACTCTCACATCCATACATGACCACTGGAAAAACCATAGCCTTGACTAGACGAACCTTTGTTGGCAAAGTAATGTCTCTGCCTTTGAATATGCTATCTAGGTTGGTCATAACTTTCTTTCCAAGGCATAAGCGTATTTTAATTTTATGGCTGCCGTCACCATCTGCAGTGATTTTGGAGCCCCTAAAAATAAAGTCTGACACTGTTTCCACTGTTTCCCCATCTATTTCCCATGAAGTGATGGGACCAAATGCCATGATCTTCGTTTTCTGAATGTTGAGCTTTAAGCCAACTTTTTCACTCTCCGCTTTCACTTTCATCAAGAGGATTTTGAGTTCCTCTTCACTTTCTGCCATAAGGCTGGTGTCATCTGCATATCTGAGGTTATTGATATTTCTCCCGGCAATCTTGATTCCAGCTTGTGTTTCTTCCAGTCCAGCGTTTCTTATGATGTACTCTGCATATAAGTTAAATAAGCAGAGTGACAATATACAGCCTTGACGAACTCCTTTTCCTATTTGGAACAAGTCTGTTGTGAACTCCTTTTCCTATTTGGAACAAGTCTGTTGTTCCATGTCCAGTTCTAACTGTTGCTTCCTGACCTGCATACAAATTTCTCAAGAGGCAGATCAGGTGGTCTGGTATTCCCATCTCTTTCAGAATTTTCCACAGTTTCTTGTGATCCACACAGTCAAAGGCTTTGGCATAGTCAATAAAGCAGAAATGGATGTTTTTCTGGAACTCTCTTGCTTTTTCCATGATCCAGCGGATGTTGGCAATTTGATCTCTGGTTCCTCTGCCTTTTCTAAAACCAGCTTGAACATCAGGAAGTTCACGGTTCACATATTGCTGAAGCCTGGCTCGGAGAATTTTGAGCATTACTGTACTAGTGTGTGAGATGAGTGCAATTGTGCAGTAGTTTGAGCATTCTTTGGCATTGCCTTTCTTTGGGATTGGAATGAAAACTGACCTTTTCCGGTCCTGTGGCCACTGCTGAGTTTTCCCAATTTGCTGGCATATTGAGTGCAGCATTTTCACAGCATCATCTTTCAGGATTTGAAATAGCTCAACTGGAATTCCATCACCTCCACTAGCTTTGCTCATAGTGATGCTTTCTAAGGCCCACTTGACTTCACATTCCAGGATGTCTGGCTCTAGGTGAGTGATCACACCATCGTGATTATCTGGGTTGTGAAGATCTTTTTGTACCGTTCTTCTGTGTATTCTTTCCATCTCTTCTTAATATCTTCTGCTTCTGTTAAGTCCATACCATTTCTGTCCTTTATCGAGCCCATCTTCGCATGAAATGTTCCCTTGGTATCTCTAATTTTCTTGAAGAGAGTCCGAAATGCAGTATTTGGATGCAATCTCAAAAACGACAGAAGGATCTCTGTTTGTTTCCAAGGCAAACCATTCAATATCACAGTAATCCAAGTCTATGCCCCAACCCGTAACGCTGAAGAAGCTGAAGTTGAACGGTTCTATGAAGACTTACAAGACTTTTTAGAACTAACACCCAAAAAAGATGTCCTTTTCATTATAGGGGACTGGAATGCAAAAGTAGGAAGTCAAGAAACACCTGGAGTAACAGTCAAATTTGGCCTTGGAATACGGAATGAAGCAGGGCAAAGACTAATAGAGTTTTGCCAAGAAAATGCACTGGTCATAGCAAACACCCTCTTCCAACAACACAAGAGAAGACTCTACACATGGACGTTTCCAGATGGTCAACAACGAAATCAGATTGATTATATTCTTTGCAGCCAAAGATGGAAAAGCTCTATACAGTCAGCAAAAACAAGACCAGGAGCCGACTGTGGCTCAGATCATGAACTCCTTATTGCCAAATTCAGACTTAAATTGAAGAAAGTAGGGAAAACCACTAGACCATCCAGGTATGACCTAAATCAAATCCCTTTGATTATACAGTGGAAGTGAGAAATAGATTTAAGGGCCTAGATCTGATAGATAGAGTGCCTGATGAACTATGGACTGAGGTTCGTGACATTGTACAGGAGACAGGGATCAAGACCATCCCCATGGAAAAGAAATGCAAAAAAGCAAAATGGCTGTCTGGGGAGGCCTTACAAATAGCTGTGAAAAGAAGAGAAGCAAAAAGCAGAGGAGAAAAGGAAAGATATAAGCATCTGAATGCAGAGTTCCAAAGAATAGCAAGAAGAGATAAGAAAGCCTTCTTCAGCGATCAATGCAAAGAAATAGAGGAAAACAACAGAATGGGAAAGACTAGAGATCTCTTCCCACCATTGTAGGTCATATTATGCTGTGACCCGCACTTCAACCTCCCTTCCTCATACCTCCAAAGATGAATGCTCTGAGTGTTGGAGCCAGTAGTAGACAGATTCAGAAGGCTGACGTTCTTGGGGTCTGGGCTATGTCCCTATGTATGATTTGTGCATGGAGGAAGTCTGTTCTCATGCTCTAATGACTCAAAAAGAAGACCAAGAGGTAGAGGAGTATTCTGAAGGAGGAGGAGAGGGGAGGTGAGAAGAGGGGTTGGGGTTGAAGCTGGCCTTTAAATATCTATGCCTATGGGAGACAGTGTCTGTGAATCTACAGAGAGGAGCTGCTGAGCTAAAAAGCTCCCCATCCATAAATCAGAGAAGGGTCATTAGGACCCACATCTCAGGAGAAGTTCTGGTCTCTCCAGAAAGGCACCTTACCTTCTAGGAGGGTCAGTGGGAATATCCCCCCAGGGCTGGGACTGCAGACAGGAATTTTTCTCTGCTGACTTACTCCATCCTGCAAGATGCTGGGACTGAGTTTTGGGAGCACAGAGGTGAGGGATTTGCCCTGGTCACCACTGTGAATGAGCAGAGTACAGCCAGGGAGGGGGTCCTCATAGTCCACCCAGATTGCACTAGACGGGTGTGTATGTGTGTGTGTATGCCTGTGCCCTTCCAGGGACTCTGTTTTGGTCCTGCCTGGTTACCCTGTGGGCATTATGTATCCAAAGTATTAGATATTAGGTGTCCAAGGGAATGCTGACTTTCCTCCTTCTTTCCTTCCTCCCTCCCACTTTCTTTCTTCCTTCCTTTCTTTTCTTTCTTTTTTTAATTGACATACAGTTGATTTAAAAACCTCTTTCATTTTTTTTTAATCCCTGAGGATAAAAGGCCAAATCTCCAGTCAGGCTATAGAATCAATAGCCTCTGGTCAAGGAGGCACTACTGTGTCAGCTACCCTTTACTTTCAGAGGCTCCAGACTTTTCTCTCCTCAGAATGCAAGGTCAGGCAGGGGCTTCACAGGATTCTGCTCTGGGGGAGAGGAAGCCTGATCTTAGCTCTTAGGGAACTCCTTCTAGAGTTTTCCTACTGATCCCCATGTCTAAGAAGTGTGGCTGTAGTTTGCAAAGCTGATTAGGACCATGGTAATCATTCTCCAAATCTAAGAACAAACCAGCTTTCATACAATTTAAGTATGCAACTTAGCCAAAGTCATCAAACTTAAAAAGCAGATTTTACTACTGGAACTTTAATGTGTTTGCCATTTGAAGATAAATGGTCTTTCAAAATCCCCTGTGGTAAATGTTACAGGACTTTTTCTTTAAAGAAGGTTTTTGTATTATAAAAGCAATACTTTTCTTAGAAATCTAGCAAGAGAAGTAAAATAGAAAGTAAGGGAAAGAAAATACCTGAAACTCACCCGTCAAAGCTCCATCAGAAGAAAATTCCTTTTGATGTTTTTGGTAAATTTCACTTCAGATTTATTGTTGATTTGCTAATTTCAATCATTTCTGCCTTTAACCTTTTTAATGTCTTCTATATTTTGAGTTTATTTGCTATCCTTTTAGTAGCTTCCTGGGTGGAAAACATACTTTTATAATTTTCAGTCTTTCTTAAATTATTTCTAATTACTGTATCTAAAAATTATATATCTATATGTTTTTTCCTGAGTAGTGCTTTAACCATATCCAACACACTTAAAGAAATTTGGCATGTTCTCATTGCTCATTTCTAAATATTTATAATTCATGTTTTAATTTCCTGTTTAAGTGGAGAATTTTTGATAAGTACATTTTGATAAAATGTGTTGTATTTAATTGTCTAATACAGCAGCCACTAGCCACACATGGCTAGAGAGCTCTTAAAATATGGTCAGTCAAAATTGAAAATTTAAGGATAAAATATACACTAGTTTCAAAGATTAGTGTGAAATTTTAATTATTTTTATATTGATTACATATTTAAATGGTAATATTTTTATACACTTGACTCAAATGAAAAAAATAAGGTTATAGATTAACACAATTGAATGGAAATATTATATGAGTTACAACTGCAAGCCACATATGTGATTTGAATTTCATCTGTTTATTTAGTGTAGCTACTGGAAAAATTAAAATCACATATGTGGTTTGCAGTTGTAACTTGTAACTTTTCTATTCAACTGTGTTAATCTATAGCCTTATTTTTTTATTTGAACTATTCAGAGGCAGGTATATTAAATTCATCTGCCAAGATTGGGATTTGACAATCCTGAAGTTATACTGTCAAATCTCAAAAGATTCATGACATACTATCTTGGTGGAGTGTACCTTTTATCTATATTAAAAACTGTATGCTTATTTGCCCTTTTTAATGTGTTTTGCCTTAAATTCTCTTTTGCTCCAATTTTAACATTTCTACATTTGTTTTCTTTAGGTTAACATTTTGCGTAGTATCTTTATTTTATTTTCAAATGTCCTGCACCGTTTTGTCTTCGGTGTGTCTTTTGTAAACTGTATACAACTGTTTTTCAAAATACAATTTGAAACTCTTTTTAAGATATTAATTTAATTCATTCACCTTTGTTGTGATTATTAATATTTCACAAATGGCCCCTGAAAAGTGCTTGTGTGTTTCTAATTCCGGGGGCATTATTATCTCTTTGCTGACTTCTGATGTGCAGAATCAGTGGCCTTCCATTCTTCTCATCCTCACTCACGGTGGGAGTGAACACCTTTATTCTCAGCTGCCTGACAGAAGGGCAGAGACTGAAGAGGCCTCATTAGGGCAGCGTCTGCAAGGAGTTATCCCCCCACTGTCCCCTCCTGCTGCCTCTCGGCATTCGCTGGCTCACGGCTCAGAGGACCATTGCCGTTCTCACCTTTTGACACAGTGCCTCTTCCAGGAACGGGGGATATGGTTTCATCTTTTAAGATGACTCCACTCCTTACAAATTCTAGTCCCTCAGGGACACCACTTCATATTTTCATGGGCTGCTATTGATTTGTTTCCTTTTCTTTTTTTTTCTTTTGATCTTTTTCACAGTGATATAGTATGGAGAAACAGGTAAAAGTATGGCTTCATTTATCATCTTTATCTCATTATGGTATATTCAAGTTCTGCTTTTTTTCTCTATGTATTTCTTATTTTGGTCTAATATTTGCATATTTAATTTTGTGTCCTGATTTTCCAACTAGTATTTTAACTTAAGCAATTGCCCTGCACTATTATAAACTACTTAAAAACTTCATTTTTAATGTCTGTATAATGTCCCGTCAAGGAAAGCTTTCTAGCATTTCCCTGTTATTAGGAATTTAGGTTTTTTCTATTTCTCTGCTGTTACAAAGTTACTTGTACATATGGCTCTATTTTATATTTTGAATTATAGCCTTGGGTGGGGTACTGTGGTTCTTACAGATTGTTAGCTTAGGTCATTCCAGGTTTACTCTAGTTTTAGTAGAACAATATATGTGCTTAGCACATACAAATTGTTCAGTGCTATTGCAATTCTTTAGATCATATGTCACTGAAAACCAGGAGACTAGGGCAACTCTTCAACGGAATACATATCTGGGTTTAGGATATAGTGTCCATATGTGGATGCCCACAGATGCTGGTGGAATGTTCTTTGTTGTTGTCGCTCTCAGAAGGGTGAGTTATAGCAAAGCTGACCACATTTTCTGGGCCACAACAGGAACACATCTCATATATTGCCCTGGTCTGACAAATGTTCTACATCTGTATTATTAATATGATAGTCATTAACCACATGTGGTTACTGAGCACTTGAAATGTGGCCAGTCTGAGTTGAGAACTGCTGTAAGTATAAAGTACACATTGGATTTCAAAGACCTGGTATGAAAGAAAAAGCTGAAATACATCATTAATAACTGTATACATTGATTCCATGTCAAAATGATGATATGTGCCTCACATTGTACTTCTGTTGGACAGCACTGCTTTATTTCACTGCTTTAAGACGCCTTAGAAGATCAGGGATGTATGGGAGCACAGATATAGCTGACTCTTACCTCCTCTTGCTGTAACACTTTATTATTAATTTCCTGAGACTCCCAGTCCACACTGCAGAGGCACCATCTCTTTTCCCCTATTAGCAGCTGCTCCTCTGTTATCCTTTAATTGGAGCATTTGAAAAATTAAGAACCTAAGGATCATGCTTTCCCGCCTGTTCTCTACTTCCTAGCACTCCTGCCTGCTGAAGGTCATTGCAGGAGGTTCACAGAAACTAATGTAAGAGCTGAAGAGCATTCCAAGTCTTTCTCCCCAAGCCAAACAAGTTTGGAATAACTTTGAAATCAAGAGCTTTAGCTTAAAACTGTACAATTGTATAAAGCTCTTATGTAGGAACATATAGCTTTGTCCATTTATTCATTCATTCAACAAATATTTATTGAGTGCTTACTATCACTCAATACTGTCAGTCACTGTTCTGGACTCTTGAGCTACATCAGTGAACAAGACAGATAGAGATCAGTGTTCTCCTGGAGCTTCCAGTCTTGGCAGTAGGTATGGGCAATACACAAGAGACATTATAAATAGTAAATGACATAGTATGTTGGAAGGCATTGAGTATGGTAGAAAAGTCAAGAGGGATCCAAACTGATTAAGTATGGTGGAAAAGTCAAGAGGGATCCAGAGTGCTGAAAGAAGAGGGGAGTAGAGAGTGGCTAGGTTGGGCTTCGTTGAGATCAGGGATGTATGGGACAATGGACTTGACATTTAAGCAAAGCCTTGAAGAAGGAGGAGGTGATAGATATGTGGCTACCTGAGAGAAACTCATTTTAGCAGAGGGAATAGTCAGTGCAGAAGCCTAAAGCCAGGAGCGTGCTCGGCATGTTTGAGGAACCCAAGAAGGCCAGTGTGGCTGGGAAGAGAGCAGTAGTAAGGTCAGAGATGCAAAGGGGCAGCACAAGTCATTTGCAGCCTTCTAGGTCATGGTAGGCTTTCCTGGTGGCTCAGCAGTAAAGAATCTGCTCACCTGCCAATGCAGAAGACTCGGGTTCGATCCCTGGGTCAGGAAGACCCCCTAGAAAAGGAAATGGCAACCCACTCCAGTATTCTTGCCAGGGAAATCCCATGGGCTGGTGGGTTCATGGGGTTGCAAAGAGTCAAACACAACTTAGCAACTAAACAGCAAGGTCATGGTAAAGATTTGGGTTTTGCTATGATCTGAATGTTTATGGCCCCTGCAAATTTCGTAGACTGAAATCCTAAACCTCAAGTTGATGGTATTGGGAGGTGGAATGTTGGGATGTGCCTAGGTCATGAGGGTGGAACCTTCATGAATAACAGGGTTAGTGTCCTTATAGAAGAGACCTGAGAAAGTGCCCTCACCCTTTTCACTGAGTGAGGGCAGGGCAAGAAGCTGGCTGTGAACCAGAAAGCAGCCCGTTACCAAAACACACATTTTCCAATGCCTTGATCTCAGATTTCCCAGCCTCCAGAATGGTGAGAAATTAATTTCTGTTGTTTATACGCTACTAGTCTATGGTCCTTTGGTTATACCAGCCCCAACAGACTAAGACGGGCTTTTACTCTGCATGATATGAGGAGTCACCACAAGTTTTTAAGTAGAGGAGAGACCTGCTCTGGTGACATGTTTAAAGGATCACTCAGACTTCTGTGTGTCAAGGTCAGATTTTAGGCAGGCAAGGATGGAAGCAGGGAGAGAGATGGCGGTGGCTCCCACCACCAACAGCAGTGCAAGTGGTGACAATGTTACATTTTGGTGTACAGGGAGAGAGAACCCTCAGGATTTTCTGAGAGAGCAGCTGTGAGGTCTGACACAGAGGGATCAAGGATGACTCCAAAGTCTGAAGTCCAGGCAATATTGCCATCATCTTTCCAAGGCTGAGCTTCTGTCTTAAATACACCCATTTCCCAGGAGGCAAAGTGAGACGATAAAAAGACCAGTGCTTTGGACTCTGACCTGGATTTGAATCTGGGCTCCAAATGTGTGTCCCTGAGCGATTTGTGACTTTATTTAACCACCTCTGTAGAATATTATAATACTTGGATAGTAATACCTTTGTGATAGATAGATGACGAACGATGGAAGGCTTGGTGTATATATAGTAGGTGCTCAGAAAAGCTACTATCTCTTTTCTGCTCAGACAGATTTGGAGGCTGGGATGTTGGAGAAGGCATTTTATGTCTTTTGATCAGGATCCCAGGAGGAGGGAAGGATGGGGCTAAAGCTGTCACAGCCATCTCTGCCCACAAGGTCATATTCACCATCCCCTGGCATCTGGCCCAGGACACAGTCCTCCTGGTAGGCAGCAGCTGGCAGCAGCAGAACGTGGACAGGGCAGTGGCAGCACTGCGGGGGGAGGGGCCGAGCATGATGGGCACCATGCGAGTCATGCGGAGGAGGCTGAGGACTGAGAGCGGCTGGTGGCCATGGCGAGGGGCCAGGGATGGGGATGATATGGGTGCAGAGACGAGAACACGCATGCCCAGCCTAGGGAAGTCAAAACTCTGCTTTCCTCAGCATAATTCAGGTTATTTCCTATGTGCCAGACATATACCAACACCCCATCACGTTAGTCTCTGAGGCGCTCAATGTTGCTGTAACTGCTTCACGGTGGGAAACACGCTGTAAGTGTCAGGGATGATACTGAACCGAGGTCTGCCTCACTCCAAAACCCACATTCTTAACCAGGACGGTGGCTCCGTGCCTGGCAGGGCCCTGCAGGGTACAAATGCCTGAAGCCCAGAGAAGCTGGGACGACGCCCAGAGCAGGAGCTGCTCTGTGGACTGGAGCAGGTGAGCCGCCAGGCTGGTGAGCCCACCGTGGTCACTGTGGGAGTGGGCGCTGTTTGTGGGGGCTCACAGGGAAACAGTCATTTTTGAAGAGTTTTGAAAGGGTGTGGGAATCAGCCAGATAAATTTTCCAGAAAAGAGACTCCAGGTATATGGGACTTAAAGAGTGAAGATTTCCAAAAACGAGGGGAAGCTAAGAAGAGGGGTTTGCCTGGGCGTATAAAGGGTGAAAGGAGGGAATCCAACAGGGTTGGGAGCTGAGTTCAGGTCAAGTGTAGGGTTCTAACTTGGACACCGTCCAGTTTTCTCCCAGAGGGTCTTCAGGTGAGAGAAACCCAGCATGAGGCCACAGTGAAGCGGGCAGCAAAAGGTCAGTGTTCCAGGATCCACTTGTGTCGGCCAAGGCCTCCTGGGTAACTAGGGAGGGAGGGAGGGGGTTTCTCTTTCTTTGAATGATTAAAATCAATGATTTTATTGAGGACGATAAGTTAACTGGCATAGGCAAAGGGAAGAAACATGTCAGAAGTCAGGTGTCTTGGTAGAGGAGAGTACTTTCTGTCAGACAAATATTCGGATCCAGGGTTTCCAGATTTCTCCAAGGCGGGATTTCTCATGGGTCACTTTCCCTTCAAAGGATTCTGGAGACCAAGTTCAACAGGATTCCTTCACCTACCAAACAAGAGTCCTTGGGTCTTCTGTTAGCCAAGGCATGCAGTGGAAATATGATCTGTTTTTCAGATTCCTCTATAGGATTCAGTTCAGTTCAGTTGCTGAGTCATGTCCGACTCTGTGATCCCATGAATTGCAGCATGCCAGGCCTCCCTGTCCATCACCAATTCCCGGAGTTCACCCAAACTCACGTCCATCGAGTCGGTAATGCCATCCAGCCATCTCATCCTCTGTTGTCCTCTTCTCTTCCTGCCCCATGTCTTTTCCAATGAGTCAACTCTTCACGTGAGGTGGCCGAAGTATTGGAGTTTCAGCTTTAGCATCATTCCTTCCAAAGAACACCCAGGACTGATCTCCTTTAGAATGGATTGGTTGGATCTCTTTGCAGTCCAAGGGACTCTCAAGAGTCTTCTCCAACACCACAGTTCAAAAGCATCAATTCTTTGGTGCTCAGCTTTCTTCACAGCCCATCCATATATGACATACTCTCACATCCATACATGACCACTGGAAAAACCATAGCCTCAACTAGATGGACCTTTGTTGGCAAAGTAATGTCTCTGCTTTTCAATATGCTATCTAGGTTGGTCATAACTTTCCTTCCAAGGAGTAAGCATCTTTTAATTTCATGGCTGCAATCACCATCTGTAGGATTAAGAGGTCTCTCTCTCTCTCTCTTTTTTTTTAAGAAGTCTCTTTTGACTTGTGTTGCCAGACTCCTTGCTCTTGTTCCTCTTGCCCATGTACTCATTCTTCATGTAATTTCTCATCTCCTGATCAAGATCAAATGACCAGAAATTTTCAGAATGTTGTAATGTTTGTGACATTCCTTAAGCAAGTTGATCAAGATGTTGCACTCTTCAGTGTGTTAGGGGCAGATACGTCAGGATGCATCTTTAGGAAAAGGAGATGGAGCACAGCAGAGCAACACAAATCGTGGCCACACCCGGACAGCGGAATGGTATTCACCAGCAAAGACTGCACCCGAAGGCCAGCAGTCTGGGTGCCGGAGCAGGGCCTGCTCCGGATGGTGAAGGCTCTGTGCCCACTACTCCTGATCTCTCTTGACCAGCCCTGGGAGGGGGTATTTGATCCACAGCTTTGTCTCTTCCTCACCCTCTGTGCTACCCTCTGTCTCCTCCTAGGCCCTAGAGTGCCAGGGGCATCAACTTCCTGGTGTGAGTGCTGTGGGCAGCCCCCTGGTGGGGAGCTCCCTGGAGCAGTGACCAGGTGGCGGACAAAGTGAGGCTTGAGAAGCACAGAGCTGTGAGGTTCTCCCTGTCTCCCAAATCTACTCACACTTCTGCACATGTTCCCAGGTGCCCCGGTTTACCTTGGAGCCACAGCCTTTGGGTTAGTCTGCATGGTGGCCAGATACACTGCAGCCCCCCTACTCCAGCCCTACTCGAAGCCCCTGATGTGAGGGACACACCCCCTCAGGGCCTGGTCCTCTCTCTGGCTCAGAAACCTGAGGCTGCTGCACTCTGAACTCACTGGCACCCACCCTGATCCTTGCAGTCTGGCTGTCCCAGGGACGCCTCGTGCCTGCGTGTGTGCTAAGTCACTTCAGTCGTGTCCAGCTCTTTGCGACCCCATGGACTGAAGCCCACCAGGTTCCTCAGTCCTTGGGATTCTCCAGGCAAGAATGCTGGAGTGGGTTGCCATTTCCTCCTCCAGGGGATCTTCCCAACCCAGCGATCAAACACACATCTTTTACACCTCCTGCATTAACAGGAGGATTCTTTACCACTAGCGCCAACCATGCCTCACCTGTCCCCAGACAGTTGAGAAAAGGAACTCTGCCCACCATCCCAGATGGAATCTACCAGGCACTGCCGGGGCTCCTGCTGCCTCTGCAGAACCCCTGCCCCTGCTGTCCTGACTCCTCCCCCATATGGACAGAGGTGGGTCCTGTGTCACGGTGGGCCGTTCCCTCTTTGGGGAGTCTTCTTTCACTCACCACCCTCACCCTTCTCTTCTGGCAGACCCTGCCGCACCATCTTTCTCTGGTTCCCACATTGCTGGCCTTCTCAGCCCAGTTCCTCCCCCTCCCTCCTTTGCCCAGCCTCAGGCTTCCCTAGGAAACACACATTTCAGCATCTGCCCCTGTAACTGTTTACCCTGTGTGAATCCTCACCTCTCCTCATTAACACAGGCACCAACACGGGCTTCCCTAATGTCCTCTCCTGATACTATTTTCACTGAACTGGTTTTCTGGGGGGTTGTGCCCTGAGGAGAGTCTATGGGTGAAGGACAGTGAAGGCTTCGTGAGCCAAGCGCTCCCGGTGGGTGGGCAAGCCCCTCGGACCCTCCTCCGCACTCTGGGAGAAGGGCACCCACACCCCCGCTCCCCACCACGGGCCTCCAGCAAGCCGAAGTGGCTGCCTCCTCACCCGGTTCTGATGGCAGATCCCGGATGTGAACGTGAGGACCTGGCCGTGCTGACGCTGCTCCACGCAGAGGACAAGGAGGGCAGGGAGGCCGGTGGAGTTGGGCCGACTCTGCCTTGCTCGCCTCCATGCCAAGGGGACACTCGGGGAAGGAGTCCAAAGTGGAATATCTTAAGGAGAGCAGGTAGAAAGAGT
Organism: Bos taurus; assembly: GCF_002263795.3. NCBI lineage: Eukaryota > Metazoa > Chordata > Mammalia > Artiodactyla > Bovidae > Bos > Bos taurus. The sequence goes on along the minus strand of NC_037337.1, from coordinate 21,275,370 downwards.
GTGATTAGGATGCCAGAATCTGTCCCCCGTCACCTCCTGAACCACCGCTGCAGGCTGTTTGGTCCCAGGGGAATGTGGCCAACACAGCAAGAGGGACCACTTGGAGGGAATGTGGCCAGCAGACTCCACACCCTCAAGGAGACCAGATAGCCCCTGATGGGCTCTGTCCTCTGAGCATGGCAGGGCAGGTGCCCAGCACAGGGCCAGATGGTGTCACTCAGAGCCCAACCCACCCACCAGAGGCCAGAGGAAGCCCCCTCCCCTGCTCGCCTCTGGGGTCTCTTGTAGCTGAGCTTCTCTGCCTTTTGCTTTTCATCTCTTCTCATCTGAATCAGAAACAGTTCCAGGTTTGCAGCTCAGGGGACTCTAAATGCATTTCCCCACCATGGGAGTGGCCATCCCCAGGCTGCACTTTCTGACTGCTACCTCCAGGCTCAGACTGTCCTCCAGAGACCCAGCTGCTAACTGGTCCCATCCTTGTGGCCGGTTCCGGGGAGTCCTGGGCTTTCCCAGCAGGAGAGGCTGTGTCAGCATCCCCAACATTCCCAAAGGTTTTACTGCTCCCCAGAGACTCCCAGCTCCATCCCCACTTTCCCTCTTCTTATAGCTCAGCTCTGTCTCCTCATCAGAAGCCCGAGTTCTGGGAACATCTGGCTTCTCAGTTGTGCTCCCCTTCTACCTCATCGCACCTGTCTGTCTCCTCACAGGGGAGGCTATGGGGGGCTGATTGCCACTGTTGCCGTCTATGTATCTCACACAGTGAGTGGGGAGCTTTGGAAGAGGGCAGAGGAGTGGATTCCAGGGTGTCAAGGAAGTGGATACTGATCCTGTGTGATTAAAAAAAAATTCATGTGTACAACACTGAACATCTGTCTGGTCTACATTTAAAATCACACTCATTGCCTTTATGTCATTCAATCCCCACATCCGCAGGGCCACCGTGGATGGTTGTACAGATTGCGCGCTGTGCAAAGTCACCAGGTCCAGGGACAAATGAGAGCTGAGATCCAGTCCACTCTCTGCCTGCCAAGCCACGAACCTGGAGAGGCACTCTATTCTCCTAAAGGAAGGGGGCATTTTGAACATGCATTCACCAAGCCAGAGGGGCTCTACAGGCTCAGAGGAGAGCTCTTTTAAAAATTCACACCAGGGGGCAGTATAGACTATCTGGTGTTCCCTACGTGACATTCCTGGGACTGTAAAAGGGAGAGCTTATAAACTGAGACCTAGAGATCTTAAGAGACTTTCTCAAGGTCGACCAGGTCATTGTAGAGCAGAGGTCTGGCCTTGGGTTCTTCAGTCCCATTTCCTGACCCTGCACCTAAGTTCTTCTCTCTGGGTTGAGCGTAGGCAAACACAACCACTGCCTCCCTGACTTCTCATTAAGCCTAGGCTTCATCTGCTCCTGCTCCGATTTTGCCCCTTGGTAATTCCAAGGGGTGGAATAGGAGCATGAGCTGGGTCTAAGAGTGAACAGATTCATCCTCCAGAGCCCTGGCACCCAGGAGGAGCCCGTGCCCTCACCAAGAGAGTGCATGCACGCGTGACAAGTTGCTTCAGACTCTTTGCGACCCTACTGACTGTAGCCCGCCGGGCTCCTCTGTCCACAGAATTCTCCAGGCAAGAATACTGGAGTAGTTGCCATTCCCTTCTCCAGGGAATCTTCTCGACCCAGGGATCAACTGGAGCCTCCTGCAGCTCCTGCGTCGCAGGTGGGTTCTTTATTGCTGAGCCACTGGAGAAGCCCCACCAAGAGAGTACTTTTTAGTTTCTTTTCCTCTTAGATGCTGGACCTATACCACTAGCAAACTGCCTCGCTGGGACTTACCAAGTCCTTGACTATGGAGCTGGCATCACAGGGCATCTGAGTGCATGGTGTGTCTCCAGGACTCATCAAGACCAGCCTCAGTCAGGTGATGACAATTCAGCAATTGCTAGCGGCTCCCACATCAACTGCTCTGCACTTTCCCGAGCCCGGAAAGCCCCTCAGGGCTCTGAGACCAGCATCCTCTCACTTCTCTGTAGCAGAATCAGGGCTCTGTCCTCTGTGAGAAGATCCCCAGCCTCAGTCCCAAGCAGAACCATCTTCCCCCAAAGACACACATCTGCGAAGAACAGCATCTCTTGCCCTTCACAATACTGTCTAGCATTGACTCTCTGAATTTTTTCAGCGTGAATATAATCTAGCTGTGCAAAACTCTAAAAAATTTCTGTGGATGGTAGAGGTGGGTGATCTCCCCAGAACACAGACTGCATCCTGACTTATTGATAATTCCTCTCACCGAGTCTGGGGTTGCGCAGCCCAGGAGCTGGAATCTAGAGGACAGGAGGAGGCTGGGAGGTGGGAACCAGGGATGGAGGTATACTGGGCCCTCCAGCAAGGTCAGCAGGGCCAGAGGTCAGAGTTCATTAGCACATGAAACAGGAGACCACAATTCTGTCCTCCTTTCACACAGGGCAGGGCAGCCAGAGGACTGTGGACACTCTTCTTCCTGTGTTCTCCAGATGCCAGCAACGTACGTCACTGCGGAGAATGATGTGTTGACTGGCTTTACCTTGAGGCTCTGATGTCCACCACGAGGACTGGAGGCTGTAGCTCTTGTTATAGATACTGCAGTTCACCCAGGGAACCAGATGATGATTGGATAGGAGAACGAAGGTCAGGCCTCTTGGAGGTGTTGTAGGTGAGTTCTAAGACAAATCTAGAGTAAGGAGGTGGTGGGATAGAGTTGCTGCTGAGCAATTGCTGAGCTGACGTCTGTTTGATCTTTTTTTTTTTTTTTTACTGGCAATGAACTTGTTTTTGAAACTCCTAACCTTAGCTTCTGTGTGAAGCTGGCAAAGAGGGAAGCTGCTTTGCCTCCAAACGGCATCTCCACATCAGTGGTCCATCTCTTCACCACTGCCTCCTTCCTCAGTAGATGCCCCTCCATATTTGTCACCAGCCCTCGAGCATCCTGAGATGCTAGGAAAGACAAAGTCTTTTTCTGGGGAGTTAGGGAAGTGGTATTAAATGTCAGGGCTTCCTTGGTGGCTCAGCAGCGAAAGAATCTGCCTGCCAGTGCAGGAGACATGGCTTTGGTCCCTGGGTTGGGAAGATCACCTGGAGAAGAAAATGGCAACCTCTCAGAGGTTTAAAGAAAAAACAAAACCATCCAACAAACACAAACTCAAGCTCTTATCTCCAATTATCCTGGAGCCATCATATCATTTCACTCCTTCCCATGACAGTCCCCTTCCCTGTTTTCTCTTTAGGTTTCTTCATCACCAGTGCACATGCTGAGGTTTTCTTCTCTTGCCTTTTGGGTTGTTTAGGCATATGACATTCAGACCCTTGCTGCTCTGCACGTGTTCATATATGTAGCAAGGTCTTCAAGGATTCTTTTCTGGTAACAGAGGTAAGCCTCTAAGTCTGTTCCTGTCTTACTTTTTTTTTTTTTTTAATTTCTTTTCTGTCTCAGAAATTGTTTGTCTCTGCAACGTGCCTGCTCTTGTGGCCTTCACTGCCTGCCTCTTGACCTATTCAGTGATTTCAATAGGTCTCTGGGGGTTGGGGATGGGGGCAGATATCTGCCATGGATTTCCCTTCTGGTTCTGGAAACAAGTTAGTGTCTGCAGGTGTCATCTTCCACATAAGCTTCCTGGACACACTCATGACCTTTCTCAAGAGAGGTGAAAGTGCGCTGCCCCCTTGGACAGCTCACAGTGAAGCTGGATGGGCTCTCTCTGCCTCACATTTTGGGACTTTGATGGGCCATCCTCATGCAATGGCAACCCACTCCAGTACTCTTGCCTGGAAAATCCCATGGACAGAGGAGCCTGGTAGGCTGCAGTCCATGAGGTTGCTAAGAATCAGACACGACTGAGCGACTTCACTTTCACTTTTCACTTTCATGCATTGGAGAAGGAAATAGCAACCCACTCCAGTATTCTTGCCTGGAGAATCCCAGGGACGGAGGAGCCTGGTGGGCTGCCGTCTATGGGGTCACACAGAGTTGGACACGACTGAAGCGACTTAGCAGCAGCAGCAGCCTCATGCTTCAACCAAGTGCAGTAGTTTCCTCCACTCTTCCCCGGATTCTTGAAGTGGTGATCTTTATTCCATGGCACAAGTCAGGAGGCATTTGGCCACCATGTACGGAGCCATGCCTGGATCCGAGTAGTGGAAAGCCCCACACCCATCTGCGGCATGTGGGAGTTTTCAATATTGGAATCCCTGCAGTAAGGCCTCCAAAATGTGGATGGGATTTCCAAGCTATTTCTATGTGTGTGTGTAGAAGAAGGGTCATAACAAGTGTCACAAATCACTATTTCTTTGGCTCCACCCCATCAGCTCCCAAGGAACTCCATAGACTTTTGCACGAGGAAACTTCCTCTGCACATTCTTGGTTCTACTCATAAAAAAGACACTTTGTACAATAGTTCGGCCCTTTCAAAAGTGTTGCCTTCGCTCTGCATTCAGATCAGATCAGATCAGATCAGTCGCTCAGTCGTGTCCGACTCTTGGCGACCCCGTGAATCGAAGCACGCCAGGCCTCCCTGTCCATCACCAACTCCTGGAGTTCACTCAGACTCACGTCCATCGAGTCAGTGATGCCATTCAGCCATCTCATCCTCTGTCGTCCCCTTCTCCTCCTGCCCCCAATCCCTCCCAGCATCAGAGTCTTTTCCAATGAGTCAACTCTTCACATGAGGTGGCCAAAGTACTGGAGTTTCAGCTTTAGCATCAGTCCTTCCAAAGAAATCCCAGGGCTGATCTCCTTCAGAATGGACTGGTTGGATCTCCTTGCAGTCCAAGGGACTCTCAAGAGTCTTCTCCAACACCACAGTTCAAAAGCATCAATTCTTCAGCGCTCAGCCTTCTTCACAGTCCAACTCTCACATCCATACATGACCACTGGAAAAACCATAGCCTTGACTAGACGGACCTTTGTTAGCAAAGTAATGTCTCTGCTTTTGAATATGCTATCTAGGTTGATCATAACTTTCCTTCCAAGGAGTAAGCGTCTTTTAATTTCATGACTGCAGTCACCATCTGTAGTGATTTTGGAGCCCCTAAAAATAAAGTCTGACACTGTTTCCACTGTTTCCCCATCTATTTCCCATGAAGTGGTGGGACCGGATGCCATGATCTTCGTTTTCGGAATGTTGAGCTTTAAGCCAACTTTTTCACTCTCCACTTTCACTTTCATCAAGAGGCTTTTTAGTTCCTCTTCACTTTCTGCCATAAGGGTAGTGTCATCTGCATATCTGAGGTTATTGATATTTCTCCCAGCAATCTTGATTCCAGCTTGTGTTTCTTCCAGTCCAGCGTTTCTCATGATGTACTCTGCATATAAGTTAAATGGAACAACAGACTGGTTCCAAATAGGAAAAGGAGTTCGTCGCTCTGCATTATTCACTTCTTATTCACTGCTCCCTGTTAGCTGAGGCTTCCCAGGTGGAGCTACTGGTAAAGAATCTGCCTGCCAATGCTGGAGACGTGACTTCAATACCCTGGGGGAGAAAATGGCAACCCACTCTAGTATTCTGGCTGAGAGAATCCCATGGACAGAGGAGCCTGGTGGGCTACAGTCCATGGAGTCAAAAAAGAGTTGGACATGACTGAGCTTCTGAGCACAAGGTAAGCTGAGGAGTGGATAAACAGATTGGTCTACTTGGGCCACTGCACTTGGGTGTGGTGAGCTTAAATGACCTTTCTAGTTCCTGTATGCAAGGCTTGCTTTGTCCAACTAAGCCAGGGCTGTGCTCTGAGTTGAAGACGTTTGACCTGAAATTTGCTGGGCACATTGGTTCAGCTCTACACTGCCTTTCTTTTAGAGGGGAGGTAGTGGAAAGGACCATTCTTCAATTTGGCATTAACAGCATGAAGGTGATGCTGACTGTGACTCCATCTGTCCCCTTCCATGTAATTCTCAGAGCTCAGTAGGGAAGGAGGTGAGTGATAAGCTCCTTCCATGACTGTCCCGTGACAGGAAACATCTTGTTTCTCTCCGCTTTCTTTTAATGTGGTGAGAACTCTGGCTCTGCCAGGATTGTCCAAAGGACGAAACCCCTGCTGGTGCCACCACCGCCTACCCCCACAGATGCCCGAACAGATGCGGAGTATGCATGTCTGTGCTAAGAGTGCATGTGTGCTCAGTCACTTCAGTCATACCCGACTCTGTGTGACCCTTTGGACTGCAGCCCGCCAGGCTCCTCTGTCCGTGAGATTCTCCAGGCAAAAGTATTGGAGTGGGTTGCCATGCCCTCCTCCAGAGAATCTTCCTGACCCAGGGATTGAACCTGCATCTCTTATGTCTCCCACATTGGCAGGCAGGTTTTTTACCACTAGCACCGTAAGTGTACTACATCTCATTTGCTGAGACGGTCTCAGGCTATTTCATATTTCTGCAGAAGTCAAAGGTCTTGACTGCTGTTGCCATGCAGCCACTCTTGGGAGGGTCTGTGTTCTCAGAGATACAGCACTTCAGCTGTTTGTTTCTTTATTTTTTATCACATTACTTAAAAAATTTTTACAACTTCATATACATCAACTCTACCTCAATACTAAATAAATATTTTATAACTTCAGTTTTTGTAATCCCCCGTTAAGTAGTCAGGAGTCCTTGAGATTGAATTGGAGGAAAGCTAATGACTGTGCCAGGCAAGATCTCTGGGAAGTCAGGATTCTTCTAAGACTGATTGGGCATAATCATGGTGTTCTAGATAATGATGGGTGGGTCTGCTCCTTTCAGGCTGGCCTCCTTGCTTTCCCAGAATTATTAAGAAATGCCTGAATATATCATTGCTTTTAACAGTAAGATGTCCCAGCTCCATCTTGATTTTCTTGCTCTGTGAGGCAGCACTTAGAGAAGCTGAGGCTCCTGTGGTGAACGAAATACAGTGAAATGCAATGTCATAAGATGTACACACAGCCACGTGTAAACACGCGGTGCTGAGTACAGTAAAGTCTACATCACAATACCATTTGTGTTAATTTAAAAAGTATGCACACAAAATGACAGTGCGTAAGACACACATAAATCACGTGTGCATACCTGTGAGGGGAGGGAAATTGGAGAGGAGGCTGGGGATAAAAAAGAATATATAAGTAAATAAATTAAGACTGGAGACTTGGACACACCAGTGGTAAGAATACACTATGAAGAGAGGAAAATAAACTGAAGCTGCTGTTCCCATGATTTAAAGAAGCTAGAACACTGCTTACATCTGGGAAGCGGCGAGTTCAGGTTAAGGAAGCTGAACTAACTGCTCCAATGGGTGATGGAAAGCATGACAAGATAGCAAGAAATTTAAAGCGATATGGGCGAAGTCTTACTTGGCATCCTGTGGTACACTGCCGAATGTGATTTTAAATCTCAAATATGATATTTAAGTGGAGAATGAGTGCTTCCTTCCTATTTAATTAAATAAAAATAGAAAAATAAATAAGCTAGAATGATAGAATGATGGTTCTGGGATGAATGTTACAGCCAGGTCAGGTTCCGAAGAGTGGAACCAAAGAACTTGTAACTCATTCCCTCTCTCTCTTTAGAAGGAAGGACCTATGAAGCACCACTATCCTGTGAGGGTAAAGGGTGGAGATGCAGAATGATTAAACAAGCCAAGCAGACAGACTTCTTCAGAAGAGAGCGATAGGAAGGAAAAAAGCAAGACCTAGGAGTTGAGAATGTGACAGAGAGGGAGAGAAAAGAGAGAGTCCATAGGTTATATGCATGTGAGAAAGTGCTGACACATGGAAACAGAAGGTTGCTGGGGCCCAGACAGTGAGCAAATTTGCATAAGAAGCCCAAGGAGCATTCTGGGAGGAAATCATTAAGACCCATATCCCTTCTTGGGGCTTCCCTTTTGGCTCAGCTGGTAAAGAATCCACCTGCAATGCAGGAGACCTGGGTTCGATCCCTGGGTTGGGAAGATCCCCTGGAGAAGGGAAAGGCTACTCACTCCAGTATTCTAGCCTGGAGAATTCCATGGACTGTATAGTCTATGGGGTCGCAAAGAGTTGGATATGACTGAGGGAAATCAGATATCCCTTCCTGATAGGTTTAAATATCAGGATTACTGGGGACAACTTGACTAATAAAACTACTAACATAGACTATAGGAGAATATGTTCAGGATTTCCAAGTAGGGAAAGATTTCTTTAACAAGATGCAAGAATACCAGCCATACAGAAAAGAGTAATACATTTGACTACATTAAAATTAAGAATTTATTTTTAGCAAAAGACACTGTTAAGAAGATAAAAAAGTAAGATCATAGTGTGGGAGAAAACACAGCCAACAAAAGAAAATGGGAGACTCCAACAGACATTCACAAAACAGGTTTTCCAAATGAACCATAAACATGTAGAAAAGGTGTTCAACCACATTTGTAATCAGGGAAATTAGAAACAAAAAGTGATGAGATACACCAGAAAAAAACCAACAATATCAAATGTTGGTGAAGATGTGGAGCAAGAGGAGTGCAAGGCACTTCCACTGTTGGTGGACATATGATGGCATGCTCTGCAGAACTGAAAATATATATAATAACACAGACTGTATAAAGTCAAGCACAGTATTAAATGGAATTAGCCAGTCACAAAATAGTCCACACTGTATGATTCCTTTTATGTGAAGTTAAAGGGCTTCCCTGGTGGCTCAGACAGTAAAGTGTCTGTCTGCAATGCAGGAGACCTGGGTTCGATCCCTGGATTGGGAAGATCCCCTGGAGAAGGCAGTGGCACCCCACTCCAGTACTCTTGCCTGGAAAATCCCATGGACAGAGGAGCCTGGTGGGCTACAGTCCATGGGGTAGCAAAGAGTCAGACATGACTGAACGACTTCACTTTCACTTTCAAAGGAAAAATGCAAAAATAAACCTTAGCATTTAGGGGTATACTGAGTACTTAAGTGGTAGAAATACAAAGAGAAGCAGGTGGTGATTTCCATGAACAGAATATTGGGGGAAGGGAGTGGAGAGAAGTGTTGCATGGTGTTGGGAGAGGAGATCTTTGGGGTGCTGGCAATGTCTGTTTATTGGCCTGAGTGATGGCTGTGTGGGTATGGATCCTGGGATGACCATTGTGCTTGCTGTACATTTTGTTTTGGTCTCTCCATTGTATGTGTGCTCGATGTCACAATTTAAGTTTAAAAAGTGATGCTACTTATATAACAAAGGAAAATACAGACGTTTGAAGTGAATCTGTTTGCAAAAACTAGGTAGTTTCTTTTTTTTTTTTTTTCCCCTTGCAATTGACGGAGGAGTTGGTGACATTTTATTCTCCAGTATTGAAGTTGGAGCCACTTTTCCTTCCTTCATCTTTCTCTTAGGGCTTTTTTCACACCCATTTGTCAACTGACACTGGAAAATCTGCCTCCAAAGAGAATTCAAGGACCTGGATATCCATCTAAGGAAAATCATTGAGTCTGATCAAGTTTAGAGTATACATTAAGGATTCAAGTTCTCTAGAAGTGACATTACAATCCATAAATGCTGCACCAAAGAGCCTGTAAAAACACCAAAGCCATCTTCCCAGAACTCAAGAACAGCAGTGTGTGGGTACAGAAGTTTTCCGTCTTAGAGCAGGCTGCAAATGTTGATTTGTTTGGTACAGACTGGATCTCAGGTCCAGTGCTCTAGGGCAATAAGGAATCGAAACTGCTCAAGATGAAGATCGTAAACCATTTTTAAAGGTTGAATGGTCTAAGATTCTTGGAAGTATGGGCTAATCTTTCATGTTTGTCCAACATGATAAATTGTAGAACCCAGATATGGAAAGAAGGGAATTGATTAGGTATAACACTTACCATACATCATTAGGAACCATTGACCAGAAAAAAAATTCCTTTGTGTTTTTATTCCGGTCATATCATGTTTGTATAGTATTTAGGGGAAACTCTGTAAGAGAGGATAGTGATCAATTGTTTATACATTTTAACTAATGATCCAGAGTACTTGTATTTCAGTTTGGGAGAAAGTGATAAATAATAACTGTGAGTCCATGGGGGCAGATTAGCTCAAGCCAGTTTATAAACCATAGTTTATGAGCTATTTTACAAAACCCTAAGACGTACTTATGGATTAAGACAAAATATCTCATCTGTACCTAAGTGGTGCATACAGTTTCACATAATTCAATCTCTGACAGTTCTGTTCTGCTGGGGGTTTTACTGTAATTGTTGAGGTGGGAGCAGGTTAGGAATAGGAACTGTGGCATGAGTTGGCTGTCATCCATGCTGATATTGCTCCCAGAGATGTGTGCACTTCTCGTTCTTTTGTCCTTGATCTCCCTCGGACCACTCTTTCCTTCTAGAAAGAGGCACACATGTGCCCCAAATAACTGATACATTGTCAAAATAAATATGGAAATTGGCCTGTACATTCCTAAGTCACCACCTCTATCACTAACTGCTTTTATATCTACCTACGTGTACATATTGCTGTCCATCAGTCATATCTAAATGTCTATCTTTTTATTTGTTTAGATAACTGGCCAGTTTCCTATGGTTCAACTGTGTCCCTTCATCCATCCTGCAATCTGTTCAGTAGGGATCTGTCCTCTTTAGAACCCACCTGCTCCAAAGAGTCATCTCCCTCGCTCCTAAAGGGGTTATGGAGGTGGGTGGTGAAGGGCCACCGGAGTCGAACTCCAGGGCTGCTCCACCTGTGCGTCTTGCATCTCACCCTGCCAAGCCTATGTCTGGTATCGAGGGTGACAAGGGCTGGACCAGGAGTGCTCAGAACACACAGGGGTTCACAGGCTGGTGGTTCTGGGAAGAGGAAGCGAGAGTATGTGTGAAATGAACAGGGGTGGATAGGACCACCTCCAGACTTCAGCTGTTCTTTTGTTTTTGTTGTAACAGTGCCGCATGGCTTGCAGCATCTCGGTTCCCAGACCAGGGACTGAACGCATATGGTAGTGAAAGCTCTGAGTCTTAACCAATTGGACCACCAGGGAACTCTCTTCCAAACCTTAGTCTGTCCCTGAGGGGTTTCCCTCCAGATCCAGATCCTTATCAAAGGCCATCTTTACTTCCTTCTCTTCTGTTTTTGGCTATTCCAGGGGCAAGCAGCAATCAGTCAAACAAACAAGAGCTACCATCTCTTCCCCTCACAGTAGTCCAGGTCTTCCTCGCCCCTGGTGACAAGCCAGGCTGCCCTGGGGCTTCCACCAGGTAAACCCTGGCAACACAATGGTTGCTTTTGGGCTGGGAATACATCAGTCTTAAAGCCTGCTTCTAGCCTTCTTGCTAGACATGAGGTCAAAGATTCCATTATGATTTTGAGTCAGAGGCAAAAGACTAGCCAACTGGCCAAAAGGCAGAGCTGCTTCAAAAGCCCCCAGATTTAAGGAACACATTTTTCTCAGCTTTACTAGAATAATGTTTACAATTGTAGCCAAGTTTTACGTGTAGTGGAGTGGAGATACATACTTTAAAAAATTTAGGTGCTGTGACATTTCTAAATTTTTTTTCAATAAAAAAAATTCAAAAAATCTTTTTAGGTGAGATGCTTTGTTAAATATAAGGCTGTTTATCAGGAACTTAACACATCATTCAGGGCTAGAATTGAGTATTTAACAGCAGTCACACTTCCTTAAACAAAACAGAGACATACGGCTTGAAACTATATGCTTATTTGTGGGGAAAATGGAGCAAACACTTGAAAGTGGGACCTTCCTGGAAAATCTGGGTCATAGAGTTGTGTCTTTTTAAGAGGATCCATGTGCCATCAGCAGAACCCAAACTGTTTAAGAATTTAGCCTTTCCACGTTGTTCTGTGTTGAACAATCTCGGGTACCTTGGTTGTCCTGGGCTCAGGTACAAACAACGTTTGACTGCAGAGGCAAAAGAAATGGGTATTCTTTACCAGCTCCTGGAAGTGAAACTCCAATATAAGTTATTATGATACACATGACAAGTCAATTTTAGTTGTTAAGTGTTTTGAACCTAATATCTGTAAATGTCCAGAGTAAAACAATTCTTCAATATATGTAGTTATTGCTGTATTCATTAAGCTGTGTGTATGCTCAGTTGCTCAATCATGTCTGATTCTTTGTGATCCCATGGACTGTAGCCCACCAGGCTCCTATGTTCATGGGATTTCCCAGGCAAGAATACTGGGGTAGATTGCCATGCCCTCCTCCAGGGGATCTTCCCAACCCAAGGATTGACCCACATCTCCTACATTTGCAGGTGGATTCTTCACCACTGTGCCATCTGGGATGCCCCATTAAGTCTTCCATTCACATTAATTCACAGTTTCTACTCAGCGCCAAATAAATGCCAAGTATGTCATAGGGTTTGAGGGTATAGAAAACAAACTGTTCTCTGACCTCAGGACGTACCCAGCTGGATAGGCAGACAAATATATTGACACATCAGAACACGACAAATGCTGTAACTGGGAAATGAGCTGGGTTTATGGCCACATGGAGGATAAACACATCGAGGAGTATCACCTCCTAGTCTAAAAGGGACAAGAGGAGGTGGAAAGAGTTAAGCCGGGAAAACAAGAGGGAGAATAGTATTCCTGACCAAGGAAATGACCTGTGTAAAATTGAGACAGACATTCTATGGTCTAAGTTTCAACACAAGTTTAAAAAATAAGTGTATAATCTGGGAAGGACTGGAGACAGTTTGTACAGTACAAAGACTGTCGTTCTAAACTCAACACAGAGACCTTGGGAAAGTCATTGAACTTCATTATGCTTCATTCTTTTAATCTATCAAATGAGAGACTGGGTAAGTTTCTAAGCTCCTAAGCACAGAAAGAAACAGAGATGTATTTGCAAAAACAGTTTCAAGTCAACCAGAACTTGAGGACAAGCTTTGAGCTTGGGGAGTTGCCCTGTGGGCATATGCATAGATGGAGACAACTTCTATTAAAGAGCTGTCTAGGGACTTCCCTGGTGGTCCAGTGGGTAAGAGTTTGCCTTCCAATGCAGGGTATGCAGGTTCGATCCCTGGTTGGGGAGCTAAGATCCACATGCCTCTTGGCCAAAAAACATTAAAACAGAAGTAATATTATAACAAATTCAATAAAGACTTAAAAAGCAGTCCAGTCTCAGACTATCCCTCAGAACATTCACTGAAGTCCGACTTGCACTTGGTTAGCCCTGGGCATGCCCCTGCTGTGCTCTTTCATTCACTGCTGGTGAAGACAGTGGTGGCTAATAGCTGAAAACAGGAGCAAACTGAGGCTTGCGGGCGTGGTCTGTTCCTGATCCACCTCCGCCCCACCTTCCAGTTTCCCCCACTCTCTGTCACTCTCCAGAAGATCTTTGTTCCTTCAGGTAATTTCAGCTGTTGAGTGCTTGAAATGCAGACTTACATGACATGGTCAACTTTGAAGATTATCTTTAAGCCCCAAAGCAGAATTCCTCAAAAGGGAATAGGTGTACAATGATAAGACACCAGTGACCTTAGTCTTAACTATGGTTAGGGGAAGTTTACAGTTCTGATTAAGGATAAAATGTCAAAATAATTTTTTTAGATCAGTTATCGGAGAAGGCAATGGCACCCCACTCCAGTCTCTTGCCTGGAAAATCCCATGGGCGGAGGAGCCTGGTGGGCTGCAGTCCATGGGGTTGCTAAGAGTCGGACTCGACTGAGCGGCTTCACTTTCACTTTTCACTTTCATGCATTGGAGAAGGAAATGGCAACCCACTCCAGTATTCTTTTCTGGAGAATCCCAGGGACGGGGGAACCTGGTGGGCTGCCGTCTATGGGGTCGCACAGAGTTGGACACGACTGAAGCGACCTAGCAGTAGCAATCAGTTACCTACCTGTTGTGGAAAGCAGCAGAAAAGTAACAACAGGATGTTAGAAAAGGGGAAGTCTATTTTAAAATGAGTGAACTTTAGTAACTTAGTGGCAAGTGAGGAACTTAGAATTCTAAGTATATGGAGATGAACTCCATGCAAACTGTTTTCCTCGATGGAAATAACTTTACTTATGTTCAAAATGTTTTGAAGGAGTGGGAATGCAGCAACACCTTCCAACATCCTGTGCAGAGGAGTCGTGGAGACTAGAAATCCAAAGCTACATAATTTACTGGGCTTCAAAGGAGAGAATCTTTGATAAGAAAGCAGAGCCTAGTAGAATCGGGATTTGTAAAGAATGAACAAATGTATGTGTTGGGAGCCCCAGTAAATGCAAGATAAACAGGACTGTTTAGGGGGCTGGTACTCCCTTTGAAGTCACACTTTTCTTTGAAAGAATTTATTGTGTGACTCTAACAAGTGGAAAGAGATATATCATTGATGAAGTCCTCAAGAAGATCACTACACCAAATACAGTATCTGGTTTCATAATCTCCAGTCTAATCATATAAGGGCCAGATCTGAAACCTAGACACAGAAAAGACCTGTGATTACTGGAAGGCATTTGTCAAACAGCTCTGATAGATAAAATGAGGAAAATAGATCCTTCCATACTCATAAACGTGGCCATTGTGCTCCCAAAGACGTCTGTGACTCAGCTTCTGATGGCCAGGGCCACTGACGTCCCACCTACAATCTTAGCCCAACCCCTGTTTCTATTTCAGTCGCCATTGAGGCAAGTACAGCATTAGTGATCTCAGCCTTAATTCATCCTCAGGCTCGAGCATGACCACTCCTTCCTACTTCCCACATCTCTACCCCTGCCGATCCGCAGGAACATGGGGCCAGCCCTCCTAACACCTCCTTTCTTGCAGGCTGACACAGCCCATCAGCCAGGGCCTCTGTTAGCTTCCAGGCCTGGACTCTGAAAAATCACATGTCCAGGATCTAGGTCAGAGCTCAAATAGGTAGAGATCGTGCTGACTGTGGACGGATATCTTAGTCACATATCTGCCCCAGGGAGTCTCTGGTCCTCACACAACCAGGATCATGCTCTCCCTTTCCCCAGATGCTGTTGTGAGGCTTGGTGTGACTCGTTTCTTTGTTCATTATGTTCCTCACACACTTGACTTCCCACTGTAAGCTGAATGTCCGGAGTCCTCATGTCTCCTCATGTCAAGAATTTACCACTACTGTCTTTTAATGGTATCAGACATATTTGGCCGATTACGTGAAGAATTCCTCAGCCTGTAGAAAAGAGGGCTCTCTGACAGATTCTCCTGCTTTATGTTTAACTACAGTTGCTACCACATTCACCAAAAGAGGAACCTGTAAATCCTCTGCTCTGTTTGAAAATGGACAAGATGGCCCAGCTGCTGTCCATGTCATCTAACCAAACAGGGGTCAACTGGTCTTATTAAAATAAGACCTCCCTGTTTGACAGTTGCCATTGTGCATGGTTTCTTTACATTAAAAAGAAACTGCTCATCCCCTCCTTATTCATAATTTTAGTATTTAGAATTTAAAAAGAGTTTAAAAAAAGTAAGAAAATAATTCAATAGAAGTTGTTAAATTTGGAGATCTGATTTCCAAATTAAAAGGGTTTCCAAAGGTGAAAAAACAAACAAAAGGATCAAAATCAATACTCAGAGAAAACATTATATTTGAAGAAAGATTACAGTGAATACGCCCAAAGTTCCAGGCAAAATCAATAACAAAAGCAACACCATGACATAGTTTCATAAAATTTTTAAACTATAAGGGAAAAAGAATTCTGCAAGTTTCCAAGTAGAAAAAGTAGGTCATTTTCAAAGAGCAAAATATCAGACTAGCTTTGGCTTTTTCTGCTGCTATGAGCAATGCCTGATGACACTATGCTGACATCTTCTATGGAAGGGATAAGCTGCGACTCAGGAATAATGGGCCACATCAAGCCATTTGTATAGGGAGGCAACAGAGAGACATTCTCAGACCAGCCCAACTTAAAAAAAAAAACATGTGGCAGCCAGAAACCTCTTTTGAAAAGTGCTCAAAACCACAATATACAGTATGCAAGGCTAAAATTAGAGACAGAAATTTGAATGGCTAATGGCTAAAAATGAACCTCTGATAATTATTGACACCAACTATTATTAAAGAAGTAAGGATAACTCTGAAAGGGTTATTTATGACACTAGCTTAATTATTTGAGGAAAAGAAACCATAAAAGAAACATGAAAGAGAAAAAAAGTGAGAAATAATTATGAATTAGAAATCAGTATAGGGAACAAGAAGCACAGACAAAAAGAACAGTAGCCTTGTCTTCCTTGAAGGGGAGTGGAACATACTTTTGATTAGGGAAAGAGATCATTTGAATGGTTATAGAATGGTTTAAGATATTCATGTATGTCTTTAAAACAGGGCTTTTTGTCTCCCAAAACTTTTTCAGAGATAAAGGGGATAATATAGTTCATAGAATCAAAGAGACAAATCCTGAACATTGAAAGAATTAAAACCAAATGTACCAAATACCAGATTTAATGTAAATCATCTAAACCCACCCTTAAAAAAGGCTTTTTCTGCCTAAATCAATAAGCAAAATTAATATTCCAAAAGGTTAAATTCAGTAAGGTGGGCCAAGATAGGTAATTTAAAAATAGTAAAAACAAATTAAAACAGAAAAAGGGAATTAAAATTGATAAAAATTAATATCTGATAATAGAGTTGGAAATAAAATTAAGAATAATACAAAGTCTCAATAATAAAAAACAGCCAATACTCAATTAAATGGAACTGTGAAACAATAAACACTAAGAATATAAGAAATTTTCCATTGCTATATTTTCTTTCATCTTAGAAGAGAACAGAACCAAGCCCAATAGAAACTATTTTTCACTCTCATTGATCTGACATAGATCTTTTTTTCATGATTCTATGGACAACAGCTGGTTATATAACAAGATGTATATTCTTGACTATTAATATTTCTGCAAACTTGTATGCTAACAATATTACTGTGAGGGTCATGAGGTGAACATACATAAAGCCCACAATTGGGTAACATTGACCAGAGAAGGTTAAACTTGATATAAACTATTAAAACATCATTGGATAATGTTCACTTGGCCTTTGGTGAACTTTTGAGCATTTCAACAAACTCTGGTTCTTTTAGTGTAATGGTGAATGTGAATATTAATGCTGAAAATAGATCTTTCTTATGCATCATTATATGGGAAGTAATGTTTCATTTGGATTAATATTAAGGCAACAGGATTTTTGTACAGGAGAATAATATATTCTCAGGAGACCCTGATGCTGGGAAAGATTGAAGGCAGGAGGAGAAGGGGACAACAGAGGATGAGATGGTTGGATGCCATCACTGACTTGATGAACATGAATTTTAGTAGGCTCCAGGAATTGGTGATGGACAGGGAAGCCTGGCGTGCTGCAGTCCATGGGGTTGCAAAGAGTTGGACATGACTGAGCTACTGAACTGAACTGAACTGTTGAGATATCAGGCAGGCACCATCTTAGCCAAGTGATCTTAGCCAACATCACCAGTAATAAGACACATTAACATCATGAACCCTCTGCTAAGCTGCACTGTGGTGGGCACAGCATCCTATCTGTGGGATACTTGCTATAATGCACAACCTCAATCTAATCAAGAGAAAACATCAGGCAAACCTGATAGATATTCTACAAAACCACTGAACAGAACTCTTCACAAGTATCAAGGTCATGAGAGATCAAGGAAAACTGAGGAGTTATTACAGCCTGCAGGACATTAAAGAGAAGATCAGTTAAATGCAATATGGGATCCTGTGCCATGAAAAACCAGTGAAATTGGAATAAGGTGTGTAGCTTAGTTAATAGTATTGATTTAATGTCAGTACTTCGGTGTTGATCATCGTACTTTGGTTGTGTAAGAAGATATCCTGGAAAGCTAGGTGGAAGGCATATGTAAACTCTGTGGGTACTAGCCTTGCAATTTTTCTGAAAGTCTGGAATAATTTCAAAATAAAAATCTAAAAGAAATCTAAAGTAATAAACATCTCTTCTAATTGGCTTTTAAAAACTATTAATAAATGGAAAGAAACAAGAAATTCAAAGATGTCCAAAAATATTTTCCTACTTCTAGTTCTTTAGGTAGTCACTTTCAGTTATTAGTGGATAGTCTTATTTTCTAGGTATTAACAAATTTGGTCCAATTTCATATTAAAGCTTTAATCTCATGCAATTTACACCTTCTCTGCAACCTCTGGCTCAGTCCTGACTCAGGCTTAGAAACTTGAAGCCTGGAAAGGGGGTCTTGGTTGGCTTTTCATTCTCGTACCGTGTTCTTTTCCTTCCATTTCTCCATGACCCTGTGACCTCCAGCTCCCCGAGGGTTGGCATCACGGAAAGAAGGCACACAGGGTGGAAAAGGTCTTTGGTGAGTGGGACAGTTGTAATCTGGCTTTGGTGCCCTCTGTGTATGATTGAGTGCCCACATGTTTATCTTTTATGGAACAATTTTGGGGTTCACTGGAGATCTTCACCTGAGCAGTGCTGACCCCAACAACACACTCATCTGCTGATGGTCATGGCTCCCACCTTCAGACCTTGGCACCCTGTCTGTTTCCCCAACCCAGCACTGCAGACTGTTTTTGGTGGGATCCTTTTCAATTCCAGCTCCCTTCCACAAGGAACACAGCAGGTCCCAGGAAACACACACCTTTGCCCCACTGTCGGGGTGGATACTGCTGCTCCGGTGACAGCCTCCTCTCACTCTGCCACAGGTGGTGGTCTTCACACACTTTCCCCAGAGTGACTCATGTACTAGACCCCACGTCCCCCAAATTCCACGGGACATGTGACAAGCTCTCTGAGCCGCTCTTATGAACCCGCCTTAGCAACTTGCCTTAAACTAAGAGGGAAACTTAGGAAAGGAGAAACAGCACTATGCTCTAATTACTCTCCAGTTTCTCACTCTCTAAAGAAATCCTCTCTGCTAATATCCACTGTGCCTCTCAATGAATTCCTAGGTTTCTCTCTTACATGACCCCGAGGCAGAGGTGAGGCTAAGGGTGGAAAGAAAACACATATTACCATCTCTTCACAGGTCCTGAATAGGTGGTTTGTAACTTAGTTTGGTCTTTGGGGCCATTGTTGAAAATCTAAGACAACAGGAAAAGTCACATCTAACTCCATCAAAATTTAAAACGTATGTTTCCTAGGGAACCCTCCTACATTGTTAGTGGGAATGTAAATTTATGCAGCCACTATGGAAAACAGTATCGAGATTCCTTAAAGAACTAAAAATAGAGCTACCATATGATCTAGCAATCCCACTCCTCGGTATATATCTGGAGAAGACAAAAACTCTAATTCCAAAAGATGCATGTACCTCTATGTTCATAGCAGCACTACTTACAATAGCCAAGACATGAAAACAAGCTAAGCGACTGTCAACAGGTGACTAGTTTAATGAGATGCAAATATATGCAGTGGAATATTACCAAGCCATAAAAAAGAATGAAACACTACCATTTGTGGCAACATGGATGGACCTAGAGAATATCATACAAAGTGAAGTAAGTCACACAGAGAAAGACAAATATTCTATGACATCATTTACATGTGGAATCAAAAATATGATATGAATTTATATACAAAACAGAAACAGACTCATAGATATAGAAAACAAGCTTATGGTTACCAAAGGGGAAAGGGAGGAAGAGAGAGGGATGAATTAGGAGTAGGAATTAACAGACACAAACTACTATACATAAAATAGATAAGCAAGGATTTACTGTATAGCATAGGGAACTATATTCAATATCTTGTAATAGCCAATAATGGAAAATAATCATAGATACAATAAATCATTATTAATCATATATATTATATATATCTCATTTTCCTGTACACCTAAAACTAACACGATATTGTAAATCAACCATACTCCAAATAAATAAATGAATAAATAAATTTTAAAAACTTCACATTTCTTCCTACACAGTAGTTCTACCTCTGTGTATTTCTTCCATATGTACATGTAGAGAGAGACATATATACAAAGATATTCATTGCAGCTCCATTTGTAAAACTGAAAGTTTGGAAATAATATGAGTGCTTATTGAGCGAGGATATATTACAGAGCATCCATTCAATAGAATACTATGTAGACTTTGAAAAGAAAGGCAGCTTCCTAAGATACAGTTTTAAGTGGAAAAAGCAAGACACTAACATGCAAAATTTGATGCAATATACACCCTGTGTATATGCGTATGTTAGCAAATGTACAGAATATTGTTGGAAAGAGAAAGAATTTGATAACAGAGTCTCTCACTGAGAGGAGAAACTAGGGAGCCGGTGGAAAGGTGGTTTATTTTTCACTGGGCATTGTGTGCATGTTTTGACTTTTTTTTTTTTTTTTTTTTTTACCATGTACAGCTCTTCCAATATAGGAATCAATAACTTCCTTTCTGCCCCTTGCTAAGCTATACCTTGTAAGACCCTGAACTCTACGCAGGAGCAGAGCTTTGTGCTCATGATCCCTGTCTGTTTTCCTGCCCTTTAGACCTGGGTCAAAATATGGAGAAAGTGGCCCTAACCTTCACTTCTCCCTTCTGCCTAGAAGCCCAGGTTCTTGGACAATTATAAACATCCCAGCTGTTTGGTTCCTGGCGCCTGCTGTAGTCTTTCAGAGCCATGCATCCCTAAATTGTCCCCACGTCCCCCATCATACCTTATCATACCTTGTCCTCTCAAACCCTATTGCTCCAGAAGTTAAAGAGAAGGAAAGAAAGTGGAGAAGATCCTTATAATCCCTCACTCTGAGGATTTCCCACCCTCCTCTCTCCAGGTCTGGGTCATTGTCCACTGGTGACTCTTCTGTAGGTTCTTGCTGCCAGAATAATCCTTTCCTCTTTTCCCCGGCAGGAACCTGAAGGATGCAGAAACAGGATATTAAGTTAACCCTTGGCTCCAGGCCCGGCTCTGCCTTGAGTTAGCCATGAGACCTCATTACTAGTAGAAATAATACTATGTTGTCATGGAACCCCACTGCAGACCAGGCTATGTGCCAGGACTCTTATATACTGTGCTCTTCAAATCTTCACAGTTACCCCATGAAATAGGTGGGCTTCCCTGGTGGCTCAGATAGTAAAGAATCTGCCTACAGTGCAGGAAACTCAGGTTCGATCTCTGGGTTGGGAAGATCCTCTGGAGAAGATCCTCTGGAGAATATCCTCTGGCAACCCATCCCAGTCTTCTTGCCTGGGAAACCCCATAGACAGGAGCCTGGCAGACTTCAGTCCACGGGGTTGCAAAGAACTGGACACAACTGAGCAACTAACATTTATTGATTCCGTTTCATAGATAAGTTGATAACCTTGCCCAAAGTCACATGGCAGAGTTAGGGCTCCAAAACCTGCTGAGCATCTGAAACTATTTACTCAAGCTTTTCTGTACTCTCGTCCCTCATTTACATGATGCAGGAAGACAAAACGAGGTTTTCACGGTCCCTCCCAGCCCCAGTGACGCTCACACTTTAATGCTGTGACTCTCTAGAACCTGAGCCTTGCCCCCTTCTCAGTCCCCAGGGACCTCCCTAGTGTTAGACCAGGCACTTTCCTGCGCAGCCCAGAAACCTTAGCGGCTCCTCCAGACCTGGCGTCTCTGACACTTGCTTCTATGCTTCTAACTCCGTTACCTCTGAACCCCAACTCAGCCTCTGTGTTAAGTGTGTCTTGATAAAGGTTCTCCCCTTTCCCACAAGGTCTGAGGCAGAACATCACACTCTCCTCAAGTCCACTTGCCCCTGCACACGGAGTGCCCATTCCTCCTCCTCGGAACTCCTCTGTGAATGTCTCTGATTCCCAAGGCAGAATTCAGGGCTTCTTCCTCTGACACTAGGCACCTCTACACTCGGTAAGGAGGACCCTAGAGATCATACCTTACGTTACAGTGAGTTCGAACTGTTTGTCTTTGTCTTCATCAGATTATGAGATAATTGAGGGCAGAGTTAAGGCCACGTTTATCATTGTCTTACCAGCAAGTTAGCACAGAGCCTGACACACAGCACAGCCTCCATAGATGCAGTGAGGTTTTAAGCAAGGTAAAAGCTCAGCAATGTGCTGTTTGGTTTTTTTAAAACACTCCAGTACTCTTGCCTGGAAAATCCCATGGACAGAGGAGCCTGGTAGGCTGCAGTCCATGGGGTTGCAAAGAGTTGGACACGACTGAGTGACTTCACTTTCACTTTTCACTTTCATGCATTGGAGAAGGCAATGGCAACCCACTCCAGTGTTCTTGCCTGGAGAATCCCAGGGACGGGGGAGCCTGATGGGCTGCCGTCTGTGGGGTCACACAGAGTCGGATATGACTGAGGCGACTTAGCAGCAGCAGCAACCTAGAGAGTGAAATGAGAGGAGTGAGATGAGAATAAAGAAGCGTTAAAAGGCAATGAAGATGAAGAGCAGCAGAGAATTGTGTGAACTGAGTTCCTGGAACTCCAGTGACACTGAGGGTGAGCGAGGCGGAGCTCTCTGTCCTGACTTGTGGTCCCTGTTGAGGCATTGGCAGATGTCACTGTCATTGACTGAAACTGGAAAAAGTAAATTTACCAAAAAATATTAAATTAAGTTTTAGGTTGATTTTTGAAGTAAACTTTCCAGCAGAAAATTAGCTATTTGGATTTAAAATATAGAAGAGAGTTTGGGTGAAAGATATTTGAAAGTCACCAGTATCTGCAAAAATAATCATATCAGTTAGAAATTCAAGCAGAAGAAAGCAAAATCATGAAGTGAGAAATGTCAGTATTTGATGGGGAAAAAAATGTAGGTTCTTAGGAAGAAGAGTCTTCTGAGTTTATTGGATGTTCTTCCATTTCTACAAAGCTACGGCATAAGCTCTCTATTGATAGAAACTATTGGAAACTATACGTCCCATGTTAAAGAGTTTTTCAGGGAGCCACAGTGCCATTTTCTTAGCTGGACAGTAACCTGGGCCTTCAATGAACAAGGCACTTGTTACCAGAAGCTCAAAGACTCACTTACAAAAGGTAGGAAGCCAGCTTCTGATAGGAAGCTAAAATACTGTCCATAAATGCAAAGGAAGGATATTTAAAATAAATCCTGGCATTCAGAGTGCTTGCTTTGCAGTAATAACACAATACAGCAGCCAGTGGGTTGTCCCAGATGCTTTGCATACGCTAGATGGCTGCAAGCTTGCTGCTGCTGCTGCTAAGTCTCTTCAGTCGTGTCGGACTCTGTGCGACCCCATAGTCGGCAGCCCACTAGGCTCCTCTGTCCCTGGGATTCTCCAGGCAAAAACACTGGAGTGGGTTGCCATTTCCTTCTCCAATGCATGGAAGTGAAAAGTGAAAGTGAAATCGCTCAGTCATGTCCAACTCTTAGCGACCCCATGGACTGCAGCCCACCAGGCTCCTTCCATCCATGGGATTTTCCAGGCAAGAATACTGGAGTGGGGTGCCACTGCCTTCTCCGGGCTGCAAGCTTAATTTCCTGAACTTAAATTCCAGTCTTAGCAAGTCTATCTAAAATCAGGTTCATCATTTAGAAGTTGCTGGGAATGGATGTTTTCATCAGTGTTATCTTGGTTCTGGTGCAGCAAAGGCTCAGTGAGGATTTGGCTTTGGCTAAAAGGGCCAGTGAAGAAAATATCCATGACATTTTTTGGTGTGTGCGGGCCAGACCCCTGGATTTCCAGAATCTGAAAATCAAGAAGGAGAATAGCTGTGGAAAAACCTCAACACACGCAATTGTTTCCGTTTCTATACTGATAGTTATTGATCTCTCCATCCTCAACAAACGGAACTCATCAGTCAAGAGGAAATGATACAAACGGACTTATTTACAAAGCAGAAATAGACTCACAGAAATTAAACTTCTTGTTACCAAAGGGGATAATGGGAGGAGGGGAGAAAAATTAAGAGTCTGAGATTAACATATACATACCACTATATATAAAATAGGTAAACAGCAAGGACCTACTGTATAGCACAGGCAACTATATTTAATACCTTGTAATAACCTATAATGGAAAAGAATCTGAAAAAGAATACATACACACAGACATATATATATATAAGTTTATATAATTGAATCACTTGCTGTACATTTGAAACTAACATAACATTGTAAATTAGCTATAATAAAGAAAAAGAAAAAAGAGGAAAGGATCCTGACCGGCTAAGAAAACTGATAAAACTGCAGAATTCTGATGAGCAAAAAATGATGTGATTATGGACCCTCTTGAATCATGGTCTAAGTTGTGTCTTACTCTTGCAACCCCATAGACTGTAGCCCACCAGGCTCCTCTGTCCATGGGATTCTCCGGGCAAGAATACTGGAGTGGGTTGCTATTTCCTTCTCCAGGACATCTTCCTGACCCAGGGATCAAACCCGGGTCTCCTCCACGGCAGGCAGATTTTCTACTGACTGAGCTACCAGGGAAGACCAATGATGAATAAACTGCTAAAAGCCAAATCATGAATCAAGATAAACTGCTAAAAACCAAATCATCTCTTGGCATTATCTGTAAAAAGCTGGGGACAGAGGCTCATTAAGAAGAAAGTATTTAGAAACTTTAAACAGTTAGCCAGCATGTAAGACCTTGTGCTTAGTCACTCGGTCATGTCTGACTCTGTGAGACCCCCCTGGACTGTAGCCCTCCAGGCTCCTCTGTCCATGGGGATTCTACAGCAAGAATACTGGAGTGGGTTCCCATGCCCTCTTCCAGGGGATCTTCCCAACCCAGGGATCGAACCCAGGTCTCCCTAATTGCAGGCGGATTCTTTACCATCTGAGCCACCAGGGAAGCCCCTTGTGTGACCTTAACTTTTTTATTATAATGTCAGTCTACTAAGCAGCAAAACTTGGAAAAAATGAGAATGTGATGCCTCAGTAGATGAGGATTTTGGTGGAAAGCAAAACGTGACAACGAATGGATATTGTTAAATTATTGTGAGAAGAAATGTCAGAAGCAGACCGTTTCAACTTGTGTTTCAGAACAGAATAAACAGTGCCTAGAAAGAAATGGCAATTATTGTTCTACAGACAAATGTTGAAATTGCTCCAAGGAACAAAGGCTCTGGGAGAACTTCTATTTCTTTAAAATCACAAATTTCTTGTAAGGTCTCACACAAAGCAGTTCAAGACCTATTGGTGCAGGCCAGCAGCCAAGCCACACAGAGACATACCCAGCTTGAGTTGCTGATATTTTACTACAAAAAAAGTTTCTCCACCTAAAAGACCAAACTGGCCTCCATCTTCTTACATTCTGTATACACATACAGTGTTATACAGGGTGTTGGCTTAAATTTACCAAAAAAAGGGATAAAGGCAAATGTATTATTTTACAACTCACTTATAAAATATTTAGTTATATGGATACTATGGTTACTAAACCTTTCTCCTATTATTAAATTTCCATGTTACTTCTATTTTGCTAGTGCAACAATGCTGCAGTGAAAATTCCTGTACCTTTTTCGTTACTGAAAGATGAATTCTGAGAGACCACTGAATCATGTTAGTCTTATAAATTCTGACACAAAATAATTGAGTAATATTTGCTTTAAATCCTTTAGCTAAGGATTTTTGCATTCCTTTTGCTTTGCTTGTATGAGAACCGTGCTATTCTAATGGTTTTATTTCACTTCCACACTCTGGTTTTGATTAATAAAGAATTATATAAACTTTCTAATTGCATGCTCAGAAATATATAAAATGTAAATTTTTATTTCATTTTTCTTTCAGAAGTATTTAAAACACAAAGCTATTAAAATAATGACAGAGATATGATCTATCATTTGGGATTAATTTTAGTCTGTTGTGTTTCGTGTTTAAATGGGGAAGAGAGAAATAACAGCTTTCGTTACAGATGCATTAATTAAATCATTCTCCAATAAGGAGTTATAACAAACTCTAATACTCAAACATTTTTCCCTAGCTTTAATTTGCCAAAGCTGTACACAGGTGATTTAAAAATAAATAAATAAATTCAGAGGAAATATGAGTATTTAGGCTGTAAACAGAAGTTAACACTATACAAACATTGTTGACTGTTCCTATCAATAATAATTAATTACTTTCAAAAAAGTATATTATCCTGTAATAAAATTGAAAAATAACTCTATTGATATTTACAAAAAGATGACTTTTCTAATAGTACCTTTGAAAGGTGATCCTGAAGAGATCACGTAAGCTGATAGGCATGTGAATATTACAGTGTAAAAATATTCAGTTGCCTAAATTCATCTGTCCTTATAAATGCATATGTGAAATTATGTTATTTCATACTTAACTTTCAATAAAATGGAGGGGCTACACTTTTAAATGGAAGAAATCATGTGATAAAATTTTGTTTTAAAATATTCAAAACTTTGCATGTCAAAAATCATAAATAATAAAATAGTCTGATATTGAAAAGTAGAACTATCAAAACAGAGAGTCAAGAAACAGCTTCAAGTGTGTATGGGGATCTAATAAATGATTAAGGTGGCATTCTAAATCAGTGAGGAAAGAATAGATTCTTTATTTGGGGAAACTGACTACTAAATGGGAAAATCAATAAAGTTAGATCCTTGCCTGACATCAGTGGTAAAAATATATCCAAATGGATTGAATATTTAAATGTGAAAAATAAAATGATTGAAGTGCTGGGTCAAAATATAGGAAAATGTTTTTTATAATCTTGAAATGGTCCAGGAATGTCTAACTTGAACCCCCAAAACTACAGAAGATCTACAGGTTTGATTATAATAAAATTGAACACTTCTGCCCAGGAGAAAATAAACAGGCAGAGTAAAAAGACACGACCAATGTGTAACACGTGTTGAGTGTCAGTTGATATTACTGTCTAAGGAAGTCAGTCTCTTCAGGGCTCACAGCATTTAAAAGGAGGCACGCAAGTTCATTCAGTTTCCATGCACAGATATGTACAGGGTGTGTGCTGGATGCCAGCCATGGGCCAAGGCACTGGTGATACAGACCTGAACTTTATTGTCAGGGCAGAAGCTACCACCGAAGTGTTTTGAAAGTTCAGGGAGGTGCATGCTGAGATCTGAATTTTAGAACAATTGTTCTGGCTATGGTGCAGAGAACCAGTTGGCGGGTATTTAGGTACGTAGATTTCAAGGTAAGAAAACCAACTGGGAGGCTGGTGTGGCAGTCACCCAGGTGGAGATGCTGCTGGCTTGTGTGGGGGCTAAGAAGGATGTGAGATAATGAGAGAGAAAAATGGTGAATGAGCTAATTAGATGGTAAACTAGACAAGATATCATGGATCTCATATGTGAGTTGAAGTAGATACAGGAATAAAACATGATGTGAAAGTTTCTGCCTGATTAATGGGGAGAAAATGGTACCAATTTACTAAGATAAGGAAACCAGTGGAGGAGAAGAGCGTGGATGGAAGACAATGAGTTCAGTTATTGGTATGCGGAGTTTTAGGTAACACATCCAAGTGAGATGTGCAGAGCACAGCCTAGCAGAGAAGTCCGGGCTAAAGGGTTATGTATCCCAGGTGTCTCAGGTTTCAGCATCCAGGGACCATAGATTTAGTTCCATTATGATTATTTCCCAAGTTTCTTATGTTCAGATCTACCATTAGATGACTAGGAATTCTAGTCTCCTATATCTGCTCTTTCTCCAAGAATTTCCAAGAGTTCTCATGAGATGCATACAAGTGCCCAGGAATTTCACCCATCTTTGTTTTCCAGGATTAGAATTTCCCACCACCCCTGTCTCACTTATAATTGGCTGAGATTGGAATTCATGACACACAAGACTGGAGAAACTGATAACACCGAAGGCCAGGACATCCCACCAGTCACACTCAGGTTTTGATGAAGTATTAGAATGAGTCTATTTCACAGAGTCCACATACACTCTGAGGAGTTTATCAGGTCCCAGGGAGCCCAGCCCCAGCCCCGCCTTCTGATCTGAGGCATCAGTACTGATCCTGGTTCTTTTAGCCAAAGATGGACAAGCTCTACACAGTCAACAAAAACAAGACCAGGAGCTGACTGTGGCTCAGATCATGAACTCCTTATTACCAAATTCAGACTTAAATTGAAGAAAGTAGGGAAAACCACTAGACCATTCAGGTATGACCTAAATCAAATCCCTTATGATTATACAGTGGAAGTGAGAAATAGATTTAAGGGCCTAGATCTGATAGAGTGCCTGATGAACTACGGAATGAGGTTCGTGACATTGTACAGGAGACAGGGATCAAGACCATCCCCATGGAAAAGAAATGCAAAAAAGCAAAATGGCTGTCTGGGGAGGCCTTACAAATAGCTGTGAAAAGAAGAGAAGCGAAAAGCAAAGGAGAAAAGGAAAGATATAAGCATCTGAATGCAGAGTTCCAAAGAATAGCAAAGAGAGATAAGAAAGCCTTCCTCAGCGATCAATGCAAAGAAATAGAGGAAAACAACAGAATGGGAAAGACTAGAGATCTCTTCAAGAAAATCAGAGATACCAAGGGAACATTTCATGCAAAGATGGGCTCGATAAAGGACAGAAATGGTATGGACCTAACAGAAGCAGAAGATATTAAGAACAGGTGGCAAGAATACACAGAAGAACTGTACAAAAAACATCTTCATGACCCAGATAATCACGATGGTGTGATCACTGACCTAGAGCCAGACATCCTGGAATGTGAAGTCAAGTGGGCCTTAGAAAGCATCACTACAAACAAAGCTAGTGGAGGTGATGGAATTCCAGTTGAGCTATTTCAAATCCTGAAAGATGATGCTGTGAAAGTGCTGTACTCAATATGCCAACAGATTTGGAAACCTCAGCAGTGGCCACAGGACCGGAAAAGGTCAGTTTTCATGCCAATCCCAAAGAAAGGCAATGCCAAAGAATGCTCAAACTACTGCACAATTGCACTCATCTCACACGCTAGTAAAATAATGCTCAAAATTCTCCAAGCCAGGCTTCAGCAATACGTGAACTGTGGACTTCCTGATGTTCAAGCTGGTTTTAGAAAAGGCAGAAGAACCAGAGATCAAATTGCCAACATCCGCTGGATCATGGAAAAAGCAGGAGAGTTCCAGAAAAGCATCTATTTCTGCTTTATTGACTATGCCAAAGCCTTTCACTGTGTGGATCACAATAAACTGTGGAAAATTCTGAAAGAGATGGGAATACCACCAGACCACCTGACCTGCCTCTTGAGAAATCTGTATGCAGGTCAGGAAGCAACAGTTAGAACTGGACATGGAACAACAGACTTGTTCCAAAAAGGAAAATGAGTACATCAAGGCTGTATATTGTCACCCTGATTATTTAACTTCTATGCAGAGTACATCATGAGAAACGCTGGACTGGAAGAAGCACAAGCTGGAATCAAGATTGCCGGGAGAAATATCAATAACCTCAGATATGCAGATGACACCACCCTTATGGCAGAAAGTGAAGAGGAACTCAAAAGCCTCTTGATGAAAGTGAAAGTGGAGAGTGAAAAAGTTGGCTTAAAGCTCAACATTCAGAAAACGAAGATCATGGCATCCGGTCCCATCACTTCATGGGAAATAGATGGGGAAACAGTGGAAACAGTGTCAGGCTTCATTTTTGGGGGCTCCAAAATCACTGCAGATGGTGACTGCAGCCATGAAATTAAAAGACGCTTACTCCTTGGAAGGAAAGTTATGACCAACCTAGATAGCATATTCAAAAGCAGAGACATAACTTTGCCAACAAAGTTTTGTCTAGTCAAGGCTATGGTTTTTCCTGTGGTCATGTATGGATGTGAGAGTTGGACTGTGAAGAAGGCTGAGTGCTGAAGAATTGGTGCTTTTGAACTGTGGTGTTGGAGAAGACTCTTGAGAGTCCCTTGGACTGCAAGGAGATCCAACCAGTCCATTCTGAAGGAGATCAGCCCTGGGATTTCTTTGGAAGGAATGATGCTAAAGCTGAAACTCCAGTACTTTGGCCACCTCATTCGAAGAGTTGACTCATTGGAAAAGACTCTGATGCTGGGAGGGATTGGGGGCAGGAGGAGAAGGGGACGACAGAGGATGAGATGACTGGATGGCATCACTGACTCGATGGACATGAGTCTGAGTGAACCCTGGGAGTTGGTGATGGACAGGGAGGCCTGGCGTGCTTCGATTCATGGGGTCGCAAGGAGTCGGACACGACTGAGCGACTGAACTGACTGAACTGAACTTGTCCCATATAATGAATTCTCTTCTAGGTTCCTTGATGTCTATTCCTGCAACCCACCTCCTTGGACATCCCCCCAGTCACTGAACATTTTTCCAGAAGTCTGAAACTTAGGGACCCTTCAGCCCTTATGGAAATAAATAGCTACAAAAAGATAGGGGAAGAAGTGTCATTCAATCTTCCTCACTTGCAACATCTGAGCTCCACTTGTTGCCAGTACAGGATTCTATTATATATTCAACATGACAATGCATTTTTTTTAAAGCTGAAGGCCTGTTTAAAAACTTAGGAACCTCTGAAAAGTATCATTCGAGACCCTCCACATTCTGGCAGGGGCCTGTCTATCTTTATAACCTTCCATCCATTTCATACTACCTGTTGTCCATCGACACCAAATCATGTCCCCTTCCCTAATGAGTCTCACACTCTGCTGACCCCTCCTGGTCAGGGACAGCATCATCCTCCCATGTCCATCCCTCTGAGTCCCATCTGCTTCCCAGGGACTGAAGGCATCTGAAAGGCTACAACAGACAGTTGTCCATGGAATACAGCTATCTCATCTGATAGGCCTGTAGCAGTCTGCTTGAACTTTAGTATAAACCTCATTGTTTTTTCTTCTCACAAATATTCTTTGGAAAAAATTATTAAAAGACAATATATAGAGCATAGTAGTAAAGAAAACTAGAATCACATTGTCTGGGACCACAGCCTGGATTTGCCACTTACTAGCTGTATAATCTCTGGCAAGTGACTCCATCTCTCAGTGCCTCAGTTACTTGATATATAAAAATGGGGATAATTGAAACACCCCTTCCTTAGGGTTCTTATGATAATTAAATCAGTGCACTCATGCAAAAGGCCTTCCCTGGTGGCTCAGTGGTAAAGAATCCGCCTGCCAATGCAGGGGACGAGGGTTCGATCCCTGGGTCAGGAAGATACTTTGGAGAAGGAAATGGCTACCCACTCCAGTATTCTCGCCTGGGAAATCCCATGGACAGAGGAGCCTGGCAGACTATAGCCCATAGAGTCACAAAAGAGTCAGACACAACTTAGTGACTGAACAACAACTCATGCAGAATCACTTAAACCGGTGCCCGCACAAGTAAGGCTCAGTGCTTTTTAGTTATTATTATATATTTCATATTTAACATGTAGCACGGCACCTACTACAGTAAGTTGCCTCTTGGGCACTTTCTTTGGGTGCGCATAAAGGACAAACACAAAGCTGAACATCTGCCTCTGATCATATCGTATCTGACAAGCTTTATTGAAAATGCTTTGACATCTTCATTTTTAGCAATTTTTATCCAGCAGAGAACCGTCCCAGAATACATAAGCTGAATACTTTTTTTTTGTCCTGACTGCATCAACTTTTATTGGCTCCAATTGAATGATAATTATTTGAACTCTACTACATGCCAGGGCTCTGCTAGGACTAGATATGCCATTATAAGCAAAACATATATGGCCCTGGATTCGATAAAACTTAAGGGAGACAAGTACTCAATACATTTTTAAAAATGCACAAATATATGTATAATAACAAGACTATGGTAAGTGCTTGAAGAAACAGGGTAGGAAGGAGGCAAAACCAGAAGCTCCTAATTTACATTGACAGGTTATCCTGGAGAATCCCAGGGACGGGGGAGCCTGGTGGGCTGCAATCTGTGGGGTTGCACAGAGTCGGACATGACTGAAGTGACTTAACAGTAGCAGCAGAATGGGTTGCCATGCCTCCCAGGGGATCTTCTTCCAGGGGATCTTCCCGACCCAGAGATCCAACCCGAATCACTTGTGCCTCCTGCATTGGCAAGTGGATTCTTCACCACTTGCGCCACCTAGGAAGTCCCCCATGTAAAGAAGGGAGATTTAATGAGAGACCTGAAATTTGAGCAGGGCTAGCCAGTGAAGAGTGAATGGAAGAATCCAGGTGTGTGCAAAGGCCAAATGGAAGAGAAGAGCTTGTTGCTCAGAAAGTGAGATGAGAGGAGAAGAAAGTTGGTGGTGAGGTCAGGTCACCTGGGGGCTCGTAGGCCACACCAGGGATCTGAGACTGTTGCAAGAACACTGGAAAACCACTGAAGGGTTGTATGCAGTGGGGTGACAAATAATTGGATTTATATCTTTAAAAGATTGCTCTGGCTGCATGTGAAGTGTGGATTGGAATGCAATGAAAACAGATGAATTACACCTTCCTGTAACAATGGAGCTGACTCCCAAAACAGATTGCTAAGCTAAAAAAACAAAAACAAAAACAAAAACTGGAAAATCACAGAAGAATGCACTTAGATTGATTTCATTTATATAAAGTTCAAAAAACAGGCAAAACCAAGAAAAAAAAATGAAGAATCTGTACATATATGTTAAAATATAAAGAAATGCAAAGATACAGTTATTTCAACAATCAGGATAGTAGGAGGCATGACATAGCTTCTGTTTGGAAGGGGCATATGGAAGGCACAAAGGGCATTTGAAAAGACTCTATTTCTTAAGCTGGATGGTGCATACATGTTCATTTACTTTACATATATTCTTCTCTATGTGCAATATATAGTTGATCCTTGAAAAGCATGGATTTGTATACATGAGTATTAGTATTTTTTTCAATAAATACATATATGTATTATATGCATTTTCCCCCTCATGATTATCTTAATAACATTTTCTTTTTTCTTATTTACTTTATTTAAGTAAATAGTATATGATACAAAATATGTGTTAATTGACTATATTATTGGTAAAGCTTCTTGTCAACAGTATCCTGTCAACTTTTGGGGGAATAAAAGTTATACATGGATTTTTGACTATGCCCCTAACACCTGCATTGTTCAAGGGTCAGTTGTATTTCATAACAAACATTTTGATTATCTAAGTCCAAAAAAACTTTGAAAAATGTTAAATTATTGAAAGGTTGTTGTTGAATCACACAAAGACACCGGGATTCTTGGCCCCTGGAGGAGAAGAATTCAATCCGGGGCCAGAGACAAGGCTTGATCGTTCAGAGCTTTTGTGTAATAAAGTTTTATTAAAGTATAAAGGACATAGAGAAAGCTTCTGACACAGGCATCAGAAGGGGGCAGAAAGAGTACCCCCTTGCTAGTGTTAGCAATGAAGTTATATACTCTCCAGTGAACCCAAAGAATGTCTGGAGGTTGTAAAGACCTCATCAGACTTACTCTCATAATTTACATTTTAAGATAACAGAATTAGCCAGAATTAGCCATTACTTCCCTGGTAGCTCAGATGGTAAAGCGTAGGCCTACAATACGGGAGACCCGGGTTCAATCCCTGGGTTGGGAAGATCTCCTGGACAAGGATGTGGCAACCCACTCCAGTATTCTTGCCTGGAAAATCCCATGGATGGAGGAGCCTGGTAGGCTACAGTCTATGGAGTCGCAAAGAGTTGGACACAACTGAGCGACTTCACTTTCACTTAATCCAGAGACTGTCCTCAGGCAGGACACATTATTGTTATATAATCCTAAGGAATGTAGAGAAGGAAAAAAAGTTTGTCCTTTCTTTCTCCTTGAGAATTCCAGACCCCTGTCTCCTTGGGGACCCCTAGACTCCCTATCAACCTGCCTAGGAAATGACTCATTATGAGAAAGTCTGATCATTGACGCATGAGTGCATGTTATGTTACTCTTCGTATTTTTCTATTTGCTTGAAATATTCCAATAATAATAATAAATCACAAAGGGAAAATAGATTCAAAGAAGGAGAAGGAAGGAGGGAGATCAGTGGGCAGGCAGCGTAGCAAGACCTGAAGGGCCTCTCCTTATTGCAACAAAGAGTCAGACACGAGTGAGCGACTGATATGAACTGAACTGAACTGAACTGAGAATAGTGGTGTGCTTGGGTGGGGCTGCCTACATAGGCTGTTAGAGTAACCTTCTTCCTGGAGCTCCGCTATGATGACCATGGCGTGGCACTGGTGAGGAAGATTCTGCAGATAAACAATGATTTGCATCAGTGTAGAGGCAGTGGGGATAGAGAACAATAGACGTTTTCAAGTTATATTTGGGAGGTGGAGGAGTGGACTTGATAATGAATTGAATATTTTACTGTATCAGAGAGATGGGAGACACACGTCAGTTCAGTTCAGTTCAGTTCAGTCGCTCAGTCGTGTCCAACTCTTTGCAACCCCATGAATCGCAGCACGCCAGGCCTCCCTGTCCATCTGTGTCATTTGGCTTTTCACAAAATGCTGTTCCAAGAGCGGGAAGTCTGCTGGGTCTCAAATGCATCATCAGTTCAGTTCAGTTCAGTCACTCAGTCGTGTCCAGCTCTTTGCGACCTCATGAATCGCAGCACGCCAGGCCTCCCTGTCCATCACCAACTCCTGGAGTCTACTCAAACTCACGTCCATTGAGTCGGTGATGCCATCTAGCCATCTCATCCTCTGTTGTCCCCTTCTCCTCCTGCCCCCAATCCCTCCCAGCATCAGAGTCTTTTCCAATGAGTCAACTCTTCACATGAAGTGGCCAAAGTACTGGAGTTTCAGCTTCAGCATCAGTCCTTCCAATGAACACCCAAGACTGATCTCCTTTAGGATGGACTGGTTGGACCTCCTTATAGTGCAAGGGACTCTCAAGAGTATTCTCCAACACCACAGTTCAAAAGCATCAATTTCTTCAGCACTCAGCTTTCTTCACAGTCCAACTCTCACATCCATACATGACTACTGGAAAAACCATAGCCTTGACTAGATGGACCTTTGTTTGCAAAGTAATGTCTCTGCTTTTCAATATGCTATCTAGGTTGATCATAACTTTCCTTCCAAGGAATAAGCGTCTTTTAATTTCATAGCTGCAATCACCATCTGCAGTGATTTTGGAGCCCAGAAAAATAAAGTCTGACACTGTTTCCACTGTTTCCCCATCTATTTCCCATGAAGTGATGGGACCAGATGCCATGATCTTCGTTTTCTGAATGTTGAGCTTTAAGCCAACTTTTTCACTCTCCGCTTTCACTTTCATCAAGAGGCTTTTGAGTTCCTCTTCACTTTCTGCCATAGAGGGGTGTCATCTGCATATCTGAGGTTATTTATATTTCTCCTGGCAATCTTGATTCCAGCCTGTGCTTCTTCCAGCCCAGCGTTTCTCATGATGTACTCTGCATAGAAGTTAAATAAGCAGGGTGACAATATACAGCCTTGACGTACTCCTTTTCCTATTTGGAACCAGTCTGTTGTTCCATGTCCAGTTCTAACTGTTGCTTCCTGACCTGCATACAGGTTTCTTAAGAGGCAGGTCAGGTGGTCTGGTATTCCCATCTCTTTCAGAATTTTCCACAGTTTATTGTGATCCACACAGTCAAAGATGCTAATAAAACCTCACTCGGACACTGAAACTCTGATACAGCTCTCTCAGAGTGTGGTTTTTCAGTCAACCCAAAGGCTTTGCAGTTCTGTTTTCATGCCAGATTTCTCAACAACAACTGCCCAGCAGGTGTGGAGGGAACATGACACAGAATCCTGAGGGACTCCAGAGGCTGGGCTGACTTCAGAATATCTTGAGAACGCCACTTGGGTGTCCATTTCTGCTTAACACCATGGTTTATACTCATACACTTAAGTTCCTAAGATATAGCTGCTGGTTATGTGCAGCAACCCCTGTCTCCTGGCACACGCACCGCATAGTCACTTATCACCTGGTCTTGCTTCTCAGCTGGAGCCAGCCAGTCTTCCTGGTGCACCCAAATCAGCAGCCACCCTAGCACAAACACGGTGGCCGTGATGGCCTGCCCAGGTTAGAGGAGGCAGAGCCCAGCACTGCCCCCGCCCCCCGCCCCAGCTCCCTGTACCTCGAGGTGGAGACATCCGTGCAGTGATTGGAAAGAAGTTGATTAGACATCATACTCTAAGCTGAGTCCATCAGGGTGGAACTGTGGTGATCTCCAATGCACTGTGATGTGCCTTGTGGGTACCTATGTGATAGCTGACAGATAACAGAGGAATCATCTCTCCTGGTGCCTTCAAAAAATGCTTATTGAGTATTTCTCCCATGAGAGGCACTGGGTCAGACTTGATATGAAAAATGAACTAGATAGTCAAAATACCACTTGTACTTTGTGAATGTATATTGAGTATTCTGAGATCTAGTTTGAATAGTCACTGTCTTTCCTACATACTCTAAATTTTTCTGTCTTCTTTAAAAGTTTTGCTTATGTAACAGTCTTTTATCCATTTTACCAGAAGGGTTTATATTCAGTTTTTATTTTTAGCAATGGAATATTACTAAGCTGATTTTCAAAAATCAATTGGATATTTTCCATCCAGCAAGTATTTCCACAGGGAGTTTTTTAAAGCCTATGATCTTAAGCTGATGCTCATGATCTGACGGTATTTTTCCTGGCTCGTCTAACTTATGGCAAAGGAATATTAATGATGTTTGCTCTTGGGCTTCTGTATGTAATGAACACCACAATAGCCATATTCAGTTCAGTTCACCAGTGTGTATCGAGCAACCTACAGTGAGGAATATTACAGTTTATAGTAAGGCTTTGATACTAAAAGCTGACAAAGCAAGCAATTGAAATGAATATCATAGACCAATTTTACTTGTGAATATAGATGGAAAAAATAAAATGTTAGTAAGAGGAGAGCCAACACTATGTGAAGAGAATAATGACCAAGGAGTTTTATTTCTGAAATGAAAATATAGTTTATATAAATAAATTTATTATATTCATAAATTATGAGGAAAAAAACAATGAAATCACCTCCAAAGATGCCAAAAAGGGGCTTAATATAATTTAACTGCATTTCTAATTCAATAAAAGTTATTAGTATGTTACAATAAAAAGAATATAAGAGAAACTAAAAGCAACATCAGATTAACTGTGATACTGTAGCAGCCGTTCCATTAAAGTCAGGAAGAAGATGATGATACTCACTATCACTGCTATTTAAAGCGTACAGGAATTCAACTTAATAGGCAAATTAAAAATTCTAAAAACAATAGAAAAGACAAAATTTCACTCTTTTCAGATGTTATCATTGCCTAAAACTTTTAAGAAAATGAGTTCAGAAATTATTAGAAAAATAAGAGTGTAGTATAGAGTGCTTAGTTGCTCAGTCATGTCCGATTTCTTTTTGAGCCCATGGACAGCAGCCTGCCAGGCTCCTCTGTCCACGGGGATTCTCGAGGCAAGAATACTGGAGTGGGTTGCCATGCCCTCATCCAGGGGATCTTCCCAACCCAGGGATCAAACCCAGGTCTCCCACATTGCAGGCAGATTCTTTACAAAATAAATATTCTGAAATAAATGGCT
Organism: Bos taurus; assembly: GCF_002263795.3. Classification (NCBI taxonomy): domain Eukaryota; kingdom Metazoa; phylum Chordata; class Mammalia; order Artiodactyla; family Bovidae; genus Bos; species Bos taurus. Next base: position 21,238,119 of record NC_037337.1, on the reverse strand, counting down.
TTCTATTATATATACTGGCAACACACAGAAATAAAGCTGAGAAGAATCCACACACAGTTTTGCCAATAAAGCAGTCAAATATCTAAGTGCAAATTGAAAATAAATGTATAAAATCTACATGAATAAACCTTTTCAACATTGCCAAAGAACAGAGAAGAAAACTTGAACATGTGGAGTGACATATCGTGTTCATAGATGAGATAATTCCATATTGTCAAGATGTCAATTTTCCTCTAAGTATATTTTAAAATTCAAAGCTATTCCATTAAACATATTCTACATTTGAAATTGTAAAAATGTATAATCTACATAAAAGTTGAAAAAAGTATGATAAACATTTGTACACCGCTCACCCTGGTGATTCAGTGGTAAAGAATCTGCCTGCCAGTGCAGGAGATGCAGGAGATTCAGGTTTGATCCTTGTGTGGGAAAGATCCCCTGGGAAAGGAAATGGCAACCTACTCCAATATTCTTGCCTGGAAAATTCTAGGACAGAGGAACCTGGTGGGCAACAGTTGGTGGGGTCCAAAAGAGCCAGACATGACTTAGTGAGTGAACAACAATAACACCTCAATTTACCAGTCATTAGCATCTCAAATACTTTTATTTTCTGAACCTTTGAATGAAAGTTGCAGGCAGCAATGTCACTTTGCCCCTAAATACTTCAACATGCATTTCCTAAGAAGTCAAGCATTTTGACACAGCCATGCTTAGCTGGTTCACACTTAAGACAGTTAACAATAATGCTATAGTTCCAGCAAAAACTGTGCTTAATAGATTTTACAATGCATGTGAGCCACTTGGGAATCTATCCTGATTCAGCAGATCTGGAGTGATGGCCAAGGTTCTACATTTCTAATAAGCTACCAAATGATGATGATGCTCGTCTGGCAGAACATAGTTGGAGTTTGAAGGATCAAATGTTGCTCCTTGTATGCCTCCTTTTCAGCTATCACTCCCCTTTCCTCTTCTAATAAAGAAACCATTATCCTAAACTTGGTATAGTTTATTCGTATGATTGTTTTCATACACTTCTTAGATATATGTATCCCTTAACTCTATACAGTATGTTTTCCATATTTTTAAACTTTACATATGGTATCCCATTGAACATATTCTTGGGCAATTTGCTGTCTTCATTCAGTATTATATGAGGTTTATCCATGTTGATAAATGTAGTTCAGAGCCATTCATTTTATTTTTATTATTTTTTTAAAATAATTTATTTATTTGTTTGGCTTCATGGAATCTTAGTTGTGGCACACAGGATCTTTCGTTGTGGTGTGGTGTTCAGGCTCTTCCTTGCAGCTCACAGTTTTCTCCAGTTGTGGCGTGAGGGCTCTAGAGTGCCAAGGCTCAGTAGTTGTCGTGTGCAGGCTTAGCTGCCCTGCAGCTTAGTTCCCTGACCAGAGACTGAACCTGAGTTTCATGCATTAGAAGGCGGGCTCTAAGCCACTGGACCACCAGGTAAGTCCCCTGAGCCATTCAATTTTAACTTCAATAAATCTAAAAGAGAAAAAGGAGAGATAATTGAAAAAAAAAGATCATGTTTTATCTTTGTTCAGGCTCTATAATAAAACACCAGAGAAATGGGAGGTTTATAAGCAGAAATTTATTTCTAATATTTCTGGAGGATGGAAGTCCAAGATGAAGATGCCAGCATGGTCGCCTCTGGTGAGACCCCTCTTCCTGAGTTACAGCCAGTGCCTTCTGCCTTCTTGCTGTGTCCTCACCTGGTGGAAGGGATGAGGGACCTCTCTGGTGTCTGTTTCATAAAGGTACTAATCCCATTCATTAGGGCTCCGCCCTCATGATAATAATTTTAAAATATGAACAAACTATGAGTGAGCTGTGAGACTTAAGATGACATATCTATCAAAGGCTCCACCTCCTAACATCACTACGTTGGCATTAGGACTCCAACATATGAATTTAGGAGGGACACAAACATTCAGACTGTAATTAAATGTCCATGAAGTCTTCCGGCTGGAGAAGGGCATTGCAACCTACTCCAATGTTCTTGCCTGGAGAATCCCATGGACAGAGGAGCTAGGAACTTAATATTTTCTTATTCTGTGATTGGGTTTAATGTTCATTCTTTTACTCACTGAGTATTTATTAAGGACCTAAGATTAGCCAGAAACTATGTGAGACACTGGAAATACAATCATGAGCAAAACAGACTAAAACGGTTCTTTCAGGGAGAGTGTAGTTGTGAAGTAAGGGTCACACATTAATCAAGTAATCAAGGAATCACACTCATTCGTTAATTATGAACTGTGCTGACTGTGGTCTCTGAGTTGAGGCAATGGAACTAAGAGCTTGGAAAGAACAAACCAGCTAGAGTTTGCAGGAAAAACGATGGAGCGGAGACAGCTGCAGAGGAGAACTTCACAGATCTACAGAAGGTGCCTCTTGAGTATTCAGAAGAGTACTGATCAGCACATGCATGTAAGGCAAGTCACCAAGGTCAGAGAAAGAACCACCAGAAAAGGGCCTAGGTGCTCTCATGAGGCCAAGAATATTACCCATTCCCATCAGTAAACTGAAAACCTTATAAACCTTAGGGCTTTGGGCAGAGTGCTCAGAGGGGTCTCTCCTCAGTAGTAGAGAATAATCGTCCCTAGACTGAGCACTGCTCTGATCCTATCTAACAAACCCTCAAAGCAAGATGCTAAGTAATTCAACCGCATCCCAGAGAAAAATTCAAGAATATTAATAGGAATGCAAAAATATCCAGCATCTAAGAAGGTAAAATGCATACTGTATAGTTTCTAATCAGAAATTACAAGGCAAAAAAAAGAAAAAAATTACAATGCATACAAAGAAGCAAGAAAATCCAATCATAATAAAGAGAAAAATAATCAATAGATCCCAACTGACACAATTGACACAGATGCTAGAATTAGCAGAACAAAGACATTAAGACTGGTATTATAGATGTATTCATATGTTCACAAAGTTATGTACAGACATCAAAGATTTTTTTTTTTAAAGATCCAAACTGAGCCTCTTGAAAATAACACTAACGCAGGAGATGTAAACTACACTGGGTGGGAATAACAATAGATTAAACATTGCAGAAGAAAAAAATCGGTGAATTTAAAGGCGTAGCAATAGAGACTATCTAAAGGAAACACAGAAATAAGAATTTTAAAATATGAAAAAACTATCAGTGAGTTGTGAGACTTCAGATGACATATCTGCATAATATTGGAGTCCCTAAAAGTGTGTGTGTTGGGTGGGTAGAAACAGAAAAAAAAATTTTGTAATATTATTTAAAAAAATAATATGTTCTCCCAGGTGGCACAGTGGTAAAAAATCTGCCTATCAGTGCAGGAGATGCAGGAGACTCAGGTTCGGTCCCTGGGTTGGGAAGATTCCCTGGAGTACGAAATGGCAACACACTCTAGTATTCTTGAATGGACAATCCCATAGAACAGAGGAGCCTGGCGGGCCAAAAGGTTTCTAAATTTAATGAAAATTATAACCCCACATATCCAGGAAGCTCAATGAAGTCCAAAAACACACACAGAGTGAAGAAAACTATACCAGCATGGTTATCTAATGAAATCTACTATAAATCTATGAGAAGTGTTAAGTGAGTTTACCAAGGTTGAAGGATAAAGGACCAACATACAAAGATTAATTCATTCCTATATGCTGCTGCTGCTGCTGCGAAGTCGCTTCAGTCCTGTCCGACTCTGTGCGACCCCATAGACGGCATCTCACAGGCTCCCCCGTCCCTGGGATTCTCCAGGCAAGAACACTGGAGTGGGTTGCCATTTCCTTCTCCAGTGCATGAAAGTGAAAAGTGAAAGGGAAGTCGCTCAGTCGTGTCCGACTCTTAGCGACCCCATGGACTGCAGCCTACCAGGCTCCTCCGTCCATGGGATTTTCCAGGCAAGAGTACTGGAGTGGGGTGCCATTGCAATCAGAAAGTTTTAGACAACCACTTAAATAGTGTTAGAACATGATATATTTAAGAATAAATCTGACAAATATGCATGACACCTGTACACTGAAAACTCTTAACACATTTCTGAGACAAATTAAAGACCTAAATAAATGCAAAGTCACCATGTTCATGGGCTGAAAAACAAACTGTCTTTTCTCTTCAGACTGACCTAGAGTCAGTGCAATCTAATAAAAATTTCAACAGCTTCTTTCATAGAAATTGACAAGCTGATTCTAAAATCTATAGGAAATAAAAATAACTTAGAAATTCAAACAACTTTGTAAAAGAACAAAGCTGGAAGACTAACACTGATTTCAAGACTTATATGAAGCTACAGTAATTATACAGTTCGTATAAAGATAGACAAATAGAGAGTCTGGAAAAAGACCCACATACCTATAGATGCTGATGTTTGACAAAGGCGTACAGGAAATATAGAGGACAAAAAATAGCTTTTTCAACAAATGGTGTTGGAACAATTGGATATCCATATATGAAATAATAACTTCGACCCACACTTCACAAACTAATACAAACATTAACTCAACATGGGTCTTAGAGCTAAGTGTAAGACCTAAAACTATATCATTTTAGAAGAAAATATAAGAGAAAAATCTCTGTAATCTTGGGTTAGGCAAAGATTTATTAGAAACATGACCCAAATGCCTACAATAATCATCTCTTCTGGGAAGCCCTGACCCTGACCCTCCCAGACAGTTCTTTTTTTCCCCACTCTTCTATCTGAGCACTTTATATATGATATTCATCAAATCATATTGTATCTGTTTACATCTCTCTCCTCCATTGAACACACCAAGAATGAAGATCACATCTTAATTATTTTAATATCTACAAAGTTTGATAAATGTTACTTATAGGATGTCTCTAACTCTGAGCTTAATCAGGGAGAAAAATTTTTCCTAGAAGCCTCCCAGCACATTTCTTGATGTCTCATTGGCCAGAACTGGGTCATAGGTTACCTCTAAGCAAATCACTCGTTAATGGAATTACCATGATTTTCCTGGACCAATTACACTTCACTCTTCGGGGATGGGCTTACCTTCCCCAGGGAGCTGTGGCTGTTTGGGTAGGCTGGCTGCAGAGAACTTGCAGAGGTGTGGGGGTGGTGGAATTAGTGGCATAAACCAGGCTGCTTCATTTTCCATTGTGAGGGTGTAATTCACCAACAACCTAGACTTATACCTAGATTTCAGAAGGAAAAACTACCATATATCACTATCTTTGAAAATAAAAAGAACAACACAGCTCTGCTACAGTAGGAAGAGTGAAATTATTCATCTGAAACAGCAAGATTCTGCACTGGGCTCTTTATAACTTTTTAGATAATACATCTATAGAAAAAGCTTGGTAAGCTTTATTGCAGAATCATTTACATCAACTCGTACAATTTTGAATATTTATTATTTTTCACAGTAGCCATTGTTTTAGAACATATGTTATTATATAAACATTCTTCACAAATCTTAAAACTAATTGAAGCATAGCTATCTTTATAGTAAATGCTAGAAGAAAAAAAAAAAAACACCAAAAAACTAGCCAGTGTTGTGGATCCCTGGAGTTTTTATTTTCACTATGAATATAGCAGCTTAGAGAAAATAGGGTACAAGAAAAAAAATGTGTAAATGTTTCTAACCTAAGCAATCTGGCCAGCAAGCATTTCACTGAGAAAAACTGGCTTCTTTTTTTAAAGGAAAAATTCACATTTCTGATTTTATGTGTTTTTATCATTTGCTTGGTTCTGTTTTGTTAGATAGGATCTTGTATTTTTCTTCCACACTGTGAACTGCTGCTGTTGCTGCTAAATCACTTCAGTCGTGTCCGACTCTGTGCGACCCCATAGACAGCAGCCCACCAGGCTCCTCTGTCCACAGGATTCTCTAGGCAAGAATACTGGAGTGGGTTGCCATTTCCTTTCTCCAGGGGATCTTCCCAACCCAGGCATCAAACCTGAGTCTCTTGCATTGCAGGCAGATTCTTTACCGTCTGAGCCACCAGTGAAGCCCTGGATACTGATACCAGGGCAAATGAAGTTGGTTGTAATTGTTCTGCAGTATGGATGTAACAACTATCTTAAATTCTCTATGATGCTCAAAAGCTCATTGAAAACAATTTGCAGTATTTGCATAATACAGATCAACCCTATATTCATTGGACGGACTGAAGCTGAAGCTCCAATACTTTGGCCGCCTGATGTGAACAGCAGACTCATTGGAAAAGACTCTGATGCTGGGAAAGATTGAAGGCAGGAGGAGAAGGGGCAACAGAGGATGAGATGGTTGGATGGCATCACTGACTTAGTGAACATGAGTTTGAGCAAGCTCCAGGAGATGGTGAAGGACAGGGGAGCCTGGTGTGCTGCAGCCCACGGGTCACAAAGAAGTCAGACACAACTGAGAGACTGAACAATAACAACAAAGACACAAGCTGAAATAAGTCTGCCATTTCAGAGGAAAATAAAATAATATTCAGGATCATAGCATAAAAACTTTCCTCATTACTTAAACTATGGTTTCATAAAAGTGACTCTATAAATAAATAATAAAAAAATTTCCCTCAAATCCTTGACTGTGCCTGAACAGAACAAAATTCTAAAAAATTCAGTAGAAAGCAACAGCTGGGTTTAGTTGTAGAGATTTCAGTAGCTGTCTGGTGCTCTGGAGAGGCGTTCTCCATTGACTTCTGTGTCTTAAGAATAAGGATAATGTTCAAGGACTAAGGACTTCAGGATAAAGGATGAAAAACTAAAATAGCCCCGTTCTAATACAGCTTAAAACCAAACCTCCATAAGATCAGGGTAATCTTCCAATGATTTAACTGTTGAGTCGCAAAGAGTCCGACACAACTGAGTGACTTCACTTTCACCTTTCACTTTCATCCCCTGGAGAAGGAAATGGCAACCCACTCCAGTGTTCTTGCCTGGAGAATCCCAGGGACGGAGGAGCCTGGTGGGCTGCCGTCTATGGGGTCACACAGAGTCGGACACGACTGAAGCGGTTAGCAGCAGCAGCAGCAGGACAAATCCAGGGCTCTTCAAAAGAAAGTGAAGACAATCCATAATCTCTTACAATGGATCATCCAAAATGTAGAATAATGTACAGCCAAAAGTCAGCAGATATGTGAAGAAGCTGGATTATGTGATCTATAGTTCTAAACAACAACAACAAAATGGTAATTAGAAATAGACCCACAGACCATTTAAATGTTTCAATTAGCAAGCAAGAATTTTTGAATAGTTGTAAAATTTATCAAAGGATTTAAGGGAAAGGGGGATATAATGGGTGAAAACTGAGAATACTGAAGAAAAAAAAAAAAACAAATTAAACTCTTAGAACTGAAAAACACAATACATAAATTTAAAAAATCTATTGGATGAGATTAATAGCAGATAGAACAACCCAGAGGAATGGATTGATAACCTTAAAGATAGACCAATAGAAATCATCCAAACTGAAGTACACAGAGAAAAAAATATTGAAAAAAACTCACCAGACTCTCAAAGACCTGGGGAACAATCTTAAGTAATTGTAACTTAATTGTAACTGGGGTTCCAGAAGGAGAAGAGAGAATGGGGCAGGAAATACATTTGAAGAAGTGCACAAAATTATTCCCAAATTTGATTAAAAACATCACAGACCACAGATCCAAAAAGCCTAGTAAGCCTCAAGTAGTATAATTACAAAGAAAACCACATCTAAGCACATTATAATCAAACTTCTGAAAAGTAAAGATCAAGAGAAAAATTGAAAAGCAGCCAGAGGGGAAAAAAAGACACGTTACGCACAAGAAACAATGATAAGAATTAGAGCTGACCTCTCATCAAAAATAATGGGGGGCTAGAAAACGATCGAACAAACACTTTTCAGAATGCAGAGAGAAAAACAATAACAAAACTATCAACCTGTAATTCCATTAAGTAAAAACATCCTTCAAAATTAAAGGAAGAATGAAAACATTCAGATAGTGAAAAGCTGAAAGAATTCATCACTAGAAAGCTTGTACTGTAAGAGATGCTAAGGAAAATTCAGGTGGAAGGCAAATGATACCAGGTGAAAACCTAGAACTACAGGAAAAAAAAATCTGATCACTGGAAATTGTAGGACATCTTTTTTTGGGGGGTAGGGGTGTTAGTTCTAAAAGGTCTTGTAGGTCTTCATAGCACCGTTCCACTTCAGCTTCTTCAGTGTTACTGGTTGGGGCATAGACTTGGATTACCGTGATATTGAACGGTTTGCCTTGAAAATGAACAGAGATCATTCTGTTGTTTTTGAGATTGCATCCAAGTACTGCATTTCGGACTCTTGTTGACCATGATGGCTACTCCATTTCTTCTAAGGGATTCCTGCCCACAGTAGTAGATATAATGGTCATCTGAGTTAAATTCACCCATTCCAGTCCATTTTAGTTCGCTGATTCCTAGAATGTCGACGTTCACTCTTGCCATCTCCTGTTTGACCACTTCCAATTTGCCTTGATTCATGGACCTGACATTCCAGGTTCCTATGCAATATTGCTCTTTACAGCATCGGACCTTGCTTCTATCACCAGTCACGTTTACAACTGGGTGTTGTTCTTGCTTTGGCTCCATCCCTTCGTTCTTTCTGGAGTTATTTCTCCACTGATCTCCAGTAGCATATTGGGCACCTACCGACCTGGGGAGTTCCTCTTTCAGTATCCTACCATTTTGCCTTTTCATACTGTTCATGGGGTTCTCAAGGCAAGAATACTGAAGTGGTTTGCCATTCCCTTCTCCAGTGGACCACATTCTGTCAGACCTCTCCGCCATGACCCGCCCGTCCTAGGTGGCCCCACACAGCATGGCTTAGTTTCATTGAGTTAGACAAGGCTGTGGTCCGTGTGATTAGATTGACTAGTTTTCTGTGATTATGGTTTCAGTGTATCTGCCCTCTGATGCCCTCTCGCAACACCTACTGTCTTATTTGGGTTTCTCTTACCTTGGACGTGGGGTATCTCTTCACACTGCTCCAGCAAAGCGAAGCCACTGCTCCTTACCTTGGATGAGGTCGCCCCTCCTGACCTTGAACGTGGAGTAGCTCCTCTCAGCCCTTCTGTGCCTGCGCAGTCACCGCTCATTGCATGTGGGATTGCTCCTCTTGGCCGCTGCTAAAATTGTGGATATAAACATGAATATAAAGACATTTTTCCTTACTTTTCTTCAATTTTTTATAAAATAGTTGACTGTTCATAGCAAAAAAGAAAAAAAAAACCTTACAATGTAACATGGGATTTATAATTTATGTACAAGTAAAATACACAATGACAATTACACGAAGGATGGGAGGATGAGTTAAATAAAATTATACAGCTGAAAGATTTTTATGTTACATATAAAGTGGTGAAATATTAAGTCAAGTTAGACTATAATAAATTAGTGTAGATTATAACTGTGATAGCAACCACAAAAAGCATAATACAATTTATTTTTCTTGAAAGCTAATTGAAGAGGTAATAGTTTTTAAAATGCTTAGCCAACCCAAAAGAAGGCAAGAACAGAAAGGACGAAGAAAAATCAAATAGTAAGATGATAGACTTCAAACCAGTCATTGCTATAATTATATTAAATGTACAGTAATTAACCAGTCCATTTAAGAAATAGACATGTTCAGATGCATTAAAAAAGCAAGACCCAATTATATGTTACTTGTGAAAGTGAAAGTCACTCAGTAGTGTCCGACTCCTTGCAAGCCCATGGCCTATACAATCCATGAAATTCTCCATGCCAGAATACTGGAGTGGGTACCCTTTCCCTTCTCCAGGGGATCTTCCCAACCCAGGGACCAAACCCAGGTCTCCCGCATTGCAGGCAGATTCTTTACCAACTGAACTAAGAGGGAAGCCCGTTTCTTATGAAAGACAAGAAAAAAAGAAAAGAAAGTGAAGTCGCTCAGTCGTGTCCAACTCTTTGCGATCCCATGGACTGTAGCCTACCAGGCTCCTCAGTCCATGGAATAGTCCATGCAAGAGTACTGGAGTGGGTTGCCATTTCTTTCTCCAGGGGAATCTTCCTGACCCAGGGATTGAACCCGGGTCTCCCTCGTTGCAGGCAGACGCTTTACCGTCTGAGCCACCAGGGAAGCCCATTAATATCAAAGTGTACTTCAAAGTAAAGAGTACTTTAGGAGAGAAAAGAATCATTTCACAATGAAAAAGGGATCCATTTATGCAGTAGATATAACAATTCTAAATTATATGAACCTAAAAACAACTTTACAAAAAATGGAAATAAAAACCATAAAACTATTTAAATTAAAAACTAAAACATAAGTAAATATTTATCAAATCACAGGATGGTAAATCGTCTTAAAACTATGCAAAGACAGAATCTATAAAAGCGAAATTTGAATTCTTAAATATTTGAACTTTGGTATATTAAAAGGTAACTGGAGACATAAGAGGAAAAACTATAAATTAGAAAAAAATATATATGAACAGCAAGAAAATCTATGAGAAAAGTCTAGGGACATCCCCAAATTAAAGCATTTGTCATTCTAGGAAGAACAGTTTCAAACTGAAGATTTGTACCTGACTCCATCCTAGGCAGACAATGCGATTAGAGGCATACCTCAGAGATAGTGTTCAGTTCCAGGCCACTGCAGTAAAGCAGGTATCACAAGAGTACACAAATGTTTTGGTTTCCCAGTGCATGTAAAATTACATTCACACTGTACTATAGTCCATTATGTGTGCAATTCGTATGTGCATGCTAAGACACTTCAGCCATGTCTGACGCTTTGCAACTCCATGGACTGTAGCCTACGAGCTACATGGACTGTAGCTACCAGTCCCCTGTAGGCTCCCTAGTCCATAGGATTCTCCAGGCAAGAATACTGGAGTGGGTTACCACACTGTCCTCCAGGGGATCTTCCCAACCCAGAGATCAAACCCACTTCTCTTATGTCTCCTGCATTGGCAGGCGGGTTCTTTACCACTAGTGCCACCTGGGAAATCCATGTGTGCAACTGCATTATGTAAAAAAAAAAAAAACACAACAACAACCTACATACCTTAATTAAAAGTACTTTATTGCTAGAAAATTCTAACCATCATCTGAGCCTTCAGCAAGCTGTAATCAAAGATCACTGATCACAGATCCTATAACAAATATAATAACAATGAAAAAGTTTGAAATATTGTGAGAATTATCAAATTGCCACATGGACACAGAGTAAGCAAATATTGTACCAATAAACTTGTTTGTTGCAGGGTTGCCAGAAGACTTCAATTTGTTAAAAAAAAAAAAAAAAAGACACACAGTATCTGCGAAGCACAATAAAACAAGGTGTGACCTAAATGTAAGGCCAGAAACTATAAAGCTCTTAGAAGAAAACCTAGGCAGAACACTCTTTGACATAAATCACAGCAAGATGCTCTATGACCCACCTTCTAGAGTAATGGAAATAAAAACAAAAACAAGTGGGACCTAATTAAACTTAAAAGCTTTTGCACAGCAAAGGGACTAACCCCATGGACTATACAGTCCATGGAATTCTCCAGGCCAGAATACTGGAGTGGGTAACCATTCCCTTCTCCAGGGGATCTTCCCAACCCAGAGACTGAACTCAGGTCTCCTACACTGCAGGTGGATTCTTGACCAGCTGAGCCATCAGGGAAGCCCAAAAGAAATATAAGCAAGTTGAAATGACAATCTTCAGAATGGGAGAAAATAATAGCAAATGAAACGACTGACAAAAGTGTATCTCCAAAATATACTAGCAGCTTCTGCAGCTCAATACCAGAAAAACAACCCAATCAAAAAGTGGGCAGAAGACCTAAACAGACATTTCTTCAAAGAAGACATCAGTTTAATTAAGTCACTCAGTCGTGTTTGACTCTTTGCGACCCCATGGACTGCATCATGCCAGGCTTCCCGGTCCATCACCAACTCCCGGAGCCTACTCAAACTCATGTCCATCGAGTCAGTGATGCCAACCAACCATCTCATCCTCTGTCATCCTCTTCTCCTCCTGCCTTCAATCTTTCCCAGCATCAGGGTCTTTTCCAATGAGTCAGTTCTTCACATCAGGTGGCCAAAGTATTGGAGTTTCAGCTTCAGCATCAGTCCTCCCAATGAATATTCAGGACTGATTGCTGATGGACTGGTTGGATCTCCTTGTAGTCCAAGGGACTCTCAAGAGTCTTGTCCAACCACAGTTCAAAAGCATCAATTCTTTGGAGCTCAGCTTTCTTTATAGTCCATCTCTCACATCCATACATGACTACTGGAAAAACCATAGCTTTGACTAGATGGACCTTCGTTGGCAAAGTAATGACTCTGCTTTTTAATATGCTGTCTAGGTTGGTCATAGCTTTTCTTACAAGGAGCAAGTGCCTTTTAATTTCATGGCTTCAGTCACCATCTGCAGTGATTTTTGGAGCCCCCCAAAATAAAGTCTGTCACTGTTTGCATTGCTTCCCCATCTATTTGCCATGAAGTGATGGGACCAGATGCCATGATCTTGGTTTTCTGAATGTTGAGCTTTAAAGTAAAGAAGACCTACAGAGGCTAATAAACACAGGAAAAGATGCTCAACATCACTCATTATTAGAGAAATGCTAATCAAAACTGCAATGAGGTATCACCTCACACCGGTCAGAATGGACAGCATCAAAAAATCTACAAACAATAAATGCTGGAAATGGTGTGGAGAAAGGGAACTTTCTTGCACTGTTGGTGGGAATGTAAATTGATGCAGTCACTATGGAGAACAGTATGGAGACTCCTTAAAAGACTAAGAATAAAACAATCATATGACCCAACAATCCCACTACTGGGCATATATCCTGAGAAAAGCATAATTGAAAGAGATCCATGTACCCAATGTTCATTGCAGCACTATTTACAATAGCTAGGACACAGAGGCAACCTAGATGTCCATCAACAGATGAATGGATAAAGAAGCTGTGGTCCATATACACAGTGGAATATTACTCAGCCGTAAAAAGAACACATTTGAGTCAGTTCTAATGAGGCAGATGAACTACAGTCCATTATACAGAGTGAAATAAATCAGAAAGAGAAAAACAAATATTGTGTGTTAACGCATGTACAGGGAGTCTAGAAGGATGGTACCAATAAACTTATCTGCAGGACAGCAATGGAGACAGACATAGAGAAAAGCCTTGTGGACACGGTTGGGGAAGGAGAGGGTGGGAAGCTTTCAGACAGCGTGTTATGCAGCGAAAGTTAACCAGGGCATCTTGCCAGAAAAAGCTTTCTGACTATCCCCACATTATATGATGAACAGGATGATGATACATGAGAGAAAATAAGCATGCCCCTTTCTAAGACCCCTATATCCTTAGGGACTTAGAATAAACATGTAATTAGCTGAAATGTTTTCTTACAGTCATCACAAAAGTGCATTTTAGAGGTAGAGGTGAGCCAGAGATTCTCTTGATTACTTGGGGTATGGGTTGGACTTTCTAGAACCACTCAAAGCCCTCCAGTATATTTCATGCTGGTCTCTCCCCCACCTCACCCGCAGCTCTACAAATTTTCTTTTAGGATAGGAAGAGCTAACTAAATACAGGGGAGACTTAAAAATCATTCATCAGAATGAAGGGAAAACTGTAACTTTTTTTAATATTTACTTTTATTGCATCTTTTAAAAATTTATGTTTTTGTTTAAAATTGTTTATACACAAAATATATTAGTATAGTACTATAGGCACACAATTTTAAAATTTATAAATGCTCAAAATAACTTTTATAGATAGCATTATAGACATCTGGAGACCCCTAGTATAGACATACCTCTAAATTTCTGTATGTCAGACTTGTCAGGACACAGAAAATGTAGCTCAGCTCTAATCCTCCTTGAAGGAAAGTCTCAGTTCCTACATCTCTCAGATCCCACCCTTCTAGGCTCCTTCACAGGAAACTTCTTCTAATGGGTCTTGGGGCTTATTCTCTAACTAATTCATTGAGCACTTGTTCTGTGCCAGAGCTAGTTCCTGGGTATATGAACAGTTCCTGGGTATACAATGAACAAAAATAGTTCCCAGGTATATAATGAACAAGTCCTAGGCTCTACCCTAAGGGAACCTGCAAGCGGTTTTAGTACTGGGGGGCTGCTATAACAGAATGCAATAGAATGGGTGGCTTATGAACAACAGGAATTTATTTCCCAAGTTCTGGAGGTAGGAGTTTCAAGATCAAGGCTCCAGAATATTCAATATCTGGTAAAGGCCTGGTTCCTGGTTCATGGATAGCTGTCTTGCTGTGTCTTCACATAGCAGAAGGGCAGAGAAAAGTAAGGTCTCTGGTCACTCTTTTAAGATACTAATTCATTCATTAGGGCCCCATCCTCATGACCTCATCTAATTGTAATTACTTGCCCAAAGCCTCACCTATTAATACCATTACCTTGGAAAGTTGGGCTTCAACACATGAATTTGGGTGTCAGGGGGACACAGCACTGAATCTACAGCACAAACTCTCTCGTCACATAACCCCATGTCTCTTCCTGGGAAGAGATAATATATCCACCTCCATGAAGCAGAATCCCAGCTCTCATCCATGATCTTGAGAGGACAGAACGCTGTATGGTTGCCATAGAAAACTCAGATCCTTGTTGATGCGTTCATGAATCAGCAAACAGCTGTGGAGAGAAAAAAGAGAAAACCCCAAGGGATGTTTCCTGAAAGAGAAAGACAAAAACATTCTCCCTGCCTGACTTTGCCTCACTCCACAGCTGGCGCCAGCCTTTCCCGAGTCACAGCTGGACGAAGAAGGCAAGCAGGGGAATGCTCTAAGAGTCACAGGACAAGAAAAGACGCTATCTCCCCTCCCACCCCTTTCTTCCCTCACAGGAGGGTGATGCCAGAGGAAATCACTGGGCACCTGGCTGTACCCACAAGGTGAATACTCTTGATGGTGAGAAGAGAACTCATCCCTACATACATTTGGGCTGAAGAAAGCAATGAGTTAGTGCCATGAAGCAGGGGTGAAGGATGAGGGAGGGAGAAAGTGCCTGTTCTTTTGATGACATCAATTTTGCTGTTATGGTTGTTCAGTCGCTAGGTCATGTCCAACTCTTTATGTCCCCATGGACTGCAGCACACCAGGCTCCTCTGTCCTCCACTTTCTCCCGGAGTTGGCTCAAATTCATGTCCAGTGACTCAGTGATGCTATCTAACCATCTCATCCTCTGCCACTCCCTTCTCCTTTTACCTTCAATTTTTCCCAGCATCAGGGTTTTTCTCAATGAGTCAGCTGTTCACATCAGGTGGCCAAAGTACTGGAGCTTCAACTTCAGCAACAGACCTTCCAATGAATACTCAGGCATCAACTTTACTCTCACTGATTTTGAAGAGTCAAATGGTTTCTAATACACTCCACCACTTTCTTACTTCTCTTCCATACTTTTTCCCCCTACTACTTCCTTTCTTCTTTGCTGTCCCCCAAACCCAAAGCTGTGCCAGGAATGGAAGAAGGAAAAAGTATGCTTTTATAAGACGTGCTTCATGAGTGTTGATGGGAAAAGAGACAAATGATTTTTTTAAAGTTGGTATATTTGTCTTTTTATTATTGAGCTGTAACAGGGTTTTTAAAAATATTTAATTGGTTGCACCAGGTCTTAGTTGCAACACCTAGGATCCTCACTGTGGCATCAAACTCCTAGGTGCTGCATGTGGGATGTAGTTCCCTGACCAGGGATTGAACCAGGGTCCCCTGCATTAGGAGCTCGACATCTTAGCCACTGGACCACCAGGGAAGTCCTGAGACAAATAACTTTATTTCATTTTCTTCCTATGGGCCAAGGGAGGTAAACAGAAGAGGAGAGGTGACTTTGTATCATGTTATTTAATGCAAGGAGATCCAACCAGTCCATTCTGAAGGAGATCAGCCCTGGGATTTCTTTGGAAGGAATGATGCTAAAGCTGAAACTCCAGTACTTGGGCCACCTCATGAGAAGAGTTGACTCATTGGAAAAGACTCTGATGCTGGGAGGGATTGGGGGCAGGAGGAGAAGGGGACGACAGAGGATGAGATGGCTGGATGGCATCACTGACTCGATGGACGTGAGTCTGAGTGAACTCCAGGAGTTGGTGATGGACAGGGAGGCCTGGCATGCTGCGATTCATGGGATCGCAAAGAGTCTGACACGACTGAGTGACTGAACTGAACTGAACTGAACTTTACATGATGGCTTTTAAGTTACAAGCTATCAAGGAGAAGAGTAAACACAACCCAAGGACTTTGTATCCTCTTTCGGGTAAAGGATTTGTGCATTTTCAGTTGATGCAGAATAGTTGCATCATGTTAGGTGGAAATATGACTTTGTCACTGTCTTCATATATTTAAAGATTAAGGAGATGTGTATGGATGCCAAGTTGAAAAAGGGAAGGCTTGTGATGGTTAGTTTTATGAGTCAGCTTGGCTGGGCCACAGTTCCCAGATATCTGGTCAAGTATTATTCTGGATGTTTCTACAAAGGTGTTTTTTGGATTAGATTACAGTTAAATTGGTGAGCTTTGAGTAAAGCAGATTACCCTCCATAATATGGGTGGGACTTGGCCAGTCCAAAAAGCTTGATAGCAAAGACCTCCCTTAAGCAAGAAGGAATTCTACCAACAAATGGCCTTTGCACATAAACTGCAGCTCTTCCTTGGAGCCTGATAGCCTATCAGATCAGATTTTGGTTTTGCCAAGCTTCATGATCCTGTGAGTCAATTCTTTAAAATCAGTCTCTATGATGTACTTGGCAAGATGCATGAACGATTTCTGATAGCTCCACACTTGTGTGAGCTGCCCTGCAGCCTGCACTGGGCTGTAGCTGCCCACCTGTCTTCATCAAAGGCTGTCTTCACCAAAGGAGACAGGACTGTAAGCCTGGAGTCTCATGGAAAGAGGATAGGATAGTTCAGTCCCCAATCCCATCTGATTGCTGCTTTGCCAGCCAAATGCTACAAATAATCTTTCAAGTAAAGTCTCTTGCTTATCTATTACAATTCTATCATATTTCAGCATTTGTTAAACCATTTCAGAATTTTTAAACAGGAATTAATAAAAACATGAAAATATTTTGGAAGACGTTGCCAACATAGAAATCGAACAAAAAGATCAACTCTCAATTTGCAGAAGTTTACAAAAAGAATAACTGAAGAACAAAAGGAATAGAATTCTTTTTTTTTTTTAAGAGAAGGAAAAAACCAGAATTGTCCCCCAAAAATGTCATACATTGAAAATCACATCAGCAGAGTCTCTGGAAAAGTAAGTATCAAAAGAAATTCTGAGACACAGCTTCTTCAACATTTTCAACTACAGGGAAAGATAAACGGACACATTCCAACCAAGAACCTTTGGGTAGTGTTCACAGGAACAAGCCCTCAGGCTGAGCTCTAGATTTCCCGCCTCTCATTAGCAATTAGTCGGAGGTGAGGGGCGTGGGGGAGAGGGGGTTTGCAGGTAGCATCTTCCCCTAAAGACTGAGTTGAAAGGTGTGACTTAAAAGAGACACATTATATCTGGTTTTGATTTTTGCAGGATGTAGCAGACTCTTTGTACTGTCTAAACTCAGCCCACAGCCTTATGCCAAGGGGACTCAAAGAAGCACCATAGAATATGAAAGGCTGTAATTAGATAAAATACTAATTAGTTATTTTTATTGAAAAGAATGTATAGTAACTTCCAAATACCACCAGAAAAGTAACTGATTTTGCTTTAAATGTTGCAATCAATAAGGCCTCAAAGCAAATAAAGCAAAGTAAAAGAGAAAAAATAATGGGGGATGGAGAGGAACTCAAATTCTTTTTTTAAATTAATTAATTAATTTGGCTGCATCAGGTCTTAGGTGAGGGGTTGCAGCAGGGGCTTAGTAACCTTATTTCCCTAACCAGGGATTGAACCTGCATCCCCTGCATTGCGAGGAAGATTCTTAACCACTAGACCATCAGGGAAGCCACTCAGAGTCTTCAGAGCGGGAAAATTTAAGGAAAGTGCCAAGCTATGTAGACCTGAAAGTCAATGTTGCTTATCGTCTTAAAACGAGGTGCCCCAAACTGCAATTAATGCAGTAGTTTTGAATTAAGAATGATTTATGTGGTACCCCTGCTGCTGCACATGACTCTGCCTTTAGTAGACAAGAGACAGGACCAGATTAACATTTTAAAATGTCAAAAATAAGATGGATCCTTTCTGTTGCTTTATTTATACTCCTGGTCTCTCACTTGAGCTAATATTGAGATCAGCATGTTTCCTGAATCAGAATGGAGTGTGTGCTGGCAGTTTATCTCCGGGAGAAGGTGCCCTCAGGAAGTGTGGGCCCAGTGCTGTCATTATCACAGAAGCTGTATCTGGTTATCACCTTTAACAACCATAGCCCTTAAGATCTGAGTCCAGGATTACCAAACAACCTTGATTATAAGTAACCTCTCTTAGAGCTTTATCTCTAGCAAGATACTAAGCTGATCACAGAACCTTATTTTTTGTTGTAAATCAAGAACTTGGCATTATGCTTTTATTTTTCTTAAGTGTGTATTTCTATGAATCCCCAATCTGCTATCTTTCTTTATTATTTTGATATAAGCCTATAATCCCTTATCTATTACTCTGAAATCCAAAAACAGTGTTGTTTTTTCCACTTGGCAGCAAAACTTGACACGAACAGATGGAAGTCTATTATAGTCTATCCTCCTCAAGAAGAATACTCATGTATTTTGCTGCAGAAATGTTATGTGTTTGATTACAAGGTATACTTCATCTGTATATATTGAGATAAAGGTTTTGTCCTTTTCCTGCATGTATTGAGATAATAGAGTGTTTGTCCTTTATGATGCTTTATTGTGAATTATACCGATGATTTCTTAATGTTAAATCTAATTTACTTGTAACATATTAGTTTTAATATCTTGCTGGATTTGGTCTCCTGATATTTCACTTAGGATTTTTACATCTATGTTCATGAGAGATTAGCCTGAAATCTACTCTTGTAATATTTCTGTCAGATTTTGAAATGAAAGTTTATGCTGGCCTTATGAAGTGGATTGGAAAGTGTTCTCTATGTTCTGGAAGAATCTGTGTAAGATTGGCATTATTTCTTCTGTAAATGTCTGGCAAAATTCAAGGGCCTGGAGTTTTCTTTGTGGGATTCAATTTTTTTATTGTTATGGAGTTATCCATAGTTTTCTGTTTCTTCTGACATAAATTTTGGTGAATTGTACTTTTTATAGGATTTTTTTCATTTCATCTAAATTTTTAATGCTATTGGCACAAAATTACTTATAGTATTTTTCTATTATCTTTCTATTATTTGCAGCATCAATAGAGATGTTTCTTTACATTTCTAGTGTTGGTTATTTGCATCCTCTCTCCTCTGTCAGTCATGTATCAGTATTATTAGCCTTTTCAGAGAACCAGATTTTGGCTTTTTTGTTCCTCTCATTATGCTTGTTTTTTATCTCATTAATTCCTTTGATTTATTCTTTTCTTTCATCTACTTCCTTTGAATTTATTTTGCTGTTCTTATAATTTCTAAAAATGGATGCTTAGTTCATTTATTTTTCAGCTGTTCTTTTTGAATAATTCATTTAAAACTAATAAATTTCCCTTTAAGAAGCTTCATTACACAAATTTTGATATGGACTATTTTATTACCATGCAATTCCAAATATTTTCAAATGACCATTATGATTTATTCTTTAACACAAGTTATGTGGAAATGTATGCCTTAAGTTCCAAGCATATATGGATTTCTAGTTTCTAGGTTGTTCGTTGAGTTCTAGTATAACTAAACTGAAGAAAAAAATACGCTTGATACGATTTCTATCTTTTTGAGACTTGTTTTATAGTCCTTTGTTCCTGCCATATATTTTTGCCAGGCTGGGAATTATTTTCTTTCAGCTCTTTGAAGATATCTGTTCATTGTCTTCTAGCTTCTATTTCTTCTGTTGAGAAAACCAACTTGCGATTCAGATGGTAAGGAAACTGATGACATTGGACCATTTCACTCAAAAATTCATCCTGAAAATAAGAATATATATATAACTGAATCACTTTGCTGTGCAGCAGAAATGAACACAATATTGTAAATCAATTATATTTCAATTTTTTTAAAAAAGGAAAAAATGCATTGTGGTGGTGACTGACACGTGTTCTGGGTAAGAGGTATGTCTTTCCTGCTCACCATGCCTGCACCAACCCCGTTAATCAAGAACTCATGTTCCACATAACGTTATCCCAGGCCAAAAAACCCACTTTATGTCAAAGAGGGTGTGACAAGAGGCACATGACCACAGGATCTATGGGATCTACCATATGTGATGTCACCCAGAAGCTGCTCATCTAAGAAAGCATGGTAAGTGTTTTTTGAAGGCATGCTAAGGAGCCAGCATGGAGATAATGAGCTGTCTTTGAGGATGCAATGTACATTTTAAATCAATGGTCATTAAACTGATGACGTTGGATCCTAACAGATAGAACACATACATCTAAGAAGAAAGTGGGAGGAGTCTAGTTTACCATCACTCCCAGCAACTCCCTTGGGTAATTTTTACTTCTTATCCCTATGACTTTAATTTCTGCAAGTCTAGAGGTATTGTTTCCACCAAAAACTGGCTGCTCCCTAATCACTGTGTTCTCCTCATGTACACAGGTCAGCAGGCAAAGAAAGAAGTTGGGACACTTAGAAGAACAATTGATCCTGCCCATCTTGAGGATATAGTTTACTGCTACTTTATAGGGGCAAAGAGAAGTATGTCTGGAACTCAGGGAACCATTGAGGCATCTCTTGGTGCTCCTGTGCCCAGACTTAACTGCAAATGGGCAATTAGTATTAACCATGCCTGACAAAGGTGTGACAACCCACCTAGGCCTGCCGAAATGCTAGCCAAGAATGAAGGGAATATAGAGTGTTGTAGGTGAATATCTTATGGCATCTTATGGCATGAATATCTTATGCAGGACTAACTGCAGTTATGAGTACACAGATTGCCCAATTAACTCTCCTCTTCCAAGTGTTCCACATGAATGGTGACTAACTGCTACCTTGAAATATGTGTTGGGATAGAGTGAGCTTAAAAGAAAACTTGAGCGGATAGGAGGACAAAAGGGGTGGACTATAAAGGACAGTATTGGTGTCTTGCTCAATAAAGCATCTTTCCCTTGGTTTTCTTTTCAAGCTTTCTGTGTGTGCCCTTGGGCTAACTGTGCTTTCATTTCCAATGGTCAGCACCTATGACATTCTTTTAAGGACTGCGCTCCATCCTCATTGAGAGCTAGAGGATCTGAGTTTATATCCCGCCTTACCCTCTCCCAAAGGAAGTCCTTAATCAAAAACTGTAGGCGGCAGGTTTATGAAAGCCCAACACCATTTCTTAGGGGTGTGAATGACAATCTACACACAATCTTGAGACCTCGCAATTCCAGCACCTTTGTATCTCTTTCAATGAACTCTCTGGTCCTTTCTCTCTCCTCACCCTCTATTGATTACAGTGAAGTGTTTTTGAAGTGTTACCTTTGTACTGTGAATTTGAGATGGTATTCTTGGCCTCTGTGGCATAAAAAGAGATCTAGGCATTTATAAAAGTTGATCAGCTCCTATTTATTCATCATGTAGCTGGAATGATTTTGGGAGCTAAGGCTGTCCAACTTCTCAGAGTTATGTGTTGTATGTGTTAGTCGCTCAGTTGTGTCCAGCTCACGCCAACCCCATGGACTGTAGCCCGCCAGGTTCTTCTGTCCATGGATTTCTCCAGGCAAGCATACTGAAGTGGGTTGCCATTCCCTTCTCCAGGGGATCTTCCCCACTCAGGGATCCAACCTGGGTCTCCTGCATTGCTGGCAGATTCTTTACCATCTGAGCCACCAAGGAAGCCCTCTGAAAGTTACATAAGTCTGCAAAAATCATGTAACCTTTTACTGATTCATTGATGTATGGTCACCCTTGGTCCTGTAAACCATCCACACCCTATAATATCTGCAGTCTGCAACGTTCACATCATACATGTTTAGCTATTTTGTATTGTCTGGATGGGCCTGAGCATCCCCATTTTCATAAAACTCCATCAGCATTCTTGACCTGCTCCTCCAGTTGAGAGTTGCCAAAAAAGAAGGAATCTGGGCATACATAGTAAAAGACCCACCCAGAAATGGCTCCTGTGCATAATTTATTACATTTCTACCATCATCTTCAATTCTTATGTTGATTTTCTTCTTATCAAGGTATTTCTTTCTTTGGAATTATTAATGCTTGATAGCACCCCTCACCCACTTCCTTTCCTCCCCTTCCTCATCCCTACAGTTTAACATTTGCACTAAATGTTCCTGATTAAAGGTACAAATGTACCTCTCTCAGTTCCCAAATCAGATGCTAGACTCCTAGACTCCTATGGTGGTGGTTTAGTCACTAAGTCGTGTCTGACTCTTTGCAGCCCCGTGGACTATAACCCACCAGGCTTCTCTGTCCATGGGATTCTCCAGGCAAGAATACTGGAGTGGGTTGCCATTCCCTTTTCCGGGGGATCTTCCCAACCCAAGGATTGAACCAGGGTCTCCTGTATCGCAGGCAGATTCTTTACCTACTGAGCTACACGGGAAGCCAGATGCTGCTTCTGTCCAGATGTAGCCTTCCTCTAGCAGGACTTGTGTCCTCAAGAAATAAGGCGTGGCTGGGATTCAGGAAGTCTAGGGAGGGGCCTGAGCATCCCCATTTTCATAAAGCTCCACAGGCATTCTTGACCTGCTCCTCCAGTTGAGAACCGCTGCCCGAGAGACTCTGATAAGTTCCAGATTGGGTGAGAGTGTCCTTTTGCAATCAAAAGAGGTTAAGTAATACAACCAATAAACTGTGACAACTAACTTTGTGTGTCAACTTGGCTGGGCCATAGTACTCAGATATTTGGTCAAACGCCAGTCTGGATGTTTCTGGGAAGGTATTCTTTACACAAAATTAATATTTAAATCAGACTTTGAGTCAAACAGATTATCCTTCATAGTGTGGATGGGTCACATCCATCAGTTGAAGGTCTTAAGAGAAAATAGCCTGAGGGACCCCAAGGAGGAGGGAATTCTGCCTCCAGACTTGGAACTTGGAACTTGAGCTGTAACACAGTTCTTCCCTGGATCTTCAGCACAGATTTAAAACTTACCAACCTGCACAATGCCACAATCACTTGAGCCAATTCCTTAAAATCTCTCCTCTCCTTCTCTCAATAGGTAGGTAGATAGATAAGTAGATTAGAGATAGAGGTTCTGTTTCTCTGGAAAGTCATAACACATGCAGTTCTTGGTTTTTCACCTACTGTTATTAGCTCCTGGAATAAATCTGACCTCTGGATGCACAGAATTGTGCCCTGAAAGAGGCTGCAGTTTCTGGATGACAGGAGACTGGCTCATTGGAATGAAACCCAAGAACTGGACCAGATGGTGGTGTTAACACTCTGATAACTGTTACCGGACAGGTTTAACATGGTGTGCAATGAATAACTTTGAAGAAATGTGCATAAATTTTTAAAAGGTACTTTATCAATAAGCGAATGTCCTGGTTTTGTCTTCTTTTTTTCTGTCTCTCTTGTCCCAAGGAGCAAAGTCCCTCTGACATTCGGGCTCATGACTCTCAATGATGAATTTCTGATACAATTAGCTTCTAACTGGTTTTCTTCAGAGTTCACAGGAACAAAAATTCTTTACAGCAAAAACCTAGTACTGAAACAAGAAAGACACCTTTTCTTGCTTTTTCCTTAAGCTTCCATGAATCTTTCTGTGTTCCTTTAGTTATGTGACACAAAAATGTATCTGAAAATGTGGCAACCTATGAATCAAAGTGAGAAACTACGCACCTTCAAGCCAGACATTTATCTTTCCTAAGAGGTGTGCATTACTTCTGGGAGTTTGTGCTTTCACTCATCTTTCTATGCCTCCTCCCACCCAATGGTGCCTCAGTTTCCCTATCCTGTCCACACTCAACAAAACACAAAGGAATACAGACCAATCTGATTGTTTCTAATGGATTCTTGGGTGAGCCATCATTTTCTAAACAAACAAGAGTCAAATGACTGCACTTTAAGTGAAGTGTTCTTTATTGAAATCTTTTGATTCATTAGCTAAGCTTGTCTGGTTTTTTCCTTCTTTTTCTTTCTGACATCTTCTTTCACTCATCCAGAATCTTGGTGAAGGCGAGAATCATTCCATTAGTGCTGATTCTTTGGCTACAGGCACTAATGCATTTCCAGAATAAGTGTCCACGAATCCTGCCTCCAACAGGCTGAAACCTGAAACTTGTCCCAAGCTTCTCAGCCTGATGGGGAGCCCCCAGGGGAAAGGCTGTTAGAAGCAAAGAAAGAACTCTTTGTCTGTAGTCTCTTGTTTCTCAGAGGTCTCCCTAAAGCATTCCCTTTAGGCAATAGCCCTTCTCCCCTCCCCCAGTGATTAAGTCATCACAAATTCCTAATCTAACTACTTGAGAGAACTTGTTTGTCAAAAACTGCAAGGAAGACAAACACTCTACATTTTTTAATTCCTGCCTGAACAGGATCATAAACATTCTAATTTCTAGCCTATCTGGTTGAGTACAGTGAATCAGTGTTGAAATGATCTGAGCAGAAGCACATTTGGATGTAAATCAAGTCAGTGACTCGCTTTTCAGCCCCTCACAAGAAGAACCTGATATTCTAGGCACATGACTATTTTGATGGGGTAGTGAGGAGACTGTGACTCACGCTAAAAAGGACCATCATGTAACATCGGCGTTGCTAATGGACCCCACAGGAGCTTTGGGAGTTAAGCTGCGATGCTGTGATGTCCACTGCACAACCTATCTGCAAATTGAAAACAAAGCCCTTTAAATGGGGGGTTGGATGGGAATTTTGGAAATCTAGGGTTTCGGGGCAAACAGTAATTGTTTAAGGAAAATTGAGGTAAAGTATCTCCTTCCTCTTCCCAAGGTTTAAGGTGGGGGTGGGTATTAATAGCAAAGAAATCTCTTCACAAATCTCCTCAGAAGTGCAGTATGTCTTTCTCTGTACTCTGATTCCTCTTTTGTGTCCTTAAAATGGGTGAGAGACTTAAAAGTCATAGAACACGTTTGCATTTTCTTTGAATATTTGCATATGATCACCTGGCTTTAGAATTTCTCAATCTAGATCATCTAGGTGTCTTGATCAAAATTTCAGTTTTAACACTCTGCTACATATACAAAATAAAAATAGAATTATAAGGAGGTAAAATGAAAGTCGCTCAGTTGTGTCCGACTATTTGTGACCCCATGGATTTTATATTCCATGGAATTGTCTAGGCCAGAATACTGGAGTGGCTAGCCTTTTCCTTCTCTAGGGGACCTTCCCAACCCAGGGATCAAACTTAGGTCTCCTGCATTGCAGGTGGATTCTTTACAAGTTGAGCCTCAAGGGAAGCCCATAAAGAGGTAAATTCAGTTCACTCACTCAGTCGTGTCCGACTCTTTGCGACCCCATGAACTGCAGCACACCAGGCCTCCCTGTCCATCACCAACTCCCAGAGTCTACTCAAACCCATGTCCATCGAGTCGGTGATGCCATCCTACCATCTCATCCTCTGTCGTCCCCTTCTCCTCCTGCCCTCAATCTTTCCCAGCATCAGGATCTTTCCCAATGAGTCAGCTCTTCGCATCAGGTGGCCAAAGTATTGGAGTTTCAGCTTCAACATCAGTCCTTCCAATGAACACCCAGGACTGATCTCCTTTAGGATGGACTGGTTGGATCTCCTTGCAGTCCAAGGGACTCTCAAGAGTCTTCTCCAACACCACAGTTCAAAACCAGCAATTCTTGGGCGTTCAGCTTTCTTTATACTCCAACTGTCACATCCATGCATGACCACTGGAAAAACCATAACCTTGACTAGATGGACCTTTGTTGGCAAAGTAATGTCTCTGCTTTTTAATATGCTGTCTAGGTTGTTCATGACTTTCCTTCCAAGGAGTAAGCGTCTTTTAATTTCATGGCTGCAATCACCATAAAGGCAAGTCTAAAAACATAAGCAGAGATACTAAAATATTTTTAGGAAACTGAAATCAAGTAGACAGTATCCATCAATACATAAAAAATATTTAGAAATAAATTTAACAAAACATGCACAAAAATGTTTATAGGACAAATTTAAACTTGATTGAAAGACATAGAACAAAAGGTGAATATAAACAGATGTTATGTTTCTGGATGAGAAACTTTAAATTATAAGGATGTCAGTTATTCCTCAAATTAATCTATGAATTCAATGGAATCTCAAATGAACTCCTGGCAGCATTTTCAGGGAACTTGACTAAACTGTTCTGGAAGGCCAGAGGGAGAGTAAAGGTGCACTAATAATTTAGACAGTTTTAAAAGAGAACACAGGCATGTGTGTATGTGAGGAAGGTCCATTAGACAAGACATAATGAAGACTCTAGAGTTTAAAACAGTGTAGTATCTGGGGAAGGCAGGGAAGATAAATTAGGAAATTGAGATTAACAGAGATACATTACTATATATAAAATAAATAATGAGGACCCACTGTATAGGACAGGGAACTATATTCAATATCTTGTAATAACCTATGTGGGTTTCCCAGGTGGCACAATGGTAAAGAATCTGCCTGCCAATGAAGGAGGTATAGGAGAAGTGGGTTCCATCCCTGGGTCGGGAAGATCTCCTGGAGTGGGAAATGGCTACCCACTCCAGTATTCTTGCCTGGGAAATCCCAAGGACAGAGAAGCCTGGCAGGCCACAGTCCATGAGGTCGCAAAGAACCAGACATGACTGAGTGGCTGAGGACACACACACAATAACCTATAATGAAAAATAATCAGAAGAATATGTGTGTGTGTGTGTGACTGAATTACTTTATTGTATACCTGAAACATTTTGAATCAATGATACTACAAAATGAAATAAAATACTGTAGTATCATCACAGGAGAAGATAAATAAATCAGTGGGATAGAATTGAGAACCCATACATAGATCCATGCACACATGGGTGAAGAGTAGAGAAGGCATCAAAACTCACCAAGGAAAGGATAAACTGTTCAGAAAATGGCTTGGAAAACTGACTCACCTTTTGGAATGAAATAAGTTTAGATCACAATCTTATAAGTCACATGTGGCTCACAATCTATTTCTATTTCTCTCATTGGTTAAAGATTGCTCCACAGGGCATTAATTTCCCCACATGAACATCTAGCAATCTGTCTCTTGATTCCTCAGGGCAGTGGAGGAGCAGGACAGTCCTTTATCTGGGTCCAAAAGTGGTGAGCGAGGCCAGTGTCATGTTTGGCCAAAACCCAAATGGTTTCTTGGCACAAGCAGAGCATCAGAAGGCAGAAATGAGGAGCTGGAAGTGAGGTTCAACCTGGAGAATCTTGTGGCTACAGAATTGAGCACAGGCAGAGCTGAGG
Source organism: Bos taurus (assembly GCF_002263795.3). Classification (NCBI taxonomy): domain Eukaryota; kingdom Metazoa; phylum Chordata; class Mammalia; order Artiodactyla; family Bovidae; genus Bos; species Bos taurus. The sequence goes on along the minus strand of NC_037337.1, from coordinate 21,210,775 downwards.
ACCCTGGTGCAGGATAAGTTGCACCCTATTCATCAGATAGGGTGGACGAGGTATAATGCTAATGCCTAAGCTTGCTATCCACCATGGAGAAGGCAATGGCACCCCACTCCAGTACTCTTGCCTGGAAAATCCCATGGACGGAGGAGCCTGGTAGGCTGCAGTTCATGGGGTCGATAAGAGTCGGACATGACTGATCGACTTCACTTTGACTTTTCACTTTCATGCATTGGAGGAGGAAATGGCAACCCACTCCAGTGTTCTTGCCTGGAGAATCCCATGGACAGAGGAGCCTGGTGGGCTGCTGTCTATGGGGTTGCACATAGTCGGACACGACTGAAGCGACTTAGCAGCAGCAGCTATCCACCAACCGCTAGAGAAGCCACCATTCTGTAGCCCTCATGTGCTGGCAGATACCCTCCATGCAGCTGATGGGTACCCACGCAGTCTGGTGTGGGATGAGGTGAGAAGAAGCATTCCCCATGAGCAAAGGCCTAAGCCTGGACACAGTGAGACTGATCGAGTCCAGGAAGGGGTGCATAACTGGGTGTAGAATGTCTTGTGACCCTTCAGTTCCATTTAGAGCTGCACGTGCTAAACAAATCTTCACACATATGTATGAAAAAACATGTTCATGACAATATTTTTTGTAATAAAGAAAAGTTGGAAACATTTGTCCACCAATAGATGAATGTATGGGCTTCCCGGGTAGCTAGTGATAAAGAACCTGCCTGCCACTGCAGGAGACATGAGATGAAGGTTCTATCCCTGGGTCAGGAAGATCCCCTAGAGAAGGGAATGGCAACCCGCTCCAGTATTCTTGCCTGGAGAATTCCACGGACAGAGGAATCTGGCGGGCTACCATAGGGTCGAAAAGAGTTGGACATGACTGAGCGACTAACACACACACACATGCAACAGGTCTAATAAACAAATTAACCAAATGGAAATTCTAGAACTAAAAAATCAATAAGTGAACTTAAAAAAAGCTGCTGAATGGTGATGATGGTCAACTGAGAATTCTATTTTTAGTGAAAAATATCCTTCAAGAATGAAGATGAAATGAAGACATTTTCAGATGAACGAAAACCAAGAGAATTCACAACCAGGACATCTGCTCTGAGAGAGTCCCTTTAGAGACCTTCTCTGAAGGAAGTGCTTCCGAGAGAAGAGAAGTGATACAAGAAGGAATCTTGGAACACTAGGAATGAAGTGAGGGAACAGAAATGATAAATACTGAGTAAATGTAACAGAGTGTTCTTCGCTTCAGTTCAGTTCAGTCACTCAGTCGTGTCCGACTCTTTGCAACCCCATGAATCGCAACACGCCAGGCCTCCCTGTCCATCACCAACTCCTGGAGTTCACTCAGACTCACGTCCATCGAGTCAGTGATGCCATCCAGCCATCTCATCCTCTGTCGTCCCCTTCTCCTCCTGCCCCCAATCCCTCCCAGCATCAGAGTCTTTTCCAAGGAGTCAACTCTTCACATGAGGTGGCCAAAGTATTGGAGTTTCAGCTTTAGCATCAGTCTTTCCAAAGAACACCCAGGACTGATCTCCTTTAGAATGGACTGGTTGGATCTCCTTGCAGTCTAAGGGACCCTCAAGAGTCTTCTCCAACACCACAGTTCAAAACCAGCAATTCTTCAGTGTTCAGCTTTCTTCACAGTCCAACTCTCACATCTATACAAGACTACTGGAAAAACCATAGCCTTGACTAGATGGACCTTTGTTGGCAAAGTAATGTCTCTGCTTTTGAATATGCTATCTAGGTTGGTCATAACTTTCCTTCCAAGGAGTAAGCATCTTTTAATTTCATGGCTGCAATCACCATCTGCAGTGATTTTGGAGCTCAAAAAAATAAAGTCTGACACTGTTTCCCCATCTATTTCCCATGAAGTGATGGGACCAGATGCCATGATCTTTGTTTTCGGAATGTTGAGCTTTAAGCCAACTTTTTCACTCTCCTCTTTCACTTTCATCAAGAGGCTTTTGAGTTCCTCTTCACTTTCTGCCATAAGGGTGGTGTCATCTGCATATCTGAGGTTATTGATATTTCTCCCGACAATCTTGATTCCAGCTTGTGCTTCTTCCAGCCCAGCGTTTCTCATGAGTTCTCTGCATATAAGCAGGGTGACAATACACAGCCTTGACATACTCCTTTTCCTATTTGGAACCAGTCTGTTGTTCCACGTCCAGTTCTAACTGTTGCTTCCTGACCTGCATACAGGTTTCTCAGAGGCAGGTCAGATGGTCTGGTATTCCCATCTCTTTCAGAATTTTCCACTAAGTTCCTCAAAATATGTTTGATGGTCAAAAGCATAAATTATAGTCATACATAATGTATAAAGCATATGTATTATCTGATAGGATTTTAAAGTATGTACAAATAATATATAAGATAGCTATAGCAAAAAGAAGGGAGGATAAGTGGTGCTATATACTGTGGTAACTTTTCTACATCCCAATTAAGGTGGTAAAAGAATGATTCTAAGTAGAAAGTAAAAAGTGGTACATTTTATAATCCCCAGAGCAACCACTTAAAAAACTGTAAAAGGAGATGTAATGAAAATCACAATATATACATTGAAATGGAATATTTAAAAAATATTCAAATAACTCAAAAGAAGGCAGATGTGAGAAAACTAGTTTCTTCTACACACAGAACACTGATATAAAATGTGTACATTTTCAACACAAAGTAATTTTCCAGTTCTCTATGTCTACCAAATGAGTATTCTATAATTTAATTTACTTTTACACTAAACTACCTCAAGTAAGTGCAGACCCCCCGGTTAAGGCTCAGTCCCAAACTGCCTCCCACTTCAGTTGCCCATGGCAAGTTTGGGCTTCCCTTACTTCTGACCAGCCAGCTATAAATCAGGGGTTCCTACTACTCCCTCTTCAGTTTCAATAACTTTCTGCAATAACTCACAGAATTCAGAGAAGCCCTTACTTACTATTACTTTATTCTCAAAGGATACAATTCAGGAATAGTCAAAAGGAAGAGAAGCACAGGGCAAGGTGTGTGGGAGGAATGTGGAGCTTCTGAGCCCTCTTGGAGCACACCACCCTTCCAGTGACTCCACGTGGTCACTGACCTGGAAGGACTCTCTGAACCCCTTAGAGTTTTTAATGGAAATCACGTGGTGTAGGCATGAGTGATTAAATCATTGGACATCGGTGACTAAGTTGTGCTGCATGCTAAGTCGCTTCAGTCATGTCTGACTCTTTGCAACCCTATGGACTGTAGCCAGCCAGAATCTTCTGTCCCTGGGATTCTCTAGGCAAGAATACTGGAGTGGATTGCTATGTCCTCCTCCAGGAGATCTCCCCACCCAGGGATCGAACTTGCGTCTCTTACGTCTCTTGCATTGGCAGGCGGGCTCTTTACCACTAGCGCCACCTGCATCAGATGGAGTTGAAAGTTTTAACCCTCTAGTTCTGTGATTGTTCCCCTAGCAATCATCCCCAGGCTCCCAGAATCACCTCATTAGCATAAAAACAGATTTATCATGATGGAGATTCGAAGAGTTTTAGGAGCTCTGTGCCAGGAACTGGGGAAGATGACCAACTATATATTTCTTATTATATCACAATGTCACAATAATAAAGGGAAAACAGGAGCAAAACACAGAGGGAACAATCAAAAACAAAATTTTTAAATGGTATCTTGCTGTTCAGTCACTAAATTGTGTTCACCTTTGAGACCCTATGGACTGTACCTAAACCCAAACCTGCCAATAATTACATTTAAAAGAATGAGCTATATCTCTATGCTCTAGTGTAGAAAAACTTCTAGGATGTATTGTTACGTAAAAAACAAGCTACAGAACAAAGCATTCATATAAACCAGTTATGCTTTTTTATATATTCCTGTATGTTCATGTACATTTGCCTTTCTAGCCCAACATAAATGCACTAGAAAGATCTGGAAGTATATTCAAATTGAAAACAGTTCTTGAAAAGTCTCTGAGACTAGAAAGAAGAAACAGTGTCAATAACTTTTTTCTATATAATTTTTAATTTTTATGACAAGGTATTTATGTATTACTTTGTCATTAAAAATAAATGAATGGAATTAATTTTAAAAGAACATATTGTTTCGCAGTGTGCTGATGATACCATCTGGGAATTAAACATTTATAGGTCCCCTGACTCAGGAGTGTAGCCAACTGTTTTCAGCAAAGTTTGTCTGGTGAAAGTATTAGTATTTCAGTCCTTTTCCTATCTATGCTATTTATCTTCCGCTCCCATTTTTCTTCCCTTTCCCAAATTTAAACCTTTAAGTATGGAGCCCTGAAACCCTAAGAGTTATGGATCCAATCTCCCTTTTATTCACCCACTCCAATATCATTCTACTCTTCTGGAATTTAACACTTCCAAAATTTTAGATATTCCTAAGAATGGCTTTCATATAAAATATATTAAGCACCTTTTCGTTATTATTTTTAAAGTAGCTTTAAGAGAAATGTTTTTCAAATTGTAGGGCTCAATTAGTAATGGGTCATAAAACTGATACAAGTGTCTCAATTCATATTTATTTTTTAAGAAATGAAATAGAAAATATCAGAGTACACTGAAGCTGGGTGTGGGTGAAATTTGTGAAAATTTTTTTGTGTGTTCGCATGTGTGTGTAGAGGGTTGTGATGGAAAATGTACTTTCCGTGGGTTGAGGTAAGGAAGAAAGAGTAGGAAGATAAAGATTTAAAAACACTGCTGTTGCGAAAACATCTAAAAGAAATGATGCAGTATGCCTTCTTTCCTTCTTATACTTACACACGTAGTAATGTGTAAGTACTTACCCATTAAACAAACACTTGTTTAATGACTAATCCACAGATTCTTAGCTGTGTAGGCCTAGAAATGTGAAGTAACTGGAATTATAACAAATAATGCCATTCAGTCATTCATTCAATCAGTATTTATCTAGGATCTATTATGTGCTAGGCCTCAGTGAAAGAATCTTCAGGGATATCAGGAAAAAATAAAATTAACCACTTGAATGGAATAAAGAACAAAAATGAATAAGACATTTGCACAGGGATTTAAGCTGGTTTTGTAATACGCATATAACACCATGAACTGATAGCTCCCTGAGAGGACAGGGAACAACCATCCATGCACACCCAGACCCTCTGTCTCTGGTGGGGCAGGTGGAAGGCCAGAAAGGAGTTCAGGAGCAGAGCAGGCTGCCGTGGGGGTACCACAGTCCACCTCAGTGCAGAATCCCCTTGGTGGGGATGGGAACTTTTGGGGAACCAAAAAAATATTCTCCTCACCAGGAAAGGCTTGGCTCTTGCCTACAAAACTGACTCAAAGTGTGTTAATTATAAAGGGGCTGTAAACAGTGACGACTGTAATTACAACTTTTAAGTACCAAGATTTGGGTTTTGTTTTTTTTTTTTTTCCTGTGCCAAGGGATCAAACCTGCGTCCTCTGTATTGGAAGGCAGATTTTTAACCACTGGACCACCAGGGAAGACCCAAGAAGTTTTTTTATGACTTAAATTTTAATGGTCACTATACGGCACAGGATTGGTTGCAGTGACTCTAATTTTAATGTATCCGAAAGCATTGTTCTCCCACATTTTGATTGCTTCACCTAATGAACATACTAACATAAAATTTTGTCTTCTGATAATTCGCAGTAGAGACAGTTTCAAACATTTCGTTGAAAGTCTTTGTTCATCTGCCCTTAGACTGGGGTGTGTGACTTGCTATTGTGGTTTTGATGGTATGTGTTCAATTACACATGTCAAGTTACTGATGCTGGTAATGGACTTACCTTTAATCCTGCTCCTTAAATCTGGGATGACAGCAATTATTTCCTGAAAACTTAGAAAGTCATCTGCTTTTGCAGTAAGAGCAAACAGGATTATGACCAGTTGTCCATTTGTTTTAAGGCTTTAGTACTTAAGTTGATGTTTCTTGGTAGTAGACATATACATTTTCTTTATGATAGAAGGATACGTTTCTTCTGTCTACTATTGATGTAATTTCTGTGACTATAATTTTAGACCAACCTAGACAGCATATTCAAAAGCAGAGACATTACTTTGCCAACAAAGGTTCGTCTAGTCAAGGCTATGGTTTTTCCTGCGGTCATGTATGGATGTGAGAGTTGGACTGTAAAGAAGGCTGAGCACCGAAGAATTGATGCTTTTGAACTGCGGTGTTGGAGAAGATTCTTGAGGGTCCCTTGGACTGCAAGGACATCCCACCAGTCGATTCTGAAGGAGATCAGCCCTGGGATTTCTTTGGAAGGAATGATGCTAAAGCTGAAACTCCAGTACTTTGGCCACCTGATGCAAATAGTTGACTCATTGGAAAGGACTCTGATGCTGGGAGGGATTGGGGGCAGGAGGAGAAGGGGACGACAGAGGATGAGATGGCTGGATGGCATCACTGACTGGATGGACGTGAGTCTGAGTGAACTCCAGGAGTTGGTGATGGACAGGGAGGTCTGGCGTGCTGCGATTCATGGGGTCAAAAAGAGTTGGACATGACTGAGCGACTGATCTGATCTGATCTGATAATTTTAGAAGAGAAAAGACGAGTGGGGAAGTGAGAGGGGAAGGAAAGTGGGAGGGAAACTCACACCAGAGGTGACATTGGTAAGGATATGGATGGTCCATGCCACATCATGGTTGTTTTTCCATGATGGCCTGAGATGAACCGATGGAAAGTTGGCAAAATATGCCAATTTAGGGACTTCCCTGGTGGTCCAGTTGCTAAGACCCCACTCTCCCAAAGCAGGGGGCCCAAGTTCCATCCCTGATCAGGGAACTTGACCCCACATGCTGTAACTAAGTGTTTGCATGCTGCAACTGAGACTCGGCATGGCCAAATAAATAAATAAATAAAAATAAAAAAATTTTTTAAATGCCAATTTATAGCTGAGTTGAAAGGCATAGAAAACAGATATCCTTGGAGTGAGTGTAAGCAGTGGATATTGCGGTATCTGAGCAAAAGAGCCTCGACATTACCCTCAGCTTGACTGGAGTTTAGGCAGTCTTCTTCCTGACTCCAAGCCCTCACCTCCCTTTTCTTAGATTGTTTCCTTTTCAAAAAATTGTAAATTCTCTGCCCCTTTGAAATGTAAATTTTTTTGAAAGCATCTTGCCAGTTTTACAACCCAGGGATATCTTTCTCTAGGACCAGGGAGCCATTCCTTTAAAATATAAACATCAAGGGAGACAGCACCCCTATTTCCCAGTTTCTGTGGGAGCCTAATTTTGATGGGTGCCTTGCTCCAAGTTGTAAAACTACCTGCTGTCATGAAGAGGCAATGAAGCTTATTTTCCTTTTGGGTAAGGCCAGTTAACAAACCCAGATGGCCTAGAACACTCCCACCCCAGCTCTTAAGAACTCTCCTGCCCTCCAGACTGAGCTGTGGACTCCAGCCTCTGTTGCAATGAAAGTGAAAATCGCTCAGTCATATCCAACTGTTTGGGACCCCATGGACTATACAGTCCATGGAATTCTCCAGGCCAGAATACTGGAGTGGGTAGCCTAGCTGTTCCCTTCTCCAGGGGATCTTCCCAACCCAGAGATCAAACCCAGGTCTCCCGCATTGCAGGCAGATTCTTTACCCGCTGAGCCATAAGGGAAGCATAAGAATACTGGAGTGGGTAGCCTATCCCTTCTCCAGCGAATCAGACTGGGGTCTCCTGCATTGCTCTGTTGCAATAACCTTGAACAAAATCTTCTTTGTCCATTTAACTTTGTCGAGGAACTTTTTCCTTTGACACAGTCAGGGGCTAGCCTGGGGGGAAAAAAATAAACTAACTGTAAGTCAGAAAGCTGGATCAAGTTCCTCTCTCTGCTCCTAATTCTAGGAAATGTGGGCAAAGACCTTTACTCTCCTGAGCTTGGTATCTTTAAAATTTAGAGATTTGAAAGATGAACTCCAAGATTTCTTCCGCATCAGGGTTTTATGACGGCGGATGTGCTTGCTGACACTAGGGAAAAGTATAAATGCTTAAAGAAACGCTTAGGGATTTAAATGCAGGTAGTTGTCATGTCACATAAAAAACATTAATGACTAACAGGACCAGGCACTGTTGCACTGCTCTTACCTGGCCCTTACAATGAGCTCTTCAGGAAGCACAAATATGACCCCAGGTAGAAAACCCTTGTGTCTAGAGGAATAACAGACCCCCCAAGATGCTACCCTCCTCAACTCCCCAGAGACATGTTTCCAGGCACCTTAGAGACCACTCTAAATCTTCTTTCTCTAATATTTTTCCTTCTATTATCTTTTAATTTTTCTTCTTTAAAAAAAAACAATTTATTTATTTTAATTGGAGGCTAATTACTTTACAATATTTTAGTGGTTTTTGCCATACATTGACATGAATCAGCCATGGGTGTACATGTGTCCGCCATCCTGAACCCCCCTCCCACCACCCTCCCCTAATTTTTTTTTTCTTTTACTTATCATAAACACCGGTCTATCCTATCATGGGTCAGACACCAAGCCAGCTGGTGGAAATTTAGAACCAGAAGTGTCAGAGTAAGGACAGGAACCCAGATAACCAATTAAGGGGTAGTGATGATTATTCCATACTACCTAACTCACTCTGCACTTTTATTGCCTAAGCCTATCACCTTCCACTCATTCTCCCCAAACAGGAATGCTATTTATATTGTTTATTGGCCAACCAACTCATCTTAAGTGAAGCAGTGCAATCTCAGAGTTCCAGCAAATGAAAGGGTACAAGATAAGAGGCGATAAGAACTGACCCTATTTGTCCTGTTCCCTCAGGAGTGGCTATTGTAGTGCATACAGCAAGGACCTCTGGTCACAGTGCTGAAGGAATTATCCATACTTATCCATTATATCTACTACTGTGGGCAGAAATCCCTTAGAAGAAATGGAGAAGCTGTCATGGTCAACAAAAGAGCCCGAAATGCAGTACTTGGATGCAATCTCAAAAACAACAGAATGATCTCTGTTCGTTTCCAAGGCAAACCATTCAATATCACGGTGATGCAAGCCTATGCCCCAACCAGTAATGCTGAAGAAGCTGAAGTTGAACGGTTCTATGAAGACCTACAAGACCTTTTAGAACTAACACCCAAAAAAGATGTCCTTTTCATTATAGGGGACTGGAATGCAAAAGTAGGAAGTCAAGAAACACCTGGAGTAACAGGCAAATTTGGCCTTGTAGTAGGAAATGAAGCAGGGCAAAGGCTAATAGAGTTTTGCCAAAAGAACGCACTGGTCATAGCAAACACCCTCTTCCAACAACACAAGAGACGACTCTACACGTGGACATCACCAAATGGTCAACACTGAAATCAGATTGATTATATTCTTTGCAGCCAAAGATGGAGAAGCTCTATACAGTCAGCAAAAACAAGACCAGGAGCTGACTGTGGCTCAGATCATGAACTCCTTATTGCCAAATTCAGACTTAAATTGAAGAAAGTGGGGAAAACCACTAGACCATTCAGATATGACCTAAATCAAATCCCTTATGATTATACAGTGGAAGTGAGAAATAGATTTAAGGGCCTAGATCTGATAGATAGAGTGCCTGATGAACTAAGGACGGAGGTTCATGACGTTGTACAGGAGACAGGGATCAAGACCACCCCCATGGAAAAGAAATGCAAAAAAGCAAAATGGCTGTCTGAGGAGGCCTTACAAATAGTTGTGAAAAGAAGAGAAGCAAAAAGCAAAGGAGAAAAGGAAACATATAATCATCTGAATGCAGAGTTCCAAAGAAGAGCAAGAAGAGATAAGAAAGCCTTCTTCAGCAATCAATGCAAGGAATAGAGGAAAACAACAGAATGGGAAAGACTAGAGATCTCGTCAAGAAAATTAGAGATACCAAGGGACTATTTCATGCAAAGATGGGCTCAATAAAGGACAGAAATGGTATGGACCTAACAGAAGCAGAAGATATTAAGAAGAGATGGCAAGAATACACAGAAGAATGGTACAAAAAAGATCTTCATGACCCAGATAATCACGATGGTGTGATCACTGACCTAGAGCCAGACATCCTGAAATGTGAAGTCAAGTGGGCCTTAGAAAGCATCACTATGAACAAAGCTAGTGGAGGTGATGGAATTCCAGTTGAGCTATACCAAATCCTGAAAGATGATGCTGTGAAAGTGCTGCACTCAATATGCCAGCAAATTGGGAAAACTCAGCAGTGGCCACAGGACTGGAAAAGGTCAGTTTTCATTCCAGTCCCAAAGAAAGGCAATGCCAAAGAATGCTCAAACTACTGCACAATTGCACTCATCTCACATGCTAGTAAAGTAATGCTCAAAGTTCTCCAAGCCAGGCTTCAGCAACATGTGAACTGAGAACTTCCAGATGTTCCAGCTGGTTTTAGAAAAGGCAGAGGAACCAGAGATCAAATTGCCAACTGGATCATCAAAAAAGCAAGAGAGTTCCAGAAAAACATCTATTTCTGCTTTATTGATTATGCCAAAGCCTTTGTGCATCACAATAAACTGTGGAAAATTCTTCAAGAGATGGGAATACCAGACCACCTGACCTGCCTCTTGAGAAACCTATATGCAGGTCAGGAAGCAACAGTTAGAACTGGACATGGAACAACAGACTGGTTCCAAATAGGAAAAGGAGTATGTCAAGGCTGTATATTGTCACCCTGCTCATTTAACTTACATGCAGAGTACATCATGAGAAACGCTGGGCTGGAAGAAACACAAGCTGGAATCAAGATTGCCGGGAGAAATATCAATAACCTCAGATATGCAGATGACACTACCCTTATGGCAGAAAGTGAAGAGGAACTAAAAAGCCTCTTGATGAAAGTGAAAGAGGAGAGTGAAAAAGTTGGCTTAAAGCTCAACATTCAGAAAACGAAGATCATGGCATCTGGTCCCATCACTTCATGGGAAATAGATGGGGAAACAGTGGAAACAGTGTCAGACTTTGTTTTTTGGGGCTCCAAAATCACTGCAGATGGTGATTGCAGCCATGAAATTAAAAGACGCTTACTTCTTGGAAGGAAAGTTATGACCAACCTAGATAGCATATTCAAAAGCAGAGACATTACTTTGCCAACAAAGGTCCATCTAGTCAAGGCTATGGTTTTTCCAGTGGTCATGTATAGATGTGATAGTTGGACTGTGAAGAAAGCTGAGCACTGAAGAATTGCTGGTTTTGAACTATGGTGTTGGAGAAGACTCTTGAGAGTCCCTTGGACTGCAAGGAGATCTAACCACTCCATTCTAAAGGAGATCAGTACTGGGTGTTCATTGGAAGGACTGATGCTGAAGCTGAAACTCCAATACTTTGGCTGCCTCATGCGAAGAGTTGACTCATTGGAAAAGGCTCTGATGCTGGGAGGGATTGAGGGCAGGAGGAGAAGGGAACTACAGAGGATGAGATGGCTGGATGGCATCACCGACTTAATGGACATGAATTTGAGTGAACTCCGGGAGTTGGTGATGGACAGGGAGGCCTGGCGTGCTGTGATTCATGAGGTCGCAAGGATTCGGACATAACTGAGCGACTGAACTGACTGATCCATACTTATGCTAGTACTAATATACACAAATAAGAGGAGTGGGAGTTGCCCCCAGCCAACACTGTGACCACCATCACAAGGAGGGTGGGTGTACAGCAATGTTCTATCAGTTAGGACTCTCTTGCTAAAGGAGAAGCCCTTCTGTATTCCAAGGAGAAAAGAGTTAGAAGCTTATGCAATGATTTGAAGAGTTGGAGAAACGGTATAGAAACTGTGGCTGGTTCATGAAATCAGGAATGTGTAGGTTCTAGCAAAACTGCTGACAACAGTCCCAGCTGTCTGCAGCACCAAAGCAGTTGATTCTCAGGAGGGGGCCGGAAGCCAGAGTAAATCATATGTCTATCATACATCCAAAGCGTCTGCTGACAGCTGCCAACAGAGACACTAACTTTTCTGCCTTCCAAATGTCCTGTGAGCGCCTTTAATTGGCAGTCTCTAACCCAATACAGAAATGTGATGCTGGGAACTGGAGCTCCAGACCTCCCTGCAGTGCAGACTATGGAGAAAGTGGTGAGGATGACATCAAATTGACAAAGATGGTCTGGTACGAGCAAATTAAGCCAAACACCCTCATCAAGGGTGGAAGGCACGCAGATGCCATCCAAGCCTGTGACTCCTCCTGTATTAGCACAGAACCTCATGGACACTCCTGGCAGAAATCCCTAGGGCAAATGAAGCCTGGGCAGACATAGTGGCTTAATAATTCAGCCATCTTCCCTTTCTTTCTCAAATGTCAAGCTGCTTGGAAGTCTCAGATATGGATCTGACACACATATCTCCCAGGCGACACAGGCTATCTTTGCTCAGCCTAGCAGTGCCCTCAAGCATAATGAGACTCTTCAAAGCCCATGCCCAAGAGAGTAAGGCCCAAGAAGAGGAAGGAGTTTTCTCCTACCCTGTTTCAGTCCTCCCTGGGGCATCCCTTTGTAGGGTCCAGAGCCTCCCTGATAACTGACATGAATACCCAAGGCCACATGCTTTCAATGACACCAGAAGGGTACGGTCTGAACATATGGCCCCTCAGGACAGGGCAAAAAAAGTGTGCACTGTGCAAAAAATGACCATTCACTGTAGAAGACAAGTATACACAGTAGAAGGGGGGTCATTTTGTTACCCTCTCAGATGTCTAACGGGAGAGATGACAGTATCATAACTACAGGAGGGAAAGGAGATTTAGAGGAGGAAGGAGTGAAAAGGGAGCCCTCTTACACTGTTGGTGGGAATGTAAATTGGTGCAGCCACTATGAAAAACTGTTTGGAGCTTCCTTAAAAAACTAAAAATAGAACTACCACATGATCCAGCAATCCTACTCTTGGGCACATACCCAGACAAAACTGTAACTCAAAAAGATACATGCACGTCTATGTTCATAGCATCACTGTTTACAATAGCCAAGACATGGAAACAAATGTCCCTCGGCAGATGAATGGATAAACTATATATACATATACACTCATGTGTTCACTCACTAAAGTCATGTCTGACCCTGTGACTCCCTGGACTGCAGCCCATCAGGCTCCTTTGTCCATGAGATTTCCCAAGCAGGAATACTGGAGTAGTTGCATTTCTTCCTCTGGGAGATCTTCCTGACCCAGGGATCAAACCCACATTTCCTGCATTGGCAGGCAGATTCTTTACCACTGAGCCACCTGGGAAGCCTTATATATAATATAGTAAATATATAAAGAATATATATAATGGAATATTACTCGGCCATCAAAAAGAATTAAATAATGCCCTTTACAGCAACATGAATAAACGTAGAGATTATCATACTAAATGAAGTAGGTCAGGAAGAGAAAGACAAATACGATATGATATCACTTACATGTGGAATCTAAAAGATGATACATATCAACACATCTACAAAACAAAAACAGTCTCACAGATATAGAGAACAGACTGTGGTTGCCAAGGGGGAGAGAGGACAGGAGAGGGAAGGGGTGGGAGTTTGGGATTCGCAGAGGCAAACTATTATATAGAGGGTGGATAAATGACAAGGTCTTACTGTATAGCACAGGGAACGGTAATCAATAGCCTGAGATAAATCAGAGTGGAAAAGAACATACATGTGTAACTGTCAGTTTGCTGTACAGAAGAAATTAATAAAACATTGTAAATCAACTATGGAAAATGGTAAGGAGCTTCTTTTAAAAACAAACAAACAAACCAAAAAGAACTACCATATGATCCAGCAATTCTACTCCTGGATGTATACCAGAGACAAAACTAAAATCAATAAAATTTTTTTAAAAATAGAGGAGGAAGGTGATTTCAGTTGGACACACTGAGTTTAAGCTGTCTGCAGGACAGCCGGGAGAGGAAACCAAAGGCCCTGGAAGCAGGATTCTGTGTATTCTCTTGCAGTGAACACACAACGAAATCGCCCCAGCCCTTCCAGAGGCACCGTTGTTCTTCCAGACCTTTCACACCCCCAGGGAGCCCCTGCAGACCCATCTCCTCCGCACCAGGATCTTCCCTCAGCTCTTCTGTCATATCAACCATTACTGTTAACAAATGCACAGCCCATGTTCTAGCTCTGGGATACTGACTGTGGTAACTTGATCATCCAAGAGCTGTCACTTGATAAATATTTGTTGAGTGGAATTGAATCAAACTGATGGGAAAGGCTAAAATTGTTTCAATTATTTTACCTGAAGCTGTTTCCAAATCAGATTGGAGGAGAAATCAGTCAGGGCCAGATTGAGCCAAAAGCAAGAAGAGACCATTTATATCTAGAGTCCTAGCCCCATACCCTTAAAATTCTTTTTGGTACTGCTACATCCAAATCCACCAGCTAACAAATGCTAATCCCCCAGCTGTGAAGAATCCAGGTGACACGAGGGCACTGTGGTCAACCAGAGTTGGCATTCTGGTTTAGAAGGAAGCAACTCACTTCTTCCCCTCCCCCTGCCACACCCTCTGGCCTGGCTGTGCTTTCCCCATGGCAGAGACAAAATGTGGTGAGTTACCTTGGCCCTCTACTTTCCTTTGAATCCGGCCAGAAGGCTATACCTGTGATGCTGGCCATATACACCCAACAGAGAAGATCCTGGCTAGTCCTTGTTTCCAATGAAGGAAGGCAAAGCTCTGAGACCTGAGCTAGACTGACCCTGGCTGGGCTGAGCTCCTCCTGGAGCTGGCCTGGCTTTTGGGGGTGCAGAAGCACTGACCATCTGGTCCCTGCCTCTTCTGGGGAGCTGAAACTCACAGGACAGAACTGAGCAGCACAGAACCTGAAAGCTGCAACTATATATTATGTTAAGGGTCCAACCCCACTCCATCACCAATTAGAGTGCTGTGTCTCAGTGGGTTCCTTAGAAATCAGAATTCAAGGCAAAGTTTAGAAGCTGTAACACTTTATCATGGGTCCAGACTTCAAAACGAAAGGACAAAGGGCAGTGAGTGGAGGAAGGAGGGCAAGCAGATTCAAAAAGGCCTGCCACAGAGCTGTCCACAGCCTCACCAGAAACACACCAGCTGCTCAGTCATGCACAGTGTCTGAGAGAGGCTTCAGAGAATCACAATGCCTCACAAGAACCTGGCAGGGACTGAAAGAGCAGGAACCTTCTCTGTTAGCTCCTTCCTCTCTCCTCTCACGCCCGTGGAGAGTGAGCTCTCCTATACTTCCTGCTTTGTTATCCCCTGCTGGGGAAGCCTCAGGTCTAACAAAGTCAGGCTGCTTTTCTAGAATCCTTGTGGCCAAAGAATATGGGAGAGAGAGCAACACAGACTTACTTCTCTTTATCTTTACCATATATATTTTTTAAACTGGCATCATCCAAAAAAAGGGTTTGTCCAGTTTGGGAGTTTAGTTGTGACGACTTAAGAGTCTTGGCCAGTGTCTAAAATCGCTGCAGTATTTCTCAAGAACTTCAAATCAGTTTTCAGAAACAAGAGAATATTAAAGAATTTATTACTTTTAAAACAGATATTTTAAAATAATATGTATTCAATTTTTTTTAGTGCACAAAAGAAGTCTAAATAAGACAACCACAAAGGCTAGTGAATTCGTCACTTTTTTCTCAGCTCCCTCCCCCACTTTTCAAAAACTTTTTATTTTGTATTGGTATATATTCGATAAACAATATTTGTGATAGTTTCAGGTGAATAGCCTGATATTAGCCCCATATATACATGTATCTATTCTCCCCCAAACTCCCCTCCCCTCCAGGCTGTCATATTCAGCTCCCCTACTCAACTGTGGAGTTGGAGAAGACTCTTGAGAGTCCCTTGGACTGCAAGGAGATCCAATCAGTCCATCCTAAAGGAGATCAGTCCTGGGTGTTCATTGGAAGGACTGATGCTGAAGCTGAAATTCTAATACTTTGGCTACCTGATGCGAAGAGCTGACTCATTTGAAAAGACTCTGATGCTGGGAGGGATTGGGGGGCAGGAGGAGAAGGGGACAATGGAGGATGAGATGGTTGGATGGCATCACCGACACAGTGGACATGGGTTTGGGTGGACTCTGGGAGTTGGTGATGGACAGGGAGGCCTGGTGTGCTGTAGTCCATGGGGTTGCAAAGAGTCGGACACAACTGAGCGACTGAACTGAACTGAACTCTACTCTTTCCATTGCTGCAGCTACAAACTTCACGCAGATATAAACTTCCTCAGTGCACTGTGTTTCTCTTGCTCTCTTCCCAGTGTGTCTGTAATGCAGGGCCATGGGACTCATGGGTGGTCTGAAAATGTAAGGGAGTTAACAAACCCTGGGGCAACCCCTGACCATTGTGGGAGGGAGTTGGTGGACAACTGATCCCCCTCCCAACCTTTGAGTGGAGAATCCAAGGTGCACTCTATAGGGCTTCTCAGAGGATGCCAATGGCTTGAGTCCCAGTCTCCAACAGTGGTGAAAAACTGGAAAACACACCTTTGCATTGGCTTTCCCTTCCTCTCTGGTTTACTTTCTCCACTACCTCCTTCCTTCTCCTGAGAGTATCCTCCAAAAATTGTCTACATGCAACCCTGTGTTGGGCTTTTACTTTTGGGGGGAATTGGAGCAGGTAGGCTAGAAGAGTTGGTACCAGAAATAATTGAAAGGAGACCCTAGGGTAGGATCCTAGATCTGAATCACTCTGTGCTCAAATGCAAGTCAGGAAGCTTCCTTGCCTGACAACATGAAGCAGGTATGACCCCTGTTGTGCCATAGAATCCCAAGATTCCGAAGATGGAGATGCAGTGCAGGGTAATCAAGTGTTGGGATACAAGGTTGCTAAGGCACTTGAACAATATGAGGGCAGTGATGATTTTAAGGACTGAGAGTTTGCTGGCTTATTAACTACTTTATAAGCCTTAAAGAAAGAAAGTAACAAGCCCAGCTTAGTCATAAGTAACAAAAGTCACTCTGTGAGTTCAAGAAAGATCCAGCCATTTTATTATTTATATTAACTGCCTGAATTCTGTAAAATGTTGAGTTTGAAATCTCTGCCCTGGAGTCTCCCTGGGGGCCATGCTTCTCCCATCCAAGAGGCAAAGACTGCCTTTTTTTTTTTTTCCACTTACAGTCAGCATCATAGACTGAGGGAATGGGACAAAAAAAGGATATTAGTCATGACCTTTCACTTCATTTTGCAGATGAGGAAACTGATGAGTAGGAAGTCATAGAACATAGTCAAGGTTACACACGGGGTGGTAGCAAAACCAGGAGACAGTTTAACCCTTCGTTGTCTGAGTGCATAGCATTTTCCTTAGTGCACCCATCACATTTTGGAGGCCAGGGAAGGAGGGGAGGTAAGGAAAACTTCCTCACTTTTCCCTTTAGCAGTTATATTGACTTGACACCTGCTGTGCCCCAATACAAAACTATCTCTCTTGACAAATTTGGTGTCTATAAACTACCAATGTATGGCCCACTATTGGGTAATCAAGCAATTATTTTTTTAATGTAACCCAGGGATCACACTTCCCTTAGTATCCCTGAATCCCTACCCTGCTTACTCATAGAGAACTCCATTTTTTTTTTACCAAGATTTCTTGATGTTTCTGTTTATCCCCAAGATAAGCTTGCTGCTTAAAGACGCAACAATTCCATCCAAACTGTCCCTGCCTCTTCTGCCCCCTTGCCTTGGTCAGGACAGCTACTTATTTCTACCACAGGACAGTCTTTTCATCTCATCACTAGATCTCCACACATGCAGAAAAATTTCCCCTCAAACCACTTTCTTTCAAGTCTGGACACAGATATATTCCTATATTTCCCAGGCATAGAATTTCACAAAATTTTGCTTCAGCCTTATATAATAATAGGACCAAGTCACACTGCAGAAAAGAAAATGTGCAACAGGTAACTAGTTGCATTGGCTCCTAGAATGCCCAGATTATGCTCATCCATAGGAGATTACCCGTTAACCAGGGCTCTTTTTGCTCCCCCCGCCAACTTGCAGCAAAGTTGCAGGGGCTAGAGATGGGCCATTGGCCATTTCTGTACCTGGGAACATATTTCCAGTGAAACAAAGAAAATCTAAGTTTAAGGCCAGCTTTCCACCAAGTATAATGATGTACAGAGATGCCAAATCTACGCACAATGAAAACAAATGGTTGCATTATTTCCACAGCAGTTTGTTTCTTTCCTATCCACTCCAGAGTGGCATCTTGGTTTGATTTGGCATAACCAAAGGGCCCTTGAAATATTTTCAGAATCAATAAAGCAACAGCCCTTCTCCCCAAAGATGAATTTGAACCTTCACCATTGATGAATCAAAACTTACTGGCATTGCAAATGAATGTGATTAAGAAGTCTTAGTCAATTTCCTACTGCTCAGGCTCCTGCACGGAGGTTGTGAACATTTGTCTTCTACTGCAAGGATGTTTGGAGTTGATGGCATGAACCATGTTCTTAACATCCCGTGCTTTCAGTATTTGGATGTATATTAGAGAAGGATTCTCTCTAGTTGCAAAATGTCCTAGAGTTAGTCTCAGGGCAAGGATGCTGATGTCAATGTCATTGCCTGTGCTCTGCAACAAGAGAAGCCCCACAACTAGAGAGTTGTCCCTGCTCGCTGCAACTAGAGAAGGCCGTCAAAAAGAAACGAAGACCCAGCACAGCCAAAAAATTAATAAATAGTAAAGATCCCCTGGAGGAGGAAATGGCAACCCACTCCAGTATTCTTGCCTGAAGAACCCACGGACAAGGGAGTCCATGGGGTCACAAAAAGTCAGGTACTACTGAGCCACTAAGCACACAGCATTTATTTTAAAAAGACTATCAAAAAAAGAAGAAACAGGTCTGCTTAACAACAAAACCATGCAACAGAAGCATGAGATATGCCCAGAACAATAAAATAATGGGAGAATGAGATCCGCATCCTGGCCAGTGATGTACATTAATGATTCCTAGGACATGTTCTTCTATGGCATTAAAAACAAAACTATAAGGATAAGGTGACCGTATACTGAAACCTGAGATGATTTACCATATCTTAGCATGTATTACCACACTTCTGCTAAATTGAATAGCACCATGACAGTCCTGGCTTGACCATGAGGGACAAGAAAACTCCCCCACTTGACACGAAGGAGGAGCTGATGATGGAAATTTGACATCTATTCAGGAATGAGGAAGAAGGCCTTCTTCCTCTCCTCACTTTTCCTTTGATTGGCAGTAGTTTAGTTGCTAAATTGTGTCCAAGTCTTGTGACCCCCAGGATTATAGCCCACTAGGATCCTCTGTCCATAGGCTTTCCCAGACACATATACTGGAGTGTGTTGCCATTTCCTTCTCCAGGGGATCTTTCTGACCCAGGAATTGAACCCAGGTCTCCTGCATTGCAGGCAGATTCTTCACCAACTGAGCTATGAGGGAATCCCATTTCCTTTGATTTTAAAAACATAACCCAGTAAGTTCTCATGGCGGCACTCCCTTGCCTGGCAACCTGCATCTCTCACAAGCGTCCTATATTAATAAACTCTTTCCTTACTTGTCACTGCCTCTCCCTGAATTTTTTCTGTGCTGGAACAGAAGAACCTATGCTCTGTGTATGTGCATACTCAGTCTCTTCAGTCGTGTCAGACTCTTTGCAACCCCATGGACTGCAGCCCGCCAGCTTCCTCTGTCTACGAGATTATCCAGGCAAGAATACTGGAGTGGGTTGCCATTTCCTCCTCCAGTGAATCTTCCCCACCCAACTCAGGTCTCCTGTATCTCCTGCTTTGG
Source organism: Bos taurus (assembly GCF_002263795.3). Taxonomy (NCBI): domain Eukaryota; kingdom Metazoa; phylum Chordata; class Mammalia; order Artiodactyla; family Bovidae; genus Bos; species Bos taurus. Next base: position 21,191,102 of record NC_037337.1, on the reverse strand, counting down.
CAGGCAGGTTCTTTACCACTGAGCCATCAGGGAAGACAACCTAATTTCTAGGTTACGAAGTTCAAAAAAGAATTCTGTGGTTTTAGCATTACCTTAGGGAGGATGCTGATTAGGGAGAAGGAGAGATGGAGCTGGGAGACAGGGCACCTGGCGCTTCTGTGGGCTGATTGAACGCCAGTAGAGCTGTTGCGCATCAATTCTGGGAAATCCCTTCTATTTAACTTGTGGTAAAAAATTTATCATGGGACAAGATTCTGACACCTTACAAATTCTTTTTGCTTTCTTTTTAAGAGAAAAAAGATGTGGAGGGAAAAAGGCAGAGTGGGGAGTTGTTGTCTAATGGGCAGAGTTTCAGTCGGGGAAAATTAAAAAGTTCCATGGTGGTGATGGTTACACAAATATGTAAATGGACTTAATGTCAAAGAAGTGTGCACTTGAAAATGGTTACAGTGGTAAAGGTTATGTTATGTATATTTTACCATAATAAAAAATTTATTTTAAAAATTTTTTATGGAAATATAGTAGATTTACAATATTGTATACATTTCAGGTATACAGTACAGTGATACAGGTATATATGCTTGTTTACATGTATTATGTATTCTATTTTTACATTCTCTTCCATTATAGGTCATTACAAGATATTGATTATATTTCGCTGTGCTATACAGTAGGTCCTTTGGTTATCTATTTTATGTATTTGTTGTTGTTCAGTCGCTAAGTCGTGTTCAACTTTCTGCAGCCCCATGGACTGCAGCACGCCAGGCTTCCCTGTCCTTCACTACCTCCCAGAGTTTGCTCAAATTCTTGTCCATTGTGTTGCTGCTGCCATCCAACCATCTCATCCTCTGTCACCCCTTCTCCTCTTGCCCTCAATCTTTCCCAGTGTCAGGGTCATTTCCAATAATTGTCTTTTCCCATCAGGTGGCCAAAGTATTTGAGCTTCAGCTTCAGCATCAGTCCTTTCAATGAATATTCAGGGTTGATTTCCTTTAGGATTAATTGGTTTGATATTTGTGCAGTTGAAAGCACTCTCAAGAGTCTTCTCCAGCACCACAGTTTAAAAGCATCAATTCTTTGGCACTTGGCACTTCAGCACTCTTCATGGTCCAACTCTCACATCCATACATGACTACTGGAAAAACCATAGTTTGACTATACAGAACTTTGTCAGCAAAATGATGTCTCTGCTTTTTAATACACTGTCTAGGTTTGTCATAGCTTTCCTTCCAAGGAGCAAACATCTTCTAATTTCATGACTGCATTTTATGTATAGTGGTGTACTTTAATCCCAAACTCCTAATTTATCCTTCTCCCCTCCCCTAAAAAAATTCAAGGAAAGAAGATGCCAGCATCGGGAAGGACTTTATCCCCAGAAGCCATGGACAAGCTTGCCAAGGGAGTTGCTACTTGGACCACTTGAAGCAGCGGAGAGATTAGGAGCTGCCACCACAGCTATCAGCTCCAGGAGGAGACACTTGGACCACAATCCATGCTTAGCTACCCCCACGAAGCTAGGGACTGTGTATTCATAATTCTTTAAAGCCAATAATGACAGTCTTCACATTATTAGGTATTTAGATCCCATTGTATACATTTAAGAGAGTGATATAAGTTTTATTTCAAAATGAATATTTAAGTTATGCCAGAAATTATTTTCTTTATAGTGATTTAAATGTAGATGTTAACTCAAGAATGAGTGAGCGCTGAATTCATTTTTCAGAATTCTTTCCAGGGTTCATGGGCACGTGTGGGGACCACCGCTTTCTCTGGCACTGTGATTACCTTCGCACGTGTGAGAGTGATGTAGACAAGAGAATGCTGGACTTCATGCCAACTGGGTTCAAGTACCAGTGCTCACAGGCTTGCTCTCCCACATGTGTCATTTGGGTCTCCACTCAGAAGTCACCTGGACCTCCCTGGTGGCGCAGTGGGTAAGAATCCACCTGCCAACGCAGGAGACACAGGTTTGATCCCTGATCTGGGAAGATCCCATATGCTCGGAGCAACTAGGCTGGTGCTCTGCAACAAGAGGAGCCAGCAAATCAGAAGCCGGCGCACCACAGGGAAGAGTAGCCGCCACTCGCTAAACTAGAGAAAGCCCGTAAAGCAATGATGACCCAGCACATCCAAAAACAAATAAATAATTGATTTTTTAGAAAAGAAGTCACCTCCTCAAAAGCCTTCTCTGACCCCCTCAGAAAGCAGCAAGCCAGCACCTTCTGCCCTAGATTTTCCTGGCTTGACCTCCCAGCACTTACCTCTCAGCAACATGGTGTGTATTTCTTTGTTCACCATCTGTATCCCCACTAGAAGGTGAACTCCTTGAGGGCCGGACCTGAGTCTCTCTTGTTCTCTCTGGCATCTCCTGAGCTTAGGACCATGCCTGTCAGGGTGAGGTAGACTGGTTCACCCAACATTCCAGCCTCAGGACTCGCCTGATCCTTATTGCTTGGGTTCTATGGGACATGATGCCGCCCCCAAGCAGACCCCCAGGCAAGACATGGCAGAGAGAAGGGAGGCACAGTCACCACCGCAAGTAACAAGCAACTCACAGCCCTGCTTGATGAAGCTCAGGGACAGAGCCACACAGTCGCAGCCCCCACCTCACTTCTGCTTTCCTAGCTCTTAAAGAGTCTTCACAGACCAAACACAGTTTGAAAACTGTGAGACAGAGAATGTTTTAAGCACAAACAATAGGAATAGGCAATTTAAGAATGCAAAATAATTGTTAGTTGCTGAGATAACACAGATAGTGCCAGTGGTACTCCAACCACAGAGTCAGGGGCCGGAGGCGCAGAGCAGGGTCTTAAAGAACAGAATGCTCTTCAGGCGTGTTCTGGCAGAGAAACATGTGAGGCAGGTGCAGAAAGAGGTCATTGACATCAGCTGGCAGGGAGCAAAGTGGGAAGCTACATATTAGATCTGACATAACCTCCATCAGAGACTGCCCCAGTCCAAGTTCATCAAAAGGGTGACCCGAGAGAGGCCAGCACGTTTTAAGACAGCAGCCTAGGCCTGCTACCCATCGCAGTCTCTCTCCTGGAGGAGCACCAGCAGCGGAGCCAAGAGCAGAAGGACATCGGTCAATCAAGTTAATCAGCCAGGTTACTGTGATCACACGGTCCACAGTGGGTAAGAGCCCCTCTGAGGGGGTCCATGGGGTGACGAGTGACCCTGAGCTATTGGCTTCATGCCCTGACTCACCTCATCACTCCTAGCCCTCTCACCATCCACAGGTAGAGAGAGGGCTCATCGGCTCTGGACTGTGGAGGAATCCAAATGGCAGCGGCAGGGGACAAGGTCTCAGAGAAAGAATAGCCTGAAGAGAGGGGCTCAGCCCCAAGCTGATTTGTCATTTTCTCCACTTCTGCTCCCAGCTTTGGCTTCCCACCACCAGGCATCTGTCCCGGGATGGATGGGGCCCATGTGGTGATCAGCAGCAAGAAGCAACGGAATGTGGGCCCGGCGGCGGCAGCGCTGCAGGGGGAGGGCCTGAGCGTGAAAGGCACCACGTCCCATGTGAGGAAGGGCAAGCGCCCAGACAGTTGATGGCCACTCTGAGGTAGAGTGACTATCTTAAAACTATAACTTGGGGGAATATCCTCAGGGGCCCAGAGGCTAAGATTCTGCCTTCCAGTGTAGGGGGTGTGGGTTGGATCCTTGGTTGGGGAACTAAGGTACCAATGTGCTGCTAAAACAAAAAGAATTTAATGTCAAAAAAAAAACCCCAAAACTATAAACTTGGGAACATGGAACTTCTGGGACTGAGATTCCAAAAGATCCACTGGGAAGAGCTTTTAGTATTGCTCCTAAACATGACTGGTAGAGAACATCCTCACGCCAAAAAAGATATTCAGTTCAGTTCAGTTCAGTTGCTCAGTCATGTTTGACTCTTTGTGACCCCAAGGACTGCAGCATGCCATGCTTCCCTGTCCATCATCAACTCCCAAAGCTTACTCAAACTCATGTGCATTACATCAGTGATGCCATCCAACCATCTCATTCTCTGTCATTCCTTTCTCCTCCCGCCTTCAATCTTTCCCAGCATCAGGGTCTTTTCCAATGAGTTGGTTCTTCACATCAGGAGGCCCAAGTATTGGAGTTTCAGCTTCAGCATCAGTCCTTCCAATGAATATTCAGGACTGATTTCCTTTAGGATGGACTGGTTAGATCTCCTTGCAGTCCAAGGGACTCTTAAGAGTCTTCTCCAACACCGCAGTTCAAAAGCATCAATTCTTGGGTGCTCAGCTCTCTTTATAGTCCAACTTTCACATCCATACATGACTACTAGAAAAACCATAGCTTTGACTAGATGGACCTTTGCTGGTAAAGTAATGTCTCTGCTTTTTAATATACCATCTAGGTTGCTCACAGCTTTTCTTCTAAGGAGCAAGTGTCTCTTAATTTCATGGCTGCAATCACCATCTGCAGTGATTTTGGAGCCCAAAAAAGTAAAGTCTCTCACTGTTTCCATTGTTTCCCCATCTATTTGCCAAGAAGTGATGGGACCAGATGCCATGATATTAGTTTTCTGAATGTTGATTTTTAAGCCAGCTTTTCCACTCTCCTCTTTCACTTTCATCAAGAGACTCTTTAGTTCTTCGTCACTTTCTGCCATAAGGGTGGTGTCATCTATGTATCTGAGGTTATTGATATTTCTCCTGGCAATCCTGATTCCAGCTTGTGCTTGTAGTCTAGAATAAAGGCTGACTTTGGCTATATTTCACAAAAGTGTCCACACACGTGCTCCTTAGTGGATATTGAGCATTCGAGGGCAGCATGAAAACTGAAAGGTGGCCCTGACCCTCAGGATGCTCTTAGAAGACACAGGCTGGAGGAAGGCAGGAGAGGGCTCTAATCCTGACCTAAGCTCCTCTTGCTCTCCTTCACTGTCCTCAGTCTCCACTTCTGTTCATGCCCCAGCTGTCTGTACTTGCCCCATTCATATGTGGCTCATTCACATGTGGCTCCCTTCTTTCTCTTTCCAGGGGAAGCTCTGTGGTCCTGGTTTCCTCCACTGGGGTGTATGCTCAGAAGCTGTAAGTATGAAGTTCTGTGGCTTTAGACTCAGAGGCAGGACACCACTCCATGTGCCAAGAGAAGTGGAGAGGGCCAGGAAGATCCCAGGGCAGGCCATTGCTGGGTGGGGCACATCTCCATAAAATTTGGGTGGGTGTCTCAGATCTTCCTTCTCCAGAAAGGACACATATGGCAGCCTTTTATTTTTTTTTAATGACATTATCAATGGTCTCTACAATTGCTGCTGGAGGGATATATTTCTAGACACAGCCTAGAAATTCAACTGAAACTCTTCTCCCAGTTACCGTGTATGTCATCTGCTTTCTTTTCTGTTCACAAAAACAAGGGTCCTACAGTGTCAGTAAAACAACCCTGCTGGGATACACCAAGAACTGGCACCAAACATCTGGGTGAACGGTCTGCTGCCAGGAGTTTTCAGCCAGGTGGTGAGAACCAAGAACAGCTCCTGCTCCTGCCTCTCTGAGCGCTAGGGTGCCTTCCTCTGCCAGGCCATGTCCCACAGGGACCTGGACTCTCAGGCCTGGACCTGTGGACTCTCTTCTGAGGCTCTCATCCACAGCCTTTGGGATCAACAGTAGAATCAGGACTTTAGTCCTTTGTGAAGGACCAGCTCGGAGTGTCCCTCATCAGCCCTTTCACAAAGACACAGGCCTGTATGATGTGGAGCCCATGTGACTCCATCTGTATAAGCAGCGGTGAACTTTTGACTTCTTCTTTAGCTATTTGAGGACTCAGCCTTCTGCCTCACATAAAGAAACTCCATGAAATACAGAGGCATGCTGTGAGTGAGGCAGTGTCCTTTGTAGATTTGGATTAACATGATCCCAGAAACTTCATGATGGACAAAAGACCATATACCATCTCTCTGCAGGCTGTTACCCGTTCCGCTTTCTGGGATCTGATGACTCACCAAGCCCTGGGATGAGTAGAAGTCCCTGCGGAGTCATGTCTCCATTTGCAGCCCTCCACTCATCCCCACGGGGGTCAACTTCACAGCATCCCAGAGGAGCCCAGGGCTCATGGGGAGGTGTCATCACTCTCAGCCCCACCTCATCTTTTCATGCAGAGTTGGGTGGCCTGGGGACTGTGCAGAACCTGTGTCCTTCCTGTGATCTCCAGAGGCCAGCTGGATCACCAGCAAGAACATCATGGTAGCTGGCTTCTCCCCCAACCTCGGAGGGACGTGAGCTCAGAGCTCAGGCTTGCCTCTTGATGTGACAGCTCCATGTGATTCTGTGTTAGAATGCCTCTATTAATGATAAGCCTGTGCTCCAAATACACACTCTACTTCAAAACCTTCACTGCCAGAAATAATAAAGGACAGCAGAAAAGAGGGCTTGGGGTATGAAACTACCATTAAAACCAGCTAAAATAATGTCAGCTTTGCCAGAAAATAAAATATGTGCTTGAGAGTCTAGGAAAGGGGAAGGAGCTAAAGATAGGAAGAGAGAGGGCTATAAGGAAGGGGGAAAATGCATTTTGTGCACACCGGAAAATGCTTCATGTAGATTATCTCCTAAACATCTCTATGAGCCCGATGTTTGTGTCTCTAATTAATTCTATGGTTAAGGAAGCCAACATTTAGAGAGACTGAAGGAAAATGCTCTGAAAACACAGAGCTAGTCCATAAGCAATAATTGAACCCCAGGCCTTGGCACAACAGAAAAAGACGCAACAGAGCCGGAGGTGTCAAGGAGTGAGACCAGCTCTTAGGACCCTCATTCTTGCCCAGATGCCCATCCTAAGCTATCTGTATTCATACAACTCAGCATTCCACAGACATGTGCCAGAGCAGTAACTATGATCTTTCATACAATGAATTTAGATATTTAGTACCTGAAAGTCAGGGACAGCAGACCTTATGGGTATCCCACCCATATCCCCTCGGCCCACACTGAACTCGCAAGCATCTTCAATGGACAACTCCCATACATACTGAACACTTCAAACTCAAACACCTGTGTCTCCCTCCCTAAGGGCTTTCTCTGGTCACAGTAGTGTGACTCTGCACAAGAAAGCAGTTAGTGTCTGCAGAGCTGCCCACCCTAATAAGGGATGTGAGTTGGAAGATCATTACCCCAGCTGCTTGTCACTTGGTGGGACACTGCTGGAATGTGTTCTGGAATGTGTCTTAGAGTGTGCCCCGCAGTGGGCACTAGCCCACAGCTTAAGAGTAATTTGCTTTTCAGTGGACACAGACATAGAGAACAGACTTATGGACACAGGGGTTGGGGGGAGGAAGGAGAGGGTGGGATGGATGGAGAGAGTAACATGGAAACTTACATTACCATATGTAAAATAGATAGCCATGGGAATTTGTTGTATAACTCAGGGAAGTCACCGGCTCCCTAACAACCTAGAGGGGTGGGATGGGGAGGGACATGAGAGGGAGGTTCAAAGAGGGAGGGGACATATGTATACCTATGGCTGATTCATGCTGATGTTTGGCAGAAACCAACAAAATTCTGTAAAACAATTATCCTTCAATTAAAAAACCAGATCAGATCAGATCAGATCAGTTGCTCAGTCATGTCCGACTCTTTGAGACCCCATGAATCGCAGCATGCCAGGCCTCCCTGTCCATCACCATCTCCCAGAGTTCACTCAAACTCACGTCCATCGAGTCGGTGATAAATACATTTAAAATTAAAAAAAAAAAAAAAAAGAATCTTCAGAAAAAGGAGTAACTTGCTCTTAAACACACACTTTCCTGGCTCTTCTCCCTTCCCTGTCTCATTCCTCCTTCTCTTACTATTCTCCTCTGATTTGTTTCCTGAGGAAACTACTTACACCCAAATTTTAGTCTGAGGATCTGCTTTTGATGGAATCCAAACTAAACTGGGGACAAAACCTTTCATCTCACATTTATAAACAAAAGGCTAAAAATGCAAAAGTCTCATTGAAGCAGCACCGCGGCTGAAAATCTTTACCCTAAAGAATAGTAAGTCAATTATTATTTATAATAAAGCACATATAGTTGGAATCAGATTACTTTTGATTGTTTGAAGAGTTAGATATCAGGACAGTTGTTGCTTAAAGTTGAAGAGAGATCATCAAGTTTGAAAAGAAGCAAAGAAAAGTAAGAATTTATGTAAATGACTAACATCAAACCCTTTCTAAGATTAGGGAAGGAGATAATGAACAAGATGGTACCGAGTACTTAAAAGCTAAGGAGGAGGTAACCCTAAAGAGGTGATACACAGCAGGGACAGAGAATGAGATGCCAGAAGCCCTGAAGGTCAACAATGATGTCTTCACATCTTTTCTGAATCTCTATTTTCTGATTTTGTTCTTGGATTCACAGAAATTTCCTAGAGGTATCCGCAGCCTATAAAACTGTATAAACAGTGAGGAATCTGGAAGATGGCAGAATAGGAAGGACCAGGAATCTGTCTGCCCACCTAAATAACAACTGCACCAGCAGAATCTGTCTGATGTAACTATTTTGGAACTCTGGAGTTTATGGAAGGCTTGCAACTTCCAGGGGAAGACTTGGATAGTAATTGCAGTTAATTCAGTCAATTTCAGTTCTTAGCACAGAAGCAATTACCAATCTCCTACCCTAACCACCTGGTAGGTAGGTAGCTGTGCATTTGTTCCTAGAGGAGCTTGCCTACAGCTTCCAGGAGCCAGTGTGAGCAAAAAGGACGCTATCCTCCAAATATCAGGGACCAGTGATCTGATTGCTGCTTCCGATCACAGAAGCGCAGACCAAGAGGCAAACAGTCATTGTGATTGCACCTCCTCCCATTATCGCAAACCTCTCCCTTTCTGACTGAACAGGTTTCTGGGAGAATTTAAAAGGTGAGGGAGTGCTCTCCACCAGGAATTCTCTGGTGGCCTATTGGTTAGGATTCTGAGCTTTTACTGCCATAGCCTGGGTTCAGTCCCTGCTTGGGGAAATGAGATCCTACAAGCTATTTAGCACAACATATATATATATATATATATATATATATATATATATATATATATGTAAAACAACATATATATATATATATATATGTAAAACACACGGCATATATATATATATATATATAACACACATATAAGCATATATTTATATAAGCATATAAATACATGGCTTTTATAAATAAAAGGCTGACACTCTCCCCCACACACTTCGTTTTTTGCTTTTTTTCCCTTTTTTGGGAGCCAGACATTAAAGACTAGGACATTCAAAAACAACTGTATCTATAAGGAAATTTAGAAAGCAACTGTGCAAGCCAAAGGCTCAGAAAAGACCTAAGAAGACCTTTAAGTTTACATCTCAGGCTGATCCTCAGCACAGAGACAACTTACAATTAAAAAACTAAACTAGCAATCCTTGCGGAAAGGGGAGAATCTGACTTTCAGAGTTTCCACATTATTACATTCAAATATCCAGTATTCAGCTACCAAAAAAAAAAAAAAAGGCATACAAAGAAACAATAAAGTATGAGCCATTCAAAGGGAAAAAAATCAGCAGAAACTGACCTTGGAAAAGCCAAGATGGCAGATATACTAGACAAAGACCTTAAAATAACTGTCTTAAAGATGCTCAAAGAACTAAAGGAAAATGTGAAGAAAGTCAGGAAAACAATTGGTGAGTGAAATAAAAATATCAAGAGATAGAAAACTTTAAAAAATAATTCTTGAGCTGAAAATAACAATAACCTGAAAAATTCACTGGAGCGATTCAAAGGCAGATTTGAGCAGGCAGAAGTAAGACTCAGTGAGCTTGAAGATAGGACAATGGAAATTATCAAGTCTGAGGAACAGAAGAAAAATTGAAGAAAAGTGGACAGAGCCTGTGGGTCAACATCAAGTGGTCCAACTTATGGACCAGGGGGATCTTAGAAGAAGATGAGAGAGAAAGGAAGAGAGAGAATATTTTTTTAAATAATGATTAAAAACTTTTCCAAATTTGACAAAAGATATGAGCATGAACATCCAAGAAGCTCAATAAGCTCTAAGTTAGATGACCCAGAGACATATTAAGTTGCTCCACAAATCTGTGCACAGTGTTCTTTATGACTTTTCTCTACCACACACCACCTCACTTCCAATTTGACTCCACCCTCCTCCCACCATTTCCCGCACTTCTTGGTGTTAGTCTAAAGATAAAGATAAGACAATGCACTCAATTCAGAGAAGTGCCACTTGGGCAGTTGAAGTTGACATAAACTTATACACCAGAGATGAAATCAGCTCTCCAGAGGAAAACTTCTTAAAGCTACTCATGCCTGCAGTCTGAATTGAAGATACCTAAGTTGGAGTTACGGAGAAGGCGATGGCACCCCACTCCAGTACTCTTGCCTGAAAAATCCCATGGACGGAGGAGCCTGGTAGGCTGCAGTCCACGGGGTCGCGAAGAGTCGGACATGATTGAACGACTTCCCTTTCACTTTTCACTTTCATGCATTGGAGAAGGAAATGGCAACCCACTCCAGTGTTCTTGCCTGGAGAATCCCAGGGACAGGGGAGCCTGGTGGGCTGCCGTCTATGGGGTCGCACAGAGTCGGACAGGACTGAAGCGACTTACCAGCAGCAGCAGCAGCAAGTTGGAGTTACAGGAAGAACCACTCTCTCTATCACCAGAAAGCAGACAAATTAAGTGCAATCCATAAAACTCATCTACAAACTTGAGAAACTTCAATGTACAAGGAAGTTCTTTTTCTTGATGTTACAATAAAAAATGAAAACAGAAGTGCACCCCATTAAGTCTAGAAATAGGAGGGTTAAAATATAAAGATATGTCACTTTCTCTTGAGCAATCTGCAGGAGAAAGACAACAGGAAAATTTGGTCCAAGTTAAATATTCCTTAGCTGAGATAGATGACAAATTGTCTATGATTTTGAAGAATATGTTAACATCTACCCAATATCATTGCCCAAATGCACAATTTATATTCAAACTGGAATTTCAATTGGAAGGAAAGTTATGACCAACCTAGATAGCATATTCAAAAGCAGAGACATTACTTTGCCAACAAAGGTTTGTCTAGTTAAGGCTATGGTTTTTCCTGTGGTCATGTATGGATGTGAGAGTTGGACTGTGAAGAAGGCTGAGCGCTGAAGAATTGATGCTTTTGAACTGTGGTGTTGGAGAAGACTCTTGAGAGTCCCTTGGACTGCAAGGAGATCCAACCAGTCCATTCTGAGGGAGATCAGCCCTGGGATTTCTTTGGAAGGAATGATGCTAAAGCTGAAACTCCAGTACTTTGGCCACCTCATGTGAAGAGTTGACTCACTGGAAAAGATTCTGATGCTGGGAGGGACTGGGGGCAAGAGGAGAAGGGGACGAGAGAGGATGAGATGGCTGGATGGCATCACTGACTCGATGGACGTGAGTCTGAGTGAACTCCAGGAATTGGTGATGGACAGGGAGGCCTGGCATGCTGCGATTCATGGGGTTGCAAAGAGTCGGACACGACTGAGCAACTGATCTGATCTGATCTGATATTCAAACTGCATTTGAATATTTGAAATATTCATTCCAGTATTATTTTACCTATAGTCCAAATTCAGATGTAAATGGTCTAAATATTCCAATTAAGAGTTGAAGATCAATTAGATTGGATTTTTTTTTTTTTAAAAAGCAATACACAACTGTCTGCTGCCTACAGGAAATGCATTCTAGATATAAAAACACAGAGAAGTTCTAAGAAAATGGGGAGAAGAAAGATACACCATGCTAGCAAATCAAAAGAAAGTTTGAGCTATATTGATATCAAAGCAGATTTCAAAGTAAAGCATATTACCAGGAATAAAGAACGTCATTTCATGACAATAAAAGTGTCAATTCATATAAACTCTTAACAACCCTAAATGTTTATGCATTTAATAACAGTGCTTCCAAATACATGAAGCAAAAACTGGTAGAAATATGAGAAGTAGACAAACCCACAGTTACAGTCAGCAATTTAGTGTCTCTACAAAAGATGTGAAAGATCTGCCCATTGATAACTACAAACTGAAACTTCGTCGAAAAAATTTAAAAGACATAAATAAAATGAGAGATACACCTTGTTCATTGATTGGAAGACTCGATATTGTTAGATGTTATTCTCTCCAAATTAATTTATAAATTCAATACAATCTCAATCAAAATCCCAGCTGGCTTTTTCTGGGAATTGACAAACTGATTCTAAAATTCATATGGAAATGCAAATGACTGAGAATTAACAAAACAACTTTGAAAAAGAACAACGTTGGAGAACAAATGTTACTTAATTTCAAAACTATAGTAATCAAGAGTGTGATATTGTTCCCCAATCTTGGAAAGTTAAATATATACCTACTTCATGACCCAGCCATTTCTCCAAAAAATATTTATCCAAGAGACTCCTGCAGACACATGTGCAGAGTGAACTCAGAGCTAGGGCTTAGCTCTCTAAATAGGCACCATGTGTGGCCATGTAGATTACAGTAGTATATCCTTTTTTGACTTCTCAAATTTTCTAAATCTCTGTTTTATCTTCATTGGAACTCAAGATATGGAAAACATCTAGAGATGTCTCTGGCCTACACAACTGCACACAGATGTTGGGGGGGGGTTGGTACACTATACAGTATCCTGTTAAGCTTTAAAAAGAACATCTCAGCATTGTAAATGATTTCCTTTCTACTTTTGCCACTTGATTCTAAGAACAATTTCTTCCCAGAAGACTCATTAAGTAAATTGTCACTGCACTTAAATTCAACTGAAGCACAGATTATTTGATTTCAGCAAAACTGTCATAAATAAGGCTCATTACAATTATAGTAGTTCATTTTCTTCTGATGACTTGGTTTAGAAGCAGTGATTAGTTTCATCCCATCACTAAGCATTTATTCATCTGACTTGTGCTCTGATCCTGGCTGTTGAGAGTTCTCTTGGTTTTCCAGCAAGTTTACCTTTATTTTCATCAAGGACAAGAATCATCATATTTCAGGATTGGGAATATTATCTAACTTTAATCCCTACTTGATGTTTGAATTCCCTCCACAATACCCTTGCAAAATGATCTTTCATCCTGTGTCTGAATAACTCTAATGTTAAAGAATTCATTATTTCTTATGGCAGTATATTTTATCTATGGGCTACTCTGGGCATTTGAAAATACTTGCTTAAACTGAGCTGAAAAATGTCTCCCCATAGCTCTTCCCCATTGGTCTTATAGCAATCCGAGAACCACCACTGATCAAGTCAATTCTCTTTTCCCCATGACACCTCCTCAAACGATAACACAGCTCTGTCATCCATCCCCATCACACTTTGGTCTGCTCTGTTCTCTGCTAAATATCTCTAGTTCCTTCTCTAAGCACCTTTGATCATCAGATAAATAACACTTACTAGCATCACTCATCCCACCAGGAAGATATTGATTCAACTATAACTAGAAGCACATGAGCATTATCAGAATCTTAATTCAGTCCACACATTTTTTTTCTGAGCTCCTAGCTCACACTTTATTTGCAGGATAAAACTGTTCTTGAAGCTACTAAATCTTTAAGTATTCTGAAAACCATTCAAGCATCACCAGCAAGCATCACTTAATTCAGATGAGTCAGAGGATTTTGAGAAGATTCTCAAGTTCTCTTGGCATCCTGCAGAGAAGCATCTTTGGACCCAGTTACAGCTGGACGTTCAGTGGGGCTGTTCTCAATTTGAGTACTTCAGAGAAGGAGAGAGGAGCGTCTTGATTTCCAAGTGAGCAGGTATCTTGCTAGTCTCTACCCTTCACCTGAGGTTACCTTCAAATGCTAATGTCAAGTCCCCTACAGCACTGAGCCAACGAAGTTGCCCTCTGTGGGATATAACTTGATAAGGCACTCCTGTTTGGCCTCCACGTTGTGGTGATCCTACTTTCTATCTCCCCTGGTGTGTTCCTTTCATGGGAACGCTTCCTAACAAACCATTTTTACACAAATCCTTGCCTCAAGGTCAACTTTGGGGATCCACTTCACTCCCATGTCACCATCAAGCAGTCCCTGGATATCAGTGGTTATTCTAGAATCCCAACCTGAAGCTCTACTTGCTAGGTCACTCCTGAATCCAAGTTATCTTAATTTGTTCCCTTGAAAGAAGGCCCCGAGATAAAGACCTTGGTACCAATCGTTTATTTATTTATTCAGGCTATGCTGGGTCTTCGTTGCAGTGTGTGGGCTTCTCACTTTGGTGGCTTCTCTTGTTGCAGAGCGCAGGCTCTAAGGCATGCAGGCTTTAGTAGTTGTGGTGCATAGGCTTAGGTGCCCCATGTCATGTGAGATCTTCCTGGACCAGGGATCAAACCCATGTCCCCTGCATTGGTATTGGCAGGCAGATTCTTAACCACTGAACCACCAAGGAAGTCCCCAGATAGTTTATTTGGTATGTGATCCTAGGAAGTAGGAGTAAAGGAGTGGGAAGTGTGACAAAGGTTTGGTGAAATCCTTTCAGGGTCCTTGGTAGAAACACTCAACTGTCACTAGCATATTCCTCCCTGCATTTGTATAACTAGTGTCTTCTAGGTCCTCCAGGGGACCACAATAGGTCAACAGATTCTTGGTCACATCCTTGAGGCCTCAGCTCAGATAACCAGGCTATCTCAGCTGTGGTCCTTCAATATGATGCTCTAGTTGGCCAGCCCAGGCTTGCCAACATGGAGGCAGAGGTCCTAATACATAGATCAGAAACACACAAGGACTCTGGAGACCAGAGCTCAGAACTAGCACATGGTCACTTTTGTACGAGGAAAGAACAAATCTGACTTCACGTTGGATCTGTCTCTTTTACTTTAACCTTTGTATTCTACTGCTTTTGCTACAAGTTAATCACTAAAAGGATGCTGCCCATAGCTTCTGTGTATAGGGAAGCTATAGGCAACACCCCTTTTAGCGATTAACTACTTAATGCCCCCTCTCTGAGAACCCTGCCTCCCATGCCTGAGTGTTTAAGCTAAAACACCTTCGCTCAAGCTCGAAGGAAACATTCTGACCAGGATCACCTGTGAATGGCTGCAAGAAAGAGAAAATTAACACATCCCGTCTGGAAATGTTTGCAACAACCCATCCCCTTTTTTCTTTACCTCTTCACCTCCCTTCTTTGTTCTATAAAAGAGAGCCTGGGCAACATGCTTCTTTAGGACACTAGTCCATCATCTTCTCAGTCTCTGGCTTTCCAAAGAAAGTTACTATTCTTTGCCCAAACACCTCATCTCTTGACTGATTGGCCTGTGGAGCAGTGGGCAGTATGAGCCAGTAACACTTTCACTCATTCTATTGGCCAAAATAAGTCACAGTGCCAACCCAGATTCAAGGGAAGGGAAAACAGACTCCATCTTTTCATGAAAGGAGGTTTAAACTCACATTGCAAAAGGCATGGGTACAGGGAGTAGCGAAAAATTGTGGGTATTCCTTTAAACTACTACAAAAAGCTATGTAGAAACTAAAAGCAATAAATTACTGCCATACACAGCATGGATAACTCTCACAAGTAGTGCTGAATGAAATAAACCAGACATCAAATAATGTATACTGTACTATCCTATTAATGTAAATTCAGAAACAGGAAAAACTTAAGTATAGGGTTTATAGATACATGCTGAATAAAGTATTTTTTTAAGTTGTTTCAAAGTAGTTAATTTAGGGGTTCCATTTTCACTCCTCAATAGATTTTATGTATTTCTCATATGCTTCTTCACTCATTAGTTCATCTAGTTCTGAAGGGTTACTGAATGTCATCTTGATCAGCCAAACATCTTCATAATAAGACTTGTTGACAAGTCCTGGATTTTCTGCTAGAGCCTTATTAATTTCAGTTACTTCTCCTGATAAAGGAGAATAGAGTTCACTAGCAGCTTTCACACTTTCCAAAGCACCAAATTCCTCTTGTTTGTTCAACTTTGTCCCAACTTCAGGCAGACTACAGTAAACAACATCTCCCAAAGCTTCCCGTGCAAAATTGCTGATTCCCACTGTTCCAACACCATTTTCTGTTGT
Organism: Bos taurus; assembly: GCF_002263795.3. Taxonomy (NCBI): domain Eukaryota; kingdom Metazoa; phylum Chordata; class Mammalia; order Artiodactyla; family Bovidae; genus Bos; species Bos taurus. The sequence goes on along the minus strand of NC_037337.1, from coordinate 21,175,115 downwards.
TACCCATTCGTGTTTTTCTGTGAATTTCCACACTGACAGCAGAGCAGGGCCGGTGCGCAGCGCCCAGACGGCATCCGCTCGCACTTCCCAGGGCCGGGGCGAGCAGGGCGCGCTGGGTGCAGAGATGGCGCGCAGGCTGCCGACCGCGGCCCGCACGCTCCGCACCGCGTGCAGCGCCATGTTTGCTGAATAAAGTATTTTTTTACTTTTTATTTTGTATTAAGGTATAGTTGCTTAACAATGTTGTGATGGTTTCAGGTGAACAGCAAAGGGACTCAGCCATACATAATACATATATCCATTCTCCCCCAAACTCGTCTGCCATTTAGGTTGCCACGTAACATTGAGAAGAGTTTCATATGCTATACAGTAGGTCCTTATTGGTTATCCATTTTAAATATAGCAGTTATGTACATGTTCATCACAAATTCCCCAAGTATCCCTTCCTCCCATCCTTCCTCCCAGCAACCATGAATTTGTTCTCTAAGACTATGAGTATCTTTCTGCTTTTAAGTAAGTTCATTTGTTTCATTTCTTTGCAGATTCCACGTATAAGGGATGTCATAATGATATTTCTCCTTTGACTTACTTTATTCAGTATGACAGTCTCTAGGTCCATCCTTATTGCTGCAAATAGCATTATTTCATTCTTTTTAATGGATGAATAATATTCCATTGTAGGTATGTCACACATCTTCTATATCCATTCCTTGTCAATGCACATTTTGGTTGCTTCCCCGTCTTGGCTATTACAAACAATGCAGTGAACATTGTGATGAACATTTGGGCGCATGTGTCCTTTCAGATTATGTTTTTCTCTGGATATACGCTTGGGAGTGGGATTGCAGGCTCATACAGTAGCTCTATTTCTAGTTTTTTAAGAAGCCTCCATACTGTTCTCCACAGTGGCTGCACCAAAGATGGTGGAGTAGAAGGACAGGTGCTCATTTTCTCCTGCAAGAGCACCGTAATCACAACTCGCTGCTGAACGACCATCGACAGGAGGATGCGGGAACCCACCAAAGAAAGACACCCCACATTCAAAGAAAAAGGAGAAGCTGCAACAAAACGGTAGGAAGGGCACAATCACGATAAAATGAAATCCCATATCCACCGGATAAGTGACCCGCAAGCGAGAACAATAATACCAAAGAAGTTCTCCCAGTGGCGTGAAGGTTCTGAGCCCCACGTCAGGCTTCCCGACCTGGAGATCCAGCAAAGATACAGTCAGACTCAAACCCAGGGAACCTGACTTTGAAAGCCAGTGGGATGGAATAAAGTAGTTTTTAAAGAAGGGGAATGATTAGTGTTAGGATGGTAGTTACTTTAAGAATAGTGGAAAGACATCATGACTGACAAGCAACACGCAGCAGCTTCTGGGTTATTGGCAGTGCTCCATTTCTTAACCTGAGTAATAATTAGCTGGGTGTTCATTTAAAATCATTAAGTGGTAGATTTATGCCTTATTTGTCTTTGTGTTATATCTCATGATAAAAAAATTAAATACTGTATGATACGGGCATAAGAATAAAAAATGGACAGTGGAGCAAAGAACTGAGAAACAATTTACACCCCCAGATGAGAATTAGATATACAGTAAATATTGCATCACAATTTAATGACAAAGAAAGGACATGTTGTTTAAAAGAAGATGCTGGAAAGACTGATTCACTACAGGGAGAAAAATAAAACTGAATTCCCTACTTTCTAACGTGTACAGAGAGCTCCAAAAAATTAATGACCTCAAGGCAAAAGGTTATAAGCTAATGGTAAATATTGTGGATTAATGTCTTTCTGACATACAAGGCAAGGAAGGACTTCTAAAGAAAAGTACAAGAAGAAATCATAAGGCCAAAGCTAATTAAGTTAATTGCATCAAATTAAGAAACTGTATTCACTGAAGCACATCATGATCAAAGTTGACAAACAGATGACAAACTAAACATTATTTGTTCTATCTAAAACTTATTTTTTTAAATGAATATCTAACATATACAAGGAACTCTTAAAAGATTAAAAAACAGGAACCCCAAAAGATAAATGGGCAAAGGAAATGAAAAGATGATTTACAGAAGGAGAAATAAAAAAAGCTGGCAAGCATGTGAAGAGAAGCTCACACTTACTACTTATCAGAATAATGCAAAGTTTTTAAAATAATAAGATATTACTTTACTAAGCTGGCAAAAATAATAAAGCTGAGAATACCAAGTATTGGCAACCAAGTATTGGCAGGGATGTGGGGATAGTAGAACCTCTTATACAGTTGGTGGGCGTGTGAACTGGTGCAAAAAGGCTAGAGAACAATCAGACAGTTCTTAGTTATATGTCATTGCATTTCGTGGCCAGCAAGCCCCACTTCTGGATGTATGTTTCAAAAAAAATTCCACTTAAATTCACAGGATGACATCACTAAGAAGGTTTATTCCACTGTTTGTGGTGGTAAGGAGCTAGAGGGACCCAATTGGAAAATAAGAAGGAGTACTGTACTACAGTTAGAAGCAACAATTACACATACCAGAGCAATATGCATCACGCCAAGTAAAAACAGGAAGGAAATAATGAGACTTAGAGCACATATCACTTATATAAATAAATATACCATACCCAACAGACAATAACATCTTACAAAAACACGTACAACTGAAAGAAAGCACATACATTGAACTGGATGGTTTTCTGTAAGGGGAAAGAGGCAAAGACCTATGGGACAACATTAAACTCACCAACATTCTCATTATAGGGGTCCCAGGAGGAGAAGAGAGAGAGAGAAAGGACCTGAGCAGTTATTTGAAGAGATAATAGCTGAAAGTTTCTCTATCGTAGAAAAGGAAATGGTCACCCAAGTCCAGGAAGCACGGAGAGTCCCAGGTAGGATAAACCCAAGGAAGAGCACACTGAGACATGTAGTAATCAAACTGACAAAAACTAAAAGCAACAAGGGGAAAATGACAAAGAACATTCAAGGAGACTTCCATAAGGTTATCAACTGATTTCTCAGTGGAAACTCTGCAGGCCAGAACAGAGTGGCATGATATGTTTAAAACGATAAAGGGAAAGAAGCTACAACCAAGAATACTCTACCCAGCAAGGCTCTCATTCAGATTTTTTTGAGAAATCAAAAGCTTTACAGACAAGCAAAAGCTAATAGAATTCAGCACCACCAAGCCAGCTTTTCAACAAATGCTAAAGGACTGCCACTAGGCACGGATGAGACTAGCAACTTAAAATAACCTTGCACACATATAGACTGCTATATCAAAACCTCATGGGAACAGCAAACCTCAAAACTACAATAGACACACACACAAAAGAGAAAGCAACCCAAACATGACATTAAAGATGGTCATCAAACCACAAGAGAAGAGAACAAAAGAGGAAGAGAAGGAAAAAAAGACCTACAAAATCAAAGCCAAGGGACTTCCCTGGTGGTCCAGCAGTTAAGAATCCACCTTCCAATGCAGGAAACACGTGTTCAATCCCTGGTCCAGGAGGATCACAAATGGCCCATGCATCACAACTACTGAGCCCATGAGTTGCAACTACGGAAGCCCAAGCACACTGGAGTCTGTGATTTGCAACAAGAGAAGCCACCACAACGAGAAGTCTGAGCACCTCAAGAAAGCCCTCATGCAGAAACAAATTATTTATATTTTAAAAATAAAATAAAATTAATTAATAATAAAAATAAATAAAGTGGATAACCAACAAGGACCTATTGTATAGCACAGTATTATGTAACAAGCTAAATGGGAAAAGAATTTGAAAAAGAATAGATACATGTATATGCATAACTGAATCACTTTGGTGTACATCTCAAACCATCACAACCTTGTCAATCAACTATACTCCAACATAAAATAAAAAGTTTTTTTAAAAAACAACAAAGTTCCCTCAAAACAAAGGGAAAACCTCAAAGAGAACAGGGAGGTTTGAAATGAAAAATAAAATCTTCCTTCCTCCATAGTTTTTCTCTTCATGGCATCTGCTGCTAATGTGAATGTGTGTATTGCACATTTTGTAGAAAAATACTGGATCACTTACTAGCACATTTTTTTTTAAATTTCTATCACATTATTCTCTACCTTTTTCTCTTTGCTTCAGAATCTATTTTGGACACATCCTTTTAAGCACCTACAAACCTATCTCCTTTATTAACAGCGATACTATATTGATATCCTTCAACTTAAGTGTCCTACTAATAGATATTTAAATTTGCTTTTTAAGTTGTTTGCTATTAAACAAGTTCACTCTTCAAATTGCTATTAAACAATATCTTGCAAACATTTTGCACATAAATTTCGGGGAAATTTTAGCAAGCATATTCACAATGTAAACCCCAAGTAGTGAAATTTCTCAATCCACACAGTCAAAATATACATACAATTAAATATTTGATAGATATCACCAAACTGCTTTCCCATAAGTTGCAACAAAATAAAGCCCCATCAAAAAACATCTAAAAGTACTTACTTCCCCATAATTTTGCCAGCTCTGGATATTATGAAGCTTTTCTTTTTCTCCAATCTAAAAGTTGAAAGATTATTGATGTTTTGATCTCCATGTTTTTAAATATGAATGAGATGAATATGTTTCCATAATTTTATAAACCATTTATACTTTTCCTGTGAACTGTCTGTTCTTATAACTTGCCTATATTCTTCTGAGTTGTTTTACTTTCTCTCATTCATTTGCATGAGGATTATTTTGCAAATTAAGGCAATTAGCCATTTTATCATATGTTCTGCAATTACACTTTCACAGTCTGTCTTGTCTTTTGCCAAACAGAAGTTCAAATTTTTACACAAATTTTTCAATCTGTTCCTTTATGGCTTCTGGGAACAGATATTAAATTTTATTTTGTCACTTGAAAGTTTAAGTGCTTTTCTGAGAGGGCTGATTGAAGTGTCTGAGGTAAAAGGGAGAAGGGGAATAATTGAGACAGTTGCCACTTTAAGGCAGAACAAGGAAGTTAAACCAAGAGGTGGCAGGGGTGTTGGTGGCAGTAGAAATAGTAGCCCAGCTGAGGTCCATTCCAAGGGGGAAGCACCCAGCAGAGCCTGCTGGGTCCTTTCGCTTAGTGGGAGCTCTTAGCTACACCAGTGAGCAGCCCAGACTGGTCATGAGATCTGACAAAACACACCTAGTTCTTTCTGGTCACATCAGGGAAGGGACTTCCCAGCTAACTGAAATTCATAATTTCAGTTAAAATTGATCATTATCTGGGTCTTTGGAGACATTTCAAAATAGGGTGTCATTGTTTATTAAGCTGGCAAAATTGAGCGTACTTATAAACCTCTCAGTTTGAGTTTCTCCATCAAGTGTCCAAGAGAGATGAAGACTGAAAAATAATCATAAACGTGTCTTAAACTTTGCAAATTGGGTGATGTTGAAACCGGCCAGTGAAGGCCAGTGACAGAGCAGCTCCATTAGCAATTTAATTAGAGTGCTTTTGAAACCTCCTATGGCAGTGAGGGTAGAACTGTGGTCATTTGGTCATGTGGTCATGTGGTCATTTGGTTGAACGCATCTCAGTTTTGGATTTGTGATAGAGAAGGACATTGACAGGTGGTTAGCACTGTGTATCGCACAAACCGATGATGTCAGCCTCGCCTTCTGGATTTACCTCTCCAACCTTCCCCGACACACCGCTGAACATCTGGCAGGGGTGAAGGAGCTCTACAGGGCTAACAAAAAATCAGAAGGAAGTTTTCATGTCCCCCAGCTGCCCTACAAGAGGTTTGCTGTTACAAATGTCACAAAACTTGGATTACGTAGCCTGGAAGTGAATTGTACCTATATATATTAAAGAAAACAATTAAAGAAAACTGGGGTTGAGGAGGCTTCTCTGGTGGTCCATTGGCTAAAACTTCACACTCCCAATGCAGGGGGCCTGGGTTCAATCGCTGGTGAGGGAACTAGATCCCGCATTCCACATCTAAAACTCAGTGCGGCCAAATAAACATTAAAAAAAAAAAAAAAAGAACTGAATTGTACTGTGGATTTTTCTGTCTCTTGCAATTCTCTCATTCTGTTTTATACTTTACTAGCATTTGTATGTTACTGGCAATTTTTGAAGTAAGGTGTGAGATGGAAGAGGAGAGTTCTAGGCTGAGCCCTATGGGCAATTCTGATAAATGATGAAGAATTACAATCTTCTGAGTCATTCCACTGCACCATTGCAAAAAAAATGGCCTAAGGGAAAAACAAAACAAAAACAAAAAAAAAACTCCTCTTTACGATGAAAACTACCCCACAATGGATTTTACACATGTTGATAATCCAAGTCATCCTAGTGCACTATGCTTCGTTTGAGGCGAACAACTTACAAATGCAGCAACAGCCCCAGCTAAATGGAAAAACCACTTAACAATAAATTACAGCCATGTGACCCAGAAAAGGGCTGAATATTTCTAATGGCTACTGGAATCTCAAAGCAAACAGAAAATCTTTCATTTACAAAAAAAAAAAAAATCAGTGAAACAGCTCAGGAAGAAAGTGATGGAGTAGGAAACTTACTGCCTGAAAAGGACAAGTCCCAGAGATATGGAAACCTCCTAATTACAGCATGTAAAATTATAGTGAGTAAAATACATGGACAGACTCGACACAAGACACTGAAAACTGTCCATAGCAGGATACATTGATGTATTTATGACTTCTCATATGATCCTAAAAAGGTTTTTATGTAATAAACTGAAAACAACCTCTTCTGTATCCAGGTTGGTAAGTTGACAGCTTTCACCAATGAATGTCATGCTACAACATTCATTAATGGGTAAATAACAGTAAAATTCAAGAAAAATTTTCTACTGCAAAGTGGTACCTGAGACCATCAAAAGCCAAGATAAATCTCCTATTTTGTTCAGTATCTGGAAATGAAAGGTGTATCTCGGAGGATATTGGCACTGGTACTGATGGTGCCCTGTGGACGGTTGGCTTTTATAAAATGCTTTGTCCCTTGTGTAAGACGAGAGAGTCCTGACAGAATCACAACATACTGCTTTCTTCCCAGAAAGGTGATGGTGTCAAAAAGTCTAGGAGATCAAATGAAAAAGTTCTGGATGGTGGTACAAAAATGGTCAACTTGGGACTTCCCTGGCAGTCCAGTGATTAGGGATCCATCCGCCTTCCAACTCAGGGGATGGAGGTTCAATCCTCGGTCAGGTACTAAGATCCCACAAGCTGCAGAGCAACCAAGCTGGCACGCCACAACTATTGAGCCTCCATGCCACTACTAAGACCTGATGCAGCCAAAAATAACAAATTAAATTTTTTAAAAAATGGTAAAGAATCTGCCTGCAATGCAGGAGACCCAGGTTCAATCCCTGGGTCGGGAAGATCCCCTGGAGAAGAGAATGGCTACCCACTCCTGTATTCTTGCCTGGAGAATTCTATGGACAGAGGAGCCTGGCAGATTACAGTCCATGAGATCACAGAGTTGGACACAACTGAGAGACTAACACTTTCACAACTTTATAAACAATGACCTGGTCACTCAAGAGTGTCTTTGAAGCTGGAGTTAAACCTGAACAAAGAACATACAAAAATCTCTGTTACATAGTGAAGCCTCTGGGCTCAGCAGAGGTAGACTTCTAACAGGGTGCTGTGCATGCTCAGTAGCTCAGGGGTGTCAGACCCTTTGCAACCCCAAGAACTACAGCCTGCCTGGCTCCTTTGTCCATGGGATTTTCCAGGCAAGAATACTGGAGTGGATGGTCAGGGTGTTTAAGCTCAAAGGTGAATGCCTGGAGTATGTTCCAGAAAGTCCTGGGCCAGATTTTGCTGAGTGCTTTAAAGATAATATGGAGAAGGAAATGGCAACCCACTCCAGTACTCTTGCCTGGAAAATCCCATGGACAGAGAAGCCTGGTAAACTACAATCCATGGGATCGCAAAGAGTTGGACACGACTGAGCAACTTCACTTCACTTCACTTTAAAGATAATAATGACTGCAGAAACCCATCTACCTAGAAGACCCTTTTTATCACACGAGCCAGTTGAACAAGCCAATGAATGGCTGGGGAAAAATATTTTGGTTTCAATTGACAAGATTTAAAAGGAAATGAAATCTTTGGAAAAATCATGTTGTAAAAGGAGATCTTAAAGTGTTTCTGCTCCTGTTTGGACTTGAGAGTGAGGAAGAGAGTAGGTAAGTATGAAAGTCCCAGCTTACTGGGATCATTACATGGGGTAGGAAAAAAGAAAGTCGACGTGTAGAAAAGAGAAAAAAGTTGAGGTGATATGGGAAAAAATCATTGGATCATACTATTCTCCTCCCATAGGAAGCATTCTATAGGAAACTCTCTAGTGGGTGTCCTCCAAATCCACCCCGTTAGTCTGAGTACACACTTATGATGACATAAACCAGCCTTTCTTGCCTCTATCTCCTGCTTAGTTTAGGCAATCAGTGTTCAGGTGCCTGTTCCAATTCTCTATCAAGGGCTTGCCAGGTGGCTCAGTGATAAAGAATCTGCCTGCCAGTGCAGGAGAAGCAGGAGATGAGGGTTGGATTCCTGGATTGGGAAGATCCCCTGGAAGAGGAAATGGCAACCCACTCCAGTACTGTTGCCTGAAAAATCCTATGGACAGAGGAACCTGGTGGGCTATGATCCATGGGGTCACAAAGAGTCAGACACAACTGAGTGACTGAGTACATTCTCTATCAAACTATTACTCTGAGGATGAGTGTGTTCCTTGAGCTGAAGAAATGTGACTCAGTGGTACAAATTAATACAGTATCTTGTTAACTGAGGTAAATAACATGATCATCAGAAAACTAATCCACCAGGGTTTGCATACAAAGTATATCAGCCCCTTCATAGGTGAGCCCCACTAGGCATTTATAGGAAGAATAATCCCCCTTCTTCAGAGTAAACAAGTGTTATCACAGCTTTTATCCAGTCCATTGGTTTAGGAATAATCTCCTGTGCGAATGGTTCATACGTAGATATCTGTATTTGTTTAGTAGAGCTGTGGGTACTACATCAACAAAAATGTATTCTTCCATTTTGCAATATTCTAAGCCAAGGATGTTGTCCCTAAATCAGTGACTCTCACAATCTTTTATTTTAAATTTTTCGTTATTTATTTGCTTGTTTCATTTTTGACTGCAGAGTTTTCATTGCTGTGCTCAAGCTTTCTCTAGTTGTAGCAGGTGGGAGATGACTACTTCACACTCTACGCTCTGGTTTCAGTGGATTCTTGGTCTTGCTGTCTTCCAACCTGGACAAACTTCTTAGTGACCAGAGGTTGTAGACATGCTGTCTGCTGTCCCAGCAAAAAATTTTCCCTTCAGAGGTGGCCCTAAGGCTAGCGACCACATCTCAGACTGGCTGGATCTGAACTTGGTTCATCATCAGATTCTACTCCGTCGCTCTTCTACTTCCGGTTTAGGTATTACAGATAAGCAGTCAGTTCGGTCAGTTCAGTCAAGCAGTCACGTCCAACTCTTTGCAACCCCATGAACCACAGCACACCAGGCCTCCCTGTCCATCACCAACTCCCGGAGTCCACCCAAACCCATGTCCATTGAGTCGGTGATGCCATCCTCTGTCATCCCCTTCTCTTCCTGCCCTCAATCTTTCCCAGCATCAGGGTCTTTTCAAATGAGTCAGTTCTTCACATCAGGTGGCCAAAGTATTGGTGTTTCAGCTTCAGCATTAGTCCTTCCAATGAACACCCAGGACTGATCTCTTTTAGGATGGACTGGTTGGATCTCCTTGCAGTCCAAGGGACTCTCAAGAGTCTTCTCCATTACAGATAATAATAACCACGAGTTGTATATGTAACTTGCTTCTTGTTATTTGCCATTTCCTTATGTACCCAGTGAGCCAACTCCTCAGCATCTGAGTCTACCATTTCTAAATTCCAATAATAACTTTTACCTCTACCGACTGATCACAGTGCTGACTTAGTTCCATACCGTGGATAACTTGGTAGCCATCCAGGAATTGAAGGTTTGTCAATCCCTGCCCTCTCAGCCTTTTTCTTCCCAAACCATGTGTTTCAGTAAGTCAGGGTTGATCTAGCAAATCCCAATCCAGATTTCAACTGCAAAATTAGCCAAATGTGAAGCTGGGGGAATAGCTCATAAAACCACCCTCACTCCTGACACCAACTGCAATTTTGGAGAGCCTCAAATTTCAATACTTCACTGCTGCTGCTACTGCTGCTAAGTCACTTCAGTCGTGTCCGACTCTGTGTGAGCCCGTAGAAAGCAGCCACCAGGCTCCCCCATCCCTGGGATTCTCCAGGCAAGAACACTGGAGTGGGTTGCCATTTCCTTCTCCAATGCAGGAAAGTGAAAAGTGAAAGTGAAGTCGCTCAGTCGTGTCTGACTCTTCTCGACCCCATGGACTGCAGCCTACCAGGCTCCTCGGTCCATGGGATTTTCCAGGCAAGAGTACTGGAGTGGGGTGCCATTGCCTTCTCCTAGAAGAATTCAAAGGGCTTGCTAGAAGCTGTTATACTCACAGTTTATTACAGGAAGGGGACACAGATTAAAATCAGCCAAGGGGAGAGACACATAGGGCAGAGTGCAGGAAAAGTGCCACATGGGGTTTCTTCTCCCCATGAAGGAAGACAGCATCACTTCCCTGGCATGGATGGATGACAGTACATGCAGAGTATTGCCAACCAGGGAATCTCAAATAAGTCTTGTTATGTAGAGTCTTCGTAACCCACTCCAGTACTCTTGCCTGGAAAATCCCATGGACGGAGGAGCCTGGTAGGCTGCAGTCCATGGGGTCGCTAAGCAGACACGACTGAGCGACTTCACTTTCACTTTTTACTTTCATGCATTGGAGAAGGAAATGGCAACCCACTCCAGTGTTCTTGCCTGGAGAATCCCAGAGATGGGGGAGCCTGGTGGGCTGCCATCTATGGGGTCGCACAGAGTCGGACATGACTGTAGCGACTTAGCAGCAGCAGCAGCATGGAGAGTCTTCACTGGGACCCCATCGTGTAGGCATGGTTGAGTGAAACATGTCTGATCTCAGTTTCCAGCCTCCATAGAAGGTCACAATGTTACCATTCCACTGGCCCAAGGCTCTCATGCAAACAAAGACACTCCATTGGGCATAACATTCCAGGGCTTAGAAATTACCTCCCAGAATCTGGGTGCAAAGACCAGACATCATTTTTGGACAATGGTTAAATTTAAACTCGTGGTTAAATTGCTCACCATCTAACAAGTCTCAAGTGTGTTAGTCACTCAGTTGTGTCCGACTCTTTGCAACCCCATGGACTGTAGCCCACCAGGCTCTTCTGTCCATGGAATTCTCCAGGCAAGAATACAGGAGTGGGTAGCCATTCTCTTCTCCAGGGGATCTTCCCAACCCAGGGATCGAATCTGTGTCTCCTGCATTCCAGGCAGATTCTTTACCATCTGAGCCATCAGGGAAGCCCAAACAAGTCTCAAATCTTACTGAAAATATCCAGGAAGAACAGTCTTCATAAGTACAAAATTTGCAGTATTTCTTTCCTTTCCAAATAAGCATATAGCTGGGTGAAGGATCGTGTGTCTGAATCTGGATTTTCTGCATATCTTGAGAACTTGACTTTGAGGAAAGAGGAAGAACTTTGTGAACTGAATGAAGTAAATCACATGAGATTCACTAGTCTGCCCTCGAAAGTTCTGGATTTATGTGAGAGAAGAGTATCCTACCACTCATTGAAAAGCAACGAACATTCTGCTTAATTTTCAACTTCTTAATGTGCAAGCAAGCTTTCTTCTGTTTAATGAGCATCAAGAACAAGGACAGGAAACATCTCAGAAACAGAAAACAAACAGAAAATGAAATCTCTGTACACGTATCACAAGTTTGACCCAGAATTGAGTATTTGTGCAGTGAAAAAGTAAGCACAGGTTTTAAATGAAAAACATAGACTGTATTCTTTCTTTTTAGCTTCAAAAATAATATTTAAATGCACATGCTGCTGCTGCTAAGTCACTACAGTCGTGTCCAACTCTGTGCGACCCCATAGACGGCAGCCAACCAGGCTCCTCTGTCCACAGGATTCTCCAGGCAAGAATAGTGGAGTGGGTTGCATTTCCTTCTCCATTATATGCACATATAGGTGTACAAAAGAGATGAAGAAATTTATGTGTGTGCATAATAACTTCGTAATTGCTAAAATTTATTTGAGCCTGATCATGTCAGTAAGTGAGAACATTTTTCAGTCTTAATAAAATAGTGTCTTAGGGTATTTTTATTCATATTGCTTTGGCTTGTGATTAACTGTTTTACTATTTAAAATTGTAAAATTTTTTTATATTATAAATAATATTAATTGAAATAATTTTACTACCATTGTTTAAGTTAAATCTATCAAATTGACCTTTTAAAATTTGAATCCCTACTTTGGTTTAAGTCAGGTATTAACAGAAATGTATTGTGCTTGCCTTAAGAGTTTTTAAAATTTATGAGAAGGAAACAAAGAGATTAATTTCAAGTAAGGTTACTTAATCTTTAGCTCCCTGATTCTATTCAAGACAAATTGGCAAAAAAAAAAAAAAAACAACCTTTCTGGCTTTAAATATAGATAATTACTCTTGCATATATTAAATACCATGTACCATATCTCATTAGTATTTCTTACAGTATGACTCTATGATAAAACTTTTAGACCTACTTGGCTAATGTCAGGGGACGTTCAACTTTAAGGGATCCAATATGTTTTCTTCCTTTGTGTGCCGTTTCTCAAGGACTCTCTTTTTCTTATCAGTTCCTGGAAAGCAGGAACAAGCAGAACTGCACGCTGTTCTCAGGACTGAGATCATGGGAAAGAACACCTGCTTGGATTCCCTTCAGTGATTCTCTTCAGTGACCTTTTACTTAAAGGACTATCCATTTTGTTGCAACTGGTGGAATTTCATTCTTTTCAATGGCTGAGTAATCATTTTATTGAAGATATATAAGCATGCGTTTCTGCAGATAAAGTACCGTTGTTTCACTCAAGACTTGGGTCCCCTGTGTCCTTCTTCTCATCGACTCCAGTGCCCAGGTCCCGGTCTACGAAGACCGGGACAGGCTAAGATTTTTTTTTTAATCAAGTAGGATTTTTTTTTTAAAGGGGAAAACCAAAGTCTCCTTGTGTGTACTTGTTCAGTTGCTAAGTCGTGTCTGTCTCTTTTCGACCCCATGGGCTGCAGCCCGCCAGGCTTCCCTATCCTTCACCATCTCCTGCAGCTTGCTCAAACTCATGTCCATTGTGTCGATGATGCCATCCAGCCATCTCATCCTCTGTCAACCCCTTCTTTTCTTGCCCTCAATCTTTCCCAGCAGCAGGGTCTTTTCCAATGAAAATGTGTGCACTACTGACTTGTAATAGAGTAAATATCCTTGTGGGGAGGGGAAATCACACAAAAAGAGTAGGGTAATAAATTGGCTATAGTAAACAGATCCACAAGAAGCATCATTCTCTACGCAAAAGAACATGACTATTAATATTGGATTATTATATCTGTAACTTACTATCATAGTAGTGAACCATCACTTCTGCTGTAACAGTGTTTATGCCGGAATTACTTGAGACCTTCCCTTGAAAAATATTTCAAGCATTCCTTGCAGATAGAAAGATTGGGAATGGCCTCCCTGAGATCCTGCTACCAGTGTGTCAGTGTGACAGGTTCCCGTGCCCTCTGGCTTGCTCACTGTCTAAGCGCTAAGTGCTCTGAGGAGCAAAATTCCCCTGACAGCCAAGTGCAGGTCCCATTACAATCTGATTTTTGTTCAACCTGAGCACCAATACCCACTTGGACATCAGCTTTACTGCAAGATTGAAACACGGCTGCTCATCTCTGTATATTCTCATGAGTTCCTCAGTCAAAAAGTACAGAATTGCTATTAAATAAGGTAAATATACTAAATGCTGACACAAAAAATTTCCAGGACACCTTATAACATGAAAAAAGACAAGTTACAAAGTGGTATATAGTGTGAAGCACATTTATGTAAATATACCAAGTTATATAGTTACATGAGTTCCTAGCTGATTATATGTTCAGAGACATAGAGGTGAAGCTAAAGATAAATTTGGTGGCAGAGAGAGAATAGAAGGAAAAAATTGCCCCATCAAGAACCATGGAAAATAAAGCAATTATAGGAAAAATAAAATGTTAGATGTAGCAAATGGGATGAGAACTATTAAATAAAAAATTACAGTGTATGCATGTATATATACATATATATTATGTTTGTGTAAGTATAGACATAATTATATATTTATACATAATTTTATATGATATTCCTAGGAGTCAATATCATATCATTGAATCTGATATTCCTATATCTGCCTGAAGATGGGGAAAAGTGGTTCTTTCTTGGGGCAGGAACACAGAGTTATACCTTCATGACCTGAATCATATTATTATTTGTTCTGAATAAAATAATCAAAAAGATAAACAAATACTTGCAAGAGTAGGTTCTAATGCCAATAACCTGTCAAAGACGTAAATCACTTTTCCTCTCCAAAGCATAGGTGGGGCTTCAGTGGTGTCCTGGCAGAGTAGACAGACCCCTCCTGGCGGAGTGGACAGGCCCTCCAGTTGGCGATATGTGTAACACACCGACTTACTGTGACCTAGGAAAGGCTGCCAAAGATGTCTTCAACAAAGCATATGGATTTGGCGTGGTCAAAATAGACCTGAGAACCAAATCATGTAGTGGAATGAAATTCTTTACTTCTGGTCATGCTTACACTGATACGGGGAAAGCATCAGGTAACCTAGAGACCAAATACAAATCTGTAACTATGGACTGACCTTCATCCAGAAGTGGAACACAGACAATACTCTTGGGACGGAAATGTCTTGGGAGAATAAGTTGGCTGAAGGCTTGAAACTGACTCTTGATAACATATTTGTACCAAGCACAGGAAAGAAGGGTGGGAAATTGAAGGCCTCCTATAAACCGGATTGTTTCAGTCTTGGCAGTAATATTGATGTAGATTTTTCTGGACCAACCATCTATGGCTGGGCTGTGTTGGCCTTTGAAGGTTGGCTTGCTGGCTATCAGATGAGTTTTGACACAGACAAATGCAAACTGTCACAGAATAATTTCACCCTGGGTTACAAGGCCGCAGACTTCCAGCTGCACACTCATGTGAATGATGGTGCTGAGTTTGGAGGGTCGATCTACCAGAAGGTGAATGAGAAGATTGAAATGTCAATAAACCTCGCACGGACAGCCAGCAGTAACAACACCCGCTTCGGCATTGCTGCTAAGTACAAGCTGGACTGTAGAACTTCTCTCTGTGCTAAAGGAAACAATGCCAGCCTGATTGGACTGGGTTACACTCAGACCCTTTGACCAGGAGTGAAACTGATCCTGTCAACTCTAATCAATGGAAAGAAATTTAATGCAGGAGGGCACAAGTTTGGGCTGGGATTTGAACTAGAAGTTTAATGTGGCTTTGAATAAAGCATCAGCTTTGTCCCTGAAGGTGAAGAGAAATGAACCCTCTATGTTTTGGCCTTAAAATTCTTCTGTGAAATTCAAAAGTGTGAACTTTTTATTCTTCCAAAGAATTGTAATCCTTCCCACACTGAAGCTTAGGTACTGAGTCCATCCTAAGGGAGGTGCTTGAAGGCATGCCCGGAAGCTATCACTTTCATGCCACGTCTCAGTTCAGCTCCTCAGGGTTATTATCAATGTGCTCCTCAGCGACGGTGTAGTGTCATGTTACAGAGGAGATGACCCGACCCTCCAGTTGTCCATCATGTTCTGCATGTCCCACACCACTTTTTCATGACCTTGTAATATATTGGTCCCTGTACGGTAGTACAATCTTTGGTTTTGCATCACAGTAAAATAAAAGAAACCATCACATTTGGAACATAAATTGAAAAAAAAAAAAGCATAGGTGGAGAATTCCCCAGAGGTCCAGTGGTTTGAGCTCCACGCTTCCACTGCAGGGGGCACAGGTTCAATCCCTGGTTGGGGGATTAAGATCCCACATTCTGGACAGCCAAAGAAACCCGAAAACAATGACAACAACAACAAGCATATGTGGACTCATAGCCAGAAAAGGCAAACTATACTAGGCATACTTTAGCAAGAAACTGCCTGATACAGAAGGATTGTCTCTGTATGTTTAAGTCTGACTCTAAAACTGGTTGCAGAATCTTTGCTAATAAGACTTAGACATGCAATATTTGAAAAAGAACAGAATTATTCCAGGTATAATTCCTATTCCAAGGAATTAGGAATGGACACCAGGAAAAGAATAAGAGCTTACGGAGGCCTAAATGAAAGCATGATGGGGAAAGAGGCTCCACAGTTTTCATCTTCAGTCCACACTTAGATACCCTCCTATGTCCATAAATGTGTTGGGTCAGAAATCAAAAGTATTTAAGCTCACATTTGATCTATTCCATTACTGAACCAATAACACACACACACACACACACACACACACACACACACACACGTGCGCGCAGAGCTATACAAATATATTAATAGATACCTTAGAAGTTAAGAGCATGGGGCTTGGAGACAAATCCCATTACTAAGGGACAGTGATGATATGTGGTTCAGCAAGTGATTTAACTTCTCTATGACCCAGTTTCCCTATGTGTAAATGGGGATGGTATCACCTACCTCAACGGATTTTTATAAAGATGAAAATACTTAATGAATCTGAGTTTGATACACAGTAAGCACATTAAAAAAAAAAAAAAGGCAATTGGACTCTCCTTGGAAGAAAAAGGCTGATTGTAATAGAAAACAACATCAGCTCGACCACACATCTGATTCCTCCAGCTGAATCTTATGCTTTGACTCTTTGGGTCTCAACACACAAGACTCATGATGCCATAAGAGGCTCAAGGCATCGACAGAGAAATGTCATTTTTTAAAGAGAACTTTGAACAAAATATGCAAACTTGACCTTGGAGAGGTATAAAATATTGACTCTGCCCTTAAGATGCTATCAGCCTGAGTAGGGGTGGGAGAAAACACAGGGCTGAGACAGAGGGTTTGGTTGGAAACACCAAACAGGTGTATCTAAGAAGCCTTCCCTGCAGACAAATCACCTTCAGAGGAGATGATGCCTGTGCTGAGTCTGGAGCAAAGAGTAGGAGCAATCCAGAGGAGGAGAGTGTAAGTATAGAAATACAGGGATAGTGTTACGTTTCTTGTAAAAGGAGCTTGCGATGGCAAAGAGAAACAGGCCAGGGACAGATCAACAAAATTCCAGCCTTGGAAGCCAAGAATTTAAACTATCATAAAAGTCAGTGGAGATGGAGAAGGAAATAGCAACCCACTCCAGTATTCTCGCCAGGAGAACCCCATGGACAGATGAGCTGAGCAGGTTACAGTCCATGGGGTCTCAAGAGTTGGACACAACTTAGTGACTAAGCAACAACAACTGAATGGCACAGGAAAGTATATTCAATTTTCTGTGATAAACCATAATGGAAAAGAATATTGAAAAAGAATAATATGTATGTATGTATGTGTCTGAATCACTTTGCTGTACAGCAGAAATTAACATGTTATAAATCAACTGTAGTTCAATAAAATTTGAAAAAAGAAAAAAGTTGTTGGAGAGCCATTGTTGAATTTTAGCAATGAGATGGACTTGATCAGATTTTCATCTTGGAAAGATCACCTCAGCTTAGTTTGGAAGCAACAGCAGAAAAGAAGCTACAACTCTACTCCAGGCAAGATCCATGACCACCTCAGTAAGATAAAGTAACAGTGGGATGAGGAGGAGGTCAGCTTACACAGAGCAGATATAATTTTGGCAGGACTTGGTGACAGTTGGATGTGGAAGAAGTGAGAGGAAGAATCATGGCTGATTCTGAGGTTTCTGACTTGGACGACTGAATGAACAGTGGTTAACACAAAATACAAGAAAAGGAACAGTGGTTTTGGAAGCAAATGAGTACAGTGCTGTAGAAATTCACAGAGGTCACTGTGCACTGTGATGGTAACAAAGGTGTTTAAGAGGCCTAGTCTGATGGACACAATATGATTTGGTGTCTTTAAATACCTGGTATGGGGCTTTGACGACTCAACAAAGTGATGGCTGGAAAGAGAGCATGGCGATCTGTTGGGTGTGTCCTGGGAGGAGGAGAAAGGCATGGCCTGAGCTAAAGCACAGAGAGGAGTGGCCAGCTGCCCAGACACTGAGGTCCTGCACACCTGACAGCTGTCAGTGTCACTGAGATTCTCTCCAGGCATCAAGCAAAGCACCTGGGGCTCACCACCAAGGTAAGAAGAATATGTGTAAACAGAATATTTTATACAGATATATATTCTTCCCCATGTTACCAAGTGTCCCACCCACTTGGCCAGAGAATGCTATAGAACAACCTGAGCAAAGACTTTCCAAGTAGGCATACATATTTTCAAGAAATTGATTTCCTCATTTATATGAAAGTTTAGAGCTTCCCTGGTGGCTCATCTGCCTGCAATGCAGGAGACCTGGATTCAATCCCTGGGTTGGGAAGATCCTCTAGAGAAGGAAATGGCTAC
Organism: Bos taurus; assembly: GCF_002263795.3. Lineage (NCBI taxonomy): Eukaryota > Metazoa > Chordata > Mammalia > Artiodactyla > Bovidae > Bos > Bos taurus. Next base: position 21,156,632 of record NC_037337.1, on the reverse strand, counting down.
CCACTCCAGTGTTCTGGCCTGGAGAATTCGATGTATTGTATAGTCCATGGGGTCGCAAAGAGTCAGACACAACTGAGCAACTTTCACTTTCATGGAAGTTCAGAAAAGGGAAATATATATAAAATTAATAGAGGCAGAAAGTAGATCAGTGGTTGCCTGGGGCTGGGGGTGAAAATGGGGATTAACTATAAAGGACTGGAAGGATCTTATTGGAGTGATGAAAATGTTCTAAGACTGTCTTAATGAGATTGTTGCAATGTCACTGTATACTTAATTTTTATAGGTAAAATATACTTCAGTAAATTTGCTTTTTAAAAGGGAAATCAATCTGCAGATCTTCAACTTCTATCTGTGGTCTTTTTGAAAAATGATCTTCCTGAGAATGCACCTGTGTTCAAAGTTATGCAAAATCTCCTTTTCTACCTCCCCTTCCCATTAGCCAAACTTTAAAAAGGAAGAAAGTCACATTATTCTGCTATGACTCAGAGTGAAAAAAGTTCCCAGTTGCCAAGAAAAACATTCTGAATATCGGTTTCTGGGATGCTTCATTTAATATTTAAATGCCTTAGGGTTTCTTATCTTTCTCTAGTTTACATTTAATTTTGTTAAGAGTATAGCCTGGTATTAAAATTAAATGTTTCAGCTTGTGTTGGTCTGTTGTGAATTTAGATAGAATGGGGGTGGGCAGTGGGTGTGTGGATAATTTTCATTTAAGGACCTTTCCACACCTCAGCTCTCATCAAGGAACACGTATGGGGGGTGGGATGGGGAGTTATACAGGAACAAAGCAAAGATAATATTGATACAAAAAAAAGTCGGTGTTGAAACTAATGTTTTCAAGAATTGGATTGGCTAGATATTGAAGAGGTTCAGAACAAGCTTCCTCAAAACATGCCACTTTGTCATTTGGATTATTTTGACTTGAAATCAATAAAAGCCTAAAAGACTCAGGAAGACCTTTTTATAACACCTCTACCTTCGATGCCTAAAACAACTTAGATAGAGGGCCTAGTCTAGGAAGCGAACTATCACCAAAGATAACCACAAAGAATATGGGCCAAAGATATGGGAAGCTGGCAGGGAGCTTCAGAGTCCTCTCTGTGTCCCCATTGTCTCTTCATGGCAGGGCAATAATTTATTTACCAAACATTTGCTCTTCCCATCTTCCTATGAATTACCTTCCTTCACTTTGAAGCCCAGACCCCTACCTTCTCTCCTTAGCTCAGAATGACATACAAGCCTCAATTACCTGACTGTCTGTGACCCTCTTATGTCTATGTGAGGTTCCCACAAGTATGAAGTTACATTTGTTTTTCTCCTGCTAATCTGTCTTATGTCAATAGAGAGGGCATATGTGTGTCTTTGGAGCCAGATGGCCTAGATTCAAATTCCAGATCTGACTCTTACTAGCTGGGTCACCTTGGGAAAGTTCTTTAACCTCTCTTTGCCTCATTTTGCCCATGTGTAATATGGGGATACTAAGCCATGCCGTGTGGGGCCACCCAAGATGGATGGGTCATGGTGGAGAGGTCTGACAGAATGTGGTCCACTGGAGAAGGGAATGGCAAACCACTTCAGTATTCTTGCCTTGAGAACCCCATGAACAGTATGAAAAGGCAAAAAGATAGGATACTGAAAGGGGAAATCCCCAGGTTGGTAGGTGCCCAATATGCTACTGGAGATCAGTGGAGAAATAACTCTAGAAAGAATGAAGGGATGGAGCCAAAGCAAAAACAATACCCAGTTGTGGATGCAACTGGTGATAGAAGCAAGATCCGATGCTGTAAAGAGCAATATTGCATAGGAACCTGAAATGTCAGGTCCATGAATCAAGGCAAATTGGAAGTGGTCAAACAGGAGATGGCAAGAGCGAAGGTCGACATTCTAGGAATCAGCAAAGTAAAATGGACTGGAATGGGTGAATTTAACTCAGGTGACCATTATATCTACTACTGTGGGCAGGAATCCCTTAGAAGAAATGGAGTAGCCATCATAGTCAACAAGAGTCCGAAATGCAGTACTTGGATGCAGTCTCAAAAACAACAGAATGATCTCTGTTCGTTTCCAAGGCAAACCATTCAATATCATGGTGATCCAAGCCTATGCCCCAACCAGTAACACTGAAGAAGCGGAAGTTGAATGGTCTACCGCACAATTGCACTCATCTCACACGCTAGTAAAGTAATGCTCAAAATTCTCCAAGCCAGGCTTCAGCAATATGTGAACCGTGAACTTCCTGATGTTCAAGCTGGTTTTAGAAAAGGCAGAGGAACCAGAGATCAAATTGCCAACATCCGCTGGATCATGGAAAAAGCAAGAGAGTTCCAGAAAAACATCTATTTCTGCTTTATTGACTATGCCAAAGCCTTTCACTGTGTGGATCACAATAAACTGTGGAAAATTCTGAAAGAGATGGGAATACCAGACCACCTGACCTGCCTCTTGAGAAACCTGTATGCAGCTCAGGAAGCAACAGTTAGAACTGGACATGGAACAACAGACTGGTTCCAAATAGGAAAAGGAGTTCGTCAGGGCTGTATATTGTCACCCTGTTTATTTAACTTATATGCAGAGTACATCATGAGAAATGCTGGGCTGGAAGAAACACAAACTGGAATCAAGATTGCCAGGAGAAATATCAATAACCTCAGATATGCAGATGACACCACCCTTATGGCAGAAAGTGAAGAGGAACTAAAAAGCCTCTTGATGAAAGTGAAAGTGGAGAGTGAAAAAGTTGGCTTAAAGCTCAACATTCAGAAAACGAAGATCATGGCATCTGGTCCCATGACTTCATGGGAAATAGATGGGGAAACAGTGGAAACAGTGTCAGACTTTATTTTTCTGGGCTCCAAAATCACTACAGATGGTGACAGCAGCCATGAAATTAAAAGACGCTTACTCCTTGGAAGGAAAGTTACGACCAACCTAGATAGCATATTCAAAAGCAGAGACATTGCTTTGTCAACAAAGGTCCGTCTAGTCAAGGCTATGGTTTTTCCTGTGGTCATGTATGGATGTGAGAGTTGGACTGTGAAGAAGGCTGAGCACCGAAGAATTGATGCTTTTGAACTGTGGTGTTGGAGAAGACTCTTGAGAGTCCCTTGGACTGCAAGGAGATCCAACCAGTCCATTCTGAAGGATCAGCCCTGGGATTTCTTTGGAAGGACTGATGCTGAAGCTGAAACTCCAGTACTTTGGCCACCTCATGCGAAGAGTTGACTCATTGGAAAAGACTCTGATGCTGGGAGGGATTGGGGGCAGGAGAAGAAGGGGATGACAGAGGATGAGATGGCTGGATGGCATCACCGACTTGATGGACGTGAGTCTGAGTGAACCCTGGGAGTTGGTGATGGACAGGGAGGCCTGGCGTGCTGCGATTCATGGGGTTGCAAAGAGTCGGACATGACTGAGCGACTGATCTGATCTGATCTGATCTGATGAAGATGTACAAGACCTTTTAGAACTAATACTCAAAAAAGATGTCCTTTTCATTATAGTGAAGTGAAAGTGACTGGAATGCAAAAGTAGGAAGTCAAGAAACACCTGGAGTAACAGGCAAATTTGGCCTTGGAGTACGGAATGAAGTAGGGCAAAGGCTAATAGAGTTTTGCCAAGAGAACGCACTGGTCATAGCAATCACCCTCTTCCAAGAACACAAGAGAAGACTCTACACATGGACATCACCAGATGGTCAACACCGAAATCAGATTGATCATATTCTTTACAGCCAAAGATGGAGAAGCTCTATACAGTCAGCAAAAACAAGACCAGGAGCTAACTGTGGCTCAGATCATGAACTCCTTATTGCTAAATTCAGACTTAAATTGAAGAAAGTAGGGAAAACCACTAGACCATTCAGATATGACCTAAATCAAATCCCTTATGCTTATACAGTGGAAGTGAGAAATAGATTTAAGGGACTAAATCTGATAGACAGAGTGCCTGATGAACTACGGACAGAGGTTCATGACATTGTACAGGAGACAGGGATCAAGACCATCCCCATGGAAAAGAAATGCAAAAAAGCAAAATGGCTGTCTGAGGAGGCCTTACAAATAGCTGTGAAAAGAAGAGAAGCAAAAAGCAAAGGAGAAAAGGAAAGATATAAGCATCTGAATGCAGAGTTCCAAAGAATAGCAAGGAGAGATAAGAAAGCCTTCCTCAGTGATCAATGCAAAGAAATAGAGGAAAACAACAGAATGGGAAAGACTAGAGATCTCTTCAAGAAAATTAGAGATACCAAGGGAATATTTCATGCAAAGATGGGCTTGATAAAGGACAGAAATGGTATGGACCTAAGAGAAGCAGAATATATTAAGAACAGGTGGCAAAAAATACACAGAAGAACTATACAAAAAAGAGCTTCATGACCCAGATAATCATGATTGTGTGACCACTTACCTAGAGCCAGGTATCCTGGCTCTAGGTGAAGTCAAGTGGGCCTTAGAAAGCATCACTATGAACAAAGCTAGTGGAGGTGATGGAATTCCAGTTGAGCTATTTCAAATCCTGAAAGATGATGCTGTGAAAGTGCTGCACTCAATATGGCAGCAAATTTGGAAATCTCAGCAGTGGCCACAGGACAGGAAAATGTCAGTTTTCATTCCAATCCCAAAGAAAGGCAATACCAAAGAATGCTCAAACTACCGCACAATTGCACTCATCTCACACACTAGTAAAGTAATGCTCAAAGTTCTCCAAGCCAGGCTTCAGCAACATGTGAACTGAGAACTTCCAGATGTTCAAGTTGGTTTTAGAAAAGGCAGAGGAACCAGAGATCAAATTGCCAACATCCGCGGGATCATGGAAAAAGCAAGAGAGTTCCAGAAAAACATCTATTTCTGCTTTATTGACTATGCCAAAGCCTTTCACTGTGTGGATCACAATAAACTGTGGAAAATTCTGAAAGAGATGGGAATACCAGACCACCTGACCTGCCTCTTGAGAAACCTGTATGCAGCTCAGGAAGCAACAGTTAGAACTGGACATGGAACAACAGACTGGTTCCAAATAGGAAAAGGAGTACGTCAAGGCTGTATATTGTCACCCTGTTTATTTAACTTATATGCAGAGTACATCATGAGAAACGCTGGGCTGGAAGAAGCACAAGCTGGAATCAAGATTTCCAGGAGAAATATCAATAACCTCAGATATGCAGATGACACCACCCTTATGGCAGAAAGTGAAGAGGAACTAAAAAGCCTCTTGATGAAAGTGAAAGTGGAGAGTGAAAAAGTTGGCTTAAAGCTCAACATTCAGAAAATGAAGATCATGGCATCTGGTCCCACCACTTCATGGGAAATAGATGGGGAACCAGTGGAAACAGTGTCAGACTTTATTTTGGGGGGCTCCAAAATCACTGCAGATGGTGACTGCAGCCATGAAATTAAAAGACGCTTACTCCTTGGAAGGAAAGTTATGACCAACCTAGATAGCATATTGAAAAGCAGAGATATTACTTTGCCAACAAAGGTCAGTCTAGTCAAGGCTATGGTTTTTCCAGTGGTCATGTATGGATGTGAGAGTTGGACTGTGAAGATAGCTGAGCACCGGAGAATTGATGCTTTTGAACTGTGGTGTTGGAGAAGACTCTTAAAAGTCCCTTGGACTGCAAGGAGATCCAACCAATCCATCCTAAAGGAGATCAGTCCTGGGTGTTCTCTGGAAGGACTGATGCTAAAGCTGAAACTCCAGTACTTTGGCCACTTCATGCGAAGAGTTGACTCATTGGAAAAGACCCTGATGCTGGGAGGGATTGGGGGCAGGAGGAGAAGGGGAGGAGAGAGAATGAGATGGCTGCATGGCATCACCGACTCGATGGACGTGAGTTTGAGTGAACTCCGGGAGTTGGTGATGGACAGGGAAGCCTGGCGTGCTGCGGTTCATGGGGTCGCAAAGAGTCGGGCACGACTGAGTGACTGAACTGAACTGACTTGTATATGGGGATAATAAAGCACCTATCTTCAGATTGTTCTGTGGATTGACTTGACTCATATAATGTATTAGAATAATATTAGCCTTATAGTAAATATTTGATAAATGTTAGCTGTTGCTTTGTGTGGCTGAAGACATTATATAAATGGCCTTATACAATTAAAAAAAAAAATCTGTCTTATGTCAGTTTAATGAATACACCAGCCAATAGGTAGGAGATTTTTTTCCTCCCCAACACTATTTTGTACTTGCCCCTTCAGAATTATGCCTTCCTGGTTTCTACTCTGTTTTGTGTTCTTGGAGGCTGTCTATACTTGACCTGTATAGATTACACCTGGCTTCCCAAAGGGTTCTGACAATGGAGGGCACCATAGATGGTAATAGTATTGATAATAGTAGGTCAGAGAAGGGAAAGGAATGAAGTTGTAGATTCAGAAAACGAAATCTTGAATCACTGTTTTGGCTCCCTCCTGCAGGGGTGCCTGAATCTTGCCAAAACACTTGACCTGAAGTCACAGCTCCTGATGTGCAGCCCTCTAGCTCTCTTTGTTGGGGTAACCCACTTAAAGATGCTTGCTCCTTGGAAGAAAAGCTACGACAAACCTAGACAGTGTATTAAGAAGCAGAGACACAACTTTACCAACAAAGGTCTGTATAGTCAAAGCTATGGTTTTTCCAGTAGTCACGTATGGATGTGAGATATGGACCATAAAGAAGGCTGAGTGCCGAAGAACTGATGCTTTCAAAATGTGATCTTATCACTCATTATCAGAGAAATGCAAATCAAAATCACAGTGAGGTACCATTTCACACCAGTCAGAATGGCTGCCATCCAAGAGTCTACAAGCAATAAATGCTGGAGAGGGTGTGGAGAAAAGGGAACCCTCTTACACTGTTGGTAGGAATGCAAACTAGTATAGCCACTATGGAGAACAGTGTGGAGATTCCTTAAAAAACTAGAAATAGAACTGCCTTATGATCCAGCAATCCCACTACTGGGCATACACACTGAGGAAACCAGAATTGAAAGAGACATGTGTACCCCAATGTTCATCACAGCACTGTTTATAATAGCCAGGACATGGAAGCAACCTAGATGCTCATCAGAAGACGAATGGATAAGAAAGCTATGGTATATATACACAATGGAATATTACTCAGCCATTAAAAAGAATACATTTGAATCAGTTCTGATGAGGTGGATGAAACTGGAGCCTATTATACAGAGTGAAGTAAGCCAGAAAGAAAAATACCAATACAGTATACTAACATATATATATGGAATTTAGAAAGATGGTAATGATAACCCTATATGCGAGACAGCAAAAGAGACACTGATGTATAGAACAGTCTTTTGGACTCTGTGGGAGAGGGCGAGGGTGGGATGATTTGGGAGAATGGCATTGAAACATGCATATTATCATGTGTGAAATGAATCGCCAATCTAGGTTCAACGCACAAGACAGGGTGCTCGGGGCTGGTGCACTGGGATGACCCAGGGGATGAGATGCGGAGGGAGGTGGGAGCGGGGTTCAGGATGGGGAACACATGTATACCCGTGGCAGATTCATATCAATGTATGGCAAAACCACTACAGTATTGTAAAGTAATTAGCCTCCAATTAAAATAATAAATTCATATTAAAAATTTTAAAAATAAATAAAAATGTGATGTTAGAGAAGACTCTTGAGAGGCCCTTGGGCTGCAAGGAGATCAAACCAGTCGATCCTAAAAGAAATCAGTCCTGAATATTCATTGGAAGGACTGATGCTGAAGTTGAAGCTCCAATACTTTGGTCACCTGGATCCGAAGAGCTGACTCATTAGAAAAGACCATGATGGTGAGAAAGATTGAAGGCAAGAAGAGAAGGGGATTATAGAGGATGAGATTATTGTATGGCATCACCAACGGAATGGACGTGAGTTTGAGCAAGCTCCAGGAGTTGGTGATGGAAAGGAAGCCTGGCGTGCTGCAGTCCATGGGGTCGCAAAGTGTCAGACACAACTGACTGACTGAATAACTTCCTCTTCTTGTCCCTTCAGGCCTGGATGGTAGCTGTTGCTGACTCCCCTGTTGCTGACTCCAGGTACCAAACAATCCCTGCACCTTTCCTATACCGTACCTCTGAAAATAGTCCCTTCATGAAAACTCTCTTTAATTTATCCAGTTTGATTCTGTCATCTATTTCCTGACAGTATTCAATTGATTTAGGACCTTCATATCTCCTGCTACAGTAATCTCTTAGCTGCCAGATCAAACTGTGCATAAGCACGTACACACACACACACACAGAGAGAAATTGTCTCTAGAAGGCAAAAATCTAACCATGTCAATAGCCAACCCTTTCACCTTCCTTATTAAATTTCAATATCTCCCCTCTGTCCTCTAGATAAAGCCCAGGCTCTCTATCTCAGCATTCAGTAAGTGCCACCATCTGGCCCTTAACTAATTCCCTAGCCTCATCTCCAGCCCATCCCCACTTCACACTGGATGTTCCAGGAATACCGAACTCTCTGTAGTTTCTCCCACTATGCTTTTTCTCCTTGCCACCTTCCTTGCACTTGGTGTGCTCTCTCATATTCCTAAACTCCTTATTTCATTCATCCTTTAAGAATCAGCTAAGGAGGGACTTCCTTGGTAGTCCCGTGGTTAAGAATCTGCCTTCCAATGCAGGGTATACAGGTTCAATCCCTGGCCAGGGAACTAAGATCCCACATGCCTCATGGCCAAAAAACTAAAATGTAAAGCAGAAGCAATATTGTTAGGGGAAGCACACTGATTGAAACTGCCCACCCTGGCCAGGCACCATAGTAACCATTTGCATGAGTTGTTTTATGACAGGAGATCCTGATAAGGAATACAGAACTAATAAGCCACCACCAACCGGAAGAGTTAGGGAAAGGTCGAAAGGAAACACCACGTGTCTGTCCACTTCCCAGAATCCCTCTCTCTAGCATCCATCTTGGCTGAGCAATGCGTGCACCACCAGGAAAGACTCTGAATTAGAATGATTGGCCAAAGACCACCCGGAAACTAATCCCATCACCATAAAACCCGAGACTTCAAGCCACGCGGCAGAGCAGTTCTCCTGGGTTCCCTTACCCTACTGCTCTCCACCTGGGTGCCCTTTCCCAATAAAATTTCTTGGTTTGTGAGCATGTGTCTCCTTGGACAATTCATTTCCGAGTGTTAGACAAGAGCCCAGTTTCAGGTCCTGGAAGGGGTCCCCCTTCCTGCAACAATATTGTAACAAACTCAATAAAGACTTAAAAAATGGTCCACATCAGGGCTTCCCTGGTAGCTCCATGGTCAAGAATCCACCTGCCAATGCAGGAGACATGGGTTTGATCACTGATCTGGGGAAATTCCACATGCCATGGAACAACTAAGCCCATGCACCACAACTGTTGAACCTGTGCTCTGGAGCCTGGGAGCCACAACTACTGAGCCCACGTGCTGCAACTACTGAAAGCCTGAGTGCCCAGAGCCCGTGCTCCACGGCAAGAAGCCTCCACAAAAGAAGTATACACTTCTTACCAAAACTAGAGACTAGCCCTCGCTCTCCACAACTAGAGAAAAGCTGGTGCAACAACAAAAGACCGAGCACAGCCAAACATAAGTGAATAATTTTTTAAAAAAGGCCCACATCACAAATAAGTAAATATAAGAAAGAGAGAGAGAGAGGAAGGAAGGAAGGAAAAAGAAGAAAGAAGGAAGGGAGGAAAGGAAAAACAAAAGAAGAGGGGAAAAGGTGGGAAGGATGGAGAAAGGGAAAAGCCATCTGTACTGTGATCCCTTTCTGCAAAATTGAATACATGGATTTTATATGAGAATGCATATGCAGAGAGGTAGCTAAGGGAATTGTTAAAAAAAAAACAACAATATTTAACTTGATATCAAATTTTTACTTTCTTCTGTTGAAGGATAATTTTTTATAAGGCAAAGTCATACTGTCATACAAATATAAAATAAACAAGTACCAAAATTTTTACTTAACTCAATAATTCATGAAGGGAACCACTAAGATATTATAACTGATTCAAAAGTGAATTCAAAGAACCACATATAGAGGGAGACCATAAGGAAAACTAAAATAAATTTGCTTAATAGATGCAAAGCTGATTTCTTCCACAGTGGAGGGAAGGAAACCAATTGAATCTCCTCCAGACAACATTTATTTGCATAGGATATAAATGATGGATAGGCATCATTTGCATTGCTATCAGTTGTAAATAACTCAAAGGCAATGAAAGGTGCAGTGACCCCAAAGATCTGATTACCTGAAGAGTGTGCTAGACAAAGCCTGGCTTACCATGGAAGACATCAGTCCATTTCAAAGTCAGATTCACTATGAAGCCTTTCACAACTTTTCCCTGAATTTTCTCATGAATTTTCTCAAATATATATTTTTTAATTTTACAGTGAACATTTACCCCTTTTTTAAAAAGCATGCATCTTTTAAAGTAAAAATCACAATAAGAAAAGCTCCTTTTCCTGAGTCCACTCTGGTATTACTTTTCCCAATATATTTTACCTAACCACTGCAACCTCAATGTTTGGAAACTGTGTTCATCATATTTACCTCCTAACACTATGGATAATAACCATTTTTTTGTCTGCAGACCCAGTTCAGAGTATGAGAACTTTTGAAGCAGGGGGGAAGAGGGCAGGGCATAACCTTTTAGGGGCTTCCTGCATAGCTCAGTTGGTAAAGCATCTGCCTGCAATATGGGAAACCTGCGGTTCAGTTCCTGAGTTGGGAAGTTCCCCTGGAGAAGGAAATGGCAACCCACTCCAGTATTATTGCCTGGAGAATCCTATGGACAGAGAATCCTATGGACAGAGGGGCCTGGCATGCTACAGTTCATGGATCGCAAGAGTCGGACACGACTTAGTGCTATCTTTCCTTCTTTCACAACCTTTAAAAGAGTGACATAGCCTGAGGACACAACATAAACTGATTAGAACCAAATAGGTCCAAGATGGCAGATGAGTCTACTTCTACTAGCCCTTGAGCCTCAGACTATGCTCACTTTAACACATCAGCTAAATGACACACTCCCAGGCTCCATGGCAGTTCCAAGGCCAATCATAAAGGTCAGAAAGTGGGCCGCCATGGCCCAATTCCTGGAAATGCCCACCCCTTTCCCAAAATAGCTAGAATACTCCTCCCACTCATTAGCCTGTGAAATTATCCACTCCAGACTGTGGAGTTGCAAGCAGTTGGACACAGCTGCGCGACAAAACACGCACATAAAATCTGACAACCCCATACCACGGTGCTGCGCTTGCCTTCCGAGATGGCCCACGCTCTGTCCGTGGAGTATGTTTCTCTCTAAATAAATTCACTTCTTCATCATTTTGTTTCCTACTGAATTCTATGTCATGACATCAAGAATCTGAGCTTCACTAAGTCCTGAGACCAGGTGAGTGATCTCAATTAGAAGGCCACGGGTTCAAGCCCCAATCTGTGTTGCACAAGTTCACTTTGAGTACCAAAGGTAAAACTATGATAGAGGCGTCTTTGTATTCCACGCACTCAGTACATAGCAGGTTCCCATTAAATTTTTGTTGAAAAAAAATGAGGAAACTAGTACACTCCTAGATTCTGTATCTTTTTTTCCAAAATAAAGGAAGATGTGAAGGAAACAGGCAGAGGGGTGAGGGAAGAAATGCTTAGCTTTTTGATTTCCCCAGGTAGATTCTTCCTTGTCAAAAAGACTGAGAAACGGTTTGGGGAACGGAAATCGAGGGATTCTGTTCTTGGACGAGATGAAGCCCCAGAGATTTAAGAATAAACTGCCTGGAGTGACACTGACAAAAAGTTAAGTAGGAGGATGAGGAAACCCTTCTATTTTGAATCCCTGGCTACAGGGGAGGTAAGGAACCATAATAAATGAATAGGAACCATAGGAGCTAAGTTTCTGAGATAAAAGATTATGAATTTTTGTGTATATAGTTTGCTTCAAAAGCACTACCTGCTTTGATATTTGCCTAAGATTTACTAAAGTTTAAGTGCTTAAATAAGGGAATTGGTTTTATGTAAATCAGTTCAGAACTATAGATTTGTGGAGATTTGAGCAGAGGGTCAGAATCCTAAACATCAGGAAAACACAAGTTCGCTGTGCACACAAGGCCTGATGCCATTCAAAGCCTGAGCACTTAAAAACCAAGAATGGCTTCTTGAAAGTAAATGTTTGCAGACACAGCCGGACAGCACAGGGGAAGAGTGTGACTAAGAAATTTAACCCAGGGGTCTAAAGGGGTCCCTACAACCTCACTAGCTCACTGCAGCCAAATCTCAATTCATTCATTTTTTTTTCATTCCTTTAACAAATATCTGTTAAGCAAGTACCAGGTGGTGGGCACCCTGTTAAATGTGATAAATGCAGCACAGTCCGTTAGAGTCAGTCCCATAAATGCTAGAAGGGGAGTAAGCACAGGACCACTAGGTCACATGGAGGAGATAATACATCAGAAGGGATCCCCTTGATGCACTGAAAACAGAGAAGAGGCCGGGGGAGGGAAAGCAGGCAGGCCAAAGCACTGCAAGCAGGGTGAGCTGCATCCAGAGGTTCAGGCCAGGGGTCTCTCAAGGATAGGATGATGAAACGCACATCAACCCTTATAAGAAGCTACAGAACTGCTTATATTTAGGCAGTTTACAAAGCCCTTTCACACCTCAATTTGTTTGGTCTTCAGGCAGCAAACCTGTATAGTACATGTTCATTATCCTAAGGGTCTCGATGAATAAATAATTTTTGAACCTGTGTGAGAATAGGTTAGGATTTGCTTCTAAACAGCAGAAACCACTCCAGTTAGTGTAAACAGAAAAGATTTCATATGGGAAAGTCTGTGTTCAGAAAACCATGAGAAGGACTAGAAGAACAGGCTCTAGGCTGAGCTTCCCAGGGTGATCCCCAGACCGCCCGGGATCTAGCCCAACCAGGGAGGTGTTGCATCAGCTCCTTAAGCAGAGGTGCTGCTGCCTGCAACTGATTAACTTTCTAGAAACCTCTCTAGACCAAGCTCACCAAGAGAAAGACCCAACAGAAACCAGTATGTTTAGGCCCCTGACCCGAGCTTGGAGAGGCCTCCTGCCCTCTAAGGCCTCGCTGTCCATGAGGAGCATCAGCAGGGGAGCCAGGGGTAACACCAACCCCATCAACAAAGTCGCCGTGGTCACAGGCTCTACAACTGCATGAGAGAACGTTTGGGGGACCTGGGAATTGTGGGCATCTCTAGATTTTGTCAACCTCGTTGTCTTAATTCATCCCCACAGAGCAGAGCCTACCAGGTAGAAGTGGCGTAGTTTATTTGGGAATGTGACCCTAAGGAGAAAGAGGAGGGGAGCAGGAAAGGAGAGAAAGCCAGCATGGGCCGGTCATGGAGTTGGCTGCCACTACAGGCCACCAGGTGCTAGATTCTACAGGTCCTCCGGGCAACTTAGGAACTACATCTCAGAGCATCCATCAGGGAAAGTCAGGGGGACAGTTCAGCCATTCGTACCCTTCCTCCACTGATCGAGAGACGCCCTGGATGGAGTTAGACCCCATGCTTCCAAGTTGCATGCTTGTAGGTGCCCAGTGGTTTCACAGACTGGAGGCAACAAACTCTCAGGTTGCAGTTGTTTGAATAGAAAGTGAAGCTAAAATCTGATATACACAGGCAGGCTGTCCAACACACCCATGAAGGAAAGTGCCCTCTTGAGTCTCTCCGGTCCTCTGATCATCCGTGAGCAGGGCACAAGGTTAGCTGCTCCAGGATAGTAGGAAATTCACTTGGGGCCTTAAGGCTAGAAATGCAGCAAGAAAGGAAGGGCTCAGCCCTGGGCTGACTGTCACATCTTCTCCATCTCTCCTGCAGGATCAACTTCACCATCGCCCAGGGTCTGGCCCAGGATGGGGCCCACGTGGTGGTCAGCGGCAGGAAGCAGCAGAAGGTGAACTGGGCAGTGGCAGCACTGCAGAGGGAGGGGCTGGGCATGACAGGTACCTTGTGCCACACGGGGAAGGGCGAGGACTGGGAGGGGCTGGTGGCCACAGTGAGAGGCAGTCAAGGAGGTGGAGATGGAGTCACAGGGATACTGCTGCTTATAACCATTCCTAGGGAAGGACATGACACGAATCAAGTCAATTCTGTTTCATTTGGCTCCTGCCCAAGAGGTCCGCAGTCTGCCCCACAGATCTAGGCAGGAAGAGGAGATGCTGGTGTGCAAGAGAAGGTGTGCATGCTTAATTCTAGCATCAATATTGGCAGTATATACAGAGTGTTGTCGACTAGGGAAGCTCACTCAACCCTTGGTGTCTAGAGGTTTTATTGGGAGTCGGTCACAAAACACTCACATGATTGATCTTAGCTGCTCACCAGAGATCAAACTAATGCGGTGTGTCACCATGAAGGGCTTTAGTGCTTTTCTAGATATGAAGACTAGGAGAAAGCAATGGCACCCCGCTCCAGTACTCTTGCCTGGAAAATCCCATGGATGGAGGAGCCTGGAAGGCTGCAGTCCATGGGGTTGCTGAGAGTCGGACACAACTGAGCGACTTCACTTTCACTTTTCACTTTCATGCACTGGAGAAGGAAATGGCAACCCACTCCAGTGTTCTTGCCTGGAGAATCCCAGGGATGGGGGAGGCTGGTGGGCTGCCGTCTATGGGGTCGCACAGAGTCGGACACGACTGAAGCGACTTAGCAGCTGCAGTAGCAGATATAAAGAGATGCAAGGATTGGAATCATGAAATCGGTTCCTAAAAGCATTAACTTCCTAAAGACTTGTTCCACCAGTTTCCCTGGAGTACAGAGTGCCTCACTCTCCACCCTGCACTCCCCTCAGCGGGTGTTGAAGGTCAGCAGCTGCAGCAGCACAGGGTTCAGTCTCTGCAGAGGCAGATGGCAAATGCCCTTGTTGTTGCTGTTCAGTCGCTGGGAAACGCTCTTGGCAAGAGCCAATTTGTAGTTGACAGGCAGTTTGTAGTTGACACTTTAAATTTGATTCCGAGACGGCTTCTCCAGACATCCTTAGCCTTCTCCCTTCATTCAACTAAGCAAACATTGTCAAACAACTTTCTACATGGTGGTCATGGTACCACACAGCACCTTAAGTCTCAAATATTTATGCACGATCAGTACCCAGGTGACCATTAAAGTTTTAAAAAATCAAGAAAGCTGAAACTCTGTACTGGAGAGGGAGACCGGTCTGGAGGGACATCTGAAAACTAAGTAGTTGCGACAGCTGTGGGGGCTGAAGACTCTGCATGAATATAACAGACACAGGCGTGGTGCTGACCATCCCATTTCCTCTCCTGCAGACATGGAGAGACTAGAGCTTCAGCCTCCTTGACGGCTAAATTGAAGCTACGTCATAATTTCTGCCTGTGCCTGGCTTTCTTAAGATTCCCCCAAAGAAAAAAAAAAAAAAAGATTCCCCCAAGAACCTTGGCTCACCCTCTCACCTGTTGGTATGATTGGAAGTAAAGAATTCTGAAATGATGGCGTTGCCAGGTAGAAGCAGCCAGATTCCTTGAGTTTCTACTTGAAGAACAGCTGCCCAGGAGGGATACAGAGCCTGCACTCAACTGTGACGCAAGCAATAAATTCTTCCTGGGTTAACCCACGGAGATTTGGGGGTTGCTTATTACCTAACCTAACAGCCCGCCCGATTACCATAAGTGAGTAGGGAGGGGGAGGGTCAGGCAGTCACTTTTCCCCATCACTAGTAGTAATCTCAAGCATAGACTCCCTGAAGCCCAGAAAAAGGAAGGAACTGGACTCCCTATGCAAGTCTGAGTCAGGGGCAAGAGCCTCTTCATAGCCTCTTGCCTTCCTGGAGACTATCTCTAAGATAGCCATGACTTCTCCTTCTGGCTAACTCCCTCCTACTCACAAAGGCTATGGCCTCCCCAGTTGACTTCCCAGAGAGTACCACCTGCCACCAACTTCAGGAGGAAGAACAGCTTTAGGGGACAAGCACGTGCAGAGACTGAGATGCCAGAATATGACAATGGACAGGTACCCACTGGGGCACTGGAGCAGTGGAGCCGGGAGGCTATTTCCAGAAGTCACCCAGGATATGAGTTGAGCAGATTTCTTTATTCCTCCTATTTAGAACCTACCCCAGTCCTTCCCAGGTCCATCCTAGCTATCCTGTGGCTTCATGCCCTGAGGGCCTTGAAGCTATAAACAGGTTCTTGGATGCCCTTCTCCACCCCTGGACACTTGGCTCATTTTTCTCACTGCAGTGATGTTGTTTGGCAATGGCATATAAACTTTCTAAGCTGAAGGCAGTGTGGGGTCATTCGGCCATCACGTAGCAACTTCTTGATAAACTCTTGTTGAATCATTAGGATAATTAAGGGAGCTTGGATCAGAGGCACACCCTTAGCATCTCCAAATCAGATGTGAAGAGAAACCAGTAGCCACACTAATCCCCAAACAGAAAACAGCCAATCCCACAGCAGGACCAGTGTTCCACCGTCAAATGCAGAGTCGTGAAGTTCTGGCTTAGAACTTAGAAGGAAGAACTCTTCCCTTCTCCAGCCCCACACACTGTCCAGTTACGTTTCCTGTGTCTGAACCAAAATGCTGAGATACAGAATCACTAACCTTCCCTCAGGGCCCCTGAGGAATTAATACTCCCTGGGAAGGCTAGACATTCCCTGGGAGACAAAGAGAGAGAGAACCTGAGGGCACTGACCAAACCTAACAATTTTATC
Organism: Bos taurus; assembly: GCF_002263795.3. NCBI lineage: Eukaryota > Metazoa > Chordata > Mammalia > Artiodactyla > Bovidae > Bos > Bos taurus. The sequence continues at coordinate 21,139,980 of NC_037337.1, read as the reverse complement.
TCGAATCTAACTGGTTACCAGAAATGTAACAGGAACAATGGAGCAATTCCTCCCTTTGTGAATTATTGTTATACCAATAAAGGATATTAAACTGAATGAGGGCCTGGATTCAGACTCTGTAGACAAATGGTGCCCCACTAGCCCTTCCCTGATGTATTATCCACTAGGATATAGTACATGGTTCTTGGATGCTTGCAGGCATCCCAGCAGATCTCTCTTTGCTCCTACACATTTGCACAGAAGCAGAACTCCTAAGAGGAAGGAAGCTGAATCCCTTTGACAACCAAGGTTCCTACAGAATCTCTGAGGAGCTAGAGTGGCCCTGACCAAGACCAGCTGGCAGGTCCACTGATGTGGCCCCTGAGAGAGAATTGTGTAGGGAGAGAAGGAGGTAGACGCGGGTGGAAAGAGGACTCAACTGATGCCAGAAACTGCCCTGACCCTGTCAGCCCCAAATCAGGTTTTTGCCCCCCGACCAAGGGCTCAAGTCTGTTTTGAGCAGGTGTAACCCAGAGGAGAGGGCGTTATCTCTCCACACTACTCAACACACACACACACACACATTTTACACCCACCCATAACCCACTAGGAGGTGGCTGCTCTTACTGGGAAGGCTGGGTGAGGGCTGGAGAAGCTGCCACGTGATGACACACAAATGGACTCCACCAGGCTGCTTTGCCTCAAGTTTTAGAATCTAACTGACAAATATTTGCAGCCCAAAGACAGGAACAAAGTAGTAACCCACTCCCCAGTTCTTTTCCTGATTTCTGGATATTCTTAAACCTCATGCAATCATTTTGTTTTTAAAACAAAAAAATGTAAAGAATAAAATTTAAATGGCTTATAATACCACATCTCAGACATTTTCTACTAACCATTTACAAATGAAAGCAATATGATACCTGGATATAAGTCAAATATTACAGAAAGGTATAAATTGCTTTTTAAAAACCTGCCATTTCACAGCCTGGATGGGAGGGGAGTTTGAAGGAGAATGGACACATATATATGTATGGCTGAGTCCTTTCACTGCTCACCTAAAACTGTCACAACTTTGTTAATTGGCTATGGTGGTGGTTTAGTCACTGAGTCGTGTCTGACCCTTGGGACCCCATGGACTGTAGCCTGCCAGGCTCCTCTGTCCATGGGATTTCCCAGGCAAGAATACTGGAGTGGGTTGCCCTTTCCTCCTCCCCAGGAAGATCCTTCCTGACTCAGGGATTGAACCTGGGTCTCCTGCATTGCAGGCAGATTCTTTACCAACTGAGCCACTAGGGAAGTTGATGGCTATATGCCAATATAAAGTAAAAAGTATATTTGCTAGGTACCCCAATACAAAATAGTTTAAAAAAGTAAAATAAAAACCCTGCCATTTCATTCCCAAAAGGAGAATCACTCCAAACAGTGATGCCAGCTGGGTAGCCAGTAATCCAGTTCTAAAACCCTGTGCCATCATCTGCTTTTTTAGAACACCCTGGTGCCCACCATCCCTGCTTGAGTTTCCCAAGAAGCCAACTCTGAGACAGAGATTAACATGTAGGAGGTTTGCTGGGGAGTGCTTTTGATACCAACACCTGGGAAAGGGAAGAGAGGGGAGCAGGGTTGGGCAGAGGATAAGGTCTAGCTGAAGGCAGTCTCAGTGGAACATCTCAGTTGGTCCTGCAGGGAGCTGAGGATGGGATGACCCTTCAGAACTCCCCTGAGCTGGAGTGAGAGGCCTGGGCTCCATACCATTCATTCACCAACCACTGGACGTGGGTTGCCGGAATGGGGGGTTCTCTTTGGCTCTCTTCAGAAATCCCTGAAGGGTGTTGATTGCTGAGGACTTTCTGCCAGCTGCACTCCCAGAAGTTGAGATAATAAGTGTTCTTATCCTGAAGGGTAATTTTGGCAGCAAAGGTAAGCAACCACCACATAACCCAAGCTCTGGGACTAGTCTTACCTACTATATAAACTCTGAGGTACTCTTTGTCAATAGAAAAATGTCCCTGGGGATTATGTGCTCTGTCCTCTGCTCATTTCCAGGAACACAGAACCTTGACATCATGGAGCCTGTGCCCTCACCAGTCTCAGAATCTATTACAATAATTTCTTTATGGCTCAATCTTACGGCTGTTGGCAGGAGGCCTCAGTTACCCACAATATGGGCCTCTCCTTAGGTCTACCTCGCAACATGGTAGCTGGCTTTCCCCAGAGCAGGTGGTCCCAGAATGAGGGGGAAAACTCAATGTCATTCCAATCCCAATCTCAGACACCACAAATCACTACTTCTGCCACATTCTATACTTTAAAAAGCAAGTCACTAAGTATCTCCTACACTTAAGGTGAGGAGAATTAGGCTTCACCTTTTGAAGAAGTAGTATCAAATAACTGTGGACATATTTACAAACCACAACATATATAGAGAAGGATATTTCCCAAATCAACAATGATAGATACTTCTGAGAAAGGGAGTAGATCAGAGGAGTCAGGTAAAATGAAGCTTTTGTCTTCTCTGTGTTTTAATAATAAGATTGCATTCTTGTCACACTCTTGTAATTGAAAATTAAATATTTTTGACTACTACACATATGGCAAGCAATGAAACCGGTAGGAAACCAGAAGCTCACCTGAGGGACAGACTGGGACTTACCACCCACCTCTGTCATGGTTTCTCCTGCCTGAACCCACCCAGGAGACCCAAGGGAGCAAGGAAGAAAATGAGGATAGCTAAGAGCTTCTCAGAGGAGCCATCATTTTCCTAGCACACAAACGAGGAATCAGATGACTGCACTTTACTGAGAAATGAAAGGTTGGGAAAAAACATTAGAACCATTAGTCTGTTTCCTCCATCCCCATTCTTCATCCATAATTTCATTTAATGCGGAAATCATCCTATCAGTTTTGATGGCTTGATTACAGACTTTGGATGGGGTGCAGACAACCCAGGGAAAGTGTCCAAGAGGGCCGAGCTGGGGGATTCGACACCCTGTGGCCCTCCTCAATCTGGGCCCGCAGGTCCACTCCCATTCCTGTGTTCCACATAGACCTCTCATTCTTCAACAGCTAGGGCCAGCGCCAGCATCTCCGCGCAGTTAGGGGAGCCCTGTGGGAGAATCCGTCCCTGCCCCAGCAGAGAAAGCACAAAGCGGGTCCTTAGGGGCTATCCCCCGGGAACTGAGGGCCTCCTTTGAGTTTTCTCCCTCCTGGGAGGCAAGGTGTCGCCACCCTTCCTGGGCCTTTGCTGACCCCTTCAGGCGAGGGAGGGAACTTCAGCTATGTCCACACAAGCACAACACTCCCACCTCTTCAGGCCCCAGAGCCCCCAGGCTCTGTCCCACATGGATAAAACCTTGCCCATCAGGGCATCAAGGAGGAACAAATAGGACCTTCTCTCCTTCTCTTCCTATAAATGAAAGTAAATGTGACTTATTCTACTCATTTTACAGATTAAGAACCCTTCTGTGGACCCCAAAGGCATTGCGAGAGACACCCAAGGTTCAACCACTAGCTATCTCTAATCTAGATTCACGGCTCGTTTTTGTCTTTTTTGTGTGTGACTTACTTTTGGAGGAGATCATCACTGGATAACTTCTGGTTTGGAAGACTTTGGGGATTTGAATTTGACATTTTTTAATTTTGCAGGATCCAACAATGGATGAGTTGGACTGTGAAGAAGGCTGAGCGCCGAAGAATTGATGCTTTTGAACTGTGGTGTTGGAGAAGACTCTTGAGAGTCCCTTGGACTGCGAGGAGATCCAACCAGTCCATTCTGAAGGAGATCAGCCCTGGGATTTCTTTGGAAGGAATGATGCTAAAGCTGAAACTCCAGTACTTTGGCCACCTCATGGGAAGAGTTGACTCCTTGGAAAAGACTCTGATGCTGGGAGGGATTGGGGGCAGGAGGAGAAGGGGACGACAGAGAATGAGATGGCTGGATGGCATCACTGACTTGATGGACGTGAGTCTGAGTGAACCCTGGGAGTTGGTGATGGACAGGGAGGTCTGGCATGCTGCGATTCATGGGGTCGCAAAGAGTCGGACACGACTGAGCGACTGAACTGAACTGAACTGAACAATGGATACTTCTGGCTTGAAGAGTCTCAGAAAGGGAAATTTGGAACACCCAGAGAGTAGCTACAAGGAAAGAGCCACCCATGGGAAGTGGAATGCAGGCATCTGTCTTGAGTTGGAAGGGAACATGTGGGTGTAATAAATATCTCCACCTCCCTCTGCGCCCTCCATCTCCATGATCTGCTGATGCCAACAGCAGCTGAACCCAACCAGAAGCCAGAACCCATCAAAGTATGTTCATGATGTCCATATGGGCCAGCCTCTCTGTCTGGGAGTGGATGGGTGGAAAGTGAGTCTGGAAGGGCAAAAAGAAGACACCCAGAGCAGGAGCCAACGGAGGAAAAGAGCTGAGCTGCTTTTTGCACCTGTCTCTATTAATGATGTGAACAAATTGAGAAAACAATCCATAGCGATTCAGGAGCACACCTGGGAAGGCAGTGGTTTGTGGGCCACGGGGCTGTGCACCAGAATTTTGATTACAGTTGGTCCACTTGGTTTTGAGATTTATTTTGAAGGAGTTATTAACTTGAGCTTTAAACACGAACAAGCGGAATGATTAATTCTAAAACTGCTGCTGTTGCAGATCTTATCCTGAGTGCATCCTCATTAAAAAGAGAAAAATTCTTCCAAGTCATGAAACACAGTACCAGTCGATTTGTGTGAATGTGGAATCAGGAAGCAAGTGTCTGTGTCAGGAAGGCTTGAGTGAGGACACGGGAGAAGTCCAATGGAAAAGACAAACGTCTTTAGACCTTAGAGGAGATGCAAAAGATTTAGGACAGGTCTTCCTAGCAGATGGTGATTCTTCCTCTTGGCCAGACGACCTGCCTATTTTGGGGTTAATCATCTCCATTTTACTCTTTTCAACATGAGAACTGTTGGTGAAAGAACAAGATGACTGAGAACTCAGTCATCTCTTTGATCTACTAGGAAAGCTGGAAACTTTCTCTGTATGCTTTTTTTTTTTAATTTCATACAACCCTAAACTTGATCTTCCATCTTCCCTAAATTCTATCTGTACTTTATTCTTTTGTGGAATCTTTTGGGTGTCCACAAACAAGTCCTTCATAATAAGATAGTTTGAGAACACTTTCTTATTTTAGGTGGGTAAACCAAGGTCTTTTTCTCATTGATTTTAATAAAAACTGAGGGTATAAACACATCAGTGTCTAGTACAGATGACTTCAGCAGCCATTTTTCACAAAGAGGACATGGAAGGGAGAAATTTCAGGTGATTGTCAGCAATTTTAACATCTGGGTATACAGTCAAGTTTCCTTTAATTGGAGCCTTCGGGTGAGCTGGGTTTTTGTCTCTTTGCTCAGAACCTCTGAAGGGGAAAGTTAAGAAAAGTTGAGTGTATTGCTATTAATTGCTTCTTCCCATTCCTGCAGTCCAAGAATCTAATGAGGTAAAACTAATAGGAAAACGTTTGCTGTGCTTCCATATACTTTGATAGGTGGAAAGACAGTCAACACAAATTTTCTATTCATTTGCTCACAAATGTGAGCCAATTTGGAGGTAGACTAGAAAGGATCGTTAACTCTGAGGTCAGGAGTTTGGTGTTCTAATTCCACTGTTTTACTAACTAGCTGTGTGTGCTCAGGGAAATTTTACTTAATTTTCTATTTCTTACAGCTTTCCAGCAGAATGATCAGAACATAGCAATCAATCTACATTCAGGAAACTAAAATGTCAGGTCCTAGGAGCAAGGGAGGTGGGGTATGGTAGCTGAGGGTGGTCACAAGGACAGGGTCACACCACACAGGACCTCGAAGACCTGGTTAAGCATTTTACTCTTTATTCTAAGATCATCAAGAGGGCCCTGAAGGATTTCAAGCAGGGGCTGACATAACTACATACTGGCTTGAAAAGATCATCCTGGTTCCATTTTGAGAAATGTATCAGAATCCCCTATATAATATTTGAAGTTCGTTATGTCAAAACATGTTCACATTACATGTGTTCCTATGCTATGGTATAATAAAGAATGTGTCTGGTCTTTGTCCCTGATTCATGGCACAGAGCTTTTAAAACTCTTGGAATTCCCCAAGTGATAGAAGTATATTTGTTATTCCTGAGCCCCTGGGCCATACTTAAGTTTATATTAATAAGATCTGTATCCCGATCTGCTCCCGACCTGTATCCTTTATAATAAAACTGTAATAAATAACTATAATAAAACTGTGCTTTCCTGACTCAGGGACTTCCTTGGTTGTCCAGTGGCTAGGACTCTGTGCTTCCAATGCAGGGGGCACAGGCTTGATCCCTGGTCAGGAAACTAAGATTCCATATGCTGTGTGATGAGGTCAAAAATAATAATAAGATGACTTGAAGTAAAGTGAAGTCGCTCAGTCGTGTCCGACTCTTTGCAACCCCATGGACTGTAGCCTACCAGGGTCTGCCGTCCATGGGATTTTCCAGACAAGAATACTGGAGTGGGCTGCCATTTCCTTCTCCAGGGGATCTTCCCAACCCAGGGATCGAAGCCGGGTCTCCTGCATTGCAGACAGACGCTTTACCGTCTGAGCCACGCTTCAGGATGGGCTGGCCACCGGAAAGACCAACCACCCGATCAGAACTTTAAATGATGTGTGACCAGTCTAGTCCTACTCCCACCATGGGGAGACCGGGACTGGCAACTGCATTTAGTCACCTGGTCAACGATTTAATCAATCATATCCATGCAATTAAGCCCCAATAAAAACTGAACCCTGGAGCTCAGGGGAGCATCCTGGTTGGTGAACACATCAGTGTTCCAGAAGGGTGAGGCATCTGGTTCCCCGGACACAGCAGAGAAACTGTGTTCAGGACCCTCCCGAACCTCACCCCATGTATCTTGTCATCTAGCTGCTCCTGATCTGTACCCTTTATAATAAAACTGTAATCATATAGTGCTTTCCTGAGTTCCATTAGTCATTCTAGAGAATTACCAAAACTGAGGAGAGTGTGGGAACCTCCTGGATTCGTAGCCAGCTGGTCAAAAGTGTGGGTGACTTAGGAACCCCCAAAGTGTGCCTTGCAACTGAAGTGAGGGCAGTTTTCCAGAGAACTGAGTTCCCACTGAGGGGGGGGGGGGTCTGCACGAACTCCAGGGGGTTAGTGCCAGAATTGGATTGCAGTTCACCAGGTGGTGTCAGACCAGTGTAGGTTGAAACAGAATCCCAGGTTCTTTTGTTTTGCATGCTTGTGTGCTAAGTCAATTCAGTCATGTCCAACTCTTTGTGACCCCACGGACTGTAGCCCGCCAGGCTCCTCTGTCCATGGGATTCTCCAGGCAAGAATACTGGAGTGGGTTGCCATAGCCTCCTCTAGGAGATCTTCCCAACCCAGGGATGGAACCTGCGTCTCTTATGTCTCCTGCATTGGCAGATGGGTTCTTTAGTCATTCTCAATAAATTTCAAGTCAAAAAACCTTTTGTCAAAAGGAGTTTTTTAAAAATTGTACCCAAACTAAGAAATGGACATACTAATGCTAATGCTAAGTCACTTCAGTCGTGTCCGACTCTGTGCAACCCAATAGACGGCAGCCCAACAGGCTCCCCCGTCCCTGGGATTCTCCAGGCAAGAACACTGGAGTGGGTTGCCATTTCCTTCTCCAATGCATGAAAGTGAAAAGTGAAAGTGAAGTCGCTCAGTCGTGTCCGACCCTCAGCGACCCCATGGACTGCAGCCCTCCAGGCTCCTCCATCCATGGGATTTTCCAGGCAAGAGTACTGGAGTGGGGTGCCATTGCCTTCTCCGAAGAAATGGACATATTTGTCTGCATTGGAGAAAAACCACTGGCTTTGGGTAGCTCAAAATTCAAACCTGGTTACCTGGTGGCCCCCCTGAAGCCTCAGGCCATTCATGCCTCTGGTTATTAGCCCTAATGTAACTTGGGAGTGAAATCTTGCTTTTCCATTACTGGCTATACTGCAGCCCCTGATATTTGCTTCTGAGATGTGTTACTTTCACTGGGCCTGGGGGTCTGCATGTCTGTCATCTCCAGCCATGCTGTGTGGACTTCTTCCCAACAAACAATGTGGGTTGGATATTTCGGTGACCTTTGAAATGAAACTTCAACCTTTCATAGTTGTTTAAACTAGTTGCTTACATAAGCATTATTTGCCAACTCTAAAACCCCTCCATTTTCATACCCTTTCTGAACCAGCACATTCCTTGATTTCCCTGCAAATTAATAAATATTGAACTATGCTTGCAATCAATCTAAAATTTTATTGAATATCTTCTAGAAATGACTATAGTAAAATTTCAGGTTAATAGTGGGCAGGACAAATAAGTGTCTTCCGGAATACTGTCTTAACACGGCCTATTTCAGTCCAGACAGATCACAGGTTACACATTCAATATGCCCAAGTTAGGCACTGAATTGGAAAGGTCCTTTTTTTTTTTTTTTGGACTGTGCTGCATGGCATGTGGGTCTCAGTTCCCTGATCAGGGATCAAACCCATGTCCTCTGCATTGCAAGTGGAGAGCCAGGGAAGTCCAAGATACTGGTATTACATGATTTAACAAATTCTGCCATTAAAGTTCTTTAGACCTTTTATGGACTTCTCTGGTGGAGCAGTGGCTAAGATTCTGTGCTCCCAATGCAGAGGGCCCAGGTGGGATCCCTCGTCCGGGAACTAGATCCCACCTGCCACAACCAAGTGTTCACATGCCATAGCTAAAGTTCCTGCTGGCCACAACTGAGACCCAGGGAAGCCAAATAAATAATTTTTTTAAGTTTTTAGGCCCTTTTAATTATTTGTATTATAAATTTGGTTATCAAGTTTTTCATAACTAGAGATAAAAACCCATTACAAATGATTCGCAAGAACAGCTCTCTTCTAAGATACCCACAGCATCAATGCTTCTGATCCCAGTAGCATAATAATAATTGTCCAGGAGGAAAATCCTCAATTGTCCATCACCTTTATCATAGATCGAGCTGGAAGAACTCCACCTGGCCACAGAGGAATTATGTTTTTTTTTTCTGCCTCCCATTATATTAAATGCCCTTTTACATTTTCCTCTTTGCCTTACCATCCTGGACATTCTAATCATTCCTCCCAGAAAAACACAGAAAAAATAAATTTTTTAATGTTTAGAAGTTGTTAAAAGGAAAGGGTTGACTGGCATTGTCCTTGTGCCACTGGCCGCAGAGCTCTTGATAGTTCAGTCTCTGGGCCTCATTCTGATCCATCTCGAGGTTCAACATCACTGTCACTGCAGTCATCAGCCTAAGGCTGGCTTTGCAAGAATCACATAGAACCACAGGGTAGAGAAGGAGCTGGTGGATCCTGCCCTCAGCTTCCTGTGTCACCTTCTTTATTTCATGCCACCAAGACAAAGCTTAATTACAGGTTCTTACCCTTTCCAGCTGAGCTATTTAAAATCCTAAAAGATGATGCCGTTAGAGTGCTGCATTCAACATGTCAGGAAATTTAGAAAACTCAGCAGTGGCCACAAGACTGGAAAAGGTCAGTTTTCATTCTAATCCCAAAGAAGGGAAATGCCAAAGAATGCTCAAACTACCATGCAATTGTGCTCATTTCATATGCTAGTAAGGTTATGCTCAAAATCCTTCAAGCTAGGCTTTCAGCTGGGAAAGACAGAAAGCAAATGGAGAAGGAGGCAGCAGAGGATGAGATGGTTAGAAAACATCACCTGGACATGAACCTGAGCAAACTCTGGGATATAGTGAAGGACAGAGGAGCCTGGCCTTCTGCAGTACATAGGGTTGCAGAGTAGGACATGATTTAGCAACGGAACAACAAATCTTAGTCCACTTTATCAAGACTTCCAGGGAATCATTAGAAATATGTCATTACTAATTGTTCCTGAGTATATAAGACAAGGATAACATTCTCTATTTTGGAGGAGTAGAAGGAAGAAAGTATATGGCATATAATATATGTCAGTTCAGTCCAGTCACTCAGTCGTGTCCACCTCTTTGTGACCCCATGGACTGCAGCACGCCAGGCTTCCCTGTCCATCACCAACTCCTGGAGCTTGCTCAAATTCGTGTCCATATATATATATACATATATACAGTTATATATGTACGTATGAGAGGTGAAAGACCTCACATGGGCTCAGTGCGTGTGTGCTCAGTCGTGTCCGACTCTGTGTGGCCCCATGGACTGTAGCCTGCCAGGCTCCCTTGTCCATGGAATTTTCCAGGCAAGAATACTGGAGTAGGTTGCCATTTCCTACTCTAGGGCGTCTTCCCAACCCAGGAATGGAACCCACACCTCTATGTCTCCGGCATTGGCAGGTGGATTCTTTACCACTGGTGCCACCTGGGAAGCCCATTGCACAGAATAATACCAAGATCTTATGAAATGGCTTGAATATATTAGCATACCCATCACAATCAAGTCCTGTACTGGAGTAGGTAGCCATTTCCCTTCTCCAGGGGATCTTTCCAACCCAGGGATTGAACCAGGGTCTCCCTCATTGCAGGCAGATTCTTTACCATCTGAGCCACCAAGGAAGCCCCTATCTGTGTGCGTATTATCTATATATAGATACACAAATACACACACATACATATTTTGGCTCTTTTTGTTTGTACGTGATTTCTATACCTTCTCACATAATTTTTCCGAAATATTTTCCCTTAGAGTATTCAGAGGTATTTTCAGGTAATAGTTACCAGAAAAAAGAAAATCAGAGTGCTTTAATAAGCTTTTATGGTTTTCATCAAAAGTAAGTATCTTTTTAAATATAACTGGTCCTTGTAATTGTAGAAATGTAGTCATATTAAACCCAGTAATGTAATTGATGAGATGTTTTTGATCTCCAATAATTGGGCCAACTACAAAGCCAACTAAGATATTTAAGTGTTATTTTCATTCCCAAAGAAAAGAAAGGGGAATGAAAAAAAGATAAAACCTTCTTGGTCACAGCTAGAACCCAGAGGACTACTTCACCTGTCTCTTGGCATGAATTTTACCTCAAACGCACACATACAAAAATCTGCTTCAAACAAACATCTACCATTAGCTCAAACCTGATCAATAAAGTCAGCAGAAGCAGGGCCCTCTTCATGCCATTAGAAAGAAAATATACCCGCATTATTCAGGAGATCTGAAGAGAAAGAGATCCAAAAAAAACCTTCCCCTTGAAAATAGTAAGAAAAGTAAATAGTCGTCTTTTAGATTCTGTGAATGGGGTGATTTGGCTGAAACTTATTATACAGGTCTTCAAAAGATCCTTGTGCTGCTTTAGTTTTCAACCATTTTTTAATTTAGCTATAGTTAATTTACAATGTGTTAGTTTTGGGTATACAGAAAATGACTCAGATATATATATACAGCTTCTTTTCCACTATTGGTTATTACTACATATTGAGTATACTTCCTGTGCTGTACACTAGGTCCTTGTTTTTATCTAGCTTATATATAGTAGTGTATCTGTGTCAATCCCAAACTCCTAATTTGCCTCTTCCCTGCCTGCTATCCCCTTTGGTAACCATGTTTGTTTTCTATGTCTGTGAGTCTATTTCTGTTTTGTTAACAAGTCCATTTACATCATTTTTTAAATTCCACATATAAGTGATATCATATATTTGTCTTTGTCTGACTAACTTCACTTAATATTTCATTTCACTTATTATACAGGGTCTTCAGAATATCCTTGTTCTGCTTTAGATTTAACTCCAGGGCTTTGTTCATTCTGATAGTGGGATAACACATGTGTTATGAGATGAAACAGAAAATTCTCTTCTGCTAGCTGAAATGGACTTACTCTCTTCAAGTCATAGGACAGGGTTTGTCCTCTTAGCTACAGAAATCGTTTATTTCTTCAGGATCTGAACTAAGACAGCACAGCTGTTCTGTGAAGGGCTCAGGATACACACCAGCTGGTGTCCCTTGGTGTGAGTGGGACTCACAGGAGCAGGGTCAGCGGGGCCCGGGGTACCTCCCGTGTCCTGTAGACAGATGTGCTGGGGCCCAGTGAAAGATATGTGCTGAGAAGAGCCCCAGAGGGCTTGACCCAACCCTGGTATCCCTCTGTTTTATGAGATGTGTATAAAAGCATCCTCACATGAGGGATTAAACATTTTATTTATGCACACCAAACATTTTCTTTATGCACACCAAGGCCTTCCCTCCCTGGTGGCTCAGATGGTAAAGAATCTGCCTATAATGCAGGAGATCCGGGGTTTGATCCCTGGGTTGGGAAGATCCCCTGGAGAAGGGAATGGCTACCCACTCCAATATTCTTGCCTGGGGAATTCCATGGACAGAGGAGCCTGGCGGGCCACAGTCCATGGGGTTGAAAAGAGTCAGACACGAATGAGCGACTTTCACATGCACACCAAGCAGTTCTCATCGTAGGCGCCCACTGTCTAGGAGGATTCTCTGATGCCTCGGTTTCCAGATCCTGGAAACTTCAAGTCCCCGGGGGGACATTGAGTCTGAGAGCTGGCTCACTGCCAGGCAACTTAGACAGGAGCCCAGTGTCAGAGTCACGCACCAGACAGTGCTGCTTGTCTCCACAACACACAGCAGTACATAGCTGCACATACACACCTCCACAACATACACAAGTCTACTGTTGCTGGGGAGAGGTGGGAGTAATTAGTAGACTTTATTTTTTTAAGCAGGTTTTTAGTTTCAGGCAATGATGGTGTGTCAATGTACAACAGGTGCATCGGTTGCAACTATATCAGGTCTCTGTGTTTAAGGCAAACTTACATTAGAAGCAGTCCCAGGCTAGTTGGAATAAGGTGACTGGTTGGATTTCTAAGACCTTATAGAGCTTATGAGTCTGTTGCATCCCACATGAAGGGCAGTTTGGCAAGGTCAAGAACGAACTGTCTCTGTCTCTCTCTCATTCTTGATGTTAGAGTTCCACATCCACCAAGCTCTTTTTTTGTTACTAGAAAAGACAATAATCTTTCTAATTTTCATTCTTTTAAAAGTACCTTCTCTTTCTGCTTGTTATCAAACATGTATTTTCCTTATTGTTTAAATGTGTGTAAGAGGGGACTAGGAGAGGCGTTCGGACGCTATTACCGGGTTGGGCGGGCTGGGCTGGGGAGGGGTTTGAGGGTGAGTCCTGGGTCCCCCACCCGCTGAGGAGACGGATGAGGATGGGCTTCCTCTCATGGGCTCAGGCATAGGCCTGACTAAGGTGCCAGCTATTCAACAGAAAAGAACGGTGGCATTTCTAAGCGAGTTTGCGATGCACACTGTACAGTTCCTCAACCGCTTTTCTAGTTTGTGAGAAGAAACTAGCAGACCTTTCTCTTCGTATCCAGCAGACTGAAACAACTCTCAATATTTTAGATGCAAAGTTATCATCTATCCCAGGCCTGGATGATGTCACACTTGAAGCATCTCCTGTAAATGTCACTAGGATCACAAATGGAACACATTCTGAAGCCACTTGAGAGCAATCACAGCAGAACAGTCTGCAGGACTCTGGACCACAGCAAAGTGAAGTAACACCAGAAAATCTCTTAACTGTAGCCAAGGATCCAGGATATGCCAGATATCTCAAAATGCTTCAAGTGGGTGTTCCAGTGACGGCGATAAGAAACAAAATGGTATCGGAAGGACTAGACCCAGATTTTCCTGAGAGGCCAGATGATCCAGTGCCTGATGGTGAAGGTGAAAAAAACACAGAAGAAAGTTCAGATGGCGAGTCTTCTTTTAGTGACTAAGCTTAATTTTCCTAACAATTACATATATGTGTGTTAGTGCACCTTTACATTCTACAGCAGAGAGAGCCTGAACTATAATTCTTAGTTATAAAAACATCAAGTGGCTACAGATCTGCCACCAAGCTTCCTCTATGTTAAAAAAATAATAATAATAAAGCATTTATTTTTAAAAAAATGTGTAAGACCCTCCCACTTTGGAGAGCAAGACCTGGGCTTAACCTTGGACTCTTCCTTCACTCACTAGTTCTAACTTACGAGGGATAGAACTAGTTTATCCCTAGTAAGTTACTTAGACTCTCAGAGGTTATTTTCTATCAGTAAAATGAGAGATTAATGATATCTGTCCACCTCATATAGCTACTGGGAAGATCAAAAGGAAAGATGCATGAACATAATTAACAAAATGAGGAATAAAAACCGTCTGGTCATTGCACAGAACTGTTTTATAAACAGAAGTCACTCTTCAAATGTTCATACATGTTCTACTAGCCCATATGACTCCTCTCTATTTCAAATCTAATCTCTTATTGGTTCTGGAAAAATGTATTATTGCTTCTTTAATTATTGATTTCTTGCCTTTGATTTTGATTGCTTATTCAGGAGACCTAAGTATTCAGAAATTGCAATACTGAACTCTATTCCCCAGATCTGCCTTCTTGAAATGTTTCATTTCTCAGTTTCTTAAAATTCTGGATATATTGCTCAGGTTGTCTTCTTATTTAAGTGCCATTTCTGCTGTGTGCAGCTGAAACAATATTTTTAGTCTGTCTTTCACAATGATTGTTACTTTCATTCTTTTTCATTCTGACCTTCACTCACTTGAGAGGAAGAACAGTCCATTTCATTTCTTTGAAAAGAGGCTCCAACCAGTTTCTGAATTCTCTGTGTGGTTCCCCATGGTTGCTCTTTTTCAGGATTAATTAAAATAAAGTTTTCTGTACACTCTTTGGTCTTTTTGGAGCAATAAAATCTTTTTCAGGGAGCCCACATTAATTTTTCCTGTTTAATACATGCCCCCTTAAGTTATCTTAGTGACTGATCTCTGCTCTACTGCTGAAAATTCTTTAGTAAAATTTCTGATTGATTTTGATAGAATCTGTGATTAAGAGTTTGATTGGATTTCTGCTTACTCAACCATCTTCCTGGATGATTTTCCTACCATGTCAGATCTTTCTTCCTTCTGGTTCAACAGTCTGGAAAACTTCAACAACAAAGGATGGGATTAAAACCAGAGAGCCAAGCATTTTCAATAGAAAACTGGAAAATGCTTTTTGGTTCTGCTGTCAAGACTCAGGCGAACCTAGGAAGGGGAGTGTAAGGGTAGAATGTTGAAATAAAATCTTGCCACAAACCCCTTAATAACGCTACTAATTAACCTCATTCCTTAAGTTTCCGAGCCTTCCAGGCATCTTGCAAGTAGCAAAGGTTGCATTGATTTCCTTAGCTATAAATGAAGGAGTACTAAATTGTTTCCAAGGTCTTTTTCCAGCTCTGAATTTCTACATTAAATAATACTTAAGCTACAGGTTCATACGAATTGGTGACCAGAATTATCCCCACTTCCTGATACCCCACCTTCAAAATGTACACGTGTCTGTGCACATGTGCTCACACACACACACACCGGCCTATTTTGATTTCCCCATTTGTAAATTTTTAAAATCAACTCTTATTAAATGTAACATGAAGCAGTGAAAGGGGGAAATAAGAGAACTGAATAGGAAATTCCTCCCTCTGTAATCAGGGCAGCCTCTGCACCCCCAGATCTACCTCAACACCGGAGGTACCCTAGAATAGACCCCACAGGCAGCCAAGGCCTGGATGGGCCACCAAGTCTCAGCCCAGTCTGGACTCTGCAAGGGGAGGCCCTGCAGCCCTCTGGTGGACACACTATGGAACTGCAGCCTTCTCTGTATTTTTAAAAAAGCTCCAGCGACCTGAAACCCTAACCAAGGGCCTCCTAAGGGACAGGCTAGGTCTTTGCTTCGAAAATGGTGCCTTGTGTCATTTTGAGGCACATTATCCCCGCAGCTGTTAGATATGAGGCTTAAGAAAACTCAAGGATGGATTTCAAACTGGGTACTGTTAAATGACCTACATCTTTACTAGTATTTTGGGTTCTCCCAGCTGAAGAAACAAATTTTAATTCAAGTGTTTCAGGCAAAGCCTCCAGCCTCAGAGCTCTTGTCTCTCCTCTGAATTTCAAGTACTCTTAATTTGCATTGTCCAAACCCACGTCTCAAGAAGATATCTGTGGTAACTAGTAGCAGAAAACTGAGGGGTGAAATTGTTTTGACAGGCTCTGAATGGGAGAGTTGTGACAACTTTAAATTATTGTTCAGCCAGTGCTTAATGCATATCTATTTGCGTATTCATTCATGTAAGCTACAAATATTCATTAGCTCATGCTGCATCAGTCATTGCCTGTTTGCTCTCAGGCTTCTTTCTCATCCTTCTCTTAAAAACTGTTTCCTGCTTATCTTTGCCAACTATCTTCCAGTAAGAAGGGCCAATGGGAGGCAGTAGCAAGAGACTGGAGACTGAGAAGTAAGGAGAAGCCAGATTCTTTTTGTTGACCATCTCTCTCTGTTTTGAGCATCATTTTCGCATAGTGGTTCCCGTTCCCCATCAGCCAGCCCTTCCCCCCAGGGTCCTTGCCAGTCCCAACCATGGGACAGCCTCAGCCTCTGATTCTGGTGACACCATCCCTCTCCTGTGTGCTTCAAGCCCTCGTGGTGGTAGCATTCAGCTTCTCATCTCTGTGCACTTCCTGTGTAATCAGTTCCCTGTTTCAAATTCCCTCTTTGAAATTCCCTCTTTGAAATGCCTGGGATGATTCTGCTGTACTTGGTAATAAGGATATTGCAGTGGGCAAGACCGGCTCCATTCCAGATAGCATGGAGCACACAGTCTATTGGGGAAAACCAACATGAAACAATCAGTAGCATGATAAACATTTCAAAAGAGAAGTATATAAGAACATACATCAGAGGGACCTAACCTAGAATAAGAATAAATTTTGTAGTTCCATAGGCAACACTAGAAACCCTAAGTCAATGGGTCCTTACCCAATGACACAGTCCCACGAGAGATGGTTGCAGCACAGCAAGTTTTAATGCTACCTCTCTCCCTTCCTGGATCCAGCAGGGAAGAAAAGGGTCCCTCACCAAAGAGGGACGTCAAAGGTTTCAAGGACGATTCAGTGCATAGTAGTGGCAAAGAAGCAGAGATGGAGTAATTCTGACACTCTGCAGGGGTCCAAGAAAATTAGGTTCTGCCTGGTCCAGGCAAGGGAGAAACTAGAATCGTGGAGGAATGTATCCTCCCCCTGGCAACCACCAAAACACCAAAGTCAGGCAATGTCCAGGCCAAGCCCGACTTAGAGAAAATGCCTTCCCAAAGATTTAAACGCTAACATTTCAGTATTTCCTGAGCCTCCTCCCACCCCATCACTGCCCCCAGCAGTCCAGTCGATTGCTGTGCTCTTTTGTCCTAACAGGTTTCTACCTGTGCCTTGATGGGCTCGGGGCATTCTTATCCTCTCTATATACTCCTCCATCCTGAAGAATTCCAGAATTACTCAACACTTTGACTTTTGACTTCTCTTGCCAAATCATAAGAGGTCTAGATTAATGCATCAGACGTGGGAGGCAAACTCTCTTCATTTGTGCCACTTAAATCACTGTTGACCAGATCTAAAGTGTGTTTTTAAATGGAGGTTTCTAATTCCACACTGTAGAGGAAAATCATCACTGAAATGCACAGCCATTCAGGGCCACTGTGCCTTGCAAGGGCTCCCCATATGGAAGGAGGGAGAGAGCAAAGTAGGAGGATCTGTGTCCTCCTCCAGCTCACTGCCTACCCTAGGTCAATACTGGAACTTGCACTCATGCTAAGTCGCTTTAGTCGTGTCCAGCTCTTTGTGACCCCATGGACTGTAGCCCGCCAGGCTCCTCTCTCCATGGGATTCTCCAGGCAAGAATACTGGAGTGGGTTGCTGTGCTCGCCTCCAGGGGTTCCTCTCAACCCGGGGATTGAACCCATGTCTCTTATGTCTTCTCCACTGGCAGGCAGGTTCTTTACCATTTAAGCCACCTGGGAAGCCCAACTAGAAAGCATATCTAAAAATGTTATGACTCAGCATACTACACCCGCCTGTCTCTCCTTAAACTTCAATTATACTTAGGCTACACCACCAAAACTCATGACTCTGGGAGCCATTGTGGGTCGGTTATGGCATCTGAGGCAGCCAAGAAAAGGAGGGAGCTCAGGTGTTGCTTGAGTCACTGGGACATAGGCCTGGAGCAGCCCTTCTCAATCTGGGTTCCATGAGAGAACTAAGCCCTAAGGCATCTATTATATGCAATGAATTATCTTGTATCTGTTATGCTTCCAGAATGGAACTAGCTATGTGCCATCCTTGGGAGACCAGAGAAAATAATCACTCTAATAATGTTCTATAGACTTTTATTCTCTCTAGGAACTCCTGTTGAGAAAGGCTGATAACCAATAACAAAAGCTGGTCCCAGTAATGCTTTTGTCTCTCTCTTGGATTCGTCTGGTTCACAGGGTTACATGTGAATGATCCCATCCAGGGGAATTCCCTGGCCATCCAGTGGTTAAGACTCAGCACTCACTGCTGGGTTCCTGGGTTCAATCCCTGGCATAGAACTAAGATTCCACAAGCCACAGGGCGCAGCCAAAATACAATGATTCCACCACAAACATTACTGTGAGTTGCGGAGGGATGTGTTTAAGAATATGGTTACAGGGGACTTCCAGTAGTTAAGGATTTGCCTTGCAATGCAGGGGACATGGGTTTGATCCCTGGTCAGGGCACTGAGATCCCACATGCCCCAGGTCAGTTGAGCCCCTGCACTCTGGAGCCCACATGCCACAACGAGAGATGCTACAATGAAGACCCAGTGCAGTCAAATAAATAAAGAAATATTTTAAAATGTAAACATCATGAAGCCTATACCTAAATTAAAAAAAAAAAAAGAATAAAAAGCACAGTGAGAGAACACGACAAAGCAACCAGAGGAGCTCCCAAGAAGTCCACACCCGGGTCTCCTAATGGCCTTTTATCTTCCCTCTGACCATTCAACCAGCCAAACCCATCCAATTTCAACAGAAGATGAGCGAAGAATTAAATCTATTTTCACCTCTGAGCAGGATCCCCTTTGCCTGATCCATTTTCTGGAATTATCTCCACACAAACCCCTATCCTCAGCACTGAGCCCAGTGAGAAGATGGGGACTAAGTCCCATGATGTAAGAAGGGAGTGGGGCACGGAGGGAAGATGCCTATCACCTGCCTTGAGTCTCCAAGTTTCCACCACCTGGAATGGGGAGAGCCTCCCTCTGAGGGAGATGCAATGGGAAGGGTGGGAAGGAGGTACAGATAAATAACACTTAGCTGAGCACTTTTTTAAACTGTTGTTTTCTAACTGTTTCATTGACATGTCCAATCTCTGCAGCTAGGCTGTAAATTCCTTGAGTGCAAGGACTAAGTTTACGCTGTAAATCTTTAATCTCCTACAGAGTTCAGCCCAGTGCTTCTCCTGCAGATGCTTCATCAGCATACTGTTGATTAATTAGCATCTGCTTTGGGGGGAAAAAAATGGTGCATCCTTGAAACAATTACAGTGTAAGGTTTATTCAAAAGTATTGGATGAATATGATAATGTTTAAAACATTGAATACTTGTGCGCCATGAGCCAAGGATCTCCCCACATCACCCCACACTGGGTCTCATAGGAGCCACCCACCCCACCCTGGACATCAGACAGAGAAGCCTGCATAGGGAGAAGCTCATCACAGCTGAAATTGAGCAGAGCTTCCCTTGCAGACAGAGCCCAAGACTTCTTTCTCATGTAACTTTCTAGGATTAGCGGGCCACAAAGAAACAGAGGACAAAACTGACCCCATCCCACCCCATCTTCCTTCCACTTCTGCTCTGCTACCGAGAGTCGAAGGTTGCTCTCACCCACCCCGATGTGGACACCCCTTTGTTTCTGGACTTCAAAGTCTCACCAACAGTTCAAGCTTGCTACTCTCAGGAATCAGTGTGTACCGCCTGCACCCCCCACCGCACCCCCACCGACCCCCCTCAACACACACACACCCTGGGACTCAGCTCAGCCTCTGAATGAGGCAGGGGAGTGGCACTCCTAAGTCTGTGAGATCTGACTGCCCACTTCAGGCTGAGTCCCAGTGGGCCCTGAGCCCCATGTGACTGTCAAATTGATCAGCCAGAAGCTTGGACAGTCAACACTTCACAGTGGGAGGGGGAATCAGGTAATGACTCTCAGACCCCAAATTCACATGAAGTTGATTTAGTCTCAAGCCAGTGGACTCAGTTTGGGTGGGGAACAGGCAAATGATGAGAAAACAAGCCAGTGTGAGAAAAGGTTGTCTGCGATCTTACCTCCTTCCTGGAGTAACAGTCAGAAGGCAGTGGAGTGACTGGAATCAGGAGAGATCGGAGGACCCTCCAGCCAGACCTTGACCATGCTGGTGAGCACCCACTCCCCACCCTGCAGCACACCTCTGGGTGACCAGAATGTCACGTCTGCCAGAAAGCATGGCTCTTCCCTGGAACAACACTAGAGACCCTATGAATTCTTAACTCACTATGTCTCTATCCTAATGAGCTACCCTTGATGAGCCAAGGTCACCTTCCTTTTTCCTTAATCATTCCACTAGATTATCCACATATCCTCATTATTTTCTAAACATGGAACCAATCTTAAATCATTTGTACTGGCAAATAGAATCTTCAGCTGGTACCATCAGGCAGGGCTCCCAAGATTTTCCTGGGAAGATGGGTATTTTGCTCTCACCTCTGCATTGCCTTCCAGAATTCATCACCACCGTATTTTGGGGACTGGGGCTCTCTGCCTTCCACTCATGGCCTCCAGTGAATTCTGGCAGCCAGGCTTGCCCCAGGTTCCTGCAGATTTGACCAACAGCCTTGCCTGACCACTTGGCTAGGTCTCATTTGTTGTTTCTGAGCGTGTGATGTGTTCTCTGCCCTTCCTTTAGCTGCACTGACTTTGTGGGTAAATGTAGAGCATTTCTGAACACCCCGCTTTTCCCCATCCAAGCCAAGCCTAGAACCAGAGCTCTGGGGTGGCCACCCTGCCATGTACGTCGTCAGGCACACCATCTGGCTCTGCTACAAGACAAACTTGTTCTTCCTGCTTCTGCCAGTTGGCAAAAAATTAATAATCAATCATCATGACCTTTATATCACATTTATCAACCTTAGCAAAGGGAAATCTGGACTTTGAAAGCTGTTTGGCAAGCTTGACTTCCCAGAGAAGTTCAAAGAACAGCCTAGCCAATTGTTTCATAGTTCATGGCATTCTCTAGACCCATGACTAAAGCATTTTTTATTCAGTACATTTTAAGTCGTTGTACTCAAACAGGCATTAAGATCTGGAATCTAATGTGCAGTTCCGATCCTGGGGTGTCCAGGAAAATTTCCAGCTCAGTGAGCCCCACAGAAATAGAGAGATAGTATAATGTGGTAAAGGACATTGGCTTTCACACTTTCTAGCTCCATGGTAGTTGATGCATGTTAAATGGCAACACAGATAGATAGACAGACCAACAGATACACACACACACACACACATACACACACTTCCACATAAGTGAAACAAAAGTTTCTTGAGGGACTTCCTTGGTAATTCAGTAAAGAGTTCAACTCTTAACACCTAAGAATTAGCATGAAAAAGTGTTAGTCACTCAGTCATGTCCGACTCTATGCGACCCCATGGATGTAGGTTGGCAGGCTCCTCTATCCAAGAAGTTCTCCAGTTAGGAATATTGGGGTTGGTTGCCATTCCCCTCTCCAGGGGATCTTCCCTACCCAGGGATTGAACCTGGGTGTCCTGCATTTCAGGCAGATTCTTTACCATCTGAGCCACCCAGAAGATTAAGAATTAGCATGCCACAACTAAAAAAAAAAAAAGTTCCTTCATGCCACAACTAAGACCCGGCGCAGCCAAATAAATACATGGTTTTTTTCTAAGTTTCTTGAAACAATACTGCCTTAGAGGAAGATGCATGTGAAAGTAATTTTACTAGGAAATGTTTCCAGGGGAAAGAGTTAGACGAATGAGGAAGCTGGACCAGGAAGGGGCCAAGTAAAGGGTGCTACATCAAGCCAAGTCACACAGAGGGTAATTTTGACTCATTCCCCAGGGGACTTCAGGGAGCACTGTGGGTCACACCTCAAAATCATTCCAATGATAGGGCAATAGAGCTGCGTACATCCCAGTGCCAGCATTATCACTAGCCAAGGGCCACTCACATTGGAATTCAGTTGGTGCACACAGAGAGGGTAAGGGGACTGACACTAACATGATATTGTAAGTCAGCTACACTTCCACAAAATTCTTTTTAAAGATTCTCTCTGGGAATTCCCTGGTGGTCCAGTGGTTAGGACTCTGTGCTTCCACTGCAGGGGGCCTGGGTTCAGTCCCTGGTGGGGGAACGAAGATCTTGCAAGCCTCTCACTTTGGCCAGGAAAAAAAAAGGATTTTCTCCTAGATCAAACTCTAAAAAAGTTTAAAGAAAAAAATCAGTAAGAATGATCCCAGGTGGGATGGGCAGAGAAGGGACAGGATGTGCTCCAAACACCCTAACCTCTAACCATGAGTGATCCTCTGTGATGTTTTCTATTCCGGTTCTGTTTTGTCTAGTTCTTTAACTTTTTGGCTATGGATTTGAATCTCAGTGCAGCCACTTATGAGCCGCCGTTTAACCTGTTTGAGGTTTTTCCTCATTCCTAAAATGCGAATAACAATATCAACTTTTGCTCACTGTGATGAAAATAGGAATCAATATAGATATCCCTAGCAAATAATAGGTGCTCCATTTGGAGCTACTGTGATTCATAAATGTATCCTGAAGGGGACTTCCCTTGTCCCTGGTGGTACAGTGATTAGGACTCTGACCTTCCACTTCAGGAGACACGAGTTCAATCCCTGGTCAGGGAAATAAGATCCTGAAAGTCACACGGCATGACCGAAAATTTTTTAAAAATAAATAAATATATCCTCAAAATTCCTGTAGAAAGTAATACCAAAACATCTGTGTGTGCTTGACTGTATGTAAGACAGGCATGCATAAAAACACAAGTGCGCTCCTTGGCAGAGATACAACAGACACCTACACAAATCTTCACCCTCTCCTGCCTCCACGCCTTAGCACTTTATTCCCTTTGACTATTGCTGCTCATCATTCAAGTTATGTCTTACAAGTTCCTCTTTCACGAAGCTTTTCCAGACCACTGCAACTGAAAACTCTCCTTCCTCTGAATTGCCATGCTGTTCTATTTGAAATTATTTTTTTATTGGAGTATAATTGGTTGACAATATTGTATTGGTTTCTGGTGTACAATGACATGTATCAGCCATATGTATACATGTATCCCCTCCCTCTTGAGCCTCCCTTCCAGCCACCATCCCACCCCTCCAGGTCACACAGACCACCAAGCTGAGCTCCCTGTGCTATACAGAGCTTCCCCCTGGCTGTCTATTTCACACATGGTGGTATATATATATATCAATGCTACTCTCATTTTATGCCTCTCCTCTTTCCCTCCTGTGTCTGCAAGTCCATTCTCTATGTCTATGCTTCTATTGCTGCTCTGCAAACAGGTTCACAGTACCATCTTTCTAGATTCCATATATATACATTAATATACAATAATTGTTTTCTCTTTCTGACTTACTTCACTCTATATGACAGACTCTAGGCTCATCCACATCTCTTCAACTGACTCAATTCTGGTCTTTTTTATGGCTGAGCAATATGCCATTGGGCTTCCCTGCTGGCTCAGTGGTAAAGAATCCTCCTGCCAATGCAGGAGATGTGGATTTCACCCCTGGATTGGGAAGATCCTCTGGAGAAGCAAATGGCAACCCACACCAGTATTCTTGCCTGGGAAATCCCATGGACAGAGGAGCCTGGCAGGCTATAGCCCATGGGGTCACAAGAGAGTCAGACACAACTTAATGACTAACCAACAACAACAAATGCTCCACTGTATATATGTAATAAATCTTTTTTTTATCAATTTCTCTGTTGATGGACATTAGGTTGCTTCCATGTCCTGGCTATCGTCATAATCACTGGAGTGCATGTGTCTCTTTGAGTTATGGTTTTCTCAGGGTGTATGCCCAGGAGTGGGATTGCTGGCTCATACGGTAGTTCCGTGTTTAGTTTTCTAAGGGACCTCCACACTGTTCTCCATTGTAGCTGTACCAATTAAATTGCCACCAACAGTGTAGGCGGGTCCCTTTTTTCCACATCCTCTCCAGTATTTATTGTTTGTAGGGTTTTTTTACGTGATGACCATTCTGTTGAAATTAACTTATGAAACTTTTTCCACTTTCCTTTTACCTCTTTGCAGCATCTATTAAAATCCTGGTATGGGAACAGATAGAGAAATCAGTGGAATGAAGCAGAATCCAGAAGTAGACTCCAATACATATGGGAATAATAAAAATAATAAAGGCATAGAGGGATAATGCAAACAGTGCTGAGATAACTGATTAACCATTTGGGGAAAAAATTAAAATGGATCTCTATGTCACTTCCTATATAAGAGCAACTATCAGATGGCCCAAAGAGTTTAACAGACACACACACACACACAAAACCACATTCAAGAGCTACACAAAAACATGAGTAAATTATTTATGTTTTTGGAGTAAGCAAGGTTTTTCTAAACATGATCTAAAACTCAGAAGCCATAAAATAAAAGGTGAATAAATTTGATTCCATAAAAATTTAAAGCAGCTACCTCAAATTAAAAAAACATGAACTCAAAAGTCAAACTGGGAAAAATATTTGCCCCACATAGCAGTCAAATGGTTAAATTCCTTTCATGAAGCATTTATAAGAAAAAATGAAGCAACAAATCAGTTCAGTTGCTCAGTTGTGTCCAATTCCTGGCAACCCCATGGACTGCAGCACTCTAGGCTTCCCTGTCCGTCACCAACTCCCAGAGCTTGCTCAAACTCATGTCCATCAAGCTGGTGATGCCATCCAACCATCTCATCCTCTGTCATCCCCTTCTCCTCCTACTTTCAGTCTTGCCAAGCATCAGGGTCTTTTCCAAGAAGTCGGTTCTTCGCATCAGGTGGCCAAAGTATTAGAGTTTCAGCTTCAGTATCAGTCTTTCCAATGAATATTCAGGACTGATTTCCTTTAGGAGGGACTGGTTGGATCTCCTTGCAGTCCAAGGGACTCTCAAGAGCCTTCTCCAACACCACAGTTCAAAAGCATCAATTCTTCAGTGCTCAGCTTGCTTTATAGTCCAACTCTCACATCCATACATAACTACTGGAAAAACCATAGCTTTGACTAGACAGACCTTTGGCGGCAAAGTAATGTCTCTGCTTTTTAATATGCTGTCTAGGTTGATCATCAGAGAAGACCCACTCCAGTACTCTTGCCTGGAAAATACCATGGATGGAGGAGCCTGGTGGGCTGCAGTCCATGGGGTCGCCAAGAGTCGGACATGACTGAGAGACTTCACTTTCACTTTTCACTTTCATGCATTGGAGAAGGAAATGGCAACCCACTCCAGTGTTCTTGCCTGGAGAATCCCAGGGACAGGGGAGCCTGGTGGGCTGCCGTCTATGGGGTCGCACAGAGTCAGACACGACTGAAGCGACTTAGCAGCAGCAGCAGCAGATTGATCATATCTTTTCTTCCAAAGAGCAAGCATCTTTTAATTTCATAGCTGCAGTCACCATCTGCAGTGATTTTGGAATCCAAGAAAATAAAGTCTGTTACTTTTCCATTGTTTCCCCATCTATTTGCCATGAAGTGATGGGGCTGGATGCCATGATCTTAGTTTGTTGAGTGTTGAATTTTAAGCCAGCTTTTTCACTCTCCTCTTTGGCTTTCATCAAGAGGCTCTTTAGTTCCTCTTCACTTTCTGCCCTAAGGGTGGTGTCATCTGCATATCTGAGGTTATTTATATTTCTCCTGGCAATCTTGATTCCAGCTTGTGCTTCATCCAGCCCAGCATTTCGAGTGATGTACTCTGCTGCGGCTGCTGCTAAGTCGCTTCAGTCTTGTCCGACTCTGTGCGACCCCACAGATGGAAGTCCACCAGGCTCCCCCGTCCCTGGGATTCTCCAGACAAGAACACTGGAGTGGGTTGCCATTTCCTTCTCTAATGCATGAAAGTGAAGTCACTCAGTCATGTCCGACTCTTAGCGAGCCCATGGACTGCAGCCTACCAGGATCCTCCATCCATGGGATTTTCCAGGCAAGAGTACTGGAGTGGGTTGCCATTGCCTTCTCCGGATATACTCTGATATAAGTTAAATAAGCGGGATGACAATATACAGACTTGACGTACTCCTTTCCCAATTTGGAACCAGTCTGTTGTTTCATGTCTGGTTCTAACTGTTGCTTCTTGACCTGCGTACAGATTTCTCAGTAGGCAGGTGAGGTGGTCTGGTATTCTCATCTCTTTAAGAATTTTCCACAGTTTGTTGTGATCCACACAGTGAAAGGCTTTGGCATAATCAATAAAGCAGAAGTAGATGTTTTTCTGGAATTCTCTTGCTTTTTCTATGATCCAACGGATATTGGCAATTTGGTCTCTGGTTCCTCTGTCTTTTCTAAATCAAGCTTGAACATCTGGAAGTTCACGGTTCATGTACTCTTGAAGCCTGGCTTGGAGAAGTTTGAGCATTACTTTGCTAGCATGTGAGATGAGTGCAATTGTGTGGTAGTTTGAACATTTTTTGGCATTGCCCTTCTTTGGGACTGGAATAAAAACTGACCTTTTCCAGACCTGTGGCCACTGCTGAGGTTTTCAAATTTGCTGGCATATTGAGTGCAGCATTTTCACAGCATCATCTTTTAGGATTTGAAATAGCTTAACTGGAATTCCATCACCTCCACTAGCTTTGTTTATAGTGATGCTTCCTAATGTTGTAGCCACGCATTCTGGGAAACAAACTCACTCAGAAGGACGATGCAGATAGTGGACTGCAGTTTATTACACCGGCGGGCCCAAGGCAGAGTCTCCTTTTAACCAAGGACCCCGACCAGTTTTTGTGAAAACCTTATATACCCTAAGTGTACATGCCCAAAACCACCTTCCCAAATTCCCTGAAACTAGTCTGAACAAAGGAAATGAAAGATACAATTAAAGTTAACCCATGATTCATATGCCTTAAGCCTAGGTAGTTAACAGTGGACAATTATCAATAGGCCTGTGGTCATACCCCAATAAGCATAATAGAATTTATGATTCTATTTGGTTACACAGATATTTAGGGTATTCTTTTAGGCAACAGGGAGTCTAGGTATGAGCACTGGGGCTCTTCCATCCAGGGAGACTGGTTTTCCAGTTGGTATGTCATTTCCATAGATACCGGGCATTTAGCTCAAAGTCCACGGTCCAGCCCAAGATGGACTCCTGCTTTCAAGATGGAGCCTGTTCTGTCTGTTTCTTCCTTCCTTCTGCTCTCTTGATGCTCTTAACTCATAGTATGAGCATCACTCATAGGGATTTATTGCACCCTGGATTTCTGACTGCCGATTTGGGAGAACAACACCAACCTTTGGGTTACAAAGTTCATAATACTTTGTAAAATGCAGGGTCCACAAAGCAGAACTATCAAGGCAACTATAACAATGGTAAAAAAAGTTTTCCACCAATCACCCTTCACCCAAGACCAAAGTCCAGAAAAGAATGTTTTCATTTGACATTGCTTTTACCTGGTTTGTCATGTCATCTAAAGCAGCTGATACATTGCCAGATAAATCAGGAATATGTACACAACATTCAACCTTAATAATAGCACAGGTCCCTCCTTGAGCAGCTGTGAGCAAGTCCAAAGCCATTCTATTTTGAATTACCGCTTTTCTCATTTGGATTTGTTCTTCATTTAAGGTTTGGATGGCTTTAGCATATGGCACCCCACTCCAGTACTCTTGCCTGGAATATCCCATGGATGGAGGAGCCTGGTGGGCCACAGTCCATGGGGTCACTAAGAGTTGGACACGACTGAGTGTCTTCACTTTCACTTTTCACTTTCATGCATTAGAGAAGGAAATGGAAACCCACTCCAGTGTTCTTGCCTGGAGAATCCCAGGGACAGGGGAGCCTGGTGGGCTGCCGTCTATGGGGTCGCACAGAGTCAGACACGACTGAAGCGACTTAGCAGCAGCAGCAGCATATATGCAGTTCAGGAAACAACAGTTAGAACTGGACATGGAACAACAGACTGGTTCCAAATAGGAAAAAGAGTACATCAAGGCTGTATATTGTCACCCTGCTTATTTAACTTCTATGCAGAGTACATCATGAGAAACGCTGGGCTGGAAGAAGCACAAGCTGGAATCAAGATTGCCGGGAGAAATATCGATAACCTCAGATATGCAGATGACACCACCCTTATGGCAGAAAGTGAAGAGGAACCAAAAAGCCTCCTGATGAAAGTGAAAGAGGAGAGTGAAAAAGTTGGCTTAAAGCTCAACATTGAGAAAACAAAGATCATGGCATCTGGTCCTATCACTTCATGGGAAATAGATGGGGAAACAGTGGAAACAGTGTCAGACTTTATTTTTTGGGGCTCTAAAATCACTGCAGATGGTGACTGCAGCCATGAAATTAAAAGACGCTTACTCCTTGGAAGGAAAGTTATGACCAACCTAGATAGCATATTCAAAAGCAGAGACATTACTTTGCCAACAAAGGTCCGTCTAGTCAAGGCTATGGTTTTTCCAGTAGTCATGTATGGATGTGAGAGTTGGACTGTGAAGAAAGCTGAGTGCCGAAGAATTGATGCTTTTGAACTGTGTGGTGTTGGAGAAGACTCTTGAGAGTCCCTTGGACTGCAAGGAGATCCAACCAGTCCATTCTAAAGGAGATCAGTCCTGGGGGTTCATTGGAAGGACTGATGCTAAAGCTGAAACTCCAGTACTTTGGCCACCTCATGCGAAGAGTTGACTCATTGGAAAAGACTCTGATGCTGGGAGGGATTGGGGGCAGGAGGAAGAAGGGACGACAGAGGATGAGATGGCTGGATGGCATCACTGACTCAATGGACGTGAGTCTGAGTGAACTCCGGGAGTTGGTGATGGACAGGGAGGCCTGGCGTGCTGCGATTCACAGGGTCACAAAGAGTCAGACACGACTGAGCGACTGAACTGAACTGAGGAGGGCCTGTTTTGTGAAATTAGTCAAGGTTTCTACTTTAATCATAATATCTGTTGTCCCTATAAAAGGTACTAATAAGGCAACAATACACTCATACCACTGAAACACAGACCTTGTCCACCTAGCATGTAAATAAGGTAAATTTACCGGAACTTGTTGTAAGTTAGGCTTTTTGCTGCCATGGGCAAAAGTGAATCCCAGTGTGCAGTAGCCTACCCAGCCGATTGGTAACCAAGGCCAAAGGTTAGACCCACAAAGCCACTGGGTTCCGTTAGGCACCACCCAGCAGATTCCAGGGTTATATTTCCAATCAGAGCCTGGCCAATGGATAGACTGGTTGGGGTGGTATGTACCTCGAATGTTTGTTTACATTGTTTGGGGGATAGATACCCCATATATTTTAGTTCTTTTTGGTCTAATGGATGGTCACCAAACCCTACCCTTTGTTCTTTTTGTTCCCAGCATATAGCAGGGGGAGTCATTAATTGACCCTTTTCTGAGGTCATCCAGAAATACTCATTCCAGACTTGGTAGAATTGTTCAACATACCTAGTGGCCTGTCCTCCCTTGCTGGACAGGGAGCTTTTTCCCTTTTTGTTCTTTAAATATGAGGTATAGGCTTTTGTTACTTCTATGAAGCTGGTGTTTACATCAAATGTAACACCATGACCCGAGTCTACTGACTGTAGGTCTGGCTTACACCTAGAGAGCAGGGAGAGGTTATGATTGACAAGAGAAAGGAAAGTCTGTTTTTGTCATCCCAGAAAAGAGAAGAGTGGTTTAAAATCTCCTTGGTGGAGCAGTAACACCCACCAAGGAAGTCCATCCATCACAGACAGAGGCACAGCCCCACATACATAGCAGTTGGAGGTGTTGTGGAAATCCGTGTAGGAATGTGTCTATGAGATGAAAACATTGTCCTGAGTTGAAACGGAAGTTAAATTCAAAATCACGTTGATGAGGCCAAGTGGCAGGAGTTGATTATGCGGCTTCATCCTGAAGGGGCTCGTCAGGGATCTTCTTTTCCTTCTTAAGGATGATCTTAGTCTCTTGAGAGTAAGTGGGGTCCCTTTGTGCAGTCCACTCAGCGTTTTCTGGGTCTGCATGGTATGCTCTCTTCACCCTCATGTGGTGGATTCAAGGAGTGATACCTGCAACTTTAACTGCAGTAGGGCTGGTTAGAACAACAGTATATGGACCCTTCCCATGTGGGGCCAAGGAGTGGCATTTCCAGTCCTTGATGCACACCTGATCCCCGGGCACAAATTCGTGATCTGTTCCCCAAGGGGGAACAGCACCCTTTCTTGTACAAACTTAGTTACCTGATTTATTACCTTACCCAGCTGTTTCATCTGCTATGAAATCTCCTCTCCTCTTACCTGAGGCAAATTTGTTGACACCTGTTTTATTATGGGAGGGGCCTCCCATACACAATTTCATGAAGAAAGTAGCCATGGGACCGTGGGGTCATCCTGAGTCTGAGCAGAGCTGTCGGAAACAAATCCACCCAAGAGTGCTCAGTCTCTATGATCCACTTGGAGAGTAACTTTAAGTGTCTCTTTAAGTGTCCGGTTGGTTCCTGCCACCATCCCAGAACTCTGGGGCCTATATGCTGTGTGTAATTTCCACTTGATGTTTAAAGTTTTGCTTACTTGTACTAAATCAGCTACGAAAGCCAGGCCATTGTCCAATCCAATGCTAATAGGAAATCCAAATCTGGGAACTATCTCCCTAAGCAGGCACCGGGCTACTTCTGATGCTCTTTCAGCTCAGGTAGGAAAAGCTTCCACCCATCCTGAGAACATACATACCATGACCAGCAGGTAATGGTAGTGTCGGTGAGGCTTCATTTCAGTGAAGTCCACTTCCAGGTATTCAAAGGGCAGCGTGCCTTTTAGCTGATTCATATGCCTTAAGCCTAGGTAGTTAACATGGACAATTATCAATAGGCCTGTGGTCATACCCCAATAAGCATAATAGAATTTGTTATTCTATTTGGTTACACAGATAATTAGGGTATTCTTTTAGGTGATGGAGAGTCTAGGTACCCTGGGGCTCTTCCATCCGGGGTGTCTGGTTTTCCAGTTGGTATGTCGTTTCCATAGATACTGGGCATATAGCTCAAAGTCCATGGTCCCACCCAAAATGGAGTCCTGCTTTCAAGATGGAGCCTGTTCTTTCTGTTTCCTCCTTCACTAAGGCCCACTTGACTTTGCATTTCAGGATGTCTGGCTTTAGGTCATCGTGGTTATCTGGGTCATGAAGATATTTTTTGTATAGTTCTTCTGTGTATTTTTTGCCACCTGTTCTTAATATCTTCTGCTTCTGTTAGGTCCATACCATTTCTGTCCTTTATTGTGCCCATCTTTGCATGAAATGTTCCCTTGGTATCTCTAATTTTCTTGAAGAGATCTCTAATCTTTCTTATTCTATTGTTTTTCTCTATTTCTTTGCATTGATCAGTTAGGAAGGTTTTCTTATTTTTCATTGCTATTCTTTGGAACTCTGCATTCAGATGGGCATATCTTGCCTTTTCTCCTTTGCCTTTCTTTTATTTTCTCAGCTATTTGTAAGGCCTCTTCAGACAACCATTTTGCCTTTTTGCTTTTCTTTTTCTTGGGGATGGTCTTGATCACTGCCTCCTGTACAATGCCATGAACCTCCGTCCATAGTTCTTCAGGCACTCTATCAGATAGATCTAATCTCTTGAATCTATTTCTCACTTCCACTGTATAATCATAAGGGATTTGATTTAGGTCATACCTGAAAGGTCTAGTGGTTTTCCCTACTTTCTTCAACTGAAGTCTGAATTTGGCAATAAGGAGTTCATGATCTGAGCCACAGTCAGCTCCCGCTCTTGTTTTTGCTGACTGTATAGAGTTTCTCCATCTTTGGCTGCAAAGAATATAATCAATCTGATTTCGGTATCGACCATCTGGTGATGTCCATGTATAGAGTCTTCTTTTGCATTGTTGGAAAAGGGTATTTGCTATGACCAGTGCATTCACTTGGCAAAACTCTGTTAGCCTTTGCCCTGCTTCATTTTGTACTCCAAGGCCAAATTTGCCTGTTACTCCAGGTATATTTTGACTTCCTACTTTTGCATTCCAGTCCCCTATGATGAAAAGGACATCTCTTTTGGGTGTTAGTTCTAGAAGGTCTTATAGGTCTTCATAGAACCGTTCAGTTTCAGCTTCTTCAGCATTACTGGTTGGGGCATAGACTTGGATTACTGTGATAATGAATGGTTTGCCTTGGAAATGAACAGAGATCATTCTGTCATTTCTGAGACTGCAACCAAGTACTGCGTTTCGGATTCTTGTTGACTATGAGGGCCACTCCATTATTTCTAAGGGATTCTTGCCCACAGTAGTAGATATAATGGTCATCCGAATTAAATTCGCCCATTCCGGGCCATTTTAGCTCACCGATTCCTAAAATGCCGATATCCACTCTTGCCACCTCCTGTTCCTGTGCGAACAGGAAAGACCTGCGGCATGTGAACAGGAGATGGCAAGAGTGAACATCGACATTTTAAGAAAAACAAACAAGCCGATAAAAGTGGACAAAGGACATGAACAAGCAGTTTACGAAACAAGAAACACCAATATCTATAAACATATGAAAAAATAACCTTTAATAAAGAAATATAAATCAAAAAGAGTTTTTTCACCTCGATTGGCAAAAATTTAAATGTTTGGTGAAACTGAGTGCTATGAGGATGTGATGAAAGGGACGCTATCACACAGAATTGCCTTCTCAGGAAGGGACCCAGAGGCTGGAAAAGGGCACAGCTTTTCTGGAGGGCAACTGGCAATTTCTCTCAAAAAGTCAAAGAAACATAATCTTTGCACTGTGGCTTCAACTATTTATTTGGGCCCAGTATAAAGAAGTTCTCCTAGCCAAGTGAACAAACATGCTATTGCAACATCATATATATTAAAGCCATAGTCAACTGAAGCGGACTTCAATAGGTAACTGATAAATCATCCAGATAATGAAACAAGGAATAAGGATGAAGTATGACCTACTGGTCAAAGATCTGCAACATATGTCAAACAAGCATGCATTGACACACACAAATAAGGACACATAAAAAAAGATGGACACAAAATAAGGTCTATCGTCTAGTTAACAGTGTTGAACCAATGCCAGTGTCCTGGTGTTGACATTGTATGACTGATGTCAAGAAGTCACCCTGGGAGAAGTTGGGCAAAGGGTACATGGGAACTCTATGTATTACTTTTGAGTTTATAATTACCATGAAACTGTAATTACTTCAAAATCAAAAGTTAAAAAAAAAAAAACACAAGGTGGGGAAAGTGTGTAGCATGTGATTATACAAAGTTTCAAAAGGTAAGAACAATCCCTTTGTCATTAAATTCAAGATGAGTGAGGAAAGCTTATGTAAACAGAGGACAATCCCACCCACCCCTTCACTCCTGAGGGTTTGCTTTCAACAGAATAATAAATTAATCTTAAAGTTCCCCTACTTCCTCTGCAGAGATTAAAGAGTGCATGCTGCTCAAGAATTTGATCTGGCCCAACAAAGAGAAAGCCCTCAGAAGTAGACTGCTCTGTCATTTTGGCAAGGTTTGTGATGGGCCTTATTCATTTCATACTAGAGGCCTCTTTCAATGCTCTAAAAGCAGGACAGGGTAACTGAAACTGCTTTGCATAATAATGGCAAATGTTATCTCCAGAGAGGGCAGGCTGGAACCTCTAGGGAAATGTTTCCCTTTCTTTTGTGGATTCAGCTGCATTGTCCCTAGGAACTTCTGTCGGTTCTTGGAAGATGTGTGTGTGTGTGTGTGTGTGTGTTCAGTTGATCCAGAAATTTACAGGAACATGAAATATTTCAGGGAACATTTCTTCATCTCACACCAGCAGAGAGATCTCAGGGAAATACATGGAGCTCCAGGGCTGGCCTTGCACTATTGTGCTGGCCTGATATAGCCAAAGCCCACCCTGCTGTTTTCTCCTCAGTCCCTCATAGAAAAATTCAGACTGGCAGGAACCACAGTTACAGAGGATTCTTGCTTCAGAGTGCCCTGCTGCTCAGACAGTGGGGGAAGGACAGATTCTCTGGGAGAACACCCGCTGTGTGTTGGGAGTGGGGTCTTGCACTGCAAAGATTATGAAGGAAAGAAACTGTGAGTACCCAACAAAGCAGATACCCGATGGAATTAGGAGTCCAGAGGATTTAGTCAGAGTAACATTCATGACAGAAAGGGGAGGAAGCAGGATCAAGAAGGAGGAGCTGTGAGACACTGAGATGCAGATCTGACAAACGCCAGACCTACAGGAAGCTCCAAAGCAAAGAGCCCCTTAGAGGAACCCCGTGTTAGGCACAGAAGTGGCAAGGTCGTCGCGTCACCGTCCTGTCCAGGCACTGGCTGAGGCCATGCTCGCAAGGAGTGACTGCCAGCTGGTGACTGCTAATCATACTCCCCACAGCAAAAGTGAGTCCTTTCTAGAGGAAGGATCTGAACAGTATCTGCATCTCCACGCCTGCCACAGGGACTGTTTCTGAAAGAGGAAAAGGGGAAATCACAGTTTTGAGAACAGGGCTAAGAATTTGGTTGTGCTCATAAAACACTCAATGTGAAGTCATATTAGGTATCCTATTTGGGGGGTTGTCCCCTATATTGTATCCCAGGTGGCACTAGTGATAAAGAACCAGCCTGCCAATGCAGGAGACATAAGCAAGGATACCCCCAGCCCTCCCCAAACGCAGCAGAAGAAAGCAATCCTGGGCGTGAGGGAAAAGAGAAGCCAAGGCCTGTCTTTCATATATATATAAGATCCTCTGGAGGAGGCCACAGCAACCCACTCAAGTATTCTTGCCCGGAGAATCCCCATGGACAGAGGAGCCTGGCAGGCTACATAGTCCATGGGGTCAAAAAGCGTCACACATGACTGAGAAGACTTAGCATACAAGCATACTTGCATATATTTATTTATTTTGCATATATTTATTTACTTATCTGGATGCTCCAGGTCTTAGTTGCAGCCCGCAGGATCTTTAGTTGTGGCATTCAAACTCTTCGCAGCCTGAGGTATCTAGTTCCCCTGACCAGGATCAAACCCAGGCACCCTGCATTGGGAGCAGAGTATTAGTTGCTGGATCACCAAGGAAAGTCCCCAGTGTCTGTCTGTAAAAACCTCTGCATGCTGCTGTGCAGAGTTCCTGAAAAGAACCTGAACGAACACTGGGTGGATGACTTCCATACGGTGTCTACAAATAACTGCCTAAATATAGGGCAATAGGTGGAAAATTTTGAAAAACAAGAAGTTGAATGAACTATGCATTAGAGTCATGAGATTCTAGATGGCGCGATATCTCACAAAATTAATAATCCATTACCTGTGAATAGGCAAAGACTGTGTCAGTCTCTGGCACCTACAATAGATTCACTGTTTTTGTTTTGTTCTGTTGTCTTGGTTGGTTGATTAATTGATTGGTTTGGGGTTGTTGTTTTTTAGTAAATTTATTGCCAACATTTAAAAATCAAACATTTCAGGATTTCCCTGGTGATCCAGTGGCTAAAACTCTGTGCTCCCAGTACAAGGGTCCCGGTTCAGTTCCTGGTCAGGAAACTCACTCCACATGCCACAACTGAACATTGAAGATCCCCTGTGCTGCAGCTAAGACCTGCTGCAGCCAAATAAACAAATACATATTTTTTAATCAAATATTTCGTATTAAAACCCAGATTCCTACCTTCTGTTTTCAGTTCCTAAAATCTGGCAATCCTGGGTTGGCCTTGTCAATTACAAACATGAGGGAAACCAGGTGCACCCCAGGTCTGCAAGCAGCAGGTTGGGGGAGTCACCCATCCCATGGGTTCCCAGGCACTGAGACCAAGGTATGCTGCCCCTTATCGCCCTAAGCTTACACCATCAACCACAGTTTAAACCATTCTACACAGAATATATAAAAGGACAGAGCAGCAGGTAAATTCAGTTTAGAAAAAGTTTCATCAGAACTGATTAAATCTCTTTTAAGGTCATTTGACCATAGTCATCAATTGAAAACATTTGACCCAGGATGAAATATACATATTTGTACCAAATACAATATATATATATATATATATATATATATATATATACATCCAAGGTTGTTCATTGTAGCAGTGTTTGAAACGGCAAAACACTGGAAGCTATTTAAATGTTCATCGGTGGGAGACTGGCTAAATAAATTATGGAATATCCACACAATGGAATATCTTACAGTTATTTTTAAAAGGGAGAGACAGAATAAAGGGGACTATTGTGAACTACTCAGAACAATCACCAAGAATGTATTTTAAGAAATGAAAGACAGAAGTGGGGGAAAAGAAGAAAGAAGAGAAACAAGCAATTTGAAGGACATTATGTGTAGTGCCATTCCATTCATGGGAAACGTTTAAGGGGAAAATATGCATGTAAATGCCTAGGAAATTTTTAGAAGGATACACAAGACTAAGAGCTATAGGGGAGCAGGTAAAAGAAGCATAGGGAAGAATTTCTTTTTTACTTTTCACTCTATAACCTTGTGTCTCTTTTAAAAATTGTGAACATGTGTTATTTTTGTAACTTAAAAAATAGATATTTCAATGATTAGAACAAAAATGCATTGATGCAGAAAATAAAATTCCAATTTAGAGAAAATTAATTTCCAAGAAAACTCATTCTCTAACGTCAAAAAAATTAAGAGTAGCTATTCAACACTGACAGCAGATCAGGTTGTCATGACTCATTTTGATTTCACATATGGAAATAAAACTGCCTACCTCACTGGATTAGACATATTCAATAAAAATTATAAAAAGCACCCAACAGTTGCCAGCACTTAGTAAGTGTTCAATAAAAGTCACTGTTATCACACAGTCCTCCCACACCACACAAGCCTGACTCGTGTCAGGGATGATGAATCAATGACCGAAATGGAATAGCTATAGCAAGATGCAGGACTTGAATTCCACCCCAGGTGAACTTCCTTCCGGACTACAGTCAGCCTTTGAGGAAGATGAGAGTGCAGTCCTCAATCACAGAGGCATCTCCTCAAGATCTGCAGATGGTCCCACCTCTATATAAGAACAACCCCATTACCTATTAAAATCCCCACTTAAAAGAGACTCCTACACATATATGTATTTCCCCCCCAAATTTCCTACCCTCTTCTCCAACAAACCATCTTGATGAATAGTAGAAGCTGAAGACTCTCACCCTTTTTGATTTCCTTCTACATTTTTCTGTTCACAGATTCCCCTCCTAATATCTCTGGCATTCTCTGGAGGCTAATATACCTCCCGCCCAGACAAGGAGGCTATGTGCTGTTCATGAGCTCCCAGGCCAGAATTCTTTCCCCATACCCTTTGCTCTTTGAGAGGGCTTCTCTTGTTGCAGAGTGTAGGCTCTAGAGCATGTACACTCGGTGGTTGTGGCACAAGGGCTTAGTCACCCCAAGGCTTGTGGTATCTTAAGGCAGATTCTTAACCACTGGACCACCAGAGAAGGCCCTCAAACCTTTTGCTCTTTGGGGTGTGACCTCCCTCAGCCTCCACACACCCCCTACCCCCTGCTAACCTCAACTCCTGGATTTGGCTGCTCACCTCTGGACAGGAAGTGGAGAGAGATCAAATATGACTTATAGGCCTGTCCCTTTGAGCCAAAGCCCTCAGAGGCTCTGCATCAGTCCTAAATCCCCTCCCCCAGCCCCACAGGCAGGTGGCAAGCCCTGGGAAGGGTTCCCACAGTGCATTAGCTCTGAACAGGTCAGGAGGAAGAGGAGTGTCATGCTATCCAGCCTCTGTTGTCAATAATTCATGAGGTTCAGACTGAGGGGCACCAGTCAGTCAGTTTTCCCCGCACATGGGGAAAATTAGACTCAAGCTCTCTTATCTCATCGGGATATGCTGAATATCGCAGCTGTATAACATCTCGATTGAGGAATAAACTATAAATCCAGTGCATGCTTGTTATATCATTCACTACTCATACACTTTTAGATGCTGAAATCTTTTTGGCTGCTCAGCTGACTTACACATATACTACCTGAACCTTTAGCAAGTATGAATTCTGTTAAACAGCAATCCCCGGAACTGAATTTCACAGACCGGGATTCTCTCTCCTCTAATTGTAGGGATTGACATCAGGTTGCCAGACTGGTGATTTCACCAACTAACAACCCTTTTCTTAACCTACCCCATCTGCTTTCATCACCTTCTCTTAACAGAAAGACTAACACCAAAAAAAAAAGAGCAAAAGCATATCCCAGAATAAAGGACTATCTGTTAAATTAAATAAGCTTAGCTTTATGAAACACTGTATTTTCTTTTTATTTTTTGCCTTGAACTAGTGAAAACTTTGCCTTGGATCTACACAGCTTCTCAGTCTGGCATTTGGAGGCCACAGGGTTAAACCAATTCAGACGCTGACACTGGGTCTGTCGGGGCCTTTCTTCAGTGTATCATAAGCCATCCAGATTTATTAGTTCTCCCAGAAACCCAGGAGGGAGATCATTTCAGCCCACTTGGCAGAAGTAGGGGCTGAAGTCTTGGACACAGAATTTATAGCTGGAGAGGACCTTTATCTATCATCTACCCCAGCACCCTCAGCTTACAGATGGAAAGCCTGGCTTGTGGCAGCAATAATAATTACGCTATGGTGGCAATAATTACTATGTGTTTAGTAGTTCAAAGTTTATAAAATGCTTTTACATTCAACAAATATTTATTGAACTAGGATGGAGGCTAAGACTTGGGGACACAGTGATTATGGAGAACTTGAGTGCTCCTGAGTGCTCTGAATTTCCACCACTGGTTCGGGGACACTCTAGCCTCCTTGCTACCACTTAGGCCTAGAGATGTCCTCTAGAGTGGAGGATATAAGAGATCCTGTCAGGTCAGGATCTTTAATTCTGCACACTGGTTACCCCTGGTGATGAGAGTCTGCCCTCGAGGCCTACGGGGATGGAGGAGAACTTGAGCCAGAGTGAAGGGCAGTGCGGGCCTAGCCCTGCTCCTCTCCCATCAGGTGTCTCTCCTAGGTTCCTCCAGGCTCCCCTGAGACCCTCAGGAGGTGAGCTCCCTGGGGACCACGGGCCTCACCCCCATGAGCAATCTCAAAACACCTGCCCTCCTGTGGGCTGTCACAAACGTGGACCCAGGGTTTCTCGGAAAACAAAACCCACCTTGAAGTTTTAGGAAGCAAAAGCAAACAGTTAAAGTCCCCTCTGCCCCAAAAGCTGACGTGGGCAAGCAGATGTGGGAGGAGAAGCGGGAGGACAAGAAAGTCTACGAGCTCCCCCAGGTGGGGAGGGCCCTACAGGGAACCGGAACCGACAGTACCATCCCAAGCCGGGGCCGGCCCGGGCGAGCAGGGGATCTAGGGGCGCGGCGGCCACAAACGGCAGGGGGCGCTCTCGGCCACAAACGGCTCCCCTGGCCAAGGGCCCGCGCGGAGCGGGACGAGCTGTCCTGATCTAGGGCTTACGGGGAGCGGGGAGACGGGAGCCGGCAGCCGGGAGGGGAGCGGGCCGCCGAGCAGGAGGTGATTCACCCTTCGCCCTGCCCCTCGCCCTGCCCCACTGTCACCTCCCCTGGGCGGTGCAGAACCCTGAACCGCCCGGCGCAATGCTGAAGGTGGGACTGCCTTTGGGTGCCTGTGCGCGGTCGTGGAAGTCGGTCCGGATGGCTAGCTGCGGGATGGCGCGCCGGAACCCGCTGGAGAATAAAGTGGCCCTAGTAACGGCCTCCACTGATGGGTGAGTGCCCGAGCCCGAGTCTCGGAGTCCCCCGTTGTCTGCAAACAGGCACTACCCCTTGTCCTTGGCCTCCCGCGCCCTCTCTTCAGTCCTCCCATGTGGCCAGAGTTGACCCTGGAAGGAAGGCAGCACGTGGTTGGCCTGCAGCCCCCTTCGGATTCCGCTCCCCCACCTTTGCAGTTATCAGCTCTCTTGCCGCCTCTGGCCCGAGTCTACCGCCTTGGTGCTGCCCCTCACCCCACCCCGTCTATCCTGTCTCCTGGGGTTCTGGGCCGCCCCAATCAACTGGCTCCACCTAGAGTCTGGGAAGACCAGAGGCCAGAAGTCCAAGACAGTCCAGATTCCAAACACCCTATCCACTGCCTACACCGACTGTGGAAATGTTCCAGACACCCCACTGTGGCACCCCCAGGAGCCTCACAGAACTTTGCCCCTTCCCTAGAGGGCATACAAGTCATGTGTCCAGATTCTTGTTTAGTCCCGTGTATTGTGTCCTCCCTTGCCCAGCCTGTTTCTTACCAACCACTGTTAACTACGCTGTTTCTCATTCCCACAGACCCCTGCTAGATGCCAGCTCTTCACAAAGCTAGAATACATATAAATGGGGAAACCTAATGGCTAACAAGGAGAAGGCGATGGCACCCCACTCCAGTACTTTTGCCTGGAAAATCCCATGGATGGAGGAGCCTGGTGGGCTGCAGTCCATGGGGTAGCGAAGAGTGGAAGAGTCGGACACGGCTGAGCGACTTCACTTTCACTTCCCACTTTCATGCACTGGAGAAGGAAATGGCAACCCACTCCAGTGTTCTTGCCTGCAGAATCCCAGGGGCGGGGGAGCCTGGTGGGCTGCCGTCTATGGGGTCGCACAGAGTCAGACACGATGAAGTGACTTAGCAGCAGCAGCAATGGCTAACAAGTGCAAAATGTGTGACCCTGGGGGCTTCCCTGGAGGTCCAGTGGCTAAGACTCCATGCTCTCAATGCAGGAGGCCCAGGTTCAATCCCTGGTCAGGGAACTAGATCCCACATGGACCAACCAAGACCCATATAGCCAGATAGATCATTTTTTTTTTTTTAATGTGTAATCCTTTCTCCTATGAATGTAAAAAATTTATGTTTGTAACCAGAGACCTCCAGTTTCATATGTACCCCAAAACATAACTCAGTCTGTTTAGTTCTGATGCTGGGAAAGACTGAAGGCAGGAGAAGGGGATGACAGAGGATGAGGTGGTTGGATGGCATCACTGACTCAAGGGACATGAGTTTGAGTAAACTCCGGGAGTTGGTGATGGACAGGAAAGCCTGGGTG
Organism: Bos taurus; assembly: GCF_002263795.3. Taxonomy (NCBI): domain Eukaryota; kingdom Metazoa; phylum Chordata; class Mammalia; order Artiodactyla; family Bovidae; genus Bos; species Bos taurus. The sequence goes on along the minus strand of NC_037337.1, from coordinate 21,098,997 downwards.
CTGCAGTCCATGGGATCACAAAGAGTCGGACATGACTGAGTGACTGAACTGAACTGACTGAACCAGAGACCCCGTTTCATATGTACCCCAAAACATAACTAACAATAGAATATTGAGATGATGTAGACTACTGTCCTAAGGAAACTATTTACGGGTAGAGGCTTTTCTGAGAGAGACTCTCCAATCATGGAAATCACTGCTGCTTGTTATACCCCTAAGTCATTTCTGTCTCCCCTCAGTCCCTGTAGGGTATGGAGCCTATGACCCATGGTGGATAACACCTGTGGAAAGTGTTATCACTTCCTGGGAACCTAGACTGAGGGCCAAAACCATAATAAAAAAAGTAAACCAGTACCAAAAAGATGCTAAGCATGTCCATCTGTATGGTGATGGCTGTGCCATTAACCCTAACACGTGGAGGCCCTACAGAAAGAGCTGGAATTCAAAGCCCAGGCAGCCTGACTTAAGAGCCCATATTCTCACCCTCTTCCTGTACTGGGCTTAAAAGTCCTTATCTCTCTCTGCCCACAGGATCGGTTTTGCCATCGCCCGGCGTCTGGCCCAGGACGGGGCCCACGTGGTGGTCAGCAGCCGGAAGCAGCAGAATGTAGACCGGGCAGTGGCAACGCTGAAAGGGGAGGGGCTGAGCGTCACGGGCACCGTGTGCCACGTAGGGAAGGCTGAGGACCGGGAGCGGCTGGTGGCCACGGTAAGCAGCAAGCATACGGGTCCAGAGCCATGAGATAGCGGAAGGGAGGCAGCCTGAGCTGGCCTTCCTGGACAACATGGGTGTGATCGAAACCAGCACTGTTCACTAAAATAAAATAGTGTATTCTGCATACCCACACCAGTCCACCAGCACATTTTCACGTGTGCCTTTCTGTTCTGTCTCCGAGAATCATCCCATCTCAGTCAGAGAACCAAAAAACACTCTACTATTTCTACCCTGCATTGTGCCTTGGGGCACCCAGAAAACTCCAGCTGGTCCTGGTTCTCCAGTAGCTTCCAGTCTAATTGGGCAGATGAGAAGGGTAAATAGGCATTCCCACTATGAGCTAAGAAACAACCAATCCCCTGTTTTTCAGTTTATAAAGCTGAGTGCCCAGGAACGTATAGGAAGCAGCCCATTATGTTTCAACCACCTACTGTGTGCCATTCACTTTGTCTCAAGCCTTTCACAGGTTATCTCCAAACAACAACCCAAGCAAGGGCAGGACTATGCTCCCTGTTTAAAGAATGGTTCAGAAAGCTGGAGCAACACCCCAAGGTCCCACAACTAGTAAGGGAAGAGGTGTGAGCCAACCCAGACTTACCAGCTACCTCTGTGTTTGTGCTAGTCACTGAGTCATGTCCAACTTTTGTGATCCCATGGACTGTAGCCCACCAGACTCCTCCATCTATGGAATTCCCCAGGCAAGAATACTGGAGTGCCTAGCCATTCCCTTCTCCAGGGGATTTTCCAGACCCAGATATCTAACCCGGGTCTCCTGCATTGCAGGCAGATTCTTTACCATCTCAGCCACCAGGGAAGCCAAGCTACCTGCAAACTACCAAGCATTTCCCTTCCAGGTCAGGCCTTAGGTGCCCTCTTGGACTTTAGTCTCAAAGAAAGTGGCTAAGCCACTGTTGAGAGTTGGTTGGCACCAGTCTTGCAGGTAAACGTCTTACAAAGGAGGCCACTCTTTCCTAGGCTCAGGGCACACCCTTTATTTCTTGGAGTGGCAGGAAGAATCTACCCAAGGATGGGAAGCAAAAGATTGTGCTGACAGAATGAAAAGCGGTGGAAATAATTTGGGTAATCTTAGACAAGGAGGGCATGAAACGATTGTAGACAGTGGCATAGTAGACAGCATAAGTTATTCCATTTGTCAGGAGTCATTTGGCAGATGCTCAAATGTGCATTGGAGAGAGTCAGTTGTGGGTCCAAGAAGGCCACCATGCCTGGCCACCTCTGCCATCTCTGCTGGAAGGGAGCCTGAGACCTTGATCCTCAGGGTGGGAGCCACCTGGGATCCTGGGCCAACTAGTGGCCATGTGAAATGTACGTGGCTACCTATTGGCAAAATCCTGCTGGGAAGGTGGCTTTGGATCCTCACTAGGTCCCCTTTGCCCATCCTGCAGCTCTGACCCAGAAGTGGGGTTTGAGCTAGATTTTGAGGAGTGGGTAGGACTAGGCAGATGGCATAGGGCCAGGATCCCAAATGATCCTGCAAAATGAGCAGATAGTCAAGGAAGGGAAGGTGGGGTGCTCTGTGAACCCACAGTGTGAGAGCAGAGACTCAGGAGCCCTGGTAGGAAATGGGTCACGTGGGAAGGATGGGGGACATGGACCTCCATGGCCTCCCAAAGGAGTTTAGACATTCTTGGAGGAGATAAGAATCCATGCGAGATTTTGAGCAAGGTGGAAATAATTACTAAAGAACAATAATCTGGCACTGGCAGGAAGGATATATTGGAGAAACGAAGACTCTGGGCAAGGACATTGGTGAGGAAGCTGACGCTGCCACTTGGGTCTACAGCAGTGGCAGGAAGACCAGAACAGGTGTTCCTAAGAGGTGTTTAGTGGGAACCAACCAAATTTTTCCCCCCTGGCTGGTGTCAAGAAATTGGACGAGGAGGGATGAATCAAAATTGACTCTCAAGTAGTTGAAAAGACCAGTGTCGAGTGGAGAATGATAGGATACTTGTTGGCAGTTTGAGATGAGTCCTGCCTATGGCCAGCCACTAGCCTGTGATGAGGGAAGCTGCTGCCCTGAGCATGGTTATTCCCCAGTGGCCTCCTAAGCTGCACCTTGAAGCCTCTCAAAGGCAGCATGAGCTGAAACCAGATCAGCCACTTCTCCACTTGATTCTACTTAAAAAAAAAAAAATAGACCTGTCAGAACACAGAGCAAGCAACGCTTAACCACTTTAGGGTAGCAATCACACAATTTAGAGCAAGCCTTAGAAGACACCTGGGTGGTCATAGCAAATATGCCATTAATCTTCCACGGTTCTCTGTCTCTGTTCAGTCAAAAGCCAGCCTGCTCTCCTCTCCATGCTCATAGGCCTAGAAGGAGACTGGGACGGGATGCACAGACCAACCGGAAGAGCGCTCCAGGCGATTCTGCGGCAGTCCGCTGGCTCCCCACCCCTAACACGTTGGCCCAGCACGCATCACTTTCTGATGCATCCTGCGTTTTCCTTGAGACTTACACAGAGCCGAGGCAGGTGGCCTGGACATCAAAATTTAGACACTGCAGGAGAGTACTAATACAGGTTTTGCAAAGATTATGTGATCTTAAAATGTGTTAAATTTACGTGTTGACAGTCCAGGCATCCCCCTCAGCAGTGTGGAAGCAACTGAGCTTAGCACCTAGTTAGCAAGAATAATTAGTTAAAAACGGGAGTTAGCAGATGGTACACATTGTTAATAACACCCCTCTGTGTGCCAAATCGGGAAGCACAAAGTTGATTGAGGGCCCATTTAGTGCCGTTTGCCCAAGGCATCAAAATTGCCAAGTCTGGGCAAATGTGAAGTCTGTTTGCCCAGTGGCAGAATGCTGGCAGAAAGACTGTTTGGCTATTCGTTACTCCAGCACATGCCTTCACCACCTACTTACAGTTTATTAAGGAGGTTAGCTGTTGGCTCTCTTGGTTTTCCCAGTTTAAATCTCAGTTTCTGCCTTGAATCTTCCATGCCTCCAGGCCAAAAAAATAAAAGCAGGAAGTGGGGGAGGGGATAAAAAGGCATCATAACTGAGCGTGGAACTGCTTTAAGCCCAGACTGGCGTCTCCTCCATCATGGCCCTCCTGGATAGCCAGTTTCATAGTGACCTCCAACTCACTTTCGGAGGACTCTTATGAATTAGCTCTGGGTTAGAGAGTCAATTCTGCCACCACTAACTAGCCCTGTGCCCTGAGCGTATCACCTCTCCAAAGACTCAATGAGCAGAACTCCTCTTCTTAGCTGGTCCTGATACGTCATTACTAAGCTGTATGACCTTGAGAAATGAACTTCCCTGAACCTCAGTTTTATCACCTTCACTGTGAGGACATTGGGTGAGATGACCTCAAAGGCCCCTCCCAGTGGCAACTTTCTGTGGGTCTATTTAAACTCATTTTTCCATTCAGGTACATGTGGACAGGCTGAGTTTGAGTAATGGTAACTCATTCAAGGGAAACTGGTCAGTAAGCACTTGGAGAAATGGGGCTAGGATAAAAGAGGAAGGGTCTAGAAATGGATTTTGAGGCGAAAGCTGAGGCCATGAGAATAAAGGAGTTCCGAAAGGGGAAGTCAAAAGAGAAAGGATCAGTGACAGCCTTAGAAGAAGTGGGAGCAGGAAGAAGAGATTGCAAAAGAAATAAGACAACCTTAAATGTTTTACCAGTAGAGCTTGGGGCTTCCCTGGTGACTCAGTGGTAGAGAATCTGTCTGCCAATGCAAGAGATGCAGGTTCGATCCCCTGGAGAAGGAAATGGCAACCCATTCCAGTATTCTTACATGGGAAACCCCACGGACGGAGGAGCCTGGCAGGTTACAGTCGTCAGGACTGTAAGAGCTGGACAGTTTAGGGACTGAACAACAGCAGAGCTTGGGGTGCTTTTGAAGAGAAAATGCTTTAAGGAAAAGAGTTCATTTTGACAACTGTCCTTAAGAAGGAACCCTTTACCAATATTGATAAATGCACCTCCCTTACTGTCCTGTATGAAAAGGCAAAAAGATAGGACACTGAAAGACGAACTCCCCAGGTCAGTAGGTGCCCAATATGCTACCGGAGATCAGTGGAGAAATAACTCCAGAAAGAATGAAGGGATGGAGCCAAAGCAAAAACAACACCCAGTTGTGGATGTGACTGGTGATAGAAGCAAGGTCCGATGCTATAAAGAGCAATATTGCATAGGAACCTGGAGTTGGGAAAGATTGAAGGCAGGAGGAGAAGGGGACAACAGAGGATGAGATGGTTAGATGGCATCACCGACTCAATGGACATGAGTTTTGGTGGACTCTGGGAGTTGGTGATGGACAGGGAGGCCTGGTGTGCTGAGGTTCATGGGGTTACAAAGAGTCGGACACGAATGAGCGACTGAACTGAACTCAACTGAACTTACTGTGCTGTAGCCCTAATTCAGATCTTCCTCCTCTCTAGGCTGTGAAGCTTCATGGCGGCGTGGACATCCTGATCTCCAATGCTGCCGTCAGCCCTTTCTTTGGAAGCTTGATGGATGTCCCCGAGGAGGTGTGGGACAAGGTAAGAAGGGATGAGAGCAGCAGGGGGTGGGCCTCAGAAGATGGCACACACTCAGTCTGCTTTTAGAATGCACTTGTCAAGTGCAGTGTAAATGTGAGGAATCCTTGCAATTTGCCACACACCTGCAGCACACCTGGTAAAGGGCGAATGGAGGTAGGGGGCTTCCTTTGTCCCTGTCTTTCTCTTTCATTTCTGCTTCTCCGCAATCTCGTTTTCATTGACTCCTTGCTGTCTTCTGCTTCCCTCCCCCAGCTCTCTCCCCTCTGCCACCGTGGGCTTATCCAAGCTCTTCTTCCTGGTTTATTTCCAGCAGGCACGGCAGCTAATATGCCAATAACTAATACACTCAGACTTACACACCACCCTTCCCCCTCTCAGCTGCCAAAAACAAATGATTTTTCATTAGTTGGAAAACTTTAATAGCCGCTAGTTAAGTGAAATATCAATTCTAGTGAAATGAACTAAGTTGCCGCTTTATGACATACAGCCTTTGAAAAAGACTTGCACTCTTTCTTAACTCTAATGTCAAGAACATCTTAGATCCAGATGTCTAAATTCAAGGAACAGAATATTGGTTTTCATGTGAGGGTGTATAATTACATTATATTTATAAGGTATATCACACACCTACATTCTTTAATTATAAAGCCTTAATTGAAAGATTTGTCTTTGTTTACTAAGGTTAATACTCCCACATGATTTGGAAATGCTAAATTTTTTATGATCTCCCATGGTTTTGCCTTTTACCCTGATGTCATCAATAATTTCTCAACACTGAAATTTAAAGATACTAAAATATTCTAGTTTGTTTATCAGTGTTCCACAGACATAGAGACCAAAGTGCCAAAATGGTCTTCAGTGAGTCAATTCCTGATTGATATTCTTTAAAGCAGAGAAACATCTTTCATGAGCAGTCTGAATAGGGACCACATGAAAATCAGTTATAAACTGAGTAATTTTTCTTTCTAGTTGGCTTTTTTTTTAATATCATAATATATCAAATCTAAATGCAGTGGTTGATCCTTGATTGAGCCCTGGACTTTTAAAATAAGGCCATTTGGGGGACAATTGGGGAAGATTTTTTATGGACAGTATATTAAGTAAAATCATGATTATCAATGTTAAATTTCTTGGGTGTGATAGTGAATGGTGGTGTGTAAGAACATCCTTATTATTTGGAAATAATGCTAAAGCGTTTAGGGCTACAGTATTATAATGTCTGCAACTTACCTTCCAAGGGTAAGGAAAAAGCTGCATAAGCACATAGTTAGGGCAAATGGCTGGAGAAGGCAATGGCACCCCACTCCAGCACTCTTGCCTGGAAAATCCCATGAACGGAGGAGCCTGGTGGGCTGCAGTCCATGGGGTCGCCAAGAGTCGGACATGACTGAACGTCTTCACTTTCACTTTTCACTTTCATGCACTGGAGAAGAAAATGGCAACCCACTCCAGTGTTCTTGCCTGGAGAATCCCAGGGACAGGGGAGCCTGGTGGGCTGCCGTCTATGGGGTCGCACAGAGTCAGACACGACTGAAGCGACTTAGCAGCAGCAGCAGCAGCAACAGGGCAAATGGCACAAAATGTAAACAACTGGTGAATGTAGTTAAAGGATATCCAGATAGTCATTGTCCCTCTATTTCAACTTATCTGTAAGAGTGAAAATTTTCAAAATAAATAGTTACATGGGGGGAATGGGAGGGGACTATCCCAGCAGTGCCTGGAACAATGTAAACAAGGCTCACGCATTGGTTTTAAATTACAGATGTACAGTTTTGATTTTAGACTATGTCCCAGCTCCCCCAGTAGTGCCTCCTCATGATCCCATGTGCCAATAATTATCCAGCCAGCCAGTCAATCCTGGAGGGCCAAGAGCATCTCCCTCGCTAACTCAGAAGCCAGAAAAGTGCTGGAACAACCCCAAGTGCCTGAGGTCAGGCCACATTTTCCCTGAGAATCACGGCTCACTCTGGGGCAGGTCCAGGAAGCCAGCCCAAATCCCAGGCTCTCGCTAGTTGGAAGACAGTTCAGCTCAAGTCCAAGAGAGTCTTGAAAGTTCAGATCCATTCTGGGTCAGATCAGACTTAGGAAACAAGATGAAGCAGGCTCCATTCTTTCTCACCCAAACCCCAAAATGGGTCATTCTCTAGCTGTCATTCTCAAAGCTCCCTCTCTCTGGGCCGTGGTGTCTTCACTTGTAAGCTCTGGGTAAATCATCTCTAGGACCTCTGCCAACCCTAACAAACAGATCCTGGGGACCCCACTTAACTCTCCATCACCCTGCCTTCTGAAGCCTTCTGAAGACCCTCATGCTGTTCCCCCTCTTCTTTCTGTTGCAGATTCTGGACGTTAACGTGAAGGCCACGGCCCTGCTGACAAAGGCAGTGGTGCCAGAGATGGCGAAACGAGGGTACAGGGAAGGAGGGGCCAGGGCGTGCTGGGCCCCTCGCAGGCCGCGGGTGGGGGTCCGTGACAGCAGAGCCGTTCTGCTCTTTTTTCAGAGGCGGCTCGATAGTGATCGTGTCCTCCATAGCAGCCTACAGCCCCTTTCCTGTAAGAACCCCCTTCTCTGCTACATTTATCCTTTCCTCCATCCTGTACCTTCCATTCCTCCAGTCACCCTAGGAAGTGTGTGTCCCCTTTTGGAATCACACCACCTTCCAGCGAAATAGAGGCCTTGCCTCCACAAATGTTAACCTAGGGGCGGTTTTGCCATAACAGTTTTCTAACTGGGACCCTCTTTAACAAGAGATGCCCTATTACCAGTTGCCCGTTCTATCTTATGTTAAGAACCAAGAATGAGGTGGAGTTGAAGAGACTAACCCAATCCTCTCCTTTCCCCAGAGCCTGGGTCCTTACAACGTTTCTAAGACAGCCTTGCTGGGCCTCACTAAGAACCTGGCCCTCGAACTGGCAGAGTCGAATGTTCGGGTGAACTGCCTGGCGCCTGGACTCATCAGGACTAGCTTCAGCCGTGTGGTGAGGAAGGGGAGTCCTGCATCCCACTGGGAATTCTAAAGGGCATCTTCTCAATGGAGGAGCCCAGCTCCTGGGTCCTGAGCTCCCAACCACTCCCACCCCCTGCCCTGGGCTTTTCCACCCTCCCCCTCCATACCAGCCATGTGTCCAGACCAGATCCCCACACTATCCTTTCCTAAGGTGCACAGTGAGACTGAGGAATTCAGATGCCACTCAGGCCATTTCATATTTCCTTAAGTGGATGAGACCTGGGGCAACCCACCAAAATGCCTCCTTAGGACCTGAAGAGAATGGAGCAGAAGAGGGCAGTGGGTAGTGACTGGGAGCTGGGAAGGACTGGGAAATGAAGGGGGCACCTCTCCATCCTTCCTCTCAATAGATGTGAGGGCGGGCAATTTGTCCTTTCACTGTCCCTCAGAGGAAGTGATTTTCCTTTTTCCTGCAGTTGTGGGAGGATCCGGCAAGACAGGAGAGCATAAAAGCTACCTTTCAGATCAAAAGGTAAGGCTGTCACAGGGGAGGCTGAGGAGGGATAAAGATGGAAAGGTCTGGTCCCTCGAAGCCCATAGCTTGCCGTCTCTCAGTCCCGCAGACAACACAGCCATCCTTTCCTTGCTTCAAATACACAGACTTCACAAGTTTGTGAACAGAGCGTCACTACAGTGGTGTGTGCAGGGAGTCTGCCTCCTTGCAAAAACCAAACACAGAGGCATCCAGGTTTAGCAGAGCAGAGCCCTGGGGGAGGCCCTGACTCCTCTCTCCACCTGGGTGTTTGCCTCCACCTCTGGGTGTCCCTAAGGATCAGGGACCAAAACCAAAATCAAAGCGTGCTTTTTTAGTTTCCCTGGAATCAAAAGAGTCATGTTTCCAAAGTTCAGGTTGATGATCCTACCATTCAAATAAAAGGATCCTACCATTCAAATAAAAGGATCCTACTATTCAAATAAAAGTCTCCAAACTTCCCTTGCCTAAGAAAACTAGCCTCTTCCCCCAAAAGGTCAGGCACCTTCATCTGGCTCCCTGTCCTCTAAGTTCTCTGCCTCTTTCCAGTCTCTGGCTTCCGGGAGCTCTCTTGTCTTTAGCTCCTCCACCTTGTCCCCTCAAGGACATGTACCAGCAATGCCTACTTGAGGAGGGAGATGCTCTCAAGTGCTCCTAAAGCCATTCTCATGTCAGGCATGAGCTGCAGGCCTAGTCCATTAATCAGTCAGGGCATTGTCATCCTTGAGCCACAGTGAATGATCTGGCCCCGAGCTTTTCAGTCTTGGATGCGCATTAGAATCAGCTGAGTAGTTGTGAAACCACAGATGCTCAAGCGTCACTCCCAGAGATTCTTTGTTAATTGGTCCAAGGCAGGACCTAGGCATCTTTAGTGAGGGAAGGGGAGGGAAGGAGAAGTTGAGCCTCTCAGATGACGACAGTGTGTAGCTAGGATGGAGAACCACTAATCCAGTCCTTCTAGGTTTGAAGTACCCACTCCACCCACCTCTAGAGCATTCTGTGGCAGTTAGATTAAAGTGTTCCCTAACTATGCAATCACTGATACAAACACTGAGAATTAGCACAGTCTCACAAAATGACTTTGAGACAAAAATAGATTCCTGAAAAAGTTGTCTGTGAATTGAAGCTGTACAAATGGAATCATTTTAAACAAATCATTTACTATCTCACAGACTCTCTGATATTTAAATAGTATGCACACATGTGAAACAAATTATTGAAAGAATGAAATAGCCAGGTTATCTATATAACTTTGGATTTTGGTGTCCTGAGTTCTCTAAAAAACAAAGTATCCCCATATTATATGAATATAATGTGTGGTGGTTTTTGCAGAGTACAGTATTAATGCTTCTATTGAATTATAACAGCTTATAATAATGGTAGCCCTATTTTATGGACAATTCACTGATCCTGAAAAATTGCCTGATACTTTAGCAAATTCCATTCCCTGTTTGATTTTTACTCCTTTCCTTTTTCCCTGCTTCCCAGGATAGGCAAGCCAGAGGAGTGTGCCGGCATCGTGTCTTTCCTGTGCTCTGAAGACGCCAGCTACATCACTGGGGAGACAGTGGTGGTAGCTGGAGGGAGCCTATCCCACCTCTAAGGACGTGGAGAGCATCTACCAGGGCAGAGATTGGGCTCCAACTCCAGAGTCCTGTTCCCGAATCAATCAACTGGCCTTTCCCACCTCTGCCTAGCATACTGCTACCCTTAAACCATAACACCCCCCTGCCACACACACACACACACACATACACACACAAATCAATTATGCCCTGTGAAAAGCTCCAGCATTCTCTGCTATCAAGGTGTGGTCTTAGGAGGATTCACGCTATTGCTGTAGCCTTGGACAAAGACATCCCTTGAGAGAACAGGGCAGGCCTGCTGAGAGGGCTTAGTCTACTGTGGTAAAGAGCAACTAGTATTATTTTCTAGGCATCAGGGAAATTTGAGGGAGATGGGACAGAAGGAACTTGGAGTGGAAGGAACTGAGTTGGAAATTAACAACTTGCAAATGAGGTGCAAATAAAAAGGAGATGATCACGATGCTTTGAGTCAATGTGCTCATTTTTCAGTGTAGGGTGCATAGGTGTGATAGCCGAGCACAGCGTTAAGTCTGAGTGGACTGGATTCCCCTAGTATGTTCCCAGATGCTAAGTCTGGATCCTCCTAACCCTCCTCCTTGTCTCCAGGACCTGAGCGTAATGCTGAGGGTGGAGGTGTTTGCAGAGCTGCCAGCTGGGAGGAGGTGGCACGGGAATTCCCAGGTGCTACTCTCGGCTCACACCCGCGGGGATGGTGCCAAGAACATCGCAGGGATCACCGAGGCTGGGAAAGCGGGAAAGGAAGGTCGAACTTCCCCAGATGTGGCCAGGTCCTCTCCTAGCATCGCCCTTGGCCGCAAGTTCCTTCCTTCGAGGGTCAGCGAGGACGAGCCAGACGCGTCCCGAGCAAGCAGTGAAAAGGGAGGAGCCTGGCAAGGATGACCCCGCGAGGGGTACCCAGGCCCACAAACAAAAGAAATAGGTTCTGCTGACGGTGCCCGAGGAGTGGATGACACGGAAAGTGAGGGCGCTGTGCCCCCGCCCGGGAGATAGCCCGGGCTCCAAGGCGACACGCACAGGGCGTCGCACGCGGGAGCCGGCGGGAGGGGTGGGCGCGAGCGCGCGCAGGGTCTCACGCGGCCCGGAGGCGCGGCGCGCATGCTCAATCAGGCACCTCTCCGGGCGGGGCGGGAGACCCGGCGCTCCGAGGCGGGGGGAGGAGCGCTCGCGCAGCCGCCCCTGACAGGAGCGGGCTCCGCGGCTGCTGCATCGCTCAGCGCCCGGGCCCTGCCGGAGCCGGGTCTAGCATGTGCCGCGGCTCCCCGGCGGCGGTGACGGCGGCTCCTCTGCAGCAACAGCGGCAGCAGCGGCCGCCATGGCCAAGTCCAGCGCGGAGCTCACCCGCGAGCTGCAAGGTACGAGGCTGCGGTGGTCTCTGGGACGCTCCGTCCGGGAGCCTCCCAGCCCTAGTGCGTTACTCTCCGCGGTACACCCCGGTCCCTCCGCCCCTCATGCATCCCGGTTCCAGGGCAGCCCCCTGCCCCTGCATCCCAGCTCGGGGCATCGCTGTCCCCAGAGCATCCTCCGCTGCCCCCTCGCCTCACCCTTCAGGACCTACCTGTCCCAGAGCCTCCCGTCCCGATCTTCAGTGACAGGTGCAGTCCCTTCACGCTCCCTGGGGCTGACTCTCAGCTATCCTGGCCCATCCCTAGGCGAAGCATCCAGTCTCGCCGCCGGAGAGTCCCCTTTCCCCCGCCGGGCGGGGCCAGGCCCGCCCCACCGGGTGATGGGAGCTGCCCCAGGTCCTGACCGCCTCTGGGCTCAACACCCTCCCTCCTCCCGGCCCCGCCCCGGAACTGGCTCCAAAGAGCCCCTCAAGAAGCCGGGCTGTGCCCAGGCAGTGGGGGCAAAGACGGGAGTCAGGGAAGAGGGCTTGGACTGGAGCTAAAACCGGGAGCAGGGTCTCTGCAGCTCACCTACAACAACCCTCATACCAGCCTGCCCCCTGCTCTCTACCCCACACCCACACCTCAAGGCCTCTCCTGTTTGCCTGGTCCTCAGACTGTTCCAAACCAAGACCGACCCCCCAGCACAGCCACAACCCTGACCCCAAGAGGTGGGAGCACAGGCTAGCGCACGCAGAGACCAGGACTCTCAAGGATACTCAGAGGCATGCTACACTGTGCCCATCTCCCACACCTCCAGAGGCACACAAGCACAGTTGTGAGATGTGTGTACCCACATCTTTACAGAAACTGCACACACACACACACACACAGGCACGCATGCACGCACACTGGGATATCTGGATGATTCTCCAGCAGATGGATATGGGACTCATTTAAACACTAACTCCTTCCTACCTCCCTGCCCCCCACCCACAGGAGAACTGGCTGGCTCTGTGCCCCTTTCACAACTGCAAGTACTGCATACTCATTCACACTTACCCATCCTCAACACAAGCTCCCTGGCATCTTCTTTACACACATAGTAAAAGGCAGACACCACACCAGACCATCAAGCATGTAGTGGGACACCCCCACGCCCCTACACACTGACTCACTCTGTATGGGTTGACAGCTGCTGGAGTGCACGGGTTGGGAAAATCCTTCACACTCTCCCAGAGTGCCACGCAACTACTGTCCCTCAACTCAGGGACAGCAGAAGCCAGAGTTTTTTCCGTAGCACCCCTGCCTTTCTAATAGAAAAAGTTACCCAAGAAGGAAAGATCTCAATTCCTGTTCTTCATCTCTCTCTGATTCTCTCTCCTCCTCTCTGCCCCTGCCCCTGGAGGGCCTTGGGTATGTGGGGGTAGCTAGGGTAAGGGGGGCCCTGAGCAGCCTACTACCCACCTGCAGACAGCATCCGGAGGTGCCTGAGCCAAGGGGCTGTGCTCCAACAACATCGCGTGAAGCTGGAGACAAAGCCCAAGAAGTTCGAGGACCGAGTACTGGTAAGGGACTGGACTGGGGGAAGGAAGGGGGAATCAAGGGCACCTGGGCTGGTAAGGGCAAGGAACCTGGGGGGCAAAGGAGACAGGTGGAGGAGTGCTGAAAAGACATAGCCTGTGGGAGGGGGAGGCTGGACTGGCTGGATGTCCAGGAACCTGGGGCAGGGCATGAGAGAAGCAGGGACTTTCAGAGCAGAAGGCCAGTTGGCAGGGAGTGCACACGGACTGAGGGCGCTGACAGAGCGCAGGGGGACTAGAGCCCAGGAAACTACCGTTTGCTGCTGATGCTCTATTTTTCCCCTCTCTGAAGGCCCTGACCTCCTGGCGTCTCCACCTCTTCCCCCTTAAAGTCCCAGCCAAGGTGAGTTGGGCTGATGAGTGGGAGAACACCCAGGGTGCCCTCCTCTGAGCCCAGCAGCCAGGCCCTGACCAGGAGCTGCACATTCCCATGCCCCCACCCCTCAGGTGGAGAGCTCCTTCAATGTCCTAGAGATCCGCGCCTTCAACACGCTCAGTCAGAACCAGGTGAGCACTGGAGCGTGGGCTCCGCTCCTGGGCCAGCAGGAGGAGGGAACCTGTGTCTGAGTCCCTGCCGCTCCCTCTCCCCCAGATCCTAGTGGAGACGGAGCGTGGCATGGTGAGCATGCGGCTGCCATCAGCTGAGAGCGTGGACCAGGTGACACGACATGTGAGCTCTGCCCTCTCCAAGGTCTGCCCTGGCCCTGGGTGAGTGGCAAAGGAGGAGTCTCTCAGGGGTCAGACAATAAAGAAGCCCCCTCCCCCCTCCCTCCTTCCCCTGGTCCTGGGACCCCGTGACACCAAGGAGAAGAGCTCTCATGTCCCCAGTCCTGCTTTTCCTAGGGATCCAGAATCTGTAACAGAGGAAGAATTGAGAGCCGCTTTCCACCCATCTTGGGATGGATTTGTTGTTTTTCCAGGAGTCTAATCCGGCGTGGAAATGCAGACACCCCGGACGGGCCCCGAGACACGTCCCCCAACTCTGAGACTTCCACATCCACCACCCACAGTGTCTGCGGTGAGCAGGGGCAGGCTCGAGGGAAAGGGGGCCTACACCACCCTGCCCCTTGCTCAGAGTCCTCTGTGTATAGGGCTTGAGGCTCCACAGCTCCCAGACCTCGGAGGTTCATGATGCTGCAGGAACCCAAGACACTGGCACATAAAATGACCTTGACCTTTCCTTGAATGCTCCAAGTCTCCTCCCCACCCCCTTAGCCTTTAAGGAGCCAGCCCATCTCCTGCCCCACAGGTGGCTTCTCTGAGACCTACGCTGCCCTGTGCGACTACAACGGGCTGCACTGCCGTGAAGAGGTGCAATGGGTGCGTTTGGGTAGGGACCTGGCAGGCGGGCAGGTGGGACCTGGAGGGAGGGGCCACGGAGGAGGGGAGCAGATGCGAGCCAGTTCCACCTCTCCAAGGATGTGGACACCATCTATCATGCCGAGGATAACCGAGAGTTCAATCTTTTGGATTTCAGCCACTTGGAGAGCCGGTAAGTAGACGGGATAGAGACTTGACCCCGCATTCCAGCCTCAGCCCAGCCCTTGCCCTTCTAGCCTCTCCCTTCTGGCCCCACCAAGCCTGGGCTCTGTCTCCCAGCCCCCACACCCACTGCCCTCCACCCATCTAGGCTTCCAACCACCCCATCCTTAGTCTCTTCTTTCCTGCCCCGGTCACCTGCTCACCACTTTCCTGCCCCCATCAATCTTCCCACAGAGACTTGGCCCTAATGGTGGCAGCCCTGGCCTACAACCAATGGTTCACCAAACTCTACTGCAAAGACCTGCGGCTGGTAGGGTCTAGGAGGAATGGGGGACGGGAGAGTAGTGCCCTCTCTGGCTCCTGACCACACGACCCCCTCTGTCCCCAGGGCTCTGAAGTGCTAGAACAGGTGCTACACACCCTGAGCAAGTCGGGGAGCCTTGAAGAGCTGGTGCTGGACAACGCTGGGCTTAAGACGTGAGGCCAGCCTCCTCCTTGGGTAGTGGTGCTCCTTGATGTAGTCTTAGGGTCCCAGAACCTCAGGGCATGATGTAGGCCTCGTGATGTAGAACCATCTCATCCAGCTCCTCACTTTACAGAAGAGGAGACTGAGGCCCAAAGAGGGCACACAGCAAGTCCCACCTAAGCCTCCCGACCCCCAGCTCCACGGCCTTCCCCAGTATCTCCGAGCCCCATCCCCTCCTGCCGTCAGCCGCAGAGCAGACTACTCTGCTCCTGTCTCGAGGACCCGCAGCCGGGCTTTGTCTCAGCACCACTTCCCAGGTACTCCTGAGTGACAGCAGGCTCCCTGCAGGCCCCGAGCTGCTCCTCACCTGTGGGGACCTCTGACCATTGCAGCCCCAGCCAGGCAGGCAGATGGAGGAGGAGGGGAAGCCCAGAGCCTGGGACAAACACATCCTTCCTCCCCTTCCCTGAAGGGACTTTGTCCAGAAGCTGGCCGGGGTGTTTGGGGAGAACGGGAGCTGTGTGCTGCATGCCCTCACTCTGTCCCACAACCCCATCGAGGACAAGGGTGAGCCCCAGCCCTGAATCCTGCCCCCCACCACAATGCAGACCCCCCCAGCCCAGCCCAGAGCCCAACCCAGGGCTGAACAGGGGCTCTCCAACCTGATGCCAGCCCCTATCCCAGTACCTCCATCCTAGACCCCAGGCCCACATTCCACTCAAGCCCCCTGTCTGACTCTGCACTGCCTGCCCCCACTGCCTATCTCTCAGGGAGGCCCTTTTCTCTCTCCACTCCCCAGGTTTCCTCAGTCTGAGCCAGCAGCTCCTCTGCTTCCCCACTGGCCTCACCAAACTGTGCCTGGCCAAGACTGCCATCTCCCCTAGAGGTACTTGCCCCGGGACCCCTGACCTCTGGCCCCCGACCCCTCCCCCCCCCTCGCCGTACTACCTGGGTATCAAGTCCCAGAGGCCCCACCCATGCACATGGTATCCCAAGGATCGCAGAAGGGACAGGAGCACAGCTGGGGAGTGGGGAAGAATTGCATGCAAGGGGGAGAGGTGGGGATGGGGGCCAACCCAGCCCAGTGCCCGCTGTGCTCAGGGCTCCAGGCGCTGGGCCAGACCTTTGGGGCCAACCCGGCCTTTGCCAGCTCTCTCCGGTACCTGGACCTGAGCAAGAACCCTGGGCTGCTCGCCACCGACGAGGCCAACGTGAGTCCACGAACAGCGCCTCAAGTCCCTGCAGAAATACACTCAGGGCCTGGAGTCTCTGCCCTTTAGCCCTGGGGAGGGGAGGGGCTCTGTCACCCCTCCCCCTGTAGCCCCCTCTGTCCTTCCTTCCCAGGCCCTCTACAGTTTCCTGGCCCAGCCCAATGCCCTGGTACACCTGGACCTGGCGGGGACCGACTGCACCATCGACTCGGTGAGGGGGTTGGTGATGGGGGAGCCAGCCTGCAGGGACTTGGGGAGGCCAGGGTGGGTCTCTGCCTCACCTTGTACTCTCTGGTCTCTGTACTCTCTTTGAGTACAGAGGTGGGTCAAGCTGATAGGACGGCTTCAGGTTCAGCAAAATTCCAAAGCGACCCCAAAGCTCACCCCTGTGTGGCACTTTGTGCGCTGCCCAAGGTTGTGCTATAGCTGTGCCTGAAAGCCAGCCTGGATCCATCCCCTGGCTGTGCACCCCAGCGCAGGGCTGAGTCCCCCTGGGGGAAAGGACTCCTTCCCTAACTTGAACCAGCCACCTTATAAGCCTGTGGTGGCCCTGGCTTTAACACATCCACTGCCTATGAGCCTCTCACACCCCTGGGGCCGGACAGGTGGGAGGACACCCACTTTCCACAGAGGGGAAACTGAGGCTTGAAGAGGCTAAGTGAGGCAGGCACAGCGGGCCTTGCACAGACTGACCACAGAGGGTGAAGCGCCAGGACCTCGGTGGGGTTAGAGGAGGGAGTCTTCGCTGCCCCTTGAGATGCGCCCTGTCTCCCCCACAGCTTCTGGGTGCCCTACTTCACGGCTGCTGCTCCCACCTCACCTACCTCAACCTGGCGCGAAACAGCTGCTCCCACAGGTGGGAGCGCAGGGGTGTGGGGAGTGGAGGGGCAAGCCATGGGCACCCCCTCCCTTGCTGACCCCAGACATCTCCACAGGAAGGGCCGGGAGGCGCCCCCGGCCTTCAAGCAGTTCTTCAGCAGCGCCTACACTCTGAGCCACGTCAACCTGTCGGCCACGAGGCTGCCCCTGGAGGCCCTCAGGTCGGGTGGGTGCAGGGTTGGGGGCGTCCGAGGGGGAGCCCTGAGAGAAGGGGCGAAGGGTAAAGGTGGGCCCGCTGACCTTGTTCCCACAGGGCACTGCTCCAGGGCCTGTCCCTCAACAGTCACCTCAGCGATCTGCACCTGGACCTCAGCAGCTGTGAGGTGAGCCCTCCTTCCTCTGCCATTCATCTCTCTGACCTAAGTCAAGCTCTGACTCCATGTTGCCTCTGCACTACCCCTCTGCAGCCCCACAACCTGACCACACCTCCACTCTTTCTAGAGGTCATTTCCAGTCTCCGGTATCCCCTCCCTGACCGCTTGGGGATGGGAAATACCAGGCTTTCCCAGCAGATGGCAGGAACAGGCTGTCTCCAGAGCAGCGGCCCAGAGATTTTTCTGGCAGAAGGAAGGGAAGAGAGCCCTGGGGAAGGATCTGGTGTGGAGAAGGGGCCTCCTGATTTCACACTCGAGACCCGATTTGACCTTGAATCCTGGTGTGACTCCTCTTATCTCTGAGCATTAGAGGGGCCCTATCTTCCACCCCAACCCCTGCCTCCTGCCTCACCCCCACTGTGTCCCTACAGCTCCGCTCAGCTGGAGCCCAGGCTTTGCAGGAGCAGCTGGGGGCTGTCACCTGTGTGGGCAGCCTGGATCTGTCAGACAATGGTGAGTGGGGGCCCCTCCCTTCCTGGGGGCCAGGTGGGGACAGGGGCCTGGAGCCTGGGGGAGAAACCCTCAGATGACTCTTGTGAGACTCAGGCCTCAAGTCCAGGCTTCTCCATCTGCCGGCCAGGGTTCGACTCAGACCTCCTGACACTGGTGCCTGCACTTGGGAAGAACAAGTCTCTCAAGCACCTGTTCCTGGGAAAGAACTTCAACGTCAAGGCCAAGTGAGGCCCCCCTCCCTATACCCACAGACCCCCACTCCATCATCAGCTTATCCTTTTGGCTCACTGTATCACCCCTGACCACCTTTCTGCTGCTCCAGTAGCATGACCCCAGCCCCCTCTCCTCCTACTCTGAGTCCCAACTCCCTGCAGGACCCTGGAGGAGATCCTCCACAAGCTGGTACAGCTGATCCAGGAAGAGGACTGTGTGAGTGCCGGGGCCTGGGAGGGGACCTGCAGTGATGGGGGCTGCAGGGACTGGGTCCAACCCCCCACTTGCCAACACAGTCCCTGCAGTCACTGTCGGTGGCAGACTCACGGCTGAAGCTTCGCACCAGCATCCTCATCAATGCCCTGGGCAGCAACACCTGCCTGGCAAAGGTGGATTTGAGCGGCAATGGCATGGAGGACATCGGGGCCAAGATGCTGTCTAAGGCCCTGCAGATAAACTCCTCCCTCAGGTGGGGCCCACGCCTCGACCCTCTCACCTGGAGCCCCAGCCCTCCCCCAAACACACATACCTGCCCTCCCTGCTGCCTCACTGCTTATACCCCAGTTTCCAGGAGACCCTTAGTCCCAGGACTATCTCTGAGTCAGCCTCATTAACTAGGAAAGGTGGGAGGGCTCCCGGTGGGGCTGTCCCTGCTCCCTAAGAGAGGCCCAGTAGGAGGGGTAACAAGCTGATGCCCACCCTTTCCCCAGAACTATCCTCTGGGATCGGAACAATACATCCGCCCTGGGCTTTCTGGACATTGCGAGGGCCCTGGAGAGGTGAGTGGGCTAGGGCCCTGCCCTAACCAAGCCCCCAGCCTCCCTGTACCTGGATCCAGCCTGAACTTCACAAGCCCAATCCAGTGCATCTGACCTAATAGCATAGAAACGTTAAGGAGGACCGTGGAGGGACGTGGTCAGCAAGAGGTGGGTGTGGGCAGCAGGAGCCTGCCCTGCCACCTCCTCCCCACCCAGCTGTGCCGCTCTGTCCCACAGCAACCACACACTGCGCTTCATGTCCTTCCCAGTGAGCGACATCTCCCAAGCCTACCGCAGCGCCCCCGAGCGCACCGAGGACGTCTGGCAGAAGGTGGTGGCCTGAGCGGGGTGGATCCCCGGGGGCAGGGGCCAGCCCGCCCGCCCCGGTCCTGACCCCACCCACCCATCATCTCTAGATCCAGTGGTGCCTGGTGAGGAACAATCACTCCCAGACATGCCCCCAGGAGCAGGCCTTCAGGCTGCAGCAGGGCCTGGTGACCAGCAGCGCCGAGCAAGTAAACGTTTCCCTCCGGGACATGGGGGCGCACGTGGGCATGCGGGGAGCACAGGGGCGATGTGTTGGAGTGCAGGGCGGGGTGGGGAGGGGTCGGGAGAGAGGCATCCTGAGGTGCCTACAGCTGGACTGAGCGTGTGAGAGAGCAAACAGAATGGACATGCAGAACGTGGGCCCCAAACATGAGAGAACATGTGGGCAAACAGCAGGGGTCTCGGACAAGGGGTCCCAGGACTGTGGGAGCTCTGCTGAGCGTTCAAGAATGGCCTCCCAAGAGGGAGGGTATGGGGAGGGAGGAGGGAGGAGGGTTCAGGATGGGGAACACAGGTATACCTGTGTCTATATTTGGCAAAACTAATACAATATTGTAAAGTTTAAAAATAAAATAAAATTAAAAAAAAAAAAAGAATGGCCTCCCAAGAAGAGGAAGGGACAGGCCATCGGTAGACGTCACCCTTGCCCTGTCAGTGGCAGCACCAGCGACATGGTCCAAGGGAGCCCAGAAATGGGGCACCCAGGGCCCATCTGGGAAGGTGAAGAGGCGGGGGTCCCCCCTGACACTCCTGCCACTGTGCTGCAGATGCTGCAGCGACTGTGCGGACGGGTGCAGGAGGAGGTCCGGGCCCTGAGGCTGTGCCCCCTGGAGCCTGTGCAAGACGAGCTGCTCTACGCCCGGGATCTCATCAAGGATGCCAAGAACTCCCGGGCGGTGAGCATTCTGCAGCCCCGCCCTCCCCCGACAGTCTAGAGAGCACAGGAAGGCCACGTGCCAACCCAGGAGCATCCACCCCCTGCCCCGTGCATCTACCTTCCTAGCCCAGGGCCCCCCAGGGACCCAGTGAGGCCCAATTCTGGCTTTCTGATCAGACCCTGTTCCTTCTCCAGCTGTTTCCCAGCCTCTACGAGCTGGGCCACATGCTGGCCAACGACGGGCCTGTGCGGCAGAGGCTGGAGTCAGTGGCCAGTGAGGTGTCCAAGGCTGTGGACAAGGAGCTTCAGGCAAGTCCCGGGGGGAGGAGCCCAGTGCTGACCAAGGCCCTTAGCCGAGGGCAGAGGTCAGCACAGGGGGATTACTGTGGGCAAGAAGGAAGTGCAGAAGACCACCTACATGCCCGCTGCCCCAAGGCATTGTCAGAAAACTGGGCTTGGATGTTTGTTGCTCCTTTCAGCCTTAGCCCCTGAACTCTGACTTCTCCCTCTGGACTCTGATCCTTAGACTGACTCTCCCTTGTCCATGTGTCCATGTGGTAGGATGGCAGGAACACTGACCAGGATATGGGGAGGCCTGAGTGTCCAAGGCTCTGCTGCTAACCTGCCCTGTGACCTTGATGAGCTAGACATGCTGCAGTCTCTTCCGTTGTGGGGCCAGCCCTGACCTCCTTGGGGCTCTGGCCTCCTTTCGTCCCACACTAGGTGATCCTGGAGTCCATGGTCAGCCTGACGCAGGAATTATGCCCCGTGGCCATGCGGGTGGCCGAAGGGCACAACAAGATGCTGAGCAACGTGGCCGAGCGTGTCACCGTGCCCCGGAACTTCATCCGCGGGGCGCTACTGGAGCAGGCGGGACAGGATATTCAGAACAAGCTGGAGTGAGAGGCAGGGGCGGGGCTGGGACGGGCTGGACTTGGCCTTGAGCACTTAGGGACTCCGGGGCCCAGCTATCAGCAATGAATAATGAATGACAATCTCCATTACAAGAGATGAATCTTTAACCAACTGCAACCTTGCTATTTAGGGTCTGACTGGTCTTTGCCCTAGAAGTGTAAATGCTGAGCTGGGGTTTAGGAGTCCAGACAGTGCACACAGGTGTACACACACACACAGCCGCACACAGACCCCAGGAAGTGACCTCTAGAAACAGAGCACAGCCTCCTCAGAGGTAGGGACAAAGAATACGGGTACATGGACTGCACTTCTTATCCCCCCACATTTTCGTGGCCCCTAGAGCACTCTTTCATTCCAGTCTGGGTACCACCTCTCAAGACAAGGAAACAAAGGAAAATTATAACACAAACCCATGAAATAGGCAAGCTCAAGAAATACTGGTTCCTGCTTTTACAGCAGTTGTTGATGCTGTTCAGTCACTCAGTTGTGTCCAACTCTTTGCAACCCCATGGACTGCAGCACTCCAAGCATCCCTGTCCTTCACTATCTCCTGGAGTTTGCTCAAACTCATGTCCATTGAGTCAGTGATGCCAGCTAAGGCCAGCAGAATTCACTCAGCAACTCAACTTACCTCTGTCTGTTGCCCTGGAGCTCCAGGGACCTGACCCAGAGCCCCTGTGCTCCTCTTTCCCCTCGGTTCCTTCTCGTCCACCGTCCTCATCCACACACCGCTAGGCTGGAAGGGCTGTGGGTGGAGCTGAGTGGTAGACCCACTGTACCTTGTACAGCAGCTGTGTTTTCCGTGGGCAGCCAGGGCAGCTGGCCCACTCTCTCAGGCATCTGGGAAAGGCTGGGGCAGAGACGCCAAGGTGGGGAAGGGGGAGCTGAGTACCTCTCCCTGTGCCCACAGTGAAGTGAAGCTCTCAGTAGTCACCTACTTGACCAACTCCATAGTAGACGAGATCCTGCAGGAGCTATACCACTCCCACAAGAGCCTGGTAAGACTTCTGAGCCTCCACCAGGTCCAGGGAGGCCCTCTACCCCATCCCACATCAACCCACCTGCCCCCCCAACCCTCCCCATCAAGATCCTGGGAGGCGGGCAACCTCCTTGGGATCTTGATCTTCCTTGTTCACACCTGTCCTTCCCTAGGCCCGACACCTGGCCCAGCTAAGAACATTGTCAGATCCACCAGGGGGGCCAGGCCAAGGGCAGGATCTGTCCTCCCGAGGCCGAGGCCGGAACCACGACCACGAGGAGACCACAGATGATGAGCTTGGAACCAACATCGTGAGCACCCCCACTCCCCTCCTTAACCTTGGTCCTGCCTCCGAACCTGCAAACCACCGTCCCTTTCTACGTCCCTGGACTCCACCCTCTGCCCCACACTGGGTCTCATCCCCTCACCCGGATCCCACCCAGCCTCTTCCCTTGTCCCATTGCCTTGGCTGCCTGAGGACGGGGAGGCACGATGGACCCTAAAGAGAAGACTTCATGAGGAATGGGAGGCTCCAGGTGAGTCTCCTGGGACTTGCCACCTGGCCCCATCATTCGCCTCCCTCTCTGCAGGACACCATGGCCATCAAAAAGCAGAAACGCTGCCGCAAGATCCGGCCAGTGTCTGCCTTCATTAGTGAGTCTTCCAGCCTCCGAGCTGATGGCACTGATTCTGTTTCTTTTATCTCTGCCTCTCCAACCTGCTCTCTCCCCATCCCTCCTGCTAGTCCCTCTAATGCTGCTGTCCCCACAGGTGGGAGCCCTCAGGACATGGAAAGTCAGCTGGGGAGCCTGGGAATCCCCCCTGGCTGGTTCTCAGGACTCGGGAGCAGCCAGCCGGCAGCTAGTGGTTCCTGGGAGGGTCTATCCGAGCTGCCCACTCATGGCTATAAACTAAGGCATCAAACACAAGGGCGGCCCCGGCCCCCCAGGACCACCCCTCCAGGACCTGGTCGGCCCAGTGTGAGTCCCTAAGGCCTCACCAGAGGACCAGCTTCACTTAGCAATGCCAGAGCCAGGGACTCTAGCTCTAGGACACCAATGCCAGAGGTCCTAGCCTTGTGGGATCGGGTGGGGGCCCAGGCAGGCCATGGAACAGAAGAGGGAGCATCCAGATTGGATGGAGCTAGACCTGGTCACAGATAGGAAATCTGCCTGCTGGACAGTGGCAGTTCTCATTTTGGTGAGAGTCAAGAGCTGCCAAGCTTGAGATACCCATGTAGCCTGAAGTCTGTGTTTGCATGGGGTCAGGAGGAGGCAAGGTCAAGTCCCAGGGGGCTGGCCTTGAATAGAGGGGAGGAGGGCTTCCTCACCCAGATAATATATCCTACAGGACTTTCCTCCCAGCAGGCGCCAGTACCTGGGACCCGTCAGGAGAACGGAATGGCCACCCGCCTGGATGAGGGGCTGGAGGACTTCTTCAGCAGAAGAGTCATGGATGAAAGCTCCAGGTGGGGCATCCAGGCACACCCCCAGTTTCAGCAGGCCCCGAGGCCCTAGGAAAGCTCCTGTGTCCACCCACCTCCCAGGGAGGTTTCTCCAGTGGCAGTCTCTCTGGGACATTTCCCCCCACATTCTTTCTTCCCCTCCCAGCCCTTAGTTCTCATATTGTCTGAATCTCCTCAGGACAGCTGGAAGGAATGGGGCTGGAATGAACCACCAGAGTGGGATTGCAGGAGTTGGGGGTTGGGTAGCAGGCCCTGGGATGGGATGACAGTGGCACCAGGCCTGGAGGGGACATGCTGTCACTGTCCTGCACAGATGCCGCAGCCTCTCTCCAGAAGGAACTGGGTCACTTGGAGAGGCTGAGAGGAGGAGGGGAAGGCGTCCCTGGGAGGGAAGAGACTGCTGGAGGGTTACAACAGGAAAGTTGAGGACACCATCCCCTGGGAATATGTAGACAGAGTTACGGAGCAGCAGGGAACACTAGATGAGAGAGAGTGGGGGATTCTGAGAACCACGAACGGCCTCAGCATCTGGCACTGGGCTCTCCCCACGACTTAGTCACTAACTCTCCCCGACCTTGCCCAGCTACCCCCGGACTCTGAGGACCCTGCGTCCAGGCCTGTCCGAACCGCCACTGCCTCCACTGCAGAAGAAAAGGCGCCGAGGCCTGTTTCACTTTCGCCGGCCCCGGAGCTTCAAGGGGGACAGGGGGCCAGGCTCCCCCACCACCGGGCTCCTCCTCCCTCCTCCCCCACCCCCACCCCCAACTCAGGAGAGCCCCCCCAGCCCGGATCCCCCCAGCCTTGGCAATAACTCCTCCCCCTGCTGGAGCCCTGAGGAGGAAAGCAGCCTCCTCCCCACCTTTGGCGGGAGCCGGGGGCCTTCCTTCCGCAGGAAGACGGTAAGTGAGGCAGGGGCTCTGAGTCCTGGTTCCCACACAACCCATCACCCCAGGCAATTAGTGGCAGGATGCTAGAACTCAGGAATCAGGAGAACTTTGTCATCCTAGGTCTCCAGTCCTTGGCTCCTTGGGCTAAGCCTAGTGACCCAGACTCCCAGCATGCAAATGAGGGCAGTGGAAGGACTCCTCAGAGGGCCTGGGTAGGGCTTCCAGACAGGGGACTTGGAGAGGTATGGAGCCCCTTCTCCGTAAGAAACTGCTTCTAAATCTGTAACCTTGTTCCAGGGCACTGAGGGGGCAGAGCCTGGGGAGGGAGGCCAGGCCCCCGGGGCAGCACAGCAGCCGAGGGTCCACGGCGTCGCCCTTCCTGGGTTGGGAAGAGCCAAGGGTTGGAGCTTCGATGGGAAACGAGAGGTGAGGGGAGCCCAGAGTGGCAAACTGGGGGTCCTGCAGGTTCCTGCTTACCACCCTCCCCTCCCCATGGGCCTACCCCCTCTCGTCCCCATGGGCCTGTGGTTCATAGGTCAGTGGAGAGCAGTGCTTTGGAGAGGAAGGTGTGTGCTGTGGCTCTGCCCCTATACTTGGTGCAGAACCCTGGACAAGTCACTTAACCTTCCAGAGCCTCTGTTTCCTTGTAGAGTGTGTGGCCCCCAAAATACTTAACCTCTAGAGCGGCTTCCCAAATTTTAGTGACTTGATCACCAGCTTTATGACTGCTTTAACCTTATACCACATACCATTTACATAATATTTTTATTGAAATCAACTCACCTTTTTAAACTCAGTCTGGACCTAAGCATTATCATCTTTTAAAATCACAGGCTTGTACTAGTCATGTTTTTTCTACGACACATAAAATAAACACATATTAAAATAACAGTATATTCATTCACGTAAACCATTTGTTATGTCCCCGAGGGGTGGTATGGGTATCATTCTTTGAGGAAAAGAGTCTGAGTGTCTAGAGACCAATAACATGAGATGCTAGAGCAGAAGCCCCTTGCTAACCGCAGTCCCCACACAGAAGAGACTTTTTTATGACCTGACTCAGCTGTCCTTTCAGGGCACAGGCCCAGACCTGGAGGGCAGCGTCCAGGCTTGGCAGAAACGGCGTTCTTCAGATGACGCAGGTAAGAATGGGCACCCTCACTTCCTTCCTTTGACCCCTCTCTCAGCCCAACCCAACATGCATTTCCCCCCTCTCCCTTTCCCACCCTCTCCTTCCACTCCAGGGCCTGGAGCCTGGAAGCCCCCGCCACCCGCCCAAAGCACCAAGCCGAGCTTCAGTGCCATGCGCCGAGCAGAGGCCACGTGGCACATAGGTATGGAAAGCCTCTTTCCTGGCAGCAGCTCTGAAGGCCCGAGTGTGTCCAGACAGACAAGCCAGTCAAGGCGGGGCAGTACAGTATCAACATTGTGAAGATGCTTCAGGGTATTTACAAAACTACATCCAAAAGAAAGGCCCCACGGAACAAAAGTGCTTTGCCAGGCTGAGCCAACAGGAACAAAACTGTGTGGATGGTCGTGGGGAATTCTCTAGAGCAGGGGCCATCAGCAGAATGGTACTCTCCATAAAGAAGGCCTCTCTGTGTACCTCAGCTGGGGAAATGGTGGGCAGTACCAACCAGGTCCACCTCAAACATTCCAGTCTCCCCCACAAAGAGCTCACCAGACCATCCTCTGCCCACACAGAAAGGTGCCAACCAGAAGGGGCAAGAGCCCCCCGCCTTGGGGGTCAGACACCCTGGGCGTTCGATTGGGCTCAGCCACCACCTGTAGTGTTGACCTCAAACAAGTTACTTACCTTCCAGAATAAAGAGTGGGGGATCATAGTATGACACCTCCCTTCTGCTGGGTTCACAGCACCTTTCATTTAGGGAGCCGCTAACAGAAAACCAGTCAGCTTGGCATCATTCTCAGTTCCCACAGGCCTGGAATGCGACCCTCCAACAATACTGACAGGGACAGATCTCCCTGGAGAGGTTGACACTCCCTTCCCTCCTCCACTCCCACCCCAGGGCTAGGGCGTGAGGGTGCCCTGCAGAGCTAGGCTGGCCTGAGGCTTGGCAATGCCTGGGCACCTGCCCCATCCTCCAAGGCCAATACATCATGTGGAACATCTTCCCTGATGATCCTGTCCCATAAGCAGGCTAGTTAAGACACCCGAAGACGGGTTCCAGCTTTCATTTAGGAGACCACGGTTGTGGGGGCCGGGGGGAGCACCCCGTCCCCCCCACACACACCTACTGCCAGCACCCTCCAGGTCTTCCTTACCTGCACCTCACAGATACACACACAGACAATCCCATCCATGTAACGTATCCTTGGGTCTGGAGTGCATAAAGCCACAAGGCGGGGCTAGGGTGCAATGAGAATGCCAGGCACCTCTCCTTCAGATTCACCACCTAAATCAGACTGGCAGAGAGTCCTAGGAAGGCCAGGCTGCAGCCTTGGCAGGGCCCCGGGGCACTGCAGCCCTGGATGGGCAACCATGCCTGTGAACCCAGCAGGCCCCAGACCCTGGCTCTGTCCCTGCTCTTCAAGAGGGTCAGCCCGAGCTCCCTGCAGAGGTGACAGGCTCAGGAGGATCCTGGGGACCAAGGGCTAAGGAAACTGGAGAGCAGAAGGAGACATCCAAGGCAGAGATGTAGGAGCAGAGGGGCTTGGAGGGGAAAGTCCTGGCGTCCAGGGCTTTACAGGGGCAGGGGACTGGGAGGGCTATGCAAGAATGTCTTTTCCTGCAGTTTCTCCTCTCTTCCCATCCCCCAGCTGAGGAGAGCGCCCCCAACCATGGCTGCCAGAGCCCCAGCCCAGCCTCCCAAGATGGAGAGGAGGAAAAGGAGGGGGCTGTCTTCCCAGAGAGGACGGTTTCTACCAGGAATGCTAAGGTGAGAGCCAGCAAGGCTGTGGGGAGGGACCTTTGATGAAGCAAAAGGACAATCTAACTGACCCAGCTTCCTTCTTTGCCAGCTGCAGGACCCTCCATTAACTCTGAAGCCCCCAAAGCCCGTGGCTGTGCCCAGGGGCCGCCGGCCCCCACAGGAGCCAGGGGGCCGGGAGGAGGTCGAGACTGGGGGTGCAGCCCCAGGAATGAACAAACCCCGGCTGCAGCTGGGCTCACAGCAAGACCAAGAGGAGCCTGAGATCCAAGGTGCGCCACCTGCTAGAGGGGCCGGGGCACCTCTGGGGCCTCGCTGCCCCTCCCCTCGGGTCTCTTCCTGGGCACAGGATGAGTGGCAGACAACCAGGAGCCACGGCCTGGTTGAGCGCCCAGCCCGGGAGCCCCACTCACATGCTAGGCCTGCCTTGACTGTCATTGCAGGGCCCCCAGATCCAGGTCGCCGGACTGCCCCCCTGAAGCCTAAGCGGACACGGCGGGCGCAATCCTGTGACAAGCTGGAACCTGACAGAAGACAGCCCCCTGACCCCACAGGTGCCAGAGGGGCGGTGAGAGGGTGGTCCCCCTGCCCACCCATCCATCTGATGCAGTGCCCCCGCACGGGGCGGCTGGCTCTCCTTGCTGGGGAGACAGGGTTCCCTGGATTTTCCCAGCAGGAACCAGCGAGCCGGGAACAGACTGACAGTCGCTACGGCACCCTCCCCAGCCCTCCTCTCGACATGTGCCTCACAAGGACTCCGACCCCCACCCGCCCCCACACCCCCAAGCCCCTCTGCCAGCCCCTGTCTCAGGGGTGCAGGATGAGGCATGGGGGACCAGAAGTCAGGGAGCAGCCTGGAGAGAGGGAGGCTCTGCTTGCTCTGCAGATCTCCTCTCCTGGGAGGGCAGATCTGTCTCTCTATCCCCAGGGGCTCTCTCTCCACTTGTATAGAATAAAAAAACAAAATCACTGCCTGCCTGAGTCTCTGTTGCCTTCCTCATTCTCTGCTCCCATTCCCCACCAGCTGCTCCCCTTCCCTCAAGCCCCCACAGTGGAAAAGTGGGGACCATCCCCCCAGAGATGGGACTAGAGCTCTAAGGGAAGAGGCAGGAAAGACTGCTGAGAGCTGCTGGGTGGGAGGGGACGCAGAAGCCCCCAGGCAGAGGGGTGTCATTTGCAGGGTCTGGGCTGAAAGCTGGCTGCAGAAGAGGCCAAGGTGGCAGAAAGCAGCATCAATGTGTGTTGGGCTTTGCGGAGGTACAGTGGGACTGGGGAGGTCCTGGTGTCCCAGGAGGAGATTGGGAGCAGTATGCTATGTGTGTGTGCGCGTGTGTGCTTATGTACAGGCAGGCTCACTAATGGTGGAATTAAATGGTGATATGTCATCCCGGGGGCACCATCAGTAGTCTGAAATCTCAATAGTAGAGTGGCCTGCAGGTGAGCAGAAGTGCCTGTAGCGAGAGAAGATCAATGATTAAAATTAATTGTTTCCCATCAGTGTACTGACAAATGCTAGCTTGGCATCCAAGATGCTGCTCAAGAGCCTCTTCCTCTGTGAAGCCCTTCCTGATGCCTTCCCCTGACTCATCCAAATTGAGCCCTTCCTCCTGTGGCCCATTGCCTCCTCAATAGATCCATACTTTTTGCCTGTCATATCTCAATGCATTTGTTCTGATCATCTCTGTGGGATTTTTGTTCTATATGCACACACCTCCCTGAGGGGCAGGAGCTGTGTCTTAGTCCCCAGTGTAGCCCCAACCCCTGGCACAGTGCCTGGCACCCAAGAGATGCTCAATAAATTATTGCCACCTTAATACATGAGCAGCTTTGGGGATGGAAAGTGAAGTGCCCTGGTGACCCTTCTGTTGTACTCATCCAGACCACCATGTTCCCAAATGTCTTCATGTGTGGCATCCAGACAATTGCTCCTTTCCCCTGGCCTCACCAGGGAATGACTAATGTCTTGTTTGCTCAAGATCAGCGCATGGCACGGCCCCTCCCACAGGATGTGGCCATATGGGCTGAATCTCGGGGTTGGGGGTAGTTACGGGCACCAGGAAGATGCCTTCGGAATCAGTCCAGCATATCTCCACACTGGGAAGCCCCTATCTTCAGGAGGCTTCGTGACCGGGATGTGACACTGTGTGCTATTAAGCAATTGTGTCCGTTTCCTTGTCTCCCTGTTAAAAGGTGGAACTTTGATTTCTAAAACCTACAAGGCTCAGCATGATATGTAATGGTCTTTAAGGGACACGTGAAGATCTCCATTCTGTTGTATTCAGGTTGATGGGCGTGGATGAGGGTATGTGTGTGTGTGTGTGTGTGACAAGTATAGCCCCGTGTTCTTCCGTATGTGACTGCAAATGTCCTTAACAAATGTGATGTGGAGAGCGACGTGAGACCGGGTGTGTCTCCCTGTGTGCATCCCCAAGGCTGAAACTGTCATGGTGTCATGGTGAGTTTATGTGCTGGCACCTGTTCGTGTCAAGACTGTGTGTGAGCCTGCGAGTCGTGGGTGCGTATGTCTCCATCGCCTCCCGGCGTGAATGTGTGTGTGTGCATGCACCACCGCAGTGTGTGCCTCTCTGTGATGCTGGGTGTGGGTGTGGCAGGAGGGGAAGATGTATGTCACTGTGTCTGCGGGGGTCCTGCCTCTGAGCCACCCTCAGCCCGCCCTCCTCCCCTGGCTCCGTGGCTCCTTCCCAACCAGTGGCCCTGCCCCCCTTCTCCCTCCCAACCGGTCTGTGCAAGTGGGGGGAGCTGGTGCTTCGGCCCCCCCACCCCTCCCCATCCAGGCCCCATAAATAGCACCAGAGCCGGAGCCGGAGCCAGCGCCAGCGGCTGGAGCAGCAAGGGAGTCAGGGCCAGGGCCAGAGAGCCGGAGAGAGGAGCCCCCGACTAGAGTCCAGGTGAGCCCACCCTTCATCCCTCGCCCAGCCCCAGCCCAGCCCAAGCCTGGCCCAGTCTCCATAACAACATTGCCCCCGGCCCCCAGAGAGGTCTCCAGTCCTGCCCAATACCCTCACCATCACATGCTCCTGCCCGACTCAGGGGATCTGTGAGAACTGGGAGACTTGTGGCTAGAAGGCAGAGCCCACCCCCGCTAACCCAGACCCTCCCTCACATACCCAGAAGGGCACACACTGTGGGGAGGGGGTACTCAGCCAGGGAAGGGTCCCAGTTCTGAGGGACGTACAGGAACTGTCACAGCCTCCTGAAGACAGACACCCGACTAGGGGATAGACACGGGGTCGGGGCATCCAGACACACCAACGCACACTTGCCGGGGAAGCACAACATGAGATCAGACAGCCTCACCCTGAGAAGTGGACAGACACAGAGAGACGGATGGACCGGCCGTGAACTCGGGCCAGTGTACCCCTGCATGCTGCTGCCCGAAGCTCAGTACCACTGTTGGGGGAGGGTGGCGTGCGTGCATCCCACGGGCAGCATGGAGGGGGCCGAGGCTCCCCAAAAATCCTGTCGCTAAGAGACAGCGCCAGTGCTGCCAAGAAGTGTGAGAACAAGGGAGGTGGGGAGGAAAGCCAGTGTTGTCATAGTGGGAGCCACTGCCAGGAACCTAGAGAAGCTTTCAGCAGGGGCCGAGCTCTGCTGCTCATTCTGCAAGCCCACCACCCCTCCCTTTCCATCAGCCAACCAGAAGGTGAGTCGGGGGAGGTGGATGGGGACAGCCCTGCAGGGCACCTTCCAACCTGTCTCCTCCTGCCCACTGCAGCCTCCGTTCCTGACCCTCCTCTTCAGACTTGCCGGGGCCCCTCCACTCCCCTCCCCACCCCCTTGCCCCAGTTCAGCTTCCTCAAGCCAAGACTGAGTGCAGCGCTGGCTTAAACATCAGTCAGGAAATAGCAGAAGGTGCTGATATAGCAGAAAGTGTGGATCAATCGATTGCCTAGGAACCAAGGCTGCCAGGAACCTCCAAGCCCTCTCCAGCCCCATCCACGCATACAAGGCCAGCAGGGGTGACAAGAGCACTCACTCGAGTGAGAGGCTCAGAGCTCAGGGGAAGCCGAGTGAGGTCAGGGGGAAGAAGATCCATGAGATGCCAGGGCCTTGGGAAGCAGGGTAAGGGGGTGGGGCCCAGGCTCCCAGAGACAGACCCCTCCTCTGGCAGGTGTCCCCCTTCCAGTGGCCAGTGTCTGCTCTGTCCCCACAGAGACATGTCCGACCCAGAGATGGCCTGGGTGCCCGAGCCCCCAGCCATGACACTGGGGGCCTCGAGAGTGGAGCTGCGGGTGTCCTGCCACGGCCTCCTCGACCGAGACACACTCACCAAGCCCCACCCCTGTGTGCTGCTCAAGCTCCACTCCGATGAGCAGTGGGTGGAGGTGAGAGTGGCTGGCCTCTCCTTCACAGACCTCCGGGACGCAAAGGAAGGAGGCTGGGTGGGGGCAGCCACGAGGGATGGTCAGGACTCTCAGGGGCCTCTTCCAGTCTGTGTGGGTAAC
Organism: Bos taurus; assembly: GCF_002263795.3. Taxonomy (NCBI): domain Eukaryota; kingdom Metazoa; phylum Chordata; class Mammalia; order Artiodactyla; family Bovidae; genus Bos; species Bos taurus. The sequence goes on along the minus strand of NC_037337.1, from coordinate 21,067,134 downwards.
CATAGAGATGCGGGTGCCATCGTTACACACACAAAGCATTTCACAGGGACCAAAGCTCACAGGGTCCTATGGGGTCCTGAGATGGCCCCCAAAGGCAGTGGCACTGCTTCCAACTATGAGAGCCCCTGATGGCTGATGGTCCTAGGGGCAGGCAGCACCCTAAGCTTGGGGTTCAGCCCAGGGAGGGAGGAGCCAGTCTCTGGGGCATGGGAACCTGAGGAAAGCTGGCAAGACCGGGGGCGGTCCGGGACAGAGCAAAGCAGCCCGGGTTCCCAGAGGTGGGCTCCCCTCCTGCCGCAGGTGGAGCGCACAGAGGTGCTGCGCTCCTGCTCCAGCCCCGTCTTCTCCCGCGTACTGGCCCTGGAGTACTTCTTCGAGGAGAAGCAGCCCCTGCAGTTCCATGTGTTTGACGCCGAGGACGGATCCACCAGTCCCCGCAACGACACCTTCCTCGGCTCCACCGAGTGCACCCTGGGGCAGGTCTGCATTCTCACCCCCACCCCTACCCCCACCCCCATGGTTCTTCCTCCAGAGGCCAGAAGAAGACAGAATAAGCTGTGGAGTTAGTTCAGTGGGGGGGTTGGACCCCATCTCCACCATTCACCCGCTGTGCAGCCTTGGGCTAGATATCTAACCTCTCTGAGTCTTAGTGTCCTCATCTAAACAATGGGGGGTCACAGTGCAGATCTCTTAAGGTTGCTATGGAAATTAAGTCCAGTTCTAGCCCAAGTGCAGCCCCTGTGAGCGATCAAAGGGCGCTTATTGCCCTGTCCCTTGTACCCTGGCCAAAGCAGGTGGGGATGTCACAGCTGGGTCTCCCTCCACCTCCATCCCCAGATCGTGTCACAAACCAAGGTCACTAAGCCTCTGCTACTGAAGAATGGGAAGAACGCGGGCAAGTCCACCATCACGGTAGGCCAGGTCACCGGTACTCACCCTTGGGCAGGGCATTCAACACCCCTGCAGGGACAACCATGGTGACATCCTGCCCCCAGGGCTGGCCCCCACCCAAGGGATGGGGCCTTTGTGGGGGTGGCGTGGGGGAATCCTGCCACTTGTGTCCCCCTTGCAGATTGTGGCCGAAGAGGTGTCTGGCACCAATGACTACGTGCAGCTCACCTTCAGAGCCCACAAGCTGGACAACAAGGTTGGAACCCCAGAGTTTAGGACCCCATCTCCACTGTTAGGTAGCCTAGGCCTCGGGGTTAGGCGCCTCCCTTTCAGACCTCACCAGGCTCAGGGGCCCTTTCCCCCATGTCTCCAGGATCTGTTCAGCAAGTCTGACCCTTTCATGGAGATCTATAAGACCAACGGGGACCAGAGCGACCAGCTGGTCTGGAGAACGGAGGTGGGTGCCCGAGGCCGTGGGGAAGGCAGGAGGAAGGGCAGAATGGGTGAATCTAGACCGGGGGTGACCAGCTCTCTGTGCCACTCCAAGGTGGTGAAGAACAATCTGAACCCCAGCTGGGAGCCGTTCCGTCTGTCCCTGCACTCCCTGTGCAGCTGTGATGTCCACCGGCCTCTCAAGGTGAGGCCCCACGAGTAAGGGCAGCCTGGTAGAGCAGCCAGCCTCTGCCCGAGACCATCCACCTGAGGGTGCAGGCCCCTCCCTCTCCCTCTTTCCCACTGTGGGATAAAGAACCAGTCACAGCTCAATGTTCCTATATCAATGGTCCTTCTATCAGAGGCCAAGTCCCAACTAGACCGAGCCAAAGGATTAAGTTCAGCAAGTGGCTTCTCTGGACAGGTTGAGGACATCTGTTTGGGCCTAGTGACTGTTAGGGCTCTACTTCCCTGAGTCCCTCCTCCTGCCCCCACTGAACCACTGCAAAGCCTCTCTGATCCTGACCACCCATCCCCCTTTCCCCTTGTCTTTTCAGTTCCTGGTATATGACTATGACTCCAGTGGGAAGCATGACTTCATTGGCGAGTTCACCAGCACCTTCCAGGAGATGCAGGAAGGAACAGCAAACCCTGGGCAGGAGGTACTGCAAAGACCGCCCCCTCTCCCCAAGAATCCCACCAAGATCCCTGGGAAAATCCTGAAGGAGATGCTGAAGAGCCCCTCACACGCAATAGGAGGTGGAGAGGGTGGGAAACTCAGGGCTCAGCCTAAGGACTGAGCCATGAGGGTTCTGCTCTGGGAGGCTCCACTGCAAGGGGGAGGAAAGGTCATATGATGAGACCCTGGGCTTGTGGGGTATGTGGGGTCTAGATGCAGTGGGACTGTATCAACCCCAAATACCGGGACAAGAAGAAGCATTACAAGAGCTCGGGGACCGTAGTGCTGGCCCAGTGCACGGTAAGTTCCAGTGCCCATCTCAAGCCCTTTCCCACCCCCTACAACCCCCATGGCAACCTCAGATTCAGCCTTGCCCTCATTACAAAGAGCATTTCCCTGCTTCTGGAAACTGAGAACCCTTGTCCTATCCACCACCAACTTCAACCTCAAAAACTCTGGCCCCTCCATTTCCCCTGCAGAAGCCCCACCCAGCTCCCTCCTCAAGGGACCAGCATTCCACCTTATCTGCCCTCTCCCCACCAGGTGGAGAAGGTGCACACCTTCCTGGACTACATCATGGGGGGCTGCCAGATCAGCTTCACGGTAAAGGCCTGGGGGAGGGGACGCAGCCAAGGGGGAGGGGCCAGGCCCTAGTGGACAGAGGAGCCCAGAATCCACACTGCCCTTACTTGGACCTCTAATGAGCCTTAGCATGGTCAGCTTGCTCCCCTCACCCGACTCCAAGATGAGGCTACCTGGGGGCTTGCTCAGATTCACCTTAGTCCTCCCTACAGAACCCAGCTCTGGCCTAGCCTCCCTGGTGGTCTCATGGATGCAGCATATCCTCTCCCTATCTCCACCAGGTGGCAATCGACTTCACGGCCTCCAATGGGGACCCAAGGAGCAGCCAGTCCCTGCACTGCCTGAGCCCCCGCCAGCCCAACCACTACCTGCAGGCCCTGCGTGCAGTGGGAGGCATCTGCCAGGACTACGACAGGTAGCAGGAGATGGGGTGGGGGATGGGCAGGGATGCCTTGCCCGATGGGCCCCCATAGCCTTTTCTCCTCCCCAGTGACAAGCGGTTCCCAGCGTTTGGCTTTGGAGCTCGAATTCCACCCAACTTCGAGGTAGGCTGGGCAAGGATAGGAGAGGAGATGCTGGGAGACTCAGACAGGAAGGAAAAACATCCTCTGGCTGGCCTCGCCTTCCCCTCACAGGTGTCCCATGACTTTGCTATCAACTTTGACCCGGAAAATCCTGAATGTGAAGGTAAGAGAGGAGATTCCCACTAGCCCTGCCTCCCTTCATACAGCTTGCTGCCCACTCCTGTGCACCCCATGCAGGAGCACAGACTCCATTCCCACGGGCCCAGCTCCCTGCCCCTTCATGCTTCCAGTGTCTGCCTGCATTTGGTAAGACTTTCAGCCCCTGACCAGATATCTGCCCACCCAACTCTATCAGCACCTGAACCATCCAACTCTCCGGCTTAGTGAGGATCATGGTAGCAGGGCAGTCCTGAGACAAGGAAATGCTTCCTTACTTTAGGGAGTCTGGAAGAGCTCCCTGCTAATCTCTGCCCTCTCACCTCTTTGCCCACAGAGATCTCGGGGGTCATTGCCTCCTACCGCCGTTGCCTGCCCCAGATCCAGCTCTATGGCCCCACCAACGTGGCCCCCATCATCAACCGCGTGGCGGGGCCAGCTCAGCGGGAGCAGAGCACTGGCCAAGCCACGGTTAGGTGTCCTGGGGGTGGAGCTGGGGGTGGGGGCGGGGGCGGGGGCGCCAAGGCCGCAGAGCTGACCCTTCCCCCACTCTGTCTGTCCTCAGAAGTACTCGGTGCTGTTGGTGCTCACGGACGGTGTGGTGAGCGACATGGCTGAGACCCGCACTGCCATCGTGCGCGCCTCCCGCCTGCCCATGTCCATCATCATTGTGGGCGTGGGCAATGCCGATTTTTCTGACATGAGGCTGCTGGACGGCGACGATGGTACCTTGCGTTGCCCCCGAGGGGTGCCCGCGGCTCGCGACATCGTCCAGTTCGTGCCGTTCCGGGACTTTAAGGATGTGAGTGCCCGGAGCCCCATCCCGGCTGAAGGGCTCCTCAGCTCCTCCTGCCCTCCAGATCTGACCCATCTCTCCCACCTGATTGAAGTCCCAAGAAAGAGCCGGAATCCAGCTGGCCACCCGAAGCCCCGCCCCCCACCTGAGCCCCGCCTTCTCTCACTCTACCTCCCCTAACCACTTCCTCACCCTAACCCCGACCCAGGCCTCACCCTCTGCGCTAGCAAAGTGTGTCCTGGCCGAGGTGCCCCGGCAGGTGGTGGAGTACTACGCCAGCCAGGGCATCAGCCCCGGGGCTCCCAGGCCCTGCACGCCAGCCATGACCCCCAGCCCTAGCCCATGACCGCCGACAACCTGACGGACACTCCCTCAGTCTTTCAGTGAGTCCTGGGACACTAGAGGTTGGGGCTTGGTGGAGTCCATCTGGGCTGGGTGTGTGGTGTAGAAGAGGGTGCTTATGACTATCCCACTCTCCCCCAGGTGCCTGTTCTGACCCTTGTGACTCAAGAGACCATGCCTCTCCCTCTTGGACCAGGTGTGCCCTCTGGGTCCCGGAAGTGAGTGGTGAGCCCCACCCCATCTCTTCAAGCCCCAGACCCCTCAGCCTCATGTCCCCTCAGTGATTTTCTTCAGTGATCCTGACTTTCTGGCCATTAATAAAGGAAAGCACTCCTAGCACCTCAGCTGTACCTATTGTGTGTTAGATGCCCACTGGGCCGTCCATAGCACCCTACACACACCACTAAGAAATGGGGACCAGCACCTTTTGAACTCTGAGCCAGAGATCCCAGGCGGTCTGGTATCTGCAGTTTCACCCCATCTATGTGTTAATGAGATCTGAGGAGTCCCTACCCTCACCTCCCAACCTTGGGGTGGGTTGGCGGTGGGGGGGCATGGGGGGTAACCCAGGCTCCCTGGTGGTTAATTACCAGACATGGAAGGGTAATAAGGGGCTGTCAAGGGGGCAAGTTGATGCCCTCTTAAGCTGTCTCCAGAGAATCCTAGCTGAGTCCCCCAGGGGCTGAACTCCAGCCTCCACACAGCTGTGGGGCGGGCTGAGAAGAGGGGAGTAGAGGACTGAAGTAGGGAAGCAGGTCTGCTAGTGAGTTAGGAATACAGAGTGGGTATCTAAGGTCTGTGCAGCCTGATTTTCCTGGTGCATGAATGTGTGTGTGTGTGTTCATGAACTGCATAGGCCTTTAGTGGTTCAAAAGTCCAGCTGTGTACATTTTTTGTTGTTGTGCCTCGAGGTTTGTGGGATCTTAGTTCCAGAGATTGAACCCAGACCCCCACAGTGAAAGCTCTGAGTCCTAACCACTGAACCGCCAGGGAATTCCCTGTGTACTCTTTATAATATGGACAACAAACATTGCCATTTAGCACATGTGAAGCTTTGTGTTTAGTGCTTTAAATGTGTTCACTCTCACTAGGTAGTTACCACTATCTTCCCCATTTTCCTGACAAAGCAAATGAGGCTTGACTGAAGCTTACCTAAGGTCAAAGAAGATTAATAGGCCTAGAACTTGAGTCTGGGCCCATATGAATAAGGGGCCCACACTTAATCATAAATGTGCAACTTCCATTTGCGGTGTATCCATGTGACCCACTTGTGACCCCAGGGTGTGTAAACATGGCCCAGTTATGTGTATGGGAGTAGATGCCTTGGATGGGCGTCTCTGCCCTTCTGTGTGTCATGCAGAGCCTCAGCCAGTTAAAGAAGGCAGGCAAGAATGGTGGTGGGTCTAGATCACAGCTGTAGAAAACACATGAGGATCCAGGGGACAACCAGAGTGACGGGAGAAGAGCTGGGCTCCTAGAAGGACCTTCCCTGCCCCAGCCTCTCCCTTCAAGGATGCCAGTGGAAGGGGATGGAGGAGGAGGTGCTCAAGGTGCCATGAGCCACTCATAGAGAAGACAGAGCCCAAGAAGGTGACCAGTGGTCAGTGGTGGGAAATGAGAAGAGAAAGAAAATTCTGATGGAGATGGAGGAAAGGACTCTCATCGCAGGCTCCTGAGTGGAGGAGGGATGAGCTGGGCTAGAACTAGAGGATGGGAGGAGGGAACAAGAACAGGGATGGGAAGAGACAGCTGGGGAGGGGGCGAGTAGAGGGGGCAGAAAGGAAGAGAGACATATGGGAGCTTCTTCCCCCACACCCAACTGCTTCTCTCCATTTATTATGTCCCTTAGAGGACCTACCACTGCTGCTAAGGTAACTGCTCCCAGCCCAATGCCTCTGCTCTGCCCAGAGCCCCGCCCGCTCTCTGTAGGCTGCTGAACTCAAGGGCTGGGTTACCATGGCAACTGTGAGCCATCAGGATAGCCACAGGCAGGCCTGGCTGGGTCACTACTGTTCTTGGGCTTCCATGCAGTGGAGGTGGGAGCGCGAGGTTCCATCTGGCCCAATCCCTGCCCCCCACCCCCATTTCCATTGGGCCTTAGAACTGTGATGCTCCACTCAGCCCAGGTGGAGGCTATCCAATCTCTTCCCCCACACCACACTTTGTATCTCTCTCTCTCATTCTCTCTCTCTCTCACACACACATATGCACACACACACTTACATAGGCCTGGAGCAAGGATATAGAATAAACACTTCTTAAATCGCAAGAACATCTAGCCAATAGCATACGGTTGTGCCTAGACTTCAAGTTTAATTCACAAAAGCTGCATTCTCTCAGCTCCTTGTCAGGCTGGGGAAAGTCTCACCTCAGCCCTCAGAGAGGCAGAAGGGAGCAGGGGCAACCTATGCAGGTCTGGAGGTCAAGGCAGCATGGAGGGAGCAACCCAGAACCAGTGCATGGTCTCATCTAGGGCCTAGGCTGCAGTCAGGAAGCTGGAACAGGGCAGGAAGTCCCTTTAATGAGGCTGAGTTGAGGGATTCTCAGGGAGACCCCTAGGTCTCTAGGGGTTCCACACTATGGAGAGGCCAGAACTGGAAAGGTGTTAGAAGTCATCCAATCAAGTGAGCATTAGATGAGATCGTCAAAACCCAGAGAGCCAGTGATTTGCTCAAGATGCCAGAGGTATCCTGTGGCAGAGCTGAGACTAGCACCCAGGTTTTCAGACTCCTGCTCAGGGTCCTCTCCCAGACCACACCTACCACCCCTGGAGCTCCTCTGGCCTTTGCTGCTCTAGACCTTGGAGGCCATGGGATTAGCTAGGACAAAAGCCTCTTGAATCAAGTTTCTGGTCTGTCTTGATAATGGGAATTGAAATCTTGAAAATGCAGTTGTCCTAAAATGGGGAGGTTACAAGCCCTGGAATGAAAACACAGCCTCATTGCTAATTACCACCTTACTGCACTACAGGTTGAAAGCCTTGTATTAAAATCTAAACTGATCTGGGAGCAGCAGGACTCCCTCACCTCCCATTCACTGTACGTCATCCACACCTCCTTGCGGCCCGCCCCCTACACAATGCCTGGCACTGACCCCCGCAGATTTCAGTGACCCGGTCCTATAGAGTGGGGCAGAAAGTGAAGGGTTTCTGTGCACGTCCTGCATGAGGGAAGGGGACCCCTCTCCCAGGAAACAACCAGCATCTAATCTCAGAGCATGCCTTGAGGGTCCAGGAAGTTTGGGGATACTTGTGTGGTCATCCAAAGGAGTGTCTGGCACCAGAAGGCGTTCAGTAACCATCTAGTGAATGGTGCAGGCGCCTCCGGGGTGGTGTGCACCGCCCGCCCACCTACTCCACCACTCGGTGGCCAGGGGCTCAGAGGAAGAAGTGGGCGTGGCCTCTGGCCCCAGGCCGCTCGGGGCCAGCAGTTCACAGCGAGCCTTGTAGAGGTCGCGTTCCCTAGCCAGGCGGGCCACTTCGGCCCGCAGCGCGTCCAGCTGGGTGGCCAGGCGGGCGCGCTCCGCCTCCAGCCCCCGCCGCTGTTGCAGTCGCTTGGAGCGACAGGCCTGCGCGTACCCGCGGTTCTTCAGCGTGCGGCGCCTCTGCTTCAGCCGCAGCGCCTCGTCGCGCCCGCAGCCCCGCAGCTGTCGGTTTAGCTCCCGCACAGACATCGACACCAGCGCCGCGTCGGAAAACCGCTCCGCCAGCTGCAGAGAGAAACGGCGGGGCGCCGGTGAGCGCCGGCTCCCGCCTGGCTCCACGCTCCGGTGGCCTCGCCCTCGGCTCCCACCTTTACCTAAACATGCGCCTTCCCCTGAATCTATCCTGCAGCCTAGATCCTGTTCCAGGTCCGAACACGCCCTCCACTGCCCTCCACCATCACCAAGGGTCTTCGACCCCTTTGGGTGGTCCCCGCGTTTCCCACCCACCTTCGGGCAAGCCAATCGCGCACCCGAACCCCACACTGCCTTTGCGGGGTCTTGAGCGGGGCTCCTGGCCTATGTGTGTCCCAGGGCAGACAAACCCTGCCCCTCCAACACACCTCGCTCCTCTGTCCTCCAACACACCTCGCTCCTCAACCCTGTGACCCTCAAAGGATTTGGATTATATCTTAATGCCCTCAACGCCCCCATCTGTCTATGATTAATAGGATGAGTCCCAATCCTTCCTGAGAAGGTTGGGTGCCGGGGAAGCACCGAGTCTTAAAAAGGCCAACTTCATTCTGGTTCCTACAGTCTCAATTCCACTCCATTCCATGCACAACCCTTTCCTGGTTTCCACAAACTCAGTATCTATATACCTGCCCATAATCAATCATTCCTGATGCCCTTTAACTCTCAACTCTCCGCTTTCAGTTGGTCCTCTTCTAACCTTGTCTTCTCCCTTTTCCTCCTGGTTGAGCCTACTCATTTCTCTCTATTTAGGGGTGGGGGGTGCAGAACAATGGTTTTCTTTATCTGATATCTTCTAAAGGTACTTCCCTTCCTCTGTCCTTTGTTCCTTTCCCAAACTGGTAAGCCTCTCCAGGGACTCTCCTTCCTCTCTGGGTTGGCCTCCCCTCTCACCCTGCCCCCTCCTCTGACCCTCTCACTGACCACTCACCTGGGCATGCTGGGCTCCTGTCTCCTCTGGGCTCCCTGGGTAGTAGGCATGGGACCCTTCAACGGGGACTGGGCTCTGACCCTGCAGCAGCTCCACAGCCTCCTCAGGACTTAGCCCCAGCACCTCCCCAGCCCCCAGCTGCTGTTGCAGGGTGGCCAGCCAGTACAGCTCCTCCAGGCCTGGCCGGGTGCCCTCGGTAGCCCCCACCATGCCTGGCTCACTGAAGGTGGGTGAAGGAGGCACTGAGCTGTAGGGTGTGGAGCCCAGAGAGGCTGTCGGGGGGCCAGATCGCCCCTCTGAGGGTTCTCGCTTTACCTCAAACTTCATCAGGTCAAAGTCATTGACATATTCCATGGCCAGGGGACTGGGAGGCAGTGCCATTCTGGGGCTGGATTCGGAGGGGTGCACCTGCAAAGAAGAAGACAGGTTCAGAGCACCTGGAGACTTCCTGCCAGTCTCCTCCCCCAAAGCCCAAGTGCCATGGAGACAGAATTCTGGAAAGCTGGGGTGATGGCACAGTCTGTTCCCTGCATAGTCGCCTCCAGGCTAAGAAACAACTTCTTCGGTGGAGGGGCTCCTGACAGGGGCCAAGCCACTTAAAGCCTGAATGAGAAAGGGGATAGCACAGCCTTCAGCCTGCTGGTGCCTCTGGGATCTATGAAAAACAAGAAGAATATGGCAGCACTCCCAACTTTAGTGCTGGGACATGCTGAATGTCTCTGTCATCTCAAGAGGCATCATTTCATTTCCAAGCAATTAAAAAAATGTTGCTTAATTAACTGTGACAGAGAATGTGTATATTTTAGGGCATTGGCAAGGCACATATGCTGTGGATTTTAATATAGCTGGATCACATGCTGTAATACCTTCCTCTCTCAGAACACCCAGGCCAACACCTTGCATGTAGAAGACCCTCAGTGCACATTCATTCTATGGATTAATCAAGGAGCAAGAGACTCTTCAAGGAAAAAAGTTCCCAGAATCAATTCTAAAAAGATCAGGACAGAGTGGTGACCATCTTTCCTCAAGGCCAATCTCTCCAAGGAAAACCAACCAAGATTAGTTTTCCTCCTTCCATCCAGGACCTAAGACATGTGAACTTGAACAGGTCACCTTCCCCTTCTGACCCCAGTTTCCCCTTCTGTTCAAGGAAGATAGTTAGACTTTAACAATTCTCAAAGACTGTTCTGCAAAACATGAAGTCTGAGAAATAGCCAAGGAGGGGGTCTATGCTCAGATCATTTTGAGAAATGCTACCTCCAATCCTCACCTCTTGCAGGTTCACAGAGCACAAGCAACATAGTCATCTGAGAAGTCCTTCAGTAAGCCATCTGCTCAACTTCAACAGAGTTGAATCCCAAACTTGTGTCATCCAGGAACCCTCCTCTCCGTTATCAACCACAGAGCATGTGCCCACCTGAGGCACCTCTGGCTAGGTGACCTTGGAGAGACTTCCCAGCCTGGAAGTCCCAAGCTTGAGCCCAGCTCCCAGTTCCAACAGCCCCAGGAGGGACAAGGCAGGGACTTCCCTGTAACTCAAACAATAAAGAATCTGCCTGCAATGCAGGAGACCAGGGTTCAAACCCTGGGTCAGGAAGATCCTCTGGAAAAGGGAATGGCAATCCACTCCAGTGTTCTTGCCTGGAGAATTGTATGGACAGAGAAGCCTGGCAGGCTACAGTCCATGGAGTTGCAGAGTCGGACACGACTGAGCAACTAACACACACACTTAGCCCCAGGGTTTAGAGTTTGGCTCCATCTTCCTGCCTCAAACCTAGGTAGCTGCTTTCCAACCACATCTCAGGCCCCCAGGTTCTGCCCAGAGAGGCAGGAGGAAGGACAAGGCCTCTCTCTCTTCCTGTCCCAGGTGTTGCCATATCTATTGAGCTCCTCACCCTTGAGAGGGTAGAGGGGATGGGAACAAAAACACACATTGAAGGAATTATCTTTCACAGAGAGAAGGTGAGACACAGAGAGAGGTGTCCAGATAGAGTTGGATGAAAACATAAGTGAGGAGGGCTGTTTTTCTTTCTGATGTGATAGCAGTGAGGGACCTAAAGCCAGTTGAGGTGGGAGTAGAGCAGGGGGCAGAAATGTGAAGATTCCTGAAAACAGAAAACAAAAAGCCCAACAAAAAGCTGATAGCAGGTGTTGGAGGAGGGGGCTCTAGGTGAGAGGCCTGGCACTCAGGGAGGCCTCAGACATACTCACTTTAAGAGTGGCAGAGATGATTGGTCAAATGTCAGAGCCAGGCAGGCACAGCTTCCCCAGAGAATGGAGGCCCCATTGAGCAGGGCCTGGCACCTCTGTGCTCAGAACAAGGGGCTGTGGGCACAGAGCCCACTGGGCACTCTTAAAGGGCCAGCTCTCTTAGGTCATCCATGGTTCTCAGGCCTCCAGCCAATGAGGTGAGGGGATCATTTGCATATCTCGTTGACCTGGGGGGTTGCAGGAAATGAGAGGACAAGTCTGCCTGGTTTCAAGGAAGGGAAGGGGGCATCTTCCCCAACAAAGCATATCACAGATGGTCCAACTCACTGTTCCCCGTTCCCCAGTACAGAGTGCCATGTTGGCCCCCATCGGCAACCTCATGCAGACACAACCCTCAGCCCTTGGTGACTGAAAGCCTGGGACTGGAAAAGAGGGCCAGACAAGCTTCCAGCACGCTTAGCCTTCACGGCTCTGCCATGCCTTGTGGGTATTTTAGGGGAGTATGAATTCTCCTAAGCCCACTCTCACCTGGCCTGTTGAATCTGTTTCCTGTTTTCAGGAATCCTTACATTTCTGCTGCCTACCTCACTCCCACCTCAAGCCCCTCACAGTTATGGCATCAGAAAGATAAACAACCCTTCAGGACCTGCCTAATCTATTCCCAGCCTCTCTCATTGCTGGGGACCCAGCCCCAGGACAGGCAGCTTGGGAGCAGGAGCATAGGGGAAATGAGGAGCCCTGCTCCTTCTTTCCTTCCGGGCCACCTCGGGACACTGAAATCCAATCACCATCAATCCATCCAAGGCACTTTTGAAACTGCCCTCATTTGCCCTCTGCTTCCCCTCACCTTTTCCTTGTGTGTCTCTGAACCGCTCTCTTCCTCTCTCACTCCTCCTGGTTCCCAGATGGCTGGGGGGTGACCTACATTTTCAGCCTAATCCCCTAACACCTCTTAGAGCTATCATCCCCATGTAGAAGTTGGAACAGGGATACTAGGTATTAGCCAAGGAGATGTTTAAACCTGTCTGAAGCTGTTTAAATAGAGTCTGTACTGGAATAGAACTCCAGGAGTTAAAGGCTATTCTCTAATTTCTAAGGACATCCAAACACTCCATGGGGTTAACAGGTCTTCTTTCCCCACCCAAAGAGAAACCTGGGTGTCCATCAGCCCCAGGGATCATCAATTATAAAACTTAACTGGGTCCCAGCCTTTGGAGTTAGGTTAAGAGCTGGTGGATTAGGATTCGGAAGACAGTGGTTCTCAGACTGGGGTCCCCAGATCAGCAGCACCATCTGGGAACTTGTTAAAAAATGCAAGTTCTCTGGAATCACCTCAAACTTACTAAATCAGACGCTTTGGGGATAGGACCCCAAAACTCTGTGTTTTTATAAGTCCTCCAGGTTATTTTGATGAACACTAAAGTAGAACCCCTGGTCTACAGAATACCTGTAGTCAACTCAGCTTTCTCTGGGGTATGTGTGTGTGTGTGGGTGGGTGGGTGGGTGTGGTCTCTCCTCTCTCTCTCTCTACACATACATATAAAGACCTCCATCAGAGGACACCTGTCTTTCCACACTTGGCCTCCATTTTATGGAGCAGAAGCCATTGTCATCATTCAAGTGGTGTGATGGCCTGGATCTAGTGTTATTGCTGCAAAAGAAAAACAAACAAACAAAACCCAAGGCCTGGGAACAAGGCCACACAATGGGAATGGGAACCATGGAGACTAGGGACCCCATACATATGCCCATGGAATGGGGTTCTAAGGTAAATCCACAGGAAAGAGGCCTCAGAATTTCCCTGTGAAGAAGAAATAGCAAGTGTTGACTGCAGCCCCTTTCGCAGGCCCGGTCTGGTCTAGCCAGACACTTGCCCCCCAGCAGCTGTCAGGTCTGCACTGATCCTCTTGTTTACTGGAGCGCTCAGAGGAGAGGTGGGAGGGCTAAGCCTCTAACGGGCTAAAGGAGTCAGACTAAACAAGCTCAGGCAAGTTGAGCCGCTCGGGGCTCAGACCAGGCACCACTGACCAGGGAAAGGAGTCTGGGGGGTGAGGGCTGGGCCAGGGGAAAGGACTAAGGGCACAGAGGGAAGAACCTGCAGTAGCCAGCAAGGACCCACAAGGTGCTTCATAGGTTTTCTTGGCAGGAGGGGGCTACATGCTGAGACTGTCTGGCTCAAGGACAAGCAGGGACAGGGAAATGGGGATGAGAAAGATGAAACCAGGTGGACTCTGGGAAGGACAAAACAGGAAGGGAGGCAGGAAGACTTAGCTAAGGAGGCAGTAAGTATAGACTTGGGCGAGAGGACAGAACAAGTCAGGGGCTCCCCAGCAATCTGGATTGAAGGAGACAGAGGAACATGGGCAAAACGCAGAGTTGGGCGAAGGGCCATGGGGAACTAAAAGAGAGAAGAAAGTTTCCAAGAGGGGATCAAGAGGGAGTAAGAGGTGACGGGAACAAGGGGCTAGAAGAGTAAAAGTGGCAGAAGAAGGGAGAGAGGAAGGTAAGACTGGCAACCAAGAACTAGAAACAAATTCATAACAGACAAATTGATGGTCGGGCCACAGAAAAAGAGCAGTAGACAAAGGAACTAAAGGTAAAAGGATACAGATAGAGGGATGCTAGACCATGTGGAGGGAGCCTAGGTAGGCAAAGGTCCTGGAGGAGTGGGGCAGGGAACAAAGACGAAGGAGAGGAAGGGAGACAGAGCCAGTGATCTGGGGTTCCCTGCCCTTCTCTTCTGTCCTGCGCCCCCCGTTTTGCAGTCCTGTACAACCTGTACAATCTAGATCATCAGTAATGCATCCAAATCCTCAGACCTCTTCTTGGTTTACCTCTCATACATTCATTCATTTGACAAATATTGATTAAACACCTACTCTGCACCAAACAATATGCTGGGCACTAGGGACCCTCAGTAAATCAGACCATCACCAGCCCCATCTTTGTGAAGCTTACAGACTGATGAACCAGGGAAATGTCAGTTTATTGCCCTTGGGCCCAGGTAGGAATAGCCCCTGCCCTGGGCCCTGTGTTTTGGAAGGCATCTCTCTGGCCCTCTTCTGGCTATGTCCCTTGCAGCGAGGAGTCCAGGCCTCCCCTGCCCATACCCCAAGTGCCTTCTGGACTATACTCCACATACTTAGGAATTCTCTGTGCAAAGGGCCCCAAGCCCACTTCTAGGGCCCACATGGACCTCTTTCCTGGGTTTGCCCTCCCAAGGGTAGATCACACTACTCAGATACACATCCTTAGACCCAGGGGGTGGCCAAGGAGTGGCTATTGGCAGGAGACTGTGGACAGAATTGGGCTGTGTAGACAGGAAGGTCTACATGCATGCAAAGGAGTCCCCTTGTGGTAGAAGATGGTGTCAGAGGTGGGAAAAGAAGTGGATCCAAAGAGATGCCTTCCCCCACAATACCACATTCTGCTGTGGAATCCTGAGAATTCCAAACAAAATCCAAATTTGAATTCAAATTCCAGACCATTATGTGTGTATTTGTCAAGGTAGAAGAATAGAATATTTGTTTAATAGTTGTTAGCTTGTTTAAGTCATACATTTCAAATATTTAGAGCCTCTAGTTAGGGATGGGCCTACGTAAAAATAATTCATTATATGAAGATGCGTGCTATGCAAGAGAAGGGCAGGGACCTATGAGACTTTATTTCATGGGAACCTAATCTAATGTGGGGGCAGGGGAGGCAGTGGCATTGCAGCAACAACTAGCCTAAAGAAGTCACATTAAACTGAGACTAGTCAGGGGAGTAAAAAGGGACTGTGTCTGGAGGGGTGGAGAAGATGGGGATTCCAAGTCACAGGAATAATCTATGCAAGGGCTCTGGGCAGGGAAGAGGTAGACACATACATGAAATTGAAAAAAAAAAAAAAAAAAAGCATGAAACTGAAAAAAAAAACTAGCCAAAAAGCAAAGACCAAGCAAAGTGGGAAGCATGGTGATAGGTGAGGGTGGGGCTGGATCATGCAGAGACTTGTAGGCCAAGTTTAGGATATGGACTTTAAAAAGAACATGCTGAGTCGCTTCAGTCATGTCCAACTCTTTGAGACCCTCTGAACTGTAGCCCACCAGGCTCCTCTGTTCATGGGATTCTCCAGGCGAGAATACTGTAGTGGGTTGCCATTTCCTCCTCCAGGGGATCTTCCCAACCCAGGGATCGAACTCACGTCTTCTGCGGCTCCTGCATTGCAGGTGGATTCTTTACCTCTGTGCCACGGGGGAAGCCCTTAAGAACAATGAGAAGCTACTAAAGGATTTTCAGCAAGGACGTGGAATGATCAGGTTGTGTTTAAAAGATCACTTCAGATCTACTGTGAAGGATGGCCAAAATGGAATCAAGAGTCAGATTAGGGGGTTAATGCAGTATCCAAGTTGAGTTGGGGAGATATCTTAAGCTGGAAAAAAAAATAACAACTCCAAGATGGAAACTTGTGTACAGGTGGTTTGATGGGAGGATTTTCAGAGTCTGTGAGGGAAGCAGCATTGGATAGAGAGAAGAGCTGAAGAGCATTATGGCTGAAACAGAGGCTTCAGCTGACCCTATAGGAGCTCTGGAGCTAGGATGAAACTTCAGAGTGTCCTCAATTGAGAGAAAGGGGCTGGGACTCTGGACCCCTGAACCAATCAGCCACTGGACACAGGCTGCCCCAGGAAAGAGGCATGCACATTTGGCAAGACAGCTCCCTTCAGCCATAGGTGGTACCCAGGGAAGTGCTCAGCTCTTCACTATCAGCAGCCAACACTCAGCAGCTGAGACAGGATCCTGAAGGATCTGGGCAGCATGCCACAGCACCCACAACGGGGGATCTGTGAGACATCCAAGGGGAGACCCAGAGGGCCCTGGGGAGCAGAAAATGCAGAGTAAGACAAGGCTGGTCACACCCTGCACCTGTTACTAAATGCAAGTTTGCATACCCCATGAAGCACAGTGAGGCCCAACTGAAATGTGGGAGTTTGGAGCAGAGAAAGGTTTACTGCAGGGCCAAGCAAGGAGAAAGTGTGGCTCGTGCTCAGAAACCCCAGTGGGTTTCTGGAAGAAGATTTTATAGACAAAATCTGGGGTAGGGCCTTTAGGGTGTGTGAATTTTTTCTTCTGACTGCTTGCTGGTGAGGTAACAGGGCTGTGTTCCAGGGATCGTGTGCTCAGCCTGAAGTTACCATTCTCCACCTGGGTGGACAAACTTAGGAAGATAATGAAGGACAGGGAAGCCTGTCTGCTGCAGTTTATGGGATCGCAAAGAGTCGACACACCTTAGCAACTGAACAATAACCTGGGCGGGGGCCTCAGTTGCTGCAGAAGAACTCAAAGGTATTTTTATATATATCCCTTGAGGTTGTTCACTTGTGTTGTTGAGTTGACCATGCCAAAGCCTTTGACTGTGTGGATCGCAACAAACTGTGGAAAATTCTTAAAGAGATGGGAATACCAGACCACCTGACCTGCCTCTTGAGAAATCTGTATGCAGGTCAGGAAGCAACAGTTAGAACTGGACATGGAACAACAGACTGGTTCCAAATTGGGAAAGGAGTACATCAAGGCTGTATATTGTCACCCTGCTTATTTAACTTATGTGTAAAGTACATCATGAGAAACGCTGGGCTGGATGAAGCACAAGCTGGAATCAAGATTGCAGGGAGAAATTACAATAACCTCAGATATGCAGATGACACCACCCTTATGACAGAAAGCAAAGAAGAACTAAAGAGCCTCTTGTGAAAGTGAAAGAGGAGAGTGAAATAGTTGGCTTAACACTCAACATTCAGAAAACTAAGATCATTGCATCTGGTTCCATCAGATCAGATCAGATCAGATCAGTGGCTCAGTCGCATCCAACTCTTTGCGACCCCGTGAATCCCAGCACGCCAGGCCTCCCTGTCCATCACCCCTCCCGGAGTTCACTCAGACTCACATCCATTGAGTCAGTGATGCCATCCAGCCATCTCATCCTCTGTCATTCCCTTCTCCTCCTGCCCCCAATCCCTCCCAGCATCAGAGTCTTTTCCAATGAGTGAATGCTTCACATGAGGTGGCCAAAGTACTGGAGTTTCAGTTTTAGCATCATTCCTTCCAAAGAAATCCCATGGCTGATCTCCTTCAGAATGGACTAGTTGGATCTTCTTGCAGTCCAAGGGACTCTCAAGAGTCATCTCCAACACCACAGTTCAAAAGCATCAATTCTTCTGCACTCAGCCTTCTTCACAGTCCAACTCTCACATCCATACATGACCACAGGAAAAACCATAGCCTTGACTAGACGAACCTTTGTTGGCAAAGTAATGTCTCTGCTTTTGAATATGCTGTCTAGGTTGGTCATAACTTTCCTTCCAAGGAGTAAGCGTCTTTTAATTTCATGGCTGCAGTCACCATCTGCAGTGATTTTGGAGCCCAGAAAAATAAAGTCTGACACTGTTTCCACTGTTTCCCCATCTATTCCCATGAAGTGATGGGACCGGATGCCATGATCTTTGTTTTCTCAATGTTGAGCTTTAAGCCAACTTTTTCACTCTCCTCTTTCACTTTCATCAAGAGGTTTTTTAGTTCCTCTTCACTTTCTGTCATAAGGGTGGTGTCATCTGCATATCTGAGGTTATTGATATTTCTCCCGGCAATCTTGATTCCAGCTTGTGTTTCTTCCAGTCCAGCGTTTCTCATGATGTACTCTGCATATAGGTTAAATAAACAGGGTGACAATATACAGCCTTGACGTACTCCTTTTCCTATTTGGAACCAGTCTGTTGTTCCATGTCCAGTTCTAACTGTTGCTTCCTGACCTGCATACAAATCTCTCAAGAGGCAGATCAGGTGGTCTGGTATTCCCATCTCTTTCAGAATTTTCCACAGTTTATTGTGATCCACACAGTCAAAGGCTTTGGCATAATCACTTTATGGCAAATAGATGGGGAAACAGTGGAAACAGTGAGAGACTTTATTTTGGGAGGCTCCAAAATCACTGCAGATGGTGACTGCAGCCATGAAATTAAAAGACGCTTAGTCCTTGGAAGGAAAGTTATGACCAACCTAGACAGCATATTCAAAAGCAGAGACATTACTTTTCCAACAAAGGTCTGTCTAGTCAAAGCTATGGTTTTTCCAGTAGTCATGTATGGATGTGAGAGTTGGACTATAAAAAAGGCTGAGTGCAGAAGAATTGATGCTTTTGAACTGTGGTGTTGGGGAAGACTCTTGAGAGTCCCTTGGACTGCAAGGAGATCCAACCAGTCCATCCTAAAGGAAATCAGTCCTGAATATTCATTGGAAGGACTGATGCTGAAGCTGAAACTCCAATACTTTGGCCACCTGATGCAAAGAACTGACTAATTTGAAAAGACCCTGATGCTGGGAAAGACTGAAGGCAAGAGAAGGGGATGACAGAGGATGAGATGGTTGGATGGCATCACTGACTCAATGGACATGAGTTTGAGTAAACTCCAGGAGTTGGTGATGGACAGAGAGGCCTGGCGTGCTGCAGTCCATGGGGTCACTAAGAGTCGGACATGACTGAACAACTGAACTGAACTGAGCTGAACTGATATCCCTTGAGGAGGAACCAGGACCCTGCTTTATAGCCACACTATCCTTTCTGGACTGCTCCTCCTCTGTTTTTGCATTGTCTCTCCTCCCTGAATCTGCCCTTTGGTACTCAGGGAAGGTCTAGGAAGCTAAAGCCTTTTTCCTCCAAATAAGAAACTGGGGACACAAAAAGGATTTGTATCTGGGAGGGTCCCATAGGGACCCACTCAGTTTCAATAAGTGCTGTGATTCTAAAGTGGGGATCTGGGCCAGAGTCCTAGTATCTACTGCAGAGGTTCTGTGAGACATCCATGGGGTGAACCAGAGGGCCCTGGGGAACAGAAAATGCAGACCAAGCCAGGGCTTGCCCTGCCCCCTGGTGGTGTTCCTCTGACACTGGACCATCTTGTGGGTCAGGCTAAAAGAAGGCCCAGGGATTACAGAGACACAAAAACAACTATAATAAAGTACAATTAATTCAAAGATATAGGTATGCACACAGTATAGAGCTAACAGAGATGAGAGAGATGTTAATTCTAAGGGGCACACAGACCTTCACACGGGAGGTGATGTTTAATTTAAACCTGAAAGGCAGAAAGGATTCCCAGGTGTGCTCTGGAAACTGCAGAGTTTGGCATATAGGAGAGAAGACAGCAAGTAAGGAGCGGGAGGTGATACCACTGGATAAACAGAAGCCAAATTATGAAAGACATCAGTTGTCATGTGGTAGGAAGCCTTCAAGGAATTTTAAGCCTAAGAATGCTATGATCTCATTTTTTTTTTCTTAATGATAAATCAGAGACAATATAGAATTGCAGGGGGAAAAAACCAACTTGGTAACTAGAGTGAGAAAAACTTGGATTCAAAAAAAAAGAAAAACTTGGATTCAGATTCTGTTTCTCCTGCTGATCAGCTGTGTGACTTTGAAAAAATGGCTTAAACTCTAAGCCTCAGTGGCCACATCGATAAAACAGAGTTGTTGTGAAATGGAATGAGGCTGTGCATGTAGAGAACTTCCCCAGCGGTTCAGCAGTGAAGAATCTGCCTGCCAGTGCGGGAGACCCAGAAGATGCAGGTTCCATCCCTGGGCCGGGAAGATTCCCCTGGAGGAGGAGATGGCAACCCACTCTAGTATTCTCACCTGGGAAATCCCACGGACAGAGGAGCCTGGCGGGCTACAGCCCTGGGGTCGCAAAGAGTCAGACACGTCTGAACACTCACACACATGCGTGTAAAACTGCTGGTTCAGAGCCTGGCACCTAGTGGCCATACAATAAACACTATCCTTCTCTCTTAATTTTCCAAAGTGCACTTATGTGCAAAGTTCGGAGAAGAACTTAGTGGGAGGGAGAGGGAGTAGCATTTGGAGATGTGGGAGGCCAAGCAGGTGCTTGGAAGCTATTGTCTGAAGCCAAGTGAGAGATAAACCTTGAACTAAGGCAAGGGTCAAGTGGACAGACACTGATTTGAGAGCTAATTGTGAAGTACAAATCCAAAGGTCCTGGTGTGTGATTGGCTGTGGAAGATAAGGAAGGAAGAGTCCAGACTGATTCAGGTTCCTCTGGGGCAACTGGCTAGATAGTGGTTCCATTTGCTGATAGGGAACCATGAGAGCACAAGAGATGATGACCTATTGATATCAAGCTAGGCTCCGTGGGGCTCCTAGGTGCAAAGACTTTCTGTGTCCCCCATTTCTTTGATTATAGGAAACAGCCCTCATTCAGCCTCCATGACCTTCCCTGAGCTCCAATGGACAGATTCAAGCAGTTGTTAACTTGAACTGCTTGGGGAAGGGAAGGGATGCAAGACCAGGGAGACAGTTAAGGGCAACTATGGGGCAAGGTCCTGTTTCCCTAGCAACTGATATACATAATAATATCATTGAGTTATTTTGCAAATTCTGAAAACTTTTCCAGGTGGGAGAAGTTATCAAATGATGGTATGCTATCCACAAGCATGTACCAGTTGATGATGAACGTTGATGATGCTGACTTCTACTTACCTCACCACCAACCCATCAGAAGAACATCCACAAATTGATCATGCTCTCTTTGAACAATTATTATAAAATTTCTCACTATCTTCTCCAAATTGGGACACACAGTTTTAAGGGCATTAACCCACTGTAGCCTCCTTTGCCTGGCAAAGTAATAAAGTTAATTCTTTTCTACTTCACCCAAAACTCTGTTGCCAAGATTAGATTCAGCACTAGTGTACAGACAAGCTGGGCTTTCAGCATCACTTTGAAAGGGTGGTTGTGACACCACCAGTGTGCACATCTTTAGGCCAGAAAGCAGGCACAAAGAGGCAGATGCTTGCAGTGGAGTGGCTATAGACAGAGTTTGGATGTAGGGACTGGAAGAAATTGTCCCAAATACATACACATGAGGTTGAGTCCAGGATGCAGCCTGGGTTCACCAAGAGTCCCTTAGACTGCAAGGAGATCCAACCAGTCCATTCTGAAGATCAGCCCTGGGATTTCTTTGGAGGGAATGATGCTGAAGCTGAAACTCCAGTACTTTGGCCACCTCATGCGAAGAATTGACTCATTGGAAAAGATGCTGATGCTGGGAGGGATTGGGGGCAGGAGGAGAAGAGGATGACAGAGGATGAGATGGCTGGATGGCATCACTGACTCGATGGACGTGAGTCTGAGTGAACTCCGGGAGTTGGTGATGGACAGGGAGGCCTGGTGTGCTGCGATTCATGGGGTCGCAAAGAGTCGGACACAACTGAGCGACTGAAATGAACTGAACTGAACTCTCGAATCAGGAATCTGTTGCTCTCCGTCCGTCGGCCTGCTTCCTCTAGACTGGCTTCCATCTCAGGCAGGTTTCTCCTTTGAAGGGCCAAGCTGACACCCAGCAGCATCAGGCTTAGGTTCCTCCAGTCCAGCAACCCCAGCAGACAGGGAGCCCATTTTGAAAGCTGACAGAATAAGCCTGAGAGAGAGAGACACCATCCCCATTCCTGAACATTTCCACTGGCTATGGCCAGAGTAAAGAACACACAATTTGGCCAAGCTCAGAGCCCACCCCCAAGAGGCCACAGGACCACAGAGTTTGAGGAGGTGGTTCCCCAAAGGAACATCAGGGTGCTATTAACAGAAATAAGGAATGGATGCTGGCTTACCATAGCCATGTTGAGTTTGAGATGCTATGGCATTTGGGATAATACCCAGGGCCTCAAGCTGAAGACAGATGTCTGGATGGAGACATAACTTGAGAAATTACCAGAGGACTTGATGGTTGGCTGGGGCAGATGCGTTCTTCAGGGGAATGTGGAGGGAATGATCAGCCCAGAGCCCCAAAGAAGAGATTCTGGGGTGGAGAGACATTACCACCATGGTAGGGCAGAGAAGAATCCTCATCTCTGGGAGAAGAAACAGGGGTTTGGGAGCTAGGGACTGCGGGAACCATGATATTAGAGTCCTGGACAACAGAAGAGCCTGGGCCCAGAGTGCCCAAGCCCCGGGAGGAAAGGGAAAGGCAAAGCCCCAGCCCCCGGCTTCTAAACCTCCAGCTTCCCGTGGGTTCAGCCCCTGGCCTCGCCCCTAATTCTTGGCTTGTTTGCCACGGTGCCTGCCAGTCGCTATTTCCCAGGAGCAAGAGTCCTCAAAATTACATCATGTGCAGTGGGCAAGGCGGACCGGTGGGGCGGGGCTTCGGGGAGGGGAGCCGAGGAGAGGAACCAATCCTCCAATGGGAGACAAGGGTTTGGGGGCTAGGATGCAGCGGCTGGGGCCGCGGCTGGGCGGACCCGCGGGTAGCACGGGGGCGGAGAGAGGGTCTCCCGGCGCTGCTGGGTCCCGCCCCTGCGCCGGCCCGCCTCCTTTTTAAGCGCCTCCCGCCTAGCCTGAGCTCCCGCTCTCGGCGCTGCTCCCTCGTTCCCCGCCTTCCTTATCTCCCCGGCTCCGCTCGGTTCTCGCGGCCACCCCGCAGCCCCAGCGCAGGTGCCATGGCCGCTGTGTACCGCCCCGGCCTGCGGTGAGTGACCCCCAGACCGGGGCCGACCCTCACTTTCCGCCGCGCTCGCCCGCTCAGGGCTGCCATATGCGTTGTCCTGCTCGCCCCGCTCAGCCTGGTTGTGCATCCGAGAGGAGGAGGCGGGCAGGTGGCGAGTGTGTCTGGATCTCGTCCTCTCGGGTCGTGCGTCACGCCGGAGATCGGGGCGGCCTCAGCCGCTCCGGGTGTCTCGGTTTCCGTCCCCTCCTCCCTCTCCCTGCTTTACTGGTCCCTGACCACAGCGTCTGTATCTGCCACTCTCAGAACTTCCTTTCCCCTCCTCTCTCGCCCTCGCGGGGCCGAATCCCCATATCTCCTCCTTTGCTTGGTACAGATGTGAATGGTTCCACAGGTTGCAGTGAGGAAAAGTAGGGCCCTGGGGTCAAGGATGCACGAACCCCCTGGGGACTGAGCTCAGAGCTCCCTAAAGAAGGTAGAAGGTAAACAGCCATTCCCCGGCCTTCCCCGGATGGGAACCTGGCGGGGAGCCCTGCACAGCTAGAGGAGTCTGGGGTCCCAAGAAGGAGGAAGGCATGGTAGAGGTAGGGACTAAGTTGCCTTCATTCTTACCTGGCTGGCTTCATCCCCTGTCCAGGACGAACCCCCAGGCCCTGCCTGTCTATCGTCACCCCCTTTTCACAGCTTTCTGTCTTCCCTCTGTAGTCTCCCTTCTCAGCTTTTGTCTCAGAGTCTGAGCCGACCCGCTGTCTCTCCCACAGCTGGTTCCACTAGGCCAGCCATTGTGGGTGGTCTCTGGAGCAGATAAAAAGGAGAAGGTCCCACTCCAGAGACTGGAGAAGAGCAGGGGGAGCTTCACAGGAGACTCCCAGAGGCAGCCTCCCCACAGAGAGAGGTTCTCCCCAAGGCTGAATGCCTTTAAAATTAATGCTTGGGGGAAACTCTCAGAGGCAGAACAGAACAGGTCCCAGAAGGCTTCCTCCTCTGCCCCTAGGGCCACACTAGGTCTCCACCCTGCCCTGCCCAGTGAAGCCACCCAGCTTCCAGGCACAGCCTGAGTGTCCTCTCCTCCCCAGGCTTCTTCCCTGTGAGTCTGAGCACCCTGGAGTCTAATGCTCCACCCCACCTCCAAAGCTCTAGGCAATTTGTGTTCTAGGAAAGAGAGCCAAGGGAGGGACAGGGTCATGCAGTACTGGGCGTGTGGGGTACAGTTTCTGGTGGGCAAGGCCCTGGCATAGGAGGAGGGTAACTTCCCTTTCTTGGCCTTTGCTCTCTCTGGATCACTCCACCTTGGGTCCAGGCCAATCAGAGCAGACCCTACTTTTCCCTCTCCTAGGGGTGTGAAGGGACAGATTCCAGGGGCTCTGTTCTAAGAATTGGGGCATGCAGCCCAGCCAGTGATATTCCCTGACAGTCAGCCTTCCACACAGTTTGAAAATACCTACCTACCCAGTGGCAACATTTTATCCAATCCTTGTTGGGCCGCTGGGCAGCCACAGAAACAATGCCTGGAACCCTGAGATCCGATCACCCACTCTTTGTGCAAGGGCCCAAATTGAGAAAACTGGGACTTAACCATGTCCCAGACCTGGTCCTCTGCTTGAAGCTTTCACAGTCTTCCAGCATGCAAAACTATATTTGAGAATGAAAAGAACACCAGACACATGAAGCTGTCACCTGGGCACAATTTATTGACATTTGGGCCACAGGACACCTGCTCATTTCCAGACATTGACCAGACATAGTAAATCATGGGCATGAGCCAAGCCTACAATAACATCAGCATGCCTAAACATATACTTCCATATTGCCAGACATGTGCCTTTATGCTCATTTGGTGATACCTGTCCCTTGCTAATCAGGAGACACCCTCACTAAGCCTCATAAAGGCCACAAAATACACATGGCCTGAACCCGTCTCCTTCACCTAGTCTGACTTCTTCGTGGTGCCTATACCCAGACAGACTTTAGCTCGTCTTTAGAGGCCCAGCCCTCTGTACCCTTGACTTGCCCATCTTCCATGAGAACACCTGGCCCATTACCTCTCTGTTTCTTCTCTTGCAGGCTTAGCTGGCACAGGCTGAGCCCCTGGGGTTGGGCGTCACGGTGTAGCATCCAGACGCTGCGAGTCCTCAGCGGAGATCTGGGCCAACTGCCTGCTAAGGTTCGAGACTTTGTGGAGCACAGTGCCCGCCTGTGCCAACCAGAGGGCATCCACATCTGTGATGGGACCGAGGCGGAGAACACTGCCACACTGGCCCTGCTGGAACAGCAGGGACTCATCCGAAAACTCCCTAAGTACAACAATTGGTAAGTCCTGAGCCCAGCAACCTGTGAAATGGGGGCAGCTCCGTGGACGAGGCCACTTTGGGTTTACCGAGACAAAATCCAATTTTAAATAGACCATGCCAATGGAATAAGCAGAATGGAGCTTTGAGGGAAACCATCAGAAATTATTGTGGTTTTTTATGTTAAGCTGATACAAATAAAAGCCTTTACTTTTTTTTTTTTTTACTTAACAAATTCAGGGAGTTTCTGCCAGGGCACAGGCCATTAGAGGGCTGGGGGCCAAGGGAACTACCCCTTAGACTGGGACAAAATCTTGGGGAGAGAACTTCCCTGGTGGTCCAGTGGTTAAGAATCTGCCTTGCAAAGCAGAGGACGTGAGTTTGATCCCTGGTCCAGGAACTAAGATCCCACATGGTGCAGAGCAACTAAGCCCACACACTGCAACTACTGAGCCCATGTGCTTGGCATGCCGCAAACTAAGATCCAAAAATTAAAAAAAAAAAATCTGGGGCAAGAACTGAGATGCAAATGGATGGGAAAAAATAAGGCCAACAGAAGACCTGGAGACAAAGCTGGACATGAAAGAGTGGGTCTGGGGTGAGGGCAGTCTGCTGGCCACTATCTTCTTGATATCCGCTCTCCCCCAGCTGGCTGGCCCGCACAGACCCCAAGGATGTGGCACGAGTAGAGAGCAAGACGGTGATTGTAACTCCTTCTCAACGGGACACGGTGCCACTCCCGGCTGGTGGGGCCCGTGGGCAGCTGGGCAACTGGATGTCCCCAGCTGAGTTCCAGCAAGCTGTGGATGAGAGGTTTCCAGGCTGCATGCTGGGTAATCAGGGCAGGGACACAGATGCAGGGGCACTGAAGGTATCAACAGGTTGGAACCCTTCATCCAGGGGGCGTTTTCCTCCATAGGCCGAACCATGTACGTGATTCCGTTCAGCATGGGTCCCGTGGGCTCCCCGCTGTCCCGCATCGGAGTGCAGCTCACGGACTCTGCCTACGTGGTGGCAAGCATGCGGATTATGACTCGGTTGGGGACACCTGTGCTTCAGGCCCTGGGAGATGGCGACTTTGTCAAGTGTCTTCACTCTGTGGGCCAACCCTTGACTGGGCAAGGTGAGCACCTGCTCTGCCCAGGGGAGGACACAGAGGCCAGCTTGTATTCAGAGGGAACCCCACATCCTAGCCATCCTGATTAGTGAGATAGTAAAGTCCCATGTTCTAGAGCAGGAGTGGGCTGGGAGTGAGTCTGTGGTGACAAAGTCATTTGCACAAGATTGAGAAGAATTATCCAAGAATAGGGGCACAGGAGCTGACAGGTGTCATGAGGTAGGAGGTTTTAGCCACCCATTGACAACACCACTGCTCCCAGTGTCTTTCCTGCCAACCCCAGTCCCTCCAGCCCCTGACACCCTGATGCCTGATGCCCTTGCCAGCAGCCCCATGAATCCATTGTCCCCAGGGGAGCCGGTGAGCCAGTGGCCATGCAATCCAGAGAAAACCCTGATTGGCCACGTGCCTGACCAGCGGGAGATCATCTCCTTCGGCAGCGGCTATGGTGGCAACTCCCTGCTGGGCAAGAAGTGCTTTGCCCTTCGCATCGCCTCTCGGCTGGCCCGGGATGAGGGCTGGCTGGCGGAGCACATGCTGGTGAGGGGCTGGTGAGGATCTGAAGGGGGCAGGCCAGGGGCAGGGCCTGACCAGTCAGCCTCAGCCTCGCCTCTCCACTGCCAGACTGGAGGCCAAGGACTCAGCCCAAATGCCTGAAGTTTTGGCCTGAAGCTGCTGACTGTTGGGGGGCTTCCCCTTGCTGCCACCCCAGGCCCCATGGCCAGGCGGTGTACCCAATTAGTGAATAAACCTTGGTCCTCCCTGTCGACCCCTAACTGTCCTTCCCAGGCAGACCATTCCTGACCTCTGTCTGGTGCTCTCTTCCTTGTCCTCTCTCTCCCCAACTCGCAGATCCTAGGTATCACCAATCCAGCGGGGAAGAAGCGCTATGTGGCAGCCGCCTTCCCCAGTGCTTGTGGCAAGACAAACCTGGCCATGATGCGGCCGGCACTGCCAGGCTGGAAAGTGGAGTGTGTGGGGGATGACATCGCCTGGATGAGGTTTGACAGTGATGGTGAGAGGCCCTCAGATCATACTCTGGGTTCTGGTTCGACGCTCCCCTCACTGCTCAGGGTGAACTTTGTCAGTGAGAACATTTTCCTGAACGACCGCCCCACCCCCCCTGCCTCCTGGCAGCCCCCTACCCTGGAGATGCAGAGCCTTTCCCCTCAGATCTAGGGTCTAGCTCAGGGCAGGGAGGAGCTGAGCAAGACCTTCCAAGACTGAGCCTCTCAACTTTTCCTGGTTAGTCCTTCCTTTTTTTCACTTCTCCTCTCGACAGGTCGACTCCGGGCCATCAACCCTGAGAATGGCTTCTTTGGGGTGGCCCCTGGCACCTCTGCCACCACCAACCCCAATGCTATGGCCACAATCCAGAGTAACACCATTTTCACCAACGTGGCTGAGACCAGCGATGGCGGCGTGTATTGGGAGGGCATTGATCAGCCTCTTCCACCTGGCATCACCGTGACCTCCTGGCTAGGCAAACCCTGGAAACCTGGTATGAGGGGTTAGTCAGACCCAGGGCTCAGCACCTTGTTGATGTAAAGTTTTCCTCAACCTGCAGCCACCTCCCAGGAACTCTGGGAGGCACAGGGAGTTATGAATGTTCTGTTTTCTAACCCTAAGCAAGATCTCAAGTCACATCCCAGCTCCACCAAACATTGGCTCTGTGGCCTGACTGAGTTGCTAAAACCTCCTGAGCTTCAGGGTCCCCATCACTTGAATGGGGGTAGTTATTACAGTACCTAGCTCACAAGGTGTTGGAGGATTAAATAATGCATGTAAAAGGTTCAACATAGTGCTGAATACATAGTAAATTCTCAATTAATATAAGCTGAATGTTTTTAAAGGGGAAGGGCTGTCTTGGAAATTATTACAGAAAGAATTGGACTCAAAGCACAATCCATAAAGTTGACCCATTAGGAAGGAGGAAGCCTGCCCCTCCCCTCCCATGGGTCCCCACCACCACCCCCCTAAAATAACCATTGGCTAAAGGTCAGTATTGTTAACTTTCCCCTGCTCTTCCAACATATTCACCCCAGTCCTTTCAAACGAAGTTAGACCAGCTCTTTAGCCTCTCCTGGAAGCTAGTTTCTCAACCCTGTCATTACTCTCCAGTGCCCTGCCGCCCTCCCCTTCCCCCAGCCCTGCACTCTGGACCTTCAGCTTTTAGTGGCCTTTGGCATTTAGAGAGCCGAGATCTAGGGTTGGGAGCAAAGAAGAGCTTAGCAGGGGAGGGTGGCCTGTGGTCACTGAAGCTTACATTCAAGTTTTCCAGGCTGGCTTAGCAGTCACCCTCTTCATCTAATCATCCTTCATTTTCTCTAACACCATCATTAAGCCCTCCTCAGCCTTCCCACCCAACTGAGAAATCCAAGAAACTTTCATATTTCCCCACAGGCTAGTTGCCCAACCCTTTCATCATCTCTGGATTCAGGGGTATTACTAGGGCGTGTTGTACCAGCTTCAATTCTCAGAATAATACCCTGAGCTAGGTCCTGAACTGGGGATGAAAGTGCCAGAGAGAAGCGTAAGGGATGGTGCTTATATGAGAGTGGAGGCAGGAGCTGGGGCTGGAGCAGGGCAGGGTACACTGGGTCTGTGACTCCCTTGCCCCCCAGGTTTGAGCAGCAACTTCTAGCAGAGAAAGCACTGTGCCCATTCAGGGCCCCCATGATGGGGCTTTATACATATGCCACTGACTTGGTCCCAACTCCTCTCCATGCATCTGAAGGGGCCTAAAATGGTCTCCTCAGGTTTCCACTGTCCAGGTTACGTCCTCAACTGAGTTCTTCAAGCCCTGTCACTCCAGCAGGGTCTAAGCAGACCCAGGGAAATTACCAAAATACTGCTAGCTTTAAAATTAGTTCCTGTTTGCATTTTGATAACTCAGGAAATTCTGTCTTCCGCCATTTGCTGATGGAAAGTCAGTTATCTGAAATACTGACCTGACAGTCTCAGTTTTTGCTTTAGGTTTGAGTGTTTATTTAAATAATAATCTCATAAAAGAAGAGTTTCTGGGGCAAAATTTCTATTATAACTCTACGACAGTATTTAACCCCATTCCCTTGAGCACTGGCCAAGTTCTGTAACTTAGCATAAACATTAATATCCTGCTAAACCCCAGTTCCTCTCCCATTCTTTTCTCCCATAACTCAGTTGGCAGCACCATCATGGATAAATAACTTGATCTTCAGGGGAGATGTTCTGGCTCCCTTCTCCCTACCAACCTCCAACTCAAGGTTGCAGGGAGCTGATGAGGCAAAAAGAAATTGTGCAAGAGTGCCTGCAAAGGTATATGTGTTGGGAGTGGACATGCCCTTGGAAGTGATAGTGTTTGTATTTGCTCTGCCAGGTGACAAGGAGCCCTGTGCGCATCCCAACTCTCGCTTTTGTGCCCCGGCTCGCCAGTGCCCCATCATAGACCCCGCCTGGGAGGCCCCAGAGGGAGTCCCCATTGACGCCATCATCTTTGGAGGCCGTAGACCCAAAGGTAAACATCATGTAGGCTCTGTGCCTTCTGGGTTAAGAGTCAGGCTCCCTATCAGGGCGCACCTCCCTCTTGTATTTAAAGCTCAGAGGGCCTCAACCTGGATTGCTAACTACAGCTGTCTGCCTGTAGAGCGCCCCCACCTGGAGAATCAAGGTGGAGGCGGGCGGCATGGGGTTTGAAAATCCACAGTGGAGGTCCTAGGAGACAGTAGGAGCTGAGATCACCAGAAGGGATAGAGTGATGGTGCAAAGATAAGGGCTGCCTGTGACCGTGTGCCCTGGTGTCCCAGGAGTCCCCCTGGTATATGAGGCCTTCAACTGGCGCCACGGGGTGTTTGTGGGCAGTGCCATGCGCTCCGAGGCCACTGCAGCGGCTGAACACAAAGGTGAGTGCCCTCCCTGCTTCACTCCTGTGCCCACCTTGCCTCTTCTCTCCCTCCCTGAGCCAGACCTTCCTCCTGCCCACCCCTTCCAGGTGTATCTTTTCCCCACTCCCTTCCCCTAGCCCTGCCTTAAGAATATTCCAGTACCACCAACATTTCACAGCTTCCTCCAGCTGGAGGCGGGATACTTTTCTCCAGTAAGAAAGGAGATTCCTTACCCATCCTGCTCCCCTCCCCAGGGAAGGTCATCATGCATGACCCATTTGCCATGCGGCCGTTTTTCGGCTACAACTTTGGGCGCTACCTTGAACACTGGCTGAGCATGGAGGGGCGCAAGGGGGTCCAGCTGCCCCGCATCTTCCACGTCAACTGGTTCCGGCGCGACGAGGCAGGCCGCTTCCTGTGGCCAGGCTTTGGAGAGAATGCCCGGGTGCTAGACTGGATCTGCCGACGGCTCGACGGGGAGGAGAGTGCCCGGGAGACACCCATCGGACTGGTGCCTAAGGAAGGCGCCTTGGATCTCAGCAGCCTGGGAGCCATTGACACCACCCAGTTGTTCTCCCTCCCCAAGGACTTTTGGCAACAGGAGGTTCATGACATTCGGAGCTATCTGACAGAACAGGTCAACCAGGATCTGCCCAAGGAAGTGCTGGCTGAACTGGAGGCCTTGGAGGGACGTGTGCGCAGAATGTGACCTGAGCCTTCAGCTAGCGAGGGGGCACAGCACCCCCCACCCCTACTCCAACTCCCCTGGAATAAGTAAGCCACTAGGCTTGCAGAAACTATGAGCAACTTAACAACACTCTCATCCTCTGGGTGCTATGGGATCAGGCCCCAGAGCTTTCCCCACATGCTGCCTAATAATGAAATGCTCATTTATATAACATTTGTGCTGTTTTCATTTCCTGCCTGTCTTCACAGGCTTCCCTTTAACACTAATTTCACAATCTTCTTCCCAAGCAGCTGGTGTCCCAGTGCAGCCTGCCCTGGCATGGCCCAGTGGTATAAGGATCTCTCTCACAGGCAGCTCAACCACCGAGCCAGATAAGTAGAAATTGCTGGGAGAAGACAGTATCTACTGGTGTCCTGAGGAATTAAAAAGGAGGGACCTCTGTGAGCTGCTCAGTATAGCCTCCAGGCCTAAAATTCCCAATCTCCCATCGGAGAAGCAGAAGCCTCTG
Organism: Bos taurus; assembly: GCF_002263795.3. Classification (NCBI taxonomy): domain Eukaryota; kingdom Metazoa; phylum Chordata; class Mammalia; order Artiodactyla; family Bovidae; genus Bos; species Bos taurus. The sequence continues at coordinate 21,035,965 of NC_037337.1, read as the reverse complement.
ACCCCACTCCAGTGAAGCGGCTCCACTGTCAGTTCTCAGACCTGTTCTTCCTCCTGCATTACCCTGAAGTTTTGACTCACAAAGTATTCATGAGAGCTGATCCAATATTGAGGCAGCTAACACTTCCGTAGTACCTTCTGTGTGACAGGCACTGTTCAGGGGTGACGGCTGAGAGTAACTTCACCCGTGATCTGGATCCACCTGAGTGAATGTATAAACTGAGATGGGTACGACGGAAGCTGTACCCACAAAATGAGGACAAATATTCACAAAATAACTGAAAATTCCTCAGAAGAAAACCTTGGAGGAGGAAACACCAAATTTTTTTAATAGAAAACAGCCAATAACGAGTTATAATGTGTAAAGAGCAAAAAGGAATCTAAAGTCAGAGTAGATTACATGCTGAAACACAGCAATGGAGTCCATGGCACTAAAATAGATTTTAGACTGCACTAACATATTAAAACTTCATAAACAGCATGGGATAACTGAAACAATATGATCAGAGGTAGCATAGTAGAGATGTTAGGCACACAGTAGACTCAGGCCAGGGGTGCCTCTCAGTTTCTTCAGCTATAAAATGGGGATGTGCCTACATCTGACAGTGTTGTTTGGGTTAAGAGTCAGTGAAGCCAGGCACTCATAACTATACCTGACAAGGAATAACCATTGACTATATGTTAGCTGTCCTCACCTTTTCACTCAATATGGATTAGAGTGGGCCCTGTAGGCATGTTATACTCTGCTGACTTGACAGTTTAAGAGGCAAGTGAGCAATGTAAATACAATTTAGAAGAGAAAGAAAATAGGTTGGAAATAAAGTCCTTGCTGGAAAGAGGCAGGGAACTGGGATTCCAGGCACCTTTCTGATACCATACCTAAATGCACAGGAATAGGAAGGTGTTAGCCTTAAAAATTACTCTGGAGATTTCCCTGGAAATCCAGTAGCTTTCAGAGAACTAAGATCCCACATGCTGCATGGCAAGGTCAAAAAAACGTTTTTTTTGTTTGTTTCTCCAAAGACATACAGCTGGCCAACAGGAACATGAAAAAATCTCAACTTCACTAATAGAGAAATGCAATGAGATATTGCCTAATATTGGTCAAAATGGCCATCATCAAAGTCTACAAATAAATGCTGGAGGGGGTGTGGAGAAAAGGGAACCCTCCTACACTGTCGGTGAGAATGTAAACTGGTGCAGCCACTATGGAGAACACCATGGAAGTTCCTTAAAAAACTAAAGTCAGAGTTGCCATATGATCCAGCAATCCCACTCCTGGGCACATATCCAGAGAAAACTAGAATTTGAAGATACATGCACCCCGGTGTTCACTGCAGCGCTATTTACAATAGCCAAAACGTGGAAGGAACTTAAATGTCCATCAACAGATGAATGGATAAAGATGTGGTATATATATACAGTGGAATATTAACCATAGAAAAGAATAAAATAATGCCATTTGCAGAAACACAGATGAACTTGGGAGATTATCATATTAAGTGAAGTAAGCCAGACAGAGAAGACAAATATCTATCACTTATATATTGAATCTGAAAAGGTACAAGTGAGCTTATTCACAAAACAGAAATAGACCCACACAGAGAACACAAACTTACGGTTACCATAGCAGAAGGTAGGAGGAAGGGATACATCAGGAGAATGGAATTAACATATACACACTACTATATATAAAATATAGATAACAAATAAGGACCTACTGTATAGCACAGGGAACTATAAACATTTTGTAATAACCTATAAAAGAAACATCTGAAAAAGAATACATATACACACACACATATGTATCTGAATCACTGTGCTGTACACCTGAAACTAATACAACTATACCTCAATTTTTTAAATTTTAAAAAATAAAAAGCCTGGACAAGCCCCCATTAAAAAAAAAAAAAAGATTTTGCCAACTAGAACAAAATTGCATGCCCTGCAGCTCCGGATAAATGATAAAATATAGTTAACACATTTTATTAAACTTTATTTTTTAAACTAAAACACAGATTTAGAAAACCGTACAAAATAAAAGTATAGCTTAATAAACTAAATCGAACCTTGAAGTCATTACCCAGAAAAATAGAACTTTGCCAAACACTAAAACTTTGCCACCACCATCACCACCACGTTCCTCATCTTCACAGTCCCTCCTTCCTGGTGTAAATTGACACCATGGTTCATGATAATCACATCCTTGCTTTTTTTTCCTGTATTACCTAAATCCAGAACCCTAGACATTATAGCCTAACCTTATCCATTAAAAAAAAAAAACAACTGTATACCTTTTATATCTCTTTTAATCTACAGGTTACCCCTCTACTATTTTCTTCAATTTAACCATTGAATCCAGGCCCAGATGTTGATCGCCTAGATTCATTAATTTGTTAGGGATTTCAGAAAAGCTCTCCTCAAACTCTGTCATAATCTTTGGAATTCCCTTACAAAGGGACACTCCTTTTATTTTCTGTTTTCATTACCCTGAGGCACAGTTTATACAGGTACAGCAAGATAACTGCCTGATTCTTTTCCTTAATTTACCATCTTCAATATAATGTTTTGGGGACTTTTCTGGTGGTCCAGTGAGTGGTTAAGACTCTGAGCTCCCAATGCAGCAGTCCCAATTCCTGGTCAAGGAACTAGATCCCACATGCCACAACCAAAGACCCCATGGTCCGCAACTAGAACCCGGCACAAATAAATGTTTTAGTTATTTAAAAAAATAATGATTTGGTTTCATATCATCCTTCAAACAGATGACCAGGTTGGGTTTTTTTTGTGACCATCAGTTACACACACACAAACCCATTATGAACTCAAGGATTTAAACATACTTAACGTTTATTAAGTTATCCTTATAATGCTCAAATTATCCCATCTTTGGCCATAGGCTTGGCTCCTGAGTCCTTTTGACTTTACCCTGATAATGTTTACTGGCTTCTTTTCTATCTGGTATGGTAAGTTCCATGCTTTCCTTGTATATCTCCTACCCTAGACCGGGCACTAGAGGTAAAGAACCCACCTGCCAATGCAGGACACATAAGAGACACAGGTTTGATCCCTGGGTTGGGAAGATTCCCTAGAGGAAGACATGGCAACCCACTCCAGTATTCTTGCCTGCAGAAGCCCACGGACAGAGGAGGCTGGCAGACTACATTTCATAAGGTCGCAGAGTCAGACAGGACTGAGCACGCACACATGCACCCTAGACCTACCCCGAGCTCTGGTTTCCTTCATGGAAAATGGTATTTTAAGATTTAGGTGAAAAAAAAAAAAAAATTTAGGTGGTAGGAGTGTTTATTGCTACTAGATTGTTTCTAGATCTTTTCAGTGGATAGGGATAGGAAAATAAAGCACCTCTTGAGTTCAAACTGATAGTTCCTATTCAAATTCAGAGCTAAAGGGTTTTTAACTTCCATATCACATTTGTACCTCCTACCCGCCACACAAAAAATTCTGGTTCCCAAGGACACCAAAGTATTAGAAATCCCGTAATTACTCAATTGCTTTATAGTCAACACACTTTTAAGTCCTGGGTAAACCAGCATACTTCCCCCTTTCCTTCTACATTGAGTGTGCTATAAGAAGAGAATGTATAAACACACGTCATCCATCACTTCAGAAGACAAAAGGTTCCTTTGTGTTGCCCACGTGTTCCTTTGTAGCTGGACATGTGTTCCAGGAGCTCTGTGCCTTCACCAGGCTGGGACTGGGGAGAGGGAAGACAAAGGTAGCCAGAAAAAAATTTGCTTTCCTTCTCTCCTCTCAAGCCCAGTCCGCCCCCTGGTGGACATGCTACTGAGCAGGAAATGCCCAAAGCAGGTCAGACAGGAAGTCAACTAGCTGACATTTACAGAGCAATCACTAGAACCAGTCCTAAAATGGGTGCTAACTAAAAAATCTCTCTGTTGCTTTAAGTGTAGGTGGGGAGAGTGGAGATTGCCTAACCGAAAAGCACTTACAATTTGTCACCAAGCAACGTGCCAAATTTCAAATTCATGAGAGGAAGGGCCAATAAAATTTATCAAAATGACTTAATTAAAATTATTTTTTAAAGAAACAGCATTTTCTTTCAATGAAACACACAGTACATCCTAACATATAAATGCTCATATGCATTTTTTAATTATTGTCACAAGTGATATAATCGAGTTCATAGGCTTAAAAATCTTTTACATACAAAAGTCAATCGATGCATCAAGAGAAGAAATCTTACACTCTTCAGCATTTGATGTCAAGACTCATTTTGGCCATAAAACCTCAGATTTTTCTTTTTAACATTTACTGTGACTTTAAAATGTCTTATTCAATAACACACAAGTTCCATCTTTCAAAGATTTGAGTATAGATTTTGTTCGGCTTTAAACTGCATTTGTAAATTAAAACAGATTTGTAAGCTAAGGAGGAAAAGAGGAAAGAGGTCATTTTTAAATGAGTTAAGAAGATGAGTTTAACAGAAGTTTTTGTTTTCTGTGGACCTCAAGTGGTTGAACTGTGTTAACCATAATGATTTGTTCATACTGTATCTTTGTCATATTAGTTCATGCAAGACTTTCTCTACTATTTGTCTAATAATAAGCCTGGGTATTTTTATACTTTTTAAATGCAGAATTTAAACATATTGTTTTTGCATCCACCACATGTCACCAGAAGAACTACCACCTTTTTGAAATCTAAAAATGTAACTTGCACAATTTCCCACAACATAATAATAGAAGACTACATCATTTTAATGGCTACCTGGCATTTTTGTGTCTACCATATGAACCAATCCTATCCTGTAGCAGTGTGCTTGGATCTATATTGTTTCCAGTGTTTTACTACAATCCATAATTGCTCTCCTGAACATAAACATTTATGCTAAACTTGGCGTATAGACTAGGACTAGCTTCCCAGAAGTGACACTATTGGGTCATGAGAAAGGGAGTCTGATTGGTAGAGACAAAGTTTCCCCCAGACAAGAAATTCAGGGAAGGTGCAGAGAAGAGAAACGAGTAAGGACTTTATGGCCATATTTGCTTGGCAGAAGTAACAAAAAAAATGACAAGAGGGGGACAGATCGTAGCACTTCTAAGAGTAAAAAAAGAGCCAAGCAGGCTTGGAAGTTTGTATTTGAAACAAACACTAATGAACCAGTTGTAGGTTCTTAAGAACTAAAGGCTATTAAAGAAGAATACTTCCAGAGATCAACTAACCGGGAGAGGTGTGAAACAATGAAAATTTGATGTTGGGTGATGACTCTGAAAACCACAGGACTTGAATAACTGAATTTAAAGGGCAAAGAGAAGGGAAAGGTCATTTTGGAAAAGGATTCCAAATTTTCCAGGCTGGACAACCCAGAAACCACAGAATCCTAAGATTCTCTGATGATGACTCAAGACGGTGAAGAAAGGATTGGCATTTCATGGACTGAGGAGCCTGGCAGGCTACAGTCCATGGGGTCACAGAGGGTAGTAACACTTTCGCTTATATTATTTTATAATTTATTTATAAATATATATATAATATTTACTGAGACAATAAACACTACAGGACAGATAGTAAGTAACCTGGCAATAGGAGATGGCTGACTGGCAGAACAGGCTACTTAATTAGTAGATCCCAGAGCAATAGAAAATTGTGGGGCACTTACTCAAATTTTTTTTTAAACATTTCAAAGGGTGATAGCAGAATATTAAACCAAGTGTGGGCCCAAGAAGCCGGCCCTGGTGATCAGGTGATAAGCACCGATCTAGCGACCTAGAAACCAGGAGGCAACGCCCAAAGGACTAACCACACCTTCGCCCTCCCAGGGAGAATGAGCCCAGGGAAACTAAGGGTCCCCACTCCCCTACCTGCCCCGAGGCGGCACTGGGAGGGGGACAGATGACAACACTTCTAAGAGAGTGCTGTCTGGGGTTGCTGAGGTGCACCTCGGACCCCAGATCTACGCGCCCGGCACGGACAATCAACACTCCCCCCACAGACACACATACCCAACCCCAGCAAGGGCAAGGATCCCAAAATACACAAGTCGCGGCCTTGGACTTAGCCGAGTTATTCATAAACCCGGAGGACCGGGGTAGGAGGCGCCGCGCGCCAGGACCGGCCTGGAGAGGCACCCGAAGGACAGAAGGTCTAAGGAAAGTCCGCAAATCCCAGAGGGCCCAGGGGGCGGCTGAGGGGAACAGACAAAAAGAAAAGGCCAAAGGAGACCGGCGTCTGTGTTAGGGAACGTCAGCAAAGACCGACAGGGGTCACCTAAAAGTTGCCAAAGCTGCTAACAGGAGGTCTAGAAACGGCAAACCCTACAAGAACAAGGCTTCCGGAAGCTAAGTCCGGAAGGGAGGGTGTGAGGGCCTATGACGTGAACACGTCCCAAAGGCGCCGGGCACCTCTTAGGGCAGGGACGGCAGTAGCTGCAGTCGAAGAAAAGAGAAAGGCTAGAGCAGAAAGGGGAAAAGAGAAGGAAAGAGTAGGTCCTTAGAGGTCGTCTGAAAAGTGTGAAGCCAAACTAACCCAAGGGACCGACAGCAAATTGTATCCCTTGCTAAGACACCTCACGGAAGCACGCCAACGTCTTTTGTAAGCCCCGCCCCTCGCCCATCTAGTCTAGTTCCGTGGTCTCATATTCAGGAAGCAGCCGGTTCCCTACATACTCCTCCCACGAGGAGCGGTCGCCCCTACTGGGTCGCGCGCTTTCTCCTCCCCTCAAACCCCTCGCGCACTTTCTCCCGCCCGTCTGTCAATCACCGCGCTCAGCTGTCCAGTAAGCTGGCCAAGAGGGCTGGGCCGTCAGGGCTGTCGCGTGACGTCCGTAATCCGCCGGTCGCGGAGCGGGGAGATGCGTGACGAAGGCGGCGCGTGACGGAGAAGCGGTTAGCCGACGCTGCGGCGGCAGTCCGTGTAAACAAGGCCTCGCGCCGCTGCTGGTCCTGCGACTGCTTCTCGCTGGTGGGTGGTCTCGCGCGTGGCGGTAACCGCAAGCTCTGTGGGAGGTGCTTCTCGGCTTCCTCCCTGCCTGCCCCCGCTTAGCGTACACACCCCCGGAACACCACGTGGGCGTGAGGCAAAGTGGGGGGGGGTGTTAGGCCGAATTTTAACCTCATTGGTTGTTGCTGCCACCGGCTTTCGCAAGGGAGTGCTCTAATTGGCCGGCAAGGGGGGCGTCGAGGGGGTCTCTGAGTTCTAAAGCTTCTGATTGGCTAGATGGGTAAGCTAATGAGGCGCCTTTCCTTCCGCGAGGTGTTTTGATTGGTTCGCCAGAGAGGTTACCTGGGAATCCACCCCCACCCCAGGGACTTTGATAGGTGAGTTTGAGGTGGAAAACTGAGAAATTCCTGTTCAAAGGATTTTCACTAGTGAGCTAGGGTCAAGCCCTAGGTTTCACTCTGCTTATTTTGCTTCACAGGATTGGGAAAGGTTTGTGTTCCCGAAGCCTTGGGAGTTGTTACAGGCTGAGGAGAAGGGATCTCAATACCTAGGAAGGGTCGCCCTCCTAGAGATAGCTACTATCGATCTCAGGAAACTCTGGTGTTTCTAGAGCAGGCTTTGCTTTCACCAAACCCAAGGAGGTGACAGGAGGAGTCCCCATACAGGACTTAAGGATGCTGTGACCAGAAGATGGGATCACGGAATAGTAGCAGCGCAGGAACTGGGTCTGGAGACCCCTCCGAGGGCTTGCCCCGAAGAGGGGCTGGCCTGCGTAGGAGTGAGGAGGAGGAAGAGGAGGATGAAGATGTGGATCTGGCCCAGGTACTGGCCTATCTCCTACGCAGGTAACTTACCCCTTGGTGTGTCCCCACCAGGCGCCACCACAGTCCCTTGATACCAGCTGCTGTCGGGGAAGTTACAGAGAACAGGGAATGGGATCAGCCCAGGACAGCTGTTCTGTTTGAGCAGAACAGCCTTCTCTGCTGGACACTGGCAGCACCCCCCTAGGCAGGGTCAACAGGATGATTTGCTTTTGTGTTGAGGGGACTATTCAAGGGAGTCTAGCTATGACTACATACATGTAACCTATTTTCCAAGTAAAAGAAAAAAAGAGGGAGGTGGGAAGGAAGTGCTATGAGGGGTGAAGAAAAGAGTTGGGGATGTGAGTGTTGAATTTAAGTGAAGTCATTGACACATGATATGAGGCCATTTGGATTTACCTGAAAAACAAGTTTAAATTAACCTAACTCTAATCCTGTTCCTGAAGAAAGAATGCTTTGAGGGAAGTGACTACCAGCAATTGACTGGAAAGGGGGTGCAACTGGCTTTGGTTCTTAGCTATGGCTCCTTGAGGGAGAAGACAGGCTTGAGAATCCCTTCAGAAAACCATGTCCTATGCTAGACTCCTTGGGCAGAGAGACTCAGAAGGAAATGCTCTCAGAATTTCTAACTCTCTGGGAAGTCAACTTAGTAGATCAGTCAACATCCATGCAATGCTGGGGTTTTCTACTCCTCTTGTAAGAGTGAAAATTAGCCTCCTGGTGTGTCTTATAGGAGACAAAATAACAGCCATGGTCTAGTCAGCCTCAAACCTCAATATGGGAACAGTACAGGGGTTTGAGGACAAGGTGGTCTATGAACTACATAACCATTGACTCTGAATTTGGTTGGTCTGGGGAAGGGATCCTCCCCTTTATCATGGGGGGTGGGGCTCTCTCCACAGAGGCCAAGTGAGGTTGGTGCAGGGAGGAGGTGCAGCAAATTTGCAGCTCATCCAGGCCCTCTCGGACTCCGAGGAAGAGCATGACAGTGCCTGGGATGGTCGTCTTGGAGATCGATACAATCCACCGGGTAAGAGGAAAGGCAGACAGAGACCCTAATATCAAAGGATTTCCACTACAAAAGTTTTAAAAAAATTAATTTCGGCAAAAATTGAAAGAAAAAGATGAGATAATTCAGGGAATGAGGGAGTCTTTGCAGCCCCAGTATATTCAGCCATATTGAGAAGGCTGAGCACAGCCTTGCTAACTGTCTGCTGGGGCTGGAAAAGACCTAGGATGAAACTTCTATTTGGTGCTCACAGTGGATGCAACCCCTGACACCCGGGAGCTGGAATGCAGTGAGATCAAGACACAAGTGGAATTGGCCACGGGGCGGCTGGGGCTTAGGCGGGCAGCCCGGGAGCTCAGCTTTCCTCAAATGCTGCACCAGGTAGGCCTCTCCTCATCCAGCCAGTCTAGCCGCAGGACTATCAGTGCAGCCAGAAGCCACAATCCCAGAGAAAAGGGAAGTAAACTTTCCAAGGAAGCCTCAAGTGCTGGGGCTGGAGAGCTCTCAACCAGCCTGAGTGGTCATTTGGTGGGACTTATTACTGTGTGCTGGGTTCGTTCCTGTAGCAAGAGCAATATTTTTGGAGGAGGGGGCTTGGTGTGGCTGAGGTGGCCCTCTGTTTCCGCTAGCAATATTCCCCAATCCCTTCCTTTAGAGAGAACGGGGCCTCTGCCACCAGGGAAGCTTCTCCCTTGGAGAACGGTCTCGAGTGATGTCTCAGTGAGTATGGGGCTTGGTGGAGAGATTCCAAGGGCCAGATAAGTCTAAACTTTCTTAAACTTTGAAAGGATGAGTGTTAAAGGATTCTCAGGGATATTAAAGTTAGGTTATGTGGGGTTGAGGCTTTGAGGATGAGCAAAGGGGAAAAGTATAGCAAGTGAGAGGATGATAGAATGAATCAAAGACAAAGGCTTATACCCAAAGCTGGGAAGAATGCCCCTGTATTCACATCCAGCTCTGTTAGGATGCTGCTAACTGGGACAGGAGCCATCCTGAGCTCCTCTTACCCTCACTTTCTTTCTGCTTCCCCAGCTTCTTGCCCAATGATCTGGGCTTCACCGATACCTACTCTCAGAAGGCTTTCTGTGGCATCTACAGCAAAGATGGTCAAATATTCATGTCTGCCTGTCAAGGTACCATACCCTAGTCCTACCAACTGCCTTAGAATAAGAGATGTTCCTCTGACTGATGCTAGAAAGCCCCATCCAGGGAGCTCAGACCCTGGCTTAAGGATGCTTAGCTAGAACACATGTTTTGTCCCATGATCAAGGGAACATTCCACAGATCAGTGGTGAGTGAGAGAGGTCTGATCTAGGGAGGATTCCAGGAGGCTGTTTTCTAATTCTGCCTGATCGCCACTCACACAGACCAGACAATCCGACTATATGACTGCCGGTATGGCCGCTTTCGTAAATTCAAGAGCATCAAAGCCCGGGATGTCGGCTGGAGCGTCTTGGATGTGGCCTTCACCCCTGATGGGAATCATTTCCTTTACTCCAGCTGGTCTGATTACAGTGAGTGTGCCCCAGACCTCCGTCTCCTCCGTGCCATGACTCCATGCCTTTTCCTGGACAAATTGCTCCCTGGGTCCAACTTCCTTCCCATTTGTTCTGTCTCTTCCTGGCTGTACCCTCCTTACCTGGGGCCCTGAAAGATTCTTGTTTCTCTTGCTTCTCTTAGTTCATATCTGCAACATCTACGGGGAGGGAGACACACACACTGCCCTGGATCTAAGGTACTGGCTTCCCTTCCTGGTCAGACTCATCAGAAACTACTCAAGAAAGGCTCTCTAGGAGCACACCACTTGAACTGGAATTCCTGCTTAGAGGGGAAAGTACACTGCTTGCAAGTTTCTCTGTGTGGACTTCTGGGAGGGAACCACCCAGCCTGTCAGCCAGAGGACCAGGAACAAATAGATGGCTGCAGGATTCTTCTTGGTTCCTCACTGAGGTGCCCCACATTCTGGCATGTGTGCTGGCGGGATTTCTTTTCCCCTCAGCAGTGTGCCTTACGGCCCCTGTCACATTCTGTGTGGATTAATCAGGGCTGAAGGGAAGTTCACTTAATGCAACTCCTCCTCGTCTCTTTTCAGGCCAGATGAACGTCGCTTCGCTGTGTTCTCCATCGCTGTCTCCTCAGATGGACGAGAAGTGCTAGGAGGGTGAGTGTTTGTGGGGATGCCTCCAGAACTTAATGAGATAGAAATTCTCCCAGAAACGGGCTCTGCCATTACAGAGACTACAGCAGATACCCGTATCCAGGCAGCTGTGGAGAACAACCAGGGCTTGTCCAGGGCCAAGATTTACGAGTGGCTTCACTTCTCAAGCACCATTTCTCCAGCACGAGATGGGAGGTCACAGCTAACTCTTCTCCCACCTCCTGTATAAGAAGACACAAGGGCTTGCCCCTTAGCGGGACTTCGAGACACAGTGTCTCCAGAGCACACGTAGCATGGGTCCTCTCGGTCCTGGCTCCAAAGCCCTCTTTATCCCCTCCCCTTCAGGGCCAATGATGGCTGCCTGTACGTCTTTGATCGAGAACAGAACCGGCGGACCCTTCAGGTATTGCTCCCAAGATTTCAAGCCTCTGCCTCCCAGTCCTTGGCTTGTTGGAAGACCTAGAAAGAGGTTGTAAACATCCTGGCCTCTTTCTCCCCTAGATTGAGTCCCATGAGGATGATGTGAACGCGGTGGCCTTTGCTGACGTCAGCTCCCAAATCCTGTTCTCCGGGGGTGACGATGCCATCTGCAAAGTGTGGGATCGACGCACCATGAGGGAAGATGACCCCAAGCCTGTGGGCGCGCTCGCTGGGCATCAGGACGGCATCACTTTCATTGACAGTAAGGTGGGTGCAAAGGCAGGACTGCACGGCCAGGCGACTGAGTTGTGGTATCAAAGCAAACAGGTGTGGCAACTCGCCAAGCTCCTCCTTTAGCCACGGTTTGCAAGATCGGCACCATCCCACAAGGAGCAGGGCTTTCTGTACAAGAAGAGTAGAAGACAATCTGATCCAAGGTAGAACAGGAGCCAGCCAGTGTGCTGGACAAAGAAGGGGAAACCTAGCCAGGGTGTGTGGCTCGTGGTAGGAGACCAATGGTGAGGCCCACCTGGGTGAAGAAAGAGGCGAGCAGAGAGCAGCCTGCGTTCATACCCCTCAACTGAGAGAGGGGGGCTCTGATCCTCCTTATCCATCCTGGGATTCACAGGGTGATGCCCGATATCTCATCTCCAACTCCAAAGACCAGACCATCAAGCTCTGGGATATCCGACGTTTTTCTAGCCGGGAAGGCATGGAAGCCTCTCGCCAGGCTGCCACACAGCAAAACTGGGACTACCGCTGGCAGCAGGTGCCCAAAAAAGGTGAGAGCGGTAGAACCTGAGACCTGGAGAGTGAAGAGTCAGGAGTGGTAGTTAAAATATTTAACCTGTGGTAAGGCCCAGCATGGGCATGGTGGATGAAGCTGGGACCCCTCTCCTGACTCCCCCTTGCCAGGCATTAACTCTTTGTTTGCTGAACCAAGGGAAAGTCAGGGGTTACCAATGTGGGAACTGGGGATCACTCACTCCAAGCCAATGGATACCAAAGTACTGCAGCATCTTGACAATCAGCAGAGCCATACTGGCGTATATCAGCTGACTGTTTGGTGGGAAAAGAGACACCAGTTGGGGATTGGAAAGATGACTGTCTGTGAGCATCAGTGTTTGCTGAGGACAGGTGATACAGGAGAATCCAGACTCCCTAACCCCGGGTTTGCCCTGCATCCCTCCCCAGCCTGGCGGAAGTTGAAGCTCCCAGGGGACAGCTCCTTGATGACCTACCGGGGCCACGGGGTGCTGCACACCCTCATCCGTTGCCGATTCTCCCCCACCCACAGCACCGGCCAGCAGTTCATCTACAGTGGCTGCTCCACTGGCAAAGTGGTCGGTAAGGACTGTGTCAGACCAGGGAGTCTCAGGAAGGGCAGGAATGTTCCCCTGGCATTCTACCTGTAACCATCAGTGAGCACCTTAAGAAATCCAGTGAGAACTATAATGAAATTTCATTTAGCCTGAAGTGGGGCGGCTTAAACAGAGAAAGAGAAAACATTCTATTCATTAGCATTTTAAATTAAGAAAGGAACACAGAATTCTAGTCAGTAAATATACTAGATCACCAAAAATATACACGGTTCTGTTTTTTAATCAGTCAGGGAAGAGATTACAGATGAAAGGTAGGAGGGAACAGAGACAGAAAGACACAAAAAGCAGCAAGTCGTAAAGGATGCACAGCCACTGAAGCAGGAGGAATGCATGAAAAGAAACACAGACACAGATGGATGGAGCTGAAGATAGACCTAGGGAGGTGCTGAGATGAAGGCCCATCCAGGGAGAGAGGAAGGCGCACCCGAGTCCAGAAGAGGAGCAGCAGGTTCACAAGTCTATGGAGACAAGCCCGTGTTCACCTTTGTGGTGTCTCCCGTATCTTGTGAGCTTTCAAAAAAATTGCTGCTTTAAAGCCACATTTCATTTTCTTAACTGTTGACCCTGTAACAGTTAGCTAAGGGCCAGAGATACCCAAGCTCTGCTAGATCATACTCTCAACCTGAGGTAGGGAAAAGAAACTAACAGCATCCCTAGATGTGGGCTTTGTTCCTCTGGGAAGGTGGGAGGTTGCCTGAGAGGCAGGGAGAGATGAGGGATGGCTGGAAGGTCTTCTGGCTGCCCTTCTCCACTCTGGCCTTCCCCGGACAGTGTACGACCTCCTCAGTGGCCACATCGTGAAGAAGCTGACCACCCACAAGGCCTGTGTGCGTGACGTCAGCTGGCACCCCTTTGAGGAGAAGATTGTCAGCAGTTCGGTGAGGATGCTAGAGTGAGGGTGGCCAGTGTGTGTCCGGGACCAGGTGAGGGCAGCGTCCCCTGATTACTTGCCACCTTCTACCCTGCAGTGGGACGGGAATCTGCGTCTGTGGCAGTACCGCCAGGCTGAGTACTTCCAGGATGACATGCCAGAGTCGGAGGAGCACCCCAGCACCCCTGCCCCAATGTCCCACCCCTCTACAGCCTTTTCCTCGCCCCAGTAGATCTGACCTCCAGGCCCAGTCATGGGTGAGCCTCTTCACCAGCTCTCCACCTTCTCCTCCCTTTCTCCCCTATGGGGGAATCTTTGGGGACTCACTGGCACTGGCTGGGGAGAAACAGAAGCCCAGGCTTTGGGCCCCTAGCTGACCCCTGGGAGATCCTCCCCTTGGGGTAGTGTGGTCCTCTCACATGCTCACACCCAATCATCTTGGACCTCTGTCTCGGGCCGGGGTCTGGCAGGACTGCCATTATCTGATCAGCAGGAGAACTGTCCTGAGGGTTTTTAATCATGTTTGGATGTTAAGTGTTAGCTCCTAGAGTAGATGCCTGGGGCCAGGTCTGAACTGTGCCATCAGCAAGGCCCATTGCCCAGGCCTTCACATTGAGGATTAGACTGGTCAGTCAGAGGGCCAGGAGTGCTGGCCTTTGTTCCAGAGGTCCTAATGGCTAGAGCTCTAGCCCCTCAGGGAGAGGGGGATGGATAAGCACCCTCCCATGGCGGGAATTATGTCTTCTCTCTCATGCATCTGGGTCTTTGGGGTGGGCAGGCTATGGTGTGAGAGGCTCTGTGTGGCCCCACACAGGGCAGGTCCTCCCCCTCCCAGAATGTTCCATCATGCCAGAGGCCAGCAGCTTCAAGGAGGGATGTTGAAGTAGGACTCCTTTGTCCTATCACTGGCTTTGGCTCCCTCAATAAACTCTGTGGGAACCTGGCTCAGCATCCGCTTGTCTCTCTCTTTATCCTATTGCAGATCTTTTATCCTCTCACTTTAAGAAAATGGTTTCAGCAAAGCTTTCAGATATGTTCCTCTGTTAGAGAAATCACTGCTTTGATGCCCGAAGATGAAGGGGAATACCAAAATCATTTGTTAACTGAGCTTTGCAACAGGGCGTCCCTCACCGACCTCAGAAACTTCTCAGCAAATGGAAATTGAGATAATAGGAAGGAAACACGTTTTAGATGAGAACCCAGAACACCCCCGTCAGCTCTGCCCTGGAGCTGGTCCAGTCTATGGAAAGAAGTAGCCCAGAGCCAGAGATCACCTGCTGAGCACTGACGGCAGGCCCCATCTGGGCACTTCACACTCAGGACCTCACCCATTCTCACAGCACCCTTTTTTCCAGGTGAGGAAATGGAGGCAGGCAGAGGTCAGCCACCATGCCTCAGGGGAGACCATGGTGTGGACAATAGGGGAGCAGCTTGGCCTGACCTTCCCCATTATCTCTAAGGCAGTTCTGGAACCAGAATGCACACCTCCAGGGGGTTTTAGAGACACAGCAAGGGGTTAAGAGATGTACCTGTTCAATAGCAAAACACTTTTAAAAGAATAAATTGTCCAGATGCTTGGCCTCCAGGTGATCTCTTTCCTCCAATTGATCTGCCTGCATGAAACCATCACATGGATCTTCCCTACTGGCTCCTTTCATTCCCGCCTCTGCCTCTTCTCCAAGGAGGGACTCCCTGTTGCAAAGCTTAGTTAACAAATGATACCTATCTCTACCCCCTAACACCCAGAGATGCCACCCATCTCACCCAGAACTGTTTTACCTCCAGGATGCTAGAAGGAGATGCCAACTAAAATGATTAGTGTCCTCAAATCCTCATTCAATCAAGGCCCCAAGGGCCATCTATTCTCATTAAGAGATGCATTTCCGATACAATCTTATTGTATTATCAAACTCTGTGAAAGGTTTGTTGTACAAATAATATATTTTGTGCTACTAACAATTTTGAAATTTGTACTAATTTATATGGAAATTCCAGAGAAGGCAATGGCACCCCACTCCAGTACTCTTGCCTGGAAAATCCCATGGATGGAGGAGCCTGGTAGGCTGCAGTCCATGGGGTCGCTGAGAGCCGGACACGACTGAGCGACTTCACTTTCACTTCTCACTTTCATGCATTGGAGAAGGAAATGGCAACCCACTCCAGTGTTCTTGCCTGGAGAATCCCAGGAACTGGGGAGCCTGGTAGGCTGCCGTCTCTGGGGTCGCACAGAGTCGGACACGACTGACGCGACTTAGCAGCATATGGAAATTCAATGCAGAAGAAAAAAATTCAACTTAACGGTCACAGGAAATGTGTAAAAACTGTTTCAAATCATCTACTCTCTTTTTTTGGCAGAGACTTATGTATGATCAATGAAAGATTTTCAGGCATAAAAACATATTAGGATAAATTCTGTAGGGAGAATAGAATGGAAATATAATTTCTGTTAAGATCTTGTCACATTTTTAAAATGAAAAATGGTGAGGTATATAATCACTAGTGTTGTGAAAGTGTTAGTCACATGGTCGTGTCCAACTCTCTGCAACCCCATGGACTGTAGCCCACCAGGCTTCTCTGTCCATGGGGTTCTCTAGGCAAGAACACTGAGTGGGTAGCCATTTCCTTCTCTAGGGGATCGTCCCAACCCAAGGATCAAACCCTGGTCTTATTTGTTGTAGGCAGATTCTTTACCATCTGAGCCACCAGGGAAAGAGTTATATAGATAGCTTTATTTTTGAAAAGTAAGTATATATAATATACTAGATGTTTTGTCTTTTGCAACTATTTAAAATTACAATGAAAAATTCTGTGTCAGCTTAAACATGTGTGAGTGCTTCTGGAGGTCTTCAGGTATAGAGGCCCTGAGCATGTGCTATGTCGAGGTATGGGCAATGGAATCTGGAAGGGTCCTAATTGGTTAATCCATCTTGCTCAGTTTGCAGATGATGGCACTGAGGACCAAGGAGGGTTAGTTTATTTTCTCAAAGTCACAGAGTTGGGCCAGAACGCAGGTACCCTTTCTTGTTCATTCCTTTCACTACTTCATGAGCCTCCACAAAGGTAGCCCCTGAAATCTCATTTTGAGAAATGAGAAGACAAATAGGGATCTCAAAACAGTTACTGAATGAATAACAGGGACTTCCCTTGGGTAAGTTGCTCACCGCCCTATGGCTCCAGCCTCAGTGGTCAGGCTCGGAGGCCACATTCTATGTGTAGCCAAGCCCCAAAGTAATTGAGGAGCACAACCCCAAGGATTCGATGGACTCCAGACTGGGATTTTCCTCCTAGGGTCTCCTCCACCCACTATCATGTGGGAGTGAATTTGATCTTTGGGGCTCTGAGAGTCCAACCTGTGTGGGGTGGGGGTGACTTTGGCTGACCAAATAGGGACAAACAGACCCAAGCAAGCTGTGGACAAAAACAGCTCTGAACCACAGGAGTGGCCCTAAAACATGAACATGGTTTGACCTAGAGACATAGGACCTAAAGTCAAGGGACACAGGACTAACAGGGAAGGAACAAGACCATTGTCAGGAAACACACCCAAAGTGAGAACCCTGCTGACGTGGCAACCCTCAGCCCTGGCCCCTCACTGCCCCCCGCCCCTCTCCCCCGCCTGCCAGCTGCCAACAGGGCTCTGCCCTGTGTCTGCCACACCTGTCACTGCCTGTCCTTGTCCAGGGGGGGCCCCATCAGCCCCTCCTCAGCTGCTCAGCAGAGCAAGCAGTTAGCGGGGAGGGGAGGGAACATGGAGCGGGGGCCGGTGGTGGGGGCAGGGCGGGGGGCCGGGGCCCGGATCCGGGCCCTGCTGGGCGGCCTGGTCAGGGTGCTGCTCTGGGTGGCCTCTGCCTTGCTGTACTTTGGAAGCGAACAGGCTGCCCGCCTCCTGGGCAGCCCCTGCTTACGGCGCCTCTACCATGCCTGGTTGGCAGCAGTGGTCATCTTCGGGCCCCTTCTGCAGTTCCACGTCAACCCTCGGACCATCTTCGCCAGCCACGGCAACTTCTTCAACATGTGAGTCCACTCAAGGCTGGGGGCGCTGGCTGCCTGGGCTCAGGGATCCCAGCTCCCTCCAGGTTTCTGTCCTCCTGCCAGTGTGAGACTCTAAAAATAGACTAGGAGGTTGAGGACAAAGTCAGAGGGGGGAGGGGAACAGAGCCGGGGGGTACAGAAGCAGGGCTGAAGAAGAAACATGGACCCTAGAAGACTGAATGGACCTCCAAGGAGATGGCCAAGTTCAAGTGGCTGTGGGAGAAGCGGGGCAGAGGGCACAGAAAACAACAGGGGTGACATGTGCGACTGGAGACAGAGCCAGGCTGGGAACACACAGGGAGCAATGGGGCTGAGGGGCCTCAATAGCCTTTCCTCTTTTCTGCCCACAGAAAGTTTGTGAATTCAGCGTGGGGCTGGACCTGCACGTTCCTGGGGGGCTTTGTGCTGCTGGTGGTCTTCCTGGCTACACGGCGCGTGGCAGTGACTGCCCGGCACCTGAGCCGGCTGGTGGTGGGGGCAGCCGTGTGGCGGGGGGCCGGCCGGGCCTTCCTGCTCATCGAGGACCTGACCGGCTCCTGCTTCGAGCCTCTGCCCCAGGGCCTGCTGCTCCACGAGTTACCAGATCGCCGCAGCTGCCTGGCGGCCGGCCACCAGTGGCGGGGATACACGGTCTCCTCCCACACCTTCCTGCTCACCTTCTGCTGCCTGCTCATGGCCGAGGAAGCAGCAGTGTTCGCCAAGTATCTGGCCCATGGGCTGCCTGCCGGCGCACCCCTGCGCCTTGTCTTCCTGCTCAACGTGCTGCTGCTGGGCCTCTGGAACTTCTTGCTGCTCTGCACCGTCATCTATTTCCACCAGTATACTCACAAGGTGGTGGGGGCCGCGGTGGGTACCTTTGCCTGGTACCTCACCTATGGCAGCTGGTATCATCAGCCCTGGTCTCCAGGGAGCCCCGGCCATGGGCTCTTCCCTCGCCCCCACTCCATCCACAAGCATAACTGAAAGGAATAAAGGCACGTCAGACCTAGCTCCGACTCTGCTCATCACTGGGTTGGCAGGACCTGTAAAGGGTGGGTAGGGTAAGGAGAGTATAATAGTCGCCAGGGTTCCCCAGTCATTCCTTGCTGTCACTGACCTTGAATGTCCTTATGCTTGACCCCTATCCCTCCCATTGTCCTTTCAGTCTCCTGGTCTCTGCAGACGTCAAGCTATCTGGGGCTCTGATGTCAAAGACTGGCACTGCCAGGGCAGGTAACTGTCCTCAGGGATAGGCAGCATTCCCGCTAAGCAGATGCTCCATCTCCAGCTTGGTTGATCTGTTTTTCCTGCCTCCAGCACTGAATCCCTCCTCACCATCCTCAGGGGCCTTTCTATCTGGGCACCCTACTCAGCCACCCTTTCTACCCTGTCTTTCCAAAGAGGGTCTATACGTGCTCATTTTCTTAAAAGATGTTCATTGAGCCAAGCATAGTTCTTTGCCATGTGAATAAGAAAGACAAAGTTTTTGCTATTTGGGGGCCCGTGGGTTACTGCCTGATGATAAACTCACAAATAATAATACTATTGTGCTTACTCTGTGTCAGGCACCATTCTAAGTATCTATAAATTCTTTATATAAATTCACATATTTAGCCCTCACAACACCATGAGGTAGTAGTGTTCCCACTGTACATATGTGAAAATGGAGGTGCAGAGCTAAGTAAGTTTTTCACAACTAGTAAATATTGGAGCTAGAATTATTAACCCAGGCAGTATGGATCCGTTGTTTGTGCTCTAAAACAGAGATCAGCAAGCAACAGTTCTCCTATGGCCAGTGTTTATATGGCCTGAGAGCTAAGAAATGATTTTACATTTTTTAATGGTTGAAAAAAAAGAATATTTCTTAACAGGTGAAAATTACATGAAATTGAAATGCCACTGTCCATAAATAAAATTTTAGGGTAACTAGCCACACTAATTCATTTAAGTATATAGCTGGTTTCCTGCTACAATGGCAGAGTTGAGTAGTTGCTACAGGTACTACAAGCCTAAAATATTTACTATATGGTCTTTGACAGAAAAAGTTTGCCAACCCCTGCTCTAAACCACAGTATCCTCAAAAAAGAAACCAACTTCATAGAGATAGTGCGTGAAGGTACTAAAACAGGCTACTTTCTAATAGACTTGGAGGGAGTTACTTTATAGGCAGAGTTCTTTCTGAAGAAGTGATATCTAAGCTGAGAACAGAATGACATCCTGACGCAGGGTAGGTTGTGTCAGGCAAAGGGATTAGCAAGAGCAAAGACCTTGAGGCAGGAATGAACAACGGTAGCAGGTTTGAGAAACAACTGTAAAGTCCAGGTATTTATAACTGAAAAGAGGGAGAAAACTGGAAAGCAAAGTTGAAGGGGAACAGGTGCCAGATAGGCCTTTTGGACCAGGAAAGTCCTTTGGATTCTAAGGTCAACAGGAAGTTGAGAAAGTTTTAAGCAAGAGCAAGGTGGAATCCTGCTGCTGCGTGGTGAGTGGGTTACAGAGGAATGGAGCCCACAAGGGTCTTAAGAGAGCTGACCGGGTCCTCTGATGGGATGATGCCAGAGTCTGAACGTCACTGCGTGGGCCAGACGATACCCGTGGAGCCAGGGGTCCACGCTGGCAGAGCAAAGGAAGGGAGGCCAAGTCTTGCTTCACTACCCAGAAAAGAAGAGAGGCAGGTAAGGCTAATCACTGTCCCAGGCGGTGCTGGGAAGAGAGCCCGAGATCTGGAGCAGGGGGCGGGAGGGGCGGGGAGTCCAGAGGCGGGCCCCGGCCTAGTGGCCGGGGAGGCGGGGCGTCAAGGGCAGGGCGGGGAGGGTGGGGCAGGTGGGCGGGGATGTAGGCGGGGAATCGAAAGACCCGCAGCTATGGGGATGCGGGGAAGCGGAAAGGCGCCTCTCCGACTCTAGGGGGAGCCCCGGCAGGGCTGCCTCCCGGCACTCCTCAGCTCCTCGCCTCTCTGGTCTGTCCCCGCCTCCTCTAGTACCTCCACTCCCACTACCCAGGAAGGCCGTGCGGGGAGCGAGCGCTGCTTTCACTTTCCCTTCTCCGTGCCCACTCCTCGCTCCTCGTGCGGCGTAGGCCCCTACCCCGGCCATGGCCACGCTCAGGGTCCTGCCCGAAGCCCAAGCCAAGGTGAGCGCTGCGGGTTCTAGGAAGGGTCTATCAGGGAGGCGTGCCTCCGAGACGTTGAAGGAGTCCGTGACCCGCCCCCCAGCCCCTCGAGTAGGGGTCAGTCATCCGAACACTCATGGGCCCCGTACCCAGAGCACCTGAGCCCCGGGAGCCCCGCCAGGTCTGCCTGCGGGAGGAGAGGCGAGGCGGCCGAGGTTCAGCGGGGTGAGGTGAAGCGGAGCCCTGGCGTGGAGCGGAAATCTGCTGGCCCGGGGCCCGAGCCCACACACAGACTGGGTTCGGGCCCTGTCCTGCCACCATGGGAGGCCCCGCGCCCATTCCACAGGGCACTCCGACCCTGCCCCAGTCGCAGCAGCTCTCTTACATCCCTCCTCCCACTGCCCACCGAGGGATCTGTTCCCTCTTGAATCCTTCGCCCTTCCCTTCCAGGAATGTTATTCCCCAAATCCCACCCAACCCAAGTCAGACCCCATGCAACCCTAAGGGTTCTCGAATAAACTGGCCATGAAGCCAGATGTCTGAAGGGCTGCTTGTGTTCCACAGGTGGATGTGTTCCGTGAAGACCTATGTACTAAGGTAAGACCTGCGTGGTCATCACCCCACCCCTCCCTAAGCCCGCTGCTCAGCCCTCCCTTGCTAGGCAGCGGCAGCCCTTCCTTTACTGCCTAGGAAGGGAATTTGATTCTGACCCCCATCCTCCCTCACCGTTACCCTACACACAGACAGAGAACCTGCTCGGGAGCTATTTTCCCAAGAAGATTTCTGAGTTGGATGCATTTTTAAAGGTACTGGGGATGGGCAGGGAGTAGAGGCCAAAGGGAGAGCTTCAGGGGCTGTGAGAGTGAGGAGGTGAGAGCTCGCCCCTGCCTCCAGCCCTTCTCCCACCCTGCACCAGGAGCCAGATCTCAATGAAGCCAACCTGAGCAATCTGAAGGCCCCATTGGACATCCCAGTGCCTGATCCAGTCAAGGAGAAAGAGAAGGAGGAGCGGAGGAAACAGCAGGAGGCAAGATGGGAATTCCTAGGAGGAGGGACCCAACCCGGGGAAAAATCAGCCTCAGGCCTGACTCCAAAGAGCCTCCCTTTCCCTGCAGAAGGAAGACAAGGATGAAAAGAAGAAAGGGGAAGATGAAGACAAAGGTATCACTATGGTGGAAGGGACTTGTGTCTCACTTCCCAGGAGCTCCTCCCTAAGGATGCCTTTTCCTTGCCTGGCACAGTCCCAGTCATGTGCCTGACCCAGCGCCCACCTCCTAGGTCCTCCATGTGGCCCAGTGAGCTGCAATGAGAAGATTGTGGTCCTCCTGCAGCGGGTAAAGCCTGAGATCAAGGATGTCATTGAGAAGCTCAACCTGGTGAGCCCTCCCACTTCCATCCACACACTTCAGGTCAAACACTTTGTCCTTTGTCCCTACCAGTTGGGCATGGCACCTGCCAGGTCTTAGCAGAGAGGGCACAACAAGTAAAGCCAGAATTCCAGGCCATGGCATTTAGGACAGACCTGACACACTCCCATTCACTGTGAACAAGGGAACAGGATAGGAAACTGGGAATTGGGTTTGGGACTGATGGGGCTTCATTGCCATCCCCTCCTCCCAGGTCACCACCTGGCTGCAGCTGCAAATACCTCGGATTGAGGATGGGAATAATTTTGGAGTGGCTGTCCAGGTGAGAGCACTGCCCCACTCCTCTGCCATCCTTCTCTCTCCAGTCCTTGCTGCTTTCCACATTCCCTCCTGCTTTCTTTCCCCAGGAGAAGGTGTTTGAGCTGATGACTGCTCTTCACACCAAGCTGGAAGGCTTCCACACTCAAATTTCCAAGTGAGTCATTGCCCACTGCTCTGCCTCTGGTGGAGACTGAGGCCTCTGCTCCCTCCTCCTCCTGCTCCATACCCTTCTACTTCCCACAGGTATTTCTCTGAGCGCGGTGATGCTGTAACCAAAGCAGCCAAGCAGCCCCATGTGGTAGGTGAGGCCTCAGTCTGGGTGCAAGGGAGGAGGGACACCCTTGAAGTCAGGCCTGATCCAAGTCTCCCACAGGGTGATTATCGGCAACTGGTACACGAGCTGGATGAGGCAGAGTACCGGGATATCCGGCTGATGGTCATGGAGATCCGCAATGCTTACGTGAGGAGGCGGGGGTGGGCCGAGGCAGCTTTCCACACCCACTCCCTGACCCTGCAGGCTGGGGGTGAAGGGTTACAAAGTTCAACCTCTCCACAAGGCTAGAAATGGGGTACAGAGCCACTGGGGGCTGGTGGCTGACTCCTACTCCTCCCTGGCCCCATAGGCTGTGTTATATGACATCATCCTGAAGAACTTCGAGAAGCTCAAGAAGCCCAGGGGAGAAACAAAGGGAATGATCTATTGAGACCCTCCTCTCATTCTGTGATGGCTCCAACAGAGACCTTCTGACTTTTACAGGGGACTCCAGACTTTCCCCACCTTCTGCCTGTTGGTTTCTCCCTCACCTTACCTCCCAGGCACAATAAATATAGTCATACCATTGCCCAACAGCCCAAGTCTCTTTATTGGATCCTGAGCCTCCCCTCTGGCCCTGGCTCAGGTATTTCCATTTGCGGGACCAACCCACTGAGTGATTTGGGCGTTGAGCTGCTGGTTGGTCCAATCCTCTCGGATGTCGTCAAGGTGGCAGTCAAAGTCCACAAGGTGCTGGTGGGCCCGGCCCTCTAGTAATGCTCCCACCATCTGCCGTGACTCTTCCCAGTCCCTCCACATCACTCTGAAATAATAACCCCCATGGCAGTCAAACTCAGCAAGGAGTGGGGCCAGGTTAGGGTCTAGAGAAGGACCCTTGGGACAGAACCAACAACAGAGGAGGCTCAGGAGCTGTGGGCTTCCAAGAAGAGGTGGAAGGAGAGGGGCACTCACAAGTTCTTGTCCTTGGGGACCCAGCGGAGACCGTGGTTCTCCAGGACGATAACTGGGGGCACGTGAGGCTGGGGTACCAGTTTCTGATTATCCAACTGTGTGGACAAGGAAGGGCTGGTGAGGGTTTCAAGGGTTCCCCCTTCCTACTTTCTTTCCAACTCCCCATTCCGAAAACCAAGCCTCACCATAATAAGTACTGCATCAGGGAAGAATTCAGCAATCCGCCCAGCGATTTTCAAGGCCAGGGGCCCAGGGCTGTGTGGAGGGAAGATCAGAGGTGTGAGGAGCATACTGTGGGCAGACCGCATCCATCTGAGCTGGGCCTCCCAGGTCTCAAAGACGTGGATGCAGCGATGGCCTTTCCCTGTATCTGGCCTGGGGGCGCCAGGCCTACTTGATGCTTCACGCATGACTGCCTGATGCTTGAGTGCTGTGGCAAACAGGTGCTCAGACACTGCTGGTGAGAGTGGAAATCTAAGATGGTCTTTTTGGAGAGTAATTTGGCATAACCATCCAAACTTATATTGTATACTATACATATGCTGGCCCAGAAATTCTACTTATAAAGAATTTACTGTGTTAATAGGACAGTGTGTAATAACAAAAAAAAAAAAAAAAAGGAAACAACCTCAATGTTTACTGTAAAGCATTAAATAAATTATGGTACACCCATATCGTACTATATAGCTATTAGGGTAAGGTAGCTATTAGTGTAGAGATGGAAAGATGTCAGATATTTATTAAGGTGGGAAAATCAACTTACAAAACAGTATAGTTTGATCCGAATACTCGATTATAACTAGATAGCTTTTTCTATATATAGTTGACCCTTGAGTTGAGCCTTCGGCAGCTGAAAATCTGCAGATAACTTTACAGTGGGCCTTCCCTATTCTGGATTCCACATTGGAATTCAACCATTGGGTCCTGTTGTATTGCAGTACTTAGTGAAAAACTTTTGCCTGTTTGTGGCCCCAGGTAGTTCAAGCCCGTGTCCTTAAATGGTGAACTGTATACATAAAAAGAAACTTCCTTTTAAAAAAAAGTTTCCAGTTGAGCTTTCTTTGTGTTTTCAGCACTTGTTGGGGCGGGACGGGGCGGGGGTATCTCACTTACAGCAGGTGTCAGACTGATATTGTCCTACCCACCCCCACCTAGCTCCTTCAGAAAAATACGTTTCTATTTCCTCACTGCGTACGCAGCCTAGTGCCTGCTTTACAGTGCCTAAGGCTTGAATGAAGGGAAGATGGAAGGAATGACCAAGAGAGGTTCTCTTTACACCCCCCACCCCATAACCCTTAGCCTTCTGCCTCTGGCTACCCCACTCACCTCTGGTCGTCCAAAGCTGCATTGGCATGGTAGTACCCTGCCACTACCAGCCCGGCCTGCGCGCCCCACACATCCACCTGCCATGGGAAAGGGGCCATCAGTAACTAAATCGTGCCGCCCGCCCTGTGGGTGCGCACTACTGCCAAGAGACCAGGGATGGGCTTGGGCTAGGGGTGTTAGGGGATTTCGCGGTGGTCGATGGGCGTCCGGCGGCGGCACCTGGTTGAGTGCGACCTCCAGCATGACAGACAGGGCCAGGTGGCTGTGGAACAGGGGCACACAGTCGGTGAGGCACAGGCATTCTCCCGACCGCGGCGCCGGCGCCGGCGCCAGCAACAGCCCGTTGACAGCGGCGTGCGGATACCGGGCGGCGTGCAGGCTCATCTTCACGTAGGCCCGGGCCGAGATCTCCACCTCCCCCATGGCGAGCGGAGCCCCCTCCAGAGCCCCAGAGCCCTCCTGGGCCCTTCCCCGTGCCCCCTCACTTAGGTTCGACGGTGACGCTGACTCGACTCGGAGGCAGCCAGTCAGCTCAGGCCGACCTCGGCCCGGCGCCCGGCCCCCTCTTGGCCCGGAATGCAGGCAGCCGAAACTGCATGTTGCAGCACCGAGCTCCGCCTCTCCCGCCCCCAAGCGGCGCAGCCTCCCACACGCAAAACCCGGGCTCCGCGTCCGAGCAGCTTCTGGAGTCACGCCCACATGGTACTCTGATAGGCTTAGAGGGTCTCGTTTGCCCAATCACCGGCAGTATCCAACCTTGCCCCGCCTTTGACCGGAAACTAAAGAGAGTTGCCCGCGGGCTGATTGGCTAAGCTGTCCCACTTCGGTTCTTGATTGCAAGATGGTTGCGTCTGTTACCTCTGCTTCCCGTCCGTACAGGCTCTGTTGAGCCCTCTGGGTGGAGCCCGCACCCAAGTCGGGAGTCTACAGGAGCCGTGGAGTCTCGAACTTGGGTATATAGCGGACAGCATGGTTCCTACTATGAAATTAGTGGGTCTATATTCTAGAGTGGTTCTGCCACTTACTAAGCCGTGTTACTTTCGCACTTCAGGTTATATGGCCCTTGGTTTCCTCGGGGAAGTAATTGCAGAAAGGAGGAGGTAAAGGTCAAAAAGAATTTTATTGACCTATCCTTCCCATAATGTCCTGTGGTATAATTTCCTTCGCCTTAATGCCTTGGGAGTGTTTTTTACCCTCCCAACCCTTGAGAAGAAGCCCAACCATCTACCCATAATTTTCGCAGTAAAACCTCATTCTCCCTCTGGGCTTCCCCTGAGCTGATGACAAGGGTTGTACCTTTCTTCATTCCCTGACCTCAGCCACAGAGCCTCCCAAAGCCTGATTATTCTTGTAAGGGCTCTGCCCAAATGCCATCTCTCCCAGGAAGCACTCAAGAGACCTCCAGATGGAAATGATCTTACGAAAGTCCCAAATACAGATTATCTTCATGGCTGTCATGGCATGTAACAGCCCCCACCCTGTTCTTTGGGATGACTTCCTAAGAATAGGATGGATCTCTAATTCATCTTTGTCTTCCTGGCACCGCTGCCTTTCCTATCACCACATCATTCACATTTAGTGTCTGGACACAGGTGACACTTGAAAGTAAAAGTGTAATTGCTCAGTCGTGTCCAACTGTCTGTGACCCCATGGACTGTAGCCCACCAGTCTCCTCTGTCCATGTAATTCTCTAGGCAAGAATACTGGAGTGTTGTGGTCACCAAGCACCTGGTCGCCTGAGCTGCTCAGACCTGGGAAGGGCACAAAGCGCAGGCCCAACCGAGACTGTGCCTTTGTGGAGTACCCGAGAAACTGAACCTGAGCAGCTTAGACCTGGGAAGTGCATACAACCCAAGGCCCACTTTAGACAGTTCCCCTGCAGAGCAACCTGAAGCCTGAGCAGTGTAGACCCGGAAAGCACACACGCCGTGAGCTGGGACAAACCCAGTGTGGCCCAGACACTGTGAGCGCTCCCCACACACACCAGTGATATTTGTTTGCAGTGTTCCTCCCTCCCCACAGCACGACTGAACAAGTAAGCCTAAAAAAGTGTCCACCACCACCCCCTTGCGTCAGGGTGGAAATCAGATACTGAAGAGACTTGCAAACAGAGGAAGCCAAAATAAAGAAGAGGGAATGGTTTTGGAAGTGACAGGTGCAACAGATTAAAACCCAGTAGTTAGCATTGAGTACATCAGAAGGGGCCTATAGACCTTGAGAAGTATAAGCTAGAACAAGGAACTATCTGAAACTGAACTGACCCCACACTGCCCTCAACAGCTCCAGAGAAATTCCTAGATATATTTTACTATTATCATTTTTTTAATTTTTAAAAAATTTAAGTTATTACTCCTTTAATTTTCATTTAAAAAAACCTATTAGCTTGCAAAAAAAGACCCTATTTTAAAGCATATTTTGTATATATATTTTTAATAATTTTTGCAATTTTTTTTTAATATTGTATTTTTGAGAGTCTAACCTCTACTCTAGATTTTTAATCTTTGCTTTTTGGTATTTGTTATCAATTTTGTACCTTTAAGAATCCAATCTTCAGTACCCATTTTTTACTTAGGAGTGTGATTACTGGCTTGGTTGCTCTCTCCCCTTTTGACTCTTCTTTTTCTCCTCCAGGTCACCTCTATCTCCTCCCTCCCCCTTCTCTTCTCTACTTAACTCTGTGAATCTCTTTGGGTGTTCCGGGCTGTGGAGAACACTTAGGGAACTGATTACTGGCTAGACTGGTCTCTCTCCTTTTGACTCCCCCTGCTCTCCTGGTCACCTCTATCTCTTTCCTCCCTCCTCTCTTCTCTGTGTAACTCTGTGAACCTCTCTGAGTGTTCCAGACTGTGGAAAGCAGATAGGGAATTGATTACTGGCTAGATTGCGCTCTCCCCTTTTGATTCCCCCTCTTCTCCTGGTCACCTCTATCTCCCTCCTCCCTCTTCTCTTCTCCATGTAACTCTGTGAACCTCTCTAGGTGTCCCTCACTGTGGAGAATCTTTTCATCATTAACCTAGATATTTTATCATCAGTGCTGTATGGATGGAGAAGTCTTGAGGCTACTGTAAGAATACTGGAGTGGATTGCCATTTCCTTCTCCAGGGGGTCTTCCTGACCCAGGGATCAAACCTGGGTCTCCTACATTGCAGGGAGATTCTTTACCATCTGAGCCCCAAGAGAAGCCCAGGTGACAGTACATGTTTTTTGAATGAAAGACACACACCAGAGGTTATCTACACAAAGTATAGGTCATTTATTTCCCTTCTAACCCTGGGCTCAGTACATAGATGGCTTCTCTTCACCCTTTGGGTTGACAATTTTCTCCAGGTTGCTGCTGATAATATGGTAAAGCTCAGCCTGGAAGAAGGCCAGAGGACAACAGTCAGTTTCTTGGCCTTTCCCCTGCCTCCCTCATCCACCTCCCTTAAGGGCTTACTCCAGACTCACATAGAAAGCTCTCAGGTCCAGCACCATGGCCCTGAGGTCCCCATAGACTGCCTCATCTCGTTCGTGCACCAGGGCCCGGTAGTCCATCTGGGATGTGAGAAGCAAAGCTGAGTCAGCCCCATAGAAGGGTGGGATATTAGTCTCATTTGCTCATATAGGGAATAGGTAACTTGAAGAATGAACCCCTTCTCAGCCAAGATATGGGATCACACAGGATCAGAAAAAGGGGTCAAGGTTTGTGAAGCCCAAATCAGTTTTCCTGGGCTTAATATACTCCACATTGGAAAGGTCATAAACAAGACAAAGAGGACCTCTATCCCCACTTCCTCACCCGCCCCCACCCCAGCCAGCCTCAGCTAAAAGGCAGGTAGACTATGTACTTACTACATGGGTCTCCTTAGATGCCTTGGCCACAGCATCCCCACGTTCTGAGAAGTACCTGCCAGAAGCAAGAGGAATAACCACAGGAATGACTATTCTGAGAGAGAGAGAGAGTCCCTCAGACCCTTCCCAAAGCCCTGCTACATCCCAGTGGGCATGCTCAGCTTTGGGCATGTCCAAATAAATGTCCTTGCAGACCCCCATACTAGCCCTCCAACTGTTCTCACTTGGAAATAGTTGTCTGGAAGGCTTCCACTTTGGTCTTGACTGCATTTACCCTCTCCAACACCTTTTCCTGTGGTGACAAAAGAGATGGGAGGCAAAGAAAACACTTCATCTCCCTCCTTCGCTCACTATCTCCCACCTCCTCCTGGTTCATGTCCAGCTCCTGTCCCTTTCTCTCCAAGTCTCTCCCTGCTTTCAGCATCCTCACATACCCTTTCTTACCTGGATTGCCACCCCAAAGTCATTTCCATCCTCAATTTTGGGGATCAGGTGCTGGATCCATGTGATCACCTACATTAAAAGATATCATGTAGGAATCATTCAACAAACTCTCTGTTCTTATTACTGCTACTTCCTAATAAACCTACATTTAACTGAGTACTTATTATATGCCAGGCACTGTGCTATGTATTATATATCTCATTTAATCTTCACAACAAACTTTCAAGGTAAATATTCTTATTGTACCCACTCAACAGATGAAAAAACTGAGTCACAGGATGTCTAAGTGACTTACTTTAAGTAACCAGCTAGGTAAGTGATAGAGTCAGGATTTGAACCAAGGCAGTCTCCCTCTAGTGCCTAAGTTCTTAAACCAGCTCACTATATCATAGCACCTGTGCTGCATACCTGGTACAGCAGTAGGTTCAGAGGTTATGGAGGTGGATACAGCACCATCTGACTTGGGGATGTGATCAACATTGTGATAAACAAAAGGTATCTAAACACAAGGCACAGAAGGAAGTTTCCTAATTGGGGAATAAGTTCCTGAATGAAGGACTTGAGTATCTAGGGCCTGGCCTTGCTTGTCTTCTCTATGTCCCCCAGTTCCCAGGCTTACCAGAATGCATTTTTCTTTGAGAGTCCAGACTTCTGGCTTAACCAGGGCAAGCAAGGCCAGAACCTTCTCATTCCCAGGGAGAAAGCCGCACTTAGGGACTGTGAGAAAGAGGGGATTTAGACCCTTTCTCATCCAGCAGTCAATGTGCCATTTCCCTTTCCCTAGCCACCTCTTCCTCTTTTACCTTCTTTCTTCTCCTGCTTATCTGTTTCCATCTAAGGGAAAAAGGGGAAAAGTAGCGGAGGTTGGAGGGCCATCATTTACACAGCGTTTATAGCCAGAGCCCTACACCCTGAGTGCCTCACCTCATCATCCTTGGGTGGGGGGTCTGGAATCGGGATGTCCAGTGGGGCCCGGAGAGAATTCAGGTCAGTCACATTGAAAGAGTCCTCCTGCATAGAGCTCATTGTCAAGGGCTGCCCAGCCTCTTCCCCCTCAACCTGAGTCACAGACTTCCCTTCATACATCACACCCACCCTCTGCCTCGGAACCTAGGCTCAGGCTTCATGTTATTCTAATGTTCCCAGTCTACCACTTACAACTGTATTCTGCATTCAGAATGCAATTGTTAGCTAGAGAGAGTGGATGAAGAGGAGAGAGGCCTTGGGATGGGCAGGAGGAGTTCACACTACTTACTTGCAAGAGCTGATTAAGGTATATGATTTTCTGAGGCAAGAATCTGTAGAGGAATTCCTCAGCCTGTGGGTTATATTGCAACGGTCAGAATCACAGAAGACATTCAGTGAGATGTCTGAGAAGTGGGACTGGAAGGGCCCTTGGAAATCATTGACTCTAACATTTACAAATGAGGGAACTGAAGCCCTGAAAAGTGAAGGGACTTGCCCAAGCTGGGACGCAGCAGAACCAAGAATTGTGGTATTCATTCCTACTTTGGGGCCATGGCTTTTCCCTCCACACCAAAAGAAGGGAGAGGAAGTGACGGAACTGAGGACGGTTTTAAGAGAGGTCAAAGTAAAAGTAGAGATCAACAATTAAGAGCTTATCTTGGGTGAAGGTTTGATAAAGTAGGGCACGGGGCGAGGGTGGGTTTGGGGATCAGTCTGAGAAGTTGCAACCCTCAAGTATTGGCTTTAGATTCTGGGTTAAATCGCTTGAATCCTGAAGATTTACTTACCTCCTGGAAAAGATTTTGCCTGAAGACGTCCACCTGCACAGAGAGCAGTACCCGGATGTCGGTTAAGGGTCTCGGTTGTCCAGAGTAAGATCCCACCCTCAATGGGATGCCCTCCAACTTGGCTCAGTTCTTTCGCACCACAAGCCAAATTTCCCTGGAAACCTATGCTCAGTGCAGAGATAGTCCAGAGAGCAGGTGGTATCTGTAATCCCCCGGGGCAGAAGTGAAAGCACTTAGAGAGCTTGGGAGATTTCTCTGGTGCGGCCTCGTTCCCCCGGAGCACCCAGTCTGGCCTCCATTCAGAGGGGCTCCTCGGCCCCTTCCTGGCCTCCCGGTCCGCCGTTACCTGTTTGAGGGCTTCCCCGCTCAGGCGCACCCCACAAGGTTTGGCCATGCTGCTCCAGTTGCTGCTAGATCTCCGGTCCCCCAGTTCGCCGCCTGGGCTTTCGCTTTCACTCCCGACGTCCAGGCCCGCCCCCCTCAGCCCCGCCCCTTTCCTTCTTTTCCCCCTCCCCCTGGAAGGCAGCAAACCGTAGGGAGCCCCTCTGCCATTCTCAGCCTGTGCGAGTAGGAGAGGCGGTGCCGACTGGTCACAAGCCCAGGGGCTGCCCGGGGGAGGGGCTAGGACAAGTGGAACAGGCGGAGATTGAACAGGGGCTGTCTCTCGAAGGGGAGAGGCTTAGAGGGAAGGGAAAGGACCGCCCAAGAATAGTCAGGGTTGGTGTAGGGATGAGAAGGGTGGGAGAGTGGGAAAGGGGGTGCTCAGTGGTGTGGCTCCCCCAGGAAGGCTCGACTGCGGGCAAGGGTCAGAGAGGGATCAGAGTGAGTGGGAGAAGTAGTAGGAGGGAGACAGGATAGAGGATATGGAAGAAGGAGAGGGGGCTTCCTCCTGAAGGGCGCTGTATCTTCAAGACTGACAGAGGGGCTTGACGGGCTCAGGCTGGCCAGAGTTGAGTCCCCAGCTGAGTGGGATTTCCTCAGTGGGGTGCGGATAGAGAGGAGGACTTTGAGGGGAATAAAGTAACCCCGCACCGGGAGCTACCCGGAGAAGGGTGGAACCAGCCTGGACCAAAGAGGGGAAGCGACCTAGAACGAGGTTTATTGCCTAGGCGCTCTGGGGGAGGAGCCAGGGACTATTTACCATTATAATTGGCTGGGTCTTCATGGTCACGCCCCCTGACTTCCTGGCCCCACCCCATCTGAAGTTTAAACCCCTCCCGTTCCCCTGAATTTGGGTCTCAATCCCGCCCTCTTTCCTAGTACTTCCTGTTCCCGCTAACCCTGGCATGGGGCCCGGGGCCGAAGAGTGACCGTGGCCTGAGTGACCCGGGGCGTCCGCACCGACCAGGGTCGGGCCGGGAAGCCAGACCCCAGACGCTCCGGGCGGTGCTCGGGCCGTGCACAGCCTGCGCCCGGTCCAGTTTGGCAGCGGGCCGGGGCTGACTCCTGTCTCAGGATGCCGGGGGAGGAGGAGAAGCGGGCCTTCCTGGAGGCCCGCGAGGAGCTGGCGAGCGCCCTGAGGAGGGATTCCGGGCAGGCCTTTACGCAGGAGCAGCTCTGGCCGCTACTGGGCACCTCTCTGCCGCCAGAAGCCCGTTACCTGCAGCTGGATGCTGCACGCCTGGTCCGCTGCAACGCTCATGGGGAGGTGAGGCCCGCCCCGGCTCGGGAGGAGGACAGAGGACCTGAGGCTGGGCCGGGGCTCACAGCTCTCTGCTCTCTGACTGCTCCCAGCCCCGAAACTACCTCAACACTCTCTCCACGGCCCTGAATATCCTGGAGAAATATGGCCGCAACCTCCTAAGCCCTCAGAGGCCTCGGTACTGGCGCGGGGTCAAGTTTAATAACCCTGTCTTTCGTTCTACGGTGGATGCTGTGCAGGTGAAGCCCCTGAGCCCCTAATGGGAGTAGGACTAATGGGACTTAGCCTTGGCTGGGAGTTGGCTAGAAGTCCCAGCCCTATTGGGAAGGGGGCCTGCTGGGCGGTAACTGGTTTGCCTGTGTGGTAGGGGGGCCGGGATGTTCTGCGATTGTATGGCTACACAGAGGAGCAGCCAGATGGGTTGAGCTTTCCTGAAAGGCAGGAGGAGCCGGATCAGCAGCAAGTTGCTACAGTCACACTGGAAGTACTGCTGCTTCGGACAGAGCTCAATCTGTTGTTACAGGTAAGGTATCTCTGGTCCTGAGGACTTAAGCACCAGAGCTGGGGAGACTAGCCTAACAACAAAGCCAGTCTGGGGACTCTCATACTGCTGAATCACAGGCATAGTCCCCACAGTAACTTGGGATCTCTCTGTTCTTTTCACTCTGAATGTTGGGAGACCAGGGCTTTGAGGGAGGGTCTTGTTCTAAGGCTATAGGTGGGAACTCTTCTCATCTTGTTTGCAGAATGCTCATCCAAAACCGCAAGCACTGGAGCAGCTGCTGAAAGACAAGGTTGAAGATGATGTAAGGAAGGCAGGAATGGGGCTTTGGGGCCTGATGAATAAAGGAAACCTGTTGTGGGCCTGTGTCCCCAAGCCCTTACTCATTCCCTGTCCTTTTTCCACAGCTACTGCAGCTCTCAGAGTTTGCCCCCTTACTGAGAGAGATTGCTCCCAGCCCCCTCACCATACCCTCTGCTGCAGGTATTATTGTTATGTATTAGGGGGAAGGAGTGCTAGTAGATCATGTTGATAGAAATTTCCTCTTTCTTCTTGATTATCTCCCTTTCTTTTAAAAAAGAGATTAAGATTGTTTCTTTGGGTAGAAAGATGTGTTGAAAAGTAGTCTGTGATTTGTTTCCCTCCACAGCTGATTCAAATGTAACCTGGTCTTTTTTAGAAAGATACTCTGTTCTTTGTCTCCCATTCTCCAGGCTCCACTCCTGCTCCCTGCTTCCTCTGTGGTTCTGCCCCAGGCACGCTCCACTGCTCAGCCTGTAAACAGGCCTTGTGTCTAACTTGTGATCGCCTCTTCCACGGACACCCAGAACGTGCACATCACCATCGCCAGACCCTGCATGGAGCCCCTCAGGCCGTCCACCCCAGGTGCGAGAGAGATCTTCTTTTCTGAGTGGGAGCAAAATTGAGAGAACTTAATATTCCTTGAATCTACTGTGTGCTGGATTTTGTGCTAAAGACTGTTTCATAGATGCCAAGCAGCTGGCTCCTGCCCTTCAGGAGATCATAGACATACATACCAAGCAAGATATACATACCAGTCATAGCAAAATAGATTGTCATGGTGTGCGAATAGGTAGTGGGAGGATGCACCCTCGTCAGAAGGATCAGCTCAATCAGTTGGCAGTATTTTAAGTGTCTAATAGGGGTGAGGCTGAGATATTTACCAGCCAGACCTGAACTTTAAGCTGTCATTTCACTGATGAATAGGCTATGAGTGTGCGAATGTTCCAGGCAGAGAGGATAACATGTGCAAAGGCCAGAGCCATGTGCTGTCCTGCAGGGTATGAGGGGGGCCCATGGGTAAGAGGCCTATGCAACCCCCTCAGCAGGCCATGTCTATTTATCCATTACAGCCTACCTGCCTCAGCTCCACCACGGCCTCAGCCAGCCTCCGGGCCGACCCTGGGAGACAGCTCTTTTTCTCCCCCCGATCCTGCAAGTGCCCGTCTGCTCTGGCCCTGTTCTGCCTGTGCCCTATTAAATGAACCTTGGGCAGTACTTTGTGTGGCCTGTGATCGGCCCCGAGGCTGTAAGGGTTTGGGTCCGGGAATCGAGGGTCCCCAAGGAACTGGGGGCCTAGAACCTGAGCTTTCTCGGGGTCACTGGGCCTGCCAGAGCTGCACCTTTGAGAACGAGGCTGCGGCCGTGCTGTGTGCCATATGTGAGCGACCTCGGCTGGCTCAGCCTCCCAGCTTGGTGGTGGATTCTCAGGATTCCGGCATTTGCCTGAAGCCCCTTCAGGTATCTTGTTCCTGGCCTTCTCATCTCTTTATTTACATCTGTTACCACAGGCCATTCTCTACTTCTTCATCCTCTGTTTTCCCTTAGTTCCCCGGTATCTTCCCCCAAGCTTCCTATATTTCCATTTTGAGCCTTAGCCACCCTTTGATAGGATAATTCTTTCTGCCTTTCCAGCAGGGGGATACTGTGCTTTCCCCTGTCCAGACTCCAGCGTGGTACTGTATTCACTGTACCTTCTGCAACTCGGGCCCTGGCTGGGTATGTGCTATGTGCAACCGGACCAGCAGCCCCGTCCCAGTACAGCAGACCCCCCAGCCCCATGCCAGCTCTTTGGAAGAGCGACACCCTGAACCAGGGCCTCCACGACCCCTCCATGCCCCCGTGACTAGTTCCTGTGGGGACCTTGAGAAGCAGCGCCAAGACAAGATGAGGGAAGAAGGACTCCAGCTGGTGCTCAAGATCCGGGTGAGGAGGTGGGCCTGGGATGAGCTTGTCGGGGAAGGGAAAGGCTGCAGTTGATTGATGGGCGTTCTCAAAACCTGTCATTGTCAGCAGCAGCTGCCTGAACCCTTCCCCCACGGCAGGTATCAGACTGTGCGCTGCTCACATGATCCATGGTCTCAAGCACTGTCAGCATTTTGGTTCAGGCTAAGGGGGGGATGGGCTTCCCTGGTGGTTCAGATGGTAAAGCGTCTGTCTACAATGCGGGAGATCCGGGTTCAATCCCTAGGTTGGGAAGATCCCCTGGAGAAGGCAATGGCAACCCACTCCAGTACTCTTGCCTGGAAAATCCCATGGACCGAGGAGCCTGGTAGGCTACAGTCCATGGGGTCACAAAGAGTAGGACATGACTGAGCAACTTCACTTCTTCAAGGGGGGGATGGAGTGTGCCCTTCCTGATGGGCTGTCTATCTGAGCGGGGCTGTTTCTTAGGAAGGGGAAGCTGGAGGCGCCTGTCCAGAGGAGGTCTTCTCGGCTCTACAGTACTCGGGCACCGAAGTGCCCCTGCAGTGGCTGCGCTCAGAGCTGCCGTACGTGCTGGAGATGGTGGCTGAGCTGGCTGGACAGCAGGACCCGGGGCTGGGCGCCTTTTCCTGTCAGGAGGCCCGGAAGGCCTGGCTGGATCGTCATGGCAACCTGGATGAAGCTGTGGAAGAGTGTGTGAGGACCCGGCGGAGGAAGGTATAGCAGCCATACTGGAGGTGAGGCACGGTTGAGGGCTGTGGATCTAAGAGCCTCTCACGCTCTGATTCACTGCTTCTCGCCCCTCCCAACTCACAGGTGCAGGAGCTCCGGTCCCTGGGCTTCGAGCCTGAGGAAGGGTCTCTTCAAGCCTTATTCCAACATGGGGGTGATGTGGCACGAGCCCTGACTGAGCTACAGCGCCAGCGCCTGGAGCCCTTCCATCAGCGCCTCTGGGACAGTGGCCCTGAGCCCACCCCTTCCTGGGATGGGCCAGATAAGCAGGTGCTGGAAGGAGGTGAAGAGCCCACTTAGTAGGGCTGAGGGCAGGCTGAAGGGTAGGCTCCCTGGGGTCTGACAGCCACTTCTTCCCTTTCCGCCTGAATCGCCTTGCAGAGCCTGGTCAGACGGCTTTTGGCAGTCCACTCACTCCCCAGCTGGGGCCGGGCAGAGCTGGCGCTGGCGCTGCTGCAGGAAACACCTAGGAACTATGAGTTGGGGGACGTGGTGGAGGCTGTGAGGCAGAGCCAGGACCGGGCCTTCCTGCGCCGCTTGCTTGCCCAGGAGTGTGCCGTGTGCAGCTGGGTCCTGCCCCGCAACCGGGTGAGTCTCCACTGCCTCCAGCCTTAGAATCGCTCTGTTCCCTTTGGACCTCCCCTCTACCCCGGGTCCTGTCTCTCATGTTGTCTTTTGCTCTGCAGTTGCCCATGTGCCCCTGAAGGCTTCTGGGAAGGGGAGAGCAGGAATAGGCCACCTCTCTCTCTTTTTCTTTCTAATGTTCTATTATGGGAAATTTCAAGTATGCAATAGTAGAGAAAATTGTATAAGAAATTCAGCCTCCCTCCCTCCACTATGTATTCATCATCACGCTTCAACCATTATTAATGTATGGCCAATCTTTACTTATCTACACAGGATTATTTTGAAGCAAATCTCAGACATCAGATAGTTCACCTGTAATATTTTCATATCTATCTCTAAAAGATAAAACTCTTTGAAAATACAAGCACAAATGCCACTGTCACGCCAACAAAAATTACTAGTAATTCTTTAATGTCCTGATCAAATACCCGTTTGGTAGGGATAGGCCCCTCTTATCTCCTGAGCCCCTTCTAACTTAACTCTAGGTCAGAAGTGGCAGTTCTTTGGCCAAATACAGCCCAGGTTAGTTAGGCTGGCTCTGTGTTTTTGTTTGTTTGTTTTTACTTTTTATTTTAAAATAATTGTAGGCTCACAGAAAATTGTAAAAATAGTACAGTCATGTGTGCTCTGCCCACCTCCCAATGGTGATATCTTATATAATTGTAGTATAGTGTCAGGACCAAGAAATAAATATTGGTACAACATTAGCTAGACTGCAGACCTTGTTCATTTTGTTCGTGGACGTGGATGTTTGTTGTTCAGTCACCAAGTTGTGTCCAACTCTTTGCAACCCCCTGGGCTACGGCACACCATGCCTCCTCGTCCCTCACCCATCTCCCAGAGTTCGCCCAAGTTCATGTCCATTGAATCAGTGACGCTATCCAACCATCTCATCCTCTGTCATCCTCTTCTCCTTCTGCCTTCAAACTTTCCCAGCATCAAGGTCTTTTCCAATGAATCTGCTGTTCACATCAGGTGGCCAAAGTATTGGAGCTTCGGCTTTAGCATCAGTCCTTCCATTGAGTATTCAGGATTGATTTCCTTTAAGATTGACTGCTTTGATCTCCTTGCTGTCCAAGGGACCCACCCTCAAGAGTCTTCTCTAGCACCACAGTTTGAAAACATCAATTCTTTGGTGCTCAGCCTTCTTTATGGTCCAGCTCATATCTGTACACGACTACTGGAAAGACTATAGCTTTGACTATACAGACCTTCGTTGGCAAAGTGATGTCTTCGCTTTTTAATACACTGTCTAGGTTTTTCATAGACAGAGAAGCAATCATCTTCTAATTTCATGGCTGTGGTCACCATCCACACTGATTTTAGAACCCAAGAAGAGGAAATCTGTTACTGCTTCCACCTTTTCCCCTTTTATTTGCCATGAAGTGATGCGACCGAATGCCATGATCTTAGTTTTTTTAATATTGTGTTTTAAGCTGGCTTTTTCACTCCCCTCTTTCACTCATGAAAAGGCTCTCTAGTTCCTCTTCACTTTCTGCCATTAAAGAGGTATCATCTGCATATCTGAGGTTGTTGACATTTTTTCTGGTTTATGTGTGTACTTGTGTGCAATTTTATCTCACATGTAGATTCATGTAACCACCACTACAATCAAGATATCACAAAAGAACCCCCTTGTGCTACAGCTTTATAGTTGTAACCTTCTTCCCCTCCTCCTGTCATATAGCAACCACTAGTCTGTTCTCCCGGAGAAGGCAATGGCACCCCACTCCAGTATTCTTGCCTGGAAAATCCCATGGATGGAGGAGCCTGGTGGGCTGCAGTCCATGGGGTCGCTAAGAGTTGGACACAACTGAGCAACTTCCCTTTCACTTTTCACTTTCATACATTGGAGAAGGAAATGGCAACCCACTCCAGTGTTCTTGCCTGGAGAATCCCAGGGATGAGGGAGCCTGGTGGGCTGCCGTCTATGGGGTCACACAGAGTCAGACATGACTGAAGTGACTTAGCAGCAGCAGCAGCAGCAGCAGCAGTCTGTTCTCCATTGCTATAGTTTTATCATTTCAAGGATGTTTGTATGTTTGCTTTTTGTGGCCATGCCACATGGCTTATAGGATTTCAGTTCCCCAACCAGGAATTGAACCCAGGTGCTCAGCAGTGGAAGTGTGGAATCCTAACCACTGGACCACCAGGGAATACCCCCCCCTCCCTTTTTTCCTTTTTAATTAATGTTTGGTTTTTTTTAAATTTTATTTTCTATTGGAGTGTAGTTGTTTTACAATGTTGTGCTAGTTTCAGGTGTACAGCACAGAAGAGTGATTCAGTTATCATGTGTTTGCTTTTAATTGACTGAGGATGCCTTTAGAGTGTCTTCTTCCATTTACATTAGGTCTCACCATTGTCTGCTTTTTTTCCATCTGAAGGTCTTCAGACATTTAAGTTGCCTGACCAGTTGTAGCAGACACCAGGCCACTGCCCCTCCCACCGGCTGGCAGCTGTAGCTTCTGACCCCTCCCCTCCCATCCTCTCCCCTCCACCAGATGCAGTCCCTGACCTCCTGTGAGTGCACCATCTGCCCTGACTGCTTCCGCCAGCACTTCACCATCGCCTTGAAGGAGAAGCACATTACAGATATGGCGTGCCCTGGATGTGGCCGCCCCGACCTCACCGATGACACCCAGCTGCTCGGCTACTTCTCCACCCTCGACATCCAGGTAGGGCAGTCCCTCGGACTCGGGATGCCCTGGGCTTTGAACAGGAGCCTTGCCCACCCGCCACTTTGGCATCCTGTCCCCAGCTTCGAGAGAGCCTAGAGCCAGATGCCTATGCACTGTTCCACAAGAAGCTGACGGAGGGCGTGCTCATGCGGGACCCCAAGTTCTTGTGGTGTGCCCAGGTCAGTGGGCTGCCCAGAGTTGCTGACCGGAAGGAGGGGTGGGGAGTAGCACGCGGTCAGGCCTTAGATAGCTTTATGCTCTTGCACCCACAGTGTTCCTTTGGCTTCA
Organism: Bos taurus; assembly: GCF_002263795.3. NCBI lineage: Eukaryota > Metazoa > Chordata > Mammalia > Artiodactyla > Bovidae > Bos > Bos taurus. Next base: position 20,996,299 of record NC_037337.1, on the reverse strand, counting down.
TATACGAGCGTGAGCAGCTGGAAGCAACATGTCCCCAGTGTCAACAGACCTTCTGTGTGCGCTGTAAGCGCCAGGTGAGGCACATCTAACCTTTTGGAATACCTGCTGAGCCACTGCAGGTGCTGTGTTAGGCTCGGGGTTTGCTACAGAACAGAACAGACAAGCTCTCCGGTCTCAAAGAGCTTACAGACTAGCAAGGGAGGGAGGGGGCAAGGTTGAGGAAGGGAGTGAGAACAGAAGTATATACATCACCATGTGTTCTATGAAGAAAACAAATAGGAGTCTGAGGTCAGGAATAACAGGGTGGACCTACCTGGTACATGGGATTGGGAGGTTAGATAAGTCTTCTCTAAAATGGCTTGATTTAGGAACTTCCCTGGTGGTCCAGTGGTTAAGAATCCGCCCTGCAATCAGGGGTTCAGTCTCTGGTCGGGGGACTAAGATCCCACATGCTTTGAGGCATCTGAGCCTATGCGCCACAATTAGAGCCCCAGTGGCTTGCCACAACTAAGACCCATCAAAGCCAAAAGTAAATCAATATTTAGAAATAAATGAAATGGCTTAATTTAAGCTCAGGCCTGAAAATTTAAAAGTCAACTATGCAAAAAGTATTCGAGAGAGAAAGAACAAAACACAGAAAGGCCAAAATCCAAAAAAGTGTTGTATGTCTGGAGCCTCAAGAGCAAGGGCGAGAGTGCCAGGTGGTCCGAGAGGAGCTGGCTGCCAGGTCAGGAGAGGTCATGATGAGGCCGAGTGAGGAGGGCATTGGCCTTTCATTCTCTGTTTTGGCTGTGCCATGGGTCATGTAAGATCTTAGTTCCCCAGTTAGGGATCGAACTTGCACCCTCTGCAGTAGAAGTGTGGAGTCTGAAGCACCGGACCACCAGGGAAGTCTCAGGTCCTTTCATTCTAAGACTGAACAAGGGGTTGTGCGCTCTCATGTACCTTTAAAATGTTGAATATTTGAATGGATTCCTAGTCTGAGTGAGCCCAATAAAATTGGCTGTTTATTCTTCATAAAAAAGGTTAAATATTTGATACCAAAAATTTGCGTCTGTCTTATGAAACACAATAATAAAGTGAACACCTGCCACCCTACCTCCAAACTTCCAAGCTAGAACACTCCCAGTGCAGTTGAAGCTGCCTGATGTGTGCATTCAGAGGCACACTGGCTGCCGGGTGGAGGCTGAACCACAGCGGAGCAGGAGTGGAGGCAGAGAGACTGGTCATCAAGGCAAGCAATCAAGGCGAGACCTGACCTGGCCTGGAGTAAAGGTCGTCAGAGTAGGGATAAAGAAAAGGGGAGCTGGGCTGGAGTGACAGAAATGAGACTTGCTGGTGAATGTGTCAGGTGTAAAGAGATGAGAGAACCAAGGCTGGCCCTGCAGTTTGGTGTTGGAGCACAGGGTGGATGGCAGAGCTGTACACTGAGTCAGGGCCCTCTGGATCTGAGTGGGGTGGCCAGCAAGAAGGGCCTGGCATGGAGCTTTCATGGGAAGCTTGCTTCCTTCTGGCAGTGGGAGGAGCAGCACCGAGGCCGGAGCTGTGAAGATTTCCAGAACTGGAAACGCACCAATGACCCAGAATACCAAGCCCAGGGCTTGGCGATGTACCTTCAGGAAAATGGCATAGGTAAGGTGCCCAGTAATCTCTCATTGCGTAGAATGACACTTCCTGGGGCCTGAGGAGCAGCCCCGACCCTGACCTGCTGACCCTTGCAGACTGCCCCAAGTGCAAGTTCTCGTACGCACTGGCCCGGGGAGGCTGCATGCACTTTCACTGCACCCAGTGCCGCCACCAGTTCTGCAGTGGCTGCTACAGTGCCTTTTACGCCAAGAATGTGAGCCCCCAGGACTGGGATGGAAGGGGTAGCAGGGTGGGGCTCCCATGAGGAGGGGCGGAGGCAGTGGAGGAGCAGCCCAGGGGAAGAGGAGACCAGGGCGGGTGAGGTCAAGGACCTCTCTCTGTCCCCTCCCCGCTTCTGCTTGCTCCAGACCCTCCAATGTCTCCATCTCCCCCACCCCTATACCCCTCATGCAGGGGTTCCTGAGAGGCCAGGACCCCAACAGTTTCCAACTGCCCCTCTCCTATCTGGGTTTCCACCAGAAATGTCCAGACCCTAACTGCAGGGTGAAGAAGTCCCTGCACGGCCACCACCCCCGAGACTGCCTCTTCTACCTGCGGGACTGGTCTGCTGTCCGGCTGCAAAAGCTACTTCAGGTCGGGTGGCCAACTTGGCTGGTTTGCCAGCTGCCCAGGAGAGGAGGCAGGGTGTAGGGTGGCAGGAAGGGAAAGGTCAGACATGGAGAAATCAGCAGGTTGGCATCCAGGGAAACTAACTCCCATCCTTCTGTCCTCAGGACAATAATGTCATGTTCAACACAGAACCCCCAGTGGGGGCCCGGGCAGTGCCCGGAGGTGAGTGTCGGGACAGGCCTGGGAGGAGGGGCTGGCTCCCGCAGTGTGATGGATGAAGGGGGGCTTGGGTGTGGGGTTGAACCAGGATGCAGAGCCCGTCCTGTGCCTGCTTGCTGTGTCCTCTGGTGAGTCAGCCTCCCCGGGCTTGCTTCTTCCTCTGTGAAGCAGGCTCGTGTCCAACGTACAGCCCAGCTGTTTTATGTAAGGCCACATTCAAGCACCTGGTACCTTGATGCTAATTTTATTCTCCCATTCCCAAAGGATAGTGATTCATTAATTAACTCAATGCCTATTTAATGAGACTTACTAGTTGCACTGTTTTAGGTTCTGTGAGGACAACAGAAAAGATGTTACATGTGATTCTAATGTATCCCACTTCTCACCATCTACATAGAGTGAGACTTTCACAGAATAAGCTAACCTTGTAAGAGCTTAGCTAAACGCAAGGACAGCAGATCCCTGCTTCTGTATCACAAGTGGTCTGCATAGTGGCATCTGTTTCCCAACGCCCCCCCCGCCCCGCCCCCGTTAGAGCAGGGACTCCTCTCCTCAGTCCTCTTCCAGAGGCCGCCTCCCACGTTCTCCTGGGCCTTTGTGGTCAGTGGCCTCTTCCAGGCAAAGGGTCCCTTCCCTTTTCCCTAGGTGGCTGTCGAGTGATGGAGCAGAAGGAAGTTCCCAACGGGTTCCGGGACGAAGCCTGTGGCAAGGAGACTCCCGCTGGCTATGCTGGCCTCTGCCAGTGAGTGCCAGGCGGGGCATGGAGCTTGGTGTTGCGGGGAGAACTGGGGGTGTGCCTGGGCAGAGAAGTGGGCCTCTGGGAGTAATGCGTCGTGTGAGAAGTGGGAGGGAGGGGGCCCTCCAGGCAAGGGCACGGCAGGCAGCACGCACAGGTTGGCAAGTGCCTACAAGAGCAACAGGTGAGGGGCGTCCATCTGGTTCTTCTGAGTACGCTAGTGCCCAGCACGGTGCTCAGCTCACTCAGTTAAAATCAGCCAAACAGAACAAATGTTCTACCCTTTCATCTCCCCAGGGCGCACTACAAAGAGTATCTTGTGAGCCTCATCAACGCCCATTCACTGGACCCAGCCACCCTGTATGAACTGGAAGAACTGGAGACAGCTGCCGAGCGCTACCTGCACGTGCGCCCCCAGGCGCTGCCCGGGGAGGACGCCCCCACCTACCACGCCCGCCTGTTACAGGTGAAGCCTCCCCACCAGCCTTGCCTCTGACCCCACTCTCTAGGAGTCCCCTTTCCAGCCTGTGTCTGAGTCCCAGGCTTCCAGCATCATCGTCTTCTCTCTCTTTCTGCAGAAGCTGATAGAAGAGGTGCCCTTGGGACAGAGTATCCCCCGCAGGAGGAAGTAGCTGAGGGCGAGGGTCCCAAAGAGGGGCCTGTGGTTCGACTCCCACAGGAACAACTCCAGCACCAATAAAGAGGCATTTCCTTGCCCAGGCTTCTTGGTAGTCCTTCTTCCTTCCTGACCTAACCATCCTGGGGCACCAGGGAAAGGGGAATGGGGTGAACACAGCTTTGTTAAAACTTGTGGGTAGCCAAGGGCAACCTCCCCATCCAGCCACCTGGCCTGGGCTTCTTCCTTCCCTGCCTCCTTTGTTTCTTTCATTGAATTCAGCTGATATCTAGGGTCACCTAGTAGGTACCAAGCAGGCACCATGGGGGGAATATAGATGGGCAAGTGGTACAGAGCTATACAGAGGCCCCAGGCCAGACTCCAGGACACTGCAGCCTCCCAGGGGAAGCAGCAGTGTCATAAAGACGTCAGATACAAGCAAAGGGAATCTTAAGGGAGGAAAGGGAAGGAGCCTGAAGCAGGAGAGGCCTTCCTCCACCTTCCGACAGCAGGATTCTAAACATAAGGTTCTCAGATGTTGCTTCCCCCTGGTGGTAACCAGTTGCCCTGCAACTCTGAGACCACGTGATTTCAGGGAAAGGGCCCTCCCTGGAGGAGAACTGAAACTTAGGGTGGGGACTGTAGGAAGGGGTGGAGAGATACAGAAGCTGCCCAGCTGGGAGCTGAGCTGAGCTGAGCTGGGCTGAGCTGAGGTCGGCTGAGACCTGGAACTGCCTGCACAGCAGCTCAGGTAAGATTAACCAAAAATGGGTATCAGCTTGGGCCTAGGTTTGGAAAGTCCGGCCAGACTGGAGGTGGTGGTAGGGGCTTCTGGGGACGCCTCTGCTAGACTGAGGGATAGAGAGCAGAAGGCCTGTGAGCTAGGGAGCTAGAAGTTTGGCCTGAGTGAAAGACTGATCCGGGGCCAGTGTCCCAAGCCCTACAGGCCAAGGGCAGGTGGACCTGCTATGGGGCTGTTTGGGGAAGAAGATAGCCCCCATCTCCTGATTGTTTTCTTGCCTTCTGGCCCTGCCCACTTCCGCCCCAGCTCTGCCCCAGCCCCCAGCTCCCTGCCCAACCTGCTCCTGGGACAAGCACAGAGGAAGTTTGGGAAACATCAAAGGAGTTGTGGGTGGTGGGTGAAGAGGGTTCAGAAGCAGCTACTGTAAACACTGGGGATCTAGACAGGACATCTCACCTGGAGCAGGACACCAGGGGAATTCTCTTCCAAACAGTAGATTCCTGAAAAATATCAAGACCAATGCCTAGGATTTCCCTCCAGACGTCACAGCTTGGGATGTTAAAAAGAAAGCATTTTTGGTACTTGCTAGTGATGGCAGAAATGAAACAATTCAGCCTTAGAATTTTGAGATACGTCTGGAGGCAAAATATAAATGGGATCTCCAGGGGCCCTGGCCAGAAGCCAACCCCAAGGGCCAGGGTCTCACTCTTCCCAAAGTGTCAGTTCCCCTGACACTTCTGTTGCTCTTATCCCCAGGATGGCATCAGGCAGGACGCGCTGCACCCGAAAGCTCCGGAACTGGGTGGTGGAGCAAGTGGAGAGCGGGCAGTTCCCAGGAGTGTGCTGGGAGGATGCGGCCAAGACCATGTTCCGGATCCCCTGGAAGCACGCAGGCAAGCAGGACTTCCGGGAGGACCAGGATGCCGCCTTCTTCAAGGTGAAGCCTGGAAACTGGCCTCTCGGAGGGAGGGGTGGAGCACACGCTGGCACTGTCACCCTGTAGGGTGACAGATAAACGGGCGATTGGAGGGTAGGACCAGCCCCACGCAAGATGGAAAGGCAAAACTCAGCATGGATCTCGCGGTGGCAACAACTGAGCATAAACCTAGCTCGAGCCCTTCTGTGCGAGCGCTCAGGCTGTACATCCATGAAGCCAGGCGGGTCAGTGGTCCATTACCAGCGATCTCTTCTTTACTGCTGCTGTCTTCTAGGCCTGGGCGATATACAAGGGGAAGTACAGGGAGGGGAGCTCGGAAGGCCCTGCCATCTGGAAGACTCGTTTGCGCTGTGCTCTCAACAAAAGTTGTGAATTTGAGGAGGTTCCTGAGATCGGCCACAGGGATGGCGCTGAGCCCTACAAGGTGTACCGACTGCTGCCACCAGGAACTGTCCCCGGTGGGTGTCCCTGTGCCCCACCACTCTTAAAATCAGCAGCTGGGGGTGGAGTGTGGGGGAAGGATGGAGTTCTGCGCCTCCCAGGAGGGTGGTGGGCCTCCCTCCAGGCCCCTCGCTCAGAGATCTGCCCTGTCCTTGGGAAGGAGGTTCCCTGCCCAGTCCTGCCAGTGCTTTCACTGCCTCCTGTCTTTCCCCTTCCTTCTGTGCCCACTTAAGGCTCTGACGTTTGCCTCCCTCTCAACGTTCCACAGCTCAATCAGGGACCCAGAAATTACCATCAAAGCGACCCCACAGTTCTGCATCCTCTGAGAAGAAAGAGGAAGAAGTTACCGCAAAGAACTGCATACTCAGCCCCTCGTTGCTCCAGGAGCCCCCTCAGAATGTGAGAGCTGGGGAGGGAACCGGATGGGTCTGAGGGCAGAGCAGTGACTGGGGGCGAGGTGGGCCAACCACAGGAACTGTGTCTGCAGGAGATGGTGGAGACCAATGGGGGAGCTGGCCGTTTAGACTTTGGGAGCACCGGAAGCAGCAGTAGCAGCAGCAGCAGCAGCGGAAGCAGCAGCAGCAGCAGCAACAGCCCTGAGCCTCAGGAAGGTACTGAGTGCCCTGCCTTTTTTGTCATCCTCCACACCACACCCTATGGCCCTTGGACTCCCCGGTCCACTCTGAATGACCAGTACCTCTGCCTCCCTTCCAGGTAGGGACACAGCTGAGGCTCTTTTCCAGGGAGAACTGCTGTCCCTGGAGGTTCTGCCCCCTCCAGATTCAGGTACTTGGCGTTTCTGACTCACCCCTGTCCCTGTCTCCCTTCGTCGTCCTAAGGCCATGCATGTGTTATCTAATCTGTCAGGGCTTGCAGCAGGCTCCCTGACCCAGAGGCACTGGTTTCTAGGCAGCATGCCTGCCAGATTCCAGACTCCACACAGCTCACTTCTCAAAAATACCCCCTACACATTCTCTAACCTGGAAATCCACTTTGAGATGTTGATTCTGTGGGTTAAGTAGAGGCCTGATCTCAGGGACCCTCTTGTAAACTGTAAGACCCTGAGCATTAAGGCCTCAGTGGAAACCTATGTATTAGCTCCTCTCCTGAGTGCTGGGAGCCAGGGAATTCCCATGGTGTAGTGGTAAAGAATCTGCCTGGAATGCAGGAGACCTGGGTTTGATCCCTGGATCGGGAAGATGCCCTGGAGAAGAAAATGGCAACCCACTCCAGTATTCTTGCCTGGAAAATCCCATGGACAGAGGAGCCTGGAAGGCTACAGTCCATGGAGTTGCAGAGAGTCAGACACATACATAAGGGCTGGGAAAGCATGAGTGGAAGCCCCGCCCGCCCCCCGCCCCGCCCCCGGCTGCTGAGGTTTGGGGGATGAGGATAGGAAAGGCAAGGGTCTTCTCTGTCCTCAGAAGGTACAGCTGCTGCCCCCGCCTCGCAGCCTGCCTGGTGCTTACCAGCCCTCATTTGGTCTCTGTGAGGCCCACCTTCCTCACCAGCAAAATGAGGATATTGGATTTGCAAGGTGTCCCTCTTCATTTCTCCAGAACTTCCTGCCAGTCAGTGGGCCCCCTGGAGGGCACTGGTGCAGCTGGCCTTTCTCTGTCTGCAGACTACTCTCTGCTGCTCACCTTCATCTACAACGGGCGTGTGGTGGGTGAGGCCCAGGTGCAGAGCCTGGACTGCCGCCTCGTGGCTGAGCCCTCAAGCTCCCAGTGCAGCATGGAGCAGGTGATCTTTCCCAAACCCGACCCACGTGAGCCCGCCCACCGTCTGCTGAACCAGCTCCAGAGAGGGGTCCTGCTGGCCAGCAACTCCCGGGGCCTCTTTGTGCAGCGCCTCTGCCCCATTCCCATCTCCTGGAACGCGCCCCAGATGCCACCTGGCCCGGGTCCGCACCTGCTGCCCACCAACGAGTGCGTGGAGCTCTTCAGAACCAGCTACTTCTGCAGAGGTGAGGCTGCTCCAGCCAAGCACCTGAGCCCCTTCCCCCACCTCCACTCCCCACCTGTAGGCCGGCCGTCACCCTGTGCTCCCTCCAGCCAATCCCCCAGCACAGTCCAGGCCTGGCCCCTGCACTTGTGTGGTGCACATCCCAGGGCTCAGCCCTGGCAGCCCTCCTTCCTGGGCCAAGGCCACAGAAGGTGAGGCCCAGGTGGAGCTCACCACCATAATATTGCATCTCAGGAGCGCCACCACATGGGAGCATATAGTAATTACAAGAAGGTGTGCTTTGCACCACACCCCTCTCCCCCGCCAGACACACTCGCACAACAACCATCCACACTTGTGAGAGCTGTGCATGTCACATGTTCTCACCCACTGCTCGAGCTGCCCTGGGGTTCCCCCTCTCCCAACCATGCTGAGAATTCCACTTCCTGCCTCCATTCAGCTCTCAACGGGACCTTGGGACTGGGGCCAGGAATATAGGGGATGCAGAGCGTGAGTGTGGAAGGGAGTGAACAGGCAACCAAGGTGTGGCATGGCTGTGTCAGTAGCCAGGGCTGCTGCCAAGCGGACCCTGAGCTCCCCCAGCAGAGGGGTTTCAGGGTGTGTGACGATCGGCTACCCCTAAAGGGGCCCTTTCCCTGTTGTCCTCAGGTGAGTAGCAGTTTAGCTCCTAGCACGAGACAGCGGTCCCACCACCCCCGGCTCCTGCTCTAGCCTTGGCCTCCGAGTGGCCCCATCACCACCCCTCTTCCTCCCTTATGGGTTCCTCCTTCGTCCCTCCCTGCCTGGGGCCTTCTGTCTTCTCTTTCTTCCAACTCCTGGCCTTTTCTCTCTCAGACTTGGCCAGGTACTTCCAGGGCCTGGGGCCCCCACCCAAGTTTCAAGTGACACTGAACTTCTGGGAGGAGAACCCTGACCCCAGCCACACCTCACAGAGTCTGATTGCGGTGCAGGTGAGTCAGCAGAGCCTGCCTTCGCGGGGGTGGTATGTTCCAGAGAAGGCATCCTGGGGAAGAAGGCCCGGGGTATAGCATCTGGCCCTGTGGTGCTCAGGGACCCCTCTCCCACCTCTCCGCACAGATGGAGCAGGCCTTTGCCCGACGTATGCTGAAGGAGACCCCAGAGGAGCAGGCGGCCACCCTGTCTCTGCTGCAGAGCCTGCAGGACCCGGTGCCTCCTCTCCTCTCTATCCCGCCCGTCTTCTTTGAGACAGCCTCAGCCTCCTTGCTGTCAACCTGCCTCCCACAGTGAGCGTTCTCATTGGTGGTCTGTGATGACTTTGTCCCTCAACTCCTCATGGACACTGATTGGTGGGAAACTCAAGAATGACTTTTTTTTCTCCAATTTTGAGATAAACCGTCTTTCATCTCTGAGGAACTGAACAGGGCAAGTCCAAATGGTGTGAACGCAGTGGGCCTTTCCCTCTGCCCCCAACCCTAAAATCTAGCACTTTATATTTTTGTCTTAGATCTTCACTAAGGATTTAAAATAAAATGTTACTGAAAAAGGACTCCGCATCGGATTCATTGAGAGAAGAAGGCAGCGGGATCACAGGGAGATGATGGAGATGTCACCTGAGAGCAGGGTTCCCAGGGTTTCTTACTGCTGGTGTCTCTGGGCCCCTCTCCCCTCCTCCACCCACAGGTTCTGGCGAGGGAGTTGTCCAGGCTCTGTGGGTTCTGGGCCCAGCTCTCTGTGTCCTCTGGGCAACCAGGACTGGAGGGAGGGTTGGGGTCAGCCACCAAGAAGGGCTCCAAGCCACCTTCTCTCATGGGAAAGTCCTGTGTCCACAGCCCGTGGCTAGAGGCCTCTGATTCAGCCCAGGGTTGAACTCCTACCTGGAAGCCTCAATGAACAGACCTGAAACCATGAGCTCGAGGCCCTGGGGCCTGGCATGGAGGACATCAGAGGGATGAGGGGTTGAGCCTCCCGTGCCCGAGGCGGATCAGGTCCTGGAGCCTCTCTCCCAGGGTCTGGGGCACTGTCACCCTCACTGAAGGGTGCTCGCATGCTGGTCTCCTTGCTCCGCCAGAGCCCCACGACAAACAGCCTAACCTAGACTGCCCCGTCAGCAGCACTCTGTTTGTGGGGATCCCAGGGGCCCAAATCCACCAACGCCTCTCTCTCTTACTTTGTGTTTATCTTGCTCCCAAATTGGAAGTTCTTCCCAAGGACGACTTGCCAGCGGGCCTCCTACCTCTCTGGACGTTCACCTTCACCAAACTAGTTCACCACTTACCAAACTGCCATAGCCTCCAGCTCCCCCCTCCCCATACAGGACACCAGATGGACAGAGAAGGAACCTCCCAAACCAGCTCCTTCCTGTGATGCCACTTATATAAGCTTTGAGTGGTTCAGCTACATCATTAAGTCTAGATAGACATCTGGCTTCTTGAGGAAGTCCTTACTGTCTCACCTGACAAATGTCAGCGCTGCTTTGGCGCCTTCCTGCCTCCTTGGACCTTCCTTGTCCCTCCCGAGACAGGCCCTGCATAGGCAGTGAGGAAGTCGGGTGCTGAGTGCACAGGGGCACAGGCCCTTTACTTCCTGTTCTGTCATACCCCACCTCCAACCCATCAGCTGGTTCTAGCATCCCTTTCAGAATTCTCTCCAGAATCTGGCCTCTGCTTCCCTCGCTAAGACTGATTGTTCAACCAGTTATCTCCCACACCTCTTCTTTCTGCTTCCTTCCACATCTTTTCTGCTTCTACTCTTGTTCACCATCAGTCCATTCTCAACACAGAAGAGATCCTCTTAACACATAAATCTCATCATGTCACTCCTCTGCTCAAAGCTCTCCAATAGTTTTCTGTTCACTCAGGGAGGAGCCCAAATCCTCTCCTTGGCCTCCAAGAGGATGTGACTCCTATCCACCTTTCTAACCTCACCTCTTGCCATACTTCTCCTTAGTCACTTTGCTCTAGGCTCCTTGAACCTGCCAAACACATTTCTGCCTCAGGACCTCATTGCTTCTTGTTAAGTTTTTTTTTTTTTTTGTCAAAAACACTCTTCTTTCAGGTAAGCACTTTGACTTGCCCCCCTTCTCTTCAGAGAGCTTCCCTGAGCACCTGACCCAAATAGCACCCCTCACTCCTCTATTCTGTTACGCTGCCTCATTTTTCTTCACAGCACAGATTATGACCTCATACATTTCTGTTTGTCTATTTGATTATCATCACTCCTTTCCTATTCCTTGAGAACAGGGACTTATTTTGTTCATTGCTACACCCCCAGTGCCTGGAGGACTGCCTGATACATGGTAGGCATTTAATAAATATCTGTTAAATGAATGAATGAATTACTGTATCCCTTATCTCTTAAACTAGGTTATAAGTGCCTTAAAGGCAGATGCCCCCAACTTTATCATACGTGTGCCCCAGTGTGAACCCTTAGGAACATTGGCAATATATGATCCAAACAATTTGTAAGTATCATGAAGAAACCAGTTTAGCCAGGCACCATGGAAGGATTGGGAACACTGGAATTCAAAAGAGTTGAGTTCCCAACCAGGCTGCCACTGCAGAGCCGTGTGGTCTGGCAGAAACAGTCTGTATGGGACTCTCTTTTCTCACCATGAAGGCAAGTCTTGGACTAGATTTTGGAATCCCATTCACCCTTAATATTCAGTGGTTGTAAATTTAGGGCAATTGTACATTCATTTGACAAATATTTGCTAAGTTTCAGGCACTAAAGGAAAAAACAAGACCCCAATCTTTTTTTTTTTTCCCAAGACCCCAATCTTAAGAGCCCCTGGATTGAAGGAGCAAAATAAAATAGGGTTAGTTTGGCTCTAATAAGAGCTGAGGTGTTTTTTTTTTTTTTTAATTGAACTACAGTTGATTATTGTTTTAGTTTCAAAAGTACTAAACAAGGTTATGTACATTTTTTTCAGATTCTTTTTCCACTATAGATTATTGCAAGATACTGAATATAGTTCTGTTATACAGTAGGTCCTTGTTTCTTTTATATATAGTGGTGTGTATCTGTTAATCCCACAATCCTAACTCATCCCTTCCTCCCCTTCCCTCTTTGGTAACCGTAAGTTTGTTTTCTATGTCTGTGAGTCTATTCCTGTTTTGTAAATAAGTTCACTTGTATTCTTTTTTAGGTTCCACATATAAGTGATAGCATATCATTGTATTTTTTTTACTTCACTTAGATAATTTCTAGGTCCATCCATGTTGCTGCAAAAGGCATTTTTCATTCTTTTTTATGGCTGAGTAATATATTCCATTGTATATGTGTATATATATAAATATATACCCCACATCTTCATCTGTTGATGGACACTTAGATTGCTTCCATGTCTTGCCTATTGAAAATAATGCTATGAACATTGAGGTATGTGTCTTTTCAAATTAAACTTTTTGTCTTTTTTGGAAATATGCTTAGGAGTGGGATTGCTGGATCATATGGTAACTATTTTTAGTTTTAATCACCATACTGTTTTCCACTATGGCTGCACCAATTTACATTCCCACCAATAGTGTAGGAGGGTTCCCTATACTCTACACCTTCTCCAGCACTTATTATTTGTAGACTTTTCAGTTATGGCCATTCTGATCGATGTAAGGTGATACTTCACGGTGGTTTTGATGTGCGTTTCTCTAATAATGTTGAGCATATTTTTATGTGCCTGTTAGCCATCAGTATATCTTCTTTAGAGAAATGTCTATTTAGATCTGCCCACTTAAAAAATATTTTTAAATTTGTATTTTTTTTTTTGGCTGTGCTGGGCCTTATTGCTGCGAGTAGGCTTTCTCTAGTTGCAGTGAGCGGGGAGCTACTCTTTACAGTGCATGGGCTTCTCGCTGCAGTGACTTCTCTTGTTGCAGGGCATGGTTCTAGGGCTCGTCGGCTCAGTAGTGGCGCGTGGGCTCAGTAGTTGTGGCGCATGGGCTTAGATGCTCCACAGCATGTGGGATCTTTCCAGAGCAAGGATGAAATGCGTGTACCCTGACCACTGGACCACCGGGGAAGTCCCCTTTTGCCCATTTTTTTGATTGGATTGTTTGTTTTTCTGATACTGAATTGTATGAGCTGTTGTATACTTCGGAAATTACGCCTGGGTTAGTCACATCATTTGCAAATATTTTTCCCCATTCTGTAGGCTTTTCCCCTTTTGTTTATGGTTTCCTTTGCTATTCAGAAGCTTCTAAGTTCCATTAGGTTCCATTTATTTTGGAGTTTAATTTCTTTTGCCTTAGAAGACTGATCTAAGAAAATATTGCTCCAATTTATATCTGACAATGTTTTGCCTCTCTTCTCTTCTAGGAGTTTTATGGTGTCATGTCTTATTTAAGTCTTTAAGCCACTTTGAGTTTATTTTTGTGTATGGTGTGAAAAGCTGAGTCTTAGAGACAGAAGCACGCCCTGGAGTCAAGGGTGAAAAGTGCACTCTAGACCAAAGAAATGACTGTGCAGGAGGCATGAGGAAAGGAATATTTGCAACTACAGCCACACAATTTATAGCACATAAACAGTTGTTTGAGACAAACAGCTTTTGCTATGCTGATAAATACGCCCTACACCCAACAAAACTAAGGTCTCAGCCAGGAGAACATTCACACCTGGGAAACAGCCAGGAGAGGAATGCCTACAACCTAAGCTGTTCAGGTTTAGGAAGTGACTTGGCAAGTCCCTCACTGCTTGTGACATCTTTCTTCCCCATCGACCTGTGGTGGCTCCAAGGCCACCTCACACCCGTTCACCATAGGCCTTAAGCTGGGCACAAAAGTAGACCAACCACTTGCTGCTCCGTGGGATTCGGAAAAAGGCTTAGGTCTAACTGCAAGTCAGGCGCCCTAAACAGGGCCTGGCGATTGCCCTTGTCATGACGCAACCTCCTCTGCTAGTTGAAGCACCCTTGTTACCAGGCTCGGTGCTCGGAGTCTCCTCCCCACTCATTGGTCCATGGGGAAGCACCTCCGAGGAACCTCTGTTACCCGGGCGAGGATGAGAGCCCATTGGTCCAGACACCTCACAATCCCTCCAACCTCCCCCCACCGCCTGCAGGGTTCGTCCCATTGGTTCGCTCGCTGCCTGTCTCGGGAGCCCCCTGTTGCCTCGGACTAGACTACTTAGCGCCCCGAACGAGCGCCCCCAAGTTGACCCTGTTCCCCATTGGCTGCTCTGGAGACCGCGCCATCTAATGAGGAGCGAAGTGCAAAGCACCAGAGCACGCGCTCCCCGCGGCGGGATCTAGGCTGCAGGAGCGGACCGGCGGCGGCCGAAGCTGCGCAACAGTCAGCTGCCGGGCCTATCTGCAGAGGACACCCGTTCTCCTTCGGACCGGGCCTGGGCTGTAGCTCGGACCCTCTTCCTTCGCGAATCTTGGCATCTCCAACCTGGAACCCAACCTGCAAGGCTCCCGTTAAGTTCGAAGCACCCACGTGGTGTGCAGACTGGCTCAGGGCTGACGTATAATCCAGTCTGTGTCTCCATTTACTTATCCCCTTAATCATTTATCCACCCATACATAGTTCATCGGTTCCTTTATTTGGCATTCTGGGTCCACCTGCCACGCTACCTGTCCACATCCTTCTCTCCAACAGTTTGGGAAATTTTGTACCCTGAAGAATTTGGATTGACATCTGAACGGAAGTGGTGTAGACGAGGGTGAAACCCTGGAGGGACCATGTTCTATTATCCCAATGTGCTTCAGCGCCACACCGGCTGCTTCGCCACCATCTGGTAAGGGCGGGCCCGGCCAGGGTAGGTGCTCTGGGAGGGACACCCAGGGGTCCCAACCTGAGGGCTCCCCCTCCCTCTACACCCCTCATTCTTCTTCCAGGCTGGCAGCGACGCGGGGCTGCCGGTTGGTGAAGCGCGAATACCTGAACGTGAATGTGGTGAAGACCTGGTAAGGTCCATAAAGAGTGGCCCAGGGCTGGGGTGGGTTAGCAGATGGACTGGGCTGGGCAAGGCTGTAGGTCTTTGGTGCAGCAGTGATGGGGGGCATTGTTCCCCCAGCGAGGAAATCCTCAATTACGTGCTGGTGCGAGTTCAGCCCCCGCTGCCGGGTGCACCGCGGCCCCGCTTCTCGCTCTACCTCTCAGCGCAGCTCCAGATTGGCGTCATCCGGGTCTACTCTCAACAATGCCAGTACCTTGTAGGTAAGGCTGGAAGGCTTGGATGTAGGGCAGTGCCGAGTGGTCCTCCCCTGGGCGGGCACTGTAGCTTGCCCTCCCTCACCACAGAAGACATCCAGCATATCCTGGAGCGCCTGCACCGGGCACAGCTGCAGATCCGCATTGATATGGTGGAGACTGAACTGTGAGTGCATCCCTGGGGCTGGGACCACCCGGTCTTTGGAAGGGAACTTGGCCTCAGTCCTTGACAGCCCCCGGTCTCCCTCAGACCCAGCCTGCTGCTGCCTGACCACCTGGCCAGGATGGAGACTCTGGAAGATGCTCCAGACCCCTTTTTTGGGATGATGTCTGTGGCTCCCATGCTGCCTGATCCCTTTGATATCCCTCAGGTAGGTCTCCTCCCCCTCGGACAGCTCAGACTGATGAGCTGACAGTGCAGAGGGGCATGCTATTTCTGTGCCGGTCCAGCACCAGGGTTGGGGGTAGCCTGCTCCAGCTCTGCCCCACAGGAGTCAGTGCAGGGCAGCTGTCATGGTGGGCCTATCCAGACAAGCCTGCTGCACTTACCTATTCAGGACCAACCTAGAGGCAGCTTTGTCTTCACACCATTCCTCCAGGCCCTCAGTGTCCCTCGGCACTGGGTTTTCCATGTCCTTGTCCATCCACTCCTAACACCCCTACAGCTTGGACCAGCTTTTATTGAAGTGCAGTTGATTTACAGCGTTGTGCTAGTTTCAGCAGCACAGCATTCTTTGTGCTGGCTTTTGCTGGGGTCATACACAAACTTATCTCCCCACTAGACAATATCCTCAAGGTCAAGGATCTTTTGTTTCCTCTGTCCCTGACAACACTTGACCCCAGGATGCAGTACTTCTTTCACAAAGTGACCCAGGCTAGATGATTGGGCGGGGGCAGGAATGGAAGGGGAGCTGGATGGTGAGTGGGTTCGGCCTGCATGCTGCTGTTAGTGCCACAGGATTAGGCATAAAGGGGTGTCACTGTCCATTGTCTGAATAAGGTTGTAAAAGTGGGGGAGCAGGGCACTGAAGCTGAATCCCATCTTTTGTTCCCATCCCTTCCCAAAGGTTCGACACCTTCTAGAGGCTGTGACCCCAGAGAAAGTTCCTGAAGAGATCCCTCCTGAAGTCCCCGTAGAGCCTCGGAAGCCAGGTGAGCAGAGACCCTTCTTTCCGGTGAGAGACAGAGGAACGCCCAAGGGCCGAAGAAATAACTGTTTTTGAGCTTCTTTCAGGAGCAAGGCCTTGGGAGGGGCACTACAAGATTCTTACAAGATTGGAATTATTATGCCCATTTTACAGATGAGGAAAGTGAAGTCCATAGTGGTTAAGCAATATGCCTTGGGTCAGACTGCCAGTGACTGGCCAGGGCCTGACTAGAACCCAGGTTGGCTTGACTCGAGTCCGTTTTTGCCTTACGTACATGGGTGTGGGGACTTGAAAAGAAACAGAGGCTGTGTGACTTCCCTCCCCCTCCAGAAAGGATTCGGGTCACCCCCGAAGCCATCACGATCCAGGAGGCGGAGCCCATACGTATGCTGCGGATCGAGGTGAGCTGTCCCCCTGCACACAGAGTCCAAGGCCTGAGTCCTGCGTCTGATGGCCCAGGCCCCCTGTACCCGCTCCTTCTGCCTCCGGAGTCCTGCCTTCTTGCCTCCATTTCTCTACCCCTTCCCTCGATGCCTGAGTACCCATAGGCTCCCTCAGCCTGGCCTGGCCTGGCCCTGTGGCATGTCTCTCAGACAGAAATGAAATTGTCACCTCTCCTGACAGGGTGAACTGGACCTCCCAGAAGTCAGCCGCCGAGAATTGGACCTGCTGATTGCTGAGGAGGATGAAGCCATCTTGTTAGAGGAACGTCGGCTAGGTAGGACCCGCCTGGCAGTGGACGGTCAGACCCCAGGCACTGGCCATCTGGGCCGGGCAATGTTCACATCTCTTCTGTGTCCTAAGCTTGATCCTCTCTTCACAGAATTAAAAGAGGAGCCCTGGGCCCCAGAGCGGGAGATCACAGTACCCCCGCCCTCGCCTTTAGCTCTTGTAGGGTAAGGGCAGGAGCCCCGGGCCAGGTAGGGGTCAGCGCTGGGAGGGTGTTTTCATCCTCTTGCCCATTTCCCCTCAGGGTGGAGGAGGCAGCAGAGCCACTTCCCAGGGAGGTCCTGGCCCCAGAGGAGCTGAAGCCGGAGGTCCCACTTCCCGGTGAGTACCTACTAAACCAGGGTCCTTCCTGGGGGTCCTGGCACAGCTGCTGCAGACAATGCCCTGTAACCCAACTTGCTGAAGGGAGGACCCTCTAGCTTCTCACCTGGGTGGCTTTGAGGGCAAAAGGTGTGGACCTAGACTGTTGTTGCAGAGGTGACACCCCCGCTGGAGCTGCGTCCGCCACCCATCCCAGTCAGCCCTGAGGTGAGTGGTGCCCCTCCACACTGCCTCCTCTGCCAGAGCTCCTCACCCATTTTCAGTTTCCTCAAGGCCCCTGCTGGCTTCCACAGGACTTTGTCCAAGTTTGTACAAGGTAGCCTGGTCCACACCCCATTTTATCCAGCCTAAACTTCCCAGATGGGAACCTCATACAGTGGAGGCTGCACCCCCCGAGTCCCCACCCAAGCCCTTCACCAGGGCACCTCTAGGGATTGGGAGTGTGGGGCCTATTTACAGTCCACCAGGACCTCAGGAAAAAGAGTAATGGGTAGCCTTGCCCCCACCTCCCCTCCCCATTCAGTGGAGGAGGCCCCCAGTCCCCCCACCTCCCAGGGGCCCACCAGCTCGCCGTCGCCGCCGCCAGTTGTTATTCTGGGATGAAGAGACTCAGATCTCCCGGAAGGAATTCCAGGAACAACTGCAAACCAGAGCCCACTGCAGGGAGTGTGTGAGTACACCCCAGCCTCTGGAGGGATGGAGGGAGGCAGGTGCATGCTGGGCCATCTAAACTCCTGGGGGAATCTTGAGAACAGTCCCCAAAACGCATGGGTTGGGGAGCTGCCCATGCAGCACTTCATGACCCTACCTAGCACATCCAAGGGCATCAATTGAAAAATCATTTTAACAATGAGCAGAGCAGGCAGGTGCACGAGCCTGGAAGAGCTGGAAGGCCAGAGGCCTTGGAACGAGGCATTACAGGTGAAGGGCCACAGCTCCTTCCTAACTGGTTTTCTGGCCTTCTCTGCACACAGCCAATGGTCCAGCCTCCTGAGAGGATGATCAGGACCCCTGTGGAGCTGTTCCGAAACCCGACTTACTGTGAGGAGTGATGGGAGCTGGTGTAGGGGATCCTCCACACCCCTATTCCTCACACCTCAACCCCCTCCCTGCTGCCCCTCTCCTCAGCTGGCTGGCTACCCCCAGAACTGCTGGCTTTCTGGACCCACTGTGCCCAGCCACCTCCAAGGGCACTAAGGCGAAGGCTGCCTGAGGAGCTAGAAGAGGCTGAGAGGGAGGCAGCGGCTGAGGAGGAAAGGAGAAAGGCTGAGACTCCGAGCGATATTGAGGTAGCGGCCCCCTCAGTCCTTCCTGGAGCCCCGTCTGCTCTGACTAAAGTCCCACAGGCCGCCTTCTGCCCACATGAGCCAACAGGCCTGCCTTACCCCTGCCCCAGGTGCGATGCTTGGGGCCTTAGCTCTCTTTCTTTCATCCCCAGGTCCTGAGGGAGGCCCAGGAGCCCAGTGGGCCCCTCATGGTATCTTCTGGTAAGTACCTGGAGAAGGGGCAACGGAAACCACCACTCTAACCACTGTCCCGGGAAAGTGGAGCCTCAACTGCTGACAGTTCTTGTCAGTGCATTTAACATAAGGACTCACAGACTGATTATCTTCATTCCCCTCCCTGCCAAGTGCCGTTAGCAAGTCACTGCCCACTGTGGCACCCAGTTGAGCCAGGTGACCCCAAATCCTGACTGCTCAGATGCACACAGATAAGCTCAAGACACTCCCCTTTCCCTGACAGAGCTCTCCCTGGAAGTAGCTGAGGAGGAGAAGACCCGCATCAGCCTCGTGCCCCCGGAAGAGCGGTGGTGAGCAGCGGCCTGCCCGCAGCCCTGGCCAGGAGGGGCAAGCAGTGGGACGGGCCTGTCACCGCTGCCTCCTCCCCTGCTCCGCCCAACTCGTGTGTTCTTCTAGGGCCTGGGTGGAGGCGGAGCAGCCAGAGGCCCCTGTGCTGCCTGTGGTGCCTGAGCTCCCAGAGGTGCCCGTGGAGCTGCCCGTGGAGCTGCCCCCAGAGCCCGAGCTGCTCTCGCTGGAGGCTGTGCACAGGTACCAGGAAGGACGTCCCTCCACGGGTGGCCGGGCTGCGGCCTCACCTGACGGTTCTTGGTTCTTAACCACAGGGCAGTGGCGCGGGAGCTGCAGGCCGACAGGGAGCCCGACTTCAGCAGCCTGGTGCCACCTCTCAGCCCCCGCAGGATGGCCGCCCGTGTCTTCTACCTGCTCCTGGGTGAGTGAGGAGCGTGTGCACCCACGCGGAGGGTGGGGAGCGGACACACGGGCCAGAGGCTGTGGTAGCGACTCCTCTGACCGCCCCCTCCTCCTCTGTTGACCAGTGCTTGCCACACAGCAGATCCTTCGTGTGAAACAAGAAGAGCCATATGGGCGCCTCCTGATCCAGCCAGGGCCCCGATTCCACGACAGTTAAGAGCCAATTTACAAAGCTGCCAGGCAACCAACTACATTACACTGTGTCCTTCTGAACGTGTATCTCTGTCCTTCCTGCTCCTAGAGCTACCGTTCAAGAAGAAAATAAATGCCTTTATTACAGAATGGTGTCACGACTCTGTATTGTCCCACAGCTCCAGCCCTAGGGGACACCCCCGTAAGGCAGCAAGTAAGGCTGGGACTCCAAGTGGGTATGAGGCCCAGGCCCAGAATCTTTGGTAAGGCTTGAGCTGGAACTGGGCTGAGAGCTGGTCTTGGGCATGGGCAGGCTTTGTTCTCTCCAGCCCAGCTGCAGCCCACAGTCTAGGTGAGGCCCAGGACGGCCTGGAGCTCCTGAGCCTTGTCGCCAGGCAGGGAGCCCAGTGCTGAATGGAAGCTGTCGGTGTGCTGTTTGGCCAAGAATGTGAGGAGAAGCAGCAGCGCCGCCTTGGTGTCTGAGTGGAGAGTGAAGAGGGAGACGTCTGGGGAGGACTGGCCCCCAACCCTAGCTGCCCCAGGCCCTCCGAGCCCTGCTGCTCCCTGCCTCCCCCCAGCCCTGCCCACAACTGCCATCCTCACCTGATGGGATCTTGTTCTCGGCCTGGATGAGGCTGTAAATACGAAGGAGCTCTGGAGCCACGTCTACAACCTGTGGGAAAAGATGGGCCAACTAAGGGGAAGGAGAACCTCTGGGCCCCAGCACTGGGGTGGGCAGCAGGAGCCCCGGAGAGGCAGCCTCCCACCTGAGCTGTTTGAGCCTGACACTGATTAACAGACATCCCAAACCACTGTGAACCCTAAGAAGGACCCATGAAACAGGATAGTAGTAATTCTGCAGGGGGATGAGGGGTGGCGGGAGGATGGGATTGTGACCACAGATAATTGACATCCTGGCCTCAAGACCAACAGGAGCTCAGACACTCAGGAGCTCCACCAACACAGTCTCTGAAGGTGCAAGGCAGGGGTGATAGATGGGAGCACTGGGGCGTGGTTCCAGAGCTAGCCACTTGGTTCAGGCAAGTTGTATTCAGAAAGCAGAGCTGCTCTGATTAGAATAGGAGGCAGGGTGGCCCAGAGGAACCAGGCTTCATGGAGCACAGTCTGAAAGAGCCCTGGTCTAGGAAATCAGTTTATGAAAGCTGGGATTTCTGGCTCAGAACAGAGGGTGGAAACGAAGGCTCCCTGAGGAAAAATGCTACGTGGTAAGAGGAAGCCCCTTCTCTCACATTAAAGTCCTGGCTGCCAATCCTGGCATACTAATGAGAAAGCTGAGAAGGGCAGCTTCAACTGATGCTAACTCTGCCCATCAATGAGACTGGAGCATCAAGCCCCTTGCAAGGGCTCCAATATCGGGGTTACCTGGTCAGGGCTGCTCTGGTACAGGAAGCTGAAGAGATGCCCCATGGTGACCCACTCCTCCAGGTCTTCCTTCAGAGGCAGGGCATGCAGCAGGGGGGCCAGCACCTGGACACACAGAAGACTTTGGCCCCTGGCCCCACACGCTCTGCAGCAGGGTCCATGGCCTTGCCTGATGCCCCCCAACCTTACCTGGGGCTCCGGTTTCCTCGTGGGACTGGCTATCAGCAGGCGGGCAAGCGCCCCACAGATGTTGTCATGGACACGATCATGGCGTTCTCGCGCCAGGAGGGGCAGCAGGAGCCCCAGCAGTTTGGGGAAGTGTCTGGTCCAAAGTCAAGGAACAGGCACAGGGGCAGACCGCTCTCCTCCCGAACCCCGGGGCCACGCTCCCAACCACATTCAGGCCCCCCCCTCCTGCAAACTGAGGATACTCCTGGGCAGGGCGACCCCCGTGCTCTGCCAGCACACCCAGTCCAAAGATGGCATTACTTCGTACCTCGGGGTCTGCCTCCCGGGAGGCACTCAATAGCACGGGGAACAGCCGGGACACAAACTGGGCCGACGCGGCACCCAGGCCTTGAATGGACTCCGCCAGTGTTCCCACTGCAAAAGACTTCTCTGCCACTGTGCAGCCCTGCTTCTGGTGAGGGGAGGAGTGCAAGTCAGCCCGGGACGGGGACAGACAGGGGAGGAGGGCACTGGGGCCCGGGAGGAACAGGGTTGGAAGAGAACAGAGCACTCACCGTCTTGCAGAGCAGTAATGGCAGGAAGCCAGCAAAGAAGGGGGCAAAGGCATCTCCCCCAGCCGCAGCTGCCAGGGCAGGGATGGCCTCGCCAGCATGCTCCAGCAACATGGCATCGTATTCAGCCTATGGAGCCAGGTCAGACACTGGAGTGCCAGGGCCAGCTCTGAGCCTGGGACCAGCTCCCATCGCGCTCCTCCGCAACTGCAGGTGGTCTCCCCTGAGGGCTGCCCTTGGTCGACAGGACTGGGGGCCCCTCCCAAGCTAGGCTGGTTTGCAGCTCAGCCTTTCCTCTTTCCTGGTTCTCCTATCCCCGTCCATTGATCCAAGCTGCCCCAAATCCCCACCGCCAGGAAGCCTTCCCTGAATCTCCACTGCCTCGGTGGGGGCAGGGTTGGTTGTTCAGAGCCACCAGCAATCTTTGAGCAGCCCCTGTACCCCCAGGCCAAGGCCAAGTGCACTGTCCACCCTGCCCCGTGGAGATGACCTGGTCCCAGTGTGCACCCGAAGCTCTCACCTGGTCCTCCTCGTCCTCCTCGTCCTCCTCATCAGCGTCCTGACAGGCTGTCTGCGGGAAAGGGCGCTCAGCTCCGTCTGGGCTCTCCAGCCCCTTCCCGGCTCCATGGGGTGGAAGGAGGGGGATGTCTCTGACTAGCCCCACCCGGGGTGGGGCCACCTCCTCACCGTGCAGCCTGCTGCCCTCCTCACCTTCCTTTGCAGCACAGCTTTGAGCACCTGGCAAAGCTCAGCAAGCCGCCCAGGGGGCTGCAGTGCCAGACCCCCACAGCTGCGCAATACCGCCGTCAGGGCCTCCAGCACGGCCATCACCACCTGGCGCTCTCGCTCCCCGTTCACCGCCTGCAGGTAGGATGGCACCACCCGGGCCAGGGCAGCCTGCAGAGCTGGGGACACGATTGGCTGAAGCCCTGGTCAGACCCTACCCCTTTTCCCACCCACCCCGTTTCCTGGCCTCCCCTTCTCACCAGCAGTGTTGGATTCCGAGGGGCAGCTTTGACAGGCTTTGTGCAGTGCACAGCAGAGCTGACCCAGGGCCTCGTGGGCTGCCTTCCGCACGTTCAGGTGAGGGCA
Source organism: Bos taurus (assembly GCF_002263795.3). Classification (NCBI taxonomy): domain Eukaryota; kingdom Metazoa; phylum Chordata; class Mammalia; order Artiodactyla; family Bovidae; genus Bos; species Bos taurus. The sequence continues at coordinate 20,973,526 of NC_037337.1, read as the reverse complement.
CTGCAGCATGAGGAGGGGCAGGTCGTGCACGCTGTGTGCAGGGCCCACCCGAGCCCTCTGGCCCTGCTCACCGGCCCACCGGCCCACTCACCTCCAGCAGTTTGAACACTTCTTCAAAGACAGTCTCCATGTAGGGAAGGAAGGCAACGCTGTGACAGACAGACAGACACACCATGGAGAAGAGGGTCCCAGGAGGGGTTCCCAGTGCTGGGGAAGGGCTGATGCCCACCTGGTATTCACAGAGATCTCCCCCAGGGCAGCACAGGTGTCTTCCTTCTCATCAAAAAAGGCATTTCCCACACTGTATCTAGAGAAAGGCGGGCAGGCAGCAGCAATCAATGCCAGGAAGAGCAGAGCTGGCCCTGGGCCCGTCTGTGCCAGGACCCCCGGCCCAGAAGGGCAGCCGCCTCACCCTGAGATCTCTGAGTCATCCTCTTCTTCGTCATCCTCCTCCATGAGCTCCTCCTCTTCCTCACCACTGCTCTCATCGTCAAAAAGAAGGAATGAGCGGCTTCCGTCATACTGAGGCTGGATGGGGAGGCCCAGCAGGGACTTCAGCTCAGCTGGGCCCTGGAGAGAGCTCCCATCCCAGGGGTGGCCTTCCCCCATGGGCCCACACCCTCCCCCTGACCTTCCACTCACCACAATGCCCTCAGTGGAACGCAGAGACAGCAGCATGAGTGTGGTGATCTGTGGCAGGTGGGGAGCCAGGCTCCCACCCATTAGCCCTGATAAGGCTGCAAACAGGCTGTACCTGGGAGAGGCAGGTGGAAGCTGTATAGTCCTGCTTGCTGTAGCCAGGCTGGATGGGGGAGCCCGGGGAACCCATGGTCCAGAACAGGAGGTCTGGGGTCTGGGTGGGGGCAGGGTGACGGCTCACTCACGTGCAGCGCCGCAAGTCAGGATCGTCTACCTGGTCGCACAGGCCCAGCCCCAGCTGGCAGCATTCCTCAGCCAGGGGCCTCATGGGCTCTCCTACTGCCCGCACCAGCACCCCAAGCGTCTCTGCGGAGGCAAGGGCATGGTTAGCACAAGGAGCTCTAGGCTAGAGATGTGCAGGACCGAGGCTTGGGGAACTAGAGGTAGCTGAGGGGGATTCAGAAACCCTCCCACCCCTGGGTACAGTGCGAGGGAAGGAAGACACCTGTGCTGCTCCGGAGCCCATCTCTGTGAACATCAGGTGAGCACTGGCCCTTCCCTGGCCCCGGGAAACTTGCCAGGAGCCCCTCACTTACCCAGGCTCTGGATCCGAACAGGCTGCAGGTCCTCGTGGCTCGTCAACAGGAACTCCCGCAGGTGCGCCATGATGGTGGGGAAGTAGGGCAGCATGGAGGCCTGGGCAGCCGTGGCTATGGATGGAAGGACAGACTCAGAGCCGGCAGGTGAGCCAGGATACCTGCCACAGGCACGGCAAGTGAGTGAACGGTGAGTGAACCCTGGGCGCCCACCTCCTGCCTCGGACTCACCAATGGCTCCCAGGGCGCTCACAGCCAGCTCCTTGGACCGGGAGCTGCTGGGGGTCCTCAGAGGCTGCAACATACACTCCATAAGCTCCGGAAGGTAGGGCTGCACTTTAGGCCCTGTGGGAAAGGGCACCCCTCCAGCAACCAAGGTTCTCATGCCTGCCTCCAGGCCAATCCGCCTTGTGGCCCCACCGCGCCTGTCTCCCTGCCACACCTGTCCCCACCACGGGCAGTGGTTTATGGAGCTGCACATCCTTGCCCTTTCGGCCAAAACCACAGCCCCATCCGCTCCCTCACACCCCCAAATGCCCTCACTACCTAGGTTCTCCACGAAGTTCTCCAGGGCGTAGCAGGCCTTGGCCAGGTGATGTGTGTGCCCAGGAGGCACTGACTTTAGATAGGAGAGGAGCAGTGGCATCACATCCCCAGAATAGCTGCTGATGTGAGGCTGGGGGGAGGAGAAAGGGGGTCTGAGTCAGCTTAGCTGCAGGGCACGCGTCTAAGTGCTGAGGGCAACAGGTATACAGAGGGATGAGCTGAGGGGAGGCTGGTTCCTGGGACGGGGCAGGGGGTTGGGGGAGCGGTGGGAACTCTGGAATGGTGGCTGCCCCCTGCGGCCTTGCTGACCTGTAGGTTCTCTGAGAACTGGCCCAGGGCAAAGAGTGCGGCATTGCGCACAACCTGCGACGGGTCCTCCAGGCTCTTGCACACAATCTGCAGCAGTGGGGGCAGCAGTCTGGATGGGGCAGGACAAGACAATGGAGTCTGAGGGGCAGGCCCTGAGATCCCTGGGCTGAGCCAGGCTGCTATCTCCCCTGGGAAAACCAAGCTTTCTGTCACCAGACGGTAAGCACCGGCCTCTGGGGTATGGACAATGATCTGCCAGATCAGGACGTTTGAGAGGAAGGGCAGATGCTACTGATGATGAGGCTGAAGCACAAGCGCAGCCCAGGACTGCCATGGGCGGTGTGGTCCTCCTCACCATGGCCCACCCTCACTCCAAGACAGGGGAACAAACACCTCTGCCTGATGTGGTCGCCAGCTCCATCGGAGAGTACCGCCAATACCAGGAGCCCAGCCTTGCGCTGGTATGGGCTCTGGCTCCGCAAGGCCTCTTCCAGCATGGGCATCTAGGGGAGCAGATGGCAGTCTCCTGAGACCCCAGCAAGAGCCTGCCACGCCTACCAGAGCCCAAACATCCTCAGCCTCGGAGGGACTAGGCAAACCTGGGGTTAGGAGCACTGGAAGGACAGAGCCACACTTACCAGCAGGGGACAGAGCTTCTCAGGAGGCAAATGGAGTGCCAGCATGTCCACGACCTGGAACAAGACAGGAAGACCCAGCCGGACTCCATCTCTGTTCCGCAACCTTCTCCAACCACCTCACAGCCCAGCCACCGGACCCTCCACATTTATCGCACCTGAACAGCAAAGTGCTTGGGGGTCTCCCCTACCAGCCCAGGATCCAGCTCTTCCTCCTCCACATCCTGGTCCTCAGGATCCAGCTGGCCCAGGGGGGGCTCAGCAGCCATGATGGGGAAAAGGGTGTGCAGCAAGGGTGGCAAGAAGCGATTCTTCAGCAAGGCCTGAAGGGGAAGGATGGAAGGGTGTCCTGAGAATCTGCTCCCAAGATGGGCTCACGTTTAAAATTCTAGCCTTCCAGGCTACAACGGGTCCAGCAGGAGATTCCCAGTCCCCAAGCCAAGAGCTGGGCTGAGTCCAGGCCAAATCTGGAACACCTTAGCTATGGTATTTTATACATCCCCAGAAGGACAGCAAGCCCCAGGAGTGAGGCAGAGGAGGAGATGGGGGTGGGTTGATGTGTGTCAGAAGGCAACTCACCTTGCTCTTGACTTTGACCAAGAAAGTGAGGCAGCAAAGAATACGCACACGTATTGCATCACCCAGGGCCACGTTTTTAGCCACCTGCCCAGAGACCAGCTCAAGTCAGAAACAGGCAAGGAAGCTCCCAGCAGAACAAGCAGCAAGGACAGTGCTGACCCCAGGCTCACCTCCAGGCAGAATGTGAGGACCTCTGAGAGGTGCGAGGTGATGATGGGCACCTCTGACTCCAGCAATTCATCCAAGGCCTCCATGGCCTCACAGGCTTTTGCCTACCAAACAGAGAAGTCACAGGCCTATTATGCTCTTCTTTAGTGGATCAGGCTGAACACTCCTGCAACCTTCCTCCTTCCAACAGAGCTCCCACCCAAATGTCCTTACTTCATCTATGGGGATCAGAGTTTGCACGGCCACGATGAGCTTGGGCACCAACATCCGCGCAAGAGGCTGGAGGACACAAGATGAGATGAATCACAGACAGCATGACACAGCCTAATCTCCAGCCCGAGAAACTGGCAGCTTCCTCAAAGTCTGGACATAGGAGGAGTCCAGGGACAGCCACCCACAGGATCCCCTCTCAACTGTTAGGCAGAACAAAAACCAGGGAAAGAATCTCAAGTAGATCTGCGTCCACTAGGGGAAGGACACGAAAGCCCGAGGACAGGAACCAAGGAAGGTAAGGGCCCACATCTCACCACATCATCAATGCCGAGGTAAGGGGCCATGGTAGTCAGAGTGCGCAGGGAATAGAAGAGGAGCCCAGGAGAGCCCACCTCACCAAGGGTCTCATTCAGAAGTCGAAGAAGCTCCCGGTGGTGGGGTCGGAAGGCCTCGGGTCGGGAGGTCACCACCACACTTAGAAGCAAAAGCCCCATCTGCTCAGGAAGAAGGGTTGAGAGGGAAAAGCTTAGAGTCTATCCAGCCTCTGGGTCTCTTCCTCCCACCAACCATGTGACAGTACCTCTCTCTCCGGGATGTGGGGGCTGTGTGTGCTGTGCTGAAGAAGCTGCAGGAGCTGAGGCCAGGCCTCCAGGCCTTCTTTTCGGAAAATGGCAGCTGAGAGCTGGGCCAGGCTAAGACTCACAGAATGCCTGCAAACAGGAGAGATTCCCCACCCTATATCACCCAACTCCCCTTCTGTACACAATGGCTCTGTCTCCCTAGGATGGCCAGAAGAGAAACCTCCAGGTGTGTGCACATGGTCTCTGCCAAGTTGGGACACAGAAGATGGCAACTCAGAAACAAGAAGCGTGGTGGGCTGTTTATAATAGCCAGGACATGGAAGCAACCTAGATGCCCATCAGCAGATGAGTGGATAAGAAAGCTGTGGTACATATACACAATGGAGTATTACTCAGCCATTAAAAAGAATACATTTGAATCAGTTCTAATGAGGTGGATGAAACTGGAACCTATTATACAGAGTGAAGTAAGCCAGAAAGAAAAACACCAATACAGTATACCAACGCATATATATGGAATTTAGAAAGATGGTAACAATAACCCTGTGTACGAGACAGCAAAAGAGACACTGATGTATAGATCAGTCTTATGGACTCTGTGGGAGAGGGAGAGGGTGGGGAGATTTGGGAGAATGGCAGTGAAACATGTATAATATCATGTATGAAACGAGTCGCCAGTCCAGGTTCGATGCACGATACTGGATGCTTGGGGCTGGTGCACTGGGACGACCCAGAGGGATGGTATGGGGAGGGAGGAGGGTTCAGGATGGGGAACACAGGTATACCTGTGGCGGATTCATTTCGATATTTGGCAAAACTAATACAATATTGTAAAGTTTAAAAATAAAATAAAATTTAAAAACAAACAAACAAAAAAAAGAAGCGTGGTGGGGTTGACCTCATATTGAATTTCAGTTCCATTCTCTGACTCGAGTTTGCCAGACCATCACAGCCCACTCTCAAGAACTTTAGTCTTTAATACATCCTGAGAAAAATTCTTCCTCCACCCTTGATCTAGAACCAAAGTCCCTGCCCCCCAAGACCCAGCCTAGAGCTGAAAAAGAAGTTACAAACCCGGAGGTCTCAGCCTGGAGTCTGTTAGAACCCCGGGGGGTGGCAGGTAGGCACTTACTCTGTCTCTCTCTGGAGGACCGTCAGGACCAAGGACTTGATGCTGGAACACAGGTGGCAGAAGATTGGTACCCAGGAGCCGCCTCAGTCTGGCCCCGCCCCGCCCCTGGCCCAACCCACCTCTCCCGTTGCTCTGCCGCCAGCCGACGCCAGCGGGTGCTCAGTCGTCTGCGGGTCAGCACGGCCGCGAACTGGCGGATCTGGGACAAGGAAGCAGATACGTGAGGGGCCGGGCCGGGACGAGGAAGCAGGCGTTTGGGGGTCCGGGGAAGGACGAGGAAGCGGGCGTGTGAGGACCGGGGCACGAAGATGCTGAGCGGATGGCCGAGGGCAGGAGCTAGGACTTAACATGTGGCTCACTACAGCTCAGCGGGAAGGGCCAGAAGCCTCACCTGAGGGTCGCCCCCTGAGGCCAGCAGTTCGCAGAGCGCGGACAGGGAGGCGGGGTCCCGAAGAGCGATCTGGAGCTGCTCGGTGGCCTGGGAAGAGGCTGAGGGTCAGAGTCGGGCCGTTCCCGCAATCCCCTACTCGCCCTGGCCCGGTCCCGCCTGCCCCGTACCCGACGGATGCGCTCGGTGTCCGGCAGCAGCAGCTCCCGCAGGATCTGTTCCAGGCCAGCGGGCTCCATGGCAGCAGCGGAGCCGCGGCTGCGGACCGGGAGGGGGGAGGGACAGCACGTGGAGGCTCTGAAACCCGCTTCCGGCGGAAAGGGCGTTACTCCGCGCCCCTCCCGTCACCAGGGTGATTCAACTCGCTTCCAGCGGAGTTCGGGCTCTACCACTTCCGTTGGGCCGAGCGCCGGCTGAGCCGCGGAAACAGGGCCCTGGTAATATAAGTTCCCCCAGCAGACAGTTCCAAAGCTCCGCGGAGAATTCCAGTTCCGTGCATTTCGCGGCCGACCCGGCTTCCTACGGGACATTGCCCTTAACGGCAGGGCATGAGTTCCTATAGCCAGACCAAACCTTTTTCTTAATAAATTTTATTTTGGTATTGTAAAAAGAAAAATCAGGCCCAAAACTAAAAGCAACTTAAAAAATTCAAATATATACTCCTTATAATAATAGAGATTTATAATTTCCAGGCCCTCTGGTGAAGGGAGACCCAAAGGGCAAAGGGGAAGGCAACAAAACCACCACACAAGTCAGTCACTCAATCGAAGAGATGTTGGTATGAATGGGGGGGCAGCATGAAGAAAGGGAAAGAGCAATAGTTTTGCCACCCAAAACTCAGTCCATCTTGAGGTTAACATAGATATAACGGATGAACTTTAGGGAAGAAAAAAAGGAGATGGTGCCCAGCATGAGGAAGAAGACGTATCCAGTTAGTAAGGAGTAGCCAAAGAACTCTACTGTCTGTACCGTCCCTGACATGTTGGAGCGACGGGCATAATAGAAAACTGAGTAGAGGAAGATGAAGAGCCCAGTGGAGCCAACACTCAGCACAGATCGCCACCACCAGCGGTAATCCTCTCCAGACAACTGGAAGTAGGTGAGTGCGATGGAGATGCAAGCCCCCACACTCAACAGGATGGCGAAGACGAAGAAGAGGATGCCGTACAAAGTGTACTGCTCCCGACCCCATACTGTGGCAAAGATGTAGTACAGCTCCACAGAGATGGCACTGTGAAGAGAAGAGATGGTAGACAGCAGTTAAAGGACTGTGTGCATTGCCAGCGCAGCGGCCAGGCCAAATCCAGCCACCACCCTTCCGTGTTACCGGGTCACTATGGAAAGTGGGCCCTCGCCTCTTCCTGCCCTGGAGTTCCTGGCTTGATGGGGATTGTTTTTAACCTATGATTAGCTGCTTTCGTTTCAAGAACATCTTTGGTAGGTTGAGAGCAGAGATTTTGTCTGTTCTGTTTTGCACTGTATTTGCCTGGCATGAAAAGGTACTCAACAAATTGAGTAATCAAAAGGGTTTTAAGCCCCACATGGTGTCACTAAGGTCAGAAACTAGGAAGACAGTGAAAGGACCAATGTCTCTGGAGAGCTTTTCAAATTAAGACACCCTCATACTTGAAATGATTCTCCTGCTTGGAGAAAGGAGGAACCACTTAGTGATCTCTTAATGGTACAGCTGAACCAGGGACCATCACTGACATTGGGTTAGGGTACTGGTGAGTAGGGAAGGGGAAAGTTAAGGTCAGGATCCTGAGAGTGATGGCCACAGAATAAAGGGAGGATACCTGAAAGGTAGGAAGCCACCAACAGTCATGTGGACGAGCGTAGACTTGTACCAGGGCTGGGGCGGGATTTCCCGGGCGATGTTCTTGGTGCGACAAGGTGCATCAAAGGGGCTAGCGTTGTTCTTCCCGAAGATGCCTCCAATGACAGTGAGGGGAAAGCCCACCAGCAGCCAAACCGTTAGAAGCAGAAGGATGGTAGTGGCTGGCAGAGCCTGTGTTGAACCATTGGCCCAATGCACGGAGTTCACCACACTCCACGTCAGGAAGAAAGGCACTGCAGGGATGGGCCCCCAGAGGGAGGGTCAGCACTAGGAGCTACATCCCTGGGAGCACCAATCAGACTGGACCTAAAGGGGTGAGGAGTGAAACATCCTGCTCCCAGGCTGACTCCACCCTTTTCATGTCTTGTTCTTTGTTCCCTGGCTTACCAACACTCCCTCCACTACCCATTATCATTAAGGATCAAGGCAAGCCCGTTACATAATGATCTACAAATGACAAATCCACCTGCCTCCAAGGACTTGTCCTGCCATAGCACTGGCTGACTCCTAGTATGAGACATTCCTTTGAATTAAGGCCCTGTTTTCAGAAAGCTTTGGTTCAAATGTAAATGTGATGGAACAAAAATCAGACACTTGATTTGGAAACACAAAAGGTTCAGAATGCAAATTACTGTCTTTGAAAGGACAAGCTGGCTTGAAAGGCTGGAGTGGGGTAGCCCACTTCCAAATTTAAAAAGCTTCGGGAAAAAGAAAGGGAGTATCAAAAGATAAATTAAAAAATGTTATTTCAGTGGAATGGTTGAGAATACAGGCTCTAGAATTTGCCTAGTTATGAAACCTGCTTTTTAGAAGTATAATCTCAGGCAAGTTACCCAACCAGCCTTAAGCTGAAGTTCCTCATCTGTAAAATGGGAACAAGAGTACCAACTTCATAAAGTCAGTAATGAGGATTAAATGAGATGAAGGCATGTCAAGTGCTTATCATGCTGCTTAGAACATTTTAAGGGCTTAATCATTTTTAACTATGGAAAAAAATGCATTTTTGTTTTTTGAATAGTTTTTTTAGTGTTTCTTTTGCCTATTTTCATTCCCTTAAAGCCTTACTTGGACTCTATCTCAGGTTCCACAATGTGTTCTAAGTTCCTAAATTGGCCCACCAGGAAACAGGCAGTCATACCAGAGAAGAGACTGGTGGTGAGAATGATGTTCCACACCCAGCGCTCGCCTCCAATCTGCCGGTAGAAGTGGCTGGACACGTAGCCAGAGATGCAGCAAGTCAGGGCATACAACAAGATGGCTGCTGAATTAATAGCCCCATGACGGTGCACGTTGAACATGCCCAACAGCGCCATGACAATAATGCCTGCAGGGTGGTAGTGGAAAGCCTGTGTTAGATCTCATTTATCCCACTTCAGAGGGATCAGCCAGCCCCCTTTCTCCCAGACCCAGGGCTTCCAATATCCCCCAGTTCTGTTGTCCAGAAAACCCACAACAGAATATATGCATCCTCGCTAGAGCCATCCCACCCCTTAGGTCTGCCCCTCAACTTGAACAGAAAAGATCTGATCTTTTTTCTGAACAAACCACCTACTTAGTGCTACCCCTTGAAAGAAATCCCTGATTAACTGTTATCACCTCACCAGTGCCAAGGGCCAGGAACTGGGCACCCACACCAAGCACAGCACAGAGCAGACCACGGTATGGAGGGAAGCGGAAGACATCTGTATGGATAATTTTCCAGCCATTGTCACTTTGGTCAAAGTCATCACCAGAACCTGCAGAGGTTGTCTCTTCATCTAAGTTGTACCGAGCCAGGTCATTTCGAAGCACACGCATGAGAATAACAGCCACAAAACCCACCAGTAAAAACACAAGCACCATGGAATTGATGATGGACAACCAATGGATTTCCAGTGTTCGGGGAAAGAAACCACCATCATCGCCACGGCGCCTGTCACTCCGACGCTCAACTGATGTCTCAGACCAGCGCACACTGTAGGTGTGGGTGAGGCCTAGAAACTCATCAGGCCGTAGCCCATCTAAACTGTGGGGCTTGACGTCCCGCACTGAGACATTGGCAAATATAATTCGATCTCCATGGAATTCTAGATGGAAGTCCAAATGGGTCCAGAGTCCTATCTTGTGGCTGTGAGGCAGGAAGCCACTCTCCTCCATGTAGCCCACAAAGCCACGGATTGGCAAGTCGTCCACCACAAATTCAAAGTAATATAGTTCCTCAATGGCCTGGCGTAGCTGTTCCACCTACAGAGAGCAAGTCAGGAGTCAGACAAGGCCTTCCCAAGCAATGGATTAGAGCAGGATTTCAGCCTCAGCACTAATGACATTTTGGGCTAGATGATTCTTTGTTGTTGGGGGGCTACGCATTGTAAGATGCTCCATCCCTGGCTTCTCACTAAATGTCAGCAGCAGCCCCCAATCCCGACAATCAAAAATATCTCCAGACATTGCCAAATGTCCCTTGAGAGACAAAAACCCTCTGCTGAGAGCCACTGGATCAGACCCTAGTATGTTGTGATTCTCCTAAATGAACAAGTATCATTTGTCAGGATGAAGGCCTTAGAAGGAGAGGGAGAAGGTGTAGGAAGGCCTAGAGTAGACCAAGGGAAAATGCCCTAAGATAGGAATCGCTGAAGAAAACAGCATGACAGGCAAAACAGAGTGTAAAGGAGCCAGTTAACATAGCTGAGAGGTAGGAATGGAAAAAAATGACTACGTAGGAGTTGGGACCTTATGATCAACAGAGAAGCTTCGAGTCAGGAGCCCTGGGCTCTCATATCAACTCTGCAATCCACCATCTATGTAGTCTCGAAAAAAGTTACTTCTGAGCAAGGATGTTTCTGTATCAACCAACTGTCCTGCCTGTCACATAAAGTTGTAGTTAGAATCAAATCAGATCATTTCCATAAAGGTGCTTTGAAAACCATAAACTCAAGGTCCTGGGAGGGTGGGCTGAGTCCCAGTCACAGTGGAGAGGCTGACCTGTGCGGAACTGAGCTGCATGTGGCACAGAACTCTCTTCTCCACATTCTCCCGAAAGCGGATCTCGTACAGAGACTCTGCCATTCGGTCCCCATCCAGCACTTCGCCCAGGCTGAGGCTTTTGTGGCGTATCTTCTCAGGGCAACAGACTGGAAGCTGATAGTAGTGGTAAGTCTCCTGAGGATTATGGTAAGGTCCCACTTTGTTGACATACAGAATGACGGGGTCGCCGGCCTTGTAGTGTGTCACACCTTCCACCCCCGGCTCACGGCCTGTGAGCAGCAGCAGCAGCAGGAGCGGCCACCACCGGCAGCTCCAACTTCGAGGGTGCCCTAGGACTGTCATCCTTAAGGCAGCGGAACCTGTTCGAGGGAGTCCTGCAGTTATGGGAACCAGGGATCAAATGACGCCCCAGGTCAGGTTCTTCGAACTGAAGCCGATGGCTCCAATTCCTCCCCCTGGCCTTTCCTCCCATCCCTCGGGAGACCACCACCCCCAGTCCCCACCGCCACACCACACCAAGTCTCTCTAGCCCCAACATTAAGTTCCGCCTCTGCTCTTGTAGTCCTCTGAACCTGGGGTCCCCCCTCCAGCAGCCATCCTGCCTGGGACCTCCCCGCGAGCCCCAGCCCATTTCCATGGCAACGCCACGCGGCCCCGCACCTCCGGCACCTTCCCGCTGTAGCCCCGGGGTGCTCTCCGCGCGGGAAGGGCTGGCCGAGGAGGCCTCTGCGGCCCCGTAGCCGCTCTTGCGCTCCAGCCGGGGTCTCCCCCAAAGCGGCGCGCTAGCGGGGGGCCTGGAGAGGACTTGACGACCGACCTCCACGGGGCTGGCCGCCGCGGTGCCTGATCACAGCGGCTGCGGCCGCACCGCAAAACATCGCGCTCGGCTCACCTCAGTGCTGCCGGAGGAACTTTCTACGGCTGGAGGCTCGGCCCACCTCTGCAGACCCAGCGACTCTCCGCTAGTGCGTCGCCCGGCGCGGGGCCCTCCCGGCAATCGAAAGGGCAGCTCGGGACACGTCAATCTTACCCCTTCCGCCTTCGCCCGCAGGGACCTCAGCCCCGCGGAAAACTCCTTTCCTGGAGCTTGGAGGGAGCCACGCCCCCCGGCTGAAGCCGATGCTACGCGATCCTGTTTGCACTGGAGGGGTTGCGGTTGAGACCTCGCTAAGAGGACACAAACACCTTTTTTTGGATAAGAGTCGCCGACAGTCCGTCCCCTCTCGGGAAGTTTGGGATTGGACGCCTAAGAGCAGTGCCCGCCGCGCGCACCGAGTGACCGTCCGGATCCCGGGGGCGGCTAGCCCACGCCTAGTGGATGCCCGAAGCGTTTGCCGGCTGAACCAACGGGACTCGCCGCCGAGTGCTTAGGCCGAGTCCCGAGAGGTGGTTCAAGGTTCCCACCGAGGACGAGGATGAGGCTTTGGGCGTTGCTGTGCTAGGACAGCGAGGACACAGCCCGTACAACGGCCCTGGAGTCGGATCTCACCTCACGGCTGCTCTGCCAACAGTCATAAATGGCCTCTCGCCAAAAACCAAATACGTAAATAAAAGTATCTTTCCGAGGCTGTACTGGAGGCCTCCTTGACTGTATAGTGACCGTCCTGTGTCCGACGATAGGCAGGCCTGGGCCAGGTCTGGTGCAGAAGCAGGCAAAGAGATCGGGTTTTTTACCCCGTGAGTTGGGCAGCCTGATGCTTATTATTAATTGCAGGTAAAGCATCTTAACATGCCTTGATCGCTGTTTTTATTTTTATTTACCTGTGTGTATGTGTTTGTTGTAGTTTAGTCGCTCAGTCGTGTATGACTCTTTGCGAACCCATGACTGCAGCACTCCAGGCTTCCCTGTCCTTCACCGTCTACCGGAGCTTACTCAAACTCATGTCCATTGAGTCAGTGATGCCATCCAACCATCTCATCCTCTGTCAGCCCCTTCTCCTCCTGCCTTCAATCTTTCCCAGCATCAAGGTCTTTTCTAATGAGTTAGCCCTTCTCATCAGGTGGCCAAAGTATTGGAGCTTCAGCTTCAGCATCAGTCCTTCCAATGAGTATCAGGATTGATATTCCTCAGGATTGACTGGCTTGATCTCCTTGCAACCCAAGGGACTCTAAAGAGTCTTCTCCAACACCACAGTTCAAAAGCATCAATTCTTAGGCACTCAGCCTTCTTTATAGTCCAACTCTCACATCCATACATGACCACTGGAAAAACCATAGCTTTGACTAGACGGGCCTTTGTTAGCAAACTAATGTCTCTGCTTTTTAATACGCTGTCTAGGTTGGTCATAACTTTTCTTCCAAGGAGCAAGCATCTTTTAATTTCATAGCTGCAGTCACCATCTGCAGTGATTTTGGAGCCAAAGAAAATAAAGTCTGTCACTGTTTCATTGTTTCCCCATCTATTTGCCATGAAGTGATGGGACCAGATGCCATGATCTTAGTTTTCTGAATGTTGAGTTTTAAGCCAGCTTTTTCACTCTCTTCTTTCACCTTCATCAAGAGGCTCTTTAGTTCCTCTTTGCTTTCTGCCATAAGGGTGGTGTCATCTGCATATCTGAAGCTATTGATATTTCTCCCGGCAATCTTGAATCCAGCTTGTGTTTCATCCAGCCCGGCATTTCGCATGAAGTACTCTGCATATAAGGTAAATAAGCAGGGTGACAATATACAGCCTTGATGTACTCCTTTCCCAGTTTGGAACCAGTCTGTTGTTCCATGTCCAGTTCTAACTTGCTTCTGACCTACATACAGGCTTCTTAGGAGGCAGGTAAGGTGGTCTGGTATCCCCATCTCTTGAAGAATTTTCCACAGTTTGTTGTGATGCACAGTCAGAGGCTTTAGAGTAGTCAATGAAGCAAGAAGTAGATGTTCTTCTGGAATTCTCTTGCTTTTTCTATGATCCAGCAGATGTTGGCAATTTGATCTCTGGTTCCTCTGCCTTTTCTAAATTCAGCTTGAACATCTGGAAGTTCTTGGTATGTGTTTGAGCATCTTTTTAATTTTGTATTGCAGATTATTCTGGAAAAGTTTATTCTGTCAAGGGGATCTGTCATTAGGGAAGTTCCTATGGAGATCAGACCTAGGGTCGGTGACTTTGGTCACTTGGGAACAACTTAAGGTTCCTTTTACTGGAGTAAATAAAGTGGAAAGTGTTAAGTAACTTCTGGCTTGAGAAGTCCTTCATTTACTCCCTCCCTCCCTGCAGGAGGAGGTGAGGTTCCAGGATGTAGGGGTTCAGATTTTTAGACAGTGAGTTTTGTAACTAGAAAAGTAACTTAGAGTGGCTTTGGAATAATCTTTTATGTGACAACCCTCTGGTCTCTAAACCTGGGCCTCTTTCACAGTTAACAGTCACTCCCTCCTCCCCCCCAATAAGATCAGTGCCACCAGGATTCCTCTGCTTTTCTCTTGAGTATCTTCCAAATTGCTTTCCATGCTGCCTTGGTGCTGGCCCTATCCCCTCAAGTAAGTTGACAGCCACCTTGCTTCTCTCTTGGTCATCTCTCCCCTTGTATCTATTTTCCACACTGTTGCTGCAAGTTTTTTTTCTTTCTTTAATCTTAAAGATGTCCTATTTCCAGCACCCATGATTCTTTTTTTAAAAAAATTTAATATGATGTTTAAAGGTTTCTTTCCATTTAGTTATTACAGAATATTGTCTGTATTCCCCATGTTGTACATCCTTGAGCGTATCTTACACGCAGTAATTTGTATCTTCCATTCCCCCACCCCTGTATTGTCCCTCTCTCCCTCCTCACTGGTAACCACTAGTTTGTTTTTTTATCTGTGAGTCTGCTTATTTTTGTTAAATTCACTAGTTTGGGACTTCCCTGGCAGTCCAGTGGTTGAGACTCCTTGCTTCCAATGCCTGGAACATGGTTGGGGAACTAGGATCCCACATGCCTCGAAGTGCGACCAAAAAAAAAAGTAAATTCACTAGTTTGCAACAACGGTTCTTAAATCTCAGTATGCATCAGGTTCAGCTAGAAACTTATTATAAACAGAGATACCTGGGTCCCCTCCCAAATCAGGATCTTGGGGAGGACATTACTGGGCATCAGTATTTTTTAACAAGCTCTGATTTTGATGCATACCAAAATTTAACCATGAGTACATAGGACAGAGCAAAAAAAAAAAAAAACTTGGCATATTAGGCCTCTCAGACCTGGATCTAAATTACTTCTCCAGGTACATTCCCCTGTGGAACCCTATCCTGTATTTAAATTGAAATCTTGAATGTCATATTTTCTCAGGCCTGCAAGCTTCATATGGTTCATTCTGCCTATACTGTTCAATCCAGCATTCCCTGCTTACCTTTCTTTTGAACAGTACAAATGCCACCTTCTCTATAAAGCCTTCCCTTGCATCTCCTTTCAGACTTTGTTTATAGAACTTTATCTCACTGTACTATTTCGTTAACTTCTTTTTTTTTTTTAATTTTTATTTAAAATTAAAAAATAATAATAAAAAAAAATTATTTATTTATACCTGTGGCGGATTCATTTTGATTTCGTTAACTTCTTATGTGTCGGTCTCCCTTGCTAATTGCTAACTCCTCACAGGGGGATTATAATTTATCCATTTTGGTATCTTTAGCAAAGGATAAATCCTTAGCAAGCACAACCTAGCAGTGTTTTTGTATACAGTAGGCAGCTTAATGGAAACAGTGACAGACTTTATTATCTTGGGCTCCCAAATCACTACAGATGGTGACTGCAGCCATGAAATTAAGGAGCCATGAAATTGCTCCTTGGAAGAAAAGCTATGACAAACCTAGATAGCCTATTTTAAAAAGCAGAGACATTACTTTGCCAACAAAGGTCCATCTAGTCAAAGCTATGGTTTTCCAGTAGTCATGTATGGATGTGAGAGTTGGACCATAAAAAAAGCTGAGCACCGAAGAATAGATTCTTTTGAACTGTGGTGTTGGAGAAGACTCGTGAGAGTCCCTTGGACAGCAAGGAGATCAAACCAGTGAATCCTAAAGGAAATCAGTCCTGAATATTCTTTGGAAGGACTGATGTTGAAGCTGAAGCTCCAATACTTTGGCCACCTGATGTGAAGAGCTGACTCATTAGAAAAGACCCTGATGCTGGAAAAGATTGAAGGCAGGAGGAGAAGGGGCTGACAGAGGATGAGATGGTTGGATGGCATCACTGACTCAATGGACATGAGTTTGAGTAAGCTCCGGTAGACGGTGAAGGACAGGGAAGCCTGGAGTGCTGCAGTCATGGGGTTGCAAAGAGTCAGACACGACTGAGCGACTGAGGCAGCTTAATACGCA
Source organism: Bos taurus (assembly GCF_002263795.3). NCBI lineage: Eukaryota > Metazoa > Chordata > Mammalia > Artiodactyla > Bovidae > Bos > Bos taurus. The sequence goes on along the minus strand of NC_037337.1, from coordinate 20,957,655 downwards.
TTCTGTGCATGAACTGATTTACCTGCTATACATGATGAGAACAGAGGTGCCACCAAGTTGCCTATCCAGGGGAGCAGAAGACAGGCGGGGCTGGGTGCGCCTTCTTCCCATGGTGTGTCCTGGACAGCTGCTCGTTTTGATAGACTGAGGATGTAGATCTGACTCCAACAGGACTTTCAGCCACCCTGCCAGCAGGATTATCAATAAATGAGAATTTACCAGTAGCCTATGGCATAATCTGTTGAAAGTTTTGTTTTGGAGGATGGAAGATAAAAGAAAATTTGATTCTTCCCTTGTTATTCCTTGTGTGCCATCCCCACCCCCCCACCCCATCATCTTAAATCCAGATAACCTCTCTTCCTCCGTCTTTCCCACCAGACTCGTTTCATTTCACAGAGACCTGCAGCCCCTCCCCCTGCCCTTTGGCCTTTTTCTTGCTTGTCTTCCTAACCCACGCAGCTTGGGTCTTTAGCCACCTTCTTGCCTGAGTTCTTGATTATCCTTTCACTGCAGCTGCCAAAGTGAAATCTTAATCTTGGGTCAGTTTGTCTGTTAATGTTCAAGCACCAATATCCAGGATGCTAAAAGAATCTTAACACTACACTGTGTTAAGATTGTGTCCATAAGCTGGGTTTTCCAGTCTCAGTGGGACCGTCAGTGCTGCCCAGTGTTCATTTTCCCAGTCAGCTCCCTCCCATTCTCCACAAGCCTTTCTTCTCAGATCTTTGACTTCATACCCCTTCTCTCATCAGTTGACCTTCCTTACAGCCTAGTGGGAGATGCAAGCAGGAAAAACAACAGACACTACATTAGACAAAGTATTGGAGCTGTGGGAGCACTCAGGAGGGAGGGACATCTGATTTGGACCTGAGCAGTCAAAGGCTTCCTTAAAATAGCACATCAGCTAAGCCCTGAAGAGAGTCACAGTCTGCCAGAACAGAGGGAACAACGAAGGAAAAGCAGTTGTTTGGCTGGAGCATTACATGTATGTTACAACAGAAAATTGGAGAGGTAAGTGGGGTCAAATTTGAAGTCACATAAAAGAATTTCGAGTTGATCCTAAGGAGAATGGGGAGGCACTGAACTATTGTGGGAACAAAATCATTTATTCCTGGATTTCACGGTGAACACACCAAGGGGAGAGGAGCAGAAGGCTTGCTGGAGTCATCAGTGAAGAAATGAAGGGTCTTGATGAGATCCTTAGGAAGGATGTAAAGGTCAGAGGAAATAAGGCTTGTAACAGAACCTTATTTCTATTAGTAACAGAGGGAGAAATAACAGAAATAAGGTTCTGTTACAGGGATGGATGGTGGGAGAGGCTCCAGGGAATCCTGGGGAATGGCTGGCTGGATGTAAGGAAAACTGGAGTCCAGGGTCATGGAAGGCAAGATAAGTGTGCATTTCAAGGTTAAGAAGCATGTCCATCCCCACCCCCATACATCCGAGTGATCCTTGTACCTGTCTTTATTCATATAAAGGTACGGAAGTGATGTTTTTTGATTTTGGACCCTAGGTCTCAATTGGTCATGCAGCTTCCGATTTTTTTTTTTTTTTTTCCACTTGGAATTCAGTGCAAAGTATGTAAGGCAACTTGAGCTAGTCTACTGAATAATGACATGATATGCAGCTCAGTTGGTAAAGAATCCGCCTGCAATGCAGGAGACCCCAGTTCAATTCCTCGGTGGGGGAGATCCCTGGAGAAGGGATAGGCTACCCACTCCAGTATTCTTGGGCTTCCCTTGTGGCTCAGCTGGTAAAGAATCTGCCTGCAATGTGGGAGACCTGGGTTTGGGTTGGGAAGATCCCCTGGAGAAGGGAAAGGCTACCTACTCCAGTACAGTCCATGGGATCACAAAGAGTAGGGCACGACTGAGCAACTTTCACTTCACTTCACTTATGCAGAAACAAACCAGCCTAGCTGAGATGATGTCACCAGATGAACTACTCAAGTGAGTCCGGCTCAATCTGTTCAAAAAAAAAAAAAGCCACCTCCACAAAAAGAATATTTTAGATTCCTTAGAACATGCTTCTGCAATACCTTACCATTCTCTGTAATATTCTCACACTCAGGTGTTTCTCATGCTGGATTATAAACACTAGTAGCATAGGGTCTCTATTGGTCTTACTGGTAATTTTCCGGGATGCCACACACTGCCTGGCACATAGCAGGTACTCAATAAACATGATTGGTTGAAAGGACCAGATCCATGGAATGAGTCTCACCAGATTACAAAGGGATAATTTCCAGCAATGAAACTGCATTTCCTCTCAAGCCTTGTGGCCAGTGGTAGATAGAAGGTGAATTATGATGTGTGCAGAACATGGGACCTTGGGGAGTTCCGTAACCAAGAAGAGAAAGAAGTAACAACAGCCAGTGTAGACAAAAGAACTGCTTCTCCCTTCTTCCCCCTCCAAGTTCCTAGTGGAGAGCTGAGCCCAGCATCCCAGATTGCATAGGCAAGCTTTTGGAGACTTTAACTTCACTTTAAAGTTACCTAGCCTACAGCAGCTTAAGGTGTTGGCTTTCTAGGCAGACAGGAGGCTTTTAAGTAGCAAAGCTCTCTGCACTCAGCAAGCCCAACACCATGGGGAAGGGAGACATGGAAGCACCACCCACCTCGGCCTACCGCTCTGTCATGGAGGAGTATGGTTACGAAGTGGGCAAAGTCATTGGCAATGGCTCCTACGGGACAGTGTATGAGGCTTACTACACAAAGCAGAAGGTCATGGTGGCCGTCAAGATCATCTCGAAGAAGAAGGCCTCTGAGGACTATCTTAACAAGTTCCTGCCCCGTGAGATACAGGTTGGAAAGGGGTCTAGAAGAGGGAACTGATACCAAGATACTTAATGGTTCTCAAAAGGGGTACGGTTAGGAGGGGGTGGAGCCAGAAACCACTAAACCACGACTGAATGGCTCACTAGGCAGCTAGGAAAATTTAAGTTTCTTTCCACCTCACCTTCAGACCCTCCAAAAGTAAAAGTACAAAACAGGGTTTGTCCACAGGCCACCAGCCCTCTGGGGTTTGATTCTGTTGCAGAGTTCTAAAAAAGCAGCAGTGGGAGAGGAGGAGGGCTGGAGCACAGCTCCCTGCCTGGGTTTGATGGGTCCCTCTTCTGGAGCCAGGTGATGAAGGTCCTGCGGCACAAGTATCTCATCAACTTCTATCAGGCCATCGAGACCACATCCCGGGTCTACATCATTCTGGAGCTGGCTCAGGGTGGTGACGTTCTTGAGTGGATCCAGCGCTACGGGGCCTGCTCTGAGCCCCTTGCTGGAAAGTGGTTCTCCCAGCTGACCCTGGGCATCGCCTACCTGCACAGCAAAGGCATCGTGCACCGGTGAGGGCGCTGCCACTCAGACTGGGGCCTTTGGGCTCCAGGGGGTTTTATGCACATCTACTTTCTGCTCTCTTTCCCTCACCCTCCCCTCCTTGATCTCCCTCCTGAGAATCTAGGCCCATCCATCCACTTTAATCGTCTGCTCAAGAACACATATTAAGTGCCCCCTGTGAGCAGAGCACTTTATGAAAAGTGATGTTAAGCTCCCAGTAGTCCTTAGCTGCCATCCTCTCCCCTTTGGGTTCTGCTCACAACTCCCTGGCTTTCCTTCCTCTCTGCCCTGTGTCCTCATAATGGCATCTCTCTCCCTTTGCCTTTCCTCATCTCTAGCCTCTGACCCCTGGCCCTTCAGCTCCCAGTCTAATACTAAGCCCTCTCCTGACCCCCAGCCTTTCTGCTGCTGGTAGGGACTTAAAGTTGGAGAACCTGCTGCTGGACAAGCGGGAGAACGTGAAGATATCGGACTTTGGCTTCGCCAAGATGGTGCCTTCCAACCAGTCTGTGCGGAATAGCCCTTCCTACCGCCAAATGAACTGCTTCAGCCACCTCAGCCAGACCTACTGTGGCAGCTTTGCTTATGCCTGCCCAGAGATCTTGCTAGGCTTGCCCTACAACCCCTTCCTGTCTGACACCTGGAGCATGGGCGTCATCCTCTACACTCTGGTGGTCGCCCGTCTACCCTTTGATGACACCAATCTCAAGAAGCTGCTGAAAGAGACTCAGAAGGAGGTCACTTTTCCACCTAACTATGCCATCTCCCAGGAGTGCAAGGTGCTGGCTCCCCTAGGAGGGCTGAAGCCTTGGGTGCCCCGTAGGGAAGGAACACCCAACCTAGACCTCCCGATCCAGGGGAAGGCTCCCCGCCACCAGGGCTATCTCACGCCCACCCTCTGCCCTAGAATGGCAGGGAGGGCTTAAAGGGCCAACCCCTGGGCTTGCACCTGGGATGAGTGATGAGCAGGTTTTAGTCTCTATCTCTAGGCCAGAAGGGGATTCTGCAAGGTTCCCCTCAAGATATTGGCTTTCTGAGTAGACAGGAGGCTTTTAAGGGTAAAGTCAGGGCCACACTCCCTTTCACCAGAGTGGTGTGATGGGCTATCCTGCTTCTTCCTTAGGTCCAGCTGCTCATTGCCTGTGTGGCACAGTAGGGGGCCAGCTCAGCCAAGACCTCTCTCTCCCCTGCCCTAGAACCTGATCCTCCAGACGCTACGCCAAGCCCCCAAGCGTGCCACCATCCTGGACATCATCAAGGATCCCTGGGTGCTGAAGTTCCAGCCTGAGCAACCCACCCATGAGATCAGGCTACTCGAGGCCATGTGCCAGCCCCCCAGCACCACTAATCGTCACCAGTCCTTGGAAATCAGTACCTGAAAGTGGCAGAGGGGGGAGGGGGGTTGAAAGAGGAGCAAAGCAGGAGGGTCTGGGGATAAAAATCTTTTATACCAAAAATAAATAAGTCTAATTCTGTTTTAGTTTCATTAGCTGGAGTCACATTCTTTCCTCAGGGGACCCTTAGCAGGGAACAGTGCTGAGGGTGAGAGGTGGATTTCTGCCCAGAGCCTGTAACCAGTCATCTTGACACCAGTTAAGTCTAGATTGTAATTTACAGTGTAGCTCTTCTGTGGTTCTGAAGGTGGGCTGGGCGAGATGGGAGGAACACCTGCTTCGGAGACGCTTCACTGTTCTGGCTGAGGACATGCTCGCTGCTGTGTGTCTCCATGCACTCCACATGTTCAAGTAGTGGGGCAGAACTTGCTCTACCCTGGTTGCTCTGTTTGTCTACAGTCCAAAGGGACAGCACTGTTCATTCTTTTAGAAACCAGTATCAGGAGGTGGGCAATATTTTGGTTCCTTCCTCCTCCAAATGCCACCTTAACCACCACTGAAACAGTCCCGGGAGTTAGGGTCCCTCATTATTGTTCCTACACGTGGAAGTAACAGTTTCAAACCAAGCCTATTCACTATGCGTTCTGGAGAAAGCAAACCTATTTACCCCGTCATCCGTGTATTTCTCCTTTCCTATCTGTGAACGGGCTTAGTAAAAGGAATATGGGTAGTAAATCATGCGGCTCTCTTTGCAGTGGCACAATTGGGTAAAAAGGGATGAGGGAAGACTTAGGGGCAGCCCCACATGATTCTGGGATAACACTAGACGGCAGTTTCCTTACGCTCAGCACTAGGCATCCCTAGGACAAACCAGCTTGAGAGATGGAACAATATCTGCCTGGAACACACCAGGTTAAGATACTGGAAGCTCCATTTGTTCTACGCTACAGCTCCCCTTTCTCACTCTCATTGTCACTCATTTCTTGAGACAAAGCTCCAAGAACCAGGAGATGAGTTTCAGTGGTAGACAAGGCAGCATAAGCACTAGGGTTCCGTCCACCCAGTTTTATTGGGGATGAGGGCACTGTAATGCTATCCATGGGAGCCCAGGGGCTCTTCCCGTACCAATCCTTCTTCATAGTTGAGCCAGGGAAGGGAGGGCCACAGACCCTTTTCTCAGGCAGGGTCACACCACCACCCTCAGCAGGACCTACCAACAAGGCCATGTTCCTTTAGCTCAGCATTTGGCACTTAAGGAAAAGAGAGCAACAAAGGCAGCGTCAAGCTGACAACCCCAGACTCATCAGGACACCCACTCAGCCAGCTGCTTTAGTTCCGCTTCATCTTCATCCGCTTTGGGAGCTTTGGAGACAAGGACACCCAGAGAAAGACAAGTGTTAAGGTCTCAGCAACTTCCAACCATCCCCTTCTGTAACACTAGGAACCTGCTGAATGCTCTCTCCCAGCAAAGAACCTAAGGGTATGGTCTTGCTTGCTGGGCTGCTGCTAATTCCCATAGCACCTTTGTGCAAATCAGAAGGTGCTCATTTCTCCCAGCATTTGCATCCCTAAACCAGGATACATGGTTTGTGGGGTGAAGGACAAGCTGGATCTCAGTCCCCATTCCCCTTCAGCCAGGTACCCTTATGCAGTTAACAACCTATGCAACTGTAGCAGTAACCCTCTCTGCCTGGATCCTTTGAGGCAGGATGGATGAGGAATAATTTCCCCCCTGTCTATCCCACCCTCAAGTCCTTGAGATGACAGAAGAGCCCTGGGCACCTGGCTCCGCAGGCAGATGTGTAGAGGGTGCACTGGGCAGTGCGACCGGGGGCTCCTCCTCCTCGTCACCCACGTGTAACAACTCTCGGGCCAATTCCTCCTGCTCCAGCTCCTCTAGCTCCTCCAACAGTTCATCCTGGATACGGGAGGACAGGCCACTCAGAACAAAGGAAAATTCTACTTCCAAAAACATACTTTTGGAGTTCCCCCCAAACCTGCCCCACAATTCTCTTGGGCATTCCTTCTGGCTGGTCCCATGCCTTCAACATTCCCTGACCCCTCTTGCCCAGTCACCTCATCCACGTCATCTCCAAAGCCCACAGGCCGAGAAATGGCATCTGAGATCTGCTGGGCCACCTCCTGTTGTTCTGTGATGTCAGCCATCAGTTCATCCACCTTGTCAATGTCCCTGAGAACAAGATACACAGCCCAGAAATCAGGTGACAATCCCCTTCATTTTTTAATCTCACATGAATGACGTCCCTCCTGCCTGTGGCTTCAGACTGACAAATCCAGGGCTACCAGGTAAAAGAGACCCCTGGAAAAGTAAAAAGAGGCAAACATGGGCTGAGAAATGACATGAAGCCACAGTGGGGAAGACTGGTTGCTCTCTCTGAAGGGTCTTAAAAAATGAGAAAAATTGGGACTTCCCTGTGGTTCAGTGGTTAAGACTCCTCACTTCCACTGCTGGGGGCCCAGGTTCAAACCCTGATTGGGGAACTAAGATCCCATAGTTGCTCGGCACAGCCAAAAAGAAAAAAAAAAAAAAAAAACAAACCCAGGAAATCATATTTCCTCCCTAGAATGTCCCAGCCAGCAGAGATCATCTTGTAGTAAGCAAGAAGGCTGACAGAGGTCTAGCCATCACAGGCGTCTCTACTCTAAATTCACATCTGGAGAGGTTTTAAGAGTCACAGCACAAAACCAAGCTACTCTCCCCAGTGCCTGGGTCCCCTCCTCCCCTCCCCCCATACCCACATGTCCTGGTAGGCCTTCTTCAAGCCTTGGGCAGCAAGCTCCATGGTACGAAGCACTTCTGCATTGGTGGTGGCATTCTCAATGGCCTCACGCTGAAATTCCAGGGTGGATAATGTCCCGTCGGTTTGTGCCAGCTGCTGTTCCAACCTTTTCTTCCTCCGCAAAGCCTGTAGGGCAGCTGATCCAGCCCACACCCTGAACATCAGAGCCAGAAGCCCTTGCCTCCCCCGGGCCCTCCCTGGTGGCACCTTTCCCTCCCCATTACCTCTCTTGTTCTTGGTCCCATGCTTCTTGGCAGCTTGTAGCTCCTGTTCAATCTTCTGCTCCAGAAATTCCTGTTTCTTGATCAATATCTTCTCCGTCTCCTTCAGTTTCTGTATTGCCTCTTCAGGGGTTGGCCCCTTCTCCTTCTTTCCTGGAATCCAATGGAGCAGCCCACATTGTGTGAAAGAAAAATATTAGCCAACGATTAAATGGCAACCCACTCCAGTGTTCGTGCCTGGACAATCCCAGGGACGGGGGAGCCTGGTGGGCTGCCGTTTATGGGGTCTCACAGAGTCGGACACGACTGAAGCGACTTAGCAGCGTGGAGTGCATGGTATGTGCCAGGCACTTAATAGTGTTGTTTTTAATCCCCAAATGACCTTCTATAATGAATGTACTAACTCCAGTTTACAAATGTGAAAACAGGCACAAAGAGGTTAACATTTTGATCTAAAATCACAACTACTGTAGTAAGAGACTGCAAGGGAACTGAAATGTGACAGTATGAATTCCAAAGCCAGTATCCTTTTTATTCCTAGCTACATTTCAAGTCATTTCCAATCTTTTTTTTTTCTTTTTTTTAGAACAATTTTGGATTTACAGCAAACTGAGCAAGTGGAAGGTACAAAGACTTCCCGTGTGCCGCCGGCACCCACACATGCATAACCTCCTCATTATCTCGTTCCCCACCAGAGTTCAATCACGTTTTATAATCAGTGTTCCACTTGTTATCCTAGAAGATACTCAAGGTCCTGACTCCACAGCATCAAAGTGAACAGAGCATAGAGGCTAAAGAAAAAAAGTCTGATCTCAATTTTCCCCTGTATCTTCTGCACTTCTAACAGACTTATTTTTAAAAAAATAAAAAAGCTGAAGGCCTGAGCCTGCTTAAGATCCTTCTATACTCTCCACTGCCTACAGAATAAAATCCAAAAAAGGTTTTTTAACAAGATACACAGGGTCCTTCACACACACACACACACACACACACACACACCCACCCACCCACCCATACTCAGAGGTCAGAACTTCTTTTCCCTAAATATACCACACTTCTCCCTGCCTCTGTTTTGCACAGTTACCTTTTCCTAGAGAACCTCAACCACCCTCCCACCCCCGCCACCCTCCACCCACCCCTCCACCCACCCACCCGCCGCTTGGCATACTGCTAGACTCCGGATCACCACCTGGCACCCTGATTCTTCTGTGTACCCCCTGGCTTTCGGGAAAATCTCCATCACGGAGTTGCCACACCACACTGTAAATGCCAGATTTTGCCTGTCTCCCCCACCTCAGAGGAGCTCAAGAGGGCTAACTTTCTTGGGTCACCTCAGATTGCCTCCGGCCCAGCATGAAGGAAGCACCAGTGCTTTGGAAAGGACTGCATGCCAAGAAACTCGTCCCCAAAGCCTCAACAGTGGGAGCCAGCACAGTAGCCACGCCCTCCACTCGCGCCCCCTCCGGGGCCTCAGGCTCTTCCCTCCCAGGAAGGCAGCTGGAACCGCGCACGCAGACAAGGCGGCGGTGCTGGCTCGGGAGAAGGCCGGGCTATAGGGGTTTTCCAGACAGCGTCTCCTGCTCTCCCCGCCTCCAGCCCCCTGCGGCCAGCACCTCCCGGGGACCAGTCTTGCCCGGGCTCACCCCTCCCGAACAGCCGGCCAAGCCCACTCATCGCGACCCTCGCCTCTCCCGCCTCCGCCCCACGGTATCCCGTGCGCTTCCGCCTTGCTCCCGAGTAGGTGCCGTACGCCTCACTCCGAGACCGGCCTCGGCCAATCCCTCCTTAGGGCACCGCGGCGACATCATCAACAGGCGCCAGTGAGACCACTGCTATCACGTGAGCCAACACACCAGCCCCAAACCCACGCGCTCCTCTCAAAGCGGCCGCTTAGTTTCCCGCTGAATAAAAAGGCCGCCCCACTCCAACCCGCAAACAAACTCTTTGTTTCCTGGAAAGAAATGTGCAGGGTAATGCACCCTACTACTTGGGGCCAGTGCAAGAGTTTTTTACGCCCTTGACAGAGCTCGGGAGAGGGGTGGGAATGGGGAGCGCACAAGGAGATCGTAGTCGGTTTGCCACAAGTTCATAAGGCGGATCCAGTGCCTCACGTTCTGGTCTTTGCACCTCTGGATGGCCCACCCCAGGTCAAAACAGAAACAACCCACACAGGGTAAGATCTCTTCTGCCGCACACAAATACACTTTAATAATTTACAAATGGACCTGAAAATGCCCTCCTGATTTCCTTTCAGTTCTGTGCCTCAAATGACTGGACCTCAGAGTCCAGCTTGGGCCTTTGTGAATGCATCTAATCCTTGAGTTAGGGTTTGAAGGCTCATTCCATGCTGGACATGAATGCAGGTAACACCTAGAAAGAAAAGAAGCCACATTTCATCAGGCCTTCAGGGCTCCCAGTTAGGACTCTCGCCTTTTTGGGGGCATCACCTGCATGCAGACTATCCTGTACATACCTCCCAACCCTTTCCCTCTTAGGAAGCCTTTCTCCTCATTCCCCAAATGGCTAGCCTCACCACTTAGTACCCAATTTGCTGACATCTACGATGTTCCTCTTCTCATCATCAAAGAAGATCATCTGAGAGAAAGGAACTCCAGTCTTCCGCTGCAACCTGTGAAAGACACGCTGGGAGTGACCACGCTGGCTTCTTAGCCCCTCCAGTCTCCCTGGTCTTCTCTCTCCCTGCTTCACCATTTATCGCTTCATACCTCTCAAAGTGCGTGACTTTGCTGCCTGGATAGATTTCCCGATGAACAAAGTATCTGACAAGGTCAAAGAGCTCCAGCAGCTGGTTGGCTCCTTCAACCTCACCTGTCCTGAAAAAAGGTGTAGTAGATGGGGAGAATGGAGGGCCAAGGCTGCAAGTGAAGTTAACGTGTAACCAGGGGGAAATCAACTTCTTGTTTGTCCGGGATGGGCAAGCATCTTCCGTCCAGCTTCAATTCCATATCCTTCCTGCCTGATACGGGTACCACTGAGCCAATGTTTATAAAGTTACAAAATGCACAGCAGAGGGTACAATTCGAAAATGTACAAATACCTGCAAATTTGCGCGGCCTAAATTTTTGCAGCCAAAGGGTTACACGGAAGTCTCCTCATACACACATCTCTCAACATTAGACCGACTCAGCCCCTCTTCTTACCGTGAAGCGGCCGCGATGGGTACTCCCAGGCCCCGCAATCGTTCCAGGACCTCAGGCACCTCAGGGTACAGTTGGATGCTCTGGCCCCGCCTATCTCGTACAGTTCCGTCACTGGAGACGGCGAGAGTGCGCTCAGCTCCCGCGGAGCCCCGCCTGGCCCCAGGCCTCCCCAGCCCTGCCTCACCTGTTCTTGTGGAACGGGGGGTCTACGTGCGTGTCCACCCAGAACGGCCAGAGCGTGTAATCTGCGAGAGGGAGAAGATGAGGGTGTCTCAGCCTGCGAGGGCGCAGGGCCTCGAGAGCAGCTACTGGGCTTTGGAGAAATACTGTGCCTTACGAAACTTTCCCCAACCCGGTCCCTCACCTAGATCGAAGACTGCGAGTTTGGGGAGTCGCGCCATGACCCGTGCCCGCAGGCTGTGCGCACGGAGGCAGGCCTTGCTCTCACAGCTCAGTGGCCGCCGGCGGGCCTCAGAGAAACGGCGACTAGAGCGTCGCCAAGCCAAGCTGGGAAGGTCGGCCCAAGACCGCACAAGGGCGCCCTCTGGTGGTGGAGGAGGGGAAGGACCTCAGCAAAGTACCGTCGCCGACAGCTCCTATGACCCTCAGGTCTCTGCAAGGTCTTGTTTCTCCATCCAACCCAGGCTCATCATATACTACTGAACTAGAGGAGCCAAGGAAGGGAAGCCCTTTCTTCTAGTACCCCTCTCTCATTTTATCTCACCGAGACCTAAAGTGATCCATCATAGCTCATCACTCCTCATCCTATCTCAATATCAGCCTCTCCATGGTATAGAAACCTAAGCCCTCAGCAATATTCCAGCCATAAAAGAATGTAGTGTTGATTAAGCTTTTGAGGGCTTTTCTTGAACCAGGCCCAAATGTCCTGTAGCATCTCAATGGGGGAGAACTCACTCTCCTGGTTTCTACCACCCACATCAGTAGTATGCTGAAAGAGATTTAACAACCAGTTTGGGGGGAAGGACTGATTTGTATTGTCAATTTCTGTAAATACTCTTGACCATGGCCAATTTCAAGCTACCAACATGAAGTAAGTTAATATGGGGCTGGGAAAGATGCCAACGATTAGCTCTGGCACAAGTAACAGTTGGCTCTAGCACACTCCTGAGTATACACTTACAGTTTGAGAATTCCTCTAAGGGTATGTTCCCTTCCATTGTCACAGTCCTTCAACCTGGTGTAACTGGGTGTGCACTGGGTCCGTTCTGGGTTTTTTTGGCCACACCCAAAACTAAGATCCCACCCGTTTTGTGGGATCTTAGTTCCCCAACCAGGGACTTAACTCCAGCCCTTAGCAGTGAAAACAGGGAATCGTAACCACTGAACCACTGGGGAATTCCCTGGGTCCACTTTGATTTCAGTCACATTTGTGCAATAGAAGAAAGATTCCAGGAGGTCAAGAAATATTTTATTGAGAACCAGGGACACAGCCATAAGAGAGGGAAGCACACAGGACTGCAAACTAAAACCCAATAGCCAGCAAGGGCCCTTTGGGCCAGGAACACTGCCTCCTGGGGTCCTCACAATCTCCCACCAACAGACACACAAGACTGGGCATCCAGGGGAGGGGGTAGTGGCTCTGGTGTCCCACAGAGTGAGAGGATATATGATGCCTCATTATGAGTGACAGGGCAGGGAGGTAAAATGGAGCAGAGTCCGTCACTGCCTAAGACCACCTCCTCCTCTCAGAGCCAACACCAGATGGAGGACTGAACCACCTAATATCTTGTAATCAGCTGCTGTCTTCTCATCATTCCTACAAGAAGAGGCAAAAAAGAAAAAAAAAAAGGTATTAGCAATACCCTTTAGAGTGGCGTTCTTAACCTGGGTTTCACGGATCTCTGGAGATCTATGAATGCATATGAGAAAAAAAATTACATCTTTTATATTTTTACTAATCCCCAACTGTAACTTGATATTTCTTTCAATTTTGAACACAGACAAAAGCCCACAGGGGTATTAGCAATATGGGTAACCTGTTAACAAGAGAAATTAGAGATATTTTCAGACTTCCCTGGTGGCTGAGTGGTAAAGAATCAACCTGCCAATGCTGGAGACAGAGGTTCAATCCCTGATCTGGAAAGATCCCACATGCCGAGAAACAACTAAACCCATGTACCACAACTGTTGAGCCTGTGCTCTAGATCCCGGGAGTTGAAACTACTGAAGCCCACATGCCCTGTAGCTGGTGCTCTGCAACAAGAGAAATCACGGCGTTGAGAATCCCATGCACTTCAACTACAGCAAAGGCAGCACAGCAAAGACCCAGCATAGCCAAGAAAAAAAACCCATCAGCATACTTTCATTTCCATTCCATACTTACATCTGTTTGCCACTGTAGATGAGCCGCTGCTGCTGTGGTGGAATTCCCTCTTTCTCCTCCACACGCTCCTTAATTCGTTCCACCTTTAGGGGTACAAGTAGTCAGGGGCTGCTCAGGGGGAGGGACCATGGAAGTGGAAAGAACAAGAGCTATGCAGATAGCATGAGAGCAAAAGGACTAAGTTCATCAGCATACCCAGGCAAAGGTACATGTAGGGAGATAGGCTTGGAGAGGTACTGGGCATACATTACCTTGTCCGTGGGTTCAATGTCAATCTCAATCTCCTTTCCGGTCAGCGTCTGAAATAGGCAAGGGCTTCCTGAGTCTTATAGTTCAGTATACAATTTGTCTCCTAGGTAAAACATCCTGGCCTAGCCTTGGGGGATCGACTTCCTTTTGAGAAATGCACACTCTCAGCAAAGTTGATTTGAAGTGTCAGGAGTATTTGCTCATACCCAATTTCAGACATTTTTAGGCTGTGAACAACTTTGACAGGGGAAGAGTCTGTAAACCATTTGACCTCTTAATCTCACAGGTCATCTCATCCCCCACCCAATTAGAATCCATGAGGATACTATAACTCCTTTGGATAAGACGTCAATGAGAGTTGTCCTAAGGAGAGTATTCCTTTGAAAAGGACCTTGTTTTATGTACTAATGCTAGAAATTAACACTCAGATAATTCAAAGCATTCTCAAGGACACTAGAGATCACCTCTGACCAGCTTTTTAAGCCATACTAGAACTCAACATTCTATTCTTCTGTATCTTCTCCAGATTTTCACCTAAATCCTAAAATTGCAGCTCTGGTCTTCTTGACTTCTTCCATAGGCTAAAGGTTGCTGATACCCAAAACACAACTGTACACTTACAAATACTGTGCTTCATCCTATCTTATCTCCCATCCATCCTTGCTCTTAAAGTTCCACCTGCATCAGTCTACAGTAATCTAGACTACAAATGGACAGTCTAATTTAGGGGCATTTTCTTTGCTTCTACTGTTTTCCTTGTTGCCATCCCCTCTTCCACTCCTTCTCAAACCTTTAAGGGACCCTTTAAGATTGATGGCTTGTCACCAATGCACTTTAATAGATATTACAGCTAGTTAAGTGTCAAACTCTCCAATTTATACTCCAACTTCTTAAAGGACAGAGACTGTTCAATCTTCCCAGTCTAAGCACAAAGTATGGTGTTTGACATATAAGCAGTCAATAAATAATAATGGAAAGGCTAAATACACTGGTGGCTCAGACGGTAAAGCGTCTGCCTACAACGCAGGAGACCCAGGTTCAATCCCTGGGTCAGGAAGATCTCCTGGAGAAGGAAATGGCAACCCACTCCAGTATTCTTGCCCGGAAAATCCCATGGACGGAGGACCCACAGTCCATGGGGTCACAAAGAGTCGGACGCAACTGAGCAACTTCACTCACTAAATACACTGAAGATCATGTTATGATCACAGCCAACACTTACTGAACACTTTCTAAGAGTCAGAAACTATACCAAGTGTCTTAAATGCATCAATATTTAATCCTTGCAAGTAACTTGAGATATGTACTATTCCTATAACCATTTATAGATCAGGAAAATGGGGTTTGGACAGGTTAAAAAGCATGCCTATGATGTCAAAAGGACAGTGTGGATCCAAACACAAATTCGCTGGCCCCAGAACCAGAGCTTTTAGCTCCATATTCAGCACTGCCTGAGTCTGGCTGATCTAGTGCATGCGTGCTCAGTTGCCAAGTCGCATCTGACTCTTTATGACCCCGTGGACTGTAGTGCGCCAGGCTTCTCTGTCCATGGGACTTTCCAGACAAGAATACTGGACGAGGTTGCCATTTCCTTCTCCAGGGGATCTTCCTGACCCAGGGATCGAACCTGCATCTCCAACTCCTTCCTTGGCAGGTGGATTCTTTACCACTGAGCCACCTGAGAAGCCCAGGTGACCTAGTATTGGGACTCGATGTACACTCCTGTGGCAGATAACAAAATAACATATGGTTCCCACTTATGGGGTCAGAATGAAGAAAGGACATAAGACCTAATTTCTCAACCATGACAATGGCTCAGTACTAAGGATATTAAAAAAAAAAAAAAATGCAGGAGTAACTCCCTTGGATTGACCTGTTTGGATGCAAAATAATAAATTACAATAGTGATTCTTAAGTTTCCACCCCAAACCAAGCTGGTCTATATGAAAATTCAATAGTCTATGTTAAAATGAGAAAAGGAATAGCAACAGTGAGATTTTCATGAAGCTAAATATGTGCATGCGTTCTCGATTGTGTCTGACTCTTTGTGACCCCATGGACGGTAGCCCGCCACACTCCTCTGATTTTCTGCAAAAATACAGGAGCAGGTTGCCATTTCCTACCCCAGAGAACCTTCCCAACCCAGGGATCGAACCTGTGTCTCTTGCATCTCCTGCACTGGCAGGCAGATTCTTTACTACTGTGCCACCTGGGAAGCCCTGAAACTAAATATATTCAGCTGTTAAAAATCCTTTCATGAAATGACAGTGACAATATACGGTATTTTTTTTAGGCTCTTTCCTGACCAAATGAAAAGTATACAATTCTGCGTTGTCCACAAATATTTCACTTTATTGTTCTTAATGCAAAGACTCTTTAACCAGACAATTCTATCTTTAGGTAACTAACCTAAAGGAAAAACTTGAAATTTCAGTACATATTCAAAGAGGAACATATAAAGTATACTGTAACACACATTGGAGAAGGAAATGGCAACCGATTCCAGTGTTCTTGCCTGGAGAATCCCAGGGACGGGGGAGCCTGGTGGGCTGCCGTCTATGGGGTCGCACAGAGTCGGACACGACTGAAGTGACTTAGCAGTAGCAGTAACACCTTTTATAAAAGCAAAACACTAGAAATAGCTTGCTGCTGCTGCTGCTGCTGCTAAGTCGCTTCAGTCGTGTCCGACTCTGTGCGACCCCATAGACAGCAGCCCACCAGGCTCCCCTGTCCCTGGGATTCTCCAGGCAAGAACACTGGAGTGGGCTGCCATTTCCTTCTCCAATGCATGAAAGTGAAAAGTGAAAGTGAAGTCGATCAGTCGTGTCCGACTCTTAGCGACCCCATGGACTGCAGCCTACCAGGCTCCTCTGTCCATGGGATTTTCCAGGCAAGAGTACTGGAGTGGGGCACCACTGCCCTCTCCGAGAAATAGCCTAATGCCTATTAATAAGAAAACAAACTATGGTACATCCATAGAATGATATATTTATTATGCAACAGCTTATACACAGACATGGAAAGATCTAAAAGAATATACGATTAGTATCACTTTCTACATGTAGATATATACATACATACATAAAAAGGATTAAAAGTATACATATCTCTTAAAATGATGATTATCCTTGAGAAGAGGAGTAGGACTGAGCACAGGGTTTACCAAACCTGACTCTCCCTTTATCTGTACTATTTACATTTCTAATAAAAATATATTCCTTTATCATATGGATATTAATAAATATTCATTCTGATTTAATAATAACAATTTTTAAAGAGTACAAAAAACTCTAACAGGAGGCCTAGAACTGCCCTCCCAAGAGTTGGATGCTTGTGCTTTACAAGGTTTGAAAAAAATTACTGGTTTATAAATTCTAAAAGTCTAGGACTGGTTCTCTTGTTTCTGAGATTGACTACAAAAGCCTATGAATGTATCCAGACAGCATTCTGGCATATGGCATCCCAGCAACAACGCTTCTGGGAAAATAATATGTCCAAAAATATATCTATGATAATGGGACTGCAACCTTTTGAAACTGCAAAACTAGAAAGAGCAATTTAAGGTTAAATTCAAGGTTAAATAAATTATGGTACAGACACAGGGGGAAAACCACAGACTCCTCAAATTGTGTTTAGATTAATAGTATAATTCTAATTTTGTAAATAAATAAATCAACATATGTATTTATATGCTTTCAAAAAAGTTTGAAAGGATATACACATCAGTGCTTTTGAGTTGTGAGATTATGGCTGACTTAAATTACTTTTTTTGTGCTTTTTTGTATTTTCCTTTTTTAAAAACCATGAACACTCTGGAATAAAAAAAAAAATTAAAATAATGTCCTTGATGAGAGTAAAGTAGCACCGTCTACTAGAGATAGAAACTTAGTAACAGCCACATATACAATATTAAATATTCTAGTAGCCACATTTTTTTAAGGTGCAATTTTAATATTCTGAAACCCAATATATGCAAATTATTAATATATTTTACATTCTTTTTTCTAACTAAATCTCCAAAATCCTGTGTGCATTTCATACTTACAGCACACTTCAATGCAGATGGTAAGTTTTCATCTCAAATACTTGATCTGTATTTAAATTTCATAATTTACAGTTGATGAGACTTCCCTGGTGGTCCAATGGTTAAGAATCCACCTTGCAACGCAGGGGATCAGGGTTTGATCCCTGGTAGGGGAACTAAGATCCCACATGCCAAGGAGCAACTAAGCCGGAGTGCCACAACTACTGAGCCGGAGTCCATGTGCCACAACAAAAGATCCCACATGATGCAACCAAGATCCAATGCAGCCACATAAATAAGTATTCAAAAGATTAAAATTTTTTTCATAATTTACAGTTGAAAAAGATTTACATTCCCAACTTGTTCCAAACAAGTTAAAAGGTTTCCCAGCAATGGCACCCCACTCCAGTACTCTTGCCTGGAAAATCCCATGGACAGAGGAGCCTGGTAGGCTGAAGTCCATGGGGTCTCTAAGAGTCGGACAGGACTGAGCGACTTCACTTTCACTTTTCACTTTCATGCATTGGAGAAGGAAATGGCAACCCACTCCAGTGTTCTTGCCTGGAGAATCCCAGGGACGGGGGAGCCTGATGGGCTGCCGTCTATGGGGTTGCACAGAGTTGGACACGACTGAAGTGACTTAGCAGCAGCAGTAGCAAGGGCTGAATAAAGTTTTAGTTCTTATATTTAACTAAAATGAAATACAAATAAAATAAATAACTGAAATAAAACTTCCAATTCCTCAGTCTCACTGGCCACATTTCAAGTGCTTGATAGCCCACGAGGGCTAATGGGCACTGTGCTGGACACGGCTCAGCATTCCAGCTTATGTAGGAAGCAACAATAAAATCAGAATATCCCCATTTTGTAAACTCCAGTGCAATAATAGATCTAGGCAACTACTAACATCACAGAAAGCAAAACCACCTGACAGAAGTAAATGTCACAAAACCACCCCTGAATTATTCTCATATGAACAGACAAACAGGACTACCTGAGCCTCTAGATCTTATTATCAATTGACAGGAAATAAAGAGGAAAGAGATATATTAAAAGACTACATGGGGATGTAGTCAGCAAAATCCAAAACATAGGAAACTCTATGGGGCCAAT
The DNA here is from genome assembly GCF_002263795.3 of Bos taurus. Classification (NCBI taxonomy): domain Eukaryota; kingdom Metazoa; phylum Chordata; class Mammalia; order Artiodactyla; family Bovidae; genus Bos; species Bos taurus. Next base: position 20,939,076 of record NC_037337.1, on the reverse strand, counting down.
AATCTAGGTTATTAAACAAGAAAAAATCAGGGAAATGTAGAATTACAATTTTAAAGAGGCCTAAAATACTTACCAACCAAGCACAATGTATGAATTTTAATTGGATCCAGATTCAAACAAATTGTAAAAAATAAATAAGACAATGATAGTGAGGAGTTATCATTGATTTTTGAGGTGTAATAATTATGGTTATGTTAGGAAAAAAATTCTTTTTTACAGATAAATACTGAAATATGTACAAATAATACATGGTACACTATCTGGGGTTTGCTTCTTAAAATATCAAGTAAGAAAAGTAGTCAGGATAAATAAAATAGGATTGGCCATGAGATGATAGTTTTGAAACTGTGTATAGGGTGCTTTGGGCTTCCCTGGTGGCTCAGTGGTAAAGAATCCGCCTGCCAATGCAGGAGACGGGTTTGATCCCTGGGTCCAATCCTTGGGCTGGGAAGATGCCCTGGAGAAGGAAATGGCAACACACTCCAGTATTCTTGACTAGGAAATCCCATGGACCTAGAGGAGCCTGGTGGACTACAGTCCATGGGATCACAAAAGAGCTGGACATGACTTAGTGACTAAACAACAACATAGGGTGCATTATTCCTTCTCTTTGCTGTTTATATGTTTGAAATTGTCCATAAATTAAAACTGCCTAAAACTGAACAATTAAAAATAAATAAATAAAACCGAACAATTTTAAAAGATCACGTCATACTGGGTTTCTTCCCTCAAATCTGATCATTGTGACCTAGGAATACATCTAATGGTATTCAACTGAACTATGATGAAGCTAAACTTAACATTCTGCTCTAAGCACTGGAGGGGATACAAAAGAAATTAAGTGACTCAGCCTCTGTCAACAATCTTTTTCAAGTGAAGATTTACAATCAACAGACAATGAGACATACAATTAATAAAACAAACCAACATACAAGGAAATGCCATACTGATTATTATTGTCCAAATACAAAAGTTCAATGACAAAATGCTGTGGTGGGGGAAGACCAACAGTGATTAATTTAAACCTGACTGAGGTAACATTTCACTGCCTTATAACAGCTAAAATAAAGACAGGTGCAGAGCAGCTAGAATGCTTACTCATTGCAGGTGGGGATGAAAAATGGTGCCACATTTTGGAGAACTGTTTGGCAGTTTCTTTTAAAGTTATACATGACCTAGTAATTCCATTCCTTGGTATTTATCCAAAGGAAATGAAAATATGTGGTTTAGTTGCTAAGTCGTGTCCAACTCTTGTGACCCCCATGGACTGCAGCCTGCCAAGCTCCTCTGTCCATGGGATTCTCCAGGAAAGAATACTGAAGTGGGTTGCCATTTCCTTCTCCAGGGGATCTATCTTCCTGACCCAGGAATCGAACCCAAGTCTCCTGCACTGCAGGCGGATTCTTTACTGACTGAGCTATAAGCTGTAAGTCATTATTCAAATTTTAAAAAACAATGACCTTTAAAATACTGCTTGGCCCCAATCCTTAGCTAAGAGGTAGTTCAGAAGAGCTAAAGATGTTAATTGCTATTATGCGTGGTAAATACACTAAGGAGCAGACGCAGTAACGACAGACTTACTTAGCAGTTAAAAAAAAAAGTTTAACGTTGCACTGCACCAATTGTTAGTTTTTTGTCCCTCCGTCTTAAGGCACAAAGGAGGAAACTGCAGGTAGGGCTAATGAGGGTTGGGAATTAGTGAAGAACCATGGGAGGCGGGATGGAGATCGCGTACTAGGATACTGATAACTTGCCTCAGTCAAGGAACTGAGGCTAGTCCAGGATGCTGGCTCAGAAAGGCAGGCGCTGACTGAACACGCTCCCACCTTTGGTTCCTGAAGGAAGGCTGAGATACTACATCTTGGCAACAACTAGCCAAGGCTTACAGTCTAGTTTCTGGGAGGCCCCATTTCCCACAAAAGGCTAACGCTTTTGTGCTGTGCTGTACTCGGAGTAGCCTACGTTAGGCGCTGGGAGAACCGGGTAACTTGGGATGAAGGATGGGGAACAGAGCTCATTCCAAAAAAACCGAGAGATAAGGAGGCCAAGATGCTGCTAGGCCTTCTCTAAGACCGCGGGGGTGCATACAAACAGCGAGACTTCGGACAAAGGCGGCCCTGAAGTAAAAGCAGGTAAGGAAAAGTCTCCTGACGGGGCCAGCCCCCTGCTCTCAAAGTCCTCTTGGGCCTCCCCCCTACCTCCCGGCACCCCTCGCGCGGAGCCCCGAAGCTGTCAACCCCCTCCAGGCTCGGGAAAGGCGTGGTTTTCCTTCCCGGTTTCTCCCTTAAGGCACAGCGGCCAGCCCAGTACCACTGCGTCTTGGCAAGGCTGGTGGTGCTCCCACCTTCACTTTAATTAGCATCTTCTTCTCAGTTTGGGGCTGCACACAGGCAAGTTGCTGCTTCTGCCGCTACGGTCGCCGATGCCTCTCCCCAGCACTCCGCCGGCAGGAATCACTTCTACTTCCGGGTCACAGCCAGGCTCCACCCCTGCCTCGCATTCCCCCTCTCCCTTCTTTCCAAGGGGTTCCGGAAAGGCTCAGGAATATTTCTGCGTTTCGTTTCGGTAGCGTAGTGAAAGAAAAAAAAGAAAGTAAAAAGGCAGCCAGCTTAGTCACAGCAGAGATGACAATTCTGAGAGTCCCCAGTGAGTTGGGGCTAGTAATAAGAGGGCACGGAACGAACTACTCCTCCCATCATGCCAAGGGGCAGCTCCGCGCGTCTCACTCTGGGAGTTGTAGTCCCCTGTCCCTCGGATCCGACGGCATCCTCAGTGTGTGAACTCTGTTATCCAGAAGGCCTTGCACGGCTGCCACCGAAGCCGGAATTCCTCGGCTGCTAGTTCTCTGCGGCAAATTAGCCCAACCTGTTATCCCACAAGGCTCAGCGGGGCTGCGCGAGGCTGTGGTTAAGCGAGAGAAGCGTTGGTCAACTGCCACTCGAATCACGGAGACAGGAAGTGAGTACCCCTATCCCGGAAGCTGGTTTATGAGAAACCCACCACTCCTCGCTTCCAAATCTGCCCCTTACCCCAGATTGGTCTTTGTAAGGGTGGCAGAAAGAAGAGTGGTGGGGGTAAAGAATGCACCATTTTAGGGTCACTCACGACTCCATCCCAGTTCTCCCCAACAAATAGTACTATTTGTTGAAGACACCGAGAGAAAGTGAAACCGCATGGGTCTGAAGTGACATTCTTCAGGGACTGTACCTCAGTCAATGCTCAGACTTTCCACGATTTAAGCTAGGAGAGAGATAAGCCACCCAGCCCTAACAGGGCATTAAGAGCTAAAGGGAAGTTGACTCAGCTACCCTCTCCTAGACTTTTCCTACCTTCCAACCCTCAGATTCTTTGCTATCTTAAGGTCCCTGCCATGCCTCACATCGACAACGACGTCAAACTGGATTTCAAGGATGTCCTGTTGAGGCCCAAACGCAGTACCCTTAAGTCTCGAAGTGAGGTGAGCCTGCTTTCCTAGTTGCTCTTTCTTGATTCCAAGCTCCTTGGAGGGCCTGAACTGGGAAAGATTCCTGGCTTTTGCTCTCCTGCAGTACTTGTTTTTGGATGAGTGAAACGCTCAGTTTCCTGTTCGCCTCTGCAGGTGGATCTCACAAGATCCTTTGCCTTTCGGAACTCAAAGCAGATGTACACTGGGATCCCCATTATTGCTGCCAATATGGATACTGTGGGCACCTTTGAGATGGCCAAGGTCCTCTGTAAGGTAGGACTTCCCTCATGCCCCTTCCTCATGGTGTTTTGTGGGCTGACTGCATAGGTATCTGCATCCCCACTCCCATCCCAGGTCAGCTCTGGCAATTAACAGGATGCTTGATTTACTGCTTTCTGCAATAGTACTAAGGCCTCTTTATCTGATAACTTTAAATGGCCATCTGACTTAGGGAGATTCAAAGCTAAGTTTTGCACCCATTTTAACGAAACTTCCCTCTTCTCCTGTCCAGCATTTTAAACATCCTGCCAATTTTTCCCACTACCCAGATCACCCTCTACAAACCACATGCATCTCTCTTTACACTACTGTTAGGATACTCAGCATTCACTGTTTTAGTCCAGAAACTAAATATAGTTTGAGCATTCAAAAATTCCCAACTAGAAAATCCTATCGAGAAGAAATTTAGTTTCTTTCATGCCTGCTATATATATATATATATATATATATATTTTTTTTTTTTTTTTTTTTTTAATCTTCCTTTTAAGTCCTAGGTTCCTGAGTGTTCTGGGATGTGCCCAAAATGGAATGTTTTTCTTATTCAGGTTATTGCTTGTTTTCAAAATGGAAGATGCTGCTCCTGTCAGTTATATTACTTGCTTCTATACTTGTAGCTGAGAAAGCAGATAGTTACTTTGGGTATCCTGAGGACGTATACACTCTTCTGGTTATCCATGTAGCCCTGGTTGATGGATTCTGCTGCTGCTTGTGGCTCTGCTATCCTTAAGGACTTCGTCTCCCTTTCTGTTTCTGATTGCTAGAAGTCTTTCTGGAATGTATGCTGTCATTTCTCTGAGGTTCATAGTTACGCAGCTTTGGTACCATATTTCTGTTGCCATTCAATATCTGCTTAGCAATCCCACTGTTGCCTGTTGTCCACCTGGCCTGTCCAGTAGAGTTAAGCAGCAATGGTGAATCTGACTTCAGTGTTAACAGATGTCCTACAACGTATGGACCTTGCTGGGACTTTCTTGAGCTTTATGTTGAGACTGGCTTTTTGTTTCTGCTGATGAATGTTTAAGAAGTCAGATTTTAGAGATACAGGCAAGTCTCAGTAATAATTAAAAGGTTGGGTGCAAGCAAGGACCTTTTTCTAGATCTCTAGCTTGGTATGTAATTGGATGTATTCATCATGCCACCCTATGCCAAGATATCTCCCAGGTGTGATGACTTCCTAGAGTGATTTTTCTTTGTTAGTGGCAGTGTTCTGAGAAAGCAGAATTCAGTAGCAGCTTTGGCTGAGCAATGTTGATGATGTCTGAGTATAGCATGCGCACTTCCTTACTGCCGGCTAATCCCTTGGATCTCATCAGTTGCAAGATTTGTGCTTTCTCAACTGCTGCCTTGTTTATTCACATGTCTGCAGTTTTAAAGCACAAACACCAGCATTCACAGTGGCCTTTGTATTGGGATGTTGTCTGCAATTTTTTGAGCTAGGGAACATAAGTCTGATGAGTCATTCTAGCCTTGAACTTGGTTAACCAAAACAGGCTGAATGAAACAGACTTTTCAGGTTGGTCCATGATTTAAGAAAATCTGTCCATTACTTTTTTTGGGGGGGGTGGGTTCCATGTGTTGAAGCATGTGGCACCAGGGATCGAACCCACCCCCTGCATGGGAAGTGAGTCTCAACCACTGGACCACCGACAAAGTCCCTTTTGTCCACTACTTTAGCAGAGATGGAGAAAGGGTAGTACCTTATTGGCTGTTAACCTTAAGGCTTTACAAACCTCTTTTGATTTTGTGAGCATTTAGGCTCACTGAATTACTGCTGATAAATGGAACAGAAAATACCAAAAATAGGTTAGTTCTGTACTAGGTTGTCATTGGAGGAGCTGAGTCAGTGCAGGCAGACACTGTCTCTGTACAGCCTTTTCATGGTTCTCTCGTCTGCTGTTTATCCCACTGCACCAACAGCTTGTCCTTGTCACCTTTTAAGTCAGAAGCACTGCACACGCTGGCAGGTAAAGTCCAATCCAAATGACTTAGTGCTTTGGTGGGAGTGTTGGGCAGGTACTGGCTTATGTGGAAAAGCCCGATTGCATTTGTAGGGAGAATAATGGTGGAACTGAGGTCTCAGCTCAACCACTGACATCTTCAAGTTGCTTTTTCCAGACTTCAGTCCTTTTGTCCCTCAGATAGGATAATATAAAGGTCTGTTTCCAGAGAAAGCGGTTCTAACAAGTTCTTTCCTTTTTAACGCTTTCTTCTCCCCAGTTCTCCCTCTTCACTGCTGTCCATAAACACTACAGCCTCGAGCAGTGGAAAGAGTTTGCCAGCCAGAATCCTGACTGTCTTGAGGTAACACCGGTCCTCCCGACCCCTGCCTTAGCCGTCTTCCGACAATCCCTTTTGCTTGTCTTCCAACCCTGACCTCCCCACTCCCCTTGGCTAACCAGCCATGTTGTTGCCTCTGACATGCTCATGGCCGTTTCTCTCACAGCATCTGGCTGCCAGCTCAGGCACAGGCTCTTCGGACTTTGAGCAGCTGGAACAGATCCTGAACGCTATTCCCCAGGTGAAGTATGTATGCCTGGACGTGGCCAATGGCTACTCTGAACACTTTGTGGAATTTGTGAAGGATGTGCGGAAGCGCTTCCCTGAACACACCATCATGGTATGTCTGTTGCCCTCTAGTGGGTCCGTTCCTCTCCTTCCTCCACTCTTCCTGCCACTCTATTTTGTTATAAGTTCCTTTCTCCTCTACTGCATTTCCTAGTCCACTTAATCATGGCACTGGGTGGTTATCCACGGTTCCCCATTTTAGATGTTTGTTTACTGGCCAGTGCTGTTTTCTCTGACCGTTGATACACGGTCTTGTAAATCCAGTACCCGATGTCACTCACCAAACCACAATGGAACACTTATGCATTGTACATATCTCTGGTACATACACACCTGCCCAAAGACATGGACAGACACTACGGTCTTACATTAAAGGGGTTGCATGAAATGCAGTTTTATTTTTTACAAGCTCAGGGGAGTGATGACAAGGCCTTGTTTTCTTCACAGCATTGTGGGGTCTCTCTGTCCTGTTCATCAAAAGCAAATACAGCTGGGTAGGTGGGTACTGAGCCTACATTACCATGTCCTCCCACTTCCCCTGAAGCCAGAGAGGTCTCATGACGTAACAATTTAAGGACAGGATATGTTTGGGTGTCTTGGTGGGGAGGGAGAGAAATCTACTGTAAATCCGGTGTGATCTTATTCCAGCTAGACCCCACTTTACCCTAGTACAACCGTAACACTGGCCACTCACCCCCTTAGCTCAGCTTGGGAAGCAGGGTCCTCTGAAGTGACTCATCTAAAAGGGGAACCCAGCGACTCTTCTTCGTAATAATGTTGACTCTTTCTGACCCTGAGCATGCTGTTTTGATGGTTCTGTCCCAGGCAGGGAATGTGGTAACAGGAGAAATGGTGGAAGAGCTGATCCTCTCTGGGGCTGACATCATCAAAGTGGGAATTGGACCAGGTAAGCTGGTTCACTGGGGGCCACTGGCCACCCCTCCAGTGGCAGACACCTGTGAACAACTTCATCCTCATTCTTGTGACATTCTTCTCAGGCTCCGTGTGTACCACCCGGAAGAAAACTGGAGTGGGGTATCCACAGCTAAGTGCAGTGATGGAGTGTGCAGATGCTGCTCACGGCCTCAAAGGCCACATCATTTCAGTAAGGTCAAGGGCAGGATAGAGTATGAAGCTGCCAAACATCTGGGTTCTCACCCACGTCTGGAGGTTCTGGTAGAGTTTGGATTAGGGTTCCTGGGTCCCTGTCAGCATTGAGCTGGGCCGCTGGGACCTCCTAGAGGGCTTGGGGCATCCATGCTGTCTCTTCACAGTGCTCCTTACTTTGCAGGATGGAGGCTGCAGCTGTCCTGGGGATGTGGCCAAGGCTTTCGGTAAGGAGGGCACGTAAGGAGGATCCTGTAGAAGAGGATGAGTCACCTCTGAGGGTCTAGGATCAGGCTGCTGCTGCTGAGTTGCCTCAGTCGTGTCCAACCGTGTGCGACCCCATAGACGGCAGCCCACCAGGCTCCCCCGTCCCTGGGATTCTCCAGGCAAGAACACTGGAGCGGGTTGAGGATCAGGCTAGGGAAGTCCAAGAAAGCTGTTCTTTAATAATATGACTAGGGACCCAGAAGTCTATGGTGTCACCTGGGGCAGCCAGCAGGGGACATCCTGAAACTCTAATACAGACTCTCCAAATGTGGGCCAGGACCATCTGCACCATCGCCTGGACAACTGGATGGAGTAGAGGTCCGAGCCCCACACCACATCCACAGGATCTAGCTCTGGGGAGTAGGGCTGCAGATCTGTACTTTCCCAGCTTCCTGGGTCATCCTTGCTCACACTCAAGTTGGAGACCTTTGCTCTTGAGACACTTGAAGTGAGTCTTGGCTGGGCACAGTAAAAAGAGGCAGATGGCAAAAGCAACAAAAAGCAGAGAGCAGAAGCCTGGCAGAGACTCTTTTTGAAATTCTTGGAAAAGTCAGGCCTACTGAGGAATAGAGTCAGGGCAGAGCAGGCCTGTGTGCTTGGGTTATGGGCCAGCTAAGGAAACAAAACCAGGAAGATGCCAGAATCATTGTGAGGCCTGAAAACTTGGTGTGAGTTGCTTCTGAGGGTGACAGTTTGGGCACCTGGGCCAGTTTCATCTCTTACCCTCTCGCTGGTGCTGGCAGGGGCAGGGGCTGACTTCGTGATGCTGGGCGGCATGCTGGCTGGGCACAGTGAGTCAGGTGGTGAGCTCATCGAGAGGAATGGCAGGAAGTACAAGCTCTTCTACGGCATGAGTTCCGAAATGGCCATGAAGAAGTATGCCGGGGGTGTGGCTGAGTACAGGTAGGTGTGGTGGCCAGAGGCCAAGGGTTCTTGGAAAGCATGACTTTCCTAGAAGGGTGATGGCAGAACTCATGGTTGCTGGGAGATGGATGGTACAGTTCTTGGAAGAAAAGTGATGAACAGGGAAGAACTAAACGCTAGAGACCAGGGTAAGGAATCCAGCGAGAAAAGGTAAGAAAGCTTTTCTTCTTCTAAGGGCCTCAGAAGGAAAGACAGTGGAGGTGCCCTTTAAAGGGGATGTGGAACATACCATCCGAGACATTCTTGGAGGCATCCGCTCCACCTGCACTTACGTGGGAGCAGCTAAGCTGAAGGAGCTGAGCCGGAGAACTACCTTCATCCGTGTCACCCAGCAGGTGAATCCGATCTTCAGTGACGAGAGCTAGACCTGAGCAGTTCTGCCCTCCCAGGGCTCTAGCATCCACCACAGGGCTCCCAAGTGGGCCCCTCTCTCGTCCCAGCTACTTAGGCTATTACTTGGTCATTTCCTATCCTCTCCTGACGGTTCCTGCAGTAATCCTGTACTTCTCTATCTGCACATGCAAAATGCCGACGGCACTTAGTGGGGAGGAAGCAAGGCAGGCAGGCTGAGAAAAGGAAGCTGAGAGAATCAAGTGGGAATCTGGGGACCCAGCATTCTGAAGAGGATTGAAAAGAGAGGCTGATTCATACATAAATGTTTTATGTGGCCTTGGTTCTGGTAGAGGTAGGCTTTTAGAATCATGTTTTGTTAATCGGATTCATTAAATAGACCTCTGAATATCTACAAAGCGTGGAAGTATTTACATAATTTAAATACCTCAATAAAGAGAGATCCCAATGACTTTGAGATTCTGGGATTTTCTGCATAAGGCTGGCATCTGGGTGCTACCCCAGGGCAAGTGGAGCCGGTACTGACCCAGTAGAGTCAGGGACAGTGAGTACCCTTCCCGTGAAACATCTCCATTCTAGAGCCACTACCTGCAACGAACCTGGCAGCATGAGAATTTACAAAGTATATTCTGGCATCGGACCACAGAGTATTTTCAGAATAGCAAAAGGAAATTTTTCTTCCAGGCTCTCAGCCCTGGTAATTGGACATGTCTGAACAACACTCTCCAAGGGAAGTAAAATGGCAAAAGGATCAGCTTCCAGCCCCAGAGAGGCTAGTTATGTTTCTCAAGAATGACCTACCTAGACCTTAGAGAAGGCTTCATTCCCCTTCCTTGCATCAAGACAGTGTTTAACAAATCCAAAATTTAATTATCAAGCATTACAAAGTAACTTCAGCATTATAGTCGGGCAACCCAAGCCCAGGCTTTCACTTTATCCCCACTAAACTGTATGAGAGAAAGGAGACAGGCAGAATGTCGTGAGCATTTCAGTCTTATCACAGGAGTCTAGAACTGTCTGTACAGTCAGGGAAGGGGATAGACACAGTGCTGGGGCCAGAAGAGGGTAGATATTCACAGAAGGTGGGGATCAGGGTGTCAAACTTTGTCTTCTGATAGTTTTCCAGAGATTCCTGCAGAGAAGGGAGCAGGGAGATCCTATCATCATTGAAACGTGCCCTGAGCCCTCCATATCCTAGAGCATGTCACTTTCTGTCTTGTTCTGCCCACCCATCCACTTCCCAGCTTTCCTACTCACTCTTCTTTCCCTCTGGCCATCTTCTTCCTCGTCAGAGTCCAAAACCAGGTCCCCTATGGTAATGTCAGAGCTGTACAGAGATGGAGGACACACTGTAGGGAGAAAAGCAGAGTCCAGGCACTCTCCTCAGTGAACACAGATCCTCAGGAGTCCCCAGGAGGAAGGGCTGTTTGATCTGGTTCTGACTCAGGATACCTACCTGACTTCCTAGGAGGTGATAATGACAGTCTAAGTGGTTCCATGTGGCAGTCCATGTGGCAGTTCCTGAGGTGGGAGCAAGCAAAGACAGGGTGAAAGGAAAGCGGGCAGGGCACGTGCTGCTAGTAGGGAGATGCAGCTGTTCTACTCACTCCTTTTGCTCCGACGCAGATGAGTCAGTTGGATTCTCCTTCAGAGCTCTTCCTCCCAGGGTCTCAGATGGACTCTTAGACTTCCCGGTCGAGGGTGCTCTGGTGCCCACAGCACCGGCTGCATCTGCTGTATGTGTGCCATCTTTGCTCTTCCCAGGCTTAGATGTGACCTGGGCTGGTGAACCCACGTCCCTGAAGGGGAGCAGCATGACTGTGGGGCGCTCCTTATGGCCTCTGCTAGTGGGTGCCCACTGGGGCTGGATTCTTCGCCGGCCTAGAGGGGCCAGATTGAAATGGTGGCCTGTCAGAGGTTCCGGATGCTTCCTCGAGGCTGGTCCCTGAGGAAGCAGTGGGCCAGGAGAGGCTTTTGGCAGAGGGTCGTGGAGTGCTGGTCTTGGTTGCTGAGGAGGACTCTGCTCTGAGGGCTCTGTCGTGTTCACTGAATCAGTAGCAGAGTACTCTGAAGAAGAAAACAAGGCTTCTTAAAAAGCTAAAATTCGAACACATCCACTCAGCTTGGTTTCTTATACCTCAGGCCGATGTAACCCTTCCAGTGGGCTGTCTCAAAAGGTCTCAAGCTAAAACTCCACCCCCCAAATTCTTAGTTCTCCCACATGGTCCTGGTACCTGGAAGTGGCCACCCCATGTCCACACCATATTGGCTCAAGACAAAAGAAGAAGTAATAGAAACTCCAGGCTGCATCCAGCTCAGCACATCCTGAAGCTGTGAGAAGGGAGAGAGGCATGAAGACCACAGGCCTTGTTACAACCCCACCTGCCATCCCAGCATTCTGCCCTTAAGTGTTTTGCCCCAACAAAACCTGCTGTGCCTGCAGCGTAGGCAGTGCTTTTTCCAGCTGACACAAATATTCAAAAAACAGCTTTTCCATGGCTGCCATAAAAGTTTCCCCATACTCTTGTTCAAGTTCCTGCAGGAGGAAAAGCAGCAGGTCAGAGAGGGCTAGAGACAACAGCTACACCACTGCTTCCAAAGCAGCCAGTCCCACCTGCAGCTTCGAGGCCAAATCAACAGGGGCTTCTGCCAGCTGCTTCACCTGCTGGCAAAAGGTTTCCTGAGCCTCCGATATCTTCCTCAGATCCTGCTTTGTCTGTCGAGGGTAAGGAAGGCAAACAGGTTAGGGGCACCAGTATCCAGTGACCACGAAGAGAAGCAACTTTGCTGCATCAGGTATTAACCGGGGTAGGGCTCGCTTCAAGGGTTACTCACGATTTTGGGGTCCCGCACTACAGGTCCAGACTCTGGGAAGTGGTGATGTAGGGCATTTAGAACCTGGGCCCAAGGCCGGCCCTGCAGGATGAGGTCCACCACCAACTGTGGAGGGTACTGAGCTCAGAAAGCCCACGTCGGAGCAAACTGCCCTTTTCCTACCGGTTCCACCCCCAAGTAGTCGATCCCTATCCCTTCTACCAGGTCCTATTGGTTCCAATACCTTGGCCTTTAGGCCCATACACAGGCGTTCATGATGCCGGTAGCGAACCAAGCCAGGGGCAGCAGCGCGCAGGTATCGCAGAAACTCCACTACTCGGGGAAAATGCTCCACGCAGCGTCCGCGAATGACTTGCCAGCTGGCAGCAGCTACAAAGCGAAGAGCAGCGGGACCGGCCCCCGGGGGTGTGGCCATGGCAGGCGGACCCCACCCCAGGGGCCGTCTATTTGGGTTCCTACCTCCTCGGCGCGGCTTCCCGACTCCTCCCAGGGGCGGGGCTTCCGGTGGCCCTCACTAGCTCCGCTATTTCAGTTTGCAACGGATACTTGGCTATCCGACTCTGCGCCTCCCAAGGGCCACCAGAATCCTGTTTCTCTCCAACTCGGGATGGAGCCTGAATGGAGAGGCTGGCCAGCTCCACTGGCACTAGACCGCTCTGCCTGAAACGCCGCCGCTGTCTCAAACCCGAAGTCTACCTCGCTTCCGGCTCTGCGACCAGTTCTCCTACCCGGGAAAAGGGTGGTAGTGGCGAACCAATGGGCCGCCAGACAGGGGATACGTGACGTCGCGTCACAAGGCCACGCCCGGGCAGATCCGGCGCCGCTGCTGGTCCCCGCCCTCGCTTTCGCGCACTTCCGACAGCTTCGGGGTGGACGGGGCCGCTGATCTGGGCTCCGCCCCCGACCGGTGCATTATTTCGGGGAGCCTGCAGAGAAAGCGCTTCGTTCTTTGAATTTCTAGTCTGTAAAGGGAGGTTCGTGCCAGTTTCCCTCTCCATCGTCTTCAGCCTCTCTAATCCGATTCCTTAAATCCCAGCGTCTTCAAAGCCTTCCCCGGGCGGTGCGCGGCTTCCAGTAAGGGTTCGGCTCTTTTCACAGAACAGGAGAGGGCGCCCGCCCTTAAAAAATAAAATACAAAGTTTGAAAAAAATACGTCAGATAGTTAACTTTTTTCTAGATGGTGAGACTGTAGGTAATTTTTTGTGTTTTTCTGTGTTTGATATGTTTTTTAAAGGCGTGTAGTGCTAAAAATAGTAACAGAGATTTCCCTTTTCGAATTCTGTTGTGCGCTTACTCCAGTCAGCCCCCTCATATAACTTGTCTTTTTCCTTGTCACCCTTCCTGGAGTCTCTCCTTATTTCCAGGGACAGAACCTTGACACACAGTGTGTATTCTTTGTTTTCTGAATTAATTATCTGCTCTGACCGCCTTACAGCGATTTAGTGAAACTACCCTTTCCACGGGCCATCTCCTTAGAGATAATGGCCCCTATACTCCTCCCTGCAGAGCCGTATTCGACTGCCCGCGGGACATCTAGCTGGAAGTTCTAAAGTACTCAAATCGGACATCTATGAAATTCTGGTTACCCGACTTTTTAATTTTATCTTTATTCTTTTCCCTAAAGTTCTGCCTTTATGTAGATCTGAGTTTCTGGCCTATGTCGTTTTCCTTCTTTTCTGAAGAATTTCTTTTAGCATATCTTGCAAGTCAGATCTTCTGGCTGCAAACTCCCTCAATTTTTGTTTGCCTGAAAAAGTGTTACTCCTTCACTTTTGAGAGAGAATCTTGTTGGATACAGAAGTCTAGGTTGATGGACTTTTTTTTCCTTCAACACTTTAGACATTTTACTGTGCTCTCTTCTTGGTTTCTGAAGAAGTCTGATGTAATTATTATTATTTTGGCCTCCCCGCATGGGTTGCAGGGTCTTAGTTCCCCAACCAGGGATTGAACCTGGCCCTGACAGTGAAAGCACATGGTCCTAATCACTGGACCACCAGGAAATTCCCCCAATGTAATTCTTACCCTTGCTCCTCTATAAATAAGATGTACCCACTTCTACCCCTCAGGCTTCCTTCAAGATTTTCTCTTGGTTTTTGATTTTCTGTTCATCCTACTTGTAAGGACAGAAGTGAGAAGAACTTCTAAGCTCCTTATATGCCAGACTGAAAACTGAAAATTATCTTCTATTTTAAATTCTGTTCTTTCTCATGGCCTCTGTATTTCTGTGCATGACATGTTTCTTTACCCGTGACTCAGAAAACAAGACCATTGCCCTTAAGTTTGTCCTCTCTGTTCTCCAAATCTAATCCCTCACCAAGTCTAATCAATTCTACTTCTAATGGAACCTTCAAACTTACCCCCTCTTTTTTTCATGCTCACAGTCTGTATCTTATATCAGGTTCCCTGTCTCTCACATTGAGAAGACTCTAGTTTCCCTACCTCCAGCCCAACTCCTAATTTCTTTTCCATGTTGCTTTCATCATAAATCTGGTGAAATGAAAAATTGACCACATCATCCCTAACTGAAAGCTCCCCCTTATTAATATGGCAAAAGGATTTTTAATGATCTGAATAAGTTTACCTCTTCTAACACATTCCTTGCCACTTTGCACTTATCATGCACCTATAAGCCAATCCTCTTCAAACTGCTTGCATTTCCAGATATACTGAGTTGTCTCATATTTTGTGCTTCGCACATACTGGGTGAGTCCTTCGTCCTTGCCTCGTGGACTTGACTTTCATCTTCTGTGGCTCATGTGTTGACTACCTCCACAAAAGCCCTCATAGTTATCTCCCCAAGCCTCCCTCAGCAAATTCTAGCAGATTTCTTTTTAAATTTTTTTAAAAATTTTATTTTGGGCTGTACTGGGTCTTCACTGCTATGTGTGGACTTTCTCTAGTTGTGGCGAACAGAGCCTACCCTCTGGTTGTGGTGTTTGAGCTCATTGCTGTGACTTTTCTTGTTGTAGAGTACTGGCTCTAGAGCTCAGGCTCAGTAGTTGTGGTGCATGAGCTTAGTTGCTCCGAGGCATGTGGGATTTTCCCGGATTAGGAATTGAACCTGTGTCTCCTGCATTGGCAGGTGGATTCTTTACCACTGAGCCACCAAGGAAGTCTTCTAGTGAATTTCTTAAAACTAAGAATACATCTTTAATTTTTTAAGGAAGGCATTCTGTTAGATAAAGGAGGATGTAAAGGAAATAATCATATAAAATGTAAATGGTATTAAATAGGTTTCCCTAGTACTTTTGCTGAGGTACAATCCCAGTAAGAGTTTTGCTCGACTGGTCATTACTCAGCTCTCCCTGAGTACCCAATTATCTCTTCCCAGAGCTGGACTAGTTATCACTCATGCATTCTTCCCACAAATGCTCCAAAACATAATCCTCCACTGCACTCCTAAGCCTCCAGACTCTCCATCACCCTCCAATTTAGTTCATTTTCCATTCAACAGATATTTGATGAACACCTAGTATGTCACAGGCTATGAATCAGCGTGAGTAACAGAGATAAGGTCCTTGCCCTTCCGTTCTAGTAGGAGGGGAGCCAGAGGCCTAAGAACAAATTAAACTGGGACAATAGGGATTCTGATGCTCACCCCCAGAAAATAAAAGGAGATGATCCCCATAAAGCACCCAGTTTGAGCTTAACTCATAGTAGGAGCTCAACATATATTCATTTCTTTCCCTCTAGCTGTTTGGAGAATAACATTGCCTTCCCATTTTTTTGTTGTTGTTTTTCTTTTTCTTTTTGAGGATTTCAAGCATTTTTGAGTTCTGATACATGCAGAGGACCAGGATGAAGTGAATAAATGTGAAGCAAGTTACAAAGTTGTTAGAAATCTTAAGCTCTCACATTTTCCCCCAAGTTCAATAAAAAGAGATACTGATGTATTTCTGGAAACTAGTAAAGTATATTGAACCACCTTAAATGTGCTCAATCTTGTTTACATAATAATTCTCACTCTGGGGGTTATCTTAAGGAAATAATTTAAAATGAACCCAAAGATTTATTTTCTTGTACAAGGATATTTATTACAGCTCTATTTAGAATAGCAAAACTTTTGGAGGGGAGGGGAGGGATGGACTGAGGTTTGGGGGTTAGCAATGGCACCCTACTCCAGTACTCTTGCCTGGAAAATCCCATGGACCTCCTACCTACCTCCTGGTAGGCTGCAGTCCATGGGATCGTTAAAAGTCAGACATGACTGAGCAACTTCACTTTCACTTTTCACTTTCATGCATTGGAGAAGGAAATGGCAACTCACTCCAGTGTTCTTGCCTGGAGAACCCCAGGGACAGGGGAGCCTGGTGGGCTGCCATCTATGGGGTCGCACAGGGTTGAACACGACTGAAGCGACTTAGCAGCAGCAGCAGCAGATGCACTAGTATATATAGAACAGATAAACAACAAAGCCCTACTGTATAGCACAGGGAACTATATATTCAATATCCTATGATAAACTATAATGGAAAATATTTTAAAAGAATGTACATATACACGTATAATGGTTGACTTTGTTGCACAGTAGAAATTAATACTAAATCAACTATACTTCAATTTTTTAAATGTATTATTATTATTATTTTTTAATTTATCTGGCTGCACTTGGTCTTAGTTGTGACATGCAGAACTCTCAGTTGTGGCATGCGGGATCTAGTTCCCTGAGTAGGGATCGAACCCAAGCCCCCTGCATTAGGAATGCAGTCTAAGCCACTGGCCCACCAGGGAAGTCTCCAATTTTTTTTTAATTGAGAAAAAAATTAAATAGTAAAACTTTGGGAAGACTTAAATTTCTAGGAATGAGAGATTAATCAAGTAAATCACATCATTTTTATTTAAAAACAGTACAACTATTGGAGTTTGCTCCACACATTCAAGGAACAATGATAAGTTACATCTTGCAAATTGTTGCTTTTAAGTGTGTAAATAGCAAACACTTCTGCAGCTCTGTGCTCGACCCTGTTCTGGGTCCTGGGTGTGAACAGACAGGCTCTTAAGGAGCTTACATTTTAGAGAAAAGAGACAGAATTTAATGAACAAACAAGCACACTGATGTTAAACAATAAGTGCTAAGTAGGAGACGAAATAAAATAGGGTGATATACTTAAGAGGCTGGCGGTAACCAACGAATCAGATTGATGGATAGAGAAGAGTTCAATGGGGAGGCGACATCTTTTTTTAAAAAATTCATTTATTTTTTAATTGAAGGATAATTGCTTTGCAGAAGTTTGTTGTTTTCTGTCAAACCTCAACATGAATCAGCCATAGGTATACATATATCCCCTCTCTTTTGAGGGAGGTGACATCTGAGTTGAGACCTGAAGAATGAGGGGCAGCCATGCCATGCGGAAGAGTGTTCCTCCAGAAGGAAGAACAGATGCCAAGGTTTAGGTAGAAGGTTGGTGGATTTGAGAAGCAGAAGGACTGTGGGGCTGAGGCAGCAGGGTCAGGGGCAAGTGGTGGAGTTGAGGTTAGAGACGGCTGCAAGGCCAAATAGATGAGGGCAGCACTTGGCATGGTTCTAAGGGTGTTGGGAAAGCACTGGAAGTGTAGCCATAAGATAAGCTGCTCCAGCAGCACAGATTTTAAAACTTACCTGCATCTTCGCTCCCTACTGACCCTGGCCGGTCTTAGAGCTTTTAGATAATGACTAGTTGAGTGGGAGACAATCTTGCTTGCTTAAGAATCCCAGGGACTGGCCTTAAGAATATGGGAGCAGACCGAGCCTGGAGTAGAAGACTAAATGCACATAAACCCTTCTAGATGGTGCTGACCAGAACACCACATGGCCAATTTATTATTATTATTGGAGCTGACTTTGCTCTTCTGCACATAGCCCCATCTCGAACACCCCTGAAACTCCAATTTATAACGCTTTGTCCTGTAACCGGCAACTTGGAGATGGTTTGGGGACATTAGTCCACCATCTTCTGAGGTTGATGTCCTCCTGAATAATGCAGCTAGTCCTTCCCACCAACAGGTGTCTCTTGAGTATTGGCTTTCAAGAAGCAAACAAATGAACTTGGGTTCAGTACCAGCCCTGTCTGGTTTTAAGCAGGAGAGTGCCAGGATTTAATTTAGAGCTTCGAAAGCTCACTGGCTGTGTAGAAATTGGATTATTCAGAAACAAGAGTGGAAAAACATCAGGAGGCTATGGCAGTTCCGTAGGGAAAGAGCACAGTGACAGTGGAAGTGGAGAGGACAGACTCGGATATATTTTGGACATAGAACTGATAAGAAATCCTGCTGGAGTGAACCTTGGGAGAGAGAATAGGGAGGAATCAAGGGTGATTTGTAGGTTTTTGGCTGGAACAACTAGATGATCATAGTAACAATGAGATGGGAAAAACTAGGGGAAGAAGAGTTTGAGGGTGAAATTAAGAACTCTGTGGGGCCACTTTCAATCTCAGATAAAATGCAGGCTGTGGAGCCAGACTGCCCAGGTTCCCATCCTATTCCAGACTGCTTAATGATTTTTGACAGGTACCCTAGCCCCTTGCCTCAGTTTCTTCATCTGTAGAGGGGGAATTACAATCCAACTACCTTAAGCGGTTGTTGTGAAGATGACAGTCATTCTTATACATAAGTAAAGTCGCCCAATCATGTCCGATTCTTTGTGACCCCATGGACTGTAACCTACCAGGCTCCTCCATCCATGGGTTTTTCCAGGCAAGAATACTGGAGTGGGTTGCCATTTCCTTCTCCAGGGGATCTTCCCAACCCAGGGATCAAACCTGGGTCTCCCGCACTACAGTTAGACTCTTTACCGTCTGAGCCACCAGGAAAGCCATAGGTTATACCAAATTCTTCTTCACTCAGCAAGTATTCACTGAGTATTTCCATGCACTAACTTCTGAGCATATAACAAAGACAAAATCAGACAAAAATCACTGCTTATATTACACTGTTTATAAATATAAAAATCACTGTTTTATATTACAGTTGGGGCAGGAGAGACACAATAAATAAATGCATTGTTAAAATATTGACTATGTTGGATGTAGATAGGTGTTATGGAGAAAAATAAAGCAAGGAAAAGTGGTCGTGAGAAGAGTGGGTTGCAATTTAAAATAGTGTGGCCAGGGACTTCCCTGGTGGCTCAGTAGTAATGTGCCTGCCAATGCAGGAGACGATTGAGTTCGATTGAGACGACTGTGGGTTCGATCCCTGATCCAGAAAGATCCCACATGCCTTGCAGCAGCTAAGCTTGTGCACCACAGCTACTGAGCCTGTGCTCTAGAGCCTGGGAGCCGCAACTACTGAAGCCAGCGTGCTTAGAGCCTATGCTCCGTAATGAGAAGCTACTGCAGTGAGAAGCCCTCCCTTGAATCACAACTAGAGAGTAGCCCGTGCAGCAGTGAAGACCTGGCACAGAGAAAAATAAATACAAAATAAAATTGGGTGGCCAGAAAAGGTTCCATTAAGACAGTGATATTCGAGGACAGACTTCAAAGGAAGGTACCTGCCACCTGGATAGCAGGGGAATGATGTGCCAGGCAGGGAAAACCATCAGTCGGAAGGCCATGATGTCAAGACTTTGAGAAACAAGAAAGGTGAAGTAGCCATAGCTGTCATTCTGTGAGAGGTGAGGAACCACTGGGGAGTGTGAGCAGACTGGTAACATAATCTGATTGACATTTAAAAGCATCCCCTGGATGCCAAGTTGAGAATAGACAGGGAAGGGCAAAGTCTTGCGGAAGAACTGGAACTTCGATCCAAGTGATGGAGCATGGTGGATTGCACTAGGATGGGGCAGTAGGCAATGGCACCCCACTCCAGTACTCTTGCTTGGAAAATCCCATGGACAGAGGAGTCTGGTAGACTGCAGTCCATAGGGTCTCGAAGAGTCGGACACGACTGAGCGACTTCACTTTCACTTTTCACTTTCATGCATTGGAGAAGGAAATGGCAACCCACTCCAGTGTTCTTGCCTGGAGAATCCCAGGGACGGGGCAGCCTGGTGGGCTGCCGTCTCTGGGGTAGCACAGAGTCAGACACGACTGAAGCGACTTAGTAGTAGAAGTAGTAGTAGGGGCAGTAGTGGTAAAGAGAATTAGAGAATAAACAAACGATACAAAAATTCAATATAAGAACATCACATGGTAACATGCACTCTGGAGAAAAGTAAAGAACAAGGGGGAACAGCAAACATGGAAGGTGCTGCAATTTTAAAATAGAATGGGGGACTCTCTCTCCCGAGTGCATGTGCGCTCCTGCGCCCACGCACTCTCTCTCGCTCTCTGGCGCTTGCTCTCTCTCTCCCCCCCTCCCCTCACACTCCTCCACTCTCTTCTCTTTGAGTCTTGGATTCTCCTGCTATCTTCTAAATAAAATAGAGCTGTAACACTGGTTTGCCTAAGAGCTGTAGCACGGTTTTTCCAAGACCCGAGAGCTGTGACGTGCCAAGGGCTTTAATGTCCGTTGCTCCAAATCTTTGTTGTGACGAGACAAAGAACCGGGAAACATACACTCGTGTGACAAAACCATACTGAAAAATCTTTATTCTTCAGAAAAAATGCCAGTAACACCTTACTTAGAAATACAGCTAAGAAATTTATTGATGTTTGTGAATATATAGCAAGAATAATTTGAAAATTTAAATATTTACTGTGCATATATATTCACTTTTTAGAAAAAAAATCTTTGCGAATAGTTTTAACAGAACTATTTAAGTTCATCTGTATAGCAAAACACTGAGCAAAAGTAAACGTTTCAAAAATTACATATTTCTTTTTTTAATAGGCATTAGAATTTTATTTTTATTGGAGTATAGTTGCTTTTAAAAATTATGTATTTCTAATGCCCCTTTCATCTCAAGCGTGTCTGGGTTTGGATGATAAATTATGTGAAAGGACTCAGAACTGTTGATCAGATATTCCACTGTAAACTGAATGTCCTTATAAGTTTGCAGAAAGGAAAATTCCAGATGTACACAGAGTGGGGACCCAGTCATTTTGTATACGAACTAAAAAGGGAAAACTTGAACTTAATTTTTTGTGGATCTGACATATTTCACAGCCATTACAGCACCTCTGGCCCAGAGATCCGCAAAAAAAAAATAAAATAAAATAAAATAGAATGAAAGAGAAGACCAGAAGATGGTGACAGTTTAGCGAGTCTTGAAGGAGAAGAGGGAGTGGGCCGTGGGGCCACGTGGGAAAGAAGTCTGCAGGCAAAGTGCAGCCCCACGGAGCTCATGGAGCAGGAGTGTGCCTCACACTGTCCAGGTAGGAAGGGGCCAGCGCGCTGGATGGACTGAGCCTGGGGCGGGGGTCGGAGTCACAGAGCGCTATAAGGACTTTGATTTGAGGGGATGCAGTGGAAGGCTTTGAGTAGAGGATTGACACGATCTGGTCCACTTGCTCATTCTGAGTCAAAGTGGGGAAATAATTAGGAAGCAAGTGCAACAGTCCAGCTGGGGGAGGAAAGCAGCTTGAGCAGGATGGTGGCTGTGGAGGAGATGAGGAGTGGTCAGAAGCTGAACACCTATGAATGGGAGATAAAACCAGCAAGATTTGCTGACAGATCCAAATGTGGGTTATGAGAGAAAGAGAGGAGTCAAGGGTGACTCCAAAAGTTTGGGGCCAAGAAACTGGAAAGATGGAAGTGCCATTTACTGATGTAGGAGGGGAAGCTGCAGGAAGATACCTGCTGGAGGGAGGTCATGAATCTGACTTCAGACCTGGTACACTTGGGGTGTCTATGAGACAACCACATTGGACAGTCACATTGTAAAGATATGGAGACGGCAGTGAATATACAAGTTTGGGGTTCAAGGAACACATAGAACTTGGGGAGTCTTTAAAACCTCAAGGCTGGCAGAGCTCACCTTGGCAGAGTGTAGCTGGATGACAGACAGCCCAGGACAGAGGCCTGAGTCACCTGAGCAGAGGCAGAGGTACCAGCTGAAGAGAGTGAGAACGGCAGCCAGAGATTCGAGGGACCAGGAGGGCCTAGTCTACCATCTAGTCTCTAACCAAGGTGTTTTCAAAGAATATTTAACTCTGTAGGAATTTATGGGCAGGGTTCCAGGGGATGGTGGCAAGCAGCATGTGAAACAATGTTAAGTTACTTTCTGTACATGGTGGGAGTTGAGGATTATTATTTTCTCCTTTACCATTTTCTGTATTTTCTTAATGCTTAACACTGAACATGTATTACTTTTGTAAAAATTCTTTGACAAGGATATTTGAAGATCAATACTGGAAAGTGACTTTTGCTGTTCCCAGAGAAATCCAGCCTATTTCTACCTCAAACATGTGCCCATAGAAAGGAATTTAGCTCCTTCTCTCCATTAGGGGCTGCTGTGGAAGGGGCAGTCCCCCTCAGCCCAGGTAGCTTCAGAAGGGCTTCGGTCAGTAGAAGCACCCTGGGGTGGGGGGAGACTGGCCAGGGAAGCACTGGAGGCTGTCCTGATGCCAAGCAGCCCCCATTAAGAGCTGTTGAGAGGTGCCATTGGTGATCTGACAACCACGCTTCTCAGAACTAGGCGTGTCAGAAATGCCAAGTTGCATCCCCAGGATAGGCCGTGAGCCCACACTCCTTGGCTTGACATAGACTGACACATGGACAGAACAGCAGCTTTATTAAAAAACAGTTTATTAGCATCTACGTCCAGCATCTGTGCAAATGAGATCAGCTCCTCCCAGGGGCCCGGGTCTCCCACCTAAGCCCCTGGGGAGCCTCTCTGCCGTAGCCCCCCGTCTTGAGGCAGTGTCCTTGCTCATCTGACATCAGTCCCGTTGCTCCTGGCTCAGGGCTAAGCCCCACCTCGAGAGGCCATGGGGATGGTCTCCCCTGAGCGACCGCTGCCTCTAATGTCTGAGAAGGCCCCGCCTCCGCTGGCCGGGGCTACGTCCACCTGGATGACCCCGTGCACCTGGGAGAGCTGTGGGCTATCCAAGCTGGCAATGAGCTGGCGGGGGCCTGGTCTCACAGGCACGAACGTCTGGCGCAGGGTCACTGTCTCGTTGCCCCCAATGTCCCTGTGGGCAGAGATAGGGTCATGGGCCTGGGGTGACAGGGTGTGGAGTGGGGAGTAAGGGCTGATGGGGCAGCTGGAAGGAAGGAGCAGCAGGCGGAGCCCTTCAGGCATTTCTGGGCTCAGCTGGAATCTCTACACCCACGACCTAACCTACAGGAGGACAGAGCCTGAACCCCAAGTCCGCCTCCACAAAGCGTGATCAGTAGCTACTCAGCCAGCTGCCGAGCTGGAAACCTCCTCGGCATTCAGAACTCCTCCCTCCCTGCTCTCACAAACATCTGGGCGAAGAGCGAGCACAGCCCCCTTCCTCTCCATCACTGATGCTCCTGCCCCAACCAGGTCAGCCCCATCCCCTAATGGGTTTCCAAGATCAAGGAAACCTCAAAAGGAGACTTTGGGGCTTGACACAGTGTTGCCAAATACTTCCAGGCTTGCCAAGGAAGAAGGTGGAAGAAAAGGAGTTCTCTGCTACCATCACCTCTTAGGATGTTATCTCAAAAAAAAAAAGAAAAAGGAAAAAAAAGCCCAAACAAACAAAACAAAACTGGAGTCCCCTAAAAGGCAAGCAAACAACACTGCAGTCCCTCCCAAGAACAGAGACAATTGGCATCTTTAAATTGACACACACGCAAGTGTGTATGTGAGAGAAATACACATGCTAGTGTACACACACACACACACACACACACACACACACACACACACACACACCTCAGTGTCTTTATTTTCTTCCTTCCCAGGGACCTCTAGTCCCAGATCACCTCTCCAGGAATTTACAATTTCACCTGCCTTCTAACTGCCCTCCTTGCCTCTCATCTCATTTTCCATTCATTTTTCCAGTCACTCAGAGGTGAACTGAGCCTTTCAAGGGCTTGGCTTCCTTGTTGCTTGGGAGATAGACAAAACTGTAGCTCCCCGACCTGACACACAGGCTCACTCTGACTCACCCCGCCTGCCTGGGATCATTCCCCACCCCCCACCACATTCCTCCTGCCCACCAGCCCCAGTGAGCTCCACCCCTCCCCTGAATTCACCCCGTTTTCTTGCCTTGCCTCTGGGCTGCCTCCAGACCCAGTTCACACCTCCTCTTCACTGGGGGCTCCCTGGAGCACCTCCTACCCTCAGGAAAATGAATCTCGCCTTTCTCTGAGCTCCTCCAGCAATCTGCATGTGCGCAGACACATTGACTGTGACTGAATGTATATTGCAGTTGATCACACCTGTTAGCGTCTGTCCTTTCCCACCTCTGCCTGAAACCCTTACCTCTGGCCCCTGCTAAACTTGAGCCTGCCTTGGGGACGATTTCTGGAGCCAGACTTGTGCAAACACCACAGTCCTCCAAGGGAATGAGCCAACACCCCAACATCAAAGATTTCCTTGGGGCAAAACATTTAGCTTGGAGCCTGCTGCCAAGGGACGTCCCTGGACCACTCTGTACTCCTTCTACCCCATTAACTGTGTAGTTTAGAACACGTACCAGTCATCCTCACTTTCTGATGTAAAATGGAAGTGAATATAAAATGATGGGGTGGGATCAGACGGTCTTGAAGGTGCCTCCAAGCTCTATGAAGGCGAGAAGTAGGAAAGTCTGGAAGATAGATGTCTATAGCCTACCTGATAGGTTGTAGACTTAATTTCTAGACTTCCTATCAGAATATCCAACTTGAAATTCAGTCTACAACTTAACAGGTAGGCTATACTCTGCGTGCGTGCTCAGTTGCCTCAGTCATCTTCGACTCTGAGCCCCTGTGCCCTGAAGCCCACCAGGCTCCTCTGTCCATGGGATTCTCCAGGCAAGAATATTGGAGTGGGTTGCTATGCCCTCCTCTAGGAGATCTTCCCAACCCAGGGACAGAATCTGCATCTCCTAAGCTCCTGCATTGCAAGTGGTTTCTTTACCACTGAGTTACAGCGGAAGCCTCAAGCTGTACCCTGCCTGGTAACAAATCTGTGTTTTTAATTTGTGCCCACTTTTCCATTGATATGAGGTTAAAGGTTGTTTGGGTTCAGACCAGCCTTCAAAAGTCTATTTACCCATACTATAATTGAACTGTGGGGCTTCTCCGGTGGCTCAGGGGTAAAGAATTTTCCTGCAATGCAGAAGACTCAGGAGACATGGGTTTGATCCCCAGATCGGGAAGATGCCCTGGAGGAGGGCATGGCAACCCACTCCAGTATTCTTGCCTGGAAAATCCCCGTGGAGAGAGGAGCCTGGTGGGCTTCAGTCCATAGGGTCACAAAGAGTCAGACACAACTGAAGCAACTGAGCACACACATGTGTAATTGAACTGTACTATTTCAGAGCCTAGCCTTTATTTATAAGATTATTTCCAAGATAAATTGCTCTCTAGGTTCCAACTAGGGATGTCAAGATCTCTCCCTACCCTGATCTTAGTGTCGGGCGAGACCTTGACTGCACCCTAGTTTGAGAGTTTGAGGCAAACACATCAGCTACGAACACTGGAATGTGCCCACAACTGAGTGCCAGTAATAAAACAAACTCCCTGACAGGACATCAGAACTTAGACATCCAAATTAGCATTGTCTTTGATGCCAATTTGAGTATTAGCATCAAATTAGCATTTATGCTCTTGTTCCACCACATTGAACATTTAAAAAAGCTCCTCTCAGATTTTCCTTCACAGCCATTTAAAACCACACACACATTACATGTACCCACTTGGGCGTGCACTCACACCTGGCCAAGTCACTGTCCCTCCTTTACAGCCAAGGTTCATTTCTGATTGAAAAGGGCATTATGACCCACCCGGCTCACTTATTTACCTTATTAATCAATCTTAGTTCTAAATGACTTGAAGCTGTCTCCCCAAAGTCAAATTCACTCCTTTAGAAGACCACTCTAAGGACATTCTAGAGAATGTGATTCAGGCTCTGGGGGAAATTCCCGAGAAGGGTTTGGAGCAGACTTCTAGCTTCCCCTGGTGACTGCTTTAGTGGTGACAACAGCTGTCTGGAGGAGTAAGTGCTGGAATGTTTATTAAGTGGCCAGTCAGCAGGTGGGGTGGCATGCCTTCTGCCATAATGAGGCTCCATACCACAGCCTTTGATGTGCAAATGAGAGCAAAGTAATGCCAATTTTGGAATTGCTTGGGTTGGCCAAGAAGTTTGTTCAGGGATTTTCTCTAAGATGTTAGGGGAAAACCCAAACGAACTTTTTGGCCAGCCAATAATATACCCAAATCAGCAGCTCGGGGCTCTCACCCGTGCTGGAGGCCCCGCCTGGGCTCACAGTAGCTGGAGGAGCCACAGAATGTCAACCGAGTGCCTGCTTTGAGAAACCACCATCCAACCCTCTCATTTACTGGTGGGGAGACTGGGCCCATACAAGCCCCACAGCTGAAGAGAGGGGCTGAGTCTCCAGTACGCAGTGTGGGTGGCCCTTGCCTTACTCCCTGGAAGGGAAGAGAATCAAAGATCTGGCAGAGAAGCTGAAGGGAGCCCAGCTCCGGGGACCCCTCAGGACAGAGGAACCTCTGTCTGTCAGCGGCAGGTGAGAGACCCCAGCAAGCAGGCTGCCTGGGAGTTCCAAGCTCCACTCTCTAAGCTGCCAGAAACTCTTTTAGGGCGATAGGAGGAGAGCGCTCCTTTGTGAGGTGTCCCATCACCCAGGAGCCCAGGATGGGGCAAAGGTCAGAACAGCAGCCTTTTCAGCTCTGGTCTGTTGGCGAAAGGGGTGGCCACCCCCAGGCAGAGCCTGTGTGTTGGGGGAGAGGGATGGGTAGGGTGGTCAGGGACCCTCTGTTTCCCCACCCAGCCCCTCCGTGAGTGTGGTCACTTTCCTTCGGGTGCTCTTTATTGGATGAGGAAAATGCCTGCTCCTGTCACCAGAAAGCTGATCTTAAAGGTCAGCCTCTGGCCTTCTCTGCTTTCCCTGTTCCTGCATGTGTGAGTCCATGTCAGAGGTGGCAGCATGGCCTGGGAACACGACCTTGGGCACTTGCTGGGCACACAGCCTCCCCTTGGGATCAGGCCCCAGCAGGTGGGATGAGGGCCTGAGGCACAGGGCTCTCTCCTTAGGAACTGTTCACTCTGCTCACCACACCAGCCCAGCAACCAGCTCGAGAGCCTGCGTGAGGTGCTCACTGTGGTGGAGGAGTGGAGCCTGCCCCTTAGGAGCCGAGACCCTCTGGGAGATGTGGCCACCAGCCGCCCCATCTGTAAAGGGGGGGCAGCTACCAGCAGAGCACTGGTGCTGTGCCCAGCACCACGCTGAGGGCTTTACATGCATTGTCTCCTGTGATTCTCAGCTGCCGCATCTGTAAAGGGGGGCAGCTACCAGCGGAGCACTGATGCTGTGCCCAGCACCACACTGAGGCCTTTACATGCATTGTCTCCTGTGATTCTCAGAGCCAGGTTATTACTGTTATCCCCGCTTTACAGGTGAGAAAACTGAGGCATAGAGAAGATCATACATAGAGCACACAGCCCATGAGTGATGAAGCCAGGACCTGAAGCTCATCATATGATTATCTCTAATGTACTTTAAAGGGTATTGGGGGTCTCCAAATGAGCTTACATTCCTGAAAGTGCCTGCTCAACTCTTGAGTGCTGGGCGACAGTAGTGACAAATTACTAGTGATTCCTATTTGAGGTTTTAGCTCCCTAACAAGCCAGCAAGGCAGGGCAGGGACACCGAGGAGCACTGCCTGAAGCAGGCCTTCTTGAACTCAGGCAGGAGGTGTTGCTGGCTGGCCCCAAGTGACAGACCTTACCGTCCTGACCTGAGCAGGAGAGGGACAAAGGTGGGACCCATGCAGCCAGGAGGCTGGCAAGGGCAGTGGCTGGGGCAGAAGGAGGGGCTGCACTCACCCAACATTGAGGATCTTGGGCCTCTGCAACCCAGAGCCCTCGAGCCGGAAGACGACGTTGGTGAGGGTGACGGGCAGCGGGTTCTTGAAGACAATCTGTACTTCGCACTCCTGGCCAACCACAGCTGCTCCCAGTAACTGAGAGAGAAAGAGACCCCCAGTATCAGAGCCTCGGGCCAAATTTATGGGACTGGACAGTCCCACCAGAGAGGGAGGGAAAGCTCCTTAGAATGAAGACCGCCCTGACCCCACATTCCTGCCTCTGGGGGAGGGCTCACCCAAAGCCAGAGAGGAAACTCCAACCTACTCCCCAGCTGAAGCCACCCCAGAGTAAGGGAAAGGAGACCTGATTTTCCAGAAAAGGGAACTGAAGCCCAAGAGCCCAGGCTGGTCCCTGACCTCCTCCTGCCACTGCTTCTGGCCTAGTGCCCTGCGCCTTGCCCTCCAATCTGCCCCAGCCCAGCCCGCTGCTCTACCGTGAGACTGAGGTCTGGGGTACGCAGACGGAAGGTGTGCTGCTTGGCCAGCACCTGCCCGTTCTCCTTCACGTGGCCTGAGATGTTGAGCAGCATGGCCCCCTGGTCTACGAGGTGGACCCGGTATTCCTTGTAGGCCACAGGCATGGTCACACGCTCCGCTGCAGGGAAGAGGCCTGGTGTCACCAAGGCCTGCTTCCCCAGACCCAGCCTCCCCAGGTCTCCATGTCCCCAGCCCTGGGCTACCCAGCCATGGAGGCGGGTGCTACAGGCTGGGGACGGGGCACTTACAGGCCCCCGGCGCCAGCACCACCTCCTTCTTGCTCTCCTTGAAGACGGATCCCGCGACGCCGGTGTAGAAGGTGACAGAGAGGTAGAGGTGCAGCTTCACGGTGCGGAGGCTGCTGCCGCGGTTGGTCAGCACCACGGAGACCATCAGGTCCTGCCCCATCACTGCGTCCTGCGCCTCCACCTGCACGGCCACATCCTCCGCTGAGTCCCGCGTGGCATACACGTTGGGTTTGCTGCCATGGGCGGCCGCGGTCTCCACTGCCTTCCGCTCTGCTTCTGAGCCTGGGGGTTGAGGGTCAAGGGTGAGCTTACAGCTGCTGCTGGCTGGGCGGGCGCTTGGAAGGCACCCTTGGTTGTGGCCAGAGCTGGCCGGGATGGGGAGCTGCTACCTTCTGGGTGCTTATAAGTGTGCGTGATGTCTTCCCGCATGTTGGAGCCAATGGCCTTCGTAATGATGAGTGAGCCGATGGCCTTCTCCTCCACATACACGATCTTGAAGCTGCCGTCATCCTGTCGCTGCCAGTAAACTTTATCACTGTTCACCTGTCAGGAGGGCAGTTGTGAGGGGTGTGAGCCAGGAATGAATGAGCCAGAGGGTCTGAGGGCGGGCATGACCCTCCAGCTGCCTTCCCGGATCCTAGGAACTGCAGGGAAGGCCGGATCCAAAGGTTGGGAGCTTCCTGGCAGAGTGAAACTGGGAGACTTTTCAAGCTGAGCCAGACAAGGCCAGAGAGCAGGAAAGAAGTTTATCTGGGAGGCTCCTCACAGTGCATTGGGCATTAATAACAGTAATCCCTTGCACTCACTTGCTGACTCCATGACTTATAAAGCAGTTTCATACCCATTATTTCTTTTGATCCTGAGCACAGAAAGCACGGCAGCCATTATTATGGCTTTTTACAGTTGGGAAAACTAAGATTTGCAGAATGAGTGACCTGCCCAAGGTCACAGAGGTAGTTGGTCAGCAGTGGGGCACGCCTGGAGAACCTAGGACCAACGCCAGTGCCCTGGTCTCCCCAGGCTGCCCATGAAGGCACCAGGCGCACAGCTCTCACCTCTGCAAAAATGAAGGGTGTGTCGTACTTCATGTAGACCAAGCCATTCTTGATGGACTGCACAGAGCAGGGCCCACAGCAGAAGATGCCTATGGGAGTGAGGGCACCACAGGGGTGAGAGATCCAGGGAGGCTGAGTAGGACCCCCAGATCCTGGGCCCACCCTTCTAAGCCCACCCAGTGCCCACTGCCCAGGTTCAGCCCCCACCAGTCCAGATTCTCTGGTGGCTCAGACGGTAAAGAGTCTGTCTGCAATGCAGGAGACTTGGGTTTGATCCCTGGGTCAGGAAGATCCCCTGAAGAAGGAAATGGCAACCCACTCCAGTATTCTTGCCAGAAAATCCCATGGACGGAGGAACCTGGCAGGCTACAGTCCATGGGGTCACAAAGAGTTGGACACGACTGACTGATTTCACTTCACAGTCCAGCTCAGGGAGGGCAAACAAAGGGGAGAGCAGTTCTATTTTGCTTCAGTCATTGGTGGGGGTGAGGGGGGCAGTGACGACTGTAGGGGGGATAAGCCTGCCTTGTTAACCGAATTGCTGGCACACTTCCTCCATTGGCTGAAGCTGGATGTCGGCTGTCTATGACCCCCAGAGGTCAAGATCCCACCCCACCCACCCCGTCCTACATCAAAACAAACCCAGAGCCCATTATGGCTCTGCTTGCCAGCTGGGAAACAGATGAAATCACAGTCACCATTCCAGAAAGATCCAGAACCACCCTCAGCTCTATAGCCCACGGTATCCTTTCTGTGGGGAGGTGACAGGGGAGCTGGTAGGAAACAATGTCTGTCTTCAACATGCTCTGGAGGGCTTTCTGGAGGAGACAGGTTGATAGAGAGGAGGTGTGGCTGAGAGGACACAGAACAGGAAGTGAGGGCTGTCCAACAGGAGAGAATCTTAGAAAATACCTTGAACTAGGGTCTCCTTTTACAGATGGGGAAATAGGCTCAGCAAGGCAAAGTGACTGCCAGGAGATGTAAGACAGCCGGACACAGAGAGACTGGAAGGAGCTAATCCTTACTAAGTAGCTACTAAGCTCCAGCCATGCTGCTAGTCTAATATGACTTCTCATTTGATCCTCCCAATCACCCTATAAGGTATACATCATCCCCATATTACAAACAAGAACACCAGAGCTCAAAGGTGCAAGGAACTGGCCTAAGATGACATATCTAAGAAGTGATCAAGCTAGAATCAAGCCCGGGCCTGGCTGGCCTCAGAATCCCTGCCTGCCACCTAGCCCACCCACTTCCTAGAGTGGGGACTGGAACTCATGTCTCCTGGTGTCCTGTGACAGGCTGTTTCAACATCACAGGCATCTCTGGGGTTGTATAACTCAGGGGGCACTATTTACAGAGATGATTGAGAGGGACAGGTCTGGTCAGAGACCAGAAGAGGAAGGTAGGCTAGGGGAGGGCTATCTGACTCAGGGTGAGGAAGGGAGAAGGGGGAGGCAGGGAGGGGAGAAGCAGCTGGAGGGGCAGGTGAGGGCTCCCTGGGGCCAGATTATTAAGTGGGAAGGGTGTGGGGGACCTGTTTGAGATCTAATTTTGTTTTTGACTGCACCTCATGGCATGCAAAACTTCCCCCACCAGGGACCGAACCTGCAGCCCTGGCAGTGGAAGTGTGGAGTCTTAACCAGTGGGCCACCAGGAAAGTCTGGGGAGATCTAATTTTTGCAGAAACATTCGTTGTGGAACAGAGACTAGTAGGTTACACCATCAGTGATTATTTCTTAGGCTGGACTGCGTTATAGAAGCTGTTATCTCCTTTGAACCTACCTGAACCCTGATTTTTTCCCCCATACCATATATATAACTCAGCGGAGCAATGAGAAGAACTTGGTAAAAGCAAGAATATGTGTCAAAAGAGAGGAAGTCAGGGGCTGGGTTCACACTGCTGCTGACCTAACACTGTGCCCTAGAGAAAGCCTCTAACCCAGCCGATCTGCAACATCACCAGGGGAACTTTCCAAACACACAGATTTCTGGAATCTGTTCCCGGAATTCAGGTCTAGAAATTTCCTTGAAACAAAACTGAAACCACCTGAGAGAGAATAGGAAATTTTCCATTTTATGTTACACAATTCTATATATTTTTTTCTTCCAAGCATGTTTTACTTAAAATGTGCTTAGTCACTCAGTTGTGTCCGACTCATTATGACCCCATGGACTGTAGCCCACCAGGCTCCTCTGTCCGTGGAATTCTCCAGGCAAGAATACCGGAGTGGGTTGCCATGACCTCCTCCAGGGGATCTTCCCAAGCCAAGGATCGAACCTGCATCTCCTGAATTGGCAGGTGAATTCTTTACCACTGAGTCACCTGGGAAGCTCTTTACTTAAAATAGTGACTTTTTAAACTATAAAATATATATATATATATAAATAAAAAGGTCTTTCAATTAATTATCTCCAGGACATGTAAATAAAAATGTAAGTAGAAAAAGTGGATTTGTTGGGTGAGGGAAACCTCTCCCTGAATTCTCTCAAATCTTTGGACTTTTGAGCCATCTGAGTGTAATAACCATTATAAATAAATAAAATTGGGGCAAATAATTATGCAGAAAGGTGAAAATAAATGACGGGTCACATGGTGATTGCCCTCATGAGTCCGTTTGAAGAACTGTGGAACGAAAGGATCTGACTCCAAGTCCCCGTCCAGGACACTGGAGTTTGTTCCCCTAGTTGGGGACACAGGGAGGGGCCCCCAGTGGGGTCTAGGAGCCAGGCAGGGGCCCTGCTCACCACTGCTGGTTTCCTGGGGTGTGGCGTCCACAACCTGCCATCCATCGAAGCCTGAGGGCAGATCTGGCCTCTTCATCCAACAGTCGTTCCACACGTGGAAGTTCCTGGATGGACATAGATGGAGGGCTTGGTGGGCTGCCTACCTGGGGCCTCCCCAGCATCCCCTGCTCTCGATATCCAGGCCTCGGGTCTCTGGTCATCAGCAGGGACAGGCAGCCCAGCCCAGCCCCAGCCTCACCAGACAGAATCATGGTTCAGGTGCTCCAGGGGCTTCATGTTCTCATCGAAGTAGATGTCCATGGTGAGGGAAGTGTCTGTGTCGTGCGCGGAGTTGAAGTTGGTGACAGTACGGGTGGCCAGGCCCAGGCAGCGCAGCACTGTAGGGGGGCGGCCAGGGTTGGGTTCAGGGCCCGGGGCCAGGGCAGGGGTAGGGGGGCAGGTGAGGCATGAGGTCAGGAATAGCAAGGGGACAGGGGCAACTGGGGTTGCCAAGCTGGGTCAGGGGTCACTAGAGTCAGAAGTTCACCGAGCCAGGGAGTGTTGGGTGTTAGGGGAAGCCAGGCCACCTGCCTGGCCTTGTGCCTGACTGTCCCTTCTCCCTCCTCTCCTCTAGGCCTTTCTGGGTTGTTAACACTAATTAATGATAATTAAGGCCAGCCTGCCAGCCACCCCCGCCCGTCCCTGCACTGCAGCCACAACTGGGCTGGGCTCATGAAGGTGGAGCCTAGCTTCCTTCCACCCTCCGTGTAAAGCCCAGGCGGTTCCCGTCCCATCCCTCCACTACCTGTGGTGGTCACACCAGCGAAGACCCAGCACTGGCCGAAGGGGACAGAGTTGCCGGTGCGTAGGTAGCTGAGAAGGATCTCCACGCTGCCCACCCATGCTGATGGGTTGGTGCCGCGGGAATAATCTCCAGACCAGTTCCCAATCAGGACCCCATTGTCATCCAAGGAGTTCACCTGTCCAGGACAGGATGGGGTGGGGCAGAATTGGGGAAGAGGCTCAGGGCCTGCCATGTGGCCCCCAGCCCAACCCCTGGCCCTGCAACCATCCCTCACCCCTAAACGCTCAGGATTCAGAGGCAGCCTGAGTCCTGCCTGCCCCTCCCACAGCCCTCTGCCCCACCATCCTGGTCTGACACAGGAATGTGAATCCTGGGTGTGCCAAGTTTGGGGTTTGGCCCTACATTCCACAAGAGCTGGAACTGGAGCCAGGAAGGGGAGGGTTAGGGGGCAGGTTGGGAGGGGAGATGAGTGAGATCCCTTCCCACCGTACCTTTTGCAAGGGCACGGACAGGGCTGGGGTCCTGGAAGAATCAGAAATGGTAGGAGTGGGGGCGGGAGACAGCAGGCAGACACTCAGTAGGGCTCAGAGACTCAAGGGGGCTCACCATGGCAGAGATGACCCGGGAGACACTGACGGGGTCCCCGCGGCCTCCATAGGGCATGCCCCGCCGGTCCAGGATGTACAGGCAAGCGTCCAGCACCCCGTGGTCAAACTGGGGGGAGCCAGGGCAGAGGTGACCCTTAGGCTAGCACCTGCGCCCCCACCCCACCTCACCTGCCTCTAGTGCCCCTAAGGGCACGAGGCCCCAGCCAACCCTACCTGGCCGTAGTTCCAGGTCCGCTCGCCAATCTGCGCTTCTGTCCCATAGTAAATTCGCCCAGACTCATTAAGCACGTACTCCTGCCGCCAGTCCTCATGGTCCACATACACGATGTCCTCTGTGTCCCCAAAACACATATGCCTGGTTCCCTTCAGCCCTCTCCCTGGGTCCCACCTGCCCCTCAGCTGCTTCTGCAGGGCTCATGACTGCAGAGGAAGAGCAGGGACGCCTCTAGCCTGACAGCACTGCTTCCAGGAAGGACAGAGCAAACAGGATAGGGGATAATGGGAGAAGGGTGGCTGTTACCAGGGCCCTTCACCAGGAGAGGTGATGCGGCTCTGTGACCTTGGGCTGGTCACTTCTCTACGTCCTGCATCGAGGTTCCCTCACCTGGACACTGGGAAGCTGGCTTCTCCTAGGGCTAGGCACCCAGGCGCGTAGCCAGATCTAGCGAAGGAAGCCCTACACGCCCTCCCCTCCTGTCCGCGTTTTGCTCCAGCAGCTCACCTGGGCACCAGGGATTGAAGAGGATGTAGATCTCATTGCGGGGGTCAAAGGGCAATTGGAACTCTCCAGCTTCGCAGCGTGTGCGGATGGTGAACTGGAACTTGCCGATGATGGCATTGGGGGAGGTGTGGACCCGTAGGTTCAGATTCTGCCCACTGGACTTGGTCACCTGGGCCTTCCAGCCTCCACTGCCCCCCTTGCCCACCGGGATGATCACATGGGTGCCCTTGCCCACCTCAGGATTATTTCCTGCCGTGGAGGAAACACCAGTTAGCTGCTGCAGCCCACTTGAAGCAGGGGGATGGAGCCTTGGACTTCTTTCAGCCCCACCCAGGATGTGTGTCCCAAGTTGGACAATTACCTGGGCCAGATTGAGAATAGCTCTGTCCCCACCCGATGCGTGCCCACATGTCAGGGCAGAGCTCCAGTCCAACATCCCAAACCTGTTCCCTTGCACTTAGCTCGGAGGTGAGCAGAAGAGACCAGGTCACCGTCACCCTCTACCTGCCTGACTGTCCCAGTACCCGGGCAGGAGGAGCAGAGCCGCCCTGTCTGGGTCTAGGTGGCCCTGCCCCACATGAAAGCACAGTTCCTGTCCTGAAAGCCTGCCTGCTCACTGGGGCTGCAGATGCCAGGGCCCAGGGCATCCCTGCTGGAGGTGGTAAGGGTACCTGGGAAATTAGAGGCTGGGGTGGGCAAGGCTAGGCCCTAATCAAAGGGTACCAGGAGTCACCCGCCCCCGGCAGCAGTATAATCATCAGCCTAGGCAGTCAATGGCCACCAAGCAATGCAATGAGGGAGGCACCTGCCCTGGGCCATGGGAACAGAGAGACAGAGTTGGACAGAGAGTGAAGTCACATCCTGGGGAAGGAGGGCAGACCCAGAAAGAAAGATACCCAAAAGCAGCAACACTGGAGAGGATGCAGTAGTAAGGATCCAAAGGAAAAGTATCTTGGGACAAATGCTCCTGGAGGCTCAGAGAGGGTGAGCTTAGGAAACGAAAACAGGGAAGCCAAGACCCTCCCTCCGGGGGACATACTTACATGATTACACCTGCCTTAGCTGGCAGGGGTGAGGAGTGGGGTAAGGGAGGAGCCTAAAGACATCCCTGTGACGCTAATACCAGGGCTGGCAGCCCTGCTAACCAGCTCCCTATCCCTACTCCACCACCACCCCTACTTCACTTCACCACCATCATCCCCATCCCCCACTGCAGGCTCCACTGACCGATGCACAGCTCCAGGGTGACATGATCAGACGACTCATAGGGACGAGACAGGAAGAGGACCATTTGGAAAGGCTGCCCACGGCGGAGAATCAGCTCATCGTACTCGAACTCGTCCGTGTGGTGCTCTCGGCGGTTCTGGTCTGAGCGTGAACTCAGCAGATCCACACCAGTCACCACCAGCATTCCCTCTGCAAGGCCACAGCTCCAGCTCAGTAAAGCCCCACGGGGCGTCCAGGCCCCCACCACTAGCCTCCCAGGCCCTCAGAGATGTCAGAA
Organism: Bos taurus; assembly: GCF_002263795.3. Lineage (NCBI taxonomy): Eukaryota > Metazoa > Chordata > Mammalia > Artiodactyla > Bovidae > Bos > Bos taurus. Next base: position 20,903,300 of record NC_037337.1, on the reverse strand, counting down.
TGAGCCTCAGGCCCAATTAAGGCATTTTGGCTCTCAGATAACGTGGCCAGGTGGGCCTCACCCCGGATGGTGCCATCTCCAGCTGCGTTCACAGCACTGCCCCGGGAGCCAGGCCGGCGGGAGTCCCGGGAGCCAGGCCGGCGGGAGTCCCGGGAGCCAGGCCGGCGGGAGTCCCGGGAGCCAGGCTGGCGGGAGTCTGAGCCCCGGGAGTCGGGTCTTCGATTCCTGGAGCCAGATCCTCGACCTCCCCGGTCTCCATGGCGCTCAGGCCCCCAGTCATCGTCTTCTGTGTTCCGGCAAGAGCAGCAGCCACAGCAGCGAGCCCAGAAGGAACGGCCCCCGCGGCGAGAACGTCTGTCTGGCTCTGGTTCTGGCTCTGGAGAAGGTGTGGTGGGGGGCTGCCAGGGGTTTCCGCCCCAGCGGCCAACATCTGAACGAGGACCACCGCCTACGTGAAAGAGGCAGGGGGGCTCTGATCACTCACTCAGATCTCCTTTACCCCTACAGGATGCTCCAGTCAGCTCACCCAGAAACCCTCCATCCAGAGAGCTGATTCCATCCCAGCCAGATGACAGATGATCTGACCCTGACCCTGAGATTCCCTCAGATCCACCCAGAGACCTTCCCCCAAAGACTCCTTTCACTCACCTAGAGAAATTCCCCAAATTAGAGAGACGAGTCTTTTTCCCCCTCTCACCCTCACACGGACATCCTCCAAAGCAGATGCCCAGTCCAGAAACCTGCTCCAGCACTCATCCCAGGAAACGAGCGTACACTTGTCACAGCTTCGAGAGGCGGCAGCACAGACCATCCTGAGCCTGCTCCCCCTGCCAGCTCCTCAGTCTAGAGATCCAATGCTGACAGCCTCAAGGACCCATTGCTTAGAAGGAATCCCCCACCCACTGCCCTCTGAATTAGACAGATAAGTGACATTCACCACCGGGGGTCCTGGCATTTCCCCATGTCGTTGGGTCAGACACCCATGAGGAGTTGCTGGGAGGGGCCTGAGGTGCCTGAAGTCAGACTTCCCAGGCAGGGGATCTCTGGTCTCCGGGAGCCTCGCTGGGGCGGACAGGCTCTGGCTGGCCCGCACTCCACCTTGTTGGGACCCGACCTCGGCCGCCAGACAGCATCGCTGGGGTTCAGCAGTGCCCCGTCGGAGCCCCTCACCTGATGAAGGTGTTGGCGACGGCATCTCTGAGTCCCGCGGCGGAGGTGGAACAGGTTGGGACCGATGGGACTGGACGGACTCCGCCGCACGAATGGAAGGCGTGGGGCGGGCTGGTAAGTGGTTTTTAAGGGGGGAGGGCGGGGCCGAGCTTCTGGGAAGAGGAGGAAGGAAGGTTGCTTCGTCCCCTCACTTGGGGGAGGAGGTCCAGCGTCTGGGGGCCGGGAAATGACGCTGGGCCACACCCTCTTTTCCCTTTTCGAGGAACTAAGGACCGACGTGTAGGGAGAGGGCACGGTTGGAGTCTATGAGGGCTGAAGTCGGAAAGACTCGGTGAGACCACCTGTCTGGGGGATGCTGCCTGCCAAACTGGGTGCATCAGAGGCACCTTCTCGGTGGAGAAGCTCAGAGGGCAATGGGGCAGGGAGCCCCTTCCACCCACACCTCTATCCAGCAGACTTGCTGTTCCCAAGCTCAGGCTGCCTGGCTGTGTCTCTGAAACTGCCCATGGGCTCTTAGGACTCACCCAGTCCAGGGAGGTCCCTGGATCCCAAGTTGTTACATACTGGTGACATCAGCAATTGGCCCTCAGACTGGCTCCACCAGCCAGCCCTTGACCTGCCGGCTCTACCAGATCCTCTGACCCTACCATCCACCTGTCCCTCCTTCTTCCTCTGGCTCCGCCAAGCCCCCAGTATGAGTGAGAGCTGCTTCCTGCTCCCTGGGTCCCTCCACCTTTGGGGTTAGGAAGGTCAGAGTGGAAGCGATTTCGTTTTCTAACGGTCACCCTTCCCCAACCCCCCAGGGGTTTGGAGGTGACTTTGGTCTTTGCTCTGAGGCTCAGGTGGGAATGAAGTCTCTGCCCCCAGGCTGCAGAGTACCCCCTTCTTCCACTGAGACAAATGTCTGGTGAGCTGGAGGCCACGGTTCTCAACTTGGAATTCTTCCTAGGAATCCTGACCAACCGGCTGCAGGCACCTGCCCAATTCCATCCCAACCCTGGGAGAAACACCACGGAGGCCACTGAGAGAACCCCAAGGCAAAGAGGAGGTCAGGCATCTTCCGGAAGGTTGGGACCTGTTCTTGGGTTCTCTTTTCTCCATCCTGCCATTGTCCCAGCTCTGCCCATGGGACACTAAACAGAAGACAGTAAAAACAGGGAGGGCAAGGAGATAAAAGGAAGCTGCCGAGAGGAGAGGCTGAGTTTGGTGATGCATGTGGCAGGGAGGTGCCTTGGGGAGTGGGGACGGAGGCTCCAGGACCTGGCAGAGCCCTCCACATCCCCATGACCTTTTCCTGTCCAAGTCTAAGCTCCAGACCTGGCAGGGGGTGTCTAACCCCAGCTCCAGCACATTCAAGAGCAGGAATCCAATTTCCAGGCAGGTCAGCCAAAGGGCTTCATGGAAGGCTATTTGTGTATCACTCTGGATACCAAAAGGACAGGGAGGGCCCTGAGAGTTGTGTGTGTACATGTAGGCCCAGGTAGATTTTCAGGGAAACAGGAAAATGCCTGGTCACATTCGCTCCCTCTTGTTTCAATCAATCTTTCTGTTTCCCCACCCAGCCAGGTTTGACTCAGTGCCCTCACCCCTGAGCCACTCCCCTGTCCTCCCGGGAGGCTCAAGTGCCGCAGGGCTTTCAGAGTCAGGACAAGGTACTTGTGTGTGTTGGAGGGGAGACCCTGGGAAAAGACACCATCTCGGTACTTCAGGAGCTAAGTCCAGGTTCTGCCCAATCCAGAAGCAAGAACATGAATCTGGAATCCCAGACCAAGTTACAGAGACAGCTTTGGCTCCAGCACTTGAGCTCAGCAACCTTGGGTGCGTCTGAACAGCAGTTTCCTCATCAGCACAATGAGCCTAATCATCTCAGCCCTGAGAGCTTGTGGGGATCAAATGGGATCAAGTATTTTCAAGGGCTCTTTATCCTGGGCATGCTACTCATGAGGACTAATAATGTTGTTATAAGAGAGTGGAGCCAGGGCGCTCTGAACACACCTCCTGGGAACAGCTTTGGTGAAGGAGAGCCAGGGCAGACAGGGTATCTGGAAGGGGCACAGATCACGGAAGAAACTTCTCTGAGCCCTTCTAGTTGGAGAGACTTCCAGGTGCTTTGTAGCCCCACTCCAACTAGAACTGAACCCAAACCTGATGCCAGCCTGCAGCTTAGGCGCAGCCCAGCCCCAAAGCAGAAGGCAGACTCCAATCTAGCCGTGGCCCGGATTCTGCCCCCAAAATGGAGGTTCTGATGCTCTGCGACAGGGAACAGCAAGACTGAGCATAAAACGGAAGCAGAGAGGGGGAGCCGACACATCTCTCTCCCTTTCTTGTCCAGAAATGCAGTGGTGACAGCAATAATGGTGGTGGCGGCAGCAGCTTAGCAGCGCTCAGGGACCTCTTCATTGTTTATTCAGTTCCAATAAGTTAAAGGGCAAGGGTGGGGGCAGGGCCTCTTAGGTGAGGATGCTGCTAACCGAAGGCAGCAGCTCGGCCAGGTGCTCCGAGCTGCCCTCCGCCTGGCACAGCGGGTTGCCCTGCAGGTTGAGGAGGGTCAGCCTGGGGCAGGAGGTGAGAGGCTGGAGCACCGCAGGCTGCTGGAGGCCTTGGGCAGGAGTCAAGGAAAGCTCAGCTGGTTCTCCAGATCCGCTTGCTCCTGAACACCTGTCACTGCAGAACGAGCACTGCTACTGAGCAGCCTGCTGGATGGGCCCCTTGGCCACTTCCCAGTAGGACACAGGCCTCTAGGCTGCAGATACCTGCCGGGGGCCAGGCAGGAGGCGTAGGACCCTGATGCGATATGGTCCCAGAGGAGTGGTGGAAACTGTGGCCAAGGGGAAAGCCAGCCCCTGCTGCAGAGGCGCCCATCATTCATCAATGGCCAAGGGCTCCCAAGTAGAAATGCAGGCCAAAGCATGCTTCAACTTACACGTTTTGAGAAGAATCAGAATTCTACATTTTTTAAAGAATATAAAACCTCCTTATTTTAAACATACAACGTGGTACCCAAGAGCATCTATAGGCAGCGGTTTGTGAACTCAGGTTTGAGGGAGTCACTTCCTTCCATCCTGCAAAACTCTACCAGTGAGAGTTTTCAATGACAATGACAGTTTTCAATGACAGCCTCATACAGCGCCAGGCTATCCTCTCCTCAGCTTAGATGGCCAACACCCCCTCCTCACGCCCAGGGCATGCCCATCCCGCCTCCTGGCCATCCCTTCCTGGTGTGGCACCTTGCCCTCCCTGCTGTCTGAACGGCACCCAGACGGAAGGATACGGTTGTTACACAGGATGAGCTCCTGCAACCGGGGCAGGTTGGTGACACCATCCAGGGATTCGATTGCGTTATCATTGGCCTGCAGCACCTGGGAGCAGGGAAGACAAGGCAGGCAGGCAGGCAGCTGTCAGTATGGGATTGGTACAAGCCACTGGGGAGCCTAGGGTGATCAGCTTACAGGGTATGGAAGGGCTCCTGGGATCAGGCTGGGTGACAGAAGAGAAGGCTGGGGTCATCTGTAGGGGCTGGAGGACCCTGACATCTCTTAGTAGGGTGGGGAGACTTCTGAGGTGGAGGAAGGGGAAAGGTGTCAGGAGCCACGTTAGGCATTACTGACAAAATGGAGGCACAGCCCCAACTCCCTCTCCTTGTCCCGCAGGCACAGACTTGGGATGAAGGAGTTAGGCCTTGTGATTCTGACTTGTTTTTTCCTCTCCTTGGCTGAGTTGAAAGGAATATTGAGTTGAAAGGAATATTAAGGTGCTTATTGTTCTTGAGAGGAGCATGAGAAGGCACAAAGCCTTCTGCAGCTGTGCTCAGAGAATAATTCATAAAGTTAATCATTGACATTCGTTCAAGGACCTTTACAGAAGAGTGTTCCAGGATGAGCACGTAGGCCACAGCTTGAGGCCATGGGATGGATTGCTATCTGAAACCTGTTTGTGAGGGAAATGTTTATGGCAAAGGAGTTTGCTGAAGGGCTTAGGAATAATTAAAATAGTTAGAAGCTAAAGATTTAAGGAATGTTGTAATGTTAGCATATTTTACTATAGCTTATAGGGATTAGGAATTTTGGAGATATTAGTGGTTAGAAGCCTTTTTAGAGAAAGTGAGCTCAGGACACTAGGGGCCAACAGGATTTAGAAAGATAAGAAATAAACTGAGGAATGTGGTATGAAGCCCAGACATTAGCATGAGTTACTATGTATTCACAAGGACACATGAGAAGAAGTAGATAAGAGAATCGCTGAGGCAGAAAGGAAAACCCAGAACAATGACAGAGGATTGGGGGCTTTACCTCAAGACAGCGCAGGGCAGCCAGGGCAGGGGGCAGGGCTCGGAGACGATTGTGTGACAGGTCAAGGTGAGTGACCAAGAGCAGCTGCTCCAGATGGCAGAGCACCGTCAGATCCTGAGGAGGGGGACGAGATACCCAGCGAGGCCTGGGGGACAGCTCTCAGCTGTCGTTTATCAGGCCTTCGCCCAGTGCGCCCCACACAGGCCCTAGGGGACCCCAGCTGAGGACAGGAGGGAGCAGCTGGGAAGCATACCTCACCACCCCTGGCAGTACATGCTGCAGATCAAGGACACGGGGCCACGGTGGCCTGTGGTGCAGGGAGCAGGGCAGGTACACGGTGCTGGGATGAACACAGACCACTAGCGGGGGAGGGCCTGGTGAGCCCGGAGTTGGTTTGGTGGGAGCAAAGGTGGGCAGCAGCGCCATGATAAAAATAACGTGTTGGGGAGATTGATTAGGAAGGACTACAGAGGAAAAAGAGAGTCAGGAGTTTGTCAGAAATCTCTGAGAACTATTCAGCTGTTAGGTGGTGGGGTCTGCCCCAGGGAGAGAAGCATGGAATGAGCTAAGGAAGAAACGTCCAGAAGGGCATGTGAGATGGAAGGCAAAGCGGGGGACGCTGAGTGTCTTGGCTGAGGCCTGAGGAGCAGATATAGACACTGCCGGGTCCTGAGGAAGAGGGAGGCGGGCCAGCGGGCGAGGGTGGGGAAGGCGCATGCGCACGCCCTACCTTGTGACCCAGGTGCAGCACGCGCACCTCCGCGTACTCCATCTTGAGAACGCTGTTCTCCAGCAGGAACTTGCTGCGCAGGTCGTCCAGGTACGCTGCCCTCATTGGGTCCACAGCCTGGCAGGGAGAAGAGGGCACAGGGACTGTGTGTCAGCTGCCTGCCCTCTGCGTGTTGGGCTGCCCCCGTGCCAACTCCCGCGGACCCAACTTGCCTTGAGGGTTTGGAAGTACTGCAGTGTCTCCTTCTCGTACTGCAGGGGGTCCAGCGCCCTCATCAGCAAGATGATGGTGAGTAGGCACCCTGGGGAGAGGGCGGGGATTAGGAAGGTCCTAGCAAGGAGCCTGTCTAGGATGGGCCCTCCTTAGAGAAGCAGGAGCTCAGGGGAATCGGGCCTCACATTTATTCTCAGGCTCCAGCTCCTGCAGCTCCTTACAGGACTCCAGCTCCGACTGTAGCACCGTGGACTTCTCCACTGACAGCTCACACCTGAGGGTGGGCAGGGTGGGGGAGCAGTGCTGGTCATCCCCAGTAGCCAGTCTGAGACATCTACTTGAGCCCGCGGCATCCCACCCAGCTGCCCAGAGTGCACAGCCCTGCTCCTGTCTGTGTGCTTCCCTGTGCTCATCACCTGAAGAGCTGCTCATCCGTGGCGGAGTCCCGGCACCAGCCCTCTTGGCGGCCTGAGAGACAGAGCAGGGGTAGGAGAGGACACCCGTGAGAGGAAGACAGGGATGGGGGGTGCTGCTGCAAAGCGGGGAGGCTGCAGGCTGGCTCACCTTTTAAGAGCACACACTCCTTCTGGGCATCACCTGCCGTCCAAATGACACGAAATGTATGCTGGGGCAACTGATCGTTGAGGGAGGTGGCGGGCAGGTCACAGAGCTGGGAGCACAGGGTTAAGAGAAAGCCCAGGCTGCACCACTTTTCTGACTGTCCCACCCCAGCCCTGTCCCAGCCCCGACTCCACCCACCAACCCTGGGATACCCAGATGTGGCTAGGCCGGTTCCTGCCCTCTGGGGTCCTCCACTCCACAGCCAGGGGTGACTCATCAACCATGAGCAGCAAGGTCTCCATGCCGGAGCCCACCTGGTGCAGGGGACAGAGACAGACCATCACTCCAACGGCACCAGGCCCACCATCCATGGTACCCTTCAGCAAAAGCTTCAGGACTCACGAGGAGGGGCCGAGAGAAGGAGACAGTCAGGCAAGCCTCATCCCGGCTCACGTGCAGGCAGCGCAGGGCATCCTGGGGATCAGCTGTGGGAAGAAATAGTCTCAGGTCTCCTTAAATATCCTTCCATTCCTTCTTGGCTCCAATCCCCACCTCTTCTGTACTGTTCACCTCGTCCCAGGAGCCACCGATGGTAGAACCAGGCACTCTGATCATTGGGATCAGTGAAGAAGGCGTTCTGCACCAGCTCCAGCTCTGCAGGGGCCAAGGAGGCATGGGGCTTTGGTTAGGACTCTTCTGGGCTCCTGTCTACCCCCACATACTGCCCTCTCTTTGGAGAACTTCCTGCCTTCAGTTTCACTTATATGCCAGCCTTACCCAGGGGCTGCATACATCAGGAGCCAAGTAGACACTTGGGCTCTCTGCAGCCAGGGGCTGGATCTTATGCATCCCCAGAGCCAGGCATTTTCCCGAGTGGTAGCTTCAAGAGCAGGTCTAGGCATCAGGGTCAGAAGGGCAGCATGGCAGAGTCCTCTCAAGCACGCCCTGACCCTGCTTACCTTTGAGCAGCACATCCTCAGGGAGGCGCCCCTGGGGTCCTGAGTCTGGCTGAGGGTGCAGCTGGGGCAAGAGGCAGGAGCGGTAATGCCAGGAGGAGTAGTTGGAGAAGTTTCGGGTGATGAGGCTGTCAGTGAAGGCAAGCTCCTCTGCAGGGGGCACAGCTGCCTGTGCAGCCACAAACCGCCGGTAGTCCCAGCAGTGAACTAGGGGGATAGGCAGACAACACATCTCAGAAGCAGGGCAAGAAGAGCTGCCTGGCTGGGACCCTGGCATCCCCTTGGAGACCCCAAGAAACACCTCTGTGCCCTCCATGGAGGACATATTTGACCTCATCATCCCTTGTGTCATCAGCTCAGTGGGCCCATCCTGGCCATCCCTCCCAACTCTGGACCTTACTGAGGCCCTACTACTGGGACATGGGGCAGGTGTAGGCAGGGAGACAGAATCTGCAGGCACGTACAGTTCCGCTCATCAACCTCGAGGAAGCGGGCACACAACTCCAGCTCCCGGGCCCAGTTGGGCTCTGGCAGGCGGCTCAGCAGCCAGCAGCGGTGGTGCCAGGTACCATAAGACTTGGGGTTCACCCTCAGGCAGCTCTCCAGGAAGCCCAGTTCTGCCTTCACCAAAGTGGCCAACTCCTCGGGGGACCTGTGCCCAGAGGAATGGGGGTCAGGGCCCTCCAACACCCAGTCTCAGTTCACCCCTGACTTTCTGCACCCAGCCCTCCGCCTATGCCCCTGGCTTCCGCATTCTTCTTTCACCCCTGGACCCAGGCCGGGCAGGGCCAGAGCGAGGGCCATCTTCCTTGGGCCCTAAACTCTTACGTACTTCTGGACCTCCAGCTGCTGGAGCACCTCTCGTCGACAATTCCAGAGGGTGGCAAAGTCAGGGTTGGCTCCCAGAATCTGGCTTGTCAGTTCCAGCACTGACTCATCCAGTTCTCCAGCCTGGCGCTGAGAAGACAGATAGCAGGATCAGGGATCACATCACTCTTCTGCTACAGAGCTTCATAACATAAATAGAACTACTGAATGTTCTGTGAATGCCACACTTTACTACAAGTACTATACAAAGCCCTTTATGGGATAATATGTAATCTTGCAATCGTTGATTTTCACAACAGCCTTATGCAGTAAGTGCAATCGTTAGCCCTGTTTTACAGATGGGCAAATTGAGGTCCAAAGAGATTCAGTAGCTTGCCTAAGGACACACAGCTAGTAAGTGATAGAACCTAGATGTGGATTCAAGCAACCTGACTCTGAGGCGCAGTTCTTGGCCAAGTACTATGCTAAGGGAGCCACGGTGGGAGAGGACTACCTCTGAGGGCCCCACCTTCTGGAATACAGTCTGGGTGGCTGCCTGGTATAGCTTCAGCTTCTGTTCCCGCTCTAGTCTTTTGGCTTCCGCTTGCTCTTCCGATGTCTTCACCTTCAGGCGCCCGTGCTATAGGGATGGGCGGGTTGCAAGAGTGCAGGCTGCCTTGCTGGGGCAGACCCACCGGAACCACCCCTGCAGAGCCCCAGGTTTATATCGGGCAACGGAGGCAAGCCCACGCCGGACAAGGGCAAGGGCATGAGCATGCGGAGGTGAGGAGCTGGGCTCAGGGTTCTCACCATGGTGCTGGCTCAGATTCAGGGCAGGGGAAGAAGGGTCCACTGGTGCCCGTGAAACCTGGCGAAAGACGTGTCAATCATGGGAGTCCCGCCCCTTGGAGCTCCGCCCCTCGATGTCCCCAGGAAGCCGTGAGCAAGCCCGGGCGGAGACCCCTGGGGTGTTAAGGGGTCCTGGGACAGACACTGCAAGTCCAGGAGGAACCCACCCGAACCGGACTTGCACACGTGCGGCCCTGGCCACAGCCCGATCCGCCGGAGCCGAGCCCGAGTTGGGGCACGTAGGTGATGGGGACCACTCCGTGCCCAGAGGTTGCCGCTACCCGCCCGCCCCACGGCTCCCAAGCACTGCTGCCCACCGCGGGCGGACCCACCTGTGCTGGGAGGAGGCGAGCCGGACGCGGAGCTGCGGCGCCCGCCACCGAGCCCGAGCGCTGGCTAGAGCGGCGTCACGCCCTGGATTCTCCGAGGCGCAGCTCCCTCTGCAGGCCTGGGGAGGGGCTCGCGGGAGAGCCGACCGACTTCGGAAGCGCCTGCGCAGGATTCCTGCGCGCTCTGTTCGAAAACGCCAAGTTCCTGTTAGTCTTCTGGTGTGTCAGTGTGAACGCTCGACTCTGATGAACTCGGGAAAGCAGCGCGGGGTGCAGCTCCCAGCCAGATGCTCAAACTGCGTTTCAGTTGAAAAGATTTCAACAGCCGGAAACCCACCCTTTCATCGCTCGAGTGACCTCACTCTGGCCGCACTGGCCACCTCTTAGTTGCCAAACCTAACATGAAGTTTCCTGTCCTTATCTTCGTTGACGTCTGCAGTGTTTGATGCTACTGACTTGCCTCGACTTGACACCGTGTTCTGGTCTCTCCTGCAGTTTCGTCCCTCTCTTCTCGTCTGTTCACCTTGTTTTCCCCTAAATGTTGTTGATCTCCTTTTCTCACTCCTTTCTTCACACCCTGCTCCTGGAAGAATGTTCACAAATCCAAGCCTTCAACTGCTTGAAGTTGGAGCTCCTCAGAGCTCAGTCCTGAGTCCACAGACCTCCTGGCCCACACTTTCTCTGAGTGACTACATCGACATTCTTGCTACCTGTACTGCCCTGGCACTCAAACTTGTATCTCCAGTCCATATGTCTTGCAAACTGTAATAATGGGGAAAAATACAGACACACACATATTCATAAGCCTATTAGGTATCACCTGGGTGTCCAAGAGACACCTGGAACTCCAGAAGTCAAAAAGTATCATTGGCTCCTCTCCTTCCAGTCTAACCTTTGACCTTCATGTTACCTATATCAGTGGATGACCTCCGCACTTTTCCATAGTATCTCATAAATACCCTCTCCATTCCCACTGTGATAAGAATTTCAGTTCATTTATTCCAGAGATAGTTGAAAGTCTTTTCAATGTCCCCTCATTTTCACCCTGTCACCCCTTTATCTCTGTGTTGCTGAGTCAACCTTTCTGAAATGCAGATTCGATTGTGATGTTTCTCTGCCAAAAACCCTTCCATGACGCTTTTTGGGAAAGACTCTGAATCTCTCAGGTCAGCACATCAGGCTTTTTGGCATTTGGGCCCTGCTTATCCCTATGGCCTCATGTTCTGCCTCTATGAGAAACTCTTCATTTCAGCTGATAGAACGACTTGGGGTTTCCCAAGCTTGTTAACCTGTTCCCTCTTCCTTACTCTCCTTCCTCCACACCTCTTCCTTTGCCAGAATAACTCCTGTTCACCTTTAAAATTTAACTCAAGTGTCACCTCTAGGAAGCTTTCCAAAATACCTGTCTGTCACTGACAACACTTATTCCTTTGTCCTACTGTGACGTCTTGATGTGTATGCTAGATTCTCCTAGGAGATTCAAAGTTCCTGGAGGACAGAAACAACATTTTTTTTGGTCCTCCTTCTCCAATACTTGGTCCCGATTTTCAGTAGTTATTGCATAGTTATTTGAATGAATAGAACACTACATAGTGAGGGCTGGCTTGGCTGGGCCTAATGGTCAGTGCTGTACACATTTAGGGATCTGAGAGATTGTGAGGCCTGGACCAGCTCAGGAAGGTTTCCTGATGGAAGTTTCATGGGTTCAGAGTGGCCACTGATTGTGTATGTGTGAGTGTGATGTATTTGTGAGAAGTGTGTGTCCATGTGGCATATGTGTGTTTATAAGACACATCTGGGTAGGAAAATATGGCTTTAAATTCTTTATATTTCTTCCCCACCTTTCTTAGGCCCTGGAAATGCGTGTAAAGTGTCCGCTCTCTATTCTGTCCTGACATGCTTCAGGGAAAGAGACACTTGCCCTGGCCTCCTACACTTGCAGTCACCTTCCTCACTGGGACTGAAGTGACAAGCACTGTGTCAAGGGCTTTGCACACACACAGGATTACATGTGGGAGGCAGTAAGGAGAGTGCTTAGGAACATGGACTCTGGGATCCAACTGCCTAGGTGCAAATTCTGGCTTTGCCATTGTTTAGCTATGTGACCTGGGCAAGGTACTTAATATCTGTGTTGAGTTTCTACTGTGTCTCAGTATTTTCAACTGAAGCATAGGGAAAATAATGTTACCTACCTGCTAGTGTTGAGTGAAAATTAAATGTAAAAGTCTATGTAAAGTGTTTAGGACAGAGTCTGAACAGTACTGAGCAAGGACAGTACTGGGTAAGGTAAATAATAATAGTAGTACTTTTTTCTTTTTGGCTGGGCTGGGTGTTCATCGCAGCGTGTGGGGACTTCTCTCTACTAGTGGCATGCGGGCTTAGTTGCCCCACAACATGTGCTATCTTAGTTTCCTGCCGCTGCTGCTGCTGCTGCTAAGTCACTTCAGTTGTGTCCGACTCTGTGCGACCCCATAGACGGCAGCCCACCAGGCTCCCCGGTCCCTGGGATTCTCCAGGCAAGAACGCTGGAGTTCCCTGACCAGGGATCAAACCCATGTCCCCTGCATTGGCAGGCAGATTCTTAACCACTGGACCACCAGGGAAGTCCTAGTAATTTTCTGATTTTCTTAACAAATATGCCAGGAGATAGAGGCTCAAAGAGAAAGGCTAAGTAACTTGCTAAGTGTCACCCATGTAGTAAGTGGTCAAATGGACATAGTTCTGATCTGGCCCAGTCCTCTCTCCACCTCACCAGCTACTTTTTTGTTTTGTTGGTTGAGTTTTTGGTCACTGTATATTCTTGCCTCCTACTCTGTAACCACTCACATGTACAACCAGATATCTGGGAAGACAGGTGCCCACAGGTACAGATGTGACAGGTGCAATCTTATTACGTCATAGTCGCAAAGGGTGGAGGAGACGGGGTGGAGGAAGGCTGCAGTAGGCATGAAATATTTTTTCATGATTAGCAATCCTGAAACTGGGAGGTTTGAGTCAAGCAGACTTAAGGGAGGAAGTGATTCTTAAATCTGCTTCCAAGAAGGTGGGGCCTGGTTTTGGAAAGAGGACAGGAAGGGCATTTCAAGCACGTGTTATGACAGGAAGGTGGGTGAGAGATAGCCAAACAGACTTAGCTGGCTGGCAGAGACTGAACCAGGTGCCTGTAGAGATAAGAGCAGTGGAGCCAAGACAAGCCTCTTGCTTTAAGGCAAAAGGATGTGTCAGGAGTTATATTTGGCCTCCTGTGTGGGATAAGTGGGAAGCAGGCAGGTGTCTGAGGCCACAGTCTGAATGATGCTTGAGGAAAGGATTTTACTCCCTTCTGTGCAGAGAAAAGAGCAAGAATAACCGAGTACTGACCTGGCCCAGACATCCTATTTGGGGCACTCACCACCTATCATGATTGCACGGTGAGGACCAGTGCATTCAGTGGGTTCCCACAGAGGTCAAGTTGCTTGCCCAAGGCCACACAGCTGGGAGGAAACCAAGTGCCCCTAACACTGCGCTCACTCACCGAGTTTGTGATTAGTCTCTCTAACTAATATGTATACCCTCTGATCTCAATCCTGTGCTAACTGAACACCAATCAACCAAAGTCAGATGACTAAAACTGCTGTTGTCGATAACAGAAGAGGGCAGGGTGGGCGCAGGCAGGAATTCCACCCAGTAGGGAATGGGGACCACGGGAGGCAGAGTTGAGAGACCCACCGACAAACTCTAGTAGAGGCATGTCAGGGCCAGACTTGGGCGGTGGGGTGAAGAATCCTCACTGGGGAGTGAAGGAAAAAATAGACTGTGAAGAGAGGTTCTGTGACCTTGAAGCCAATATTAATAACAACTAAATTCTTTACAACCAGGATAAAAAGAAACTGAGATTCTGCCCAAGGTCACACAGTTTGTAAGTGATGCAGCCTGGTCTCATGCTGAAAGTCAGGGTGCCCTTCAGAGGACAACTGAAATCACCCTTTATATACACACAATAAAGTTTTCTCCTTCTCTAAAACAAACTGACCAACCAACCAACCTTGGCTGTCTGATTTCAGAAGACACCTTACTTTCCCTCCATCTAGCTTGTTCACTGTGCTCAGCTGTGCCCAACAAACGTCCAGAGTATGGGGATGTGAAGCGTCGCAAGACTTCTGGGAAGCTGGGGTGGGTGTTCTGGAGAGCCAGGTTGGGAGGGAGTTCTACTGGGAGGAACTGATGGTCTGGATGATGGTCAGAACTGATGGTCTGGATCTTCTTGAGGCCATAGTTCTGCAGGGTATCAAGCAAGCAGTGGTTAGATGTTTGGAGGGGGCACCCCAGGCACTTGAGGGGAAATCAAATGCTGGGAAGTCTGGGCCAGGCTCCTCTGTCCATGGAATTCTCCAGGCAAGAATACTGGAGTGGGTTGCCATCTCCTCATCCAAGGGATCTTTCTGACCCAGGGATTGAACTGGCATCTCTTACATCTCCTGCATTATCAGGTAGGGTTGTTTTTTTTTTTTTTTTTTTTTACCATCCTGGGCTTTTGGGAAGCCCAGAGATCAGCTTAAGTGGCAGTAAAGGAGTTGCAAGGGGGAATATCTGAGCCTGCCACCCGCCACCCTGAAGGAAGGGCGGAGATGAAGCTTCTCTACACAGGAGCAGAAGTGCCCACTTCCTGTCTCTTGCAACATGGAAGCTCCTCTCCCTCAGCTTCTTGAACCTTCTCTCTAACCTTGACCACCACCAGAACAGGACGTCAGAGCTGGAGAGGGCTCGATGGATCATCTGGCTCCTGCTTATTTCCCAGCAGCCCTTACACACTTGGTAACATGAAATCACATACACGTTGGTGGCAGCCAGGGCTGGAAACCAGGTTTCCCAGTGATTATCACAGAGGTTCTGCAGCCATCAGCTCCATCCTGGGACATGTTTAGGGACAAAATGGTTAACTGTGGGTAGGATGATAGGATAGCAGATATAACTGGTAGGAATTTCATCTCCAAATAACAGTGATTAATGTGTGTTTGTCAACTTAGAGGGAAGTCTCTACTGGTGGTGGCACTTTTCAGTGGCATGCTGGCTGAGCACACTGCCATTCTCAAGAACTGAAGGCTGCTAACACATAGTTGGGAGCAATGCTGGATGATGGAATCCAGATCTAAACTTAATTTGACACCCAGATTTGACCAGATGGCATCGAACGGGGACAGAGGCACAGTCTGGTTCTTTGGTCCTCAAACCATCCTCTGCACAAGGGCATGATGTGTGGGCAATGGAATGACACCAGTGGGCAGACAGGGTGATTCTGGTTGGGACAGGGTTGGTAAGAGCTAGCACCTTGCCAGAAGTAGTGGCCTGACTTTGAGCAGTATGAAGAGAACTTTAGGACCCAGAATGAGGGGGTGCAGAGGCCCCAGATCTGTGATGGTCAGACCCTGTTGGGAGTGTGTGGTCCATTTTAAGAGGGACAGGGACAATCAGCAAGGTCCGGAGGGAGAAATCAAGACGGTGAGAACAGGCCATGACCAGAAAGAGGACACGGGAATGTCAAACTGGAGGAGAAGACTCAAGGGGCAGAGGATCTTCAGATTCTAAGGGCTTCTAGTTGGAACAGAAGCCATATTGATTCTGTTAATCTTGAGAGCAAAGAACAAAGACCAGTGAATGTATATACACTTGCTATGGGGGAAGACTTGCTTACAATTAAAGCTGTCCAAAGATAGAATGGGCCTAAATAAGTGGTGGTGAATTCACCATCATGAGAGAGGGGGATAACCAAATGTGTGCTGGTCAACAACTTTGTGAAAATGGGGTATAGAATATTCGAGGACTAGAATGTTCTCCAAAGTTATGAAGGAATCTGACTCTTGGGATGGCCCAGAGGGCTAGAATGACTCAAAGTCCAAGAAGATCCTTTATATTCACCACCTCCCCAAGGTTCTGGGGTCCTTTGTACTTGATCTGAGGGCTACAGATCTCCTCTCTGCTCCTCAGTTTGCTCTGCCAGGTTGGGGAAATTCCTTGATGACCAGTGGTGCCACCAGATACCCATAACTGGAGAAGAAGAGGGAATAGATTGGCCAGTGAGAGGGAAGGGCAGGGTGCCAAGGCTGGGCCCCAAAGACAGAAGGGCCCCAGAGGGAAAGTCCCGATGCTAGAGCACCTTATTTCCCCCAGGGTGTGGCAGGTGCTGACTCAGGTTGGCAAATCTAGGGGAAGAGATGAAGGGAAAGCAACCAGGAAATGCAATTGAAAAGCTGGAAAAACTTCTTGAGCCAGAACTAGTCTCTGTTACAAAAGCCAGGTACTGCATGGTGGCTGGTGAAGATGACAACCTTGCCTTAAAATTGCCCAGAGTATGGTGAGGCTGGGAACATGGCCAAGAAACTCACTGCCTGATGGCCTGGATGACAACCACCAGTGCACAAGTCGAGGGCATGCCTTGGGTTTGGGGCATATACAGTGCGAGTGGTGCCAAGAAGTAGTAGCCCTGGATTCTACGCCTGCATGAGAAACAGAATCCTTAGAACAAGGAGAGACTGTGGGGTGCTCTGGCTGGTAGATGAGAACAAGGGACAGAGGACAGTCCCAGGAAGGAGGAGCTGCTTGCCTGGGGGAGGACCCAGCCCTTACCTCTTCCCTGTCCATTCCTTTGTTCAACAGAGAGTGACTGGGTGCCCCAGAACTGGACGCCATGGTAGGCATGGAGGCCATATGGATGCATGGAGTTATGGTCCCGAGCAGGGCTGTCCACAGAACCTTTGGAAACAGTATAGAGAGGCAGTCAAGTAATGTTATAGGCAAATGTAACATTATGGCTCTGCCCTTAGAGAGACATGTGTGACTCTGGAGGAGCTCTTATGCTAGTGGGTGAGATTCCCAGGGAAGTGAGCTTGGAGTTGGGGCTGCAGGTGCCGGGGAGGAATCCTGGCTTGGGGCTCAAACACGCATCTCCTCTGTGCCTCCCCAGCAGCAGACCCTATGGTGCCTGCAGTCAGGTCATCCTGTAGGGGTGCACATCCCTGCTTTCTCTCTGGCCATGCTCTCTTAAGAAGGCTGCTTTGATTGCATGTCCCCTCACCTAGTCCAGTGTCTGCACCATGGTAGCCACTCAACAACCATTTACATAATTCAGCCAGTCAGTCCTTGAGTAGTAATCCCTGAGTACCAATACAGCTCACCCCACAGCATGATGAAGACTGCCAAGGTGCCTGCTCTCAAAAAGCTTATTCTCAAGCTGGGGAGACCCACTCTATAGAAGCAAATACATACAAAAGATGGTCTCATCGAGTCGTAAGTGCCCCTAGGAAAATTAAATAGCCCTAGGGCATTCAGATAAAGCTAGTGGTGGTGGTAGGGGTCCTGGGAAAGAATGAATGAGTGAGTGAATGAATGACGAGCCATGGCAGTCAGAGCAAGATATGCTGCACCCATCTGGGTGGGGAAGAGGAGGCCGAGCTGGGACTTAGATCCTTTAGATCCCAGAGCTGGGAGCTTAGGGTGAGGTGGGGAAGGGTGGTCAGAGGTGTCTGCACCCTAGGCCTCATGTGAGGTGGGGAGGAAGTGGACAGGGAGTGGTGTGGAACCTCTGAATTCAGTGCAAAGAAGCAGAACGGCTGGAATTGCTGACTAAAGCAACACTGTGTCTCTGTATCCCCTTTGCACCCATCATGACTCAGGCTTGAGTTCCGAGGGGAGTGGAAGGGTGGGGCAGGGAGGACCTGGAGCTGAGGTTCAGGGAGCTTGCAGGCTTGGCCAGCCTCCCCAGGGCTTGTTCCCACAGAGGCCCCCGGTCCCCCCACAGCTGGCAGCTGTCCTGTGCAGTCCTCTCCCAAGCCCCAGACCCCTGAGCAGGGGGCAGGGAGCTGAGGTTGAGGCAGGAAATAGATGGGCTCCAGGTTAGACATTTACAGCCAGCCCCGTTTACACTGCTGAAACCGTGTAACTCTGACTGTGACTCGAGTCCAGCCTAAACCCAGAATGGGACTTGAACTCACAGTTTTTTATTTGTGTATTTATTTTAAATGTCAAAGGCTAAACATTTTTTTACTGTTTATGTATTTGGCTGTTTCGGGTCTTGGTTGTGGCACTCCGGATCTTCACTGTGTCCTGTGCGATCTTTCCTTTAGGCACACGGACTCTCTACTTGTGGTTTGCAGGCTCTGTAGTTGCGGCATGTGGTCTTACTTGCTCCATAGCATGTGGGATCTTAATTCCCTGACCAGGAATCAAACCCACGTTCCCTGCATTGCAAGGCAGATTCTTAACAACAGGACCACCAGGGAAATCCCTCATCATCTTTTTTTTTTTTTTAAGTTTATGGAGAGTCACACTTTAAATTTGTATTTATTTTTGGCTCTGCTGGATCTTCCTTGCTGCTCGTGGGCTTTCTCTAGTTGGGGCAAGTGGGGGCCACTCTCTAGCTGCCAGTGCTCAGGCTTCTCATTGCAGTGGCTTCTCTTGTAGAGCATAGGCTCTGGGCGCACAGGCTTCAGTAGTTGTGATGCACAGGTTTAGTCGCCTGGTGGCATGTGGAATCTTCCCAGACCAAGGATCAAGCCAGCGTTCCCCGCATTAGCAGGCAGATTCTTAACCACTGGACCACCAGGGAAGTCCCCCTTCATGGTCTTTTAATTGAGATCACAGACCTGTTCTCAGAATTTAATGAAGCTCAGGTTCTTGATGTCTCATTGCAGAAAGAATTCAGTGAGAGACAAAGGGATAGGTAAGAAGTGGATTTATTTGAGAGAAACATGCTTCACAGAGTGTGGGCCGTCTCAGAAGACAGGAGGCCCGGAAATATGGGGTGTCAGTTTTTATGGGCTGGGTAATTTCACAGGCTAATGAGTGGGTGAGTTATTCCAACCATTTTGGGGAAGGGACAGAGATTTCCAGGAACTGGGCCACCACCCACGTTTTGATCTTTGATGGTTGGCCTTAGAACTGTCAGGGCACTGGTGGGTGTGTCATTTAGCTTGTGGTGTTGGAGAGGACTCCTGAGAGTCCCTTGGACTGCAAGGAGATCCAACCAGTCCATTCTGAAGGAGATCAGCCCTGGGATTTCTTTGGAAGGAATGATGCTAAAGCTGAAATTCCAGTACTTTGGCCACCTCATGCGAAGAGTTGACTCATTGGAAAAGACTCTGATGCTGGGAGGGATTGGAGGCAGGAGGAGAAGGGGACGACAGAGGATGAGATGGCTGGATGGCATCACTGACGCGATGGACATGAGTCTGAGTGAACTCCAGGAGTTGGTGATGGACAGGGAGGCCTGGCGTGCTTCGATTCATGGGGTCGCAAAGAGTCGGACTCGACTGAGCGACTGAACTGAACTGAACTGAACGTATTACAATGACTGAAAGCTGGAATCTGATACCCCATGGTTCTGCCCTGCTTCCATCACCTTCTCATTTTTTGTGTCAGCCAGTTGGTCAGAGCTACCTCCTTGGGGACTCTCTGGGGACAGAAGCTACACAGGTGGCCTCATCTGGGCACCCCTAATGCTTGGGCAGTTGCTCTAGAAAGAGGAGTCCACTTCAGGTGTGACATGCATCTTGCAGGAGCAGTGTGGGTCCGCTTCTGAGGAGCCCAGGGCTGGCCAGGCTGCTGAGGCCCAGCTCCTCGGCACCACTGCTGCTTCTTGCAGCCATTTGTCTCCGTTCCTTGGGCCTTCAGTTGCTGTTTCTGTTACTCTCCCTGCTACCAGGGTAGGGAAGGTTTTGGCGATGGGAGCAGCTGCATAAGAACGTGGGAAGTGGTGGGGCCTCTGGACCCAGGGCTGCCCCTTCTTAGAAGTGTAGAACACAGGAGCCAGAACAGGCCTTTCGAGCTTGGAAAATACAACCCCTTAGCACAAGAGAGGCCCAGATTTGCATGCAGTCAAATCTCTTCTCTGAGTATGCTTAGCTCTCCGCTTGCACAGGCCTGGGCTCTCTCTGTGGCTGCTCCTAGGTTGGGACTGGCAGTGGTGAGTAGAGATAAAAGGAAGGCTTCTCACGTTACCTTTGTATACCTTTTGGATTCTGACCCACATTCTAAAACAATGCTGTTAGAAATGTACATTTTAAAATGCTAATCAAAAGTCTCTTTTCCATCCTGGCCTGAGCTCCTTTAGGGAATTAAGCATCTCCTGGGGACTGATCAAGTCCCTAGATTTGCTCTGGTAGGGGTGGGGGCTCCATCTCAGCAGCCTGTGTCTCGCCAGGGCTGACCTCCAGCAGGCTGGTGTCTCCTTCACAGCTTCAGCATGCTCTTTCTTTCTCTGTGCCTGTTGTTGCTTTCAGTCCTGCAGCAGCCCCCTCCCTTCTGACAGGCCCTGTCTTTTGACTCTGCCTCCTGCAATCTCTCCTGAATCCACATCCCCACTGCCATCACATCCTGGGACACTGGTCAGACTCCACGCAGCTCTTCTGATGCCTGCCTGTTTTCCCCCGGTCCATCTTCCCCACCCCTGAGCCCCAGTCAGCTTCCTCAGATACAAATTGTGCACACTCCTCTCCCGCTTACATCCTCCTGTAGCCAACAGCATTAGTGCTCTGCCCAGCTCTGCCTGGATGCCCCTTTCCATTTTTGTACCCAACGCCCCCTTCAAGTGCTTTCAGGGTTGACACCTGCAGCTCTTCTTGGAGGGCTGCCCTTGATCTGGACCTGGTTTACCCCGCCCAGCCCCACCTGGGCCACACTGTGGCTGGCAACTGCTCAGTGGTAGTGGTGGCGGGGAATGAAAGCCCAGCTTCTCGTCCCAGCAGGGCTACCCTGAGGCCGAACACTCTAAGGCTGTCCTGCTGGGCTCCGAGGGAAGTCACCTCCACAGCTGAACTGGAGCTCCAGCTGGCCTCTCTCCAACCACCTACCTCCCCTGGGTATTCTGCCTTAAGAGTCACTCAGCGTCTAGATGAATCCCTCATGTGGAAACCTACCACCCACAATTTAAATCTTAATCACTGATCTGTATTCATCTCCTTTCTCTGAAAATTTATCCCATATCACATCTACAGTCACGTCATAGCAACTTCTAGCTGTCCTGCAACATTCTGTGTTTCAATACCTGCTTTTTTTTTTCAGTTAGGAAAAACTACTCCACCCCCATTCTTTAAGTCTCTGATCAATATCACTCCCTTCAATTCCCTAATGAGCCCAGCTGCTTCCTCCTGTACTCTGTACTGTGTACTTATTACAGCACCCATCTCATCAAATTGAACCAGTCTTCTCTAGCATGGTGCTGGGCAGAATGCAGGTGTCAAAAGAAATGTTTCTGAATGAATACTGACTCCCAACACGTCCTAAGACTCTCTGCTATTGGGTTTCTCAGATCTTGACACTCTTCTCCTGCCAATCAACACTTACTCTTCGTGTTTCATTCTCTCAGACCTCTACTCTACTGTTTACATTTCTAAGATTAATTAAGTCTTGTTGGAGGGAAGCAATGTGGTGTCTTTTGAAGAAAACCGCTCCCTCTGGCTTCTTGAGACACCAGGATCAAGGCTGTACCCTGCATGGTGTGGACTCTTGGGGCCCCAGTTCACTCACTTCCTACGGTAAGTGGAAGGTTTGTACTGACTTCTAAGGTCTTCCAGGGCTGAATGAAAGTCCTCTGTGGACTGGAGCCTACTCTGTCTGGTTCTCTGCTCTCCCAAAGCCAAGAACTGTGCCTGCTGCAAAGCACACTCTTGCATATTTGTCAAGAGAAAGAACTGACTTTACTGGCTCCATATTGCTTGGCCCATATGTGTTATTTCACTTAATTTTCAAAGGAGTGGAGTCAGGGTTTGTATGCAGATTTGTACACCTTTGAAGCCCATTTTCTTCCCATCATGCCTTGTGACCTTTAGGGGACAAGGCCCTCATGAAAGGATTTGTCCCAATGATGGCTTTTAAAGATGGCTGTGGAAGGCTGGAGGAGATCCTGAGGCCCTTGTCCTTCCGAAAGCATATAGGCAATTGCTGTTGCCCCTGACCAATCTCAGGGGGATTAGGGTGGTGAGTGGAAGGGGGTGAGAGGGTGGTGAGGAAATCTGATTGCTCTGATTTAAACGGGGTGCCTCAGCAAATGGTGGAGTTTAGGTACGCAGTTCCAGTCACATGCTTGTAAGCTGGCTGGCTCTTTTGAAAAAAAAAAAAGAAAAGAAAGAAAAAAAACCCTGGTTGACAGCAGTTGTTGATTCCTATAGCATGTATATTTTCACCATGGCTAAACTCAAGCAACCACCGTGAAGTGGCTGGCTGCAGGATTGGAGGAGATGCACATATCAGCTCTCATGGGTGAGAGAGCCACCCCAGCAGTCACTGGAGCAGTAACTGGGGGCTATTCCCAGAAAGCCACGGGAAGATCGCAGCTTCCATAGGCTCTGTAGGCAGCTGTGGGAGGCCTCGGCTCTCCCCCTGCCTTTTTGGAAGATGAGAAATGGCCTCTGCCACTCTGATTTATAGTAGCTCTCCCATTACCTTGATGACCGTGGAGCTGCTGGCAGGAAGGTGGCCTCAAAGGGGCCCTTGGCTCCTCCTTGGAACACACCCGCTGTTGCCTTGCCTCAGGCTGGGACAGACCCCCAAGCAGGGAAAGCAGCTCTGAAAGGTTCTTGTGATCAGTTCTTCAGGAAACAGTTCCTGGGGTGTCATCCCAAGAATGCGAGTGTGTCAGTGTCATCAACTATTCCTCTGCCTCTCCCTTGGGATTTTCCTCCCCAGTTCCAAGAAATCCTGAATATCATGGACTCTGCCTTCCCTGGATTGGGCCTCACCCTGGGATCAGGCCCAGCTAGAAGGCAGTGGGCATCCCTGAAGAGATGGCGGAATGAGGGCGTGGGAAAGCAGTGAGGAAAAGGGGTGGGTGTGCCTGCTTCTGGCTGGGGAGGTACCCCGCTCCCTGGCTGGGGCAAGGGACAGGCAGCTCTGCAGGGAAGAGCAGGAGCAGATGTGGAGGAAAGGGGCCTTGTCCTGTGGATGCAGCTCCTTGAGAGCCTCAACATGTTGCATATCGTTAGGTCTTCCTCTAAAGTACCTACCACCTTGCTGAGCAAAGGATAAGTACTTAAAAATGAACTGAAGGAGAAATGAGAGCTTTATTATTAGCCCCTAGAACATTTTTCAGCGTTAAGGCAAAAAGTAAAATGACGGGGTAAGGAAGGCCTGAAGAAGGACCTATAAAGGCCCCCAGGGCTCAACCAGGGCACAGCAGAGGCTTCTCTTCAGATCAACGGTGTGCAGTAGGTAGGCAGGGAAGGAGGCTGTGTTCCAACTGAGATAGACCAACCACTCAGCCCAAAGGGAAGCAGAATTGTGTGAGGCCAGCAGGGTTAGAACTTGCTAGCATAGAGGGTCATGACCCATTTGGGCACCCGGAGAAACCCAGGCAAGTAGGAGGCCAGCCAGCCCAGGTTGGAGACATGGGAGAGGGCGGAGCTCAAAGACAAATAATCCTGGACAGGGCGGCCTGTGGACCACAGGAAAAGAAGGATTAGATCCTTGTTTCCCATTCCTCAGACACCCCCACGTGGCTGCAGAGACCGAGTGGAATGTGAGGAAGGAAGGGAGAGAAGGGGAGAAGGAGTGAGCTGGAAACGGAAGGAAGAGAGGTTCAGGCTGGCTGCTGGGCCAGAGCTCTTACCATCAACATCCTGCAGGCCATAGCGTCGTGCGAGGTCACAGGACGGCAGCACCTTCCCGCTCAGGCTCAGGATATTGGGATCTGTGGGCACACAGACAGCTGAGACAGCCTGCAAATGGCCCAGGGTGACCAGGCCTGGGCCCAATGGCACAGGGCATCACCAAGATAGGCTTAAGAGCCCATATTTGTTTCTTTCTGTTCCTAGGAAGGTTTCTGGGCCTCTGGCTCCTGGCCACTGTTCCCAGGATCCAATTGCTGAGGCTCCCACACCTCAAACTGGGCATTGGACCCTTTGGGTGTCCAGAAGCCATAGAAAAGAAGGGCGTATTCCTGGCTCAGGACCCAGAACCAGTGGCCACCACCCTGCAGATCCCCCATGCCCTTTCTCATTACCAGCCGCCCCCAACCTTTTCACCTGTTGCCAACGCCACCACACATTTGCCACTCATTTCTGTGGTCTCCGCGGATGAGAAACGAAATTTGAACTGAAATACAGGGGCAGAGAGTGAAGGGTTAATTTCCAAGAGCGCTGCCCAAGTCCCTTTCCTGCTTTCAGCTTTTGTTCCAGGAGAGGGAGGCGCTTGTCACCGCGCCTGCAGGACTCAGCATCTGGGAAGGTACGGGAATCACTCCTTCCCACATCCGCGAGCCCTGTAACCACGTACTGGTACCCACTGCCTTTCTGCCTTTCCTAAGTGGAAGAATATGGGGATGCCAACCGCATCTGGGCCTTCTAGATTAGTTCAGAGTGGAGGTCAAGACTATGGGCTCTGGAGGCGGATAGTCTTTCCACTTACAGGATATGTGACTTGAGCAAGTTTCTTAACCTCCCTGAGTTTCAGTCTCCCAATCTGTAAAATGGAGCTACCATCTCCCTTACGGAGTGAAGGACAGAATGCGCGTCAGTGCTCAGCCCTGCGCCCGCCACGGTGAGCCCTGGTATCTACTCTCTGTTGCTGTTACTGTTTTGTCATTGGAGAGGGAAAGACTGGTTCCTTGCATTCCCTGCCACCCTCGCCCTCCCCCGGCCACCTGCTTAATCAGGGGATCTGAAGCATTCTCCTTCATCATGTGCTCCTTCAGCAGCTCTGTCTGCACCAGCCCCGGCCACAGAGACACGTAGCTGACCCCGTGGCGCCGCAGCTCCTGAGCACAGTCCGCAGCCATCCTGTCGCACTGCAGAGGGACAGAAGGCCGGGTGGGAGTCAAGGCACCTGGTCGTGTCACCTCCCTCTCCTGCCTTGCCTGCTTCTGCCGAGGATGCCCCCAACCCCTGGCCTTCCCAGGAGCCCCGTCTTAGCTATCCACCTTCCCCAGTGTACTGGCCGGCCAGCGGAGAGGAGCCCAGGCTAAGGAACTGTCTATACAGGGGAGAGGAAGAGGGGAGGGCCAGTCAGCCTCACCGCCTGGGCCACCGGGGACCATCTCTCCTGAGCTCTGGCAACTGTGACTGTCCACCCCAACCCCTGCGCCAGTGGGTCCTCACCGCAGCTTTGCCCACGCCATAGGGGACGTTGAAGAGATAGTGCAGCCCCCCAGTGGAGGAGATGATCACAATGAGCCCCCGGCCAGCTGGTACCATCAGCCGAGCCCCATACACTGAACACAAGTAATGGCCTCTAGAAGGTGGGGCAGAGAAGAAATGAACCACGTCAGGGCTGTCTCGAGAAGCTTCTTCTGCCCCCTAGTGGCTTCTGAGCCAGGTGGTGGTGGTGGCTTAGTCACTAAGTCACGTCCGACTCTTGTGACCCCATGGACTGTAGCTAGCCAGGCTCCTCTGCCCATGGGATTCTCCAGGCGAGAATACTAGAGTGGGTTGCCATTTCCTTCTCCAACAGGGCCGCCAACCTGGTGAACCAAGGGCCTGAGGTCACATACTAAGAAACCCACAGGTAAAATTAACCACTGAAAGAGGAGAAATGGCAATCTTTAGAAGACTGTAACGGAAGAAAAGTGCTCTGTCATGACAGCAATGACAAAGCTAAAATAACTCTGGGGGATAAAATATAATAAATACATAGGATCTACAAGGAAAAACTATAAAGCTCTATTTAATATAAAAGAATACAGGCCGCTCTATCCCTCTGAGATGGCCCACACTTTACGTATGGACTGTGTTTCTCTCTAAATAATCCACTTCTCACCTAAATATGTAAAAAAAGAACAAGTACAGACAGAATCTGTTTAGAAGAACCAACATGTAAAACTTGAGTTCTGCTTAAATTAATCCACAGATTCAATTTGAGTGATGTCTCAAGACTTCTGGAGAAATTGGTAATAATCTAAAGGTCAATGAGAATAAATGTGTGAAAATAGCCGGGAAAATTCTGAAAAAGGAAGAAGAATATCTTGTGGGTGAGGGGGATATGCTGCCATAAACTGTACAATGACATAATAGTTAAAAGAATGCAGAGGACTTCCCTGGTGGTCCACTGGCTAAGATTCTTTTTTTTTTTTTTGGCTAAGATTCTGAGCTTCCAATGTAGAGGGTTCAATCCCTGGTCAGGGAACTAGACCCCACGTAGATCCCACATGCCACAACAAAGGTCGAAGATCATGCCTGCTACACCTAAGACGTGGCTCAGCCATATAAGTAAATATTTTTTAAAAAAGAATTCAGGACTGGCATTATAATACCTAAATATGTCAATGAAACAAAGTGCTCAATAGTTAATCCAAGTGTAAAGAAGAATTCAGCAAAGTAGTAAGGGAACATTTCAAACAGGGAGAGATGGTTGTTGTTCAGTTGCTCAGTGGTGTCCAACCCTTGGAGACACAACTGAGAGACTGAATAACAAACATCTGGCCAACAAATAATTTGGGCTTCCCAAGGGGCACTAGTGGTACAGAACCCGCCTGCCAATGCAGGAGACATAAGAGACGCGGATTTGATCCCTGGGTCAGGAAGACCCTCTGGAGGAGGGCATGGCAACCCACTCCAGTGTTCTTACCTGAAGAATTCCAAGGACAGAGGAGCCTGGCAGGCTACAGTCCACTTCAGAGTTGGACATGAATGAAGTGACTTAGCGTGTATGCACGGTCAGTTATTTAGTAGGTGGGATGGATTCTCTACCTCATTTATTGCTTTAAAATGCATTCCCAAAATACTTGGGTATAAAAAAATGAGTGCCTAAAAGCAATAAAAGAAAGTATAAATAAATAAAATGAATTTGCTCAGTTGTGTCTGACTCTGCGACCCCATGGACTGTAGCCTACCAGGCTCCTCCCTCCATGGGATTCTCCAGGCAAGAATACTGGAGTGGGTTGCCATTTCCTTCTCCAATATCTCTTTGAGCCCCTTTTTTGGAGGGGGAGACAAGAATACTGGAGTGGGTTGCCATTCCCTTCTCCAGGAGATCTTCCTGACCCAGGGATTGAACCCGGGTGTCCCGCATTGTAGGCAGACGCTTTACCATGGGGAAGCTTGTCTCAGTACCATACCAAGATATAAATGACTTATACATTAAGACATGTATATACGTAGATATACAAATACATACATGTATATACATTTAAGTATGTTTAGAGAGCTGAAGAAAGCATGCAGGCAAGTAATGAGTAATAAATTGGGAAAGATATTTGTAAAACACACATTAAAGGGATCTATTCTACAAAGGTCTCTTATAAATTGATGTAAAAAGAATAATTTAGTAACACAACTCACGAAAGAATAAAGAACCGATACAAATGTAAAAAACAAAAGCTCAACTTCACAAATAATAGAGAAATGTGAATTTAAAAAACATCTTCAAGATATCTTTGGCTTATTAGAACGGCCAAACTTGCCTGACCTCCTGGCCCGATATTGTCTAGTATGATAGAAGACATGGGGAAACAGATATTCTCCTTCATCGTTCTGAGATTATAAATTGGTGGGGTCTTTTTAGAGGACAGTTTGATAATGTTTACTAAAATCTCTGAGGTACATATTTTTTAGCCTAATTTTTTCCCACTACCGCAACAGATAAGGGCTTAGATAAATAAATTATGGTATCTCTTCCCAGTGGAATATTTAAATGAATGGTAGAATATATACTAGGCTATTAACAGTAGCCATATCCCAGGCAAAAGAGGAAGGGTTGGTGATTATGGAATAAGATTATACTAATCTACCCAGTATATTTGGGGGTTTCCCTGGTGGCTCAGTGGTAAAGAATCCACCTGCCAATGCAGGAGATGTCAGTTCGATCCCTGGGTCAGGAAGATCCCCTGGAGAAGGAAATGGCAACCCTCTCCAGTATTCTTGCCTGGGAAATCCCACGGACAGAGGAGACTAGCAGGCTATAGTCCATGAGGTCGCAAAAGAGTCAGACATGACTTAGTGACTAAAGAACAACAACGATATCTCGGGCAAAAGAGAGGGGTGGTGACTAGGGGAATATGATTACACTGGTCTACACAGTATATTTAAAAAAAAATAACACACACATACTTGATAACCAGAAAAACATTTTTTTTGCACAGGAGACAGGACTCTCCAGATGAAAACAAGTAGAGTGAGTTACGGTATCAAAAAGAAGGCCAACCTCAGGCAATGCAGAGGAGAGGCACGATAATTATGTGTGTGAGTGGTGAGAGGAGGTGTTGGTGCGCTTCCAGCAGGGTCCCAGAGTAACCTGCGCTTTGGACCATTCATCAGGGCTCTGGTGCCAGGGTCTGGGCCTCTGCTTTGCAGGGTCAAAACCCTGACCAGCAAGAGGTGAGAGTGTGGAAGGCCCCTCTCTTTAGAGGGCTAAGGACATGGGTGTTGCCAATTTCAAACTTTTTGGGTTTTTCTTGACGCTTGGTTGACCATCTCCATCTCCTCACAACATTTATTCCACTTTGGAAATGACAAGTGGATTGTAATCCTGCTTCCCTGAGATTGCCACTAGAAGCCGAGGGTTTCCTTAGATGCTTTAGATGTAGATTTGCATGTAATCTCTGGGTGACTCCCACAGGTGGCTGATCACATCCATGCAGTATAGTTTCTGAGGGTACCCGCTTCCCAACAATAAACACAGACCTGAAGGATGTATGTCATGCTGGGTGAACTGTACACGCTGTGTTTCGTCTCATTCCTTTCCCAGATGCGTGTGAAACCCCTGCCCTCTCTACTCGCACCTGGAACACTCTTGCCTGTGGGCCTGGAGTGAGGAGGGGAGGCGAAGATGGCTGGCATTCAGTCTTCCTCACTGACCTTCTGCTGATCTAAAACAAACTAATTCTTTCCTCTAGCCATGTTTGGAGAAGGCAATGGCAACCCACTCCAGTGTTCTTGCCTGGAGAATCCCAGGGACGGGGGAGCCTGGTAGGCTGTGGTCCATGGGGTCGCTAAGAGTCGGACACAACTGAGAGACTTCACTTTCACTTTTCACTTTCATGCATTGGAGAAGGAAATGGCAACCCGCTCCAGTGTTCCTGCCTGGAGAATCCCAGGGACGGGGGAGCCTGGTGGGCTGCCGTCTATGGGGTCGCACAGAGTCGGACACGACTGAAGCGACTTAGCAGCAGCCATGTTTGGACATACCGTGGCAAGCTTTACCAAAGGAAAGAGGCTTCCTTATGGATCATGCATTTGGACAAGCAGAGAGTGAGACAGGAGAGCGGGCAAGGGCGAGTTCAGATGAAAAGTATGGACAGAAACAAGGCCAAAGTTGACGTTCCTGGGCCCAGATTCACCTGCATGAAACTCCTTCAGAGGGCAGTGGACAAATAGGACAGATGGGAGAACAAAGAGACGAGGAGATCAGAAGGAAAAGGAGAGGGCGCTTGTTAATGTTTGGCTGAGTGACTGAGGGGAGCCCAGGCCCTTAAGTGGGTGGCCGGGGAAGCACCTACCTGAGTCCGACGTTGTTGATGTCATCCCAAATGGAGGCGGGGCTTTCCCAGAATGACTTCTTAGAGTTGTTCAGGATCGGCTGGAAGGCACAGGGAGAGTGATGAATAGTATGCTCTGGAGGCAAGAAGGGGCTGGATAATGGAAGGGGACAACCAGTGGGGATGAGGACTCAGGTCAGAGGGGGAGGTCCAAAGTGTGGAGCTGGGGTCAAAGTTCAAAAAGCACCTGGACTCCAGCATAGGCATTGTTGACCAGCACATCCAGACGTCCTTGCTGTTCTCGATCCACCTGCTCAAACAGGTTTCGCACTTCACTCTCCTGGCTTGAATCACATACCACGGGCACACACCGGCCTCCCCGGGATTGCGCCTGGAAAGAGACAGAAGGGATATGAGCTCCGAGTTGCACAACGTGAGACAGAACTCAGCTCCCGTCAGCCTCAACGTGGGAGCGAGGCAATCCTAGGCCTCAGGCAGTAGCTGAGGCAACATGGTGGGCAATACTGCCCTCTGGTGTCTGTTTGAGGAGTTTCAGTAATGCTGCTGCTGCTGCTGCTGCTGCTGCTGCTGCTGCTGCTGCTGCTAAGCCGCTTCAGTCGTGTGCGACCCCAGAGACGGCAGCCCATCAGGCTCCCCCGTCCCAGGGATTCTCCAGGCAAGAACACTGGAGTGGGCTGCCATTTCCTTCTCCAATGCATGAAAGTGAAAAGTGAAAGTGAAGTTGCTCAGTCGTGTCCGATTCTTAGTGACCCCATGAACTGCAGCCCACCAGGCTCCCCTGTCCATGGGATTTGCCAGGCAAGAGTACTGGAGTGGGGTGCCATTGCCTTCTCCGTCAGTAATGCTAGGTACTGTCGTGGAGCAAGGGGGATGGGGAATCCCAGGTTTAAAATCTACAGACATTTTCTGAGGTCTACTCTGTTCAAGGCATTGTATTACTCTGCACGTGGAGGCTGAGGGACAAATAGGCTTGGAGGCTCTCTTGAGAAAGGAGGAACTCTTGAGAAAGGAGTTCTTTTTCTTCATTCTTGGTCATTTCCATCTCTTGTGCCCTTAGCTCCCACCCCTAACCACTCATCTGGAATCTCAACTCAACCCCAGCCTTCTTACCCTCACTCCACCAGCACTGCTGCCTGGTAAATGAAAAAACAAAGCTCTCAGACACGAACGCTCTCTACTTCCTATTCCTATACAAATGTGTCCCCTCCTCTAACTTCAGAGAAAGAAGAATAATTTATTCAAGAACAATCTTCATATCCTGAAGATTCATGCTCTGGGTCCCACCCTCTGACCTCCCTGCCGAACTGCTCACTCACATTTCTAGTACATTCTGGATACACTTATTGCTTATCATGTTCATACTCATTCCTTTCATCTCTTATCACTTCCTGTATTCACATTACATTGAAAGGATCCATTTCTGCCTTAGACTTCAGAGCAAAAGTTATGTCCTACTAAATTTGGTAACTCCAGTGCCTAGCAAATCAAAGGCACCCCAAAATTTATTTAACTGAAATTCAGTAGAAAAATCAAATGAAAACACAATTCAATAAAATCTTAACAAGAAAAGAGAAAGAGCACAGGTCCACAACTCTTGAAATTCAATTCCAAAATCCCTAAAGCTCTCAAATAAAGTTTTGTTTTTTCATAAAATTCACTTAATGGCAAAATGTGCCCTGATCTGAAGTTACTTATGGGGTTTACTTATCCCACTTAGAATAAATGTTCATGTTTATTGAGGAATATTTTGGTTTCAGGTAAGGGATTGAGAGGAGTAGTTAATGGAAAGAGCTCCCTCGGATGGTTTCTGCCCCCTGGGACTCCAGAGGAAGCACTCACCTCCTGAGCAGTGGCCTGCAGTGTGTCCAGGTGGCGGCCAGTGATGTAAACTGTGGCACCTGCTTGGCAGAGCTGCAAAGCGATGCCCCTGCCAATACCCCTGGAGGCACCAGTCACCACGCACACCTGGCCCTTCATGGTAGCTGGCATGACTCAACAAGCAAAGGGGTTAAATCTGTGGAAGAAAGGACTTGCTCTGAGGGAAGCGTGCAGACTGCGTTATGTCGAAGGGGGGTGATCCTGATAGAGGTAGGAAGGGGAGCCAAGGTTGAGATCCTTTGATGGGGAAAGAAGTTTCTGCGAGGGATAACTAGCGCAGGCCCCGGACAAGGTTGGCTGTCCCTTTTGGGCGACCAAGGAGTGAAGAAGGGGGCTGCGAGGGGCTGTCCAGGCCGGCCATCTACTGGGACTCTGAGTGGGACTGTGGCGGGCAGTCTCTCTCGGCACGTCTTACAGAGTCCTGAGCTATGGAGTTCAGGCCCCTTGCCCAGAGGTGCGGCTTCCGCGTGGAGGGTTGGCGCGAGGCCCAGGGACCCTGAGCCCGATGTGGAGGGAGCTCGAACTCCATACCTGCCACCTGTGCTGCCGCTGGAGTCCTCGTGCCGTCTGGCTCACAAAGTTCTCGAAGTCGAGGAGTTTTAATTCTGGTCGCAGGGGCGGGACAAGAAGTCAAGAGGACGACGGTCGAGTGGAAGTACACGTTCTGGTCCGGTTTCAGCAGGAGACTCGGAGGATCCGGTCAAAGAGTACGACACGTAGGAGCCTGGACAAGGGGCGGAGGCCAGGATCCACCAGCGGGGCGTGGAGATCCAGAGACTCAGCCACGCCTTCCCCAGAGAGGCAGTCGCGAGGCTATGACGTGTAATGCTGCGCCTTAAGCGCGCCGGCGTGTCGAAACTCTGCCGGGCC
Source organism: Bos taurus (assembly GCF_002263795.3). Taxonomy (NCBI): domain Eukaryota; kingdom Metazoa; phylum Chordata; class Mammalia; order Artiodactyla; family Bovidae; genus Bos; species Bos taurus. The sequence goes on along the minus strand of NC_037337.1, from coordinate 20,871,252 downwards.
CGGGCCCTCAACCGGCTGACTGAGGTTCCCCCAGCGGCTAAGGCAGCTTTTCCGGGCGGAGCGGCCCCGAAGCACCCATGGGCCTGGGTCCGCGTTCCCCCCACAAACAGGGGCGCCGGTTCCCAGCTGGCGGAAAACGAGGGCGCGGGGCCAAGGGCGCGGGGCGCCCTCCACCAGGCCGCCAGCGACATCCCTGCTCGCCTCCGGATGGGCGCTCGGAGCCGGCCCCAGATGCGCACCCTCACCTGAGCCCAGAAGCTCTGGGGTATTTCCGCCAAGCGCTGTCCGCGCTGAAAGAGGCCCCCGAGACGGGAGAAGAACGAGGTAGGGAGCAACTTGGGGAGAGGGATCAAGGGAGGAACTGGTTGGGTATAAAATTCAGGACAGGTAAGGACAATTTCGTGGGTCCCCAGGGTGTGAGGACTTAGTTTCATCTCCCCTAAGGCATAACCTTCTCCTCTCATTCTCTTTAATGTATTTCTTGTTTTTTTTTCAGAGCTGATGGTGCACAATGTTTTGAAGGAAGTGGAGGCTCAGGCCCTAGCCTTGGCCACAAACCGGACTGGCAGTGAGATGCTACAGGAACTGTTGGGGTTCAGTCCCCGGAAGCCGATGTGTCGCGTATGGGCTGCTCTGCACTCCAATTTGCGCTTTGTGGCCTGTCATCGATGTGGGGTCCACGTTTTGCAAAGCGCTTTGCTACAGCTGCCTCGATTGCTAGGGAGCCCTGAAGAAGAGGAGGAGGAGGAGGAGGAGGATGGGAAGGATGGTCATGTGGAGACCCTGGAGGAGCTGGTCCTGGGACTAGCTGCTGAGGTCTGTGATGATTTTCTTTTCTATTGTGGAGACACACATGGCAGCTTCGTGGTCAGAACTTTGCTGCAGGTATTGGGAGGGACTCTTCTGGAGTCTGAGAGAGCCAGGCACCGTGGCTCCCAGTCACCTGGTAAGTATTACAAGAAAGGGGTGTGGACCTCCAGGGAAGGAGAGTTTAGGAAGTTCAGAAGGAGAGAGTAAGCAGAAGATTTCTTCATGTCCTTGAAGAATTAGCAGTGAAATTAGGACAGGGATATAGCAGGCCAAAGATTAGTGCGCATGGAGGCCCAGAGGTGAGGATGCCTATGTGTGTTTAGGGGACAGCTGTTAGAAGAATGGGGGTAAGTGGAAGAAGTGATTCACTTGAGCATTGCCTCTCAAACTTTTTTTAACTACAGCTCACAGTAAGAAAACAATTTTCAAGCATCATTCAATATACATGTGTGTGTACATACACATATTGGATTCAAGCCAAAGGTCAGGAAGCAAGACCTTTCTACATACAATCCACTGATATTTTCTACCAGCCGCCCCCCGCCCCAACCTTTTTTTTCTCCTGTGCCATGTGTGGCTTGCAAGATCTTAGTTCCCCAACCAGGGATCAAACCCTTGCCCCTTGCAGTGGGAGTGCAGAGCCCTAACCACTGGACCACCATGGAATTCCCTCCCTTTTCATTTTATTCTGTGTGTTACATAAAAAGTGCTTGTTGAGACCCACTAGATTGATTTCATAATACACTCATAGGCAGCGGACCTACATTTTGAAAAACGTTGGGAAATAGGGTAGTGAGTTTAGGTGAGGCCTGATTTTGGAACACCGTGAATTCCTGATTGAGGAGTTTGGACTATTTCCTATGGACCATGCGGGAGCTGGTTGAAGTTCCTTAGAAAAATTAAAAGGGAAATGTAGTCTCAGTTCAGTCATGGAGATGAGACATTGAGTTGTACTGTATGCATTCTGCATCTCCAGGCCAAATCCTTGTTCAGCTGTGCAATTCTTCTCCCTTCGGGATGGCAGTCTGTGGTCTCACCACTGTATATGTTCTTGATCTTCCTTCAGAAGCACAAAAGGCCCCATCTCGGGAATGTAAGCCAACTGATTTTGAGGTCCCTGAAACCTTCTTGAATTGCCTTCAGAACCTGAGCTCCTGCTTTCTAAAGGACATTGCTGGTAAGGAGGGAAATAGAGGAAGATCTCGGATCTTCTTTTTTGGAGAGGATTATCATCAAACAAGGCTCTTATTTCCATTGGTCTTGTTCGTCTTTTTTTCAAATCTTGCCTGGTTTGTTGTAAAGGCTCTGTTTAGACCATTTGTGTCCATAGTCCCTTATACCCTGTTGCCTGAGGTTGTGTAGGTTGTCTGGATTTTGGGAAAGCCACTTTTATTATTTCTGCCCTCCCCCACAGTGTTTATCACTGACAAGATATCCAGCTTCTGCCTTCAAGTGGCCTTACAGATCTTACACCGCAAGCTGCCCCAGTTTTGTGCCCACCTCTGCAGTGCTGTGATTGGCTATCTGAGTAGCCGGAATTCCTCAGCAGATGGCAGGTATGGACAGGGCCTCAGGATTGATCAAGGTGGTGGGCCATGTGAAATGAATGACATGATGTGGGTATTTTGTTTGTTTCCATTCTCTGTATGTGTGTGTTTATTTTTTTATTTTACTTTTTTGTCTAGTTTTATTGAGATGTAATTGACATACAGCACTATTTAATTTTAAGGTATACAGCATGATTTGACTGGTTTACCTCATGAAACAGTTACCACAATAAGTTTAGTGAACATCCATCATCTCATTTATACACAAAATTAAAGAAATGAGAAAAAAAAAACTTTTTTTTCCTAGTGATGGGAATTCTTAGGATTTAATTTCTTAACAACTTTTGTATATGACATACGGTAGTGTTGTTATATTTATTATGTTATGCATTACATCCTTAGTATATATTTACCTTATAAATGGAATTTTGTAACTTTTGATTGTCTCCAGCCAGTTCCCCCTCCCCCCAGACCCCCTGTCTCTGGTAACCAAAAATCTGATCTTTTTCCCTCCGTTTGTTTGTTCTTGAAGTATAATTGACCTACAACATTATGTTAGTTCCTGTTAGACAGTATAGTGATTTGCTATTTCAGTACACTTCACCATGATAAGTCCATGGTGATCGCCATGATAAGTCCAGTGATGTGAGCATTGTGAATAAAGTGAAGACTACCTGATCACCTTCTCCTTGTCCCCAGCCCCCTATTGCTGTTTCTGCGAGATCAGACAAGCTCCAGGCTCCTGGAGCAGGTGCTGCTAGTGTCAGAGCCCCCAAGGCTCCAGAGCCTCTTTGAAGATCACCTCCAAGGACATCTGCAGGCCTTGGCTGCACATTCTATTGCCAACTTCCCTTTGCAGCGTTTCCTGGATGCCATCACCACCCCTGAGCTGGTGAGTTGGGAACTTGGCCGAGTCTGTTTCTGTTAGTTCTTGTTCACTGGGCTTTGCTTTATTGTGTACATGCCTCTGTATTTCCAACAGTGTGCTGGCCATTCCCCTTGAGAAGTCACTCCTGGAGGCTTCCCAGAGCTTAGGGTGAAGGTGCCTTCTTCCCAGAAAGGATGTGCTCTAGCTTTTCTCAGGTGCCAGTGCCAGTAGGAGATTGGCTTAATCCAAGTTCTCAGCCTGAGCTTCCGTGGCTTGCTCAGTCTCTGGGTGCTTGGCTGTAAATCCACGCGAGCAGCAAAACTGCTTCCGTAGCTTCTCTTTCTCTTTGCTGTTTAGTGCCAAGGCATGCTTTGCCAGGATCCCCTGGGTTGAGAGCTAGGATGGAAGGGCAGGTTTAACTCTAGCCCTCCCTTTTGCTCCCCCCTCCCCATGTGAGGCCTCCCCTCTAAGACTCCTTTTGTTCTGGGCCTTCCGTATCCATCCAAACCAAAGTCTTGGCTTTTGCCAATGCTTTTATGTTTCACCTAGCATTTTTAGTTGCTTTTGGCAGGAAGATTTCATCGAATAACTTAGCCCACCATTACCAGAATGTCAAATTCTTTACCCCATGTCTCCCCTCAGCTGTCCCCTGTGTTTGAGGAGCTGAGCCCCGCCCTGGAAGCTGTGCTGGCCCAGGGTCACCCAGGGGTAGTCATTGCCCTGGTTGGCGCCTGCCGCAGAGTTGGGACCCACCAAGCCCAGGTCCTGCAGCTGCTGTTGGAGGTGAGTGGGGGTTACCCGCAACCCCTTTGTACCCTGAGTTCAAGTTCTACCTGCTAGGATTTAGCTAATCTTCAGTTGTTGTGTTTCTGGACCCGTGGGATCTGATACCCAGCGAGTTCACAGGTATGGGGGAAATGAAGCCAGAGCCATCTCATGGCCCTGGAATGAAAAGTGTCTCCCTGGACAAAGAAAGAACTTTTAAGGAAAAAAAACTTATTCAGCCCCTGTTATATATATGGAGGCTGTGAATACAGCAAGGAAGATGAGATCCTCTCCACATGCAGGTTATGTTCTTGTGGAGTCAGGCACCTGTCCTGAACGCTTTCCCCTGGCTGGAAAGCCGAGGTGTCAGATGAGGTAGTTCTCAGCTTCGTCACGTTCTGTCTTCCCTTCTAGGCATTCCACTGTGCAGAGCCCTCTTCCCGGCAAGTGGCCTGTGTGCCCCTCTTTGCCGCTTTGATGGCTTATGAGGTGTACTATGGACTGGCGGAGGAGGAGGGGGCAGTGCCCATGGAGCACCAGGTGGGTGAGGCAGGGGAGAGGCCAAGCCTGTGACTAGTTGGGAACCAGGCCTCCCAGAGCTGAGGAAGCCCCTCGCCACAGAGGTGAGGGAGGTGGGATCTCTTGGCTTCATCCAAGTGAAGGTGGCGGTTTGGTGGCTGCCTCCTAACTGCCTGTCTTTGTCCTCTCAGGTGGAAATGGCCGCCGCCAGGGGCCTGGGGGAAGTGGCAGTTCTTGGGTCTCTCCTGCTGCAGCATCTGCTGCACTTCTCCAGTCCCTGTCTCATACTCCAGAGTCTCAGTGCCTTGACAGGACCGCAGCTCCTGACTCTGGCCCAAAGCCCTGCCGGCTCCCATGTGCTCGATGCCGTCCTCACTAGCCCCTCCGTGACACGCAAGCAGCGCCGCCGGGTGCTAAAGACACTAAAGGTTAGAGTTTTGGCTCCTGTTTGATTCCTCTGCCATCCCTCCATTTGGAGAGTGTGTGCTTTCCCTGGGACTGGCCTTCAGTCACAGAGAGGATGCGTAGTTCCTAGACTGCTTCAACTTGGCCTCTTAACTTCACCTCCCCACCCCACCCCCACCAACAATACCCTTTTATGGACTGCCCTAGATGGGGTCGCACAGAGTCAGACACGACTGAAGTGACTTAGCAGTAGCAGTAGATGGCTCTACCTTACTTACCTCAATGCAGGGACATTATGTGACGCTGGCCTGTAGTCGCCATGGCAGCCGTGTGCTAGATGCTATCTGGAGCGGAGCAGCCTTGGGGGCCCGGAAGGAAATTGCTGCCGAGCTGGGTGAGCTCCTCTCTTTGACCTTTCCAAACGTTCCCTTTCCTTATTCTGAAAAGCTGGATGGCTGGGAGTGGACCTAAATTCAGCAGAGACTTCAGTTCTAAAGGGTGGTTTTGGCTGTGGGTTTGAGCAGTTTGCTCTCCCTGCCCCTCCATGTAGTCTGCCCCTCTGTGTAGCCCTTCGCTTCCATTTTTGTTATTTGGACGGTGAGGTGTTAACTCTATCCTGAGGCAGACCCAGGATTCCAGAAAAATGGAGGGACCTTCTCCCCAAGTAGAGTCTCTTCAAGCCTAGGGGGATGACTGCGTGGTGATACTGAACATGAATGGTTCCCTTTGCAGGGGAGCGGAACCAGGAGCTGATAAGAGACCCTTTTGGCCACCATGTGGCTCGAAACGTGGCCCTGACTACCTTCCTGAAGCGTCGAGAGGCTTGGGAACAGGAGCAGGGGGCGGTGGCCAAGCGGAGGCGGGCCTTGAACTCCATACTTGAAGACTGAGGGCTTGGATCTGGGACTGGGTGTTGATGGGGGGGTGAGGAGAGGAAGTATCTATCTTGCCCTGTTCTAGTTTAAATTGGAGTCAAATGTCTTACCAGTAAACATTTTTATATTTTTATTGGAAACACTTTTGTTATGTTGCAGGGGGAAGGGTACAGAGAAAGAGAGATCTCAAGGTGAGGTTAGAGAGGGCTCTGTTCAGGGCACTGAGGAGCCTAGGGACAGCAGGGGAGTATGACTTCTAGATGTAGTGGCAATCAGAATGGGATCCAGACACCTGGGGACAGGCTGTGGCTTTTCAGGGTAAGTGGGAGGCTGGAACGATGGTCAGGAAGGGATAGTGTTCTTCAGGAACGGGTGTAGGCTGGGACTGGAAGGATCGTGCCAACAGGCCTGTTGTCAGCACATCAGAGGACAGTGGGGAGATGAGGTGAGTTGGCCAGTCTGCACTGTGCAGGCCCCCAGGCTCGACGCCGTCACAGTCCTTTCCAGTCTGTGTCTTGGAATGAGGCTAGGGCCAGACCCCCTGCTCAGTAGGGTTTGAGGCGACCCTGCCGCTGCCACCGCTCAGTCCCTTCTACTGCACGACGAAGGGTGGAGGAAATCCCCAGCAGCATATGGCCCAGGCCTTGCAGCAGTGAGGAGGCCCATCGGAGGAGCTCCCTGCAGGGCGGAGACAAGAGGAAGTCAGAGGTGGGGGGAGCTTGGGAGGCAGCCACAGGCTGGAGGCTGGGGGTTTTCCACAAGGGAGAGCTAACAGGGTGGGGGAGAGCGTGAGAAGGAATTGTTGGGGCTGCAACTGTAGGGGTGGAAAAGTGTGACGTGTGGCCTCTGACCTGAGTATTTTCTTTGGGCCGAGTCCTTGAATGTCACAGCTCAAGGAGTAGAGCCCGTAGAACGTGGCTTTGATATTCAGGCTGCCGAAGAGATCTCGAGGGCTCTGCTTGTATACGTCGAAGGTGATGCGGGCGATGTCCTTGCTGTGCTTGGGCTTCTCCTGGCCCAGGCCATATGACAGCACCCCACTCTGCAGGGCACCCCCTCATCAGTGTACTGAAGCTTCACCACTAAACCCTGTCAGCCCTGGGACAGACACTGACCCCCTGCCCCTTGCCTGGATTGTTTGTCCTCTATGGGGAGTCTGACAACTCCTCACCTCTCTCAGCCTCTGTCCCCAAGATCAGGGCTAGGTGAGACAAGAGGCTTGGGAGAGACAGAAGGATCAGTGGTCTACTGCAGCCCCACTATGGGCCTCTCACCCTGCGGGGGCTCCAGCTCTGTCCCAACTCCAGCACCATCAGGCACGTGTCATCCTCCAACAGCTGGAAGAACTCCTCGCTCTCCACGGTGGTCCCGTCTTCCTCCAGCACCAGTGTGAGCGCTCCACTCAGCACCAGGGCCTCCAGAGCCTGCCCAGTGGCAAGAAGCAGGAGGGGAGGGGCAGAGCTTATCCTGTGCCCTGTCCCTGCCCAGCTGCCCAGCACCCAACGGTCGGCCCTGGGTGCTGGGTGATGACCCCGGCTCTCCGGCGTCCCTGCAGAAGGCTCCAGCTCGCGCTGTTCTTTGGTTGTTGGGAAACCCTCATTAGGGCCCGTTGTTTCCCATTTGTCCTGTTTTGCTCCTGCCATGGCACTGTCACCTCTCCCAGCTTCCAAGCCACCCCTGCTGGTTTGGAATTGAAAAGCTAGCCAAGTTCTCTGGGGTCAAGGTATTATGCTGACAAGGCCTGCCATGATGGGGTCTCATCTCCAACGCCCCACCTCACTCTCCCCAACCCCACAGAGTTCTCCAGAGCTGTTTGCAGTAATGGTGACTTTTCACCTTTTTGAGTCTTCATGAGGGTCAAGTATCTGTTGTAGCACTTTCATACCTTATCTTCTACATCTTTCCACAGCCCAAGGAGGCAGCTGTATTGTTTCCTTTTTACAAGTTTTGATGGGCTGAATACCTACCCAAGGTCTGACAGTAGGAAGTGGCAGAATCAGGATTTGAATTTGATCTGTCAGACATTGCCGTTCCATACATTGGAGTTCTGAAATGTATTGCTCCAACCCTATCCAGTCCTTCCCCACCCCCAAAGACAAGCTTGCTCCTTAGAAAAAAAATGAATCGTCTCAAATGCAGTAGAAGCCATCGGGCTGACCCCCCTGCTTTCAGCCCTCAGAGGGAGGGGCAGCCATGTAATAACCACCGCTCTTTCTGCTCGTCATTCCAAGCTCTCCCTCTTGACTAGCTCCTTGGCTGTCCCCACTCTTGGAACCCAGGGACTTGACTCACTTGCCTTGTCTAGCAGTTCCTGACGGGTAGCGGCTGTCAGGCCTTTCCGGGTGGTCCGCTTGTTATCACAGACTCGGAAAGGTCGCTGGCGTGGTGGAGCCGAGGTCCAGACCTTTCGGCCCAAATCGGCGCTCATGTTGGATACTGACCTGGTAGGTGGGAATGAAGGTCAGGAAGGGGTGAGAGGTCTGCTGAGTGCACTGGGGGTGATGGGCGTGGGTGGGGTAGCTGCAGTGTTAGGGGAGTTGGGAGAGAGGATCTAGGTGTGCAGATTAGAGTAGCCCAGGGAGAGGAAGAGACTACCGAGTGGGGGATGGAGGAAGTAGGGGGCTGGCGGGGGAATGGGGAGAATGAGGAGAATGGGGGACTGGGTGTGGGTCAGAATCTAGACAAGCCCACTGTGAAAAGTGGTGGCAGGGAGGGGGAGGGGTACAAATTGGAGAGTCTAGGAAACTCAAGGCTGAATGGAGTGTTGTGGCTCTGCCCATACACCCAGAGCTGGAGTGGAGGGTTAGGAGTCACCTGAGCAGGCTGCTGGGGTCCAGGTTAGAGAGGTATTCCATGGTGGAGGGAGGGACCCGGAGAGGGGCCTCTCCTTGGCGTCCTAGGCTGGGTGCTTCTCTGCTGGGTTGGAGCTGAAGTGGTGGTGTTTTCTGTTCCAGAGCTGGGATCTCAGCCCCAGTGAGTAGGGGGATGAGTCAAGCCTGGACTCTGGCCCCCTCTGCCTGGCCAATACACAGGGCAAAGTCCAAGGTGGGGGTGGAGGCGGGGTGTGGTGGTGGAAGGCAGAAGCCATGGAGGTTTTGTGAGTGTCTCTCTGGTGGTAGTGTGTGATGTGAGAGTAAACAGGAGCTATGGAATGTAATCTCTGGTGTTTTTCTTTATATGGAGGGAACTTCTAGCTGCCAATCTGTGCAAAGCTGCGTTGTGTGATTTGCTTTGTATGTGCTGCCACCTACTGAAAAAAAATTTACTGCAGTTTTAGGAAAAGGGAGGGGGTGCTGAGGACCTGCAGGGCTTGGAGAAAACAGGATAGGAGGCAGTGTGCGCCCACGGGGTGTGATCTATGGATCCAGGATCATCAGGATCCTGTCTGGGACCTTGGCCTTCCTGCTTTCCTGCTCTTCCTTCTGTGGTCCAGGGGAGGGGCTGGCTTAACATTTCTCTGACTTCCTTCTCTAGAACTGCCTGTTTCAGTCACAGTGGATTAGTCACTCACTTTTCCCTTCCACTGGCCACTTAATTAGCATGAAGGAGTCATGGATGGGGGCTTCCCAGGTGGCGCTAATGGTAAAGAACCCGCCTGCCAATGCAGGAGACAGATGCGGGTTCAGTCCCTGGGTCAGGAAGATCCCCTGGAGGAGGTCATGGCAACCCACTCCAGTATTCTTATGGTCCCTATGGACAGAGGAGCCTGGTGGACTATAGTCCATGGGGTCGCAAAGAGTCAGACATGACTGAGCGACAGCACACACAGTCATGGCTGGGGGCAGAGAAAATGCCTCCTTTAATGGACTTGAGGTATCCCGTGTCCCATCTCTCACTTCAGCTGTGGTTGTGCTAACAGTTGTATGGAAGCTCAGACTCTCACTGTCAGTGAACACATCACACACACACTGTCCAGGAGCCTTGTCTGAAGCTGTACAGGACAGGCTGCAAGTGTGCGTCAGGGCATTAAAGCCTCTAGGACAACCCTCAAACAATGGGGAAGGTGAGCTGGACATAAACATCTGCCTTCTGTCTTTCCGGAAGGTATTCTGTGTGCTCAGAGGTTCCTGGAGCCCACTGAAGGAACTTAATAACGCCCTCTTATTGGCTCCCCTCTTCCCCTTCCCTTGCTCTCACTCTGGCTTCCCGAGCTGACTGCCTAAAGACAGGATTACCTATATCCACACCCTCGACTCAAGCTCTGCTGGGAGGAAAACCAAACTGAGACAATACTGGTGTCCTGGCTCCCAGGGAGCCCCTTTCTGGCTGTTGACAGGCAGAAGCCTTTTTCCTTCTTCCCTCAATTTTATCAATCTGCCAAATGTCCTTCCTAAGTTTTGCCTGACGTCGCCACCCAGAGACGGCTTCCTTCCAGTGTGTCTCTCACCGCAGCCTCTCCTTTTTCCTCACCTCGTATCCCGGTGCAGCCCAGCAGTGTGGCCTCTTCATGGGTGTGTGTCACAACTCTTCACGCAGCCTATAAGCCCGTCACACCTCTGTGCATCTCCCACTCCCCCCGGGAACTTAGCCCCATGCTTTACACTGAAAGCTGTCACTGATAGTCCTCTGAGAGCCGTGAGGCTGGAGTGACTGGGGCAGGGCCCAAGGCAGGAGGTGAGAGGGGGTAGGTAGGAAGCTGAGGAAATGTGGGGCTTAGCAGTGTCAGGAGTCGGAAAACAGGCAAAGATACAGCAGCTATGGGAATGAGGAGTTGGGTTGCCTTCTCTGCTGAGAGCTGGCAAGGGATGCCTGACAGTGTAAGAGCTGCAGGGTGGGAGGGCTGAGAACTGGGGGTGTGTGTGTGTTGCAGGGGGGAAATGAGCGCAGAGGCAGGACCCAGGGGCAGGATCCAGCAGTGTCCCTACTCACCCACACACCCAGGGAACCTTATCTGCACCCCCTCAGCCTATCCTGTTTCCTGGAGCCCACATGTGGGAGGCGGGCTCTCACATGCCTGGACGAGTTAGTGATGGGAAGCAGCAGGGTGAGGGAGGGCTCCTGGAAAGGCCCAAGAGGAGCCCCACCTTGTCCCTCCCTGTTTCTGCCTCACCCTCTGCCAACCTGACAGGCACAGGACAGACTTAGGCAACTTGCCCACTGCCGCTTTGCCTTTGGGCTTCCCCAGGCCCCTGGAGAGCCCCCAACCCTGCACCCGCCCAGCTGGGTAAGTAGATCTGCCCACTAGACCTTACTCCCCTCCACTCACTTTTGCCCTGCGGTATATACATATAGGGAATGGGGCCGGACCAAGGAGAGGCCAGGTGAGAAGAGTGGAGGTGGAGGCAGGGACAGCCTGGGAGTCAGGACTGGGGAGGTGGCCTGACAGAGAGCAGGGGACATGGGTTACAAGAAGTAGTGTTTGAGCTGGGGCTGGGGTTCTGGTGGGGGGTAGAGACAGAGGCCCCCAGACAGAACAGAGGCAGGCTGCAGGGGAGTGAGGGACGCTCAGTCCCTTCTCACTAGCATCAGGCGGAACGTGGGCTTCTGCCCCACCTGAATGCGCCCCACGGCTCTTTCCAGCCTCCCGGAAGGACAGAAGAATGTCAGTCTGCTACCGTCCTCCGGGGAACGAGACGCTGCTGAGCTGGAAGACCTCGCGGGCCACGGGTACAGCCTTCCTGCTGCTGGCGGCGCTGCTGGGGCTGCCGGGCAATGGCTTTGTGGTGTGGAGCCTGGCCGGCTGGCGGTCCGCGAGAGGGCGCCCCCTGGCGGCCACGCTCGTGCTGCACCTGGCGCTGGCCGACGGCGCCGTGCTGCTGCTCACGCCGCTCTTCGTGGCCTTCCTGACCCGGCAGGCCTGGCCCCTGGGCCAGGCGGGCTGCAAGGCCGTGTACTACGTGTGCGCGCTCAGCATGTACGCCAGCGTGCTGCTCACCGGCCTGCTCAGCCTGCAGCGCTGCCTCGCCGTCACGCGCCCCTTCCTGGCGCCCCGACTACGCAGCCCGGCCCTGGCCCGCCGCCTGCTGCTGGCCGTCTGGCTGGCCGCCCTGGTGCTCGCCACCCCGGCGGCTGTCTACCGTCACCTCGGGGCGGACCATGTGTGCCAGCTGTGCCACCCGTCGGCCGCCCACGCCGCTGCCCACCTGAGCCTGGAGACCCTGACCGCCTTCGTGCTGCCCTTCGGGCTGGTGCTCGGTTGCTACGGCGTGACGCTGGCGCGGCTGCGGGGCGTCCGCTGGGGCGCCGGGCGGCGCGTGACGCGGGTGGGCCGGCTGGTGGGCGCCATCGTGCTGGCCTTCGGCCTGCTCTGGGCCCCCTACCACGCTGTCAACGTGCTGCAGGCGCTCGCCGCGCTGGCTCCGCCCGAAGGGGCCTTCGCCAGGCTGGGCGGCGCGGGCCAGGCGGCGCGAGCCGGAACTACGGCTCTGGCCTTCTTCAGCTCCAGCGTCAACCCGGTGCTCTACCTCTTCACCGCCGGGGATCTCCTGCCCCGGGCGGGTCCCCGCTTCCTCATGCGGCTCTTTGAGGGCTCCGGAGAGGCCCGAGGGGGCGGCCGCTCTAGGGAGGGGACCTTGGAGCTCCGAACTACCCCTCGGCTCAAAGTGGTGGGGCGGGCCGGCGGCAATGGAGACCCTGGGGGCGGGGCGCAGAAGGATAGTCAGGGTTGGGACCCTTGACGTCAAACCCTATCACCAGGCTCTTCCCTGTTCCCTTCCAGCGCCCCCTTGGAACTCAGGGAACCACTCTGGATGGTTTGGGGATCCTTCTCCCGCTAGCGTTGAGATCTCTCTGGGCAGAATTATTATACATCTGGGGCAGGCCCAGGTTCCTCCCAGGACTGGGAGTGGTGATGGCCTGTATTAAAGAGTATCACGTACCTGCAGGCTGGCTTGTGCCCGGTGCCAGAGCTGATAACTTGTTGCCAATAGCTATTGTGAAAGATACTGTGAAATTGTGTGAAATACATTACAGGGTGGCTTAAGAGTGCTCCCTCCAGTGGTTCATCCTACTTGAGTGAAACTACCCCATGTTCACCTAGCTCACTGCTGGGTCAGGCCAAGTCTGGGCAATGCAAGCCCTCAATCTTACCCTGTCCTCCCCAGCCCAGATGGCCTGGTTCCCCCAAGCCAACCCATAGAATCGCTCTGGAAATGAAAGGAGAAGGAGGAAGGAGAGGTGTGAGTGCTTGGCAGAGGGATGGTGATAAGATCTACTCTCCGGGTCTGTTAGAGCTAAGTGGATGGGAAACTGGCTCTGGGAGGGGAAAGTCAGTCTGTAGGGTTTGGAAGGAAAGTTTTCTTGTCTGTCTTGTGGTTGGAACAGCGGGGGAGGGACCTTGAAGTCGGAGACTTAACCTTCTCTGAATGTAACTCTCCCTGAAAAGGTCACCTGACTCAAAAAAGGAGCTCAGGGGCAGACACTCATTCACCCAGGAGGCTTCTGGGGGTTGGAGTTGAGGGGTATGAGGAACGGTGTGGATATCTGGAAGACGAAAGAATTTTTCAGGGAGATGCCACTTCTCCTTTCTCTCTTTTTCCTCTCTGCCAAGTCTTGGCTTCCCAATACTTCTCGGTTCCCATCTTTTGGAATCTCTCTAGGTCTCAAAATTGTTCTGGATCCTGACACTTTTGAGTTTGGGAATGTAGGATGGAGTCCTTTTTAGGGGATGTCCATGTGCACACACGTGTGGTCACTAGGGTAACCAGCTCATCCCCATTTGCCTAGGACTTTCTCAGTTTTAGCACTGCAAGTCTCTTGTCCCAGACCCCTGAGTCTCTAACAAACTTAGATGCTTGATTACCTGAGTGGTCACACCGACCATCACCCTAGGTTCTGCTTTTGTGACTGTTCACACCACCCAGGCAGAAGTCAAGTTAGAGGAAATCCAGTCCTCAGGGTCAGGCCAGGGCCACCAAAACTGGGGTTGGACAGAGCTCTGGACTTGGGCGGGCAGAAAGTATGGTTAGAGCGTCTAGTCTGGGGCAGAGGGAGAAAGATGGGAGAGAGAGATGGAGGTGGGGAGCAACGTGGAAGAGGAGGCAAAGACAACCTAGTTCCTGTCAGAAGGGGCCTCTGGGTGACCCCAGAGCTCTGAGCCAGAAGCTTCTACCCTCAAACACTGACTTCATGGCTTTCTTCCTGTCCTCCCACACCAGAGCAGAGGCTTCCTAACTTCTGTTACACATTCCCCATCCCACAGGCCGGCTGTGGTCAGAAAGCTCTTCCTCAACTCTGCCTCCAGTTTCTGCTGCGGTTTCAGCCCATTTGTTTTCATCATATCCTCTAGCTGATAGCTGCTGGGTCAACTCTGCTCTGGCTTGTCTCTTTTTTTATTTCTTAAAAGAATTTAATTTACTTATTTTTTGCTGTGCTGGGTCTTCGTAGCTGTGCCCAGGCTTTCTCAAGTCGTGGTGAGTGGGGGCTACTCGCTAGTTATGGTGTGTGAGTTTCTCTCGTTGTGGCTCAAAGGCTCTAGAGCTCGGATTCAGGAATTGTGGCACACGGGCTTAGTTGCCCCTTGGCACGTGGAATCTTCCTGGAGCAGAGATTGAATCCATGTCCCCTGCATTGGCAGGCAGATTCTTAACCACAGGGAAGTCCTGCTCTGGCTTTTCTCAAAGCAGGAAAGCTGGGGCCACGACAAAGGTTAAGGGACCTCAATGACCACCATTCCACTCGTACCCATTAGCACCACTACGCGTATTTCCCAAGAAGGGGTGGAGTTGGAAGGGAAGCAGGAAGGCTAGTTATTGGATTGAAGATTAGACTTCTTGGTTCTTAGCTTCTGCAGGTGAGTCAAGAAGAGGAGACTGCCCTCCTTCCAGGGAGGGGGAAGAGTGATCCTTTTGGGGGCTGTTTCGCTTTCCACATTCCTGGTTTCCCCCCTCTCTCATGTCTGCTTCTTGTGCTCATCTCTGCTTTCCCTCTGTGTCTAAGGTGGGACAGAAGTCAGCTGTGGGAAAGTAGGAAAGATGTGGTGCTGACTTACTTGCCCAGCGCCCACATCTTAAGTCCAAATTCATGTGGCAGCTTAGCCACATTGGCAAGTGCAAGACAAGTGGTTCAGGAAGGGGAAGAAATTGTCATTCTCTGTGATACTAGAGAGACCATTTGGCTTCTACGAAAGAAAAAGGAGATGGACCTAGAATGGAACTAGTTCTTTTAAATGAGGGGAGGGATGGAGGGTACTGGAAGGGAGTCCTCTCCACCAAATCCCAGTCATGGCTTGAAACCAAGGCAAAGACAGAGTGCTGTCCTCTTTAAGTCATGACGTCACCTGACCCAAGCCCAGAACTGAGCCCCAGCCCCAGCCCACATTTCCTATTAATCTGAAAATCTACATCGTTCACAGAAGATATAAAGATACTCAACATTCTGACCTCTCAGTCTGAGTCCATTTCCCCTCTCTGGCTTCCTTCCCCCCTTCTCCTGCATGACACAATTCATCATTCTGTTCAATTCTTCAATCTAGACCTGCATCTGAGGCCACACTGCAGCCTACCCGCCCCCTCACTCTTTCCTCTCTCACTACCCCTTCGGGGATCTTCTCTTCTGGCCCCACCCCTGAGGAGTCCTCCTCCCCACTGGACTCTGGAACACAAAGACTATTCCACCCCACCTAGGGAAGGGAGCGGGTAGGAGTTTCGGCCCCACCCTTAGGAAGATGCATCTTCCCTCCCCTGCTCTGTGGTACTTCCTCTCTAGCTGACTTAACTGATAGCACCCAGACCCCAGGCCAGGCCCCTGGCACCGGCTCGGATCTGGGGATAGGCTACGCCATTCTGCCCTCACCCTGGGATTGGCACCAGCTTCCAACCAGTGCCCGGCAAAGCCTTAAGTAAGTACCCTGGGAGTAGGGGAGGTGGGGGGAGGGAGCACAGCTGTAAGGTCCAAAGGACTTCCAAAGAAAGCTGACCAGTGGTAAAGGAACTTGAGAGGACTTGGTCTTGTCTCCTGTCCATGAAATCTTCCCCATCCCTGTTGTTCTTGGTGGAGCCTGGGCACCTCTGGGGTGAGTGGGTAGGTGATTGGAAGAGGGCAGTGGCACTTGAGTGGGCTGAGGGTCTGGCAGGGGTCGGGTGGTGGTAGGGGAAAGGAGCTAGCCTTTTGAGAGGTACAGCATTGTTAAGAAAAGCCTCCACTTTGGTTCTGGATTTTAGGGTCTCCTAAGGTATGGAGGCTGACAGGTCTGGAAATACTGCCTCTGCTGTTGCTGTACATTTTGCAATTGGGTCTATGGGCAGGAAGGGGGTATGTGGCACAGTTAGGAAATTAATCTTTCTACTCAGCCAGATCCCCTTAAGACAGGTCAGTGGGTGATGATAAGGGTAGTATACCCTGGTGAGCAGCATCTGATGGTGCTGACCTTGAAGACAGATGAGAGTACCCAGACTAGGTGTATCGGGAGTGTCAGGAAACCCTTCCTTCATGTGCGTGTCACCCTCACTCTTCAGGTCCTTGCTATAGCCATGAACACTACATCTCCTGCAGCACCCTCCTCATCAGGAGTCAGTTTCATCTCTCTGCTGGTCATCATCGTACTGTCAGTGGCGCTGGCTGTAGGGCTTCCTGGCAACAGCTTTGTAGTGTGGAGCATCCTGGCAAAGCTGCGGAAGCGCTCTGTCACTGCCCTGATGGTGCTGCACTTGGCCCTGGCCGACTTGGCCGTGTTGCTCACTGCCCCCTTTTTCCTCTACTCTGTGGCGCAAGGCACCTGGACTTTTGGATTGTCCAGCTGCCGCCTGTTCCACTATGTCTGTGGAGTCAGCATGTATGCCAGCGTCCTACTTATCATGACCATGAGTCTGGACCGCTCGCTGGCGGTGGCCCTCCCCTTTGTGTCCCAGAAGCTGCGCACCAAGGCAGTCGCCTGGCGGGTGCTGGCCGGCATCTGGGTGATGTCTGTTCTGCTGGCCACTCCCGTCCTCTTGTACCGCACGGTGCACTTGGGATTGAACAATAGGAGCCTGACCTGCTTCCTGAAGTACCCCAGCGAAAGACATCGGGCCTTCCATCTGTTCTTCGAGGTGATCACCGGCTTTCTGCTGCCCTTCCTGGTCGTGGTGGCCAGCTACTGCGACATCGGGCGCAGGTTGCGGGCCCGGCGCTTCCGCCGCAGCCGCCGCACCGGCCGCCTGGTGGCGCTCATCATCCTGGCCTTCGCCGCCTTCTGGCTGCCCTACCACGTGGTGAACCTGGCCGAGGGGTTCCGCGCGGCAGCGGGCAAGGCCCTGGGTTCCGGACCGGTGGGTCGGCGGCTGCTCTTGGCCCGCCACGTGCTCATCACGCTGGCCTTCCTGAGCAGCAGCGTGAACCCCCTGCTGTACGCGTGTGCCGGGGGCGGCCTGTTGCGCTCAGCCGGCGTGGGCTTCATCGCCAAGCTGTTAGAGGGCACCGGCTCCGAGACGTCCAGCAGCCGTCGCAAGGGCACCCTGGCCCAGACATTGAGGGGCACCCCCGCCTCTCCTGAGCCTGACCCCGCCGAGAGCCTCACTGCCTCCACCAACCCTCTCGAGTGAAGCGAACTCAACTAGGCCTGCTGGGTGGCTGCAGTGCAAGGACCATAGCTTTCCTCCTGGGGGAATGCCCTCCCCGCTGGCCTGACCCAATTTTTGACCAGCCCCCTCCTTCCCCGAGGAAGAGAACGCTGGTGGGAAAGTGGAGCGGAAGGCGGGGAGGGGCACAACTCAGGGCTGAATGGGAACCGGGTCCCCACAGGCAGCTTTACAATTAAAACTGAAGTCTGAAACTGGGTGTGTGTGATGCGTTCATGACGGGAGACTGGGGTGCTCCTGGTTGCTCCTTCTCAGTAGCAGAGTGGCACGTCCTTTAGTCCCCTGTGCTTTTCAGTTCTGGGACACAGATGGAGAAATCAGACCTTCCCACCCCCATTCTGAGGAAGGCGATCTGCAGATCATACTTGGAACAACACAGGTCTGCAGACCCCTGAAGGAGCTGGCCAAGGAGGACCACCCAGGCGTGCCCATCACTCCAGACTCCCTGACTCAGCACAGGAAGAACATTTAGACCTGCTATGAGGTGTCTGCCCAGAGGGCTGGGGTGGGGATCTTTGTTAGCGGGACTCCAACCTCCTGCCAGTACTCTTTGTCCTGTCAATGGGAGATGTCTTGGGGGATTGCCTCTTTTCCCTCTCTCTCTGGAGGCAGTCTCACCAGCGAGCCAAGTCGTCAGATCTTATTCCTTAGAACTCTGCACATCAGCATCTTGCCAGCCCCTAAAATGCTGTGGTACAGGCTGGAGCTGAAGGCCCTCTGTGATGTGGTCACCCTTAGGAAATGAAGATTTGCAAAAGCGAAAAGGTTGGGTCATTCTTTACTTGGGAAGACTATTGTCTTGGAGAGCCTTGGACTGGCTGTGTTCTGACAGCATTTTAAGAAGATGGTAGCGGCAGTTTACTTTTTGAATCTCTTGCATAAAAAGAGAAAGACACCTAGGAGAAAAGTCAAAAATCCTTGTGTAACTTCTGCACATCAAGATACCTCTCATGGACCCCAAAATGTGAGCAGGAATGAGCCATGGATGCTTTAGGACCTATGTAATATCAGCATCTGGGCAGGAGGCAAAAGGAAGCAATGGAGAATCTGAGAGACCTGAGAATTGGAGACCCCCAACTGTATACATGTCCTTGCTAGAAAGCATGGTGGGTCAGCTTGAGAACAGTAGCTGAAATGAGGAGGGACCTAATAGATTATATCCCAGGCCTCCTACCTATGCTACATAGTGAGCACATAACAGGTGCTTATTTAGTGTTTGTTGTGTAAATAAAAATCAAATGACATTTTCCTGGAGATTCTTTCCAGTATTTGTGGGTGGGAAGCAGGAGAGGACAAGTCTTTGTTTTGAGTCATGTGGATAAAATTCTACTTCCAAGGGTACCCAATACTGGAATCAGGTTGGCAGGCAGGCAGGGAAGCAGAGGCAGTCCTTTTGCTGAGCTTGTGAGAAAAAAATCACTCCTTTTTAACACACTCATGCTCACACTTGCACACATATATTCAGTGTGGCCTGGGAAGAAGCAGTCCTACTGAGAGGCGAGGAGAAGATGCTCCTCAGCTAAACTAGCAGCTCCTGACATCAGTTCTAACCCAGACATACCAGAGTCTCTTTACTGAGGAGCTTACAGATGGAGAGGACGGGGATGGGTTCTCAGCCTAGGGTGGCTGAGGGAGGTCCAGTTCGTGTCAAATCTGTGTTCAAGAAGTAGGTGCAGAGCTGCCCTTTGCCTTTGACCTTGATGATGCCCCGGCTGTAGCAGGTGTAGCCTAAGGACTGGAGGGCCCAGGCTGTCTCTTCTGTTACCTGCAATTGGAAAGGGGTGAGGGAATGTGGGGGTATCCTTAACCCTGTCCCCCTGCCCCCACGCCTCTGAGTGGCTCCCTCACCTGAATCTTGCCCAGGACACCTGTGCTCTCCATGCGGCTGGCCACATTCACCGTGTTGCCCCAGATGTCATATTGTGGTTTCTGGGCCCCAATCACTCCAGCCACTACAGGTCCGTGGTTTAACCCTGACAAGAGGTGTGGTAAAGAGGGGCCCTGAGGGGGAATTTTGAAGAAGGAGAGTGGGGAAGAAAGCTCAGGGAACTAGACTGAAGGGGCTGGGGGCCTTGGAGGAAAGGACAGGCCAGAGGAGTGCTGCTTAGGGAAGGAAGTGTATGGGCCTTCTAGCTTCATGCTCCATCCCAAGGGGTGAGTCTGCAGGGGTTTCCAGGGATGAGCTGGGGAGCAGCTAACAAAGGACTTGGGGGAGGGAGAGCTTGGGAAGCTGAGAAGGAAGTCCCAAACTGCCCCAGGAAGGGAGGGTCCTCACCTACACGCAAGCGAAAGTTGTTGAATGAGTGCTTGTTGATGACATCCAGCTTAGACCCAAGGGCCACAGCAAACTCTACCATGGTGCCAAGGTGGCCGCAGCTTTGCTCAGCATCCTGGCAAAGGGCCAGCCCACCAGGACGGGTCAATGAAGGCACAGGGATAAGGCCCACTTATGGGCCCACCAAGGAGAGCCCAGAAGAGGGTCAGCAGGTAAGGAAGGGATATGTGGTACCTGCTGTGCATCCTGTCCAGAGGTGGCGTTCAAGCCGGTAGCTGCCATGTAGGTGCTGCAGATAGTTTTGATCTTCTCCACCCCACTGAACTTGGGCTTGGAGAGCAGCTGTACAGAAAGGAGGCTGTGTCCCCAGTCTCTCTGGCTCTCTCCCAGAAGCCCAGCCCCAGGCTTTTGGAAGCTAAAGGACCAGTTGTGGGGTCAGGGATGGTGGCACGGCGAGAGTCGCAGTGAGCAGAGTTGTTGGGGAGGGCAGAGCTGGGGGATCAGAGGAGGAGCCGGAGGGCTGGGGAGGGGAGGATGGTCCTCCCGGCCAGGAGAGTGAAGTGGAAGGAGGGCCTGGTGGGAAATTCTAGAATCCAGGACATAGGGTCTGGGGGTGACCCTTGGAGCTGTCACCTCATCAAAATCAGCGATTATCTCATTGAGCAGCCGCAGACACTCTAGCCCCTCATGGTTGATGCTGGATTCAGAGTAGAACTCCTTGAAGTCTGGGACCGAGGCGAAGAGGACACACACACACTCATAGGACTGGTGGTAGAGGTCCTGGGGGGGGGCAGGGGGCTGCCATGAGGGGCTATGCCCTGTTCTTCCCCCTTCTGGGTCTGTATGGCTCCTCCTCCCTGTGTCCAGACGCCTCCCCCTCAGTTTAAGAAAGATCAGGAAGGAAGCAGAGGGGTAGGGTCAGGTTGCTCCAGGGATGTGACGCAGGAGTTAAAGATTGGGTCTCACTGTGATTCCAGGAAAGAGAGAAGTTCGGAGTCAAGATCACCTCACGGCAACGTGAAGGGAGTCTCTTTTGGAACTAGGATCATATCCATGGGAATTATCTTTATATCTTATTGCTGAAAAGTGTTAAGTCAGCTTACAAAGATAGCTACACTTTGGAAGATAAAATGAAGCACTAATAGCCTCCAGAACTCTGAGAAATAAATTTTGCTATTCAAACTAAAAAAAAAAAAAAAAAGCAATAGTAGGGAAAAGAAGAGTCTAGAGCAGCATCACCCAGCGGAAGTTTCTGTGGTGATGGAAATGTTCTGTTGGCTGCGCTGCTCTATATGGTGGCCACTGGCCAAAGCAGGTGTGGAACACTTGAAACGGGGCCAGCGTGACCAAGGAACTGAATCTTCTATTTTAAAGAATGGCCACACTGGGGCTAATGGCTACCAAAGTGGACAGTGAAGGGGTAGAGGGATGGGAGGACTATGTCCTTCACACAGTTCCCACTGACACTCCATGAGGCTTTTGAAGGGTAGGGAGCAGCCATCAGAGAGAACACTCCTTCCCCGTAAGACCTTGGGAGGCAGAGACTGTGCTCACCAAAGACAGAGCCTAAGAACTTGTGAAAACGGAGGCCCCTGACAGGCATGGGGGCTTGGGTGGCTGCCCAACCCGTCAGGCAGGAGTCCAGACAAGATGGGCCAAGCCAAGGCTCTCGTCCTCTGGGGCTCAGGAGCTGGGGATGGGGAGTCACCTCATTGCGCCGATTCTGACCAATGAACTGGGGGGCCACGTGCGCAGGGAGCACGTTCTCCAAGAGCAGCCGAGTCAGGTTCTCCATTGTCTCTGTCTCCTCCTGCTCTTGCCTCAGCTTCTTCTTCCACAGAAAGTCCAGGCGGCAGTAATATTCGTTCTGTGGAGGGTCACAGCGGGCCATGGGGAGGCACGGTACAGGAGGGCCCGGCTTCTGAGCATTCACCCCTCACACATGATGCTTAAAACCACACCATACCCCCAGTTTAGAGAAAAGCTTAAGGTGCAACTCTGCCCAGGGAGACTGCCTCAAATCTAGATTCAAATGAGGGAGGGCAGTAGGGGTGGAGGATTTTTTTCTTAAACATGATTTTCCTAGATTGGGGTGGGAGAGAGGGGTGGAGGGGAGGATTTAAGGGCACACCCCTTAGGGAGCAAAGAAGAAGAAAGGGAGCAGGAAATTTCACTTTAAGCTGCCAATGGACAGACCATTTGGGTTCGCCCCTGGAAATGTGAAATTAAGGGAAAGGGTGAGAGGGACTAAGTCACATATATGGGGACCCTGCCTCACCCTTCCTAGGGAGGCCCTGGAGTGGTGAGCTGGGAGACTTACCTGCCGAGCCAGGACTAGGAGGGTGAAGAAGAAGATGAAGAAGGAGACTGCTCCCATCAGTTTGGGCTCCTTCAGCACCCCTGGCCTGAGGAGGCCACAGATAAGCGTTGTCCCATGGCTTCCCTATCACTTCCTGCACCGGCTCCCATGTAACCCTCTGCCTCCCTCTCTCTTTGCCCTGTGGGTGGTTCAGGCAGAGAGATGCGGACAGTTCTGCTCTGTCCCATCCCAGCCTGGGCCCCTCTGTGCAGCGGCCATGCGCACCTGGAGTCCAAGGTGCCCAGGTAGAGGCGGGCGATGAGGCAGTCGGACAACCAGGCGTGGGAGTGCAGGAAGATGGAGCAGGAGGCCGTCAGCCACAGCAGGAGCAGCAGCAGCTTCAGCTCAAAGCTCATGTGCAGGAAGAGGGAGCAGGAGAGGAAGCCCAACACGCAGCAGTGCATGGAGTACTGTGGGGCCAGGCAGGGCGGTCAGGAGGTGGGGCCTGTCCCACGGGCAGGGGCGAGGGACACCCCAGGGCTCCTGTCCCATCAAGGAGGGGCAGAGGTGACAGCCACACAAACACACACCGAGTGGGACTTGTGTCTGTCCCTGTCCGCAGGATGGAGTGGGGGAGGGACGTTCAGGGCTGTGGGGGACACTCACTGGGATGCTGATGAGAGGCAGGGACCCAGGGAGCTCCCAGGAGAGGTTGGAAGCCATGGAGGACATATTGGGAGCCTGAAAAGGGCAGGCTGATGTTGCTGGTAAGAAGACCTGCGGGAGACAAGGAGCTGAGGCAGCAGGCAGCTGCTTGGGCATGATGGTGACTTCATCTGGGTTTCAGCTGACCCAAGGGTGAGTCGGGGCCAGACTCTGCCAAAGTGGCAGATCTTGCTATCCTCCCTGGTTGGTGAGGGAGTCTCGGTGCTGGGGTCCTTGCTGGGAGTGAGCAGGGATTGGGGGAGTGGGTGTCATGAGCACCGTCATGGATCAAAAGATCCACGATCCAAGATCACTGTGTGATCTTTTGCCAACCACATAATCTCTCTGGGCCTCAGCTTCTGGTTTTGTAACTTGGTTGGGGGATGATTCCTAAAGTGTTTTTCAGGGATAGAATTCTAGGAATGATTCTAAGTTCTAAAAAACCTGCCAAACTCAGCTTTCAAAATCATAATTGTGTAAGGTAGGGCTTCCCTGGTGGCTCAGACGGTAAAGAGACTGCCTGCAATTTGGGAGACCCAGGTTCAATCCCTGGGTTGGGAAGATCCTCTAGAGAAAGGAATGGCAACCCACTTCAGTATTCTTGCCAGGAGAATCCCATGGATAGAGGAGCCTAGCAGGCTATAGTCCATGGGGTCACAGAGAGTTGGACACAACTGAGTGACTAATACTATTTTCATTTTCAAGGTAAGTAAGGAAAGCTGCCTACATAGAAAAAAAGATAGGAAGGATGTCCACCAAAGTGTTATTAATGATAATTATGCCCAGGTGGTAGGCTGTGCATGACTGTAATTTTCATTTATACTTGTCCAACATTTCCAGTATCCCCTGGCCTTAGTCCAGCTGTTCTCCCAAATCCAAGGGTCCTCTTTCAGCATCTGGAAGGTCCAGCATGGCCTGATGGGGGTGCATAGGGCCCCTTCTCTCTCACCAGACTGGTAATGGCCATGACGAAGACGAGCAGGATGGTAGCGGTGCCCAGAGCCACTCGCAGTCCTGGCCGTGTGGCCACCAGGACAGACAGGGTGGGTAGCCAGTGCAGTATCTTGGGGCCTTTCAAGACACACTTCTGTGGAAGGAGCATGCGAATCTTAGCCATGCAGCTGGAGCACCCACTACAGGCCAGGTCATGGTCGGGGCCCCAGCTCACCACTCTGCCCCTAAGCCCACCTCACCATCAGGTGCTCTGAGAAGCAGACGAAGAGGAGGAGGAAGAAGAGGAGGAAGGTGATGCCATAGGTGATGGTCAGAGCTGGAGGCCTACAGAGAGACAAGAATGAGGCCTTGAAGAGCCAGAACAGGCTTTCTGTGTGCAGTCTGGGTGGGGGACACAGGGAAAAGTGGTCCTGGGGATCTGAACTGGCTGCTGCTGAAGCCTGGGCAGATGAAAGACATTACATACTGATGACCTGGGAAAGCTGCAGGGTCTTGGACAGTACTGGGATAACCCAGGGACAATTTCTGAAGGGACGGGGGCTCATGAGAGTGGCCGAGGCTGCATCAGACTGGTCTCTGGGCTTTTGGGCCAAAGTTCTTTCACCTGGCTGAGTTCTGAATGAGTCCTCACCCTTCCTAGCAGCGAACTAGGAGTGGGGACCTACTCTCTAAGCTCATATGCTGTGAGATTTGGATTTCTTAATGGAAACAAAAGAAATCCAAATCTCGTGGGACTGTTGTTAGAACAGGGAGATAGACACGTGAAAATGCTTGGGGGTATGCAGAAAGTGCACAGGACGTAAGACAATGAGATGAGGGCTAGGATTACTGGTTCCCCACGACAAGTATTTCCATTTCCTCTGTGGTTCAGTGCCCTGAGCCGAGGGGAAGTGAGTAAGGGAAGAAAGTGTGGGTTAGGGGTCTGGAAGAGCCAGGGGATCTCTTTTGGAGAATCAGGGCTTCCTTTGTCTAGGGGTCGCTCACCTGTTTGTCACCAGCATCTGGATAATGAAGTTGGAGAGAAAAACCAGGAAGGTGCAGGCTGCATAGTATTTGAAGGTGGGGAGTGCAGAGAGCCGATACTGCAAGGGATGGGGAGGGGTCAGCACCAGTGCTGCCCATCACCTTGAAGGTGTCAATCCTGAGCAAGGAGTGGGCCCCAGACTCACTGTCCCACCCTCCAGTTCTGACCCAGGAAGCCCCTACCGGTTCTCCAAGGAGCTGTCCTCCTTCCTCTCATCACCAACCAGAAATCCAAAGGACTAGTACGAGCCCTTCACCCCTTCAAGGTCACAAACTGCCCAGAACTGGGAAAGGGAGGTGGGACCACAGGGCCTGCCCCTCCCCAAGGCAGAGAAACTGAGGTTGGGAAGTCCTCTGGTGCCATCTCCCAGCCTACCTCTTTCTCCATCTCCTTCTCTCTGAAGTACAGTGTCAGTGGATTGAAGTCCTTTGACTGTTTCCATTGTCTGATGGGAGGTGGGGGGCAGTAAGCCCGGAAGAGGAAGGGGCGGGGGGTGGGGGGTGGGGCGTGGTCAGGTGAGTGGAAAGGCTAGAGCTGGGAAGGTTTTCCCTTCATTTCTGGGCAGAGGAAGCACTGTCCCTCCTCTACCACCCGAGCCCTGGCCTCCAGCCCTCCCAGCCCTCTTCAGATCTCCATACTTCTGAGAATTGAGCTGTTCGATGACCTGGAAGAACTTGGCATCCCCAGTGTCTAGTTCCTCATCAGGTCCCCTCATGGTACGGCTCCTGCACAGTGAGAGCCCAGCCTGTCACCAGGAAGACCCTCAAAAGCATTTGGGCAAAGCAGGAGCAGCCCCTGAGGGAGGATGGAAGTTGGTCGCAGGGACAATCCCACTCAAATTTGCTCAGACCACCTCACCGGTCCAGGCTCCACTGGGGGCTGAAGGAAGACAGGGCCTTCTCCTGCACGGAGAACACAGGGATGGAGGAAGATGAAAGACAGTGAGCATCCTTCACCATGGTGGAGCCTCTCTGCAGCGAGGCATTTCAAATTTGCACGGGCCTTGACTTGAGCATCTGACTCAACTCTCTCTCTCTCCCTTTCTATCTTTATCTTTATCTCTCTATATACACATCACCATTTCTCTCTCCATTTCCATCTCTACCAAATCCCACCTGCCCACAAACCACATTTATTTCTTCAAGCTTCTTTCTGGCCTTTCAGACTCTGAGAATCTCTATGCCCTCTGATTTCCTCATAGTTTCTATCACTTAAGAGGCAACCCTGGATCTTCTGTAGGCTTGATGGCTGTGATTTCTTGTGTCTCATCTTCCCTAAGGGCTGCAACAGATTCCAAAGGCAGTGACTTGCCCATAACCCCATGCCAAAAAAATCCCTGTTGGTTGAAACTGGAATGGCAATGCAGAACACTTTGAATCTCCTCTGCCCTTTCATGATGATCAGGCTGAGCTGGGAGGTGGTAGGGGAGAGAACCAAAAATGGAAAACAATGGGGAAGAGGAAGAGAAACCTGGTTGAGGTCATTCTCTTCTGCACCAAAAGGAATATGCGATGTGTGCAGAGATGTGAGATTCAGCCTGCAACTGAGGATGAGTACCAAGGAAGGAGGTGAAGTGCCACAGCCACGACCTGTGGCAAGATGTAGGGTGATCATTTTTCCCCACTCCCCTGGCTCACGTGAAGAAAACAGGTCACAGCAGGGCCACCCTGTGGGCTTGGCCCACAAACCAAAACCCTGTGTACGTGAGAGGAGCAGAGAGGGAGAGACAGAGTGATTGAGAGATGTTTTAGGCATGGAACCATCTATACATCTACACCTGAGTCTAACTTTTATCAAACTACCTCCTGCCCACGCCTATGCCTATAAATTATTTAAAGGCGGGGAACTATCTCATTCATTTCTGTCTTTTCAAGAACTACCCTAGTGCATGCCACATAGTAGGTAATGAAAGATTGTAGAAGGAATAGATATGGATGGATGGTAGCCACCACACAAACACTGCCCAGTCACCCCACAGTTCCACACTGTTTAATAGTAATCCAAGTGTGATTCTCAGGATCCCTAACATTTAAATGAGACCCTGGAACGTCAGGAACTGAGAAAGGAGTTTCTGGGCTGGTGTGGTCCCGCATTGAAAGATACCTTAGAATAAGGGGTTGCCACTCTGCCCTAACACTTATCAGCCTGCATGACAGTGAAGGATTTAGGGAGATCTGGCAGGGTTCTGAGGAGGCATCCCCACCATGATGGATGAGGACTGCACTCAACACCGTCTTACAGCCCCTGGGCAAGCCCCCTTCTCTCCTACCCCCAGCAGGCGGCCTCATCCTGCAATAGTCACTGGGTCTTGGGTCCTTCCTTCCTCTCCATCCTGCCAGCATAGCATTCTGACCTCTCCCCTTCCCCACGCTGAGGCACTCAGCCACTGAGCCATTGCTGCCAAGGTCCTCCACCCCTCCCCGCACCCCACTGCTCACTGATCTCTGGTCTGCTTTCCTGTTGGATGGGAGAGGAGGGGGGATGGGACACAGAAAGGGTACTCTGGAGTCACCCCATAAATCCAAGCAGGTCTACCTTGCTGAGAAGATTCTGGGAAGATCTGTGGACAAGTGGCTAGGAATGCTGAACAGTTTTCGGGAAGATGGGGTACAATGGAGAAGAAGAGGCTGAGGAATCGAATCCCAGGGCAAGCCTTTAGGGACATGGCCTGGGTCCCTGCATGAGGGGGTTCAGGCCACTCGTCATCAAGTACCAAGAGCCTGTGGGGGAGATGCAGGCTTTCCCGGCAGATGATGAATCACTCATTACGTTGAAGTGTTTTGCATAGATCAGTAACATCCTGCCCTAGCTTTCTCCAGACAAGGGGTAGGCCAGTCTCCCTGTCCTCTCCCCAATGCTGCCCACTCATTGTTACTTCCTTCTTCAAGCCCATGAGAGATTTTCACTTTCACTTCATCTTATCTGTGTACAAGTGCTGGAGAGTGGGGGCAACGAGTGATTGGCCCCCACTGTCCTGGTCCCAGTAGGGACTGAAGAAGACAGCGTGCGGTCTGAGCTAAACAGACCCATTTCCTGGCGAGAAGGGGTGTGTAGCATGGGCCTCAGAGTTAGGAGGGAGTATGGTTCCAGGGGAAGGGCTTCCTGAATGGAGGCCGGGGAGCAATGGGCACGGAGTCTATGGGGTCTTGAGTCTTCTCTGAACTCAGCTCAGAGGGAAGTCATCTTTGTCCTTTCTCTGGAAAGAAGGGCAAGGAAGGTCCTGAACCAGTGACTGGGGTGACCAGACAGTTCAGGACCTTGGGATGTCATCAAGTGACTCACTGGTGGAGGGGGCAGGAAGGGCTGGAAGTGGGCCACGGGGGTGGGTTGATGTTAAGTGCTGGGCTCATGAAGGAGGTGCACGTACCGGGAGAGGGGTAGATGTGGACACAGGGCTCTCTACGTGGCTCAGGTGGGCGAAAGGCTTGGCTGCACCCCAGGACTCCAGGTAGCGGGTCATCAGCAGTGATGGACGCATCTTGGAGCCCTCAAGAGAGGACAGCAACCCTCCTGCAGTACCCTTCTCGTCCTCCTCTGCAGCCTGGGCCATATGAGGGCTGAGAGTCAAGATCACGTTGACTTGACTTCCCCATTCTCCCCACACTCCTTTAAGGCTTGTGTCCCCTCCCTCGTGATACACACATCAGGACCCAGGAGCTCAATCTCTGGCATGGACGAGATCAGGCTCATTGGCTGTGGATGTCGGGGTGGGCCAGGTCATGGGGTCCAGGCTGGGTTCTTACCCAGGGGTCGATGACCAGGTAGGTCGGCTCCCCTAGCTCCCGAAGGTATGGGTCCCGGTGTTCCATGGCTGCATCCTCCACAGCATAAGCCCCGGCCAGCAGGGCCAGCGTAGCCCCTGTGATATGTACTCGTCTGGAAGAAGAGGGCAAGGGGAGTCAGGAGGGATGGATTCCAAATTTCTCATTTCTTTCGAGGATCATTCCTGGAGGTCTGACTTCCAGCAAGATCCTGTGCTACAGGAGGTGTCTCCCAGCTCCCCTTCCTGTCCCCAGGATCTCCCTGAGCCCCACTTGAGAACATGCTCATTTTAAAGAACTATAAAAACCAGGCATGTGGGAGGCCTGATGGGTCTTTCGCTATAGCCTCCTGGAGCCCCAGCTCTCACCCTGGCACTCCACTCGCCTCCATGTGGTTGGCCAGAGTGACGTCATGGGACCAGACATCATACTGCCATTTCTGTAGCCCGATGACCCCGCAGAGCACGCTGCCTGAGTGCACGCCCACACGCATGTTGATATCCACGCCTGTGGCTGCCCGAAGTTTCCTGAGCGAGATGTGTAGAGAACAGTCTGAATGCTGACTTCAGCCCTACCCATGGTGTACTGTACCCCTCCCTCTTTCCAGGAGGACTTCCACCATCCTGCCTGCTCCTCTGCACATCCATCCTGCCCCCCCCAGCTGACCTGATGGCCCGGCACATGTCCAGCCCCATGCGCACACAGTTGATGGCGTGGTCAGGCAGTGAGAGCGGCAGGCCGGAGACACAGTAGTAACAGTCTCCTAGGATCTTGATCCGCATGCATTCGTGCTCCTAGGGGAAGGGTGTGCAGGGGGTGGCGGCAGCTGGTTAGCAGCCAGAAGAGGCAGGAAGGAGCTGGGACAAGTGGGAGCAAATGTGGTAGCCCTGAAGAACTTCTGAGGTTGAGAGTGTCGAGATCAGATCTAGGGCCTCCCTCAGCTTGATATGGGGCTGGCTGAGGTTTTGTATGTGGCTGTCTTTCTCAGAAGGGCATCTGAAGAGTTGGGATGTTTGTGAATCTCTCCAGCTTTGGCACATGTAGGGTGTATCCAGATTTGAGCATATGAAAGTCATCTCAGGATTGAGGGTTTTTTTTGGGAGGACACCCAAGATTAAATTCCTTGGGGGCATCCCTGGGGACTGACAAGGTAGCTAAGCTGAGGATGCAGAGGGCAGAGATTTCCCTTGGAAGGGCCTCCTAACATTAGTGCATCAGAAAAATCCATCTAGATTTGGTTGTGGTGTCCAGAGACACCTGTGCTGGGACTCAGAGCCTGTTCGGGGGTGTTGTGTTTGGGACATCTGTGAGGATGTTGAAAGATCCCTCCAAGTCTGAGGTGTGCCGTGAGTAGTTCCATACCTGGGGATGTTTGAGAGGGTTTCCTACTGCAGTGGAGTATCTGGGAGCCCACGTGAGCTTGGAAGTGGGACAGGGATCTTATAAGGCAGGACTTTCCCTGGCAGGGTCTCTCCAGGGTGGGGAGTTTGAAGGTGGGGAAGGAAGCCCCCTCTGACCTTGGCGATTTGGTCGAACTTGCCAAAGAGCTCGTTGAGCATAAGCACCAACTCCTTAGGGGAGCACTCACTGGCCAGTCTCGTGAAGCCCACGATGTCAGCATACAGCACGCTGGGCAGGGGAGACAGCATCAGTGGGGCTGGGGTCTCAGCCCACACCCCCTCCCCTCTGGCCATCCTTCATACCTGACTCCCTGGTGCCTCTTGACATAGAGGCTGTGAAAGTTGTTGGTGCTCTCTGGCCGTGACCCCTGTCCAGCCTGCAGCCGTGCCATGATCTCCTCCTTCATCTCTCGGGCCAGGTAGGCAGGAAGGATGGACAAGAGAAGGTGTTCCTGAGGGAGGCAACTATGAGCACCAACCCTCACCCCACTCCCTAAAGCCAGGAACCCCACCCCCTCAAACTCCTAGGAGCCCACAGACTCCCCCAGCCCCAGAGGTGTTCACCAGAGCCATGGCCCAGGTCCTTCCCACCGCCCACAGCCCGGCTCCAGCTCTGCCCTGCACTGATCGATGTTAGGGATTAAACTTCCAGCACCAACACAGGAATTAGAGCCCTTCGTTTAATATCATAAAGCTCTAAAGTGCTTTCACAAGATTCAGGTTTTTTGAACCTCACAGCAGCCTTCCAAGGTAGACAATAGCTGTATTTTATAAAGGAAGAAACAGGTCAAGTGACCCGCCTAAAGTCATTCAGTCTCCGGAGCTCGGTTGTGTGACCCAAACAACTCCCCTCTCCGAGCCCCAGCCCCGCTCGGCCTCCTGGCCCGGAGAACCTGATGCTTCTTCTCGGTGTCCAGTCTCCGCCGCGAGTGCAGGGAACTAAGCGCCTCCCGGAACGTGGCGCGCAGCGCGCGCTCCATCAGCGCCTTGTGATAGGCTCCGGCCGCGTTCCCGCACAGGAACAGCACCGCGTTTGCAGCCAGCTGCGGGGAGCGTCAGTCTCAGGCAACGCGGCACCCCGGGGTGGGGGCGGGGGGCTAACCGAGATGGCAGGGAGGACTCTACAGTTAAGAGTATTTCGAGGCAACGGGTGCCGCATTGTGGAGTCTGTAGGGGGCTCTTCTCCCTCACCCCGCCACCCCATCCAGACCCTTGGTTGCTGCACCAACATAGCCTCTTAGGCCTAGAACCCTTCTGCCAGAATACCTCTCCACCATCCCCGCCCACGCGGCAGCAGGAAACTACTCAAGCTCTAATTTTTACATTCTCTGTGAAGGTTCTGTTATCCACATCTGTCCCCATCACCCTGGTCCCCTGGCGAACTCCCTTCCCTGGGGGCCAGAGCCCTCTTCTGGCGTTTGCAGGCATCGCGCTGGCACTGTGGACCAGCTCCGCCAAGTCTGTTTCAACCCTGAGCCCTGCCATGGAGTCAGCTCAACAAAACAGCTGGTGAACGCCCAGAGGAAGCAAGCAGCGCCCAGCAGAGCCAGCCCCGGATGCAGCCTGTGCTTCCTGTGTGCTCACCTGTGGCAGCAGCGCCGGCCGAGAGTCAGGCTGAGGCCCAAGATACAGCCCAAGGACCAGCAAGTGTGAGAGTGAGGAGGTGACACCCGCGGTGATGGCGTCCCGCATGTCCAAGGGCAACATGGCATACACAGTGAAGATGACAAAAAGGAAAAAGGACACCTAGGGGAGAGAGGCACGGGAAGTTGCAAGCTTATGCTGCTCCTCCAGGCCTGGGTGCATGTTTGAGGCCTAGGAACCCCCATTGCCCTGCTCCACCTGCTCACCTGGTCCCAGGCGCTCACCACGCCCCCAGTGAACAGGAAGCTGTGGCCTAGTGCAAGCAGTGCTGCCCACACGAGGCCTGACAGGGGACGCGTCCAGCGCTGCAGTCGCTGCTCCCGGGAAGCCAGGACCAGCAGCAGTGAGAAGCCACCCAGAGCGCACAGCACAGTGGTCAGGAAGGCTGGGTCTGCGGCCAGCTCCTGGTGGGGAGGGGGAACATGAGGCAAGATTGGAATGTGGGGTTTGGGGAGCTTATCCAAGAAGAGGAGGAGCAGACAGCAGTGAGCAAAGCGCCTCCACTTGTCTTTCACATTAGATTGAAATACACGAAAATGCGAATAATCTGTTTTTAATCAACAGAGCCAGCAGTCTCTTGTGATTCAACTCACTATCTCACTTGCATACTGCAGGGCGACGGAACCTGGACCATGTACCCAGAAGACCTTGCTCCAACCTCATATTGGCTGCTTGTGAATCTATGTCCTTTCCGAGCCTCAGGTTTTTCATCTGTCAGATAGGAACTGTAGCACCCCTCCCACCCCCACCCCACCCCTGGAATCCCAAAGGAAGTGAAAAATTCTAGCTCACAGAGGGACTTAGCATGAGTGTATCCAATCAGGCCAACTGGCTTGGGAAATTCCCTGCCAGGGGCCTGAGACTTGGAGTTTCAACCTGTCCCCACCTCCCAGTGCTTTGGCAGGGGGACACCGAGAAACTCCCTTGCCTGCTTAGGAGCTGGATCTCCCCATTCCTCAAGGCGCAGAAACACCACCCCGTTCCCAGGCTCCACCGTTTGTCCCCACCTCTTCCTGGACTTGGAGGAGGACCATTGGTCTCATCCAGTGGGTTTCCCACCTTGCCTCCGAAATGTGGAAAGAAAACATGTAGCAGGATATTTCCAGAAATGGAACTGAAGAGCCCTTTTCCCCCACAAAAGAAACTGGAAATAGGTTATCTGGGGACTAAATGAGAGCAGGATGGAAAGTGCTTTCTGGGAGTCTGTGGGTACAACTGTGGCACAGCCCCCGAAGAGGGAAAGAAAACCAGGAAACAGATTCCCATGGGGCCCAGTGTAATTTCCCCCCTGGAAAATCGGAAAACCCGGCGTTGGATTAATCCTAGGACCAGCAGATCACAGGCACGGGTAAGATTGGTCAGACCCACAGAAAAATTAGAAGCATCGAGGGGCCAGCTGTCTTCTTGCATAGACCCAGAACTGTGCCCTGAGAGGCAGTGACTTGTGCAGGGTCACTGCAGCTCTTAGCAAGGTCCAGCACTTGCTTCCCGGGTCCCAGCAAAGAAAACACATCGAAAAGAAGACCCACTAATCCCAACCCTGAAAATGCCCTGGAGGCAGTGCCTGTCCCGAAGTCCTCAAGGACACCTGCACCAGAGCCCTCCTCCGCTCCCCTGCTCACCCTGCCACTTGCCCAGGCCACAGGGAGCAGCGCCAGGAGCCCCAAGAGCACGATCAGCAGCAGCAGCAGCAGCAGTGGGTACTGCTGGCTCAAGCTGTAGTAGGTCTCGTAGAAGAGGTCTTCGCTGGGGGGCTGCCGTGGACTGAAGAGGCGGGCCATGGTCTCGCCAGGCCCTGCGCCACACTGCCTGGGGGTGGACCCCTGGGGCTGAGGAGGGCCAGGGTGAGTTACTGTCTGAGGCCCAGACCAGCCCCAACTGTGCCCTTCTCACCAGGACCACGCCACTTGCTCCCAGACCTCCCAAGCTCACGGCAATCCCATCTCCTTCCAGGTACTCTCTGGGCCTCCCAGCCTTCTTCCAGCTGGCAGTGAGGGGACTCCCCACTCGTTTGATGTCGACCCTCAAACCCAGACTGCAGAGGTGCTCAGGCAAAAGCCAGGGGCACAGGATTTAGGGTTAAAGCAAAGGAGCCCCAGCCCCCCCCTCCTTTTCCCCCCAACTCACGGCCGCGATGCTGCTGCAGCTGAACCAAGTAACTCTGGGGCACCGTTATGGAGTCAGCGTGCTGCTAGGTTAGTAGCTCTGAGCCCAGGGCAGCAGGCGCTTCCCTCCAGGCACCTCAGCCCCCTCCTACTTCCCCGATGGGATGGCCCGGCCCTTCCTGTGCCCTAGCCATGCTCGGCACTCCCGCTTCCTCCCCCACTCTGATTGTCTCTCCTGACACCACAGCCTCCCCACATCTGTTCCCCTCAAGGAATGGGAATGTAGACCGCGGGAGAGATGCAAGGGGTGGTGTGGGCCGTACCAAGTGTTAAATGTCAAAATGGGCCCCAAACCTTGGGTGTGGGGAGACTGAGGGTGGGCTGGAGCAAAAGCTGGCAAGGATGTGGGGAAGAAAAGCATGGTGGCACAGGGGGACCAGGGTCTAGGTCCAGATGAGAGGCAATCCTTCCCTGCCCCTCCAGCCTGGATGGCAGTGCTGTGGCCACGTCTGAGCGGTCTATACTCCAGTGGTGTCCAGCTCCATGGGAGGGGCACATCTGCGTGTAGCTTCATGGAGCCATTGCTGTCCACTCCCAAATACCAGCTGAGAATCAAAGGTTTCCAGTGTGTCCATGGAAGCAATGTGTGCGTGAATATATGTGGGGGAGGGAGGTGGTAGTATGGGGGCTGACCTATGAGAGAGCCTAGGGGCATCATGCAGGGCAAAGATGTGCTGGGGTCTGAGAATTCCCAGGGAGAGCGCCCCCCCCAGGACTCCACTGCCAAGTGTCTACAGCTCAGAAGAAAAGGTGGTGGCAGGACCTTAGCCTGTATCCTCAGGGTTTGGTTTAGGGTGGGGTCTTGCCTGCTCTACAGGAAGTGCTCTGCCCTGAGATTAGAGCTGCCCCAGGAGCCAGGATTCCTTCCCGCCCCCACCGCCAGCACGGCCCTGACCTTGTGTGCCACAACATTGCCCACCCACAACCCTCAGCATCCCACTCTGGCCACACAGAGAAACCACAGTGCCTCCCATTCCCTCGATGTCAGCTCCCCCATCTCTCGTCCATGTCTCTTCCTGCCCCTGGCTGAAGCTTTAGCCTCCTTCATGGTGCTTTGGTTAAAATTCCACATTTATTGTCTCCTGGGGCCACAAAGACAATTTAGGTGAAGGCTTGATGGCCCTCAGAGAAAGTCTAGGCTAGCAGCCTCAAGTCCAGGAGGCAGTTGAGAAGCTGCTTCAATTCTTGCTATTATGATACCAGTCCTATGGCCCACTCCAGGCTTCAGGTTCTTGCGGTCCTTCTTTTGAACTTCTTCCTTGAGGGGTGCACTGAGGGCCCCTATCCACGCCCCCAGGCGCCACGCCCTTCGTGGATAAGGCAGTTCCTCCTTGTATAATCAGGCGGTTGTTGTTTCCAATCTGTACTCCTTGGCAGTTAAAGATGGTAGGAAACCATGGCCCTTTAAGAGAAAGAGTGGAGATGTTGGGAGGATTAAGTGGCTGGAGATTTATAGTAAGGAGGAGCAGCAGGATGGAGGGGCAGCGACACCTCGTGTTCACCCTGGGGAAATGCAAGTGTGGGGTCTCGGACTGTCTTCAGCCTTTCCCTTCACGCTGCACCTTCAGAATTGGGTTTGCAGAAGCTAAAGAGGAGTGGCAACTAACATCTGAGACTCTGATGTTGTTCAATCACTCAGTCGTGGCCGACTCTTTGTGACCCCATGGACTGCATTACGCCAGGCTTCCCTGTCTTTCACTATCTCTGGGAGTCTGCTCAAACTCAAGTCCATTGGATTGATGATATTTGGGTCTTTTCTGATGGGTGACCCTCTGGACCAACACAGCGACAGTGGAATGGAATTTAGAGGTTCACAGAGCTGGTGTTGGGGCAAGTCCAAATGCTCAGGAGCCAGGTTGGTTTTGCTGTGTGACCTCCGTGGCTGTCAGTTTCTTCATTTACAAAATGAGAAGGCTGGGGTAGGTGGGCTCTAGCCCTTTCTCATTCCCCCTCCCCAAGTACCTGGGATCTGTATTTGGTCTTGAGGAAGAAGCTAGTAGAAGAATTAAGCAGGGAAAGGAAGGAGTGGAGAGTGGGTACCTGGTACCAGATTTGGTGCCGGCCCTCTGGGAGGCCAGTTGGTGTCACATCTCTCAGCCCCCTACAAACAACACAGGCTCTCAGGCTCCCTGTCTTGGGGCCTATTCCCTTATGGCAGACACCCTCAGCCCCAAGTGTCCCCTGGCAAGCGGACAGGATTCACAGGAGTCCCAGCGCATCCTGTAGTCCTGCCAGTGTCTCACCTGACTCCCTTGGGGTCCAGGACCTGGGGTCCAAGCAGAGGTGGGGCAGGGATTCTGGGTTCTGAAAGGTAAAGTCTCTGGAGTCTGAGGAGGTCGGGCTGTTGAATCTGAAGATGTCTCTGCTGTCCAGGCAGGTGGAACCTGCTCTCTCTGGACCCCGATGCTCTCAAGAAGGTTTGTACATTTTTCAGGAACAGAGCTGGGGCACCCCTCGAGATTCAGGTTCATCATTTCAGAGACCAAGGAGTCATGGCTTCCTGTGGTTTCCCTAGGACTGTCTATTTCTGTCCTTTCCAGGCCTGGGCTGTTGCTGCCCCTGTGCTCAGAAAGGAACTCCTTCACCTGTAAGGATGGGGAGCTGGCTGGGCATGGAGGTGGCAGAGCAGGAGTAAACCCAAGGGAGTTGGGTCCATGTCTGTTGCCTGGGAACTCAGGGATGGGGTGAAGAGAGGGGGGACCATTGTCAAAGCTTAGAGAATGGTGGTCAGTGGGGTCATTGAGTGGCCAAGGGAGCCACGTTGTGCCATCCTGCCCAGCTCCTGGATGGGGGTGTTGAGCACTCACCATGAAGACTGCAGCATTCATCTTTCTCCCAGACACATCTCCTTTATTTACCAGATCAAGGGCTTTCTTGGTGTTTATTCGGCATTCTAGAGAGAAGGCAGAGTGGGTGGCAGGTGAACAAAATTTCTTTTCCGGGGGAAAAGCCCCTGCTGACAAATTCAGGCCTATCTCGACTGCCAGCTGGATGGCCAGCACACCTTGGAAGGAAGGCCTCTTCTGGGGCTCATGGCTCCAGCACTTCTGCATCAAATCTGTCAGTTCTTCCAAGCCGGGAGTCTCAGGCCCAGACGGGGGCAGCTCAGTCAGTGGGGGCCGGATCTGCCTCTCACACACTGCTTCCCGCACCAATGATGTCTGGGGCACTAATAGGGTGGGGGTGGGGGTGTGAAGAGAAGGCATTCAGAGTATGAAGTCTACCCCATCATGGAAAGGGGTGGGGAGTGCAGGAGATGTGAGGAGGGAGTCGGGCAGTCTGAGCAGGTAAACTGGAGGAGGAGGAGGGCTTGGAGATTGGGAGACTGGGGGCTTAGGGGAGGGGGGCACCTGAGGTGAAGGATCCCAGAGTCTGTCTTACTCTCAGCTTCTCTTCCGGCTAGCACTGCCCACGTTAGGATCCCAAAGCTGCAGTAGACACAAAGCTGAGGCCTGACCCAACTGCTGGCAAGATCCCTTTTCATACAGCATCCCTTCGAAGGATCCAGACAGGTGTAGAAATTGGGGATATATGTTTGGATATATGTTTGGAGTGGGTGCCTTACCTGTAGACATCACTGGCCCTGGAGGCTTTCTGGTTTATATTAGCCAACAGTTCTGGGGCCAAGTAGGCTGGGGTGCACCCTGACTCCCCAGATCCTGCCCCTGACTGTGAGCCTCCCTGAAATGTGGACAGGCCAAAATCTGCCACCTGCAAAAGGGAGATAAGAACGAGGAGATAGGGGATGGAAGAAAAGGGAGATAAATAGGGGGAGATAGGGAATGGGCAGGTCCAAGAAACTCCCAGAACGCTTTTCTTACCCCCCTCCCCCCAAAAGTGCAGGCCCAGCCTTGTAAAGACAGTATGGAGGGTTAGGGGAAGGGTAGGACCAGTGGGCCTCTGGTTGGAGGTCTGGGTCCCCTCTTCATGGCACTGGGTTGAGGTCTGAGTCTCCTGGGCTAGATCAGCCACGGATCTTTGGAGGGCCCGGTGGGGTGGACCTGTGGACCTGACCACGTTGGTCAAGGCCTCTATCACCTGGTGTGGCAGGGGCCAGAGCTCCAGGCTGGGCCTTGACACCTGGGCAGCCCTGTGTCCAGAGGGAGATGCTGAGGGTATTCAGGAGACAGGGCTGCAGCAGATGCGGGTCCTATGTCCCGCGGATGGGGTTGAGCAGCTCTGGGGCAGGACTTGGTCCAGAAGATGGGCTGGGTGAGGGATGGGCTGACCTTGGCGTGCAGCTCTGAGTCTAGTAGGACATTGGAGGGCTTGAGGTCCCGGTGGAGAAGCACTGGGTTCTGGCTGTGCAGGTAGCACATCCCGAGCACCAGCTCCTGCAGCAGCTGGCAGAGGAGCGGCCAGGGCCGAGGGCAACGGGGCTGTAGCAGCACCGCCAGGGAGCCGTTCTCCATGAATGGAGTCACCAGAGCCGGCCCAGACACGTACTCCCACACCAGCTTCTCGGTGACCCCCAGCAGGGGCAGCACATTCGTGTTACGCAGACTGGACATGGCCTTCACCTCCCTGGATATGGCCCTCCTGCCCTCAGGAGAGGGGTGCCGTCAGCTGTCAGCTCTGAGCCTGAGAGATCCTTCCCGCCGCCCTCAGGCCCCGCCCCGCGGCACAGCGGCCCCTCCTCCCCGGCCCAGCCTCCCGGACCAGACCCCCACCTCGGGTCACTCACGAGTTCACGATCTTGACCGCCACTTCTACGCCCCAACTCCTGTGATGTGCCCGGAAGACAGAGCCAAATCCGCCCTTGCCTATTAACTCCGGGTTCTCCAGTTCCTCGATGGGCACCAGCGGGGCTGAGGCACCGCTGGGCCTGAGAGAGGGGGCCACGTAACCAGCCGGCCGTGGGCCCAAGGCCTCCCTGCTCCCCTCCCATCCCCACCCCTCTAACCGCCCCCCCACCCCACCCCCCGCCACCGCCACCTCCGTGACTCGGCTCAGCGCTGTTAGT
The DNA here is from genome assembly GCF_002263795.3 of Bos taurus. NCBI lineage: Eukaryota > Metazoa > Chordata > Mammalia > Artiodactyla > Bovidae > Bos > Bos taurus. The sequence continues at coordinate 20,832,778 of NC_037337.1, read as the reverse complement.
TCGAGCCCCAGCCCCTCCCTTGTGACCCACTGTGCCCTGGTCTTGGCACGAGGCGCATCCATATCTCACTCTCCACTCACCATAACGTAGAGCCAGACATCAGGCTGGAAGATGAGAGAAGCTTCTGGAAGTTGCGAGCCCCCACGGATGGATGAAAGAGGAGTTGAGGGCTGGGAGAGGGGTCAATCTCCAGGCTCCTTCACGGTTCCGCTTCCCGCTTCGCCGGGTTGATCTCTCTGCCAGAACCACTTCCTTCTTTAATTGATGCCTCTACAGTCCCGCCCCGAGGGCGGGGAAGGGCACAGAGCAGGGTGCAGAACAGAAACTAGTGCTGTTCCTAAGGTGTCAGGTCAGGTCCAGTTGTCGCTGGGTATCCTCACCCTCCAGGAACCCACAGCCACCTCCTACCGCTGGTCTCTCTCCCTTCTTCCACAGGATTCCCAGCTCCAGCGCCAAGCCTGGGATTCCGCGGCGGGGTTGGGGGGAGTGGAGGGTTGGGTGGGGGGTGGCGCTGAGTAGGATGTCATGGTCCTAGGACTCTGTTCTCCCACAGCTGCCCTAAGATCATAGCTAACACTTTTCTAAAGCTCACCACATGCCATTAGCTCATTTAATCCTCACATCAACCCCAAGGGGATAGGTACTGCTTTTGTTACTTCTTTATAGGTGAGAAAGCACTCAGCGTTTAAGCACCTGGTCAAGCTGGCTCTGAACCGTGAAGCTTTGCCATTTTCGCAAAGGGGTCAGCTGGTGGGGAAGGTGACTAGGGAAAGTGTGGCGTGTCCACTGGGCTCTATTCCTTCCAAATACAGACCTCTCCCAGGGTGCTGTGGTCAGCTAGGTGAATTAGCCCACCAGAGAGTTGCTGATACTGTGGTGTACACGGCAGTGGAGACACCGCAGAGCCTCTTTGCCCTCTCTCCCCACAGCCACTCCTCCATTGCAAATTCTCTGGTTAATATTAATAAATCTTCCTGACAAACATGCTCTGGACAAGGGTCTTGGAGAACTCAGGAGCTTGGGGAGACTTAAGGATTCAGGGTTGACAGAAGGTGTTCATACTTTACCTGCCCAAGGCCTGACCGTAGCTGAAGGTTATAGAATTAGATACGACCAGCCTTATGCACTCAGTCCTTCATGGGGAGACTCAACCCTGTGGGTCGTGGGGCAAGACTTACTGGAAGGTGCTCACCTTGTGGAACTTTCCATCCTGTCCAGGGGTCCATGGACTCCTCTAGCCGGAGCAAAAGCAGCCAGCAGTTAACTGTGGTTTCTCCAGAAACTGGAGCTCCAGGATACACATCTGGAATTCTGATGGAGTCAGTGCATGCTATTTTTGACCTATTTAGGGAATTCTTAAACTGTAGTCTGTTTAAAAGCTGGTACAAGGTAGGTACCCAATAAATATTTGTTGAATTGGATTAATAAATGAACAACCCTAACTTTTTGAGGCTTCACTGAGATGCTAATCATCCCAGGTGGTGCTCCATACTCAACTGAGAGGAGCTAGGAGGTTGGGTTTCTTTATGGTTTGGGGTGTCTTCTTGTACCTGCAGAGTTGACAGAATTCATCTGAAGTCTTGTGGTGATATGGTGGTATCTCACAGAATATAAATGCAAGTCTGGCAGTTCCTCAAAAAAGTCTAGTTCAGGAGCTAAGAGCCATCAGAGAGGACAGTCATTCCTTTCATGATTCTTTTTGAGCTCATGGTCTCAACACCTGGCCTCCGTTTGAGGAGAGTAGTCAGAAAGGAGTTAGAGGTGCATTTAAAAACCTTTTACAGCTAGATTTCTTTAGATTGACCTACGAGCCTGAGAATCGGAAGAAGTTACTGTAAAGTGTAAGATTGGGGATGGTGTCAGAACCTATAATAGTTTTTGACTCAAACCAACTTGGGCTTCCCTGATGGCTCAGTGGTAAAGAATCTGCCTGTCCATATAGAAGACACAGATTTGATTCCTTGTCCAGGAAGATCCCACATGCTGTGGGGCTACTAAGCCCGTGTGCCACAACTACTGGAGCTGTGCTCTAGAGCCCATGAGCTGCAGCTGCTGGAGCTTGTGCACATTTGAGCCCATGCTTCACAATAAGAAAAGCCGCTGTGACAAGAAGCCCTCGCATTGCAACTAGTCTTCCCTGCTCGCCGCCACTAGAGAAAAAGCCCACACAGCTACAAAGACCTAGCTAAGCCAAAAATAAACAAAAGTGCCCACTAGTTTCCAGCAAATGTATGAAGAAAAAAAAGTCCATACTCAGGCACATCATCAAGAAATTTTAAAAAAATATAAAAAGCAAACCAAGCGTCTTTAAGAGAAGGAGGGGTAGGAAGAGGAGCCTGGAGTGAGTGCCTGAGAAGACCTCTGCTTTCTTCTTCCAGCAGTGGGGAACTGGCAAGGCAGAGTTGATTCCTGGATTTTGAAGCTCTGGCCTTTTCTGAGGCCGGGGACACCTGACCCTGGTTGTCCCAGGCCTTTGGAGTCTATTTGGGTGTCTCTCATCCCTTCAGTTCTCTATAGCTGATTGTCTTCAGTGACCTTCAGACCATCCTTTGTACCTGCTCTGATTCCCTATTTCTAGTTGCTGGGATGCAAGTAGGGGCAGAGACTGTGGTCTCTCTTCTTGCATATTCTAGCCCTAATTCTCCTCTGTTGTTTGATTAAGAGATTTCAATTATAGACCAAATTGTATTAATTGAGGTGACAGCAAAAAAGATTATGGAGAATTTTTGTTTTCCTTGCTGCTGCTGCCGCTGCTAAGTCGCTTCAGTCGTGTCCGACTCTGTGCGACCCCATAGACGGCAGCTCACCAGGCTGCCCCATCCCTGGGATTCTCCAGGCAAGAACACTGGAGTGGGTTGCCATTTCCTTCTCCAATGCATGAAAGTGAAAAGTGAAAGGGAAGTCGCTCAGTCGTGTCCGACCCTCAACGACCCCATGGACTGCAGCCTTCCAGGTTCCTCCATCCATGGGATTTTCCAGGCAAGAGTACTGGAGTGGGGTGCCATTGTCTTCTCCGTTGTTTTCCTTAGTATTTGAATATTTTATATTAACAGGTATCACTTTTATAAACAGATAAAGAAAGAAAAAGGTTATGATGTATGCAAAGATTTAGCCAAAGATTCAGGATATTCACTGAAATGTTGTTTAAAATAGTGAAAAAATAGAAACTTAAATACCCAATAATAGGAAAAAGATTGAATACATTACACAGTGGAAGACTATGCAGCCATTAAAATGCTGCTCTAGGCCTGCATTTATTAGTACAACAGGGTTTATCATATATCAAAGGAAAAAAAGCAGGTTATAAAACAATATATACCATATCATCACATTTTTTTTGGTTTCCTTCAAAAATTCTCTTCCAGTAGTGTGACAGAGTTCATAGAAGCCTCCCATGGCAGAATACCTAAATGCTATATAAAGCACAACAAACATATTTTTAAAGTAACTTGGTGAGGTCCTGCGGAAATAAGGATAATTTCCCAAGTGTGTCCCCCTGAAACAAACAAAATAATACAAAGCAAAAAGGAAATCGTAAGTAAACAGAGAGGTCAACTAAGTAGAAACTTAGAGCTTTGGGAACTGGGTAGGGGTAAGAGAGTTTGGGGGAGAACCAGAGAGTAAAGAGCTACATGTGAGACAACTCTATTCTCCCCAAAGCTTGGATCCTCAAGGGGCTACATTCTTAACAGAAAGGAAGAAGTCCACCTGCTTGCAGAGGGAACCTACAAGCAAACCTATCCAGACTGCAGCACTAGATGTTAACATCAACAAAAATGTTAGCTTCCATGTGAGATCTGCTAACATAGGGATTTGTGGTTGGAATTTTAACGTTCCCTTTTTTTAAGTAAACCATCAGCTTAAAACGTTAAATGGCCCCATGTTATTAATGCTCCTTGAAGTCCAACAGAAGCAAATGGAATTCTCCCTAGAGGAAAGCATCTTAAATCCAAACTTCTGGATTAAATTCAGCCAAATATAAACTCATCAAAAAATTACTGAATATAAATATGTAAGGATTCAAATCACCACAAATGAGTATCAGCAGGAATGATAATCAACAGGCTTAAATCTTTAAGGGGTCCAGAATTTGGAACAATCAGATGAAGAATCTGAAGCTGTTGGGAAGTGTTTAAAGAAACAGAAGATGGAATAGAAAACATAAACCAGAAATAAGAGATTATAAAAATGCCTGGAGAGATGTAGGAAAAAAATAAATTATCAAGAAATAAAAAATTGTATGTAACCATTAAAATTAAAACTGTCATACAGAAGACACAGCTGAAGAAAGTGCACTAGAAGATGGACCTGAAAAAATTAATCAGAATTCAGCAACAGAGACAAGCTGATAAAAAAAGTTGAGGCAAAAGAAGCGAGGTGATCTTTCAGTCATCAAATTGGCTTCTCTATGAGGAGAAGAGAAAGAAAAAATGGGGCAAGGCAATATCTGAGGAGCAAATGACTGAAAAATTTCCAGAATTGATGAAAGACAGGAATTCACAAATACAGGAAGCATGATTTATGCCAAGAAGGATAAATTTGAAGAAATCCACATCTAGACACAATTCAGTAAAACTGCAGAACAATTTAGAACAACAAACTAAAGGCTAGAGAGAAAACATAGAGCATCTGCAAAGAAATACAGCTAAGCCAGTGGCACAATTCTCGGCAGCCAGTAGAAACCGGAAGACACTGGAATGATTCAAAGTGCTAAAATAAAGGGGGGAAAATCTATAAACATTGAATTGTATCCTCAGTAAAGTTATTTTGGGGACAAAGTTTATTTTTTTTTAAGACACTTTCAAATAAGTGAAAACTGAGTTTAACACCTACAGGGTCCTCTAAAGAAATTTCTAAAGAGTCGCCTAAAGAAATTTCCAGTGGATGTGCACCAGGAATACGAAGAAAACCTACCCCAGAAGGAACATGTGAAATGCAAGAAGGAATATCAGTTTTCTCATAAGTTCAACCACAAAATCTTTTAGCATCATATCAGACGCATAGAAATGAGAAGATGTGGTTCACTGATTTTAAAAAGGATCTGCTGGGACTTTGCTGTCTGTCCAGTGATTAAAAACCGAGTTTCCAATTTAGGGGTCATGGGTTTGATCCTTGGTTGGGAAACAAAGACCTCACATGCCACATGGCCAAGAAGAAAAGAAAAAAGCAAAAAGGATCTGTTACCAGCAATTCCACTTCTGGAATTGAAATTCCACTCAAAGGAATTGAAAGCAGTGACTCAAAGTCATATTTATACACCAGTGTATTTATTGGTGAAATGTAAGCATTATTTACAATATTATTTGTAAATGCAGCATTATTTGTAATAGCCAAAACGTGGAAACAACCCAAATGTTCATCAGCGAATGAATACAAAATGTGGTCTATGCCATACAATGGACTACTATTCATCCTTAGGAAGGAATAAAATTCTGACACATGCTATAATGTGGATGAACCTGGAAGCTATTATGCTAAGTGAAATAAGCCAGTCACAAAAAAGACAAATATTGTATGATTATACTGTTATGACCTACCTAGAATAATCAGTTCATAGAGACAGAAAGGAGAATGGTGGTTGCCAGGGGCTAAGGGGAGAAGGCCATGAGGAGTTACTGTTTGCGTGGTACAGAGTTTTAGTTTAGGAAGATGAAAATTTCTGAAGGATAGTGGTGGTGGTTATACAACAATGTGAATGTACTTAATGCCACTAAACTGTACATTTAAAAATGATTGAAATGGTAGATTTTATGTTATGTATATTTCACCACAAAAAGACCTGATAAAAATGTGATTCCATATATTAGCTAGGGAGATATGAAGATTTCTATTAACATTTAGTTATTTTGTTTGAACATTAAATTTTACTAGGGAGAAACATTAAACTTTCAGTTCAGTTCAGTCGCTCAGTCATGTCCGACTCTTTGTGACCCCATGAATTGCAGCACACCAGGCCTCCCTGTCCATCACGATCTCCCGGAGTTCACTCAAACTCACGTCCATCGAGTCAGTGATGTCATCCAGCCATCTCATCCTCTATCGTCCCCTTCTCCTACTGCCCCCAATCCCTCCCAGCATCAGGGTATTTTCCAATGAGTCAACTCTTCGCATGAGGTGGCCAAAGTACTGGAGTTTCAGCTTCAGCATCAGTCCTTCCAATGAACACCCAGGACTGGTCTCCTTTAGGATGGACTGCATGGATCTCCTTGTAGTCCAAGGGACTTGCAAGAGTCTTCTCCAACACCACAGTTCAAAAGCATCAATTCTTCAGTTCTCAGCTTTCTTCACAGTCCAACTCTCACATCCATACAGGACCACTGGAAAAATCACAGCCTTGACTAGACAAACCTTTGTTGGCAAAGTAATATCTCTGCTTTTTAAAATGCTATCTAGGTTGGTCATAATTTAGTTCCTCTTCACTTTCTGCCATAAGGGTGGGGTCATCTGCATATCTGAGGTTATTGATATTTCTCCCGGAAATCTTGATTCCAGCCTGTGCTTCTTCCATCCCAGCGTTTCTCATAATGTACTCTGCATATAAGTTAAATAAGCAGGGTGACAATATACAGCCTTGATGTACTCCTTTTCCTATTTGGAACCAGTCTGTTGTTCCATGTCTAGTTCTAACTGTTGCTTCCTGACCTGCATGTAGGTTTCTCAAGAGGCAGGTCAGGTGGTCTGGTATTTCAATCTCTTTCAGAATTTTCCACAGTTTATTGTGATCTATACAGTCAAAGGCTTTGGCATAGTCAATAAAGCAGAAATAGATATTTTTCTGGAACGCTCTTGCTTTTTCGATGATCCAGCAGATGGTGGCAATTTGATCTCTGGTTCCTCTGCCTTTTCTAAAATCAGCTTGAACGTCTGGAAGTTCACGGTTTACGTATTGCTGAAGCCTGGCTTGGAGAATTTTGAGCATTACTTTACCAGCATGTGAGATGAATGCAATTCTGCGGTAGTTTGAGCATTCTTTGGCATTGCCTTTCTTTGGGATTGGAATGAAAACTGACATTTTCCAGTCCTGTGGCCACTGCTGAGTTTTCCAAATTTGCTGGCAGATTGAGTGCAGCACTTTCACAGTGTCATCTTTCAGGATTTGAAATAGCTCAACTGGAATTCCATCACCTCCACTAGCTTTGTTCGTAGTGATGCTTTCTAAGGTCCACTTGACTTCACATTCCAGGATGTCTGGCTCTAGGTCAGTGATCACACCATCGTGATTATCTGGGTCGTGAAGACCTTTTTTGTACAGTTCTTCTGTGTATTCTTGCCACCTCTTCTTAATATCTTCTGCTTCTGTTAGGTCCATATCATTTCTGTCCTTAATTGTGCCCATCTTTGCATGAAATGTTCCCTTGGTATCTCTAATTTTCTTGAAGAGATCTCTAGTCTTTCCTATTCTGTTTTCCTCTATTTCTTTGCATTGATCGCTGAGGAAGGCTTTCTTATCTCTCCTTGCTATTCTTTGTAACTCTGCATTCAGATGCGTGTATCTTTCCTTTTCCCCTTTGCTTTTTGCTTCTCTTCTTTTCACAGCTATTTGTAAGGCATCCTCAGACAGCCATTTTGCTTTTTTGCATTTCTTTTCCATGGGGATGGTCTTGATCCCTGTCTCCTGTACAATGTCACGAAGCTCATTCCATAGTTCATCAGGCACTCTATCTATCAGATCTAGGCCCTTAAATCTATTTCTCACTTCCTCTGTATAATCATAAGGGATTTGATTTAGGTCATACCTGAATGGTCTAGTGGATTTCCCTACTTTCTTCAATTTAAGTCTGAATTTGGCAATAAGGAGTTCATGGTCTGAGCCACAGTCATCTCCCGGTCTTGTTTTTGCTGACTGTATAGAGCTTCTCCATCTTGGCTGCAAAGAATATAATCAATCTGATTTCAGTGTTGACCATTTGGTGATGTCCATGTGTAGAGTCTTCTCTTGTGTTGTTGGAAGAGGGTGTTTGCTATGACCAGTGCGTTCCCTTCGCAAAACTCTATTCACCTTTGCTCTGCTTCATTCCGTATTCCAAGGCCAAATTTGCCTGTTACTCCAGGTGTTTCTTGACTTCCTACTTTTGCATTTCAGTCGCCTATAATGAAAAGGACATCTTTTGGGGGTGTTAGTTCTAAAAGGTCTTGTAGGTCTTCATAGAACTATTCAACTTCAGCTTCTTCAGCGTTACTGGTTGGGGCATAGGCTTGGATCACCGTGATATTGAATGGTTTGCCTTGGAAATGAACAGAGATCATTTTGTCGTTTTTGAGATTGCATCCAAGTACTGCATTTTGGATTCTTTTGTTGACCATGATGGCTACTCCATTTCTTCTAAGAGATTCTTGCCCACAGTAGTAGATATAATGGTCATCTGAGTTAAATTCACACATTAAATTTTACTGGGAAGAAACATTAAACTTTAGATATATATAAATATCCAAATGTACAAATAGAAAAATGTTTAAAGTGATGGATGGTAGGTTTTCAGGTGCTTTTATTTTCTTATATTTTATATTCATATTTTTCTATGTATTTTTTCTTTTTTTTTTCTATGTATTTTTAAATTTTTATTTATTTGGCTGTCCTGGGTCTTAGTTGGTGGCACACAGGATCTTCATTGAGTCATACAGGCTCAATAGTTGTGGCCTGTGGGCTTAGATCTCCAAGACATGTGGGATCTTAGTTCTCTGACCAGGTATTGAACCTTTATTCCTTGCATTGCAAGGCAGATTCTTAACCACTGGACCACCAGGAAAGTCCCGCTTATCTGTATTTTCTAACTCTCCTAAAGTGAATTTGATGGACTGCAAGGAGATCAAACCAGTCAATCCTAATATTGAATCCTAATATTGAAATCAACCCTGAATATTCATTGGAAGGACTGATGCTGAGACTGAAGCTCCAATACTTTGGCCACCTGATGTAAAGAGCCAACTCATTAGAAAAGACCCTGATGTTGGGAAAGAATGACGGCAGGAGGAGAAGGGGATGACAGAGGACGAGATAGTTGGATGGCCTCACTGACTCATTGGGCATGAATTTGAGCAAGCCCTGGGGGATGGTAAAGGACAGGGAAGCCTGATTTGCTGCAGTTCTTGGGGTTGCAAACTGAGCGACTGAACAACACAAAAGTCAATTTATGAAAGTTATTTGGTAGGGCTACATCTCAGCCTCCCTTTTCCCGCAGGACTGGAGGTGCAGCAGCTTCCCTCTCCCACCTATCACTACCCTGACCTGGAAATCTATTCTGCTGCTTCCTCTTGACTTTGGCAGCTATCCATCTGCTGGTGTCACATTTAATACCTGATTGAAGTTGGCCCTTGGTGTTCCAGTGAGGAATAGGGTTTCGACAGACAAAACCTGGGAGAAGTGATTCCAGCAGAGAGGATGTCATGAGCAAAAGTGCAAACTTTACAGTGTGAACTTTGGGAAAGACAAGGGGTCCAGACTGGTTAAGTCACCTTTCCCTACCATAAGTCATTATTATCATCATTATCATCAATGATAAAAAGCTAGTCTTTTTTACACTTGATGGTTTACAAAGTCCTTTCACAGAATGTCATCACAATTCTGAGAGGTCAGACCTATTGTCAAATTTTGTAGATGAAGAAATTTTTTATTTCTCTCTCTCTCTTTTTGTTCTGGATGTGAAGAACAAACATAAATCAAGAACCTCTGTTACTGCGGCAGGGCAGGTCCTCCCCTCACTGGCACACAGCTGCTTCTGCTTATCGGGGGAAATCTTATCTCTGCTCTAAGCTGCTAAAAAATACCCTCCCCAGCGAGGGAAAGGGTACAACTATGGGCAAATTAACTGTCACTTTGGGAGACTGGGCTGCATCCTACTTAGAAAAGTCACAAACCAACCCTCCCCCATCCCCCATCCAGGGAGCAGAGAAGAGTTATGGAGAAAACGTTCTGCTTGGAGGGGAATCTATGGTATTGTGATCTAACAAGAAATAGTTGCTCTTTGGCCCCATTCTTGGCACAGAGCTCCTAAGACACTTGGAATTTCCAGTGTTGAGAGAGGAATGTTGCTACATTGATGAAGTGACTTTTGGAAAACCCTTAGGTACCAAAGGGATGCGGGCTGGTTGCCAGAGGGACCAACCTTGTGATTAGAGGGCTGGAACCTTTGGTACCTGATCCATCTTCAAACTCTGGATCAGAGAGAGGGGCTGGAGATTGAATCAATGGCAATGAGTTCATCAATCATGCCTATGTAATGAAGCCTCCACAAACCCTGAAAGGATGAATTTGGAGAGCTTCCAGGTTGGCGAACACATTGATTTTCTGGGAGAGTGGCACCTGGAGAGGGCACGGAAGCTCTGTGCCCTTTCCCCCATACCGCACCATGTGCATCTCTTCCATCGGTCTGTTTCTGAGTTAAATCCTTTTCTAATAAACCAGAGATCTAGTAAGCACAATCTTTCTTTGTGTTCTGCATTGCTCTAGTCAATTAATTGACACCAAGGCAAGATTTGATGGAAACTTCGATCTATTGCCTGTTGGCTAGAAACCCAGGTGATAACCTGGAGTTGAGACTACTATCTGAAGTTGGGGGAGGGGCAGACTTGTAGAACAGAGCCCTTCACTACCTTGTGGGATCTGATGCTCTCTCCAGGTAGTGTCAGGGTTGAGTTGAATTGTAGGACACCCTGCTGGTGTCCCAGAATTCCTTGGTGCTGTGAGACACCTGCCCCTTCCTGACACACATTGGAATTGGGTCCAGAACCTTTAGGATCCCTACTGAGGTGGCTCCTGCTTCTCTCTGCTTTTGGATCCATTTTGGAGGGAAACCTTTTCAGTGTCTGGGGCATGCTTTTCTCCTTTAGTGTTCCAAGGAGGACAAAAGCCTTTTTTCACTTGTTTTCCTCAGCAAAGTGGAGAGACCGATGCTTTCACAAAGAACTACTCTGTCTAGGGCCACCTGCCTCAGCAAATGGAATCTCTGCTCACCATTGGCTCTTCACAGAGCGGGTTTGGCAGAACCTAAGCTGTCTGCACCTTCAAGGCAAGGGAAATTGGAAGGGTAGCTTCTTTCTATTCTACCTTATCATGAAGGGACTAAAAAGATTTTGAACAACCATCAATGACAAGTGTCCATACATGCTGTTGCTTAGTTGCTAAGTCATGTGCGACTCTTTTGTGACCCCATGGACCCCATGGCTCCTCTGTCCATGGGATTTCCCAGGCAAGAAGGCTGGAATGGGTTGCCATTTCCTTCTCCAGGGGATCTTCCCAACCCAGGGATTGAACCTGCATCTCCTGCATTGGCAGGTGGATTCTTCACCACCGAGTCACCGGGGAGCCTGTCCATACACAGACAACCATGATTCACCTTCTAATATCAGTGTGGAGTCCTTCTCTCATTGCTTTCTGTGTCTAATTAATGTTGATGATTTAATTTCTGTGCTCTCCTAGTCTCTCTCATCCCAGTAAGGCAGCTTTCCCAGCTGAATGTTCTGCTCTCTCTCATAGGGAGTTAACTATAATCTAGTGGTCAAAGGTCCAGGCTCTGAGGTTAGGCTACCTGGAACTTAATTCTGCCTCTGCAAGTTACTAGCTGTTTAATATTTAACAAGTTACTCAGTTTCTCTGCACTTCAATTAATTATACTACCGACTGGACTGGGTGGCTGAGAGGATGACATGAAATAACACGGGAAAGAATACAGCCCATTTCCAGGTGCATGTTGTGTGCTTCATAAGTGATAGACACTAATACAATCAGTATCACTGTGTTTCCAATCTGAGGAGTATTGCTAATTCACTATTTGTAGAGCAGAGAAAAATGATTTCACTGCTGCTGAGTGAAATAGCTAGCTTTTCCTTCTGGTAAATTCCCAGCCCCGCCCTTTCCTCCCAGGGCCCCTTTAATGACTCACCCCTCAGGTATTCTCACTCCTCTCTCCCAGACAAGTGTCCAGAGGGAGCAGTTGAGGAAGTCAGTTGTGTCCCTGCCTGTGGTCTAGGGGAGGACTTGAATCCCGGGTCACAAGCTTCTCAACTGTCAGGTTGCCTAAGGTTGAGGAGGTCACGTGGTTGACCCAAAGATGGGCTTTGGGCCCCAAGCAGCTGCTTTTGGTGCTCCCCCGCCACACATTCTCAGGCCCCCTTTGATCTGAGCTGTGCCCACGGTGGATATGCCCCCCGCCCCCCTCAACCGGCCTCCATCCTGCCAGCACCTCATCCAAAAGGCCTGTCTCAATTTTTCTCTCTGAGTTGACAGAATTGTGGTGAGAGGAGAGGAGAGTTAATGCCTTGGGGGGCAACCCTCATGGTGGAGGACATGGGTCAGTGCCCCAGTCTCCTGTCTTTCAAAGGGTCAATTCTCTTTTTTTTTTTCTCTTTATGGATCCATTGACTGTAGCCCACCACGCTCCTCTGTCCATGGAAATTCCCAGGCAAGAATACTGGAGTGGGTGGCCATTTCCTTCTCCAGAGGATCTTCCCGACCCAGGGATTGAACCCATGTCTCATGTGTCTCCTGCATTGCAGGCAGAATCTTTTACCGCGGAGCCATTGGGGAAGGCCCTTATCATCTAAAAAATTAATAAATAAATAAACTTATTGTTTTGCTGTGCTGGGTCTTTGTTGCTGCTCCGGCTTCTCTCTAGTTGTGGTCTGTGGGCTTCTCAATGTGGTGGCTTCTCTTGTTGCAGAGCATGGGCTCTGGGTGCGCAGGCTCAGTAGTTCCAGCATGAGGGCTCTTTAGGTGAGGCTTCAGGCTCTCAAGCGCAGGCCCAATAGTTGTGGCTCAGGGCTTAGTTGCTCTGTGGCATGTGGGATCTTCCTGGATCATGGATAGACCTGTGTCTCCTGCATTGGCAGGCAGACCCTCCACTACTGAGTGACCAGGAAAGCCCCAAAGGGTCAATTCTGAGCTATGCCTTATTACTCTTCAGAGTGTCTCTGACAGGACTGAGCTCCACAACAGTAGCTAGCTCAATAGATGGCTTTTCGGGGCATCATCTCCTTCCCTGACTCACATTTTCTACTCCATCTCTCTGACCCTTGGGACCACCCTCCGGAAGTCTCATGTTTTGGCCTCAGACGGTGTTTTCAGGGGAACACAATCCAAGCCCTCTGCCATGTTTCCTCCTCATTGTTTATCCTCTGGATGTCTTTGTGTCTAGGATCCCTCCCTGTCTGGAAGGAAAGAGGGCAAAAGTGGGAACAGAAATGAATCTAACTCCTTTGGAGATGGGAAATCATATTTTATGTACCTACAGCTTTCTCATCTGTTATCTCACTCAAATTTTAGCAACAAACCTGTGAGGCAGATTATTATTAGCCCCATTTTATGGATGAAGAAAATGAGAAGCTGTGAGAGTTTAAGTAAACAGTCTAAGGTCATACAAAAACTTTAAAAAGGCAGGTCTATGCTCTTTCATCCATGGGGTCAAAAAGAATCAGACACTGAGCAACTGAACTGAACTGATGCTCTTTCAGCTGCCTTCTTTTATGGGTGAGATCCTCTGAAAGAGTCCTCTGGAAGCTGGACTTTGAATCAATCAAGTAAGTTTATCAGTTTTTCTTTCTTTCTTTTTTTTTATTTCATCCTCTGGCATGTGGGATCTTAGTTTCCTGACCAAGGATTGAACCCATGTCTCCTGCACTGGAAGCTTGGATTCTTAACCACTGGACCATCAGGGAAGTTCCTATCAACTTTTTTAAGTTAAATATTTTAACAGCATTATTTAAGTAGAGTTGACATTCAATATATTGCCCATATTTAAGGTGTACAATGTAATGAGTTTTGACATACTTATGTGCCCGTGAAACCATCAGCACAATTAAGATAGTGAACATATGTATCACATCTGAAACTTCCCTCTAATCTTTCCCTCTGCCTTTCTATGCTATTTTCCCTTTCTTGGCAACCACTAATCTGCTTTCTGTCACTTTAGATTGGTTTGCCTTTTCTATTTTATATTAATATAAATGGGATCACATAGCATGTTTTCTTTTCTTATCTGATCTCTTTCACTTAATGTGATTATTTTGAGATTCACCTATGCTGTTGTGTGTATAAATAGTTTCAGGCTTCCCAGGTGGCACTAGTGGTAAAGAACTCACCTGCCAGTGCAGGAGACATAAGAGACACGGGTTTGATCCCTACATTGGGAAGATCCCCTAGAGGTGGGCATGGTAACCCACTCCAGTTTTCTTGCCTGGAGAATCCCATGGATTGAGGAGCCTGTAGGCTACAGTCCAAAGAGTCACAAAGGATTGGGCATGACTGAAGTGCTAGCATGCATGCATAGTTTATTCCTTTTTATTGCTGAGTAGTATTCTGTTGTACCACAATTTCTTCATCAGGTCATCTGTTCATGGACAATGCTTTTTGGCTCTTACAAATGTACATGTCATGTACAAGTCTTTGTATAGGCCTATGTTTTCAGTTCTCTCAGGTGAATATCTAGGAGTGGAATGTTCAGTCACATGATAGGTATATTTAACTTTTGAAGAAACTTCTAAACATCTTGTCAGTGTGGTTGTATCACTTTACACTCCTACCAGCGATGCGTGAGCCTGTGCTCACAGGGGATTGTCCACCACAGAGAGTCCCAAACAGACCTACACCAAGACATATTACAATAAAAGTTTCAAAAATTAAAAGTAAAGAGAAGATCCTAAAGGCAGCAAGAAAAAGAAAAAGGTTTAATAGCAAGGTAACCCTCCTAAGACTGTCAGCTGATTTCTCTACAGAAACACTGCAGGGCAGAAGGGAGTAGAAAAATATATTCAAAAGTCTTAAAAGGGAAAAATCTACATCCTAGAATACTCTACCCAGTAAGATTATCATTTATAATAGGAGAAATAAGTAATTTCTCAGATGAGCAAAAACTAAAAGAATACAGCAATACTAAACTTACCCTAAAAGAAATAGCGAAAGGTCTTTTCTATATAGAAAAGAAGCAAGAAGATATAGGAAGAAATAAATCATAATTGGAAAGTAAATCACTTAAATTAGCCAGTATAGAGATCAAAGGGAAAAAAACACCTATTTGTGAAAGTGATGATAAAAAAAAAAAGGAACAGCAAAAGGGTTAAACAGGAAAATGTGAAAAAAAAAAGGACATCAAAATCATAAAATGTGGGAAAAGAGAGTAAGAACATGCAGATTCTTCTTTTTTTTTTCAGAATGTGTTTGAGCCTCAAACAAGCAAAAACTAAAAGAATACAGCAATACTAAAGGCTGTATCAGCCTAAAGCAAACAGGTAGGTAGGGGTTAACATACTTGAAAAACAGGGCAGCCACAAATAAAAAACATACAATAGATTCACAAATGCCAAACAGAAGAGAAAACAAGCATGAAATAAAAGGAAATTATCAAACCACAAAAAGAAGCAAAAGAAGAAACAAAGAGTCAACTGGAAAACAAAGTTTAAAATGGCAATAAATACATATGTATCAACAATTACCTTAAATTCAATGGACTGAATGCTCCAATCAAAAGACATGGAGTGGCAGACTGGATTAAAATTAAAAAAACACGAATCTACCATATGCTGTCTATAGGAGGCACACCTTTGGGCAAAGGACACACATAGGATGAAGTGAGGGAACAGGAAAAGATATTTCATGCAAATGAAAGTGACAGGAAAGTGGTAGTTATAATACTCATACAAGACAAAATAGACTTTAAAGCAAAAGCTATAAAGAAAAATAAAGAAGGACAATATATAATGATAAAAGGACCAATCAAGAAGAGGATTTTATTAATACACTCATTGATATAGGAGCACCCAAGTACATACACAAATGCTAACAGACATAAAGGGAGAAATTGATGGGAATACAGTAGTAGAAGATTTTAACATCAAAGGACACATTTTCTAAACAGAAAATCAATCAGGCAACAGAGATCCTTAAATGATACAATAGAACAGTTAGACTTAATTGATGTTTTCAGGACATTACACCCCCACGCCCACCCCCCAAATCACGTTCTTCTCAAGTCCACATGGAACATTCTCTAGGACTGACCACATACTAGGGCACAAAACCAACTTCAATAAATTTAAGAGTATAGAAACTATTTCAAACATCTTCTCTGACCGCAATGGACTAAAACTAGAAATCAACCACAAGAAGCGAAAGGACAAAAAAGCCCAATTACATGAAGACTAAACAACATGCTACTAAAAAAACAAAGGATTAACAAGGAAATTAAAAAATACCTTGAGACAAATGAGAATCAAAATGCATACAAAATATATGAGATGCAGTAAAAGCAGTTCTTAGAGGGAAATTCATAGTGATACAGGCCTTCCTTAAAAAAAAAAATGAGAAAAATCTCAAGTAAACAACCTAACCTACCACCTAAAAGAATTATAAAAAGAAGAAAAAACAAGACATAAAGTCAGCAGAAGGAAGGAAATAATAAAAATCAGGGAGGAAATAAATAAAATAGAGATTAAAAAAAACAATAGAAAAAAATCAATAAAATCAAGAGCTGGTTCTTTGAAAGGGTAAACAAAACTGACAAACCTCTGGCCAGACTCAACAAGGAGAAAGGAGAGAGAACCAAAATAAATAAAATAAGAAATGAAAAAGGAGAAATTGCAACTGGTACTACAGAAATTAAAACAAACAAACAAACAAAAAGAACAATTATATGCCAACAAATCTGACAACCTAGAAGAAATGGACAGCTTTCTAGAAACATATAGTCCAACCAAAACTGAATCAAGGAGAAACAGATAATTTGAACACACCAATCACTAGAAGAGAAGTAGAATCTGGAACTTAAAAACTCCCTACAGGGACTTCCCTGATGGTCCAGTGGTTGAGTCCATGCAGGGGCTGTGAGTTTGATCCCTGGTGGGGGTACTAAGATCCTATATGCCATCTGGCATAGCCAAAAAAAAAACCAAACAAAACAAAAACTCCCTACAAACAAAAGTCCAGGACCAGATGACTTCACAGGTGAATTCTACCAAACATACAAAGAAGACCATATACTGATTCTTCTCAAACTCTCCCAAAAGATTGAAGAGTTGGGAATACTTCCAAAAACATTTTATGAAGCTACTCTCACACTGATAACCAAAATTAAAGATACTATCAAAACAGAAAATTGCAGGCCTATATCTTTGACAAATATAGATGCAAAAATTCTTAACAAAATATTACCAAACAGACTCCAACAATACATAAAAATGATCATATACTATGACCAAGAGAGATTCAACCCAAGTTCATAAGTGAAGAAAGCGAAAGTGAAAGTCGCTCAGTTGTGTCCAACTCTGTGACCCCATGGACTATACAGTCCATGGAATTCTCCAGGCCAGAATACTGGACTGGGTAGCCGTTCCCTTCTCCAGGGCATCTTCCTAACCCAGGGATCAAACCCAGGTCTCCCACATTGCAGGCAGATTCTTTACCAGCTGAGCCACCCGGGAAGCCCCAAGTTCATAAGGATTCTCCTTTTCTCTTAGTTCTGCTATCTCTCCTGTCAAAATGTTCCTCTTTTGCTTAAGTTACAGGGAGCCATATTCTGTTGCTTCCAACCAACCATCTCTTATGGATAGAATTGTTTTGTTACATTGCCTGAATTATTGGTTATTGTTAAACATTTTTATTAGTTTATAACTTTCACCTTTATATTTTATCTCCCAATTACATAATATGTAGCTGGAAGGAACCACTAAGTATCAGGGTGGTTTGTTAAACAGCATTTGCTCAGGCTTGAGGTCCAGGATCTAAGTGATGAGATCTGGGCCCTTGTGCCTGAGCTTGGTGCTGTAATGGGATGAGACTTTAAGATCTTATGGGGAGAGGATGAATGTGGGAGGAATGTGGATTGTTATGACCAAATGGTGACAGATTTAATTTTCTAAAGAAGACCATATGTATGTGTTTAGTGCATTCTACATGCTCTTCTTCCAATATAACCGATACTTCTTCTACCCAGAGGTGGGGGGTTTATGTTCTCATCCCTTGATTCTGGCCAGGGGCTTGTGACTCAAGACTAGGACATGGGCTTCCCTAATGGCTCAGTGGTAAAGAACCTGCTTGCCAATGCAGGAGACATGGGTTCAATCCCAATCCCTGATCTGGGAAGATCCCACATGCCACAAAGCGACTAAGCCTATGTGCCACAACTGTTAAGCCTGTGCTCTAGAGCCTGGGAGCCTCAACTACTGAGCCCACATGTCAAAACTACTGAAGCTAGAGTACCTAAGAACCCTTGCTCTGCAATAACAGAAGCCACTGCAATGAGAAACCTGTGCCCTACAACTAGAGAAAAGTCTGCACAGAAATGAAGACTAAGCACAGCCAACAATAAATAAATAAATGAAAAAAATTATATATATAAAAAAAGACTAGGTCATGAAAAGAATGTAGTGCCTACCTGAAGCGTGCTCTCAAAGCTGCTGTTTGGTAAGGAAGCCCAAGCCACACCGAACAGTCATATGTATGTGGTGCAACCAGTTGTTCTGGCTAGTTTCATGCAGCGGTCAACGTCAATAGCTAGACATGTGACCGCTACAGCTCCTAGCCTTCAAGTCTCTCACCAGACGTTGTGGAGCAGATAAGGAGCCTTCATCACTAGTGAATTTCTTACTCATGGAAACTATTCAAGATAACAAATGATCATTGTGGTTTGAAGGCACCCAGTTTTGAAAGTGATTTGTTATACAGTAATAGAAACTATTACAGTAAAAATGTGAAGTGTTTGTATTTAAAACTTTTCAGTGAAGGAGGCACCTGAAAGCTGTTAGCTTCAAGGAGAAACAAAACCATATTGCAATTTTTGGAACTTACTGTGAAATGGGATTGTTAATGAATTGTGCCAATCTTTTCCTTAGATTTTTTTCTATCGGTGTCTGTGAAAAATATTTTTAAATTAAAATATTTAGTCATAAAAAGGAATGAATACTGGTATGTACTACCAGTGGATGAACTTTGAAAACATTAGGCTAAGTGGAGGCAAATTTATAGGGACATAAAGTGAATTAGTGGTTTCCAGGGAGAAAGGGAAGGGGGAAATCGGGAGTAACTGCTAGTGGGTATGGCACTTCTTTTGGGGGGTTATGAAAATAGCCTGGACTTAGATATGGTGATGGTTGCACAGCCTTGTAAATATACTAAAACCTACTGAGTTGTACATTCCAAAAGAGTGGATTTTATGGTATATGGATTATATCTCAAAAAATTAAGACTATTAAAGTTTTCTTTGATCAGCCATAAGTGAGATCGACAAATCTGGCTATACTGTCTATATGTGAAGATCAATTTTGACAAAATCATTGACAAATTTGCAAAAATTAAGACAGAAGTTGTAACGTTATAATTCATTCTTATGACAGACCAATATGTAAGTGTATGTTTTCCCTTTATATTTAAAATAAAAATTATATGCATAAAATTACAATTATTAATCTGTTGCTTTTTTCTGTCTTGTACTGCCATATATATATATATATATGTAGATAATCTGTAACTATATGGCATGTATATCTATATGACATATATATAGATATATTTATTTGCCTTGTTAAACATATGAGCATATAAAGTCAATAAAAGAAAATTATTATTTTCCAATTTTTCTGGCTATTATTGTTTCATACATGATTAATACTGAAAATCATATAGATAGGGTTTAAAAATTATATGCTTCTTTTGTCAAATGTGTAAAGTATGTCATTGATGTTAATACTGTTATTGAGAGTCTAAGAAAAAATCAAGGTCTACACTGGAATGGCAATGAAGGGAATGCAAAGGAAGGAGATAGATAAGTTAAGTACAGATAGATAGATACTCTGTGAATAAAACAGTTCTGTACAGTTAGGGGGAAAGGAAGAAGGAGATGTCAAGTATGAAATGTATCTCTAACCTGATAATACCCAACAATTCTTGGAGGCTTGGTCTATAAATACAGGCACCCAATGCCTAGAAATGCCTCTAAACATAGAAGTTCCTCAATACATATTTTTTGTGTGAATTAAAGATTAGATAGGACACATCTTCCATCCATCTTTTTACTCCAGCTATTACTATGGCAACCAATAGCTTGCCCCTGTCACCTGAGAGTACCAGCTTGCAGGTATAGCTCCTATCTTTTACGCCTCTTGCTCGGGGGCGTCTTTGCTGCAGCACTGTGGAATACCTACCATTTTCTGACACTTGTGTAAAGCTGGAAGAGTGAGGGAATTAACAGTTAAAGGGGAACTTTTGACCACTGGGGGTGAGGGTGAGTAGACGAATATCCTGTCTCTGGAATCACATTCTGTATGGCTCCACAGAAAGTGCTGGGACAATGTTCCAGTTGTTCGAGGTGGCCACCAGCTCCACGTCACTTGTTTGGATGGCTTTTCCGCTTTCCCATTTCACTCTTCCCAGTTCCCCATTTTTGTCCCCTGTGGTTGCTCTCCACAATAACCTACCTGCATCATCTCATTCTTTTTTAAGGGTTTGATTTTCGGCGGTGGGGGAAGGCCACTCTGAGACAGATTCCTACATAAAATGTGGTATAGTAGAATTAGCACTGGACAAGGACCCAGAAAACCTGGGTTCCAGACCTAGCTTTCTCACCAATCTCAAATGAAGAGGAGTGTTTTTATTACTATTTTCAGATGTACATGTACTGACAGGAAAAGATCTCCAAGTCATTTGTTAACTGAGGGGAAAAAAAAAAGCAAGTCAAGAAAAATGCTTGCAACATGGTCTGACATACACAAAAAGGGCAGGCATGCGTGTGTGCAAGCTCAGTCGCTAAGCTGTGTCTGACTCTTTGGAACCCCAGGGTCTGTAGCCCTCCAGGCAACTCTGTCCATGGGATTTTCCAGGCAAGAATACTGGAGCGAGTTGTCACTTCCTCCTCCTTCTTCCCAACCTTGGGATACAACCGGGGTCTCCTGTGCCTCCTGCATTGACAGGAGGATTCTTTATCACTGAGCCACCTGAGAAGCCCAGCCATATGTACCATATACAGGTTAATAAACTTAGACAAAATGGTGGGGGATCACAGCTTACTATATATTTTTGTATGGCTTGAATCCTTTACAAGGAGACTGTATTTTGTGTAATTTAGAAACAACAAGAAACGTCCGCTTCCAAGGCCGTTGAGTCACGCTTGTGAAAGTGGAGAGCGGAAGTCAACGCTCCACGAATACAAGGTGAGAAAGAGGAGCTGTGCTCAGATGTGCGCGCTAGGGGATCGGGGACCAAGGTCGGGCGGTCGAGAGACCGGACCCGCGGGAGGGAGGGCGGCTGGGTCTTTGTGGTCGCCAGGGGGCAGATGTGCGGAGCAACCCAAACCTACAACTACCCACTTTTCCCCGGGCAGGACTTCGCAGAAATTATAAATTCCATCCCTTAGCTGCAGTTCAGACAGATCCGAGGGTTTTCAGAGTCGAGGGGAGCCCCCCCACCTCTGCCCCACGAGGAAAGCTAGCGCTCTGAGCAGTCTGCAGGCTTGTTCATACCACATTTACGCGCAACAACTCTTTTCTCCGCCCGCACCACACCTCCCGGCCCCCACCCGCAGAGGGGAAATTGAGTCACTGGAAGGCGAGGCCAGAGTCTCCAGGGGAATGTGCGCCAACGCCAGTCCTCAGGGCCTTCCAGATGCTGGGAGGAGGGGGAGGGACCTCAGGAAAATACACAGAGTGGGGTGAGGGCGGGGGGAGCGGCTGGCTGGGCGGGAGCTGAGCCAGACACATGGAGAAACGCTGCCCAGGATCAAAGGAAATATGACATTTGAAAAGAATGCGCACGTCTGCTAGTGCTGCGGAGCAGGGGGCGGGGGGGCTGCGGGGTGCGTAGGCGGCGTGTCGGGGATGGTGAGCTAGAGCAGGGGCAGGGTCTCTACCCCTTCCCGCCTTGCCTCGGCTTCCCACGGCCCTCGGTCAGCCTCTTAGGTGCGGGTTGGCAGTCCGTCTCAGGATGCTCCTCACTCTCTCTCTCCTTGGGTCTCTCCTTTCTTTATTTCCATGATGAAGCTGGAAGGGAAATGTAACCTGAGGCGACAAACCAAAGCGGGGGTAATAAGAAAGGAAAAAAAAAATCAAACCAGGCCACCTCCCCTCTCGGCCTCGGAACATTCTTCTCTCCCCGCCGGCCTGGCTTCTTCTCCCCGCCCCTCCGGCGTCGCGGTCCTGGGCTCGCCGCCGGGGCAGCTCCGCACGTCACTGGGGTCCCCCGGGGCTGGGGGGTCCCCAGGGCGGGCCGGAGGGAGGGCGGGAGGGGAGGGGGGCGGGCAGTCGCCTCGGCCGCGGCGGAGTTCGGGCCGGCCGGGCCAGCCCTCCCCTGCGCCCTGGCCCCGCCGAGCCTGTTTCTCATTAGAGTAGCGGGCGCGGTCCCCGCCCGGCTCCCAAGTGTTTGTAAACGTCTGAGCCTAGGGCCGTCGCTTAACCCCTTCGGTGCGGGGCCCGAGCACAGCTGCGGGCTGGGCCCTCAGCTGGAGGTCTTTAGATTAAAGGTAGCTGCGGCCTGCTGATAGGTTTGTAGCCTAAGGTCTGCGTAGGGGGAATGGTACCAACACCCATGCACCCACCCTAACCGACCGGCATCTGAATAACTAATTTCGACTTAAATCCCTCCCGCACAACAGGACCCCAATATGCCTGGCCTTTCTAGGAACTCCAGTCCGAGTCTTTCTTCCTTCTCCCGCCCAGGTGACAGGTGTCCAGCCCAGGGGCCCACCCGGTCTTGGGACTGCTGGGCGCCGGTAAACCTGGCCAGGATTATCAGGAGAGCTGGAGCGGGATGCCAGCGGAACCGAGATTCATTCCCGACTAAGATTCTAGGGAGGAGAGAGCCGGCTTCCCTTGGAGGCTAGTTAATGGCCCCTCCGGGTGGCTGGGACTAGGACAGCAGTAAAGTCCGGCCTGGATTGTCGCCCATCAGGAGTCATGGACCTTTGAACAGTGCCTCAAGACCAATAACTCTTCTTCACTTTTGGGGGACAGGGAGAGATGGACCGGTGGAGGGGCTGGTTTGGCCAGGCAAAGGCTTCCTTCCAGAAGAATTAGGCGGGGCGGCCTCAGGCTAGGGACTTCAAAGGAATGGCCTTCTCCACTTCAGAGCAGCCTGGAGCCATTCTGCACCCCAGAGCCTGGTTGCCCTTAGACAAGGGAAAGGGGATAAAATGTGGTGCTTCCTTGCTAGTTGCTGGCTGGCTGCACAACTCTTCAGAAAGGGTCTTCCGTGGGTCCTCTACACTGTGGACCCAGGATGTGGCCCCTTTAAGGCATTCGAACCCAGAGCCCTCGAATTCAGACTAAGTTGGGGATTGCGGTGGGACTGCGCCCTGCGGGAAATGATTGTCACCACTGAGGGCCAATAGGCATCATTATGGTCCTACCAACGCTGGAGAGACCGTTTTCCAATTCAGTTTTGTTCTTTTTTTTTTTTTTTTGAGGGGGAGGGACTGGAGAGAGGACCGAGGGAGGGAGACGGGGAGGCTTGCGGGAGGGAGGGGGCACAAGGGGCGCGTGGTTTTCCCATCTCATCCCTGGAGGAGGGGCTGGAGCATCCCCGGCAGCCAATCAGAGACAGGTTGGGGGGGCACTTTGAAGAAGTTTGGGGAAAAAAGTTTGGAAAAGTTTCTATAATAACGAGGGGGCGTCCGGAGGGAGGCGTCAGCGGCGGAGGAGGGGGCGTCTCAGAGAAGGGAGGGAGGGAGTCGCCGGTCAAGACACTGCAGCCTCCTGAGATCCCCCCTCCCGCCCAGACCGGGACCTGGGGGCTCCGGCCGGACCCATGGGGGCAGCGAGCTGCGAGGATGAGGAGCTGGAGTTTAAGCTGGTGTTCGGGGAGGAAAAGGAGGCCCCCCCGCTGGGCGCGGGTGGGGCGGGGGAAGGTCAGTGCGGGGCTGGGAAGGGGACTGGGGCTCCGTGAGGGAAGGGGGCGGGTGTCCTGAGTCTGGGGGCTTCAGGGGAGAGAGCCTGGGGTGAGAGATGAGGGGGTCAGAGGTTGCGGGGAGTCGCGGGGCTCGGGGGGATCTGCAGACGTGAGGCTGGGGGCCCGGCACCACTTTCTCCTTTTTAGGTCGTGACTGGGGTGGGGGTGGGGGTGCCGTTGGCTGCGCGCCGCCTCTCGGCAGGGCCGACTGTCACTGGGATGCGGGGCGGGCGGGAACACGGTCCTGAGAGCCCAGGGCGCCGCCAGGGAAAGGGGACATTACGCTCTGGAGCTTGCCCCTCGGGGACGGAGCTCTGGGCCCGCAGACGGGACGCCGAGGGCTGGGGGCGCTCTCAGGCCCCGCCAGGGCGCCCCTCCCCCTCCCCCGTCTGGCCGCAATGAGAGGCAGATGGCTGGGATTGAGCCGGGGGCGGCGGCCGCCGCTCGCACGGAATCCGCGCAGCCCGCGCCCCCGCCCCCCCGCGCCTCCCCGGGCCGGCGCGCAGCACCCCCTTCGCTGCACCCCCGCCCCCGGATTGGGGGGAGTGAGGGAGGAGCCACCTTCCCTCGTCATCACAGCCCTGGAGCCCCCCTTCCCCTGGCCACCGTTGCGATGGCAACTGGGGCTCCTGCCAGCGCCGTTTGGGGGTTTGGGAACCGCTGCTAATTGGGTTCATGTGTGAGTCGCCCCCAGCCCAGCCCAATGCTTCCCTAAACACGCCTCCAAACCCAGCTCCAGCCCCTCTCGACCCGCCTTGGGACCCGCCCCCTGTCTGGTACCCCAGGTCCCAGGGCCAGAGCCCTGAAGTTCTCTGAGTAGGAAAAGGTCCGGCACTTCTGGATCTATCTTCTCCACCTTCCCAAGTCCAACTCTGCTTTTGTCTCTGTGGCTCTGAAGGGCATTTCAGAGACCTCTCTTTGCTGAGGCGGGGGTAGCATACTGGCCAGGGGTGGCTGCCCACTCCAGGAACCTAGACATCTCACCTGCCTCTTTCTCTCCCCGCCTTTTGTGTCATCCCTGTCTCTGTCTCCTTCCCTTTCCACAGAACTGGACTCAGAGGACACCCCACCATGCTGCCGTCTGGCCCTGGGGGAGCCCCCTCCCTATGGCGCTGCTCCCATTGGCATTCCCCGGCCTCCACCCCCTCGGCCTGGCATGCACTCCCCACCACCCCGCCCGGCCCCCTCACCTGGCACTTGGGAGAGCCAGCCAGCCCGGTCAGTGAGGCTGGGGGGGCCAGGAGGGAGCTCCGGGGGGGCTGGGGGAGGCCGTGTTCTTGAGTGCCCCAGCATCCGCATCACCTCTATCTCTCCCACTCCCGACCCACCAGCTGCGCTGGAGGACAACCCAGATCCTTGGGGGGAAGGCTCCCCCAGGGACTACCCCCCACCGGAAGGCTTTGGAGGCTACCGAGAGGCAGGGGGGCAGGGTGGGGGCCCGTTCTTCAGTCCGAGCCCGGGCAGCAGCAGCCTGTCCTCCTGGAGCTTCTTCTCGGATGCCTCGGACGAGGCAGCCTTGTATGCGGCCTGTGACGAGGTGGAGTCTGAGCTAAATGAGGCAGCCTCCCGGTTTGGCCTGGGCTCCCCACTGCCCTCACCCCGGGCCTCCCCAAGGCCGTGGACCCCCGATGACCCCTGGAGCCTGTATGGTCCGAGTCCTGGAGGCCGGGGGCCAGAGGATAGCTGGCTACTCCTCAGCGCTCCTGGGCCCACCCCAGCCTCCCCACGACCTGCCTCTCCATGTGGCAAGAGGCGCTATTCCAGCTCGGGAACCCCATCTTCGGCCTCCCCAGCTCTGTCCCGCCGAGGCAGCCTAGGGGAGGAGGGGCCTGAACCACCTCCACCACCCCCCTTGCCTCTGGTCCGGGATCCTGGCTCCCCTGGCCCCTTTGACTATGTGGGAGCCCCATCAGCCGAAAGCATACCCCAGAAGACCCGGAGGACTTCCAGCGAGCAGGCCGTGGCTCTGCCTCGGTCTGAGGAGCCTGCCCCATGCAATGGGAAGCTGCCCTCGGGAGCAGAGGAGGCCGGGGCTCCTCCTGGGGGTCCTCGGAAGGAGGCGGCTGGCATGGACTACCTGGCGGTGCCTTCTCCACTGGCGTGGTCCAAGGCCCGGATTGGGGGACACAGCCCCATCTTCAGGTGAGGGTTGTGCCTGAAATCACCACTGTCTCCAGCCATCCCACCCAGGGAGTAGGAGGGTCAAGGGATGAATTTGGAAAAGGTCCTAGGGCACAGAAGAGAGACTCTACTACCAGCTTGACTGCTGCCATTCACTCAGTTTTAGGAAGAATTTTTTAACAGGCATCTCCTTTGGACAGATGATTTGCCGAAGGTCAGTCACTCCCTGTATATTAGAAAAAGCCCCTGGAGCCCTAGAAGGACCACCTAGGTAAAGGAGGAATTCCTCTAGGCGTCCTCCACTCTCAGCTCTGTGCTGGATCCTGGGCTGGAATTCTGCCCTGCAATGGGCAGCAGGAAGTCCCCTTTCTCTAACTCAATTCCTTGGCCCTGACTTGTGGCTTAAAAGTATATCTGCAAAATTTAGATGAAGTAGCATGTGTTTGCAAGTCAAAGAATTCATGTTCAAACAAGCAGTTCTTACTGCCCTTCTACACTTCTCACCCTCAAAGAACCGTGTCTATTTCTATAATCCTAAATCTTGGATGTCAGATTGAGCTGGTTTCATCCAGAAAAATTTCCTGGGGGAAAGAAACTTTAACACCCATTCCTCTGGGCTCCTGTAGGGCAGGGTTTCTCAGCCTCAGCACTCCTGATACTTTGAGCAGAATAATTCTTTGTTGTGTCGGTTGAGCTGGACATTGTAGAATGTTTAGCAGCATCCTGGCCTCTATCCACTCTCCTAGTTGTAACAACTTTTTAGTTGTTTCCAAACATTGCCGAGTATCACCTGCGGGCACTTACCAGTTGAGATCCCCTGGCGCAGAGTGTCTGGGTGCTCACTACAGGGAAGTTGCACATCTGTATCCCCAGCTCTCTGGAACCCACCCGTCCAGCTCCAACTAGTGGAAAGTGTGCTGGCCTGGGAAGGGATGCGATCAGGCCCTACTCTGTTAGTTGCTGGCTTGCTTAGCCCACTATGTTCTACTTGAAATGCGAGATCTTAGCTCCTGATCACTAGACCAGGAATGGAACCTGTGCCTCCTGCAGTGAAAGCTTAGAATCCTAACCACTGGACCACCAGGGAATTCCCTGAATTTGTGCTTCTTTATTTGACTCTTCCCATCTAGGAACCCCATCTTGGGGTTCCTCTGTATCCAGGGGAACCCTTGCCCCACCCCCACCAGACCCAGTGTTCAGAGCTGGGAAGAAGGGAGTCTCACTCCTGGTGTCCCCCACCCCCCTATCTCGAGGACCTCTGAGAGGCCTGTCCCATAGTGCCCCTGATTATAGGCTTGTGGACCATTTTACTTCTGCTCTGACTTCCTTTCTCTCAAACCCACCCCGCCCCTTCCTCCATCACACCCCTGGGAGTTGGGACCCAGGGTTGCCCTGACTCAGGTCTGAGGCTGCAGGTGATCAGTGCTTCTCTGTGTCTCTCTCCAGGACCTCTGCCCTACCCCCACTCGACTGGCCTTTGCCCAGCCAGTATGAGCAGCTGGAGCTGAGGATCGAGGTACAGCCCAGAGCCCACCACCGGGCCCACTATGAGACAGAGGGCAGCCGGGGAGCTGTCAAAGCAGCCCCTGGTGGTCACCCTGTAGTGAAGGTAAGTGGTAGAAGCCAGGCCTGATAGCCTGTCTCTTCTCCAGTCCCAGATCCCTGCAGATGGGCCGCAGCTGTGCAGACCCATGGCACTGCCCTTTCCCACACTCCCTCTCAGCAATGACCCTGCAGGCGGCCTGGGGGAGGGACTAGTGCTGGGGAGGAAGGGTGCACTTCAGGGACCCGGATGTACTTTCTACTCTTCTGTGCCTCCACCCCCACTCCATTCATCCCATGGGACACCAGCCTCCTGTCTACTCTGGAAAATGGTGGGCTGCCAGATGTGGGGGAGGGGTTAGGCTGAGGCCAAAGTTCACTGGGAGTTAGGTTGTCTCTGTCCAGTTGGGCCAGTCTCTCTTGGAAGATTTTCCCCTTCACCCAGCCCAGTTTGGGCCTCATTCCAAGAATAACACTGTGAACTCCAGGCCACGTTTTCTCCCCAGCTGGTGGAGAGTTGGTGCCCAATCCCCCCTGGGAATCCCTTCCAGGATGTCCTTTATCTTTCACTCCTCTGGAGTGGTGGGGGGTGGGGGGACTGAAAACTTGGGCGTGGGTGAAGGATGAGACAGGGGAAATTTCAGCCGGGTGGCCTCCGTCTCCCTCTGCCAGCTCCTGGGCTACAGCGAGAAGCCCCTGACCCTGCAGATGTTCATCGGCACGGCGGACGAGAGGAACCTGCGGCCCCACGCTTTCTATCAGGTGCACCGCATCACCGGCAAGATGGTGGCCACGGCCAGCTACGAAGCCGTAGTCAGCGGCACCAAGGTGCTGGAGATGACCCTGCTCCCTGAGAACAACATGGCAGCCAAGTAGGTTCTCACTCCATCTCCTTCTGGTCTCCGGGCTTTAGGACTAGCCTTTTCCATGGGGCCTAAGCTAGGCCAACTCTTCCTCTCCCCAGAGGAGTTAGACATCATCCCTAGGAGGTGTCAGGCCCTCTTACTATCTAGAGGAGGACTTTGGGGGTGGGGAGCACTCTGGGTTAAAACAGCCACCCCCATAATCTCCCAGAGAAGGTCATTTAGGGCTTTGGATGGAGGATGGGGACTCCCTTCTTGGGAGGCATCCCCTTCTGGCCTCAGATGGGAGGGCTTGCCTTCCGTTCTTTGGCTTCAGCATTGACTGTGCCGGAATCCTGAAGCTGCGGAATTCAGATATTGAACTGCGGAAGGGCGAGACGGACATTGGGCGCAAGAACACACGCGTGCGGCTGGTGTTCCGAGTACACGTGCCCCAAGGCAGCGGGAAGGTTGTCTCGGTGCAGACAGCATCGGTACCCATCGAGTGCTGTGAGCAAAGAGGCCCTGTGCCATCCTTCTGTCTCTGGCTAACTTCTTGTCCGTGTGTCTGTCTGCCCATGGCCTCCGCAATGTGCCGTGCCTGGCTGGTCCCCTAAGGGACCCAGCCTTTATTTCTATTGTGGGTGGGCTGGGGGAAGTGTTCTATTTTACCCCGGCTGCAGATTCGGCCCCTAGGCTGGACCACAGCAACCCTAGCCTCCATCTGCCCCTGGGCAGCCCCTTGGCCTCTCTCTCCGCCCAGGAGGGGTTCCTTACCTGGCCTGTGTGACCCCAGGAAGACTGTTGTTTTTCTTGTGTGTCCGCCGCTGAGGAGGGCTCCTCCAGGCTCTGTGGCAGTTATCCTAGGCAGGGTGGGGGCGCAGGAGCCTGTCCTCTCCATAGCAGCCCAGCCAGGCCTTTCCTGCACTGCTCTGCAGCCCAGCGATCAGCTCAGGAGCTGCCCCAGGTGGAGGCCTACAGCCCCAGTGCTTGCTCTGTCAGGGGAGGGGAGGAGCTCGTGCTGACTGGCTCCAACTTCCTGCCAGACTCCAAGGTGGTGTTCATCGAGAGGGGCCCTGGTGAGTACCCATTCTGGGAGGAAGAGCTTGGAACGGGGAGGGTGAACAGTCTCTGCACTAGCAAGTGGAGCCTCAATTTCCTTATCTGTAAAATGGAACGGAAAGATGCCCTTCCTCTTGCACTGCTTCCCCTGCATATGACAGCCATCTGAAATGCTCAAGATGGTGAATAAATGTAAGAAATACACATTCTTTTTATTAAAGATGAGTCAGCTGTGAGCTAATTTACCCTCATGTGGACGGGGAAGATGAGAAAGGAAGAGGGGACTATACCCTGAGCCCTATGGGACTCATAGCCCTATACTATGGGACTATGGGACTATAGCCCTATGGGACTATACCCGTAGCCCTCAGGGACTATGCCAGACCCTGAGCCCCTCCTGAGTTTCCGGACTGGCAGCACAGCTATGATGACAAGAGCCTGTGAGGCATCCAGCATAGAGCTGCAGGGGTGAGAAGGGAAGACTGAGGGGCCCAGTTACACCCCCCAGCCTGAGGCTCAGCTCGCCCCTAACCCTGCCTGCTCAGAGCCCCAGCCCCTGCCTTCAAGTTTAGCACCCTAGGACCATATCAGAGCAGAGTCAGAGGTTCTGGGTCCTGAGACTTGGAGTCTTATTGACTCCCTTCAAGCTGAGACCCTTTCCTACCCTTGAACTTCTTTCCAGCTCTATCATGCGAGGGGATGATGTTTGGAGTTGGGTGGGAGGGCTCAGGAGTTTTTTATGGTCCCTGGATTGGTCCTGCCATTCCTCTTGGCTCAACTGATGGCTTGAGATCTTGGAGACAGTTGTAAACCCGGCCTGTTCCATTCGATTGAGTAAACAGGCAGTGGGCTGTTCCATTCGATTGAGGAAACAGGCTTTGTTAGGACCTTCTGAGTGTGGCCTTAGCTCAGCAAGAGGGGAAATGGCAGTGGGCAGGGACTGTGGGGCTGGGCTGGAGCTCCCTGTTCTTTCTGCACAGATGGAAAGTTGCAATGGGAGGAGGAGGCCACGGTGAACCGGTTGCAGAGCAATGAGGTACCCGTGTTCCTAGGGTCTCCACCCTGGGGGTGGGAGAAGTCAGGAAATTCTCAGCTGACTCCCTTGCCTTGGGAGTGGACTCCAGAAGTGACCTGTTCTTTGCTAGAGGAGGCATCCTGGCCATTCTGGAAGCAGGGACACCTCTGGGGGATGAATTTTGCTCCTTCGCAAATGGAAAAAGCCAGGAGGTGGTGTTTGGGTTGAGCCTAGATCCCAGAGGGCTCCGTGCCTCATCCTCTGCTCCTCCCCAGGTGACTCTGACCCTGGCCGTCCCTGAGTACAGCAACAAGCGCGTGTCCCGGCCGGTCCAGGTCTACTTTTACGTCTCCAATGGGCGGAGGAAGCGCAGTCCTACCCAGAGTTTCAAGTTCCTGCCTGGTGCGTTCTGGTACAGCCTGTGGTGGCAGGTTGGGATGTGGGGGCTAAGGCAGGGGCAGAGGGATGCAGTGCCCCATGGGGAGGGGCTAAGGGCTGGATGAAACCTGGGCTGGAGAGGTGGGGTCAGCGGGTATGTGGTGGGGAGACTGCCAGCCCTCTCACCAGCATGTCCTCCTGCTTCCCCTCCATCCAGTGATCTTCAAGGAGGAGCCTCTGCCGGATGCATCTCTCCGGGGCTTCCCCTCAGCATCGGGCCCCCCCTTTGGCTCTGACATGGACTTCTCACCACCCAGGCCCCCCTACCCCTCCTATCCCCATGAAGACCCTGCTTATGAAACTCCTTACCTGTCAGAAGGCTTCAGCTATGGCACGCCCCCTCTGTACCCCCAGACGGGGCCCCCACCATCCTACAGACCCGGCCTGCGGATGTTCCCTGAGACTGGGGGTGCCACAGGTTGTGCCCGCCCACCTCCAGTCTCTCTCCTTCCCCGGCCCTTCCCTAGTGACCCCTATGGAGGACGGGGCTCCCCCTTTCCCCTGGGGCTGCAGTTCCCTCCTCCCTCCCCCTTCCGGCCCCCGATGCCTTCATCCCCACCACTTGAAGGCCCCTTCCCTCCCCAGGGCAGTGTTCACCCCCCACCTGCTGAGGGATACAGTGAGGTAGGGCCAAGCTACGGCCCTGGGGAGGGGGCTCCGGAGCAGGAGAAATCCAGGGGTGGCTACGGCAGCGGCTTCCGAGACAGTGTCCCTATCCAGGGTATCACGCTGGAGGAAGGTGGGTGTGGGACCCGGGGCTGCGAGTGTGAGTGTGTGCAAGAGGTTGCTCTGCATGTTTACTGAGGGCTGGAGTTTGGCTTTCCAGAGACTGGGCCCTGATGGCCCCTCGGGGCCAGTTGGAGGGCCTCAGGAGGCAAGTGCCTGGTGCGTGTGGCCAGCTGACTCCGGTTAACTTAATTCTGAAGGGGGCAGGGAGTACCTGCCCCACCCTTCTGCCTAGGCCCTCGACCCCAGATCACAAAGACACAGGGCTAGAAGTACTTGCAAGACCAATCTAGCTCCCTCAATTTGCAGATTCAGACACTGAGTTTCAGAGAGGGGCAGTGGTTTGCTGGTGTTCAGTCAAGTTTTCCCTTGTCTCACCTCCCCCCAAACATGGTGACTGTGGTCTTGAGTGGCGATGAGGACACTTATTTCTACTCTTCTTCTTCCCATCGGCTACACCCACTTCCGGCCCTGCTGACAGTGCGGGCTGAGCCAGCAGGAAGGGGCTGGCATGAGGGCCCGAGAGCCCACGTGGACAGAGTTGAGCAAGATTTGATTGAGAGCAGGTGTTAGGACACAGTGGGGAAACTGAGGCCCAGTGGAAGAGAAGCCAGCCAGTGCAGGAGAAATCTAGAGGCATCCTAGAGGGAGGCCCGCCTGGAATGGATTGGGGGTCTCTGGAAAAGGAGGCGACCTGCCCTGCTCCCAGTCTCTCAACTGCCCCTCCTTTACAGTGAGTGAGATCATTGGCCGAGACCTGAGTGGCTTCCCTGCACCTCCTGGAGAAGAGCCTCCCGCCTGAACCATCGCCTGGCACCCTGCTCCCAGCCCTACCCACTTTCCCTTGTCCTGGGGTGGTGGTTCCAGAGGCTTGGGGGCCAATCTGGTTCCATTTTCCCTAGCTCTCGCCTCCTCTCCCTTGCCCTCTCTCCCCTCCTCTAGCTGAGGTGTGGCCCCTGATCTGGTGCTGCCTTGAAGGGGTGGGAGCAGGAGAGTGTGGAGGACTGGGGTGGGGGTGGACTCTGGGTGGGGCCTGCACACGAGGACTGGAGGGTTGCCGGGAGCGAAGGCCCTGTCTAGACTGTGTACAGGCCTCGGCGAGGGGAGGCCCGGACAGGCTAATGGCTAATAAACTGCTCGCTGACTAGTGCTTCCAGCTCCAGAACTCTTTGGAGAGAGAGATATGGGGCAGCTTACTCTAGCCCTGGCTGGAGGAAGCTTAGAACCTGGTAAGGGGTGGGCTGTGGCTGGGAAGACCGCATCCCAGAGTCATGGTGCAGGGGGCTGGGGAGGGTTTGAAGGGTCCCAGAGGCTCCTTAGGGGGTTTCCTTGGTGGTGCAGTGGTAAAGAATCTGCCTGTCAATACAAGAGACACTGGTCTATCCCTGGGTTGAGAAGATCCCCTGGAGAAGGAAATGGCAACCCACTTCTATCTTCTTGCCTGGGAAATGCCGTGGACAGAGGAGCATGGCGGGCTGTAGTCCATAGGGTCACAAAGCATCAGACACAGCTTAGGGACTAAACAATACCAACAACAGAGCCTCCCCCTGACCCATCAGGGCAAGGTTGGGAGCGAGAGCTTGTAAACCTCTCCTCCCTGGGGATTCAGATTCCTTTAGGAGCTTTGGGAAAATCTGTGTATTTTCAAGTTACTTTCTCTTACTATCACTGAGATGATTTTGATTCATAGCCAGGGTCAGGAAACACCTGTCTAGTCCCTCTCCCTCATTTATCAAGGAGAGCTCAAAGGTTCAGAGAGGGAAATGGACTTGCCCTTTATAACACAGCTAATCAATAGCAGGTTGAACGCTACACTCCTGGGCTCCTGCCCCCAGCCCACCCTCAGATGTCCTAACCCATGGGGGTCAGGCCCCCGAAGCTTATTTCTCTGGAGCAGAGTAGGGGCTGAGGGAGGAATGGCCTGGGCCCATCCGTGCTCTGGATTCTGCCCTCTTCGGGGACTGTGAAGACATTTGGGAAAGATCTATGCTTCAGAGGTAGATTGAAGGAAGCTAAGCAGCTCCCTGGGAGCCCTGGCTTTGCCTGAACTCCGGCCGGCTCTATATGTGCAGCTATCACCACTGACAAGCCCAGCCTGGGAAAGCTGGATGGCCCCCTGTCTTCACAGCCTAGGGGGCCCAAGTCCCAGTGGGTTGGGGAGAGCCTGGCACACAGCAGGGGCCATGGCCCAGAGATATTCAGGTATTAGGAACTTGCCTTGCCTCAAGGCTGGTGGGGCCTCTCTGTGTCCAGTGTGTCCAGACAGGCTTGGCAAGTCCCCATGTATTCAGGAGTGGGTGTGACAGAAGCTGGCTCTGGAATGGAGGACAAGAGAACCAGGGTGACCTCTGGTCTGGTCATTGCTGATTTGCAATGAATTTGCTTTATCTTCCTGAACACAAACTGCTGCGAACCAGACTGACATCAGGTGATTGGCTCGCTGGGGCATGGCTGCTCCTCAAAGGTATCCTCCAGCAGGGCTAGTGTGGTCACCCAGTGCTCCCACGGCAGGAGGGACCCAGGGCGCACATGTCCTAGCCAGCACTCTTCAACTCCCCCTGCGAGATCTGACAGGGACGCATCAGCCTGTGTGAATGAAAGGCTTTAGTGATGAGGGCTCATTGCCTCCCCAGGCAGACTGTTTTACTCTCTGCCAGGGCACTGCCATTGATTCACTGCCAGGCATTTATTGAGCAGCTACTAAATGCCAGCTAGTGGGTCCTGGAGGACCCCGTAGCCTCATGGGGTGACAGATTAAAAACAGCGCATTATAACTCAACAATTCAACTCAGTAAAGGTGTTTTATACAGACAGTATGTCAGATGGGTGGGGGGGAATAAATAATTTTAATATGGGATACAGAGAGTAGGGATGCTCCATCCAGCTGTGGGGGTCAGAGGGAACTTTGGGGTTGACTTCTAGACCGAGATCTGAAGCATGACCTGGGGGTTGACTGGGCTGAGAGTGGGGCAAGGGCAGGCCCAGGCAGTACCCCCAAATGGACTATATCTGGAGGGAGGGCCCACAAATCAGGGCCTTGGCACACTCATAGAACTGGTGAAGTTCTAGAAATGGGGCGCCATGAGTAAGGACTAGGGGGAAGCAGCAGCTGGATTCTGAGGCGCTTTGTAGCCATAGTGGGAAACCTATCCAAAGGTAAAGAGCGCTTTCCCACTAGATGATTGGGCTTAGGCTTTCCAGTAGTCAGGTATGGATGTGCAAGTTGGACCATAAAGAAGGCTGAGCACTGAAGAACTGATGCTTTTGAACTGTGGTGCTGGAGAACACTCTTGAGAGTCCCTTGGACAGCAAGGAGATCAAAGCAGTCAATCCTAAAGGAAATCAACCCTGAATACTCATTGGAAGGGCTGATGCTGAAGCTAAAACTTCAATACTTTTCCAATGAGTTGGAAAAAACCCTGATGCTGGGAAAGATTGAAGGCAAAAAGGAGAAGAGGGTGGCAGAGGATGAGATGGTTAGATAGCATCACTGACTCAATAGACATGAATCTGAGCAAATTCCAGGAGATGGTGAAGGACAGGGAAGTCTGGTGTGCTGCAGTTCATGGGGTTGCAAAGAGACACGACTTAGTGACTAAATCACGACAGCAACAGGTTGGGATTGGTACAGTAGATTTGCCTTACAGTTCTTCATCTGCTTCCTTGTGACTGCTCTGCCAGGGCACTGTTCTGCCCTCTGGGCCCACAATTTAAAGGCCTAACCCCTCTTCCCATTAGAATCCTAAAGTAGGTCAGCTCCCAGGGTCATTGTCTCTTCCCAGGTTCCTAAGACATCCAACTCCCTGAGGCTGGAGTTGGGGGAGAGAGGAGAAGGGGGGTGGATCTTCGGTTGGTGCCAGAAAACATTTTCTTGGCCAGGGTTTCTCGAAGTGTGGTCTGAGGATCACTTGTGTTTGAGTCATTAGGGAGGGTTTTTGGCTTTATTTATTTATTTTTTCATTTTTGTTCTTCATACAGATTCCTAGGCAACCCCTGACCTGCTCTGTTGTATTCTCTGGGGGCAGGCCTGAGTTTCAGCATTTTAAACAGTACCCTAGGTGATTCTCCAGGACAAGGAAGTTTGAGAACTAGAGTTGCTTGTCAACTAAGGGTCATTCCTTCCCACTTCAGGCTCTAAAACAGCTCCCTGCCCCCTTCTCACAGATCTAGTCTGGCCTACTCTGGGTGGAAGGTCACCTGGAAAGGTGTGCTGGGGGAGGGGAAAGGCACACACATTCTTGCCATTGCAGCTTACCACTCCCCTCACCCGACTCTGTCTTGCTCCCTGGACAATCTGAGATGGTCTCCGGGCAGCCTGGAGCTTTGGTGCAGGATGAGCTGCCCTAGAACTTTCGAGTCGCCTTCTCTGGCTGGATGTCTGGACCTCTAAGGCACGTGGGGAGGGCACCCTGGGCAGGCTTCCAGGTGGGTTTGGGCTCTGCTTGGAGCACCCCTTGCCAGACCTGGTAAGTGTCTGGAAGAAGGCTGCAGAGGATTAACATCTCACATACCTCCTGGAAACTCCAGACGCAGTTTGGGAAGTATGCAGGGGTTTGGTATATTTTTGGAAGATGGTTTTAATGGCATCATTGTCTAGTGGATTCCACAAAACATTTCAAGAAAAGAAAAGGGAAAAAAAGGATATGGGGAAGGAACCTCTTGACTATACAAGACTTAAAGACATAATAGTGTGGGTATTCTTTATAAGATTAAGCATAGACTTGCCATGCAATACCACCAGCAATCTCTTCCCTACATATTGACCCTGGTAAATAAAATAATATGTTCATACAAAAATCTGTTCCCAAATGTGTATAGCAGCTTTATTCATTAACAACCCAAACTGGAAACAACCAAGATGTTCTTCAGTGGGTAAACAGATGAAGTGTAGTACGTCCATGTGGTGGAATGCATGCGTATGTGCTAAGTCACTTCAGTCATGTCCAACTCTGTGTGACTCTGTGGACTGCAGCCTGTCAGGCTCCTCTGTCCATGGGATTCTCCAGGCAAGAATACTGCAGTGGGTTGCCATGCCCTCCTCCAGGGGATCTTCCCGACCCAGGGACTGAACCTGTCTTTTACATCTCCTGCACTGAGGCAGGTTCTTTATCACTAGCACTGCCTGGGAAGCCCCGTACAGTGGAATACTACTCGGCAGTAAAAATCAATGAACTATTGATTCATGCAACGATATACATAAGCATTAAACGCACTTTGCTAAGTGAAAGGAGCCAGACTCAAGTGGCTACATTTTGTGTGATTCTATTTACATGACACTCTGGAAGAGGCAAAATGATAGAAAACAGATCAGTGGTTGCAGGGGGAATACTTAGAGAACAAGGTGTTGTTGACTGCAAAGGGATCACACATGGGAATTTTCAGTGTGATGGAACTGTTTTGGGTGATTATCATGATGCTGAACACATGACTCTATGCCACTTTTCTATGTCGAGATCTATAGAACTCTACAAAGACAGAACTTAATTGTAATCAAAACTTTTAAAAGTCATTCAATCCTAAATAGAATGCAAAATGTAATATATGAATCTAACTGTATTATGAATATAAACGGAAAATGTGGGGGAGGAGCTAAAACAGGTAGTTTTGGAAAACAGTGTTTTGACTGGATACTGTAAGACAAAAGGAATCATACATAAAGGTTATAGCTGGTAAAAGGGTCACAGGTTAACAATTCTGATACTACTTAACCTGTATACTAGTGTTGAACAGTAAGTAAATAAATTGTAGTGAGATAGGGTTTCTACTGTCAGGGAAAGAAGGGGGTGGTTAGGTTAATGTGGGGAGTGGAAGGCCAGAATAAACTTTGTGGTGCTGGATTCAAGTTGGAGATATCAGAATGAACTCATTCTCACTTTACAGATATCTATGTCTATGTCTATTAACATAATATTATACATGTTATAGAATATATATAATAGAGCTATATAAATATCTACATAGACCAATAATCCATAGGTATCTCTATGATATATATGTACATATTACACACACATAAACACACAAATAGATGCAGAGATAAATATAGATATTGTGTGTATATAGGGGTTAATATACATACATATATTTGTTAGCTTTGTCTGCTGCTGCTGCTGCTGCTGCTGTCACTTCAGTCGTATCCGACTCTGAGTGACCCCATAGACGGCAGCCCATCAGGCTCCCCCGTCCCTGGGATTCTCCAGGCAAGAACACTGGAGTGGGTTGCCATTTCCTTCTCCAATGCATGAAAGTGAAAAGTGAAAGTGAAGTCATTCAGTCGTGGACTCTTAGCGACCCCATGGACTGCAGCCCACCAGGCTCCTCCATCCATGAGATTTTCCAGGCAAGAGTACTGGAGTGGGGTGACATTGCCTTCTCTGGAAGCTTTGTCTGCTAGGAAAGCCTAAAATGAGTGGCACTCATTAGCAATGGAGACACCTAGCATCTAGCTTTTGGCTTCTAAATACCATTCTCCAATAAAAGGAACCAGGGTTCTTTGGAAAAATGGCTAATTCTAGAACTGGAACAGGGAAAATACGACGTAATTCTGGAGCAATGTACATTGCCAGAAAGTAAGTGCCAAAAAGGCAAGGCACCTATTCAAAAGACACAAGAGCCAACTCAAATGACGTTCCAGTGGCCAGAGCTGAAACAATTTGAGCAATGTAAAAAGTAATGATAATATTAGATTATAATTCAAATAATAAATCTCTGTAAGTCCACACTGCTACAAATAAATGACTGAATAAATGAGAGAAGGGATAATCTTTTCAGAAAAAATTTCTCTTAATATGTGTAGAAGGAATAAGGGAAATAGGAAATCACCATTAGACCATCTTGCTATAGGCAAGATCCATTGATGAGTGCTAAAATCTGTAGGTAAAACTTTCAGGGAGACCAGGATATTTGTAAAGCCTCAAAGTATCTGCTCCAAAAGTAGCCCTACTAATTACTGTGAGGGTTTTAATGTACTGTCCCTTGCTCTAGAAGATGGAGCTTAATAACTCTTGCCTTGAACATGGTCTGGACTTAGTGACTTGCTTCTAACAAATAGAGTATGGAAAGGGAAAAATTAAAAACTTCACAGTAGAGAAACCAGCCAAATACCACCCTAACCAAGCAATCAAGGTTAACATCACCAGCAATAAGTCATACGATATCAGGGGGTCCCTGATATGATACATTAAGAATCTCATATAACCTCCATGATATTCTTTCTCCAAACCCATAACCTCAGTCTATTCATAAGAAAGCACCAAACAAGCCCAAGTTGGCAAGCATTCTACAAAATATATAACTGTGAATCTTGAAAAGGGTTGAGATGTTTATCTTTGTTATAAGGAAAAACAAGCATGTTTACACACTGACGCCAGTGAGGGAGTGAAGCTGAAGCTCTAGGAGGGGGAGGGGCAACCTGTTCTCACGTGTCACAATTGTCTCCCTTTTGGAGACTCGGCCCCTTTGTCTGCTGCTCCCAGGTCTCGCAGCCACTGGATGTGTCCCAGGCACTTTGGATGCACTCTCCAGCGAACCATAAATGCCTGGTTTCTTCCCTCCCCTCCATCTAGGCAGTTGCTGTTTGTGTCCTTGTCCAGGCTGGAGAACCTGAAGAAAAGAGATCCCTTCCTTCCCAGTGGGTTTCCCTGGTGGCTCAGATGGTGAAGTGTCTGAGACCCAGGTTTGATCCCTGGGTAGGGAAGATCCCCTGGCGAAGGGAATGGCTACCCACTCTAGTATTCTTGCCTGGGGAATTCCATGGACAAGGCTATAGTCCATAGGGTCGTAAAGAGTCGGACACGACTGCGCAACTAATACTTTGACTTTTTTCATTTCCTTCCCAGCAGGACCTAGCCGATCTTCTGTCCCGCTTGGCTGTGCCCTGGGCAGGTGGTGGCCCCTTCCTCCTAGTGAACAAGGGAACAGCGCCCAGGCGCGCTAGGAAGGGGATAGACACCAGGGGGCAGCAGTAACAAGGGGGAGGGTGGGGTGGGCAGATGGGAGGAGGAAGGTTAGAAAAAGCAAGACCTTGTTCCTGTTCCTACGAACGTCCCATGCTATATCATTTTCTTCGGTTTCTCAGACCATCCCTTGAAGATCAATTCCCCTTTCTAAGAATTTACAGTCATGTGGCCCCTAGGAATCATAGATTTGCCTGTTAATTGTATTCTTTTAAGAGAGCTTTCCCTATTTTCTCCTACTAGATTGTAAGGTCCTAAAGAGCAGAGTCAATGTTTATAACTCCGTCTCTCCTTGCACAGTGAATAATAAAAGCTGCCATTTTTCTGATGCGTGTTAGGAGCATACATTATGTGTTTTAACTCCGTGCTTGCTGCAACCAAGGTTCAGAAATATGTACCAAGAACAGCAGCAACAGAAGTAGATAACATCTGGGGAAGGCTCACTCTGCTCCAAGCATCTCACCAAACCCTCAAAAAGCCCACCTCATTTAATCCTCTCCCAACAATCCTGGGAAGTTGTTCTATTACTATTTTCCATTTCATAGATGAGGAAACTGAGACACAGGAGGCTTAAGTAATGTCGAGTGTCACACAGCTCCCCAGGGACAGAGCTGGGGTTCGCAGGTTAGCTTGTAACTCCAGGTCCAGCAATGTTTTCCACGATACTGCAGCCGGTTCCTTATCACATGGGTGAAATCACATGAAAAGTAAACATGCGGGATTGCCTTCACATGAGGCAGACAGACAGTCCGGATACTGAACTTTAGACTTGGAATCAAAGGCCCTGGGGTTCATGTTCCCATTTGGATATCACTCATTTTTTAAGTAGTGAAATGCAGAGGTTGGGCTGGTCCAAACTGTATCTGAGATTGCTTCCAATTCCAATGTGCTAGAGTTTTATGGTATGATGGGAATACCAGACCATCTCACCTGCCTCCTGAGAAACCTGTATGCAGGTCAAGAAGCAACAGTTAGAACTGGACATGGAACAACTGACTGGTTCCAAACTGAGAAAGGAGTATGACAAGGCTGTATATTGTCACCCTGCTTATTTAACTTATATGTAGAGTTTATCATGAGAAATGCTAGGCTGGATGAAACACAAGCTGGAATCAAGATTGCTGGGAGAAATATCAATAACTTTAGATATGCAGATGACACCACCCTTATGGCAGAAAGAGAAGAAGAACTAAAGAGCCTGTTGATGAAAGTGAAAGAGAAGAGTGAAAAAGCTGGCTTAAAACTCAACATTCAAAAAACGAAGATCATGGCATCTGGTCCCATCACTTCTTGGCATATAGATGGGGAAACAGTGGAAACAGTCACAGACTTTATTTTCTTGGGCTCAAAAATCACTGCAGATGGTGACTACAGCCATGAAATTAAAAGATGCTTGCTCCTTGGAAGAAAAACTATGACCAACCTAGACAGCATATTAAAATACAGAGATACTACCTTGCCGACAAATGTCTGTATAGTCAAAGCTATGGTTTTTCCAGTAGTCATGTATGGATGTGAGAGTTGGACCATATAGAAGGCTGAGCACCAAAGAATTGATGCTTTGAACTGTGGTATTGGAGAAGACTCTTGAGAGTCCTGTGGACTGCAAGGAGATCAAACCAGTCAATCCTAAAGGAAATCAACCCTGAATATTCATTGGAAGGCCTGATGCTGAAGCTGAAACTCCAATACTTCGGCCACGTGATGTGAAGAGTTGACTCATTAGAAAATACCCTGATGCTGGGAAAGATTGAAGGCAGGAGGACAAGGGGATGACAGAGGATGAGATGGTTGGATGGCATCACCAACTCAATGGACATGAGTTGAAGCAAGCTCCAGGAGATGGTGAAGGACAGGGAAGCCTGGCGTGCTGCAGTCCATGGGGTCACAAAGAGTTGGACGTGACTGAGCAACTGAACAGCAACAACAAGAAGAGCTTTATGTAACAAATGGCAGAGTGCAGAGGAGGCTACAGAAGGTGACCTTCCTTCTCAAGGTTGCTAGATAAAATACAGGGTGTCCAAGCCCTGCCCCCAACCCCCCAGTCCTTCCCTGATTGGGTGGAGTGGGGATGGGTAAACAGGCTGGGTGTTTGTAGAGACAAGGGGCAGAACTTGCTTTGAACCTTCACTGTGCCCCCTCCACATCCATTCTTAGGTCCTTTAAGGATGTTGCTCAGTCTCAGAGAAGTCTTCTTCATCCCTTATCCCTCATGGTGGCAACAGGCAGAGGAAGAAAGCTACAAAGCCATACCACTTAGATTCAACCAAGTGCTGAAGCATCTTATC
This sequence comes from Bos taurus, assembly GCF_002263795.3. NCBI lineage: Eukaryota > Metazoa > Chordata > Mammalia > Artiodactyla > Bovidae > Bos > Bos taurus. The sequence continues at coordinate 20,790,932 of NC_037337.1, read as the reverse complement.
ACCCCTAACACGAGTGAAGATACAGAGCGTGAAAGGTTTTTCCAAGGCGAAAGAGGCTAAACTCCAATGCCATTTTAAGTTGTTTTGGTATTATTTTCTCCACTCTGAAAATGTTAGCACTTCCAACTTAGCACCCCACTGGCTACTGCCTCACCTGATTTGGGAGTCACTCTATTTTGAGTGGCTCTGGCTATGTTCCATTTCCTGCCTCCATCAAGACTCCGCATTGTTTCCCTGAAGTTGTAGTACAAGAGAGTAGAACAAGAGGGTGATCTCTTGTTCTCCGAAATGTGACGCTGTCACAAAAATTTGCTCTGGCTTCATTGTTCATTGCTCTGCTGTGCTTAGTCGTTCAGTCGTGCCTGACTCTTTGAGACCCAATGGACTTTAGCCTGCCAGTCTCCTCTGTCCATGGGGATTCTCCAGGCAAGGATACTGGAGTGGGTTGTCACGCCCTCCTCCAGGGAATCTTCCCGACCCAGGGATCGAACCTAGGTCTCCCATATTGCAAGCAGATTCTTTACCATCTGAGCCACCAGGGAAGCCTTCAGAAGGAAGTGGGAAGTTGTATTTGATTGGGACCTCAGACTTCAGATAAGGTTTTGACGGGTAGAGGAAGTGAAAGAATAGCATGGACAAAAATTCAGAGTCTGTGTCACCTTTGTGCAAAGTGGATGATCAGTATTGTATGAATGTTGTGAAGGTGAACAGTGCATTTGGGGGTGGAAGGACATCAGATTGGGCTGAGTGATTAGTCCTGTAAGCTGGGTAGAATCATAATGTTCAGATAATATGCACTGATTTTTATATCTTATATTTTAGACTTCCTTTAAGATTTACTATGAGAAGTAGTATTAACAAAACCACTAAGAGCTAATGATTGTCAAATATTTACTATATATGCTAGTAAGCACTTTGGACTTCCCAGGTGGCCCTAGTGGTAAAGAAACTGCCTGCCAATGCAAAAGATGTTAGAGTCACAGGTTCAGTCCTTGGGTGGGGAAGAGCCCCTGGAAAAGCGTGTGGGAACCCACTCCAGTATTCTTGCCTGAAGAATCCCATGGACAGAAGAGCCTAGTGAGCCACAAGTCCATAGGGTCACAGAGTCAGACACGACTCAAGGGACTCAGCATGCATGCAAGTACCTTATGTGTTTTATCTCCTTTAAAGCCCCATAATCTCCCATCTCCTTGACAAGTAGTATTATCATCGTCTCTTTAAAGACGAATTTGGGATTCTTAGAGCTAGGATGTCATCTCTGGACTACAAATATCAGAGCCTATGCTTTTAACCATTATATTCTGCTGCCATCACCAAATGGGTTCCATGGATAAGAATATTGGAAAACCATTGGTAGGAGTTACTGTAAATGTCTGAGCAAACTCATGCCACAGAGAAAGTGGCATTCTTCTGTAACCTGTAGATCTGGATTCCGAGTCAAATCAGGGGTGAAGGTGGTGGGACCATCTGGTGACCGGCAGACGAGTGTAAAGGTCACTTCCACAGCCTGGGCAAATGGTGTCTGTGGCATCTAAACCAAATAAATATCAGAAGATAAGGGCACATTCATGGGTCAGATAAGAAGAAGCAGTGAATGAATTGTTTGCAGAACACTAATGTAAGCATGCCACTTCCTTTTTAGAAAGGTTGTAGGCTCCCTACCGCCTGCAGCTCTGAGTCTCAGTGTTCTCACATTATTGTATACATACAATTTTAAATACGGCCCTAATGCAGCCCTAATGTAAACTGTGGACCTTGGTTGGCACTGAAGTGTCCGTGTTGATTCATCTATTGTTACAAAAGCACCACACAGATGTGGGATGTCGATAGTGGCACATATGTGAGTGGAGGAGGCATATGGGAACTCCGTACAGCACTTTCCACTCAACTTTGCTAAGAACCTAAAACTACTCTAAAAATAAAGTCTCTATGTTCAACATAAGGGGGAGTGTGAATTTCTGAGGTCAGTTTAGGAAACACAGGCAAATAAAGTTAATGTCTTAAAGAAATTGCAGGACTTACAGCATTCCTTTCTTTCATAACACTTAATACAATTACAATGAAATACTTAAGTCGTCCTTTTTGTTCAGTGCTAGAGATAGGCTCCATGAGAGCAGGGACCATGATCACTGATGCACCTCTCGTACTTAGACCACCGTTTGGCACACAGCGGGCACTCACTACTTACTGGTTGAAGAGAAATCCATCTACCAGACTTGATGACAGGCTGGATGGGAGAGGCCAGGGAGCAGGAGGTGGACATAGCTTTGGAGTAGCCTTAATTAGTCATAGCCTTGTTAGAGATCCTGCTCCAAAGCTCCCCACAGCCTGTCCTGCTTTGTTTGACTTGTGCTGGCCTCTGACCTCTGGAGCCCCGCTTGGGCAGCTGGGCTCCCCACCATCAGTGGCCTTCAGGAAGTCCGCATTTGCCCCAGGACCCAGTGTGCTGTTTCCCCCACCAGACCTCCAGCCTCTTCATAGCTACTCACCCTAAAAATCCTTCCACCCAGCCTCAAAGCCCCAGCCCCACACCCACAGAGCTCTGAAATATTGCTGGTCTTGGTGTTTTGCAACAATTACCCAAAGTGCACCAGTGTTTCATGGCCATAAATACAAGGAAAACGTGGGAGGGGTCCACGGGTGGCCCTGGGAAACCAGGGAGCGGATCCTCGTCAGCCCCGCCCCAGGCTTGTTCTAGGGAGGGCTGGAAATCTGCCAGGACTGAGGCAGGCAGAAATGGCCCTATCTGGAATGATGTCGGGGACAGAGACTCTCTTTGCCAGCTTGAGCCAAGATAAACAATAATCCTAAAACCCTAAAGCTGGTCTTTGTTTCAGGAATGAGTTCAAGAGAGATGTCACTGAGAAAATTCTCAATAACAGATGGAATCTATTCTTTAAGTAGTGATGTATTTGTATAATATCAGCTATGCCTCCTTCCTGTTAGTATTAAAAACTCTAAAGGCAGTGTGTGCATGCTCAGTCGTGTCTAACTCTTTGCAACCCCATGGACTGTATGTAGTCCACCAGGCTCCTCTGTCTGTGGGATTTCCCAGGCAAGAATACTGGAGTGGGTTGCCATTTCTTTCTCCAGGGGATCTTCCCAATCCAGGGATTAAACCCAGGGCTTCCTTGGTGGCTCAGATGGTAAAGAATCTGCCTGCAATGCAGGAGACTTGGGTTTGATCCCTGGGTCAGGAAGATCCCCTGGAGAACGGAATGGCAGCCCACTCCAGTATTCTTGCCTGGAGAGTTTCAGGGACAGAGGAGCCTGGAGGGCGACAGTTTAAGGCGTGGAAAAGAGTTGGACACGACTGAGCAACTAACACTTTGACTTGCAACACTCCCACATTGCAGGAAGATTCTTTACCACTGAGCCACCTGGGGAGCCTATACTTGTTCATGAAAAAATATTTTTAAAATGTAGAGGACTCAAGCAGAAAGTGGAACTCTCTTCCAACACTGCCTACCCACCCCCACTGCCCTCATTTTAAAATCAAGTTCTACGTCTTGTTTTGCAGCCTGTCCCCTGCTCCCCCAACTTTGGGAACTGGTCAATCATCTCCCTCATTATTTTTATTGGCCATATAATTTTCCATGGTCTGAGAGCACCATAATTCTGGAGAACAACCTAAGCATGCACAGCCTTTAACACAGCAATTCTATTTCTAGGAATCTGTCCTACAGAAATGCCAACACCCGCTGAAAGGCTGTATTACGTGAATGTTTGCCAGCAATGAAACACAGGAAACAGTTTGTTAATTTGTCTTACAACTGGGGAGAGACAGGGAGCAAATGCTCTAGGTATGAGAAACTTGGCTTTGGTAACTCCGTAGAAGAGACAAAGGGCCATTATCAGATAGAGGACAGGGGTTTCCTACCAATAAAAGTTTCCTTTTGGGGGAGTCCAAACAGATAGTATCAGGCTAGCTGGACTCCTGAGACTTCTAAGCCAATAGAAGGGACATTTCAGACAGTAGACAATTTTTTTCCCCCAAAGATAGAGGATAGCAAGGGATTTGGCATTTTGTTTATTATTTTTGGTATAAAGCATAGAAAAATCAAACTAAATTACACGTTAAGAAAAGCATAAATGTCACGAACACTGTAACATCCAGAAAAATACCACGGTATTTAAAAATCCTTACTGACTGCTGTGCAGTTCATGTGACCTACAACTTGGTGTGACCAGCCCGGATGTGGTGATACAGTGGGCAACAGGAATATTTCTGGAAGCCATTTCGACACAGGGACCCCAAGCAATAACTTGGTTCTGTGGGGGAAGTTACTCTAGGCCATATAAACCCATACCACCAACCTGTAATTAATGTGTCTCCAACCCACCTTCCGCCTGGCCAGGAACCCCAAACGCACTTGGCTGCCCTGATGCCACCTGACACAAGGTGTCACCAGGTGTGACAGAGGGGAGTGTGAAAGGAAAGACACAACGGTCTTATCAATTGGGGTTTAAATATCTTTTGCAGATTTTACAAAAATACAAGACCTGAGCACACCTGGCCAGGGCCTGTCCCAGGGCCTTAGCAGTGGCCTATGTGAGGGAAGAGCCCAGAAGCCTCAGCTCCCTTGGGGACACAGTGAATGAAACTTTGGGTGTGGGTACTGGCGGATGGATTGGGGCAGCCAGCATCTGAAGGTACCCTCAGCCCTCCTTCCCTTGAACTTGGCTTTATAAAGTTCATCCTCAGATGTCTTGGACATAGTTCCATATTAGGACAAATAGAGGACCTTAATTCTCAGTTCAGTTCAGTTCAGTCGCTCAGTTGGGTCCAACTCTTTGCAACCCCATGGGCTGCAGGAGGCCAGGCTTCCTTGTCCATCACCAACTCCTGGGGTTTACTCAAACCCATGTCCATAGAGTCAGTGATGCCATCCAACCGTCTCATCCTCTGTTGTCCCCTGCTCCTCTTGCCTTCAATCTTTCTCAGCATCAGGGTCTTTTCCAGTGAGTCAGTTCTTCGCATCAGGTGGCCAAAGTATTGGGGTTTTAGCTTCAGCATCAGGCCTTCCAATGGATATTCAGGACTGATTTCCTTTAGGATGGACTGGTTGGATCTCCTTGCAGTCCAAGAGACTCTCAAGAGTCTTCTCCAACACCACGGTTCAAAAGCATCAATTCTTCAGTGCTCAGCTTTATTTATAGTCCAACTCTCACATCCATACATGACCACAGGAAAAACCATAGCCTTGACTAGACGAACCTTTGTTGGCAAAGTAATGTCTCTGCTTTTGAATATGCTATCTAGGTTGGTCATAACTTTCCTTCCAAGGAATAAGCGTCTTTTAATTTCATGGCTGCAGTCACCATCTGCAGTGATTTTGGAGCCCCCAAAATAAAGTCTGCCACTGTTTCCACTGTTTCCTAATCTATTTGCCATGAAGTGATGGGAACAGATGCCATGATCTTAGTTTTCTGAATGTTGAGTTTTAAGCCAACTTTTTCATTCTCCTCTTTCACTTTCATCAAGAGGCTTTTTAGTTCCTCTTCACTTTCTGCCATAAGGGTGGTATCATCTGCATATCTGAGGTTATTGATATTTCTCCCAGCAATCTTGATTCCAGCTTGTGTTTCATCCAGCCCAGCATTTCTAATGATGTATTCTGCATATAAGTTAAATAAGCAGGGTGACAATATACAGCCTTGACGTACTCCTTTCCTAATTGGAACCAGTTTGTTGTTCCACGTCTAGTTCTGTTACTTCTTGACCTGCATACAGATTTCTCCAGAGGCAGGTCAGGTGGCCTGGTATTCCCATTTCTTGAAGAATTTTCCACAGTTTGTTGTGATCCACACAGTCAAAGGCTTTGGCATCGTCAATAAAACAGAAATACATGTTTTTCTGGAACTCTCTTGCTTTTTCGATGATCCAATGGATGTTGGCAATTTGAACTCTGGTTCCTCTGCCTTTTCTAAATCCAGTTTGAACATCTGGAAGTTCACTTTTCACATATTGTTGAAGCCTGGCTTGGAGAATTTTGAGCATTACTTTACTAGCATGTGAGATGAGTGCAATTGTGTGGTAGTTTGAGCATTCTTTGGCATTGCCTTTCTTAGGGATTGGAATGAAAACAGACTTCTTCCAGTCTTGTGGCCGCTGCTGAGTTTTCCAAATTTGCTGGCATATTGAGTGCAGCACTTTCACAGCATCATCTTTCAGGATTTGAAAGAGCTCAACTGGAATTCCATCACCTCCACTAGCTTTGTTCGTAGTGATGCTTCCTAAGGCCCACTTGATTTCACATTCCAGGATGTCTGGCTCTAGGTCAGTGATCACACCATCGTGGTTATCTGGGTCATGAAGATCTTTTCTGTATAGTTCTTCTGTGTATTCTTGCCACCTCTTCTTAATATCTTCTGCTTCTGTTAGTTCCATACCATTTCTGTCCTTTATTGAGCCCATCTTTGCATGAAATGTTCCCTTGGTATCTCTAATTTTCTTGAAGAGATCTCTAGTCTTTCCCATTCTATTGTTTTCCTCTATTTCTTTGCATTGATCACTGAGGAAGGCTTTCTTATCTCTCCTTGCTATTCTTTGGAACTCTGCATTCAAATGGGTATATTTTTCCTTTTCTCCTTTGCCTTTTGCGTCTTTTCTTTTCTCAGCTATTTGTAAGGTCTCCTCAAACATCCATTTTGCCTTTTTGCATTTCTTTTTCTTGGGAATGGTCTTGATCACTGCCTCCTGTACGTCAGGAACCTCTATCCATAGTTCTTCAGGCATTCTGTCTATTGGAGCTACTCCCTTGAATCTGTCACTTCCACTGTATAATCATAAGGTATTTGATTTAAGTCATACCTGAATGGTCTAGTGGTTTTCCCTACTTTCTTCAATTTAAGTCTGAATTTGCAATAAGGAGTTCATGATCTGAGCCACAGTCAGCTCCCAGTCTTGTTTTTGCTGACTGTATAGAGCTTCTCCATCTTTGGCTGCAAAGAATATAATCAATCTGATTTCAGTATCGACCATCTGGTGATGTCAATTTGTAGAGTCTTCTCTTGTGCTGTTGGAAGAGGGTGTTTGCTATGACCGGTGCATTCTCTTGGCAAAACCATGTTAGCCTTTGACCTGCTTCGTTTTGTATTCCAATGCCAAATTTGCATGTTACTCCAGGTATCTCTTGACCTCCTACTTTTGCATTTTGACCTTAATTCTACTCTCCACTTTTTTTTGAATGATAATATTTCATTGTGTGAGTCCACATTTAGATTTTTTCCAATCTGCCATAACAAACGATGCTGCAAAGAATATCTTTGGTCATATATATTTTTAAAGCACATGTGAGAATATATTTGTAAAATACTATCTTAGAGTGCAGTTGGTGGGACACAGAATATATGCAGTTAAAACACCGTCAGTTGATGGATATTACCAATTGCTATCTTTGGAGTCTGTGAGGACATACCAGCAGGATACAAAAGTGGCTGACCCCGTGTATTAACAAGCATTGCTGATCCTTGCCACTTAGTAGACAAAAAAATGCTGTCTGGCTGTGGTTTTAATTTGCACTTCTCTTATTTGGAGTGAAGAGGAGCATCTTTTTAATATGTTTAAGGACCAATTTATATTTCCTCTTTTGTGGACTTTTTATGGCCTTTGTTCATTTTTCTGTTGAGTTAGACTTTTTCTTATTGATTTGTAAGATCTGTTTAAATACCAAGGAAACTAGGTCTTGGTCTGCGACATAATTGGCAAATATGTTTTTCCAGCTTTTCATGTTGTCTGTTGACTCTGATTAGGGTATTTACTTTCCTATGGGAAAAAATTCTATATTTATGTAACTGAATGCATTAAACAATTTTTAATGGCTTCTGCTGTGGTGTCATTCTTAGAAAGTCATGCTTCTCCCAAATATAACAACAACAACAACAAAAATTCTCCCTTAGTTTGTTGTAATATTTTCATGACATTATTTTTAAAGTTTTGTTTCTTTATTTTGGCTGCATGGCACTTTGATGCTGCATGAGGGCTTTCTGTAGCTGTGGCAAGCAGGGGCGACTCTCTGGTTGCAGTGCTCTGGCTCGTCACTGCAGTGGCTTCTCATGTTGTGGTATGTGGCCTCTAGGCATGCGGGCCTCAGTAGTCGTTGCCCATGAGCTTAGTTACCCCGTGACGTGTGAAATCTTCCTGGACTAGGGATTAAACCATGTTCCCTGCATTGGCAGGCAGAGTCTTAACCAGTGGACCACTGGGGAAGTCAATGTCATTTTGATATTTAAATATTTGATTCTTCAGGAATTTGTTTTGTTGTATGAAGTGTGGTTTTGTTTTATCTCAGAAGGCTATCTCATTGTCTCAAGATTATTTATTAAAAAATCCACGGTATCTCCACTGACTCAGAGGCTGTCTTTCAGTTCAGTTCAGTTTCTCAGTCGTGTCCAACTCTTTGCAACCCCATGAATTGCAGCACGCCAGGCCTCCCTGTCCATTACCAACTCCCGGAGTTCACTCAAACTCACGTCCATCGAGTCGGTGATGCCATCCAGCTATCTCATCCTCTGTCGTCCCCTTCCTCCTGCCCCCAATCCCTCCCAGCATCAGAGTCTTTTCCAATGAGTCAACTCTTCGCATGAGGTGGCCAAAGTACTGGAGTTTCAGCTTTAGCATCATTCCTTCCAAAGAAATCCCAGGGCTGATCTCCTTCAGAATGGACTGGTTGGATCTCCTTGCAGTCCAAGGGACTCTCAAGAGTCTTCTCCAACACCACACCTCAAAAGCATCAATTCTTCAGTGCTCAGCTTTCTTCACAGTCCAACTCTCACATCCATACATGACCACTGGAAAAACCATAGCCTTGACTAGACAGACCTTTGTTGGCAAAGTAATGTCTCTGCTTTTCAATATGCTATCTAGGTTGGTCATAACTTTCCTTCCAAGGAGTAAGCGTCTTTTAATTTCATGGCTGCAATCACCATCTGCAGTGATCTTGGAGCCCAAAAAAATAAAGTCTGATACTGTTTCCACTGTTTCCCCATCTATTTCCCATGAAGTGATGGGACCAGATGCCATGATCTTAGTTTTCTAAATGTTGAGCTTTAAGCCAACTTTTACACTCTCCTCTTTCACTTTCATCAAGAGGCTTTTTTGTTCCTCTTCACTTTCTGCCATAAGGGTGGTGTCATCTGCATATCTGAGGTTATTGATATTTCTCCCAGCAATCTTGATTCCAGCTTGTGCTTCTTCCAGCCCAGAGTTTTTCATGATGTCCTCTGCATAGAAGTTAAATAAGCAGGGTGACAATATACAGCCTTGATATACTCCTTTTCCTATTTGGCACCAGTCTGTTGTTCCATGTCCCGTTCTAACTGTTGCTGCATATAGGTTTCTCAAGAGGCAGGTTAGGTGTTCTGGTATTCCCATCTCTTTCAGAATTTTCACAGTTTATTGTGATCTATACAGTCAAAGGCTTTGGCATAGTCGATAAAGCAGAAATAGATGTTTTTCTGGAACTCTCTTGCTTTTTCAATGATCCAGCGGATGTTTGCTATATACTAAATTCCGAGATGTAGTCTAGATTCTTCTTTTCTAGATTTTTAGTCTGTTCCATTGAACAATTTGTCTATTCATGTACCAGTTACATATAGTAGCTTATATATTTTGTTTCGGGACTTTCAGCTTCCAGAACTTTGAGAGACTACACATCTGTTGTTTTAAGCCATGTTAGGGAAATTAAAATGGAGGAAGTCTTGTTCAGGCTTCCGAAGCAGGAAATCAGGCCTCTGACCTGCTTCTGACCTGCCTGGATTCCATGCTTGCCAGCAAGCACAAGTCAGATGGCACTTTAGATAAGAAAGGGAGTGGGTCTCAGAATTTTCTTGAGCCCTTGAGGGTCTGGCTAACCCCCAGGGTCTAAGAAGTCTCGTGACCTTTTCCCATTTGGGACTCCAGATTGCTGTTAATGAGGGACCTACCAGCGTTATTCAAGTCTGGATGTTGGTCAACATAATTTGGTGATGTATGTGCTGTTACTTTTCTCTATTGTTTCTATTTCTCTTCTTTTAATGACTATATATTGAAATTAAAATGAATAATCCTCTATTAAATATTGAAATTTTTTATTGTGTGTAATGAACATTTCTAATGAATCCCTCAAAACTGAAAAGAAAGTAAAACTTTCAGCAAAACAAGCCTCCCAGTTGGGGTAATTTGTAACAGCAGCTCCTCAGAAACTGATGCAGTGAGAGAGCTGGGGTTTGTACACAAGTCCTGAGTTCTGAATAGGAGTGCAAGGACATTCTTCCCTGTTCCTAAGAGAGTGCTGGTGAGGGGAAGATTAGTATAAATTCAGTGCCCTGGGACCTCATTAGCTTGTGGTTGCTAAGGGATGACGGGGTATGCTGACTGTTCTCTGTCCCTCCCAGTCTCCCTCCTTGCTGTGCTCCAACCTTCCCTACGTCCTGGAGGCTGACGTCAGTGGCCGGTTTGATCCCACCACCTTTGGTTTTTCATGGAGTTTGGCCAATGCTTGACTACTGGCAGGATGTTGAAAGGAGCTCCCTTCCACGAGTCCAGCTTGTCAGTGGCTCTGCATCTTTCCCTAAGACCACAGATCACATCTTGTGGCCTTTGGCAGCTCCAGCTCTGGCCTGTTGTTTGGTTCCCCTACCCCCTTTCAGGCTTCCAGGATTTGACTGCTTTTCCTAAACAAGCCCTAGAGTACTACTGGTTTTCTTACCAGTCTCTTACTGGTTTTCCTTAATCCTGCCCACATCCTCATAAAAGACCCATTCTTAAAACTTCCTTCAGCCTCCCCTTTTGAGGGGATCATGTGTTTCGTACCCAGATCCTGACCAACATGGGGAGCCCCTGCTTAACCCCAGTTTCCTCAGCTCTTGTCTCCACCTGCTCATTTGGAACCACCTTAAGTGCTGATCTTCCATGTATTTTTGGGAGGTCATTTCTGCTCTGAAGGAAGCCTTCCAGGAACGCAAGCTGCTCAGGCACTCTGGCAAAGTTAAAGAGAACCCTGTCTTCCCTCTTGGTCACTCCCTCACAAAGGTCCCAAGCAGGCTGACTGGGTCTCAGGGCTCCCCACCCTCTGTCCCCAGGAACTGGGCTAGGTGTAGATCTGAGCTAGGCAGGGAGGTATTTGAGAGACAAGCCTCTTTTCCCACTAGAGCCTTGGAGGTATAAGAAAGATTCTATTACTCTGCCAGTCTCACAGGGCAGGCCCCTGCTTTAACCAAGACAGCCTTCTCCTCTGAGGCCTCCTGGCGGGGCGTGCTATCCTGTTCTCAGACATGCCTAGACAGATCTAATTCTACTTACACTTGAGCTGGGATCCTTGTGTAGAAGGTTGAGACGGTAGATTTGGGCTTAGAGGAGGATGGTTTCCAATGCAACAAGGTTTAACCCAATATTTTAGGCAAGAAACCACTAAATGTACCTGTGTTGGAGAAAGATGTAGGTCAAACATTGGGACCAGCTTAGTGAGTTGTCATCTCAGTGTCGGTGCTCTTGAGCTCCCTCTAGCTGAAATATCATCTCACCTGAGAGGACCCCTTTGGGAACTCTCCACCATCACACCTTGTCTTATTCTCAGCAGAGCATTTCTTATTCTCTGAAATCACAGCTGTTTTCTTCTTTCTTCACCATGAGGGCAGGGAGCTATCTTTCTTAGTCAATGCTATACTCCCAGGGCCTGGCTCATACGACAATCAATATGTGTTGAATTTGTTGAGTGAGTAAATGTGTTTGACCCAATGAATGAATTTAGATGAGGGGACTGGAGCGATCAAGGGACTTGGTTACCTGCTAAAGGCACATCGTGTTGGGACTAGAACCAGGCTATATAAGTAAATCTGCTACATCTAGGCGGAGAGACAGGAGTGGGGGATGGCTTTGCAGGAAGGATGGGGAGAGCCTGATCTAGGCGAAGGGGTGGTGGCAGTGAGCTGTAAAAGGATAGTATGGGACTTCCCCGGCAGTTCAGTGGTTAAGACTCTGCACTCCGCTAAAGGGGGCACAGATTCAATCCTTGGCTGGGGAGCTAAAGTCTCATATGCCGTGCGGGGCGGGTGGCCAAAAAAAAGGCTGGGAAGGAGGGGATCTCTGGGAAGGTATTATGATGTACTGGCCAGAAGTGAGGTGGAAGAAGAGACAAGATCAAGGTAGGGAAAATGAAAATGAACTGGGTGTCTACTTGGTGCCAGGTACAGTGCCATGTACCAGGTGCAGTACCCATGTGATCTAATTTACAATCCGTGGCATAGGTATCATGGTTGTTGTTGCTCAGTTGCTAACCTGTGTCCAACTCTTTGTGACCCAGGCTTTCCTGTCCTTCACTATCTCCTGGAATTTGCTCAAACTCCATGTCCACCAAGTCAGTGATGCTATCTAACCATCTCTTTCTCTGCTGCCCCTTTCTCCTTCTGCCCTCCATCTTTACCAGGATCAGGGTCTTTTCCAATGAGTCAGCTTTTTGCATCAGGTGACCAAAGTATGGGAAATAGACGGGGAAACAGTGGAACAGTGTCAGACTTTATTTTGGGGGGCTCCAAAATCACTGCAGATGATGATTGCAGCCATGAAATTAAAAGATGCTTACTCCTTGGAAGGAAAGTTATGACCAACCTAGATAGCATATTAAAAAGCAGAGACTTTACTTTACCAACAAAGGTCTGTCTAGTCAAGGCTATGTTTTTTCCAGTGGTCATGTATGGATGTGAGAGTTGGACTGTGAAGAAAGCTGAGCCCCAAAGAATTGATGCTTTTGAGCTGTGGTGTTGGAGAAGACTCTTGAGAGTCCCTTGGACTGCAAGGAGATCCAACCAGTCCATTCTAAAGGAGATCAGTCTCGGGATTTCTTTGGAAGGACTGTCGCTGAAACTGAAACTCCAATACTTTGGCCACCTCATGTGAAAAGTTGATTCATTGGAAAAGACCCTGATGCTGCGAGGGATTGGCGGCAGGAGAAGAAGGGGACAACAGAGGATGAGATGGCTGGATGGCATCACCGACTCAATGGACATGAGTTTGGGTAAACTCTCGGAGTTGGTGATGGACAGGGAGGCCTGCGTGCTGTGACTCATGGGGTCGCAGAGTTGGACATGACTGAGCGACTGAACTGACTGACCAAAGTATTGAAGTTTTAGCTTCATTGTCAGTGCTTCTAATGAATATTTAATAGGTATCATTATCCTTATTTTATGGGAAATGGAGATGCAAGAGTTCAAATAAATTACCCTCTTTTTACCCACTTATCAAGTACCTGATGCCTAAGTTTGATCTTGTCCCACCCTCTGCATGGCCCCTTTGAACATAAGATTAAACCTGAAAGTTTTCCTTCAGGATGTCACTGTGCCTGCAGTTCACAGTCAGTTGAAAGAGGGCAACAAGAAATAAGTGTTTATTCAAGGAAGGAGGGGTGGGGCATGGGTATGCGGCTGTCATTTGCTTCAGAGGAGAAACTGAGGCACAATGAAGCAGGCGCTTCTTCTGATAAAGGGAGAGCAGTTAGAAGTGGGAAGAATGGAGAAAGATGGAGCTTCCAGGTTCACTGGAGGGTCTTCTGCTGCAAGGCGCTCTGGAGGGGCAGCCCAGGGACAGCAGACCTGGCAGAGCAGAAGGCCTCGGAGCCAGAGATGACATAGATCCCCTTTTCTGGATTCCAACCTAGGGTAAGTAGGAGTGGAGGTGTGGTACAGCAGGGGCTGAATCCAGACCAGAGGACTGGGTGTGCGCCCCTCTCCCCTGCCCCTTCCTTGCAGTGGGGTGCCCCTGGCTCTTTGCCTGCACAGAAATGTGCCATGGCCCCTGCAGCCCAGATGTCCCAAGGCTGGCCTAAAGTCCACTGCCCTTTGTCCCCATAGGTACACTCATGCCTGTCAGACAGAGGCTCTGGGTTTGGGGTTGGAAAAGGAAGTTCCCGGAGGCCCAGGATGCAAACTCTGCCCTCCACAGAGCCGGGTTCTGTTCAGGCCACAGGGCTGCATAAGGTGTTCTTTGTGCCCCTGATGCCTCCTGAGAAGGATGTTGGCGGCAGCCCCCCAGTCCAGGGCTGGTTCCTGACCACCGAGGCCTAGCAGCTGACTGGCGGCAGGTCAGGGGTTGAGGGAACCCTCAGAGGTTGTCAGCAACCAGACCCTCACTCTCTTCCTAAAGCTTCCCCTCTCAGCTTAGCTCAAACTTGCTCAGAAAGGCTTTCATAAACAGCGCAAGTCTGAAAACTCCCGAAAACTCGGGCGCTCTCCCCGCCCCTCCAGCCCTGAGGGCTTCAGGAGGGTCTGGGCTGCCTGCCAGCCCCAGGCTGTCCCCAGACTTAGGGGTGGGGGGGCGCGGGGGCGGTGCTTTTACCCTCTCCTTCCTGCTCGGTCTCCGGCCCGGAGTTTTCCTCAGGCCCCAGCCTCCCAGGCTCCCCACCCTGCTCTCCTTTAACCCTTTCCTGCGAGGGAAGGAGGGGCGCGGCTCTCGGTTCTCTTGGGAGGCCTAGGAGGCGGCAGGGCTGGCTGGAGGAACGGAGAGAAAGGCCGGGTGCCCGAAACCAAGCCCCCTCTCCCCCACCGGGGTGCCCTTCCTTCCTCTCCCTTCCCCTGGGGAAAGGGGAATGTGGAAGGAAATTAACTTTGACCCCCGGATTCTGGCTCTGGGCCCAAGACTTGAGTGGAAGGCAGAGGTTTTCAGGACCCCCGCCCCCGCCCGTCCCTCCCCGCCTTCCCCCGCCCCGCCGCCTCCCTCCGCGCCCCTTTAAGCTCCCGGGCAGACGCAGCTAAAGTTCATCCTGGAGGGGCTGGCGCGGCGGTGAAGCGGGGGAGGGTGGGGGCGGAGGGAAGGGCGGCGGGAGCCCGATCGGTCCCACCCCCGTTGCAACCCCTGGCAGGAAGAGATTGTCGCGGGAGCCGCCGCCGAAAGGCTCGGAGCTCCGGGGGAAGGGCGCCCGAGCCGCGGCGGGTGGGTGCGCGAGCCGGGGGTGGGGTGTGTGTGTCGGGGGGACCCAGGCCGAGGCGGGGGCGCGCCGCCCGGAGGAGGGGGCGTGGCCTAGGCGCCTCCGGCCCGGGGACGCCGGTGACACTGTCGGCTCCCTTCTTCCAGGGGCGGGCGGGGCAGCCATGCTCCTGTCCGGGGGCGACCCTCCGGCGCAGGAATGGTTCATGGTGCAGACCAAGTCGAAGCCCCGGGTGCAGCGGCAGCGGCAGCAAGTGCAGCGCATCTTCAGGGTCAAGCTGAACGCTTTCCAGAGCCGCCCGGACACCCCCTACTTCTGGCTGCAGCTCGAGGGACCCAGGGAGAACATGGGCAAAGCCAAGGTAAACAGCGTCTGGCCTCTTATCACTTCCAGCCAGACCTTTCTCCCTCCCTTCGCCCCACTTCCCTCCCCCCTCCCCCCCAAACCTGGGAGGCAAGGGTCCCCAGAGGCCCCCCGACCTGGACTGGGCAGTATGGCGGGCAGGTACTGGGCCATTCCCTGCCTCTCCACTTCTGCAGCCTTGGGTCCTTCCCTCTGGTTCCTTCTTTCTTTTCTGCCCCACCCCTCTCTTGCGTGTCACTTCAGTCCCTCAAGTGTGTTGAGAAAGGCTCTGCGTTGTGCGTCCCCCCAGGAGCCCTCCCTGACCAGGGCCCGCATTTACAGCCTATTCCTCCATCGGGGGAGCAACTTAAGGTCTGGTATTTCTGTAGCCTGTGCAGCATATCTCTTTGTTCTCCACCCAGAGGCTGGAAGGCCCAGGTCTTTCTGCCTTCATGTAAGTCTCCTTAAATCCTGGGCTGCGCCTCGGAGCCTGAGTGCTGGGACAGGAGGGGCCATTAGAGACTTCGCTAGAGAAATGCTGGCATTTTACAGATGAGCTATTGGGGACTGGAGAGTGTCAGGGGCCTCCTGGAACACTTAGGGTAGGGTAGGTGGGGGTGGCAGGGGCTCTGGGCTCAGCGCCCCACACTCTTGATGCCCTAGGCGGCCTCTTACAGGGGCTCAGGGGCAGAGGTGCAGCTGCTCTGGAAGGCAGCAGGCTTTGGAGATGGGTGGGAATCCTCTGGGAGGAGGGCTGTGGGCTTCAGATGAAAGGGCCTGCTGTGTGGGGCTGGATGCTGGGCAGGCCAGGTCACCGTGTGCCTCTCGCGCGTTTGTTCTAGCTTCTCTCACCCGCTTCTCCTCCACTTGGGCCTATCAGGTTCCCTCTGATCCCCCGTCATGGCCAAGGTCTCCCTCTTCCCCCAGATTCCCTTATCTTATCTTTTCCTGGTAGGAATACTACAGCCTCCCTCAGTCCCAGGCCACCCTTCTCCCCCATGCACCCCACCCCACCCCAGCACACTCCCCTTCCCCAGCTAGGTCTCTACCAGTATCCTAATTGGTCAAGGCCATGGGTGGGGGAGGCCCAGAACACGCTGGCCAGTGGACAGGCAGGCTAGAAAGTTCCTGCCTCAGCCCCTCCGCTGAGCTGCTTCGTCAGCAGTTTGTCCAGTTCTGACAGAGGTGCTGGGGGAGGGGAGGGGTGCCTGCCCACATAGCAGATGTGCAGGAGCCCTGGAGATGCAGACTTTTCAGTAGCTGGGATAGGCGGGTTAGCCCGAGGAGCCTTCAGGTTCTTTGGGGGTCTTAATCTTTTTGTTAATTTGAAAGACACCCGCTGACTCTTTTGTGAGACTGGGGGTGTCTAGCTCCCCTGACTCCTACTTACATCCTTCATCAGCTTCTCCAGGCTCAGCTACTCCTGCTCCCACTGCTGCCTCAGGGTCCCTGGGGCCACTGACTTTCCCTCACACCCCAGGCCCTGCTAGTGCAGCCAGTGGCTTTCTCCAATCACCCCCATCCCGCCCCATCCTTTCAGCTCTTTCCCACCTGTTTTCTTCTGGAGAAAAGCACAGTTTAAGATGGAAGCAGCATGAGGGGTTTGGGTAACTCCCTCCCTTATTGTAAAGAATGAGCAGAAAGAAGAGATGAGTAGAGCTTTGGAGCAGGAGGGCAGGGAACGTGGGGAGGGTGAGGTTTTGTTCTAGAAATAGGAGATCTGGGCTCAATTTGCTGTCACCAAGTTAACTGCTGGGACAAATGGGTGTGGTGGAAAGAGCTGGAGATTGGGGTTTGCTACCTTCTAACTGGCTGACCTGGGTCAAATCACTGACCTTCTCTTGAGCTTATTTCCTCATCTATAAAACAATGTAGTAATACTCACTTCATGAAAGAGTTGTTAAGAGTCAGCTGAAGTAATGCATGCTTACTTTTGCAAATGTGGAGAGTTATAGGGTAGAGATGTCAGTAAATGTTGTGGTTAACAAGCTATATAACTTTGAATGAGTTCTTTTCCCTCTCTGAGTCTGTCTCCTTGTCTGTGAAGTGAGAGGCTTGGATGAAATGCTTTCTAAGGTTCAGCAATGTGATGCAGGAAAATTTCCCATGTATAAGGATGTCTTGAGCAGCTGATTGGTGGCTCAGTGGTAAAGAATCTGCTTGCAATTCGGAAGACATGGGTTCAATCCCTGGGTTGGGAAGATCCCCTGGAGGAGGAAATGGCAATCCACCCAAGTATTCTTGCCTGGAAAATTCCATGGACAGAGGAACCTGGCCATGGGGTCGCAAAGAGTTGGACATGACTGAGCACACAAGAAGGATGTCTCGGAGTTTCCATGTAGAGGTGCTGTGGCTGACCCCAATCCCAGCTGTAAGGACACAGAACCATGTACCTTGATAGTGAGTTGATATACATAGCCAGCTGGCAGAGAGAGCTCAGTGAGACTGAAGCTTGTGGGATGGAGAAGGGGTGATGGATGTCCTGTCTGTGAGGGAAGAAGGGGTCAAGAAGGGTACGGGCTTCTTTGGAGAAGAGCTCAGGTGTGTTTTTCTATTATATGCGCTGGTTTTCTAGGAAATCTCTGTAGAACTCGAAAGTACCTTGAAGTAGTTTTCTTGTGGTGGGATTTAAAAAATAATGAAGGCATTGCTGGAAATCACATTTCCTAGGCAGCAAAAACAAGCCCTGGGGAGGCGTGGCCTTTCTGAGGTGAAATCAGCAAGTAGAAAGGAGAGTTCTTAATGATCAGAGTCTCTCAGAGACAAGCCCTGCTCAGCTTTTCTGTCCTCCTTGACAACGGTGTGAAGAAGGGTTGGGTGCTGAGAGAACAGGTGACCGTTCGAGATGATGGAATGGGTGATGGGGAGCTCGAGATTGAGACGGGGAGCCATGGGGCCGGGTCTGCTGACTCTGGGCTTGGCTCTCACGTGCAAGTCAGCCTGTTCCTGCCCCACACTGACTGTGAGCGGTACCATGAAAGCTGGCAGTGGCCAGGGGTGTGCTGAAACTGGCTCCTGCTGACCCATTGTTGCAAAGTTTTGGAAGTTTTTGAGCCAGTGGAGTCCTGTTCATAGTTTGAAATCAGCCAGGATGGGAGTAGTTACACCACAGAAACTGGAAAATACTACAGATCAGGACTGCCCTCCCCACAATTGGCTCCCTACAACTTACCAGCACACATAATTGTGTTGTGAGCACCTGATCCTTTTCCTTTAATTACTTGTTTTAATTTATTTTTTAAAAGAGATGCTTGCGCATATATTTATCTCTCTTCCTCTCGAGCTTCCCTCCCACGTCCTTCCCATTCAACCCTTCTGGGTCATCACAGAGCACAGAGCTAAGCTCCCTGTGCAGTACAGTAACTTCCCACTAGCGATCTATTCTACACATGGTAGTGTATATATGTCAATATACTCCCTCAGTTCCTCCCACCCTGCATACGTGTGGCTGATTCATGTTATTGTACAGCAGAAATGACATTGTAAAGCAGTTACACTCCAATTTTAAAAAGAGGCTTATTTACATTTATTTTTATTTAGTTTTTGGCTCTGCAGCATGCGGCATCTTAGTTCCCTGGCCAGGGATCGAACCCGTGCCTCCTGTAATGGAAGCAAGGATTCTTAACCACTGAACTGCCAGGGAATCCCTCCTTTATTTTGAACTTAATTTTTCTTTATCAAAATAATAAAAAGTCCAGTAATTTTTTAAAAGTCCACAGTATAATGCAGTGATTCCTTGCCTTGTCCTGCCAATTCCCTCTTCTGTGCTCTTCCCTGTAGAAAATATCTGTTCTGGAATTTATGCATCTCCATATTCCTAAAAAATATGTAGATCCTGTATCTTTGGATTAATTTTAGATACCTTTTTACTTCCTTTTATTATAGGTGAGGGCTTCCCTGATAGCTCAGTTGGTAAAGAATCTGCCTGCAATGCAGAGACCCTGGTTCGATTCCTGGGTGGGGAAGATCCCCTGGAGAAGGGGTAGGCTACCCATTCCAGTATTCTTGGACTTCCCTTGTGGCTCAGTTGGTAAAAAAAATCTGCCTACAATGCAAGAGACCTGGGTTCGATCCCCGAGTTGGGAAGATCCCCTGGAGAAGGGAAAGGCTACCCACTCCTGTATTCTGGCCTGGAGAATTCCATGGACTGTATAGTCCGTGGATCCCAAAGAGTTGGACACGACTAAGCGACTTTCACTTTCATTATAGGTGAGGATTTAGCTCCTTTATATTGCCATCCCTTTTTTCTTCCCAATATAACTGTATTTCATTTTCTGTTAAATCTGTATTTATTATTCGCAACATTATGCCCATGCAAATATCACTCACATCTAAACACTGAAGTATACTGTAATTAGGTTTTCTATCTTACTTTTCAATTTTTCTGAGGTAAAGAGCTCACACCTTTCCTGTTTGTTTTCCTTTGAACTCATTGCTAAGTCTTATATAACTTTCAGTAGCTGCTCACGACAATTTTCTGTAAGGATAAGGTTTTGATTCAAGGCGGCCTGTTACAGATTTTTTCCCGGGTGCGCCCTTCTTTCTTTCTGGTCAGGCTTGTGTGGCTATCATCCTGAGACTCCTGTTTGCTGTCATTCTTGGCATCCTTTTGCCCTTTTCTTTGTTAAACGCCTTGTTTCCTGAACGCTGTGTCTTTGTCTTGGGTTGGTGGAGCACGTCTGTCAGTAGCGTCATTAAGTTAGAAAGATGGTGCTGTGCTAAAGATCATGCTGATAACTGAGATCAGCCTTCCTGTTTCTGGAATTCCACTCTTCAACCTGAACTAGATGCCCTCTATGCCTCCCAGAGCAATGCTTGATACATAGTAGATGCTCAGTAATGATTTCTTGAATGGATGAATACATTCTAAAATTTCTCTCCACAATCATTCTGGAGATTGTCTTTGCTTTTTTTCTGAGTTGGGTCTCTTTTCTTGGTTTTTCTTTTCTTGATTTGCTGGAAAATGCTCTGCAGTAGCTTCCTGAGAAAGGCTTTAGAGAAGGTAGATTCTTGGGGTTGCATATCTGAGTATCTCCATTGCATATCTGAAGGTCACTTGATCGACAGTTTGGCTGGTATCAAATTATACATGGAAGATTATTTCCCTTCAGAAGTGAGAAGGCATTAATCTATTGACTTCTTGCTTTGGGGACATCTGAAGCTATTCTTGGTCCCTGGTCCTTTGATGTGAAGTGTTCTTTTCTCTCTGGAAGTTTGTAGTTTCCCCCACTCTTCTGAGATGCCCCAGAGAGACCCTTTTGTATGGGCATCTGTCTTCATCCATTGTTGGTTACTATGGCTGAATCTCTGAATGAGAAGAATGAGTTTCTCTGCACTCACTGCTCACCGTAGACCTCACTGTCGGCCTTCCTCTCTTCCTGCATGATTTTGTATGGTACCCACACTCTCAAGTACACTGATCAGCTTCTGCAGAACAAACTTCAGGGGGTAGGGTGGTAGTTGCTCAGCCTTTGTGTAGTGGAGTAGGTAGGCTCCCAGATCTAACTGCTCTTCAAACAACTTCATCTTAGTCCACCTTTAATTTAATTTTTTTTTTTAATTTACTAGCTGCACTGGTTCTTAGTTGCAGCTTGTGGGATTAGTCTTTAGTCGTGGGACGTGAACTCTTATTTGAAGCGTGTGGGATCTAGTTCCCTGACCAGGGATTGAACCTGGCCCCCCTGCATTGGGAGCATGGAGTCTTAGCCACTAGACCACCAGGGAAGTCCCCTGAGTCCACTTTTTAAAAAATGTTCTCCTTCACTCCTAATTCTGGAGTTTTTTGGATTCTCCTTCAGTCCTAATTCTGGAGTTTTTTGGTGCTGCCATTTTTTTTTTTTTTTTAACTTTTTGAGTGTTCTACAGTGTAATTTGGTGTGCTTCTGGAAAGCAGACAATGAATGGTAACTGACTTATGAGAAAGAAGAATCCTAAGTCAGGACTGATAAAGTATACAGCAGTAGTAAGCTGTCTGGTGGTATTATTTTTATTTAACTTACACATTGACCGATGACTCACAGGACACTGGGCAATATATTTAACAAATAACAAATACACAACATTTTTCTGTGTGTACTTCGTTCCTGCCTCTTCTCTACTTCTTCTCTTGGAGAAAAAGGTCTGGGTAGGCTTAAAGCAGGAAAATTGCTCCAGATATTTTCTGGATGTAAAGGTCTGGGTAGGCTTAAAGCAGAAAAATTGCTCCTGATTTTTCTGGATGTAAAGGTCTGGGTAGGCTTAAAGCAGGAAACTTTCTCCAGAAATTTTCTCGATGTAAACGCGTTTTTTCTTATCTGTTTTTTCTCTAACGCGCCATTGGCTTCTTAGTGGCTCCGTGGTAAAGAATCCGCCTGCCAGTGCAAGAGATACAAGAGACTCGGGTTCTCTCCCTGGGTCAGGGAGGTCCCCTGGAGCAGGAAATCACAAACCATTCTAGTACTTTTGCCTGGAAAATTCCACGGACAGAGGAGCCTGATGGGCTACAGTCCATGGGGTCGCAAAGAGTTGGACACGATTAAGTGACTGAGAACACACGCGCATATAGACAGCATCGTGGTTAAGACCTCAGACTTTGGAGTCAGAGTGCCTGAGTATCCCAGCCTCTGTCTGTGTGACCTCAGACATGTGTCCTTTCTTGCTCACCTGAAATGAGGAGGATAGTAATTTCCATATAGGTCTGAGAGAGGAATCAACGAGTTGATGTATGTAAAGAGCCTGGCACCTAGCAAGTACTCAGTAAATATCAGTTCAGATTTATTATTTTGAAAGTCACCTCATTTCCAATCTATATTTAAATTGTATTTCTTTCCTTATTGGCTGCGCTGTGCGCTGGCTGTTCTCTGGTTGCGGTGGGTGGGGCTAGTCTCTGTTTGTAGTGCGTGGGCTCCTCGTTGCAGTCACTTCTCGTCTCTTGTTCGCATGGGCTCTGGTGGGCCAGCTTCAGTAGCTGTGGTTCCTGGTCTCTAGGCCACCAGCTCAGTAGGTGTGGCACATGGGCTTAGTTGATCCATGGCATGTGGGATCTTCCCATGACCTGGGCCAGGTGGAAGAGGTAAGCTCAGACCTGAGCAACCTCGCTTACCCACCGCCTGGCAAGGGTGAGTCTGACCAGGTGGAATAACTCTTACAAGTCTGAATACCGTGAACCCCATGTGGTCTTTGGGATGGCTGTTGGAGATCCAAAATGGAGCATTTGTTCCTTATGGATCTGTCAGGGGAAGGCAGGAAGAGGGATGACTGTCGTTGACACAGGGGTGAGGAGGCGCTTGAGGATGAATGCAGTCATCAGGGTTGGCCGATTAAGAGGGGATTCCCATGGTTCCTTGGAGCCCGTGGGGTCATGCTGGGGGAACTCAGTCAGAGAGTGGAAGAACCCAACCTCTTCCATCCCAATGCTCTCTAAAGACGGAGTGTGTGAGCCCTGGAAACATGAGGGCCTGGTGCCCAGACAGCCAGAGGCCACCCTTCCGGCTCAACCATTGTGTATATCTGTGGGGATCCCTTGGATACCAGACCAGGGACTTATCTTCTCCTCTGTCCCCTCTGGGCAACAGAGTTACCATGGTTACAGTTACAGGTTGTGCCAGAGAGCTTCTGCAGGGGGATTAACCAGAATCTCACAGGATTACCCCGTAGTCACTGTGTAGTCAACCCGAGGAGGTGGAAAGAGCTCTGGTTTCAGACCCAGACAGATGGCAGCTGTGGTCTTCACCCAGTCACCGCTGACTGTGTGTCCCTGGGTCAGCGATATGGCCTTTCTGAGCCTGAAAAATGGGAATAGATTGTACCAGGCTCAAGCTAAGCACTTCCTTTGTATTAACGCACTGAAACTTCATGATAGCCTAATGAGGGGGAAACCATTATCCCCATTTTACAGATGAGGAAACCTAGGCAAAGGGAGAGTTAATAACTTGGAGGGTACTCAGTAATGTGCCATCTCCCTCCCCTCAGCTATTTCACAATTCTAGAATGCCAGGGTAGGACTGGCTCTTGGGAGTGTCTCATTTAATCCAGCTTTTTACAGGTGAGGAGACTGAGCCCCTGAGAAGGTGATAGTTTTCACAGTACCCCTAACATATTGAGGTCCAGTTGGAACTAGAACTAGAACCCTTGACTCCAAGCCCAGGTACTCCCCTCCCCCATTTGTCAAAGCTCCCTGGAAAAAGATGAGTGTGTGAGGAGGCAGTACCAGGGAGAGAGGGCTGGGTCCCGGGTAGGAGTTGGGGTGGGGGGAATGGGTCATTTGGCTTATTAGTGAGCAGGGGGAGTGCACGTGCTTAGTGAGGGGAGTGAGCACCAGTGACGGGCCCCTAACAGCTGGCTTCCTTCGTGTTCTCCCCACTGGCTGCAGGAGTATCTGAAGGGCCTGTGCAACCCGGAGCTATGGAAGGAGGTCCGCTACCCAGCAGCTCTGCACTGCGCCTTCCTCGGGGCCCAGGGCCTCTTCCTGGACTGCCTGTGCTGGAGCACCCTGGCCTACCTGGTGCCCGGCCCCCCGGGCTCCCTAATGGTGGGCGGGCTGACCGAGTCTTTCGTCATGACCCAGAACTGGCTGGAGGAGCTGGTGGGGCGGCTGCGCTGGGGCCCGGCCCCTTTGCTCACTCCCCGCGGCATCTGGGAGGCCGAGGTGACCCGGGCCTTTGGGGCCCTGGTCTGGATCCGTGGTGACCAGTATGCCGGGGACCTGCTGCAGCTGCCCCCGGCGGTCCAGGAGCTGCTGCTGAGCCTGGTGCGGGATGCCGCTGGCAAGGAGGACATCATCCAGTGGCTCAGCCGCATCGGCACCTCCGACTCCCGCTCAGACTCTGAGCTCCTGATCTGTCCAACCCACCAGCAAAAGGAAGGTCCAACCATGGTGGCCGTGGGAGACGGTCCTGGCCCCTTTGTGGAGATGGGGAGCCCAGAAAATTCAAAGAGATTAACCAGCCTGGGAGCCACAGGGGCCCTAATCTCGGGTACCCCAGGCCTGAGCACCCAGCAGGAGACAGCAAACCAGCTGGTCCGGTAAGTTCTGGAGAATCAGTTTGTCTTCTCTCCTGTTTCTGCGCCCCAACCCCAGGGAAAGAGTTTGGGACCTAACTCACCTTCCCACCTTTCCAACAAACTCGGGTTTTCTCCAGGGTCACTTCCAACAACCAAGGTGGTGTGGACTGTGCTCGCGAGGAAGGGTCAGTGCAAGCCAGCAGCAGCCAGGACTCCGTGGATCACACCCAAGCCTCGTCCCAGCAGAGGCAAGTCCGGAGAGGGGAAGACAAGCTCCCCCTCCAGCCTCCAGTGTCAGCCCTGAGTGTGTGCTCACCCTGGAAGGCCTGGACCCCAGGGCCAACCTTTGCACCCATGTGGCCAGGGGCTATTGCTGCTACCTTCTGGAGGATCAATGAACTGCACTCTCTTCACCTGGCCTGGCTCCTGTCCCAGGCGTGCTTCAGTTTCCCTTTCTGGCAGAGGCCACTGGGCCCCATTCAGTTCAAGCTGCCAGGGCAGAATCCTTTGCCCTTAAATCTGGGATGGAAACAGAAGGAGCTGGTTCCCCTGCCCAGTGTGGAAAGCCCAGACTGTACACCAGACGGCGGGCCGGGAGGAGAGGCAGCCCTACAGAACTGCCCAAGGCCAGAGACCCCCAAAAAAGTCATGAGTTTACTGGTGGTCTCAGGAGGCTCAGGGGTAAAGGATAAGTCTATCCCAGGACTTCCACAGATAGGGCCACCTTTGACCTCTACACCCCAGCTCCAAGCCAGAAGTGAGCTGGGGGATCAAGGAAGTGTGCAGTGGGATTGTAAGGGGCCAGAAGAGGGGCCCGTTCCAGCACCACCCACTGGGCAAGGGGTGCCTGCTGCTCAAGGGGGGCTGACAGCTCCATCGGGACCTGACTCTAAGACAGTGCCTGAAACTCTCAAAGTGCCCATGGCTGCTGCAGTGCCCACAGCTCAAACCCCACCCACAAATCCAGTGCTGCCTGCAGCCCCCAAAGTGCCTGAAACCCAGATGATGGTGGCAGCCCACGAAGAACGTGCAGCCTCCGAAGTGCCTTCAGTTCCAACAAAGCCAGAAGCTCAAGTGGTGCCCACAGCGCAAAAGGCCGCTGTGGGTGAACCAGCGCCTGCAGCTCCCCATACTCCCACAGCTCAGAAAAGGCAGGCAGCCAAAACATCACCTGCAGGTCCCCAGACATCCAGAGCCCAGACTGGGCCTGCCCCTAAAACCGGACCTACAGCTCCCAAAGTCCCTGCCGCCCCCCAAACTTCCAGAACTCCGAAAACGCCGGCGGCTCAGAAGGCGCCCGCAGGTCCGGGGTCCACCCTGGATGCAAGCAAACTCCTGAGTGAGAGCCAGCCTCCGTCAAGGGGCAGTGCTTCCTTCCTGAAGGGCCAGGGGCAGCCTGGAAGTCAGGGGCTACAGTGCAGTGGCACCTTGGCTCCCAGTAGCAAGCGCCAGCCTCAGGTGGAAGGGCTCCTGGGGGCTGGGGAGGGGACCCCAAGGCAGCCAACTCGCCACCCACAGGCAAGCAATACAGTGACCAGCTTCCAGAGGTACCACGAGGCCCTGAATACACCCTTCGAGCTGGACCTGTCAGAAGAACCCGGGAACCCGGAGCTGCGGCGGGTGGTCATTGATGGCAGCAGCGTGGCCATGGTGTGAGTAGCCTTGGGCCTGGGGTGGACTGGGACTGCCGGGGAGCTCAAACAGGCCGTCCCTGGGGGCACCCTGGGGTGCCATGGGGTTTGAGTGGGGGAAAGGGGAGGGACAGGCACGTGTTGAGCAGCTACTGTGTGCTCGGCAGTGCTCGCAGAATCGACATAGCAGCCTTCGAAGGTGGATTTCTGTTCTCCCTTGATAGAGGCAGAAACGGGCTCAGAGAAGTGATGGATCTTGCCCAAGCTCCCAGAGCCAGTAAGGGGCCCTGCCGGCCTTTGGGTTCAGATCTGCCCAGGCCCAGAATCTTTCCCTTTCAGCCTGCCTCACATAGCAGGGGGCCTGTAAACCCCAGTTTTCAAATGTTCAGCCCAACCCTTAAGGCCCAGCACTGATCTCAGTGAGGATTTTCCTCACCGTGCCAACCTGTAGAGATCAGGTCCCTGCACAGCACTTCCTGCTGTATATGCATATGTCAGCATGAATACGTGCAAGGTGTCTTCATTTGCCCGCGTCGTAGAATCTATGCTGAGAACATTGCCAGCACATGGTCGTGGTCAGCAAATGTTTGCTTCCAGCCCTAAACTGAGCTCTTTGGTTATAGAGGTTGCCCTCTTCCTTTTGCCCTGGAGGCCCCTACACACACACGCACACGAGCAGGTGAGTGGACCCAGTAGGTGCTCACTATTTGAAGAAGGAGGGAAGGGAGAGGGCACGGTTGGTGCTGATGCTGATACCCTGGCATTTCTGATGCCCTGTGCTGTCCTGGGCTGGTTCTGAGGAGAGTGCAGAGGCAGGGCCATTCCTAGGGCAGAAAGTTGCTCCCTCATTGGTACCCCTAACCCCAACCCCACCTCCAGGCACGGTCTCCAGCACTTCTTCTCCTGCCGGGGCATTGCCATGGCGGTGCAGTATTTCTGGAACCGGGGACACCGAGAGGTCACCGTGTTTATACCCACCTGGCAGCTGAAGAAGAACCGGAGGGTGAGAGGTGAGCTGTGCCCTGCCCCCCAGCCCCTCCGGTGTCACCACGCCTTCTTTTTCCTTGCCTTTCTGTTCCCATCATAGCCTTTCCTCTTGGCGCTTCCTCTGACCCTCACTGTCTTCTGCCTTTCATTTCCAGAGAGCCACTTTCTGACAAAGCTACATTCCCTCAAGATGCTTTCAATCACCCCCTCCCAGCTCGAGAATGGCAAGAAGATCACCACCTACGACTACAGGTGTGTGGCTTTGCAGGCCTTCTCTTGTGGCGCCCCGGGCTTGGGCTTCACTGATGTGTGAGGCAGAGTCTTGCTTCATCTGCTCTGGGGAGATGGAGGCAAACATGTCAGAGGGTCTTGTCAGAGAGGGAAGTGTGGTGCACTGGCCCTCTGTAGGCAGAGGGAGGAACACAGAGAGGAAAGGGCTCCAAGATGGTTCTGTTCAAGCCCAGGGACTGTTCCTGATTTTGGGACTTTGCAGTCCCATTTCTCTGAGTTAATAGGCTTTCCTCTCCCATCAGCTTTGGGCTGAAACCCTCTACTGTCTTTGGATGGGACTAGCCCAGGTGACTCCTGGTGCTTCAAGCAAGCCGCTTCCCCCAGCAGCTGATTTGGGTGCCAGTTTGGGTTGAAGCTGAGGTTTTCTCAAGGAATTGCTACAGTCTTTTCCTCCTACCGCCTTGGCTCTGGGAGGAGGTGTGTGTGTGGCTGGAGCCCTGGCTCTGAAAATGGAGTCAGACTGCCCCTGCCTCCTAGCTAAAGGCCGAATGACTCCCTATTTGTCAATCCTGCAGCACGTGACTGCAGGTCCAATGTGCACAGGGGATCCTGTGATGCTGCTTCTGTTGGGGGCAGAGAAGGCCCTCCGAGCTCACTGGCCCTGGGCTGGAGTTGATGCCCAGCAGGCACAGGTCTTGGCTTCACTTAGACTCCTCCCATGCCAGACAGAAAGAAGTTCGGTTCCTCCCTAAGACATGGTATCCACTCAGCCTTCAGGTTTGGGTGGGGCAGCTCAAGCATCCTTCCTTCAATAGCATAGACCCTAAGCATGCAGCTTAGATCCTGCATAAGGTCTTTAAAGTGAAAGTGAAAGTGAAGTCACTCAGTTGTGCCTGACTCTTTACGATCCCATGGACAGTAGCATGCACCAAGCTCCTCCGTCCATGGGATATTCCAGGCAAGAGTACTGGAGTGGGTTGCCATTTCCTTCTCCAGGGAATCTTCCCGACCCAGAGATCGAACCCAGGTCTCCCGCATTGTAGAGAGACGCTTTACTGTCTGAGCCACAAGGGAAGACTCTCAAGTGTTAGCTTAGCTGCTCAGTTGTGTCTGACTCTGTGTGATCCCATGGTCTGTCCATGGGGTTCTCCAGGCAAGAATTCTGGAGTGTGTAGCTATTCCCTTCTCCAGGGGAATCTTCCCAACCCAGGGATGGAACCCAGGTCTCCTGCATTGCATACAGATTCTAATGCCTTTTAATTCAGGCCTGGGTTTGAGGGAAGAAAGCTTTTCTGTGGGGCTTCCCAGGTGGCGCTATTGGTAAAGAACCTGCCTGCCAACACAAGAGACTTAAGAGACACGGGTTTGGTCCTTGGGTCAGGAAGATCCCCTGGAGAAGAGCATGGCAATCCACTCCCAGTATTCTTGCCTGGGAGATCCCATGGACAGAGGAGCCTGGCTGGCCCCAGTCCATGGGGTTGCACAGTAGCGGACAAGACAAACGACTTAGCACACACGGCTTTTCAGCAGAAGGGCCCTCTGCTGGGCACTTGTGGGATTGCATGGTCGAGGCTGCTAGAATTGCTTGCTGCCGCAAATGCTGAGAAGTAGGTAGCCTTTGCTTTCTTTCCTGGTCACAGCCCTCTTTCAAGGAGAAGTGATCCTTGGAAAAATGGATATGTTTACTCAGGTAGGTGTTTTTACATGTGTATAGATGCATACATATATATGTAAATGTGGCTTGGCATGTACATGAATGTTGTCAATTGGTGAAGAATAATCATGGAGTATTGGATATTAATATCTGCTGTGTAGCAGGCACTGAGCTAGACACTTAAGCGTATTGTCTCATTCAATTTAATTTTCACGGCGATCAAGGGTAGGTATCTTATGTTTGATCGACAGGTACGGAAACCGAAGCAATAAAGAGGTATGTGTGGATGTGGATAAGGCGTGGGTTTCTGTGTGTGTGTCTAAGCATGTGTATGTGAGTGCCTATGTGTAAAATAGGGGTCTTTGTTTGCATAGACAGCTGGGGGATGTGCATCTCAGGCTGCCTTTCCGGGGGCTCATGGTTCTCCAGCTAGCTGCATAGACAAGGATGGGCTCTCAAGCCCTGGCTCCCTGACTATCAAGGGCAGTGTTTTTGTCCTACACTTCTCAACAGGAAGCTACAAGTTCAGTTTCTCAGAGGACTGGGGAGGTGAGAGGCTGGGTACTGGGTCTATAGTGACCCCCCTCTCCCTGCAGGTTCATGGTCAAGCTGGCGGAAGAGACAGATGGCATCATCGTTACCAATGAGCAGCTCCACGTCCTGATGAATAATTCCAAGAAACTGATGGTCAAAGATCGGTGAGGCAGCTTCCATGGGATTGGGCTGTTCCTTCCCCGTGGGTGCCAGATAGCCCCTGGCAGGGGATGGTTGGAGGCAGGGAGAGGGGCCTTGGACCAGTGCTCACCAGCACCTGCTGGGAGGATATATTGGTCTCAGCTCCAGCTGCCAACAGGGTGTGAGTGGTCAAGAGCTCCATAGTGACCTTTCTTCCTCTGTCCTGGGCCCAGCCTGCTGCCCTTCACCTTTGCGGGGAATCTCTTCATGGTGCCCGATGACCCCCTGGGCCGTGATGGCCCCACCCTGGATGAGTTTCTGAAGAAGCCAAACAGGTAATGGGCTGGACCTCCCCAACCCCCTGCCACCTCCCAGCTCCTCCTGGGACTGACCGGAAGCTTCCTCTTGGTGCTAGCCAACATTTGTTTAGTGCTTAATAGTGAGCAGAGTGACTTGACTTTTTTAGGTCTTTGTACTTCCACCCACATCTGCTTCCATAAACTAATTACAGTATGGTTTTACAGTTTACAATCTTGCACGCACGCTTGAGTACTGTATGTATCCTTCCACAGCCAGCATCTGTCCCCACGTTTGATTGTTTTTCCCAGGTGCGCGCCATGTTAGTTCCTGTGGCTGGCTTTAACGTCCATTGCCTATTCCATTGCATGAATGCCCAACAGGTTTACGGGCTCTCTGATGGGAGGCCATTTGACAGTTTCCGTGTTATGCTGTGGGCACCCGTGCTGCGGTGAACCACCTCCTTCTTGTTTCATTGCATGCAGGGGGAGCTATGTCTGGAGTATATACCAAGAGGAATTTTTTCCACGTGTCTTTCCCCCTTTGACCCTCACAGCTTGACTTAGATACGTGTGACCACTATCCTTATTTTACAGATGAGGAACCTGAGACTCAAGTACTTTCCCCAGGTCACTGTGCCGGTGCCGGCACAACTGATTTGCAGTAACTCAGTTCCTCTGGCTCCCACCCACGCTGAGCCTCCCAGTTCCCTGGGCCCAGCAGGGGACTGTGGTTGGCACCTTCTGGGCAGGGCACTGCTTCCTGGGTCAGGTCCCCCAGTCCCATTTCCCCATTTTGAAGAAAAATGCTGTGGCCGAGGCCTGTGTGCTGTGCCTCCTAAGCCCCTTGTCAGGCCTCCTTCCCTCTCTTGAGCTCCCCTGGCTTGCTTACCCTAGAGTCTGGTTGGAAGGACCAATCATCTAATTCTTATCAAACCATTGGCTTAAAACTGCTTGGAAATGTCACTTGATCAATGAGGTTTTGATTAAATAAGCCTTCAAAGCCCAGATGAATATCTGACGTTGCGGTTTAGTGATTCTGGGGCTGGAGGGAGTATCTGGGCAGGTCGTGCTGTGTGGGAGGCTGACCTGGCCTCAGGGGCACTCAGCCATTGGGTTTCGCCTCAGGTGGCCTCTTGGGCAGGCTGTCCCCCACCTCCTCCATCAGACCCTTCTGCTCTGCTATTTTGGTGTAGGTTGGACACCGACATTGGCAACTTCCTGAAGGTGTGGAAGACCCTTCCTCCCAGCTCGGCCAGCATCTCTGAGCTGAGGGACGACACGGACCCTGGCCCCCCGGAGAGTCTGCAGAATGTGGAAGAAATCAGGGAGGAGCAGGAGGAGGAGGAGAGACAGGACGAGGAGCAGAGAGAGGAGCAGGAGATGCAGAAGCCGGCTGAGGAGGAGGAGGAGGACCTGGACTCTTCGCTGATGTCCGTGTTCAAGGCTGAGTGCCCTTCCCTCTCAGAGGAAATCCTCCGGTGCCTCAGCCTCCATGACCCCCAAGACGAGGCCCTGGACATCGATCTCCAGCCGGCGGTGGCCTCTCCCTCGCTGGGCATCCCCTGGGATGGAAAGGCTCCCTGCCAGCAGGTCCTTGCGCAGCTGGCCCAGCTGACCATCCCCAGCAACTTCACCGCCCTCTCCTTCTTTATGGGGTTCACGGACTCCCACCGGGACGTCATCCCCGACTATGAAGCCCTTGTGGCGCCCTTGCACAGCCTGCTCAAGCAGAAGCCGGACTGGCGGTGGGAGCTGGACCATGAGAAGGCCTTCCTGGCCCTGAAGCGAGCCCTGGTGTCCGCCCTCTGCCTGTCGGTCCCCAACCCCCAGCTGCCCTTCCACCTGGAGGTGACGGTGAGCCAAGTGGCCCTGACGGCCGTTGTGTACCAGGAGCACTCGGGGAGGAAGCACCCTGTAGCCTATACCTCAAAACCCCTCCTCCCCGACGAGGACAGCGAGGGCCCGCAGTCAGGGGGAGACAGCCCCTACGCCGTGGCCTGGGCCCTCAAGCATTTCTCCCGCTACATTGGGGACACCCCCGTGGTCCTGGACCTTTTCTACGCCTCCCGGACCTCTGTGGACCCTGAGGCGTGGGACGGCCGCAGGGTTGCCAAAGCGTGGTTGATCAGATGGGCCCTCCTGGTACAGGACAAGGGCAAGAGAGCGCTGGAACTGACCCTTCTGCAGGGCCTGCTGGGGAAGAACCGGCTGCTGACTCCCACGGCTTCCATGCCTCGATTTTTCCAGGTTCTGCCTCCTTTTTCCGACCTGTCCACTTTTGTCTGCATCCACATGTCGGGGTACTGCTTTTACCGGGAGGATGAGTGGTGTGCGGGCTTCGGTCTCTATGTGCTGTCTCCCACCAGCCCCCCTGTCTCCCTCTCCTTCTCTTGCTCCCCTTACACCCCGACCTATGCCCACCTGGCGGCCGTGGCCTGTGGCCTGGAGCGTTTTGGCCAGTCCCACATGCCCGTGGTTTTCCTCACGCACTGCAACTGGATCTTCAGCCTCCTCTGGGAGCTCCTGCCCCTTTGGAGGGCTCGGGGCTTCCTCTCCTCCGACGGGACCCCACTACCTCACCCAAGCCTGCTCTCCTACATCATAGACCTCACCTCTGGCCTCTCATCCCTCCCGTTCATCTATCGAACCTCCTACCGGGGCTCCCTGTTTGCCGTGACGGTGGACACCCTAGCCAAGGAGGGTGCCCAGGGGGGCGATCAGTGTTGGAATTTGCCAAACGACGTGCCGGCCCCCGTAGTGACTCCCCGTACTGTGTGCAAGAGGCCTGACTTGCTGGCATTGCAGCGGAGCGACAGCACCCTGGCTGATACCATGGCTAAGCTGCAGGCCGGGCAGAAGGTATCCAACTCCTCACCCTTCAGTTCCGCCTTTAGCTCCCTCAGCCTCGACAAGGAGAGCGGCCTGCTTATGTTCAAGGGAGACAAGAGGCCCAGGGTCTGGGTGGTCCCACGGCAGCTCCGGAGGGACCTGATTTTCGCTGTGCACGATGGCCCCATGGGGGCCCACCAGAGGCCCGAGGAGACCTATAGGAAGCTGCGGTTGCTGGGGTGGTGGCCAGGGATGCAGGAGCATGTGAGACATTACTGCAGGAGCTGCTTGTTCTGCATCCCCCGGAATCTCCTAGGCAGTGAGGTGAAGGTCATTGAGTCTCTGTGGCCCCTCAGGTCCACCGCCCCCTGGTCCAACCTGCAGATTGAGGTGGTGGGCCCGGTCACCGTCAGCGAGGAGGGCCACAAGCACGTGCTGATCGTGGCCGACCCCAACACCAGGTGGGTGGAGGCCTTCCCGCTGAAGCCTTACACGCACACGGCTGTGGCCCAGCTGCTGCTTCAGCATGTGTTCGCCAGGTGGGGCATTCCCGTGAGGCTGGAGGCTGCCCAGGGCCCCCAGTTTGCCCGCCATGTCCTGGTGAGCTGTGGGCTGGCCCTCGGAGTTCATGTGGCCTCCCCGAGCAGGGACCTCCAGTTCCCCTGCCTGACGAGCTCCGGGGCCTACTGGGAATTCAAGAGGGCCCTCAAGGAGTTCATCTTCTTGCATGGCAAGAAGTGGGCGGCTTCCCTGCCCTTGCTGCACCTGGCCTTCAGGGCCTCCTCCAGCCAGGCCTCGCCCTTCCATATCCTGACAGGGGCCGAGGAGAGGCTGACCGAGCCCCTGTGGTGGGAGATGAGCAGTGCGAACATTGAAGGGCTCAAGATGGATTTATTCCTGCTACAGCTCATGAGGGAGCTGCTGGAGCTCCACTGGAGGCTGGCCGAGAAGACAAGCGAAAAGGCTGAGAATAGGCGTTTCAAGCGTGAGAGGCAGGAGAAGGAGTGGAGCGTGGGGGACCAGGTCCTCGTGCTGTCCCTCCCCAGGAACGGCAGCAGTGCCAAGTGGGTGGGTCCCTTCTATATCGGGGACCGGCTAAGCCCATCCCTCTACAGGGTCTGGGGCTTCCCCACCCCGGAGAAGCTTGGGTGCATCTATCCTAGCAGTCTGATGAAGCCCTTTGCCAAGAGCGTCACCCCGCTGTCCTTCAAGGTCTTGGAGCAGTGAGCTGGAGCGGTGGGGGAGCCCCCTCCCAGGGTCCTGGGCTGCTGCTGCTAGGTCTCCCCCTGCCCCCAGGCATGCTCTCACAGCCTCCCCACCCCTACCCCCGGGACTCTTCACTGTGCCTTTTGTAGAGAAGTTACTTCACAAAGCTTTGCTGAACTGCCTTGAACTGGGGACCAGCGTCCCTATGAAACATCCCCAGTATGGGGTACTGGGAGAATCTGCTGAAGGCTGTCAGATGTGGGCCTCTGGCAATTCTACCCTGGGGAGCAGAGAGTTCCTTTCCCGAGGTAGACCGAGTTCAGTGTCTCTCCCCGAGTGAGAATGTACACGTACACACGCACAGCTCAGAATCTTACTCCTGGCTGTCCTTACCATGAAAAGGTGTGGCTCTGGACCTCAGAATTGAAACCACATTCCCTTGTCAAACAGAAACCCCGGATACGGGCTCCTCCCCTGTCTGTCCATTTGGGGAACCTTTGCCCTTGAAGCCGTAGCAGCTGAGACAAATCCACGCAGGCTAAGGAGAGGCACCCATCCTCGGTCTCATGGACCGCTTTCTCAGGCCAGGCTAGGCCTGCCCATTGACCAAGGAAGGACTGGCAGTCCTGGGTCCCGAGGCTTAGAGCTGGGGTGGGAGGGTGGCCAGCCAGGTGGGCTCGTCCTGCCTGTCGGCTCCGAAGGGCAAGGGGGAGCGAGTCAGCCTACCTCATTTGACTCCAGCCAATGGAGACACTCCCTGACCCTGGCTTTAAGGACATAGACCCCACAGGAGTCAAGGATCTCGATGCCAAGTGTGGCATCTCTACCTGAAGAGCTGCTTTGACTAGACCAAGGGGCCCAGGCCTCTGTTTCGGGTTGGCGGGGGGTCACTGAAATGAGCAGTCTGGCACAGTGTGGTGCTGGCGTGGCTCTTCATTCCAGCCCCACCCCGAAACCCACAGCCTCCTCCCACTGCCCCTGTGCGCTGCATCCCCAGACCCTACAGAGTGTGGCTGCTTTGTCTGGGTTCTCCCATCCCACCCCAGTCCCCTCGATTTGCCTTCTGTGTAGAGACAATCCTGGCCCTCCCCTGGCACCCCCCAGCCACTCTTGCAAAGATCAGTCACTGGGAGAGTGCGTTTCCCACAGGTGTGTGTGCCTTCACTCACCCTCTGAATTGCTGCTGCTGCCAACAGAGAGGGTTCGAGGTGGAGGCCAGCACTGTGTCACTCTGGCTGAGCCTCTATGTCGTTTAATTTCTCTGAAGCTGAGCTGGTCTCCTTGCCTAGCTCATGTTGCCAAAACACTTGATATTGCTAGAGCCAGAGTAGAACTTGCCATCAAGTCCACTTTGCTTGTTTTACAGCCAAAGGAAAAGGCCCAGAAAGGGGACGTGACTTGCCCAAAGTCACACAGAGTTGGTGGCTGAGCTGGGACCAGGATTAAGCTTCATAGCTCACTGTTCACCGTAGATGGGGGTTCAAGTGGGAGAAGCTCTTAAAATCCTGTACCCATCTTCCATCCAACTCCCCATCTCCCAAATCTTGTAGACAAACTACTTAGGTGTTGCCCTTAAACCATTTCTAGCTGTTAATTCTGTCCAGGAAAGAACGATTGGGTGACAACTGAGACACTGAAAGGTGAGCCGTGGGGTTTTTAGCAGATACCTCTTTCCCCCGCCTCCTCCCGCTGCATGTCCCCCTCCTCTTCCCTTCCTCGTCCTCCCTCTGATGGTCTGTTCAACCTCATTCTCCCTTCCCAGTGCTGTACCCATTCCCTGTTAACCACATTTATAATACTATACCTGTTTGTGACCTTTTTTTTTTTCCATTTGATTTGTCAATAAATGGATCAAAATGGAGCTAATGTCCAGGTTTTTTGTTTAACTTTAGACTCAATTATGGGCTTTCTGGTGACTCAGATGGTAAAGAATCCACTTGCAATGCAGGAGACCTGGGTGGAGAAGATCCCCTGGAGAAGGAAATGGCAACCCACTCCAGTGTTTTTGCCTGGAAAATTCCACGGACAGAGGAGCCTAGTGGGCTACAGTCCATGGGGTCACCAAGAGTCGGACACAACTGAGCAGGTGGGAATGAAGATGAATGAAGGCTGGTGTAAAAATGGCATCCATGCTAAAGCAACTTGGCTGTGTCGGAAACACAATAGAACTAGGTTTGAATGCTGACTCCATGGCTGTGACCTATGTGGTCCTCTCCTGAAGTCTTGGTCTCCCCATCTGTCTAGTGCAGGCTAACAATTCCTAAATTTCGGATGGTGCAAGGATCTTATGAAATAATCCATGCAAAGAGGCTCCTGTGGTGCGGGGGATGGAGTAAGCCTTCATCACTGGGATGGACTGCATGTTTGCAGATTTATTTTGTCCCCTCAGATTTATAAGCTGAAATCTCAACCCTTAGTGGGATGGTATTAAGGTGTGGGGCTTTGAGGAGGTAATAAGGTTTA
The DNA here is from genome assembly GCF_002263795.3 of Bos taurus. Lineage (NCBI taxonomy): Eukaryota > Metazoa > Chordata > Mammalia > Artiodactyla > Bovidae > Bos > Bos taurus. The sequence continues at coordinate 20,754,733 of NC_037337.1, read as the reverse complement.
GATAAAGTAATGAGGGTGGAGTCCCCAAGATGAGATTAGTGTCCTTGTAAGAAGAGAGAGAAATTGGAGCTCCTCTCTCCACCACTTGAGGATACAATGAGCAGATGGTCATCTGCAAGTGAGGAAGTGGGCTCTTATTAGACACCTGATTTGCCAGCCCCTTGATCTTGAACGTCCAGCTTCTAGAGCTGTGAAAACTGAATTTCTGTTGTTTTTGTTATAGCAGCCACAACAGACAAAGGCAATCACACAGCTCATATTTCTCTTCCTGTCCTAGAACGCTGGCTGTTATTGCCCCTCAGGCTCAGAGACCTTCCTAACCCTGGCCAAGCTTCCGCACTTCCGGTGTCTACTTCTTGCTGCTCTTCTCACTTGTCCATTCAGCACTGGTCGGGGGATGGAGGGGCAGGAAGGAACCTTCCTTCCTGGGAACTCCCCGGCTCACGTGGTTATGGTCACTTAGTGTTTATAGAGCATATCTTGTGTGCCAGGCCCTGTCTAGTGTGGAGTGGGTGGAGGTAGTGGCAGTGGCATGGTCTCTGGCCCTTTGGAGCCCAATGCCAGGTGAGGGAGGCATTTCAACAAGCAAATACAGTGCAGAGTGGTAAGGGAAGGAGCATGGCTTAGGAGCCCACAGCACAGGAGCCTGAAGCCTCTGCTCACACATAATCCAGAGAGGTCTTGTCTTCCCTGACCCCCTTCACTGAAAATAATGCATGTGCTCTTAGGACAGGGCAGTAAGTGAAAGGTTCATACCTCCTAAGAGGAAGTTGATCCAGGAGGGGCTTGGCAAAATCACTACTTTCTACTCAACAGAACTTTAAGCAATACTCCTGTTTTACACACACTGGCTTATGAGCCTCCTGTTGGTGAGATTTCTCTTCTTCGCTGTTGAACAATTTACAAGAATCTGATTTGAGATTCCCCCTATTTTTAGAGGGGCAAATAAAGAAGATGGTTCCACAGTTGAGCACTGTGGGCATGGCAAACCACTAGTCCCTGCTTCTCTCCTTTATACCATCACAGTTTCCTTTTCTCATTTTGGGCACTGGCAGCTGAGCTTCCCAAGTCTCAACCATAGAAATTACAAAGTCATCAGACAGTCCCAGACATAAACAAAATATAGAGAACATTCTATACTGTATCTCATTCTCACATTAAAAGTACTTAAATTACTAACATAACATTGTAAATCAACTAAACTCCAATAAATTTTTTTTTAAGTACATAACTATCTGGTGAGCTGGGCACCCCCCTAAGCCTTGATATACCGTGTTTTCCTAGGGACTCTTTATGATATCCTGTGTTTCTGGGTAGAAGTGAACACATCTGAAAGAAAGAAGCATTATAACAGGTAAATGGCTACAATAAAACAATACAAAAATCCTACACATTTTAAAAAGATTGTCCAAGAGTCCTTGGGACATGCACCAGTTTTGACTTGTTTCTTAGTTCCTATGGTAACAATAACTTACATATATTAGATACTTGGTCTGTGCTTTCCAATCCTGTGGGATAGATACAATGTTTTCTCTATTTTGTAGAGGAAGATAATAAGGCAAGGGGAGGTTGAATACTTTGCTGAAGGTCATGTGCAGCTACTAAGTGAGAGGCTCCAATACTCACCACCTTCACCACATTTACTGTTTCTCACACAAGTATATTCACTTTGTTGCTAGAGTTACTTTCTCCCCACTAATCTATGACCTCTCCATCTTTTGTTAATGTATTCTATGATTTCTCCATTTCATTATGATTTCTCCATTTCAGTTTGGTCCAGATTAAGACAATTCATAAACTAAAACAGAGCTGGTCTACTTCAGTTGGGTCCAAGAACAATTCTCTTGGCCCTGATCAAGTGACTCAAATGTCATGCCCTTGCTTTCTGAGCTATAATGAGAAAAAAGCTATTTCGAGTTGCTGTTTAGGCATTTTACAGTATAATGACCCAGAGTCTGGACATTTGGATAAGGACTTGAGTTTAGGATTCCTGCCCCAAATTACCACTTGCTTTTCCTGGGGCACCTTTGAAAACGACCATTGAGTGTTGAACCTGTATAAAGTTAGTGACCTGCACCCCAATCACCGTATACGTTAATATACTCTTGCTAGCCTGTTCACATGTGAACTGGGTCAGAGCACTGCCCTTCTCCTTGCTCACTGCCTCCCTTTCCCTGCTCCTGGTTTCTGGGATGGCTAAGTAATAAGTCTTTCAATTTTACTTCCTTTGTGGATTGTACTGTACCTTCAATCAAAACAACTGCAAGTTTTTACTTCCCCAGCTGGGCAACCGAGGGAGTTACTTGCTGACCCCATGTGGTGGCTTGCGCCTCCTCATTTAGCAGATCATAATCTGTATATCCTTAATTTAATATACCAGCTACATGTCCCCCAACACATAAGGGGTGCCATTTTCCCTCGGCTAATAAATGGTGCTATTTTGTAAGTTTCTACACTCCTGTAGACGGCGAAAAATGAATCAAAGGAGATTGCAGTATCTGGATTGCAAAGGACCTAAAAAATCTCATTAAGGAATATGGATTTAATCCTAGACCCTCTCCCTTCCCCCACAGTCCCCTAAAGGGCTTTAAGGCAGTGAAGCTCTTTTAACTAGATCACTATGGCAACCCCAGTATGAAGAACAGACTCACCAAAGGCCAAGGGGCCAGTTGGGAAGCTTTCATAGAACTCTATCTGTGATGTCGGGAGTTTGAGCCAGGATGGGTGGGAAACAATGGATAGAACTGATGGATGTGAGTGACTGGATGGGGGTCGTGGGAGAGGGAGGCAGGATTGTGGCTGGTGTTTCCTTGGGGCAACAGGGATGGTCTATTTTTAGACACAGAGAATGAAGGAGGAAACAGATTAGGAATGAAAGACTAATTTTAGCAGGTTTACTTTAAGGTGGGATGGGCCATGTACAAGTCTGAGATTTAGGAGGGAGGTTGTGGACAGAGATTAAAAAAGATGGAAGTTGTCAGCACACGGATGGAGACTCGAGCTTTTAAGAGTGTGTCAGGACAAAAGGAATTCTAAGACAGAATCTCAAGGGAAACTGACATTTAGGAGATGGGCCGGGGTACAGGAGCCTGAAAAAGGCCTCAGCAGAGAGTTGGAGGGAGAGCCCAGAGCATGCACAGTCAGGGAAGTGGGGGCAGGGAGTGCTTCTAGAAGGAGCGGGTGGCCAACAGGGTCAAATGTTAGGGAGAGCCTGAGTGACAGAGGACCAGACGATAGTGACTTTAGTGACGCGGGAGTCCTGTGTGACGCGGGAGTCCTGTGTGACCGGCTGAGGGCAGTTCAGATAGAGCAGCAGAGGCCACAGTTGACTTAGGGGTGTGAGCAACCTGTGTGCATAGATATATGGCTCTAAAGGGGAGGAGAGGTGACGCTCACTAGCATATAAAGCTGAGGGTAACTACGTGTCTGCCACTGTTTCCACATCCATCTCTTTCTGTTTTAGATCTAAGAGACTTGAGTCTATTTAACAGCTAAACAGAAGGAGAGAGTGGGGAAGGAGACATCGAACCTACAGGAGGGAGGAGAGGAAAAGAAAAGGCTATGTTTGCAGGAAACGGAATCCACGACTGGTGGATGAAGATAGCCGCCTTGACAGAGAGAAGGACAAGACTTCTACTGAGCCAGATAGGAGGGAGAGATGAGGAGGACGGTGAGTTTCCAGATACACTGGTGGAAGGGTGTCTCCTGGGGTTTCTGCTTTCTCAGTGAAGCAGAGTGAAGAGTCTGCTGCGGGTGGTGGGGGCAGAGTTGGAGGAGTAAGAGGTTTAAGGAGAGAACAGAAGTCTTCAGCTGGATTCTGGGGAGGATGAGAAAAGAAGCTGGCAAAGAAAACCACAGAAGAACTGCTGGGAGGATAGAGGACCAGGGGCAGCTAGAGACCATGGATTTTAAACCACAGCATATCCTTCAGCAGGACTTTTCTTTGTAGCAATCAGCTGCGAGGGCGTGGGTGTAGAGAAGGTGGACAGTTGTATTCTATTCTTAGGTTCCTTAAAGTCCTAGGAGATTTTTGTGCCTGGAGAGGAACACTAGCCACCATCTGTGCTTTATTTGTTGTCTAATTTATTTACTTCACAAAACTACTTATGAAAAAATTGTCTATATATTTAAACACTATTTATATAACCAAGTCAAAATCTACACATTTTGCAAATCAAATTATCTAAACATTGATCACAAATTTAAATCTTCCTACACATTTCAGAAGAATCATCATTATGTCAGCTTCTCTACATGTTTCAAACATTTTGGTAAAGCACATGTATCTTATAAGGATTATAAACTTTTTTACACTTATACTCATTATAAAAATGGATTTGTAAACCCAAGAGAAGGACATTATCTCAATTCAGACCAATTATTGAATTTAGATATCCAATAGAAGAATATTATCTCAGTGAGACGATGTTTTGAATTGTTAATCAAATTATTAATTATTATAATTAATTATGAATTCTTGGTTGGGACCTGGGAACTACCTGAACTTCTAAGATGATGAAAATATGAGCCAGTGTTTATGTTATACATCACTGGAACTTTTCAAGTCCACACTTTTCCCACGAATTAGTGTATTGTAACTGGATAATTTCTCTTTAAATTATTTCATCTTTAATGATTATAACATGCAAATGTCCCAAAGATGTCCATACCCAAACCTCCTGCGTTTAATGGTAAAGGGACATTTTCTATGTAATTAAAGTTAAAGGTCTTAAAATAGAGAGATTTCCTGGATTATCTGTGTGGGCCCAATCTAATCATATGAGCCATTAAAATTAGAGTATTTTTAAAGTCAGACACATAACCTAAGGGTAGGTCAGAGAGGTACTGTGAGAAGTACTTGGCCTGACCTTGTTGGCCCAAAGATTGATGGGTAGGAAACTTAATCCTGCAACTATAAGGAACTGAATTCTAAATGAGCTTGGGAATGGATTCTTTCAGTTCAGTAAAGATGGCAGCCCTGCCTACATGACCTAATGAAACCCCGAGCAGAGAATCCAGTCATGCTTTGCTGGACTTCTGACCTATAGAAACTGTGAGATAATAAGTCAAAGTTGTGTTAAGACACTAACTTTGTGGTAGTTGTTACAGGGCAATAGAAAACTAATACAATAACCGACATCATTTACAAATTTATTTAGCTCATTTTACATTTTTACAAACTCCCCCAATATTGTTGTTTTCCTCAATATCCAATTTCCCCTTCTTTCTTATTATATAACTCCTGACATTTAGCTGGACATGGCTGCCTGGAATAAGGACTTATTTTCTAGCCTTCCCACCCCTACCCAATGTGGACACATATGACAAAATTCTAGCCAATGAGATGCAATCAGAATTGTTGGATGTACCTCTCAGAAAGCTTCTTTGAAAGGAAATGGGTGTGTCCTTCCTTCCCCCTTTCTGGGGACTGTAAGGCTGATGTAATGGCTGGAGCTCAAGGAGCCACCTTGGGTCAGAAGGTAAAATGCTAAAGGTGGTAGAACAGTAAGAAAGGAAACTGGGCTGTGATGCTCATAAAACTACCATCCATTCCTGGACTCTTTATTTGCAGATTCTTCTACGTGAGACAGAAATAATCTACCATTTCATTTAAGCCAGTATTATTTTGGGTTTTATTGTTACTGTAATCTGACTATAATTAGTAGGGTAGTATACAGGCTTTCTTTCCCAAGAAATGAAGGATCATGTTTGAGCAGTGAGCAGTTATCCTTTGGATGTTTGACTAATTCATCATCATGTAACACACTGCTGGAATTTCTTCCTTTCTAGTTGTAATATATGACCAGATGGTGCCAATCAATCTCTTTCATTTTTGGTACAGTTCCAGTTTTTTCTGGAATTACTCCGAGCTCTCTTGAGCCACCCATCCCTACTTATGCAGATAAGAAAAATAAATGTGCCTTATGAATAAATATAATATCTGTTATATTTATATTCTTCTACTTATCAAAATTAACTAAAAATATCCTATTATGGTCATAGTTCTTCACTCAGTATATTAACTACATTTTTGTACATTGTATAGTTGCTTTTTTTCTTTTTGAAAATCACAACAGAGTTGTGGATTTTAAAAATTCACCTTGTTCCAATTAACTATATTATTTTCCTTTTGATTATCAAATTGTCACAAATGCCACAAAAGGCAATTTGTGGAAGCCTATTAAAATTTGCTCCTTTGCCTTCATAGATCTACCCTATACATTAAAAAAAAAAAATCTTTGCTTTTTGTCTTTACCAATATGTTTGAGGCCTAGAGTTATTCATGGCATGGAACTATTCTCTGAGGGAGCCTGAATCCCTTTAAAGGTGAATAATATTTGAGGCAAAGATCCAGGTGCTAAGAATGCACATCAGATTTTTCCCTGATGTTGTTTTATGCTACTTTAGCGATAAAGTTTGAAAAAGTAACTTCTTTTGAAAACCACAAATTCACATTGGTATTTCCTATTTAACTCAAGCACTACCAAATCCTTTTTTATTTGACTTTAAAATACAATTTTACATTTATTGTCTCTGCAGCATATCTCCTTATATCCTGTAATCCCTGAACCTAGCTGTAACAGCATTTTCTCTCTTTAGTGATCCTATATGATCTCACTGACCATCATTCTCTAATTACTTTACTGATAGAGTCATCCATGCTGGGCCAATGGGACAGAGAGGCGAGACAAAGTTTATCATACTGGCAGGAGAGTGGTTGAAGGGATGCACCATGGAATCCAAGGTAACAGGAAGTCTGAGAAGGAGGATAAGATGCCATAAATCAGGAGAAAGAAGAGAGGTTGTGGGATGTGTGAAATAGGTACAGTGAAGGTCAATGAGAGAGCTGGGAGGAAGGAGGTGGTGGTCAGAGCCTGAAGTGATCGAACTTCAGACTATAAAGGTGGAGCAGTTCTAGGAGGCAGCCACAGTCACTGATGTGTTCCATGCCTGCAGACCTACCGTGGCCTGCGTGTGACCTACCTCTATCTCCAGCTGCCAAAAGAAGCTCTGTATACCTGCTCTCAGCCAAAGCAAACATACACACCCCATGTCTTGGGTGGAGAGGTGAGGGCCAGAGTCCATTTGGGATCTGCCGCAAATAGATGCCTGGGTTCACCGTCTGCTGGCTGCCCCCTGTACACGAAAAGTGTGCACTGTGTTCAGCCTGGGTGCATGCCCCCTTCCTGTTGCCGTCACGGGCTCTCGGCTGCCCTGCCGCCCTCCCTACACTTCTGCTAGTGGCTGAACCTCCCTCCTGCCCTGGCCCACACAGTGCTGGCTCAGCTTCTGACTGCGATGGCTGAGATCTGTGATGCTGGCACTCCTCACAGGAAGGAGCCTGCTGGGTATGCTGAGGCTGGTCCATCTGGTCCCATGGAGGGGCCTGTCAGGCTCACCTGAACCACCTGTTCCCAAATAGCACCAAGCAGGAAGCAGGGGTGGGGGGGTGGGGGACAGAAAGAGCAGAGTCTGCAAAGTAGCACAGGTCTCCCTAGCTGCCAAACCCTGCCCTGATCCGAGGACTGCAGGCAGGAGATGCAGTGGGAGGCTGGGGGGGGCAATTGTGGGGGTGGAGTAAGAAGGGCAGGTCCTGAGACACCAGAGCTCTACTCTTCACCTTGGATGTCTGGCACAAGGTCCCATGCAAGCAAGTGGAATAAAAATGCAGCCAGAGGGCATCTCTCTCCTGCCTTAAAGACAATACTTCTGGGGCAGAGGGCAGAGGGCAAAGGTCAGGGGCTAGGTTTCCATCCTTGAAAGGCTTGAGTCCTCAGAGTGGGAAAATGAGGAAGCCAGAGAAGCTTGAATATTTCCAACCACCCAGCAGGTTCCCTCGACGCAGGCGCAGAGATACCCGGTCTCCAGGGTCCAGGGGCAGTAGCACAGAGCTGGTGGCCGCCTCCCGGGTCACATCTGGATCGTTGGCAAAGGCCGAGACGACAGGCCATGTGTTCAGCATCAGGCTCACCTGGGGAGGGGAATCCAGTTAGCACCTCTCCCTGGCCCTTGTCCCAGGAACCCCACTTCCCTCCTTTTCTCCAGCCCCAGAGAGACACTCTGGAAGCTGGGGCTCAGTGCGCCCTCCTGGATGACTGAGAGGTGGCCAGCATTGCACTCTGTGCCTCCTTCCCAATCTCTGCTAAGCAGGCCCTCCCCCACCCTTGCTCCTGGCCCCCCAGGATGTAGCTTAATGGAGGTCTGCCTGTGGGTCCCCTGCGCTCCCCTCCTCCCTCCCCCTCCTGAGCCAGGGATGGGACAGGGCCTAGGGTTCAGGTCACCTGGACAGTCTGGCGGTTGTACACCTTCACCACATGGAACCGGAAGCTGTAGACGCCCCGCACAGGGGCCACGAAGGAGCCAGAGGTGCGGTCAAAGCCACCTCCCTCGTTCACTAGGACCTGTGGGAAGCAGACCCTGCTGAGTGGGGCTCGGGGATGCTTGGGGCTCCGAGAAGCCACGGCATTGGGGGAAGGGGCAGTGAGTAAGGATAGGAAGGGGTGGCAAGTAGACTAAACAGGAAGAATGGACAGATTTAAAAGAAATGATGAGAAAGGGAAGGAAGGTATGGTGGGAGTGAAGGGAAAGGAGACGGGCAGCGGGACCCACAGCAGGGCCATTTCCTTAGCAGCAGAGTGGGTTTGGACAGTGACTCCAGGTCTTTGCAGGGTAGGGGGATTACCTGGTCGAAGTAGATGGCTCCACTGGTGCCATTGCCGATCTCCCCTGCTGGCTCGTGGTGGTGGCTGCGGACTGCAGCAAATGCCACTCTTCCAGGGGGCGCCTCTCCCAGGGCTGCTCCCCCTGGCCCTCCTGCGGCAGCTCTGCCGGGCTCACAGACCACCAGGCACTCGCCTTCCAGGAGGACTGGCTCTGTCCCCTCCTGGGCCCACCCGGCCCTCAGGGCCAGAAGTGTGAGGGCCAAAGGCAACTCCAGGCTGAGTGAGGGACCTGGCGGCCAGTGTCGCTTTGTTCCCAGCATGGCTGAGTGGCTCTGTGACCCACAAACCTTCTCTTTCTGCTCCTTGGTTCTTCCCGCCTCTCCCCCAGGCTCTCACCACCCCTCAACCTGCTTCTCAGCTCTCTCTCTGGGACTCCTTCCTGGTCACCTGGTCTTGGCGTCTCTCTCTCCATCCCTCTCCAGGCCCCACGACTCTGTCCTGCCTCTCACTCCTGCTGTCACTGCAGTTCCCTCCTCCTTGGCAGGGCACAAAATGACAGCAGCTGGGCTTTGGGAGGGAGAGGAGAAGTGAGACAGCCAGACAGGAGGGCTACAACCAGAACCCCAGGGCAGCCCCTCTGGAGAGCACTGAAGGCTGGAACTGGGACCACTGGGTGTCTGTGTGAGATTGTGAGTGCACGTATGTGTATGTGAGTGTGTGCAGATGTGTGACAGCCCCTTCCTCTTCACTCCTCCCCTCTTCAAAAATCCTTCACAAGTCAGCAGCCCTCTTAGCAGAATCTTTTCCACTGTTGGAAGAAAGGGAATGTTCTTGTATTTTCCCCACAATTGTTTTAGTGGAAAGTGCTTGGGTCAAGGGTGTCACTATCCTGTGATCCTGGGCCAGTCTTTTTCTTTTCTTGGTCTTCTATATCATCATTCGAAGGGACTGGATTAGTCCCTTTAAGGCCCTCTTCACCTCCATCTCTCCCTGAACTGGTTCCTCATTCCAGAGAAACAACTGAAAACTCTGAAGAGCGAGGAGACCTGACCCGGCAGCCTCCGAGCCAGAGCGGGCGAGTGGGCGGGGCGGGGCGGGCCGGCCGAGGGCGGGACCGGGGGCGGGGCCCCGATTGGGGCCAGGGCCGGGGCCGCGGCCTGGGCTCGGGCCGGGGGCGGGGAGCAGCTGGCGGCTGGCGGGGGCGGGGGCGCGCTTCGGGGCTCGGTGCTGGCCCAGCCCCGGGAGGGGCCCAGCTGACTCCGCCCCCGGCCAGGAAGTGACTCAAAAAATTGTTTGTGATGTGGGGAAGAGAGGTCCCCGTTGGGTGAGGAATCGGAAAGGCCCGCCCCGACTCGGGCCCCCCGCCCTTCTTCCCTGGGCCGGGGGCGCGGGCGAAGCTGGGGCCGGCGGGCACCGAGCGGCGCCGGCGGGACCGAGGCCGCAGCGGGCGGCGAGGCGGGTAGGCGCGCTCTCCCCCGCGCCCGGGCTGCGGGAGCCAGAGGGCGCAGTGCCGAGCGCAGGCGGGGGGCGGCAGCCGCCAGCGGCTGTGGGCGGGGCCCGGCTCGGCCCCTCGGCCCAGCGTGGGGCGCGTGGCGCGACCGAGGGGGGCAGCAGGGGGAGGGGGAGGGGTGGGAGTGGCCAGAACCTTGGAAATGGCCGACGAGGGACCCCAGAGGAGAACCCAGTTCAAGCCCTGGTGAGGATTCATCTCTAAGAGGCCGTCTTGGACCCGGAGGTTGCAGAGACCCGGAGGAGAGGGACTCTTTCGTCACCTGTCCACTCCTTCTGGCCTCCAGACCCAGCTGGATCCTCCTCCCCGTTCCTGCTCAGGGCTGTGGTCGTCATTTTCCAAAGGCCATACGGCCATCCCAGATAGACAGCCTTGTTTATCCGTGACTTCGTCTCCGGGGAGAAGGCCCCCGTGTCCAGATAATCTGACATTCCCTCCCTATTCCAACTGGACTGAAGTTCTGGTTACCTCCTGGGTTGTTTACAGGTTTCATAACTAGGTGCGACCTGTTGATAGCTGGTTAGGTTAGGAGACCAAGATTTGGGCTGAGGGGACATCAAGGCTCTGAGCTGCTTTCCCTCTTCCCAGGGTCGGGCGGCCAAGCAGCCATGCCTACCTGGGGGGCCGGCTCCCCGTCCCCTGACCGCTTTGCGGTGTCTGCGGAGGCCGAGGACAAGGTGCGGGAGCAGCTGCCCCGCGTGGAGCGCATCTTCAGGGTGGGGATGAGCGTCCTTCCGAAGGACTGTCCTGAGAACCCTCACATCTGGCTGCAGCTGGAGGGCCCCAAAGAGAACGCCAGCAGAGCCAAGGTGAATGCCTCTCCTTGACCCGTCCGGGGAAACGATGACCCTCCCCCGAGGAGGCAGGAGAGAGGAGGGGCTGGGGAAGATCTTCACTTCTTGCTTGTCTCACTGGCTCTGAGCTTTGACGAACTTGCACCTTCTCTGTACAGAGTTTTGGTTTCATTTCCGCTGTAATGACCCAGGTTCTGCCAGGGTTTGGAAATAAGTGATTCAGGTTGAATCAGTTTGTACTCTTGGGGAGAACAGAGATAATCTGGTTGGGCAAGCAGGCCCCACCAAGGAATTCACTGAGTGGTGGAAGCCCACACTGCTTCCTTTGGAGTTAGTCAGGGCTTCCAGTAAGGCACCGCCACTGAATACTATCCTTATAGTCCTAGTTTCAGTTTCCTTATCTTTAAAGTATGAATAATAACAGTATCCACCTCACTGAACTTACTGTGAGTGAGATAAAGCACGTAAGGCGTAACGCATGAGCTCTGTAAAAGTTAGTGTTGATGATCGTTATGATGGAAATATGCAGCATACATACACATAAATGTTTAGAAGAGACAGCCTTTTAACCAATTACTTAACAACAATATCTTAAGTTGAGTCGAGTTCTAAATGGAAATTCAGCCACAGGTTGTCAACTGAAAAGGGAAAGGAGTGAGTTTCTCCAGCCTCTTTTAATCCCCACCTTTTTCAGGATCTATAGGGCTCTATTTCTCTGCCCAGGCATCCTGGAGCTCAGGAGACAGCAGTGGGCCTGAAGGGGCTATCGGACCACTTAAGACTCCAGCAATCTCCTTTTTCTTCCTACCTCCCTACCCTCCCTTTTCCCCCAGGAGTACCTGAAGGGTCTCTGTAGCCCGGAGCTACAGAATGAAATCCACTACCCACCCAAACTGCACTGCATCTTTCTGGGAGCCCAGGGCTTCTTCCTTGATTGCCTGACTTGGAGCACATCTGCCCACTTGGTGCCTGGAGTGCCCGGCTCGCTGATGGTCAGTGGCCTGACTGAGGCCTTCGTCATGGTCCAGAGTCGAGTGGAGGAGCTGGTGGAGCGGCTGAGCTGGGACTTTCGTCTGGGGCCATCCCCTGGAGCCTCTCAGTGTGCTGGAGTGCTGAGGGAGTTCTCTGCCCTGCTGCAGGCCCGGGGGGATGCCCACACAGAGGCCCTGCTGCAGCTGCCCCAGGCCGTCCAGGAGGAGCTGCTGAGCCTGGTGCAGGAGGCATCCCGGGGGCAGGGGCCCCAAGCATTCCCGTCCTGGGGTTGGGGGGGCCCAGGTCCGTTGGGCGCTCAGCAGCAGGGAGTCAGGACTCCCCTGGGTGACGGTGGAGTGTCTTTGGACACAGGACCTACAGGGTGGCAAGAGTCAAGGGGAGAGAGACATGCCGTGGAGAAGGAGGGAACAAAGCAGGGTGGTGCCAGGGAGATGGATTTGGGGTGGAAGGAGTGGCCCGGGGAAGAGGCCTGGGAGAGACAAGTGGCCTTCAGGCCACAGTCGGGAGGAGGAGAGGCCTCGGGAGGAGGAGAGGCCGGGCAGGCAGGGCCTCCGAAAGGGAAGGCCCTGGGGAAGGAGGGAGTGCCCCAGGAAAGAGGAAGGCTCGGGGTCCAGGGCCAGCCCCCTAGTACCCAGGGCCCCTATCAGAGGGCATCTCAGCTCCGGGGAGCCTCCCTCCTCCAGCGGCTCCATAATGGGGAAGCCTCACCTCCAAGAGTGCCCAGCCCCCCACCTGCTCCTGAACCCCCGTGGCACTGTGGAGACCGAGGGGACAGGGGAGACCGAGCAGACAAGCAGCTGGTTGTGGCTCGAGGCCGAGGGTCTCCATGGAAACGAGGCACCCGGGGGGGCAACTTGGTGACTGGCACACAGCGTTTCCAGGAGGCTCTCCAAGACCCTTTCACCCTGTGCCTTGCTAACGTGCCAGGCAAGCCAGACCTCCGCCATATCGTCATCGATGGCAGCAACGTGGCCATGGTGTGAGTATCTGGTGGGGCTGAGGGTCCCAGGGAGGGGATGAGGTAGAGATGGGCAGTTGTGTTCACCTTGGGGACATGTGCCAAGCAGAGGGCAGTCCAGCCAGGCTGCCAGGTCTCCACTCCAGGGCCCTTGAGTGCTGACCCCTTCCCACTGCAGGCACGGCCTCCAGCACTACTTCTCCAGCCGGGGCATCGCCATTGCCGTGCAGTACTTCTGGGACCGAGGCCACCGCGACATAACTGTTTTTGTGCCTCAGTGGCGTTTCAGTAAGGACTCCAAGGTCAGAGGTGAGTTGGGCCTGGTCTCTTGTGTCTGGGGATGGACCCCGTGTTCACCTCAGGGATAACCCCATTGTGCTCCTCTGTTTCTCCAGAGGGTCACTTCCTGCACAAGCTGTATTCCCTCAGCCTGCTCTCCCTCACACCCTCCCGGGTCTTAGATGGCAAGAGGATCTCCTCCTATGACGACAGGTACTTGCTTCTCTCTTGTCCACAGACTTGACATTCAGGGAGCCTGGTGGGAGACTGAGGGGGAGACAGAAGCTCTGGCCCCTTCACACTAAGACTTGAGTCGTGGAAAAAGGGCCACTTCTCCATGTGCCCCTATGATTGGGGAGGTAAACCGGCCCTGCAGACAGGATGAGATGGATGGTGAACAACTCTGTTTCATCCTTCACTTTTTCACTGATCAAACTAAAGGATGCTTCGTGTTTATATTAATAGTGCCTTACCATCTAGAAAACACTGGTTTAATGGAAGCATGGGAAAGCTGGTGATATGAATAGCTAGCTGACAAATGCCTCTTACAACCTAGATGTCCAAACACATAGAGAAATTCTCCAACCTTCTGGGAAAACCAGAGTAAATGATCCAAATAATGATACAAAGAATGGATTCCATGCATAATACAGCTGTACAAAACATGGTATTTAAAAAAAGATAAGTGAAAGATCAATGGTCTTAGAATTTGAAGGCCTGAATTTGAGCCTCAAGTCGCATAGTCATTGTGGGTTCTCTTAGTGGATTAACCTCTTTGTCTCAAGTTCCTCTTCCATTCATTGTCCTCCTTGTGAATATCAAAAGAAGCTAAGGTATGTGCTTTCCTCACTCAAGGTGCTCTGCTGGAGGACAGTGATATTCTTTAGTTTTTCACAGACTCAGTCAAGTGTGGCAGCGCGTCTTATCTCCATTGTACAGAAATGGAGACAGAGGGTCGGAGTAGTTAATTCTCTTGGCAAAGGCTATGACGTGGCAAAGGAAGAACGAGAACGTAAAGCTGCTAGATGGTTTAATTGAGGAACACAAGACACATTTCCTCCCTGGTGCACACACTGTGGGAGACAGGTGGATCTCACTTATTATTTTTTAATAGGCTTTTCTCCCTGCCTTTGGCTGCATTGGATCTTTGTTGTGTCATGTGGGGTCTTAGTTCCCCCAACCAGGGACTGAAGCCTCATTCCCTGCATTGGCTGGTGTATTCTTAACCACTGGACCACCAGGGAAGTCCCATGGGTGGATTTTAAAAGCTAATTAACCAATTTGAAAAAATTACAGTGATAAGTTCTTTATTCTCTAGGATTCTCAGTTTTAAATTAAAAAAGAGTTCCCAAGCTGTACTGATTATATATTTTGTTTTTTCAAATATTTAGCTTTTACTCCCTAACAGGTAAATGGTATTCTACAAAACCGACAATTCATGTTCTCCCAATGCAGTTCTGTTTTATGCCTAGATTTCACACGTTATCTGGAATACAGAACCTTCTTTACATGCCAGTATTGACACAGAATTAAAACTGAAGGTTGTCACTTGTAATACATTTTGAAGGCACGTGTCTACAGTTGTGTAGGTCCTGATAGGCAGAGCCACAATATAAATTTTGTATTTTGCCTAGTTACAGTGGCATGTAGCACAAACCTATTGAATACTGTGGAACAACATATGATCTAATGAGATGATAGTACAATTATCCTTAATTTGAAAATACCTTTTGTTATATGATACCATATATATTTATAATGTCACCTGTTTGTTTCCCAGACAGAAGCTCAGAGCCAGACATCTGTCATTCTGAATCCTGATTAATGGTCCCCTCTATACCACACTAGGGCTTCCCTGGTGGCTCAGACAGTAAAGAATCGCCTGAAATGTAGGGGTCAAGAGTTCCATTCCTGGGTCAGGAAGATCCCCTGGAGAAGAGAATGGCTACCCACTCTAGTATTCGTGATGGGAGAATCCCATTGACAGGGAGTGTGGCGGGCTACAGTCCATGGGGTCACAAAGAGCTGGACACGACTGAACGACCAAGGCTATACCACACTGGTTTCAGATACTGACTGCCTGTGTGGTACTAGGTGTCTGGCCTGCCAAAGGAGGCAGGAATCAGGGAAGACTGGATTCATGACTTCAAAAAGCCCAAAGAAACTGTAAATCAAACAGTATAGAACCAAGAGGAAAGGGATCTCCCTTCTGGCTGGGGTCTTGTGGGAAGGGAAGGATTTGAGAGTTTTTGTTGATTGACAAGGATATCGGATGCACTGGATCTCTTGGTTTCTAAACCTGTTAAGGACTTATCTCATGAGTTCTACCCCAGTCCTGTGGAATCAGAATTATTAAAATGGGGCCCAGGCATGTTTTTTTGACGTTCCCCTTATGATTCCTCTCATCAGTGAGGTCTGGTTTCCTTCCAGATGGAGGAAATAAAGGGAACAGTTTGAGAAACATGAAAGTCGGAGAGCGCAGGGCATGTTCGAAGAACAGGGTGAAATCTGATCATTAGTTTTTGGCAGGAGCTATGAGTGCATTAGGGAGGATGGGGAGAGATAAGGCAGTAAGAGTGGCTTGGAGCTGGTTGCTAGGCCGTAGCTGCCAAGCCTGGGATGTAGAAACATTTGGTAGATAAAGGGCAAGTTTGGAAGACTTTTGTGTAGGGGAAGAGCATGTTCTCTCAGGGGAGGAGAGGCTGGAGGGTGGTAAATGGCTGGGGGCAGGAGACCCCCTTATCGGGAGGCTATGCAGTGGTACCTCAGTTGCATTGTCCAAGTAGTGCAGGTACTGGCAGGACTGGAAATGAAGGAAGCGGAGTGGAAGGCCTCAGGGGAGGCGCATGAGGGATCTGTGACTGATTCAAGGGGCAGCAGGGAAGAAGCCAGAGCCAGAGCCAGGTCTTTCTGTCTCATACAGACAAGACACAAAGTGTTGTGGAGGGTTGTGGTGACTGGACGTGTTGCTCTTGGGAGGCCATGAAAGGGTTCATCTTTGTTTCCTTTCTAACCCATGGCGCCTATATCCAGTCAGTCATCTGGTGGCTGGTTCAAGGTGAGGGGCCAGATCTCCATCACTAGAAGTGCGTCACAGGAGTCGATAACGCACTCCGGGGTTGGGACCTTGGAGAATCCCAATATGGCTGCTGTGGTTTTCGAGACAGGTTCATGGTGAAACTGGCTGAAGAGACTGACGGGATCATTGTCTCCAACGACCAGTTCCGGGACTTGGCAGAGGAGTCTGAGAAGTGGATGGCAATCATCAGAGAGCGGTGAGGGAACCCTCCCCTGAGAACAGGGCACAGACTCAGACCTTTCTCTTAAGCCAGCTGTGCCCTGCCACCGGGTGAGGACTCTGGGAAGGGGCTGACACTGCTTTGAAGGATGGTAGCCAACAGCTTCTGATGGTGTTGGTCTTAGCTGTCCGGGTAGCGGGCAAGGGCTCCTCTGTGACGACACATTCTCTGTGCCCATCCAGCCTGCTGCCTTTCACCTTTGTGGGAAACCTCTTCATGGTGCCGGATGACCCCCTGGGGCGAAACGGCCCCACCCTGGATGAGTTCCTGAAGAAACCGGTCAGGTAAGGCCCTGCAAGCTCCTAGGCAGCCCTGTTCTTGCTCTGCAGGGGCCTAGCAGGCCTGGAGAGTCGGTGGAAAATGACTCAGTCCAGGCCAGCTATATTCTATAGTAGTTCAGGTTGCCTGGGCTTTGGCCCAAGGAATCCTGACGCAGACCCTTCTGGCTGGGAAGGAAGCTCCTGCTTCCTGTTTTCCCTCATCAGTGTGTTGTATTTGGTAAATGGTTGCTTTTACTCATAGCTGGTTGCATTCAGTACGCCCTCTGCTGGACAGAAAGTAATTATTAGACTAAAGCTGGATTCACCATCCGGTTCCAAAGGAACCATCCATTTTCCCTTCAGAAGTGAGTTGATACTGCCACTCGGTGGTCAGTTTCTAGAACTTCAGGCTCACTCTAGGATGCTTATCAGCTTTCTGCTCTCTGCTTCTTCCCAGGGCCCCGGGGTCTTCTAAGCCTCAGCAGTCTGCCAGGGGCGTCACAGAACACAGTAATCAGCAGCAGGGGAGAAAAGAAGAGGAAAAAGGCAATGGCGGCATTCGGAAGACGCGGGAGACAGAGCGGCTCCGGCGCCAACTGCTGGAGGTGTTTTGGGGCCAGGATCACAAGGTGGACTTCATCCTGCAGCGTGAGCCGTACTGCCGGGACATCAACCAGCTCTCTGAGGCCCTGCTTAGTCTCAACTTCTGAGCCTCACCTGGCTGAGTGGCTGCCCCCATGCTCAGCTCGTCTCACCCAGTTCAGCTCATCCTGTGAGGGTCCCTCTGCTGCTCACACCCTGCCCCAGTCTCCCCCTGAGTTGGTGCTTTGTGTCAGGGAAGTTCTGAGGAAGAGCATTCGTATGTGAGGAATGCTCTGGTGTGGAGCACTTTGGGGACAGGTCCATGACGTGACCTGATCTCATCTTGAGTCAGGACCTCGACCAGCTCTCAGGAGGTTCTTCTCAGCCTTAACTTCTCAACCTTGCCTTTCGCAGGGTTTCTGTAGGGAGTGGGGGCTGCTGCAAGGGGTGGGTTCCGGAGACTGGGACTGCTGGCCCCTCCTCCACGCCGAGCTGGGGGTAGAGGCTAGGGTAGGTGGGAGGGGAACGGAGAACAGGTGGCTGGGAAGCTAAGCCTTTCCTCCTCGTGGCTGCTGCTCTGAAGGCCAGAGGACAGGGACGCTTCCCAGGCCTGGCTGGGCTCCTGGGCGCACCAAAGGGAATGCTGGCCCCTGGAAAGGCTAGTGTTCCGGGGTCTGGGTCACAGTGGGGCAGCAGCGAGCTGGTGGAGAAGGCAGAGGGAGACTTGGCTTCTGGTCTCAGCTGTGCCTGCCTGTCACCTTGACTGATCTTGGTCTTTACTTTTGCCTACAAGTCGGGGGTAAAAATGCCTGTTGGGAGGAGAGATGAGAACGTGGAGGAAAAACCCTTTGGACGAAAGGTACTTGGACCAAGTCTCAGGTGTGTCTGTCTGTGGTTGCACAGGCTTCTTAACCAGAACCTCACTTTCAGAGAGCTGAGGGTCCTCTGTCCCCAGGGCCTGTGCCCTGGATTTTAACACTGCATCCTCAGTATAATGTGCCCTGTAATGGCTGCGTCCCTTTTGGGCAACCCTCCCCCCCCAATCCACATTTACAGAACAGGTAATTAGGGTGACTGCATTACCAGTAAACTCTCAGGGTTTGTTCCTCTCAACGGCAGCTCTCCTGTTGCATCCAGGTGTTTGTTTACAGATGAACGAATGTGTCGGCTAGTCCCAGTCTCTGGTTAACGCACTTGCTCGAGCGCTGAGCAGTCACCAAACTGATGAAGCCATGTTCTGTGAGGACAACGATCATGTGACCTGACCCCAGCATTTTCTCTACAGAACAGCTATGTCGCATAAAGTGAATCCCACTTCTGCTCTGTGTGTGCGTGTATGCGGATGGGAAGGGTTTATAGAGCTTGTACCTAGAGGAACTAATCTGGAAAACAAAAAATGGAAGAATCAGAGTCGGACCAACTGCTGTCACCTCAGGACTTTCTCTGTCCACCTTGGTTCCTACATGTCATTGTATCTGAAGTCCTCCCGTGCCAGGGAATCGACGAGCTCCGAGGCAGTACGTTCATCTATAGACAGTACTAGTCAGTCCTTCCTTTAGTGCAGTCCTAAATATGCTTCTGTTACTTCTACCTTTGAGGCCAGTCATTCCCTCAGGAACAGTACAGAGCCAGGCAACTTCCTAGAGTCCAAGACCAGGTAAAGAAGTAGGACAGCTGCCTCTGGGTTCAGTGCTGTCTGAGCCCTGCAGCAAGTCCCTAGACGAGGCCCTCTGTTTAGGCTCTGACTTTTGCTGCCTGAGTGATAAAGGGAGTTGAAATCACCTGAGATCCTCATACCAGCAGCTAGCATGTGGAGGCTGATGATGGAGGAGGTCCTTGAGTCCCAGTGTTGCCACCCCTGCCCATGGCTGAGGTACACACTGAGCAGGGCTGGGGGCAGTCGTACTGGGGAGAGACTAGTTGGGGCTGTGACAATGATTCAAAGATAACCCACAGTCCCCTCAGAAGAAAAGAAATTGGTTAACATGGTCTGAATTGGGAGCTGGGGGAATTACTTCTAGTCAAACTATGGCAGAAATCAGGGTTGATAGAGGGAGATGGTCCTCGATGAATACTTGGGACGTTTTTCCCCCAAAATGTTCAAGTTTGTAGTTTTTGACAGGTTCCTTGTACTTTTCACTTTCAGTGCTGGTGGATGTGCAGTGGGCTTGAGGTAACATCTGCCCTTTTGTGCTAGGGACTCTGGTTGACTGAAGTGGCCTGAGATGAGAGGCAGGTCCTTGGCTACCGACAGTCCTAAGCTTTGCACAGCTTTGTCCTGCTGCAGCTTGATGAACGGGCCAGCGTGTGATTGTTTATCAGTTCACTGCTGTCCAGTGACAGACCAGAGGCTGTCCTAGACTCTGGCCTGTTTCTTCCTCTGCTGGTACCCTAACAGCATTGTGTGAACAAGTAAGTCTGCAGGGTGACCACACAGCCCACCGGAAATGGATCACCGTTCTTCTTGTCTTCTCGCCTCTGCCTTTGTTATAACCTTGTGCCTCAAATTTGTTGCCAGCTCTTTTGGCAGTCAAGGGACCAAGAAGGGAGATGTTGCCTGTTACCATTTTCAAAACTCCACGTAAAGGAAAGGGTCATCTCGGATGACATTCTTTGAAATAAATTTCAGGAGAATCTAGAACAAAGAGATGAGCTGAAGCCAGTCAATTAATTTGTCTTTATTGCCTAAACTGCAAAACATTCTCTGAATACCAAGGAGGAGAAATGGGGCAGGAACAGGACATGCAAGGAGACCAAACTGAGATATATATCTATGAGGAGTTGAAGAAGTTAAGGTCCCAACTTGATGTGACTGTAACCCTGAAATAGCGGAAACCTCTCAGTTAAATAAGATGGAGCAGTGGGACAGTGAGCAAGAAAGGGGGCTTAAGAACCGGATGGTTTTCAGTCACTAGAGGAGAACCCGAGCTTATGCAGTCTCTCACCAGCAAGCCCCTGCTGAGGAACAGGCCTCAGGCCCTGCCTTGAGCCTCCCTGTTTAGGCTATGACTTCCTTCAAGGCAGCCCCCAGCTCTGGGAAAGAATACTGGTAGCCAGCAGCCAGTGTCCGCCGTGGGACCACCTTCTGGCCCTCCAGCAGCATGACGGCACGTTCTCGTCCAAAGACAGCTTGTACCACAGCACTGGGGAGAGGGATGAAGGCTGGGCGGCCCAGGGCTGTGCCCAAGGCCCGGGCAAACTCAGCATTGGTAGTGGAGGAGGCGGGAGCCACTCCGTTCAGGATCCCCTGGACATGGCTTGTTTCAAGGGCATGGGCCAGGATTCCCGCCAGGTCTCTGATGTGAATCCAGGGGAAGAACTGGTGGCCTGAGCCAATGGGGCCCCCCAGGCCCAGGCGGAAAGGCAACAGCATATGACCAATGGCACCGCCTCCACGACCCAGCACAACCCCTAGAGCAGGCAAGAAGGATGGTACACGGAGGTCCCTCAACCTCCAGGCACCCCCACTGTTCCTCTCCACTTTGCCTTCATCACTCTTTACCTATACTAACTCTGCTCTGTGGCAGGTGAGGGCTGTGGCTCTCTTTGGGCTGTCCTGTCCACCCACCTGCAGGTCAGCCAGAAGTGGCATCTCCTGTGAGCTCAGCTTCCCTTAACCCCACCCCCTCCTGGTCCAGAGAAGACATTCCAACCCTGTCTGATACCCAGACCCCTTGTTCTCACCGGAGCGCACCACCACTTGGCGTGTAGAATCTCCAGGAAGCCTGGCTGCAGCTTCCCATTTGGTTACGAGGTTGGAGAAAAAGTCGAAATCCCCTCCTGGGCTGTCCTCGTCGTACTCCGCAGTCAGGCTGGGCTGGTAGTAAGCTGCCGGAGGAACAGCACTGGTCTGCCCTGGGTGTCCTTTGTCCCATCTGGCCCTTTGCAGTCAAGGCTTCCCTTACCTCGCCCTCCTTGGCACCTTGGGAGTCTCTCCATGGGTAGTCAGAGCCGTGGATAGTTTCCCCTACAACTTCTCCATGAGCTGACCCGTTCCTGCCTTGGAGTCATTCTTATCTTTCATTAGAGGGCTAAGCTGAGACTGCTAGAGTGCAGAAGCTAAGAACAGACTTCGGTGCCAGGCTGTCTGAGTTTTAATCTCAGCTCCAAAATTATTTGTCACTTTAGGCAAATTACATAACCTGTCTGTGCAGAATTTTTACATCTTTAAAATAGGAATAATACCTATCACATAGATTTCTTGTGAGGATTATATGGAATATGGGCAAAGCACTTAGAATAGTGACTAGTGTATATGTATGTGTAGTGTATATAGTGTATGCGTGCGTGTGTGTGTAGATATATATATATCTACCCTGGTGGCTCACTGGTGAAGAATCTGCCTGTAATGCAAGAGACGTGGGTTCAATCCCTGGATCGGGAAGATGCCCTGGAGAAGGAAATGGCCACTCCAGTATTCTTGCCTGGAGAATCCCATGGATAGAGGAACCTGGGAGGCTACAGTCTGTGGGGTTACAAAGAGTGGGACACAACTAAGCAACTAAACGTGTGTGTATGTACGTGTATATATATATATATAAAATTTGGTCCCAAAGGCAAAATACAAAAACTGACAATTCTGTTCCTAAAGCTCTGTGCTGTGAGAAATAAGGGGCCTGGGAGTAGGTGGAGCTTTCTCAGGCACTGGGAGCAGTGCCACTCCTCTCACTTTCTCTGAGGTCCCCATTTCTCAGTGAAAGTACACAAAAGTCAGAAAAAATGTGCGTGGAATGAGGGCCTAGGTAGTTCCTGTGCCTGGAAAAGACCAGCACTCTGGAGCCTGAGCTACCCCTCACTGTACTCCCTCCTTTCCCTGGCTAGTCTAAAGGCTGGTGACGTGGGGGGCATACCTACACCTGTGACTAAGACCCAGGCCTGGGGGGGTTGTGGGGCCTTGGCTATGGCTCTAGCCAGCGTTTGGGTGGTCTCCAGGCGGCTGCTGAGAACTTCTTTTTGAAAGGCTGCATTCCACCTGCAGGAGAAACATGCGTGCATGCATGCTCAGTCATAGGAGTAACACAGAGGGGAATAAAATACCACTAAATATACGCACATACCCTTCCTTCCCTCTTTCCCTGGGGCCCATCTATATCCACGCCTAGTAAAGCCCTCATTGCGGCTTAGAGAAACGGTCCACCTCTCCTGTAGAGGGAAAAGGCACAGGTACTTGGGGGCATCCTGAATGGGGAGTAAGGTCCACCGACTGGGAAGAAGGGTAAGTGAGTGTGGAGGAGAGAGGGTGAGGGAAGGAGAAGTTCGGAATATGGGTTGAGTTCTCCATCTGCCAGCCCCAATCTCCACAGCTCACAGGTTCCCATCAGAATCGGCCCTCTGCTCTGAAGAATGTCAGCTTCAGGGCCCAGCTGACCTGCGGAGAGGGTTGAGGATGTTCTCTCCCGCCAGGTTGACTGCAGCATCGCAGCGGGGCAACCCCGACGTCGTGAGATCATCCTGTGGGAGAAAGCACACAGTGGCCTCGAGGCCTCGCTAGGAGCCACCCAACTAAGCCTTCTTTCCATGCCTCCAGAATATGGACATACCCACGTGATCCGATCTGGCCCTGGCTTTCGGGAGATCAACGTCACTTCGTGGCCCCTGGCCTTCAGCAGCTGGGTTAGGGCTGTCCCAATGAAGCCCGTCCCGCCACCTGATCAGAAAATACGAGGTGTTTATCCGCCCGGGGGGGCCTTCCGTCCTCGCATGTAGCCCCCTTCTCTGGTGCCCTCCCATCTGACTTCAGACTTCTCCCCTCCTTCTTGCCCCCTCCCCGCGATGCTTGCAGGGTGAAACACAGGGTTTAGGGAGATTCGGCCCCTAGGGCTTGGAGGCAAAGGCCAAGTAGCCTGTGCATGAGACGGTACCCTCTCTCAGAAACAGTCTCCTAAGCCCTCAATTTCTGGCTGTATCTTTTTTTTATAAACCTGCCCCCTCCCGCGCCCACCCCCTTCCCGCCCTCCCTCACCCACAAGAACCCGCATCGCGACCACGACCTAACGCGCCTGCGCAAGATTTAGAGTGTCTCTTCTCTAGGACGCCGCTATAGCCTTTTGCGCATGCGTTTTTCCGGGAGGCACGCTCCAGTTGTGGGGCGGGCCGGATTGAGGCTGGGAGTGGCCCTGCCTGGCGACCCGGAAGAATTCGTAGAGAAGGTGGTATTTTTCATTACAAGGCGTGGCTGGGACCAGGCAAGGAGGCGGGGCCGGGGAGTAGACTGAGGGGACAAGCCAAAGAGGAGAGGAGGTGAAGGAGGGAAGATTTTAGCGTAGAAAAAACCTTTGACCTAAAGCCCGAAGCTACTCTAACCGCCGAATTCTGGATGTCTATTCGGTTAGACGGATCAGTAGTCCAAGAGAATCTGTCCAGCGGTAGAATGGATTTCTTTCTACCCAGCCTATTATTTTACCTTTTCTTCTGCCTGTTCCAGCTCCTTGCTGTTGGCATTTAAACGTCCTCAAGTTCTCTTCTACTTAAAATAATCCTTCTCCTGCACTGTTCTTCCTCTGCTAATGTCTTTATAATCAAACTTCTTTAAAGAGCGCGGTCCGTTTTCTACTTCTACTTCGCATCCGCTGGCTTTGCCTTTATCATTCTCTGCCTCTCTCGCCAAGATCACCAATTTCCAATGTGTCACCAAAACTAATGCCTAGTTTTCGTTTTTCTTGACCTCTGCATCGCTGGACACTTGCTGACTCGTCCCTCCCTTTGGAAATGCTTGTTTCTCAGCCTCAACAAAAGTCTCACTCTCGTTTGGGTCTTTTGCTTATCTTTGTTCAGTCTCTGCTGCTTGTTCTACTTCCATGTCTTAAAATGTTGATATTCCTCGAAGCTGGGTCCTAGGATCTTCATCTCTTCCCGTTCTGCACTTTCTCCCAGGTATGTATCTCGGGGAACTCAGTTACCAATTTTTAAAAATTAAGACTTCCCAAATCACCTGCGAACTATAGGAGAGCCTGAGAGCTACTGAATTCTATAAAAACTTCCCATTAGATATCTCTTTTTGGATATCTAAAACTCTGTTGACTTTCAGTTCAGTTCAGTCCCTCAATTCAATTCAGTCGCTCAGTCGTGTCCAACTCTTTGCAACCCCATGAACCGCAGCACGCCAGGCCTCCCTGTCCATCACCAACTCCCGGAGTCCACCTAAACTCATGTCCATTGAGTTGGTGATGCCATCCAACCATCTCACCCTCTGTCGTCCAGTTCTCCTCCTGCCAATCTTTCCCAGCATCAGGGTCTTTTCCAGTGAGTCAGCTCTTCGCATCAGGTGGCCAAAGTATTGGAGTTTCAGCTTCAACATCAGTCCTTCCAATGAACACCCAGGACTGATCTCCTTTAGGATGGACTGGTTGGATCTCCTTGCAGTCCAAGGGACTCTCAAGAGTCTTCTCTAACACCACACTTCAAAAGCATCAATTCTTCTGTGCTCAGCTGTCTTTATAGTCCAACTCTCACATCCATACATGACCACTGGAAAAACCATAGCCTTAACTAGACGGACCTTTGTTGACAAAGTAATGTCTCTGCTTTTCATGTCCGATTCTTTGCAACCCCATGGACTGCAGCCCTAAGCATCACCAACTCCTGGAGTCGACTCAAACTCATGTCCATTGAGTTGATGATGCCACCCAACCATCTCATCCTCTGTCGTCCCCTTCTCTTGCCCTCAATCTTTCCCAGCCTCAGGGTCTTTTCAGATGAGTTAGCTCTTCGCATCAGGTGGCCAAAGTATTGGAGTTTCAGCTTTAGCATCAGTCCTTCCAATGAACACCCAGGACTGATTTCCTTTAGGATGGACTGGTTGGATCTCCTTGCAGTGCTAGGGACTCTCAAGAATCTTCTCCAATACCACAGTTCAAAAGCATCAATTCTTCAGTGCTTAGCTTTCTTTATAGTCCAACTCTCACATCCATACATGACTACTGGTGAAACCATAGCCTTGACTAGATGGACCTTTAAGTTAACCTTAAGTTAAATAAGCAGGGTGACAATATACAGCCTTGACGTACTCCTTTTCCTATTTGGAACCAGTCTGTTGTTCCATGTCCAGTTCAAACTGTTGCTTCCTGACCGGCATACAGATTTCTCAAGAAGCAGGTCAGGTGGTCTGGTATTCCCATTTCTTGAAGAATTTTCCACAGATTGTTGTGATCCACACAGTCTAAGGCTTTGGCATAGTCAATAAAACAGAAGTACATGTTTTTCTGGAACTCTCTTGCTTTTTCGATGATCCATCGGATGTTGGCAATTTGATCTCTGGTTCCTCTGCTTTTTGTAAAACCAGCTTGAACATCTGGAAGTTCATAGTTCATGTATTGCTGAAGCCTGGCTTGGAGAATTTTGAGCATTACTTTACTAGCGTGTGAGATGAATGCATTTGTGCGTTACTTTGAGCATTCTTTGGCATTGCCTTTCTTAGGGATTGGAATGAAAACTGACTTTTTCCAGTCCTGTGACCACTGCTGAGTTTTCCAAATTTGCTGGCATATTGAGTGCAGCACTTTCACAGCATCATCTTCCAGGATTTGAAATAGCTCAACTGGAATTCCATCACCTCCACTAGCTTTGTTTATATTGATGCTTCCTAAGGCCCACTTGACTTCACATTCCAGGATGTCTGGCTGTAGGTGAGTGATCACACCATCGTGATTATCTGGGTCGTGAAGCTCTTTTTTGTACAGTTCTTCTGTGTATTCTTGCCACCTCTTTTTAATATCTTCTGCTTGTGTTAAGTCCATACCGTTTCTGTCCTTTATTGAGCTCATCTTTGCATGAAATGTTCCCTTGGTATCTCTAATTTTCTTGAAGAGATCTGTTGACTTTACTTACTAAATATCTTCTAGATCCATCTATTTCTATCTGTGCCACCATTACTCATCTTCAAGTTATTAATATTATCCTCTTTGATCTATTTTCTGCAATAGTTTCTTGAATAGATCTCTGTTTTTGCATGTTTTTTTCCTTTCCAAACTGTTCCACACACTGAAAATCTGAATGAGTTTTTAAAAATATGTGGGAGGAACACTGTGTGGCATAAATTTCCGTTACAGAGTTCCTGAATGTGCTGGATAGACTTGAACTCATCTTCACTTTAATGCATTGTTGAGTTAGCTAGAAAATAAATCTCTAGAGACCAAAAACAAAGTGTGTTTTGGGACTGAGGCTACCTTCTGGGTTGCCAGACTATCTTTGTAACCCAAAGGCTTGGTTGCCAGACAGTGCCTGGGAAGGGGCAAGGGTGAGGAGCTATGGGGAGAAGCGGAGGAGTGTTTGGTAGTCAGGTACCTTTAGACCACAGATTCAGGAGAGTGGAGGTCCATCCATAGCCTCATGGAGGTGAGGTGGGAATCTCTTCCAGAGCTTTATGCCCTTTGTAAGAGGAGATTTACATACAGAGTGGGACAGCACTCTGATCCCAGCCACCACTCCTCCCCTGGGAGGCTGATAGAGAGCAGGCTCTTAATGCCTTAAAGATGTTTTTGTTTGGGGTTCTGGGGATTGGTGGGTCAGCTTCTCCTTCCTCTTCAGCCTGTGCTTTGACAACTGATGTAGTTAGATTAAACGGTTCGCAGATCTCACAGTCCGTCTGACGCATTGGCAGTTAAAACGTTCAAATCTGAGCCAGATAACAAGACATGAGAAATTTCCATCTGCACATCTGGGTGGAAGGGCAGGTGCAGCTGGTGCCCTTCAGGAAGACAGGGGTCCCTCCTGAGTCTGTTGTAATCATAAGGACTTCATTCATTGAAATGAAACTGTTTCCCTTATAGTTGCTTCCTGAAACAGCAAAAGGAGCTGAGCACAGTCCCTCTGGGTGGTCAGGCCATCACTGTGGGGCAGGACAGGAAGCCAGGACTCAGGGAGGTGTCCTTCCTTTAGCAGGGACTAAAGGGATGGGGTGTTTGCTGGTGACTCTGCACCTTCCCCCGTGCAAGCTCTAATGTGTGTGAATGCCCTCTTCATTTTGTTTGGGCAACTTCTCTCAGGCTCTGGGATGTGACTTGTTAAATTCTATTCACATCATCACTTTTTTTTTTTTAATCTGCACTTTCTCTCAGGCTCTTGGATGTGACTTGCTAAATGCTGTTCACACCATCATTTCAGGTAGTTTCTGATTAAAATATGATAGAACCAATCAACCAAAATCCTTACATGGAGACCCAACAGATAGAGGACCCTAGAACCCCTCTGGTCTACCTTTTTAACACAGTCTCAGACCCCAGAGTTTGTGGTGATAGAAACAATGTCCTCTGAGCCTTAACCTCTGTGCAGATGCCAACTCTTCTCCCAGGGCCATACCTCCTCTTCTCTTCCCTCCATGAAGATTTCTAGATGCCACCCTCTCCAGCTAGACCACTATCCAGACATCCGTTCCCAGTGGGGCCTTACTCTGGAGTTGATACTTTCTCACCTCTGGCATCAGCCCCATGTCTTTCTGCTCTTGCTCTGGATCTACCATGAAGACCAAGTGCCCTTGAGATCTGTCTTTTTCTTTCCAGATGCTCCTGTGTGTTTGAGTACTGGAGTGTGTGTGTGTGTGTGTGTGTGTGTGTGTGTGTGTGTGTGTGTGAGGGATTGACCTTTGGTCAGGCTGAAGGGAAATGTTTAGCATGAGTAGCTCTTGTTGCACCACCAGAGGTCTCAGTAACCCAGAAATTACACTTCCTAGCCATTCAAACGGAGAAGGCAATGGCACCCCACTCCAGTACTCCTGCCTGGAAAATCCCATGGACGGAGGAGCCTGGTAGGCTGAAGTCCATGGGGTCGCTAAGAGTTGGACATAACTGAGTGACTTCACTTTCACTTTCCACTTTCATGCATTGGAGAAGGAAATGGCAACCCACTCCAGTGTTCTTGCCTGGAGAATCCCAGGGACGGGGGAGCCTGGTGGGCCGCCGTCTATGGGGTCGCATAGAGTCGGACACGACTGAAGCGACTTAGCAGCAGTAGCAGCAGCAGCCATTCAAAGGAAGGGCTATGTTGTGATCTGAGCGCAGGTTGGAAAAGAATTTCCAGACACGAGGAAGAATGAGAAACGAATAGAGTTTATCAGAGTGGGACAGGACATTTGAAGAGCGCTCCCGGTCAAGGGAGAACTGAGCCTTTTAAGGGTTAATAGCAAATTTTTATAGCCTCAAAACAGAAAATTCCTGCTCCATTGGTGGCATTAGGTCATTGGTTAGGGTGCTATAGGGTGCATATTTTTATCTACTATGGAGTCAGGTAGCTGGCCGGTTAAGATTAGGGGCAACTCATGCTATGGGGCTTGGTCAGTTCTGGAAATGACCTTGGTATAGAGCTCCACATCTGTGACCTTGGTAGAGGGCTCCACAGGCTACAGGCTGCAGATTGTTTCCAGGGTTCTGGCTCTGGGCTGTGAAACGGCCATCAGGAGACTTTTCCTGGTTTTGTTTCTCCCTGACCGATAGTACAGCCAATAGACAAAAGGCAGAAAAAGCCAAGCCAGGTGAGAGAGATGGTCCTCCTATTTCATTGCTGGATCATGAATCTTTTTATTTCTCTTGTGATTTACTAAATTTTGCTGGATGAAACACAAGCTGAAATCACGATTGCTGGGAGAAATATCAATAACCTCAGATATGCAGATGACACCACCCTTATGGCAAAGCAAAGAAGAACTAAAGAACCTCTTGATGAAGTGAAAGAGGAGAGTGAAAAAGTTGGCTTAAAGCTTAACATTCAGAAAACTAGGATCATGGCATCTGGTCCCATCACTTTCATGGCAAATAGATGGGGAAACAATGAAAACAGTGTCAGACTTTATTTTGGGGGGCTCCAAAGTCACTGCAGAAGGTGACTGCAGCCATGAAATTAAAAGATGCTTGCTCCTTGGAAGGAAAGTTATGACCAACCTAGACAGCATATTAAAAAGCAGAGACATTACTTTGCCAACAAAGGTCTGTCTAGTCAAGGCTATGGTTTTTCCAGGATGTGAGAGTTGGACTATAAGGAAAGCTGAGTGCTGAAGAACTGATGTTTTTGAACTGTGGTGTTGGAGAAGACTCTTGAGAGTCCCTTGGACTGCAAGGAGATCCAACCAGTCCATCCTAAAGGAAATCAGTCCTGGGTGTTCATTGGAAGGACTGATGCTAAAGCTGAAACTCCAATACTTTGGCCACCTGATGTGAACAACTAACTCATTTGAAAAGACCCTGATGCTGGGAAAGATTGAAGGCGGGAGAAGGGGACGATGAAGGATGAGATGGTTGGATGGCCTCACCAACTCAATGGACATGAGTTTGAGTAAGCTCCGGGAATTGGTGATGGACAAGGAAGCCTGGAGTGCTGCAGTCCATGGGGTCACAGAGTCGGACACTACTGAGTGACTGAACTGAACTGAACTGCTACATCATAGTGCCCAGCACACGTCATTCACCCATAAACATTATGTTTATAAGAAGAATAGTACTTTCAGCATTATTCAGTCTCTAAGTGCTTGGCACCACATAAGCAAAAGAAAGTGGAAATCCATTCTATTTAATTATTATTATCGGAGAAGGCAATGGCGACCCACTCCAGTACTCTTGCCTGGAAAATCCCATGGACAGGGGAGCCTGGTGGGCTGCAGTCCATGGGGTCGAGAAGAGTCCGACACGACTGAGCGACTTCACTTTCACTTTTCACTTTCATGCATTGGAGAAGGAAATGGCAACCCACTCCAGTGTTCTTGCCTGGAGAATCCCAGGGACGGAGGAGCCTGGTGGGCTGCCGTCTATGGGGTCGCACAAAGTCGGACACGACTGAAGCGACTTAACAGCAGTAGCAAAGCACTTAAAACAAAGCTTGACCACCATTGTTGTTGTTCAGTCACCCAGTCGTGTCTGACTCTTTGCGACCCCATGGATTTCAGCACACCAGGCCTCTCTGTCCCTCACCATCTCCCAGAGTTTGCCCAACTTCATGTCCGTTGCATTGGTGATGCCATCCAGCCATCTCATCCTCTGATGCCCCCTTCGTCTTCTGCCCTCAATCTTTCGCAGCATCAGGGACTTTTCCAGTGAGTTAGCTGTTCGTATAAGATGACCAAAATACTTAAGTTTCAGCTTCAGCATCAGTCCTTCCAAGGGGAGTATTCAGGGTTGATTTCCCTTAAGATTGACTGGTTTGATCTCCTTGCTGGCCAATGGACTCTGAGGCGTCTTCTCCAGCACCACAGTTCCTTCATGGGTCCTACTGCCCCCCATGGTCCTAAATAAATAATCTTCGGGGCGATGGTCCTTAATTCTAGGCATCCCAAACCCCAGCAAAAACCCACCCCCTCGCCCTGGCAGCCCCACCCCTGCGGCCAGAGCCGCGCCTGCGCATTGCATGGCAGGTGTTCCGCGAGCTCAGCTACCAGCCGAGGAGCGCGCGCTTGAGCCCAGCCGGCCCGCTAGCTGTGTGCTTGGTCGCGTGCCATGCTCTCGCTGGGCACCACGGCCTCGTCCTCTCCCTCCGCCACTCTAGTCCGCACACCCCGGCAGGCAGCCCACTTTCTGTATTTAAAGATGCAGCATTCACGCCTCCCTCCGCAGGCGGCCTTTCATTGGTGTCCGGGCCAGAGTTGCCCGGCCACCCAGGAAAGGAACATGGCGAAGCGGGAGCAAGTCCTGAGCCTCGGAGCGGAGCCGCAGCAAGAGCTCAAATCCTGAGGAAACGCCCCGCCTCTCCGCCCGGGCTGCGGGGTGGGTCACGAATTAAAAACGGAGGTTTGAAACCCTCTGTGGCAAATGAACAGCATAAGAGCGCTTATCTGATATACCGGGACAAAATTCCAGAGTAAAGGACATGGATAGGCATATAGGAGTGTAGTGGCCCTGTATGTGAGGAAGGCGTAGATGATCTTGAAGTGAAAACTTACTAAATGTTTGGGAGGAAATAACATTCTCATGTGATTCTCAAAATCACACTTGCTTGTAATGTCTGCTGATTGTGTGACACAATATAGTCTTAGAAGTTTCTTTAGAAGACATATTGCCAGATGAATAAAACTTTATGTATTCATTGGCTTGCTAGAACTATTTGGCATCCTTTTTAGGAACTCTGGAATGAGTGGGTGAGGTAGTGAGGGGCAAAGTATACTTTTATGATTCAGGATGGATGGAAGAGGGAAATGGGAATGTGAAAAAGCGGACCACTCTCTATTGTGGGCCCCCTAACCAGACCGGAGAGTGCAAAGTGAGATAAGAGAAGCTGTTAATTTAATACAGACTGGACTATTTGAGGAAACAAAGGATGGAAAATGCCTTTTTAGGGTGGAAATTAGAGGTGATGTTTTTACACAAGATTTTAGGTTTTAGAAATAGACTGCAATATAAACCATACCAGGTAATGGTGTTTACACTCAGTTAAGTCGGAGAAGGGAGGTAACTGAGATACCATAGGAAGATTTGTTAGTGAAAAGTTGAAAGATACAATATCAAAAGGCAACAACCCATAAGAACCCTACAAATTAAGACATAAATTTCTGGGTTACTGTTTTCAGGTACTTAAATTTTCCTTGGTGATTAACCAGCCTAGTCAAAAAGGCTGCTATAGGTAAAAATACCCCTTTTAAAAATATGGTGAAATTGGCTGGTTGGGGAAAAAGAGAAGTCACTGAAGAGTAAGAATTAGATGGTAACTAGAAATAAGGCAACCAAAAAACTTGAACTCAAAACCGACTTAACAAAAAACCCTCCTAAACCTTTAATTACAGTCTAACACTGCCATAACTCAATGTGAACACATCCATGTTACCACCACCCCAGTCAGGACAAGCACATCCACACCAACCCCCCTACCCCGCTGCAGGAGGTCCCGTATTCTCCAGCCTCGGCCACGGTCTTGAATCCTGCCTCATTGATCTTCACCAAAGGTAGCTGTCTATTTTGACTTTTAATACCATAGATTAGTTTTGTTAGTTTCTGAGTTTTATAGAGATGGACTGACAATAGGTCTTCTTTTAAATCTGCCTCTTTTCCTCCCAACATTATGTTTTTGAGATTCGTCCAGGTTATTGTACATACCAGTGGTTAATTTTTATTGATAGTATCTCATGTGATATTCAGTTCAGTTCAGTTCAGTCGCTCAGTCATGTCCGACTCTTTGCAACCCCATGAATCGCAGCACACCAGGCCTCCTTGTCCATCACCAACTCCCGGAGTTCACCCAAACTCATGTCCATCAAGTCGGTGATGCCATCCAGCCATCTCATCCTCTGTCATCCCCTTCTCCTCCTGCCCCCAATCCCTCGCAGCATCAGAGTCTTTTCCAATGAGTCAACTCTTCGCATGAAGTGGCCAAAGTACTGGAATTTCAGCTTTAGCATCATTCCTTCCAAAGAACACCCAGGGCTGATCTCCTTTAGAATGGACTGGTTGGATCTCCTTGCAGTCCAAGGGACTCTCAAGAGTCTTCTCCAACACCACAGTTCAAAAGCATCAATCCTTCGGCGCAACTCTCACATCCATACATGACCACTGGGAAAACCATAGCTTTGACTAGACAGACCTTTGTGGGCAAAGTAATGTCTCTGCTTTTCAATGTGCTATCTAGGTTCGTCATAACTTTCCTTTCAAGGAGTGAGTGTTTTTTAATATCATGGCTGCAATCACCATCTGCAGTGATTTTGGAGCCCAAAAAATAAAGTCTGACGCTGTTTCCACTGTTTCCCCATCTATTTGCCATGAAGTGATGGGACCAGATGCCATGATCTTAGTTTTCTGAATGTTGAGCTTTAAGCCAACTTTTTCACTCTCCTCTTTCACTTTCAACAAGAGGCTTTTTTGTTCCTCTTCACTTTCTGCCATAAGGGTGGTGTCATCTGCATGTCTGAGGTTATTGGTATTTCTCCCGGCAATCTTGATTCCAGCTTGTGCTTCTTTCAGCCCAGAGTTTCTCAGGATGTACTCTGCATATAAGTTAAATAAGCAGGGTGACAATATACAGCCTTGACGTACTCCTTTCCCTATTTGGAACCAATCTGTTGTTCCATGTCCAGTTCTAACTGTTGCTTCCTGACCTGCATACAGGTTTCTCAAGAGGCAGGTCAGGTGGTCTGGTATTCCCATCTCTTTCAGAATTTTTCACAGTTTATTGTGATGCACACAGTCAAAGGCTTTGGCATAGTCAGTAAAGCAGAAATAGATGTTTTTCTTGAACTCTCTTGCTTTTTCGATGATCCAGAGGATGTTGGCAATTTGATCTCTGGTTCCTTTGCCTTTTCTAAAAAGACCATTCCACAATTGTATTTTTTCCTCCTACTGTGGATGGACTTTTGGGCTGCTTCCAAATACGCTGTTGTTTTGAGCGTGCTTGTTTATGCTTTATGATGCAGATATTTCTTTAGGGCACATTCCTAGGAGTGAAATTGTTAGGTGAGGGGATATGCAAGTTTTCAGTTTCCGGACTGAGGCTGTCAAAGTGGTTGACTCAGTTTACACTCCTTTCATCACTAGAAGAGTTCCTGTGGCTCTCCTTGCCTAGACTTGTATTATCAGTCTTTCTAAGCCATTCTGGTGATTGTGTAGTGGTAGCGATTGTAGTTTTAACTTGTATTTTCCTGATTACTGATAAGATTGGGTGCCTTTCACATGCTCAGTGGCCTTTTGGATATCTGATTTGTGAACGTCCTGTTCCAAGTCTCTTGTCAGTGTTTCTTTAGGGTTGTTTGATTTTTTCTTATTTATTGATGGGCATTATCTATAAATTCTGCACATGAGCCCTTTGTTGACATATGTGGTGTATAGATCTTCCTCCGTGGGGTAGCTTGCCTGTTTACTCTCTTAAAGGTCTCTCTTGATGAGTGGAAGTCTTTCTTATAATCTGATTTATCAAATCATTTTCCCTTTAAGACAGTAGTTCTCAACTGGCAGTGAGTTTCAGGTAAAATACAGGGCCCCTAGTTAAATCTGAATATTAGATAAGTAGTGAAAAAATTTATTGCCTAGGAAATTTTTGGGACACACACTATTTTTGTTGTTGTTGTTGGAGCTGAGATTCAGTTTTACCTGGGTGTTCTGTCTCCCTCCCCAAATGGCAGCAGTTCCCTCCAGGAACCATTTGGCAATGTCTTGGAGACATTTTTGGTTGTCTTGACTGGGGCTGTGATGGTGGTGCTTTTGGCATCAATAAGTAGAGACCAGGGATGCTGTGAAACATCCTATAATGCACAGGACATTCCCTACAACAAAAACTTATCCCATTCCAAATGTCAGTAGTGCATGGTTGGGAAACTTGCTTTAAGTTTAGTGATTTTTGTGTGCCTTGAAGAAATCTTTCTAAACCCCAGGGTAATAGAGATACTCCTGTCATGTTGTCTAAAAGTTTTATTATTTTACCTTTAATGTGTGGAACACCTGGTATTGATTTTTGTGTGTGTGTGAGATGAGGGTCAAATTTCATTTTTCTCAATAGATAGTCACTTGGCCCAGCAATATGCACCGAAATGAGTGTCCTTTCCCACTGTCCTGCACTTCCTCCTTTGCCTAAACCAAATATCCATGAATAAATGTGTCTTTTTTGCTGGACTCTGTTTCATTGCTCTGATTCTCTGCATCGACATCATATTGTACTAATTACAGTAGATTTAATAAATCTTGATTTCGAGGGATATCTTAGATTGGGTTTTCCAAGAAACAGACAGTGATACAAAGATTTGAGCACAAGTAATTTATTTATGATGCGATTCCTGGAAGGGATGTGGCTTTAGGACTGTCAACCAAAAACATGAGAGACGGAAACAGGCCAAAGGACTTAATGGAAGTTTCTCTTAGGAACTGGGCGCAGACAGGAAAAAGCTCTATTCTCCACTCAGCTCCTCAGATCCACCCTCCACCTTGCTCTGGGACCCATTTTTTGCCCTGCTTCTAAAGTCCTCCTTGGCCTTTGGTTTTCAGTTTGGATTGGCAAGTGGGGGCACTGACAGGAACTGGGGGGCAAGGGAAGAGTGAGATGGTGGAATTTTCCACTCAGCCTCTTTGTGCCAGACCACCTGTTGTGAATCCTTCTTCTACCAGAGCCCACGGCTCCTGTGCTGCAGCCACAGCTGGAGCTAGTGGAGGCAGAGCTTCAGCTTTCCTTCTGAAGTCCAGGAACCACCCCTCCCCCAAGTGCCCTCATGCCCAAGGGTGGTGGTGGCTTCTCACTCTTGCCAACTCTAGGGTGTGTCGCCACCTACTATTGCTTTCCTGTAACTCTGCTCCCTTTGCAAGTAGAGCCTCCATTAAACTTGTCCTAAATTATTCTGTGCAACTGTGCTGTTGAACAGACACACCTGACAGATACACCCTCTGAGGATAAAGGCACAAAGAACAGGTTGATGTGGTTGTTCCACAGTCCAGAGGTGGAGTTCGTGATGGAAACATTCATTTGGTGTGGTGTGCTTTTCAGAGCCAGTAGCCCCAGCAAAAATAAGCTCATGTGTGAGATGAAAATCAGAGAAGATTTTCATCGGGAAAACCATTATGAAAACTAGCAAAGATCTTATCGTCCTGTCTACCCTTGCTAATGGCACAGTTATTGATGAGAAAAATGAACCTGAAATGAACCCGAACTCCTCTTCTGGGGAGCCGTGGTTTTGAATAGCCCTAAAGCCATGTAACAGAAACAAATTCCCCAAACTACAGAAACTTCCAAATAAACTGAAAGCACTGTAAAGGTTGAATAAGGACAGAAGCTGTCCATCATTTAATAAAAGACATATACTTAGTAATTAATAGCTCCAGCTGCAAACCATGTAAGCTGGCCAGAGATCCATTGGCCTGGTGGACTGAGATGAGATGTTCAATCACGTGAGAAGAGGAAAAGTCCAGGGTCTTCCCAGGAAAAACAAACCCTGCCTTAGAACCCCCATACTAACACACATTTCCCCCACCCTTACTACATACACGGTGCTGGATCTTGGCACATAGTCAGAAACAAGCAGTTTTTTAAAAAGTTTTATTTATTTTGTGGCTGTGCCTCATAGCCTGCAGTATCTTAGTTCCCTGACCAGGGATCAAACCGGTGGCCCTTGAGGTAGACGTACAGGGTCTTAACCACTGGACCGCCAGGAAGTTCCTAGCCTCCTGACTTCTGTCCCTGCCTTTTTGGTAGAACCCAGAGTAACTGGCTGCTCTGGACTCTGATTGTTAGGGTTTGTCCTGGGTAGGTCCTGGGTTGTTCTTTTCCATGACATGGGGAAATCCTCTTTTATCTGAGCTAATTCTACTCTAGATGTAACATTTTCCCTCCTCTTATCAAACCCCAGCATCTGATATCCGGAGCAATGGCTTTTTCTGCATCTCTGAATCAAATCTACACTGGTTGATCTTGTTTTTTCTGGGTAAACTAGTTGATCAGTGTGCCATTAACAGCTTTTTCCACACTCTCTGTCCAAGAAGAGCTTATTTTTTCTGGACTCACGGCCCTGCAGAGCAGCCCTGGAAGAGGCCAGAGAGCCGGCCCATGATCCTCACGGAACAGTTCTTGGATGGCGCTTCCCTGGGCAGGGGATGTGGCCTTGGATGAGAGCAGCTCCTGGGGAGGGACTGTGAGCCCCCAACAGGCCACGCTCACCCTGACCCTGCAGGGCTCCTCAGCTGTGCAAGGCACACCTCTCTGAGCCTTCTTCCTAGGGTCACCAGGCCTGGTACTTGGACAACTTTGTAATATCCTGAGCTTCCTCGTCTATTTGGGGAGCTCCATGGTGTGTCCACATCTCTCTCTGAGCAAGAAATGGAGGCTTTTGGTCTCAGTTTCTAGAACTGTCACTACGTACTATACATGACTGTTGACTTTAATTCTAGGAGGAGCATTAGCTGTTATCCCCATTTTATGGATGAGCAAAGTGATATTCAGAAAGGTGAAATGAATGCTCAAGGTCAGGGTCAGGATGTACCCTAGGTCTGCCTGGTTCCTTCACTGCCCTGTGACTTTGCCTCTCGCTGTCAGGCGAGTGTATGCTCCTCAGTTCTTTGTCTCGTCACAACAGAGATTTGGAGTGATGGACATTAAAGCCCCCTCAGCGTGTCACAGCTCTTGGGTCTTGGACAGACCGTATTATAGCTCTCAGGTCTCGAACGGACCATGTTATAGCTCTTAGACAAATCAGTGTTACAGCTCAGTGTTACAGCTCTATTTTGCTTAGAAGATAGCAGGAAAATCCATGTTCAAGACATGAGGGCACGTCGATCCAAAGACGCGAAGAGAAGAGCGCCCCAATGCACGGGGGACGGGGAGAGAGAGCTAGCTTTGGCTCCTCTTTTTATATGTTTTTCTCTCCCTGGGCCTATCCTATGTAAATCGGGCCAGCCAGGAGTGTTGTTTGTTTTACCTGAGGTCCTCACTCCGGTCCTCGGACCTTCCTTTGTTCTGTTTTCGCAGGCTTTTCCCTTCCTTGTCTTTTAGCCACCACCATTTTGGACTCCTTTTCCCTAGTCTACCTACCTAACATCACCATCCACCGTTTTCTTATT
The DNA here is from genome assembly GCF_002263795.3 of Bos taurus. Taxonomy (NCBI): domain Eukaryota; kingdom Metazoa; phylum Chordata; class Mammalia; order Artiodactyla; family Bovidae; genus Bos; species Bos taurus. The sequence goes on along the minus strand of NC_037337.1, from coordinate 20,716,960 downwards.
AGCTGTGTCACCTTGAGCAGGTCGCTTAACCTCTTTTGGCCTCAGTGTTTTGAAAACGAATTCTAGTCTCCGCTGTGACTCCCTCCGAGGGTTGTTTTTGTCTGACTTTCAAGGAGACAAGGCATAGTAGACCTTGTGCCTGGGCCTGTGACCCTGCTTCTCTGACTCCCTGGGCCCAGCCAGCTTGCCCCCACCCCGTGCTCCCCCTCATCCAGGCCCCTGGTAGCTCTCGGCCCCTGATCCAGAAGAGGAGGAGGAATGAGGAGGGGTGGGGTGGGGGAAGATCTCATCTCTGGCTGCTTGTGGTTTTCAAGATTGACTTGTCACCTTTGTAGTTTCTCTTAATGCTGGGAATTATGCAGGACTGCTGTGAATGATCATATGGTGTATGTGCTGGGGCTCTGCCAAGGAAGAAGTGGGGGTTTGAAATCCAGCCCACGCTGGCACCTCTTGCTTGGCTCAAAGGCACCATCTGCCAAGAGGATGCATCTGCCCAGAGGGGACAGCCTTTTAAAACTCTTACAAAGGCTACACAGAAGTTCGCCGTGGGCTTGGAATGTGTTGGCTTTGCAGGAGCCCAGGGCTTGCAGCTCAGCCCTCAGACCCTGGAATCCAGATGGAGAAGGGGAGTAAAAAGTAAACCCCAGATGCAGGGGGTTTACAGGTGCAGTTCCAGAAGCCACTGGGATCCCTCCCTGGGAACTGCCCAGCCTCCCAGACACATGCAGAGGGGTTCTCAAAGCCTTCAGCTCACTGCTCTCTGCAGACCTGTGCATGGAGGGCCCCATTCCAGACTGAACTCCCTAGAGCAACCACAGTCAGTCACAGTCTATGTTTTTGCTCGCTCCAGAGAAGTTACTTCCTTATTCATCTCTCCCTTCCCAGTCCTTTCTGTATGGGCTCCAGATTAACATGCCTCAAACCCAGACTTCACTACATTCCTTCCTTCCCTGGCTCAGAAACATGTCGAGCATTCATTGCACATGATCACACACACACACACACACAGCTGCTTTCTCTCAGCGCACATGATCACACACACACACACACACACACACACACTGTCCTAATTTTAATTTCCCTTCAACCTACCACTTCCTGTCCCCAGGTCTCACCTTCAGACCTTTGCCTCCTGCATCTGTATCCTCACCCACTCTTTTTCACTCTCTAAATAGCAACTTCCGCTATGGGCGATACAGAGCCCCCTCATCCCGGGCAGAGGACCACTGATTTCAGGGGGTGCTGTAGGCCAGGTAAAGCAGCTCTGGGGTGCAGCTCGGTGCCTCAAGTGTCTTGAGGACTGGATGTGAAGCAGGTGCTCTGTGGGGCCTGCACCAGACGGCAGCTTCCTGTGTGATGGGGGCTCCCCGGGCGGGACTCTGGGGCCTGAGGGTGCTAGCAGCCTTGGTTAGGGAGCAACGGGAGGAAATAAACTACAAGAGGCAGACTTTTCCCCTTCTCTGTTGACACCTGGTTCCTCCTGAACTTTTCTCAAACTTTGAGCTAACCATGCAGTTTTTCTTATGGAAATGTTTTTCTTAAGTTATGTTAACGAAACGATGTATTTGCTTTGGAATCTGCCTTCAAATCGGTTCCACCTAAGGCTAACTTTTTTACTTTCCTCAAACATTGGTTTGATAATGGCTCAACAAACCAGTATTCATGTCAATTGTTGTATGGCCCGGGATAACACACGTGGTGCCGTTCTATCTCAAAAGTGCAAGGGAGAGGGGCCTGGTGAGACTCCCGCAGCCTTGAGGTGTCCCTCTTATCTGATTAGCAGCTCGCTAACAGACATAAACGGAAAACAGCCTTGCTAAAAACTAGCAAGTGGGCATTCTTTTTGCCCTCTTTTGATGTCTATGTCAGAAGCTTTCTCTATCTCTATATCATACTTTAATAAAACTTTGCTACACAAAAAGCTTCGAGTAGTCAAGCCTCATCTCTGGCCCCGGATCGAAATCCTCTCCTCTGGAGGTCATGAATCCCGGCGTAGCACATGGCTCACAACTGCAACCTTTCAGGCCCTGCTAGCTGTGAGTGGGCTCCAGGTCTCCCAGAGGCACCCAGGACCCCCTGTATGGGAGGATCAAAGGTGGAGAACTTGCAGTTCCCGGGGCCCCTTGGCCTCTGCTGTGGTAGGATCCCCAGGAGACCCCAGCCTGTAAGCCAGATGGCACACTTCTAGAGCCCAGAAGGTGACAGGGGCCAGTGACTAAACATGCTGCCCCCACATATGCTCCACTTACTGGCCATGTGTGGCTACTGAGCACTTGAAATGTGGCTCATCCCAGTTAAGATGTGCTGAAAGTGTACTATACTAGTCCCTAATAATATTATGGATATATTGGGTTAGATAAATCTTTTCACTTTTTTTTTTTTTACAGTTTTAATGTGGCTGTGAAAATATTAGAAAATACACTTGTGTGTCACATTGTATTTCTGCTGGTCTGGGTGTAGAAAACATAGGAGAGGGCCTTGGATGGCTGTTCACACTGTGAAGCAGGTGATGTTTAGGGTACAGGTTAGAGGAAACAGGCAACACATGGAGCCTAGACCATCGCAGCTGCCAGGTGCTGGTCCCAGTGCTGCTCTGGGGCAGGAGGGCATGGCTGGTGCAGCTGCTTCCTGCTCTGGGTGCATCTCAGAGCCGAGCCTCTGCTGGTGGGAATGGCAGCATCCTGGGTGTCTGAGTGCGTGGTGTGTGCAGACGAAGATCTGTGAGTCTGGGGAGGAAGCAGACAGATCCTTTCCAGGAGGCTCTTGTTACCATTCTGAGAGGTGACTCATCCAGACCCTGCTTCCCTTGGGCCACCATGCGTAAATGACCACCACTCACAGCAAATCACTCTGAACCACAGTGTGTGGGGGGACTAGGGGTGGGGAGGAAAGGATTCCCAGCCAAGTACTGGGTGTGAAGGAGGCCGTGGTCTCAGTGCATCCACCCACGGGGCTCTGGAGCTGTCAAGAGATGCTTTCAGGGGGACCCTGATGGCTCTTTTGTCCTAAGCTAGTTGCCAGTTCCCAGCAAATCTGCAGCCAGAGTGAAAGGCTCAGGACCTCTGAGAACCAACACCAACACCAGATTCCTTCCCCCACCCTCTTCCAGTCCCCCAGAGTGTCTCTGGCCCAGAAGGCTAGGATTCTTCCCCTGCCATCCCTCCACCCCAGCCAGAGCACAGGGATTGCAGAGTGACTCCATGGGCAGGCAAGGTGCCTTTTCCCTGGGGCAGCCTGGCCTTCCAGTGGAGGCCTGGTTTGTGGAGGAGGTGCACCCTCTGCAGGACTAACCTGCAGGCGCAGGTTCCACAGCAAGGAGGTGGTGGCTGGTTCTAGAGCCCATACCTTGCAGCTGTAGGAAGACACAGTCTTGAAAAGGCCTTTCCTCCTGTGGCTACTGCTTCTTGGGTTGAAGAATAAAGGATCATTGTTTTTGTTCAGTCGCCAAGTCGTGTCCGACTCTTCTCGACCCCGTGGACTGCAGCATGCCAGGCCTCCCTGTCCCCCACCATCTCCTGGAGTTTGCCCAAGTTCAGGTCCATTGTAATGCCATCCAACCATCTCATCCTATGTCGGCCCCTTATCCTCCTGTCCTCAGTCTTCCCCAGTATCAGGGTCTTTTCCAGTGAGTCAGCTCTTCGAATCAGGTGGCGGAAGTATTGGAGCTTCAGCTTCAGCATCAGTCCTTCCACTAAGTATTCAGGGTTGATTTCCTTTAAGAGTGACTGGTTTGATTTCCTTGCTGACCAAGGGACTCTTAAGTCTTCTCTAGCACCACAGTTCAAAATCATCAGTTCTTTGGTGCTCTGCCTTCTTTATAATCCACCTCTTACAACCATACTTGACTACTGGAAAGACCATAGCCTTGATTAAATGGACCTTTATCAGCAAAGTGACGTCTTTGCTTTTTAACACACTGCCTAGGTTTGTCATAGCTTTCCTGCCAAGAAGCAGTCATCTAATTTCATGGCTGCAGTCGCCATCCTCAGTGGTTTCAGAGCTCAAGTAGAGGATATGTCACTGCTTCCACCTTTTCCCCTTCTATGTGCCATGAAGCAATGGGGCTGGATGCCATGATCGTGTTTTTTTTTTTTTTTTTTAATAGCTTTAAGCCAGCTTTTTCACTCTCCTGTTTCACCCCCATCAAGAGGTTCTTTAGTTCCTCTTTGCTTTCTGCCATTAGAGTGGTATCATCTGCATATCTGACGTTGATATTTCTCCTGGTAATGTTGATTTTCTAGCTTGTAACTCATCCAGCTCGACATTGCTCATGATGTGCTTGGCATATAAGTTAAATAAACAGGGTGACAATAAACAGCCTAGTCATATTCCTTTATCAGTCCTGAACCAGTCAATTGTTCCATACAAGGTTCTAACTGTTGCTGCTTGACTCACATCCAGCTTTCTCAGGAGGCAGGTAAGGTGGTCTAGAATTCCCATATCTTTAAGAATTTTCCACAGTTTATGATCCACACAGTCAGAGGCTTTAGCATAGTCAGTGAAACAGATGTAGATGTTTTTCTGGCATTCTCCCACTTTTTCTGTGATCCAGCGAATGTTGGCAATTTGACCTTGGTTCTTCTGCCTTTTCTAAACCCAGCTTGGACATCTGGAAGTTCTCAGTTCACGTAATGCTGCAGCCCAGCATCAGGATTTTGAGCATGACCTTACTAGCATGGGAGATGCGTGCAATTGTCCAGTGGTTTAAACATTCTTTGGTACTGTCCTTCTTGGGAATTGGGCTGAGGATTGACCTTTTCCAGTTTGTGGCCACTGCTGGGCATAAATGATCATGGTGCACCTGAAGCCTGCAGTATCTGCCCAATAGCTACCAGTTCTTTGAGTTGACATTTACTGGACTAAACACATTTATAGTCATTTGTCTTACAGTCTGTAAAGTATGTCTTTTTATTGCTAATTTATAGGTGAGAAAACAGAGATGCAAAGAAGTTATGTGTGTTGTCCAGAGGGCCACACAATAGTTATCTGGAGTCTGACTCTAGAGTTCACGGACTAAACCAGTTTACCCTGCAACTTGCTTAGGGTGTGGCCTCCCAGGAGGGAAATAGGGCAGACAGCTTTGGTGACTGTCATTGTGGTGGCCTAAATGAGGGGAGGCTGATGGAGAAGTGGAGGGGACATGGGCCCTGGGGTAGGAGTAACACCAGGCCGTTTCTGAGTTCTCCTGAGAAGAATGTGTCAGTCTCCCAACCCCAGCTGTGTGTGATAAGTCCCCACTGCTTCCCTTCCCCTCACCAAGGCAGCTTCATTCTGCTGTACACGCTCTGTGGTCAGCCACAGGGTCCCTGTGGAAGAGAGAAAAACTCACCCATTGATTTGGTTTTCATACTTCCTCCCATTTCACAGAGGGAGAAACTGAGGCCCAGCTATGGGTCACCTCACTGGTCGCTTGCAGCCCTCAGGCCTGCTACTGTCGGTGAGTGGGACTGAGTAATGAAGCTGCGCCTTTGTTGAGGAGAGAGAAGTCAGGAGTTGTCACTGAGTTTTTTCTGGGTCTGTGCTTGGGAGCCTCGCCCCTTCTCTCCCCATCACAGCAGACCTTGTGTGTCTTCTAAAGATTCCTTCCCGCCTTCCTCCTGCTTTTGTTCTGACAGGCTAACATCCTCCTCTACTGAACTTAAGAGTTTTGAGAACTCATCTTCCCCAGTTCCGCCTCGCCACTTCTGTGCCACTTGGGCGTTGCTCTCACCCCATGCTGCTCGTGACAGTGACCTTCACCACGCCACCTCTCCCCCTGCCTCTTACCTGTACCCCCCAGCCTCTGCACGCACTGCCATCACCTGCCGTTGCCGGCAGCATCGCACTGTCCTCCTCCTCCTGACTTCTATCAGTCTCCCCTCCTTGTCACCATCCTTTCCGCCACCACCATTGTCAACGTGACCTCTAGCATCCCCATGTCACCCATAGCATCACATCCTACATCACCCCCGTAGCTACCATGACCAGCGCCACCGCCACCGCCACCTCCGTCACATTTACCGTCACCTCCGTCACTTTCACCGTCACCTCCATCACATTTACCATCACATTTACCGTCACCTCCGTCACATTTACCGTCACCTCCGTCACTTTCACCGTCACCTCCGTCACTTTTACCGTCACCAGCGCCATGGCCACCATCTGTCATCGTCACCGTTCCAGGAGCTTCACCCTCCCCGCCCCCTGTGTCATCTTCTCAGCCATCCCCAGCTCTGCCGCTTCCACCATCATCTCTCCCATCACCTCCACCACCTCCACCACCCCTGCCAACACTACTCTTTGCCCCAGAGAGAATGACCGGCATTGCACCAGGGGACCTGGGTAAGGAACCCTGGCAGGGAACAGCCTCCTGCCCGACAGACACTGGCTCCCAGATTTCTCAGAGAAGACCGCCAGCAAGTGGGTGTCAGAACAATCCTTCCTCTTGACCCTTCTTCAGGATGCCTCTGACAGGAGACAGCTCAGCCCTCTGTGTCAGCCATGGCTATACCTAAAGAGACAGCTGCTGTTTGGATGAGGGATCAAGGCCATTAATCTGGGACTGCCCTTGTTTGCATAATGATTGCATATATTTGCATCCTATTTGCTCTCAGCTTCTAAGCACAGCACTGTGGGTGTCTAGGTGCCATTTGCATATCACTGCAGGTGAGGCTCAGGCCTTTGAGATGTGGGCACTTATTAATTCCCCGTTCTTTTATTTATTTATTTTTATTATTATTTTTTTCCCCCTGTTCTTTTATGTGCTGGTTCAGAAAAGAACTTGAAATGCCTAATTCTAGAGTCATTCAGATGCAGGGTTCTGAGGGTGGGGGAGTTGGGAAGGTCCAGTTAAGAGCCAGTGGGGAGAGGGCAGCTGGAGCCTTGGTGTGTCCAGGGTGGAACCGATGGTGGGGGGTTTGGCTGCAGAGACGAGCTCTGGTTCTTAGTATCAGTTCAGAATAGTGGCCTACACAGCCACTCCTGTCCTCCCCTGATATGATCCCTTCACTGTGTGACCTTGGGAATGTCCCTCCCCCATCCTGTGTGGAAGGCATTAAGCCTCTAAGCTCACTCCATCCACTGTCTTCTCTGAGCGCAGGGGTTCTCCTGACTGCATACTGGAGTTAACTGAGGAGCTTTTTAAAAACACTAGTGCCCTGGCACTGCCCCCTGAGATTCTGATTTCATCAGTGGGCCCTGGGTATGGGTTATTAATAAAAGCTCCCTGGTAACTTTAATGTGCAGCCAAGATTAAAAGCTACTGCCTCTGGCTCTATCCTCCCACCCTGCCCCCTGCCCCCCACAGCCTCCCAAGACCCACCTCCCTCATTTCCAGTTGCTGCTAATCTTTCTCTCATTATAGGCTTACTTAGCTGCAGGGTCTGGCAGGACCATTTGGATGCTAGTGCTTCTGTTGGAGGCCTCAGAAATAAATCCCTTCCCCCGCCTCCCCCTGACCACGTGGCTGATGGCCCTCATGTGGCAGGATAGTACTTGGCAGGGGCTGGAAACTCCTGTCTCCACCTTGGCCTTGCCCAGTCTCGGCTCCCTCAGTCTCATCACTCTGCCTGTGGCTGGTCCACAGAGGGGTCTGCAGGGGCCAGGATGGAGTTGGGGGTTTCTTCTGTGCAGCTCTCCTCCCCACTCCTCTCCCAGACTCATGCATCCAGCTCATCCCACCCACTCAGGCTTGGTTGTCACTGTTTCCCCACCCGGCAGAGAGGCCTGGTAGCCCCTCTTGGCTCCTTACCCTCAGCCCTGTGCAGTGGTCTCCCTGTAGCCCCAGAGCCCCAGCCCAGCCCCCTCTCCTCTCCCACCCCACGTCCCCATTCCTGGCCCCCAGACCCATTCTAGAGAAGGAATGTCCGGAGCAGCCTGAGCATTATTTCAAACCAAGTTGTAGTAGACATGGCTGTCATTTGGTCTTCCCCAAACTTGCTAGGCTCCTAACAGGCCTGTCCTGCACAGGGCAGGACTAGGGAAGTAGAATGGGGCCTCTGCACACCCCCCCACATCCCGGCCCACCTGTGGGTCCTCAGTTGCCAGGGGCCTGTGAGATGGAGGTCTGCCCACACAGGAACAGACAGAACACCAGGAAGGTGTGTGCCTCCGGCGAGATGGCAGACCTCGAGAGAGACTACGGGTAGGTGAAGGTGTGAACTCGGGGACCGAGGCTAGCAGTGTGGGCTACGGGGTTTGCTGTCAGTGCTCACATTCTGACTTTGCCATCACTGGCTGTGCAGTCCAGTGCCTTGGGCTCCTCACCAGTAAAAAAAAAGTGTGATGCTGGCATCTGTCTTCTGAATTTGAGGATTATGGGAGAGGAAGCCTGTGATGTAGCATGGGGCTTGAAAGAAAAGTGAAAGTGTCAGTCGCTCAGTGGAGTGTGACTCTTTGCAACCCCATGGACTGTAGCCCACCACGCTTCTCATGGAATTCTCCAGGCCAGAGTCCTGGAGTGGATAGCCATTCCCTTCTCCAGGGAATCTTCCTGACCCAGGGATCAAACCCAAGTCTCCTGCATTGCAGGCAGATTCGTTACCACCTGAGCTGGGCTTGGGACAGAGCAGTTGCTCAGTAAGTGCTGTTGTGATTATTGTGGTCTCCTTCCTGACCTCCCGGAGCTCCAGCCACTCCTTACGGCCACAGTCCCCTCTCCCTTGGGTTTCAGGCCCCTAAGCAGTTAGTGGGAAAGTGGGATTAGGGAAGACTTGTGCCCTTGCCCTTTGGGGTGGGGACTTCAGCTCCACCTTGTGGGGCCTGAGGCTTCTAATTGGGGTTGGTGGTGACAGTAGCAGGAGCACCAGAGCTGGAGCAGCCCCTGCCACCTACCAGGATGCAGCTCAGGTCCCGCAGTTCACGAGCTTTGTTCCTGCAGACCCTGGCCCGAGTCCACCCAGAGGGAGGAGGGTCTGGGCATGGTCAATCCATATTCCCTCTCCAGCAGTGACAGAACTGAGCAACTGGTCTAAGTAGGTGTAAAGCTGGCGGAACTCGGTGATGGATTGCAGTGTGTACGTGTGTGTGCATGGAGGGGAGGTGGCAAGTGCAGTAGGGAGGAGGAGTAGAGAGTTCCTTTAGTCTAAATGGACCTGAACATCCTTCTTCTGAAAGGTGGAGGAAAAAGACATTTCCAACTTAGTTATATCTCGATCAGGTTGAACAAGAAAACCACCAGGGATACCCCGGGGCCGCAGTGTGTGTGTGTAGAGTGTGTGTGTGTGTGTGCATGTGTGTCTGTGCACACATGTGTATTGTGGCTGGGATGGGGCAGAGGCCTGGGAAACACATCCGCGAGAAGCATCAGCCTTAAGACTCAGCACACAAGTGCCATTTGTCACTTTGCCATGCTCTGCCAAGACTAATGTATCTGTTGATGGTCACTAGGATGATCGCTAGTTGAAAAAGAAACCTTACATTCCCTCCTATTTCACTGCCTCCCCCAGTGTTCTAACACTTCTCTTTTTCTTTCCTTAAATTCCTGTTCATTCTCTTTCTTCCTCCCTATGTCCCCTCGAGAAGCCAGTGTTACATCTTCAAGCCCGGTCACATCAGTGCAATTGAGTCCTGGGTAGCGGAGGCCCCACCCACCAGCTATGTCCTTCCCCTCCGCAGCAGGTAAGGCCCTTACCCCCCAGGCAAAGGTCTGGGCTTCAGCACAGGACTGGGCTCTGCTGGCCACCACCCATTTCCTTTATCCCTCTCTGAGTCAAAAATACAGACTCTGGGGCCCAGCGAACTTGAGTTTACACATGCCACCTCTGTGAAGCCTTAGCTGGATAGAGAACCATTTTCCTGGTTCCAGGAACAAAGAGTGGGCTTAGGGTCACTCAGGTTTGCTGGAGAAGGGAAAATGAATAACCTCCAGGCAAGAGGCTTAGAACAAGAGGGAAAGGAGGAGGGGTGGGATGAGATCATAGAATGGATATAGCCAGTCCACGCTTTCACCTGAGGCTCAGGACCAAGTTTTAGGAAGCTTGGATAGGGCCGGGGTGCTTCTATTTACTTTATCTCTGTGCTCATGACCACTGTCGCTCTTTTAAAACATTATATTTAGGTCTTGCTCACTGGAAGTATGTAGACACTAGTCTTTCCAGAATGAATTTGTCCCTGTTTTCATCTCCACCATGACTGCCATTACCACCAACCCCATCACCAGTATCAATACAGAAATGGCCATTGTAGATCGTTTTTGTTGACTGAATGAAAGCCAGCACTACCATCACCACCCCTGACATCTTCATCTCTACCACTGCCAGAATCAAATCCTCCCTGCAGCCACCTCCACTGTCATCAATTAATCACACTTTCTGCCACCCCCCACCCCCCCACCACTGATAACAGCAATATTGCTAACAACCACCATTATCACCAACCTCCCCACCATCATCACCCAAACTTATATTGCCACCTGTGCCTCCACTACTACACCAGTTTTGACATCAACTCTACCACCACCACCACCGTCATGGACATTACCACTGCGGTCCTTATTGACATCGTGCCTACAGCCATGCACCACCATCGTTACCAACATTGCAGCTCCTCCCACCCACTGTCCTCCTCATCACCATCATGCCTGAATCACCACCGTTGTCATTGGCGCCACTGGCACCACCACCCATTGCCATCTTCTCTCCTAGAACCATTTTCTTCCTTCAGAGCACAAAAGGAATATGCAGTTATATATTCTTCAAGGCAACTGTCTGGTTCCCACTCAACTGCGACTGCCATGGAAACAGGGATTGTGTCCTTCCTTTCCCCATGGTGGAATCCTCAGTGCCTGGACAGTGCCTCGCAGTACGGACTCCATAAATGTCTGTTGAATTAGCAAATTATTTAGACCCACACAATCTCTACACTGAAGGGAACTTAGTCTCTTGGATCTGAATGCTCCCCATAGTTCTACCTCAGGACTGGACTTTACTGGAGGGAAAAAAAACATGCAGTGATAAAAGTGATAAACTAAGAGAGGAGAAGCCTGTGCTGGCTCCGTGATGCACACGGTAACAGTGTGGGAAGATCTTAATTCGCAGGCCACCAGCCAGGAGCACAGCAGGTGAGCTGAGAGATGTTCAGTCTTCGAAGATCTTCATTGCCATCACTGTATCACTTGGAATTTATCTGAACCTGGATCAGTTCAGCATCAAGACTCAATCCAGCTCATCTTGAAGACAGACAGTGGTGTTCAGACATGCTCCCAGTAAGTCAGAGCCTCCTTGGAGGTAACTTGGAGGAAATGATGAGCTTCAAAAAGGGGTCTGAGAGAGCAACAGGCAGGCAGGCTTCTGGACTTCCCAACCAAATTTCAACCACAGAACTCTTAGTGCAGATTTTGTAATAATGGAGCTCCAGTAATTTTAAAATCAGGTTTGAAAACCACTGGCCTAGAAGGCAAGTACTTGAATTGCTTAGTTGTGGAGTAGATGTTTGTCATTGATGTCCCAAGCAAAAATCATAAGCCAATTAATGCCACTAGGCCAAAAGAAGCATTAGAAGATGCACACGTGATATTTTTATGGACTCTTCCCAAGGCCACAGTTAGCTCATCTTTTATTCTGGTTCTTTGTTGAAGTGGAAAACAGTTTTGTTCTTAGAGAACTTTATTCCACACAGGATCCTTATTTAGATAAATTGTCTTGGGGACAGAAGCTTGAGGAAGTGCACAGTATATGAATTTACCCATGTACCCTCTTGCCCAGCAAATGCTGGCTTATTAACCTTGCAGAAAAGACCCTGGGGTGCGGGGGAAGCAGGATCCCACTCTTCCGAGTAACCCCCTCCATCAGAGACATAGCAGACAAGAGACTCAGAGCCAGCCATGGATGGGAGATTGTCACCTGAGGGGAAGAAGACCAGCCACTAGTTGGGGACACAGTGCCTTTCCAGTGATGGTCACTGAGAGTGACAGGTGGGAGCAGGGGCATGACAATGACAGTTGTGCCTCACCCACAAGAGCCAGGTCCACAGCAAAACCACAGATCCCTCCCACCCATCAATCAGCCCCCTCTGAAAAAGTGTAGCCGCTGGGCAGGGCTCGTGTGTATGCGTACATATGTACACTCACACAGTAGGTGCACACACTTGCCAAGCAGCTATGGGTCTGCCCTCAGGGTGACCCTCAGAGCATGGGCAGGCTGGGTGGGGGGCTTGGGGCAGGCGCACACTTTGGGGAGAGCAGGTAGCAGGAGCTTCTGCCCTCAGGGAGAGACTGCTCTGCCTGAGTCAGGGAAGAGATGCCACTATCTGGAGAGATTAAGGCTGAAAAGGGGAGTTTAGTTTGAGGCGGCATTTCAGGCTGAGAAACAAGATGTAATTGTGAGGGGCTTTGAAACCAAGGAAGGAGCCTCTTGCTAGCCAGAGATTTGTGCTGTGTCCTTCCACAGGCTGCTGGGGAGGTTCTGGAAAAACAGTCATGTATGATTCATGTGTGGGGAGTATAGAAGAGCTATGGGGTGGGAAGCCCTGGGCTCTTGCCCCTCTCCAGACCAGGGATTGAGCAAGCATGTTGGACATGTCCATCTCTTCCACAGGAGGCAGCCCACTCAGAGTCAGTTATGCCCGCAACCCTTTGTTGCCTGGTGGACCACTGCAGCCTTGGAAAACCCACAGCCCCTGAGGAGTCGCTGACCAGCACCATCGCTTCCCAGTGTGTGCCCTTTCTCTAGCCCTCCCGTCTCTCTTCTCATTAGACAATCCTGTCTCTACCCTCACTCCCCACCCCAGGAAAAACACTGCTCACCACAAACCATGACTCCAGAAGGCTGTTGTTATCACAGCTGTATTACCTACACCCTCACCGGAATGCCCCCTTGGACTTCATCCTGACCTCACAGCTGAAGTACCACCTCATCCTGTCCATGGAGGGCGTCTGTCCATTGTGAGCAGTCTCAGAGAAAGAAATCCTTTAACGACTGAGGAACCTGGGGGAGAGGAGGGTTCTCACAGGTAGCGGTGGACAGACATCGGTCTGTCGCTCTCATTCTTCAGTTCATTCAGCAACGTTTCCCTGAGCCCCTGGGTGCCCAGCCCTGTGCCCAGATCTGCCCGGATGGATGCAGGGAATGAGGGATGAGGGCTGCGTTCTCAGGAAGCCCAGTCTGCTCTGTGAAGCACGAGTTATGCATGCGAACAGTGAGAAGTCTGTGCAGAGCAACCCCCGTGGGTTGGTGGTGGAGAATATAGCACAAGCTATGTCTCTGAAGTTGAATACACCTGCCATGGAGGGGGCTTGGGCGATCGGGGAAGGCCTCTTGGAGGAAGAAGGGAAGGAAGACAAATAATCAAAGTGACTTACATCCTTCTGGATGAGCTCAGCGTAAACTATGCAGGCAGCGGAGATCAGCTCGTCGGCATCGAGGTCAATGAGGTTGTTGCAGGCCTGTGCCGGAAGAAGGTGGGTGGAAGCAGGTCTCCCTGGGCACAGGCTGGCACAGGCAGTGACCCGCTGCTTCAAGGGGACGAGGCCGCTGCTCATGGCAGTCACTTGGGGCCACCCAATCTCTTCTCAACTAGCTTGGCACAGTGCCTGAATTTTACCATTGGAATTTTATATATTGGAGAGATGGGGAATGCAGTTTTCATTCTTGGCACTAGAGGGTCCCCAGGGTTTCCCCGAGTGTTTCATGGGATTCTGGGAGGACTCGTTTTATGATGGGGGTGCCATCTAAGATGTTTTGGATCACAGACTTCAGCTGCTTTTCAGAATTGTTGGAAAACTCTAGGTCTTTTGTCACAGGAGGACCCTAGGGCCTAAGAGTTAACTGTCAGTCAGTCCAGCCTCAAGGTTAAGAACCGTTCAGGGTCTTAGCTCCCCACCGCCGATGCTAAACAGGGGTACTGGCGATGATGATGGTTATCACGCTTCTGTGTCAGGCCTGTCTGGAGGTTTACATGAGCTGGTCTATACGAGCACTTGGCACAGTGTTTGGAGTATGTCAGTCTCCCCAGTATTGCCCAGGGGCAGCCAGGGCCTCTGAGTCTGTGTCAGGGGTCTCCGGGAGCCGGTGGGGCTGGACTGGGCTTTGCCGGAGGACGCTCTCACCAGGAGGATATCGTCGCCCGTCATGCTCTCCTGTAGCACCTGCTGGCGCACCATCTGCAGCATGCTGTAGGCCACCAGCACCTGGAAGTTCCTGCAGGGTTTCCCTGTGAGCAGCACCTGCAGGGGCCAGTGAACCTCAGTCTGGCCTGTGGTCTGAGACCGCAGATGCCCTTCGGATGGTGCGGTTCCCACCAACCACGTGACCCGTCAGCCATGCCTGGGCCTTGCTGCCCGTGTGCTCATTCATTGACTCTCATTCATTCATTCAACCTCTGGGGTTCTAGGCATTGTGTTTGCTGTTGGGGGACTCAAGGAAAAAGGCTTTAGGGATTCATCAGCTAGAGAGGAGAGACAGAGAAAGAGAGAAGGAAGGGAAGGAGGAAGGGAGGGAGCAGGAAAGAAGAGAGACAGGGGGAGAGAACTCCAAGAATGACTGGTTAACTCTGTAGCTTTGAGTGGTGCTTTGGCAAAACAACAGTTGTGTCAGGGGTGTCACTAAAGGCCTGATGGTTGAGCACAGAGATCAACAGGCCAGGAGTGAGGAGTGAGGTGGGGGGAGTTGACCTGTGGGGCGCTGAATGCCAGGCTGAGCAGTGGGCCCAATCCTGCAGGCAGCAATGGCCATAGGATAGGGCGGTGGGTGTGTTCCCCGGGGAGTGCATCTTGCCCTGGAGACTGGGGTCAAAGAAGTGTAGGTGTGACCTGTCCTTGGGGGGCCCCTCCTTCTCCAGGAGTCAGGGCTCAGAAGGTGTGGGCACTCAGGTGGAAGGGAAGACCAAGGAAGAGGCAGCTGGGAAAGTGAGGGCAGAGTGAGGGCCCTTGGGCTGGCAGGGTGGCAGGGAAGCTGAATACAGACCAGCCTTCTGCTGCACGAGCCTCGAGGACCCTCCTGCCTGCACTGCCCTGAGAAGGTGCAGTGGAGGGATAAGAAGAACAGAGGGATCAACTGATGTTCTCACATCTCTCAACAGGGCAGGAGCAGGGCCACTGGCCCAATAAATCTCAATGAACTGTATCCAAAATGAAGTGAAGTGAAGTGAAGTGAAAGTTGCTCAGTTGTGTCTGACTTTTTGCAACCCAATGGACCCATGGAATTCTCCAGGCCAAAATACTGGAGTGGGTAGCCTTTCCCTTCTCCAGGGGATCTTCTTAACCCAGGGATCGAACCCATGTCTTCTGCATTGCAGGGGGATTCTTTACGAGCCGAGCCACCAGAGAAGCCCAAGAATACTGGAGTGGGTAGCCTATCCCTTCTCCAGAGGATCTTCCCAATCCAGAGATTGAACCCGTCCAAAGCTGGCAGTAAAGGGAAGCAAGGACAAGGGCCTCCCTGTTCCTCTGCCCCAGAGCAGCAGGCACCTCACCTCCCAGAGCCTCCAGACGTCGTCAAAGGTCTTGAAGGCACGTTGAAAGCAGAGGCAGAACCAGGGGAAGAGGGATGGCACAGCCCCCGCACCCTTCCCTTCTGTGGGGAGAGAAGCCCAGAGGCCATGGTCAGGGGATGGGAGATAAAGCGGAAACACACATGGGCAAACAACTGAGCACGGAAGCACACGGGAAATTAAAAAAAACCCAGGCTGTCACATTTCCATCTGCCCTTGGAGACTATTCGGGGTGGATTTTCAACTGTCCAGATCCTAACCCCATCCAGATGAACCCTCCTCCCGGGGCAGGAAGAAAAGACCAAATGATCTCACTTCCTCCCCCATGCTTGGGAGCTGCTGCCCTGGACTGGGTCCCCGCCCCCTCCCACGCCTTCCCTGGGGTTGAGGGAGGTGTATGGTAGCAGAGGGAGCCACTCACTTAAGTGCTCAGCGAACACGGGATCCAGGAAGTTGATCAGGGTGTTGAGCATGTCGAGGTTCTTCCCTACCCCGATGTTGATGACACAGCTGTGCTCCTGGGAGAGATGAGTGGGCAGGAGGGACCCCCTTGAAAGCACTAGATGAGTCAGCCTTGCTCCATCAACTTCCCAATGCTGGAGGCCCTGTGTATGTCTGGCTGGGCCTGGCCTGAGTCTCTGTATGTGTCTGGGTGTTGGAGCATGGGTGTTTATAAACACACATCTTGCCTGTGTGATGTGTGTGTGTAGTGGGGATGTAGAGATGGACCAGGTATGGCTCACAATGCAGTGAACTCAGATATTCTTCCAGACACATACCATGGGTCTGAACCAATCAGGACAAGAAAAGAGCAGTGGCATGTTGTTTCAGGGATGGAGAAGGGGATGAGGGTGGGTTCTGGGCAGCCTCTCACAGATCATGAGGAAAGGGAGTAACAGGGAGCAGCACCTTTAAAGCTCTCAACCTCACAGTGTGGGAATATCGAGTCCCTGGAGGGCCTGGGTGCAGGTCAAGTAAAAGTAGCGGTGAGAGACAACAGTGAAGACGAGGCCTGGAGTGTTTGGCTGAGGTTTGGGGATTCTACTATGGAGCCTGTAGGGAGCCCTGGAGGATTTGCAGGAGCAGAGCCGTGTTTGGGGCAGGACGAATGCCGGGGAAAGGTGCCCTCACTGGGCCTTTCCAAACCTTTCAAGGTCTGACAAGAGCTGGACCCAGTGCATCGCTATCCTCGTTTCTCAGTTCCAATGCTTCCACCCCCACAACCTGGAACAAACCCCACGGGGGCTGGCATTGCCTTTTTCTGGGAGAAGCTCCTCTGGGACTCAGAGGGCTGTTTCAGGGCTGGAGGAAATGACTGGGGCTGCCAGTGCCTGCCTAACCTCAAGGGGTCATTTGAGGAACTCGGAGGTCCCTAAGCCAGGCCCAGCTCTCACCGTTTTCTGTAGGAAGAACTGGAAAAGCCAGAAGGTCTCATGGTCATGTTCTACCATCAGCTGGAAAATCATCACCATCTCATGGAAGCCCTGCTGGTACTCTGGAGTGGATGGGGGGCCAGTGAGGAGGGGCCGGGGCGGGGAATGGTGGGGGGTTACGGCGGAGCCTGGGCTGGGGCAGGGCACTGTCCCAGGAAGGAGTTGAGAAGGGGGAGCTGAAGGGAGGCCCCACCCTGTGGCACACCTGCTTGAGTGTTGCAGACATAACTCAGGAGCAGGATCTTCTCCAGCCTCTTCTTATCGAGGAGGACATTGCCCAGGGGGTCTTTGTCATAGAGTTTTTTAATGTCGTATGCTAGGTTGGGGGCAAGGGACAGGTGGGCGTCACCAGATCACATCTAGCAGAATGTCCATGGGTGAGTTTATTACCCCCAATCCAAGAGGGTAGGACCCAGGACATCCTGGGAAGGGGGCTATGAAAAAATTTACATCGGGGACTTCCTTGGTGGTTCAGTGGTTGAGAATTCTCCTGCCAATGCAGGGCACACAGGTTCTACCCCTGGCCGGGACCTAAGATCCTACATGCTGCAGAGCAACTGAGCCCAAGTGCCACAAGTACTGAGTCCAGATGCCCTAGAGCCCATGCTCCAGGACAAGATGAAGCCACTGGAATGAGAAGCCCATGCCGTGCAACAAGAGAGCCCATGCGCAGCAACCAAAAATGAAATGAAAAAAGATACATCAGACCACCAAGCTTTACCCTTCACCACAACCTGAGCTGCCTGGAGTTTTTCCTGCCTCCAAATCTTTGACCAGTCTGTACCCTTTGCCAGGAATGTCCCTCCTTCCTGCAGTTCAAATCCAACCTAGTTCAAGGCCAAGAGGGGAAGAGATGTAAACAACCAGAGAAAGAGCATACGCCCAGGGACACACACTGGGCCGCTTGGGGCAGCCGGTGGAGCCAGGCTGGTAGGGTAACCAAGATTGAGCCGGCAAAATCCGCAGCATGTGTCAAGGCAGCACCCAGGAACCAGGCACAGACATGACGTAGGAGGAGCCAGGGAGGAGGGCTTCCAAACCTCCCCTCTGCCGGGCCCCGCCCACCCTCCTCGGCTCACTGATGCTGTTCCGAGTCTCTATGAAGTTCCGGTGCAGGTTTTCCAGAAGGGGCTGAATCTTCTGGTACATCTGGCATAAGGCCTCGTAGTTCTTCCTGTGAGGACAGACCCGAGGCTGAAGGAGGCATCCTTCCCTCCAGGCCAGTCGGGGGAACTCCGAGCAGTGCCCTGACCCAGGTGGTGCGCGCTCCCTGTGCTGCCTCCCATCCCCCCAACTTGCCCAACCCTAACCATCCTCCGGGGGGCACCTGGAGTGCAGGGGAGGTGGCTCTGTAGTCTGACCCCTGCACCTGAATCCTGGATCCATAGTTTAAGAACTGGATGTCTGCCATTAGGGGATATCATGACTGGGGGATATCACTGGCCCTCCCTAAGCCTCCGTTTCCTTGTCTGTAGAGTGGGGCTAACACTAGCGCCTGTGCCTCAGGATTGGAAGGACTGGATGAGGCGGAGTTTTGTGCCCATCATTGGAATGAGCTTAGGTGTGTGGTGGGCGGAATGGTGACCTCCAAAGATAGGTCCATGCCCTAACACCTGGAACTTGTGAATATGACTTTCTTTTGGAAAGGGGTCTTTGCAGGTATACTTAATTAAGGATCTTGAGCTGAATTATCCAGGTGGCCCTAGATCCCTCAACTGTCCTGGAGTGGTCTCTAGCTGGCCCCTGAGCATGTGGATATTCCCTAGCTCAAGAAGGCTGCACAGGCCTAGGGATGGCTGGGCTGGGCAGGGTGGCTGGGCAGCGTGAGGAGGTGCTAGGGTCGAGCTCAAGTTGGCAGGGTGTGGACTGGTAATCCCGAGCAAGTGGAGCATGCAGGGTCCAGGGTGGGGGTGGGGGAGGTGCCTGTGCCCCCTGTGTGGGGGTCCTGAGTCAGGAGAGCCATGGGGGTTTTGCCTCTTGAAAAGAGAAGTCCATCTGAAGGAAGCAGCCTGACCCTAGCAGGCTGGGGTGGGCGCCCCCTCCCACCTACACTGTCGCCTCCCTCTTGAAAGGATCTGAAACGGTCTACCTCCTCGTGCTGTCCACCGTGAGCCGCTCGTCCTGGGAGCTCTGCCATGAGTAGTAGCCCGTGAGGAACTTCCAGGCTTCTGTCCTCACCGTGGGGTGCAGGCCCTGGGTTGGGGCAGAGGTGAGAGGTTGTGAGCCCCCTGAATGCCTGAAAAAGCCCCCTCCAATGCCATGCCCACCCTGTTGCCCACCCACGCCCCCAGTCCAGGGTGAGACCGAGGGTAGCTTAGGACTGTACCCTTTCCAGGATGTTAACACAAATGAAGTCTCGTGACTTGGCCAAGTGACCGTTCTCGTCAAAGAAGCCATCCCATTCCGTCTTGTCAATGGGTGGTTTTCTCTTCACCTGGCAAGGACAACCACGTCAGCCCTCGGTTAGGAACCTTTGGCTTTTCTTTAAGAGTGAGTTTTAAGTGATATACTCTGGATTTTGCAACATGAATCAAAATTCACAGCCTCGGACTCACTTCTGAAAATTTAACCCCAGGAAATTACTGAAAACATATAGAAAAATGCTGTATGCACAATAATTTTCATTGCACACTACTTACTAGAATGAAAAAGGCAAGCACTCTCTAAATGTTGTGCAATAAGGGGATAGTTAAGTAAACTATGGTTTATATGCTCAATGGAATATTGTGAGGCATTTAAATCGATACAAGGAATGAATAATCTGGGAAAATACAAAATACAAAATGTTAATGGAAAAAAGCAGAAAGCAAAGCATTCAGAATGCATTCAGTCTGCATTCTGTCTGTGTACATACTCCATATACATGTTACATATTGTAAAAACCACACCTTATATACTCTTGAAGTGAATTAACCACTATAAAAATCCTGTTTGAAAAAAGACTGAAAGAAAAAAAACCCTGAAAAAACCACCTAAAAACAAAACAATGATTATCTTTGAATGATAGGATTATAATTTTCCCTTTTTCTTGTATTTTCAAGCTTTTCTATAAATATAATGTATACTTGCCTTGATAATGGAAAAATAAAATAAGTACTAATTGAACACATCTATGAGATACATTTTACCTTTTCTAGAAGAGTAAAATGGTACATCATAAGGAATGGTTTCTGCTTACATAAGTGGTGTGTGTGTGTGTGTGTGTGTGTGTGTGTGTGTGTGTTGGGGAAAGGTGAGTGCAGTGCGTGCAAAATAATTTAAAATGCTCATAAGACAATAATTAGGAGTTGAATTCCTATTGGAATAGGGGAAGATGCCTAGAGGAGTCTTGCATTGAAGAGAATATCTTGAAATGTCACATCTCAGTCTTGAAAGTATGCTGATGGACAGAGCTTGGCAGGTGACTAGACATGTCTGATATATATATTCCCAACTTCCCATTGATAGATACCTGAATATGCATAGGTGTGACTCAAACTTAAATTTGCATACAAGTCACCTGAAGATCTTAAAATTCTGATTCTGACTCAAAATGTCTGGGGTGGAAGCCAAGATGACACATTTCTAACAAACTCCCAGAGCATGCTGGGACCACAGGTGTAGAAAGGTGTTAGAAACAAAAACAGCACTGGAAATTAAGAATTAGAGCCCACAGGCCCAAATTTGGGGTAATTTCTGCTAACTCTGTTTGGTAGAGATGGATTGAGCAATATACTTTAATTACTCATACATGCTCCATCTTCTAAACCAAAATAGGATATATGGGCCCAAGAAGGTACAGAAAATCTTCGCTTTGGCCTAACCTTGGGAAGCAGGGTCTGCCCTGATGCCACGTCCCAGTTGTATAGACATTGTCGTCTGAGCTGATCAGAGCCAGGCTTCTGCCCTCTGACAGCAGTCATGTTCTCACAACCTGTACTCAGAAACTGCAACACTTGGCAGGAAGTAGAAGGGAATAGGAAGAGCAGGGCTGTGTCCTGGGATCTTTCATTATAGAAGGGAATGACTGAACTTTAGGAATACATTTCCTTATGAATTGTAGTCAGTTGGTCAATTTCTACAAAAAAAAAAAAAGGGAGCTGTGATTTTGATGAGGATTGCATTGAACCTATAGATCAATTTGTGGAGAATTGATAATGCTACTGAATCTTCTGACCCATAAAACATAGTATATTTCTCCATTTATTTAGGTCTTCTTTAATTTCTCTCAGCAATGTTTTGGTGAGATTTTGGTATGTGTAGGTTATTCATTTATTTTATCAGATTTATTCACAAACATTTCATATTTTGGATGCTGTTGTAAAAGGTGTCATTTTTAAACTTTCAACTTCTAACTCCTCATTGCTAGTATTTACAGATATAGCGGATTTTTATGTTTTGATCTTGTATCCTACAACCTTGCTAACCTCACTTATTAGTCTTAGTAGCTTTTTTGGTGGGTCAATAGGATTTGTTATATAGGCCAGCAATCAGCAAACTATAACCCATGGGCCAAATCTGGCCTTCAATCCATTTTTTTTTCAAATAAAGTTTTATTGGCACACAGTCATGCCTGTTCACTCATTTGTTGTCTGAAGCTGCTTTTATGCTACAATGGCAGAGTTTAGTAGTTACAACAGAGATGTATGGCACACACAGACTAAAGTACTTACTACTTTGACCCTTACAGAAAAAGTTTGCCAACCCTGACATAGATGGGCATGTTATCCATGAATAAAGGCAGTTTCACTTCTTCTTTTCCAAGCTGGATGTCTTTTATTTCTTTCTCATGTCTTATGCACTGACTAGAACTTCAAGGGCAATGTCAAATAAAAGTGGTGAGAACAGACATCTTAGCTTTGTTCCTAATCTTAGAGGGAAGGCATTTGGGCTTTTATGGTTCGGTGTGATGTTAACTGTAGGCTTTTTGTAGATGCCCTTTATCAGGCTGGGAAGCTCCCTTCTGTTCCTAGTTTTGTGAGCGTTTTATCAGGGATGGATGTTCTTCATCAATGGAGATGATCATACGATTTTTCATTTTTTAGCATGTTAATAAGGTAAATTACATTGAATTATTCTGAATGTTGTCATTCCTTGGATAAACCCTTGTGGTGATGTATTATCCTTTTTAGACATCATCGGATATTATTTGCTACAGTTTTATTTAGGATTTTTGCATCATTGTTCATGAAAGAGCTTGGTCTATAATTTTGTTTTCTTGTAATATTTTTGATTTTGATATCAGGGCAATGTTGGCCTCATGGAATAAGTAGGAACCTATTCCCGCTTTTCAATTTTTTTAGAATAGTTTGTATAGAATTGGTATTATTTCTTTCTTCAGTATTTGGTGTAACTCACCAGTGAAGCCAGCTAGGTCTGGAGTGTTCTTTGTGGGAAGATTTTTAACTACAAATTCAATTTTTTATTAGATTGAAAGATAGTGTCAGAAGAAATAATTTTATTTTTGACTTTTTAAAATTAGAGATTTATCAGAATAGGGCATTTTCCTTCTAATTCACTTTAAAAAATAAACAATGCAGGAAACAGCAAGGAATGAATAAATGCATAAAGCATAAAAATGATTGAAACCCAAAGAAATTAATTATGGAAACAAATGCTTAAGTTTCCTTAATAGTTGCAAACACTTTAAAAGCACTGGTTTTATTTTAAGCACTTTATATTTACAACTGTTTAATCTTCACAACCACCCATGAGGCAGGTGAGGTTGTTACACGGCTTTATGTGTTAGGGAACCAGAGGTCTAGAGGGTTAATTAGTGTATCTGAAGTCACACAGTATCAGAGCTGAGATTGAACCCAGAGTTGTTTGGTGCAAGAGTCAGGGTGCTTAACTCCAATGCCATGCCACCAGGGAGTGTAAAAGGCAAGGATTTTCAGTTTAAATAAAAGATATACACCCTACTCGAGCTGTTAGGTTTTCCAGGTGACTCAGTAGTAAAGAATCAGCTTGCCAATATGGGAGTCTGAGGAGACACAGGTTTGATTCCTGGGTTTGGAAGATCCCCTGGAGGAGGAAATGGCAACCCACTCCAGGATTCTTGCCTGGAAAATCCCATGAACAGAGGAGCCTGGTGGGCTACAGTCCATGGGGTCGCAAAGAGTTGGATATGATTGAGGGACTAAGCATGCATGAGAGCTGTTAACAAAAGGTATACATTAAAATTAAATGCCATAGAAAGATTAAAAAATAAATGATGAACGAAGACATGAAAAAAGGGTTAAACATAATGATAGTGGCAAACTAATCAAAGCAATATGCACAGAACACTATAGTAAAAGATAGGGCATCGACATAATAAGGCAGAGATAATTAGAAACATCAAAAGAAGGCATCTGCTGAGCGCTCGGAGAATTTGCATCACTAAACCTCTACCTGCAACAGTTGGCCATCTGCCTACTTTGCCTTGGCTGAATTTGTTTTTAAAAAGCCACTGACTTCTTCCAGTAAACTCTGTTTCTCTCTGCCCAGCCTCTTCCCTGTATGTCCCTGCACCCAAGCAAACTACGGGGCACCCACAAGAACTTGTAAGACATTTGCTAGCAAGCCAAGGACAAGCTCAAAAAGCCTGACCACCTGCAGAGGCCTGCAGGTTGGTGCGGGGGTAGGGGGCAGAGGCAAGGTGGGTGGCGATAGGAATTTCCACAGGAAGTCCCCTCCCTCTCTTCACTAGTACATCAACATCGCCTGTCTATGCCAGAAAACAGAATCTGTATCTGGGGTTCTTCAAAATAATGGAGACGGTGACCTCAATGGCCACTCAAATCCACCTTCATCCTCCTATATTCCTCTATTCCTTGCTCCACCAACCTGTTAACACCCTGCCCACAATCTGGGTACAAGGACCTGGTCACCCAGGAGGAGAGTCTGGTAGACCGTGTGGTGCTACCAGCTCTGCAATAACACCTTTCCTACTCCCCTAGGAAGAGTACTGCTAGGCAAAGCAGGTATGGAAATCTCTTCCCGCCTTTGTGGTGTACCTCAGCAGGGTGAAACTCCCTACCGGCAAACCTGGGGAATGGTGGGCCATGCTTCCCCTGGAGAAGGGTGCCAGAGGTGGGAGCCTTAAATGGTTCAACCTCTCTAACAGCTGTTAGTGGCCCTTGCTGCAGGCATACATCTTTCCAGCCTCTTTCCCCCACTTCATCATTAGGTTAAGGATTTTCTCCAGTATTTTTTAGTGAAATAAGAAAGCCACTGGAGGATAAGAAAAATTTTCTTGATGGGTTTTTTGATGTCAAGTTGCTCTGAATCCTCATAGCAACAGTTGTTGTTTAGTCTTTAAGTCGTGTCCGACTCTTTGCGACCCCATGGTCTGCAGCATGCAAGGCTCCTCTGTCCTTTACTATCTCCTGGGGTTTGCTCAGATTCATGTCCATTGAGTTGCTGATGCATCTAATCATCTCATCCTCTGCTGCCCTCTTCTCCTCTAGCCGCCAATCTTTCCCAGCATCCATGTCTTTTCTAATGAGTTGGCTCTTCGAATCAGGTGGTGAAAGTATTGGAGCTTCAGCTTCAGCAACAGTCCTTCCAATGAATATTCAGGGTTGATTTCCTTTAGGATTGACTGGTTTGAGCTCCCTTGCAATCCAAGGGACTCTCAAGAGTCTTCTCTAGCACCACAGTTTGAAAGCATTGATTCTTTGGTGCTCAGCCTTCTTATGGTCCAACTCTCACATCCCGCGTAGCAACAGAGCCCCCAATAAAGCCTGAGTTCAACTGTGGACAAGACATACTCCCAACAGTAACCATAATCGTCTCAGAGATTCCTACCAAGGAAAGAGGGAGTGTCTCAAGGAGGGCAGGCATATTAAGAGTAGACAGTTTGAGGGAGGGATGTGTGTGACTTGAGAGAGTTATCTGGGTGATATTTATCAACCCAGGTGTGGAGTGTGTATCATCAGAGTAGTATAGTTATCTTTAAAAAATGGCTTAGGGACTTCCCTGGTGGTCCAGTGGTTAAGATTCCACCTTGCAATGCAGGGGATGCAGGTTCGATCCCTGGTTGGGAATTAAGATCCCATATGCCGCAGAGCAACTAGAGATTCGTGTGATGCAAAGAAGTTAGGTGCACATCAGAATGACCCCGAGGTGAAGCTATAGATTGATGGGCCCCTTGCCCAGAGTTTTGGGTTCAAAAGATCTGGGACTCAAGAATCTGCATTCCTTATTAGACCAAAGTTGATGCTGATGCTGCAGACTCAGTCACCACACTTGGAGAATCACTGATTAGGAGATGGACTCCACAGCTTGGTTTAAATACCCACTCTGCCACTGACTGGGCTTCCCAGGTGGCGCTAGTGGTAAAGAACCTGCCTGCCAATGCGGGAGGCATGAGAGATGCAGATTCGATCCCTGGTTCAAGAAGATCCCTGGAGGAGGGCATGGCAACCCACTCCAGTATTCTTCCTGGATGAATCCCATGGACAGAGGAGCCCGGTGGGCTGTGGTCCATGGGGTCACAAAGAGTTGGACATGACTGAAGCAACTGAGCACAGCACAGCTGCCATTTACTAGCAGTGGGTCTGTAGGAAGTTGCTTAGCCCCGCGGGCTCAATGTTCTCATTTATAAAGTGAATATAATAGCTTCACCCACCTCACAGAGTTATGATGAGACTGTAAAGAAATCATTTACAACAGTCATTGTACATACTAAATGCCATATGACAGTTTGTTATTTTATTATTATCCTTCTCTAAATTTAGAGAAATGAAGAGAGATATAAAGAAAATTCAAATCAAGGCCTGGTGATAACTTGCAATAAAGCAGTAACATTTAAAACTCAGGGAGAGAGGTACCCATTTTGCATTTCTGCTTTTCTATGTATCACTCTCTAAATCACAATGATTAATGAGACTTGAGATTGGTTAAGGTCATTATAATTAGTCACCATGATTTTGAAAAATATACAGTGTGGAAAATTCTGACTGAGGCTGAATTCTAATGAATAGCTTCTCTTATTAATTGGACGTGGAAACCACCTGCTAACAAAAGCATTACTGCCACCTGGTGGCAGCATACCAAAATTGTTGGCAAAAACACCAAGGAAAATTCAGCATCTTTAAGACAATTTGCAAACCAGGAACTCGTTAAAGTTAGAATGTCACTTATGGGAGAAAAGTAACACCGGCTTAGATAGAAGGGTAAAGGAAGGACTTGTGTTTTTCAGTCCTGTTGTCAGTGATGACGGTGAGACCAAGGTTTGACCTACCCTGCTCCACCTTCTAGGCCAGCTCAGGGTTCCAGTCCTTCCCACCCAACAGGGGAAAATAACCCTAACAGGGGAAAATAGCCCTAATGCAAACCAGAGACTGGGGAGGGAGGGACTTGGAGCTGATGAAGAACACCTACCAGGATGA
This sequence comes from Bos taurus, assembly GCF_002263795.3. Classification (NCBI taxonomy): domain Eukaryota; kingdom Metazoa; phylum Chordata; class Mammalia; order Artiodactyla; family Bovidae; genus Bos; species Bos taurus. The sequence continues at coordinate 20,690,766 of NC_037337.1, read as the reverse complement.
AGGAGGCCGACTGCCTGGCAGAGAGACTGTTTTCGGGAGAGAGGGTGGTCATGGCCCCTGCTGGCTGTCTTCAAGCAGCTTCTGACTGGAGTTTACTTGGAGCCCTAAGTGATGCTTTAATTAAGCAGGGGAAGGTGGTCTTCCTTTGGGGGGATGCGTTGCTTTCCCAGGAGGAACTGGGCCTCTGCTGACCTCCCATACTCGAACAGAGCCAGCCAATATGTCATAAAGCCCCTGGAATGCTCGTCACAATGGCCTTGGAACATGGGAGCACCCAACTTTAGAGGTAAGACACACCCAAGAACCAAGGGGACTAAACCTCCCAGTCACCCAGAAAAATTGTAGTGCTCACAGGATGTGTAATGGGGGCTGGGATCAGAGGACATGTAGACCAGTGTGCTGGGCTGATCAGGGAGGGCTTCCTGGAAGAGGCAAACCAGGCAGTCTTTCCATCTCTGGCTCTCCCTCTTCTGGGCCCGCTTCATTTGTTATCTCACCAGACTAGTACAGAAACCTGGAAAGCACCTAGAATAGGAGATTTAGGTCTCTTGAGTATAACTTTCAGAGATTCAGAATCAGAATGTCTGGGCTGGGGACACGGGGAACTGTATTTTGAAAAACTCCCTGGGTGACTCAGATTAGGTATTTGGATGGTAGCTTCAAGGGGTAGAGATCAGTTTCATTTATCTTTATATCTAGAGCACTAAAGACAGTGCCCAAGTGACTGAACAAATAATTTAATTGAAGAGAAGAGTAAATGAAGCCCTTAGATCTCCTCTTACTTTCCTCTCTGTATATATTACAGAGGTTTCTGTACGTGCCCCATCCCCACTCCGTCCCTGAGTTCCTTTTGGCCAAGGTCAGTGTCTGATCCTTGTGTTTCCCCTCCCAGTGCCAGCCCCACCTCCTGGCACTTGGTGAGTGCTCAGTATTTGCTGAATGAACCTGAGGAGCTGGCTTCTCTTGGCTCCAGCATCACTTCTCCAACCTTAAGCATTGCTTGCATTCCCACTCAGGTCTCAACCGTTAAAGCCACCTGGCTCTAAAGCATCCTTAGTCATTAGGAGTAAGTAATTAGACCAACCAAATTGTAATCAGGAGCTTAGAGCTGGAGTGTGGACTCTGACCTCAAATTTGGATGCTCCCCCCCCTTCTGAGCCATGGATCCCCCAGCCATGAAATCAGAATACAGTCAGCCTCTGGCTTGCACGTCCTTATTAGCATAATGAATCAGCATCCATATGGAAGTCTTCAGTGGACACAATTCACTGTCTCATTTACTGTTACTGTTCTGCTCGCTTGAGGCACTGTAGGAGGCCTTTTAAATCAAAACGCTTTATTCTCTGCCTCTCTCCACTACTCCATCCCAACCTAGGAAAGCGTGACAGCCTCTTCCTCTTGATCTGTTGCCCCTAGGTCTTCAAGGAGCAGGAGGTGGGGCAGCTTTGAGTAGGGGAGGGGTGGTATAAGGACAGGGCAGCCTCTAACAGCAGGATACCTTCCTTCTGCGCCTTTCGAAGCAAATGTCCAGAGCGGGAGGCATGGCGAGGGCATTACTCACCATTTGGGATTATCTGTGCCTCTGTTCCCCCACATCAACGACGTCGACAACTGAGAATTAACTATGATTTTTGCCTCGAGAAACTGAGAATCAGGCAGGGAGCTGGAAAATCTGAGTGCTAAATCCGATGTGGCTTCTAAAATGAACATGACGGGCATAGATCATCTACTGAACTTCCTTTCACCTCTGGCTCCTTATCTGCAAATTGCAGATAATAACCCTTCCCCAATTAGCCAGTATAGTTTGGTCATATCACAAAAGCCTCATAGCAACTGCATGGAGACTTAATATTCAAAGAGGACCCTGTGCTGAAGTGAGGATTTTGATCCCGTTTTCCCCTCTTTCTGATTCTTATAAGGGATTTACATGTGTCAATCTCATTTTCTCTAGGGCTGAATGGTCCTTCCCATGTCCATTTATTTGCATTTACCAGCTCAGCTGGTAAAGAATCCGCCTGCAATGTGGGAGACCTGGGTTTGACCCCTAGGTCAGGAAGATCCCCTGGAGAAGGGAACAGCTACCCACTCCAGTATTCTGGCCTGGAGAATTCCATGGACTATATGGGGTTGCAAAGAGCTGGATGCAACTGAGTGACTTTCACTTTCCAAATTCTGTAGATTCTCCTGCGTTACACTCCCTACGTCCCTGATGGGGGCCCACTTTTCTGCTTTAAATTCCTGTATGTGGGGATTCTTCAGGGCACAAGAATCCCAGGTTTTAAAATATTATTCTTGGTATTAGAGTGTGGGTAAAGGTTGGTGAGATAGAGCATTTGTTATTAGAGAAATCCTGGGAGGGAGAAAACCTCCCAGTCCATCTTTGCTCTGAGGACTCTGATTGTCCAGGGGCTGCCGGGACAGTGGTGGGGAGGCAGACGCGGAAGAGAGACTGGCTATGGGAATCTGTTGGTTATAACTTACCCCCACCCCCACCAGAGCCTATAAATCTATGCCTGTTCCACACTGCATATTTATTTGCTGTTTGTAATGCTGATCTGGGTTTGATCCCTGAATTGGGAAGATTCCCTGGAGGAGGGCATGGCAACCCTCTCCAGTATTCTTGCATGGAGAATCCCATGGATGGAGGAGCCTGGCAGGCTACAGTTCACAGGATCTCAAAGAGTCGGACACGACTGAAGTGACTTAGCAGGCACACACGCAGTGCTGATCTGTGGTACAGTTTTTCTGAACTTCTTAAATAGAAGAAGCAGGCAAGGGAAACACAATGATACTGAAACATGCCTCAGTTCCCTGTATGGAACTGGTGAGAGGTACCTGGCAGAGTGATATACAGTGTTGGTACAATGAGAAGGCTCGTGGGCTTTGATGCCAGAAAAGCCCAGGTTCAGACCCTGACCCTGCCGCCCAGCCCTGATGTGAACTTGGCCCCACTTGTTGGGAAAGACCATTTCATTTGTGCTGTCTTTCCGCCCCTGCTCAGCGTGTAAGAGTGGGCCTTAGGCCTGGGGCGCTCCCTTGCCAAGAGATAGGGAGCCCTTGCAGGCTATGCTGGACTGACCGCCTCGTGTGGGGTAGCTTTCCCTGTTTTAGATTTAGTGTGTGCTCCTTTGTTCTGCTTGAGTGTGTGCATCATATGGCACCTGGCCAATCCTGCTGCTGTATCTCCACCTGGCAGGGAGGGAAAGGGGTCTTTTTGGGGCCCCGGGGGACCGATGCCAGCTACTGAAGCTGATCCTGCTCTGTCGCCTCTCTGCGTGAGTAAAGCACTCTTCCCTCCAGTGCCTGTGGGAGTCGTGTCTTTCTTGGAACCCTGACACACATGCAGACCACGGAGCAGGTTGACATTCTGGGCTGCTGCTGGCAGGCATTCTGTGCTCTTTGCTCTCCTCCATGCAGTGGGACTGCCCCCTCCCCACCCCAGAGGTGGTAACAGGTGTCATTTGCTTGACACCATCTCTTAACCTTTCTGAGTCTCAGCATCGTATGTCCTGGGGCAGGGAATGATAGCACCTCGTGGAACAGGAGGGTATGAAGCAGCCTGTGTTGAGAGCTGAGTAGGGTCCAAGAGCCCAGGGCGCGGGCGTAGTCAGAAACCTCAGCATCAACATTAGTATTACCAATGCCCAGGAAACGTCTATGAAAATCTCTATGAACTAGACTTGAGTCAAGATGCCGCCGGCTTCCACCAGGCTTGCAAGAACATCAGTGAAAAAGTTCAAAGAGCTTGTGAGCCCGACAGTTCCTGTTTCTCTGCCTTTTTCCAGGAACCCGAGGACCACGGTTGCTATGAAAGCGGGGTGAGGCCTGTATTAGAAACCAAGTTCCCTCCAGTTCCCTTCATGTCAATGCGACATGACACGACTCTGTGAAATGAGATGCGCCAGGTCTCTGGAACAGTTACCAGGTAGCCTCCTTCAAAGGACGCCTACCCGTGACTGTCTAGTCTGGGCCATGCTACCTCTTGGTATAAATCACATGCATTCGGATTTGATTTCACCGCGAAGTGCCAACAACCTTTTATGCTAAAGCGGTGCTTTTCTCTTTGCCCCTCCTTGTGGGGAACCGGGATAAGTTTAGGTTTTCGGCAGCAGGTTTTCTGCCCTCGCCCCCATGGAGTGCAGTATTTCTGACAATGCTGGAGACAGCTGCACCTCATGTGTCACTAGCGGGAGGGGAAGAGAGGGCTGGGGGTTGGGGGCGGAGACAGCTGTCTTCTGAGCGTGTGGTGTTGGAATTCCCCAGAGCAATAGCCTGCCCAGCCACCTGAAGTCCCTGGAGCCAGTTGGGGTGTCCTGGGTTATTTGCTGCACTGGGGGCCAACCTCATCATCTTGGGGAGCCCTCCCTTGCTCTATCCTTCCCCTTAGTTAGTTGAGGATGACAGCACTTGTCACCTTCAATCCAGCTGTCATGCACGCCAGGAATAACTCATAGGAGCAACTCTAGGTAGAAACCACCACACTCAGCAAAGAAGAGGTGCTTTCAGCCCTGGGCAGCTGTCCCCACAAGCTCGCCCCTGCTCTGAAGGTGGTCTTGCTCCTTAGGGGATCCTCATCATGGTTCTTCCTGACTCTTGCCCTCCAAGCATGGGACTTCGATTCTCAGTGAGAGGCTGCCTCTTTCATGCTGCACTGTCTACTGCTCATTCAGTCCCCAGAAGCCCCTGTCTTGTCCCTGGACATGCTGACCACGACTTCCTTTTAGAGGGCACCCGCTATGTACATCAGGGGAAGGACTTTGTATATGTCATTGCCAACCTTGACCGCCTGGTGAGGGCAACAGAATCTACTTGCTTGGGGTCGACCAGCTAGTCAGTGGGGAGCCAGGAACCTCCACACTCTGCTTAGACTGGCTACCAGCCAGGCCAGCTCTGTGTCATGTCAAGCTGACCCCCTCATCCTATGAGCAGAAGTGGGCATCTATGAACCCCTTGCTGGCTCAGGGGACTATGATCCCAGAACCCAGGCGGGAGGAGGGAGCTTGCTCTAACTCCTCATCCAGGCTTTAAAATAGTTATTCCACCCAAATTCAGAGTGTGCAGTGTTGGGGGAGATAGTGGGGCAGTGTTACAACCTACATGTAAAGAGGATGGAAAAGAGTGAAATGGAGAGGAAAAAGGACAAGGAATTCCAGCAAACTCCAGGGACAGCTAATGGAGAGAAATAACATGGCTAATTACATCTCTGAAGGCTATCTGTTCCAAAATGAATTTTTAATGAAAAAATAATGCATTTCCCCTGCAACTGAAATCCAAGAAAAAAAGGAATGGGCAGCGTCTCCCAGCGCAGGCAAGAGCCACTGTGTGTCCAGTGGTGTCTCTGACCACTTGACCTGAGTCCCTTCCCAGCATCGTTACCCCTCGGGTGATGCAAAGCAGGCATAAAAACCAGCAGCGGGAACCTTGTACACACAGGGCTCCAGGGACAGCAGTGTGGACTGAGATCTGTACGTCAAGCTCCATCACCTGTCAGAGCTGAGAGGGAGTTCTCTCCAGTAGTTCCAGGGGCCTTCTCTAGGTGCTGGTGGTGGTGTTCAGTCGCTCTGTCGTGTCCGACTCTTTGCAACCCCATGAACTGCAGCATGCCATGCTTTCCCTGTCCTTCACCATCTCCCAGAGTTTGCTCAAACTCATGTCCATTGAGTTGGTGATGCCATCCAACCATCTCATCCTCAGTCGCCTCCTTCTCCTTCTGCCCTCAGTCTTTTTCAGCATCAGTGTCTTTTCCAATGAGTCAGTTCTTCGTATCAGGTGGCCAAATATTGGAGCTTCAGCAACAGTCCTTCCAATGAATATTCAAGACTGATTTCCTTTAGGATTGACTGGTTTGATTTCCTTGCAGTCCAAGGGACTCTCAAGAGTCTTCTCCAGCACAATTTGAAAGCATCAAATTTTTGGCACTCAGCCTTCTTAATGGTCCAACTCTCACATCTGTACATGACTAACTGGAAAAACCATAGCTTTGACTATATGGGCCTTTGTCAACAAAGTGATGTCTCTGCTTTTGATTTCCCCTGCCCACTCCCTCCTATTCTTCTCATCAAGAGTCATGGATCTTAAATCCATGGGTACAAAACTCCTTCTGTGAAATTAAGGTTTATCCATGGCTTTGTGAAGAAGTGAGCCCCATTCTCCCCTCTTTCTGGGACACTCTGTAAGTGGGAATAGGGAGAGACGAGCACAAATTTTAGAGTCAAACAGTCTTAGGTTCAGATCCGAGTCTTACAACCTCTTTACTGTGTGACCCAGGGCAAGTTATTTAATTTCTCAGGCTCAGTTTCCTCACCTGTAAAATGGAGAAATAGTAGCTACTTGATATACTACTGTGAGGTTTAAATAATGTCTGTATGGTGCTTAGCACAGTGTCCAGCATAGACTGAGCAGTTGTTTGTGTTATTATTTCTTCCAGGACACATCTAGGCTAACCTTGAACCTCCCAAGAAACTCTCTCCTGGGTCCCCAGAGAAAGTTATTTAATTTCCCAGGCTCAGTTCCCTCACCTGAAAAAGGGGGAAACAGTAGCTACTTGATATACCTCAGCCTCAGTCAGCCCCTACCTAGCATGGCCACCTGGGCCAGGCATTAAGAACCACAGGGACAGCTAGGAGCACTGAGCTTGCTGTTGACTATTGACCTCAGACAGGCTGTTTGGTCAGAGGCCCAGCTTGCCCTCTGGTGCAAGAAGATGCAGCAAGGCTAGGGTTTGCAGGAGGCTTCTCCAGGAAAAAATGTGACCATGATGCTCGAAGGTCTACAGGTGCCCAGCCCACGTTACCCTCAGGGCAGACAGATCCCTACGTCAGTGCTCTATAGCCACACACTCACCCCTCGGTGGGTTCACACCCCTGTCACTCATTCTACATGAGAGCTCCAAAATCATTCATCAGATCAGATCAGATCAGATCAGTCGCTCAGTCGTGTCCGACTCTTTGCAACCCCATGAATCGCAGCACGCCAGGCCTCCCTGTCCATCACAAACTCCCGGAGTTCACTCAGACTCATGGCCATCGAGTCAGTGATGCCATCCAGCCATCTCATCCTCTGTCGTCCCCTTCTCCTCTTGCCCCCAATCCCTCCCAGCATCGGAGTCTTTTCCAATGAGTCAACTCTTCGCATGAGGTGGCCAAAGTACTGGAGTTTCAGCTTTAGCATCATTCCTTCCAAAGAAATCCCAGGGCTGATCTCCTTCAGAATGGACTGGTTGGATCTCCTTGCAGTCCAAGGGACTCTCAAGAGTCTTCTCCAACACCACAGTTCAAAAGCATCAATTCTTCGGCGCTCAGCCTTCTTCACAGTCCAACTCTCACATCCATACATGACCACTGGAAAAATCATAGCCTTGACTAGACGAACCTTTGTTGGCAAAGTAATGTCTCTGCTTTTTAATATGCTATCTAGGTTGGTCATAACTTTTCTTCCAAGGAGTAAGCATCTTTTAATTTCATGGCTGCAGTCACCATCTGTAGTGATTTTGGAGCCCAGAAAAATAAAGTCTGACACTGTTTCCACAGTTTCCCCATCTATTTCCCATGAAGTGATGGGACCGGATGCCATGATCTTTGTTTTCTGAATGTTGAGCTTTAAGCCAACTTTCACTTTCATCAAGAGGCTTTTTAGTTCCTCTTCACTTTCTGCCATAAGGGTGGTGTCATCTGCATATCTGAGGTTATTGATATTTCTCCCGGAAATCTTGATTCCAGCTTGTGTTTCTTCCAGTCCAGCGTTTCTTATGATGTACTCTGCATAGAAGTTAAATAAACAGGGTGACAATATACAGCCTTGACGTACTCCTTTTCCTATTTGGAACCAGTCTGTTGTTCCATGTCCAGTTCTAACTGTTGCTTCCTGACCTGCATACAGCTTTCTCAAGAGGCAAATCAGGTGGTCTGGTATTCCCATCTCTTTCAGAATTTTCCACAGTTTATTGTGATCCACACAGCCAAAGGCTTTGGCATAGTCAATAAAACAGAAGTACATGTTTTTCTGGAACTCTCTTGCTTTTTCCATGATCCAGCGGATGTTGGCAATTTGATCTCTGGTTCCTCTGCCTTTTCTGAAACCAGCTTGAACATCAGGAAGTTCACGGTTCACATATTGCTGAAGCCTGGCCTGGAGAATTTTGAGCATTACTTTACTAGCATGTGAGATGAGTGCAATTGTGTGGTAGTTTGAGCATTCTTTGGCATTGCCTTTCTTTGGAATTGGAATGAAAACTGACCTTTTCCAGTCCTGTGGCCACTGCTGAGTTTTCCAAATTTGCTGGCATATTGAGTGCAGCACTTTCACAGCATCATCTTTCAGGATTTGGAATAGCTCAACTGGAATTCCATCACCTCCACTAGCTTTGTTCGTAGTGATGCTTTCTAAGGCCCACTTGACTTCACATTCCAGGATGTCTGGCTCTAGGTCAGTGATCACACCATCGTGATTATCTGGGTCATGAAGATCTTTTTTGTACAGTTCTTCTGTGTATTCTTGCCATCTCTTCTTAATATCTTCTGCTTCTGTTAGGTCCATACCATTTCTGTCCTTTATCGAGCCCATCTTTGCATGAAATGTTCATTTGGTATCTCTGATTTTCTTGAAGAGATCTCTAGTCTTTCCCATTCTGTTGTTTTCCTCTATTTCTTTGCATTGATCGCTAAAGAAGGCTTTCTTATCTCTTCTTGCTATTCTTTGGAACTCTGCATTCAGATGTTTATATCTTTCCTTTTCTCCTTTGCTTTTTGCTTCTCTTCTTTTCACAGCTATTTGTAGGGCCTCCCCAGACAGCCATTTTGCTTTTTTGCATTTCTTTTCCATGGGGATGGTCTTGATCCCTGTCTCCTGTACAATGTCACGAACCTCATTCCATAGTTCATCAGGCACTCTATCTATCAGATCTAGGCCCTTAAATCTATTTCTCACTTCCACTGCATAATCATAAGGGATTTGATTTAGGTCATACCTGAATGGTCTAGTGGTTTTCCCTACTTTCTTCAATTTAAGTCTGAATTTGGCAATAAGGAGTTCATATAACACCCCTCAAATTCAGGAATACACAAGCGCCCTAAACTGCAGGACCACAGGCTTTAGTATCATTCTCCACGTAGTCACACCCAAACAGCCCCATCAAAGTGTGTGCAAACACACATATATACTCTGCCCCCTCAATACACACATCCACACATTTCCTAAAACACAGCATGATGTCAATCCAGGGCGCCTCACCTCTACGCCAAACTTGCCATCTAAAGTGTGTCCTGCAGATGATGGGATGGTAAAGCCTGCCGTGAGCACGTGTGTTTCTGAAAGGGAGGTGGGAAAACAGGCTTTTTATCGGTTTTATAGAAACAGAGCTCCTTTAGAAGATCAAGTTCCCTCCCCAGTTAAAAGCCAAATTGAAACCAGAAGCCGGTTTGTTGAATTAATGAGCCTCCCCAGGTGACTTCTCAGGTCTAGCAGTGGTACTGCTCTTGTGTTTATCAGCCACGATTACCGATGTTCTTTGGTCTACACGTGAAATGGAGAAGAGACTGAAGGGAAACCGCGTTGGCTTTAGGGGTCTTCTGTGGTAACCAGGTTGGCTGTGGTAGGACGGGGGCCTGAAGTTCAGTGATGCCAGGGCTCTCGTGAAAAGAAATGTAGAGGGCTTTAGCTGCAAGGCCATTAAAGGAAAAGAAATTCTAAATTGGGAGTTCTCCAGTTTCACTCCATCTTAGTCTTCTTCATGCTGATCCTTTAGTAATATAGGTTGAGTTACCCATGGCTTCAAATTCAACATCATGTACAAGAGGTTTTGCTACTAGAGATTAGAAAGACTAGAAAAGTAAGGTGGGAAAGAACCGTGTTATCATGGATACATACAAAATTAGGACTTTCAGGAAGGTATGCATGTGTGTCAAATTTGATAAAATCTCATTTTACATGTTTTTTATACTTTCATACAGTGTGTACTACAGAGTACATGCATGAGTATGTATGCGTGTGCACACAAACACACACCCACCCTCAGGTACACACAATGGGCAGGTGGCAGGGCTGCCACAGCTGGGCCTAACCAATCCGGGCAGCAGATCACAGGTGGTTCCCATTCCAGAGACAGCCCGAGCTGCAGAGGCCAGTGAGGGGTGGTAGGCCAAGGGCTGACTCTGGGGACTTCCTGGAGGGCGAAATAGGACAACCCCAGGTGGCCAGAGTGATGGGAGGGGGCATGCCATGCTGGGGCCCCTGAAGGTGGAGGAGGTTGCTGAAGACCAAGTCCTGGAGGCAGAGAGGAGATCCTGACACACATCAGCACCTCACAAAGCAGGGAGGTCGAAAGTATTCCTTTCCCACCTATTTTTTCCCTTTTCTGGAACAGTTCTATCCTCCAGACCCTGGGAGACTGAGAGCACTGGCCCTGACCTCATGAGTAGGTCCATGATTGTTCTAGGGACCAGACACAGGAAACCTATTACTGGGATTCTCAGAAGGAGGCGTCTGCTGGTGCCTAAGCCATGTCAGTTCGTGGGTCCTGCTTGGAGGACCAGGACCTCTGCGGTCTTGGTCCTGTCTTTGGGGCCTGCTCTGCTGGGAGAAATATCAATAACCTCAGATATGCAGATGACACCACCCCTATGGCAGAAAGTGAAGAGGAACTAAAAAGCCTCTTGATGAAAGTGAAAGAGGAGAGTGAAAAAGTTGGCTTAAAGCTCAACATTCAGAAAACGAAGATCATGGCATCTGGTCCCATCACTTCATGGGAAAAAATGGGGAAACTGTGGAAACAGTGTCAGACTTTATTTTTCTGGGCTCCAAAATCACTGCAGATGGTTTTTTCAGCCATGAAATTAAAAGGCGCTTACTCCTTGGAAGAAAAGCTATGACCAACCTAGATAGCATATTAAAAAGCAGAGACATTACTTTGCCAACAAAGGTCTGTCTAGTCAAGGCTATGGTTTTTCCAGTGGTCATGTATGGATGTGAGCCGAGAAGGCGATGGCACCCCACTCCAGTACTCTTGCCTGGAAAATCCCATGGACGGAGGAGCCTGGTGGGCTGCAGTCCATGGGGTCACGAAGAGTCAGACTCGAATGAGGTGACTTAGCAGCAGCAGCAGCAGCATGTATGGATGTGAGAGTTGGACTGTGAAGAAAGCTGAGTGCCGAAGAATTGATGCTTTTGAACTGTAGTGTTGGAGAAGACTCTTGAGAGTCCCTTGGACTGCAAGGAGATCCAACCAGTCCATTCTAAAGGAGTTCAGCCCTGGGTGTTCTTTGGAAGGAATGATGCTAAAGCTGAAATTCCAGTACTTTGGCTTTGGCCACCTCATGCCAAGAGTTGACTCATTGGAAAAGACTCTGATGCTGGGAGGGATTGGGGGCAGGAGGAAAAGGGTACGACAGAGGGTGAGATGGCTGGATGGCATCACCGACTTGATGGACGTGAGTTTGGGTGAACTTCAGGAGATGGTGATGGACAGGGAGGCCTGGCATGCTGCGATTCATTGGGTTGCAAAGAGTCGGACACGACTGAGCGACTGAACTGAACTGAACTGGGGGGCAGGGGGTGGGGAAGAACATGAGTAGAGAATCTTAATTCTTCTGTGTGTGCAACTGTTTCACTTGCCCAGCTGGGGAGGGGCTGTACCTGTGTGGGGTAAGCTGACATTCAGGGTAGAAGAGGCTTACCAGCCCTTAACCTAACTCACCAGTCTGGTGGGATTATAAGCATGCCACATGCGGAAGCAGAAGGTCCTAAGAGGTTCCTCCTCCCACCACCTACTCCTCCCCTGTCCTGTGCCCCCTTCTCTTCTTCCTTCAGCATTCCAGGGACACAGCCTGCAGACTTCTCTGCCTTCTGTAGTCCTCGAGCAGCTGGGGACAGCTGTTATAGGAATTGTTCCTCCCCTTCATGGGCAGAACCCATGGGCTTATCTTTCCAGTGATGGGATTATACAGAAAAACATTTGGCCAAGGACTTGGAGGCAATCAGAGTTATGAGGGCAGTTCTTCTGTGACAGGATCTGAGAAAGACGATTCTACCATCTGAACCTGAATGGAACCCTGGCCTGGGCACAGGCTGGTCTTGATCCCAGAGTTGTAAACTGAAAGCTGAAAAAACACTTACAGCAACTCTGCTTCATAGATGAGAAATTAAGCTCCAGAGTGGGGAAGTAACTTGCTCAAGGTCACACAGCAAATCAAAGGCAGACTTGTAAGTAGAATCCAGTCTCCTGCCGCCTGTCTTGGTATCTTTAGATCTCAGCAAAATGTGATGTTTTAAAGCCAGGCTTTGAACAAAAGAAGGGGGACGTACAGATGAGGAGGGACCCTGATGAAAGTTTAATGAAGGAGTCAAAGAAGCTCTCACTTTCTGGGGTGTAGGCGTTCTTTTTCCTTCTCCTCCCCTCTGAGGTCGGGCCAGGTGAAGGCCAGAAAGTGCCAGGTTCCTCTCATCCCGGGGGGTGGATAAGGAATTGAGGGGAGGCAGCAGGCCTGGGTCAGGCATCACCTGCTACTCTGGTCTCTCCCGGAGTAGCAGCGGCTGCAGAAGCACGTGGTGCCACCGCACAAAGAAGCTGAGATAAGAAGGAGGATTGATCTTTCTGCTGCTTCAAAGAGGATGGAAGCCGTCCCTGTCATGACTGTTGATCAAAGTCTCTGCAGAGGATGTTTCGTGTGCCCTCCCCTCCCCTGCTTCAGGCCATTGGAGCAGAAGTCCCACTCCTTCTCCTCATGCTGAGGCCTTACTCCAAGTCTCCCTGCATACTAGAGAGACATCCTCCAGCTAGAATCCCACAGCAGTTACCAGGAGCCAGGCGTCCATTTTCTCCAGGCAGCTCAGCCCAAGGTCATGACCCAGTCTATGGGAACTGATATTAGCCTCATTGTACAGAGGACAAATTGAGGCATAGAGATGTTAAGTGACTTGTCCAGAGCTACAGGCTAGTTAACCCCATTATTATGGAGTTATATGGCCCTTGTCCTCAGAAAGTCCCCTGGCTGGTGGCAGAGCCACGTTCCTGCCTCTGGAGCCGAGACTCCAGAAAGACTGTGAAAATAACCTCTGTGAAAAAGGAGGGATAAGCCTATTTCTAAAATGTCTTATTTCAGGCATCTGGAAACATCCAGATTCTTTACTTTTACTTTGCCTCTTTTGCAGGACAGAACACAGATTTTTCCTTCCCCAGCCCCACCATCCCCCAATCTATATCCATCTGCAAATATGAGCCTTATGTGTGAAAATCCTTAAATGCTTATCTATTAAATACAGTGCCAATTCCAAATTCCTTAGCCTAGCCTTCAAGGTTCTGAAGAACTTTGAGAGCCACATGGCCTGTGGTTAAGAACTAGCTTGCCAGCTCCTCAAACTCCGAGATTTTGACCCGTGTATTATTTAGCAAGCAGTGTGTTGCTTAATTTCTAGTGTTTGGGGGATTTTCCAGATGTTCTCATTTTTGTTTCTTTTCTTTTATTCCTTAAGTTCCAAGTTTTCTTCTGGTATCATTTCTTTCTTTCTTTATTTTGGGAGAGGGCCTTACCATCTGGCTTGTGTTCCTCACCAGGGACTGCACCTGGGTCACTGCAGTGAAGTGCTGAGTTCTAACCACTGGACTGCCAGGGAATTCCTTCATTTCTCTTTCTCTTAAAGAACTTCCTCTTACACTTCATTTAGAGCTGGCATGCTGGCAATTAATCTTTTTGGTTTTCCTTCAACTAAAAATGTCTTTATTTTGCCTTTGAAAAACATTTTCACTGAATATAGAATTCCGGGTTGACAGTTCTTTTGTTTCAGCACTTTAGAGATGGGGTTCCACTGTCTTCTGGTCTCCGTGTCTTCTGATAAGAAATCTGTAGTCATTTTAATTATGTTCCTTTAGTGTAATGTATTGCTTTCCTCTGGCGTTTTCAAAAATATTTTCTTTTTCTTTGTTTTTTTAGCAGTTTGATTAAGATGTATTTGAATCAGGTTTTTGAATTGTCTTTCTTTTGGGGTTTGCTGAGCTGTTTAACGGGGAAGGCAATGGTACCCTACTCCAGTACTCTTGCCTGGAAAATCCTATGGACGGAGGAGCCTGGTAGGCTGCAGTCCATGGGGTCGCTAAGAGTTGGATACGGCTGAGCGACTTCACTTTCACTTTTCACTTTCATGCATTGGAGAAGGAAATGGCAACCCACTCCAGTGTTCTTGCCTGGAGAACCCCAGGGATCGGGGAGCCTGGTGGGCTGCCGTCTATGGGGTCGCACAGAGTCGGACACGACTGAAGCGACTTAGCAGCAGCAGAGCTGTTTAAATCTATACTTTTATGTCTTTTCACCAAATTTGGAAAATGTTCAATGATAATTTCAATACTTTTCTGCACCAAGCCTTTGCTCCAATCTGTCTGAGACACTAAAGATAGGAATGTTAGAGATTTTGCTCTTATCCTATAAATCCCCCAAAACTCTATTTTTTTTCCAATTTTTTTCTGTTTTTCAGATTAGATAACTTATACTAATCTATCTTCAAGTTCGTTGACTCTTTCTTCTTCATCTCCATTTTGCCATTGAGCTCATGGAGTGAATTTTTTATTTCAGTTATTGAATCTTCAGTTATAAAGTTTTCTTTTGGATCTTTCTTATAGGTTTCATTTCCTTCTAAGAATTTCTGTCTTTCCATTCATTTCAAGATTATTCCTCCTCACTTCATGAACTATAGTTGTAACAGCTGCTTTATATGATATATGCTATGTGATGTAAATTGAAAGACGCTTACTCCTTGGAAGAAAAGTTATGACCAACCTAAATAGCATATTCAAAAGCAGAGACATTACTTTGCCAACAAAGGTTTGTCTTGTCAAGGCTATGGTTTTTCCTGTGGTCATGTATGGATGTGAGAGTTGGACTGTGAAGCAGGCTGAGCGCTGAAGAATTGATGCTTTTGAACTGTGATGTTGGAGAAGACTCTTGAGAGTCCCTTGGACTGCAAGGAGATCCAACCAGTCCATTCTGAAGGAGATCAGCCCTGGGATTTCTTTGGAAGGAATGATGCTAAAGCTGAAACTCCAGTACTTTGGCCACCTCATGCGAAGAGTTGACTCATTGGAAAAGACTCTGATTCTGGGAGGGATTGGGGGCAGGAGGAGAAGGGGACGACAGAAGATGAGATGGCTGGATGGCATCACTGACTCGATGGCCGTGAGTCTGAGTGAACTCTGGGAGTTTGTGATGGACAGGGAAGCCTGGTGTGCTGCAATTCATGGGGTTGCAAAGAGTCGGACACGACTGAGCGACTGATCTGATCTGATGTGATGTAACAGTCTTCATGTGATAATTCCATCATCTGGATCATCTTGAGGCCAACATCTGCTATTTATCTTTTCCTTTGAAAGTAGCTAAGATTTTCCTAGTTCCTTGTATGTGGAGTTACTTGGGGCATTTTGAATGTGATATAATATTGTACAATCAATCCTATTTATTTTAGACCCCAAGTCCTGACCTGCCTTCTGCTTTGGCTCAGTTCTGTGAATGCACAACTCAAGAGTGAGTTCAAGACTTTATACACAGATTTAAGAGAGCTTCTTTTCCAGCTCTCCATGATTGACCTCACCCTCTATGGCTCCTAAAAGCCCTTTTCCTGATCCTTGGGCTAGAAACCTGGGCTTTTAGCCTCTTCATGTTGCCACACACTTCCCCTGACTGTGTTCACTTTCTGAGTAAAGCAAGATAAGAGAGAGAAAAAGTTAACAGAATTTCCCCCCTACTCCCCACAAGAGCCCCTTTACTCAGTGTCTCCAGCTAGAGAGAAGGGTTTCCTCTCAGAGTTTTAGTTCTGCACCACCAACACTGCAGGAGTATAACCTCAAGACCAGGGCTTTCCTCATATCACACTCTGGACAGTAAATAAGAAAAAGTGGAGATTCCGCACCCCCCACCCCACTTGCCATCCAGCAGGGTCCCTCTCCCCAATCCTCTGGTAAGAAGAAAGAGGGTTTTTCTGGAGTTCTTTCTGTTTGTGCCCACTGCACAGTCTGGGGTTCATGCTTTCTAGAGTCTAAGCTGGGAAATAGTGGAGGAAAAAATACTTAAGAAACTTACTTCCGTATTGGTCATTCTTTGAGTGTTTATTTCCCTCTCCAATCCACCTTCTATTATTTATTTTTCAGAGTCCTTAGGCAGTGTTGTACGTACCTTTTCCAGGGTTTTTATTTATAATCAATGGGAGGGGGAAAAAGAAGTATGCTTATTCTGTCTTAGCTGTAACAGAAGCCTGTGGACATGTAGTTTTACATTGAAATATGGGAGACTCTAGCGAATTTTGCAAAAGTACTGCAAAATTTAAAAGAATGTGAAAGTCACTGTATTTATAAATTTAATTTGTCAGACTCACAACAATTTTATGAGTACCAGATACTTGTTCAATTAGACATTTAAGTTACTTAGGAAAATCAAATATATTAAATGTTCCTATGTAGTTGAAATTGTTTAAGCAAATTTAATTAAGTTGTAAATGGCACTGATTGTTTAAGAGTTTAGTTTTTCCAACTTGAGTTAATCAAACTTTAATTGAAGAAAAAGTGAAGGTCTTGTGCTGATTATATTACATTTATAAATAGAATAAGATCAGTAAGTGGAACTTAATCCTGAAGAAAAGCTTTGCTTTCAAATGTGTGTCCTTAGTAAATTGAATATTAATTTTAAAAAGGCAACTATAAATAGTATTTTTGTGTGCACAACATCCCCTCTCGGTTCAGTTCAGTTCAGTAGCTCAGTCGTGTTCGACTCTTTGCAACCCCATGGACGGCAGCACGCCAGGCCTCCCTGTCCATCAGCTACTCCTGGAGCTTACTTAAACTCATGTCCATTGAGTCGGTGATGCCATCCAACCATCTCATCCTGTGTCGTCCCCTTCTCCTCCCGCCTTCAATCTTTCCCAGCATCAAGGTCTTTTCCAAGGAGTCAGTTCTTAGCATCAGGTGGCCAAAGTATTGGAGTTTCAGCTTCAGCATCAGTCCTTCCAATGAATATTCAGGACTGATTTCCTTGTGGATTGACTGGTTTCATCTCTTTGCAGTCCAAGGGACTCTCAAGAGTCTTCTCCAACACCACAGTTCAAAAACATCAATTCTTCGGCACTCAGCTTTCTTCACAGTCCAACTCTCACTTCCATACATGACCACTGGAAAAACCATAGCCTTGACTAGACAGACCTTTGTTGGCAAAGTAATGTCTCTGCTTTTTAATATGCTGTCCAGGTTGGTCATAACTTTTCTTACAAGGAGCAAGGGTCTTTTAATTTCATGACTGCAGTCACCATCTGCAGTGATTTTGGAGCCCCCCAAAAATAAAGTCTGTAACTGTTTCCATTGTTTCCCCATCTATTTGCCATGAAGTGATGGGACCAGATGCCATAATCTTCATTTTCTGAATGTTGAGCTTTAAGCCAACTTTTTCACTCTCCACTTTCACTTTCATCAAGAGGCTCTTTAGTTCCTCTTAACTTTCTTCCATAAGGGTGGTGTCATCTGCATATCTGAGGTTATTGATATTTCTCCCAGCAATCTTGATTCCAGCTTGTGCTTCATCCAGCCTGGCATGTCTCATGATGTACTCTGCATAGAAGTTAAATAAGCAGGCTGACAATATACAGCCTTGACATACTCCTTTCCTGATTTGGAACCAGTCTGTTGTTCCACGTCCAGTTCTAACTGTTGCTTCTTGACCTGCATACAGATTTCTCAGGAGGTAGGTCAGATGGTCTGGTATTCCCATCTCTTGAAGAATTTTCCACAGTTTGTTGTGACCCACACAGTCACTCTGCACATACACTAAAAATCAGTGATGGGGGATCACCTCCTCCAGAGATGACCATGTCACTCTCAGAGCACTCTCACTGTTGGTAAAATGTCTTTCTTTTTACCTGAAATCTTGGGGTAGTGTGGACTGAACAACTTTGAAAGATTAACTGGCATGTTACTTTACTCCTTGTAGACTCAGTTTTCTTACCTGCAAGATGGAAATAAAAAGAACCTACCTCTAAGGTTTGTTTTAAGATCCAATAAGATGGTGTATGTAAAGTGCTTGTGTGTGTATGTGTATGTAGAGTGCTCAGCATAGAAACTGTAGCAGTTGGAGTAGAAGCAAAAATAATAGTAAAGCTATTACCGCTGCTGGTGCTGTGCTCTGAACCAGTTTCCAGAGGTGCCAGGCCCTGGCACTGGGAGAGGCAATGAGAAAACCAAACTGACATGGTGGTTGGCAGGAGGACTCTCAGTCCTGTCCTACCTGCATGGCTGTTCCCTCCTTGGCCCAGAGCTCCTGACAGTGAAGGCAGCTGTCTGGTGTTGCCAGATAGTGGTTGAAAGATGCAGAGCTTTGCAGAGAGACCCATATTCAGACCCAGGCTTTGCCCGTCCCCCTAGGTGGTTTGGAAAAGATCCCCAGGCTCTAAAAAAACAAGCCTCCGTTCCTTCCCCTACCCATGGAGGTGAGGATCATGATCCCAGTGGGTAGATCTGAGTCTTAAATGAGGCCCTGTGCAGTGTCCAGCTCAGTGCCTAGCATGAGCACATATACAGGGCTTACCGTATATCTCCGCAGTGTGAATTTGATTCCAAAATGGATTCTTCTGCTCCTGGTAATCCAGTTATCTGCACTGACCCAAGTTATCTGGCTATCTTGTCTACACTGACCCAGCTTATCTGGTTATTTTGTCTACGCTGACTCAGCTGAGGAGCAGAAGGTCAGGTCCTAGTCCTGGACCTCGATACAGGTCAAACCCCTTCTTCTCCCTGGGACTCAGATTTCCACTCTCTAGATTGGGTATAATAATCCCCATTTTGGGGCCACTGGACCCACATAGCTCAAATGGCCTATGGATGTGGAGAGCTTAGTTCTGAGGGGCTGGTTTGCCCTGCCAGACCTAGGAGATCTGTGGGCAAAGCAGGATTCCCTGGCCCCTTCTCACCACGACTGGAAGTTGTGCTTCCGAGGGCTGATAGTCGGCTTCCGTTATGATCAGGCCCAAGAGCAAAAGCAGGCAGCCACCTGCAGGCCTGTGTTCTGGGTCATTCATTCATCAGTCCAGTGCTCACTCCTTCACAGAAAAGGCAGAAGGGGAACTCCTGGGCACCAGTGCCATCCTGCCTCTGCTCGAATCTCCCTGCAGCCACTGCTGGCTCCTCTGCAGCTGCACTCCTGTGTCTGGGGGTCTGTTCCTTAGCGCTGCCATGGGTGGCCTCCCAAGGAGTTTTGTGTGCCTGCCTTTGAGTCTTGCAACCTCAATCAGCCATGCCCAGGCTCACTGCAGCAGCAGCCATGTCCTTCAAGATCAACTCATGCCCTTCCCTTCTGCCAGGAAGCCCTCTTGGCTCATCTAGCCCATGCCACCCTGTCCCTTCCTGGAGAGCATGAGCCCCACTCTTTGTCTCCTGCTCATATTCTGTCCTGCCCTGGCCTCTCCCTGTTCTTTAGGAGGCTCTGTCACCTCATCAACACCCTACGTGGGAGCTTCAGAAGGGAATGCCCAGAACACCTTCTCTTCCTCCCTGACAGCCCTACTCTGGGGTGGGCCCAGAGGGGCTCTGAGGCTGTTGACTGGTTGGGTGGGGGGCTGGGGCCAGCTCTTGGCTGTGTTCCTCAAAGTATAGGCTGCAAAGAGGGTCTTAAGCCCCCACAGTGAGACCCAAAGCTCCCTGGGGACCAATCTCTGGTCTTAATAATGAAACATCTCCCATATATGTAGGGCTTCATGGATTCAGAAGGTCTTTTTCATCCCTGCAGCCATTTGATAGAGTGAGTTTGATGACCTCTGCCTGCAAAAGAGACATTCAGATATAGAAAAGAAAAGCTGGATCTTCCCAGGGTGCAGAGGTGCTAAGGCAGTTGCCCTGGCTAGAACCTCAGGTTTGGTTTTACTTTCAGCCTCTTAATCTCTGTCTCTGACTTGCATGAGGTGAGGTGGGAGGTGGCACAGAAGTGAGTGAGCGCCTGCCTGCAGCCTTTCTGTGCTTCCTTCAAGCCTTCTCTGCTGGAGAGGGGGCAGACCAGGAAGGAGGTGGAGCAGAGAAGCAAAGCTGGGGACTCTGCATCGCATCAGCCCCCATCACAGTATCTGAAAGCCATGGGGGCAGGGTGGATGTGAGTATAGGCCTGGCGTCCCTCCACCCTGCTGTCCCAGTCCTGGACACAGTGACCCTGTGAATTCCCATCCCAGGCTCCTTCCTGGTATCCTGAGGGGCACAGATCTGAGTGTCTCTAGAATGAGCTGGAGGTGAGGTTGGAGAAAGCAATGATCTCAGCTAGAGGCTGCGATCTAGCTCAGAGGCCCCTGCCTCCTCCCTTCCTGCACTGTATCCCAGGAAGATTTGCTGTCTGAAATCTCTCATCCTTGTTTTCAATAAGCTGGCCTAGAAGGGTCTTCCTCTTTCTGGATAATTTTGCCCTGGTTCATTTTCTTCCTTTCTCTTCTTTTCACCTGACTCTAGCACAGCATGTCAGCATTCCTTCCCACTGGCCCAGCAGAAGCTGCCAGGAGAGGAGCTCGCACGTATGTGTGTGTGTGTGTGTGTGTGTGTGTGTACGTGTCCCTGTGTGTATTTCCGAAAGACAGGCCAGGACTCCCCTGTCAGACGGGCAGGGACCTGGACTTGCCCAGCAGAGCTTGCAGGAGAGATGACTCCCAACACCAAGCTCACTGGCAGGCTCAGGAAGTGGAGGCTGCTGGCAGTCAAAAAAAGCCAGGCCAACTCAGTAGCCACCTTCCAAAGGTTTGGCTAGGGCTGCCGGCAGGCAGGAAGATCTGATGCTGAACTTAGGGCCAGTGAGGAGTGGTGGAAGGAACCAGACCAGAGCTAGCAGCTAGAGGACTAGACACATGGGCGAATGTCATAGATGCTCAGCATTGGCAGGGAGTGTGGAGAAGGCTCAGCACAACCCCTCATTATCCATATGGGGAATCTGAGGCTCGGAGAGGTCAGGGCTTGGCCAGGTGTCACAGAACAAGGTTGTTCAGTCGCCCAGTCGTGTTCAACTCTTTGCGACCCCATGAACTGCTGTGTGCCAGGCCTCCCTGTCCCTCACCATCTCCTGGAGTTTGCCCAAGTTCATGTTCATTGCGTCAGTGATGCTGTCTGGCCATCTCATCCTCTGATGCCCTCTTCTCCTTCTGCCCTCGATCTTTCCCAGGATCAGGGACTTTTCCAATGAGTCATCTGTTTGCATCAGATGACCAAAATACCGGAGCTTCAGCTTCAGCATCAGTCCTTCCAGTGAATATTCAGGGTTGATCTCTCTTAAGACCGATTGGTGGAGAAGGCAATGGCAACCCACTCCAGTATTCTTGCCTAGAGAATCCTGTGGACAGAGGAGCCTGGTGGGCTGCTGTCCATAGTGTCGCAAAGAATCGGACACAACGGAAGCGACTTAGCATGCATGCCTTGGAGAAGGTAGTAGCAACCCACTCCAGTATTCTTGCCTGGAGAATCCCAGGGACAGAGGAGCCTGGTGGGCTGCCGTCTATGGGGTCGCACAGAGTCAGACACGACTGAAGCGGTTTAGCTGTAGCAGCAGCAGTGCCACAAAGTGAAAATATAGGTCACTAACTAAAAACCACCAAACGGTTCCATTTCCACTTACACCAAGGTCGTACACTTTATGTCTGAACTTTTTTTATTTTTTGTCTTCATTCATATCTTGGTAGTTTTCCCTGCTTTCCAATAAAGTTTTTCTATGAGGGCAAAAAAAAAAAAAAAAAGACCGATTGGTTTGATCTCCTTGCTGAGGAGCAAGGTAAGCACTGAAGATAGATCTTTGGGGTTTTTTTTTGGTTTTGTTTTTTACTTTTATTGAAGTATAGTTGATTTGCAATGTTGTGTTTAATTTCTGTTATACAACAAAGTGACTCAGTTACACACACACACGCATATATTCTTTTTTATATTCTTTCTGTTACGGTTTATCCCAAGATATTGAATATAGTTCCTTGTGCTGTATAGTAGCACCTTGTGGTTCATTCTGTATAGAATAGTTTACATTTGCTAGTCGCAAACTCCCAACACGTCCCTCCTCCAGTCTCCCCCCACTTGGCAACCACAGTCTGTTCTCTCTATCTGGGTCTGGTTTTTTTCACAGGTATATTCATTTGTGTCGTATTTTAGATTCCACATATAAGTGATCTTATATGGTATTTGTCTTTCTCTTTCTGACTTGCTTCGTTTAGGCTGACAATCTCTGGGTCTGTCCATGTTGCTGCAAATGGCCTTATTTCATTCTTTTTTAATGGCCAGGTAATATTCCATTGTATGTATATTTATACCACACCTCTATCTGTTCATCTGTTGATGGGCATTTAGGCTGCTTCCGTGTCTCGGCTATTGTGAGCAGTGCTGCTGTGAACGTGGAGATGCGTGCATCTTTTTGAAGTATGGCTCTGTCTTGATATATGCACAGGAGTAGGATTGCTGGATCCTATGGCAACTCTGTTTTTAGTTTTTTTTTTAGGAACCTGTATACTGTTTTCCATAGTGGCTGCACCAGTTTACATCCTCACCAACAGTGTAAGAAGGTTCACTTTTCTCCACACCCTTTCCAGCAATTATTATTTGTAGACTTTTTAATGATGGCCATTCTGACCAGTGTGAGGTGGGGCCTGGTTGTTTGATTTGCATTTCTCTAACAATGAGCAGTGACGAGCACCTTTTCATGTGCCTCTTTGTCTATGTTTTTGTCTTCTTTGGAGAAATGTCTTTTTAGGTCTTCTGCCCATTTGAAAATAGGTCTTTGGATTTCAGTTTTTTTTTTTTTTTTTTCTTTACAATGCATCATGTCACATTGTTTGAAAATCAAAAGCTGGAAAGTGTATTCATCTCTATTTGTTGCCCCCTTCCCAGATGCTTCTTAGTATCAGAAACTCTGATGAGCCTCTGTGAGATCTAGGAGTCCTGGAGGCCTGCTCCCTCTGTGGCCGGGCAGGACCTACTTACTATTCAGAAACTAGCAGAGCTCCATGAGTTAATGACTGTGCCACAGTAAAGCTAAGGCAGACTACAGTGGGATGTGGGGAGGGGCAGAGAGAAAAAGTAGGGAATTTTACTCACTTACACCTTGAGTTGTTCCTAAAAGGTTTAAGGTGGCTAGGAGGCTGTGTATCCACAAAGGTCTCTAGAGTATGACCTGACCTCGAAGGAAAAACAGGATACAAAGAGGACAAGACAGAACAGGCACTCTAGGAGGAGGGAATAGGTTGTGCAGAGATTTAGTCCATGTGTGAGGCCTCACAAAGCCCAAGGTGGCCGGAAATGTGAGGGCAGTGGGAAATGCCAAAGGAAAGGGGGACTCTACTCAGACTCCCTAATAACCAGCCCACTGTGGGCAGTACTATGGATAAACTCACATCTTCCTAGGCTGATCTCCTTAGCCTTAGTCACTGTATAGTCTCAATAATGCTGTGTAACAAACCCTTGGAATTCAGTGTTTTGAAATAATAAGCATTTAACTTACTATTCTGTGGGTCAGCAATTGAGGCTGGGCTCTGCTGAGTGGTTCTTCAGGTCTCAGTTGGGCTCGCTCACATCTCTGGAGGTTGGCTGGCCACTGACTGCCCTAGACTAGCCTTGGCTGGGGTGACTATGATGACTTGGCTCTGCTCCACGTTTCTCATCCTACAGTAGGCTAGTGGGGGTGTGTTCTCATGGTGATGGCAGAGCGCAGGAAGGTAGGCTCTGATGTCAAAGCACATTTCAAGCCTGCTGGCATCCCATAGACCCAGGCAAGTCATGGCTGTTCTCAGGGGCAGGGGAGGATAGGGAAGAGCAATGCAGAATCACACAGTAAAAGGCATGGACACGGGCGGGTAAAGCACTGGGACCATGAATGTGATCCTCCACAGTCATTTTCCGTCCAGCCTTGCTTGGTGCAAGTATCCACACTTGTATCCTTGCACAGGAGCAGAGCAAGCCTCCAGGACCTAGTTCAAATCCTGCCTTCTCAGGGGAACACTCCATGATGGCTTAGCCCTCAACTTCTTGGTCCTCTGAGGGCTCAGGTAGGGGTGTGTGTGTGTGTGTGTGTGTGTGTGTGTGTGTGTGTGTTGTGTTGTCACCTCAGTGAGATGACTGGATCTAGTGAGTGGCTGCCTGCTGGGTTTTTTTTTAATCATCCTACCATGCTGGGCTGTGGAGCACAGAGGTGAATCAGAGATACCCCCTGCCCTCCAGGATGCCCAGTTCTCTGAAGGAGACACTCCTTCCAGCAGTGACAACCCAGCAAGGACCAAGACACAAGACCATGGGGCACAAAGAGAGACCAGGGGCATTACTGGGCTATCCTGGTGGCTAGGAAAGGCTTCCTGAAGAAGGTAGAGCTTCAGTGGCATCTAGAAGCGGAGTTGAGGACTAGAAGTGGACCAGTAGTTCTAGGCAGATCTGGGAGAATCTGTCCTGTGCAGAGGGCATAGCATGGGAGAGAGCAGGAGGGATCAGGTGGGTGTGTTTGGGGAATGGCCGTGGTTGTGTGAAGCTGAACCCAGGGAGGTATGTTGGGGAGCTTGTGGATGGGCCTGGAGAGGTTACAGGGACCCTGTCACTGTACCGTGGGTGTTGGTGCAGGATGAGGGTGGTCATGAAGCTGAGCTGGAAAGCTGGCCCTGCAGTGGATGGGGCAGAACAGAGGCTGACAGCAGTCCAGGGGTCACGTGAGGAATGTCTGATCCGAGCAGAGGTAGTAGAACCAAAGAAGAGGGGGTGGTTTAGAATCTGCTGGGCTTGGTGGCCTGAGTCATTTCGGGCCCAGAATTCAGGGGCTGGGACCCCCTACAGCTCCAGAGACTGCCCGCTGGTTAGAAGTCGTTGGACCTAGGCTAGGGTGGCTCGGGACCCCCAGAGGTCAGGGCTCTAGCCTCCTGGGCTGGGCCTGGACTGCTGACAGGTTTCAGGCCCTGACTCTGCACAGCACCCACCCAGGGGCCCCGGCCTTGCTCAGGAGCAGCTTGGCACAGCCCGTCTCCCCCACCCCTGCTTCTTCATTAGGCACATCCTGACATGACAGCACTGCTGACCGAGAGCAGAGGGGTCTTGAAAAAGCCACCAAAGAAAGGAGGTGCCAAAGCAACTTCCCAGACCTGCTCCAGACACCTCATTCATGCCACAGGCCTGAGGGGACTGACTGATCACCAAGGAGGACCCAGGTTCCATGTCCACTCCGTGGGGAGCTTTCGAAGACAGCCCTGGATGGCCAACCTCCTGTTTTCCACCAGAAGTGGAAGTCTCAGCCCCCAGGGGAGCCTTTGGTGCCTTCTCCCCTTACCTTTGGCTGACATTGGCTCAAGGAGCACCCCTTCCTCCCCCACGGTGTCCTCTGGCCCCTGGGCTCCCTTTGAGAACTTGTCAAACTTATCACTAACTGTGCCCCGCTGGCCCAGAGCAAAGATTTCTCCACTCTGCCAGAGCCTGAGACTGGCTCAGTGTGCAGATGGCCCAGACTGCTCAGGGCAGTGAGGCCCCTGGATCTCAAATTAAGAATTCCCTGGGGAAGAACCATGCTTTGCTGAAGTCTTTTCTTTCCTTCTTTTATTTATCAGCAGGAGCTGGGCTTTGGATTAAGCTCAGGCTGCAGAATCAGGAAGCCTGGGTTCCTATCATTTAACTTTGGGAAACTTCTTTGGGCTTCAGTTCCTGCAGCTCTAGAATGATGCTAATAAACCTCAGAGACTGGTCTGTGAATCCCTTGGCACATCATAGGTGGTAATTTTTTTAATTCATTAATTCAATAATGTGCATAAGAAGTTATCACACACCCTTGATTCCTAGTACATGGGGAAGCCCCAGAAGGGAGAAATCTTTGAGGGGAAGGACCTTGGAGAGTTCACAGGTGTATCCTGTTAAATGTTCCTGCCCTACACCCTGCATCAAAGGACACAGATCAGGATAAATCCAGCCAGCAGGTCCCAGGGTTGGAGACCTGGGACCAGGTCAGGCTTTTGAGGCTGGGGCAGGAGATGGTGGCATGGGCTGGGTGATCAGGAGGAGAGAAGTGAGCTGGGCCTAGCATTTTGAAAGGCAGAGAGGATAGAGATAAGACATCCTCATAAACCCAGTGTGGTACTGATCAGGGGCCTTTTAGGGGACCTTCTCCCCTGGAAGGAAGAGACTTTGATCTGTGAATACTTGGTCTCTTGATTGACAAGGTCATGTCCTACTGGTCTGGCCAGGGAGATCAAGCAATCCTACATTGCAGGCCCTGGGCCAGGTCTGCTCAGGCCCAGGATAGTGGGGCAGCATGGCCTTGCACCTCTTGGGCATCCTGGAGCATTTTCTGCCACAGACCCACCTGAGCAATGCCAGGGGTTTTGCTGCTGGAATTAGAAGCCTATAAGGGGAGAGGTCCTGGGATACAGAAACTGCACAAGGACCAGGAGGTAGCCCTCCGAAGACCTGGAGTTCCTGGGTGGAGGGAGTGTCTTAACCTCTGGTTAAGATGCAGAGGGGGTGGGGAGAACTGTAAAAAGGCAGAGCACACCCAGGGCTCCTCCAGAGCAGGAGACTGTGCCTCATTTTCTCCCCAGAGCACAGGGCCTGGTGCAGTAGCAGTGGGAGTGTTTGTCAAGTTGGTTTGATAAGAATCGTGGAGTGAGATACAGTCACAGAGAGGGGGAGACCGACAGACAGAGAAGCCAAGAGAGGGAAAGACATACAGAGCCAGGTAGAAAAACCTAGAGAGATAATGGAAATGGAGAGAGGAGAGAGAGGAGAAATAAAACAGAGCAGAGATGGAGAAGGAGAGAGAGAGAAGATTGTGTCTTCACCAAGTCCCAAAATAGCAGCTGCTGGTGCCGGCAGCCTGCCCTGAGAGGGCCCCTTAATTGGGGCTGAATTCAGCATTCTCTGAGCCCAGCGCAGTGTCACTGAGGACGGCATGTGCCGGGCCAAGGTTGACAGAAAGGGCCCAGCTGGAGCTGGGATGTGCCTGGGGTCCGTGGCTTACTGCCCCAGGCTTCCTACGCCCCCTCCAGCTCCTGTTATGCACACTCAGCTCATGCAAGGATGCTGCTCTGAGAAGGTGGCTCAGCCTGGGGAGGTCAGGGCCTCTTCTGCTCACCTGAGGAGGGGGGAGAGGGATTGGGCTGAGGGAGCAGGGAGACAGTAGAGGGGAGCAGAGGCTCCTTGCATTTGGGAAGAGACAGTGGCTGGAAAATTGGAGTCTTGGTGCTATTATTTCAGTACAAGTTGCACTTTCACAAAACAATCTTAACAGGCTGATTTGTCTGCTCACCTGCTCTCAGCCAGCACCCAGCAGTGTGGCCCCAGCAGCCATACTCTCAGGTACCACCCTCGCTCCAACCCATTTCCCTGCTGCTTGGGAAAAAGGGCTGGTCCTGCGTCTTAAGGAAACAGCCCCTGTTCCAGCCACGTATAAAAGGAGGTCTGGCTGGATTCCATTTCCCCTTAGGGCAAAATGAAAATGCCTTCTATTCCTTGTGCTGTGAAGAATTTTTGTTGGATGCCAAGAATTTTCCAGCACCATGAAAATCAAGGCTAGCATATAAGGAGAGTGGAGTTGATTGACCATCACCTACTCCCCTGCTCTGGCACACGGAAAATTTGAAACTTTTCCTGTAGACCTGTGCCACCCCGTGCTTGTGATGCTCAGTATTGGGTTAACAAAAATTTGTTAATAGGCAGTTATATGGAAAGTGTCCCAGACCCAAAAGAAGAAGGAAAGGAAATTCATATTTGTTGAGCACATTTTTATATGCCAGCCACTGTGCTAAACAGGTTTCCTTATGCTGCATCATTTAACCCTCTTAACAGGCCTGGGATGCTTTTATTATAATTTCTGCTTATGGCATGGGAATACTGACTTGAAAAGATTAGATAATGAGCCCAGGTTCACCTAGCTGGTCAGTGGGGTAGCTGAGACCCAAACCCCAATCTTCTTGCATTCAAAGCCCATTTGACTATGGCAGGTGACCCAGAGAACATCAGGGAAGGCCTACTGCTAGAAGCAAGACTGAGGGCTGTCACTGAAAGTGGAGTGAGCAGTCTTTAGGAAATTGGGGAAAAATTGGTATGCAAGGTGGCTCTACTGTGCCTTGATGGGCCTGGGTCTGAGTTGTCAGATGGTGCAGGGGTATCAATAGGAAGCCTGATCCCATGGGGCCAAGATTTTAGTTTGTGTTCACCTGCAAGCATACTCTGAAATGATTAATATGCAGAAAATTTGTTGGAGAATGGCCCCAGGGCCAATGTTTGTGGGGGAGGAAAGAGAGCAGGATTGGGCAGAGGGAGAGGCTGAGCTGCAAGGCAGTCTCAGTGATAGTCTCAGCTGATTCTGCAGGAGCTCTGATGTTGGAATGATCCTTCAGAGTTGTCTTGAGTTGGGGTGAAGGAGCTGGGCCTTTATACTGTGTCATTGACCAGTAATTGGGTGTTGACTGCCTTGGGAAGGGAATGTGATCTTGGACAAGGACACTTTCTTCAGAGACAATTCCCATAGAGAGTGGAGAGATGAGAGCTGTCAGACAAGCACCTCCCATCAACTGTGAGAGTGAGTCCTGTAAGGGCCATCTGGGTGGGGCAGCACAGCCTCCATGGCAAGGTTTCTCACTGATGCCAATGGGAGAGGTGACTGGAGACAAGATCCAGGCATAATAAAGACCATGGATGAGGATTTCATAGGGGGAGGGGTCCTACAGCCTATGGGAGAAAGAGAAGGAAACTGGACTGAGGAGTTCTGGCAGGCAGCTTAAAGTCTGAATATTTCCCCTCTACTCTCTGTACCAACAATGCCAGATAGAAAAGGTGCCCAGGATGGGACTGTGAAAGGAAAAAGCTGAGGACAAAGTCATTCTCTGGCTAATGGGTCATACAGAAAGAACCTGAGTGCCTAGCCCTGTGTGGATCTGCAATGAGTAGGAGGATAAGGAGAGAACAGAAGAGACAAGTGAAGAACAAGTTGGTCCTGTTTCAAGGCAGCACATTCTGGGTAGGGGTGCCGCTTCATGTGTGGGAGCAGGCAGAGAGCAGCACACGGTGTGCTCCCAGGCTGCCTTGCGTGGTTCTGCCAGATCTTGGGGTAAATTAATTCAGAGAAGGGAGCCAGCAAGGTGGGAAAGTCAAGGAGAGATTCTCAGAACAAGAGACTTAGGATGAGTCTTGAATAACAGAGAGGAGTCAGGCCAGCAGAGATCCACGCTCCCGAAATGTCCTCTCACTTCCCTGCTCTTCGACCTTGAGGGAAGGGAGTCAGTATTCATCCAGGGCTGGTCCATCTCCAGTAAGAGGTGACCCAGAGACGCACCCAGTCCTTTCTTTTATCTTCATAAACCTTTGCTTTCTCAGGCACCCTGGATCTATCCGTGGTGCTGAATAACAGGGAGCTTGCCCCAGCCTCACCTGGGGAGGACCAAGTCTGCAGAGTTTCAGTTTCTCCTTCTGCCAGAAAGTAGCAAGATGAGCCTCTTCACAGAGGGTTTGTGTATGGGGGCTGCAGCCAAAACCAGGAGATCTGCCCCTGGATACCCAGGCCTTAACTTCCTTCACTGGGCAGAGCCGGACAGGATAAGTAGACT
Source organism: Bos taurus (assembly GCF_002263795.3). NCBI lineage: Eukaryota > Metazoa > Chordata > Mammalia > Artiodactyla > Bovidae > Bos > Bos taurus. Next base: position 20,661,240 of record NC_037337.1, on the reverse strand, counting down.
GTCCAATCAGCGAGCAGAGCACAGGGCCTGTCACGTCCTTGGTGCCTATGAGCAGGGTATAATGGGGGCCATTTAAGTTGTGCCCTCAAGGGAGCTTCTCTTTGGTAATAGAACCATTTTGTATCTTGATTGTAGTGCTGGTTATACAGATTTATACACGCAATAAACTTATAGAATGAAGAATTGATGCTTTCAAACTGTGGTGCTGGAGAAGACTCTTGAGAGTCCCTTAGACTGCAAGGAGATAAAACCAGTCAATCCTAAATATTCAGCTCTAGATATTCATTGGAAGGACTAATGCTGAAGCTGAAACTCCAATACTTTGGCTACCTGATATGAAGAGCTGACTCATTGGAAAAGGCCCTGATACTGAGAAAGATTGAAGGCAGGAGGAGAAGGGGGTGAGAGAGGATGAGATGGTTGGATGGCATCACTGAGTCAATGGACATGAGTTTGAGCAAACTCCAGGAGATAGTGAAGGACAGGGAAGCCTGGTGTGCTGCAGTCCATGGAGTTGCAGAGTCAGACACGACTGAGCAGCTAAATAACACACAACAACAACTACACATATTCAAAAAGTGAATCCAGGCAAAAACTAGTAAAATCTGGGTAGGGTCTATAGTCTAGTTAATTGTATTGTGCTAACATCAATTTCTTGGTTTTGAAATCACTATAATTGTCCCTATGTTCCCCCATACCATTGGGGTAGCTGAGTGACAGGTACTTAAGGACATTTTATGCTATTTTTGCAACTTCTTGAAGCCTACAGTCATTTAAAAATTAAAAAAATACATCATGCCCAATGGCTGAGCTTGCTTAATACCCTCTTATCAGCCCCTCTTCTTCACCCATCTAGATCCTTTGAGGGCTGAGCTCGAGTCTTTTCTTCTCCAGGAAGCTTTCTGATTACCCATGCCCACCTCTGGGTTCCTATAGTACTTATGCTGTGAACTCATAGCCAGGCCTCTGACCTCTGTGGTTTCATGTGTCTGCTTTACCTCCATAACCATGCTGAGAGTTCCCTGAAGGTGGGGAGTTTATCTTCTTGGACTTTCATTTCCTTCTCAGATCCTGAGGATACACAACTGGTGCTCAATTATTACCTGGTGACAGACTGATAAATATCTGCTTCTCACAGAACCCGGGCTTTCCCAAGCCTTTAATTGCCTCCTTCCTTCCAGCGCCCCTGTTAAGTACAGCTTTGTGGCAGCCTGTCTCCGACAAACATATGAGGAAGAAAGCAGGGCTTGGAGCCACAAGAGCCCCTGTGCCATGAACCACTTACTGCACGTCCACGTCATGACAGAGCTGAATGTCCCGTGCCTCTGATCTAATCTTTGTTGGAATGCTGCAAATAGGGAGCTGCACGCTCACTTTACATGTGAGGACAGACACACTGTAGGAGGGGGTCGCAGTAAAGAATCAAAACCCAAAGCTGTTTCCCAGATGTGCCACCTAGACATTGTGTGAACTTGGGCCAGCTACTCAACCTCTCTGCTTGTCAGTTTCCTCATCTGTAAAATGGGAAGAATAGTACCTTCATCATAGGGATTTTGAGAGGTAATGACATAACCTTCATATCTTTTGCTATTCTGTGGACTCCTTAGAGGCAGGACCAGGCCTGAGGTGTGGTGGACGCTTACTATGTATTTGCTGAAGTAACTGCTGAATGACTTAATGATCGAAAGAATGAATGAATGCTTATAAAGTGCTCCCTCAGTTTTGAGCACAGGGTAGGAACTCTCTAGGAGAAGGCAGTGGCACCCGACTCCAGTTCTCTTGCCTGGAAAATCCCATGGGTGGAGGAGCCTGGTAGGCTGCAGTCCATGGGGTCGAGAAGAATCGGACATGACTGAGCGACTTCACTTTCACTTTTCACTTTCATGCGTTGGAGAAGGAAATGGCAACCCACTCCAGTGTTCTTGCCTGGAGAGTCCCAGGGACAGCCGAGCCTGGTGGGCTGCCATCTATGGGGTCGCAAAGAGTCGGACACGACTGAAGTGACTTAGCAGCAGCAGCAGGAACTCTCTAAATGTTGTTCAGTTGCTAAGTCATGTCTGACTCTTTGTGACCCCATGGACTGCAGCACGCCAGGCTTCCCTGTCTTTCACTCTCTCTCTAAATGTTAGCTCCTTCCTTCATTCCACCTCGGCCCTTTCTGGCATGAATTCCCATTCAAACAATGCCAGAATGGTGGAGAAGCTGCCAGTCCCTTCTGTTTCCAAAGGAAGGAAAATGCACCCCTTGCAGTTTGAGGGGTTTGGGCATGGGAAAGTGGCAAGTCCAGGCTGGCCCTCCCTCTGCCCCTGAACTCCTCTCAGGGCTAGCAGAATGCTGTGCAAACCGGTTACCTGGGAGTTGGCTGCTCCAGGGTCTTTTTCAGGGTGCCTAGAGAGTGAGCCTCAAGCGCCAGGCCTGCAGCCCCCGTGTCCTCCCACGAAGTAACCCTATGCAAATAGGTCAGGGGCTCCACGGAGGATTGTAAAACCGCCCCTCTGAGGAAAAGGCAACAGGGCCTTAGAGCATCTGTGTATGTGTCCTTGACACAGAATCTTGGAATCCAAGCTTATGAGGGAACTTGTATATCATTAAAATCCCATGGACAGAGGAGCCTGGTAGGCTGCAGTCTATGGGGTCGAGAAGAGCCCGACAGGACTGAGCGACTTCACTTTCACTTTTCACTTTCATGCATTGGAGAAGGAAATGGCAACCCACTCCAGTGTTCTTGCCTGGAGAATCCCAGGGACGGGGGAGCCTGGTGGGCTGCCATCTATGGGGTCGCACAGAGTCGGACACGACTGAAGCAACTTAGCAGCAGCAATGCACACTTCAGAAGGCTGATTCGTGTTCAAGGAACTGGTCCAAGGCTTGACACCGCCAAGTATGGGATCTTTCTACTTCCTGGGCATGGCCATTCACTGCTTACGCTTGTGAGAAGGGCAAGAAGGACCATTTGCACATTTCTGCGATTCAGGGGTGACTGAACCGAGCTGAGAGAGCAGTGGCTGTGTAGTTGAAGGCTCCATGACTGATTCTTTTCACTGTGATACCTGGGACAGAATCTTGCATTTTTCTGGAGGGTTCAGGCTGACAGATTAACCCCTTACGGAGGGTAAAGTGGCTATAGAATTCACACTAAAGTGTAAATGATTGACAGGCTGGGTTCTTCCCTGTCTGATCAAGACCTGGCCTGCTGGTCCCAAACATGGAACTCTGAGGGGCCATTCCAGATAGTTATTGTCTCCAGGGCTGTTTGACCAGATGGATAAGACAGCACATCTCTACTGGTCCCTCTCTCCTTGGTTCCAACATCCCATCCCTCCGTTTTGGCCCCAGGAGTCCACTTTGGTAGAGGATTATTGGATTTAATTAATATGTCCTTAGCTTGACGTAATTCTCATTCTGGCTCAGTTGTGCAGGGTCCATTCCTTTTGCCTGTTTCAATTTCAGGGCTGAAAAGAATTCCCGACGCTTTTAAGGTCCTTCTCATAAATCATCTCCCATGGCTAAACATGAATGGATTTATAATTCTGTTCTAAAGATAAGGAAGCCAAGCCTGTGCAGGTGATGGTAAAGGGACGTGCCTAATGTCACACTGGGAGACCCTGGCAAGGCTGAGTCTGAATCCCAGGGCTCCTAGTTTCTGTTCTTGCACTTGGCTCAGGGTTAGTGTTCCCACCAACTTTCCAGTCTGCCAGCAAAGGTATCAACTACAGTGGTTTTACCTTTTTTACAACTGCCAGCTAATGTCATCCTTTATTTCCAGTTCTTCCTGCTTAGACATGAGTGCCTGCTTTCAGGAAGAAATAGGGCTTTGTCCTCAGGAGGCTCATGTTTGGGTGGGCAGACAAGAGTGTGACTCAGGGAGCAAGGAGATGCAGCAAGGGGGTGCAGGCTGAAGGGGGTCAGTGCATGAACACCAAGGAGAGCTGGGAGATCACCGAGGTCTTCCCAGAAGAGAGCACTTGGGAGGGCTCGCGGCCCACTGCAGGCTCAGGGCAGCTTCTTGAGTGGAGTGTCAGCGAGGTGATGGGCTCCTTTTGGGAACAGAGGCTGGAGAGTCAGTGAAGATTCTGTTAAGTCCTCCCTACCTGTAGATATTTGCTTTTTTCCACCACACAACCCCTTACTCAGCAGAGCCCTCCATATGCCCAGAGTCCCTGGTCAAGCTTGCTTCCTTCTCCAGAGGCCAGATGCCCTTCCCAGGTCCAAAAGCTGAAGATGGGCCTCCAGAGGGAGCCTGGATCTTATCCTCACTTTTTCCCGCCTCTCCCCAACCCCAGCTTGGAGCATATTCTAACAGAGCAGCAGTCTCCCTCAAAGACTTCCCCAGGGACTTCCCTGGCAGTGAGTCTAGTGGTTAAGAATCCCCGTTTCCAATACAGAGGGTGTGGGTTCTATCTCTTGTCAGGGAACTAAGATTACACTCGCATATGCCATGTGGTATGACCAAAAAAAACCAATTTTTTTAAATTGAAAGAAAACTTAAAAAAAAATCTAGAAATTTATTAAAAAAAAAAAAAGACTTCCTCAAAGTCCCCAGTGGCCTTGATGGACGTGAAAGGCTGGGCCGTGGGGGCAGGGCTAGTTTGTGTCAGTCATACTAACACAGTCTCGTCTCTAGGGGTCAAGGTTTTTTTCTAAAGTGATCAGTAGAATGAAGGCTCAGGTTAGGCCCAAAATGAAGTCCTGTCTCTGGACAGTCAGGGCTCAGTTGTAGGAGTCAGTGATGAGGTGTCCCAAACAGTGGCACAACATGGTCTTCGTCTTTTGTTTCAGAAAGCAGGAAAGGCCGTGCAGCCGTATGCACATGACTTCACTGTGCGTCCTTCCCAGGACCCGCCCCAAGCCAGGTGCATGGGGGAGGTGGAGGAGACAAACCCCCTCAAGGAGCTCCCGGCTCCGGGGCCAGATCAGCCTTACTCAGAGAACAGTTCCCAAGCCTGTTCGATTCCTAGGGCTGCCACGTAAAGTACCACAAACCTGGCGGCCTAAACAACACAGTTAATTCTCTTACAGTTTTGGAGGTCAGATGTCTGGCGCAGGTTTCACTGGTTAAAGTCAAAGTGTTGACCGGACTGTGCTCCCTTCTGGAGACTCTAGGGGAGAATCTATTTCCTTGCCTTTCCCAGCATCTAGAATCTGTCCTCCTTCTTTGGCTCATGGCCCCTTCCTCCAATCTTCAAAGCCAGAAATGCTGGTTGTGTCTTTCTAGTACAGCACTCTGACATTGACTTGTTTGCCTCCTGCTTCTGCTTTTAAGGACCATCGTGATTGTATGCATGCATGCTCACTTGTATCTGACTCTTTGTGACCCTGTGGACTGTAGCCCACCAGGCTTGTCTGTCCATAGAATTTTCCATATAAGAATACTAGAGTGGGTTGCCATTTCCTTCTTCAGGGGATCTTCTCTATCCAGGGAGTGAACCCGAGTCTCCTGCATTGGCAGGTGGATCCTTTACCACTGAGCCACTAGGGAAGCCTCCTAGATAACTAAGGTACTCTAAAATATTAAGAACCACTTTTTAGGGCACTGTACTTACCTGCTTCGTTGTAGCTGAGTCAAAGGCATGTCTTGAGTATGGGCTTGTGGGATGGGAGGATAATGGAGCACATGCTAAGGTTCCATGGCCCAGGCCTGGAAATGGTGTATACCGCATTCACTATTCGTGAGAAATTGGTCTGACAATTACACTTGGTTGCACAGAGGTTGGGAAATGTAGTCCCTAGCTGACAACCACATGGCCAACTACAACTTTATCATTATGGAAGGAGGAGAATGAATTTGGTAAAGAACTAGCAGTCCTCACTGTAATTCTTTAGTTCTCTGCCATCTCACGGGGACAGGAATGAAATCTGCCCAGATCACAGCTTCATCTGATAAATACCCCCTAGGGATGTGTCCTCATCTATTCCCACTCAGCCACAGCCTCAAGTCTCTGGGCATCCTGGTGACAATCATGATGCCGAGGTCATTGTCCAGTTTGGAGTGAGGGTGAGCCAAGAGGAGAAAATGGCTTTATATTTTGGTCTGCCTAAGTTTGAGAAGGCAGTCAATCTTAAAGGAAATCAGCCCTGAATACTCATTGGAAGGACTGATGCTGAAGCTGAAATTCCAGTATTCTGGTCACCTGATGCGAACAGTTGACTCATTGGAAAATTCCATGAAGCTGGGAAAGATTGGGGGCAGAAGGAGAAGAGGGTGTCAGAAGATGAGATGGTTGGATGGCATGACCAATGCAATGGACGTGAACTTGGGCAAACTTCAGGAGATGGTGGGAGACGTGGAGGCCTGGCGTACTGCAGTCCATGGCGTCACAAAGTGTCAGTACAACTGGGAATAACAACAAATTTGAGTCGACAGAAGTTGGGGTTAAGGGATCATATTTAGGATATTGGACATACTTACTTTGATTTGTCCCCTTGGAATCTATAAAACACCGGGGATTTTCAAGATATACCAAGGACAGCAGGATGGGGAACACACTGGTTCCTGCCCCTCCCCCCTACCTATATCATCAGTGCCAACATTTACTGAGCGTTCACCATGTCTCCATTCCTGAGTTGTATGCTTAACGAGAAAGTGACACTGTTTGCTGAAGACTTGAGAAATGCTCAAAGCTACAGGTGGGGAAAAGGGGGAAATAGCTGTCCATCCACTCCTCCCTCCCACCATATTGTTCCAGGAGCTTCTTAGGGTAAGGTGAGAGGCCTCTTTCTTCATACTGGTCACGGCCTAGGGACGGAGGACGGAGGTCTCGCTTTGCCTTGGGTTCAGAAGCCCAGGGAGTACGTCTTCTGGTTTTCTCTCCTCAGTCGCACTGAGCTTCTCCATTCACACTTTCTGACCATGGCATGAATGTTCTGGACGTTCACTCTCAGGTGGCCTGTGTTTTCTCCCCTCTGGCCAGCATTGGCTGAGCTTCCTGCAGAAACAGTGTCCTGAGCTGGACTGTCTGGAGCTTGGGGCCAGGCCATGACTTCTGCAGAGGAACTCTGAAGAATGTGCCTGCATTTTCTGTGGCTGTTGGGGAAGATGCTGCTTGTTGTACAGCTCAATGTCCCCTCAGTGATGGCTCCCATGATAAATTTTGCTTAGAATTTAGTGCCAGAGATGCGTTTATGTCTCCTGAAAAACCGGCCTTTTGTTCTGGCAGGGAGAACACTATATCCTTTTGGTTCCACTTTGGTCTGAGCTGCCAGGAACCTTGGAGCTAAATTTAATGATTAATTGCAACAACCTCAATATTTTCAGCAGAGGATGTAGTTCTTGGTTCCTTTCCCATTCACCAGAGCTTCTCAAAGAAAGGGCTGTAGATGCCTGGAATAGAATCAACTTGCTAAAGTGCAGCTTACTGGTCCGATCTCAGACCTACTGGATAAGCATCTGGGTGAGGTGTGGGGGTGGGGAAGCATGTCTTCTGCATCCCAAGTCCATCCTTATGTAAACTGAAGACTCTCTGCTATGAGTCATATTGATCTTTTTTCTCAAACATCCTCCAGTAAGGGTACGTTCTCCTTCGTGTGTGCATGCTTAGCTGCTCAGTCGTGTCTGACTCTTTGTGACCCCATGGACTGTAGCCCACCAGGTTCCTCTGTCCGTGAGATTCTCCAGGCAAGAATACTGGAGGGCGTTGCCATTCCCTTCTTCAGGGGATCTTCCCAACCCAGGGACTGAACCCAGGTCTCCTGCATTGCAGGGAGAAACTTTACCCCTGAGCCACCAGGGAAGCAGCATGGTCTCCTTCAAGCCACTTCAAAATGTTTTTGGATGTAGAAAGATTTTTGGATTACATAAAGTCAGCTATACAGGAATACTGTATAGCTGTGAAAATGAATGAAGGAACTTTCTAAGAAATAAAAAGATCGAGATATTTCATTAGGTGAAATAAGAAAGGAGCAGAATAGGATAGGATACTATATAGGATATAGTATACTAACTTTGGTGAAAGTTAGTATAGGATACTATACGGTATAGGATACTATACGATATAGGATACTAACTTTGGTGGAAAATAGGGGAGAAATGTAAATATATATTTGGTTATGTTTATAACAGACATAAGGAAAGTCTGGAAGACTTCATAAGAAATTAGTAGCAGTTTGGAGGTCGGGGCATAGGAACTGGTTGGATCTTAGATGGGAATGAAAGGGAACCTTTCACTGTATAGCTTTAATGTATTTCCTTTCCAGGCTAGGTGAAGATATTTCAGATTCAAAAAAAATTTTTTTAATCTGTATATCTGATCAAAAGACAGTGCTGTTTCACAACCGTGTTACTTACCTGTTCTGTTAAGACGTGTGTTTGGAGCTATAACGTTTCCTCTGTGTGAATCCTTATCTCACACAACTCCATCCCAAGTCAGCCTTCCCTGAAAGGGCCCTGGAGCTCATGGTTCTGGACAGAACCAGCTGAACCTAGAAAGAACGCAGTGGAATGAGGAAATTAGAGTGAGCATGGTTCCTAGCTTCTAAGAATGTTCGATGTTCACCGCCCATGTTCAAGAATGTTTCTCCAACAATTTTGCCTGTCCGAGGGGGTTTCTTGCTAAGACAGGCTCCTCTGAGGCCATTAAATGTCAATAAGACCAATCAGAATTTGGAGACTGAGGCTTTGGTTTGCATCTGGGTCAACACTGGGGCTCTTTGTGGTCTGGCAAAAGGTGGTTTGAAATAAGCAGTTTGTTGGAAGCAGGATGGCAAAGTTCAAGGCAGGCATAAATCAGATGAGGATGAAAAGAGAGACAAGAGTCAGAGAGAGAATAAGAGAGGAGAGGGAAAGAGGGGGGCAGAAACCAGCACTGAAGCCCCTGTACTTCCCTCCTGTAAAGAACAGCTCCCTTTGGGATCCTCCCAAGATGAGGGATGACAAAGCATTATCTTCACAGCCCCTGTGACAGTCCTTGACTTTAACTTCTCTCCAGAATGCTGGGAGGCCTACCTTTTGCTAGTTGTTGTCATTCAGCCCCTAAGTCGTGTCTGACTCTTTGTGACCCCCATAGACTGCAGCACACGAGGCTCCTGTGTCCTCCACTATCTCCCAGAGTTTGCTCAAATTCATGTCCATTGAGTCAGTGATGCTATCTAACCAGTTCATGAGCTGAGGTCTCCAGGACACATGCTTACCCAGTTTTTGGTGGGGGGCTGGTGGGGGGAAGCTTTAGAGTTCATCCAATCAGGCCCCTTCATTTTCCAGAGAAGGTAAGAGTGTGGAGAGTGAACTCTCCAAGGCCACACAGCTTGGACCTAGAGTTGCCATTGTTCCCTTGGAGTCATCAGGGGTGAAGCGGTGGGGTTTCCCTGAAATGCTGACATCCCCAGGGGATCCAGCAGGCAAAGGGACCTTATCTTCTTGTCATCATTCAGTTTGTACTCTGATCTGAGGACCTGTATCCTCAGATCAGAGGCAGGGACTGCCCCAAGGTAAGTTTGGGAGAGATAATGGAGAAAACACCCCTGAAAGACGTGGTACACACGTCTTGGGTCATTAGGAATGGCTAGCCAGGGAGACAGAGATGTTTCAGAAAGACTGTCCCTAAGAAGGAGAGAATGGCATAAATTATGACTTAACACCCGCCCTCCCGCCAATAAATCCTGACCTGGTATTTCAGTGTTCTAGCTGCAGGCATAAATGCTGGGCCTCTGACGGATGGATGGATGGTGTACTTGAAATGATGGAGCGCTCCTCCTGTGTCTCTCCAATCTCTTGGATGATGCCGGCCCTGTTTTATGCTCAGTATCTATAACAAGGACGTGTCCTATAATAAAAGATGGTTCAGGGATGGCAGGACCAACCTGTCTCCATTACATCCTCTTTGGTAACGGAGGACTGCTGGCCGGCCTTGGGGCCAGTGGAGCGCACAGTCCAGCTCCTGGTGGAAGGAGAATACATGGGGCGCTGGCCTCCTCTCCCGCCAGTATCTCACCACTGTGTGGCCATGGTGGGGGGCGGTTGACTTTGATCCTTCACTACTGGCACAGCAGAAGGGGGACATTTATTCCAGTCTCTGTGGTTTCATTTTCTGTCACTTGGGGAATAGGTCAGGATTGGGAAACCTGTTGTGTAGACACAAGAGTAAGAGGCCCGAATCCTTGGCTGATTGGATCTCAAACTGACGTGGAGATGGATTCATCCATTTGGGGAAATGAAGGCACCCCTGGGCACAAGCGCTACTCACAGAGAAACATTTGATCCCATAGTGGCCTTGGATCTGCTGGGATCTCCTAGGAGTTCTGTGCACCCCACCCTGGACCTTAGTTCTGTGCTGAAGTTCAAATGAACTCTCTGAATATTCTTTCTCATCTCTATGCATTTACGTAGGCACTGAGCCAGCCAGGATGCATTCCGATCCTCTAATGTTTCAAGTCATTCTTTCTCGTCCTGCAAAGGTCAGGTTCATGCCCTTCCTCATCCAAGAAGCCAGCACTGAGGACTCTGGCCTGCACAGAATTCCTCCTCCCCCAGCTCCTGAGCATCCATTCACCATGTGAACCACCTATCACTTTGGGTTACTACCTAAGTGACAAGTGACTTATATCTAATTACTAGGAATAGGTTTCCATTCCTAACAAACCTTGAACCTCTTAAGCTTCTCTCGCCCTGCCCACCTGGGCCTTGCAGGGAGTAGATGTTCAACAGATGGGAGCTCAATGACTGCCTTGAATTGGAGGACAAGTCTCTTCTCTCCCACCAGCCTGGGAGGTCACCAAGCATAAAGAAGCTGCCTTTCCTGCCAGCCTGTTGCCCTGCAGAGAGCACTGGCAGAGGATGCAGGGAGAATGCGGGCCAATAAAGCTGGCCTGTGCAGTCCCACAAAGCAAAGGCTGAGCCGGCTCTCTCAGTAGTGGCTGGCAGAGCAAGCCTGCCCCAGATATCAGGGCTGAGCCCTTGTTCCTAGCGTGAATCTCCCCCTGGATCCCAGACACCTGGCCCTCCACGAGGGCCTAAACTCCCTCTCCTCCCAGGGCCCCTGGGCTTCTGTCCATCAGAGCCTCTGGAACGCCCAGGAGGAGACCTGCTGCTTCCTCTGGGTTCAGGAGTGGAATTCACACCCTCTGTGTTCCTAGTCTAACGAGGGGCAACGCCAAAAGAGAAAAAGGGGTCACTCGGAGCTGTCACACCCAAGCATGGTGACAGCCTCCTCCATGGGGCCTGGCTGAGTTCCCACCCTCCCATTTCTGGCCTGCAGAAGGGCTCTGGGACTTGCTGTACACTGAGCCCCCTTCTGTGTGTCCTCTTCCCAAATGTCATCTGTGCAGACTCCTCACTCGACAATCAAGCTGTTCTTATTCCTACAGATCTTGGAGAGGTCAGTTCGTCCAGGCCTCTGTGTCCAAGTCAGTCCAGGAGTGAAGTACATGTCCTTGGGGAAAGAAGATGATGTCACATTTATGCCAAAGTTTAGCCACCCGCTTCTCCAGGAAGTTCATCCTTGTATCCGACCCACATCTCTCTCGGTGCAGCCGCAGCCCAGCTTGCTCACTGTCCTCCACAGAGCTTGGCTCCTATCCTCAAGCTCCCGCCCTTGCCACCTCTTCGCTGGCTGTGTGGCCAAGATGGAATCATCCCGTGACCTCGCTTTAAATCTCAGAGCCTGGGGAATGGCTTTTATCATCCCCGCCAGTTGATTCCATCTGTCTTAATTACATTTTCGATTTTGTCACTTTACCGTCATTTCTTATTTCATTCAGCGGCTGAGCGTGGCCATGAGGACCCGGGCGGGGGTGGTCCCTACCTTTCCCGGCCACTCAGCGGTTCCCAGCTGTCACTCAGGACTGGCAAATTGCTGGCACCTGCCCTGGGGCTCGCTGCAGAGGAGGATGAATAAGTCGCCACCCTTACCCTCCACCTCAACTAAACAGCCTTGGCTGTGGCCCAAGGCTCTGATCCAGGACGTCCCTGCTGCCAACTCCTCCAGCCAGCTGCCTGACTGCCTGCCTGCCGCCTGCCCGTGGGTTTCAGGGTGACCTGGGGCTTGTCTCCAAAGCACTGCAGGAAGCTGTGAGGGCACCAGACTGCCCTGGGCTGGGCACCTGCTCAGCTGGCCTCTTGCCTGGTTCTGTCTCTTTCTGAACTTGTTGTGAGAGGCGAGGCAGCTCATCTTACCCTGTACCTGTCTGCCCTCTTCTACCAGAGGGACAAAGGGTCTGTACTACAAGTTTTGGGGAAGAGTAATGAGAGGGTTTTGAAAGTTACTGCTGCTACTGCTGCTAAGTCGCTTCAGTCGTGTCCGACTCTGTGCGACCCCACAGACAGCAGCCCACCAGGCTCCCCCGTTCCTGGGATTCTCCAGGCAAGAGTACTGGAGTGGGGTGCCATTGCCTTCTCCAATTCATGAAAGTGAAAAGTGAAAGTGAAGTCGCTCAGTCATGTCCGACTCTTGGCGACCCCATGGACTGCAGCCTACCAGGCTCCTCCATCCATGGGATTTTCCAGGCAAGAGTACTGGAGTGGGGTGCTATTGCCTTCTCCGTTTGAAAGTTAAGAATGATGTAAATGAAGATATTACACTTATACCCTGATAGCCTTTAATTATGGTTTATTATCTAGGAAGCTGATGAAGTTGAGCTCATACACAGGGGTCAGTTAGTTCAACACTCTTTCCCCATCACAAACTAAGTCCAGGGGCTTCCCTGGTGGTCTGTGACTGAGACTGTGAACACCCAGTGCAGGGGGCCTGGGTTCTACCCGGGGGTCAAGGAACTAGATCCCGCAAGCTGCAGCTAAGAGTTAGCACACCTCAACCAGAGATCCTGCCTGCCACAACTGGGACCCGATGCAGCCAGATAAATAAATATTAAAAAAACAAAAAGACTAAGTCCATACTCCAGTTCCAGACTGAGCCCTGCCAGTGGTCCTAGTCACAAGCTAAGCTGTGACCTTGGCTCCAGGCCAAGCCCCACCCTAGTTCCCTGATTGGTCCCTGTGCCAGGCTGATTTCTGATCCTGGCCCTGGACTATGCCTCTATGCTGGACGTCCTGGCCTGGTCTCTAAACGAGCCCTGACCTAGGCCAGCTGGGTGTATCCTGCCTCTAAATACATACTCTTCCCACAGGTGGGTGAAGAGAGAATGACTGGTTGGCTGTGGCATTGCCCCAGTGCTTGGCACGAAGGTTCATCTGACTGTCCTTGTTCCCCAGGCTGCAGGCCCACTAAAGGGACCCCTGTTTGAAGAGTGAATCCTGTGTGCCTTCCTGAGGAGGAGCCGCAGGGTGGGGAGGGGGCGAGGCAGAACCCAGCATCAGTTCATGACCTGGAGCCCATTGCTTGAGTGCATCCATCCCCATCCTGTCCTGTCTTCAGAGTCTAAATATCTCAGAGACACAGGGCTCTGTCTTTGCAGCCAGCCTTAGTCCCTCACCTTGCACACGTGGGTCGCCATCTGGTCTCCATTCTGCTGCAGGTTGAAGGTCAGCCCCGCCTGGTGAGCCATAGGCACCACGGCACCACACCTCTCTCCCCCTGCCCCATGACAGCTTGCCGCTTGTACAGCCCCGGGAAAGGGAGAATAAAGTGGCCTCCATTGGAAAGCCTTTTTCTTCCTCCCTATCTCCAGCTCTGCCTCCTCCAAGAAGTCTTCCACAACACCCCATCCCCTCCAAGCACTCCACAACTTCCCTCTGTGTAGCCACAATGGCCCATGTTTGGCAGCAGCCATCCACAGCTCTGAACACTTCTTTCTCTGCTGATGGCATATTTATTGCCACACTCATAATGGCCAGGTTTGAATTGCTCCTCCAGTAGTGTCAACACCACACATTCTGGAAGCGATACCTCTGAGACCTCATTTCACACGTCACGATGCTGTGTCAGGACACAGGCTTGGCTGCTGAAACGGAGACTGAAGCAAGGCAGAAGTTTCTGTCTCATTCATGCAAAGTCCCCGCCCCTCTGGCATCTCAGTGACCCCTGTTGTGATTCTCCGCCACCCTGGGATGTCACCTTCACCCTCCTGTTCTTATCTCAGCTGCCAGGAGGGGTGAGGGTGAATACTGTTAGCGTTCGGCTCCCCACCCCACCCCCTCCACCACGCTTTCACTTTATCACAGCGCCTGGAAACCTCCTTACTGAGTTTCTCAGAGTCCTATGAGACTAGGACTCAGGTTATAAGTTCCAGCCCATGTGCTCCACCCACATGCAATTTGGAAGGCAAAAAGAGGGCTGCGGCCATTCTTCCTTAGGCGATAGACGTGGATGGTCTGTAGCCACTGGCTCATGGGAGTTTTGACAGTAGCTGGATCTTCAGTGCATTGTCTGGTCACCTTGTGTCTGTTGGTGGCTGTGACTTTGGAGCTGTTTCCTGGGGCATCCTGACCCCTGGTTTGTAGCTGCCATGATGTGATCAGAAGTCCTAGCAGCATCCCACAACCTCCATACTTTCAGCCCTGCCAGTGACTTTGTAAGTGCCTACCCCTTTATCAGGGCTTTCCCAGATGGTACAGTAGTTAAGAATCCACCTGCCAATGCAGGAGACACAAGGGACGTGGGTTTGATCCTTGGGTTGAGAAGATCCCCTAGAGTAGGAAATGCCAATCCACTCCAGTATTCTTGGCTGGAGAATCCCATGGATAGAGGAGTCTGGTGGGCTACCGTCTCTGGGGTCTCAAAGAGTAGGACATGATTGAGCACAGTACAGCACCCCTTTATTAAATCTCATTTTACTTGGAAAACCTAGAATAGTTTCCTGTTCTGCACCCAGACTGATTCTGACTCTCAGATTATGTCCACGACATCCAGGGAGGATGAGAAGGGTAGACTTTGCTCTGAGAGGCCATGTACCCAGCGAAAACACAGTCTATCTATTAATATTACCATAGGAAAGGGGAGCAAATGGATGTGGAGGAACACTAGCCATCTGTCTTGGGTACTATGATAAATCTGAGAACACAGGACAGGCCTCAAGGGTGCTACTACCCCAGTTTATTAACTTTAAAGCTCCCCAAGACCACATAAGATTCCTGAACCCCATTCATCAATCCAAATCCACTGACATAGCCAGTTTCTCTGCCACTGATGTTCTGACCAAGGTATGGAGATGAAGTGAGATGAATGGAGACAGTTCAGGGCGTGGGATACTGTGTCAGCTGGGCTTCCTAAGGGCCTGGCCTTTTGCTCTGTGCTAGGGTTACATTAAATTCATTCATCCCATAAGCCCCAGGTGGAGTGAGTTGACCCCTCTCTGGACTCCTGCTCCTCCAGTGCTTATCTCCAACTAGACACCGGCCCCAGTGGATTGTACTGGTCTGTCCATGGCTCTGCCTCTCCCGTAACATGGCATGTGGGTCTGAGTTGGCAGGGGCCTTGTCTGATCCTCCTCTAGATTCTCAGAGCCCCGTGTTGCCTTACCTATCCTCAATCCACATACAACCCCTGCCCTTCCCAAACATGTAGTACTTTCTTCTATCACAGGGACTTTAAAAGTCTTCTCAACCTTCCACCCCTGAGTCTTACCAGACAAGACCCACCAGGTACCACCTCCTCCAAAAAACTTTTCCTTCATCCCCAAAGATGGACCGAGCACCTCCTCTAGGCTCCCACAGCCTCTAAGCTTCCCTCTATACCCTCCCTACTCAGAATGTGGTCCGGGACCAGTGGAGTTGGCATCTCTTGGAAGCTTGTTGGAAATGAAGACTTTCAGGCCCCGCCTTGAACCTCCTGAGTCAGAACAAGCAGTTTCGCAACATCCCCAGGTGATTCCTATGCACATTCAAGTGATTACAAGGATTGGGGTCATCTGTCCAGGGTCTTTCATCTCCAACCAGATGGTGAGCTTGTTCTAAGGGTAAGAAAGATTTCTTATTCTTTTTATCCTTTCCTTCCTTCCCCAGTAGGGTTGCCAGACTTAGCAAATAAAAATACAGGATGCCCAGTAAAATTTGAATTTCAGATGAACGATGAATAATTTTTCCTAGAAATACGTCCATTACAACATGGGGGGTATAGCTACACTACAAAATGACTCCTTGTTTACCTGAAATTCAAGTTTAATTGGGCATCCTGTATTTTATCTGCAACCCTACCCCAGTCCTTGCTCAGTGCTGACTTGCACAAAACAGGTGTTCAACCCACATTTGCCGAATGGGAGCTTAAAGGACGTGTGAATGTGAGCCTCATCTATAAACCAGAGAAGCTTGCCTGCCAGTCTCCTTCCCAGGGTTGCCACTAAAATAAAACTAGTGGAAGTGCTTTAGAAATGCTAAAGCTGTGTACAAATGTGGCGTGTTATTATAGTCATCATCACCATTGCCATCATCCAAACAGCCCCAAATACGCCTAAGCTAGGCTTTGCGAGCATTTGTGGATGTCAGTAATTCTTTTATATTGCTCAGATCAATCTGGAGTTAGCACATTAGGGCAGATGACATTATATTATAATCATGTTATTACTATTATTATTGCCACTATTGATATTGTTACAGTATGCTACTTTATGGATCACTGTGATTATTTTCCCTGCAGAGAATATTATGTTCTTGTCATTGACTTCATTATAATAATGATACCTGAGACCTTCCCCAGGGTTCTGAGTGGCAGGTGCCTGGAAGCCCTGCCTCTCTCTCTCTCTCTTGGAAGCGGAAGTGTGCCGGCCTTGGATCCTTCAGGAGAACCAGCGATACAAGGTTAATTTCTGAGTCAAAATCTAGGTCAGCAGTTCTCACAGTGTGCTCCTTGGACCAGCAGCGTTGGCATCACCTGGTAGCTGGTTAGAAACACAGATTCTTGGATTCCACTCCAGATCTCCTGACTCAAAAACACCTAGGGACCCGTGTTTTAACAGCCTTCCAGGGGATTTGATGCACCCAAAATATGAGAAACATTGGGACTTGGAGTTCTTGGGCCCCTTCCAACCCTACAACTATAATTCTACTGTGTTCAGCAGGGTCTGGGGAGACAGGGGCCAAGGGAGTCGGGTGGGGGAAGCTTGGGTGCTGGGAGAAGGGATAATACTGTGGTCTTAGGCCGCATGGCCAGGGCCCTCCTTCTATTCACAGGCTTCCTAGGGAAGAAATGGATTTCCACAGGTGGGACAGGGGAGGATAGAGCACTCCAAGCAGAAGAAATGTCATGTGAAAAGGCCCTGAAACTTGGAAGAGAGGGGTGAGTTTGGGAACGAATGGGTTTCCAGGTTCTCTGGCATCTGTGAAATGAATGAAGATTGTTTAGAGAGCTGGAGTGTGGCAGCCCTTGGATGCCATGGGATGCTTCAGATTTCCTCCCGTTGGTTTGTGAAGGCCTCTGGAGGCTTTTGAACATCAGCAGAGCTGTGCTTGTATATAATGGAGGAGGGAAGACAGGAAGCTGTGAACACAGCCAGGGAAATTCTGTCAGGGCTGACTCGAACAGTCAAGAAGGCAGGCCTGAGTTTGCACAACATGCCACCCATGGCCCTGGCTCCAAGAGTAAAGTTGGTGTCCTTCTCCACACAGCTATCATTTTTTTACTCATGGCATGAAAAAAAGTAAAAGACCAGTCCTGACTGGTTGGCCTTTCCTGCTCCGCTGACTAGGAGATTGCCATCTGGTATGGTGACAGCCATGACAGGTCTGGCTCCCTCCGGCAGGCTTTGGGTCCCAGTCCGGACAGAGGCTTTGATCTGGCTGCAGCTGATGCCAGGGACTTTGGTGAGGGTTGTTGCCTTGCAGGAGCCTGGATGGGTTTGGGGACACACAGAGGGCATGATGACAGATGGACCCTTGCCCTGGCCCCTCCCTGCTGCCCTTGGATATGGCCTCATTAAGGTCTGGAGAAGGAGGAAGCAGGGCGGGGTGGGGTTGAAGGTGAAGGAGAAGGAAAGGACAAATAATTATGCTGCTCCTGTTCCCTTTCTCTCGCAGCCTTCACCCTGCCCCTGAGCTGCCTCAAGGTACAGGGAGTGGGGGGGGTCTCACCTCTTTCTTTGAGGAACATCAGAGAATATCATGCCTCTTGGCCTCTTGAGGACTAGCAGCATTGGGAGCACAGCCACACATCCTTTCTCATAAAAGGGATTGGCCATGGAGGCAGCCGTGGGGTCATCTCCTGTGGCTCTACAGGAAGTGGGCATCACTGAGAAGGTCTCTGGCAGGAGAGCAGGGACATGGCCTACTCCCAACTGATGAGAGAAAATACTCATCCGAGTACAATGGACATACCCCATGGAGACTCCAGATATCACTATATGTGTTGGGGGGCATCTGTACATGGGGCTGGTCCTTGGATGTCAAGTCAGGCAGTTGTGGTGACTGTGCCTTCATTATGGGCTTCCCTGGTGGCTCAGATGGTAAAGAGTCTGCCTACAATGCAGGAGACCCAGGTTCCATCCCTGGGTCAGGAAGATCCCCTGGAGGAGGAAATGGCAACCCACTCCAGTCTTCTTGCCTGGGAAATCCCATGGACAGAGGAGCCTGGCGGGCTATAGTCCCTGAGTCCCTGGTGGGCTCAGTTGGACGTGACTGAGCGATTAACACTTTCACTTTTTTCTTTCTGCCTCTATTGTGCTCCTAGGTTGGGGAGCCAAGAATTACACGTGCAAAGTCCCTGGCATAATATTAGCACCCAATAAATGCTCTAATTCCCTAAATTGTCTTGAGCAGTTTAGGTTCTTTTGTGACCCTGTGGGCCTCTCCCCCCAGTTCCTTGGAGACAGGACCATTGATACCTCCAAGTCATGAAATGTATCTCCTCTGCTTCTCATGGACATCTGGTCTCACCTTCTGATGGGGGGATTCCCAGGGATGCTTCACATATCCACTGGCTAAAGCCAAAATGTTAGATGTGAGGCTCTTCAAGGCTTTGTAACTAACGGCCCATTCACATGGTAGAGGTAAGAAAGGGGTCCAGTGGTGGAAAATTACTGGCCTCAAGTCACGAAGGGAGTCAGGGACACGGCAT
The DNA here is from genome assembly GCF_002263795.3 of Bos taurus. Taxonomy (NCBI): domain Eukaryota; kingdom Metazoa; phylum Chordata; class Mammalia; order Artiodactyla; family Bovidae; genus Bos; species Bos taurus. Next base: position 20,642,368 of record NC_037337.1, on the reverse strand, counting down.
TAGAATCTGGGATGTCTGACTTTCACTTGCTCCACTGAGTCATGTTATCAGTCTTTGGTACCATCCCTGGAGGGGTGGAGGAGGGTTTGCCACAAAGAGACCCCTGACACCATGAGGCCAGTCCTCCGCTTTCCCCCATCCTCCTGCCAAAGGACCTTAGGAAAGCTACTCCTCACCCCTCTGCATGGTTCAGGCTCTTGAATCACATCACCCATGCCTTTAGAGTAGTTGCTGGGCTTACTGATTACATATTGGGCAACTTAGTGGTTAAGGGCACAGAGTCTGGAACCAGATTGACTGAGTTCATGTTCCTGTTTTGAACCTATTGCTTAGATTGACTTGGGCAAGAATCTCAACCTCCCTGTGTCTCAGTTTTCTTATCTCAAACTAGGGATACCAACAATACCTACCTTATAGGGTTGCTGAGGATGAAGTGTTGACCATCTGGTGACGTCCATGTGTAGAGTCTTCTCTTGCGTTGTTGGAAGAGGGTGTTTGCTATGACCAGTGCATTCTCTTGGCAAAACTCTATTGGCCTTTGCCCTGCTTCATTCTGTACTCCAAGGCCAAATTTGCCTGTTACTCCAGGTGTTTCTTGACTTCCTATTTTTGCATTCCAGTCCCCTATAATGAAAAGGACATCTTTTGTGGGTGTTAGTTCTGAAAGGTCTTGTAGGTCTTCATAGAACTGTTCAACTTCAGCTTCTTCAGCATTACTGGTTGGGGCATAGGCTTGGATTACTGTGATATTGAATGGTTTGCCTTGGAAACAAACAGCGATCATTCTGTTGTTTTTGAGATTGCATCCAAGTACTGCATTTTGGATTCTTTTGTTGACCATGATGGCCTCTCCTAAGAGATTCTTCTAAGAGATTTTTGCCCACAGTAGTAGATATAATGGTCATCTGAGTTAAATTCACCCATTCCAGTCCATTTTAGTTCACTGATTCCTAGAATGTCGACGTTCACTCTTGCCATGTCCTGTTTGACCACTTCCAATTTGCCTTGATTCATGGACCTAACATTCCAGGTTCCTATGCAATATTGCTCTTTACAGCATCGGACCTTGCTTCTATCACCAGTCACATCTACAACTGGGTATTGTTTTTGCTTTGGCTCCATCCCTTCATTCTTTCTGGAGTTATTTCTCCACTGATCTCCAGTAGCATATTGGGCACCTACTGACCTGGGGAGGTCCTCTCAGTATCCTATCATTTTGCCTTTTCACACTGTTCATGGGGTTCTCAAGGCAAGAATACTGAAGTGGTTTGCCATTCCCTTCTCCAGTGGACCACATTCTGTCAGACCTCTCCACCATGACCCATCCATCTTGGGTGGCCCCACACGGCATGGCTTAGTTTCATTGAGTTAGACAAGGCTGTGATCCATGTGATCAGATTGGCTAGTTTTCTGTGATTATGGTTTCAGTGTGTCTGACCTCTGATGCCGTCTCGCAACACCTACCATCTTACTTGTGTTTCTCTTACCTTGAACATGGGGTATCTCTTCTCAGCTGCTCCAGCAAGGCAATACAGTCAGCAAAAACAAGACCAGGAGCTGACTGTGGCTTAGATCATAAATTCCTTATTGCAAAATTCAGACATAAATTGAAGAAAATAGGGAAAACCATGCAAGTATGACCTAAATCAAATCCCTTATGATTATACAGTGGGAGTGAGAAATAGATTTAAGAGACTAGATCTGATAGACACAAGTGCCTGATGAACTATGGACGGAGGTTCGTGACATTGTACAGGAGACAGGGATCAAGACCATCCCCATGGAAAAGAAATGCAAAAAAGCAAAATGGCTGTCTGAGGAAGCCTTACAAATAGCTGTGAAAAGAAGAGAAGCGAAAAGCAAAGGAGAAAAGGAAAGATATTCCCATTTGAATACAGAGTTCCAAAGAATAGCAAGGAGAGATAAGAAAGCCTTCCTCAGCAATCAATGCAAAGAAATAGAGGAAAACAACAGAATGGGAAAGACTAGAGATCTCTTGAAGGAAATTAGAGATACCAGGGGACATTTCATGCAAAGATGGGCCGATAAAGGACAGAAATCATATGGACCTAACAGAAGCAGAAGATATTAAGAAGAAGTGGCAAGAATACACAGAAGAACTGTACAAAAAAGATCTTCACGACCCAGATAATCATGATGGTGTGATCACTGACCTAGAGCCAGACATCCTGGAATGTGAAGTCAAGTGGACCTTAGAAAGCATCACTATGAACAAAGCTAGTGGAGGTGATGGAATTCCAGATGAGCTCTTTCAAATCCTGAAAGATGATGCTGTGAAAGTGCTGCACTCAATATGCCAGCAAATTTGGAAAACTCAGCAGTGGCCACAGGACTGGAAAAAGTCAGTTTTCATTCCAATTCATAAGAAAGGCAATGCCAAAGAATGCTCAAACTACTGCACAATTGCACTCATCTCACACACTAGTAAAGTAATGCTCAAAATTCTCCAAGCCAGGCTTCAGCAGTACGTGAACTGTGAACTTCCAGATGTTCAAGCTGGTTTTAGAAAAGGCAGAGGAACCAGAGATCAAATTGCCAACATCCGCTGGATCATTGAAAAAGCAAGAGAGTTCCAGAAAAACATCTATTTCTGCTTTATTGACTATGCCAAAGCCTTTGACTGTGTGGATCACAATAAACTATGGAAAATTCTGAAAGAGATGGGAATACCAGACCACCTGACCTGCCTCTTGAGAAACCTGTATGCAGGTCAGGAAGCAACAGTGAGAACTGGACATGGAACAATAGACTGGTTCCAAATAGGAAAAGGAGTACATCAAGGCTGTATATTGTCACCCTGCTTATTTACCTTATATGCAGAGGACATCATGAGAAACGCTGGGCTGGAAGAAGCACAAGCTGGAATCAAGATTGCTGGGAGAAATATCAATAACCTCACATATGCAGATGACACCACCCTTATAGCAGAAAGTGAAGAGGAACTCAAAAGCCTCTTGATGAAAGTGAAAGTGGAGAGTGAAAAAGTTGGCTTAAAGCTCAACATTCAGAAAACGAAGATCATGGCATCTGGTCCCATCACTTCATGGCAAATGGATGGGGAAACAGTGGAAACAGTGTCAGACTTTATTTTTCTGGGCTCCAAAATCACTGCAGATGGTGATTTCAGCCATGAAATTAAAAGGCGCTTACTCCTTGGAAGGAAAGTTATGACCAACCTAGATAGCATATTCAAAAGCAGAGACATTACTTTGCCAACAAAGGTCTATCTAGTCGAGGCTATGGTTTTTCCAGTGGTCATGTATGGATGTGAGAGTTGGACTGTGAAGAAAGCTGAGCGCTGAAGAATTGATGCTTTTGAACTGTGGTGTTGGAGAAGACTCTTGAGAGTCCCTTGGGCTGCAAGGAGATCCAACCAGTCCATTCTAAAGAAGATCAGTCCTGGGTGTTCATTGGAAGGACTGAGGCTAAAGCTGAAACTCCAATACTTGGCCACCTTATGTGAAGAGCTGACTCATTGGAAAAGACTCTGATGCTGGGAGGGATTGGGGGCAGGCAGAGAAGGGGCCAACAGAGGATGAGATGGTTGGATGACATCACTGACTCGATTGACATGAGTTTGCATAAACTCTGGGAGTTGGTGATGGACAGGGAGGCCTGGCGTGCTGTGATTCATGGGGTTGCAAAGAGTTGGACATGACTGAGCAACTGAACTGAACTGAGGATGAAGTGAATTCCTCTTTTTAAGGGACTTAGAGCTGTGTCTGGCATACTGTGAGAGCTCGACAAGAGTTTAATGTAACAACCTAAACTGTTGTAATTTAGGTTTCCTGGAAATGGAGCCCAAGACAGAGATTCAGGTGCATAGGATTTATTGAGGGGTTCTGGCAGGAGAATGGGAGGGAGGGAGAGAGGGAAGGAAGACAGAAGAACATGGGGAAGATTTAAGTAAGGATGTGGTCTTAGCTGGGGTCTGGCTACCCCACTGTGAAATAGCACCTGCTTCATAGGAGTCTCAACCTGAGGTGAGGGGGGCACATGGTAAGGAAAAAGGATGCAGCTTTTTGCCTATACAATTCAGTTCTTGTCTATAGGATCCTCTGAGTGCAGTGTGAGTGGAAGTTTCCAAGAGAGGTAATGCTATTTGCCAAAAGCAATTCTAGAGAAGAAGGAGCCTGAGAGCCATTGGCAGCTGACATTTGCAGCAGCTGGGCAGTGGATGCATGGGCCCAGCAAAAAGGATCTGGGCAGGGCACCAGTGGTGCTAGCTAGCTTAGAGCACTGCTGCTGCTGCTGCAGCTAAGTCGCTTCAGACATGTCTGACTCTGCATAACCCCATAGACGGCAGCCCTCCAGGCTCCCCTGTCCCTGGGATTCACCAGGCAAGAACACTGGAGTGGGTTGCCATTTCCTTCTCCAATTCGTGAAAGTGAAAAGGGAAAGTGAAGTCACTCAGTCGTGTCCAACTCATCGACCCCATGGACTGAAGACTACCAGGCTTCTCCATCCCTGGGATTCTCCAGGCAAGAACACTGGAGTGGGTTGCCATTTCCTTCTCCAACGCATGAAAGTGAAAAGTGAAAGTGAAGTCACTCAGTCGTGTCTGACTCTAGCGACCCCATGGACTGCAGCCCACCTGGCTCCTCCATCCATGGGATTTTCTAGACAAAAGTACTGGAGTGGGGTACCATTTGCACTAGGACCTCGCAAATTCACCTTCGCTCAGCAGAAAGGAGGAAGCTGTCCTTGGTCCTGACTCTTCCATTCCAGCACCTCTCGTAGGCTGGACTTCCTCTCCTACTCTATCCCCAGCAAGAAAGCAAAACTCTCACCAAGAGCTAGAGAAATTCAAGTGCATTCCCTAACTCCTGTACCACTTTATCAGATCCCACCAGCATCCTCCCAGCAGAGTGCTCTCCAAAGGACCTCTAAGCTCAGGAGGTTCTGACTCCTGGCACTCATGCAGGATCCAGCTCTTCTGGCGATAGCTTGGTCTCAGTGCCTCCCCCCATCCCTGGGTCCCTGTGGTGGGTTCTTAACCATGCAGGAATTTCTATCACACCATGAACACCTTGGAGGAAAATTGGCAAAATTAATTGGAAATTAAAGTCACCAAATGAGCACTGAATTAAGAAACCATTAACTCCAAATGACTGCTGGAAGGGAGTGGAAGTTAATTACAAAGGCTGCCTGGTTATTTTGTGTGTTTTCAGCATCACAGTTATCATCTTAGATCCTGATGTCGGAGTCTGATTAACATTCTTGGTTCTCAGTACTGCTTTTGGTGTGATGTGCAACCCTCCCCAGGCATCCATGGACCAACTCAGGCATTGAGGAAGCCTCCCCCTCCCTGCCTGATGCACAGCCACTTCTTCCCACATCTGCCCCCTGCCTCAGTATCCTCTAAGGGAAGCCATTGCCGCTGGCATCTCAGGGAGTCCTTGCCCACACATTATCATTGCATAATGGGCACCACCATCCACCTCATTAGGCTCTGCTGGGGATCAGGATTAAATGGGATAAAATGGAAGAAACCCATGGCTTATTAGCCAAGGGGGCTGTGGGGAAGAGTTGTGAGGAGAAGCTGACTGTTTGAGAAAGAGCCGCCCAGCTGAACCACCCTAAAAGGCAACTCTCGGCCAGCTCTATTCTCTCCCTGGGAGCAATCTGAAGCAATGCAGATGACTATAGGATGGCTGCTTCATGAAGGCAGGGGTTTTTGGTATTTTGTTCACATTTCTAGCCCCATGGCCTAGACCTATACCTAGAACAATAACTGTTGTTGAATGAATGAGCGAACTGGAACTCCCAAGAAACCTCCACTTGCTCATTTGCTGAGGGAAAGTTGCTGTTTGCGATGGCAAATCAACTGCTGGGAGCCAGGGTATCTCACCTGCGGGGTGTGGTTGAGGCCGTTATGATCTATCACCGGTGCTGTGACACAACTGGCCCCTCTATCTGACCTTGCATCCCCCTCCCCCTCCCCCATTTTCTATATTCCATCCCAGAGTGATTATTCCAAAGTCTCTATCCAAGGGTGCTTGCATGCGTGCTCAGTTGCTAAGTCGTGTTCACTCTTTGTGACCCCATGGACTGTAGCCCGCCAGGCTCCTCTGTCCATGGGATTTTCCAGGCAAGAATAATGGAATAGGTTGCTATTTTCTTCTCCAGGGGATCTTCCCAATCCGGGAATTGAACCATAGGCTCCTGCCGCATCTCCTGCACTGGTGGGTGGCTTCTTTACTGTTGAGCCACTAGGAAAGCCCTATCTAATGATGCCCCTCCCCAATTCAATATGCTTCAGTGACTCTTTGCTGCCTACAAAGTAAACTCAGATTAGATCAGATTAGTTGCTCAGTCGTGTCCGACTCTTTTCGACCCCATGAATCGCAGCACGCCAGGACTCCCTGTCCATCACCAACTCCCGGAGTTCACTCAGACTCACGTCCATCAAGTCAGTGATGCCATCCAGCCATCTCATCCTCTGTCGTCCCTTCTCCTCCTGCCCTCAATCCCTCCCAGCATCAGAGTCTTTTCCAATGAGTCAACTCTTCACATGAGGTGGCCAAAGTACTGGAGTTTCAGCTTTAGCATCATTCCTTCCAAAGAAATCCCAGGGCTGATCTCCTTCAGAATGGACTGTTCCCTTCCAGAATGTTCCTCCTCCAGGAAGCCCTTCCCAACCACCTGGGCCCACTGTGAGCCTGAGTTCTCTCTTCTATGACCTTCTTTGTTTTGCATTTAGCACATAACCAGGCACTTTCCAATATTTGATCCTATCTAGTGCCCTATGCGGAGAAGGCAATGGCACCCCACTCCAGTACTCTTGCCTGGAAAATCCCATGGATGGAGGAGCCTGGTAGGCTGCAGTCCATGGGGTTGCTAAGAGTCGGACACGACTGAGCGACTTCACTTTCACTTTTCACTTTCATGCATTGGAGAAGGAAATGGCAACCCACTCCAGTGTTCTTGCCTGGAGAATAACAGGGACGGGGGAGCCTGATGGGCTGCCGTCTATGGGGTCGCACAGAGTCGGACACGACTGAAGCGACTTAACAGCAGTAGCAGCAGCAGCAGTGCCCTATGAGTGGTTTCTGTCCCTCTCCATATTGATTATAATCTCCTTGAGCAAATGGATTAGTATATCCTTGGGCCTCCCACGGAAAATGCAGGGAAGGGCTGAGAACATAGAGATCTCATTACGAAGGACATTGGCTGCTCGATCAATGAGTTCCTTGGCTTCCTGTTGTTGCACTCCCCACCACATTCAGCATATCTCTGCTCTGTAATTCTCACACTATCTTGTAAGCATTGATTTTCACATCTGGCTTCATCCTCTTGGCTGTGGGATCTTAGAGAATAGGGGATGAATGCCCTTTCTTCCTGTTTTCCTAGCAATTGGCACAATGCCTGGCACCCTCAGTAAACAAGAGATGATTAAAATGATACCTCCCTGGCTCTATGTTCTTATCCCATACTCTGAGAGAACCTTATCTATACCTTCCATAGCATTCCTTTCATCTCTTGCTCCTTTATTCATTTATTTTTTAGGCAACTGTTTATTAAGCATCGATTATATGTCAGATATGAGGCTAGGTATTGGAGGCAGGGTGATGAATGATGAAAAGACAAGCAGTCTAGACATTTTCATCTCTCTATCATACATTGAACTGCTTGAGGTTGGGAACATGCCTGAATCAACTCCATGGTTCCATTGCTTAGTGCAGGACTTGGCACTTGAAGTATTCACTAAGTGAATTCACTACTGAATTAATTCACTACTGAATTAATCAGAAATGTGTCTAATTGACCAGTCCCCTTTAAGCTTGTGGTCACCCATTAATTCTATTTTTTAGAGGGACTGGAATTGCTATAAGGCTGGAGTTGGAGAAGTCACACAAAGGCCAATGTATTGGGAAGATGTTTTCATTCAACAAACAGTTCTTGAAAATGTCCCTGCCCTCAAAGAGCCCATAATCTAAAGGAAAAGAGCAAGAGTAAACAAAGAGAAATAAACCTTGTGGGATAAGTGCAGGATCAGAGGGAGAGTGGATGTTGGAGCAGAGAGGAGGGAATGCTTTCTTCTGCCCTGGGGTGGCGAGCAGACTTACCAGAGAAGAGAATTTTTGATCTGGGCAGTGAGTCAGAAGTGTGTCATGAAGACAAAATGAGAAAGGCAGAGGGAACAGAGTGTGCAAAGACACAGTGAAGACCTGGGACATTAGGGGAATTTCTGGTGAGAGCTCAACACTGCTGGAGATTATAAGATAAAAGAGAGTGGTGAGGCAGGCGAGAGGGAGACCATGTGGTAGCCTAAAGCCTAAGAAGCTGGGAGAGACTCAGACTTTACTATAGCCTCTTGAAAAGACATCAGAGAAAGAGAAAATGGAAATCCATATGGGAGAAATAATAAGAACCCAGCAGGTGGGGTGAGAGGTTTATTTGTAGTCCTTACTCATCTACCTAAGTCTATCTAAGTATCCATCCAGTGGGGCTACCTACCCAACATCCACCCCACCACATAGCCCACAGCTGGCCAGTCACAATATTCTACTCCCTGGGCCAGTGGTTGGCTTAGAGTTGATCGTGTGACCCCATCCAAGCCACTGAGACTCAGTTCTGGGCTGTTTTGTTAGGATGAAGGGGATAGCTCTTCTGCTAAGGATGTTGAGAGGATATGAGAAACTGAAGCTATTTGCAGCCCTCTGCCCACCATGTGGTAAAGGCGGGCCTGAATGAAGCCAGTTTTGAGGGCTGTGGAGCCAAGAGATGAGGTGCAGCTAAGTTCTGGTGTCATCACCTGACTGCTGGAAGCAGTGAGTTGTATTTCTGGATTTTTCAGAGAATTTTTTAAAAATTTGACCATTAAAAAAAAATTGGACTATTAGGCATCTGTTATTTGCAACTTGAAAATTTCTAACACACTGAGAAAGATTAAAAAGGAAATGTAAGTTTCCTAGGGGTGAATACCAGGTCAACTGCTGGCATTGTCTGGACTTGCTAGACAATGGATTAATATATTCTTGGACCTCCCACAGAAAATGCAGGGAAGGACTGAGAACATAGAGATCTCATTACGAAGGATGTTGCTTGCTCGATCAATGAATTTCTTGGCTCAGGGAAGATAAGCATAAGGCTGTGTGCCTAAAATGGATAAGTTTGGGAAAGACCTGTAGGAAAAAGCCAGAGAACACCACTGAGTTAGTATTTGAGGAGAGTAGTGGGAATTTAAAGAAATGAGATAGACCTAGGACTCAGATAGGTAGGGAAGTCTGTTTATCCAGGAATGGAGGGAGCTAAGAAAAGACCCCATCCTGAGTTAGGGGGAGAAGTAGGCATAAATGGAATTACCAGTAATACAAGATTGTGCTCAGAACAAAAGTTTGCCCCAAGAGAATAATCTAGAGCAGGGATTGGCACCTTATGTCCTATAAAGGTCTAGTTAGGAAATATTTAGGTTTTGTGGGTCATAAAATCTGTTGCAGCTACTCAACTCTGCTGTTGCAGAGCAAAAGCAACCATAGACAATAAGCAAACAAATGGGCATAGCTGTGTCCCAATAAAATTTTATTTATATGACTCACAGATTTGGTTGTGCGTCATAATTTGCTATGTTAGACCTTAGTTAGACCTTGCATAGTTAGACCTTCAGACTAAAGAATATAGACTGTTTAGTGCTGTAAACAGAGCCATGTAAAAGCATGTGTCTATAACTCACAAGTCATTTTCTATTTATCCCTACCTTGCCTGCCATAGAGGAATTCCTCAGTGGAGTAGCAGGAGTGATGCTAGGGTGGACTGTAATTCCCTTAAGTCCTCTAGATATTGGTGTATAAGTTCAGCCTTGAAGCTGGAAAGAAAAGGCGTTAAGGTCAACAATACCAAGGACAGTGCCACTCCCTGGCGGGCAGGGTTGGTTTGGAAAGCCCCTTGTTTTCATACAGATAGAAAAAGCCTGTGATCAAGGGCCCAGAAGGACATCTTTGCAACTCTTACCATGAGGTGGAGGAGCAAAAGAAATGACCTGATATCCTGAGACGTGTCCTGAGAATCTCGGTGCTCGCCTCCACCTGCTGACCCCTGGGACTGTATAATCAAGGAGAAAGAATCTTTTTCCCAAATGACCTAAAAATAAGCCACCATTTCATGCTAGTAGGTCTAGGTATGAATGAAAGGCGTGGCTCAAAGTGATCTTGGAAAGTCACTTTAGCTCATGATGTCTCCTCTTCCTCACCTGTCATATAGAGATAATAATTGCTTCCCTGCCTGGCTCACAGGGTCATTATGATTATCAAATGAGACAGTGGGCAGAAAAGTGCTGTGAGCAGCAGAAATACTCAGTCCAAGTGTCCAGCTCAGCCTCTGACCTGCCATAACTCTCATCCTTTTCTTTCTTATCCTTTAAAAAAAAAAATCTTTTCTTTCCAAGTGATGCAGGGAGTCAAACTAGTTTCAACCTTACTACCAGGCATTGCTGCTCACTTACCCAATATCCATCCCACCTTCCAAGCATTTCTTCCACTAACAGAGCTCAGGCTGTGTTCAGAGGCAACCGCCTTCTCTAGAAGGTGGTGGGTTTCATTAAAGTAGTCATAGTGGTCCCATTTATGCCTTGCCAATTGTTGTCTTAGGAAAGGATGTTTGAACAATTCTGGCCAATGAGATGTAAGAGAAAGACTGATGGGAGGTATGGATAATGAGCTCACATTGATTTTTTAAAAAAAAAAATTAAAGGGAACATTTAGGAAGAACTGATCTCCCAGAATAGAGTGAAGCCAATAGTGGAAAAGCACAGGAAAAACTGGTCCTGGAGCCCCTGGAGTCCACCCCGCCTTCGGAGCCTTGTTTTGTGAGATATTAAAATTCCTTATTGTTTGAACCAGTTGGGCCAGAGCTTTCTCTTATCTTCAACCAAAGGCATTCTCACTGGCAATCACGGCTCGCAAGGAGACGACCCAGGAATGCTGTGTGCTCACTGGTTCCTACCTCCTCCCAGATCCTCTCCCTCTAACCACAGCTTCCTTTCACCTTCTTTTCAGAGCTTCATTTGGAAGTGAAACTGACAAGCCATATGCTCCCCAGGCCTATGCTCATCTTTAATTAATCTTTGGAGGCAGAGCTGCAACTGTGGGGAAGCTGGCTGTTAGAAGTACAGTCCTTGTCTCCCTACATCCCGCAGACCTGAAGAATTTCCTCCTTCACTCACATGCCTCTCCTACTCGCTGCGGAGGGATAGCACATTTTTAGGGAAATATTTACTCTGACTTGGACCAAGAGTGGAAGAAGGAACTTGTGGCTCCTGGGGTACGTGCTTGAGAAGAGCCAGGAGTTAAGGCCCATCCATTTGGGAGTACAGAGCCAGGCTTAGGCCCTGAGAGTTTATCTTGGAGCTTGTGTCTGGGATGGGTTTGTCTGAAGTGGATGGCTCAACTTACTCCCAGAGTAAAACAGCCACTAATTATGACTCAGCCCCTCTTGGCTGCACCAGGCATCAGCTGTCTTTGAACAAAAGACATTCAGATCTAATGGATATTCCAAACCTTAGAGGAAATGGCTGAGTTGGGGGTAGGGGTATGACATTAGGCTGACCATGGGGAAGCCCAGGACTTCCTCATAGGGTGAGCCAGATCAAGTGATGTGGGGCCCAAACTGAGTCAGCAGAAGTGTAAGGTGTGGTTGGGCTTATTCAGCTGGGAAAGAGACTTATATCGCTTCAGAGACTGATAGACGAGAAGGAGGCTCAGATGAGAACAGGCAAGGCATGCGGTCACAGGCCAAGGCCAAAGAAGACAAGGTGATATCCTGTTTCTTAGAAGACTAAATTATGTTAAGCCCAGAGCCATCCTATTAATGGCATGGGCTTCCTTGCCAGCTCCAGCCCAATCCATCCAGGTCTCTTAGATGTCTTCCTCTCTGACAGCAGACTAGAATGCAAGCGAAAATGTTGCTGGCTCCACTATGGAGCTCTGCTGGAAGATGAATCATGGCTTCTATTCTGGGTTGGCTTGTCCCTCCAATCGTCAAATATTAAAATACATCCAGGCTTCCCCCGACTCAATCATTCTTGTTCTTTCTCTCCATGTCGACCATCTGTGCCCACATCCAACCGACCACCATCTCTCATCCTATTAGGAGAGCCTCCTGTTCCCCAAACTCCAGTGTCTTCCTCTTTTATCTACTGCCTCCACTCTGGAAACTAGAAAGACCTTTCTAAAGCATGAGTCTTAGCACATCACTCTCTTGTTCAGAACTTCCAGTGGCTCCTCATTACCTTCAACATGAAGTCCAATCCAACTTCCTTAACATGGCTTAAGAGGCCTTCTATTATTCTGCCTGCTTACCTCTCAAGCTTCATCTTAAACCAGACCCGTTTTTTTAATTCAGTGCATTGGCCATGTCAGAGCCTCAAATATGTCATGTTCTCTTGCATCTCTGAGCCTTTATGTGTAGACTGTTTTACTCCCTACAAATTTCCCTTATCTTCTCTCCGACCACCATCATTGCCTGACTGTCCCTACCCACCCTTCAGCTCATACTAATGCCTTCCTCTGGGAAGCCTTCTTGGTGCCCCAACTCAGGCTCACTCCTCTCTTTGGGATTTTCATAACTCCCTGTGCTTATTCCCATCAAAGCTTGTCACTCCATGTGGTGTTTGCCTCTGTATCACCCAACTGCACTGGAGTGTCCCAAGTATTTTTTCTTGCCATGCCATGTGGCAAGTGGGATCTTCCCCAGTCAGGAATTGAACCTGTGCCCCCTGCATTGGGAGCATGGAATTTTAACCACTGGACTCCCAGGGAAGTCCCAAATGTTCCAAGTATTAAATTGCAATATGAAACATTCAGTGTTTGACCATTTTGACTTACAAAATGGTCAGCTTCATATGGTTCTGCTCAACACAATGACCATGACTGTTCTGTTATCTGTTGGATCCCAGTGTCCAGCACAAAGAACAAAACACAGTGAGTGCTCAGCAAATGTAGGTCTCTGTTTCTTAGTGCGACTTCAGTTTGAATTTTCACGCCTGATGGCCAACATCGGCAGAAATCTCTTTGATGATAGAAACAAGGTGTATAAGGAAGAGGTCTCCTAGGGTCACCTGATCCAGCCTCCTGCCTCCTCTCAGCATTGAGGTACATATGAGTATTGACTTCGTCTAGAGCTGTCCCCCACCAGAAGTATGCTCCAGCAGAACCTAGGGCATGTTCTGAAGCTGGGGGACACCAACCCAAGTCTAGTTGGTGACATCATCATGGTCACAGATGATCATTGTCTGATGAGAACATTCTGATGTTTCTTTGGCCAAAGGTTGAGCATGTCTAGTACAGCTCTGCAAAGCCGTGCTTTATGCTAAGTCATTTCAGTCGTGTCTGACTCTTTGTGACCCATGGACTGTGGCTGGCCAGGCTCCTCTGTCCATGGGATTCTCCAGGCAAGATACTGGAGTGGGTTGTCATTTCCTCCTCCAGGGGATCTTCCTGACCCAGGGATCGAACCTGCATCTCTTACGTCAGTCTCCTGCATTGGCAGGTGGGTTCTTACCACTAGCACCACCCGGGGAAGCTCCCCTGCAAAGCCAGGCTAGGCCATATGGACTATGAAACTCATACATTGCAAAGCCCTATTAAAGCTCTGGAAACCTGTAGAAAACATCAAAAAGATTACTAGACTTGATGTTTGGACCCTCCTCATTGATACATGACATTGTGCTGCCTCAGGGACCACATAGGGTCTTGGATCAGGGATGGAGAGTCCAGCTGCCTCTCCCAGGAGCATGTCTCTCAAGTGAGGTCTAAGTTAAGGCATCAGCAACTCATTTGTCCTGTTCCCCAGTTAGGAGGGTGAAATGCAATGGCATCCTTCTACTAATAATTAAACAATACCTTCTTTTGATTGTCAGTGACTTTTTTCCTCTTCCATGGCCTTCTGCCTGTGATAAAACCACAAGTGCCTATGAGATCCTGGTGGATTGATCCTGGTGCTGTTGCCTCGAGGAGAGGAAAGCAGTCTGTGGGTCTGCCAAAGCATCCCACGAGCTTCAGCTGAACCTCTGTGCCCTTGCAGTGCCGTGGGTGGTTTGGCAGAGTCCCTGTCAGCAGCCAGAGCTGTGCTGGCACAGATGGTCCGGCAGCATTTTCTCCAGGTACGTGGGAAGCTGGGGGGAGTCCTTACAATGACTTGTGGTCATGTCACATCTCTGTAGGCCTGGGATCCCAGTCACATTTTCTCAGCTCCCATGCCACTTACCTCCTGCACACACATATATACACCTCCTCTAGGGCGAAGTCGGTCATTTCTGCCAGGACTGGCAGACTACACACTACTTTGTTCTCATACTTCTCAATCTCAAGAGGAGTCCGATCTGGAAGGCTGCTGGGAATTCCCAGGACTTGCCATCTCAGGGCCCTTTTTCCTCTTGGCTTTGCCCTTTCAGTGCCTACCTCTGTCCTCAGCAGGATGGTCTAGGCAAGAAACCCCACCCTCTCCAGGCTCCCCCACGGAATGCACTCATACCTGAGCATTAGTGAGAGATGCAGTGTTTACTAAAGAGTTTATAGGGCAAATAAAGTGCATCTATATCACACACTTCAGGAACATCAGGACCTTTCTCCAGAATCCCTACTTGACTTGCCCCCCAGAGCATTCTCTCTTGGGCCCTCCCCACTCCAGACTCAACCTCTATGTCTCCCCTCTTCTCCTCCAGGGTCTGATCACACCCACCCCCAATTGCATCTTCAGCCCTCTGGGCTCCTACTCCTACTCGACCCAGCAAAGTACCTGGTGGATCGGAGACCTTCCTGGTTCTCATTGCCAACCCTGGAGGATACCTGGAGATTCAGAAATTCTGTTCTGCCAGATTCTCCTGGTTACGACCACAGTATCCTTGCACCTCCTTTAGCCATGCTGCCTTAGCAGTTCACTGGGTTATTTCCCGATTCCTCCCAGCTTCAGTTCTGCCCCTGGTTCCAGCATTGCCTCCTCCCACAGCCTGGGGAAAAGCCCCTTCCCCTAGCTTGGCTCAAGCCCCAAGACCCGTCATCTGTATGCACCCTGACCTCTGACAGGCTGTGTGCCCCGCTCTTCTTTCCTCCTAGTCTTGCCAGGGGGACTTAGCACAGAAGTAAGGAGTAACAGATGGAATGGTTTACACTTGAAGAACCAGGAAACTGTGCTAGCGAAGAAGACAGGAGGGATATGGAATTCAGAGAAAATATTTTGGCAGTGGTGTCAAGGAAGAAAGGAGCCACTTGAAGATTTTTGGAGTAGATTTAGACTAGGGCCATGGGCACCTGACCTAGGGTGGCAACCTTGAGAATGGACGCAAGGGGACGGGCTAGGAGAGCTATTTTCTGAGCAAAGTAAAGAATTACTTGTGGAGTTAGCTGTGGAGCTAACTGGGTGGGAACAGTTGAAGTTGAGGGAGAGAGTAGAAAAAGAAATGAAAAAGGAGGGGGTGGGAGAGATTGACAGCAAGATAACAGGAATTTCAAGGTCCAGAAAAGAGATGAAAGAAGGAAGCAGATATCAAGAGAGAGAGAGAGAGGAAAATGGAAAGAGAGCTGGAGGCAGAGAACTGCGCAGAAATCATGGTGGGGTCCATCTGGGCCTGCTGCAGGACGGGAGCCCACGCTTGAGAGAAACTGCAGGGGGACCAGCTGTGTACATCGCCCCTCCACGCCAGAGCCAGGCTGGTGCAGCCCAGGGAGAGTGTCCATCCTGCTGGGTGTCAGAACAGGGACCTGGGGCCTGCGGGAGGGGGACCTGATTTACTCACCGAAGATCAGCAAGTGCAGGGGTTCGCTTTGAGTCCAGACCCCAGCCCAGGAACCTGCTTCTTCACCTCATCCTGCCCAGCCTGACTCTGAGTCCCTTTTCTAGGCAGCACCCTGTATGAAAGAGCTGCAGCCTGAGCCCTCCCTGGGGAGAGGAGAGACTGCAGGCCCCAGAGGGGAACCAGGCTCTCAGCTTTGGAGAGAGAAGCAGGGCATGAGCGTGTGGGGAACTGGGAGCACATAGCCATACCCCCACCAGCTCCAGAAGGCCCCAGGGTGATCCCTCTCCTTGCCTGCAGTGGTAAAGCCTGAGTTCTTGGCCCATCACTCAAGGTCCTGCGTGGCTAGGCTGCCTTGGGCTGGGGGAGTTTCTTGCTCCTCTAGAATGGAGTTTAGGGGAGCTTCCTGCTCCCCTAGAATGAAGGCCCAGCCGGGGCTCCATACACTTGAGGGCGTCCCCACCTCCTCATCCATCCTCAGGCATTTCTCCCTGCCTGGGGTAGTCCCTGTGACTCCCTGCCTCTGCTGACCCTCCTCCTTCTCTCATAAGCTGCTCCACACTGCCTTCTCAGGGCAACTGCCCAGACCCCTGCGTCCTGGGCAGGGGGGCGGGAAGCTGAGGCAAGAACTATGCTGGGGCGGGGCAACATGACATCTGTCAAAATGGCCAGAAATAGAATATGTATTGAAACTCCTGGGAGAATGGATACATGCATATGTACAGCTGAACCCGTTTGCTGTCCACCTGAAAGTGTCACAACATTGTTGATCAGCTATGTGCTCAGTCTGATCACTGAGCAGTCATGTCTGACTCTTTTCAACCCTATAGACTGTAGCCTGCCAGACTCCTTTGTCCATGGGATTCTTCAGGCAAGAATACTGGAGTGGGTTGCCATTTCCTACTCTATAATCGGCTATATCCCATTACAAAATAAAAAAATTAAAACAAAAACTCTCTATTTTGGCCAATTTCTCATTTATCAGCTCAACCCTAGACCCAAGATACAGGAGGGCGTCATCCCACAGCCTCCAGGGTGGGCTGCAAGGTGTGAGCTGGACACTAACCTCATGGCTCAAGGGCCATGTGACACACACCTCCTCACAACCCCAAGCAGGGAAGGTTCCAAGTCTCTCCCAGCCCTCTGCTCACCCACAGAGTCCCTGACCCCAGCAGCAGAAGCCACACCCTCACTCCATGAAGAGAATGTCCTTCCTTTAAACATAGGAAAGGACTGAAGGTGTGACCTGTCTCAGGTGCCTGTGTGGTAAAGCTGATCAGGGCAGGGTGCAGGATGGGGGTTCTTTGGAGTCAAAGTGGGGAGGGCACTTCAAAAACCCCTCAAAACACACTGGCAACATCCCCAAGCAGATCCTGGGGTCCTGCACCTCCCCTCAGGGCAGCCCTCACACCCTCCTCTATTCTAGGTCCCCCCTGGCTTCTACTGCTAGGACCTGCACCTCCCCTCAGGGCAGCCCTCACACCCTCCTCTATTCTAGGTCCCCCCTGGCTTCTACTGCTAGGACCTGCAGTGACTCAGAGACAGATCAGCTCTGAGATATTTCCTTTTCATTTAACAGGGAAACCAAAGAAAAGAAAAAAGATGCGGAAAAAAGTGTTTAAGATGCCCTTGGCTAAGAACCTCAGCCATCCTTTAATGCCAGATGTTAAAAGTCTGGCCTCCAAAGAGCTGCTCCCGGTGGCTGGCTCAGCCAGGGGGGAGGCGGCGTGTTGAGAGGGCAGCCCAGGGTGCAAGCTTGCCCTCACTCAGGCTCAGCTGCCCCTTCCCTGACCTCCAGACCCACAGCCCTGGGGTCCCACTTTGAACCCTGTTCTCATTAGCCCAGCTTGTTCCTCCACAGCCCGGGGCACTGGAAGGAGCCCTCCGCTGAGGTCAGAAGGGCAGCCCTGCTGTGATGCGCTGAGTGGCCGTAGGCAAGTCACTCTCCTCCTGATCTCAGCATCTCCCCTGGCAGAGGGGGTTGTGGATATATTGATCACCAGGGACCTGAGGTTATTAACTGTTTTCTCTCTTTGTCTCCTTCATGTGCATCCAGACATGCCTCGTGGTGCCTGCCCACTCAGAGCCTCTTCAAGAAAGGCCTCCCTGCTGCAACCCCTGAAGCAGAGACTCTTGTTTTGCTCTCCCCTCACCCCGCTACCTGGCTGCTGCTCATGGGACAGACAAAGGCATGCGGTCCGGTGTTCACGAGCCAGTGACCTG
Organism: Bos taurus; assembly: GCF_002263795.3. Taxonomy (NCBI): domain Eukaryota; kingdom Metazoa; phylum Chordata; class Mammalia; order Artiodactyla; family Bovidae; genus Bos; species Bos taurus. Next base: position 20,624,394 of record NC_037337.1, on the reverse strand, counting down.
TGTTGATGAGCGCATGCCAGTGGAAACTGTCCTTGTGAGAGAGCTTCCTTGATAAAGCGGCATTTAAGCCAAGACCTGAATGGAAAGTAGGATTGGCCAGGTGGAGAGGGAGCACAGCGTGTGCAGAGGCCAGGGATGGGGGGAGCCTGGAATGGGAGTCAGTGAGGCTGGCACTGCGGATTTGGAGGAGGGGGAAGAAGGGGTGAGAGAGGAGAGGGACAGGCCTCCGGGGTCCTGCAGAGCCCACATGGCGTTGGGATTGACCCCTGCCTGCTTCCTTCTGTCCTGCCTCCAACTAGCTGTCTGTTCCCTTATGGCTTCTGCTTCTTTGTAATTTCAGCTGCACAGAACCAACCCAGTCTCTCTGGAGGCCTCTGTCTCCTGACATGACTACATCAACTTTTGCTGCTAACAAATACCTGCTGTAAGAATCCCCAGGAGCTGCACGGCCACTATTTCCTGGGCACAGCCTCACTGCCCTCCACAATGACCCTGACAGTATGGTCTCCATTTTCTAGATGACAAAACCAAACTCAGAGAGGTGAAATCACTTGCCCAAGCCAACGTGGCTGGCAAATGTCAGAGGCTGGAATGGGGCCCATATGAGTCTGATGCCACCCCCACCCCCGCTGGTGCTCCTGGTGCTATGAGGCTGCAGGCAGGGTTGTGTGAAGTAGGGGTCCACTGTAGTAGGCTCTAATGGGAGCTGAGAGGCCCAGGGCTTCTACAGGCTGATCTGGAAGGTTTGGGAGGTAAGCGTCTTCCAGTGGTGAGGGTGGGCAGAGGGCAGAGCCTGGACCGCCTGGGAGCACTGGGGCAGGAGCGTGGAGTCTATGGGTGTTCAGAAGGCCTGAGACCATGGCCTATGCAGCCAGTCTGCCAGCACGGCCTGGGTTCCATCTAACCCGAGCCTGGGGCCCACCATGGAACCAGGAGCCAGGGGCATCTAAGCCCTGCAACGGGAGTGGCCCAGCTGAACCAAAGACCCTCAGAGATCTAGACAATCATTTATCCATGGAGCACCTCAAAACCAGACGCCTGAGACCGGGTTTGTTGGGTGGCAATGGATTTCACTCCTTGATTGTGCTTGATTTGGTTGAGATTAAATTAATTTGTGTTTCCTTCAGCACACGGTAATTAGAATAGCACAGCAATAGGAATGGGAGGACCCTTGCAGGTCACTCTGTCCACTTTTCTGAAGCCTCTTCAACTCCAGCCTCCCTCTGACAAATATAAAAAGCTCATACTTGGGCTTCCCTTATGGTCCAGTGGTTAGGAATCTGCCTTGCAATCCAGGGGATACTGGTTCAATCCCTGGTCTGGAAAGATCCCACGTGCCGCGGGGCAACTGAGCCCGTGTGCCACAACTACTGAGCCTGCGTGTCCTAGAGCCCGTGCTCCACGAGAGAAACCACTGCAATGAGGTGCCCACGCACTGCCACTAGAGAGAGCAGCCTCTGCTTGCTGCAACCAGATAAAGCCCACGTAGCACGGAAGACCCAGTGCAGCCAAAAATAAGTATAAATAAATATCAAAACCAAAACCTCACACTTGCCTTTAGTGATAGGTGACATTTCTAAATGGATTCGATGCTGTGGTTGTAGCAGGCTGAGTAATAGCCCCCAAAGATATCAGGTTCTGATCCCTGGGGCCCAGAAATGTCACCTTATTTGGAAAAGGGGTCTTTGTAGATGTGATGAGGTTAAGGGTCTAGAGATGGGGAGAGTGTATTTTGGAGTATCTGGGTGGACTCTGAATGCTATCCCTGGTGTCCTTAGAAGAGGGAGACAAAGGGAGATTTGGAGGGAAGTGGCCAGAGGCTGATGAAAGCCACAGCTCTCAGAATGTGGAAGAGCAAGGAATGGATGCTCCCCTGGAGCCCCTGGAGGGACTGCAGCTCTGCAGAATCTTTGATTTCAGCTCAATGTAAAAGATTTCAGAGAACGAATCTATGTTGTTTTAAGCCACCCAGCTTGTGGTAATTTGTTATGGCAGCCACACAAAGTTAATACAATGATTTGCTAATACAATCAGAGTCACAGTGAACTAACTAAGTTGTTTACCAACCTGAAAAGTCATCCTTGGAGGTTCTGATGGTCCCCCAGGCTGAGCATTTGATATTATTTAATGCACCCAATTTACAGAGAAGACCAAAGTCTAAAGAAATGCAAGGACTTGCCCAAGATTACAAAAGTAATTATTGGCAGAGATAGAACTGGAACCCAAGAAAATCAACTCTCTGTCCTCCCATGGCCCCAAGCCACCTCCTCCCACCTTTTATTCCCTGTCTGGGGAGAAGTTTCTAGAAAGTTCTGGTGAAACAGAAAAGTGAGATTGGGGCCAGGTTGGGGAAAACCTGGAACAGCACAGCCCAGAGTTGGAACCCTATCTGATCGATAAAAGGTGCAGATAGTCCAATATTTTTCTTACTAAAAAGTAGCTTCTAGAGATTGTGAGAAGTGTCAGATCTGATGCATAGGGCCTTAAGGAAAAGATTGCAGTTATAAACCCCATGACAGATATCAGACCTGGGTCCTGTCAGTCAAGAAAGGCTCTGGTGGGGAAACAGCGCAGAAGGGAAGGACAGAGAGGTGGCTAAGAACGGAATGAGAGGTGGGGCGAGGGCCAGAGGGAGTAGTGGGGTCCAGCTGCAAAGTCCTCAAACAGCTCAACTTTGCTGAAAACCAGCCTTGCCATGAGCAGAAAAGTGAAAAGAGTGAAGGGCAAGTGTTAGTCACTCAGTCATGTCCAAGTCTTTTCTACCTCAAGGACTGTAGCCCACCAGGCTCCTCTGTCCATGGAATTCTCCGGGCAAGAATACTGGAGTGGATTGCCATTTCCTTCTCCAGGGGCTCCCACCCCAGGGACTGAACCCCAGTCTCCTGCATTGGAGGTGGATTCTTTACCATCTCAGCGACCAGGGAAGACTCCCATGAGCAGAAGATGTGACCAGTGTGATCACTGGTGTATGTATGCACACTGCATGCACACATGTGCTCAGAAGCACACATGGGACCCAGCCACGTACACACACACACACACACACACACACACATGAGGGCTGGAGCCAAGCCTGGGCAGCCAGAAAGAGCTATCTATAATTTGCCAGTTGCCCTTTGGGTTACACTGTAAGTCCAAAAGCCAAGTGGAGCATGTTGCCACAGTTTGTTCTCCTGGCATCCCAGCTCTAGCCAGGATCCACAGCATGAGATGCAACGTGGCCGGGAATCACACTGCTTCCTCCCTGTGATGCTCTGCTGCCCAGCCACCCAAAGGCCCCTCTCCCTGGGCCTGACTCCCCCACCCTTCCCTGATGTCCCCCTGCTGGATCCCCAGCACAGGAAGTGGGAGATCCAAATCCCCATGATCCATCGCCAGACTCAAATGCTCCAGGATTTTGGAAACACTGTTTTGTAACTATTTTTAAGGGGAGAGACAAGTTTTCAGCTTAGACGGGAAGAGAGGGCTCAGGAGAGCAGCTGACCTAAGAAAAGAGCCTCAAGCCCAGAAGCACCTGTCACGTGTGTCCAGCATCTATCTCAGAAGGACCATTGTCTTGGGGAGCAAGAGACATATACCCAAGAAAACCAGCCCAGCAACCGGCGCCAGAGCAGACAGTACAAAGCACACAGCCGAAAGTGAGGGCACAGCTGAACAGTCAGCCCCCTTGGCTTGGAGCAGGCGGCCATCGACATAGCACAGACACCTGGGGTACAGGGACCAGAGGGCGACCTGCTGGAAGCCCGGGCAGAAAGGAACATCTGTTACCATGATTCTGTGCTGAGGTTTTGCTGTGCTGCTGCTATTTTTTCAAAAACCTCCCTAACCAACCTGGAGTCAGGCCTAACACCAGGGGAAGACCAGGAAACTCTGCTATGCCCACCCAGACTGACACATACACTCAGAGACGGGCCAGGCTCCTTCTTGGGGCAGGGACAGGTATAGCCTCCTGGCAAGCAGTCCAGGCCAGTAGACTCTGGGCCTCGGGTCTAGTCTTATCCTCCTTCCTTAAAAGTTTGCATGTAGATAGCTTGGGGCAGGGCATGGGGGCTTGGCTCCAGCTTCCATGATTAGAGGTGGTGTGTCTACACAGTATGGTCTCCGTTCTGCTGGGTCGGGTGCTCACTGTCCACAGGTCTGTCTCTCCCTGTAAGGCTGAGACAGTTCTTCCCTGACCCCAGCATCGCTCAGGCCAGACTTGGAGCAGAGCATGCCTAGTGGGCCCCCATCTTGGGAGAGGCGAAGGAGTGCCCATCAGGGCCCCTTCAGTTCTTTTTTTTTAATTTTTGGTTGTAGTATGTAGGACCTTAGTTCCCTGGCCAGGGATTGAATCCATACCCCTGTGCTGGAAGGCAGAGGCTTAGCCACTGGACCACCAGAGAAGTTGCAGTGGTCCCCAAGTCCTGCATGGAGACTTCAACGTTCCCCTCTCCTCCAGAGTCTCGGAGACAATATCTGTTTAGGGCCCTCCTGGTGACAAATGATGGAAACCCAGTCTGAGCCAGTTAGGCACAACAGAGATGTCACTGGATCACAAAATCAAATGTTGGGGAAGGCCGGGGAGCTGGCTGCCTGGGGGAGGCTGGACATGAGGCTCCTACACCTCAGGTCCTCTTCTTGGCTGCTGCTCTCTGCTGGTCAAGGATACTGGCCTCCTTTTCCCAGGCTAGACTTCTCCACAGCTGGACCCTTGCCCACAGGCTGCTCCAGGGTTCCCTCTGCAGAGAGCTCCTGGAAGAAAGAAGGAGCTCTCTTTCTCGGGCTGTAAATTTTCAGATCCCAGGAGAGAACGCTGACTGGCCAGATTTTGGTCATGTACCCAGTCCTTTGGGTGGGAAGTGGTGTTAAAGGTGGGAGTTCTGTTGTGTGTGTGTGTGTGGAGGGGGGCGATTCTGTCATGGATAGCTCCCTGAGAAGCAGGGAGAGGGCTGGGCAGACAAAGCAATGAGGGTCTTAGATCAACTACAACATTTCCTGCCCCTCTGAGCTGGCAGGAGTCAGAAGCAGGGGGTGACATTGGTGGGAAAGAGGACACGCAGAGGCTATCTCGTCTCTTAGTTCCCTGTCACCTCTCAGGTCACCTCTCAAACCTCTCTTTGGCATTTAAGTCCCTCAACAGCTCCTCTCCGACACCCTGACCTCCCCAACTCCTGCCGCCCAAACCCTCCCTCCACTCAGGTAACTTCACACACAGCAGAGTGGTTATGAGCATGGTCTCCAGAACTAGACTGTCTGGATTCAAATCCCAACCTTGCCCCTCACTAGCTGTGTGACTTTGGGCAAGTTGTTTAACTTCTCTGTGCCTTATTCGCCGTGAGGGTTAAATAGATTCAGCCATGCGAAACCACTTAGAGCAAAGCCTGACACGCAGTCAACTGTTAGGAAGTGTTAGCTGTTATCCTGGCACCTAAGTTCGCACGGTCCCCCACCTAGGATGTCCCTTCCTCTTGTCCAAATCCTCCCCATCCTAAGGCTCTGCTGACCACGGAACCATTATGGACACTCCTCATCTCAGAATCCCTGCAGCACTCAGAGTGGAGCATCTGTGGGGAAGACTCGTCTTCCCGATTGGTCCAGGTTCCCTCTTGTGGTGCACTCCGTCCCCGGAGCACCCTAGCAGATCTAGGCACACTGGGGTGTCAGGAAATGCTTGGACTCCCCTCCCCCACAGGATAGGCCAGCAGTGGGAAGAAGCGGCTGTTAGCAACCCTGGAGATCCGTGTGGATGGAACCCATTAGAGCTAAGCAAGCATGGTGTCATCTCCCTGGGAGCCAGGAAGCCCCTGTACCTGTGACATCACACCTTCACCCATAAAAATAGCCAGCGCATCTTAGCAGATGGGGCACGGCCTGCTCTGGGAGGTGACAGGTTGTGAATACGAGTCAGCACCTGCCCAGTGGTTGATAGCCCTCCTTTCTGGCCCCAGAGCAGGGGAGATGTACACCACTGGTGAAATTCTCTAAGACAGAGAGACAGGAGAGGCAGGAAGACGGAGAGAGACAGAGTCCAGACTTTCCAAATTTAATTCTGGAAACTGGAGCCTGTCTGGATCCCTGCATCTGAATGCGAGGCCTTGCCCTGGCTCTGAAACTAGGTCTTTGCCCCTGCCCTTCCATGAGTCTGCCTCGGCTGAGAGAGTGCCAAAGGCTGTGGGCGGCTGGGCAGGCAGAAGGCAGCATGACAGAGGTTTTAGGAAGACAAATACAGATTAGTCAAGGACCGTCAGACCCAATCACATCTGCAAGAACCCGACAGTGACATTATTTAGTCTTTGGGCCCTTCTGAGCCAGATACACTGGACTCCGCCGCCTCCCATGGGGCCTCTTCTGGGCTCCAGCGACAGAGAGGACCTGAGTGCCCCACTTCATGCTTTTCATTTTTATTTATTTATCTTATTTTTGTCTGCGCTGGATCTTCGTTGCTGCGTTCTCTAGTTGCGGCGAGCAGGGGCTACTCTTCACCGTGCTGCAAGGGCTTCTCATTGTGGAATCCCTGGTCCCAGACCAGGGATTGAACCCATGTCCCCTGCATTGCCAGGTGGATTCTTAACCACTGGAGCACCAGGGAAGTCCCCCACCTGACTCTCTGAGTGAGTCAGGATCAGAGTGGTGCCCTACCTGTTCCTCTGGGCTCAGTGAATGGCCCAGTGTGGGGAGGGGCATCCACCTGCCCTCCCACCCTGAGGGGATACAGACAGTGGCAACTAGCAGGCTGGGGTTGCTCTTGGCCTAGAGCCCTCCAATCTTCTGGTTGTCAGCATCTGAAATGTTATGAGATGCAGCAACGGCTTGGAGAAACACCCTGAGCTGTCCTGCACGTGTGTGTGTGTGTGTGTGAGCGTGAGTAGAAGCAAAGGCTTGTGGCAACAGTCTGTGAGTCTCACATGCTCTTAGGTGTGTGTGTACTTGAGCTTGGAGATGAGTGCTCAGAGATGAGTGTGAAATAGCTGGTTGGGAGAGTGTCTATATGATGCCTATGAGGGTGAAAGCTGGGGAGGCTTCCTGGAAGGGGAAGGAGCCTCCTGATACACGTATCTGGGCTAATCCCCTTTATCCTCCTATCCTATTTCTATTCCTCCTGGTGAAGAGTGGAGCCACATAATTCCAAACGCCAACGCCAAGTCTGTTTAACTTGGGACCTCATTACAGAATTATTTTTTTCCATCAGAAAATTTGCTGAAGCAAAATGGTGTTTGGCTTCAGCAAATACTTAGACAGTTACTTTCCCAGAGCTCACGCTGGAAAGAGAGTGATGAGGAGCCCTGGGCAGTGGGAGACCCACTGGGGACATTTCATTAGCAGGGAAAACCCTCAGGAAGCAACCTTACTCCAGAGAGGACCTCATCCTTCTCTGTCTTTGCCCGGCTGTGCCCTTTGTCTGGCATCTTTTCCTCTGCCCTTGCCCACCTGATAGGAGCTCTTTGGGGATCAGTGTATCTGCTACGTCTGGGAAGCCATCTGATCCACTTGCCCACAGTGCCCACATCTTGAACTGCACTGGTTCCTCTGAATCAAGAGTCTATCATCTTCCCCATCAAACTGGGGTTTCCTTGTAGAGAGGATTTTGTTCAATTCTCTAACCCCAGCACAGTAGCTACTTTTTATTTTTATTTGACTTTATTTTTTGATTGGAGTATAATTGCTTTACAGTGTTGGGTTATTTTCTGCTGTACAACAATGAATCAGCTATGTGTATACATATATCTCCTCCCTCTTAAGCCTCCCTCCCACCGACCCCCAATCGCACTCCTCTGGTCATCATAGAGCGCAGGGCTGAGCTCCCTGTGCTGGACAGTAGCTTCCCAGCAGCTCTGATGCACACACGGCAGTGCGCATGTCAGTGCTTCTCTCTCAGCTCACCCCGCCCCTACTTCCCTCACTCCCCGTATCCACAAGTCTGTTCTGTACATCCGCATCTCTATTCCCAGTAGCCACTTTCTAAAAGTTAACATACTGGCCACCTACTATGCGCCAGGCACTTTACGAAGAGCCTGTGAGCTCAGTTCTCTTCCCAGCATAGCCTTTTATACAGGACATTGAGCCTCGCCGTCTGGGAGAGGAGGCGGGCTTTGAAACCACGCCTTTCCGACCTCAGAGCCCAAGGCCATCACTGTTAAGTGATGCCGCCTCCCTGCAGGCAGAAGTTCTAGAGTCGAGGTCCAGGCCGGCCACGCCACTTAGCTGTTGTCACCTGAAGCCTTGGCTTCTCGGTCCATACAGTGCAGAGGCAGATGCCCCCAGCTTTAAAGGTCTCTGCCAGTAGCAGGAAAGGCAGTTATTGTGTGTTTGGGTCAACATCTTGTTTTAAAGATTTTTCTCTCTTCTTTGTTTATTTGATTACAGTCTTCTGCCCGTGGCCTCTGCAAGCTGGGCTGAGAGACAGGTGTGTTTCCTCCTGGCAGTTTGGAGCCGGGGAACAGAGCCCAGAGCTGAAGCCTCAGAATCTGGGTTTCCCACTCTGTGTGGTCTGCACTACCCAGCCTCTGGTGCCCGAGGCCAACACGTACCCGCCGAGCCAGATTGGAGCTGTCACTGGGACTGTGCTGACTGCAGAAAGCACCTCTTTACTCCTGTTCTGAGGGTCTGTCATCCTGAGTGTCCCCGAAACTCAGGCTGAATCCTGTACAGATCCTCCCCAGGCCAGCAGAAGGAGGCAGAAACCCAAGTCGCCAGCTGGGCAGTAAGGGGAGGCAGTGCCCAGGACGCTGGCTGCCTGAGCACCCAGCTGTGCCCATACAGCCCCTGGGCACTCCCAGATGAGCCCGCCCACACCACCCGTGTCCAGGACAAAGGAGCCTGGGAAGAATGAATCAAGGGGCCCTGAGCCACGGCATGTGAGCTTCCCACAGGGCAAGCTCTCTCTCCTCCCCCCGCCCGCCCTCCTTCTTGTTCTGTCTGTTTCCTCTCCCCTCCCTCGCCTCCTCTTTTCTTTTTTCCCCTCTTTCTCCCACACAGCTGCCTCTTAAGAACTCCAGACAACACTTCACAGCCTTGAAGCAGAGGGAGGGCCACAGGGTCGAAGTTGTGCTATTTGTTCTCAATCAGAGGAAATTCTCGCTGGAGACAGTCAACCCAGCTCAGGGTACCTGAACCCTGACCTGTAGGAATGTGACTTTCTCACCAGCCTTTTGCCTCTGATTAAAGCCTCAAACATAACTGGGAGTTTGTTGAATTGTGAAGTCACCCACTATACACACACACATGTGCATTCGTGTGCACACACACACATCCATGCACAGGCACACACATGCACACAATCACACCTGCATGACTGGGCCAGAGGCTAAGTCGATGGATGGTTGGATGCTCAAGAGATGGAAAGGTAGGCGCCACCGTGGGTGGGCAAACGAGACCTGCTTGGTCAATGAAGGCATGATGGGAGGGAGACTGGGGGGTGAATGGGAGAACAGAGAGCTGGTGAACAGAAAGATGAAAACAACTGTTTTGTATTATCCCAGCATGGAGGTGCTGATGAGCCCACTGGGGGCTAGGCTGATATCCTTACAAAGGGGTTATGACATGCTTGTGTGTGCATGGGAGCTAAGAGATTACCTAAAAGTTCATGATTGGTCAGCTTGGCAGCTCCCATGATCCAGAAGGTCTCTAAACAGTCTCAGGTCAACAGGAGAGTGACAGCAGCTCAGTAAAAAGACAAAGGCCCATAGAAAGGTGAGGGATTGGTCTAGAGCACAGGTCCAGAACTTCTTCTATTAGTGATCATATAATAAATAGTTTGGGCTTTGCAGGTTACACAGTCTTGGTGGCAACTACTCAACTCTGTGGCTGTAGCGCAGAAGTAGCCATAGGTCATAGGTAATGAATGAATGGCCCGTGTTTCATTAGAACTTCATTTGTAGGGTGTTGAAATTTGAATTTCATATGATTTTCACATTTCACAAAATATCATTCATCTTTTATTGTTGTTCAGTTGCTCACTCATGTCTAACTCTTTGCGACCCCATGGACTACAACATGCCAGGCTTCCCTGTCCTTCACTATCTCCTGGAGTTTGCTCAAATTCATGTCCATTGAGCTGATGAGACCATCCAAACCATCTCATCCTCTGTCATCCCTTTCTCCTCCTGCCTTCAATCTTTCCCAGCATCAGGGTCTTTGCCAATGAGTCGGTTCTTGGCATCAGGTGGCCAAAGTATTAGAGCTTCGGCTTCAGCATCAGTCCTTCTAACGAGTATTCAGGGTTGATTTCCTTTAGGACTGACTGGTTTGATCTCCTTGCAGTCCAGGGGACACTTAAGAGTCTTCTCCAGCACCACAGTTCAAAAGCATCAATTCTTTGGTACCCAGCGTTCTTTATGGTCCAACTCTCACATCCATATGTGACTACTGGAAAAACCCATAGCTTTGACTAGACAGATATTTGTTGGCAAAGTGATGTCTCTGTTTTTTAATATGCTGTCTAGGTTTGTTAGAGCTAGAAATGTAAAATTCATTCTTCGCTCTTGGGATATAGAAAACAGGTGATGTTTGGCCTGAGGGCCATAGTTTGCTGACCCCTGGGGTAAAAGGTGCCTGAGACAGATCAGGTGCCAGGGTGGGGAAGAAACCTCAAGTTGTTAAACAGCAAAGCACACAGCCAACCCCCCAACTCTTTAATTCAGATTCACCGAGGGAACTTCTGATCACCTTCTAACTTGCTTTCAGAGACAGAAGACAGATCTGGGAGTTCATGAATACACAGGCCCCTCAAAAATTTGATTTCTCACTGTGAATTACCAACCCAGAATTTTTTTATGATAATCTGACTTCTCCCGTTACTTTCCTGCTGGGAGAAACTCGGTTCTGCCAAGGCAAACATCCGCTCCACTTGAGTAGCATTTCTTATTATAAATTAATAAGTTGGCATCAGGGTGTGTATATAAATATCAGTCCCTGTGAGCTTGGTAAATGTAAGTCTGTCACAGAGAGATGAATCTCCTTAGCACCCAGCTCACCAAAGCAGATTCCTGTGGCTCCAAGGCTTGCAGTTAGGCCCTCGGAAATGCCACTGAAGAAGTCTCCAGGGTGCCACCCAGGTTGCTGGTGAGGAGCCTCTGCTGTACTCACTGTCTGGTTCTCCATTGTGTAGGTAGCTGGCTAGAATGGGTAGCTGGGTGTAGGTGGATGGGTGGATGGATGAGTAGGATGAGTGAATGATGCCTGGGAGGCTGTTGGGTGGGAGGATGGGTGCATGTATGGATGAAATCTACAGATTTCTGGGTTCAGGCACCCAGAAAAAGTAGCCCTGGTGGGCGTGGAGGGTGACTAGGCAGCCACTTTTGCCACAAGAGGTAACGGTGGAGCCAAGGACAAGCATGTGCTAAGGCCTTGCACGTGCCAGCACTGAGAACAGGGCTGGTTCCCTCCCCTTTCTCTGCCCCTTTCTGTATTCTTCTGACCTTGTATTCCTGAGCTTGATCTTAATATGCCTTACTCAGGCCCTTTCTGGCTCATTCACTAATTAAGAGACTCTTGTCTCTTGTTACCAGGGCTTTCTGGAGCTAGGGGGTCTCCTCCCACACCCTCTGAGCTCCAGCCCTTGGTTTATTTATAATGGGTGCAAAGTGTTTTTGCCCTAAACCTTACTTGAGGAACAGAGTCCATCTCAAGAGGATTTTGCAATCGTTTAAGTTTCCAAAATGGGTCTCCAGCCCACTCACTCATCTTTTCCCCTGCTTCCTTCTTTCAAAGATTGAGGGCAGGAGGAAAAGAGGGCAACAGAGGATGAGATAATTGGATGGCATCATCAACCCAATGGACATGAGTTTGAGCAAACACCAGGAGATACTGAAGGACAGGGAAGCCTGGTGTGCTGCAGTCCATGGGATTGCAAAGAGTCGGACATGACTGAGCGACTGAACGGCAACAACTTCTTCAAAGCAGTGCTGTATCCATCCCTGTTTGGGGCCCATTAGGGGTCAGACTCAGATTTCCCCCTTCCCATTCTCAGACATTCAGGTCCTTCCCTCTAGGAAGCCCTCCCTGATTGCTCCAGTTGAGCCCCAACACCCACGGGATATTGAAACTCTGAAATTCAAGTCACACTCAGAGATGTACTGGGCTATGGTTTCTGTGTGTGTGTGCGTGTGTGTGTGTGTGTGCGTGTGTGTGTGTGTGTTGGAGGGCTCGCCCCTTGGAGCTGAGCTGGGATGAACCTCCATAAGTGCTGAGCAGCAACAGCACAGGCTGATTGCTCCATCTTAAATGAGGAGTCATTTCATTTTCCCAGCGAAGCTTCCCTCTGTGGACACACTGAGGATGTGCAAAGGGAACATGCCTAGCCCACTGGAGGAGGGAACCGCCAGGAAATAAACACTGAGCCCGACTATTATTACTTTTTTTGTTGTTAATTTATTCTGTGCTTAGCTTCTAATAGGCTCCAAGATGACTAAATAAACCTGGGAATTGACTCCCTGCTCCCCCAAACCCCATCTTCAGCAAGGGATAGCTCTGTCTGCGGCATAAATTAGCAGAAGCCAGAGTGTAAAAATATGATTCTGTGAACAAACAAAAGCCTCCAGTCATGAGACCAGCAGCGGCTGAGCTGTTCCCACTGCCGTCAGCTCTGTTTCCAAGCAATTAAAAGCAGAAGGAGAAGAGACGGCAGTCCCCCAGCGGGGCCAGGAAGGAGGCTGGCAGCAGGGCAGACCCCAGGACCCCGCTGCAGCCCTCGAGACCCTCAGAGCTTGTGCTGGGGCGGGCCTGGCAGGCAGGAGACCTGGTCTGTCTGGCCTCAGGCTCTGGGGGACCCTGGGGCATGGTTTTGCCTACTGGCCTCAGTTTTTTCATCTTTAAAATGAGCATTTTTTTTTTTTTTAAGAAGAGGGACTTCCCTGGCTGTCCAGTGGTTAAGACTATGTGCTCCGAGTGCAGGGAATGCAGGTTTGATCCCTGGTTGGGGAACTGGGATTCCACAGGCTGCTTGGAAAAAAAATGTTTTTCAATGAGCATGATAACTCCTGGGGGCTTTCTCACAGATGTGCCATGAGAAGCAGACAAAGTAAAGGGTGAGAAGGAGGTTGAAGAAAGATAGAGGTGTGTGAAGGGTGATTTCCAGGCCTTCTGGCAAGTCAAGGGGCTGCCAGGGAGGGTGCAGCCCACCAGAGACCCCCCTTTCTGCTCACAATCTCCACTTACACCCATACTATAGACCTCAAAAGTGAGACTGAAGGAGGTTGAGTTTGGCCCAAGGTCACTTTCTGCAAATCAAGCCATGTCTGCCAATCATACAAGCCTCTGCCTCCCTGCTCCACCTCGTAGAACCAGAGCATCAAGTCATGTGCATCAATTCAATGGACATGAGTTTGAGCAAACTCCAGGAGACAGTGAAGGACAGGGAAGCCTGGCCTGCTGTAGTCCATGGGGTCGCATCAGATTGCCCCATCGGAGACTCCAGAAAGGCTAGAGGACAGAGCCAACCTTCCCTGTGCACAGACTCAGGGCTGCGTGTTCATCCTTCTCTCTCAGGCCTGTCCTCCCGCCCAGCTCCATGGCGCCTTGTCTCTGAGCCCGGCACATGGCAGTGAAGAAACAGGAACCCCTGGAGCTTCCATTCGAGTGAGGCCAGACAAGCCTTAAACAGAATGAAGTATAGGATGGTGGTAGGCACAGTGGAGAAAAATAAAGCAGGGAAGGGGGTTCAGTTTTCAATCAGGTGGTCTGTTTGAATCCTTAAAATAGGATTTGACAGTTGGGGAAATTGAGACTCTGAAAGGGTAAGTCACTTGCTCAAGGTGAGACAGCGAGGAAAGGAAGAACTAGGATTCAAACCAGAACGTTCTGATGGGGGAACTTTGCTCTAAACTACCGGGTGACCATGACTCGAAACAACCCCACAGCAGACAGAAGACAAGCTAGATGGAGGCTCCAACAAGTCAGCTAACAGATCGAGGAGTTCCATTTATCCTATGCAATCTGGAGGGCTTCTCATAGGAGGTGGAAGCACTTGAGGCTGGAGGGGAGAAGACCTTGCTGCCCCCATCGGAGGCTGCACTGAGCCTGGGAGAGAGTGCTGGTGCAGGCAGGGACAACCTCTGTTGCCCTGCCCGCCAGCCTCCCCTCTGCCTGGATGGCCTGCCAGATTCTCTAGCCAACTCCTGCCTTCCGGAGCTGACTTGACTTGGGAGGCAGGCCGAGATGAGAACCCTCCTGTGCCAGTCTAGGGCAGGCCGGCAGCCAGCCTGAGGCTGGGTCTCCTCCCAGCTGCCTGCATGAAGCACAGGAACCGCCAGCCTTGAGCCCTGGGCAGTAGCCTGTTGGCCCAGCAGAAAGCCCGCTGGGGGAAGTTTGGTAGAAAAAAAATGGAAAGTGAGAGAATTGATTTTTTTTTTTTTTGGCTACACAGTCATAAACACAAACTGGAAGATACATTTCTTCCTTTATGGGAGATAATCAAAAACACAATACAAGTTTATAGAGGGAATGTGTCTTACACGGGATATTTTACCCCAAACACTTGGCAACTTGAAACCACTTCATTCTAGAGATAAGTAATCAAGTGGAAGAGGAAGGGTGGTAGGAAGAGAGAACCCAGGGTTTTATGAGCCAGAGGCCCTAGTCAGTTAGGAAGGGGTGGCTCTCCCTCTACGTCTCACTCCACTGGAGGTCCAGTGCCACCTGAGCTGAGTCCAGGGGCCCAGAGTCAACCTTTGGCAGCCAAGAGCATCATCTGGGTCATTACCATACCAATTCTTTCAGTGCAGCTTCCCTGGGCAGCTCCTCTATGCTGGGAGCCGAGGACAGACAGCTCAGACCTGCTCCTCACTCTTGAGAAAGAAGGGTATGTAGGTAACTCAGGCTGACCACAAGCAAAATGAATCAAGAGTGTGTAGACGTCTTGTCCTTCCCCTCCTCCTCTGACTTCTCTTCTTCACTCTCCACTGCACTCCAGGGCACCTGGCTGGGCACCTGCCGGGCACTGCTCCATAGAGCCCACCCTCTGGATCACTGAGCTGGGGTTTCTATGGCAGAAGTAGTGTCCAGAATTTTGTGGTTCTAAAGGCATGCAACCCACTCCAGTATTGTTGCCTGGAGAATCCCATGGACAGAGGAGCCTGGTGAGCTACAGTCCATGGGGTCACAAAGTCAGACATGACTAAGTGGCTTAGCACACACACACACTGAACTCACCTAACCCCCTGTAGCAGAGGCCAATTCTGGCTTGGCCAGAGGAAGGGACAGTTCTAAGCCAGCTCAGTGTCCACCTCAAGGATTTGCTGCCGATCTTTCACTTTCTTTCTGGTGCCCTAAGAGCCTGGTGGGCTCATGAGCAAGTGTGATCCAGGCGGGCAGAGGAGTGAACACCCATCTGGGGCACCCCCCCCCAACCCATGGGGGATGGGAGCCAGTAGATAAGTGTTCCAGCCTTCCATCAGTGGGCAAACAGTTTGAGAGGTCTTAGGGAGCACAGCCCAGTCTGTACCTTGGCTTCTCTGCTAATGCTCCTATATATCATCTTTCCTGCCTTTCCCATCTATCACCCCAACCCCTCCCTCCTGCTTCCTGGCATTCCCTCCCAAATACACCACAGGCACCCAAGTCCTGGCCTCAAATTTTGCTTTCAAGGGAACTCAAACTAAGAAGGCCTCTGTAACTCCCACTTCCATACTCCCCAACATACAATCTCTCTGGCCTGCCAAGCACCTCTAGAATTGCTCAAGACAGGAACTTCTCTGGTGGCCCAGGGGTTAAGAATCTGCCCTCCAATGCAGGGGAGGCAGGTTCAGTTCCTGATCAGGGAACTAAGATTCCACATGCCACGGGGCAACAAAGCCTGGGCACCACAGCTAGAGAGCCTGCGTGCCACGAAGTCCAGAACCCATGCACTCTGGACTTCGCACACCACAGCTAGAGAGTGTGCACTGCCAGGAAGATCCCGAGTATCGCAGCTGAGACCCGACAGCAGCCAAAACTAAATAAATAAATATGAAAAAAAACCCAAAGAAAAGGAGCAGAGCTCAGTCTCAGCTGTGGGAAAGAGGACAGTGGGCCTCTTGTCTGGCAACTTGTCCCTGTGTCCCCTCCAACCTGACCACATAGTGAGGACGGGGGCCCAATGGATGGAAGAGGCTGAGGTTCAGCTCCACCACCACCAGCACCACCCGTGTGACCTTGGATGAGTCACTTAACCTCCCCAGCCCCGTTCTTCCTGTCTGTCAAGTGAGGATAATACCACCACGCTGAAGAGCTGTGAGAATTAAATGAGATCGTGTGGAAGAAAGAGGCACAACCCAGACTGAAAAACATGAACCACTGTTTGTATGAATTTTGTCTCCCTAAACAGACTGCCAATTCCTTGAAGGCGAGGGCCTGCTTTATTTCTTCCTGTCTCCCCCACAGCACCAGCACGGAGCTGGTGCATAGGAGGCTCTTGCTGAAAACTCCCTGGTGGGAGCAGGGGTGGGGCCCGGGCCCTGACTCCTCTCAGATCAGCTGTGCCTGAGGGGCTGGGGGAGGGCGCTGGCCCTGAGTGTGCCCTAGACAGCACAGGCTGGCCTGGCCCCCTGCCCCGGGCCAGCAGGAGAATCCAAGCTGGCAATGGAGGAGGCACTGGTCAGAACCCTGGAGATGTAGCGCTAGCTTGCACAACCATGCCAACCCTTGTAAAAAATCCAGGATGTAAAAAATCCAGGATGACGATGTTGGGGGCTTCCATCAGCCCTGGACTGTCTTTGAGTAAAGGGAAAAAATTGGCTTCCACTCAGCCCAACTGCATTCGACATCTGGCAGCTCAAAGTGAAGTGACTCATGCAATCCTTAGATACAAGGAAGTGGGGGGAGAAGGAGAAGAAAATCACACAGAGCAAGGAGGGAGGGAGGGCAGATGGGTGATGCGATGCTACCCAGACAAAAGACTCAACAGCCAGGGTGGAGAGCAAAGGCTTGTCCTGTTTCTATGTGCCCACAATGAGTTGTCCAGCCTTTATTCTGCTCCGCTTTGGACCTGGTGTCAGAATCTCTGGCACCGGGCATTGCTGACTTAAAGAGACATAGATGCTGACCAGCCCAGGCGAGATATGGAGTGATGCTACAAGTAGTGAGCAGCCTATCACTGGAGGCATGTGAGAGAAACTGGATGAGCCCCAGTAGGGTTCTGTTACAGACTCTGGGCTAATAGCCACATATGCCTGTCTGACCCTGAAGTGATCCATGAAGGGCTGGGGAGGGGGCTGGTCTGGGGAGTGAGTGAAGTGGAGGTTAACATCACCTAATCTCATGCCTAAAGCCTAGTGGTCCCACTGCAGGAGCAGAGGCCATCTCTCTGCCATGCAGGTGACGAGGGCAGGCAGGATGGGATGGAGGCGAGGGGCCCTGCTTTGGCTTTTCCTGCAGACCAGGGCTTGATGGCCTTCTCCTCTCCAGCATGACTGCTCTGAGGGGATAGGGGAGGAAGAAGATCAGCCTATGATAAACTCATCACCTCAGGGAGTTCAGGGCATAGCAGGGGAGGAACACAGGCCTGTGGAAGGACAGAGGAAGAAATCCTGATTTCACACCGTCCCATTCCTTTCAGTAGAACAGACTCAGGCTAAAAGCCACTCAAGGAAGTGAGAAGTTGGCAGGTGGTGGCGATCTTGGGAGAATTCTTGGAGAAAGTAGAGCCTGGGGCTGCGTCCAACCACAGATAAAGGTCCAGCCAATCCAAGGGACATTTGGAGAGACAGAAAGGAACAGGGAGGTCATCCCTGGTGCCAGGGCTGCTGAGCCAAGATGTGGACTGAAAAAAAGAGTCTGGCCTGCAAGGGGCCAAAGCAGGCAGTCAGGGGCCAGGAGGTCTGCCTCTGTCCTTTCTAGGCCTTAGTTTATGCCTCTCTGCCAAGGATTTATCTTTTCAGGCTTCCTCCTGGATGGTTGGAAACCTCAGACAGTGTTTCCTGCCTGCTGTTCCCCTGGGACCGCCACACACCAGCAGAAGGAGGTAGGGAGGCCTGCAAGCTGCCCTTCCCTCCCTGGGCCTCCTATTTCCCAGGAGCACAAGATGTGTTGGGCCACCTAATCTGGAAAGGCTCTGTTAGCCCAGCTATTCCCAGATTCTCAGGTCTATGGACTCAAGTCAGGCCAAAGCAGAGGTTGCTACTCGGCTGGCTCAGTGGCCTGACTGCCAGCGTTTCCCTTGGCCTCAGCCTAACCAGTTCAACTTGATCCTGGCCTGCGGGTCTTGAGCACCCCTCCGCACCAAGTCAGGCCTTCTCTTCCTCTCTAGGAAGGCCCCAGCAGTCACCCTCACCTGCAGGCCTTAGCTTATGCTGTTCCCCTTCCTGGTAATGCCCTTGCTCTTCATCTCTGAGCGAACTACACACCCTGGAAGGGCCAATGGTAGATCCACGTCGTGTTCTTTCATTCAGCCTTTAAGAGAGAGCAGAGGCTCTGTGGGGCCCTGCCTGGGAGCAGGCCCCAGGCATGGGTCTGCTCAGGGTGTGCCCTTGAGGAGGATCCTCTCTCCCCTAGGAGCCTTTGCCAAGTACCCCACCCACAGGAACCCTGCCCTGCAAGCACTGAGGAGCTCATGTGCTCTCTTCCCCACCTTGCCCTGTTGAGAGCAGGGCACGACCTGCCTCTCAGGAGAGCACGATGTGGGCTATAGGAGCGTGGGCTCCGCAGTGAGATCCCTGGGCTTGTGTGCAAGCTCCCCGCCCCTAACCGAAGGATCATGGACAAGTCAGGGAACCTCCCTACACCTCAGTGCCTTCATCTGTTAAATGGGGATAGGACAAAACCTACGCCATAGAGTTCTCATGAGCATAAGTAGGTCATCTACATAAAATGCCAATATCACACTTGGCACATCGTAGGGGGTCTCTGTTACTTGGGCGCAGTGCTCAAATGGTACCACATGCATTTGAGGACCCCAGCCCTCCCCTAACCTGTCTCTGGGCTCTTCAAGGGCAGGGCTTTGGAGGCACAGAAAAGGGCAGCGTGCATGGTTGAGGACTCCGTAGTGAATGTGCACTTGATTGTTTCATCAAGCCCTTGAGCCCCATGGACTCCCAGGGGCCACCTGAAGGGGAGGGACCAGGACAGGTAAGTTTTGACTGTATGGAGTAGGGTGCTTGAGGCATCCCAGAGGGGTTCCTAGATAGTTGGAATGCCTGGTAAGCTCTGGGGGTCAGGGCTACTGCTGAGGTTGAAGCAGCTTTGGCTATATCGGGTGGATATGCATGGAAAGCATGACATCCACGGACAGACAGGCCCTGTCGCCCTCCTCAGGCTTCAAAGCCCCAGCTTCTGCCTTACTGCAGACCTGAACCAGAGATGGAGAAGTTAGGGGCACTGCCGGGGAAGAAGCCTGGCCAAGGGGGTCTGGGAACCACACTCTCGGGGAGACTGTCACCTGCTCCAAGGACAGGTATTCTGACTTTGGTCTGTTTCTTTCCTGAGATTCCCCCAACACCCAGAATGGGGCCTGCACGTGGTAGCTGCTCAGTAAGCTTCTGTTGAATGAATGAGTGAACGAAGGGAAGGAGGAGTTAGCAAGCAGAGCTTGCTTGCCAGACCCTCCCCCAATTCTCCAAAAAAGCCCATGCTTCTCAATACCCTCACCCCTCTAGTCCCCGCCCCTACTCCAGCTGCTACCCCTCGCCCAGCTCCTCCCCAGGCCCTAATGCAGCCAGCGGCAGACCCCTTCCTGCCCAGCCCCCGCTCCTGCCCGGCAGCCCCACGCAGGCTTCCAGGCAAACCCAGGGAGGGAAGCCAAGTTGCAGGCTTTCTGTTGTCATTAGCTGTCAGGTCTCAGGTAATAGCTCCCGTGGAGAACCAACTGCCTTCTCCGAAGAGTTTGCAAATGCAGGTTGGGAGGGGGCAGCAGGCACGCGTCACAGCCAGCTCCATCTTGGACATCCTGCCCCCATCACCATCTGGGTGGGGTGGGGGTCTCTCCCGCAATCTGAGAGCCCTTTTCTCTTGACAGGCTTTGAGGCCCAGGCAGTACTTCCCTCGCCTCCAACTGGCCTGGAGCTCCTCTGCCCAGCCACACCCCTACCTGGCCCTGGCTACTCCTGGGCAAGGGGGAAGGCAGATGGGGAAACTGAGGCTCAGCCCAGGCACATGCCTTCCTCCTGATAAATGCCAGGCTGTTTGTGAAGCAGCAGGTCCATAGCTTGCGTCTGTCTCCTGCTCCGGGTGGATGAAGTGTAGGCAGTGGGTGAAATGCCCAGGGTACTAGTGGCACTGACAGCCCCTGTGGGTCACGGTGTTGGCCACTACGGGTCAAGGGGCCAGGGTGGGAGAAAGGGTGGCCCCTCCCTCCTATAGTTAGGAGGTCCCACCGCCCAGAAGGAGCCACAGGGCAGCTACTCACTCCCCAGAACCAGTGCTGTCAAAGGCACTAATTGTGTCCACCTAGAATGACCACTCATCATAGTTTGCCTGAGGCTTTCCTTGTTTTAGCACCAAAACCCCCACATTCCAGGAAACCCCTCAGTTTCAGGTAAACCAGGACAACTGCTCAGCCCACTTCCAAGCTGCCCTGCATCCACCCACCCCGCCGAGTACATGTTGGGCTCTAGTCTCTAATCAGTCACCTCCACCACCTCTGCAGGGTCTGGGTCTCCCTGGAAACAGTCTTGGTCTCCTATGGAGCCCTTGAAGGCCTTCCACCCCAGAGAGTTTCTGCTGCTGGGCGCTGCTCCAGTAAAGGCCTCTAACTGGCCTGATGGAGCCTGCAGCTCTTTCCTGTTAGGGCCCTCGATGGCCATAATGAGATATTGATAAAGGGGACTTTCAGGTAGCCCTCCACTGAGGACAGGCCAAAGCACCTGCCTCTAGCCACCAAAGGGGCAGTCCAGGGCGCCAGGGTACCACACTGCCATACCATCCTGCCAGGCTTAACCTGCCCTCTGGCCCCCTCCTCTGCTGGCTCAGTACCCAGTGGCCAGTGCAGCAGGGGCTGAGCATCTTTAACTGGGTCACCCCCGCCTCCACCCCCACCATCACGCTTTCACCAGTGATAGCATTTCAGCTGCAATTAAGAATTTCAAGTTGCAATTAAAAATTAATTGGAAACCATGGGTTGTTTGTGTCTCTCTGACCTCCACCTGGCTGGGGGGTGGGGGGCGGTGTGGAGGAGGGAAGGACAGGTGAGAGGAGGAGGGCTTTTTAGAGGAATCAGATGGCATAAAGAATCTGCCTGCAATGCAGGAGACCCGAGTTTGATCCCTGGCTCGGGAAGATCCCCTGGAGAACGGAATGGCCTTCTGCTCGGTTCCCTGTGGACACAGAGGTTGAGGTCTCTTTAGCATTGTTTTCGTAGCCTCTGCCTTCAGGTGGCCTCTGTCCCCTCTCCGTCTCTCCTTCTCAAGTCTTGCTGCCTGCAGGTGGCCCTTCCAGGCCCAGGGTTCCTTCTTCTTCCAGGAAATCCCTTCTAGTTCCTTCAGGCCACTGTCTCCTCTGAGTCCCAGAGCACCTCCTGGCTCCAAGGACCTAGATTTTATCCCCTCTACACTGATGATATAGGACTTCCCTTGTGGCTCAGATGGTAAAGAATCTGTTAGCAGTGCAGGAGACCTGGGTTCGATTCCTGAGTGGGGAAGAACCCCTGGAGAAGGGAATGGCAACCCACTCCAGTATTCTTGCCTGGAGAATTTCGTGGACAGAGGAGCCTGGTGGGCTACAGTCCATGGGGTCTCAAAGAGACAGGACTGAGTGACTCTTACTTTCACTTTTATACTGGTAATAAACCAGGCTGTGTGAGTCTATTTTCCCCCAGGTCTTGGAAAGGGCAGGTCCTGGGTTCTCTTCTATTCCATGATACAGAAATTTGATCTAACAGCATTAAAAGCAAAAAGGCTGTCAATAAAGCAAATTATAGATGTCAGATCATGCGTTTATACTCCCAAGTCCCCATGAGCCATAGTGACTAAAACCTGGGGTGGTGGACTGAGGAGATGGTTGAACTCCTTGCTTAGAGAATGTTTGTGACTGCGTCTCCCCCACTAAAATTGTATGTGTGTGTATGTACACATATGCATCCATGCCTTCTTGCAGATATATGTGTTTGTGGAGTAGGATCCATTTATCAAACTTTCAAAGGAGTCAGTGCATTAGTTAGGATTTGCATTCAGCTGCTAATAACAGAAACAGTGGCTTAAGCAAATTAGAGGTTCAGTCTGTCAAATGAGAAGTCTGGATTTAAGCAGTCCAAGGTGTTATTGTAGGTCCATGGTGATTAAGGATCTGTGTTCCTTCTATCTTTTGACGCACTATCCTTAGCAGACGACATTCATCCTCAAGGGTCCAAAATGGCTACTTGAGCTCCAACCATCACTTCTACATCCCAGGCAAGGAGCAGAAATCAGGAAGATAGTGTAAAAGAGCACATGTCATCTGTCTATCTTCCCCTTAAGGAATATTCCCAAACATCCATACTACTGCTTATATATCATTGGTGACTTCCAGGTGTAAGGAAGCCTGGGAAATATAGTCTTTCAGCTAGATATATTGCTACTGGGAATAAAACTGAGGTTCTGTTACTAAGAAAAAATGGAGAGAACAGGTACTGGAATGCAATAAGTGGGCCACGTCACATTCAGCAACCCAAACATGCCAAAGAAGTCCCAAGACCTTGAGGCTGGTGTGGGCCAAGATGTTGTGTCTTTCTGGAAGTAAAGCGACTCCACATAGTCCCAGGGCCAGCCCTGAGTCACCACCTTCCTGTCTGCAGAGAGTAGGAAGTCAAAGTTTACCTGAGCAGGCACTGGGCAGAGCTTCCTCTTAGCTGAGTTTATAGCCATGCAGGAGAGAGTGGGAGGAAGACTGGCCAGGTGAGGCCTGGGCCCTGACATCGGGAAACAGATCAGGGACTTAATTATTTTATTCTTGAATTTGCTGTTTCATTTTGCATCTAAATTGCAGGCCTCCAAATTACTCTTCTAGGAGGTAGTGGGCAGCACGACTGCCCCCCTTCCTCAATTATTTTCTAATGAAACACCTTTGCCTGCCTCTAGCTCCTGCCAGGAGAGGTGCAGGATACTGCCCAGAGCCTGCAATCACCCTGCTGTTTTAATTAGGAAAGAAGTATCTTCTGAGGATGTCCATAGTGAGGCTGGTAATTAGTGAGCAAACCAACTGCCTGCTTTTTCAAAACGGACTTGGATACCTTGGAGGGACTGCCTTGACCAGGGCTGTTTGGAGACTTATTAACAAACTTGTTTTGAGCACCTAAGATGTATTAAGCAGGGGCTAGGTGATGAGGAAGACAGACTCTCCCCACCCCATCCCCCATGACACAAGTAATTATAAATGTGATATAGGGATTTTGAAGGAGAGTGCAGGATGGATAGGGACCAGTCATAACTTGATAGGTAGAACACGGGAGAAATGGAGGAGCAGGAGCCCTAAGCCCCTCTTCTGAAGGTTTAGTCCAAGGAGAGACAGGGTTCAGCCTCACGGGACAGTAATAGAAGCACAGTCATTCAACCAGTGTTTACTGGGCACCTGCTGTGTTTCAGGCTCAGTTCTGGGCCTGGGCATACCTCAGTGTATAAAGCAGAAACCTGCCCTTATGGAGCATACATTCTAGCTTGCAAAGACAGCAAACAATTGAGCAATTCAATACAAGTGCTATAGAGAAATAAAGCAGACTAAGGAAATATGGAAGAATGCAGGAGGGAGAAGGGCAGTTGCCCAGGAGCTGTGCCATTTGCGATGAGATGGAAAAGCAGTCACAGAGTAAGTCTTCAGAGTCATCTAAGCCTAAGGGCTATAAGAAGCAGAAGAAACACAAGTGCAAAGGCCCAGAGATGGGGATGTGTATGCCCAGCATTTGTTGAGAAGCAGCAAAGAGGTCAGTGTGGCTGTAACAGAATGAGGGGAAAAGGAAAGGAACAGGAGGGGAGATCAGGTTGGTAAGGGAAGGCAGGTCATCGAGGGCCTTAAAGGCCACAGTGAGGACACAGGGTGTTGAGCCTGCTGCAGTGTGG
This sequence comes from Bos taurus, assembly GCF_002263795.3. Taxonomy (NCBI): domain Eukaryota; kingdom Metazoa; phylum Chordata; class Mammalia; order Artiodactyla; family Bovidae; genus Bos; species Bos taurus. Next base: position 20,600,482 of record NC_037337.1, on the reverse strand, counting down.
AGAGGAGGCTGGAGAGGGCAAGAGGAGGAACAGGGAGATCAGTTGGGAAAATACTACAACAATCACAGGAGGTAGTAAGTGTTTTGATCAAAATTGTCAGGATATATTTTATTAAAAAAAAAAAACCCAAATGGTCTAGTTTCCAATTTATCAACTCAGCATTTGCAGTGGAGGTCACTGTTTTCTCAATGGTTCCGGCAGGAGTCCCAGAGCAGGATCTCATTGGCCTAGGATGGATCATGTGACCACCATCGTGACTCTAATTGGCTCAGCCTGAGTGATGTGCTCATTCTTATAAGGACAGGGATGAGGTAAACCCTACCCACATCTCAGACTAAAATGAAAAGAACGGATGTTTAACAAAAGGAAAAGATGGTTATGATTTCCAGAAGAAGAGGGGAACTGATAGTGGGAGAGCAGAAACAACAGGTTTACTGTACATGGCATATACAGAACAGCCAGGCTGAGTGCACAGCTGTTATTAGAGGAAAGAAAGGGAAGGAAAGGGGAGGAGAGGGAAGGAAGGAGGATGATTCAAACCTAGAGGACTTGTTCCAGGGAAGTGATTAAGGAGAAAAGGGGTATCAGTGAGGGTGTCCTGGAAGAGTAGAGCTGATTCACAGGCAGGAGAAGGCCTTGCATTTGGGCACGAAAGGGCCAGACTGATCCACTGCAGGAGCAGGCAGAGAGCCTGGCAGGTTAACGGCAGCAAGAAGACACCATAGCAAGGGTGAGCCTGCCTGTGTCTACCCCATGTCCTTGGAATATGTCCCACCAACAGCCTCCCTGGCCACCTTTCTATTTGTGGAGCAGTCATCACGCCCCATGTTAGACACGGCTGCTGTTCCAAATGGATTATTGCGAATGATTTAATCACCCACATTAGCACTCCCTGGCTCCCACGTGGGGGCCCCGGAGCATCTTCTCTCACATCAGCCCTGGCAGAAGCTTTTCTGAAGGGGCTCCTGCCCAGATCACTGCAATTGAAACAGGCCCTAGTACGTGAAGTGGTCTCCAAAGTACTTTCCTGCCCCTGGTGGGGGCACAAAAGGATTCACGAGGGTATAGGAAGAAGGTTACAGAACCTCTATTTTTGTTTGATTTTTTTATCTGATCCTGTAAAAATTACTATTTTATATCCATTTTATAACAAATAGAATACATGAGCCCAGAAATACATGCATATAATTTACAAATGAATCAATATCTATATATACTCGTGACATCCTTCAATTTTTTTTTTCTGATAGGGGTGAGCTGTCAGAAATGCCAGGTGGCACCAGAGGTAAAGAACCCACCTGCCAATAAAGGAGATATAAGAGATATGGGTTCGATGGAATGGCAACCCATTCCAGTATTCTTGTCTGGAGAATTCCATGGACAGAGGAACCTGGTGGGCTATAGTCCATAGGGTCTCAAAGAGTCAGACATGACTGAAGAGACTGCATGGACATGCAGTGCAGATAATAATAGCTAATAATTATGCGAAATGTGCTGTGTTCTAGGTCCTGTGCCCAATGTCATTTACTTCCCAGCAGCCCATTTTTACAAATAAGGAAACTGGCGTACAGAGAGGTTAAGTAACTTGCTCAAGGCTACTCAGCCTGGAAGATGCAAGGCTGGGATTGTCCCCAGTGGTCTTCCTGGGAATCCATGACACTTTTCAAATTAGACTGGGATCCTGGGACAGGAAGAGGCAATCTGGGATTACTGAGTATATCTCTTGTTTCTAACAAGATCATCCCTAAGCCATCCAAAATCAGTGACTCCGGTCCCAGAGGAGCCCCCCAGACTCAGCCCATTTCTGCTTTTCATAGCCCTCTCTTGCCAACCCACCTGTGCCATTCTCATCACCCCCATTAGATTTCAACCCTTTTCTCCTCTTGGAAAATGGAGAGCTCAAATTAGTTTTGTTGGCTAGAGCAGGAAGGGCTGGCCAGTGACTGGAGTTCTGGTCTCTTAGAAAACAGCCAAATGGAGGAGAGGGGATGAAAGAGAAAGCCATAAAGTATGAATGCATCCTGGAGTCATGTGATGGAGGGACTGAGAAGTGAGCCGGGGGCTGCTGGAAAAGCGAGAAAGAGGACTGTGCAGCCCAGGCTACGGGTGGAAGAGGGCATGGGGGAGGGAACCCAGCTAACTGTCTGGGGTCCTCAGCTCAGGTGTGGCAACTGAAGGGGTCAGGGCTGTAGGGCTGATCGGCCCCCCAGAGAGCACAGGGCCACAGCACAGCCGAGTTCCTGAGGCCTCAGAGAAAAATCGAGGTCATCAAAGGAGTAAGACTCCTGCCCTAAAAACTTCCCTACCCCAAGCCTGCCTCTCACTAACTAAGATCCCCAGGACTTAGTGGCTCTCTTGACCAGGGCTGAGCAGTCAGGCTGGTCCTTTGACTCTCTGACCCTACTCCGAATCAGGAGGACAGTGCTAGGGCCAGCCATAAAGTGGTGAACCCAGGAGCCTCCTGTACAACGATGTGGGCATATATGTCCAGACACGTGTATCACAGAGGCTAACATTTCCTGACACAGTGTGCCAGGCTCAGAGCCAGCAGCTTTTCATCTCATTCTGCCTTCCCAGTCTATGAAGTCCTTCTCATTTACAGGTGAGCAACTCAAGGTTGACCAGGTGAAAGTTGGCAAGTGGTGAGCCAGGATTTAGACCCAGCCTATCTGATCCACAGCACCCTCTCTTAAGGATGACCTTACACTGCTCCCAGCAGGCAGTCCCAGACCTCCCCTCCCCCATCCTACTGGAACCTTGCTCTAAGGAAATTAAGTCCTAGAAACATTAGCTTATGATAGCAGCCCCAGGCTGAACTCTGAACATGTTCACACAATGAACCATGGTCATACTGCACCCCACACCTGGTCACCCTCTGAGCCCTGATGGATGTCCACATTCAGAATAGCAGAATAGCAGAATAGCAGCCAACACCATCATTTTCTGAGCAGATCATTGCCAGTGGACTTGTGAGAGTCCAACCTTGTGAGTGGACTTGCGAGAGTCTCAGGAAGACGTTAGGATGTTCATGCCCTGTAAGATGATGATGGGACGTTGGGAGTTTGGCTGGCGACTCAGGATTCATATGGGGTTCTTGCCATCAGGTTCTGAATCTTGGAAGTCAGGCCCTGGGAGACATACCAGGCAGGCGGCTGGCAGGAAGGATAACCAGGCTGGAGGCTTCTGGGATGGCAGTGACTGGCACAGCGGGGACATGGGTGGGGAGGGGGACTGCGTCTGTCCAACTGAGTCCAGCCAACCAGCAGCCTAGCCTATTGATCAGAGAGAGAAGAGTCCCAAGGGCCCCTCCCCAGGAACACTGGGCAGCTTGAGCAGAGAGAGGTGGTCTCCTGTGCTCCCCACAAGGAATTGCCTTCACGTCTCCCAGATAAACCGAGTGCATTTTCAGGCTTTGTGCTTGCCTGAAGCTTCCAAACAGAATCTTAATCACTCTCCAGCATACCCTCCAATACTTCTAGATCCTCCCAGTGGAAGGAGGGAGCAGGGGAAGGATGCCACTTTTTGTTTTCCAGATGAGGCATCTTGGGTCCGGAGAGGGCAAATAGCCCAGTCAAGGTCCCACCCCACTTCTCCAGGAAGCCTTTTTCATATCTCTGATCTTCCTCCTTCTTGCAGGTCAAGAAGCAACAGTTAGAACTGGACATGGAACAAAGACTGGTTCCAAATTGGGAAAGGAGTACGTCAAGGCTGTATATTGTCACCCTACTTATTTAACTTATATGCAGAGTACATCATGCGAAATGCCAGGCTGGATAAAGCACAAGCTGGAATCAAGATTGCCGGGAGAAATATCAATAACCTCAGATACGCAGATGACACCACCCTTATGGCAGAAAGTGAAGAACTAAAGAACCTCTTGATGAAAGTGAAAGAGGAGAGTGGAAAAGTTGGCTTAAAACTCAATATTCCAAAAACGAAGATCATGGCATCCAGTTCCATCACTTCATGCAAATAGATGGGGAAACAATGGAAACAATGAGAGACTTTATTTTCTTGTGCTCCAAAATCATTGCAGATGGTGGTTGCAACCATGAAATTAAAAGACACTTGCTCCTTGGAAGAAAAACTATGACCAACCTAGACAGCATATTAAAAAGCAGAGACTACTTTGCCGACAAAGGTCCATCTAGTCAAAGCTATGGTTTTTCTAGTAGTCATGTATGGATGTGAGAGCTGGACTATAAAGAAAGTTGAGCACTGAAGAATTGATGCTTTTGAACCATGGTGTTGAAGAAGACTCTTAAGAGTCCCTTGGACTGCAAGGAGATCAAACCAGTCCATCCTAAAGGAAATCAGTCCTGAATATTCATTGGAAGGACTGATGTTGAAGCTAAAATGCCAATACTTTGGCCTCCTGATGCGAAGAACTGACTCCTTGGAAAAGACCCTGATGCTGGGAAAGATTGAAGGCGGGAGGAGAAGGGGATGACAGAGGATGAGATGGTTGGATGGCATCACCAACTTGATGGACATGAGTTTGAGCAAGCTCCGGGAGTTGGTAATGGACAGGGAAGCTTGGCGTGCTGCAGTTCATGGGGTCTCAAAGGGTCGGACGCAACTGAGCAACTGAACTGAACTGACCTTCCTCCAGCTCTCCATCCTCCTCCCACAAGCACCAAGAGCTCAGGGCTTCTCCTTTCACAAGGTCATTTTCTATCTTTACAACTTCGCAGGCCTCAATGTTGGAGTAAGTGATGTGTTCATTCCTGGTGACTGGCTTGCTGCGTGGATATGGTCTATGTCAACATCACAGATCATCAAAAAGCCTTCTCCATCCCTCATGCTCCATATGGGTCTGGCCTCTATTCCCCTCTGCCCCTTTACTACAGAGATCAGCTCATCCCCAGCTGTTGGTGTATGGGGTCATTCAAACTCTTGTGTGACCCTGGACAAATCACTTGCCTCTCTGTATAGTTCCATCATGGAAAGTTAGGATTCCAATAGTGCCCATCTTACAGATTTGCTGCAAGGGTTACATCTGGCAGTGCATGTAGAGCAGCTTATAATGAGCAGGATACAGGAAAGCACCTGGTACTTGCCTGGTCTTATTTCCTGCCCTCTGTCTACCACCTTCTCTATACCCTGGTTGGCAGGAGCTGGGGTAGGGTGTCCTTGCCTGGCCAAGGGATCCCGAAACCCCAAAACCCTATTCCCACTGAAGTCTCAGACCACCCCGCCTGCTAACTCATTCCAGCCTTTTTCCCACTCTGTCTGCCCCCACCTCCTGCCTTTGCTCTTGCAGTTGTTGGTTTAATGTGTGCAATACAATTAGGCAAAATGACTTTTCCATCAAACGCCCAACAAATTCCCTACCCCCACCCCACCCCAGCATTACCAGACCCCGTTCCCTCCCTCCCTTGGGGACCATGGAGTCTAATTTAAGGAAATCATTCCCTGAGTAACTCTCCTCTATGGAGACCCCCTCACACACCCCCAGAGAACCCTTAGAAGCCAAGGTGGGATTTAGTTGGACAGGAAGCCCCAGGAAACAGGGTCAGATCCCAGTGAGAGAGGGAGTCCACAGGCAAGACGTTTCTACCATGTGGCTCACTGTCTGGAGGAGAGCTTTCTCCAAAATAGAATCTAAAACCAGAACCTGGAGAGCCAACGGGAAAGAGGGACAGGCCACACGAGGAGCATCCTCAAGGCCCCCACGGTGGAGAGAAGCCACCATTCTGCCTCCACGCCTGAGAAGTGCACAGACTGTCCCCAGAACTGTCCGCCTGAAAGGCGGGGCTCTGAAGCAGCTACACACTGGCTCCAATCTCCCTAGGCTGAGGCCTTCAGGGCAGGCTAGGCTCCTCCGCACTTTCAGCCTGTGTTTGTTCGCAGGGCAGGCAGGCTTTTCCCTGGCATTGCACAAGGCCCTGAGGCAGAAAGTGAACCTCTCCAGAGTGTGCTGTAGTGGGGACAGTGCCGGCAGGAGCCAGCCGGAGCGCACCCAAAGCATGTGCTGCAGCTGTGGCTCAAATCGGAAATGAGCAGAGAAGATGTGCCGGGCACAGAGAGATCCGCTATTCTGGGCAATGCCTTCCTGCTTCCTTTCGCTGAAGACCCTACAAGAATGACGATGACAGCCTTCCTCAACTGGAAACATCCGGCACACTCACTCATTCATTCTATAAACATTTCTGGAGGCATGCTGCATGCCTGACCCTGTGCGGGGTGTTGGAGTCATGGAGATGAATTGGCTATGGATCCTTCCCTTGAGGACATCCCAGGCCAGGGCAGGAGGCAGAGCTAAACTTAAGTGATGCCTCAGAGGTTTGAGAAAATGGGAACACAGAGGAGAGAGTTAGCTAGGAGGAATCAGGGAGGGCTTCAGTGGGGAGGTGGTATTTGAATTGGGCTTTGAAGGAAAAGTAAGAGTTTAGCAAGCTGAGAAGGAGACAAGGATTGTTTAGGTCTAGGGCCTGCTCACAGCACACCCCATAAACAGTCAGCAGATCACCTTTCTAAAATCTACAACGATCCCTTTAAGAGTTCCAGCCCAGCTCTATCTGCTCTCCTATTCCAGCATGAACTGGTCTGGGATCTGATTCAGCACTAGGGGAGGCTCCTCCTGGACCTGAGCCATCATCTCTGGTCCATCCTAGGGCCCGGATCTCGGGCTGTGCCAACCCTCACATCTATCACCTACCAGACCTCCCTGATGCCACCTTGTGGCTCACAGCCCTGGGAACCCCGTAGGGAGGCAAAGGGCCTTGGTGCTAGAATCCTGGGGTACAGATACCTGGATTTGGATCCTGGCACCAGAGTTGCCAGAATTTCTCAGGTGGCTCAGTGGTAAAGCATCTGCCTTCTAATGCAGGAGATGCAAGAAATGAGGATTCAATCCCTGAGTCAGGAAGATCCCCTGGAGAAGAAAATGACAACTCACTCCAGTATTCTTGCCTGGGAGATCCTATGGACAGAGGAGCTTGGTGGGCCACAGTCCATGGGGTCGCAGAGAGTGGGACACGGCTGAGTAAGCACCCACGCACACCCCAGTTGCCAGATCTGCGGCAAAGTGCTGCTTTCTGTGAGCTCATGTCCATGGGCTGCAGGTGAGGGTTAGAGGTGACAACTGGGGGAGGGGGGAGGGGGGAAGCATCTCGGGCACAGGAAGACAGAGTGAAGGCGGGTGTTATCCTTAAATGAATTGTTATTTATTTGCCTGGGGAGATTGGGAAGGGGCACTGTTCCACTCCTGGGCCCTGAGCTGTAGGACCTACCCAGCTGCCAGGGGACTGGATACTAGGGGACCAGTCTGGAAAGGACCCTGGAGACCCTGGCCCTGTGCCCAGGGCCCAGGTTTGCGGTGGGTTTCTACTGTGGGCAATTTCCCCTTCAAGCTATTTCCAAACTCTCTCATATTAGCATGAGAATGGGCGCCGGCTGTGATCTGAGGGTTCAAAGGTATTTGCATTCCAGAGCGTTCCTTCTGTTCCCTCAAAACATCACTATCTGAGTTGGGAAGCTGGGCTGGGATCCAGAGGCCACAGCAGGGCGGGCAAAGGGAGAGAGGCGCCCGTCAGAGGGGAGCCGCCCTGGGCTCCAGGCTTTCTGCCACCTTCCTTTCCAAAGCCCTTGCCGGCCCTCTCTCAGCTTGGCCTGAGGGTCTCACAAATCCAGCCTGAGATATTCTTACCTCCCCCACCCCCAAAGTGAGCCTGGGTTGTGTGTGTGTGTGTGTGTAGGGTGGGGGTGAATTTTAGTTTGTAAAAGCGTATTTCATATAATGAGTGCTTTAATTTGTTTTTGGCTTCAATCTTTTATTTCTTTGACGTTTTCTATCCTGTACCATCAACAAGAAGGGTTTGAGGTTGCATGCTTATCACAAGGAAGCCTGGAATTTTTTAAAGTTGAGAAACACTGCCAGTAGGATTAATAATAACAATCATAATAATAGCTAACAGTTGTGAGCATTTGCCCCTTGCCAGGCATTAAGTTAAGCAGTTCACATACATTATCTTTTTAATCCTCATAACGACTGCATGGGATACTGTTACAATCCCCATTTTATTGATGAGGCTGCTAAGGCTCAAGAGTAGAAGTGACTTGCCCAGGACCATCAAACCAGCCAATGACAGAACCCTGCACCCAAGCAGCCCCAAGCCCTGATCCTCCAGCTGCCTCTCTGGGACGGAGCGGCACCAAGGGCTGGGGGCAGACACTGTCCCAGGAAGACGTTATCCCTCTACCCATCCTGTTCTGGAGGGGGAGGACCAGCTGGTCTCCAGCTCATCAGCACCCTCCCAACCTTGTGTGCAGCACTGGAGCTCAGAGCCTCGTTAGGTCTCTCCTATGGGCTGAGCTTGGTGACATGTCCCAGTGGAGGGCAGAAGAGTGGCCCCAGTTCAAGGTATGGCAGCCAGTGCCACTCACAAGAAAGAATCCAGGATGCTGAGTCTCCCTGCAAGGATGCGCTCTACTCATAAGCCCAACTCCCTCTCCCTGTCCTCTTGTCATTCTTGTCCAGACGCCCTTGACACTTTCTGTTCCCCTTCCTTCACCGGCTCCTTGCCCGCTGCAAGCCTAGTGCACAATGAGTGCTGGGACCACTGGATAGCAGAAAGCTGCAGTCCCCACTGAAGGCATGCCCATGACCCGCCCAGACTCTCCCCCGAGAAACCTGTCTCTTGCTTCCTGTTCCAGGACTTAATCACATGAACCAGAAGCCCTCATGTCTGGCTTTGTCACTTCCTCATCCAAAGGGTCCAGGATCAAGGAGATCCTGGCCACTCCTTCCGTATTGGGTAGGGCACCTGTTGTGACCCCACAGGAAATGCTAATGGGGAATTCCAGGTACCAGGTAGTCCCTGTGACCTGGGCATCCCACAGGGACCATGACTTCCCAGATCCTACCGCAGACTGGGGTACAAGGTCTTCACTTGTGTCCAAAGAAGCTGACGGTGGGGGTGGGGACAGGCTGGGGGCTGAGGCAGGATGGGGAGGGACTAGGGAGATACAGCCTTGCCAGGCTTTTCGTCTGCTCATTATCCTCTGCCTAAGAAGGTAATTAAGTCTTCCTCCCATCAAAGGCTGAGGGCTGGCTTCACCCCAAGGCTAGCTTGTATGGAAGGGAGATAATGAGCACTCTCACCAGGGCCGGGGAGGGGGCAGGAGCCCAGTGCAGGCCCTGCTCCCACCCCATCACACACGCACACACACACACACACACACACATCCAGGAGGCGGGTTTGATGTGGGTTTGCTGCGGGTTTGCTGCCCAGGGCTGAGGAGGAAGGCCCACTCCCACGGTGTTCTGATGACCAAAGGAGCCAAGCTACATTGGCCTTGGCCTTGGAGTTCAGGACAAGGCGGTGAAGGGAACCAGGAGGAGAGGGAGATGCCCCCAAGTCACTCTTCTGACTCAGCAGAGCACAAGACAGGGACCAAGGATGCTCCGGGAGCTGGAGAGGGGGAACCAGATTCCCAACCATAGAACGATAGATGAATGGGCTGGCGCTGCTCGCTCTGCTTGGGCCGGGCATGGTGCTGGGCCCTGGGGAGGCGGGATCCTATTTGGTGAAAGCTGCACCACACCCTTTCTGAAGCAGATCCTTGTCATTCCCTCATTTTTTTCCCAAAGGTACAATCTGAAGCTTGGAGAGGTTAAATAACTTGCCCCAATCACAGAGGAATTCTTCCTGGTGGAGGGGCCTCTGAAGGATGGGAAGATGACAGGAAGGCCAAGATGAGCTTGGAGGGGAGGGCATCAGCACACGTGCTGAGATGGTGGAGGGGCTGGTCAGGCTGAGCCTAGTGACATGGGGAGGGTGAGCGGAGGGAAGGGTGGCAGGGAACCACCAAATGTTTAGGAGCAGAAAATTACCGATAACAGGAATAGGCCTTAGGAACAATGTCAGGTAGAGAGAACAGGCTAGTACATAGCAGTGCCAAGAGTGTGGTCTGACCCCTGACCTCAAAGCCCGCATTTCTGGGCTTTCCCAGGAATTCGCGCATTCTTGATGGCTGTCCTCCAACAAGGGAGGTGGTTCCTAGAGCCCAACACAGGGTACTCTGACCAGGGCTAAGGTGGCGGGGGCTGTGCCATGAACTTGGGGAGCCAGCTGCCCTGACACTTGACCTGGCACAATTGGAATCAACCACACCTCTCTGAGCCTCCGTCTCCTTACCTGTGGGATGAGATAATGATGATGTTCACCTCAGGGGGCTGGAGAAAATTAAGCGACATAACATTTGTGTCATAACAGACCTGGTCTGGGTTGCCACAGGTTTTTTCCAGACAGAGGAGGGCCTGGATATGCTCACTGCCTTGTGAGGGATTTTCAAACCTTGGGGATGTGCACATTTAATAGGAGGGTTTCAGGCTAACCTCCAATTTTTGAGTAGTAAGTGCCTTGCCCAGAATAGCTACTCAATTACCCTTAATCTTGATGATGAGAAGCTGGGCCATTGCAAGCCCCAAATAAGTCACCAGACAAGTCCCCAAGCCGTGTCCACCAGTTACTCAACCCACCGCTCCCCCTCCCACTTTGCAATCCCCAGGTGACTGGGTGCCCATGTGGACTGCTCAGGACAGCTTTTCTCTCCTGCCCAAATCCGCCTCCTTGTGCCAGGTCAGACTGCCAGGCTGGAGGAGAAAAAGCTTTGGGCCACAGAGACCTGGTTTGAAACTCCACCATTAGCGCTTGGCTCTGGGCCTAGAAGGCCCTTCTCAACCTGTCAATCCCCTTCGGGCACCCTTATTAGTCATGAACAGCTGCCTCTAGGAGTGATTTTATTAGATCCCTTCTCACCAGAAGATCTCTAGGTAGGAACAGGTTTGGATGGTGGGAGAGCACAGCGGAGGGCGTCCGCCTCCAGAGGCCAGAAAGGAAGCCAAGAAGGCTCTGAGCCCGATAACCAGCTGGGCTGGGGACTCATCTCAAAGGCTGAACACAAGGGGTCCTGCTTCACACAGGTTGAAACTATGTTATTAGAGGAGCCCCAGGAGGAAGTTCCTTGGGTGTGTGATAACACACACGGCAACTTCTATGCTGAGTGAGACCCTCTTCGGCCATCAGAAAAGAGAAAGCAAATGGAAGGCTGAGGCTGGCATCTCAGGCAAGGTCTCACTTGGCTACGGACTCACTTTTTATTTCTGGAAAATGGGGAGATTTTCTGACTTCATGTGAGCAGCCTGTGTCCCCCATCCCCTTGTCCAGACCTGATGAATGTACCACACAGCACTGAGCTCTGGGATGCGTAGCTCCAGATGAAAGGACTGAGCTCCAATGGCTCCCCTGGAGAAGGCAGTTCGTTTTATCATGGACGAGAAGGGCTGGATCAGATGTTTTGAAAGTGGTGAGATAGGCCTGGGCATGGAGGATAAGAATGGTGGGAGGAAAATATGTTTCTTTTTTTTTCACTCAGTTACTCTGGTTTCAAGAAGATGCTGCCACAAGGTGTCACTAAAGGCCCAGAGAGGTTGCCTGACTTCCCCAAGGTCACACAGGCCTTCAGATGCCCAGTCCTGGGCCTTTCTTGCCAGACCCAGTGCGAATCTCCGCTCTCATGGTTGGGTGAGGGAGCCATGCAGAGAACCTGGAGGACCTGGCTGTGCTGTAACACTGGAAGTAGCCTCCTGGGCTCAGGGCTCTGAGGGGTAAGGATGTGTCAGATCACTGGTGGGAAGAAGAGCTCTTGGGTAGGGAAGTGGCCGGGGCCCTCTGGCACTGTGGGGGGGCTGACATTGCTGAGAGCAGTGGTCCGCCCCTCGTGCCACAACCAGTTCATGGGTAACTCTACCCCCCTGCTGATCTGCACACCTTCTCCAACCTCCAAAGAAGCCACTTCATAACTGGTCAGGTGAAGTGGGGTTTTGGACCTCGTAGGACCTTATTGTTTATCCTAACCTTTTCATCTTTTTTTTCTGCCAGAAAGGTGGACAGAGGTCTGGCACTGCTATAGCCATCTTGCTATTTTGAGGCAAAATCTCTAAGACAAAGGCTTTCACACTAAGGATGGGTGGAGGGGATGATGGAAGGAGCCTGGGGCCCGCACAGCCTAGTGGAGCTTTCACACTGGCCCTGGACTGTCCACCCCTGAACCACGAGTTATATGGAACAAACACCCTCCTGCCTGCCTTATGTGTTAGGACACTATTAGGTTTTCTTTTACTTCCAGCCATCCTTAATTGTTGGCTTCCCAGGTGGCGCTTGTAGTACAGAATCCTCCTGCCAATGCAGGAGATGCAAGAGACACAGGTTCGATCCCTAGGTTGGGAAGATCCCCTGGAGAAGGAAATGGCAATCTACTCCAATATTCTTGCCTGGAGAATCCCATGGACGGAGGAGCCTGCTGGGCTACAGTCCAGGGGGTTGCAAAGAGGTGGACACGACTGAGCACATCCTTAATTGCTATCGTACCCTCCAATTGAGAAATGCTGAGTCCAGGTAGAAAGGGATCTCTTTCCTCTGAGCTTAGTATTTGCTGGGGAGGTCAGGACCCTGCACTTCCACTGCACTTTGAGTCCAGGACCCTCCTGGAGCAGGAACTGACCTGGAAATAAAACTGAGTGTTGAGTGTCAGTAACTCCAAGAATGGACTGAGATCAGGGACCATGTCATCTCTTACTCCCCTGTATAATTGTACATGCATTTCCTACTCCCTGCACTCTGTCCCAGCTCTGTCAACCTCCTGATAGCTCCTATTTATCTTCCTAAACCCAACCCTTGCTCCCTCTTCCAATGCACCCCCACCGCACCTTTACTGCATCCCCAGATGAATTAGATGTTTTCCTTTGTGCCCCCGTGATACCCTGATCCACTCTCAGCACTGCATCTATCACCCAAAGATGTGATGCTACTTGTACATGTTGGCCTCCCTCAGCAGACCAGGTGTCTTTTTACCCTCATATGCCAAGAACATATAGTAGGGGTTCCAGCCATCCAGGGAGCCATGGTTCTTTTGCTCGTTCCTCTGTTCAGGGTTTACTGAACAGAGCTCTCTTTATCATCTTGATGCCACATGGAGCAGCTCTGCTGTGCCGAGCTGTCACAGGGCCTAGAACATCCTTGCATAGGGGATCCCTGGGAACAGTCCCCAGAGGGCTGGATTCAGGGATGAGTACTTCCAGCAATAAGCCCAGCTGCTTACAGCTTCACAGAGCAGGGAGGGGATGGAAACCTGGAGCCAAGAGAGCAAAGTCTGTTCTCATTCTGAGTATTCTGCCCCCGCCCCCCACCACACACACACTCAGCCCTGCAGTTCAGTGGGGAAGGAGAGTGGAGGGTAAAGCGTCAAGGGCGATATGTTGCAGGGTCCCACCTTGCCTAGGTTCTGGAGCTGGAGGGGTGGTCATGGGGTATCTTGCAAGGCCTGCAATTATAATCACTCTTCTAGGATTCAGATTTAGAAGTTAGGGATCAGGGAAGAGGCAGAGGCAGGGGTTTGCGATTGTAACCATCTGGCCCTGAAAGCTTACTGGACAGGGAAGGCCTTAAAACTCGCCTCTCACTCCTCTGGACCAAAAACTTTCTGCACCCCTCCCCCGTCTCCTGGTTCCCTCTCTCTCTCCCTATATGTATTACCTGAGTACTCGAGCACCATCAGGCACTCAGCATTTCCAAACCAGAGCTGCTGGGCCCATGGATGTGGAGGTCCTGGGGGCTCTGCTTCCCCTGGCTCCCTGGGGTGGGGGGTGGGGGTGGTCCGAGGCCTCGGACAGCCCCTCCAGCCTCAAGTGCCAGTCTCTCAGAGCCTTCCTGCCCTCATTCAACTCTCTCTGGCGTTTTAGAAGATTTCAGGTCCCACATCCAACGGGGAGGCACTGGCCCCCATCCTGGTCCTCTTAGGCTCTGATGGAGGGAGTGGTGGAGAACAGGATGCCAAAGTGCAATATCAGGAAACCTAATGTGTTCCAGGCCTAGGTGGGCATGCTGCTCAGTTACTATACACAGGGAGTAAGTAACTCAGTCAATATGCCCAAAAATCCTGCCTGGTAGGAATTGTTATTATCTTCTTAAGGAAAAGGGAATTTATTAAAACTAATACGAGAAGAAATAGAAACTAGAAATGCTTCTAAAATTGTCAAAGACATTGAATTTGTCTTCAAAAACTCTTCTTACAGAAAAAACCCTAAGCCCAGATGATTTTCCTGGTGAATTCTACCTAATATTTAAGAAAAGCAAATAAACCTTATTATACAAAATCTTCTGAATAATAGGAAAGGAGGGAATTCTTTCCAAGTTCACTGTACAAGGCCAGCCTAACCTTGATACCTCAATTCCCACATCTGTAAATTATGCCTATCTCAGAGGTAGAGAGCAGGCTTAGGATTAAAGGAGCTGTATGTACAGCCCTTGGCATGGTCTGGGACACCCAGCACATGTTCAGTGTATGATACTTGTTTCTACATGGCCAAACCAGGATTCAGATCAAGGCTTGGATCTTCTCTGTGCCATGCTGAGACCAGAACAGCATTTCCCTTTGACAAAGAAAGAGAGAAGAGAGTTGGGGAACCACCATGAAGAGAACCTGTTGGGTGACAGCCACTTAGCAAACTTGATCTCATTCAATTCACAAAAACTCTTAGAGGTAGGTGTATCAACCCCATTTTACAGACAGGAAAGCTGAGGCTCAGAGACTCTAGGGCGGACTGTGTAAAGTCTAAGCCAGGTCTGTCTGAAGACAAAGCTCATGATTTTCTGAGCCTTGCTAACCAACCAACTCACAGCCGTGGAGCTCTCTGAACTTGGACTAAGCTGACTCTGAACTTCAGGGTCCTGTCTATAAATGGGGAGTCCCCTGTGCTGCCATGTCTGTTTGAAAAGTTCCCATGAACTAGCCCATCTGGGCTGTCAGGCTCATGCCTACTAACCACAGCCTCCCCCACAGGTCACCCCCTGCCCCAGTCCTCATACCACACCGCTCCTGGCATGAGGAGACGGGTCACCAGAGCAGGAGCATTCAAGCAATACACAGAGACACTGTATTAGAAACTGAACCACTTCAGAAATATATTGGATGATGAAGGAACAGGCCCCCGTGCCCCATCTCCCCTCCCTTACCCAGAGATGAACACGGTTCAAGCAGCAGCAGAGGTCTCCTCCCAGGCCTACTTCTGTGCATTTCCTCTCAAATACATGTATACACATTGGCACATGTCATTCTGAGGCTGTTTTGCACACAGCTGCAATCCTGTGTGTATGGTTCTGCAACTTGCTGTTTTCACTCCCCAATCCCACGTGCTATTTATATCTTCTCTGCTTCCCGAAGGATTTGAGGAGGTTCACCGGAGTTCCTGAGGGCGGAGTGCAGAGCAGGGAGAGAGCCCGGGCCCTGGAGTGCCGCTGACCTGAATTGATACCCCAGCTCTGCCACCCGCACCTGGGGTGCCTTGGGCTATTCCCCAAATTCTCTGGGCCACAGTATCCTTCTCTGTGAAATGGGGAGAATGATAGTATTTACCTCCCAGGGTCAGTGTGACTTTGCTCCAGGACAACAAATTAAGCATCTCGGCTCCCCAGCCTCCCTGGGGCTTAAAGAAAAGGAGCTACGGGGTCTGGAGGCCAGAAGTGGACCAGACAGTCCTTAGAACTCAGGTTCTAGACCTCCAGTCCTCTTGTTTCCCCACAGAGTAAAGACAGAAATGTGGGGTGAGCAACAGAGAGGGGAGGTTGGGACTGACTTTGCTGCTCTGCAGCTGTGGGTCCCTGGGGTCGTTCCAGTCACTCTGGATGTTCTGGGGGAAAGGGTGGGGCTCCTGCTTCCCTGGAGCCCACAGGAGTGGCCGCTGTGACATCAGCCTAGCCCTGCTTTCCCTAAGCAAGAGGAGAAACAAGCTGTGCTTATTCAATAACTGTCCATGTCCTTTTTAAAAAGTATTTGTTTACTTACCTATTTTTGGCAGTGTCGGGTCTTAGTTGCGTCATGTAGGATCCTCCATTGCAGTGCATGGGCTTTTTTCTAGTTGCAATGCTCGGGGCTCCAGAACACCTGGGTTCTTGAGTTGCAACGTGCTGGCTTAGCTGCCCCATGGCATGTAGGGTCTCAGTTCCCTGACCAGGAATCGAACCTAAGTCCCCTGCATTGGAAGGTGGATTCTTAACCATTGGACCACCAGGGAGGTCCTTATCCATGTCCATTGAATGATTCCATGGCCCTTTCTTTTGTTTCTGAGACCTGGTGGCAAATTTGTTCTCCCTTTTTGGAAAACGGGGAAAATGCGGACAGGGAAAATCAGAGCTGTTGGGTCTCTGGACATTATCTAGCCCAGCATCTTCATCTGACACCAGGAAACAGACCCTGAAAGGAAGAAAGTAACTGGCCCGTGGATGGTTCTGGTATCTTAGTACAATCAGCGTTCACTAGATTGGGGCCAGATGCTTTCTTTAGTTCTCGTCCAGCACAATGAGGTAGGTGTTGCGGTTTCCCACTTTAGGGGCCAGAGAGCTTAGGTCGCTTTCTCAAAGGGAGGCTACTAACAGGAGTTACAGTCAGAGCTCCATGTGTGAGTCTCACCAACCCACTGGCCAGGGGTGCCCATCTGCACAGAATGTCCTCTCTGCTTCCTAACAGCACCTCCCCAACTCGGCCTCATCCTCCTGGCATCACCGCAAGCTGCAGCTCCCAAAGGAAGGCTCTCCTGGCCCCAGGGGTGAGCGGTGAAAGCTCTGCCCATCCTCCTGTGCCCCGCCTCTCCATTCTGACACTCAGGACCCCTCAGCTCAATGACCTGATGCTGAATCTGTCTTCTCCCCCAAGACCGTGAGCCCGCAAGGAGAAGGGTCTGGGTTTTGATTCATCTCAGCACAAGGCCTGGCACAGAGTGAGCAAATGTGGATCTTTGTGGAAGGAAAGGAGGGAGGGGGAGGGGCAGAATTCCAAAGCCCGCACTCTTTCCTCCGACCCACAACTTCTTTTGAGAGGGTCAAGGTCATGAGACAAGTCCCCCAGGTTTTACACCAAATTTGATCCTTCCCTGCTCTCAGCATCGCTGCCCCTTCCCCCTTCTTCCATAGGCTGGTGCTCCCCACTGCCAAGGACAGCAGCTCCTCCCTGCCGCCCTTGCCACACTGCCCACAGCTCTCAGGAACCATCCTGCCACCCCACTACCATGAGGGCCCACCTCACAGTAAGGGGTCTTCCCACCAGGCCACTCGCCTTAAACAGACGACAAAGCCTTGACCACAGACCAGCAGGGGAAGGGCTTGGACGCTTGGCCCTGCCTTGACTTTGAAAGCAACTGAGAAAGTAGCACCTCCTCTGTCAATTGCATCCTCTTGCTCGGTGGGAGCCCTTGTGGTCCACGCTTTTCCTCCAAGGTGGGTGGGGGGCTGGGGAGACTCCCAGTGTTTATCAGCCAGAGTGCTAGAGTGGGGAGGACTGCGTTTCCATGGATACAAGCCATGGGAGCTGCTGGGAGATGGGGCCATGGTGTACACAGACACAGATCCACACGGACCTGCAAGAAAAATAGCAACAGATTTGCTGAGTCATTGGCCCCACATATTTATAGTTTCTGGCAACGGCAGACCTGCCTATCAGAGGCTAATAATACTGCTGCAGCATGTTAATTGCAAAGACGGAGTCTTCAAGCCTCCATTCAGACACCCGAAACTGCTCCTTGAATAAAGAGTGGGGCCCTCACAATGAGATCCGGCACGCGTGTGAGGGTGTGTTTTCAGGAGTGTGTGTGTGTGCAGGTATGTGAAACCAGGCTCTAGCAGATTAAGAAACTGCAAGTGTCATGACAACTGGTCTGAAACTACCCCACAGCAGTGTCTGTTAAAAAGCACTCTGCAATCCCCTAAGGGAATCTAGGACTCAGTCCAAGTAGAGGGGTAGACAGGAAGAGGAGAGGAGGCTATGGACTACCTCCCTGGGATGGGGGTAGGGGACAGGATGCTGACATGCAGATCTGAGTCCTTCATCCCACAGCCTGTAGGGATAGCCCTGCTCCTCCCGTTCTGGGCAGTTGGTCAGTTAGAAGAAAGGGAGAAAAAGCCCTCTGCCTTCTGGGAGGTCAGCCCCAGGGGGCCACTTGACACACTTGAGATCACACAGGGGCTCAAATACGGGAAGCAGAGTCAGGGATGATGGGTGCCCAGGGGCCTGTGCGCCGTCTTGAATAAACACCCAAGGGCCAAACAACTCGGGAGGAAAGTCTTTGCACCATCACCTCTGGGAACCAGGAAATCAACCCACCTAGCTTTGATTCCGGAGAAGGCAGTTGCACCCCACTCCAGTACTCTTGTCTGGAAAATCTCATGGACAGAGGAGCCTGGTAGGCTGCAGTCCATGGGGTCGCTAAGAGTCGGACACGACTGAGAGACTTCACTTTCACTTTTCACTTTCACGCATTGGAGAAGGAAATGGCAACCCACTCCAGTGTTCTTGTCTGAAGAATCTCAGGGATGGGGGAGCCTGGTGGGCTGCCATCTATGGGGTCGTACAGAGTCGGACACGACTGAAGCGACTTAGCAGCAGCAGCAGCTTTGATTCAGACAAATCAAGCCCTCGCTTCCTACAACTTCCATCTGGACCTGATGGTTCTGCCCCTGAAGCCTTACGGTGGTGTGAGTTATGTTCCCGTCCATCACCTCTGCTGCTCTGGCAGCTCCATAGAAACTGGGCCACATTTTCCCAGTGCCTGGCAGAGAAGGGCCTCGCTAAAGATTGTGGTTGAGAAACCAAATCCCTCCCGTTCTTTGAAGGCAGTTCTCAGATCCCCGGAGTCTTCTGAACTCCAAGCCAAATAGTCCCCTGGCAAGGGTTCAGGTCTCTTCTTTGGCTCTGTTCCTCTCTGGATGTGCTACTCCTTACACTGCATGCCCCCCCACCACCACTGAACAAAGAGGGCAGAGGATGGGGTCCCAAGGGATCGCAGCTACAGACCCCATAAACTCACTCCTGCTCTCAGGCAAGGGGGTCAAGGATTGCGGAGCCCAGCCTTGGTTTGGCTCCAGCTGGGACATAGCTCCCAGCCTCTGCCCTCTGTTTCAGCCTAGGAGGATGGATGCCATCCATACTCAGGGGTCTGACAGCACGGGGCGTAGGGGCCTCCGGGGACCCACAGAGGAAAAACAGAGCAAGGCTGTGCAGGGAGGAAGGGTAACTGGGTTCGGTAGGGGCCCCGATTCCTCCTACTTTAACCCCCCAAACAACTCATTCATTCGTGACGGTGTCTGCAGTTTTCTGAGGGAGGGAGGGAGGGAGGAAGAGAGGAAAGAGAAGGGCCATCCTTTGAGTTCTCAAGTCTCTTCAAAAGAAGGTTGACTCAAGAGCTATTATTAATAGTAAATTAAATAGTGTGGTTATTCTGAATAATAAAGAGCTCTCCTGTTGCAAGTTGCCACTGTCCTGTCTCCAGGGAAATACCTGCTGTGGCCCAAGATGTGGTGTCCAGTGATGGGCGTCTGTAGGTCAATGCTGAGGCTCTGACTGAACCCAGTCACAGGCAGCCAAGTCGGCCAGGAATGCCTCCACCAGCCCAGCTTCAGCTGTAGGGGAAGACATTCCAGGTACTCTCAATGAGTCCACCTTGGAGCCCAAAGTCTCCTCGTCCATGACACCCCTGCTGGCAGAAAGTTAGCCTTCCTGCTTGCTAGCTGGTGACCTTGGGCAAGTCATGAACTGTCAGCTCCCTCATCTATGAAAAGGGGATAATAATAGTACTACCTCATGTTGGTTGGAAAAATTAAAGTTAATAATAATATTGGTATCATATATATAAAGTTAATAGACATAAAGGGCTCATAATTCTGTTGGGCACTCAGTAAGCACAATGTAAATAAACTTGTTAATTTTTTTAATATAATTAAGAGCCTGCCAGGATGTTCATGTGGGCTTCCCTGGTGGCTTGGATGGTAAAGAATCCGCCTGCAATGCGGGAGACGTGGGTTCGAGCCCTGGATTGGGAAGATCCCCTGCAGGAGGGCATGGCCGCCCACTCCAGTATTCTTGACTGGAGAGTCCCACAGACAGAAGAACCTGGCAGGCTACAGTCCATGCAGTCACAAAGAGTCGAACACGACTGAGCAACTAAGCTTAGCACAGGATGTTCATAGCACCGAGGCTGAGACCCAAGACTGCTGGCATCAAAGTCTTTGTGATTGAAATTATTACTCCTTGCAGCAAGTGTGGGTGCTCAGTCGCTCAGTCGTGTCCGATTCTTTGTAACCCCATGGACTTTAGTCTACCAGGCTCCTCTTTCCATGGGATTTCCCAGGCAAGAATACTGGACTGGGTTGTCATTTCCTCCTCCAAGGGAGATCTTCCCGACCAGACATCGAATCTGCATCTTCCTCATTGGCAAGGTGAATTCTTTCCCAGTGAGCCACCTGAGAAACACAATATTCCTTGCAGAGAGCTCCTCAATAGACACAAGTCCAGGCTGAAAGGGGCTTCAGCAACCTAACATCTTACACCTCTCTGGGACCTAGTTTCTCTATCCACCAGTGAGTGAGGTCTCAGCCTACGAGGTCACAGCTACACCCCAGCCTGCTCAGACCTCTAATGCATTGAGTTGGCCAAAAACTTTTATTCAGGAATTCCCAGAATATCTTAAAAAAACCTGAACAGACTTTTTGACCAACTCAATATAACATCAGCCAACATTAATGGAGCAAGTACTGCGTGTCAGACACTGCATGAGTGCTTTCCAGTCAGTTGGTTTCATTTCATTTAATCTACACCATAGCCCTGGAGGTGGGCACTCTGTGCCTCAGTTGAAGAAACTGAGGCACAGAGAGATTAAGCAACATGCCCAAGATCACACAGCTAGCAAACGGTGGAGTCGGAATTGGAACCCTGTCTGCCACCACCGGACCTGACATCCTTTAAGCCACATCACCTGACTTTTCATCAGATTCTCATCCAGGACTCTGTTGTATAACTCAGGATTGCTGGGGAGAGGGGTTGGAGGAAGTTGGGTGCAAGAGAGGAGTCAGGTCTGGGCTGCCCCAACCCCACCCAGGGCTTAGTAGCCAAACAGTTCTCCACTTGATATCAGTTTGTCCCAAGGGGTAAAAACTCCAGCTGGCCACCTGATGACTGAGGGAAGGGGGAGAGTTGAAAATGGATCCTCTACAGCAGAGGGCCTCAACCTTTTTGGCACCAGGGACTGATTTCATGGAAGACAATTTTTTGTGGACAAGGGTGAGTGATGGTTTCCGGATGATCCCAGAGCATTACATTTATTGTGCACTTTCTTTCTATTATTGTTACACCAGCTCCACCTCAGATCACCCGGCATTAGATACTGGAGGCTGGGGACCCCTGCTCTGCAGAATGGGCAGAGAAGGCCCCAGGAGGACGAGCCTGAGGCCCAGTGGATAGATAGAGGAAGCGCTTTTGCAGAGGCCCAGATTATGTGCCAGCATCTAGGCTGCGAGGAAACCCAGGGGAGCACAGCCCATCAAAGGCCCTCCTGCCCATCTATCCCCAGTCATCTGGTCCCTCCTGGGCCTACTTGGCTTCCCCTGCCTGCATCTCCAATGGCAGCAGCTTTGGGTGGGGGCAGTCTCCCCTGGGGCCCTGACGCTCCGCTAAGTTGTTGTTTATGAGGAGGAAACGAGGCTGACTGCATTTTCTAAAGAGGCTCCAGGGAGCTGCTGCCGCCTGTGAGGCTGGCAACCAGGGCCTCTCAATGTTCACTGCTGTCGGAGCCGGGATAGCGAGCCCGGGACTCACAGGTCGGGTGGGGGGACTCAAGTGGTGTGCATTCCTGAGTGTGAGCATATTGAGTGTGTGCCCAGGTGTGCTCACTCTAGGGCTGATGGAGTAACACGTAGTGGGGCTCGGGTCTGGGAAGTGGGACCCTGGGTGGAGCAGGAGGGTCTTTGTATTCCTGGAGCTGCTGGAGATAGTGGTGCACAGAGAAAATACCTTCCACCTGAAAGAAAGTGAAGTCGCTCAGTCGTGTCCGACTCTTTGTGACCCCATGGACTGTAGCCTACTAGGCTCCTCCCTCCATGGGATTCTCCAGGCAAGAGTACTGGAGTGGAGATTGCCATTTCCTTCTCCAGGGGATCTTCCCGACCCAGGGATCGAACCCGGTCTCCCACATTCCAGGCAGACGCTTTAACTTCTGAGCCACCAGGGAAGCCCAACCTGGTAAGCACCAAAGAGCCAGTGAGCTGGGGACTGTGGCGCTGGGGGTGGAGCTCCTAACCCAGCCCTCTGGGGCAGGGCGCCTCCCTGGAGGGAGTGGATGGGTCTGGCCTGGGGAAGGAAGGTGGAAAGGGCACTTCAGGCAAGGGAACAACATGTGAGAAGGCCCAGAGGCCCAGAAGGGCACACGGGTTTGCCATCTGCCAGGATTTCCATGTGATTAGCGGGGAGAAGGTGGGGTTATAGAGGGGTGGTGGGAGAGGGACAAAGGCTAATTGGAAAAGGCCTGAGCAATGTACCTAGAGATCTTGGTTTTCAGCTGAAGGCAACGAGGAGCTGCTGAAAGGAGTCATCTGGTCTGACTGATGACCGATGTGGGGGACCAAAGCCTGAGCAGGCTCACGGCCATGGGATTCAGGGCACGCATGCTCAGTCGCTTCAGTCGTGTCCGACCGACTCTTTGTAACCCCATGGACTGTCGCCCGCCAGGCTTCTCTGTCCATGGTATTCTCCAGGCAAGAAGACTGGAGTGGGTTGCCATGCCCTCCTCCAAGGGATCTTCCTGAGCCAGGGATCGAACTGGCATCTGCATCTCTTGCACTGTAGGAGGATTCGCAGCACAGATCTGCTGTTCAACCAGCTTTCTTTCAGGCAGTGGATCTCCTCCCCATTCTACAGATGGCTAAGTTAGAAATACAAGGGGGCAAAGATGATTACATATCAGAAAATCAGTCCACATAATTAATCATGTCAATTATGAGAAGGGGATAAGTTATGTGACAATGTTAATAGACACCGAAAATGCATTTGATAAAACTGAGCATCCGTTCTGATGAAAAGCCTTATAATAAAAATAAAAGAACATCTCCTTGACATAATAAAAAATATTCATCTGCAACCAACAGTCAACATGATTCTTAGCAATAAAATACCAGCAAGAGGTATTCATATTTAAGTCAGAGTGGGACAAGAATGCCTGTTATTACCACAATTAGTTTATATTGTTCTGGAAGTTCTAGCCAAAGGAATAGTACTTAAAAAATAAAAAGCATAACGTTTAGGAAGGAGGGGAAATTGCTATCATTATTTGTTCATGATATGATTGTTTATCCAGGAAACTCAAGAGAATAAACTGAAAAACTAATAAGAGACTATGAGAGAGGTCAGTAAGATGGCCAGAATCAAAATAAATACAGCTAGCAAAATCCGGTTAGAAAATGTAAAAGAAAAGAAAAGTCCCCAACACGAGTTCTTTTGTAACTTCCCATGTCCTAAGAAAATGGAGTGAGGAAGCAGCCCAAGGGCACTCAAAGGGCCCTGGTGGGGTGGAAGGGAAGGGGGCACACAGGGTGGCGCTGCAGAGGCTGGGGAAGGAGGAGGAGGGAAAGCAACAGTTAGGCTTGAGCTGAGAGCTGCCCAGCCCTTGGGCCTGGTTTTCAGCAGCCCTTGGACAATGAGACCTGGCAGTTCCCAATGGGTCAGTGAGCCTGGTGGCTCCAGGCTGCACTGGATATGGAATAGGAAGCTGCAGTCCCTGATGGAGAATTTTCATCCACTACAGGGCACAGATTCCCAGCAAGTGAGACTCTAGCTGAAAGAGTGTTTCTGAACATTTGATGGGCTGATTGCAAATTGCTCCTCTGAATTCATTAAAGCAGATTTCTCAGGAAAACCTGTCTGTGGCAAAGAGAGAGACCCAGCCAATGTCCAAGCTCCACTCCAATGTCGGGGATTCACTCCCAGCTCTCTGCATCCAGATTCCCAGCCTCGTGGCACTGCCTTGCCTGGGGTGGCATGATTCACCTCGAGGCAGCCACCAACCAGGACTGCTGGTGTGAGGGGACTGGCTACTTTGCTCCCAGGGGCCATCTTCAGAAGGTAAAACTTGTTGATTTCTCCTCCTTTTCCGTGGTGTGAGTATCTCATGATATGCGTGTGTGGCTTTTCTCAGATGCTGAATAATCTCTGGATTTTGCATCACTCACCATGAGGGAAACCCCTCAGCCAATAGCATGACAGCTGGCCAGATTTCTGGGTAATAAACTCTTTTGTCCCCACCGCCTTACTTTTCTGCCCTTACTCCCTTTCTCTTCTGTCCTCACTCGCAGGCTCTACCTGCACTGAAAAAGAATCACTGCTCCCACCTCCCAGCGCTACTGCTCTTGCCCAGAGATGGAACAGTTACATCCCCAGTGAGATGTTACTATGTAAAAAGAGGTTTGGTGCAAAGCAGTGGTGCTTCCATGGTCGGATTTTAGGCCCTGGGACAATGTACAGTGGTCTTTAAGCCACTAAGGATGTGAGGATCAAATTATTCAGTGCCTGAAAGCAGGAAATCAATGAGGGGCAGTGTGGCGCTTCAAATCCCTTCAGGAAGCTGCAGTGGCCCCGTGGTGTGGGGGAGGGAAGGGCAGGAGTGAGGAAATGCACACTTTTCAAGCACCCACTACAGGCTTTACCCATGAAAGTGAACGTGAAAGTGTTAATTGTCCAGGCATGTCTGACTCTTTGCAACCCCATGGACTGTAGCCTGTCCCTAGAATTCTCTAGGCAAGAATACTTGAGTGGGTAGCCATTCCCTTCTCCAGGGTGTCTCCCCAACCCAGGGATCAAACCTGGGTCTCCTGCATTGCAGGTAGACTCTTTACCATCTGAGCCACAAGGCAAGCCCACATGTTTCACCAGTGTGTCCCATGAAATATACAACCATAGGCCACAGGTGTTATTTACACCTGGATTGAAACCCTGGTCACATGGATTCCACAGCCCATGTTCTCAGGCGCTGGCCCCTGGCTGATCCTTAGAGCACCAAGCTTTACAAGGCTGGTAAGGCCCTGATTCCTCACCAGATGATAATCTCCTTCTCCTTGCAAACTCACCCTTCTGTTCTATTGCTCACCTACCTCCGTCTCCTCACCTGCCTTGGTGCCTAGGGTTAGGAGTTTCCTACCCTTAGGATCAGAACATCTCCCTGTGGGTGCTCTGTGACCATTCAGGTCTCCCTATGAGGGCCCACACTCAGCACCATGCCCTCCAGTGAAGGGAGCTTTTCAGGCAGGACAAGGGTTGCGACACAGAAAGGAAAGAGGAGCACAGATTTCTTTTTCAGGGTCCAAAAAGAGCCTGAAAAAGAATCTTCGTGCCCCTTTATTTTCTTGGACTCCAAAATAACTGTGGACAGTGACTGCAGCCATGAAATTAAAAAGATGCTTGCTCCTTAGAAGAAAAGCAATGACAAACCTAGACAGCATATCAAAAAGCAGAGACATTACTTTACCTACAAAGGTTCATCTAGTCAAAGATACGGTTTTTCCAGTAGTCATGTATAGATGTGAGAGCTGGACAATAAAAAAGGCTGAAGACCGAAGAACTGATGCTTTTGAATTGCGGTGCTGGAGAAAACTCTTCAAAGTCCCTTGGACAGCAAGGAGGCCAAACCAGTCAATCCTGAAGGAAATCAACTCTAAATATTCACTGGAATGACTGATGCTAAAGCTGGAACTCCAATACTTTGGCCACCTGGTGCCAAGAGCCGACACATTGGAAAGACCCTGATGCTAGAAAAGACTGAAGGCAGGAGGAGAAGGGGATGACAGAGGATGAGATGGTTGGATGGCATCACTCACTTAATAGACATGAGTTTGAGCAAGCCCTGGGAGATGGTAGGGAAGCCTGGTATGGATAGGGAAACCTGGTGTGCTGCAATTCATGGGGTTGCAAAGAGTTGATTGAGCTATTGAAGAACTGCATGCCCCAAACCCCGTCCTTCCCACTTCTGTAAACTCATGGATTATATCCAGGCCCCTCCCCTCCAAGTCCCGGAGGTGACTTGGGGGTGGGTTTGTTTGTCTTAATTCACCAAGTCCCCCTGGTTCCTTGGTCTTGTCACCATGGAAACCTTGTGAGGTCACCAGCATCATTAAATAGGGAGAAAAAAATCTCTCCCTCTCCCAAAGCGAGTGCCCACTGGGTTCCAGTGGCTTTTGTGCAGTAGTGAGGAAGATGACGGAGGGTAGGAGGGGAGGCCCAGCCCCATCCTCAGGCATAGATTAACCCCTGAGGCCCAGGGTGCTGGCTGCTCAGACATAAGTCTTCTGCCTCCCTGAAGTTTTTCACTTTTTCCCTTACCAGGGAAGAGAGAATGCAGCAGCCTTGAGCACATGCCCAGTGGGCTTCATGCTACACCAGGAGAAGTGAGAAATGGCTCTTCACAGGCAGTGCTACTGAGTAAATTCTCATCTAGCAGGCTTGAGGAACTGCTGCTGGGGAATAGAGAGGGAGCAGAGTTCTGGACCACTGTTCTGGGCCCTTCTCTCTATCAAGGCGAGAGCGGGATTGCCGGTTGGGGCTGACACAGGAGCAGAGTGGGTCGGGGTCCGTGGGTTCTGAGGTTGGATTGTGCGCCACACACCCTTCACACCATCTTCCTCCACGCTGCCAGTGGCCCTCAGATGACTGCTTGCACTGGGAAGAGCCTACTCTGCCTGCTGCTCGCCTTTGAGGCTAGGAGTGGGGCTGACCCCTCCTCTCCTCACACTCTACTCTGCAGGCACACTCTGTCCTGCCTGCTACTCAGCTCCTGCTCATCTTTCTCTCAGGATTCAGAAACATCTCTCTGGGCTGCTGTCCTGGAGTCCGGAGTCCTCCTGCCACTTTCAAGACTCTTGGCAGCACCCACCACCGCTGATTTGCTCTCTGGCCCTGCAATGGGCCTCCCTGCTGTTCTAGGCCCTAGATTCATGGTGCTTCCTTTATTCACATTTTTTTCTCATCCTGAAGATAATCTGTCTCTCTCTCCATACCCATTTAATCCTATATTACATTCCTCATCCATTTTAACCTTCATATTTCCATAGCACCCAGTACTATCATCAAAAACTTGTCCAATGCTCCACCATCACGGCCCTTGCCACCACCAGCACCACTGGGCTCACTTCCCCACCAACACCCACCCTCAGCACCACCAGACCACCACCACTGCCCCTTCTATCATCCATGCTGCCTCTTAGTGCCATCCTCACACCTCACAACCACCAGCACTGCCCCACTGTCATCGCCGCCGTCACCATCTCCTTCATCAGTGCTGTACTCGCCAGCATTCCCACCATTGCCATTCTCAGCATCGTCCTAAATCATCACCACCAACTGTTACCACGGCCCCCTGCCATCCCACTGTCAACACCACCACCCCCATCTCCATCATCACCATAGTGCTCTCCATCACCACCAGTGTTCTCTGTCACCAACCTGTCCTCGCCACATGACCACTCATCATTGCCATCACTACCACTGCACTCATCACCATCACCATCATTTGAAGGGAAATGATGTCAGTCTTCAAAAAAACATCAGTCAATCAATGTCAAATCCTTCAGTGGAGGCCCTAGAAGAATCCATATAGGGAGGGGCAGCTGGATCCCATAACCCCATCTTGCTCCCTGGGAGAGGCTTTATCCTTCGAGGAACCTCTCACCCGTTGCCATTGTTGCCACCAAAGCCTTCACAGGGGCCCTTTCTTTAATACTTCAGGGCATAACGGAAACAAACTATTTCATTTATAGTAAGTAGGACAATAATACAAGCTGCTGATGAGGGTATAAATTGGCACAAACTTTCTGAAAAGTAGTTTAACAATATGAAAAAGCCTTTGGAAAGTGCATTTTCAGAAATTTTACTTCTAAGAATCTATCCTAAGAAAATAAGTAGATAAATGTGCACGGATGATGTGTGGGTGTTATAATAGCAAAAATTGGAAACAGCCTAAATGCAAAGCAGAAAAAGAGATGGTTTAAAGAAACCATATAGACTAATATGCAGCCATTAAAACAGAAAATGTAGATCTATTTGTTGACGTAAAAGTATGCTGACTCTATATCGTTAATGAACACAAGCAGGTTTCACACCAGCATTTGTAGAATAACCCTCATTCCTAAAAATATAAATGTGTTCATGAAACAAGGTGAAAATATTTTATCTTAAAAGCTGGCACCAAAATTATTCTTAGACAGGAAACTGTTTGGGAAAAAATACTTGGGGCAACTGTTCTGACAAATGATGACAGCAACCTGCTCAGCGTGAGACAAGGAGAGGAATTCCTTTTGCTCCTGAGGAAGATGACAGAGAGAGGTGCCTTGATTCGGGAGGAAGAGAGAGAAACAGGGAAGCCAGCCTGAAGGAGAAAAGCCAAGCTGGTGGACTCATGCCAGGAAACTCCCTGTGATGTGGGGGAGTGGAGGAAGGCTTTAAGAGCTAGATGCCTGCCCTTTGCCTTTGGTCTGCAGTATGGGCCATTTCTTCTTCTCCCCAACACCGAATATTTAGTCAAGTCTTCTAAGTGCTCAGAGTTTCTGAATGGAATTGGAGAAGGGGCCGAGTCCGCAGAAGGGTAGATCAGGTCTGACCTACCCCAAAGTGATATAGTGATGATGGTGGTGGGGGTGTAGCACACTACATGTGTGTATGCATCTTTTGTATGGCTAATTTACTTTACCCAAAGTAAATTATGAGTGGTATATGTAGTTTTTAGTTTTATTTGCATTTTCTGCTTTTCTACAGTTAAAAAAAGGGGGGGGGGAGTTTCAGAAACCACCCATTGGGAATACACCACAGAGTCAGATGAAACTAGCTAACCCAGGTTAAAAAGCACAGCCTAAGCCCGCCCACCAGAGACCCCAAGTTTCCTTCACACTGTGGGCATGGTCTTGAGAACCCCCCACTTAGAAGCACACATCTAGATGTCTCAGCACTTTGAGTCTTGGTCCCAAGATTCTCTCCCTGGGGAGACACAGGGAAGCCCCACTCCAGTGCTTTAGACCTGTGTTCTCATTCTTGTCTCTGCTTAGAGGACCTTCATTTCCTGCAGGGTTAACAATAGGAATGATCTCTGCTTTGGGGGGATGTCCTGACATTCACAAGGACTTAGATATATGAACTTTTACAAGATAATATATCTTAAGATAGTGTTAGTCGCTCAGTTGTGTCCAGCTCTTTGTGATCCTGTGAACGGTACTCCTGTCAGGCTCCTCTGTCCATGGAATTCTCCAGGGAAAAAAAATACTGGAGTGGGTTGCCATTCCCTTCTCCAGGGGATCTTCCTGACCCAGGGATCAAACCCAGATTTCCTGCATTGCAAGCAGATTCTTTATCATCTGAGCCACCAGGGATATCTTAAGATATTAAGATACAGGGAACCCCAGTATCTTAATATCTTAAGATAACACCACAGCAGTTCTAACAATCATACAAAAGACGCACACACACACTAGTAGGGTGGTACACCACCACCAGCACCACCACCATCACCTTCACCACCACCACCATGATCATCTCCAGCCTTCTTTCTATCCAAACAGTGTATATCCATCCACTTCCACCTACACTGAGGGTTAGCTTGAGGTGGACCCATGAGCACACAAAGAGGAAAGTGGGGAGAGGCCGTTCTGTCCTCATCTCCTGACACATCCCTGAACCTCACAAAACCCTGTGCAGTTTATTCACTTGGTATTCAATGGAATAATGTAGCTGGTAATGAATTTGTTTTGCATTCAGTTGGATAACACTGTTAGTTATGAATTTATAATTTGCACAGGGCTAAGGCGCTTTTTTTTTTTTTCCTTTGAGGCGTCAGAGAAGCTGTTGCTTACAAACTTGTAATTCGCCACTGCAGATCCATCTGTAAATGACACTATTGCAAACTGAAAATCTCCCAGGCACAAGGAATACAGCCTTAGAATTAAATTGTGTGTTTGACAAGAAGCTGCTGTTCTGTCCCGCCCCAGCCTGGTTGGCCCCGCCTTTCCTCTGGGTTGAGCCTCAGCTTTGCCCCCACAGCCCTCATACCCCAGCAGCCTAGCACCAAGCCCCTTCTACTCTCCTTGCACATCCAGAACGGGGTCAGCAGCCGAGCCAAGGTTGCCTGGCTCTCTGGGAGAAATCGCAGAGTGGCTCAGCCAGCATGGTCAACATCTGGGTCTGTGGCATGAACACGGAACCCCACGGTCCCCTTCTCCTAACTCTGTCTGGGTCTTTGTTCCCTGTCATTGTTGGGATCCCAATTCCCTTAAATGTGTTTTCCCAGATTTATCAGCCAGAGTGTGGATACACAGTCTGAGTCTGCTCAGGAAAGCAACCTCTTAACCAGGCTTGGGTCCAGACCAGGGAGGGGATATGGGTGGGTGAAGAATTGACCCAAGGCCCCAAAGGGAGAATTGTGTGGGGGCCAGTGATCTGGGACAGCTCAGTTCACAGACTCTATGGGCCAAACCTCTGCCTCAACTATTTCCAGGCTCTTGTATTTTATACTTTTTGTCTTATTTATTTTTGTGCTTCCCTCAATTATTGGCTTATTTATTCTTTTTTTTTTTTTTTAGTAAAATTTCTTTTAAACTTTTATTCTTCTTCAATTTGGGATGAAAATAAAAAGGAGGCTCAATCCATAGCTGAGCTAAAGAATGAAACTGGTTCTTGGCAGAAAGGCAGAGCTAGAAAAGAATCTGGGGAACTCATCAACAGAGAGTGAAACCAACAAGGGTACACAGTACTCCAACCCAGCCAAATGTCAGATGCTGAGCGAGAAGGTAGGGGTATAGGAACACGTAAGACAGCATGGCCTCTGCTTCAGAGGCTTAGCAGGGAGAGGGGCCATTGCCCAAACAGCTAGGATAATGTGTCATCTACTGCTCTGATAAAAGGAATGTGTGGGTGTGTATGTGTGTGTGTGTGTGTGTTGGGTCCCCTGGCAGAGGCACCAAAACTAGTTTAAAAAGGTTTAAGATGAGACTACTGATAAGCTGTGTGACCTTAAGCAAGTTGCTTAGCCACCCCGAACTTCCTCAATTGTCAGTATTTGCTGAGCACTTATATTGTAGTCAGTAACAGGGATTTACATTCTAATAGGGAATGCAGGTATGACATAATTTAAAAAAAACAGGGGCACAGGCTAGTTTGAAGGAAGGTTCTGGGAAGGGCCTTAAGGGTGAGCAGGAGTAAGCTGGGTGAAGAAGGGCTAATGCCTCTGGGGCACAGGGAACATAACAGCACATGTGCAAGTCCAGAGGCACTGAAAGGAGGTCTGGATAACTGAAGGACAGAGGAGAGGTGAGGAGAGAGGGCAGCTGAGAAGTAAAGTCGGACCACCCAGGGACTTGCCAATGTGGGGAGAATTTGGACTTCGGGACAATGTGAAATATGTGAGGGATTTTAAGCAGGAGAATGATATGCCAGACTCAAAGTTTTTAAAAATCCTTTCAGCTGCTGTGCAGCGAATACTTTAGAGAGGACCAGAGAGCAGCACATGGTAGAAGGTAGATTTCATTGTCTGATGGAAAGATGATGGTGTTTCAGACAAGGAGGGCAGCAGCAGAGAACATGCAGATAGAAAATATTCAAGAGGCAGAATGAGCAAAGGTGGGCTTAACGTGGAGAGGGAGGAGAAGGTATGAAGGAATAGTCCCAGAGTTTCTGTAAGAGCAGCCAAGACAGTGGACACACGGGGAAGAACTGTTTAGGAAGCATCCTGAGCTTGGTTTTGAATCTGATGACCAACCAATGGCCCAGGAGTCAGGAGGATCTGCAAGTCTGGAACTTAGAATTGGGCTGGAGATGCTTATTCAGAATGAGATGTGGTGACTGACATGTGGTAACTGCAACCTCAGAGGGGCATACAACACAGCAGGAAGAGAGAGGGGTGAGAATGACAAGGACACAGAACTGAGCACTGAGCAACTCCAGCATTCAAAGACGGGCAGGGTGGAAAGCAGTCAAAGCAAGCTGAGGGACAGTGGTGAAAACGCAGTCAGCAGAGATCCAGGAAGGCACAGTGTCCCTGCAGCCCAGGGAACAGAGGTGGTTGACAAAAGAGGTTGTGACTGAACCAAATGCAGTGGGAGGGCAAGTGAGATCAGGATTGTGGATTGAGCATCTTGGAGGTCACTGGTGACCTCAGCATTTAAAGTTTTGTTAGGGGAACAGTGGAGGCGGACCCCTGACTGCAAAGGGAGGAAGAATGACTGAGAGCTGCAGGAGGACAGGCAGGAATGGGAATGACTCTTGGGGCCACTCTGCTTGTAGAAAGCGGAAAGATGAGACAGCACGTGGAGAAGGAAGCGGGGTCTTTTAAGATTTTCGAGTTTAGAGAGCAGGTTCAAATACTAATGTAAAGGAAGCAGGAGAGAGAGGAAGAGAGAGGGAGAGGGAGGGAAGGAGGGAGGGAGGCAGGGAAAGAGAGTTATCTGACCAGAGAGTGGACAGTAAAGGATAAAGGCCAGCATAAGAATCCCCACCTGATGTGAAGAGCCAACTCATTGGTAAAGAGCCTGATGCTGTGAAAGATTGAGGGCAGGAAGAGAAGGAAGTGACAGAGGATGAGATGGTTGGATGGCATCATTGACTCAGCGGACATGACCTTGCACAAACTCCTGGAGATGGTGAAGGACAGGGAAGCCTGGATTGCAGTCCATGGGGTCGCACAGAGTCAGACACGATTAAGTGACTGAACAACAACAGCAACAAGAACTCCCAGAAGGCAGGAGGGAGAACCACCGTTCTCCCATGCTGTTGGCAGACTGATTGAGGGTTCTTTGTGTGAAAGTACTCTGCAAAATATCATCTTCCTGGAATACTCCAACATCCCATTTTTAGAAGAGGAAGCAGAGGCACAGGGAGGATACGTGATTGGTCTAAGTCATACATCGGGGTTTGACTTACAGGTCTTTCTTGAGGAAAGCAATATTGAGTGTTAGAGGTTCATCGGAGGGGAGTGAAGGCTCAGGTTGTGTGTTGGGGCGACTCCTGAACTATGTGCCATACCCCTTCTCTCCAACTTTTCCCATCTCGGGTCACCTTAAAATATTAAAATTTTGTTTAATAAAAATATAAAACAACTAAGTACTTTTGAGATTTAAATTTAAAAAAACATACCTTGAGAACTGACTATAGCAGACTCTGCTGGACTTTGAGGGCATGAAGGTGTCTGCTCTCCAGCGGCTCGTGGTCTGACGGGAGAGAGTCAGGCTCACGGTGACAACGTGATGTGGCAGGTGCTAAACTTGCACTTGAATGGGGACTCTATGGTGGCGAAGAGGAGGGACATCACACACTAAAGAATATTTCAGGAGGGTCTGGCAGTTGGCCTGGAGGAGAAGGGTGAGAAGGGAAGCATTCCAGGCAAAGAGGACAGGAAGTAGAAGAGGTAGTAAGGCAGAAGCTGCAAGTTGCTCAGCCTGGCCAAGACATCAGGAACAAGAGGTGAGAGAGAGGAGCTTGGAGAGACAGACAAGGGTAAGCTTATGAAAAGATGTGAATGCAAAACTAAGGAGACTGGACTTGCCTTGCAGGGATGGGGGATCCATGGAGGGTCATGAACAGGTAGATCTGAAAGCCGATACCATCAACAGTGAACTCTGAGGGTAAGTCTAAGGGTTGGCAGATCCATTAGTTAACCGTGGGTACCAGAAAGGGCCTGGTCATCAGTAGAGAGACAAAGAAACCTGTCTACATGAAGTCAAGAGGGTAGAATCCACAGGACTCAGAGGGAGAGTCAGAGTCTTAAGGTGATCTCAACTCTCTGGCTTGCATGGAGGGTTGTGTCATTCTCTGAGATGGGGAAGATAAAAGGGGACACATTTGGGGGGAGAAACAATAGGTTCTACTATAAGCACGTTGAGTTTGAGGCACATGCAGGACTGCCTCATGGAGATGTCCAGTAGGCAGTTGGCAACATGGTCTGAAGGTTTGGAAAGGTCTCGTCTGGAAATAGCAAACTGAAAGGCAAGAACTGTTGAGGAGTGTGAAAGAGCTCCCTTGGGGAAGGTGCATGAGTGAGAAGAGAGCCTGAGGAGCCCACGGATCACTCACACTTAAGGGACCAGAGGGAGGAGACACTGAGCCGCATGAGAAGCAAGCCTCAGAGAGGCAGGAAGAGAATCACGAGAAATGAGACATGATGCCACAGAGGAGAGGGTGCCTGGAAGTAGGATGAGCCTTGGCAGGGCTGAGTACCACAAAGCCATCGCCTAGCAAGCAGAGGAAAAGTGTCCACTAATCTCAGCAAGATCAGAGTCTTGCTTTGTGAGGGTGATTTCAGCCATGCGGTGCTGACTCAACCTGGTTACAAGGTTTGAGGGTGGTGAGGAGTGAGGAAGAGGAAGTAGCCAGTGTAGAAAACTCTTTTGAGAACCTTGCCTGAGCTGAGGAGATTACAGTGGGCAGGACCAAGATAGAAATCCCCAGACACTGCTTCCCCAACGTGAGCCCCACCACCGTCCAGTCACAGAAGGACAGAGGACACCTAGTTGAAATGGCCTTTCCTGGGAGACTCAGATACAGACTCTCCTTGACTTGGGGACATTCTACATGAAAAGTTTGTCTGTAGAGTTAGCCACTCACCCCACCTTTATGTTCAAAAAATTTCCCGAAGCCATAAGTATTCATATAATAGCTTGGGACTTCCCTGGCATTCAAGTGGTTAAGACTTCGCCTTCCAACGCAGGGGGTGCAGGTTTGATCCCTGGTAGGGAACTAAATCCCACATGCCTCATGCCCAAAGAAACCAAAACATAAAATATATATATATATATATATATATATATATATATATAATAACAAATTCAATAAAGACTTATAAAAAATGGTCTACATCATTGAACACTATTAAGCCCTGTGCTGAATATGTTACATGGACTGCTTTATTTAGTCCTCAGGATGACTCTCAGGAAGGGATTTACAGAGAAGGGAAACTGAGGCTTGGAAGATTTAGTGAGTCACATAGATAGTGGAAAAGCTAGCTGATGAGCCAGATCCTTCCAACTCCACTGCCTAAGTGCTGGCTGCTCCATTCTCTCTCTCTCTCACCATCGGAACACACTCACTCTGGCCCTGTCACAGCCTCCCTGGTGCCAGGACTCACTCCTTCTGAGAATCCAGTTTGCAGATCGAATCTTCATTCCCTCCTGATCTGCATGCCAATCTCATGCATTCATGCTCAGTTGCTCAGTCAAATTCCACTCTTTGCGACCCCATGGGCTATAGCCCACCAGGCTCCTCTGTCCATGGGATTTCCCAGGCAAGAATACTGGAGTGGATTGCCATTTCCTACTCCAAGAGATCTTCCTGAACAATCCACCACCATGGATTGCAGGCTAACAAAAACAGCTACTTGTTTTCTAGGTCCTGTCTCCCCGCCCTCACTTTGGGCACTAAGTTTGTTGCTTCTTGTTCCTTTTCTCATTCCATCCTCAAGGCAATCCTGTGCAGTCTATCATTTTGTCTACTTCACAGATAAGGAACTTCAAGTCCAGAAAGGGCAATAACTTGCTTAAGATCACATAGCTGGTGAATGGCAAAGCTGGGACACAAACCCAAGCCTTCCTGATTCTGTGTCGTTCCAAACACCCTCCCTCCCTTCCATAGCCACAGGGGAGCAGCTCCCAACTCTCTAGCTTCAGGAACTTTGGACATCCCATCTCAACTGGGAATCCAGTCATTTAGTCAATCATCTATCCATTTAGTATTCCCTGAGTTTGTCAAGGTCCTATTGGTTTCATGAGACTGCTGCTGCTAAGTCACTTCAGTTGTGTCCGACTCTGTGCGACCCCATAGATGGAAGCCCACCAGGCTACCCCATCCCTCGGATTCATGAGACTAGAACCCAACAAAATGAGCTGGAATGATAAAGGAGCATACTGGCTCTTTTAGATGGAGACAGGTCTGAAAGAAGGACTGCAAGAACCAAGGCCATGAGAGCCCAAGTTGGGACCCTCAGCAATGCTACTAGCATGCTCTCTAAATTCCCCTTCCCTCTGTTGCATTGCTTGGATCCTATATTTAGTGGGAAAGATGACTTGTTCACAGCCTTGGGACTATAGCATCTAACCTTGTGCCTCAAGAGAAAGAAAGCTTCCTCCTCCTGGCAGCCACATATCAATCCCAGGGAAAGAGTCTGATTGGCCCTGCTTGGGAATGTGCCCACTCCTTGAACCAATTACTGGTGCTGGAAAATAGAGTTCTATGATTGGTGGAGTCTGGATCACACACCTACCTGCTGGCAATGGGGTGGGGATGGGTGGGAATAGTGGGCACTTTAACAGACATCTCACCAGGACTATGTGGCAACAGGGAGGAATTTCCCAAAGGAAAGGGATACCTGAAGTGGGATGATGGAAAACAGGCCGAAGTAAAAGTCACTAGCTGTCAACTCCACTCCACTCCACTGGTCCATGTGAAAGACAAGGGCAGACAGTGTCTGGGAGTTCACAGCCTCACAAGGAAATAGGCTTATGGACACAAAGCCATTAATAAGGGCTGATAGCAGCTACAATCTACGGAGTGCCTACTAGGTCCCAGGCATTGGGCCAAGTGCTTCCGTGTGCTCACAATGACCCTGAAAAGTAGGTACTATTATCATCTCTATTTTTCTGAGTCAAAGAGACAGTAGAAAATGACCCCTCCTCCCCCCTACTTTTGGCAAGACAGCCAAAACGGGAAAAGAAAAAAAAAATGTTTATGGGCTCCTTATCCCTGTTCAGAGAGGTTAAGTGACTCTCCAAAGGTCACACAGCTAGCACATTAAGTGAATACCCTGGGAAACATTTGGTAAAGGGCCAAAAGAGTACTTCTGCTTCTCCCTATTGACTGAAGGACTAGGGAAGGCTGTCTGGAGGTGGGGGTGGGAGTGGATCTAAGCAGAGATCTGAAGGCTGGGGTATCTGGGCAGATGGCCAGGGAGGCTGAGGGGGAGAGAGGATGGGTCAGTCTCCAAATACTAGGGAAGGTGAGCCTGAGCATCACCTCTCCCTGTGGCAGTCCTTTGAAGATTTACACCCAGAGACCTCTGCTCCTGAGACTCCTCCAGCCTTCCCTGACCAGCCTAACTCTTCTTCCCGGAGAAGAAGAACTCTTCTTCTCCCCACTCCCCACACATACATTCTCCATCCTGGTTGCCCTCCTGTGGACATACCCAGTGAATCCGGGTCCTAGACATAGTTTAACCCACAAAGAGGACAAGAAATCTCACCTTCCTTCTTCCAAACACCACACTTCTACTAATGCGCGTGCATGCGTGCTCAGTCGCTTCAGTTGTGTCCAACTCTTTGCGATCCAATGGACTGTGGCCCACCAGACTCTGTCCATGGGATTCTTCAGCCTAGAATACTGGAGTAGATGGCCATGCCCTCCTCCAGGCTACTAATGTGACCCAAGATCAATTAGGTATTAAGTAGTTGCATCCTATCCTTTCAAACTGAGTTCACTCTCTCCTTACACACCCAAGTTCAAGTACACCTACCCCATCCGTGATGTGGGCAGATGGTTCCAATAATGGACCCAAGATAAGAAACTCACTTTATTGTCTCAGGCTCAGCCCATTTTTTACTTTGCCTATCCCTTTGCATCATAGCTGTCATGAAAGTGACTGGTGGGGCTGTACACTTCCACTTACATGAGACATCTAAAGCACTCAAACTCAAAGAGACAGACAGCAGAATAGCAGTAGGTGCCAGGCGCTGGGGCGAGGGGGATGGAGAGGTAGTTACTGGGTACAGAATTTTGGTTTTGATTTTGTGAGATGAAGAGAGCTCTGGAGATGGATGGTGGTGACGACTGGATAACAGTGTGAGTGCACTTAATGCCACTGAACTGTACACTTAAAGATTAAGATGGTGCATTTTATGTTATGTGTATTTTACCACAATTTTTAAACAAAGTGATTGGTGAGCCCTCTGGACCCACCTTCCCAGGAGAATATTTCCCCTACCCCAGGCAGCTGGATTCACACTTCTACAGCTTCTGGAGAACCCAGGGGCTCCAAGGGACCCCTCTGAACACACCTCTGAGAGAACTAGGAGAACAAGTGAAACCGTTAGTACTCACAACACATCACTGTCCCTGGAATTCAAGCCCCCTGTGGGCCAGCCTCAAACCACCACTCAGCTCTGCCTCCTTTGACCCCTCATCTGCCTCTAGTTCAAGACGTCTACTCCCTTGTCATCTGAACTTTTGACAATGTCACCCATATTTACTAACTCCTATTTCTCACCACCCACTCAGCCCTCAGTGCCTGACAATCTGCTTCCTCCCACCTTCTCCCCACCAAAAAAAAAAAAAAAAACAAACAACCAACAACAAACAGGACTTCCCTGGTGGTTCAGTGGCTAAGCTTGTACACTCTCAATGCAGGGGGCCTGGGTTCGATCCCTGGTCAGGGAACTAGATCCCACATGCCACAACCAAGAGTTCTCATGCTGAAACTAAAGATACTGCATGCCACAACGAAGATCAAGGATCCCACGTGCTGCAACTAAGACCTGGGGCAGTTAAAAAAACAAAAACAAAAAAAACACCCTTTCAAGCCCAGGCATGGACCATATACTCAACTGTCTTCAGGGTGTCTCCACCCGTCCCAAATCAGACTCCTCATCTTCACCCCAGATCTGTTCTTCTAACTCAGTGCGTGGCACAACAATCTACCTAGTCTCTCAAGCTATTAGCAGAGGCATCCTTGACCACCACTCCCTCTCCAAGTTCAACCATCTTCCAAGTCCTCCCATACTCTCCTGAGTGATTTCTTGAAGCATTGCCACCTCTCCATTCCTACCGCTGTGTAGACGCCCTCCTCTCTCAGCCTCCTAACTGTTGGTCTCCTGTCAGGGGCCTCGCTCTCAGATCCACCATCCACAACGCCCTGGAGGGATCTCCTGAGAGGTGAGCAGGACCAGTTTCCTCACTAAGACCACAGCTTCCCACTTTATTGTTGTTCAGTTGCCCAGCCACGTCTGACTCTTTGCGACCCCATGGACTGCAGCACGCCAGGCCTACCTGTCCCTCACCATCTCCTGAAGTTTGCCCAAGTTCATGTCCATTGCACTGGTGATGCCATCCAGCCATCTCATCCTCTGACATCCTCTACTTCTGCCCTCAATCTTTCCCAGCATCAGGGACTTTTCCAATGAGTCTTCCCTCTACCTCAGTATAAAATCCAAGCTTCAAACCATGGCCTCTGACTGAGTCTCTCAGGATCTGGTCTTCCTCTAATCCACTTTCCACAGAGCTGTCAAAATATCTCTAAAAGGCCACAGTTGGTTCAAACTCCGCCTCTTCTCACTTCTGCTTTTGAGCCTCTGCTCTCACCCTCCTCCCTGCCTGGAAGGCTCCCCCCCACCTCCTCCACACTGACAGTCACCTGGGTAACTCCTACTTCTCCTTTGAGATTCAGCTCAGGGGTTGCCTCAGGGACAGCCTGCCAGCCGCTGGGCTGGGTTGCTCCCACCCCCCCTTATCGTTGCTTCTAGAATTTGCCTTTGCTCTGCATTTACCACCTGTGAGTTTACTCAGGAATGTCCCCACAAGCTGTGAGCTTCCTGAAATGCTGCTTTTCCTTCCTGTGACCCCAGAGTCTAGCGTGGGGTCTGGTACACAGAAGGTGCTGAATAAATGTTGAGTGAATGGATAAGGAACTGAACAAATGACCCGTGTCTAATGTATCTCTTTCATCCATCTACGGAATCTCCAACTCCATCCAGCCCAGACACAGCCTGGCGGCATACAGTAGGTGCTCAGCAAATGTCGTCGGTATTGCATTTTCTTAATTAATCTAATTTAAGGCCATGTCTGGGAGTAGTTTGAGGTATGACAGGGAGAAGGAGGAAGGTCTGATGCGGGAAATTTAGCCGAAAGGGAAACCCGGAGCGCACCGCAGTGGGGGCAGGGGTAATGGGGGCTTACGGAAAGGTAGGAACTGAGTAAGCCCCTAGCCGCTGCCCCTCCGCACCCCGGGGTCAACAGGAGTGCGCTCGGGAGAGTCCGCCTCCAGCCCCGTCAGCGCTGGACGCTTCCTCGTCCCCCGGGTGGCGAGACCCCCCGGCTCGCGCGCTCGGTGCTTGGCGCTGGGAGGCGTGTGTGTCGCTTTAAAAGCTCCCTCCCGGCGCGCCGGGCCGGCCCCTTCCCTTACAGCGCCGAGGCGAGCGGAGCCGAGCCAGCCGGGCGGCCTTTGAGGGAGCCAGCGCCCGCCCGGGCGGCCAGTCCGGCGGGGGGCGGCGGGCCGGGCCGGGGGCGGCCGGGGCGCGGGCGGCGCGGCGCTCGGGGAGCGGGCCCAGGCCCGCGGAGCCCGGCGGGGCAGGGCGGGGCGAGGCGGCCGAGGGAGGCCCAGCCAGACCCGGCGCCCGGTGGCCCCACCGGCAAACCCGGCGCCCGGGGGCTGGCCAGGCGGCGAGCCGAGAGCCAGCGGGCGGGAGGCGGCGGAGCGGAGGCTGCAAGCCCTGTGCGCCCCGGCCCGCCAGGCTCGCCGCGCGCCCCCTCCCCTCGGGTCCCCTCGCCTCGCTTCCTCCTCTCGCTCTTCTCGCCTCCTCCCCTCCGCCCGGCGCCCCTCCCGCCCGCGCCCGGGCCGCCAGACCCAGCCCGGCCGGGTTCCCTGCCCCGCGCACTCTCGGCCCGGCCCGGAGGAGACCGGGTCCCCACGGCCAACATCGCCCCTCCCCCCGGGATCCGGCGATTCCGGACCGTTCCGACCGTGGACTTGGACTGAGCCGCGAGAGCGTTGTCGCCCCGGGAGGACC
The DNA here is from genome assembly GCF_002263795.3 of Bos taurus. NCBI lineage: Eukaryota > Metazoa > Chordata > Mammalia > Artiodactyla > Bovidae > Bos > Bos taurus. The sequence continues at coordinate 20,559,872 of NC_037337.1, read as the reverse complement.
GCGGGGCTGGGCTGAGCGGACCCTCGCGGCAGCTCCGGACGCCGCAGGTGCCGGAGCGCGGTCGTTCTGGGTCCGGACTGAGCGTGTCCCGGGCGCCCACGGGTGCCAGCTCACTCTCGGCAGGGCAGAGACCACGGTGGAACCCGGAGCCGGCCGATCTGGACTGGACAGAGCGGATCCCGGACGGTGCCGAGCCCGGGGAATACCGGGCGTGGGCTGAGGGGATCCCGGCGCCCTCCGATCCCTCCGATCCCTCCGACTTTGGCTCGCGCGCTGGGACCGGCCCGGCGTCGCCTCGGTCGCCCTGTGCCCGAGTCACCTGTGGCCTCGGAGCCCCGGACCCGCAGGAACCTTGCTCATTCCCCCCCACCGGAGCCCGGCGGGGGTTGACGGAGATTTTTCCGGCCCCCTTCCTTGGAGCGTGGAGGCCCCGCCCCCTCCCACCGCCCAGATGTCTCCGGTGGCGGCTCTGAGGACCTCCTTGAGGCCAGGGGCCGAAGGGTCCAGAGAGAGAAGCCCGCCCTAGGGAGCCTTGGGGGCCCCCAACCTCGTCTTGGGACTTGGCCCCCGACGCTGCTCGGAAGGAAGGTCGGTGCCCCCACCCTTGGTGAGTCCGAGAGCGGAGTGGGGGTTCTGACGGAAGGCGGGGCTGGGGAAGGGAAGGTCCAGCTGGGAACGAGAGCACCCCCGGGGCACTAGGAGAGAGCAAGGAAGACTGGAGGGGCCCTCCAGTGAACCAGCGGGGCCAGGCCTGGGTGGGGGTGGCGGGAGCCAGGGCAGGGTGCCCCATGGCAGGCTGAGGACTTATGCTTTTAAAGCAGGGGCTCCCTCTTTCCCCTCTAGAGGAGGAGCTGTGCGCTAGAGCACCTGCCTCCACCATCCCTCCCCACAAAGGGAAAAAACAAGCAAACAAACAAAAAAACTCCAATCCTCAGCGAGGAAGGGTGCAGGCTCGGGTGAGGAGGGAGGCAGCGGCATTGCATTGCCGGCTGGTGCTGCAGCCTGGGAAGGCTGACGCCAGGCTCGCTCTCTCTGCAGGGGGCTGCCCTCCTCCAAGCCGGCTCCCTTCCCAGAGCCACCCACATCTGGAGCCCCCTTCACATCTGGAAGGCCCTGGCCACCATCCCTCTGCAGGTGTCTGTTGCATCTTGACACCTCGGCCTTTGCAATTGCCTAGGAGTTGTGAGGGGATTACTGCTGCCTTCTGTCCATCCCAAGGGCACCTTTTACCCTTAGTCCCTGCAGAGTCATCCCCCTGCCTCTGTGTCCAGCTCAGCATACCCACAGGCACTTCAAGTCCTGGAAGCCACTCCTGAGACCCACGGCCCCTCCCCCTGCCCTCCTGTGTCCTCACCTTGACCCCCTCAGTCAGCCTGTCTCCTTCTGGGTGTCCCATTCTCCACCCAGAGGTGGAGGAGTGGGGTGGTGGCAGGGGGCTGGGGCTGGGTGAGGGCCGTCCAGGGCCAGGGTGGGCTGGGGGGCCGTTAAGATGTGGAGCTCTGCCCGGCTGAGGGGGGCTCCGCGGAGGAAGACGCAGCGTGTGCTTGGCTGGGGGGAGCATGGGCAGGCCTGCGGCCACGTGGTGAAGGATGAACATTCGGGGCACCCCGGACCTCGGGCAGCCCAGTGACGACCCCAGCAGTGGTGGCGAGCGGGAGCGGATTCGACAGCGCATGAAGATGGTCATCGGGCAGCTGGAGGACATCCTGCGAGAGCTCAAGGAGGTGGCCAAGGAGCTAAGGGAGGTGAGTGATGGGCTGGGCAGCCCTTAGGCCAGGTATCCTGGGCCTGGCACCAAAACATACTCACATGTGTGTGTGTGTGTGTGTGTGTGTGTGCATGCACACGTGCACGAGCAAAGCTGTATGCACCTGTGTCACTCTGCTTGGCACTTCCTTCTTGTTCTCCTTTCCCCACATCTGCTTTGCTAAAGATGTCACTGTACCCCACGGCTGGAGGGGCCTCCTTGATCCAGGGACTGCTTAGGCAGCATGTTGTGGGTCCATGGCTCAGAGCTGCCATGGTGGCCAATAAAAGATGGAATCCCACCACAGCCTCTTAGTAGAAGACAGTCTTCTGGGACCCAGCTGACCTTTGACCCCACCATCTGCCTCCCAGACGCTGACTGGCTTATAGAGGGCACTGGGAGAGCGTGGGTGGCTTTACTGAGATAGTCCCTACCACTCAAGTCCCAGCTCTGAGCATTCCCTGGAGATCACACAGATGCTTAGAACCCTGAACCTGGAAAAATGAAAGCCGGCTTTGCCTTCTGTGCCCCGAAGCGGGTCTAGGAGCTGCTAGTGGATATCATCGTTCCTGTGTATGTTTCCAGGGGCAGGGAGCTCCTCTGAAGGACACATCCGTGTCCCATGGTTCCAAATGGTTTGGTTTTTTTTTTCCGCCAAGGCTGAAAAGTCACCGAGAGATCCTGGTATGTGTATCCCTCTCTGCCTTTCTAAGCGGAGCTGGTTTAATTACCACTTCCCACATCGCCAGGGTAATGAGATTCACATGTCCTCAGCCCTGCCCCCTGGGCTGTGTTCGAGCCCAAAATGCATGACCAGCGTTCTGAGCCGCTGGCCTGAATTTGCCCGCTGGGTGCCATTACACCAGCCAGGTGGGCTTTAGGCAAATTTCAACTCCTTGTAACCAGGGTCCCTGCAGAAATGGCAGGGAGAGTGACTGAACTGGAGTTATGGGCTTGAGCTCTCCCCAGCCAGCTGTGTGGGGAAGATGGGGGTTCTCAGAGGGTTTGGAAGAGGAGGTGATGGTGGCAGACCCACTCCCGACTGTCAAAGTGGCATTTCAGCCTGGCCTGAGAACCGAGGAGCAGAGGGTGTTTGAAGGGAGTCGTGTTCAGAGCAGAGGGGATTGTAGAGATGCTGGGACAGAAGCAGAGGTTGAGCAGGGCAACCCCTCTACCTGGGGTCAGCCTAATGGAGCATCCTTTCTCAGGAGATAGGAATGGCTATTGCTGCAGACAGAGAGAAGTGGTGGTGCTTCTTCCCATGGACTGGGCTGGCCACAATCTAAGCCAAACATCTTTGAGGAATAAGTCTGGAGATCAAAGACCAGGTGCCCCTGAGCAATCCCTGCTCTCCCAACCTCAGTGGTCCAGAGGACTGCAGTTCCCACTTTGACTTGCCCCCCCACCAACTTTCAGATGCTCTGTGGTCCCATCAGGGTCATGGAAACTATCCAAAGTCTCTGTCCTCGGCAGGAGGAGCATGGGACCTATGCCCCAGCAAGCCTGCTGAGAAAGAGCCAGGATTGACTCGAAGCCAGGAGGCAGCTTTGATATGCGTAGAGCCTCCTCCCAACTGAGCATCTTCCAGGCACCTACCTTCATCTTCCCCTGCTACATAGCCATCCACAGTTTGAAGGCATCTCACAGGTCATCCAGACTAGCCCTGTTTGTTTGCTGTTGAAGAAACTGAGGCCAGAGAGGGACAGGGGCTTGTGTAAGGTCACATAGCCTACCAGTGGCAGAACTAAGCCTAGAACTCAAGTTTCTGATGCCTATGCTGGGGCTTCAGCAGGTGGACTAATGATTGTCTTTGCATTTTGACAGGGGCCTTCTAGAGGGGACACCTTATGCTCATGCTGTGATGCTCTGAGGTGTACCCTTTAGGGATGAGGCAGGGAGCTTAGAAGTGCGACAGTTCATTTGCGGATCTTTTATGTGTTCCTTACCAGCACACACACTCACCCGCTCCCATGTCTCAAACAACAGAGCTCCAGATTCCCAGGCTTTGCAGCCCAGAGGCCTGAGCTAGGATGGGGAGAGATGAGTCCCCACCCCCCATACACCCTGTAGGCCATGTGCCTCCACCCAAGACTTTGGCAGGTTGCTATGGCAACCAGAGTCTACCCCGTATGCCATTGCCTGCCCGCTGCCAATGGCACCCAGCTGGGAAAGGGGCCAAGCCTCAGAGCTCCCCCATCCCCCAGGCAGGGTCTGGACATGGGGTGATGAGCAGAGGAAGTGGAAGGCAGGCGAGGCTCTGAGAGGCCCAGACAGAGGAAGAGATGCCATAGCCGACTTCCTATAGGATGGGATTTGTCAGGAATGGGGTTACTGGGTTCGGGTGAGGTTTGGAGTAAAGTGTTGCAGTCCCCCTGCTCCCTGGAACCCATGATCTGTCAGCCTCTCCTTGGAAGCTCGGTGTGGCATTTTCCCTTGAGGGTGTGGGTGGGCCCAAGGTCAAGACAGTGGCAGACACTGGCTTCCTCACCTTATCACACCCTACTCCCCAGGCAGTACCAGCTCAGAGCTCACCAATGGGGTTCTCATGTCAGAGGGGGAAAGTACTTAGATATGAAGACAAGATTCACAAGCAAGACTGCTGAGAGTAGCAGGAGATGCTGGACTAAGGAGCAAGGCCAGCAGAGAGAAAGGGCTCAGTTGTATCAACCTCTGTCATCCTCTCTCTGCTGCTCTCTTCACCAGCCCTGGACACCACCCTTCATGGCAGACTCTCCTCCCCTTCTTGAGCATACAGCCTGAAGTTCATCGAAAGATGAGGGACACTAAAGCCCTCCTTCCCCAGGCCCCTGAGCCTCAGTTTGCTCATCTCTGAGATGGGGATGATGATCATTTGCATCTCAGTGTTATCTTAGCACTTCATCGGGGTTTGGCATGGGGTAAGGGGGCCAACGTGCTTCCCAGATGGCACTAGTGATAAAGAACCCACCTGCCAATGCAGGTAGACATTGAGACATGGGTTCAATCCCTGGGTCAGGAAGATCTCCTGGAGGAAGGCATGGCAACCCACTCCAGTATTCTTGCCTGGAGAATCCCAAGGACAGAGGAGCCTAGGGGCTCGGGTCCCTAGGGTCACAAAGAGTCAGACATGATTGAAGTGACTTAGCATGCACACATGAAAGGGGGCCAACACCTACTCATTTCCCTAAAGGGTTTGGAGTTTCCCGTACTATACCTCCCCTACCCTGCCAAACCCTTCTGCAGCTCTCCCATTGGCCTCACAGGTGATGAGGAACAAGTTCTGTCCCATGAATGGGAAGAGTAGTTTAATGGACTGAGTGAGGTGAGGAATGTAAATGCTTTGAAAGCTAAAATTGTGCTGCAGAGAGATGTGATGGTCAATCTTTAATTAGCCTCAGCTCCCCTAGGTTCCCCAAAACTCCAGAGTGCCAGGCCAGTCCCAGCAGGTTCTCTAAGCTCCTCAAAATTCTATGGATCTTACTTTAGAGATAGAGCACAGCCTCAGGGCCAAGATCATGGCTCTGTAACCACATGTCTCTGGTTCAGATCCAACTCTGCCCCCTACCCAGCTGTGTAAACTTGGGAGAGTTACTTTACCTTGCTGTGCTTCCATTTTCCATGTAAATGAGGATAATGAATTTTACACTCCCCATCCCACTCCTCAGCCTCAGGGTTGTGATGAGAATTAAATGTGTATTACATATAAAGTACTTAGCAGAACGATGGGCACAAAACTTACTCCGTATTTGTTAGATATTACTAATGAAATATTCAAGCACTGGCCTGCTCCTTATTCCATGTATGGCTTTTAGAATCGCATCTGCTTCTTAGCTATCATCAGAGGTCAAAGTCAGGACCCTGACCTCCTGGCTGGCACCTTTATTACCTCCAACAGTGGGCAGTCCCACCCTTGTGCAGCAGGGAAAGGGGATAGAGAGTGACAGTGATGGGGATAGGAAGAGTGTTTCCAATAAGATGGCTGTTGAACTGAGAGCCAAAGGAAGTGAGGGTGGTATCTAGGGGATGAGCTTTCCAGGCAGTGGGAACAGCCTGTGCAAAGGTCCTGGGGAAGAAATGAGCTTGGTGTTTTCAGGATTAGCAAGGAAGGCAGTGCAGCTGAAGTGGAGTGAACTAGGAGGAGAAAAGCAGAAAGGTAGGTCAAACAGGGAGTCAGGTTACACAGAGCCTTGCAGGCCACGGTATGGAATATGGATTTTGTTCTCAGGGAGAATCCCACCCGCTCTCCAGGAATCTCCTGGTTGTATTTCTGGGTGGAGGTCTGCCTCCCCACTGCTCTCTCTCCCTGTGCTGTGCTTAGTCACTCAGTTGTGTCCAACTCTGCGACCCCATGGACTGTAGCCCACCAAGCTCCTCTGTCCATGGGGATCTCCAGGCCAGACTACTGGAGTGGGTTGCCATGCCCTCCTCCAGGGGATCTTCCCAACCCAGGGATCAAACCCAGGTCTCCAGCTTTGCAGGTGGATTCTTTATCAGCTGAGCCACCAGGGAAGCCCCTGCTCTCCCTGATCCCTGCCAACTGGGAACCCCAAAGGCCAGGGGTAAGGGCCTTGCCTTTGGCCTCCTGGGTGCTGAGCTTACCTTGAAGAGGTCCCTGGCCTCCTCCTCCTCCTCAGTTCCCCCCTCCCCAAGATGTCACTCAGCATATCGGGGTTCAAGGGTACTTATTGTGTTGATCACTAGTGTCTCTCACATCATCACTGACTCTTGGGTAGGACGTAGCTTAAGGGCACAGTTGCCCACTTTGGCCCGAACACCTCAGGAGGATGGAGGGGTGGGCACAAACCCTTCACAGCCAGGGGTGGTGGTGGAGGATCCCCCATCCAGTGTTGAAGGGGAACAAGCCCGGTGGTGATTGTGCAGTCCCCTGGGCAAGGCGCTGCATATGAGGTGGCAGGGAAGCCAAGGGCTGTGCAGGCATGAGATAAATGTGGCCCAGCCAGGAGGCAGCTGGAGCAGGAGAGGCTGGGGACCACAGAACTGTGCCAAAGTGGGTCAGTTCCATCACCCGCAGCTCAGCAAGAATTGTGTGGATTTTTTCTTATTATTTTTTTTTTCTCACCTTCCTTTCCTCCCTTTTCCCTTCGAGCTCTCCTCCTCCGGACAGATTCACAAAGCTCCTTAGCCAGTTAGGCCAAATTGCAGGTTGAGAATCATGTATCACGGTCAACTCGCTCCCCACCCCTTTTCCCAAACTCCACAGCCCCCCAGGAAGACAATAAGTAACATAATCAAGAATTAAAAAATAATCAGTGATCATAAATAATGCAGAATCCCCAGTTATATAACCAGCTGCCCAGGGACCTGGGAGGGTAGGAAGGAGTAGCAGCTTGTCAAGAGAGTTGAAGAGACCAGAGGTGAGCGGGGAGGGGATAAACGGGTCCCAGGGCTCCCTGGGTCCTCAACCTGAGGCCTTAGGGAACACATTCATGCTTTCCGTGGAGAGGGATCTCAACCAGCGGTGGAGGCGGGCTAGGGCAGGCAATGTTGGGATGTCTAAGACTGTGGAACTTTTTCTCATAAAAGAAGCCCCAAGTGGTTTTTATTAAGTCCTCTCTCTGAACTCATGCACTAGTCAAAAGCTGTGTCTGTAAAAAATGTGCCAATCCCTATACTAAACTGGGGCTGCAGTGGTGGGCAAGACAGATCTAGTCCTGCCTTTCATGGGGCTTCCTGTCTAGTGAGGTCACAGACATCAGTCACATGTACACATAAAATGGTAGCAGCAAGAACTATTGGAAAATCAGGAGAGGTGCGGGGTGCTTTGAGATCCTTTCACAGGGAACCTGTCTTCAACTGGGGATCAGGGAAGACTTCCTTATGGAAGTGAGAGGGAATGAGTAGGAAAGAAAGGAGACATGCCAGGTGAGGCACAGAGGCACAAGTGAGTTCTGTGGAGTGAGTCAGGTTGGTGGGCCTGGCAGGGTTGGAGGCTGCTTGCTGGAGAAAACAGGACCTGTGATCAGATTTGGTGTTGGATTGTGTTTGGGAGGTTCAGGAGTTTGGGGAGCCAGGAAGAGCTGGAAGCAGATGAGTGATGGAGTCCTGGTGGCTGACTAGGAAGGTCCGTGGATGGAAAGGGAGCTGGACTGGAGGTCGCTGTCAGTGGGGAGACTGGATGGGTGCCATGTTCAGGGGGGTAGCTGAGGCCATGATCAGAACATGGGTTGTGGACACCCTTAGGGACAGGGTTTGGGACCCAGCAGGTTTTGTCGCAGCCCTTAACCCTGCCCTTCCTATCTAGTGTTTACTCTTGCCCCCCATAGAGCAGGTGATTCCTGTTCTGAACTCCCATCCACCTCCAGTCTCAGCTCGACTCCTGGTCTCTGGGTCTCAGTTTCTCATCAGCAAGCACAATGAGAAAGGTGGTCTCAGTGGTGGCTCCAGGCCCTCTTGGCTTCAAGGGTCTGTGGTTCTGTGATTTCTATTTCTCTTTCCATTCTCTCTCTTCCCCTTTCTTTCCTTCTGTGTATATAATTATTTCCCTGCACTCCAAGACAATCCCACATTACATGTAGGCAAAATGATTATTAAATCTCAGAGAGAAATCATAGATTTCAAGGCAGCCAAAGCAGAGAGGCGGTTAGCCTGGGACCTGCCCCCAATCCTGCCTTCCACACTGGCCCCGTGAAATGAGGCCCCGGGGATGGGCAGCAGGGGTTGTGGACTGACCCGGGCCCCCTGCAGACCATCTGGGTCCCCACGGCGTGTCGCTCCCTTCCGACCCTCACTGATGTCATTCATCTGGTGAGTGTGACATGTCTCACCCGTGGAGCAGACCAAGATTTGCCTGTGAGGCTCAGCTATTTGACCTGTAGTATCTCTTCTCCTATACTGTCTGTAGACAGCTTTACTTGAGGGAACATAGGGGCCACCCGTGTGCTGCAGTTTGAAAGGTCTAATAATATCCCATTATTCTGCCACAGGCACTGGAAGTGTCCCTGTTACAGTGGCATTCCTTTGGTAAAGAGCTGACTCGAGTTTGCTCTTGGACCAGATGCCAGGGGCCTGGCCATATGTTAGCACCCACAGGTGCACAGTGGATATTGGGGGTCTATGTTGTTCTTTGCACTCTCTGTGCATCAAGTCATTAACTCCTTACCAGAGCCTTATCAAGTAGGTACTACTAGAATTCTCCTTGGATGAAGACATTTAGGCCCAGAGAAGCTGAGTAACTGAGCTAAGGTCACCCAGCCTGTAAGTGGTGAGGTTGGACCCTGCGTCTGGCTTCAGAGCCCAGGTTCTTAAGTGTCTGTGCAGACTCTGCAGTTTAAAGCACATTCCTATCTATTGCATCTCTAATATCTGGTGAATAGAGGCGTGTCATCCTGTTTTACAGGGGAGGAAATGGGATATGGAGAGGGAAATCACTTGCCGCTCAAACCTCTTAGCCAAGATGAGGCAGGCTTGGGACCTGAGCCCAGCCCTCCTTCCCTTCTTTCCCTCCACTCTCCCAGAATGGAAGCAGAGAAGGGCATTCTGAAAGAGAAGGGGAAGGGCCCCAACCTGAAGGCCTCCTGAGCAGGGGGCTGGCAAGGGCTTCTTGGGCATGGAGACGGTCCTGATCTGAGGGTTCTAGGGCTCTTGCTCTGTGGACCCTGCATCTTCCTCACAGGGGATTAGGAACCCAGCTTCGGGGCCCGGCTTGGCCTCGGCCAACCCTGTGAGCTCACAGCCGAGTCATTTGACTCCAGATTCCTACCGTCATCCTCGCAACCTCAGGTAGCAGCAGACTCTCAGCAGCAGTGCTTGATCAGGGGAATCTAATTAGAGGGTGTGGCTGTCCCAGAGGCACAGGGCCTTTCCTGAGGGTGGCAGTGCCTGGGCTGCTATTTTTCACCAGCTTAAATCCCCAGTCTGCTAGGCCTATTGCATGCATGTTCAGTTGTATCTGACTCTTTGGGAGCCCATGGACTGTAGCCCACCAGGCTCCTCTGTCCATGGGATTCTCCAGGCTAGAATGCTAGCGTGAGTTGCCATTTCCTACTCCAGGGGATCTCCCTAACCCAGGGATCGAACCTGCCATCTCCTGCCACTCCTGCATTGGTAGGCGGGTTCTTTACCACTGTGCCACCTGGGAAGTCCAGTCCACCACACCAGTAGTCCTCCAAGTCTGTTCCTGAACCAACAGCAGCAGGAGAACCATCTCGAAGCTTGTCAGATATGCACCTCTCGAGCCCCACCAGGACCTCCTGAATAGAACACTGGGAGTTGGCTGATGCACGTCTGGGTTTTTTGTCTGTTTTCATTAGAGTATAATTGCCTTACAAGGTTGTGTCATTTTCTGCTGTATGACAAAATGAATCAGTTATGTGTATATATACATCCCCTACTTCTGTGCATTTGGGTTTGAGAGCCCTTACCTTTGGGTTTGAGGCCCTTACCTTTGGGTTTGAGAGCCCCTACTCGAGGCCAGGGCTCCCACTAGCTCTCAGATGGGGCTTGGTTTACACAAAGGTTTCAGGGGGATGCTAGCTTCTCTGAGGTACAGGAGTCATTCTGGGCAGTGGAGGGCATAAGAAGGGGTGACCAGACTGGAGGATGGAGTTTATACGCATTGGCTGTCCAGGCCCAGAAATCATGGCAGCACTTCAGCCGTGTGCAGTGTTGCAGGGCTGGTGGGGGTAGGAATCTCAGGTCCCCAGTGACTGGTCTCTTGGGCCCGTCATCTATACATCCAGGCCATGATGATCTCGTGGGTAGAAAGCCTGACACGTAGTAGGTGCTCAGAGCTGGGAGATCATGTCACTTTTATCACCAGTGCCCCCAGAGAGCCCTAGGGCATTGGGAGCAGTGGCTTCTCACTGCTCCCCAGGAAGTTCTAATGAGGTTGGCAGGGCCGGGATTCTCATACCCCCTTGGTGTGACTGAAGCTGAAGTCCAGAGAGGTTATGTGAGTTACTCAAAGACACATAGAGCATTTGATGTCCAAATCAGGAACTTGGGTGTCTTTTTGCCCCCAGCTTTTCCACAGGCCTCTGCCAAGAGTTCCTTCCACCCCTAGTCTGGGGCTGTGGGAAGTGGGCATCCCTAGGCACTGACTCCCCCAAAGAGTGTCTCAAGTCGTCTAAGCACAGAGTCCTAGAACCTTACAGATGGAAGGAAACTTGGAGATAGATAAGCCACCCAACTCCCCGTTCACAGATTGAGAAACTGAGACCTAGAGAGGGAAAATGACTGAGCAGGTCTCTGGCGTCAGAGCCCCTGACTCCTGATGAGGCGGACACCCCACTGAGCGGACACCCCACTGAGCCGGGCTCCTGGCTGGCCATCTTCCCCCTGGCTTTTCTCTTGTACTTTGGAGCACTCACCAACCCTGCTCCTTGCCGAACTCCTAGCACATCCCTGGACAGCATTTGTCTTCAGTAAAGGTTTGTTGAATTAGGGACTTTTTTAGTTAATGAACTGACTGACCACTCCGACCCCAGGGAGAGAGCTCTGAGAGGGCTGGGAGCTGCCTCCGGGGCCTGATGACTCGTTGTGTCTGTCTTTGTCCCTGGGTCTCTGGTGCTTTGGCTTTGCTTTTGTTGTTGTTTTGCTGGCTTGGATTCCGGCCTGCATCTCCTCTCCTCCCCTTGCTCTGTCCTTTCCCTGTGTCCCTGCCTGGTCTCCCTTCCCCCCTCACTGTCTTCATCACCGATGTCTGTGCTGACCTGGCCTCGACGAGGGGCCATCCTGAGGCAGGGCCACCTGTACCGGGCAGGACCTGGTGGGTGCACTGACCTCTGCAGCCCGAGTGCATTTAACAAGCAGCTCTGGGCCCAGGATGGATGGTTTTCTTATTGCTTACCAAATAATGCTTGCTTTATTCCTTCCCTCACAAGCCAGGATTGATCTCCACTCATCAAGCAGTGGGGAAAGGGAGGAGAGAGGAGGCTCTGGGGCTATCTATGTAGGGGTGGGGTGATGGAGACCCATGGGGCCAGTTTCTGACCTGCTGCAGAGGCCGGTCCAGGATGTTTCAGAAAGCCTGGGCAGTCTTTTTGCGGTTTTCACATCTAATTTCCTCTCCGAGGGTGGGTGGGCTTCTCATCCTGCCACTGAATGGACTTGCTGGAATCTCTCAGCCCTGTTTCAGATGGTCCCCAATCAAAGGAAGATCCAACTCTGAGAACTAGGGCTGCCCCCCAGAACAGCATCTGGCTTTGGGGCAGGAGGGGATGTGTGTGAAAGGATGGGGTGCAGGGCTGAGGCACCCTCCCTCTCCCAGAGGCACTGAGGAGTGGAAAACAGGCGGATGGCCCGAACCAGCTGTGTTAACCTTGGTCCAGCTTTGGCCCTCAACAGGGCGAGCAAACCTGTGAACTCAAGTCCACCTGTGTCCTGTAGGGTCATTAGCCAAGGCTGGGACAGGGCACACTCGCACCTTGGTGATGCTGGCCGCTCACTCCTCTCCCCTTGCCCGGCCAGGTGGTGAGCCAAATCGATAAACTAACCTCGGACTTCGACTTTGAACTGGAGCCAGATGACTGGACCACAGCCACTGTGAGCAGCACCTCCAGCAGCGACAAGGCAGGCGTGGGCGGCCCCTTTGACCTTGGCCACCTGGACTTTATGACGGCCGACATCCTCTCGGACAGCTGGGAGTTCTGCTCCTTCCTGGACATCTCCACGCCCTCAGACTCCGTGGACGGCCCCGAGTCGACCCGGCCGGGGGCCGGCCCAGACTACCGGCTCATGAACGGTGGCCTGCCCGTCCCCAACGGGCCCCGGGTGGAGACCCCGGACTCCTCCAGTGAGGAGGCCTTCAGCGCCGGCCCTGTGAAGGGCCAGCTGCCCCAGCGGACCCCGGGGACGCGGGAAAGGGTGCGGTTCAGCGACAAAGTGCTCTACCACGCTCTGTGCTGTGACGACGAGGAGGGGGACGGCGAGGAGGAGGCCGCAGAGGAGGAGGGGGGCCTGTCCCCGGAGCCTGCCCACACAGAGGCCCCTGCTGGCCCCCTCAAGCCCTCCCCGGCTCCCTACAAGCCCAGGCGCTCTCCTCTGACTGGACGCCGCTCAGGCCCCACCTCGGTCCCTGAGCAGACCCGCAGGGTCACACGGAATAGCAGTACCCAAACAGTGTCGGACAAGAGCACGCAGACGGTACTGCCCTACACGGCCACCAGACAGAAAGCCAAGGGGAAAAACTAGGGCTGGGGAGGGGCTGGGGGGCGGTGGGCACATAGAGCTATAAATATATATATATATTTAAACAAACGCAGTCATAATAAAATTTTAAAATGCTAAGGATCCAGCCCACAGGCCCCAAGGCTTTCACAAAGCTCATCTTGGACACAAGATGCCTGCTTACCTCTTAGTTCCCAGGAAGCGTGGCCAGAACCACCCTCCCTTCCTTCTCACAGCAGGACCCCTGAAGGGGGCATCCAAATGTGTAGAAATGAGGAAGGGGAAGTCTGACCTGGGACCCCCACCCCTACCCCTGCAGAGCACGGTGGTGGAGGCTGGCTAACAGTCTGGGCCTTGCCCTGAAGGGGATTCGTGAGCAAGAGAAGAGCTCCCAGGCTGCAGGTCCGAGGCCAGGGCTCATGGTCAGTGATTCGGAAGAGACTGCAGGACCGAGGGTCTGGGGGTGGCGTCACTCCGGCTGGGCCCGGTCAGTCACACGCCCGTGCCTTTTATGCCTTTTACCCCGAGGTTGACTTTTGCTTCTCCTTCCCTTAGCTGAGTGCATCCAATCCCACCCCCTCTCCCATCTCAGGGTTGCCCAGCACACAGGGAAGGAAAAAGACACTAGCATGATTGGGCCTCCATGCTCAGAAACCTGCAGACCCTGGAGGGCCAGGCTGGGCTGGGCAGAGGTCTGTTTTGAGAACCTGGACCACTCCCAATCCTTTCAGCTCCCATGCGCAGCCTTGACCTTTAGAGATGAAAGACTCAAGGAGAGCCTCAGCCAGTCCCTGCTTGGCCCTGAGCAGACCTGAGGTCCATGTGAGAAAGCGGGCAGTGGGGGCTGTGAACCAGAGCCAGAGACAGACTCCTGGCCCCCTTCCCCAGGCAGGCAGCTTGGAGAGGAGTCCTGCAGCCCTCCTCTGTCCCTGCTTCTCCACATCTGGACCCTGAGCCCAGCTTAGCAGGTCTTGTGCGACACCAACAGAGACAAGGTGGGAGCCTGGAGGTAACAGGGCTTTACCTGGCGTGTAGCCTACACAGGGACAGCATCTGAGTACCCTTGGGATAATAATCACAATCATTGCTCACATTTATGGAGTAGGCCCCCAGGCCACGACTATGCTGAGGTCATTTTACAGCATTATTTCATTTAATCTTCACAGTAATCTGACAAGGTAGAACTATCACTATCCCCATTTTTCACATGAGAAGACTGAGGTTCAGAGAGGTTAAGTAACTGGCCCAAAGTCACAGAGCCTGTGCCACCCTCCCCACCATCAGCATGTAGGTGATACCCGGCTCTGTCATCTAGCAGCAGTGTGACCTTGAGCAAATCCATTTGCCTCTCTGAGCCTATCTGCCTCATCTATAAAATAGGTCTGATAGTCCTCACCTACCTCATCGGGGGCTACGGGGCTTTGACAAGATGGGGGATGTGAAAGCAGTTGGTAAATGCCAGGGTACAGGACATGCACTGTGGTCAGTGCAGCCCCCACCCAGATTCCAGTAGTTTCCAGGTGGGGAGCCCTGACTGGAGTGGGCAGAGAAGCCACTTCCATCGACTGGAAGCTATCCCTGGGTCACTGCTTCACTGTCCCCCACGGTACCTTGATTCGCTGCCCCTTGTTCAGAGCAGGGGGGTAAGGACACCACTCCTTGGGGACCTCCCTCCTGCACATTTTAATTAAGACAGATTCACAACCCACCTGTCAGGAGGGGTCTCTGCTCCTCTTGTGGGGGGCCTGACGAGCAACCTAGCAGCACCTACTGCGCTTGTGCAGTCCCAGCAGTGGGGAAGATAGAGATTGTGCAGGCCAGCGTGGAACAGGTGCTGAGGATGCGATCAGGACCAGATGGGCCAGGCCTAGGTTGCCTGCTTTGCAGTATAGGAATCTCCATACAGGGTTAAGGTCAGAGCCCTAAGGATCTAGCCAAGGTGCAGCCTCCAGGGTGGCAATCCGGGCAGGGGGGGTTGGAGGTGGGTGGGTGGTGGCTAGCTCTTCCTGGCCCAGGCCTGAAAACCTGGGGTCTAAACTCATTTATCAGACCCAGGAAATGCTCAGGCAGTTGGGGCTGATCAGTGATGGAACCCTGGTTCAGAGAATGAACGCCAAGCGCCCAGGGCCAGCTGGGTTCTGCCCTGACAGTGAGGAGGGGGCAATCCAGAGCAGCCCACCTCACCCCAGATGTGGACGCACCTAGCTCTGAAGAAAGACACCCAGTGCTACCTCCAACACTTGATTTTCCTCTCTAATGGCAAGATTGGTTTCAGACTTACAGTCTCTCGTTTTTACAACAGTCAAGGAAAATAAACCATTTCTCCAAGGAAGAAACTGAGACCCAGAGCCAGGGGTCTCTGAGAGTCCCGAGTAAGGCATTGACCTTGCCTGGGAGCCCCTTCCCCACCCTCACTCTGGCTTTCTGTGATTGCATGTGGTCCTTGTTAATAGCCCTCAGTTAGCCAGACCCGTTCCTTGGTCCATCACCTGGCTACTTGCCTCAAATAGGGCAGAGGTATGAGGGTGTCCTAGAAAAGGTGGGGGGAATGGGTATTTGTTCTAGAAGACCCCCCAAATGACTTAACTTCCTTCATAACTATGCCACATCCAGTCTGGACCTTGCTGCCAGTGGAGTGGGATCCCCATGACTTTCTTAGGACTTGAAATGGAGAACGTGGCCACCTAGGGAAAGAGCTGTAACAGTCAGGTTGTTGAGCCACAGAACTTGCTGCTTCTGAGTAGTAAGCTCCCCATCCTTGAGCAGTCACAGCACCCCTAAGACCTCCCCCTCAACCCTCACGCTCCTCCGGGCACAGTCCCTCCCTGTTCTTCCCCACCTCCACGCCTTTGCTGGTTTCTTTTTTCTTTTATTTTTTTATTTTATTTGTCTGCACCAGGTCTGTTGTGACATGTGTGTGCTCAGCTGCTTCTGACTCTTTGTGACCCCACGGACTTCAGCCCATCAGGCTCCTCTGTCCATGGGATTCGCCAGGCAAGAGTACTGGTCACCATTTCCCTCTCCAGGGGATCTTCCCGACCCAGGGATCGAACCAGCCATCTCCTGTGTCTCCTGCATTGTAGGTGGATTCTTTACCACTGAGCCACCAGGGAAGCCCACGTGGGATCTTTAGTTGCAGCACGTGGGATCTAGTTCCCTGACCAGGGATTGAACCCTGGCTTCCTGTATTTTGAGTGGGGAGTCTTAGCCACTGGACCACCAGGGAAGTCCCTTTGCTAGTTTCTGGGTTTCCTTACCCAGAATGTCCCATCAGATCTCCCTGTTAGCAAGAGATCTGATCCCACTGACCACCTCCTGTGTGCTTGGACTTGTGCTGAGCCATGCTATGGAGGAGGCAGAGAGGGGCAGACACTTGCCATACAGTGTAGAGTCGTGATAATAGTCCACGTTCATCGAGCATGCATTGTGCACTGAGTGTTGCTCTACGCATTGTTTGTTTTGTTAAATCCTCACGGCAAATATGAGATAAGCATTTTTACTTATGCCTGTTTGCCAGATGAGGAAACTGAGGCTCTGAGAAGTTAAATAATTTGCCTAAGGGCCCAGCATGGGTTATGGCGCCAGGATTCGACCCCAAAGTCAGTGACTCGGCACTAAAACATCTACTGCTGTCAAAATCCATGGTGGAGCCAGCGCTCTGGTCTCTGGGAGTGAGGGAGGGGCCTGGAGCTCTCGGACCCAGGTGGGTATGTGTGAGTGAGAGCGTTGGGAGCAGGAAGCTTGTGAATGCCATTCAGTCTTTGGAGAACTTGGTTACTGTTAACCTGAATGTCACAGCCCTCGACACAGAGCCTGGCACCCAATGGATTATGGGTTCAATAAATGTTTGTTGAATGAATGAATGAGCACCATTAGCAGAGGGGATTTGCTGTGCATTCATGCAATCAGCTTTTATTTCAGACTTCCTCCATGCTAGGTCTCATGTTACTGGTGCTCACACACACATACAACTCTCTGTGAGGGTCTGGTCTGATGAGGGCTGGGCAGTCAAAATGGAAGGATGTGGGGTTTCAGTGCTGAGAAGCCCATAGGCGGTGGGTCCAGCCTGTGATCCCTGGGAAAGGAGCATGAAGCAAGAGACCAGCTTAGTGAGGAGACAGCTCTGTCCTTGTGGGGGCAGGGGTCCTCCATCTGACGCCACTTTCATGTGGCGGGCACATGGCAGTACCCGCGTGTCTAAGAATCAGACACTGTTTTCCAGGCAAGGGATAGATGATCTGGTCTACAGAAGCGGTCTGATGAAACCAATGGACGGAAAGTGGGGCAAACTATTCAGAGACCCAGCACATCCTGCGCCCTTAGAGACAACGTGAGGCCCTGTCAACTGAAGGAAGAAAAGGCAAGGAGGAAGCTGGGGGTTCAGGGCAGGCGCAGCCTTCTACCTGTGCCCCTCCTGAGTTTCCCTTCTATGTTTCAATCTCCCCTCTCCCCCCGCCCCCCACACCTATGTCCCATCCTCCAGCTGCAGCTTGCGGAAGAAAACTGACATTTACCGACCACGTAGTATATGCTGGGCACTGTGCTGCATGTCTTAACGCACACTAAATGACAGATTTAGTTGTGCCTGGCACATAAGAAGTTATTTGATAATTATTTATTAAATAAATGGATGGACCATAATCCTTATTTTACAGGTGAGGGAGCTGATGAACAAACAAGGAATTTGTTCGAAGATGCACAGTAGGAAGTTGGTGGAGCTGGGGATTTACCATTGCTGTTATTATTTACACTATGTAAGAGCTACTATTTATGGGATACCTATTATCTGATGCATTAGTCACTTTACATAAATTACCTACTTTACAGCAACCCTCCAAGTAACGGAGACAATTGGCATTTTACAAATGAGAAAACTGAGACCCAGAGAGGTGTAGTATTCATTCCCAAACAGCCAGCTCCTAAATGCAGAAATAGGATCTGGATCTAGACTTCCCCATGCTCCCCATACTCCCAGCTTCAGGATAACTGGAATCCCTGCAAATAGAAATGTTGTCAAAGTATGGATTTGCCTGGGCAAAACTAACCAGTGCTCACCAAGGATTGGGTCCTACTTTCTTAAACTCAGTCGTTAAGCTTCTGGGAGCAAGACATCTAGAACATACTCTTGGTTCCCTGTGGGTCTGGGGCCTGGACTAGGGACCAACAGAAAACAGCCCCAGGTCCAAATGTCCTCTTCTCCTTCTCATGTCTCCAGCAGAGTCAGGAAGACTAGGCTGCCCTCAGCCCAGAAAATGTCCAGCCCCTTCCTGGTATGGGCTGAACTGGCATTAGTTAAGGGCCAGAATATCTAGGAAACGCTTCTGGGTGGAGGAGGATTTGAAATGAAATTCATCTGCAATGGAGTAGAACTTGGTCATTTGGAAGTGGGAATGAGAGACTTCTGGGGCATGTTCAGTTCAGGTCAGTGGCTCAGTTGTGTCTGACTCTTTGCAACCCCATGGACTGCAGCACACCAGGCCTCCCTGTTCAACACCACCTCCCAGAGCGTACTTAAACTCATGTCCATTGAGTCGGTGATGCCATCCAACCATCTCATCCTCTGTCGTCCCCTTCTCCTCCCGCCTTCAATCTTTCCTAGCATCAAGGTCTTTTCCAATAAGTCAGTTCTTCCCATCAGGTGGCCAAAGCATTGGAGTTTCAGCTTCAGCGTCAGTCCTTCCAATGAATATTCAGGACTGATTTCCTTTAGGATTGACTGGTTGAATCACCTTGCAGTCCAAGGGACTCTCAAGAGTTTTCTCTAATACCTCAATTCAAAAGCATCAGTTCTTCAGTGCTCAGCTTTCTTTATAGTCCAGCTCTCACATCCATACATGACCACTGGAAAAACCATAGCTTTGACTAGATGGGCCTTTGTCAGTAAAGTAATGTCTCTGCTTCTTAATATGCTGTCTAGGTTGGTCATAGCTTTTCTTCCAAGGAGCAACCATCTTTTAATTTCATGGCTGCAGTCACCATCTGCAGTGATTTTGGAGCCCCCAAAAGCAAAGTCTCTCACTGTTTCCATTGTTTCCCCATCTATTTGAAGTGATGGGACTGGATGCCCTGATCTTCATTTTCTGAATGTTGAGCTTTAAGCCAACTTTTTCACTCTCCTCTTTCACTTTCATCAAGAGGCTCTTTGATTTTTCTTCACTTTCTGCCATAAGGGTGGTGTCATCTGCATATCTGAGGTTATTGATATTTCTCCCAGCAATCTTGATTCCAACTTGTGTTTATCCAGAGCAGCATTTCTCATGATGTACTCTGCATATAAGTTAAATAAGCAGGCTGACAATATACAGCCTTGACACACTCCTTTCCTGCTTTGGAACCAGTCTGTTGTTCCATGTCCAGTTCTAACTGTTGCTTCTTGACTTGCATACAGATTTCTCAGGAGGCAGGTAAGGAGGTCTGGTGAAACTTTACAAAGATGAGTGGGGTGGTCATCAGGAGACAGCAGAGAAAGGCCTTGCTGAAGCAGAGTGTGCGTGTACACACTGTCTCACAATAGAAAAGATGAGAACACATGCAGCAAGGGGCTTGAGAGTCCCACGACCCCCTCAGAGCCATTCCATCCTCTTGACTGCAGGAGGGAGGCATCAGGTTTCCCTGCCTAGTCTGAGACTGGGAGAAGAGAAATCAGGGAGCGAGAAAATGTGTTATCTAGTAGAGACTATCATGATAGGGAGCCACTGTAATGAATTGGTGAGAACATCACATGATTAGCACAACAGTAAGTAAAATAGTGAAAAAGCTGACTTAAAATTTAATGTTCATAAAATTAAGATCATGGCATCTGGTCCCATCACTTCATGGCAAATAGATGGGGAAAAAGTGGAAACAGTAACAGATTTTATTTTCTTGGGCTCCAAAATTACTGTGGACGGTGACTACAGCCATGAAATTAAAAGATGCTTGCTTCTTGGAAGGAAAGCTACGACAAATCTAGATATAGTATTAAAAAGCATATACATCACTTTGCCAACAAAGGTCCATATAGTCAAAGCTATGGTTTTTCCAGTAGTCATGTCCAGATGTGAGAGTTGGACCATAAAGAAGTCTGAGTGCCAAAGAATTGATGCTTTCAAATTGTGCTGAAGAAGCCTCTTGAGAGTCCCTTGGGCAGCAAGGAGATCAAACCAGTCAATCCTAAAGGAAATCAACTCGGAATATTCATTGGAAGGACTGATGCTGAAGCTGAAGCTCCGATACTTTGGCCACCTGATGGTAAGAGTCAACTCATCTTCTCCTGATGCTGGGAAAGATTGAGGGCAGGAAAAGAAGGGGGCAACAGAGGATGAGATGGTTGGATGGCATCACCAACTCAATGGACATGAGTTTGAGCAGACTCTGAGAGACAGTGAAGGACAGGGAAGCCTGGTGTGCTGCAGTCCATGGGGCCTCAAAGAGTTGGACGTGACTTAGTGACTGAAAAACAACAACAACGCAAAACAGATACGCTAAAGTCCCATTGTATCTCACAAGTAGATTAAACACCCGTCCTGAACCCATTCTCCCTGAACCTCTCTTTCCTCTCTGGGGTGAGGGATGCAAGGACCTCATTGGCCCCATTACAGGTGAGTTAGCCAAGATCCTGAAGAGACCCGACTCTGCCCACCTGCCTGCCCTGAACACTGACTCCAGAAGTTGGCAAAGCTGCTGCCACCACCCAGCTCTCCCACTCGGCTATCTGCAGTCATGTCAGCCGAGACCAAGGTGGGTGACCTCAGGCCCATTGCTGTCCACACCTAGGCACGGTGCCTGATCAGATCTGACTCCCTGCCAGGAACGCTCAAGCTCACACACCTGCCTGCGGCTCTCAGTCCCCTGCGCAAGCTGCTCCCTCCCCAGCCCTGCGGAAGGTGGGAGCGTCCTATAGCGGACAACAGTCAGCGGTGCAGACCCAGCAGGGCATCCTTCCCTTGCCACTGCTGCTGCCAACACCATCTCAAATGACCACAGATGCCAGCTCACCTGCTCTTCACTCTACCTGACCCAGCCTCTACCCCCAAGAAAGCAGGACAGGGCAAGGGTTGCTCCAAGTCACAGCCTGTAGAGGAAGTGTGGCAAGAGGCCTGGAGGCCCTGACTTTTGCATCATTTCAATGTGGCCAGTGGTAGGGCCTTTCCAGGAGACCTCTGTAGGGTTGGAGAATTTTCCATGAGCCAAGTAGTAGACTGTGGAGGGTTTCCCAGAGGAGGTAGTGACAGTTACATCCACTTTGGAGAGGTGGGGAAGGAAAAGAGTTCACTGGGGACCCTGGAGAACAGAGAGGGGGCAAAACCCTTTGCCTCCAAGGCTGACCACTCCCTCCCGGGACAGTGTTGGGGGTGGCACATTTGCCCCAGAGACCCAGGGCAAGTGCGGAGAGTTAAACTCAAGAAAATCAACAAAAGAAGATAAGTCCCGGAAGTGATGAGCCCAGAGTTTGGGGTGAGGATGGTTGAGGGCAGCCTGTCATCGCAGAGGTACCAAAGGGAGAGGGCAGAAGGTCCCTAGGAGAGAAGCCAGGCCCGTGAGGGAAGAGGCCAGCCTGGCAAGGCCCAGGCTGCTCAGGGTAACCCCGCTTTCGTGGGTGCGGCCCTTGCAGTGTCCCTGGTGCCTGAGGATGAGGTGCCGCCCTCTCAGGATGGATTTCACTCCAGGCCTGGTGTAGGCAAGAGGAAAAGCCATTCAGGTAGCCCCCTAGATGCGGAGTCTAGTCTTGCCCACTCAGCATCTGGGTCTCCCTTGGGGTCCTGTGTCCCTGAAAGAAAGGCCCCACCCAGGCCCTTGCCTCTGGCTTTCCTGTGCTCAGTTCAGAGGCTGAGAGCATGTCTAGAAAGCTGCAGGTGTTTCTCTTTCCGATTTCACTCTGTCTCCAGGTCCCCATCGGTCTCCAGGTCCCCAGTGAATATATGTTGAATGAACATGTTCAGACTCTCAGTAGCTCTCCTTTGCCCTCAGGACATAAACTCCTCTCCAGATTCACAGCGGGAGGCCATAGTCCCTATGTCTTCCTAGGAGGGAGTGTCATTCTGGGTCTTGGAGGAACAAAGGGGCAAGCAGGGCACCTTGCCTGACCCTGTTCTTCTTCAAGGTGCCCACCTGCTTGAAGCATGGACACATCCACTCAGTTTTGTTTTGCTTTCTTTGTTTTTTAATTTAGAGGCATCATTGCAAGACCAAGGGATGAATTCATTCTTTTTAATAAAGGAATCTTCAAATCAAATAGCCCTTCTAGCTATTTCATCAACAACCCACTGGAGTGCCAGTCACAGAGACCACTCATTTACCAGGTAATTGCTGTCATTCGAGTGTTGGATGGGACGTTGTAAGATAGCAGTTAAGTGAATTTTTGCTTAGTCAAGTGCTTTTTCCCCCATCAGGTCTGTATATTCTGAATGTGCAGTGGATATCAGTGAGGGATGGACTTGGCTAGCCTTGCTTTCCAGGTCTCTTTATTTCTCTCCTAACTAAGACCCTGCTGGGATGCAACTGGGGGAGGGCCTGGAGTCAGAGCGCTCTCCTGGAGGCCCAGCAGAGCACACCCAGCTCCAGGTTATTATTAGGTGCTCCATCACCCCCATCTCGATGCCAGGAAGCTCCAGGTTTGTAATGAGAGTGCTCTTCGTTATGGAAAGGAGAGTTTAATGTTCTGGGACAACTTCCTCTCCTCCCTGCCCTCTACCCCTCCTGGTGCTCCTCTGTTCACAGGTGCAAGGCAAGCATTATCCAGTCATCCTTCACTAGGAAGCTGACACTCCTCTGCTTTTTAAAGATGTGAGCTCTGGGCTGTGGACTCAGTGATAGAGAACAGCTGTGATGAGTGAATCACTCTTTCACCTGATTGCCCCTGTGATCAGTGGCCTTCCTAGGATGGCTGGATGAGATAAGGGTTCAGCGGCTGGACAGGCTCAGTCTACATTAAGAATTAGAGCTCAGGGAGAAGCAGGGGAGGGGCTCTGTGTGTGGCTAGGGTTGGGGCTCAGTTTGCTCCCCTGACTCAGCTTCCTGATGTCGAATGTAAACCATCCTTCACATAAAAAATGCAAAACAACTTGCCATTCTCCTGCCTTAAAACCTCCTATGAAAGAAAGAGAGAACACTTCAGTGGTTCCCTAATGGCCTTTAGGATCACAAAGGACATTTAAGGGAATTCCCTGGCAGTCCAATGGTTAAGACTCCGCATTTCCACTGGAGGGGGCACTGGTTCCATCTCTGGCTGGGAAACTAAGCTCTCACATGCTTCATGAACCCCCACCCCTGCCAAAAACAAACAAACAAACAAACAAACAAACCACCAACAGCAAAAACAAAGCAGGACATTTAAGACCTTCCTAGCTTGGTGTCTGTTGGTCCCTGTCCTCCTTGCCACTCCCTCCAGGTAGCTTGTGTTCAAGGCAGATGAGCTGCTCAAAGTCTCTGAAGTGCCTGCTTCCCTCTTGCCTCTGAGTTCTCAAGGCAGTTTCCCATGTTGGGACTGACCTTGCTTCCCCTCGGTATTGTGTAAGGTCTAGAAGCTCCAGCTCTAGAACTGAGCAAAGCTGGGTTGGATCCCTGCTTTATCACTTGCTGACTGTGGGAGGAGGGGCAAATAGCTTAGCCTCATCGGAGCACAGAGGACGGATATGGCACCCATGCAAGGGCTGGGGTGTCTTTCAAGGTGTGCCCACCGATAGATTTTCACCCATAGGACCCATTTTTATTTATGTATTTCTTTGCTGCATGGCACAGCATTTGGAATCTTAGTTTCCCAACCTGGGATTAAATCTGTCCCCCACCCTGCATTAGAAGCACTGAGTCTTAACCACCAGACTGCCAGAGAAATCCTGCACGTGACTCATTTTGAAAGTGAAAGTGAAAGTGGCTCAGTCCTGTCCGATACTGGAGTGGGTAGCCTTTCCCTTCTCCAGGGGATCTTCCCAACCCAGGGATTGAACCCAGGTCTCCTGCATTGCTGGCAGATTCCTTACCAGCTGAGCCACAGGGAATCATTCATTATTCCCTGTTGTGTTTGTGTCTGGCTAACACTTGGCCTCCCATTCCTACCTCTTCCTAGTGGCCTTGTTAGACTGCTGTGATTGGAAAACTGAAAAGGACGCCTCCTTGGCCCCCTTACAGCAGAGGCTGTGTGTGAGCACAGGGGTACAGCAATTAGAGGCACCTTGGCGGGTCTGGAGGTTCTCTATGGCTGCTTTGGACTGTCTGGGGCCGGCAAGCCTGGTCGTGGAAATGCAGCCGCATTTCAGGGTTGAGTCTTCCAACTCGGGGTGAGGGGAGGCAGCAGCACCATCCTGGCTCCCTGGCTCGGCTACGGCAGTAGGTCCTGAGCCCAGTGCTCCCAGTAATCCCTCCCGACACCCATGTGCTTTTTGCTGCCATAACCAAGTGCCACGGACTAAGAGAAATTAAACGACACAGCTTTGTTCTCTTAACACTGGAAGTCAGAAGTCCAAAAACGCACTGGACAAAAAAATCAAGGTCAGCAGGCCTGTGTTCCACCTGATGCTCTAGTGGAGAATCCTTGCCTTTTCCAGTTTCTATAGGATACCTGCATTCCTTAGGTCATGGCCCTTTCCTCCACACGCAAACCAGCTCGTACTTCTGTCATCCCATTTCTTCCCCTTTCTTTCTTTTTTTTTGACTCTGCTCTCCTGCCTCCCTCTTATATTAGTATAACCTCCCTAGTGGTTATGTTGGGACCACCTGGATAATCAAGGATAATCTCCCCATCTCAAGACTTTTTTTTTTTAAGTGAAGTATAGTTGATTTATGGGCTTCCCTGATAGCTCAGTTGGTAAAGAATCTGCCTGCAATGCAGGAGACCCCAGTTCAGTCCTTGGGTTGGGAAGATCCCCTGGAGAAGGGAAATAGTTGATTTATAATATTGTTAGCTTCAGGTGTACAGCACAGTGATTCAGGGTTGTTTTTCAGATTGATTTTAATTATAGGGTATTACAAGATAGTGAATATAATTCCCTGTGCAGTACAATGAATCTTTGTTGCAGTTATCTGTTTCACGCATAGTTGTTTGTATTTGTTAATCCCATACTCCTAATCTGTCCCTCCCTTCTTCCCTCTCCACTTTGGTAACCATAAATTTGTTTCCTATGTCTGTGAGTCTGTTTCTGTTTTGTATATAGATTCTGCTGCTGCTGCTGCTGAGTCGCTTCAGTCGTGTCCAACTCTGTGCAACCCCATAGACGGCAGCCCACCAGGCTCCCCTATCCCTGGGATTCTCCAGGCAAGAACACTGGAGTGGGTTGCCATTTCCTTCTACAATGCATGAAAGTGAAAAGTGAAAGGGAAGTTGCTCAGTCGTGTCCAACTCTTAGCGACCCCATGGACGGCAGCCTTCCAGGCTCCTCTGTCCATGTGATTTTCCAGGCAAGAGTACTGGAGTGGGGTGCCATCGCCTTCTCTGGTATATAGATTCACTTTCACTTATTTTATTTTTAGATTTCACATATAAATGATGTGACATATCATTTGTCTTTCTCTGATTTACTTCACTAAGTATGATATTCTCTAGGCCCATCCAGGTTACTGCAAATTGCAATCTTTCATTCTTTTTATGGCTTATATTTAGGTCTTTAAACCACTTTGAGTTTATTTTGGTATATGGTGTGGGGGAGTGTTTTACCTTTGTTGATTTACATGAGGCTGTCCAGCTTTCCCATCACCACTTGTTGAAGACACTCCCTTGTCTCCATTTATATTCTTGCCTCCTTTCATAGATTAATTGACCACAGATGCATGTGTTTATTTCTGGGCTCTCTATTCTGTTCCACTGAACTATATGTCTGGTTTTGTGCCAAAACCATGCTGTTTTAATTACTGTTGCTTTGTAGTGTAGTCTGAAGTCTAGAAGGGTTATTCCTCTAACTTTGTTCTTTTTTCTTCAGGACTGCTTTGGCAATTCTGGGCCTTTTGTGATTTCCAGTATATATTTTAGGGATATTTGTTCTAATTCTCTAAAAAATGTCATGGGTATTTTGATAGGGATTGCATTAAATTGGTAAATTGCTTTGGGCAGTATGGCCATTTTAACAAATATTAATTCTTCAAATCCAAGAACTAATGGATATCTTTCCATTTCTTTGAGTCATCTTCAGTTTCTTTTATCAATGTTTAATAGTTTTCAAAACATAGGTCTTTTACCTCCTTATTTAAGTTTATTCCAAAAAAAAAAAAAAAGTTTATTCCTAGGTATTTTTAATGCAATTTTAAATGAAATTGTTTTCTTTCTTTCTCTTTCCAGTATTTCATTATTAGTGTAAAGAAATGCAAAAGATTTCTGTATATCAACTTTATATCCAGCTGCCTTGCTGAATTCATTTATTCTAATAGTTTTGTGTGCAGACTTGTTTTCTGTATAGAGTATTATGTCTTCTGCAAGCAGTGACAGTTTTACCTCTTCCTTATGATTTGGATACCTTTTATTTTTTTATCTTGTCTGATTGCTCTGGCTAGGACTTCCAATACTATGTGCAATAGAAGTGGTGAGGGTGGGCATCCTTGTCTTGTTCCTGAATTTAATAGGAAGGCTTTCAGGTTTTCACTATTGAGCATCATGTTGGTTGTGGGTTTGTTGTAAATGGCTTTTATTATGTTTAGATATGTTCCCTCTATACCCACTTTGATGAGATCTGCAAAGTCTGCTTTACCATTATAAGGTAGTATTCAATCTAGAAATTAGTATGGGGATACTGAGGGGAGCAGGGGGCATTGTTCAGCCTACCATAATGCCTTTCTAAAGTGGTCAAGGCAGCAGGCTCCTGGCTGGTCAGTTCTATAGTATTCTGAGAAGTCATTTCTGGGGACCCAACCTTATGCCTCCTCCTTCAGCTCTTCCAGTGATTTGGAAACACCCAGTAAGTACCCTGTGTTCAATCCTTTTCTGCTTAAAATACAGTAGCTTCTGTTTCCTTTACCCAACTATGACTAAAATACCAATTATCCTTCAAGTCTCTGTTTATCTTTGGAAAGACTTCCCCAATTCCTCCAAAGTTCCTTCTCTCTACTCTAGACCCCACAAGTTCTCCTAAATCAAATCTCCCTAGTAGACCACGACCCCTCCATGGGATCAAATGAAAAGGAAGTCTGCAAATGAACCAAAGGTCACCAGCTGAGATCAACTTCATAAACATTAAGCCTTGGATGTGGGCTGAGGCAGGCGTGACCTGAGAAGCCACGGTGGGGCCGTGCTGTCTGGGAAGCTAGCAACACAAGAAGGGAAGCCTGGGATAGGAATGCTGTCTCAACCTTACAAAACTCCTGCAACTCAAAAAAAAAGAAGGGTATTTTCAGATACAGAAGCACGTCAGCATCTGGATACACATGAAACAGTACATTCTCCAGGTCCAGGGCTGCTGTCCAGTCTGGGGCTTCATGGCCCTTAATCCAGAAATGCAGAAAAATGGCACATGACAGAAAGGACAGGCCCTGATCCTTAGGAAAATGTAGAGGGTCAAATCTAGAAAGCAACCGATGAGCAGAAGCTGCATTTCCCTTGACAAGGCAGAAAAGGGAACAGGCCAGGTGATGCCCTGGGCCTATGGGAGGCCCTGCCCCCACCAGCAGTCTGGCCCAGTATCCAGAAGGGCATGCCCATGCCTGGGTATCAGTGGAGCAAGGAAACAAGTGTCAGGTGCATGGAACACAACAAAGAAGACTCTTCATGCCACCTTAGATGACATGCATATGAAAATGGGACAATAGGGAAAGAGAGCCCGGCAGAAGGCCACCTCCACTGGCAGGCAAGAACTAAAAAGCCCAAACTAGAAAATGCGGAGGCTCCATTCTGCCCGTGGCTATCGTATGCTGTGGCATCACACGGACCCCATGCCCTCCCCAGGCCTCAGTCTTTCCCGTCTGTACATGGGGAACAGTAGACTCTATGGAAGGGTTCAGGGAAATAAGGAAAACAAGAAAGCACTGTGCAAAGTAGGGGGTTAGGGAAGACAGAGGAGTGGGAGACGCAGATCCTACACCATGGCAGGAAAGAGGCTCCGACTGAGGAGGAGGCCTGGGAGGCCTGGGATGTCACTAATGAGGTCCCAGCAGACAGGGCTGGGCATGAGTGAGCTGAAGGATCCAGCCCTCCTCCATCCCGATGCTCGGCACACTTCAAATTAATAATTAAAATGCTTCCTGTCAGATTCCAGCCTGACACGTAATTAGAGCAGCTCCAGGCTTTAGGCAATGGTGATGAAAACAGTTCTTGTTAGAAAGAGACTTTTCTGGGGATCAGCTGGATGAGGATAGAATCCTCCTCCCTGGATTTTGCTATCAGGGCCTCCCTCCATCTGCATTCCAGATAGATATAGACAGGGGTTTTCCTTGCAGCCTGGGGAGGGGCAGGGGCATGGAAAGAAGCATCCATTTCCCCTCTACCTGCTCCAGGAGGAGGCTGGACAAAGTGCCATCCTAGCTGACATGAGAGGGCAAAGCAGGGGTCTGTACAGGAAGGAGGGAGGGTGGGGATTCCTCGGACTTTCAAAGTCCAGACAGATAAATCTGAGTCCTGCTGCAGATTCTGAATGCCACTCCATCCTGTGCACACAAGATATTGCTGTCATAGCCTTTCTTCCCAGCGCTGCTGGGTAGTTTCTGAGCTCAGCCACCAACTCTTAAGAAGTCGAGGCATCTCAGGCCCCTCCCCACCTATTCCCTGGCATCTACCACCTCCTTCTAGAGCAAAGACCTTCCTATCAACAAAGTGGGGCATGGACCCCAGAGTTCTAGCTCCCAGCCTCTGGGTTTCCTCAACCTCTCAGGAGCAAAGCTTGGAGGTACTGCTCATGGTTCCACAGAAACTTCCAGTTTCAGGCTCTTCTCCTAGCAGTTCCCCCAGAGCCTCAGCCAGTCAATCCCTTCCTCCGGAGTCCCCGAGCTCTGTCAAACCATCCTACCTGCTCACCTGCCACCCAGCCTGGCCCCCTCAAGAGTGTGACGGGTCCACCACTGCTAAGCTCATTCAGGAAAGTCCCCAGTGCCTACCCGGGGCTTCACCCTGCTGGCTTTGCCCTTAGGAGCTCGGCAATCAGCACTCATGCCAAAGCTACCTATTAGAAGAAGAAAATCATTTTAAAGTAATGTTGTGTTGCTTCATTGAAGTTGCCTTCATAAATATTTCAAAGGTGTTTATTAGGAAAACCACAGGAACAGAGAAGAGGCTGTGGAGACTGAGAGAAGAGATGCCTCGTGAGGTCTCAGCTGCCTCTGCCACCACCATCAATGAAACATCTACCTCCTCGGAGGGCCTGGCCCTGTGGGGGCTGCAAAGAGGAGAAGCCCACTTTGTTGGGTTGCCCTCCCCCGCCTTGGGGAGGCAGCTACTCTGAAGCCATGTACCTGTCCTCAGATTGAACCAACCCCAGGAGGTAATATAACAGAGTCCTGCGGACCCAGCCCTGAGCTGGTGCAGGGGCCTCCTAGGTCTTCCTCTGAGTGCTGTTCCCAGCTGCTGGACAATTGTTCCCCTCCTCTGACTCAGGCTTCCCTTGTGGCTCAGTTGGTAAAGAATCCACCTGCAATGCCGGAGACCTGGGTTTGATCCCCCAGTTGGGAAGATCCCCTGGAGAAAGGAAAGGCTACCCGCTCCAGTATTCTGGCCTGGAGAATTGCCTGGGTCACAAAGAGTCGGACAAGACTGAGTGATTTTCACTTTCACTTTCTGACCCAGTGGTGCACGGGAAAGAGCTGGGAGGTCCCTTCCTGGGCCGGCTGATGTACCCAGATTTGTGGCTGCTGTCCTTCACTCTGCTCTCCCCTCCCCACTCCCTCATTTACTCCCCTCTCCCCATGCACATACCCATCCAGGACCACATCAGACTAGGAGCAGCAGAGCCAGAGCAGGTGCACAGGGCCAAACAACCAACCCCAGGAGCCCCTCAGCCCAGGCATCTCAGCCTTGTCTTGCCCCACTCCATTGGGCAGGGAGGGCCCAGCTCAGGATCCTGAAGAGGTGGTAAGAATGGTGTCTTCTTTCCCTTCTTCTCTCTGTGGGGGTGGGGCAGGGCTGGAGACACCACGACTGCCTCTGATACAGCTCCTCCCCTTGGGAAAGAGCCTCTTTCTCTTCCCCAAGCCAAAGCCAACAAGTCAATTAAACCCTGAGAAAGCAGATTCGATCTGCAGGCCAAGGGATTACATTGATCTGCAATGCTGGTACCCTGGGGGCCATGGCTGCCTCCCCTCGAGCCTGGAGCTCCTCTTCTGCCATCTTCAACTGAGACAAGAGCAATCCTCCCCACCGCCACCTCCATCCTCCTGCATCCCTCCACCCCCGCCACACCCTGTCTGATGGCCTATCCCCTCTCTGCTGGTTCACATCTCTCTTGTTTGCGCAGGCTGAGCCTGAGGCCATCTGTTCAGACTTATCCATTCACTCAGCTTAAGTGCAGGTGAGGTGCCCCTTGGAACCTCCGTCCTTTGAGCAATCTCTCTTCATCTCAGTCAACCAGAGAAGGGGGGACTGTTCTTGACCCCATTTTGCAGAAGTGACCTGCAAGGGCACAGAGTATCCAGCACCCCAAGGGTTAGAAGGTAGCATTCCCCACATAGAATGTGGGGGTGGGTGAACGGAGCGCGGGGAACCTTCCACGGTAAATAAAAAGGAGAAAGACTTGCAATTACCATATCAATTGTTTCTGGGTAAATAGGGGCTTCTAAGAGATTTTTAAAATAGATTATTCCTTTAAATAGGTTAGGCACCCTTTGACAGCCTCATTTACATTATTCCTTTGCTGGGAAATCCTTTTTTTTTTTTTTTTTTTCTGGGCATAGTGTAGAAGTCAACTTCAGCCTCAGTGTGAATTGCATTCAGAGACTGGATGAATGTGGTTTGGGTACTTAGTGGAGGACAGGGGCTGCTCTGTGCCCCAGGCTGGGCAGGGCAAATCCAGAACTACTCTGGGGAGAAGGAGATGAATTTCCAGAGAGCAGCAAAGGAGCCAGGGCTTTATTATGGCTGTGAAACATTTGAGGTGCAGTCAGGGATCCAGGGGATTCACAGCAGGGAGTGCGTAGGATTTACACAGGCAGAGAAAAGAGGGGGCAGATTCAGTGAGGCAAGAGCTTGAGCAAAGGCTTATAAACAGGATTGAATATGGCCCATCCAACTCCCCCCACCCTGTCAGTCATCTGTGGCCCCTTCTCCCTCATCACCCATCCTCCAGACAGAGCAAAATGGACTCCTCTCCTAGCACTATCAAGCCCACTCCACAAATGTCCCACGTCTGGAGTCCCTGGCGCACCTTCTCTTGCGGTGGTGGTGGTGTTGAATCATTAAGTCATGTTTGACTCTTTTTGACCCCATGGACTGGAGCTTACCAGGCTCCTTCTGTTCATGAGATTTGCCAGGCAAGAATACTGGAGTGGGTTGCCATTTCCTTCTCTATGGGATCTTCCTGATCCAGGAATTGAACCCAAGTCTCCTGCGTTGGCAGGCGGATTCTTTTACTGCCGAACCACCAGGGAAGCCCACATTCTTTTGCAGGGCTGACCCCTATCCTCCCGGCTGCATTAGGTGGGTGGACACTCAGAAGGGCAGCCTGGATGGAGAGACCAAGGAAATCAGCACCCTGGCCATGCTTCCCATGTCACAAGCCCTTGACATGGTCAACCATGGAGGCTAAGCTCCCTCTGCAACTTGGCCAGCTTCGGGTTCTCAGAACGTTTGCTGATGTGCCCACCATATAGACTTCAAGCCATTATGAAAGCTATAGAAATAAGAAGTAGCATGTTCATTCATTAGCAACAAATTATCTTAGCAAATAAGGCTAAATGTCAGTTCAGTGGCCAGCAAAGATACATGTTGGTCCCTTCCCCCAGTGCCCTGAGAGTGAGGGTCACATTCTGCAGGCACTGTTTAGGAGAGGATATTGAAACACAAGGGGGCTTCCCAGGTTGCGCAGCGGCAGAGAAATCACCTGCCAATGCAGGAGTCTTAGGAGACATGGGTTCGATCCCTGGGTTGGAAAGATCCCCGGAAGTAGGAAATGGCAACCCACTCTAGTATTCTTGCCTGGAGAATCCCATGGACAGAGGAGCCTGGCAGGTTACAGACCATGGGGTTGCAAAGAGTTCGGACACGACTGAAGACTGAGCATGCACACTGAAACACAAGAGGCAGGAAGGAAATGAGATAGGGTGCAGACTAGCACCCCAGGAGCCTGACAGCCTGAATTATGGGACTAGTCAGGTAGACTCCAGATAGCTAAGCTTTGAGACCAAGGGAGGGCTAGAGGCCAGAGACCACTCAGGAGGGTAGTGGAAAGCAGTGGTAGAGGAAAGATGCTATCCTCTGGCCACTTTGGCTGCAGCAGGTCTGCAGAACAGTAGAGGCCACAGAATATCCTGGGGCAGAAGCAAGTTTGAGGCAGGGAGGAAAGGAAGCAGGAAGAGCGTGAAAGCTGCTTTCTTGAGCCTGGCACACGCGCACAGCCCGCTGGGCTGCAGTGAGCAGGACAGATGGTCCTTCCCTTCGTGGTGCTGGAGGGAGGGAGGGAACCAGGACCAGCCGCATGACTGTGCACATCTGGAGGCCTGGGGGCAACAAGGGAAAGAGAGGGAGAAGGGGAGGCAGTCGGAGGAAAAGGAGGGAGCCCCCTGTCTCCTGTCCTCAGGCTGAAGGCTGCACTGTCATCCCTGGAGCCCCCTCTTTTCTCACTTCCCCAGAGCCTGGGTGCCTGGTCTGACCAAGAGTGGGAACTTAGGGTTCCTGCTCTCCTCTGGGCCCCACAACAGAAGGAACAGGCCCTCCTCTTCACACTAAACAAGATCCCTCCCCTTAACCTTCCTTGCACCTGTATTTTCTGTTCTTCCTTTAGTGAGAAAACAAACACCCTTAGGTCTGATTCAGTCTCATTGAGAACAGCTGGCTTGTCTCTTTCCCCTGGTCTCGGAAGCCTCTGCTCTGGGCTGTCTCTCTGAATCCTGTTTTGCATTAACTTGTAAGGTAGGCTCAAGCCCCTGGGGTACACACATCAGCTATTTAGCAGTGATCTCATCTAGCTGCGTCAGAACTTCTAGGGATGGGGCCAGGGGAATTGCTATTATTAAAACTTCCTTAAGTGACTCTAAGGTGCAGCCAGAGTTAAGAACCAGTAGACTGCTGTGATGTGGAGCAGGAGCGTGGTGCCCAGGATTATCTATTAGGGGCCAAAACATCTTGATTCATGGGCCTCCATCCGGAAGGGATAATGAGGACACAGGTCCAGAGGAGGGCAGTGGGGGTGAGGAAATCATATCAGCTGAGGGAGGTTGAGGGGAGGGGGCGATTTTACTGCTCAGGTGCTGCAGAAAGGCTGGGGACAAAGGTCAAACCCTCTGCTTCTGAGGGCTGGGATGTGTGTGCCCCGTGAGGCCCAGCGTTCCCTGTGCTCTAACAGGCACCACCTCATTAGTGCTGAGATAGTGTCACTGTAATTACCTGGAACTGGTGGAGCCAAATGGCAGGTCACGAACACCCTCAGAAACAAGTGCAGAAAATTGAATGTGCCCTGAGGCACCTGCATCTAAGTGAGATGCTGATGAATGTGGCCCCATCCATTGTGGTCAGGTGTGCATGCAGGATGCGCCTTTCAGCCCAAGGCCCACCCATCCATCAAGAGGCAGACACACTCACCTCTAAGACTGGGGTCCTAGAACCATGAAGATCCCTAGCACCTGGGGAATTGAGGCGGGGCCCCTACAAGTTAGGTGTTGAAGGGTAAGGCAGTGCAGGGTGGGTGGGGGAGGAAAAGAGGTCCACATGCCTCATCCGCTGCTGGGTCAGGCTCCACTGTGAGTCTGAGTGCCTGGCTGGGGTGGCAATTCCTGGCACCCTTGCTGCCCTGTATAGAATTGTTTTGCCAGTGGCCCTAAGTGCTCTTCACTAGCACGTTCTTCCTGCCATGAGGACTGGCTGTAAAGGAAGCCCAAACAAGAGGTAACTCTACCAACATTTAATATCTACAGCCTATGGGCCTGTGATGAGTATGAGGCTCCATACTGTAGCAGCTGGAGCGCAAGGCTGCAGTATTTGTCTCCAAACTGTAGAACCTGCCAAAGTCTATTCTAGAATAGCAGTGCTAGGAGATACTATGTAGCCATTTAGAAAGAATGAAGGAGGTCTCTGCAAAAAGCTAGGCACAAAATAGTATATGAGGTAGGATCCATTTATGTTAAGTTCAAGAACAAGCAAAACAAATCGATGGTGAAAACAGCCAGAGCAGTCTCTCTGGGTGGGGCCATTGACTAGGCAGGGTCAGGAGGGAACTTTCTGGATGCTGAAAGTGTTCTGTATCTGGATCTGGGTGATATTTACATGGTGATGTAAACACTTCTTTAAAAATTCACAGAGCCATACACTGAGGACTAGCATCTTTTTTACACACTAGGTGTATGAGACAACTCAACATAAAAAGTTAAGAGAACTGATCTGAGAAAATGGTAAATCAAATAGGGGGGAAAAAAGCTGTAGAACAGAATTCGTGATTTCATTTTTATAAATGAGTAAGCCTGGGGAAAAGTCTGGAAAGATAACAAACTGTTAGTAGTACTTTCCCCCGAGTGAGGGGATTGGAGGTGAAGACAACCAGTTTCTACATTTCTGTATTATTTGCATTTGTGGTGTTTGAATCCTCTGTCCCTCATACCTCCTCCACGTTCCGGCCGCTCACTTCATGGTGGCTCCACTCCGGGTCATGTGAGTGTCCTGCACTTGGAGGCCTGGGTTCAGGGCTATTCAGGGCTATCTTTGGCTTCCTGTCTCAGTTTAAGACTTGGGCTTTGCATTAAGATCTTTCGCTATTGCCCCGCTCAGAATTTGCAGGATCTGGGACTTCCCTAATGGTCCAGTAATTAAGAGTCTGTGCTTCCACTGCAGGGGGTGCAGGTTCAAGTCTTAGTCAGGGAACTAAGATCCCACATGCCATGTGGCCAAAAAAATTTTTTTTACTACTAATAAAAAATAATCTGCCAGGGTCTCTGCTCATTGGGAAGATTCCCTGGAGAAGGAAATGGCAACCCACTCCAGTATTCCTGCCTGGGAAATTCCATGGACATAGCAGCCTGGTGGGTGAGTCCACGCAGTGGTGAAGAGTCAGATACGACTTAGTGACTCAACAACTGTTCCTTGGTCCACACATACCAGCATCCCACTAGGCAACCGCCTCCTGGGATAAGCCAGGTCAAGTGCCTCTGCCTGAACAGACACCATGGAAGGCACTGTCCGTGCTTGTGAGAGAACGCTCTGAAGAGGAAGAGAGCAGGGAGAGAAAGGCAGGGTGACTCGGCCCGTCAGCCATTCTGTTTGTAGCCCAACATCCAGGCTCCTCCTCCTGAACGGTCAGTGCCACTAATGGGTCTTCATGGCCTTGGTTACAAATGGTCCTGGAGGTGAATTCCGGTCACACCTCAAGCCAAGAAAATGAACCCTGCTCTGTCCCCTCTTTAATATGGATGTGACACCTGCAGGCTACAGCTTGTCGCACTGTGAGAATTATTTCTCCATTAAAATGCAGGAGTTGGAGCTTTGCCCAGGAAGAGCAGCTAAAAATACTGCTCTCTGGGGGCACCAGCTACTGGGGGGTGTGAATGGCCACCTTCCTCACCCTGCAGCCCCTAGGGAAGTCCCACACCTGCTGGGTCCCTCCCTTAAGCATCTGATTCAGCATCGTGTTTGAGCCATCTCCCAGCCCTGTCCGAAAGAAAAAACACACCAGTTTCTGGGCCTGTTTTACTGATGGGCAAACTGAGGTTTAGACAACTTGCCCTGGGTCGCTGTGCTCCATCTACAAAATCACCGAGGGAGCAAGTGTGTGCAACCCGACTGCAGGGAGGGAAAGATAAGCCATCATGTGTGCCCAGCACTTTATAGTTTGTAGTGTCTTCTTCCTATGTTGTCCAACCCTCACAGCAATCCTACAAAACATGAACTACTATTGTACTGGTGTGGTTGACGCCTGGTGAGGTGAGGTCACGCTCCAGGGTGTAGGGGGAGACAAGGGGCAAGAGACAGAGCCTCGGGAAAGGTTTTTGAATCTAAAACCTACCCACAGCACCAGTCGGGGGGGCCTTCTAGTAAGGTGACTGGACTCACTCCTAGGGCCATCGACTTTAGAAGAAGCACCCTTTGGAAAGAATTCCACATACCTTTCCAAAGGTATCATCACCCCTTCTTTTTAAACATATTTTGCTGTTTTTAAAATTTTTATTTATTTGGCCACGTGGCATGTGGGATTTTAGTTCCTTGACCAGGGTTTGAACTCATGACCCCTGCATTCAAAGCACAGCATCTTAACCACTGGACCACCAGGGAAGTCCCTTCACCCCTTCTTAACAGATAAGGAAATGAAGGTTCAGAGGGATGAAGGACCAGGTCACAAGTCAGCAGCAGAGCCAGGAACAAAAGTCAAAAGGGAAAACAAGAAAAAAAATTAAAAACAAAAGTCAAGTGTCTTGACCTCCAGCCCGAGCTCTTCCTGCTGCCCTAGGGCCCGCAGAGTTTGGGGACTGACTGGTGGGCCAGTTCTGAGACCCTGGCCCCCAAGGGTAAAGGAGCCCAGTGCACTTTGCAGGCTCCCACATCCTTGAACCTGGTTCTCTGGAAATGGTTTGCTTGCCATGTTCACCTCTTCTTCTTAGTCTTCAAAACTGGAAGGTGATGAAAAATCTCAAGCCCATTTTTCATATAAGAAAACTAAGGCCCTGGGACTTCCCTGGTGGTCTAATGGTTAAGACTCCAAATGCAGGGGGCAAAGGTTCAATCCCTAATTGAGAAATTAAGATCCTGTATGCTGCACAGCGTAGCCAAAAAAATAAAAAATCTAAAGCCCAGAGAAGTGAAATGCCCAGCTCAGGATCACAGGGAAGGGCTAAATGAGGTCTTAGACCCAGACCTCTGACTCAGGCCTGGTGCCCATTCCACTGTGTCAGCCAAAAAGAGCACGTAGAGTTCCTTTTCTACGTTAGCTTCTTCCTGGGTCTTAGTTTCCCCATCCATAAAATGGGGGCATTAGGCCTTAAACAAGCCTAGAGTCTGAATCTTCTGAGATAAAGATATTAGGCGACACTTCTAAGAGTGGGTGGAGCCCCATACAGTGACCAAAGGACTTGGCTTTCTGGACAGCCAGCATCCTTATCAAGTGGGTAAATGAAGTTAGAAAAAGGGCCATGGAAACCCAGGGACTTAAGGACGGTGAGAGTTAAGGAGATCCAAGCACCCCTACTCTGGGCCTCAAACGTCCAGGAGGGAATTCTTCCAGTCGAGCCCTGCTGCCACACAATTTACAGAGAAAAAGCTTTCTACAAAGGCATTTATTTTTCCCAAAATGCACCCCCGGTTAACAAAATTTCTCAGAGTCCCACATTTAAATTAGAAACCCCCACATCTTTCATTCCTGGTGAAGGGAGGGATGTCAACAGGAGGACATCAGGTCCTCAGAAGTTTACTCCACTGGAGGCTGGGGACTGGCCGGAGACATGCCAGAAATTGTCTGCCCAGCTCCGGAATAGCACCATGGTGGGGGAGGGGCTGTCCCTGCCCTCAGGCTTCCCCTGCGCTGCAGCTCTCAGCTCCCCAGGTCGGTCGGGTCTGGGCTGCCTGTCCCCGCTGTGCATGCCTGGAAAGACACTTTGGAAACCATCAGATGCTCCAGTTGTGGCAAGAGGCTCTGTCTCTCTTTCCAGGTCTCTGAGCAAGGATTCCGGGTGGGATGGGAGTGAGGTATCCTGGGAACTGTGGTCCAGAAGAGGGGTTCAGCAGGAAGCATGGCAGGAGCCCCTCACGAGTCCCTCTTGCCTCACGGGTTTCTCGGCTGAAGGGCGCGCTCCTTAGGGAGGGGCTTGTCTTCTCACGCAGGGTCCCCAGTACCTAACACAGTGCTGACGCCCAGAGATGCTCAGTGAACGTTACTTGAATGGATCAATGAAAGGAAAAGCAGAGGGACAGCAGCAGATCACAAGGGGGCCCATGCAGCCGCCCACAGACCTGGTGTGACCAGCACGTCCTTCCCGTGGGGAGGGCGGGTGGAGGGTGGGGCTCACAGGGCACAGCCCGGGGCGCCCCGGCAGAGGCAGGGCCGGGGGAGGTCCTCACGTGTTCCAGCACGTGCACCTGCTTGAATGCATGCCTGGGGGAGGGGCCCTGTATTCACTTAATGGAGGAGGGAAGAGGCTGACTTTGGGGCCAGAGCACGAGGCGACGCCTCTAGTCTGGAGGAAATACTAAGGCTGCAGTGGCCTCTGCTGAGGAGACAGAGTTACGGACAGATGGGGGAGAAGGCTGAGAAGTGATAGCTAGCGTATCTGGACCATCGGAGACAAGGCGAGGGGAGACTGTGTACCACATCTTTGGAGAAAAATGGCAGCCAGATGGTCCGTGTAGCATATCCATTGGGGAAATATGGCGGCAGGGAGGTCTGTGCATTGCGTCCGTGAGGAATAAGCGGCGAGATGATTTAGGTATCGTGTCACTGGAGAAATAAGGCAGCAGGATGACTCGGGAATCGTGTCCATCAGAGAAGTAAGGCTGCAGGGTGGTCTGTGTATCGTGTCCTTTGCAGAATGAGGAGATCCGCTCGAGTGGACGCCATCTGTTGGAGGCAGGGAAGCCCCCAGCCCAGAGCTCATACTGAGGCTCCAGTGCAGCCAGAGGTGGGAGCCCCAGGGCAGGGGCAGCAGCTCCCTGAGCCTCGCGGTCAGACTATTTCTGGTCCATCATCTACATTTCATGACGGGAAGGAAAAAAGAGGGGGGAGCGTTAAATGCGGGAATGTCGGATCCCCAGGGATGTGGTCACATACTCGGGGGGTGGGGGGAGTATGTGTGAGGGGGCTGACAGTCTGACTGGCAACCCCCACAGCAAGCACTGCCCTCAAGGCTCAGATAGACACACACAGCAGCCGGGCATCAGACTGACTATGAGGGTGCCAGGAGGAGACTGCCCAGTCCTCGCCGGCTTCTCTCAATCCCCCTGGATCCAGCCACCTTGCACCCTTCCCTTCTCTTGGTCTGGCACACTCTTCCCTTCCCCATGCTGCCCCCCACCCTGTCTGTCCCGATTCATCTTCTCCACTCCATACATTCACACCCATGGCCTCACTCTCCGCCATGATCTGAATGGAGAGTTTATTTCCTGACAGGGACAGCAAGCCAACCTGAAAGTTACTTAAGGCTCCATAACCTTTGGCCAAAAATTAAGGTCCCAAAACTTTTGACCTTTAAGTGGAAGCCACTCATATTTAGTGATAAGTCTGCATTGAGAAATAGCTTATTCAAAATACACAGACACACAGAGAGATATACATATATTTATAAACACACACACAGAGGTGTAGCTCCTGGTCACTTTTAATAAAGAAGAATCTCAAACTAAACTAACCTCCAACCAACCACTTCCTAATGTAACTGCTGATGTTATGATAATCTGACCAATAACCATCACTAACAATTATTAACCACTGACTGTGTACCAGGAACGTGCCTGTCCAGCTGAAAACCCCATTTCCTAGCCTCACTTGAGTTGCAGTCACGTGACTAGGTTCTGACAAATGGATATAAACAGGAGTGACAGGAGCTATTTCTAGTCAAGCCCTAGAAAAAAATGTCCCCTCCCTCTCCTCTTTCCCTCTTCGTTCTGGAGGGGGTGTGGGAGCTGGAGCAGCCACCTGGACCTGGCAATGTAAGCTTTGAGTAGAAGAAGGCAGAAGCCAGGTAGGAGGAAGCTGGTTCCAGGGTACCAGTGGCCTTAAGACAATCTCGACTCCTGTCCCGGTTAAGCCTCTATCATATTTGCATCCTGTTAAGAGCAGTGGGGACCTTGATTTCTCCGCCTGCTGCCATTTCAACAGGGAGGAGTCGAGGCTGTCCTTCTAGGGGAGGGAGCCTCGGGGCAGCAGCAACCCCATCACCAATGACCAGCCCCCAGCCTCCTACACACAAGGGCACACACACAGATGCACAAACACCACGTCTTTACCTTCTTTGTTTTCAGAGTGTTTCAGGGGCCGCAGGGCTGCAAAAAAGGAAGAACACAGTGAAGGGGGAACTGTGGAAAGTGGTGGTAAGGAAGAAATAAAGTCTAGAAGACTGGGAAGGCCTGGGAGGAGGAGGCAGGAGGGAGAAGTTGAGAGGGCGCGGGAAACATCACAGCACTAGAAAAGGGGTCTCAGCTGCTGCCCCAGGTTCCCGTTCTGCTCTATGACTTGTCACTCCTCCCCCAGGCCTGTTTTCTGAACCTCTATAATGGGAACAATTTCCCAGCCCTCCTGTGAGTGAGGGATGTGAGAGTACCCTGAGCCTGCTCTACAAATAGGGTTAAGAGAGGGGCTAAGGGAGGCTGCAGGTGTCGCCAGCTAGGCCCAAGATCTTGCAGAACTGAGACTAAGCGTGTCTCTAAGCCCCCCTCTTCTCCCCACTCCCTCCCTTCTGCCAACTGCACCTGCCTCTGAACAAGAAAAATGAGGCCTGATCCCAGGCTGTGTCTATACCTGCCACACCCGGACACCAAAGGCAGAGAATGAATTGGCACAGTTTACAACAGTCCCCAGAGGTCAATCTTCTGCCCTTCCTTCTTCAGGGATTGGGGGGTAACCCGTGTCAACTGGCACCATCACAGAGGGCTCAGCAAGAACCTGCTCCCCCAATACATGGGCCCTGGGGAGGGAAGGCAGTGAGGCCTCCAGTGGCCAAGGGGCACCAGGGCCTTGGCGCCTCCTCTCCAGGCTCCAGGCTTGTGTCCCCAAAGTGCTGGGCCCTTCGCAAAGTCACTCGAGAGAGGTTCAAAACGGCCCTCTGCTGCCATCAGGGAAGGCCAGGAGGCCAGTTTTTACATATGGGAAACTGAAGCCCAGAAGAACAAAACGCTGACCAAAGTTATTCAGCCTCTTAGCAGAGTGGAACTGTGTCAGGCTGAAAACACAGTGCTAATAACAGGACTGAAAACCACGGAGCCCTTGCAGGCCCCCGGCACAGTATCAGGCCCTTCATATACATGATCTCATTTAATTTAACTCACACCACCCATGAAAGGAGCAGCTAGGAGGAAACTGAGGCCCAGAGAGGCAAAGTGACTTGCTCAAGGCCACTCAGCTTATATAAGCTGGGTCTGGAACCCAGCCTGCCCTGCTTGCCGAGCCAGGTCCTTCAGGGTGGAGTGGCCCTGGGAGGTGGTAAAGGTAGACAGGAGAAATGAGGCAGCAGCTGGGAGACCTGCCTCCCGGTCTACTTCTGAGCAAAGACCAGACTCACCGAGGCTGGGAGGCCTCAGTCCACAGGACACATTTCATTCAAACCTTCAAGTAAATGGGGCCCCTCCAGACCTTGGGGTCCCTGCCCCATCCCTGCATGTCCTCAGCCAACAGAGTCCCTCTGGGTTCAGACTTACCCGTCTTGGATCCTTCTCCATCCCCATCGTGGTCCTCGGCTCCTGGGAACAGAAACTTCCTCAGCCCTACCCACCTTCATCACTGACCTGCTCCTGGGAGTGCAGGAGGCAGGCGGATGGGGCTGAGCAGGCCTGGCCTGTGCCAGGATAAGAGGGACCCCAGGCAGGAGCCCACCACTCACCTGGCCAAGGACTATCCACTCACTCACCCACCCACCACTCACCAGAGTCGACTTCCCTACCAGGGTCAAACCACCTACCTATCAACGTCGACTTACCACCTACCAATCACCAAGTCAACCCACACTGACCCCAGCAAACAGCGGCTGCTTCAGACACTGTCCACTCTAAGGATGACACAGCCTCTCATGGTGACACACAAACCCACAAAGAACTCACGCCTGCATGGCTCGATCTCCACGTGCTCTCACTCACAGATACACTCACGTGACTTACGCTCTCACGGTCACACACAGACACATTCATCCCTCTGTTACACATCCACTACTTGCTCCTAGTCACACTCACATCCACCGTGCATTTCTGCACACTCACCCTGCATGTTTGCACACTCACGGGCAGGCTCACACGTCTTTAAACACACGAGATCTGTTCAGCCTCCAGATCACACATATACACACACAATGTAGCTGCATTTGCACACACATTCATTCTGTCACTGGAAAGTGACACTCCTGTTGATATCATAGACACACCAACATACCCGGAGACACATGCACACCGCCTCTCTCACTTACCTGCATTCTCCTCCTCGCAGCTCTGTTTGATCTTTCTCCAGCACACGAAGGCCAGGGCCACCAGCAGTGCGACAAGGCAGATGGAGAGCCCCACGGTCACCCACAGGGCCTCGGGGGGGAATGTCATGGGCTGTCCTGGGAGGGGAGGTGGGGAGAATGGGGAGAGACTGTCATGCCTGACCCTCAGTGGTCCTGAGGACAACCCCCCGGCTCCAGAGTGTGAACAGGGGGCTCCTACCTTCAGGGGGCCCCCACACCATGAA
The DNA here is from genome assembly GCF_002263795.3 of Bos taurus. Taxonomy (NCBI): domain Eukaryota; kingdom Metazoa; phylum Chordata; class Mammalia; order Artiodactyla; family Bovidae; genus Bos; species Bos taurus. The sequence goes on along the minus strand of NC_037337.1, from coordinate 20,517,638 downwards.
CTGAGCTTACATAAGCTCCTGTGCCCCTTCCCCCCACATCCACAAACCCTCCAAAGCCTGACACAGCTGGGATTGTCATGGGCAGGCCTCAACCTGGGAGGTTTGAAGAATCTGTGGCCCAAGATGCTCAAGAACCTTCTATGGCTCCCTACTGACATGGAAATAGTGCTTCAAGCTTCTTTGTAATTCCATTCTCTGTAGAGACGACCGACTGCTCCCAGCCCCTGCACCACTGCTCTCGGTTTCCTCTACCTGAAAAGTGCTCCCTCACTCTCCACCTGGCTTATGATTCCTCCTCAGGAAGCCCCCCTTTCTTCCCCAGCCCCACCTGGTGATATTCTCCATCTTACAGATCAGGAGTTGGCAAACCACAGTCCATGGGCCAAATCTGGCCCGTGGCCTGTTTTTGTACAACCCAAGAGCTAATAATAGTTTTACATTTGTAAAGGGTTACCAAATAAAGGAAAGACAGCAGCAGCAGCAACAGAGATGGTATGTGGCCCACAAAACCTAAAATACATATACATCCAGGCTTTGACAGAAAATGGGTGCAGATTCCCGCATAAAGATGAGGGTGGACACGGAGGGCACCCAAGTACAGGTTTACCCCTGAGAAGGAGACTTGCCAGGGGAATAGTGCTGTGAAACGCTGAGGGCCCTCCTGTTGGCAGTCTCAGGGCAGAGGGAGGAGCTGAGCTGCCCTTGGCTGGGTAAGGACCCACAGCTGTGCTGAGTGCACTATCCTCCAGCCCAGCCCCAGGATCCACGTGGGGTCCTGGGCAGAGGCCTTGGGGACAACAAATCTAACAAAAGCTCCTGCAGAAGATGCCATCAGAGCAAAGAGCAGTGCCATCAACCCTCGGGCAGTGGAGGCCTTAACACTGACATGGGGATTTGCAGCCAGGGTCACTTCCAACAGGCATGGCTGGTTACACTGCTGCTCTGGATATCAGCAGCAAAGGGACCCATCACCCTGGGGAACAGGAGCAGAAGAGAAAGACAGCAGCTGACACAAGAGGACAGGCCAGCCAATCCATGAAGCGCATGGAAGGGACCCCTGGGAATCCAGAGTAGGGGAGGCTCCTGCAGGAAAGCATGGAGCAGACCACAGAAACACCCAGGAGGTGGGGCTACTGCCCTGTCCAGCCCTGGGCTGGTGTTGGTACCTGGAGCACAGGTCTGACTTGCCTTCATCCCACCAGCCAAGGACAGAGAGGGGCTCAGACCTGCATCTTCAGACTCCACATCCAGGGCTTGCTCCACAAAGCCCCCTCCACATACAGCACATGCAACTAACCTCCAGCAGGTGCAGAGGGACCAGGCCGGAGGACTCAAAGTCAGAGTCCCAGAACGTTTTCCAAGGCACAAAGCTGCCCAAAGCGAAATACAGGCCAAGGGCTCCAAAGTAGGGCAGACCTGCTCTCAGAAAAACAGGAGGCTGGGTGGTGGGGAGGAGAGGAAATTAGGCTGAGAGGCTAAAAGTTGGATTCTGGTTCATCTGCTCACTGCAGGATGCTGGAGCCAAGGTCCACAGACCCCCATGGATGAGTACAGCAGGGCCACAAGCCCTCAAAACTTAAATGCAAATGACTGCATTTATCATGTATCCAGTTTTCAGAGAGGTGGCTAATCCCCAAAGAGTCAGAGCCACCGTGCTAGGCTGTGGCCTTGGGAAAGTTCTCTTCTCTCTGGCCTTCAGCTTCCTCATTTGTGAAATGAACGCACTTTAAATGCCAGCTACTATAATTTTTAATGTTTTTCTCTCAGGTGGAGAAATGTCCCCACTGAGCAGCAGCAGGAAAGGAGGATAGTACCAGGAAGCACATGGAAGAAACCCCTGGGGATCCCAGGGTGGGGCTTTTGCAGAAAAGCAAGGAGCAGAGCCACAGAAACACCCAGGCGGAGGGGTTCCCACTATGCCCACCCCTAGGCTGGTGTTGATGCCCTCAGTACAGGTCAGGCTTGTCCTCATTCTGCCAGTCAAGGACAGAGTGGGGTTTCAGACCTGCATCTTCAGGTATATGAGTATAATCGCATACTCACAAGTCCTTTCTACACAGGATGGCGAATAGCTAATTCAGTTCAGTGTGCAAATTATCGTGAAGATCACCAATCCTTCAAGGTCCCCTCAACCCCACCTGTCCCTAGAGACTTCTGAAACTGCAGCCCATTCTGATCACTCCCTACTCCTCTGAAAACTTCACATTCTCTGTCAATCCTGCTGTAGCTAATATTTCTGATTCTCTCCTGTGGCTACATCAGACCATATGCTGACGTATCTAAAAGGTCAAGGAGACCCCATGGGACATCCAACAGCCCAGAGCAGTAACTACCCCACAGAAAGTACAGGCCTAGGGTCTCCAGAAAGAGGGTGAAGTCAATCTTGGGGAGGGGGTGGGCAAAGGGACAAAGCCTTGCCAGAAGAAAAACCGTGAAAGAGGAGGAGGAATGAGCCTCAATTCCTAGAAGGCAAATGCGATGGACACTTGCAGAAGTGAAGGCCACGCAAGGTCCTTGCAAATGGGGCGCAGGAAGACAGGAGTGAGTCAGTGAAGCCTGAGGCTTGCACAGAAACTGGTTATCAGGGGGATCAGGTCTTCTGTGGGCCGCAGGTCAGGTGGAAGTCATGGGAAAGAAACAGGAGAACCAGATGGACAGAACCTGCTGTTCTGATCCCAGAGAATGCAGGGGGGTCCCTAGGAAAGGTTAGCTGTCCGAAGGGGAGGTACAGAGGAGCCAGAATGAGATCCAAATAAGGATGAAGACTGCCTCCCCCTGGCCTGAGTGTAGGTCTGAGCCCTCTTCACACCTCCAGGCACAAGGGGTACACACTGAGGTGGGCACTAAAGGAAGGGAAGTGTGGGCTAGGAGCCCAAAACTGTAGATTGAGGGAATTGCCCAAGGGGCAGCGTTGATCTGGTGTTTGACCACATGGGGGCAGCAGAGAGAGCCAGCCATTCCAAAGGCTGCCTGTGCTGTGTGCTGTGGTTAGTTGCAACCCCAGGGACTGTAGCATGTCAGGCACCTCTGTCCATGGGGGTTCTCCAGGAGGGAATACTGGAGTCGGTTGCCATGCCCTCCTCCAAGGGATCTTCTCAACCCAGGAATCGAACCCAGGTCTCCTGCCTTGCAGGTGGATTCTTTACCAGTTGAGCTACCCGGGAAGTCCAAAGGCTGGCTGGGTCCAGTTTAATTCCATGGAGAACTGACATTGATGGAGTGAGGGATCTGACCACCTGGAGAGGCCCAGCTGTCTCTCAGGGGCTCACAGTTAGATGGCGCCCAGCAACAGACGGTGACATAGCAACACCTTCTCAGCACTTGGAGAGGTTCCCGTAGGAAAGCACTCCAGACAGAGCTATGCCTTGTGGCTGCTCCAGAACTCCCTCCTGGAACACCTCCAGATTCCAGACAGGTATTCAGTCCCCAAGTACCAACTAAGACACTCTTGCTGCTGCTGCTGCTGCTAAGTCGCTTCAGTCGTGTCCAACTCTGTGCGACCCCATAGACGGCAGCCCACCAGGCTTCCCCATCCCTGCGATTCTCCAGGCAAGAACACTGGAGTGGGTTGCCATTTCCTTCACCAATGCATAAAGTGAAAAGTGTTAGGAGGGCAAATACTACAAATGATTCTTATTGCGCAATATAGCAAGTCCCTTAAGGACTGCTTGGGGGAGAATTTGAGACACGTGAAATGTAAAAAAAAAAAAAAAAAATTCTTAAGTTTCCTGACCACCCAAGCCTATCTGAATTCTGGCTCAGAGTCTATATAAAAAGCGATGGTTCCTTCTATCCTTCCCCAGCTGCTCGTCGGCCCCTACCTGTGATGGTGACCGAGCCGTGGGCGTCCTGCTGCAGCACGGGGTTGCGCACCAGGCAGCTGTAGGTACCATTAGCGCCCAGCACCACCCTCAGCACACTGTGCACGTCGAACAAGCCCTGTTCGTTGGCCATCTGCGACGTGGTCACGTTGCCGGTCAAGGGCGCACCCTGCCCATCCTGCCACAACACTTCGGCCTCGGGGTAGCCCCGGTAGCTGGAGCACGTGATGGTCACCGTGTCCCCAGGCCTCAGGTCCTTGTTGGGCTCCAGGGTCATGCTGGGTTTTGAGTAGGGGGCTGGAGGGGAGCAGAGGGTAGAGGGCAGAGGTCAGGTAAGGCAAGGGCAGTGGGACACAGTGGAGGGAAAGAGCGCCCGGGGCTGTGAAGACAAGGGTCAGCACTGGGGCAGTGGGTAAAGGGCTGCAGGAAGTAGGAGGGGCGTGCCAAGGGGAGGGCGCCCCCTTCCGCGGCTCTCACCTGCCACCTGCAGGCTGACCGCGGCGCTGCCGAAGTCCCGGATGCTCACGAAGCAGGTGAAGCTGCCCTCATCAGCCACGCGCACGCGCTGTAGCCTCAGGGACGCGTTGCCCTGAGCCAGCAGGTCTGGGAAGAGCGCTGTGCGGTTGGCATAGGCGCTGCCCTGGTCGCGGCCCTCGGCGAAGCTGTGCACCAGCTGTTTGGTGTCTGTCAGCTGCCAGATGAGGTTGAGCTGTGCCAGGCTGAAGCCGGGCTCGGTCGAGAAGGAGCAGCGTAGGGTGGCGTCGGTGCCCACGAGGGCCACCACAGGGTCTTCCGGAACCTGGACTTCCACTGCACCTGAGGGCGAGGTTGGAGCGGCACGGCAGTGAGGAGGGGTGGGGACACTTGGCTACCACCACACTGCCTCCCATATCTCCTCCATCGACCCCCAGGTCCCATGCCATCTTCCCATTTTCTCCCCAGACCTAAAAACAGATTGAGTCTCAGCACTTCCAGACGTGTCCCTAATCGTCTGACAAGAATCACAACAGCTTGGCCTTGGCCTGACAAGGTCCATCTCCCTGGGGGACCTGGCCTGGGGCAGCCTGCAGCTCTAGCAAAACTCTCCTCTCCGCCAGGACCCATTTCCCTCTCCTATCTTCCGACTCTCTTCTGAGATCTGAATGCTTCTCCACTCTTTCCACCGGTTTCCAGAGCCCTGGAGTCAGGAGACCCAGAGAGCTGAGAGGACCTGTGATCATCACCCTCACCTACTCCTGCCACAGTAAGCTTTCCCTCTATGCAACCTGTTTCTGTTATTATTATTCGGTGTCTCACTGTTCTGGGAGACTGAAGGTAAGGAGCTAGATTCAGATACTATGACCACTGGAGATTGGACCAACTCCCCGCCCCTGTCCCCCACCCCAAGGGACATTTAAGAAAACAAAAGAAAAACCTGTGGGGCTTCTATGGGGCGTGATGGTGACCGAGCCGTGGGCGTCCTGCTGCAGCACGGGGTTGCGCACCAGGCAGCTGTAGGTACCATTAGCGCCCAGCACCACCCTCAGCACACTGTGCACGTCGAACAAGCCCTGTTCGTTGGCCATCTGCGACGTGGTCACGTTGCCGGTCAAGGGCGCACCCTGCCCATCCTGCCACAACACTTCGGCCTTGGGGTAGCCCCGGTAGCTGGAGCACGTGATGGTCACCGTGTCCCCAGGCCTCAGGTCCTTGTTGGGCTCCAGGGTCATGCTGGGTTTTGAGTAGCGGGCTGGAGGGGAGCAGAGGTAGAGGGCAGAGGTCAGGTAAGGCAAGGGCAGTGGGACACAGTGGAGGGAAAGAGCGCCCGGGGCTGTGAAGACAAGGGTCAGCACTGGGGCAGTGGGTAAAGGGCTGCAGGAAGTAGGAGGGGCGTGCCAAGGGGAGGGCGCCCCCTTCCGCGGCTCTCACCTGCCACCTGCAGGCTGACCGTGGCGCTGCCGAAGTCCTGGATTCTCACGAAGCAGGTGAAGCTGCCCTCATCAGCCACGCGCACGCGCTGTAGCCTCAGGGACGCATTGCCCTGAGCCAGCAGGTCTGGGAAGAGCGCTGTGCGGTTGGCATAGGCGCTGCCCTGGTCGCGGCCCTCGGCGAAGCTGTGCACCAGCTGTTTGGTGTCTGTCAGCTGCCAGATGAGGTTGAGCTGTGCCAGGCTGAAGCCGGGCTCGGTCGAGAAGGAGCAGCGTAGGGTGGCGTCGGTGCCCACGAGGGCCACCACGGGGTCTTCCGGAACCTGAACTTCCACCGCGGCCCCTGAGGGTGGGGTTGGTGAGGTGGGACGGTGAGAAGAGGGTGAGACACTTGTGACCTCCCTAGTTCCCCTCCCCTTCCAAGTTAACTTCAGGCCCTGTCCACTGCTTTTTTAAGGGCTGAGGAGAGATGCTTTTGAACTGTGGTGTTGGAGAAGACTCTTGAGAGTCCCTTGGACTGCAAGGAGATCCAACCAGTTCATTCTAAAGGAGATCAGCCCTGGGTGTTCTTTGGAAGGAATGATGCTAAAGCTGAAACTCCAGGTTTTTGGCTACCTCATGCAAAGAGTTGACTCATTGGAAAAGACTCTGATGCTGGGAGGGACTGGGGGCAGGAGGAGAAGGGGACGACAGAGGATGAGATGGCTGGATGGCATCACTGACTCGATGGACGTGAGTCTGAGTGAACTCCGGGAGTTGGTGATGGACAGGGAGGCCTGGCGTGCTGGGATTCATGGGGTCGCAAAGAGTCGGACACGACTGAGCGACTGAACTGAACTGAATTGAGGAGAGTTTATTACTTGTGGTTCTAGTTCAGCCAACATGAATATAGTAAATACATACTACGCCAAGGGTAAGAGTTAGGAATGCCACAGAGAACACCACCAAGGTCACACCTCTGAAGAGCTTAAATTTTAGTGGGAGATAGAGACAAACTAGCACACAAATTCTTGGTAGCATGTGATCTTGGTAGCATGAGTATGAAGGAAGAAAGAAGCCAATGGATAGAAAGTAAAGACGTAGTTTTTAAAAAAATCTGGCAGGTGCATCACCTGTCTGTGCTGGCTGCATTTCCCAAGTATACACTATTTTTATAAATTATGAAAAGAAAATCTAAACAATAATATGCACCAAAATGCTATTAGTGGTTTTCTCTGGATGAGAATCACAAGTTCTTTTTCTTTTCCTCAACAAACATAATTAGTTTTTATGCAAGAAAGAAAGATTACCCATGCATTTAAATATGGTGGTGAACCACATTCTCCATAAAGAGATACTAAGCTGAGATTGAAAGGGAATGAAAAAAGAGTCTGATATAGTCAGAGAAAAGCCCCCTAGGGCAGGTTGCCCTGTTCCCACCCCTGCCCTCTTTCCTGTGGGTTTACTCTGCAGCCTCCCACCCAGTCACCTCTGCCTCCAGTCCAGCTCTTCTTTTAGAGCCCTGGGAAGTTAGGTAGGGGTTCCTGATAGCTTTTCTTTTGGTGATATGTGCCTCCTAGCCTGGCACTGCCATTCTTGGGCAATGGTTATGATAAGTGTGTGCTCTGGGCATCAGCAAAGCAGGCACACTCAGAAAGTGTGGAGACCAGTCTTGAAACAAAGCTAGCTGAATATAGCACTCATTAAAGTTTTCTCACATTTTGAAAAACAGCATTTTATAGTTAGTATTTTCATTGTGAATTACATATAGGGAGGTGGTATCATTGTCTTTGGGCTTCCCTGGTGGCTCAGACAGTAAAGAATCTGCCTGCAATGCAGCAGACCCAGGTTTGATCCCTGGGTCAGAAAGATCCCCTGGAGGAGGAAATGGCAACCTATTCCAGTTTTCTTGCCTGGAGAATTCCATGGACAGAGGTGCCTGGCGGGCTACAGTCCATGGGGTCGCAGAGTCAGACACAGCTGAGCAATTAACACACACACACACCCATCATCAACATCTTTGCAGTGTGTGATGATCTCTAAAGGCCTTAAGCTTTCACTGGATCTCCTGCCAGGCTGCCAGGCACCACAGGCCAGATCTCCAGTTGGAGACCAACAGGGTGCCCCTTGTATGGGGGCATTTGGGGGATGAAACCTGAGGAGTCACCCAAAGCCCTTTCTCTAGAGAAATCAATGTACCGCTGGGTAAAGCGGTGCTTCCTTCTTTTGACCACCAGATGGCACCAGACATTCAGCTTTGTCTTCCCCCTTGAGGGAGGACGTCTCCCTCTGAGCAGATTAGGATTTGAAATATGATGGTGTTGTCATTAAAGTAGGTGCCATTATTGAAAGCCAACTCTGTGCCAAGAACTGTGTGGGAAGACTTATATCCTTTATTCAACATGGTTATTGAGCACCTGCTATGTGGCTGGCATTAATCCTGGCCCTGGGGATACATTCTACTCTTTGAGCGAAGCAGGCAATAAGCAAGTAAACATATAATATGTCAGGTGGAGATTAGTGTTGGGAAGAAGCATAAAGTAAGGCCAGCGAAAGGGAGGGAAGAGGTGTTATTCTATACACAGTAGCCTGGGCAAGGTGACATTTGGGCAATGGCTTGAATGAAATATGGGATCGAGTCATGCAGACATGTGGAGGGAGAAAGTTTTAGGCAGATGCAACAGAATGTGCAAAGGCCCTCAGGAGGGAGCACACGTGTGTTTGAGAAACAGCCTTATCACATTTAGTGCTCACGTTACCATTTTACAGAAGAGAAAACAGAGGCTAAGAAATGTCAAGTAAGGTGGATCCCAAGGTAGGAATGAGGTGGACAGGGCACAGAGGAGATTTGGAGGCAGTTAGCCAAAAGCTTCCCAGCCCTGCCAGACAGAGAGGCCTCAAGGCAACTCAAGGCTCCAAACTGCTCCCCTCACCTGTGAGGCAGAACCACAGCACTCCCAGGGCGGGGGCCACACTCACACCCGTGCTGCTCGGTCCACACAGCATCTTCTCGAGAGGCAGCTGACAGCTGGACTCTCCGTGATGGAAGGCTGCCCCTGCCGGTGAGGAAGAGGAAGTGAAGCTTCTGTCTCAAAAGGTCCTTACCAAGCCCTCTCTCTCACCTCATCTCCCCTGGACCAGCCTGGTGGAAGGCTGCAACAGCCCACTCGGAGGTCCTCCTTCCCACACCCTACAGGGCTCCCAGCTGAGGGATATTTTGAGAGATGCTGGCAGGAGGGAATTGAGTCACTGGGGAGGCTGGATCAGGGGAGGCAGGGCAGCAGGCAGTTAGGATCCACCCCTTCTAAGATACTGATATGCAAACAAAAGATAGGAGAGGCAAGGCCAAGAATAGGCAAGCCTGGCCGGCTCGGGGCAACGCAAGTATGTACACAGATCAGTTTGGCTCAGCTGGTAGGGGAGAATAAGGCTTAGAGATCGGCTAAGACATTATTTTGCTGACAAAGGTCCGTATAGTCAAAGCTATGGTTTTTCCAGTGGTGATGTATGGATGTGAGAGTTGGACCATAAAGAAGGCAGACCACCAAAGAATTGATGCTTTTGAATTATGGTGCTGGAGAAGACTCTTGAGAGTCCCGTGGACTGCAAGGACATCAAACCAGTCAATCCTAAAGGAAATTAGTCCTGAATATTCATTGGAAGGACTGATGCTCAAGCTCCAATACTTTGGCCACCTGATGTGAAGAGCTGACTCACTAGAAAAGACCCTGACACTGGGAAAGATTGAGGGCAGGAGGAGAAGGGGATGACAGAGGATGAGATAGTTGGATGGCATCACTGACTCAGTGGACATGAGTTTGAGCAAACTCCAGAAGATAGTGAAAGACAAGAAAGCCTGGCGTGCGGCAGTCCATGGGGTCGCAAAGAGTTGGACACAACTTAGCCACTGAACAACATAACAAGAGGTCAGAAGCTTATCCTGAAGGCAGCTGGGAGCCACAGAAGGTTCTGGAATAAAAGAAAGGATATGGTCAGAGCTGTGTTTCATAAAGATTACACTGACAGCATCTGCAGGATAGATGAGAAGAGTTGGACAGAAGAGACAAAGCAGGTCTGGGGGAAAGCGGCAGCATGAAGGACAGGGGAGCGAGAGGGGGAGCAGTCGGGGTGGCCGTGGTCTGAGCCTAGGGAGCAGGCGGAGCATTCACGCAGAGAACAGGGAAGGGTTTAGTGTAGGCTGTGTGCAGTGAAAGGTGTTTGTGCAGGAACTTCCTGGAGAGACTTCTGAAGGCCCCCGGTGAATGAGTATGGGGCTCAAGGGAGAGGACATGGGCTAGTTTAACATGCATATACTGAGGGCCCAAGACAAATGAGAAGCGGAAGTGGCCTGTTCTGAGACTGACCCCCGCCCCCATACTGGAATCAGGATTGAGTGGGGTATTTCTGCAACCTCCCAGGACCCTGCTCCCAGTCCCTGGCTTCCTCCCACCCCACCCCCAATGCTGTCTGCCTTTTCCCCAGGTCTCACAGCTGCTGCCTGATGGTCACATCCTGACTAAGCCACGTGTCAACAGGGTTGATTTATACTATTCAATACAATTTGACAAAAATAGAAAAGGTTTCACATTGCTCAGACCACCCAGGGAGCCAGGCTGCCTGACTTGGTCCCATTTTGCAAGAGGAAAAAAAAATTAAAGCCCAGATAAGTGAGGGGACTTCATGTTTTGCACAAAGTTGAGAAGGGTTTGCATTCTCCACCTCCTGCCACACCTCTCTCCCCTTCCAGGGAGCGAATGGCATCAATAGTCGAGTTTTGAGCAGTTTCAGTTGCACAGTCGCAACCCTCCCAATCCCAGCCAAGCACCTCCCGCCTCTCCCCCTTCCCCCACACCCAGCAGTTGAGCTGAGGGAGTCCCTTAGCCAAGCCGGGTGCATCCTGCGCCGCCGCCCCACCTCCCAGCTGTCCACAGTGGGGAAGCCCTGAGCAGCCACTTCCTTCCCAGACAGTTCCGGTCCAAACCTGGCGGCCTCAAAGCCTTGCCGCCTGCTGGGTCAGCAGCCTTCGAGGTCCATTCATAAAGGCAACCTTGGCAGGCACCACATCATGCCTACAAGGGCCACCACAGACTGAAGGGAAATGCTGGCAGGCAGTGGCTGGCCATGTCTGCCCGTCTGCTGAAGGAATCACAGAGACTAAGGATTAAGGAGCTCTCATTTACCCCAAGACAGAACCAAGGCCTGTCCTTCCTGGGTCTCCCTCACTCTTCCCACTGCTGCCCATGCCTACCATCTCCCATCCTGACCTTGGCGGCCAGCACTCCTGTGATCCTCCCGTGACTCTCCACTCTGCCCCTGCCCACCCCGCACTCTGCGTGTCTCCTCTTAGGACCTGATGCAGGAATCTGCTCACATCTTTCCTCTACAAGGCCCTCACATGGTTCTCCATTTACCACCGGAATAAACGCACACCACTCTGCCTGGCTCTTAAGCCTTTTCTGATGACTATTTCCTCCATTCATCAAGCTAATTCCTGCTGCTGCTGCTGGGTTTACTTGCCAGGGTTGCTTGGTCTGGCTGCCACCTCCGTGAATATGGGGCGGTCTCCCAATCTAATCAGGTTCCCCAAGGGCCGAGCTGTCCTTCCCTCCTGAGGGAAGGTGAGGATTCCCTGGGGGTAGTGGGGGTGGTCAATCAGTTCAGTCTCTCAGTCATGTCCGACTCTTTGTGACTCCATGGACTAGAGCACACCAGGCTTCCCTGTCTCGAGTCAGTGATGCCATCCAACCATCTCATCCTCTGTCCTCCCCTTCTCCTCCTGCCTTCAATCTTTCCAGGGGTTGGATTTGCTCTCTTCAACTCCTTTCCTAGACTCTGGACTCAGGGAAGTTCCTGTCTCATGTGTTCCCTGGGGAGAAGCCTTGACAGCCCAGAACCGAGGACAGGGAGAGGCTCCCTCCCCAGTAGCTGGGCTCCTAGAGCTGAGCGCAGGAGAGGGGAACACATCTCAGAGAGGGTATTGCTAGGCAACAGAAGCATGACCTGTGACCACTGGGACAGACAGGCTGCCCAGCACACAGAGCGTCATGGAGACGCACAGGCCTCAGGCTGCATTCACACCGCCCTGCCCACCTTTTCTACAAAGGGGAATTCTCACCCCCAGGCAGGATGGCCCTGGAGTCAGCATGTGCCACCCCTCCCAGTGAATCACCAGCCAGTTTTCCCTCCTCCACTTCCTCCATCCTCATCGAGCCCTGTCCCAGCCAAATGTGGGAATTCCAAGGAGCCCTGGCAGGAAAGAGCACAGGGTGCCTTGGCTTTCACAGAGAAGAAGGAGGGAGGGGCCCGGGCCACCCAAGGCCTGAGGTTCAGTAAGTGCATCCACCCCCAGAAGAGGTGGAGCCACAAGGAATCTCCCCAGAGATGACCTCCATAAAGCCAAAACCAAAAATCAAGGGCTGAGGTGGGCTCTATACTACGATGCCCTGGATCTGGGGATGTCTGAGGGGAACTCCTCGCCCCTACCATAACCACCAGCAGCACCCCATTTTCTCTTAACCCTCCTGCCTTTTCCCAATCCCTGCAGGGGCTGCTTGGACAACACGTCTCCCAGAAGGCAAGAAGGATCAAGTCACAGAACTAGTGTACATCTTTGCTAACCAGCACTGGATAGAAGCGTAGCTTTTGAAAACAGCGGTTAAGTCCCTGGATCCAGCTCTGCCTGAAGCAAGCTGCATACCTAGACTGCCCAGATACTTGAGCCAATCTTTTTTTTTACCCCCTCAAGCTAGTTTGAGCTAAATTTCTCTTACCTGCAACTGAAGGTTGTTCTTGTCATCGTTTAGTTACTACTGCTAAGTCGCTTCAGTCGTGTCCAACTCTGTGTGACCCCACAGACGGCAGCCCACCAGGCTCCCCCGTCCCTGGGATTCTCCAGGCAAGAACACTGGAGTGGGTTGCCATTTCCTTCTCCAATGCATTAAAGTAAAAAGTGGAAGTGAAGTCGCTCAGTCATGTCCGACTCTTCGCGACCCCATGGACTGCAGCCCACCAGGCTCCTCCATCCATGGGATTTTCCAGGCAAGAGTATTGGAGTGGGGTGCCCTCGCCTTCTCCGAATATGCTATCTAGGTTGGTCAAAACTTTTCTTCCAAGCAGCAAGCGTCTTTTAATTTCATGGCTGCAGTCACCATCTGCAGTGATTTGAGAGCCCCCCAAAATAAAGTCTGCCACTGTTTCCACTGTTTGTTCACCTATTTTCCATGAAGTGATGGGACCAGATGCCATGATCTTTGTTTTCTGGATGTTGAGCTTTAAGCCAACTTTTTCACTCTCCTCTTTCACTTCATCAAGAGGCTCTTTAGTTCTTCTTCACTTTCTGCCATAAGGGTGGTATCATCTGCATATCTGAGGTTATTGATATTTCTCTCAGCAATCTTGATTCCAGCTTGTGCTTCATCCAGCCCAGCGTTTCTCATGATGTACTCTGCATATAAGGTAAATAAGCAGGGTGACAATATACAGCCTTGACATACTCCTTTTCCTATTTGGAACTGAGCATTCTTTGGCATTGCCTTTCTTTGGGATTGGAATGAAAACTGACCTTTTCCAGTCCTGTGGCCATTGCTGAGTTTTCCAAATTTGCTGGCATATTGAGTGCAGCACTTTCACAGCATCATCTTTTAGGATTTGAAATAGCTCAACTGGAATTCCATCACCTCCACTAGCTTTGTTTGTAGTGATGCTTTCGAAGGCCCACTTGACTTCACATTCCAGGATGTCTGGCTCTAGGTCAGTGATCACACCATCATGATTATCTGGGTCGTGAAGATCTTTTTTATATAGTTCTTCTGTGTATTCTTGCTACGTCTTCTTAATATCTTCTGCTTCTGTATTAGGTCCATACCATTTCTGTCCTTTATCGAGCCCATCTTTGCATGAAATGTTCCCTTGGTATCACTAATTTTCTTGAAGAGATCGCTAGTCTTTCTCCTTCTATTGTTTTCCTCTATTCCTTTGCACTGATCGCTGAGGAAGGTTTTCTTTTCTTTCTTTGCTATCCTTTGGAACCCTGCATTCAAATGGGTATAACTTTCCTTTTCTCCTTTGCTTTTTGCTTCTCTTCTTTTCATAGCTATTTAAAAGGCCTCCACAGACAGCCATTTTGCTTTTTTGCATTTGTTTTTCTTGGGGATGGTCTTGCTTCCTGTCTCCTGTACAGTGTCATGAACCTCTGTCCATAGTTCATCAGGCACTCTGTCTATCAGATCTAGTCCCTTAAATCTATTTCTCACTTTTACTGCATAATCATTAGGGATTTGATTTAGGTCATACCTGAATGGTCTAGTGGTTTTCCCTACTTTCTTCAATTTAAGTCTGAATTTGGCCTGTCCTAGCCTGTCCCCAGGTAGACAGGCTAGGAAAGGTGGTCTCTCCCTAGCCCCAAGAATCCTGGCTTCCTGGTACCGCTTTTCTGCCTCTCAGCCAGATCTCTTTGAAATAGTAAATAGTGAGCCCAAAGTTTGGTTCTAGTTCCAGTCCTGGCACTTTGCTGGGCAATCTTTATAGGTGACTTCCCCTCTCTGAGATCAGTGTGGCCATCTATGAAAAAAGGGCTTTGAAAATAAGTGAAAGTCTCTCAGTCATGTCCAACTCTTTGGGACCCCATGAACTGCAGCCCACTAGGTTCCACTGTCCATGGAATTCTCCAGGCAAGAATAGTAGAATGGGTTGTCATTCCCTTCTCCAGGGGATCTTCCTGACCCAGGGATCAAACCTGGGTATCCTGCATTGCAGGCAGTTTCTTTACAGTCTGAGCCACCAGGGAAGCCTGAAAGAAGAGCTTTACTGGATGCTGATGGAACTTCATTTGTATGTTAAGCCTTCATGTACTATATCCTTAAGGTCTAGCCAGTTAGCTGCCATGTAGGTCACACTGAAATGTATAAAATGACTGTGGCAGAAACCACTAGCGTTCCCTTTACATCTAGTTTCCTCCCCTTCTGTAGAATATTTATATTTTGTTAGGCACAGGGCCACTTAGCTAAAGACTACAGATACCAGCCTGCCTTGCAGCAGGGAATGGCCATGTGACCATTTTCTGGCTAATAGGATGTAGAAGGAACTGATGTATAACTTCTGGGTCGTGCCTTTAAAGAGGCGAATGCCCGCTCTCTTCTCCTCCCCCTTCCCACTGTCTAGAACACAGATGTGGTGAGCCATCGAGGACCACACTGCCAAAGGCAACACCCTGGGGACTGCAGAGCAGCAAGACAGAAGGCCCCTGCGGGGCTGCAGCATCAGCCCTGGACATACCCGGATTGCCCCCCGGGTCAGAATAAGCATCTCTTTGAGCGTCACTGTTATTTCGGGTCTTTCTCACAGCATCCAAAGTGACTAATTTAGGGACCCATCCCTTCCTTCCTCTCCCGCCTTCTCTTCTCCCGCTTCCCACCCTATGAAAATTGCTACTGCTCAGAACAGCAAAAGGAAACCACATCTAAAAGAGGTGTTTCAAAATGTGAACTGAACACTATCTCATTAGAGTCACTTAATGATCCCTGGACCCAGCTTAGGAGATATTTCAAGGGTAGTCATGACTTGTCTTGGTGATTGTATGTATGGTAGGGGTTGCAAGAGCCAAGGATGGACTGAAGGTTTCAACCAATGAGTGTGTGTGTCACACACAGAAGATGGAGAGACCTGGAAATGATGGGGGAGAAGAATTCCAACTGGGCCTGAGCCATGGATGGATCATCCATGAGAAAATGTGTGATGGATTTCTAGACACACAGAGCTGGAGCTCAGAACAGGATGTGGGAGCTACTCTTGGAAGCCAAAGTTGGGATCACTGAATAGATAATGGAATGAGAAGAGGCCCCCCGAACAAATTCTGAAGAAGCTGCCGAAGTTAAGAACAGAACAGGGAAGCTTTATCTGGCCACTCCCACAACTCCCCCCTGGAGACGGTACCCCCTACCTCCCAGAGAAGCCCACCACTTTTTGAGTAGCTCTCATTGATGTAAAGCTCTACCTTTTATTGAGATAAAATCTGTCAGCCTGTATAATTCCTCATTTGACCCCTTGAACCACAGAGAACATGTCTGCCCCCTCCCTTATAACAGCCCTGCAAGTCTTGGGTCTTCCTCTCCCTGGTAGAGGTCATATTGGGCAGCCAGCCACTTTTTTCACTAAAATAACCCAAAATAATAGACTGTCAAATCTGTGGCCAGTGACCAGAGTCATTTGCGCACATTGCTGTGGGTCCATGTCTCTGCCATCCTCCTCTGAAAGATTTAGGGAAGGGGTGGAGATTTATAGGATGTTTCATTTGTTACTATTACATTTCATCCAGTTAAGCTAAGTATCCAACTGCCATGATCTTTTTTAAAAAATTATGACAAAATACACATAACATGAAGTTTACCATTTTGCTTTTTTTTTTTTTTGCCACACCCCTCAACTCATAGGATTAGTTCCCCAACCAGGGATTGAACCTGGGACCTTAGCAGTGAAAGCGCATAGTCCTAACCACTGGACCTATAGAGAATTCCCATTTTAATAATTTTTAAGTGTACAATTTGGTGGCATTAAGTGCAGACAGTGTTTTGTAATCGTGTCATCATCTTTTGAATTACTGTTTTGACAGTACCTGGTGTACAGGGGTGCTCAATAATTTTTTGGTGGATGAAGAAAAGAACAAATGGATGTTACCTAAGAAGGTTACCCTCTTCTCCTTACTTTATTTCTTGTGTCATCAAGGTCCTCTGGGAGAGGACAGAATCAGGAGAGCCCTGTAGCACTAGGGTCTGCCCCTGAATGTCTGTCCACTATTCAAGGTTTTGGGGTCCCAAGTCTTCCTATTTGTGCTGCCGCTCACCCAGCTTCCCATTTATCTCACCCCCAAAGTACCACTGCTTCTGGTGGGGGACCAATCACATGGAGAAAAACCAGAAAAAAAAAAAGTCTCAACTGAAGAAGGTGGACTCTTCCTCAAGTGCTCAATTGATAATTAGTTCCAGGGTTTTGTCAAGATTAAGTCACCAATCTATTCTTCCTGTAATCTACTTTATTCCCCATAAATCTGGTTATTTGCCCACCTTAGGTCTTTGAGCCGGAGAAGGCACTGGCGACCCACTCCAGTACTCTTGCCTGGAAAATCTCATGGATGGAGGAGCCTGCTAGGCTGCAGTCCATGGGGTCGCTGAGAGTAGGACACGACTGAGTGACTTCACTTTCACTTTTCACTTTCATGCATTGGAGAAGGAAATGGCAACCCACTCCAGTGTTCTTGCCTGGAGAGTCCCAGGGACAGGGGGAGCCTGGTGGGCTGCCGTCTATGGGGTCACACAGAGTTAGACACGACTGAAGTGACTTAGCAGCAGCAGGTCTTTGAGCGGTCATTTATCCATTTATACAACAAACAGATGCAGGTTTATAGCAGGTATTATGGGAATGGAGGGTCAAGCAGTTCATGGAGGAATGGGGAGGCTTAGTGGAGACCTCATAAAGGAGGAAACATTTCAGCTATCTGGGGGAGGGGGCAGCACCAGCAAAGTCTTGGAAGGGCAGGGACCCCCCGTAGACTCTGGGAAGATGGGACTCTGAGGAGAGGCTGTCAGGAGATGAGGCAAGGGAGGTGGCTAGGGGTCCGTTGTTGTTCAGTCATGGACTGCAGCACTCCAGGCTTCCCTGCCCTTCACTATCTTCCAGAGTTTGCTCAAACTCATGTCCGTTGAATTGATAATGCCATCCAACTATCTCATCCTCTGTCACCCTCTTCTTCTCCTGCCCTCAATCTCTGAAGGAAGGAAGAGGGGTGAAAAGACCAGTGAGTGGGCTGGGGACCCATTTTGGAAGCTTGCTGCTGCTGCTGCTAAGTCACTTCAGTCATGTCCAACTCTGTGAGACCCCATAGACAGCAGCCCACCAGGCTCTGCCATCCCTGGGATTCTCCAGGCAAGAACAATGGAGTGGGTTGCCATTTATTGCAAAATCCAACTATCTCATCCTCTGTCGTCCCCTTCTCCTCCTGCCCTCAATCTTTCCCAGCATCAGGGTCTTTTCTAATGAATCAGCTCTTCTCATCAGGTGGCCAAAGTATTGGAGCTTCAGCTTTAGCATCATTCCTTCCAATGAATATTCAGGGTTGATTTTCTTTAGGATTGACTAGTTGGATCTCCTTGCAGTCCAAGGGACTCTCAAGAGTCTTCTCCAACACCACAGTTCAAAAGCGTCAATTCTTGGGCGCTCAGCCTTCTTTATGGTGGGTTAGGGGTCCTGGATTGATTCTGTACACAGTGGGAAACTGAAATGCTGCAACCCACACCTTCCCCACTCCCATCCAATCCCTGCTGTCTTTCCCAGTTGTCCTGAAATATCCCTGATAGCTTCTCTGAGATCTCATCTCCAGGTTCACTCAGCACCAGGACAGGCAATCTCAGGAGCCAGAAGACAAACCCATTAAAGCAGATTATCACCTCCCCTCCTGGCCTGAACTCTGGTTCCTTCCTAATAGCTTCTCTTCCTGTCCTTGATACAGAAGCAAAATAGATACTGGGCAGACCTTCTCTGCCTTCACTAGACACTTTGCTCCACATCCTTTATTCTAGAGTGCCCCTCTTTCATTCTAGACTGGATCATTCTGATAACAGGGCTCCAATTTCCTTCAGGGAACCCACTCCATATGGTACTGGTAGGGCTGACTCCCAGCCTCAGGCCTCAGCTGAGGACCAGATCTGGCTCCTTGGAGAACCCCTGCCCTGCCCCCACTCAGTGACAGGCTTGGAAATGAGCCTGTGAGCCAAGCCATACCCAATCAGAGAATTCCCAGGGCTTTGCTGCTGGCACTTTCAGAAAGCACTCTTTCTTGCTGAGGTTGCTAAGGAGGATGTGGTCTGGGGCTGTTGGCAATGAATCTGTCAACTAGCAACAATCTAAAGAATTGATCTAAACAAATACACAGAGGCAAAGGTGAACACAGGAGGGATACAGAGCCCTGAACACAACATTTAAGTCCCTATGCCTAAAGCAAGCTGCACACCTACACTGCCCAGATACATGAGTAATCTTTTTTTGCTCTTAAGTCAGTTTGAGCTAGGTTTCTATTATCTGTAACTGAAAGAGTCCTTGACTATACATTTGTTTGTGTATTTAGTTATTCACTGAACTATTCATGGAGTGCCTGGTAGGCAGGCACTGGGGGCAGAGAGAGGACTAAGTTATGTCTGTCTCCAGGAGCCTGAGTTCCAATAGGGAAATACATAGAAATCACTGCAGTTCAGTAGAGAGTACTGTTTTAAGATACAGTGAGGATCACCTGGTGGTACCTTAGAGACACGGTAACCCACTAAAGTGAACCCTGAACACTGACCTGATGCTCCCCCGGTGGTCAGGACAGGAGGTCATGTTTGGATTTTGTACATGATGAGAAAGGGTTTTGAGTAGAGAAGTAACATTGTTGCCATAGGTGGGCCAACCTTTGATTAATTGATCCATATGTAATGTTAACCTTGCTGAGGATGTTTGAATTGTAAAGGATGACATTTTAAAAGGGCAATGGTTTACTCAAAATAAGAGCTAATGGTAGAATTTCGGGCATCAGAGAGTTTTTTATTTTCTAGATTGTGTCCTGGAGATGCTCAAAATACACTGCTCCGCCTGTGTGTGGACCTACTGCTGGTTCTGGATGTAGAATCGAGTCAGGCAGGGGTCAGCAAATTTCTTCTGTGATGGTCCAGACAGTGAACATTTTAGGCTTTGCAGGTCCTTCCCATATCTGTCACAATGGCTCAGCTCTGCCTTTACCACAGGAAAGCAGCCAGGGGCAGTGTATAAATGAACGAGCAGAGCTGTGTTCCAATAGAAGTGTATTTATGGACACTCGGAATTGAATCGAATACAATTTTCAGGAATCACATGATTTTTTTGGCCAATTATTCTTCTTAGTTTCTAGACGATACCAAACAAAGCAGCAGATTTGCCCCAGGGGTAGTCAGTATGGACTGGTTTACAGAAACACTAGCTCCATTCTGAAACACATCAGCAGCAAAAATGGAAAACAACTGGGAATGGGTACATTAATTATGGCACATCTGTATAATGGAATAGCATACAGCCTTTCAAAAGAACCTGTACTAACATGGAAATAAGTCCATGCGGGTCATTGAATAAAGTATATTATATATTGGGAGTTATGTGACCTAATTTCAGCATTAATGCATGGTCCCATGGTCCCAGGTCTAGTCACCTACCTCTCTCTCTCCATCTCCTGTATTTCAGGGCAGGTCCTTCCTTCTCTGGCACTGAACCCCCGGGGGCTTGCTCATAGACCCTCCCCTAAATTCTCTCTACTATTTTTTTTTCCTAGATGATTTCATCCACTCCTGTGACTTTAAATATCATTTATATGCTGATAACTCCCAAATTTACTTCTCCAAGTCCACACGTCTCATCTGAGCTCCAAACTTAAGCCAAAACACCTCTGTTCCAAAGACTCACAGGCACCTCTCTCTTAACATGTCCCTCTTCAATCTCTTGATTCCTCCCCTAAACCCGTTCCTCCCCAGCACTTCCCACTTGGTAAAGGCATCCTCCTCCACCGCCTCTGATCAAGTCAGAACCCTGATTTCTCTTACCCTTATAGTTCATCACCAAGAACAGCCAACCCCAACACCCAAATGTATCTCAGGGATCTACAGACTACAGCCTCAGCCCCAAATTCCACTCACCACCTGCTTTTGTTCAGTTCACCAGTTAAGACAGGGTTTACCTTTTTACATGGTTAGAAAATTAAAAGAAGAATTCTTCATAACACGCGAAAATCATATGAAATTCAAATTTCAGTGTCTGTAAATCAAGTTTCATTGACACACAGCCACCCTCCATTCATTTACACATTAGCTGTGACTGCTTTTCCATCACAGCAGTAGAACTGAGTAGTTGTAATAATCACAAAGCCTAAACAATTTACTTTCTGATCTTTTAGAGAAAAAGCTTGTCAACCCAATGTATTTTTACTCTCTCTATTGCCCTCTACCTCGGCTTCTCTCTCTGGTCTGCCAAACTGCCATCATCTCTTGCCTGCTGCTGCTGCTGCTAAGTCACTTCAGTCGTGTCCAACTCTGTGCGACCCCAGTGATGGCAGCCCACCAGGCTTCCCCGTCCCTGGGATTCTCCAGGCAAGAACACTGGAGTGGGTTGCCATTTCCGTCTCCAACACATGAAAGTGAAAAGTGAAAGCGAAGTCGCTCAGTCGTGTCCAACCCTTAGCGACCCCATGGACTGCAGCCCACCAGGCTCCTCCGTTCATGGGATTCTCCAGGCAAGAGTACTGGAGTGGGGTGCCATTGCCTTCTCCCATCTCTTGCCTGCATGACTACAAAAGGCTCCTCACCAGTCTTTCCACTTTCTCTCTTGTCCCCCCCACCCAGCTCTATACTCCCATCTAGACTTCTACACAGCAACCAGAAAAACAGCTATAAAAACAAAAGTGCATCACATCATCACTTTAAATATCTAATCAGCCTACAAGGTCTTGCCTAGTTCAGCCCTGCCCACCTCCCCAGCCTCACCTCCTCCCGTTCACCCCTCATCAGAGCTCTTATGACGAGACCCTGTTCCCTACCTCACAGGGTCTCTGCAAGCACAGTTCCTTCTTCCTGGATGACATCTTGAGGTTCACCTTGGTAGGAAAGCTGGGCTGGGGGTCTGCCACTCTATGGATGTCCCTGTTATGCACTGCTGTTTACCTTGTGTCACACTGAGAGCTCCCTGAGCAGGAACCATGTCTGCTTTATTTATTAGATCCTTTATCCTATTGGATCCTTAATTTTAGCTAAGGTTTGGCACATAATGAGTGTTCAAAGCACTGCTCAATGAATGAATGAATGAATGCCTGTGTGTTTAGATAAATAGAGAGAGAGATGGATGGATGGATGTTTGTATAGAAAAAGGGCCTGGAAACGTGATAGTGAGCCCAACCCTGGAGCATGGGAATGAAGGTAAGCATCTACTTCCACCTTCTAGCTACTTTGATACACTTCTGCTGCTTTGACAACAAGCATGTAATTCTTTTGTTCATTAACAAATGAAAAAGAAAAACAGCAACATCGCAGATTTATGTTTACTTGGGCTTTAGACCAGGCTCTATCACTCACTTGCTCTTCATCTTACTAACCCTCAAAGGAAGGTCCTGGCCCCCTTCCTGTGCTATGACCACCATCACCTGCTGGGCTGGTGTAGCACAAGAAGCCTCATGGACAAAGTGAGCCCTGGCGTTTTAGAAGATGTCTCTGGAGTTGGAGACACAGCTTCAAATCCAGACTCTGCCACTTCCTAGACATGTGACTTCGGGAAAACATCCTCTCTGAGCCTCGGCTGGCTCATGTGTGAAACAGGAATCTAAACTCTGCCTTCATAAGATGATTATGGGACTCCACTGAGAAAAATTAGCCAAAAAAACCTGACCTAATATTAATAGTATAGGTGTTCCACAACAGGTGGGAGCCTGCGCAAAGAGTTTAGGGGATCTCCAGAGTTGCCTAGGAGCCCTGATGCCCTTCCTTTTTCCTGATAATGAGTTAGTTTGGGCCTTTGGTGTTCAAGGCTATCCGCTGGGCACTGCTCCCCAGCCCCGTGATCCTGCCCAAGAGAAGAAATCAATTCTTCCTCTCAAAGTGATTTCTGTGTGAGTCAAAACAGCAGTGTGTCATCAGCGCCAGCCCAGCAGAGTGGGGCCAAGGTTTTCTTGGCATCGGTGATCTGCTTCCTTTATGGATTTAGGAAGAACAAGGAAGAGGAAAAACAGGACGGAGCAGAGCCCCCAGCTTCCCCAAGCCAGACCATCCCCATCGGGGCACCCTCTCCACACTGAAGTCAAGGCCTGAGACCCGGAGGAGGCGAGACCAGAGAGAAGGAAGACGGCTCAGTGGGTTCAAGAATATGGTGGCTTTTGCCACAACAGCTGGCCTGCTTCTCACACCCTCTTCTGGCTAAGGAGCCACCACAAAATGAGTTTGCATCTTCCAGAGTTCAACAGCCACTTGACAAGGCAGCGTGAACTGGAAGTGTGTGCAGAGGCTACAGACACACACACACACAGACACACACAGACACACACACCATCAGAAACACGGAACCTTGAAAAAAAGTGATGGCTGTACTTAGCTCAGAAGAGGTCTGGCCGGAAGAAAGGAGTTGAAGGAGGAGAGTGGAGAGAGGACGGGAAGGCATGAGAGAACATAAGACCAAGTTGCAGGGCGGATCCCAGGTCATGTCCTGGCAGGCCCGTGCCACACACATCTGCATTCAGTCAACCTCTGCTGAGTCCTGCTGAGTGCCCACCCAGATGTGTCTGGAAATTTCATCCCTCCCAGAAACCTGTCTAGACTTCACTCATGGAAGGGCCCACTTACTCCAGATATGTTCTACCTAAACACTCCCTGTCCTGACATTCTTCAGGTTTCTACTCTGAAAGAGGTTTGCCCTGGCAGAAAAATGCTGCAGACCCCTCTCCACCTAAGCACCAACCTCTCTGGATCTCCAGGGGTTCCTCTTCAAGAGTGTAGCAGGCTCCACCTAGCCTCAGCGCTGGAAGGCCTCTTGGAGTTCACCTGTCCAGGGCCCACTTCCATGCCCACCATACAGAGGGGAGTCTGAGCCTAGGAAACAGGGTTCAGACTGCCGAGGGGCCCATGCTCAATCATCAGTCACATCAGAGGTGACTAAAAGCCAGCTTACAGGTGCCCCTGGGCTTCAATTCCTCACCTGTTAAACATCATCATCAGGCTCTCTTGCCTGCCTCACCATACAGCTTAGGCTCAGGTACAGCAGACAAGCCTAGGTTCAAACTCTGACTCCGAAGGCTGGCTAGACACATGATCAAGTATAAATGACTTAACCTCTTTGAGATTTGATTCCATATCGTTAAAAGAGAGGGGGAGCAATGCCTACACCACAGAGCTGCTGTAAGGATAAAATAAGAGGACATACAGAAAGGATTTAAAGCATGCCAACAGTGGTAAGGATCATGACTACTTTTGTTATTATTGCCATGAGCATGGGGAGAAGGCCTCCTGGATCCTCTGCACTGAGCCTCCTCTGTTAGGCTATATGTACAGATGTGTGATCCATTCTGACCAATGAGACCAAAGGAAATTTCTCACAGATCACCAGTTCCCACGCTCTTGTCCTCTTTTAGGCCCTGACTTTGCCTTCCTTCTTTTGCCAGTGGACCTCCCTGTCATTCCTGCCCTAGGGGTGTGGGAAATGGACAGGAGTGGAAGTGGCCACCCACTCAGAGGATAAGCTCATGGGCAGTGACATCATCCTGCCTGCCCTTCCTCCTCCTCCCCTGACCCCATGACTCAGGGCCACTGCTCAAGCCCTATGTGGTGTTCATCTCAGGGGCCACTTGGACTTGGGTCATTTTTCCTCACATGGCACAAACCCAACCAAGAAGTGCCAAGCAACAGGCCAGACACTTGTTCTACAATACTTTCTGAGTGCTGTGGCATCTCACTTCTGGCTCTATGATCATACTCAGTCTCTGATCCTGAACAGTATTGCTCATCTCAGTATCAAGCCCAAATCCTACACCAAAGAATGAAGACTGATGACTCCAGAGCAGGTTAAAGTTTAAGGATAGAGGAATTCCCACAGGACAGTTCAAAAATCAACTTCAACAGAGTAAGGACACAGCCTCCACAGAAGGGACAACACTTCTATAACTGTCCTTTCCACAAACATTCCAGCTTATGACCCAGCTATCAGGTATCTGAGTATCTCAGTCAGCCAGTCAACCTGCTTCCATCAGGTGCCTGGGTGCAGAGGGCCAAGGATAGGGAGGAAAAACGGTCCTCAATTCCCAAAACCCCTTCTCATCCTCAGTCCTGTTTTAATGTAGGCTTCCCATCTCTCGGGCTTTCCTGGTAGCTCAGTTGGTAAAGAATCTGCCTATAGTGCAGGAGACCCAGTTTCGATCTCTGGGTCAGGAAGATTCCCTGAAGAAGGAAACGGCAAACCATTCTAGTACGCTTGCCTGGAAAATCCCATGGACAGAGGAGCCTGGCGGGCTGCGGTCCATGGGGTTGCAAAGAGTTGCTAACATTCCTATCTCTAACAAGCTGGATGGTCCAATTTCTTGCAACACAGGAGTCTGGAATACGTTGGAAAGCTCACTAAGAGCAAGCAGGAGAAACCACCAGTGATGTCACTGAAGAGAGAAAAGAACTCCAAGATCAGTCATGGGACCAATACAAACATCTCTGAAGCCACTTAATGCAAATCTCACTCCCCTGAGAGTCCCCTTAGTGCAGAAATGGATGTTCACAGCGCTGATCTGAAGTCATGAAGGAAAATGTCACTGACATCAGGAGGTCAGACTCTGATGTGCATAATACAGGGGAGAAAGATTTCCATGATCAATGATTAACATAAGTATTCACTTTTAATCTCAGGAACTCTAAATATTAGAAAAATACACTCACCCAAATTATTCCCATTTCCAAAAGAGCTGGAAATATAAGCCACCACTCATACCCACAGCCTCAGAGCTCTGCCACTCAGATCAGACCAACCAACTGGACATGTTTAGAGTTCAATTTCAAGTTTAGACTTCAGTTTCCCTCAGTCTCCAAAAGCACCCACCTGTGTGCAGACCCCCAGGAAGGCTGCACAGCCTCAAGATTTCCTAGGAACTTCTGGGAGGCAAGAGGGAGTCACAGAAGAGGCTGAACTAAATAAAGAACTCTCTTAAAAACAGAACAGCTTCATTACTTTCTAATATAGAAGCAAATTGCCAAAGACAGGCATGTAAGAAAAAGACCTAGGGCCTTCATTTAATGATGAAATCAGACTCATTTATAATTATCTACATCCAATTTGAACCTAAGTAGTTTTTCTCAATTAAGTCAAACAAACCCTCTCAACTCTCCAATGGGTTTTGCTTTCCTATTTGCTTAATGTTTTCCTCAATGATAGATCCCATATCTGAGTCATCCATCACGCATTTCTCATTAGGCTAGGTTTGGCTTAGAAATAAATCTCCTTTTCTGGCAGTTCACTGCCTTAGGCCCCCGAACCTGCCAATTCGCTAGCTAAGCAGCAACAGAGGACTTGGGCCTCCACCCTGGGTCCCCACCTTCCCTCCACCACATCTTCCACCTCCTCTCCATCTCACCCCACCCATCATCTCCCTGAGATTTCCCAAGCCCCCAAATGTCCCATCCCTGCTCCCTATGTTCTGCCCACTACCCACACACCTATTCATTCCTTCACCCAGGCCAGCGGTCCCTGTCTGTCCTTCTCTGAATCTGTCTCCCTCATGCCCACTGCTACCCATGGAAGTCTCCAGTCGCCCACTCCATTTCTCTGGGCCAAGCAGAATGGGGCCCCCCTCCCCTATCCAACCCTTGGCCCTCCTCTCCCTGGCAGCTCCCCCTCCTCAGAGCTGGTGATCAAGTCATGGTGTTTTCCTCTGCAGGGCCCCGGGGAGACTCCGCTTCACTCCTAGCTCCAGATAGCGGCTTTCCAGATATTGAAGCTTTCCAGAATCATCAACACAATGACAGATCTGCCTCTGTTCCCCTGCACACCCAGGGCCTCCGCGGTCACAATCACCCGCCCAGCCTCCTCCTCGAGCGGATTCCCGGGTGAGGGCAGCTCCCACAGTGCTCAGGCCCCGCCGGCCAGGGGAAGGGGAGGCAGGGCTGGGGGGCGGGATTGGATTCTGGCAGCCTCAGCCGCCTCCAGGCCCCAGATCCGGGGTCCAACGTGCTACCGGCGCCGCGGCCAGCCCCGACAGGGGGAGAGGGCTGGGGCGGGGGCGCCGCGCGAGGGAGGAGGCTCACCGCCCGCTCCAGCCGTCCTGCAGCAGGCCCGCTGCCCGGCGGCCCGGGGCCGGGGTCGGCCTCAGACAAAGGCCGCCCCGACCAGCGCCGGGCCCGCCACGCAAGCACTCACCGCGCCGCGCCGACTCCCGGGACTCGGGGACGCGGCGGAGCGCTGCCGAGTTGCCGCCGCCGCCGCCGCGAGGCCGGGCCCGAATGGGGGCCGGGGGCGGCCTCGGGAGTCCGAGGGGCGGGGCGGGCTGGAGGAAGCCGCGGGCCCGGAAAGGCGGCCCGGGTGAGCCCCAGAGGCCGGATTGGCCCCGCGGCCGCGGTTTAGGGCCGAGGCCGGAGCCCGCCCGCTGGGCAGGGCACCGGCCGGGACCCGCCCCTGCCCCGGGTCCAGACCCACGCGGGCGCGCTGGTAAAGGGGTGCTAGTTGATCCCCGCCCATCCCCCACCGTGACCCACCCTCCCAAGATCCGGAGTTTATTTTCTGCTAGGGGGATAGCTGGATGGTCATCGGCCACCCGGGGTCCTGCTCCAGGCCGCTGGCAGCAGAGCCAGAGCTCGGATCTGGCTGTCTGACTCCCCAGTCCAGTGTTCTTCTCTGGCACCAGGCTGGTACGGCGGGCTGGAAAGGGTTAATTCGACTGTGAGGCATTAACAGCGGCAGTGAGCTCTCTATAAATACAGTGTGTCGTGGGCGCCTGAGCCAACCACAGGGTAATTTCCACTGAGCTGGTTTTCCTTTTTTCCTTCCACCCACAGCCACCAGGCTGGCCCTGCCCCCAGCCCCATGCCAGGCTAGTGGCCACCCCAGGCTCCCAAAGGTGGGATAGCTCTGACCACCCCCTACCCTGATCTGGGGCTCTGTCTTTCCAGGACTCAACTCCAGCCTGGGAGGAGACGGGGCTGGGTCAGGCTTGGACCTCCAGCCTGCAGGGTGATGGGGGTCAGGCCTTTGCCTTGGCACATCCTGCCCCTGCACCTGTTCTCTGACCCGTTCTCCATCAGTTACAGACGGTAATAGCTAAGGTGCCGCAGACTTCTGTGGGCCAGAGACGAGGCTAGGAGTTTTCCATGATGGGCCTGTTGAGATCCTCAAAGCAACTGGACCAGGAAGATAATATTATCCCTGTTTTACAGGTGGGAAAATTGAGCCTCAGAGAGATAAAAGGACTCCTACGTTGTATTACAGCTAGGTCCACCACCAAGTGGCAGCAACTAAATGGGAGAGGGCTTAGGAAATGTGTATGAATACATATGCACCTCTGTCAGCCACTGTTTTAAGCACTTTGCCACTTTATCTAATTTCATCGGCACAACTCAGTGCTATGCTTAGTTGCTCAGTCATGTCCAACTCTTTGTGACCCCAGGGACTGTGGCCCGCCAGACTCCTCTGTCCATGGGATTCTCCAGGCAAGAATAATGGAGTGGGTTGTCATGCCCTCCTCCAAGGGATCTTCCCAACCCAGGAATCGAACCCAGGTCTCCAGCAGTGCAGGTAGATCTTTACCATCTGAGCCACCAGGAAAGCCCACCACTCAGTGAGGTAAATGCTATTATTAATATTATCCTCATGTTCACAAATATGGAAATTAAGGTACAAGGAGAGAGGTAACTTACTTAAGGATATCCAACCATTAAGTGGAGGAACTAAGATTTGCCCCCCTTGAATTTAAATGCTGAATTCAAACTTAATTGTAGTGTGTGTGTGTGTGTGAGAGTGATGCATGGGTGTGTGTATTTGTGAACATCTGTAACTCTGCATCTAAGTGCACATGTGATCTGAAAGTAAGTTTGATAGTGGCTGTGTCTGTGTTGGGGTCTGTGTGACTGCTCCTAGGGATGGGGCAGAGATTGGGGGATCAAGGCCAGGCCATCTGGTCCAGAGTGCTTGAAGGTCATCAGCCTCCCCTCCCTGCTCCTCCCTGCTCTGTCAGGCCCTATATAGCCTGGGCCTGACTTCATGGTTCTCAAGATGAGTAGCCCTTCCTAGGCCCCAAAATCTAGAGGAGAAGCATCCCATGGAGAGGTGCCCCTGAGCTGCGAGATCCAGGAGCCCTGCAGCAGGACTTAGAACTGGTCTAGAGGAATTCGCTCTCCGTCCCTCCACCAGGAGTCAGCCCTGCACTTTGTGCCCCAAGGTGGTAACACAGGTCCTGTCCCAGAGGACTTATAGTCTGGCAGGGAAGGCATGACATAGCTGTGATAGACAGTGAAGGAGCAGCACAGGGCAGTTTACACTTGGTAGGGGTTGGTGCTGCTACTGCTAAGTCACTTCAGTCGTGTCCGACTCTGTGCGATCCCATAGATGGCAGCCCACTAGGCTCCTCTGTCCCTGGGATTCTCCAGGCAAGAACACTGGAGTGGGTTGCCATTTCCTTCTCCAATGCATGAAAGGAGCATGAAAGTGCAAAGTGAAAGTGAAGTCGCTCAGTCGTGCCCGACTCTTAGCGACCCCATGGACTGGAGCCCACCAGGCTCCTCCATCCGTGGGATTTTCCAGGCAAGAGTACTGGAGTGGGGTGCCATGGGAAGACTTTAATTGTTGCTTGAGAGAACAGCTCAGGAGGGACAGAAACAAGTACTGGCTGACATTCCTGCCGCAGTGCCTTAAGAGGATGTTGATTTCCCCCAGAAAGGGCAAACACTGTGGGCGGGGGATAGGTGGAGTGTCTCTAGGACAGGCTCAGCTGTGACTCGACATTTGGCTCCTGGACATAAACACCTGGACCATCCCAGCACACAGGAATCTCCTCAGGTCAGGGAATGTTTTGTTCTGTGCCGAATTAAAAATACATCCTTTCTCAGACTCCCTTGCAGCTAGAGGTGGTCACATGATCTAAGATGGCCAATGAGATGGAAGTGAAACTCACTGGTTGGAGCTTCAGGGAAAGCCCTTTGTTAAAGGGCTGGTACTATGGAAGACAGCATGGTGGTTCCTCAAAACACTAAAGATAGAATTACCATAGAATCCAACAGTTTTAATTCTGGGTATATATTCATAAAGAATTGAAATTAGGGTCTCAGAGATATTTGCATCCCCATGTTCATAGTGACATTATTCACAATAGCCAAAGGGGGGAAGCAATGCAAGTGTCCTTTGGTAGATGAATAGATAAATAAAATGTGCTAATGTATATTTAGTGGAAGTTGCTCTTTCACTAAATTACACTAAAGTGAAAATCACAAAGAGTTGTGTTCAACTCTTTGGGACCCCATAGACTGTAGCCTGGCAGGCTCCTCTGTCCATGGAATTCTCCAGGCCAGAACACTGGAGTGGGTAGCCATTCCCTTCATCCAGGGGATCATCCCAACCAGGGATCGACCAGGGATCGACCAAGGTCTCCTGCATTGCAGGTGGATTCTTTACCAGCTGAGCTACCAGGAGAGCCTGGTAATGTGTATAATGGAGTATTATTCAGCCTTAAAAAGGAAGGAAATTCTGACATATGATACAACATGGATGAACCTTGAGGATATTGTGCTAAGTGAAAAAGGCCAGCCACAGAAAGACAAATATTGTATAAGTCTGCTTATATGAGGCATTTCAGTTCAGTTCAGTCACTCAGTCGTGTCCGACTCTTTGCGACCCCATGAATCACAGCATGCCAGGCCTCCCTGTCCATCACCAACTCCCAGAGTTCACTCAGACTCACGTCCATGGAGTCAATGATGCCATCCAGCCATCTCGTCCTCTGTCTTCCCCTTCTCCTCCTGCCCCCAATCCCTCCCAGCATCAGAGTCTTTTCCAATGAGTCAACTCTTCGCATGAGGTGGCCAAAGTATTGGAGTTTCAGCTTTAGCATCATTCCTTCCAAAGAACACCCAGGGCTGATCTCCTTTAGAATGGACTGGTTGGATCTCCTTGCAGTCCAAGGGACTCTCAAGAGTCTTCTCCAACACCACAGTTCAAAAGCATCAATTCATTGGCGCTCAGCCTTCTTCACAGTCCAACTCTCACATCCATACATGACCACTGGAAAAACCATAGCTTTGACTAGACGGACCTTTGTTGGCAAAGTAATGTCTCTGCTTTTCAATATGCTATCTAGGTTGTTCATAACCTTTCTTCCAAGGAGCAAGCGTCTTTTAATTTCATGGCTGCAATCACCATCTGCAGTGATTTTGGAGTTAAAAAAAAAAATTGTCTGTCACTGTTTCCATTGTTTCCCCATCTATTTGCCATGAAGTGATGGGATCGAATGCCATGATCTTAGTTTTCTGAATGTTGAGCTTTAAGCCAACTTTTTCACTCTCCTCTTTCACTTTAATCGAGAGGCTCTTTAGTTCTTCTTTGCTTTCTGCCATAAAGGTGGTGTCATCTGCAAATCTGAGGTTATTGATATTTCCCTTGGCAATCTTGATTCCAGCTTGTGCTTCATCCAGCCTGGCATGTCTCATGATGTACTCTGCATATAAGTTAAATAAGCAGGGTGACAATATACAGCCTTGATGTACTCCTTTCTTGATTTGGAACCAGTCTATTTTCCATGTCCAGTTCTAACTGTTGCTTCTTGACCTGCATACAGATTTCTCAGGAGGCAGGTCAGGTGATCTGGTATTCCCATCTCTTGAAGAATTTTCCACAGTTTGTTGTGATCCACACAGTCAAAGGCTTTGATATAGTCGAGAAAACAGAAGTAGATATTTTTCTGGAACCCTCTTTCTTTTTCAATGATCCAACAGATGTTGGCAATTTGAACTCTGGTTCCTCTGCTTTTTCTAAATCCAGCTTGAACATCTGCAAGTTCATGGTTCACGTACTGTTGAAGCCTAGCTTGAAGAATTTTGAGCATTACTTTACTAGTGTGTGAGATGAGTGCAACTGTGCGGTAGTTTTAACATTCTTTGGTATTGCCTTTCTTAGGAATTGGAATGAAAACTGACCTTTTCCAGTCCTGTGGCCATTGCTGAGTTTTCCAAATTTGCTGGCATATTGAGTGCAGCACTTTCACAGCATCATCTTTTAGGATTTGAAATAGCTCAACTGGAATTCCATCACCTCCATTAGCTTTGTTCATAGTGATGCTTCCTAAGGCCCACTTGACTTCGCATTCCAGGATGTCTGGCTCTGGGTAAGTGATCACACCATCGTGGTTATCTGGGTCATGATCTTTTTTGTATAGTTCTTCTGTGTATTCTTGCCACCTCTTCTTAATATCTTCTGCTTTTGTTAGGTCCATACCATTTCTGTCCTTTATTGTACCCATCTTTGCATGAAATGTTCCCTTGGTATCTCTAATTTTCTTGAAGAGATCTCTAGTCTTTCCCATTCTATTGTTTTCCTCTATTTCTTTGCATTGATCACTGAGGAAGGCTTTCTTATCTCTTCTTGCTATTCTTTGGAACTCTGCATTCAAATGGGTATATCTTTCCTTTTCTCCTTTGCCTTTCATTTCTCTTCTTTTCTCATCTGTTTGTAAGGCATCCTCAGACAACCATTGTGACTTTTTGCATTTCTTTTTCTTGGGGATGGTCTTCATCACTGCCTCCTGCACAATGTCAGAAACCTCTGTCCATAGTTCTTCAGGCACTCTGTCTATCAGATCTAATCTATTTGTCACTTCCACTGTATAATTATAAGGGATTTGATTTAGGTCATGGTCCAGTGGTTTTCCCTACTTACTTCAATTTAAGTCTGAATTTTGCAATAAGGAGTTCATGATTTGAGCCACAGTCAGTTCCTGGTCTTGTTTTTGCTGACTGTATAGAGCTTCTCCATCTTTGGCTGCAAAGAATATAATTAATCTGATTTCGGTATTGACCATCTGGTGGTGTCCATGTGTAGAGTCTTCTCTTGTGTTGTTGGAAGAGGGTGTTTCCTGTGACCAGTGCGTTCTCTTGGCAAAACTCTTTTAGCCTTTGACCTGCTTCGTTTTGTACTCCAAGGCCAAATTTACCTGTTACTCCAGGTATCTCTTGACTTCCTACTTTTGCATTCCAGTCCCCTATAATGAAAAGGACATCTTTTTTTGGGTATTAGTTTTAAAAGGTCTTGTAAGTCTTCATAGAACCGTTCAAATTCAGCTTCTTCAGCATCACTGGTCGGGGCATAGACTTGGATTACTGTGATATTGAATGGCTTGCTTTGGAGACAAACAGAGATCATTCCGTCGTTTTTGAGATTGCATCCAAGTACTGCATTTCGGACTCTTGTTTACTATGATGGCTACTCCATTTCTTCTAAGGGATTCTTGCCCACAGTAGTAGATATAATGGTCGTCTGAGTTAAATTCATCCACTTCAGTTCATTTTAGTTCACTGATTCCTAGAATGTCGACATTCACTCTTGCCATCTCCTGTTTGACCACTTCCAATTTGCCTTGATTCGTGGACCTAACATTCCAGGTTCCTATGCAATATTGCTCTTTACAGTGTCAGACTTTACTTCCATCAGCAGTCACATCCACAACTGGGTGTTATTTTTGCTTTGGTTCCGTCTCTTCATTCTTCCTGAAATTATTTCTCCACTGATCTCCCGTAGTATACTGGGCACCTCCCGACCTAGGGAGTCCATCTTTCAGTGTGCTATTTTTTTGCCTTTTCATGCTGTTCATGGGGTTCTCAGGGCAAGAATACTGAAGTGATTTGCCATTCCTTTCTCCAATGGACCACGTTTTGTCAGAACTCTTCACCATGACCCGTACATCTTGGGTGGCCCTACACAGCATGGCTCGTAGTTTCACTGAGTTGATCAGTTTGCTTAGTTTTCTGTGATTGTGGTTTTCATTCTGTCTGCCCTCTGATGGATAAGGATAAGAGGCTTATGGAAGCTTCCTGATGGGAGAGACTGACCGAGGGGGAAACTGGGACTTATTCTGATAGGTGGGGCCATGCTCAGTAACAGAGAAATGATGACCTTCCATAATCTTGTCCTCCCCAGGATACCTGTAAAGAACATCAGACCACCATTTTGGCAAAGGGAGGGGGTGTTCTGACCCTCTTATTAGCCTCCCCAGGACAGAAATTCTGAGTTCATGGTGAAATTGAAAGACAACTTCCTTTTGCCTCCTTTGACATACAAAAGGACAGATGTCTCCCTCATCTGTTTGAATACTCTTAAATCCAGCAATTGGATTCCTTAACCTGGCTTTGAAGTGGGGGTTTTAAGGCCCCATTTAGCATTTTTTCCCTGAGGTTCCCTGTGACACCAGTGTCTTGGCATTGGCCTTCCGCACTCCGGCTGATTGTTGCACATCACCCCCCGAATTGTCTGTGTTTTCAGGCCTCAAGTCCTTGATATCTTGGCAAAGGCCACATCTCCCAACCCACCCCACCCACTCATTTAGGGTTCCCAGGGCTGCCATCTGGAGCAGGCCAGCCAGCCCAGACTAAGTCAGCTCCATTTCCCTGAATGAGCAGATCCAGTATGGGGTTGAACATGGTACATAGTGACCACTGCAGGTTCCTGCTAGAAAGTTTCTTATTTCTGGCACTTGGGTATTAGAGTAGACTTCAGGTGTCTGGGCTTCACTGGTGACTCAGATGGTAAAGAATCTGCTGGCAATGCAGGAGACCTGGGTTAGATCCTTGGGTTGGGAAAATCCCCTGGAGAAGGGAATGACAACCCTCTCCAGTATTCTTGCCTGGAGAATGCCATGGACAGAGTGGCATATAGCTCTGGTGGGCTATAATCCATGGGGTCGCAAAGAGTCAGACATAACTGAGCTACTAACACTTTCACTTTTCGGGTGTCTAGATTCAAATACTTCCAGCTGGAAGCTTCTGGCCAGCAAAGTAACAGGAGCAGCCTGAAAAAAGAGAGGAACCGATCCTCGCTGGAGGATCATCCAGGAACACTTCTCCCCCAACACACACACACTCACACACACACTAACAAACATACCCTAACCAGGCTTGTATAACCATCTGCCTTCACCCAACCCACCGTCCCTTCTTCATTATCTGTCATGGGTGGAGCCATTCAGCTCCCTCTTCCTTCTCTGTAGCCCAGGCTTACAGTGCTCTCAGTCCTAGGAATCTATCTCAGATTCTGTGTCCTGCTGCTGGAGGGTCAGGGTTGTCCTCCCAACAGGAGGTTTGGGCCAGAATTAAAGAACAAAACAAGAACATTAAAAACTGCACCGTAATGCCAGGGGAAATCTGTCATCACATTGGGAGTTGTTTTGTTCTAATAACTTCAAATCACGTAGCACTTGCACGACCCTGAGAGCCAGCACCTCCTTCAAGTTGCATCATAGGTGCCTCATATACGGTGCCCTCACCCTGGCCCCACTGTTAGGTTTGACCTATGACATTCAGAGAAGACAGCACAGAATAGGAAGAGGAAGACTTCCAGCTGGAAGAATAAGGCGCAGAGAACAAAGGGCCCAGCGTCCAAAGTCAGCAGTGGAGATCCTTGGAAGGAAGACAGTGGATAAACCTCTTGAAATCCAGAAGTCCTTACCTCAATCCAGGTGTTAAACCTTAGGTATTAACATTGCTGTTTGGTCTTAGTTGGGCTTGAAACAGTGTGCCTGGGCATCTTCAGGACATCTTATCATAGTCCCATTCCTGGTGGGGACACAAGGAAAAGTGTCACTGCCCCAGTGATGAGAACGATTCATTCAATCCTCCTTGATGAGTCCTTCCTTAAAAAAATTGTTTTTATTTATTTCATTTTTGGTTGTGGTGGGTCTTCGTTGCTTTCTCTAGTTGCAGTGAGCAGGGGCTGCTCTAAGTTTGCCATGCACAGGTTTTCTCATTGTGGTGCCTCTCCAGTTGCAGAGCATAGACTCTAGGTACACAGGCTTCAGTAGTTGTGGCTTGTGGGCCTCATTGCTCTGTGGCATATGGAATCTTCCCAGATCAGGAATGGAAACTGTGTCCCCTGCATTGGCAAGCAGATTCCCATCCCTTGTACCACCAGGGAAGTCCTGTTTATTTATTTTGACTGCACTGGATCTCAGTTGTGGCAACATGGGATCTTGGATGCGGCATGTGAGGTTCCTAGTTTTGGTGTGTGGGATCTAGTTCCCTGACCGTGGATGGAGCCCGGACTCCCTGCACTGGGAACAGAGTCTTCCTCACTGGACCACCAGGAAAGTCACCCTGATGGGTCATTCTTAACCTGCCAGTTCTTGATGTCCATCTGTAATTTCTGGGTCACAGTTGGCCCCCTTTCCCTCCCTGCCTTCTCTCAGTCCCAGTGGCCCTCTCTTTGGGAGAAATACAGTGTGTGATGGAAATGACCGCTCTTGGACCACGTCTTGGCAACTGCTAGGTCTCCACTTGGGTCCCTGCTCCTGGAGAAAACAACTGAGAAAACTATGTGAGCTGCAACAGCTCCAGCCAGTGACCAAGGCTCAGTCCTCGCACAGGGCCCTCCCTCCCCACTCACACCGCTGACTGGAAACCAGGCTTTCCTCCCACCTCACCCAAGATTCCCACATCAAATATGGGGTATTGCTCCTCATTGGCTTAACTGCTTTCTCCACGTTTGTGGCTGGCAGTGGCTAATGCATTCAATCTTGCATTTGTTTTCTTAAAACAGGACTTTCAGCACAATAACGTATTTGGCATCTCTTCTCCTTTCTTCATTTCCCAAGATGAGATAATCACAAACACAACTTCTAAAGAAATCTACAACCAGACTTTTCGAGGAAACCCGACACCTCCACAGACAAATGGCGATCAGCCTCAGGTTTTCAATAGGGAGCTTTAGCAGCAGCAAGGACTGTCCATTCAGGGAGAGGGGTGATACCTCTGAGGAATGACACCAGCCAACAAGTTCCTCCCCTCACCCTAGAAGTTTCCCCAGCAGCCCTTCATCATTCTGATGGGGTCAGCATTGCTGTCAAAATGTGTTCCTCTCCATCACTCCACACCCTCCACCCTAAGTACTCCCTCCCCTCAGGGAAAGGAAGTCTATCAGAAAAGGTTCTCTCAAACTGAACAAGTCGGTTACTTCCTCCCATAAGTCCCCCTCAGGATACAGGTGCCAACTTCAACCCTGATTGGATCTGACGGGCCTTGCGCACAGTGTCCTCTGCTTGTCTCATGCTTTATCTCCATAAGCATTTGAGAGCTCCCTCGGGGCAGGGACCCAGGCTTATTCACCTCCAGGTTCCTTGCCCCTTCTCCTCCTGTACCCGCCCTACATCTTGTAGCTGAAAGAACAATTGAACTGTGGAGCAAATGCCTTAACCCTGGCTGGCAGGACTGGGGTGTAGACAGTACAATAGTCTGGAAGCCAGGACACTAAGGCTCACCTCCCAGCCCTGCCAGGGACTGGCCATGTGGTGGTGGGGGTGGGGGAAGAGTGGGTCATCTGTTCAGGGTCTCTGTCTCTTTTTCCTCCAAAAAAATCCACCTCAGGCTCACCTGCAGCCAGCCACTTCTGAGAGCATCAGGAGAATTTCCCCCTTAGCCCTGTAGCAGGCAGGACTATTGAAGCTATCGCCACAAACAAATGGTCTGCAAAGCCAAGAAGGAACTAATGATGGTGGTTGTTAAGTCGTGTCAGACTCTTGCAACCCCATGGACTGTAGCCTGCCGGGTTGCTTTGCCCATGGGATTCTCCAGGCAAGAAGACTGGAGTGGGTTGCCATTTCCTCCTTCAGGGGAATTCTCCCTATCCAGGAATAAAATCCTGGTCTCCTGAATTGCAGGCAGATTCTTTACCAACTGAGCTACCAGGGAAGCCCTAAGAAGGAACTAAGTTTGCCTCCAAATTCCCTGCTTTCCCCCAACCCCAAGGTTTTCTCTCCATGGTTGACATAGCATTTGCTACCCTGCGCCCCCTTCTGGTGATAAGTGGAAAGATCCCACGCACACCACTGCCCCCCCAACCCCCGCCCCAGGTCCACAAGGATACTCCTCAATACTTGGAGCTGGAGGAGGAAGTGGGAGGAGAGAAGAGGGGAAAGCAGTGTGGACTGGGGCTGTGGAGGTCAGGGAAGTGTCCAGAGTAATCCTTTTAAACACAGGCAAATTAAGTCATTCCTCTGCTCAGAATTCTCCAGGGTAAAAGCTGAGTCTGACCCAGGGTTTCTGAGTCTTTGACTAGGCTTTCTCTAGTTTCAGGGAGGGGGGCTATTCTTCGTTGTTGTGTCTGGGCTTCTCACTGTGGTGGCTCTCTTGTTGTGGAGCATAAGCTGTAGGTGCATCAGCTCAACAGTTGTGGCACACTTGGGCTCAGTTGCTACCCTGCAGCATGTGGAATCTTCCTGGACCAGGGATCGAACCCATGTTCCCTGCATTGGCAGGCAGATTCCTAATCACTGGGCCACCAGGAAGTCCAGAATGGTTTTTAAATAGGGGCAAAAGATGAAAGTTTGGAACAGTAATAATCACATATACTCTCCCCCACCGCTTGTATATTTAGGGGTTTGCAGGCAAGATTACAGCAGGGCAGATGGCTGCTGTGGGGAGGCAGGACTCCAGATCTCCAGATTCAGAGTCTGTGCCTTACCTCCTGACCCATCTTGTTTCAGCTGCTCCCCTGACATGACTGAAGCCACCTGACCTCAGCTCCTTCTCAAGGTCTGGCTTCTGTATAATTGTAATTCAACCCAAGTGTGAAAGGACAGGTTCCTGGGAAGCAGACTCTAATATGGAGATTAGCACCCAGGAAGTTCATTAGGGATGCTCTTGTGCTCAACACCTGAAGAAAAAAAGAACTGGGCAGAGAGAGATGTTGGGCCACAATACAGGCTCAAAAATGGCCTCAGCCAGCCCCATGGGGCACTCTGAAGCTGGGATGACCTCTTTAGCATTGTCTTGTGTTAGGGCCAGGGCTGGTCTTTTGTACCCAAGCACTGTTCAACCATTGGATGTGGGTCTCCTGGGAAGGGGGAATGGCCTGATCCAGGTTACTCTCTTCGGCAGAAACAATCCCAAAGAAGACTTACAACTGAGAGCTATCTTCCTGCAGAAATGCTATGAGTGTTGGGAACAAGCTCTTCAGTCATGAATGAGGATTCCTGCAGCCCAGCACAGCATCCATGTAGTAATAATGATACATGTTTAATTAGCCCTTGTTCTAGGCCTGACTCAGGGTCTCCCTCAAACTCAGTGGGGTCTTAGAAACTTCAGGAACTTACCTAACGCACCTAGGTACAGGTATCGGACTCCTGAAGGGGAGTAAGAGGCCTTGAGTTCTAAGTCAGCTACTGACTCTCTTTGTGACATCAGGCAAGTCCCTGACCTCTCTTAGCCTCAGTTTCCCCATATGTATATGAAGGTTGAGCTGAGGTCCTTGGTCAATAGTTTGTGGCCTTATGATGCCTAAAATCATGGATGGCAAAGAGTGAAGCCTGCCTGTGCCTCATTCTTGGACCTCAAGGCCCACACCACCACCCCAGAGCTCTCACTTTTTGAACTGTCAGACTCACATCTTTATGGGCAGGGACTACAGGTTGAATAATCAAATACAAGTCAAAATTAGATCTAAGAGACAGTGCGCTCTTCCCAACTCCCCCAAACCTTCCCAGAATGGATTTTAGCTCTTCCCAATATTCATGGTTTCTGCCCTTACTGTATATTTGATAGGCAAGATACTTGGAGGTCGTTCAAGTTACCACCCTGTTTTGTGACATCACAGGTCACACAGAGACATCTATCTCCTAGGGAGTTATGATCTCACATTAGTTATTAGCAGCTCCTGGGGGCTCTCAGTGGGGCTTTTGGAAAAAAAGATAAAAGGTAATTTGGAAGTCTGGTTTTGCTTTGGGAATAATAAATCCTTAAATTATCTCCCTGCCACCAGTTTCACATTTCTCAGGATAGTCCTCTGTTCATCTAGCTTGGTGGTTCATTTTGGAATTGTTTTTGTAGATGGTTTACGCTTTTCTTCTAAGAGGAAACTGCCTTCGTTTCTCGGCTCTCCATTTTGACTTCTCATGACCAGAGTGAGATCAGGGAGAATGTGGTGCCCCCACCCACATTTCTAAACTAATGTGGAATGTAAAGAAGGAAACAAGCCAAACAATAGCCAGGCATGATCCTTGAAGTCATAGCGCAAGAGAAGGGGAAGGCCCGCAAATACCGCTTAGTCCATTTGCTCCCATGTTAGAGATGGGAAAGCTAGGGAGAGGGAAGATGAGACCCCAGCTTCTTAACAAGTAGGAGATCCTTGAAAATAAGAGGAGGAGGACTTTCAGAATATGGCCTTGCATTTGAAATGACAGAGCAGATATACAATCAATTTTTAAAGCAACCAATACACAATAGAAATAGAAAATAAGATGAAGAGCCACTGGCAGACCAGAAATATTGGGAAATTTCTAGATAATGGAAAGCAGGGGGTTTCAGAGTTCCATCTTGATGCTGAATTAAGTAAACTGAGGATTTCCTCCCCTGAATTCAGCCTTGAAGACACTGTATAATGAAAGAGGAGTGATATATCCCAGAATCAAACTTGGAGAAACAGAAGTCAGACAGGTCCCAGTCTGTGTGGATATGCAAATTATAGGTGGAGAAAGTCAATATCATGGATGGATGAGAATCTAGGGGAAGACTTTCTAGTGGATTTTCTCTCCTCCACAATAATCTTCCTTTCCACTTCTATGGGCAGAACACACCAATATAACACCAGCTGCAAATGGCAAGGTAACCTCAAAGGCAGTTTTGAAGCCAGTTAGGGTGAGAAATGGGCTTCCTTGGCAGCTACGCAGGGGATGGAGTTTCCATCTCTGGGTCAGGAAGATCCCCTGGAGAAGGGAATGGCATCCCACTCCAATATTCTTGCTTAGAAAATCCCATGGACAGAGGAGCCTGGCAGGCTACAGTCAATGGGGTTCCAAAGAGTTGGACACAAAGCAAGAAGAGATAAGAAAGCCTTCCTCAGCGATCAGTGCAAAGAAATAGAGGAAAACAACAGAATGGGAAAGACTAAGGATCTCTTCAAGAAAATTAGAGATACCAAGGGAACATTTCATGCAAAGATGGGTACAATAAAGGACAGAAATGGTATGGACCTAACAGAAGCAGAAGATATTAAGAAGAGATGGCAAGAATACACAGAAGAACTGTACAAAAAGGATCTTCACGACCCAGATAATCACGATGGTGTGATCACTGACCTAGAGCCAGACATCCTGGAATGTGGAGTCAAGTGGGCCTTAGAAAGCATCACTACAAACAAAGCTAGTGGAGGTGATGGAATTCCAGTTGAGCTATTCCAAATCCTGAAAGATGATGCTGTGAAAGTGCTGCACTCAATATGCCAGCAAATTTGGAAAACTCAGCAGTGGCCACAGGACTGGAAAAGGTCAGTTTTCATTCCAATCCCAAAGAAAGGCAATGCCAAAGAATGCTCAAACTACCACACAATTGCACTCGTCTCACACGCTAGTAAAGCTCAAAATTCTCCAAGCCAGGCTTCAGCAATATGTGAACTGTGAACTTCCTGGTGTTCAAGCTGATTTTAGAAAAGGCAGAGGAACCAGAGATCAAATTGCCAACATCCACTGGATCATGGAAAAAGCAAGAGAGTTCCAGAAAAACATCTATTTCTGCTTTATTGACTATGTCAAAGCCTTTGACTGTGTGGATCACAATAAACTGTGGATTCTGAAAGAGATGGCAATACCAGACCACCTGACCTGCCTCTTGAGAAATTTGTATGCAGGTCAGGAAGCAACAGTTAGAACTGGACATGGAACAACAGACTGGTTCCAAATAGGAAAAGGAAT
This sequence comes from Bos taurus, assembly GCF_002263795.3. Classification (NCBI taxonomy): domain Eukaryota; kingdom Metazoa; phylum Chordata; class Mammalia; order Artiodactyla; family Bovidae; genus Bos; species Bos taurus. The sequence continues at coordinate 20,476,503 of NC_037337.1, read as the reverse complement.
ATGTCAAGGCTGTATATTGTCACCCTGCTTATTTACCTTATATGCAGAGTACATCATGAGAAACGCTGGGCTGGATGAAGCACAAGCTGGAATCAAGATTGCTGGGAGAAATATCAATAACCTCAGATATGCAGATGACACCATCCTTATGGCAGAAAGTGAAGAGGAACTAAAAAGCCTCTTGTTGAAAGTGAAAGTGGAGAGTGAAAAAGTTGGCTTCAAGCTCAACATTCAGAAAACGAAGATCATGGCATCCGGTCCCATCACTTCATGGGAAATAGATGGGGAAACAGTGGAAACAGTGTCAGACTTTATTTTTTGGGGCTCCAAAATCATGGCAGATGGTGATCGCAGTCATGAAATTAAAAGACGCTTGCTCCTTGGAAGAAAAGTTATGACCAACCTAGATAGCATATTGAAAAGCAGAGACATTACTTTGCCAACAAAGGTCCGTCTAGTCAAAGCTATGGTTTTTCCAGTAGTCATGTATGGATGTGAGAGTTGGACTGTGAAGAAAGCTGAGTGCCAAAGAATTGATGCTTTTGAACTGTGGTGTTGGAGAAGACTCTTGAGAGTCCCTTGGACTGCAAGGAGATCCAACCAGTCGATTCTGAAGGAGATCAGCCCTGGGATTTCTTTGGAAGGAATGATGCTAAAGCTGAAACTCCAGTACTTTGGCCACCTCATGCGAAGAGTTGACTCATTGGAGAAGACTCTGATGCTGGGAGGGATTGGGGGCAGGAGGAGAAGGGGACGACAGAGGATAAGATGGCTGGATGGCATCACTGACTCGATGGACGTGAGTCTGAGTGAACTCCGGGAGTTGGTGATGGACAGGGAGGCCTGGCGTGCTGGGATTCATGGGGTCGCAAAGAGTCGGACACGACTGAGCGACTGAACTGAACTGAACTAGTGCCTAAACAACAACGGGGGGTGAGAAATAGATTCAACAAAGGCTGGCAGGCAGCCACTGAGCAGTCTCTCCTTCTTCCCCCACACCTTGATTGGGAAAAATGACTACACAGAGAGGCAGCTCTTAGGAAAGAGGAGTGACTAGGGCAGAGTTCAAACACGTTCTTTTGAAAGGCAGGGCTCTGTAGTCGTGGACAAACAGGAAACAGATGCTCAGAGGCTCTGCACCCTGAGGCGCTCCCCTCAGAACTTCAGGAGGAGGCGTCAAAGTAGGACTCTGGTCTTTAATCTCACTCCTCCTTCCAAAGTACACATTATTGGCTGAGAGAGCTGACACTTCCAAGGAAACATGAGCTCTGAGCCAAAAACAACCGACAAACCATGACTATCACAGAAGTGAAGAAGAATTTACATTAAGAACAATACATATATCCTTTCAAGGCATAAGAGAAGCATTGTAAATATAAAGCAAGAGGAGCAATTATTAAAAAAATAACTAGGAATGACAAGCGTAATCATTGAAAGCAATAACTGGGGAAAGCAGCAGAATGTATTTGGCCAAAGAACAGATGAGAGTGTTGGAAGATTAGGCAGAGGACAAAAGTCAACATAAAATATATCACAAAGGATACAGAGAAGTTAAGAGGTATGGATGACATAAGTGGAGTGGATGACATGCATTCAACTGGAGTCTCAGAAAAAGAAACAAGATAAAGTATTTTAAGACACAATGTCAAATTATTTTCCTTAATTAAAAATATGGGGCCTTTGATTGAAAAGCACCTTTGCAGCATAGCCAGTCTTCTTTCACAGAACATTTGCTGCAGGAGACCTGGGCTAGATCCCTGGGTCAGGAAGATCCCCTGGAGAAGGGAATGGCTATCCACTCCAGTATTCTTGCCTGGAGCATTCCAGGGACAGAGGAGCTTTTCGGACTACAGTCCATGGGGTCGCAAAGAGTCAGACATGACCGAGCGACTAACATTTTCACTTTTCAATGAGTGACACAGGAGGCTGGGGGAAGTGTGTGTAGCAGGAAGGGTGTAGAATAAGAAAGTGAAGTTTCCCCACAGATTCACAGTGCTTAGGAGACAAAGTCGTTAGAGGAAGGCAGTGGTTGTGTCAAACACACAGCTGGTCTCGATATTTGCCAAATTTTGAAGCTGTATTGATTTGGAGGCTAATCAAATTTCTTAAACGCATAAACGAATTCCCCACGGTGTTTTATGGCTATGGAAATGAAGACGTGACTAGCTTTCAATCAAACCAGAGGGAGACTGAGTCAAAAAGAACTAGAACCCAACCTCAATCTAGTTTATTTTTTAATCACATTGTTGTGATTGGCACCATATCTTATCTACATAAGATAGAAAGGGTAAAACCTATCTAGGGAAAATTCTTCAGTCTTAGTTCATATATGTAAGATCTCTGCATGCGTGTTAAGTTGCTACCGTCCTGTCCAACTCTTTGCAACTGTATGGACTGTATCCCACCAGGCTCCTCTGTCCATGGGATTCTTCAGGCAAGAATACTGGAGTGGGTTGCCATGCCCTCCTCCAGGGGATCTTCCCCATCTAGGAATCGAACCCTCGTCTTTTAGGTCTTCTGCATTGGCAGGTGGGTTCTTTACCACTAGTGCCACCTGGCAGATCTCTAGTGTACAATAAAGAATTATAAGGCACGTGAAAAGGCAGGAAAATGGGATCATATGTGCTCAGGAGAAAAAAAAAGAAGACCCACAGTTGACCCATATTTTCCAGTTACACAAGATTTTTATTATTTTTTTCTTTGAGGACAACACCCTTTATTCCACACTAGTGAATCAATGCATACAGCACTAAGGGTCTCCTGATTCACTCCATCACTGAAGTACGCCTGTGCATCCCCCTAGTGATGGTGCTGTCTGAACTGCAGTCCACAGTAGCTACATGTTGCCTCCTTTGTTTCTTTGTCCGAGTTTATGTACACCATGGCTGGCCTTGGATCTCTTCATTCCTGTCACAAGATACCACTTGCCTTCTGACTTCACTCACAGGCTGCTCTGCTATCAAGTCAGTGGTAGAGCTTTCATTCACTTCCTTCTGACAACCTACAAATGGGAGTTGCCTATAGTCGTTATGGTCATAAAACTGGCCAGTGTGTGTGACCTCCTCACCAGCTAGTGAGGACTGCACACTGAAGCACCTGGTGCCCCCTGGGCAGGCTCCATGCCACCAGGCTGCCCTGGTCCAGCAGCCAGAGGAAGGTCACTGCTGCCACCATCTTGCCAGACATTGGGATACAGAGTCCCAGCCACTGGACCACCAGGGAAGTTGCTGCCCATTTTTTGCTTGGGTTTTTTGTTTGTTATTGAAATGTATGAGCTGCTTGTATGTTTTGGAAATTAAGCATTTATTGGTTTCATCATTAGCAAATATTTTCTCCCAGTCTGTAGGTCATCTTTTCATTTTGTTTATGGTTTCCTTTGTTGTACAAAATCTTGTAAGTTTGATTAGGTCCCATTTATTTATTTTTGCATGTATTTCAATTGCCTCAGACAAGGCATTTTTAAAGAACTGTTTCAAATATGTTGAAGGGGAAAATGGAAAGTATGACAAAATTGTTAAAAAGAATACTTTAGCAGAGAATTGTAATCTGTAAAAATATCAAATGGACTTTTTCTGGAGCTGCAAAGTATAATTTCTGAAATTACAAACTCACTGATGGATTTAAAAGCAACAAACAGAATTGGTAAACCCAAAGGTCAATATAAATTATCCAAACTGAAGCCCACAGAAAAAAAACAATGGAAAGACGAGACATGCAAGACACAATCAAAGGTTTACACATAGTGAAACTGGAATCCAAGCAGAGAGGATGGAGAGAATGAGTTAGAAGCAAAGTTGGAAGAGAGAAAGATCAAGAACTTTCCAAAACTGATCAAAGATATCAATGTATAGATTCAAGATACTTGGTAAAACCCAAGTAGGACAGATACAAAGAAAATAATGCCTAAATACTTAGTTAAATGGCTGAAAACCAAAGCTAAGTAACCAGTAGCCAGAGAATAAGTAAGTAGCCAAGTAGCTAAGTAAACCAGTAGCTAACTAAAAAGTAGCCAGAGAATAAAGACGCATTATGCACTCATCTCACACGCTAGTAAAGCAATGCTCAAAATTCTTCAAGCCAGGCTTCAGCAATACGTGAACCGTGAACTTCCTGATGTTCAAGCTGGTTTTAGAAAAGGCAGAGGAACCAGAGATCAAATTGCCAACATCTGCTGGATCATGGAAAAAGCAAGAGAGTTCCAGAAAAACATCTATTTCTGCTTTATTGACTATGCCAAAGCCTTTGACTGTGTGGATCACAATAAACTGTGGAAAATTCTGAAAGAGATGGGAATACCAGACCACCTGACCTGCCTCTTGAGAAATTTGTATGCAGGTCAGGAAGCAACAGTTAGAACTGGACATGGAACAACAGACTGGTTCCAAATAGGAAAAGGAGTACGTCAAGGCTGTATATTGTCACCCTGCTTATTTAACTTATATGCAGAGTACATCATGAGAAATGCTGGGCTGGAAGAAGCACAAGCTGGAATCAAGATTGCTGGGAGAAATATCAATAACCTCAGATATGCAGATGACACCATCCTTATGGCAGAAAGTGAAGAGGAACTAAAAAGCCTCTTGATGAAAGTGAAAGTGGAGAGTGAAAAAGTTGGCTTAAAGCTCAACATTCAGAAAACGAAGATCATGGCATCTGGTCCCATCACTTCATGGCAAATAGATGGGGAAATAGTGGAAACAGTGTCAGACTTATTTTGGGGGGCTCCAAAATCACTGCAGATGGTGATTGCAGCCATGAAATTAAAAGACACTTACTCCTTGGAAGAAAAGTTATGACCAACCTAGATAGCATATTCAAAAGCAGAGACATTACTTTGCCAACAAAGGTCTGTCTAGTCAAAGCTATGGTTTTTCCAGTGGTTATGTATGGATGTGAGAGTTGGACTGTGAAGAAAGCTGAGCGCTGAAGAATTGATGCTTTTGAACTGTGGTGTTGGAGAAGACTCTTGAGAGTCCCTTGGACTGCAAGGAGATCCAACCAGTCCATTTTAAAGGAGATCAGTCCTGGGTGTTCACTGGAAGGACTGATGCTAAAGCTGAAACTCCAATACTTCGTCCACCTCATGCGAAGAGTTGACTCATTGGAAAAGACTCTGATGCTGGGAGGGATTGTGGGCAGGAGGAGAAGGGGACGACAGAGGATGAGATGGCTGGATGGCATCACGGACTCGATGGACACAAGTTTGAGTAAACTCCGGGAGTTGGTGATGGACAGCGAGGCCTGGCATGCTGCGATTCATGGGGTCTCAAAGAGTTGGACATGACTGAGCGACTGAACTGAACTGAACTGATGTACTTTCAAAGGAGCAACAGTAGATTTGATCATTTTGCATCAAGATTTTGGAAACTGCAGAAATTGAATGACCTTTCTTAAGGTGCTGAAAGAAAAAAAAAAAACACCCTGCAAATGTAATTCTATCTCCAACAAAAATACCTTTTAAATTATGAAAGCAGGGAGGGTAAGTTGGGAGGCTGGGCTTGACATATATACACTGTTATATATAAAATAGATAATTAATGAGATCCTACTGTATAACACAGGGAACTCTACTCAAAACTTTGTAATGGCGTATATGGGAAAAGAATCTTAAAATGAATGGATATATGTATAACTGATTCACTTTGCTCTACACCCAAAACTAACACAACATTGTAAATCAACTATACTCCAGTAAAACTTTAAAAAATATGAAATCAAAGTAATGACATGTTTCAGACAAAAAAAAGGAAAAAAGACAAACCCAAACTGCGGCCAAAATAATATGCTACTGGAGAATGGATGGTCAAATAAACTAATGGAATCAAATAAGAGAGTCCAGATATAGATCCACATATATACAAACAAATGATTTTTTATTAAAATAACAAAGCAAATTCAATGGGGAAAGGAAAATATCCTTAATAAATGGTGCTAGAAAATTTGGATATCCATATGAGAAGTAAAGGACCTCAATCCCTACCTCACACTATACACGAAACCCAATTTGAGTCCGATTATAGGCTGAAACATAAGAGCTAAAATAATAAAGCTACTAGAAGTGCTAGGGGAATATTTTTGTGACCCCTGGGTAGGCAGGGAATTCTTAGGGAGGATCCAGAAAGTATAAACCATAAAGGATTGGTTAATTGGATTTCATCAAAATTAAAAATTTCTATTCATCAGAAAGCACCATCAAGAAAATAGGCAAGGGACTTCCGTGGTGGTCCAGTGACTAGGACTCCAAGCTCCCAATGCAGGGGCCTGAGTTCGATTCCCTGGACAGGGAACTAGGTCCCACATGCCAAAACTAAGAGTCCACATGCCACAATGAAGATTGAAGACCCTTCATGCTGCAACTAAACCCTGATCCAGCCAAATAAGATAAAATAAATATTAAGGGAAAAAAGCCAAGGGGAGATCAAGAGGCCAGTCTCCAAGATGGTACTGAAGAAAGACAAGAAGCCCAAGAAAGTCAACCTGGAGATTTGATTTGAACCTTACTCACAGAGTCAAAAGATAGAACTTTTGACTCTGGAAATTTTGAACGGTTTCTATAGGAGAAGGTTAAAGTGAATGGAAAGATTAGAGATCTTGGGAATGTTACTCACTTTGAATCCTTCAAGAATAAAATCACAGTTGTTTCTCAGAAACAGTTCTCTAAAAGGTATTTATAATACTTTACCAAGAAATACCTTCAAAAGAACAATGGCTTCATGTGGTTGCATCTGAGAAGCAGACTTATGAACTTTGTTACTTCCAGATTAGTCAAGATGAAGATGAATCTGACTATGAGGAATAGATGAAGCCATCCTTTATAGGGCTTTGCTTGCTAAAAAAACAAATGAAGCATACAAGAGAAGCATCTTGAAATAGACCTTTAATATACCAGTGAATAAAAAAACATGACTCTGTATGTTAAGCATTCAGCTCCTTAAGTGTATGCTGTTTATATGATGCTGGCTTTCCTTTAATACTTTTAAACTTTTTATTGGAGTATACTTGATTTACAAGGTTCTGTTAGTTTCAGGTGTACAGCAAAGTGAATCCGTTATATATATGTCCACTTTTTTTTTTTTTAAAGATTCTTTTCCCGTATAGGCCATTACAGAGTATTGAGTAGAGTTCTCTGTGCTATATAACAGGTTCTTATTAGTTACCTATCTCATATGTGGCATGTGGGATCAGGGATCAAACCCTTGTCTCCTGCATTGGCAGGCAGATTCTTTACCACTGAGCCATCAATGAAACCTTAGATTTACTTTAAATGATGCAAGAGGGAATTATCAGTGGCAACAGATGAAAGTGTTCAAGAGACAGGTGTCAGTTGAATTGAATGAAAAATTTTGAGGTTTCAGGAGTAGCCCAAAGATACAGTGCTAGCTTGGAAGTGAATGGATCCAAGGCTGGGATGTATACAGTAAGGAAAAAACGCAACCCTGTATGGGTCTCATTCTAGACAACCCTTGAGTTCCATTTAGTCTGGATTCTCTGCCTGTGCTGATTGATGCAGACAGAGAATAAGTTTGTTACTTGAAGACTTTAAATATACAACCCCTCCTCCTCACTGCTGGGCCCAATATCAACATCCTGGAAGTTAATTACAAGATTGTCCAAAACCACAATGGATATGGGCTGAAAGTTGTGTTGGTCTATGGGTTATTATAGAAGTGGGCTTTTCCAAGGATTGTGAAAAAAATTTTTCTTATTTGATTAGTCTTTTCTGTCAGACAATCAGATCAGATCAGATCAGTCGCTCAGTCGTGTCCAACTCTTTGCGACCCCATGAATCGCAGCACGCCAGGCCTCCCTGTCCATCACCAACTCCCGGAGTTCACTCAGACTCACGTTCATCGAGTCAGTGATGCCATCCAGCCATCTCATCCTCTGTCATCCCCTTCTCCTCCTGCCCCCAATCCCTCCCAGCATCAGAGTCTTTTCCAATGAGTCAACTCTTCACATGAGGTGGCCAAAGTACTGGAGTTTCAGCTTTAGCATCATTCCTTCCAAAGAAATCCCAGGGCTGATCTCCTTCAGAATGGACTGGTTGGATCTCCTTGCAGTCCAAGAGACTCTCAAGAGTCTTCTCCAACACCACAGTTCAAAAGCATCAATTCATTGGCGCTCAACTTTCTTCACAGTCCAACTCTCACATCCATACATAACCACAGGAAAAAACCATAGCCTTGACTAGACGAACCTTTGTTGGCAAAGTAATGTCTCTGCTTTTCAATATGCTATCTAGGTTGGTCATAACTTTCCTTCCAAGGAGTAACCGTCTTTTAATTTCATGGCTGCAGTCACCATCTGTAGTGATTTTGGAGCCCCAAAAAATAAAGTCTGACACTGTTTCCACTGTTTCCCCATCTATTTCCCATGAAGTGAATGGACCGGATGCCATGATCTTCATTTTCTGAATGTTGAGCTTTAAGCCAACTTTTTCACTCTCCACTTTCACTTTCAACAAGAGGCTTTTTAGTTCCTCTTCACTTTCTGCCATAAGGATGGTGTCATCTGCATATCTGAGGTTATTGATATTTCTCCCGGCAATCTTGATTCCAGCTTGTGTTTCTTCCAGTCCAGTGTTTCTCATGATGTACTCTGCATAGAAGTTAAATAAACAGGGTGAAAATATACAGCCTTGACGAACCCCTTTTCCCATTTGGAACCAGTCTGTTGTCCCGTGTTCAGTTCTAACTGTTGCTTCCTGACCTGCATACAAACTTCTCAAGAGGCAGGTCAGGTGGTCTGGTATTCCCATCTCTTTCAGAATTTTCCACAGTTTATTGTGATCCACACAGTCAAAGGCTTTGGCATAGTCAATAAAGCAGAAATAGATGTTTTTCTGGAACTCTCTTGCTTTTTCCATGATCCAGCGGATGTTGGCAATTTGATCTCTGGTTCCTCTGCCTTTTCTAAAACCAGCTTGAACATCAGGAAGTTCACGGTTCACATATTGCTGAAGCCTCTGGAATTTTTCAGGATTTCTGAAATGTACTGTTTTTACAGATTTCCTTAAGTTAAAGTATATAGTGAAAAAATGAAGCACAATTTTGGGTACAACTTTGTATAATGAAATATTTAAATATCTTGACAGTCTCAAAAAAAAAAGCTGGGGGGGTGGTGGACAACAAAAATTAAAGAACAAATAGGCAAGGCAAATTGGGAATAATATTCACAATACATCTATATGATGAAGGGCTTTTTGAAGGGCTTTTTTATCCACAGTATGCAAAAAATTCTTACAACACAATGATAAAAATAAAAGCAGCAACACAATTTTTTTAAATGGGTAAAAAATTCAAAACATTTCACCAAAGATAGGGAAATACAGCTAGTCAACTTAGATTTAAAAAGTGCTCAAAAGCATTAGTCATCATGGAAATGCTAATTAAAGCAATTAGGCACCACTACAATAAGGGAAATCATACATACCTGATATAATGGGTGAAATGAAATAGATTTACGATCGTTTACAATACTAAATGTTGTATAAGATGTGGATCAACTAGGTCTCTCACATATTGCTGCTGGAAGTCTAAAATGTAGCAATAACACTAGAAAACGGATGGTTTCCTAAAAAGTTAAGGATGCAACTGCCTTATGACTAACAATTCTACTCCTAGAAAAATAAAAAAGGCTGTGTCCACAAAAAGTCTAGTATAAGAATGTTCATGGCAGTTTTATTCTTAATAGTCCCAAACTGAAAATAACCCAGATGCCCATCGAAAGGAGAATAAACAAACTGTGGTATAGTCATACTATGAAATACTATTAAACACTAAAAAGGATATAAGTGATAACACAGATGAATCTCAAAAATATTATTCTGATTGAAAGAAGCCAGGTGCATAAAAATACATTCTATTATTATTCCATTCACATGAAATTCTAGAAAAGACACAATTGCCATAATTATAAAAATTGGAATAGTTGCTTCTGGAGAGGAGAGAGATTGTGAAGGAGCACAAGGGGACACTCTGAGGTGAACAAATGTCTGTTTCCAACAAAACTGATTAAAGAGTCCACTGAAGATCTATGATATTCACTAAATATAATTTACACCTCAAAAAACATGCTTATTGAAGGCATTTAAAATTATGAACAAGCCAAGGATGAATAATATCCCCACCTCTGTTCAACCTTAGCATTAGAATCAGTTCCATTCAGTTCAGTCGCTCAGTCGTGTGCGACTCTTTGCAACCCCATGAATCGCAGCACGCCAGGCCACCCTGTCCATCACCAACTCTCGGAGTTCACCCAGACTCACATCCATCGAGTCAGTGATGCCATCCAGCCATCTCATCCTCTGTCATCCCCTTCTCCTCCTGCCCCCCAATCCCTCCCAGCATCAGAGTCTTTTCCAATGAGTCAACACTTCGCATGAGGTGGCCAAAGTACTGGAGTTTCAGCTTTAGCATCATTCCTTCCAAAGAAATCCCAGGGCTGATCTCCTTCAGAATCGACTGGTTGGATCTCCTTGCAGTCCAAGGGACTCTCAAGAGTCTTCTCCAACACCACAGTTCAAAAGCATCAATTCTTCGGTGCTCAGCCTTCTTCACAGTCCAACTCTCACATCTATACATGACTACTGGAAAAACCATAGCCTTGACTAGACGAACCTTTGTTGGCAAAGTAATGTCTCTGCTTTTCAATATGCTATCTAGGTTGGTCATAACTTTCCTTCCAAGGAGTAAGCTCTTTTAATTTCATGGCTGAAGTCACCATCTGCAGTGATTTGGGAGCCCAGAAAAATAAAGGCTGACACTGTTTCCACTGTCTCCCCATCTATTTCCCATGAAGTGATGGGACCGGATGCCATGATCTTCGTTTTCTGAATGTTGAGCTTTAAGCCAACTTTTCCACTCTCCACTTTCACTTTCATCAAGAGGCTTTTTTAGTTCCTCTTCACTTTCTGCCATAAGGATGGTGTCATCTGCATATCTGAGGTTATTGATATTTCTCCCGGCAATCTTGATTCCAGCTTGTGTTTCTTCCAGTCCAGTGTTTCTCATGATGTACTCTGCATATAAGTTAAATAAGCAGGGTGACAATATACAGCCTTGACGTACTCCTTTTCCTATTTGGAACCAGTCTGTTGTTCCATGTCCAGTTCTAACTGTTGCTTCCTGACCTGCATACAAATTTCTCAAGAGGCAGGTCAGGTGGTCTGGTATTGCCATCTCTTTCAGAATTTTCCACAGTTTATTGTGATCCACACAGTCAAAAGATTTGGCATAGTCAATAAAGCAGAAATAGATGTTTTTCTGGAACTCTCTTGCTTTTTCCATGACCCAGCAGTTGTTGGCAATTTGATCTCTGGTTCCTCTGCCTTTTCTGAAACCAGCTTGAACATCAGGAAGTTCACGGTTCACATATTGCTGAAGCCTGGCTTGGAGAATTTTGAGCATTGCTTTACTAGCGTGTGAGATGAGTGCAATTGTGCAATAGTTTGAGCATTCTTTGGCATTGCCTTTCTTTGGGATTGGAATGAAAACTGACCTTTTCCAGTCCTGTGGCCACTGCTGAGTTTTCCAAATTTGCTGGCATATTGAGTGCAGCACTTTCACAGCATCATCTTTCAGGATTTGGAATAGCTCAACTGGAATTCCATCACCTCCACTAGCTTTGTTTGTAGTGATGCTTTCTAAGGCCCACTTGACTCCACATTCCAGGATGTCTGGCTCTAGGTCAGTGATCACACCATCGTGATTATCTGGGTCGTGAAGATCTTTTTAGATTAATACAAATTAAAAAGTGAAGAAAGAGATTTAAGGTTTGGAGAAGAGAACAAATATAATTATTTTCAAAGGATAAATGTGATCATATGCATAGAAAACTCAACAGAATATCCGATAATTGTTTATATTAGTAAACCCAGTTGCAACAGTAACAAAATTTTAAAGTCAGTAGCATTCCTCAATGGCAACCCACTCCAGTACTCTTGCCTGGAAAATCCCATGGACGGAGGAGCCTGGTGGGCTGCGGTCCATGGGGTCGCTATGAGTCGGGCACAACTGAGTGACTTCACTTTCACTTTTCACTTTCCTGCATTGGAGAATGAAATGGCAACCCACTCCAGTGTTCTTGCCTGGAGAGTCCCGGGACGGAGGAGCTGGTGGGCTTCCGTCTATGGGGTCGCACAGAGTCAGACACGACTGAAGTGACTTAGCAGTAGCAGCAGCAGCATTTTTCTATATCATTTGTTAACAACCTGACTATGTAATACAAACTCAGATAACATTCACAATAGCAATAAACACTATATAATATTTATAGAAATTAATCTTTCAAAGAATGTACAAGAAAAGCTTTAAATCTCTAATGAAAGACATAAATGAAGACCAGGATGTTTGGAAAGATATACCATGTTAAAGAGTGGGATATTTTAACACCACAAATATGTAAATTATCCTTCAAATTAATCAATACTTTGAGTAGAATTTCTATCAGAAATAATCTAGAAACTTAACAAATTGATTCTGAAATGTATAGGAAAGAATAGAAGATCATAGATAACTAAAAACTTTGAGGAAATGCACGAATTATCCCTAATGTGTATTTACATATTATACAAAACTATAGTACCATTGTGGAGAAGGAAATGGCAACCCACTCCAGTGTTCTTACCTGGAGAATCCCAGGGACAGGGGAGCCTGGTGGGCTGCCATCTATGGGGTCGCACAGAGTCGGACACGACTGAAGTGACTTACCAGCAGCATAGTACCATTGTAGAACTGGAGTGGAAGCAAATAAATAGTTCAATGGAACAGAAACAGATGTCAATAAATTTTAAATATAACAAAGATGGAATCAGAAATCAGTGAAAAAATAATGAATTTTGAGAATATTGACTCATTTTGTGGATTATGATAAAAGATCTCTATACCTTTAAAAATGAATTATTTAGATATATATAAAATCTAAGTGTGGAAAGTATATGTATCACATCTTGTGACCTTGGGATGGGAAATGATTTCTTAAACAAGATCTCCAATGCAGAAAATTTAATCTGGAAAAAATTGATGACTTATCTACATTAGCATAAAAGATTTCTGCTCAGTGAAGGACACCATTGACAAACTTAACAGTTGAGTGGTGGAGAGAAGATCTTTTCAACATTTAAAACCGATGAGGCAGCAATATCTTCTAGACCCTACGGACCTTTAACAAGTAACAAGAAAATAATAGGAACCAGAATAAAAATGGACAAAGTATATGAAATTGGTAGTCATTAGTTCCATTCACCAAATATTTTTCTTTTTTTGTTGTTTATTTTTATTAATTTTTATTGGGGTATAGTTGACTTACATTTTTGTGTTAGTTTCTGCTATACAGCAAAGTGATTCAGTTATACACATATGTGCTTCTGCTGCTGCTGCTGCTAAGTTGCTTCAGTCGTGTCCAACTCTGTGCGACCCCATAGACGGCAGCCCACTAGGCTCCCCCGTCCCTGGGATTCTCCAGGCAAGAACACTGGAGCGGGCTGCCGTTTCCTTCTCCAATGCAGGAAAGTGAAAAGTGAAAAGTGAAAATGAAGTCACTCAGTGGTGCCCGACTCTTAGCGACCCCATGGAGTGCAGCCCACCAGGCCCCTCCGTCCATGGGATTTTCCAGGCAAGAGTACTGGAGTGGGGTGCCATTGCTTTCTCTGATACACATACATACATCTACTCTATTTAGACACTTTTCCCATACATGTCATTACAGAGTATTGAGTTCCCTGTGTTATACAGTGGGCTCTTATGCAGTTCAATCAGTTCAGTCGCTCAGTCGTGTCTGACTCTTTGAGACCCCATGGACTGCAGCACGCCAGGCTTCCCTGTCCATCATAACTCCCAGAGCTTGCTCAAACTCATGTCCATCAAGTTGGTGATGCCATCCAACCATCTCATCCTCTGTTGTCCCCTTCTCCTGCCTTCAATCTTTCCCAGCGTCAGGGTCTTTTCCAATGAGTCAGTTCTTTGCATCAGACGACCAAAGTATTTTTATTAGTTATCTATGTTTTATATATAGTAGTATATGTGTATCAGTCCCAATACATTCCTGTCAACTTTTACAAAAACCTTCATCTCTTCCTGAACCAATGGGCCCTTAAAAAAAAACAAAAAAAACCTTTCTAATTCTTGAAGCAATAGTTATGTGAAAAAAGTTGGAGGATGAAGAACAGATGCAAAGGAGGAAATGACTTCTCAGAGATAAGTCTGGTGAATTTTGTCACCAAATATTTCTCACTTTCCTCCTGGGTTTGTGGTACGATTACACTTTCCTGTCTCCATGAAGTTAGGGGTGACATGTAACTTGCTTAGTTTCGGTAAAATTTCTTTGGAAGTGACGAGTGTCACTTCTAAGCAGAAACTGAAAGTCCTTAAATGGTTCTGCAGAAGCAGAGCCGTTGTGCAGTTTACCACTTTTTCCCCCCTTTGGTGTCCTGACAGGCAATATTCGTGATGGTGGTGATTCCATTAGCCCGGGTTTCTGAGCGGCTCTGATAAGTGGAGACTCCTGCTGACTCGTAGTGATCCAGAAATACTCTTTGTAGCTTTGAACTGTTAGATTTCATGGTTGTCTGTCATATTAGCGCAATTTAGTTTATCCTGACTGATATAGAAGTGGGGTCCTACCGAACAATATTAGCTAAAATTTGTGCAATGACTTAGAAACTGGTTAACAGATGGTGAGGACACTGTGAGCACCCGTTTGAAGACAGCAGTTCGTGTTATTTTGTGGCAAACTATTGGGTAAAACTGCCACCTGCAATAACTTGGAAGGCAGGTTCTTACACTGTATACACTTTTAACCTGAGGGGAAAAGAAGATAGCAGCAAGCATTAGCTTCTGTTGACTGTGTTTGAAATCATCTCAGAATATAATTGACATGTTTCCAAGCAGGAATGGAAGGAAATTGAGAGGGGGCCAGAAAATTGGGCTCTTGTGCAGTTGGAAGTGATAACTGTTTCTCAACCCTAACAAGTAAAAGGAAAATGAGAAGGACTTGAAAGGTTAAAAGCCAACTAACAACTCAGCATTGGGACTTTCCTGGCAGTCCAATGGCTAGGACTCTGAGCTTCCAATGCAGGGGGCCCAGGTTTGATCCCTGGTCAGGAAACTAGATCCTGAATACTGCACAACCAGATAAACAATTAAAAAAAAAACACCTCAGCTTTTGGTCAAGGATCAAGTCAAGTTTATGGCCATTTCATCCAGTGATAAAAACTTTTGAATGGATGAAGATGTCTCAATTTGAGGTCCAACTAAAGGTGAGGTATCCAGTAATTCCTTTTGATTGGACAAAAGAGCTCCCAGGAAAGAGTCTAAATGTGCAGCTCTTCCACAAAAGCTGAATACCTTATTTGCAATTAAGTGAGAGGGAAGGGGTGGGGAACTGGATGAGAAAGAAAGAATGTAGCAAATCTAAGTACATTTAGAAAATAACTGTGGATGAGCTCTGTCATATGGAACTGACTGGAATCAAGTAAATAACAAGGATACTGTGTTTTACAGAGCATTGTATTGCCAAAAAAATTTAAGTGTAAACTTTAAAAAGTCTGTGACCCTTTGAACCTTAAAATGACCCTAGGGCCTGCAACCATCAATGGACAGGAAACGTGCTGATGCTTATATCAGATAAGGCCAAAGATGTTGGAGAGGAAAGACTCTTCCAGAAGGTAGAACCAGGGGTTGCAAAGAATAAAGGACAAGGTAACTACCCCCATGGAAGGAAACCTGGGTCAAAGCAAGGAACATATGCATCCCCCAAGGAACATATGAATAGACGAAGGTGGGTATGACTGTATGGAATATACAGTAAACCAAAATATGTTACCCCAATACATGCCACTTTGGCAAAAGGACTGAATTGAGCTGAAGTCAGTGGAGAAGAAGCAAATACAAAAACAGTTCCCTGCCCTCTTCCTACTTGCCTTAAAGCAGGATATAAATTTTCAACGGTGTTCCCTCTCCCTTCTTTATGAATAAGAACAAAAATTAATTCCCAGAGGTAACTTTAGACCCTATCAGTCAGAAAACACCAGAGGAATCTCATAATAAATTTACTACTAGCCTCTGCCTACCATTAATTCCCTGTATATTTACCTTTCTGCAGTTTGCCCTGGGAAGCCTAAGAAATTATTTCCTTTGTTCTGTCATTTTTCTATGAATTTATTGTTCTTTGTTGAAGATACTATATAAGTTGAAGTTCTAAGCCCCCTCCCTGAGTTACTCTACCTTGAGTTACTCCCATGTATACATATGAAATATTCATGGGAGTAACCTTCTGTTTGTTTTTCTCTTGTTAATTCGTCTTTTGTTACAGGGGCCCCAGCGAGAACCTAAAAGAGTAGAAGGAAAAAATTTCCCTACTTAACAATGTTTAGACAATTCCCTTAGGTAGGGAGGGGTGTATCTTATAAAGGGGAAAAAAAACACAACTGAATATTTTTTGACTAGAAGGACAGATGATGCTTGGTTACCAAATATTTTCAGTCCTCCTTCTGGACAGTAGGATTGTACTTTCCCATATTCTTGAGGTTAAATGTGGTCATGTAACTAGTCATGGCCAAGAAATGTGAGTGGAAATGATTTGTTCATTTCCGGGTGGAAGCTCCAGAGCCAATGCATGATTCATCGTGTCCTCTTTTCCTCTGGGATAAGGACTGGCAGTGTCCAAGATTATGGCTGCTTCAACACCCCTGGTCCCTGAGTGGCTAAGGACTAGAGCTCCTCTGACAATCACTATGGACATGTAGCAAAAATAGAAAATAAACATTTCTTTTTTTAAGCCAAAAAATTTTTTTGAGTACCATAATCTAAGATATCCTGACTAACAGGCAATTTGCAGATGGGAAAATCCAAATGGCTAACCTTGTAGATGGGAAGAGATGCTCAAGAAACAAAATAGCAATGAAATACTACTTCATGTCCCTCAGATGGGCAAAAATTAGAAAGTATAAAAATAGCAAATATTGAAATATATGGGGAAATAAGAATCCCTATGAAGTGTTTGTGGAAGTAGAGAGTTGGAGGTAACCTAGGTATTCGACATGGAAAAATAAATAAACAAATGGAGTGGAGGATTATGATGGACTACCAGATTGCACTCTAAAGCATTAATTGTGTATTTATAGAATATGGTGGGTATATATTTAACAGTGTTGACTGAAAAAAGAAACAAATCTTTTTAGTACCATTTATGTAAGTTAAAAATACATAAATGCTTAGTCATTCATTCGTGTCTGACTCGTTGAGACCCTTTGGATTGTAGCCTGCCAGGCTCCTCTGTCTGTGGAATTTTTCAGGTAAGAATTCTGGAGTGGATTGCCATTTTCCTCCTCCAGGGGAATCTTCCTGACCCAGGGATCGAACCCATGTCTTCTGGGTCTCCTGCATTGCAGGTGGTTTCTTTACTCCCTGAGCCATCAGGGAAGCCCTAAAAATACATGAAGTAAAAATAAATTCTTCGTATAAACAAGAATAGGGGTTGATGGGACTTCCCTGGTGTTCCAGTGGTTAAGACTCTATTCTTCCACCGCAGGGGGTGTGGGTTTGACCCCTGGCAGAGGAACTAAGGTCCTGAATGCTGCCTGGCATGACCAAAAAATTAAAAAAGAAAAAAAGTTGGAATATTGCATGAAGACCAAAATAAATAATAGTAATAGTAGTACCAATAGATGATGATGATGGAATATTGTAGACTGATGATAACTGGTTACTGTGAATTGAGGATTAATTCAGTCCCATACACCAAAGGCCCACAAAAGCAAAGCTCAATTAATGAAGACGGCATCCAATCGATGGAGAAAGCACAGCAGAGCAAATCACATGCTAAGCAAATATAGCAGTGATTTAATACATAAGTTAGAGATTTTTTTTTCTTAAAGAGCTTCAGAGAGTTAACAAGGACAGGGAGCGTGAGTGGACCATGGGTAACTAATTAAAGGTCTGCCCTGGAAAACTCAGCCAGTCATCATCTCCTCTATATATAGAGCAGCCGGCTGCAGTGTTTGGCCTCAGGATAAAGCCATGATTACCACTCTAATCAAATTGGAAAATCTGCCTGAGGGGGACTCCCAGTCGGGTCTTGGGATCAGAGAATCAGATTACGTGGAAGACAAGTCTTTAAATTCACAACATTTAAGGAGGAAAGAAGAAAGAAAATTTAAAATGCAGTCCACTCATGATTAAAATAAAGCACTCACCTTGAGTAAAGTCTTCCCTTTTTTAGCCACTTAATGAACTTTTCTGACTGTTTCTTACCTAGAGCCTTTCATCAATTCTGCAGTGAAGGAGAGATAGCAGTTGTGGAAATATAGTTTCAATTATTAAGAGAATGACTATAAGCTATATATCAACCTAGTCTTGCATTAAAAATATAAATAGATAATCAAGAATCATTCAGTTCAGTTCAGTCGCTCAGTCGTGTCCGACTCTTTGCGACCCCATGAATCGCAGCATGCCAGGCCTCCCTGTCCTTCACCAACTCCCGGAGTTCACTCAGACTCACGTCCATCGAGTCAGTGATGCCAAACAGCCATCTCATCCTCCGTCGTCCCCTTCTCCTCCTGCCACCAATTCCTCCCAGCATCAGAGTCTTTTCCAATGAGTCAACTCTTCGCATGAGGTGGCCAAAGTACTGGAGTTTCAGCTTTAGCATCATTCCTTCCAAAGAAATCCCAGGGCTGATCTCCTTCAGAATGGACTGGTTGGATCTCCTTGCAATCCAAGGGACTCTCAAGAGTCTTCTCCAACACCACAGTTCAAAAGCATCAATCCTTCGGCGCTCAGCCTTCTTCACAGTCCAACTCTCACATCCATATATGACCACAGGAAAAACCATAGCCTTGACTAGATGGACCTTTGTTGGCAAAGTAATGTCTCTGCCTTTGAATATGCTATCTAGGTTGGTCATAACTTTCCTTCCAAGGAGTAAGTGTCTTTTAATTTCATGGCTGCAGTCACCATCTGCAGTGATTTTGGAGTCCAAAAAAATAAAGTCTGACACTGTTTCCACTGTTTCCCCATCTATTTGCCATGAAGTGATGGGACCAGATGCCATGATCTTCGTTTTCTGAATGTTGAGTTTTAAGCCAACTTTTTGGCTTAAAAATATAATAATTAAAAATTATAATTAAAAATATAAATAGATAATTAAGAATCATTAGACATTAGGAAAACCAACAGCATGGAGGAGAAGAACCAAGATGAACAAATAGGACATTCAACCCTAGAGAAAACAAAGTTAATTTAGGAAACAGAACTTAAAAAAAAATTAAATTACTGTTCTCGAAGATAGTCAAGCAAACTGCATCTATAAAGTAAGGATATATGGCTATGAAAAGGTGGCAATAGAAGAACAAAACAATATTACTGACATGCATTAAAAAAGATGAAAATTGGGCAAGCATCCAATGTAGTTTTCCATATAAAACATTATTTCATTTATAAGAAACAGAAATGGGCTTAAGCAATAAGGAAACAGAAAGTCCGGGTGTAGGGGGTTCCAGAATTAGTTGATTTATTAACTCCATGATACCATCTGGAGCCCAGGTTCTTTCCATATCTGTGTTCTGCCATCTCTTAGTCTCAAGCTGATAGCAAGATGACTGTCACAATTTTAGATGTTTTCCTGTTTCTTTCCTCTTAGGAATAAGAAAATCTTTACCAGAAGTCTTTCATTAATTTATCCTTATGTCTCATTACCCAAAACTGACTCACATTTCTGAGACAATCACTAGCAAAATGAAAGAGATTATCATTTTTTTCACCTGCTAATATTTAATTAACCAACATTTCTTTTCTTTTTTTTAATAGAGGAAAATTGCTTTACAACGTTGTGTTGGTTTCACCATACAACAATGTGCAACCGTCATAATTATATATATCCCCTCCTTCTGAAGCCTCTCTCACCACCCCACATCCCATCCCTCTAGGTTGTCACAGAGCACCAGGGTGGGCTCTCTGTGTTATACACCATCTTCCCACTAGCTATCTATTTCACACATGATAGTGTATATATGTTAATGCTACTTTCTCAGTTTGTCCCATCCTCTCCTTCCCCTGCTGTGTACACAAGTCCATTCTCTATATCTGTGTCTCCATTCCATGCCTGCAAATACATTCATCAGTCCTATTTTTCTAGATTCCCTATATATGCATTAATATACAATATTTTTCTCTTTCTGACTTACTTCACTCTGTATAACAGGCTCTAAGTTCATCCACCTCACTACAACTGACTCAAATTCGTTCTTTTTTATGGATGAGTAATATTCCATTGTATACATGTACCCAAACTTCTTTATCCATTCATCTGTCAATGGACATCTGGGTTGCTTCCATATCCTGGCTATTGTAAATAATGCTGCAATGAACATTTGGGGTACATGTATCTTTTTGAATTGTGGTTTTCTCAGGGTATATGCCCAGTAGTGGGATTGCTGGGTCATTGTTATTTAGTAGCTAAATTGTGTCTGACTCTTTGTGACCCCATTGACTGCAGCATGCCAGTCTTCCTTGTCCTTTGCTATATCCTGGAGTTTGCTCAAATTCATGCATATTGAGTTGGTGATGCTGTCTACCGCTCCCTTCTCCTTTGTCTTCAATCTTTCCTGGCATCAGGGTCTTTACCAATGACTCTGATGTATCAGGCTCTTTGTATCAGGTGGCCAAAGTATTGGAGCTTCAACTTCAGCATCAGTCCTTTCAATGAATATTCAGGGTTGATTTCCTTTAGAATTGACTTGTTTGATCTCCTTGCAGTCCAAGGGACTCTCAAGAGTCTTCTTTGGCACCACAATTTGAAAGCGTCAATTCTTCAGTGCTCAGCCTTCTTTATGGTTTGTATCACTGATCTTGTAAAGAAGGAAATGTAAGTTGAACACACAGCATGGGACTGAGAGAAGGGAAGCAAACATTGTGAGTCCTAAAATTTTCCCAGCTTACTGCCCTGATGAAGTTTTCTCAGTGCAGGAAGGGAGAACTCAACCAGAATTGGTATTGCCAAGTTGAAGAAACAGAAATTTGAATTTGGAAAGGCTGTCATGGCTAGAATTTGTGGGATACTATACTGGAAAGTATTGAACGGTTTGCCTTGGAAACGAACAGAGATCATTCTGTCGTTTTTGAGATTGCATCCAAGTACTGCATTTCGGACTCTCTTGTTGACCATGATGGCTACTCCATTTCTTCTGAGGGATTCCTGCCCGCAGTAGTAGATATAATGGTCATCTGAATTAAATTCACCCATACTAGTCCATTTCAGTTCGCTGATTCCTAGAATGTCGACATTCACTCTTGCCATCTCTTGTTTGACCACTTCCAATTTGCCTTGATTCATGGACCTGACATTCCAGGTTCCTATGCAATATTGCTCTTTACAGCATCGGACCTTGCTTCTATCACCAGTCACATCCACAGCTGGGTATTCTTTTTGCTTTGACTCTATCCCTCCATTCTTTCTGGAGTTATTTCTCCACTGATCTCCAGTAGCATATTGGGCACCTACTGACCTGGGGAGTTTCTCTTTCAGTATCCTATCATTTTGCCTTTTCATACTGTTCATGGGGTTCTCAAGGCAAGAATAATGAAGTAGTTTGCCATTCCCTTCTCCAGTGGACCACATTCTATCAGATCTCTCCACCATGACCCGCCCATCTTGGGTTGCCCCACGGGCATGGCTTAGTTTCATTGAGTTAGACAAGGCTGTGGTCCTAGTGTGATTAGATTGACTAGTTTTCTGTGAGTATAGTTTCAGTGTGTTTGCCCTCTGATGCCCTCTTGCAACACCTACCGTCTTACTTGGGTTTCTCTTACCTTGGGTGTGGGGTATCTCTTCACGGCTGCTCCAGCAAAGCACAGCCATTGCTCCTTACCTTGGACAAGGGGTATCTCCTCACCGCCGCCCTTCCTGACCTTCAGTGTGGGATAGCTCCTCTAGGCCCTCCTGCGCCCGCGCAGCCACGGTTCCTTGGACGTGGAGTTGCTCCTCCTGGCCATCGCCCTTCGCCTCAAGTCTATGCCCCAACCAGTAACGCTGAAGAAGCTAAAGTTGAACGGTTCTGTGAAGACCTACAAGACCTTTTAGAACTAACACCCAAAAAAGATGTCCTTTTCATTATAGGGGACTGGAATGCAAAAGTAGGAAGTCAAGAAACACCTGGAGTAACAGGCAAATTTGGCCTTGGAATATGGAATGAAGCAGGGCAAAGACTAATAGAGTTTTGCCAAGAAAATGCACTGGTCATAACAAACACCCTCTTCCAACAACACAAGAGAAGACCCTATACGTGGACATCACCAGATGGTCAACGCCGAAATCAGATTGATTATATTCTTTGCAGCCAAAGATGGAGAAGCTCTATACAGTCAGCAAAAACAAGACCAGGAGCTGACTGTGGCTCAGACCATGAACTCCTTATTGCCAAATTCAGACTGAAATCGAAGAAAGTAGGGAAAACCACTAGACTATTCAGGTATGACCTAAATCAAATCCCTTATGATTATACAGTGGAAGTGAGAAATAGATTTAAGGGCCTAATCTGATAGAGTGCCTGATGAACTATGGACTGAGGTTCGTGACATTGTACAGGAGACAGGGATCAAGACCATCCCCATGGAAAAGAAATGCAAATAAGCAAAATGGCTGTCTGGGGAGGCCTTACAAATAGCTGTGAAAAGAAGAGAAGCAAAAAGCAAAGGAGAAAAGGAAAGATATAAACATCTGAATGCAGAGTTCCAAAGAATAGCAAGAAGAGATAAGAAAGCCTTCTTCAGTGATCAATGCAAAGAAATAGAGGAAAACAACAGAATGGGAAAGACTTTCTCTTCAAGAAAATCAAAGATACCAAAGGAACATTTCATGCAAAGATGGGCTCGATAAAGGACAGAAATGGTATGGACCTAACAGAAGCAGAAGATATTAAGAAGAGATGGCAAGAATACACAGAAGAACTGTACAAAAAAGATCTTCACAACCCAGATAATCACGATGGTGTGATCACTGACCTAGAGCCAGACATCCTGGAATGTGAAGTCAAGTGGGCCTTAGAAAGCATCACTACAAACAAAGCTAGTGGAGGTGATGGAATTCCAGTTGAGCTATTCCAAATCCTGAAAGATGATGCTGTGAAAGTGCTGCACTCAATATGCCAGCAAATTTGGAAAACTCAGCAGTGGCCACAAGACTGGAAAAGGTCAGTTTTCATTCCAATCCCAAAGAAAGGCAATGCCAAAGAATGTTCAAACTACCGCACAATTGCACTCATCTCACACGCTAGTAAATTAATGCTCAAAATTCTCCAAGCCAGGCTTCAGCAATATGTGAACTGTGAACTTCCTGGTGTTCAAGCTGGATTTAGAAAAGGCAGAGGAACCAGAGATCAAATTGCCAACATCCACTGGATCATTGAAAAAGCAAGAGAGTTCCAGAAAAACATCTAACATCTATTTCTGCTTTATTGACTATGCCAAAGCCTTTGACTGTGTGGATCACAATAAACTGTGGAAAATTCTGAAAGAGATGGGAATACCAGACCACTAGATCTGCCTCTTGAGAAATTTGTATGCAGGTCAGGAAGCAACAGTTAGAACTGGATATGGAACAACAGACTGGTTCCAAATAGGAAAAGGAATATGTCAAGGCTGTATATTGTCACCCTGCTTATTTAACTTATATGCAGAGGACATCATGAGAAACGCTGGACTGGAAGAAGCACAAGCTGGAATCAAGATTGCTGGGAGAAATATCAATAACCTCAGATATGCAGATGACACTACCCATGTGGCAGAAAGTGAAGAGGAACTAAAAAGCCTTTTGATGAAAGTGAAAGTGGAGAGTGAAAAAGTTGGCTTCAAGCTCAACATTCAGAAAATGAAGGTCATGGCATCCGGGACATAGCATCACTTCATGGGAAATAGATGGGGAAACAGTGGAAACAGTGTCAGACTTTATTTTTTGGGGCTCCCAAATCACTGCAGATGGTGACTGCAGCCATGAAATTAAAAGACGCTTACTCCTTTGACAGAAAGTTATGACCAACCTAGATAGCATATTCAAAAGCAGAGACATTACTTTGCCAACAAAGGTTCGTCTAGTCAAGGCTATGGTTTTTCCATTGGTCATGTATAGATGTGAGAGTTGGACTGTGAAGAAGGCTGAGCACCGAAGAATTGATGCTTTTGAACTGTGGTGTTGGAGAAGACTCTTGAGAGTCCCTTGGACTGCAAGGAGATCCAACCAGTCCGTTGTGAAAGAGATCCGCCCTGGGATTTCTTTGGAAGGAATGATGCTAAAGCTGAAACTCCAGTACTTTGGCCACCTCATGCGAAGAGTTGACTCATTGGAAAAGACTCTGATGCTGGGAGGGATTGGGGGCAGGAGGAGAAGGGGACGACAGAGGATGAGATGGCTGGATGGCATCACTGACTCGATGGACGTGAGTCTGGGTGAACTCCAGGAGTTGGTGATGGACAGGGAGGCCTGGCGTGCTGGGATTCATGGGGTCGCAAAGAGTCGGACACGACTGAGCGACTGAACTGAACTGAACTGATACTGGAAAGGAGAAAGTTATGCAAACAGAAAGCTCTAGAGCAGGGAACCCTAAACCTCAGTCTGCAGACCAGTACTGGTCTGAGGCCTGTTAGGAACTGGGCTGCATAGCAGAAGGTGAGTGGTGGTTGAGGTAGTGAAGCTTCATATGCTGCTCTCCATTGCTCCCCATCACTTGCACTACTGCCTGAACACCAGTCCATAAAACCTGTCCCTGGTACCAAAAAAGTTGGGGATTGCTGCTCTACCATCAGCAGAAGGATACTCGAGACTAGTCTCTGGCTGAGTCTAAGCTGCACATGACTGGGATGAAATCAGAAGGTTGGGGAAAGAACCACTGGAAAACAATATGCTGAATAGTTCCTGGAGCTCACACATGGCTGGGACTAGTTTTTGTTCTCACCAGCCAGAGTGAAAAGACTGTAAAATGAGAGGCATCCTCAGAAGAAGAACACTTTAACAGAGGGTTTTAATAAACCTGGGGAATAATCATCAACTGCTCTGATGCTATGACAACTCAGAAAAGCAAGCCTCAAAATGATCAAATTGATCCACAATAATTAAAAAAAATTTTTTTGGATTACAGTTGCTTTACTATGTTGTGTTAGTTTCTCTTGTACAGAAAAGTGAGTCAGCTATACATATATAATCCTCTTTTTCAGATTTCTTTCCCATTTAGGTTATTATAGAGCACTGAGTAAGGTTCCTAGTACTATACAGTAGGTTGTCACTAGTTACCAATTTAAACAGAGCCCAACATGCTTTAAAAGAATACAACAAAATGCAATGTAAAACAAGTTATCATGTAGCACATGTAAGGAAAATGACCAGGCATGCAAATTAGCAGGAAAATAATGACACAAAGCCAGGAGAAAAAATGATCGATAGAAACAAACTCAGAAAAGACAGAGATGATGGAATTAGCAGACAAGGACCTTAAAATAGCTATTGTAAATCTTATAAATATGTTCAATATGTAAAGTAAAATACAAAAATAACGAGGAGACAAATGAAAAATATATAAAGAGCCAAGTGGAGCTTCTGCAGATGAAAAACACAATGATCTGAAATGAAATCTGTCTAAGATTGGATTAAGAGCAGATTTAATACTGAAGAAAAAAGAGATCAGCAAATGTGAAGAGAAAAGAACAAAAGCTATCCAGAATTAAGCACACAGAGAAAAGAAAAGACTGGGGAGAAAATGAACTGAGCCTAGTAATCCTATAAGACACTATTAAGTGATCTAAAGTAGGTATAATCTGAGTTGCAGAGGGAAGGGAGAAAGAAATTTATTAGAAGAAATAATGGCTTATTTTCCAAATTTGATGAAAGCTATAAACCTACAAAGCTAAGAAGCTCAATGAACTCCAAGTATAAAGAAACAAACCCACAAACAGCAAGGCACAATATAATTGAATTGCTGAAGAAACAGTGACAAAGAGAAAATTTTAAGAGCATCCAGAAACAAAAAGACACATACGTTTAGAGGAACAATAGCAAGAATTACAGATTTCTCATCAGAAACATTGCAAACTAGAACATATGCAATGACATCTTTCATGGATTGAAAAAAAAAAACCTGTCAATTTGGAATTTTGTACCTGACAAAAATACCTTCCAAAAGAGACAAACAAAAGCCTGGAAAATTCATCACCAGCAAATCACCACTGTAACAAATGTTAAAGTGTATTAGGCAGAAAAAAAATTATACCAGATGGAAATTTGGATTTTCACATAAGAATGAAGAGTTCTAGAAATGGTAAATATGTCAGTATAAATATAATAAATACTTTTTCTTATTTTTAAGCCTTTTAAAAATGTAATAGACCACTCAAATATATTTTAAACTTCCATTATAATTTCTTCTTGTGTTATTTTAGAAGTATAGTGTTCAATTTCCAATTATTTGGAGAATTTTCCAGATATCTTTATATCATCCACTTGTAATATATTCCTTTATGGCTTGATGGCTCAGTTACTAAAGAATCCACCTGCAATGCAGGAGACAGAGGTTTGATCTCTGGGTTGGAAATATCCCCTGGAGAAGGAAATGGCAACTGACTCCAATATTTTTGCCTGGAAAATCCCATGTACAGAGGAGCCTAGTGGGCTACAGACCATGGGGTCGCAAGAATCGGGCACAACTTAGTGACTAAATCACCACCACCACCATACTTTGTATGATTCCAACACTTGTAAATTTGTTGAGATGTGTTTTATAGCCTCAAACATAGGCCATCTTAGTGATGTGTACTTGGAAAGAATGCATATTCTGCTCTTTTAGGTAAAGTGTCATATGAAAACCATTAGGTCCAGTAGGTGGATAGTGTTATACAAATTTTCTATATGCTTATAGATTTTTCTATCTACTTGTTCTATCAATCACTGAAAGAGAAGTGTTGAAATCTCTAACTATAATCTTGGACTTGTCTTTCATCCTTCAGTTTTATCAGATTTTATTTCATGTATTACAAAGCTCTATTTGCATGTACATACCATCTCAGATTATGTGCTCTGGATGACAACTCTATTATTATTATGCAATGTTTCTATTACTCCTTAGTATTATTTATCCTTCTGAAATCTATTTTGTCTGATATTAATATAGCCATTCTAATTTTCCTTTAATTCTTATCTGCATAGGATGCTTTTTAAATTCTTTTACTTTAAACTTACCTGTGTCTTTATATTTGAAGTGGCTTTCTTATAGATAGCATGTAAGTGGGTCTTGTTTTTTATTTTATTTAATCTGACAATCTCTGTCTTCTAATTGGAGTACATACCTTTAATATAACTACTAATTTGAATGGGTTTTAATCTATCATATTACTATTTGTTTTCTCTTTGACCCATTTTTTCCTTTGTTAATTTTCCTTCTTTCCTGCGTTCTTTTGAATTAATTGAGTATATTTTAAGATTCTATTTTATTCTCACTATTGTTTATTAACTCTATCGCTTTTATTTTTTAGTAGTTGCACCACAAAAGTTTTAGTTGATCACAGATTTCCTCCAAACAATATTATATCACTTCACATTTAAAGTGTTAAAACCTTAAATCAGTATACTCCTCTTTTCCCCATCCAAGCCCTTTATATTACTGTTGTCATACATTTCACTTCTACATAAGTAATAAACCCCATAATACATTATTATTTTGCTTTAAATAGTTATATTTTAAAGATATTTAAAAATACGAAAAAACTTTTTAATATTTACATATTTATTATTCCCAAAGGATTTTCTCTATCTAATTTTAAGGCTTGGAATAAATTTACAGGCGTCAAGACATGGTTTGGTAGAAGGCTACACACATAGATCAGTGGAACATGATAGAAACCAGAAATAGACAACACATATACGGACAACTGATTCACAACAAAGATGCCAAGGTAACTCAATGGGGATAGGATAGTATTTTCAACAACTGCCTTAAAAAAAAAGAAATCTTGATCCTTACCTCCTACTATATACAAAAATTAATTCTGAATGGATCATAGACATAAATGCAAGAGCCAAAACGTAAGGCTTCCAGAAAAAAACACAGGAGAAAATCTTTATGACTTTGGGTTGGGCAAAGATTTCTTAGATAGGGCATGAAAAAATAAAAATTAAAAGAATAAGTTTATAAATCGATTTAATCAAAATTAAAAACTTTTGCTCTTCAAAAGGCACTATTATGAAAATGAAAAGCAGGGTAAAAAACGGAAGAAAATGTAAAACGTACATCTGATTTTATGTTTAGAATATATAGAGAATTCTTAGCACTCAATAATAAGAAAACTCAATTAAAAATGGACAAAAGATGTTAGTAAACATTTCACTAAAGAAGATAAATGAGTTGTCAATAAGTACATCGAAAGATGTTCAATGTCATTAGTCATGAGGGAAATGCAAACTAAAGCCACATGGTTTACCACATACCTATTAGAATGACTAAAACATAAGAGACTGACCTTGTGAAGTGTTAGTATAAAAGAACCAGAAGTCTCAAATGCCACTGGGAACATAGTGGTATAATCAACTTTGGACAGCAGTTTGGCAGTTTCTTAAAAATTAATCATACACCTGCCATATGATCCAATCATTCCACACCTAGGCATTTACCCAAGAGAAATGAAAGCATATGTCCAAACAGAGTGTTGCATAAATGTTCATGCAGCTTTATTTGCAATAGGCATTACCTGGTAACAACCCAATAGTTCATCAACAGGTGAATGGATAAACCAATTGTGATCGATCTATACTGTGAAATACTACTCACAATAAAGAAGGAAGTATCGGGCTTCCCTGGTGGCTCAGTGCTAAAGAATCCACTTGCAGGAGACATAGGTTCAATCCCTGGTCAGGGAAGGTCCCACATGATGTGGAGCAACTAAGCCTGTGTGCCACAACTACGGAGCCTGTGCTCTAGAGTCCATGCACCAAGACTACTGAAGCCAGGGTCCTAGAGCGTATGCTCTGCAAAAGGAGAAGCCCCTGGAATGAGAAGCCTGCACTGCAACTAGAGAGCAGCCCCCACTCGCTGCAACGAGAGAAAAGTCTGCACATCAACGAAAACCCAGTGCGGACAAAAAAAAAAGAAAGAAAACTACCGACATATAACAATATGGGTGAACCTTGAAATAATTATGCAGCTGTCAAAAAATAATACATATCATATGGTTCCACTTATATCAAACTCTAAAAGAAGCAAACTTACAGTGACAGAGAGATCAGTGGTTATCTGGGGTAGGTGGGGAGAGGTGGGAGGAGGGACTATAAAGAGGCACATGGAAACTTCTGGGGGTGACAAATTATAGGGATTTCACTGGTGTATAAATATGCCAAAACTTATCATATGGTGTACTTTAAATATGTGCAATTTGTTGTCTGTTAATTATACCTTAATAAAACTGTTTATAACATTTAATGACATGCTTCTTTGTGCCATTTACTATGCTGGTATACTGTTTAATTAGTTGCTAAGTCGTGTCTGACTCTTTGCAACCCCATGGACTGTAGCCCACCAGGCTACTCCATCCATGGAATTCTCCAGGTAAGAATACTGGAGTGGGTAGCCATTGCCTTCTTCAGGGGAACTTCCCAAGCCAGGGGTCCAACTTGGGTCTCCTACATTGTAGGCAGATTCTTTACCATCTGAGTCACCAGGGAAGCCCATATTTACTATTCTAGATACTGGGGAATAAAACAGTAAATAATGCCCCTCCATGAACTCACAGTGGAAAGGGAACATCCTTATTTTTTGTTTGTCAGCTTGATCCTCTTTCTGCAGACTGGTTTCTTACACATGACAGGACTTCTAGCCACTGACACCTCAAGTCTCACATCTCATTGTTCATATCACTGAGGATATAAGTGAGATACTGTGCTTCTTAAATTTTAATCCAAAAATTTCCCAGGGCTTCTGAGTGGCCTTGCTGGAGTCTGGAGAGCTCCCTTGAACAAAACAGGGGAAAAGGGTCTTGCAAGAAAGAAGTGGTCTGATTAAAGCCATGTGGATCAGAGCATTTCTCAGAAGAAAGGGACAATACCAAGGAGACACGCTGTTACCACTACAATTATTAACATGGAGACACTGGACATGTGTTTCCCAATTCATTCCCAACAGTGGGAAGATCAGGGCCCTAGAAGCAACTTGGGCATTCTGATGCTAGCTCTAGTGTTGCAGACTCTATCCCCTTTAAAACCAGAACCTAATAATCCTCCTTTAAAAAAATGTTTAAAAACTTTTTTGTGTATTTATTTATTTTTTGGCTCCACTGGGTCTTTGTTGCTGCATGTGGGCTTTCTCTAGTTGTGGCAAGTGGGGGCTATTCTCTAGTTACGGGGCATGGGCTTCTCATTGCCGTGGCTTCTCTTGTTGCAGAGCATGGGCTCTCAGTGCTCTGGCTCAATACTTGTGGCCCATGGGTTCTAGCGCATGGGCTTAGTTGTTCCACTGGATGTGGGATCTTCCAGGATGAGGGATCAAATCCATGTCCCCTGTGTTGCAAGGCAAATTCTTACCACTGGGCCACCAAGGAAGTCCACTTTGTCTTGTGGAGGCCAGTCTCAACGTGTGGTCTCCAAACCTAGAGCACCATCATCACCTGAGAGTTTGTTGGAAATGCAAATTGTCAGTGCCCCATGCCCCCAGGCCTACTGACTCTGAACCTCTGAGGGTGAGTGTGATGAGAAAACAGCTAAACTGTTACCTAAGCGTTTTACAATATAACAACTGTTCTCACACTTAGAACATTAAGATGAGGACTAGAGTTTAGGATCCCCACCATGAGTTCCCACTTTTCTTTTCCTGGGGCACCTTGTAAAATAACCACTTAGAGTTGAGGCCATGAAAAGTTAGTGACTTCTGCCCCAACCACCTTGTAAGGAGTAAGTGCTTGTTACCCTGCTCTCTCCTGCTCCCTCATGTCCTTAGACAGAGAAGTGCCCTTCCTCCCATTCATCATTTCCCCCAATCGCTGTTTCTGGAACTTGTTCAGTACTAAATCTTGTACCTTGACTTCATTTGTGTGAATATATTGAAACTGTGCTTTCAGTCAAAACTATCCAGGATTTTCACTTCCTCAAAGTGGACCCCAGATACTGAGGGTGCTGCCTGCTGCCCCTATTTGGGTGGTTAGTGCCTCCTCAGGTCATAATCTGCATTTCTTAATTTAAGAAGCCAGCTATGACCGCCTCAAGACAGTGGGGCCCAGAAATCTGTGTTTTAAGTCTTCTTTGTCATTCTGCTACATACTTAGATATTTTCTCCCCAAGATTGCATTTGAACACTTGTTCTTAATTTTAGTTGCATATTGGCATCATCTGTGGATTCTTAAAACTGATGCTTGGATTGCCCCTCCAGAGATTCTGAATTAATTGGTGCAGTCTAAGGACTGGGATTTTCTTAGAGTTCCCAGATGACCTAATGTATATCAAAGTTTGAGAAGCAGGCATTATAGCACATTAGAGCACATTGCATGCCTGCACATGCTGGGCCTCACTCCAGATCAATTAAGTTGAAATCTCTGAAGATAGGGACCTGGATATTTATCTATCTATTTGCATATATGTATCTATAATATATAATATTGTATTGTACAGCCCAGAGATTTTAAATACATATATATATAATTATATATATACATATATGTGCGTGTGTGTGCTCCATCGTGTCTGACTCATTTATATATATAAAATAAAGGGGGACACAGACTCCTATGTCTGTTTTAGTTGTGTCCATACTTGAGCAGGGATTAAAAGGGGCTTATATATTGACCCCTAAAGCCCATCTTTAACACAAGCTGTTAAGTTGCTGTTAAGTTGCCCTGTCCTGTCCTAGCACTGGTCATCAGAGTAGAGGTGGTACCCAAAGTGCCTTCTGAAGAAATGATGAGCAGCCCAAATTCCAGGCCAGGAGATGAGCCAATCTTATGCCAACCTCAGCAGACCTTGCCCAAGGAGATTACTTCATCCTCAGATAAGATTCATGAATCTGAAGAGGGTCATCTTAGGAGACTGACTTCTTCAAGACGATGACAGCCACCCTCAGCATTTTCCCTTTGGAGTCAGTCCAAAAGATCTGGGTTCAAATTCTATTTGGTTTTATTACCTCCCAACTGAGGATATTGAATAAGTTGTTCTCCTTTCTGAGCCTTAGTCATCTTGCTTATGAAATGGAGTTTTGGTGACCAAGTAAAATGATGGGATATCGAATGTGGAAACGCCTTGAAAGCTGTGAAAAACTTTAAAAGGGTTTTAAAATGAGCTCATGTTCTAGATGGGATGATTGGATATGGAGATATGTTAGCTCATCTCACAAGGTTTGATAAGTTTTTAATGGTACAGAGAAAGGAAGCACTGAGAGCTGGTCATCCTTGGCAACTGCTGGAGTCTCTTTGGAATGGCAGAGCAGAAGGAGCACTGGACTGAGAGAGAGGAGTCTCAGAGTCTGGGTCCAGCTATGTGACTCATCTATTTACTCATGAGCTAGTCACTAAATACCCCACGAATGGCAAACACTGTGTTAGGCAGTGGAGATTCAGTAGTGAATAAGTTGGTCATGGTTTCCTTCTCCTGGAAGTCTAGAAACTGAGACAGGTGTGAGTCAAATAACCACACAAATAAATGTAAAATCCTAACTGTGATAAGTGATATCAAAAAGAGGCAGGTGGAGCAATGCGTGTATAGTATACCAAGGTTTAATTGAGTTACGGAGCCCAGAAAAGTCTTCCTTAACAATGGACAGTTTTGTTTTGCACGTTTTTGACTGACGTATAATTTCAACGAATTTTGACAAATGCACACCCAGTGAAATCATCACCCACTTCAAGACATAGAAAGTTTCCATCAATGGAAAATTCCCACATGATCCTTTCCAGTCAGTCTCCCAGGAAAACATTGACACTGATTCAATTTCTATTAATATACATTAGTTTTGCCTACTGCAGAATTTTATATAAGTAGAATTATACAGTATATACCTTTTTTTGTCTCATTTCTCTCAGTATTACACTTATGAATTCATCCATATAATTGCATGTATCATTCTTTTATTATTATTATTCTTTTATTAGTATTTTTATTATTTCATTTTTTAAATTCTCTTTATTGCATGTGGTTCATTCTTTTTTAATTGGTGAATAGTACTCCATTGTATGAATATACCATAGTTTGTTTATCCAGTCACCCTGTTGATGAATATTTGGGTTGTTTCTTGTTTTGGGTATTATGAATGAAGCTGCTATGAACATTCCTGTTTAAATTACTTTGTGAGAATATGTTTTCATTTCTTTTAGGCAGTAGGGATACAAGAATAGAATTCCTGGTCATAGATTAGATATATATACTTTATGAGAAGCTGCCAAATAGTTCTCCAAAGTAGTTCTGCTATTTCTGTATGAATACCAGCAGTATATATATGGGAGTTCCAGTTGCTTTACATCCCCACCAACATTTGGTACTGTCAGTTTTTAGAAAATTATTAAATTTGAATATGTTTGTGAAGTGGTATCTCATTATGGTTTTAATTTTTCATATTAAGGAGGGATGATTTGAAGCTGACATCTGAAGGATGAGAAGTAGACCAGGTAAAGAGGATGGGGGTTGAACATTCTAGGCAAAGAGAACAGACTGTACAAAGGCGCCAAGGGAGCAGAGCAATCATAAAGAACAGAAAAGGAGTGGGGTGTAGGGTGAGGCTGGTGAGGGGAGTGATGGGAAGTATCAAACCATTCACTCTCAAGGGATCATGTGGGTCTGGGCCATGCAGACACCAGCAGTGAG
Source organism: Bos taurus (assembly GCF_002263795.3). Lineage (NCBI taxonomy): Eukaryota > Metazoa > Chordata > Mammalia > Artiodactyla > Bovidae > Bos > Bos taurus. The sequence continues at coordinate 20,442,696 of NC_037337.1, read as the reverse complement.
TGACCAGAGTGAACCTAAAAAAAAAAAAAGGTCACACCAAAAAACTCAGTAATGTCCTAGACTGCATACAACCCCAGGAATTTCCTATTATTCTGGGAAGTAGAGAGAGAGGCTCATTATGACCAAAATTGAATTACTTGTCTTCTTGGCAGAAAGGTGCTCAGAATGGATTAAATTTCATTCAAAGAAGTGAAAGAAATGAGCATTTCTTGCATGTGACCATTGCAGTTGCAAATTCATGCTTACTTCAAATGAAAGAGTAGGATTTCTGGGTGGTGTTGAATATGCGCTTGAGATTTGAGACCATGAATTTAAAATGATGTCATTCTCTGTATGATTTTTTCTCAGGCAACATTCAGCTGCTCAAGCACATGGTGTGAAACCTCATCTCAGAGTGTAGTGCTTAGCCAGGTTGTGGTTTTTCTAAGAAAGAATGTTGGAGATTAAGGTGAGTAAGGAAACAATTATAATGATTAATCTTGGGCTCTAAACTGGACCAGAAGGGAAGTGAAGAATGGACAACAAGAATTTGTGGGATTAATGGATTAGTGGTTTCAATGAGATTGAAGAATGACAGCAAATGAGGTCCTAGAACATGGAACTGAAAGGATAGGAGAGTATATGGAAAGTGAGATCTATTATATTTTCTTTTTTTTTTTTAATTTTTAAAAATTTTTATTTATTTATTTTTACTTTACAATATCATATTGGTTTTGCCATACATCAACATGAATCCGCCACGGGTGTACATGTGTTCCCAATCCTGAACCCCCCCTCTCACCTCCCTCCCCATACCATCCCTCTGGGTCATCCCAGTGCACCAGCCCCAAGCTTCCTGTATCCTGCATCGAACCTGGACTGGCGATTCGTTTCTTATATGATATTATACATGTTTCAATGCCATTCTCCCAAATCATATATTTTCATATTCCGAAGATGGAGCCTTTTATGGATGATTAAAATGTTGAGGGTGTAACCCTGGAAGTGGTGGCTCAGTTGAGAAGGTTTTTGGAGATAAGAGACCAAGGTATTGACTAGATCATAAACGTGAATACTGAACTCACCCAGAGTTCAATGATGGTGCTAAGAGTTGGAAGGAGCAAGGGGAAAATTACTTTGGTGGGTCAGAAGATGACAGCAATCAAGATGGGCATGGTGGTATATCTGAATGGAAAGAGCAAATCTTTGCAGAGAAAGGAGTAGGGAAACCATAGGGAAGTTCAATGTCAAACTCTATTAACACTTGCATCCTTCCAAAGACAATGAACCACACCAAAAACAAATCAACCAACCAACCAACCAACCAACCAACCAAACCAGGAAAGCCTTTCAATTGGGAATGCTCTATCTTGCCACTAAGAGGCACTATCAATACTAGAAAACCAGATCTCCAAGCAGTCCCTGGGTTGGGAAGATCCCCTGGAGAAGGGAAAGGCTAGCCACTCCAGTATTTTTGGCCTGGAGAATTCCATGGACTGTGGCCCATGGGGTCATGAAGAGATGGACACGACTGAGCGACTTTCACTTCACTTCACTTCAAGCAGTCCCTGGAGGCCAGGAAAATGTGTTTTAGCCTGAGCCCTGAGGACCTCTAAGTCTCTTATGAGATATTACAAGGACTTCAGCCTTCCTCCCACATAGCTGCACATACCTGTGTATGTGTTTATGTGTAATATAAACCTTAAAAAAGAGGAAAGAGTTAAATTCCTTGTTGTTCAGTCGCTCAGCTATGTCCAATTCTTTGTAACCCCACGGACTTCAGCACACCAGGGTTCCCTGTCCTTCACTATCTCTCGGAATTTGTTCAGACTCATGTCCATAGAGTCAATGATGCCATCCAACATCTCATCCTCTCTCGCCCTCTTCTCCTCCTGCCCTCCATCTTTCCCCAAGTCAGAGTCTTTTCTAATGAGTCGGCTCTTCGCATCAGGTAGCCAAAGTATTGGAGCTTCAGCTTCAGCATCAGTCCTAGGTTCCTTTAAAAAAGGTACTGAGTTATAAGATTTTTTTTCCCCCTAAAAGGAGGTCTGAAAGTACAGCTACTATCTTGGGATTTGATGACATTTTCTTCTAGGTAAAAAGATTCCTCATAACTGCAGGTTTTTAGAGTTGATGGTAACACCATACTTAAAAATTTTCTTCCTGAATCACTTTTTGTAAGAAGCATGACACAGTGGGAAGAGCACAGGACTGGAGTTAAAATTGTAGCAGCAGCAGTAGTAGCAATATTATTTATCATTATCACCAACATTTGAGTGTTTACATGAACCAGAAACCGATCTAAACATTGTACATAAATTTAGTCATTTACTGCTCTTAAATCATGAGTTAATTATGTATCAATACTATCATTAACATCATTTGACAGATAAATAGGATCCAGAGGGACAGGTCACTTGTCCAAGCCACAGTTAGTAGATGGTGGTGGTAGTAGTGGGGTGGACTTGTTTTCCCTAACCAGAATAGTCAAGTTATGCAAGAGAAAACACCTCTGAATCTCAGTAGCTTAAGTCAATAGAAACTACCAGTTTGGCAGGAGGTCTGGGCTTTTCATGCTAACTTAGGAACCCAGGCTGACATAAGCTTCATTTTGACACATGCCAGTGATCATGATCACTGATCTCCATGCAGGGAAGAGAGTATGCTCTGGTGTCTTCAACTGAAAAGAAATCCTTCTGCTTAAAAATGATGCATGTCACTTTTCACTGGCCTGCTGGAAGCAAGTCACATGCCATTCCCCCCTTCAAGAGGGAAAGGAAAGGCACCCCTGCTGTGTTCCTGCTGCTGCTAAGTCACTTCAGTCGTGTCCAACTCTGTGCGACCCCAGAGACAGCAGCCCACCAGGCTTCCCCGTCCCTGGGATTCTCCAGGCACGAATACTGGAGTGGGTTGCCATTTCCTTCTCCAACGCATGAAAGTGAAAAGTGAAAGTGAAGTCGCTCAGTCATGTCCAACTGTTCGCGACCCCATGGACTGCAGCCTACCAGGCTCCTCCTTCCATGGGATTTTCCAGGCAAGAGTACTGGAGTGGGTTGCCATTGCCTTCTCCAGCTGTGTTCCTAGAAGGAGGCAAACCAGATTTTTTTGGTAGTAATGATTACCAAAACCATTCAGATCCTGGGTAATTTATGCCTCTCTCAGTCTCAATTTCCTAACCTACTAAACGAGCACCATTGTTCTGTAAGGATTCCTTGTTGAAAGTCTCCCCATAAGATACAGATTTTGATGATGAGGCAGGATGGTTGCATCCCATCAAAACTCCCATCAGCTGGAAATCCTTGTCTCACCAGGAGCCCTGTAGCCTTCCATCCAGAGCTGTCTGCACAATGGCCTTTGTCCAAAGACACATGCCAAGCTTTTTATCACTCACTCACCTGAGGTCTTAAAGGATAATGCTTCATTTCAGTCAACAATACGCCATAGTTGTAGCTTGCTAGAAAGCTCAGGCTGTAACCACCAGGTGTCTGGTTCACACTGAAAGCTTGAGACCACTTTGGCTTGAGTGAAGGTCATGGTGAATGCTCCTTCTTCCAGATTTTTCAAGTTTTCACTTCAAATTGAGTCAGGTGACCAGGACTGCTTACTTGGCCCCTCTTAGTTTCATTCCACAGACATTCTCCCGGATGTCTGCTCTGAGTCAGGGATGAGCTAAGACCCATAAACTCCTTTTCCAACCAAGGACTGATGATGCTCAGGCTATACCAATGCATGCATGCATGCTATGTCGCTTCAGTCGTGTCCGACTCTGTGCGACCCCAGAGACAGCAGCCCACCAAGCTCCCTGGCCCCTGGGATTCTCCAGGCTAGAGTACTGGAGTGGGTTGCCATTTCCTTCTCCACTGCATGAAAGTGAAAAGTGAAAGTGAAGTCGCTCAGTCGTTCGTGTCCAACTCTTCGTGACCCCATGGACTGCAGCCTACTAGGCTCCTCCGTCCATGGGATTTTCCAGGCAAGAGTACTGGAGTGGGGTGCCATTGTCTTCTCCCAGGTTGTACCAAAAATTCCCTTGAAAAGGGCATTCCCCAAACTTCCATGCAAACAGTAGTGACACTGCCAGAGCTCCCAGCTGGCTCCTTTCCAATGGGTCGTTTTGCTGTGCAGTCTTCCTCGCTCTTCTAATAAGCTGGGTTGTGAACTTCGTGATAGTAGAGACCACTTTTTCACGTACGTTTCACATCGAATGTGAAAAGCCGGCACACAGTAAGTACTCAATAAATGTTTGCTGCACAAAAATACTTCTTAAGATTTTTCGTATAGTTAATACATGTTGACTTCCTTGTAGAATTTAGTGCCCAAACTGTCTAACGAGCAATTAGTCTAGTTGATTTTCAGGCCTGAGATTCTAGGTAGTTAAAATAAGGCCAAAATGGAGGCGGGGGAATAGAAGGGCGAAGAAAAGGAGGACATTTCACGCAGAGGGAGATGTAGAAGCAGTAGAGCACAAGGTAATACCAGACACGGGGAGTGCACCATTTAGCCTAGAAGGTTAATACAGGGACTTAAAGTGGGAGGTTAGAGCTAGATGCCAGGAATAGGTCTAAGGTTAAAGTCCAGAAGGAAGAAATAATAAGAGTTTGATAGGGAACAATAAGAGTAAGGCTTAAAAGAGCCGGTGGTGCATTAAATTTTGCAGCCAAGAGCTCCAACTAATGAAAGGCAGGATGGGCGTAGGAAATATATTCTCAAAGCTTCCTCTTATTTATGGGAGATCCGACTTCACACAGGAATCAGCAGAACACAGACTTCTCGGTTCCCCAGGGCCAAGACAGCCGGAGGAGCCCCGCCTCGAACCGTCACGTGGCCAGAAGCGCCCTTGGCACGTGACCCACCTCGCGCTAGGCCAATCAGCGTCTGCAGGGGCGGGGACGCGGAGTCTGAGGGGCGGGAGGATCGATTGAGCCTGCCTCTTCTCGCGAGCCTTGATGCTGTCGCTCCTCAGCCGCCCACGGCCCGGAGCGAAGGTCTCGCGAGGCTTGGGCGCTGCGGCGGTAGGAGGAGGACGGGGAAGGACGGAGCCCTGCCACGGCTGCCTCCCTCGCTCTCTCCCTCGCTCACTCGCCCGCCCCCTCCCTCCCTCCCCTCCCTTCCCCGGCCCCGGCTCCGGCCCCGGCCCATTCGCTGTTCCGTCTTCTGCAGGGAGGATGTCGGGCTCGTCGCTCCCCAGTGCCCTGGCCCTCTCGCTGTTGCTGGTTTCTGGCTCCCTCCTCCCAGGGCCAGGCGCCGCTCAGAACGGTAAGCGGGGCGCCGGGGGCCGGCCGGGCGGGGGCTGAGGGATGGTGGCGGCCGGAGAGGGCATTTCGGGGCCGGAGGAGGTGGCGGAGTCCGGGGAAGGGGGCTGGTCGGAGTCTGAGGTGCTGCGGGCCCGACAGGACCAAATGCCGGTCTCGAGTTCGAAGAGGCGCGCGGGTGTGAGAACCGGAGGCGCCTGTCCGAGAGGTGGGGGCGTCCGACAAGAGCTTGAGGTGTTGCTGATTTAGAGGCTCCACAGCTTGGGGCTCGTCGCTCCGAGTCGGGGAGGGGTCCCCGAAGAAGCCGACTTGAGCTGGAGTAGCGGGGGCGGATGAGGAAGGGGTGCAGCGTTTAAAGAAGGCTGCACAAGACCGACATTTGTGTTTAAAGTGACGGAGAGTGGTATCAGGCTCCACAGATGAACGGGGGTCCCGTGCGCTGGGGTCGTCCAAGGTTCTTCTGGGGCTCTGTAAGACTGGTGACATCCTTAAAAAAAAAAAAAAAAAAAGACGTTGGGGGAAGGGAGTCCTGAAGAATACTGAGCAGAGTACTAGAGTCCTAAGGAGAGGGTAAGGAATCAGGGAGCCTTGGCTGTGGAGGTGGAGGGAAGGTGGGTGGAAAGCCGAGGTAGTGGGTTGACTGCAGTAGGGGATCTGGAAAGAGGAGCAGCAGAAGCTCTAAACGAAGTGGGGGAAGAGGGCTGGGTTTGCTAAGGAGGGTGGAGTGTTGGGCATTCTAGGGTAGTGGTTGGGAGAGCAAAAAGGAGTTTCTAAATAAGGAGAGGAAAAACGAGCAGAGGATGGGGAGAAAGGGTTGAAACTGAGGTAGGGGGAATTATTTGTTAGAGAAATAAGGGTGCCTGGCTATAGAAATGGAAGTGGGGGAAGACAGAAAATAAGGGAAGGGAGTAAAATGCAGCAAGCCGGGGGTGTAATGTTGGTTTGCAGTGTGGAGGATATATTAGGGGAGGGAGGAGCTGAGTTTTGGCAAGTGCTGTATGATATTGGTTGGGCCTTTCACACTGCTGAAACTGCAGTGGTGGGATTGAGGGCCGGCGCTGGAGAGAGGGAGATGGAGGGAAGTGTGTTTTTAAGATCGAAAAGTTTCAAAAACAGAACAGACATTATTTCTGAGGAACATAAAAGTAGTCCTTGGGATGTGTTCAGGGTACAGTGGAAAGGAGATGATTGAACTGAAGATAACTGAACTGGGTTTTGAACTGAAATCCTTTCGAGAAGATGGAGACATGGTGGGGAAGCATGGTGATGGGGGATCTAGACAAAAAAGATTCTGATTGTTAAAGATATGTGTTAAAATTCAGCTGCTGAATCGATCTTTTAGAGATGAGATTAGAAGTATTGTGAACCAGTTTCTGCTCTTGTGGAGACAGCCTTTAAGAGATTTCAAAAATATTTTTCTAGGAAAAAAATTGTGAGGTTGAACTTATTCGTGACTTTACTGGAGAGTGAACTGTAAATTCTTTTTGCTAATTCTTTGGTGTTTCTTTGTTATGCTAGAATAGTTTAAAATTACTCTTGTTGGAATAGCTGAAATTAAAATGGCTTTCATTAAAAAAATCAGTGATAAAGCTAATGGAGTTAAGCATTCTAAGGAGAATGCATGCTTAAAATGCTGAAGATTACAATGAAAATGTATCAGTCAAGGTCGAAAAAGCACCAGTTAAATGTAAGTGTTTGTTATACCAAATCATATAAATAAAATCTTATGTATGCTTCATGGCTTCAAATATCACTGCAGGGGTCAGGAAGGAAACATTTTTCTGTTTCTAGCATTGGATATGTGAAGCATATTGGGTATTTTACACTTCAAAGCATGAGGCCACTGTGGAAGGCAAGGTAGAGTTAGTCTGATTTGTCTTATCAGTGTTTAGTCTGTGTTACCAATAATTTCAGCTATTCTTGTGAGAAAAGGTTTCATTAGGCACAATAGGTGAGAGATTTTTGATCTTAACATGTTTAATCTTTGTGCTGGCACACAGCTTCTTAGAAAATTTATAATACAGTGAAATTGTAGTTTCTTAGCAACTAAAGCAAGGTTTTTGCATAGGCCTATGAAGACTCATCTGGCTATTCTCAGTGATATGTGTTCTAAATACAGCGTAGTGCAGCCTTTTCCTTGAAATGAGCTTGAATTCAGTCACGTGACTCGTGAAGTGAAGGTGAGCTTGTAGTTGACCCAAATGAATGTAAATTTAATTCAAGAAAAAAAGGCTGTTTTTTGAGTTTGAGTCCATATAGGCAAGGATGCCTTTTTATAGCATGTCGGTAAGATTAAAGTTTTCTATTGGTAATAGCTCTTCAGTAGTCTGACCTCATGTCTTGGGGTTTGTATTTTCTTATAGTGTTTCAGAAGTGGATACTGTGTTCTAGATGATCTTGAAAAGTTGGATTATCTATTTAAAATGATGACTTTAAAAAAGAAACCTCCCAAAACCTTGCAGTATTTCTGGTTTAAGTATGTGGTAGTTTAGATTGAGTATAGATGCTTTTCAAAAGGTCTGTTGCATTATTCCTAAAGTGAAGAATTTGAATTAGAAGACCCTTAAGGTCTCCTCTAGCTGTGATCCATTACCAGAGAGATTCAGGGCTTTTCATTCAGATAGAATTCGTTTCCCATCCAAATACATAGACTTGTAGGATCGTAGTTTCAAGTAAAATGCTTATTTAAGGTGTCATTTTAAAGGAAGAAACCTGACCTAAAAAATAAACTTCCTGGTAAGACTTTGAAAGCTTTAGACTGAAATTAAAATTGAGTTTAGTGTAAACCAGACAGTAATATATGATGGTCAAGAGCACAGACTTTGGATCCTGATAGACCATCTCTTGGACTGAGTGAACTTGAGTAATATGCTTACTACTTCCAGGTCTCAGTTTTATCATCTGTAAAATGGGGTTTATAATAATGCAGTCCCCTAGGGATGATGTGAGAATTAAATGAAACAGTCTTAAAGCACTTAGATTTCTGCCTGGCATATAATTAGTTTTGGGGAGTAAATTTTTACTATATGTAGCACTTGTTACTATATGTAACATATGTTACTATATGTAACATATGCTACATTACTATATGTAGCATAACAGTACTATATGTACTAAGTGTAGCATAACAGTACTATATGTACTGTTTGCTTACTATAGTGAGTAAATGTTAGTTATTTACTATTATTATCCTTTAGAAGTACCACTATTAATTACTTATTTTTCTTTGTGTGTATATTGAGCTTTGTTAATGCTGCTCAGTGTCATCTTGAATAAAGTTAAATAGGGCATTTGAAGGCCCCAGATTTGTGCTTTTTGCTTATGTAACTTTTTTTAGAAAAGTGACCAGCTGTGTTGCGTCTGCATTTGTAGATTCTGGTGAGGAAGTTCATATTTCCATTTCATTGTCTGGGAGATTTCATGTTTTTGTTTTGTTTCAGTGAACTAAGTATCTTGTGAATAAGAGAAATAGAATGTAGTGCCTGGACTACAGTGAAGTGTTGAAGGTGTTAAGTGATGAGTGCATGTGAAGTGTGAAAATGTAATATATTCATATTGAAAATATAAAAATAGATAACACTGCTTAGTGGAAGAAAATGAATCTAATGAATTTTATTATTAATGATCTAAATTTTAAGAAACCATTTTGCTTGGATGATACTAGATAGTTGTGAACATTGTGTAAAAATGCCAGTATTTGCATGAGATGATTCATGAATCTTTTTCTTTTCTGTCAAGTGCTGTTTGCTTCAGTGGTTTGGCAGTTTTCTCTCCTTGAGTATGTTTTTAGACATTTGCTGTTGATTGTGCATCTCTCCTTTGGGTGAACTAAAATGAGCAGTGGAAGACATGGTATCTATGGCAGCTGTGGCACAAATGACATGCCAGATATCAAGCAACAAATCTTAACATAATTAGTCCAAAAAAAGATTTTAAATGACCAGAAGAAATTGTTTGCCTTGAAATTCATTAGCATTTCCTAAGGAGATCATAAGCCTCCAGACCCTCATGCAAATGACGACAGTGTCACTACTGATGTAATGAAGCTTCCAGGCACGAGAAATTGGTCAGGGGACCAGGGTGGAAAGGCCATGTTACAACATCAGGCTCTGTTTCTGGGCTGTTAGTCTTTGCTTTTAAGGGTTCCTGGATTCAAATTAGAAAAGAGATGCGGTTAGGTTTTTGTGTTGCCTGACATAACAGAGCTTACCCTGTTAGTATACCATGGTTCAAAACAACAGAAGACAATAAAATAAAAGCCTTTACATGTAAATGTGCTCCACAGTCCAAACATTTGGTGTAAATTAAGATTGAAATTCATTACAGGTCTGGTTTTGTGTGAGTTTGCAAATCCTCATGAAAAATTAGACTGCTTTGTCGTAAAGTAATTCCTTGATTTTTCTCATTAATACAATTTTGATGGGAAACATTTTCTCTTGTGGAGTATACATTTAGACATTAGTAAAAGGCAAAATGTCATTGTGTTGTCTTTATTCATATTTTTAGAATAAAAATAAATATTTAACGGGTCTGCAAAGATAACCAGATATGAGTATAAAAGTGCTCTGGCAGTTTGGACATTGTTTTTCATTTATTTAGTTTGAGCTGTTTTTTCAAAGTTAAGATATTTCATATTTAAAATCTGAAATTTTTGCTGGGTCTATGTAAAGTTGTTTTTGTTTTTACAAGACAATTTGGGAAGAAGATAAGGTGTTCATATCTGTACAAATTAAGCACGTAGAAAAATAAGGAATGATTGGGATATCACACAGGAGGTGTTCAATGAAAGCTTGAATAAAATTTTGCAAAGAAATTTTGGAAAAGAGAATTCTATGAAAAAGTGTCTGAGGCAGTCTCTTTACAGTGAGCACATTCTGGACAGGATCAGAGGTAGAGAATGAAGTTCTGAGAGAAAAGACAGAAGAAAGGCTATAGTTCTAGTACACGGAAGAAACAGGAAGCAAGAATGAGAAATGAATCTTCCTTTGACGAGCATCTGGATAAATAGAATCTGTTAGAAGAGACCAGGGTCCTCTGGAGTAAATCCGTACATCAAAATTAAAATATGTAATGATGAAAAATCATCTCCTGAGAACAGTTGGCCTTGCTTTCAGTGTGCCTCTTTAAACAAAACACTGTCATTTTACATGAATTCTTATAAATGCCATTGATGATATGGAGCTTAATTTTAAGCACCTTAGATAATGCATTTTTAAATTGTGAGGTTTTGATGGATTTTTTTTCCCCTGAATTCCTAATTTTAGTTGAAAAGGATTAGCTTTGTAAAGGCAGGAAACCTCTCCAGTAAAACTAGTTGAAAATAAACTATTGCATTCTATAAGCTTATATATAGAAAAGTAAACTTCTCACTGAATTTAAAGTAAAATATTGTAGTGATCCTATGTAAAAGCATTATTCCAGAGATATTGATGTGTACATTAAAAAAGTTGAATACACAAGTAAATTTTATGTTTTTCAAGAGTTTATTCAAGAGTTTATTCAAGAGTCAAGATTTGTACAATTCAGGTTTACTGTGTAAAGTTGAAAGTAGGCCTAAGTTTTTATTGTGTGTTTTTGTATATATGCAAATACAGATGTTTATTAGTCAAACCTAATTAACTTGAGGTTATTTTTTTCTTATCATTGAGAACTTTTAATTGGTCTATGTGGAAACGGGGTTTACTAAATGTGTAGAGTTCCCCTAAGTAGATTATTTGCATACAGGAAGTTAGTTGTAGATTTATTTGATGTCCCTCAGACATCCCCTGGTTTTTTGTTTTGTTTCTTGTTTCTGTTGTGTTTCAAATTAAAAAACCCAGTCTTACCTTTTCATTAAAGCTGTATTAAGTTCCTTTTTCTTTTGCATTTCTGAAAACAGTTATGGAATGTTTTAAGACTAACCTCCTTTCCACATACTGAAACCTTACAGTATGGTAATGGTGTTTTGCAGAAGTATGTCAGTTTGGATGTGCTTTGCTTCTCTTTGCTTTGTCTTGATTTATATCATTGTTACACCTAAGTATTGCTTCAAATTAACTAGACAGCGAAACAGAATGAGATGATTTGAAGTCACTCTGAAGGTGTCAGGATTCTATATATTATGTAAGACTATTATTAGAAAACATTAAGTTCTAAATTGTACCAATAATTTTAATCAATTTCAAATGTATACTCATATTCTAGAGGTGATTAAATATAAAATACAAAACAGTGTCAAGTCCTTTCTGATAGAATACTAACAGGGCAAAATGTTTCATATGCAGTAGGTACATTTTTTAAAAAAGGAGTGTGCTTGCATATATAAATTATGTTATTGATTCTTCTTTTGCTAATAATAGTATTTGTAAACCACTAGACTAGGTGATGTATAAATTCCCTTCTGGTTCTAAAATCACACAGTTCTATTAAGCTTACAGTTTAGAAGGCCTAGAGAGAGAATGCTTTGTTTAAATGAAGTTTAGAAACTTACTTTTTTGAAATTAAGGAAAACTGCCTTTGAGGCATCCACTGTTTTGAAATCCAACTGCCTGTAAACCTGTTTCAGATGACACTTGTAGTTTATGTTTCAGGGAAGGCAGAATGGTGTATGTTATAGAGATCGCATATTAAACTTGCTGGGAAAATTGCCAGTGTGAATGAAACAATTAAGAAATGAAAATCACTCCCTGGTAGGTAGATATTTTGTGTTTTCTCTGTTGGTTGAAGGGCAGTTGGCTACTGAAGAGGCAATGAAAAGACAGTGAAGCACACTTAACTAATTGTATTTTTATGTTATCATTTGAGGAGCTTTGCTATTTTTGAATTAATTTCTCCTGTCCTTATGCATTTTTTAAAGACCTTTAAACCTGTTCATTATAGTTGAACGGGTAAACCCAAGCATTACTTGAATTAAGTCTGAGGAAGTTTGTAGATTGATATTCCTTAGAAACAGAGTGTCAAAGTCTCAGATTATGAATTTATTCATTATTTTACTATAAATTGGTTAGGTCCATTTCCTGTTTTTTCTTTTGTACATTTTTGTCAGAATTTCAAACTTTAAAAAGTAGAATGAATAATGTTAATAAACGTCCTTATAATCATCATCTAGTGTCAGTTATCAGCCACATCCTTGCTGCTTATTAATTTAAAAATAACCTGAAAAATTAACATTACAAATTAAAATTTTCTAGGTGTTGAAATGTAGCTAAGGATTAGCTTTTATTCATAATGTAGAAATAATTTGGTTTGTATACAACGATGCTGTAATGACTTTAAAAATATAAAAGCTCTTTAGCAAAAGACTTTCAAACTTTTGACCCAGATAAATAGGTTTTATTTGTGACTAAGTATATGTAGAAATATGTAATGTTTTGTGAAACAATATCTTTCCTTACTCTGTAATATATTTAAAGGAAATTATTGTTACATTCTAAATTGATTTCATAATTCATTAACAGGCTATGAGATTGATGTTTGAAAGACAGAGCATTGTCACGTATGGAGTAGTTTTGTTTTATTTACATATACCATGTACTATGGAGCAATATGATTTTTATAAGCATAATAAGGATTTTCACAAGGCATTTCTCTGTAATATCAACATGTACTGTTATTAGTCATTATTAGTAAAGAGAATACAGCATTGTTTAACAATACATTACCCATTACTTATATAATATTGATTCTTCCATCCCATTTGAATTTCCGAAAAAGGGAAGGCTATAATAATTTGAATATCATAATCAAAGCACAAGTTTTCCAGTATGTTTAGTTGTCCTTTCTTTTAAATTAGAGCTAATAGTCATTATTCCCTAGCCCTGCCTTTGAGTTATTGGTTGAGTACAAGACTGGAACGCTGCTGTTTATTCTGAGCTGAATGCTTACTCTGATGCTGTTGTTTGAGGCACATTTCTGGTGAGTACAGAGTAACTTGAACACTGGCCAAGGGAAGGAAGGGAGAGGGAAGCAGAACCATCAATGAAGAATTATTTGCTTTTCATGTGTAAGATACTAGGGTAGCAAGTTTATTTTCTTGTCTTTAGATATCACTGCTTCTTGAAGGAGAAAAAGGCAAGATGTCTTGTCCTGTGTTGGCAACTACTTTTGAAGTAATTTTCAATCCATAGATTGAATGAAAATGTGAAATTTAAATTAGGGTTTTTCAATTTTATAAGTTTAACAGGTTGGAAGCTATTGTGGACCATGTGGAAAAAAATAGCTAAGCAGCTCCAGCATTGAAATTATATTAATCCTGAATCTCAAATAATTCATCAAGAAAGATGAAATAAATGGCTTTAATGCAAACCAGAAAGGGCTGCTACCTGGAAAAGAGCAAGTATAAAGAGGTTTCAAGTAACGTGCAGTGAAATGTCATTGAATTACTCTTAGACAAATAAGATAGTGATCACGTATCAAAATTATGGTTTCTATTTTCTTACTAGGATTGAAGTCCAAATAATTATCAACACATTCCAACCACATTTAGGAAAAGATGCAGATAGTTATACGCTGATGGTAACATAAGACAGGAGAAAAACCTGAAGGAGCTAAATTTAGGAAAAGGGAGCACTAGGGGGATGTGATTATCTATTAATACCTTCAGGGTAGCAGTGTAAATGAAGTAAGGGAATTAGGTAGTCTCCAAAGATGGATGGGCTGTATCAAAGAGCAGTGGCTTAGACCACTGGGAAGAAAAAGCATAGGTTTAGTATTAAGAAGATGATTTAAATGCAACTAGCAGAATAGAGTTATTTGCACTCACTCATGATCAGATCCATTGTAAGTAGGGCAAAGAATGGGTTGATAAGGACCTCATAAAATAGAATATCTCTTTTTGTTATATCTAGTACTTGTTTAGGAGCTCAGTAGGAGTAAAAAACCTCTATGGGAATGAATAGGCAATGAGATGGATTTTGCAGAAAGGTTTTTTTTTTTTTTTTATGGCTATGCCCTTTGTCTTGGGGTACTGTCTCCTCCACCTGGAATTGAACCCAGGCCTTCTGTGGTGAAAATGCAGAGTCTTAACCCCTGGCCTGCCAGGAAATTCCCTTTCTAGAAGTTTTTAAGGGTCAAAAATTAGTTTGTTTCTAGCTCTAAACTTCTGTGATTATGATTCAAGAAAAATAGATTAATTTTGAAATCCATTAAAGTAGCTTTTAAGACCTGCTGGTAATACTTTAAACAGAATTCTGTTTATTATAACCTTCATAAGCAACTTCTTTTAGTTATAAAAAATGGACACTGAAATTTTCCCAATGTCTGTTTAACACATAGAAACATAAGCTTCTTAAGAGTTCATTCATTAGACTGAGTGGAGCCTAGTAAAAGTTTAACCTTTGGCTCTTAGAAATTAGGTCCATTTTAGCTGTTAAGAAAGGTTTATCAGGAAATGAGCACTTCAGATTAATTCTTAAGGCTTTATCAGTCAAAATACTTCTGTGATAGAAACCTGAGCCTGTTTTATGAGTGGAGATGGTGCTGCAATACTTTGGTGGAGATGGGAGCTCATTTTTATTATCTGAAAGAGTGTAGGGTTGCTAGATCAAAATGTGGGATGCCCAGTTATATTTGAATTTCAGAAAAATAATTAGGAATTTTTATTTGGCACCTCTGGTAATCCTAGAAGAATGTCTTTTTTGCTATTTTTACCTTCCATTTAGAACTTAATAGAGTCTTGTAATTTGATAGTTTTTGTATAGTCACTCAGTCGTGTCCAACTCTTTGGAGTTCCACAGACTGTAAAGATCCCCAGGCTCCTCTGTCCATGGAATTCTCCAGGCAATGATCCTGGAGTAGATTGCTCTTCCCTTCTCTAGAGGATCTTCTCGACCCAGAGATCAAACCTGGGTCTCCTGCATTGCAGGCAGATTCTTTACCAGTTGATCTACAGGAAAGACCTGTATTGTGTATTCAAAGAAACCTTTAAAAGGTAGATTTAATATGAGCAAAATCATGTTACATTGCAAATTCTGTATGAGTAAATGTAGTTTGAAAAGTGAAAGTGAAGTCGCTCAGTTGTGTCCGACTCTTTGCGACCTTATGGACTGTAGCCTACCAGGCTCCTCCCTCCATGGGATTCTCCAGGCAAGAGTACTGGAGTGGGTTGCCATTTCCTTCTCCAGGGGATCTTCCCGACCCAGGGATTGAACCCGGGTCTCCTGCATTCCAGGCAGATGCTTTAACCTCTGAGCCACTGTTACATCACATTTATATATATATTTTTTCAATTCTGCTATCTTATATTTGACAGTTTTTAATTTATTCTTTTAAGAATTAAAGCTATTTTAAGGTGAAGTTAGGGTCTCAGGCTTTTTTTTTCCCCCTGCAGTTCCCCTTTTCTCTTACCTAAGGGAAAAGTGAAAGTCACTCAGTAGTGTCTGACTCTGTGTGGCCCCATGGACTATACATGTAGTCCATGAAATTCTCCAGGCCAGAATACTGGAGTGGGTAGCCTTTCCCTTCTCCAGGGATCTTCCCAACCCAGGGATCAAACCCAGCTCTCCATCATTGCAGGTGGATTCTTTACCAGCTGAGCCACCAGGGAAGCCCAAGATTACTGGAGTGGGTAGTCTATCCCTTCTCCCACAGATCTTCCTGACTCAGGAATGGAACTGGGGTCTCCTGCATTCAAGAAATTCAATCATCGACCTTCCCTAGTAGAGGGGGATAATTCAGTGAAAAGGCTAGTCTGCTAACAATCATCTAAAAACGCATATTTTATGATATGATAGAGTCATAACCAAACCTAAAATAATCTGGCCCTTTTCACTAGAACTTTATTTTCCTCTTCACTTTGCTATTAACTATTCAAGAATCAGCTGGCAGATTCTTTACCAGCTGAGCTCCCAGGGAAGCCCCTCCTTAGCTAGAGTATTTTAAAATTTAGGACACTATTGTTTGAGGGTATATGATAAAGATGGGGCTCTTGGTTCAAGGATTGTCCCTTCCAGTTTTTCCTTAGGGTCTTGGAACATATTTGCTTTCTTGTCTTGGAAGAAGAAAAGAAATGAATGAAGATATGACTGCCCACACCCTTTTCTTCTTAGTGGGTTCAGAATAATTTTTAACTTGCTTAATTATAACCACCTGATTTAGAGAATCAGGGAAAGTGTATGTGGGATGTAATTTCTTCATAGTTTAATTTCAGTACTAAGAAAAAAAATCATGGTTTCATGAGCTTTATTATAAAGTCTTTTGATTGGAGGTGTGTTGCTGTGTATCATTCAGTATAAGAGATCTACTTCCTGTCCTTTTGTTGTGGACTTGGATGAGGTGGCTGTAAGAATGGTAAGAATTGAACAGTGTACTCCAGGGTTAATGGTATTAAGTATTAAGTAGTATAAAGATCATCATAACTATTCTTATACATATTTATTTGAAATATATTTAAGGTAGTTTAACAAAGTATTAAAAATAATTCATGGTTTTATGAAACTAGAACATTAGTATATTTTAAATTTGATGCCTAAACTGAGTTGGAAACCATAGTACTGGGTAAGTAAATTGATAATCTGAACATTAGTATATTTTAAATTTGATACCTAAACTGAGTTGGAGACCATAGTACTAGGTAAGTAAATTGATAATCTGTCACTGTTATAAACGTGAAATGTAAATAAAACCTATTAGATCGCCTTCTGGGACAGTGTAGTTGAATGGAAAAAGGTGCTCAATTTGGCAGTAGCTCTGGATTCTACTTCTGTTTAAGTTCCTGTGGTTTCTCTTTTTAAAATTAGTGTAATACTTAATCTGTAGGGGTTTTATGAGATGAGATAGTAATATATGGAAAATGCTTTATAAACTGCTGTACTGTAGCGAGTCATGTAGGGATAGTTTTGAATTATAAGGCTGGTACTTTTAAGTTGTTTACTTTTAATATGCTAACTACAACTCTTGTAGTTTCATAGCAAAGTGAAGAGGAAAATAAAGTTCTAGTGAAAAGGGCCAGATTATTTCAGGCTTGGTTATGACTCTTATCATACCATAAAATACGTGTTTTTAGATGATGGTTACCAGACTAGCCTTTTCACTGAATTATCCCCCTCTACTAGGGAAGGTCGATATTGAATTTCTTATAATCCTTGATAAACTTCCCAGGTGGTGCAGTGGTTAAGAATCCTGCCAGTGCAGTAGATGCAAGAGACACAGGTTTGATCTTTGAGTCAGGAAGATCCCCTGGAGTAGGAAATGGCAACTCACTCTTATATTCTGGCCTGGAAATTTTCCATGGACAGAGGAACCTGGCAGGCTACAGTCCTTGTGGTTGCAAAAAGTTGGACATGACTGAGTGACTAAGCATAGAGCAGCCATCCTCACTTTACATAGTAACTTCATTCCCCGAAAATTAATAATGAAAACCATGCAAGAATACTTTGTGGTGTATTTAGAAAAGAGTTAGATTCTAGGCTCAGACTGTGTTCATCTTGAGTAACATTTGAAAGTTGTGTAGAAAGAGGGACAGTTCTTTGTTGTACAAGACACTTTGTGGGATATCGAAGATCCCTGGTCCCAGGCTGTTAATGATATCCAAATTATTGTGTTAACCAAAAGTACACTTAAAACTTTACATGCTTTGTAAAAGTCAGAGCAGCTTCAGTTGAGAACATTTCCATTTTGTGCCTGCACTTAAGTATCCTCTGATAATGGGTTATAGTGCCTAGTTCCTGAGACAACCTCTGGTCAAAACCACACCTCTTCTAGGAATGGAAAGGCAAGGAGAGCAGCTGTTGCCTTGTTTTTATTGTCTTTGTTGACATGTATTAAAGCAGGGATGCAAACTTGTTTACCATAGGAGCTAGGCAAGTACTATTTGCTAAAGTGGAGAATATGATAGATGCTTTGACTGAATACTGGACTTTTAAAAAGTACTGTGCGGGTCCTACAGTGTAGAACATGGAACTCTGCTCAATGTTATGTGGCAACCTGGATGGGAGGGGAGTTTAGGGGAGAATGGATACATACATATGTATGAACATGAACTCTGGTAAAGTCCGGGAGATGGTGAGGAACAGGGACACCTGGCTTGCTGCAGTCCATGGGGTTGCAAACAGTCGGGCAAAACTTAGTGACTGAACAACAGCATATGTATGGCTTAGTGGCTTTGCAGTTCACCTAAAACTATTACAGCGTTGTTAATCGGCTATACCCCAATACAAAATAAGTTTCTTTAAAAAAAATACTGTGCTGGTCAAATAAGACTGTCAGTGGCCCCCTGTTTTGTGTCCTCTTCACCAAAGAATTATGTTACAGATTTTGAAGCCTAAGAGATTGGATTGGAGTCTTGATTTTTGCTAAGTCTCTTACTCTGTTTCCTCATCTGTTTATTTGGAATAATAAACATCTCACAGGTTAGAATGAAAGGCATGCATAAATCAACTAGCATGGTAGCTGACACAGAATGTGCTTGATAAGATTTATTGTCACTAATAGCCTTCAGTTATCTTGGTTTACTTTTTTAAATTTTATTTTTAATTGAAAGATAATTGCTTTACATTGTTGGTTTCTGCCATACAACAGTGTGAATCAGCCATAGTATACATATGTCCCTTCCCTCTTGAGCCTCCCTCCTACCCCGCCACCCAACCTCCCCTTTCTAGATTGTCACAGAGTATCAGGTTGAGCTCCCTGTGTTATACAGCAACTTCCCATTAGCTATCTATTTTACATATGATTGGGCTTCCCTGGTGGCTCAGCTGGTAAAGAATCTGCCTGCAATGCAGGAGACCTGGGTTCGATCCCTGGGTTGGGAAGGGCTCCTGGAGAAGGGAAGGGCTATTCCAGTACTGGAATATTCCAGTATTCTGGCCTGGAGAATTCCATGAACTGTATAGTCCATGGGGCCACAAAGAGTTGGACACAACTGAGCGACTTTCACTTCACTTACATGTGATAGTGTATATGTTTCAATGACACTCTCTCAATTTGTCCCACCCTCTCCTTCCCCTGCTGTGTCCACTAGGACGTCGACTAGATGTCCATCGACAAATGAATGGATAAAGAAGTTGTAGTAATATATATAATGGAATATTACTCAGCCATAAAAAGGAACACATTTGAGTCAGCTCTAGTGAGTTGGATGTTACAGAGCCTGTTACATAGAGTGAAGTAAGTCAGAAAGAGAAAAACAAATAAATATTAATGTATATATAATGGAATCTTGCTTTACTTTTTAACCTGTTTGAAAGCTAGCTATACTTACAGTGAAATGGTTAAGAAATTTGAAATCTCTAATATGGGGGATATTAGACTTCTTACTTTCAATAGAAACAGGGAAGTAATTAAAATGAAATTTTTAGGTTAATACACAACTTACCTACCACTTAAGGTATTTGGAGCCTGATGATTTTAAGCTGTTTGGAGCCTGATGCTTATAACACTATAAACATGCAGATTCCAAACTATTTCAGTAGATTAGCCTCCTTAGTCTTTCAAGTTAGCTTTCAATCTTAGCAGAGCAATGATCTTTATTTAGCATGATATTTGTTTTTGAAGTAATGTTGGAGCAGGTAATTTTGATAGTATTGCAGTACCTTATTGCACCTTCAAAATTAGATTATGCCATAGAAGTGACATACTTTTATATTTGTTGCTTGAGCTAGAAATTTAGCAACATGATTTTTACTAGGAAACTGATTTATGATTTTCTTTCATTTGCCCAGTAAATGTCTTGAAAGCTCTACATTTTCTTGGTTCGTGTAAAAAACCTTTAGAGGCATATACATCTTGTTGTATATCTTGTTTTCATACTTTAGCAGCAGAAATTTTTTAAACTTTTATTTTTCTTCAGTAATTAACACAGTAACCTAAATGATTAAAGCAACACTTATGCTTTATTTCCTTGTTCCTGTTCTTCTTACTTCTGTTGTTCATCTTTGTTTTCCTCCACAATATTATTTTGAGCCTTATGTTATAATGATAAGTATGTATTATTTTTTATAAGTCCCCCTCTCCCTGCTTGGCAACCCACTCCAGTATGCTTGCCTGGAGAATTCCATGGACAGAGGAGCCTGGCAGGCTACAGGCCATAGGGTTTCAAAGAGTCAGACAGGACAGAGCAACTAGTACACACATCTTAACTTTAGTGTTTTCTACCCACCTCTACTTGGTCCTGTCCTTTCTGGTATTTTCAGTTGTTTCTAGATAAACATTTGGCACTTTTAAACTCTTTGTCCTGTTTTATTTGAATCCCTTTGAGACAGAGGGGTAGCAAATTCTGTTATACTTGTAATACACAAAATTTTGTTTACCTGACTGATATTTTGAACTGATACGTTTGCATACTGACTTCTGGGTATTTTTGCTTTTCCTAGTAGATGTTTACTGAGATTTTTCTAACATGCTTTTTTAATCCCCACAGGGTTGTATAAAGTCCATATTTTTCAGAAACAGTTTAGGTAGTCTTTGAGGCCAGTTACAAAGGAAATTAATTCCTGAAGGAACTGGGGACATCAAGGCAGAAGGAACTTCAGACAGGCAGCTGTTAATGAATATTGATTGTAACCTGTGAGGTACTTGCTGTGGGCTGGTAAATTTTAGTGCTTCCCTGCAAGACTGCCTCTTAACTGTGGAGTGCACATGAAACATTCTGAAATGTCTGCCCATGGAGCATATAATTTGCTACTCAGTGGCAGGTAGACATTAAAATTCAATTATGGGTTGGGGGTAGTGTTAGGGGTAATCAGATTTTACAGCTGTAGGATGAAAAGGTAAATTTTGATGTGCATTAAAGGAAAAAAAAATTAGAGTATACAGAGAAGTAAATGAAAACTGCTCAGAAATAGACAGAAGTATGAGCTTGCTGGCATTTGTATTTCAGTAACAGGTACGTATATTTTACCAGCTGTTTAAAGTCAGAATGGGAAAGGATTTGAGTGGAACATGTTTTCAGTAGTGTCTTAAGAGTGTCACCTTACCATTCTGCAGTACTAGCCATTGCCTCTGAAAAAGCTCAAGAAGTGTATCGTCTTAAACTCTCAAAATACACCATTGGAAAAACCTGACAGGCCTAGTAGTACCAGGTGAACCTACAGTAACCAGATATATAAGCTTGTGAGCTATCTCTGCCTAAAAGGTAATGAAGTTTTCATCAGGTTGAAGATTCAAAGAATAAATATAGCTAACTACAGGAGGCAGTATTAGAGGCAGAGAGGCTGACTCTTCCTACCTTGAATAGTGATTAAATAACTTTTTGACATGGAATTATTTAACTTAAAATTTTGAAAAAGGAAAGTTACTGGAAAATTAGGAAAGGACTTGCTTAACATAATTTCAAATAATGCTTAGGTATTATAGGTAAAATATTAAAGTTCTCCCTTTCACCCTTGATGCCCATTCCTCAGGATAAGCGCTGTTAGTAGTTGGTTGTGTTTCTTTTCAAAGCTTGTCCTATAAAGACTTGAACATTTATAGGCTGTAGTGCTTTGTTGTCACTGTTTAGTCACTAAATTGTGTCCATCTCTTTGCGACCCCATGGACTGTAGCCCACCAGGCTCTTCTGTCCATGGGATTTCCCAGGCAAGAATACTGGAGTGGATTGCCATGCACTCTTCCAGGGGATCTTTCTGACCCAGGGATCCAGCCCCGGTCTCCTGCATTGCAGGCAAATTCTTCACCACTGAACCACCTGGGAAGCCCCTGTATTAATTATGTTATAATTCATTTTGATATTTATAGCCTTCATTTTTTAAGTATAGTAATTGGAGTGACAGATCCTTTCATTTATATTAGTGTATGGAGCCTCTAGGATATATCTGTTGTTATTGTCACTGAAGGGAATTATGTTGATGATGACTGAATTCTTGATAAGAAATTGGCTCACTGAGAGGACCTTTCTCATTCCAAACAAGGAAAAGCTTCATTAAATGGAAAAAGAAGAATATATTGCTGTATTTTTATACTCAGTCATTTTTTTTTGGTGGAAATCTTAAAAGTTTATACATTTACTATTTGGCATGTAAATAATTCCTGGGACAACTCTGCTAATTTTTAATGGAAGTGTACTGTATACAGTTTTGCTATCCCTTTTCAAGAGAAGCATACTGCCTGTGTTTGGGGCAGTAGGTTAGTAATATAACCTGATCCTTCCCCCTCATTGTGGAGGTGGAGGTAGTACCTAATTGTGGAGTTATGAGATAATGAAGACCTGAAACAAAATGATAAGAGTATAATTAAGTAATTATGAGAGAATAGTTTGGGGTTGTTGACTGAACATTGGGATTTCCAGAGGAATTGAGGAGGGAGCAGATTTTAGTATATAGAACATTTGTGAACAGGAATCAAGAATTTTGGATTCTAGTAAGGGTTTTCAGCTACATTCTAAGCCTCTTTGGACTATGATATCTAAGTGTTAGATTGGGGTGAGAATTAGCTTTAGGAATTTTCAAACAGTAGCAAGTTTTTTTCTTTAAAAAGTAGAATCTTAAGTTTTAATTAGATAAATGTAGAGCTGTTTGGGGGAGAAGGAATCCACTAACTGTTCCAAAGAATCCTTAGGGCCCGAGGAGCTGGCTTTTAAAATTATTGAAATATATGACCCCTTTGTAGACCTACTTCTGAAGTTTTTGCACAAGGATGTTTCTTACCTTTGATTTACAGTCTGCTTGGGCATTCTTGGTATCTGTGGATACTTTGCAAAGTAGACGATTGAAATATTTTTACTAATACATGTGTCCACAGTTGAAATAAGACCAAAAGAAAGGATGATCCTTTTAAGACAGTCTTATTATTAGACAGCACAGCATAATCATCCTATGCAAAGTGTACTTGGTAAAATAATTTTTATTGCAAGGTTTGTAAGCTCCTTTGTGAGAAAGAGCTACCTGTCATTTGTCCTGAGTTTTGAAATCCAAATTCAAATAGGAGAATACAGAGGTGTGCTGTTGAGACTCTGCTTGGAAAAGGATTGAAAGTGCTATTCCTTTTCATCCCTTAGTGGGAAGAAAATCTTAGGGGTAGCAACCACCTTGAAGATCTGCCAGTAAGAACTGGAGGTCTACCACTAAGTTCCAGTTTACTATTTAGGAGTGCCAGCTTAAAACAATAAGTCACAGGATGTCAAATACTTTTTAAGCTCACAGGCCCACACAATTTCCACAGAGATAACATAATTGGAGATGGCTGTGTAGTGATAAAAGCCTGAACTGGTAATGTCGATGAGAAAGAAGTAGAACATACCATGTGATGGTCATTCTAAGATAAAATGTTTTTGAATTAAATAATGTATGTAGGATGTTAGTTCTAATTGTTCATAGTAAACAAAACATTTCTATTAATGATAGTTTAATATAGTGTTTTGAACTCTGGAATTGTAACTGCCAGAGTATGCATCCTGCCTCTGCACATCTGTAGAATGACAGTACAATCTTAAGGGGTAGTGAATTAAATTGTATGATATACTTTGCCCGGTGCCTGACATATGTGAACATCAGTAAAGCTTAGCTCCTGGTATAATAATTTGGTTTCAGAGATGTTCAGTTATGCGTTTAGTAATCTATTTTGAGTGTTCTTAAAACAGAAAAAAGAATAGTTAGAAAATGTCCTACTCCCTGCCCCTTCCCCACAGATGTTTTTCTTAAAGGTTATCATTTCAAAGAAGGAGATTTCTAGGCTGTTTTTGATTCTAGAAGAAGAACTTCCTTTTTAGAATTGATGATAGGCAGCATCATTACCTAATTTGAAAAAGAATACGAAAGTTGCAGTCTAACTGTAAAGTAAAATCTCAAATCAGAAATCTTTTACACTCAATTTTTATTTCCTTGCCTACTAGGATTAAAAGATCTTTGATTGTAACTGACTATATTACCTAACATGTTGGGATGTAACTCAAAGATTGACTCAATGGACATGAGTTTGAGTAAACTCAGGGGGATAGTGAAGGACAGAGAAGCCTGGTGTGCTATAGTTAATGGGGTCATAAAGAGTTAGACACGACTTAGCAACTGAACAACAACAAAAAATGAGGATTAATGGATGTATAGCAAAAAAACAAACTGACATAGGGATTTTTTTTTTTTTTCTAATAAGAAACTTGTAGGGACTCTGATAAATTCAAATATGCCATAGCCTGGTCTCCTAGAATTTATAATTCTGTTGATACTCAGAAAAATGGCTCTGATATGAAAAACTCTGCTAATCTAAGAAAGACAGTTTCATTTATTTTACTGTTCATTAACGTAATTACTAGTACATTTTAAGTTGTTAATAGGTTGAAATTTAATGAAAGAATTTTAAGGTTAATTCTTGATGAGTGAGAATTGTGTTTCTCACCATTTAACAAATATTATTGAGTGTAATATGTACAGCAAGGTATTGTGGGGATACAAAATTAGAGACATTCTGTGCCATTGTTGAAGTGGAGAATCTCTTGATCGCTTGCCTGTGTTGCTGTCCTTATTTTCCAAAATCATATCTGGTTAATAGTTGCAGAAATACTGAAGCGGACCAGATGGCAGGAAAAAGAACGTAAACATTGCTTCAGTTCAGTTCAGTCGCTCAGTCGTGTCCGACTCTTTGCGACCCCATGAACTGCAGCACACCAGGCCTCCCTGTCCGTCACCAACTCCTGGAGTTCACTCAAACTCAGTCCATCGAGTCGGTGATGCTTGGACTCATATAAATTTTGCCACCGTCACAATTTAAGTAATGGGAAAGTTGCAGTTTCAACATATTGTTAATATGGTCCATAGTTAAAGGAGTAAAATTTGTCTGTTTTCATAAATCCTTGTAAAAAAATGTGAAAATAAAACTCAGTGTAGTTCTATTGAGTATCCTCAAATTTTTAAATTTAGGGACCACTGGGGCCCAGAGTGGGGAAGGAAATTTCCCATTCTGTGCCATTGTTGAAGTGAAGAAACTCTTGCTTGTGTGTTACAGTCCTTATTTTCCAAAATCATATCTGGTTAATAATTAAACATTGAGGAGGACTAGAAGGCAGGAAAAAGGACATAAACATCACAAACCTAATAAACTTTTATCACAGCGTTAAATAGGAACTATAATTCTCAGTTTTTTCTTTTCCTCTGGAATCACTTGGTCTGTGGCATCTTGGCTTTGTTTCATTTCAGTCTCTGCTGCAGAGTGCAGGGTGAGAGTTGGTTTAGTCTTGGGCTTTAGGCTGAGATTCTGTACGTTTTCCTTTTTTAAAAGTTGAAAAAATTCGGTTGGGATTAAGTGTTAGCTTTTTCAGAAGAAAAACATATCCCAAGATAATCTTTGGAACCAGATAGGTGCTATTTTTATGAAAGGTTAAGGATTCTTTGTTAAGGCTAATAGCATTACATAGTCTACTCAAGTAAAGTCTAATGCTGCTGTGGGAGCTTCTGGCATGGATACTGTGTCAGAATCTGAGTCCCTGACAGCAGAACCATGAAAAGACCCTTCTTGTTAATCTTCCAAAGCAGAATAATAAATTATTTACGTGAGGTTATGAAGTATTGTCCAGATAACAGGAAGGGATTAATTCCTATTTTGGTGTATTTTATCCTAGTAAAAGTACATTACATTAAGTGGTGAATCATTGGAAAGAACTGTTCTGTAGAAAGTTCCATCCTCAGTTCCTTTTTCATCCTCTGAGTGATCTTATCTCTTTCCATGGCTCAACTTCCTCCTAAGCTGCTAATTCCCAAGTGTGTATTTCTAGCCTCTGATTCTCTCCTGAATACCAGATGCATGTATATGTTTTTTATTATAATATCTGAACATCTCACCAGCATAGCCCATCCTGTATGTGCCTCCAAAGCCAACTCTCAGCTTGCCTTCCTTTATTCCATTTATAGTATCACTCTCCACACCACAGTCAGTAGTTTCAGTTAATTCTATCCTGTAAACATATCTTACATCCATCATCTTCTCACCATTTCTACAGCTTCTCTAAACTAGTTCAGACTCATTTTTCATTTGGATTAGTGAATGAGTTTCCTAACTCCTTTCCCAGTTTGGATCCATTCGGCATACAGCCACCAGTCAGATCTGTCATATCACTTATTCTGTTGAAAGAAGTCCAAGCTCTTAGCCTGTAGGATGCTTGTCACTTTCCCTAAATTGTGGGGTCTTGAGGCTATAGATATCTTATTTTTATGAGTAGCATGAACATTTGACAAGTGCTTGGCATGTAAAATCACTCAAAAAATG
Organism: Bos taurus; assembly: GCF_002263795.3. Classification (NCBI taxonomy): domain Eukaryota; kingdom Metazoa; phylum Chordata; class Mammalia; order Artiodactyla; family Bovidae; genus Bos; species Bos taurus. Next base: position 20,416,363 of record NC_037337.1, on the reverse strand, counting down.
TTGAATTTTTTTTAGCTTTGTTTAGAACTAATTATTTCTGCCACTTCTCAATACTGTATTCAAAACTATTTCCTTTTGGCTAGAGCAAGGCCATGTCCCCCAGCTGACAAGGCTACATTCAGATTTTATGCCTGAGGTTTCTATGCATATATCAGCCCTCTCCCCTCAGTAAAATTAGTAACTTCTTTTATGATTTTGTTGTCTTTCATATGTCTTTTATAAAAGTGGCCATTGCCAATTGTATTGTAATTGTTTTTCTGTCTCATGTTTTACAAAATTGAGTCCCTTTAGGAACAAGGTTTATTTTAGTTGTCCCTGTGTACAGTCCTTGCTAAGTAAGCCCTCAGTAACTTTCTCTCAGCTTACAGATAAGTTGAACAAATATTAGATAAAAGTCATTATTATGAAGTCACAGTGAGTGGCACCTTTTCACATTCCTTCTTTTGGTTATGAATCAGACTCATCACTAGGAGAGTCTTTATATGGTTTCAGAAACATCTGTGTGGTTCCTTTGCCCCTATTTTCTTATATCTGAAAAAGCTAAAAATCTAGCAGTTTCAGACTCTCCAAGACAGTAGTTGTTGATGTGTGGTCTGCGAATCAGCAATACCAGCATCATCTGAGAACTTGTTACAAATGCCTGTTCCTAAGCCCCTTTCCAGATCTACTGAATCAGAATTTCCAGGGATGGGGCACAGCAATCTGTGTTTTAACAGGTAATTCTGATGGCATGATAGTTTAAAAAATCACTGCTCTAGGATATTGCCATCTAAAGAAAGTGTTGCCTTTAATATATAATAACAAAGTTCCCAGTGTGATTTCCACTATAAACTGTCTATACTTTGGAAGTAATTCATCATCTGGGAAGACTGTAACTGACTGTATTACCTAACATCTTGGGATGTGATTCAAAGATTGAATTTTCCTGTGTGCAAAGTGTTTGATTCTGGCTTCTGGGAATGGCTATTTAAAAGAAGGTAAGAGAGGGACTTTTTACCTCTTCAGTCAAAATATCTTTTAGATTAAATTCACACTATCAGCTCCAACTACTTGTGTTTGCTGTCATTCTCATGGGCTATATGAGGATGAAAGAATGAGATAAATAGTATTATCCTCTGGAAGAATGTGCTGAATTGTGTTATTTTTAATATTTAAATCCCGGTTGTTGGATACGTTGTCAGGGACAAGAAAGTGAGCTCATTATCAAAAATTATATTGAATCTGTGATGGTGCTATGCATCCTCAGTCGTGTCTCACTCTTTTAAGACCTCCTGGACTGTAACCCACCAGGCTCCTCTGTCCATGGGATTTCCTAGGCAAGAATACTGGAGTGGCATTTTCTTCTCCAGGGGATCTTCCCCACCCAGGGATTGAACCGGTGTCTCCTGCATTGACAGGCAGATACCTTTACCACTGTGCCACCTGGGAAGAAAAAACTAGTAAACTAAAAGAAAAATAAATTGTGTTATCTTTACTTAATTACTTTGTCTGCAAATTTCACTTGTCTAATACAGAAATTTGCAAAGAAAGTAATTAGTGGAGATTACTAATTGCCCATGGCTTTTTGTGGTATAAGTAAGGATCACATAATGTATTTTTCTCTTAGTTTTACTAGTTTGTTTTTGTTTTTGGCAGTGGCTACAAGTCTTGTGGGATCTTAGTTCGTTGACCAGATATTGAAATCTTAGCAGTGAAAGCATGGAGTCCTAACCACTAGACTGTCAGGGAATTCCCCTCCACTCCCTCCTTGCTTTTGAGAACGGTTTATTTAACTGCAGTATTCGACCTTTCCAGAATATTGTTTTCATTTTGTCGTTAATAAATCCTAAATGAAGGGTCAGTTGAGGCATACTCTTCAAATACTCTGTTTCTGTGTCTCTTCTCCAAAAACATTGTTTCTGGCTTCAAAGTTCCATTTGGGTGTGTTTCTACTGGCCCACAGGTAGTTTTCACCATCTCTTGGGATAAGAGCTTTTGTTAGTGTTTGCTTAAATATGTAAGTAAGGGTTTCATTGTTTGAAACCAGACCTTTCATTAAGAATGTTTTTTGAGATACTGCTGGTTTGTATGCATTGTCTGTTTCCTTTGGATGAAACATCTGTGGTTTTTAATGGCTAGCAAAACTAGCTTTTTTCCTTTGTGTATTAACAATTTGAGTACTGTTTGTAGAGTTAAAAAGTAGATTTTCTGCAGTTCCTGAAAAGATGAGCTTGACAGCAGTTTGTGGCTACTGAATTTTTCCCCCTTGGACACATCCTTAGTTGAAAACTAAGGTTATGGTCATTTTGATGTCACAGTCCAAATGGGTCCTTATCTATATTTAACTTCACTTTCTTTGCTCAAGATTAAGTTAAAATGCCTCTTTCCTCCCTGATGTGAGGAAGAAGTGTTGTTAGTCTCAAGGACTGTCTATAACAATGAAGCTGTTTACTACATTGTTAGTAAAGGCATTAGACTCAGTGGCTAAAATTTTATGATAGATAGCCTATAAGCAGAGTTTTCAATTTCTTATTGCCCATTTGAGGATATTCTGGGACATAGGTGAGTGTTACTGAGCCCCTTGCTGGAGCATGTTAGATATGCATGAAGAAATGCAGGAGGGGTGAGTTCTGAGCTGATTGTTCTCTCTGCTGTCAAAAATTTCCAGTCCTTCTTATTTCTTAGATTTGGTGTCAAGTTCTGTTTTTATAAGACCCTCTTTTTTTTTAAACTAGTATTCTAATTTTTAAAAATTTAATGCTGCAGTCTTACTTTATTTAATGCCCCTTTCTATTTAAAACATGTTGAAATTCTCTGGGTCATTGGTTTTCATACTTTTTTCATTTGGAAAATTGAAAAATTCAGAAAAAGTGTAATGAGCAACTCCCATTCCCCCTGGGTGAGTCTGAATTCTGTCCCCCCAACTTTTTCAACCCACAATGTTTTTGAGGTGCTTCAGTAATACCCAGAAATGATTTAGGTCAGCCTTTAAATTACAGAGTAGAATGCTTGCATAAAAGAGCCATCTTATATTATTATTACATTTTTAGCTCTATAGGTTACAAAGTAACTTTACTTACATTGTTCATATGAACCTCATCATGACCTTATGAAGAAGGTAGGAATTATTATCCCCATTTTTCAGATGAGGAGACTGAGTTTGAAGAAGTTGAAGAAACCAACCCAGATGTTGTAAACCATGGCATATATCCTTATAAGGTGAGCTCTCAATTTAAATAGAGAGACCCTTATCTCTCCACACATCCAGTAGCAAAATACAGTCAAAACTCAGTGTTCAACCTGGTGTCTGGGACATCTCTCCCTATATTATATGCAAATTTTTGTGTGTATTTTCTGGTAAGAGACAAGCCTGTGACTTTTTTTTTTTTAATCATTGTTGTTTAGTCGCTAAGTAATGTCTGATTCCCTGCGACCCCATGGACTGTGGCCCTCCAGACTCCTCTGTCCATGGGATTTCCCAGGCAAGAATACTGGAGTAGCTTGCCATTTCCTTTCTCTAGGATATCTTTCTGACTGAGGGATGTAACCCACGTCTCCTGCATTGCAGGCAGATTCTTTACTGCTGAGCCCCTAGGAAAGTCCCTTTTAATCATTCTATGCCTTCCTGTGTGTGTGTGTGTCACTGAGTTTTAGTCCCATGGACCTTGATAGGTCATGCTTGTTTAGCTTATGACAGGGAATTGACAGCAGGACTGAATGAAAATTTGTGTTGAATGAACATCAGTCATATTGAATGCCTATTTCTTGTCTATCCTAAAGTAACTTAACATTTGTAGAACCTACAGATCTCTTCCATATATGTCACATGTCTTTTACAACTACCTTAAGTGCCATCATTCCCACTTGAAGAAACTGCTCAAAGTTAAGAGAATTTAAGTTGTGGAGGTACTGACTCAAAAGCTGACTCTTCTTAGAAAAAAAAACCTGATATGATCAAAATCCTGTAACTACCATTTTATTTGACATTTTTGTGAATTTACAGTTTGGTCTGCCTGATATCCAGTATCTTTCCATATATCGTTGCCAAGCAGCTTAATTTATAATTAGTAGGCTAATTTACTTTTTGTTTTTTTAAAGGAGAATCTTGTACTGCCTCTTTTTATTCTCATTACTTTTGGGCTTTCCATATTGTTCACATTATCTTAGATTGAATGACTTGTAACTCTGTCATAACTGCTAATTCCCTGAGTCCACACTTCTGTTACCACTCCCCTTATTTTTAGTTTGCTCCGAGGATAGGAAGGAATGAAGAATACCCAACTTTTTCATTGCCTTCTGCAATTAATATTTCCATTCTGGTTCTTATTTTTAAGGTTAAAATTAATTTTTTGCGGTTTATTGATGAAGTTGGATTCTAAGTTGGAGCTCCTTTAAGAGAAAATTTCTACTTCCCAGACTGTTGTTGGAACAGTGCTGAAGGCTGCTGCATATGGCTTGTTCAGCATAATTTCTATGGAGACATAGAATAATGGCTAACATTATTGAGTGCTTACTAGGTGCCAGGTACTGTTTTAAGCTGTATGTCAATTTCAAGTAATCCTCACAATAACTCTTTGAGGTTGCTACTATTAGTCCAGCCTACAGATTAGGGAGAACCTCAGAGGTTAGGTCATTTGCCTAAGGTCATACAAGTGGTGACAACACTTCCAAGTAATCCAGATTTAGAGTTTGCTACTTTTATCCACTAAACTACATAGTCTCCTATTTCTCAAAACAGAAGGCTGACTAAAATATGCCAAAACAGATTGTTTTAGCCATTTGGATGCTATAATTTCAGAATAAAGGGTGGCCCTGGATTAGAAGCTGGTGAATGGAGAAGATCTTACTTTCTAAGCCTTTGTCATGACTCCCTGATAGAGGTAGCTGTGAAAGGAATAGGTGTGACTTTGGAAAATGCTTTGTAATTGTTGCTGTCTCTCACCTGCAGATCAGACTGGTCCATGAAATGAGACCCGTATACCTCCTTCCTGCTGTGGAGAATGAGGTTATCCCATTTTCATCCACTCTCAGGGCCTCAGGCCTGCCTTACACTTGGTTTTAACACACAGAATGAGTGCCTGTGGACTTAGGACCTATCTTTGGTGTTGAGGGATAGTGTGAAGGATTAAAATAAGCAGTAAGAACAGGCAGGCTTATTGCAGTTAAGAGTCACTTAGATTTGAAATACCATACCTATAACCAAAGCTAGATACCAGTCTGTCTTGCTCAGAGTCTGTCTGCTTTTTGGGGTGCATGGTATGAGTGAATGGGGGAAGGTGAGAGCAGCTCTCTAGTGTCCTTGGCTGTCATTTCCTCTTTATTATGAGGCACGAAGGAAAGAACAGCATGAGCCACCCACAGGGAATTAGTAGTGGAGAGGGGCTTGAAGGGAACAGCTGTTTTTTTTTTTTTTTAAGAAAAAGGTGACAAAAACAGGCTAAATTTAAAGGCCCGGCCTTGGCAGTAGTCAGCTGAGAGAGGAATATAAGTGGGTCTTACTGTCTGTTCACTGATAGCCCTGGAGGAAAATGAGAATATTGGCTGTAAAAAAATCACTGATGGTCCCTCATGTATGGGGCTAGGATAGCATTTTTGCTTCCTTAGGGCATATGTAAAAGCAGTTTTCTTGGGATTGGGCTCAACTTGTTCCTCTGTGTTCCCTTCTTCTTCTCACCCTCTGCTACATATCTACACATTCAGTTTTCCCTGCCAGAGAGCTCCTCCTTTTCTCCGGCTGCTAGCCCCAGCTGTCATCTTCTCGTCCCATCCCCAGTTACAGTTTTACTTTAGGCTTTTCCTGGTTTTACTGTCTTCATTTTTTAATACTATGCCTGCCACCCTCCTCCACCCTCAGCTTCTAGTTCCTCCCTCCCACAAAGCTAGTGACCACTCTTTGGCTTCCCTCTTTATCATTATTGAACTGAAGGAACTGATATTAGTACTTTGTCAAACCTGTTTGAGTTCTGAGCCTAGTTACCTATTACAGTGGCTGGAGATGGTGGTGGAGAGGGGGCCAGAGGTTGTTTTTCTGAAATTAGGCTTTTTCCAAAATATTGGATGAGCTTTGACCTGGAAATCAAACAGATGCTTTTCCTGGTCTCCTGACTTTGAGCAGTGTGTGCTCTCATGTTGAGGGCATGTATTTGTTTGAAAGCCATTGGTAATGAAAGGCAGGGCAGTGAGTCACGCTGTGAGCTGCCTTGCCTCCTGCTGCTGCTGAGAGCTGGTTCTTCTCTTCTCCTGAATTGGAGCTAATTTTGGATGGATAATGAGGTAGATGGTTGCTAATAACTTTGCCTTGCCGTGATTCCACAGTACTGTATAGAGAGAGCATTGGTTTTGTTTTGTTTTGTTTTGTTTTTCCCTACTGCTAGGAGGAGAAATAGATTTGTTTTCATGATTTTTGATGAGTGTTCAGCTATCAAGGAATTCCCTACTTGTTTTATTTAGAGGCAGTGTGTTTTTTTTTGGAAAGAACGGTACACTAAAAGCTGAGGACCTCTGTTTTGATCCTCACTCCACTCAGGATTAGCTACCTAAGTGATCTTGATCAAATCATGAACCTATCTCTGCACTTGACCTATGAACCTTGTGAATTTATGTGAAGAAAATGAAATGTGATATGTGTGAAAGGACTTTGTAAGCTGTTTCATAAAATTTCAGGTGCTGCCTTTTAGTATTTTGGCCACTAACTACAACACTAGAGAAATGCCTTTAATGTCTTTTAAGCTCCTTCCTATGAAGCTAGGCTTCTTAAGAGCAGAGTGGTAGAATCATCAGAACTGTGGGGGAAGTCTAGCTTCTGAACCATCTTTTGTTTTCTCACTCTTCCCTACCCCTTCTCACCGTCGTCCCGTACCTCCCTCCCCCGCCCCCCGCTGTCCCCCACTCACTCACGTTCACATAATTGCTTCAGGATTTCTTTGATCCTTGTGCTGTTCTGTCTCCATTCTTTAATAGGATTATAATTTTAAGGAGGTAGTCATCATAGTGTGCTGCACATTCCAGTGGAGGAGTCTTGACTTTTCATACCCAGAATTAATTAATTATATTTAAGTGGTGACCAAAATATCTATAACTTTTCTGGCTCAGGGAGACACATTGACTGCAGTTGTGGTGTTAAGAGACCATACTTTGGCTGTGGACACACCTGAATTCCAGTCTACTCTTTCACTATTAGCTTGTAACTATGGGAAAAGTACTTAGCTTTTTTGGGCTTTGGTTTCCACATCTTCTAAGGGGATTATAATTGCATCTGTGCTATGTTGTGAAGATTAAATGAGATAATATAAAAGTGCTTAGCACATTGTCTAACACATAACACATACTTAAAAAATGTTATCTAATGATATACATGTCTAATAATAATAAAAAATAATAGCCTCAAAGAGCACAGATAGATGTCTGTTGTCATTGTTTTAAGGGATTTTTACTTTTGCTTTTAGATAAGTTTGCTTAAATATATATCATTGTTTTTGTTTAGCTGACTCTCTTGCAACCACATGTACTGTAGCCCTTCAGGCTCCTCTGTCCATGGGATTTTCCAGTACTGGAGTGGGTTGCCACTCACTTCTCCAGGGGATCTTTCTGACCCAGGGATCAAACCCGTGTCTCCTGCATTGCAGGCAGATTCTCTGTCGCTGAGCCACAAGGGAAGCCCTGAATATATATAATATAATTTACTAGTCAATAATCAAGGAACATTATCGACTTGGTCCCCTTCCCTGTATACAAGTAGAAAACTAAATCAGATCAGCACTTCCTTAGAAGTAAGTCTTGTCCAGAAGTTGCAGTGTTGGTTTGAGTGACTTTCTTCGTTCTGGGCAGTGGAGAATTGTGTTCAGACTGTTTCTTCACTGTCTTTGAATTGTGGTGTCTTGGGATTTATGATTATTTTGAAATTGGATGGGTTCTTGGTGGTTCTGGACATACTTGCAGGTATTCCTTCTACATAGCATGGTCAATAAATTGAATAGGCTTAGATCTAAGCTTGTTTTGAAGTGCAATTCAGAAGAAGGGAGAAAAAAGACAGGAGAAATCCACTAACAACATATTTCTAGAGCATAATTAGGTACATTATCACATCATTCAAGTGGACATAAACTCCCCCAGTTCACAGAGAATGTGAGAATAAGAGCATTTGTGAATTCCACTTAATGATCAAGAGTATGATTAAAGGAGAATAATACTTTTTTCTGCTTTCTAGGGATTTACTGATAAACAGTTTTCTTTAGTGATTGAGCCAGTAGTAAAATGAATGAAAAGGTAGTGTGAAAGCTAAAGCATAGCTCCTTGGGTACCCTTTTTTTTTTAAAAATTTTATTTATTTATTTGGCTGCTCTTGGTCTTAGTTGTAGCATGTGGGATCTAGCTCCCTGACCAGGGATCGAACCTGGGCCCCCTGCACTGGGAGCTCAGAGTCTTAGCCACTGGACCACCAGGGAAGTCCCCTTGGGTACCCTTTTATGTGGAAGTGAGCTCAGCCTTTCATGCAGTGGCTTGGTGTCTTCTTTCCGGAATTCTGAAACTTCCCCTGCACTTGAGAATGATATATTTTTGGCTTCTTGGCACCTCATAACTAGTTCCTTTCAAGGAACTGATATCCGGTCTCAAAAGGTAGTTTAGGCATGTCATTTTGAAGGCAGAACAGTTAATCTGAGGCTATTAATGACTGCTTTCCTATCCTTCCCAGATTCTGAATCTTGTATCAGTTCAAAGACTAGTATGAATTTGGAGTTCTTGACCTCTAGTTGAGTAAGTGTAGTATTTCCCATAGGGTTCTGAGGTCCATTGTGTACAGTTTATCTCCAAAGGCAAATATGCTGTGGATATAAACAGAAAAATTTCCACTTAGCAACCTCCATGTTCAGCAATCCCATTATATCCTTGGCTTTTTGTCTATAGGGAAACTGTTCTATTTAATTCATACTTCTCCTCTGAAATGTTCTTAACCTGATGTTAGTAGATACTGGCTTTACTCTGCTCATTGCAGAGGATCTGGCTTGGGCCTAAGAGAAATTGCCCGGCGAATCAGAGTACCCTCTTTTAGCTTCTTGCCTGTACTTTAGATACTGAATTATTAGTACCTTTTAGCTTGAATTGGTAGAAATGCTGAATGGACCCTTGATGGAGTAAATGGGTGAGAGAGAGTATGCTTGCACTGTGATATGGACTCCATTCCAAGTTGTTCCAATAAGTCTGGATTTTTTTTTTTTTTTTGGCTCTCTCTTTGCCATTCTCACCTTATCTTATGCAAGTGTAACCTCAAATTATGGGCAAGTGAAAGCAGACATCAACTTTTAGTTCCTGTGCAATGCCTGGCAATGTTGGTGAGGCCTAGCCTTCACCGTCGAGTTTAGTTTAATACATCACTGTACAGTTTTCATTTTGAGCTGGCCTCTAGGAACCAGGCAGCTAAAGAATGTGAAGAGAGCCTGTCAGATGCCATGGATTTTTGTTGTTGTTGTTCTGGTTCGGTTTTTGTGTCATGATTATTTTTAAGACTGACTTTTCAGGAGATTTTTCTGGTTTATAAATTTATGGGATTGTGGAGGGAATAGTCTCTCCAGACACTGGCAATAAGTTGAGTTACTGTTGGTTCCACTCCTGAGCTGACCCTGATAGTAATTCTCACTCTGAAATACAGACTGTCTTGCTCTCCTGTACCAGAGGATTTGCTTTCAGATAGAGGCTGCTTCACAAACAACGGGGTTATTTGTTTGCCGTGGGCCCACGGAAGAAGAGGATGCGGGGAAAGTCTAACCTGAATTCAGGATAGGATCCTGCATGAGTGAGAAATTTGCTAGCCTTTCAGGTGAGATTTGGACTCTGACTCCCAAAAGAAGGTGTCAATAGGTCATTAACGCTTCTTGTTGTGACCCATAAAAGACATTGCATTTCTAACCAAGTGTTCACCCATCCAAAAGAGAGACCCTGACTTGGCATATAAACCTATTGCCAACTTCCAGTTATCTTTCATCACTTGCCTGAGTTTGAAAAGGTAATGGTTTGTGTTCTATGGAAAGAGACTTCCCTGAGACCTGAGGCTTTCTCATTCCTACTGGCTGGGCCCATTGCTAAAATGCTTTCCAGTGGGCTTGCTTCTGCCTGGCCAGCACCTGGGCTGCCCCAGCTTGTAATTAGCCTGCCTTTGCTTCATAAGCTTCTCAGGGTGGTTCTTCTTCTAAAAGCTTGTATGAAATGCTATTTACTGTCTCTTTATAGTTTAAAAATGAATTCTTTTTGTTCTTTGCAACTCATTTGCTTTTTTTCTTTTCTTTTCTTTAAATTACTATTAACACCTGTTGATTCTTCTTTTTTTCTGATTGGCCTGTCACTGCATTCCTGCTCCCCCTCCCTCTAGCTGGGTTTGTCAAGTCGCCCATGTCAGAAACTAAGCTCACTGGGGACGCCTTTGAGCTGTACTGTGACGTGGTCGGGAGCCCCACGCCAGAGATCCAGTGGTGGTACGCAGAAGTCAACCGGGCAGAGTCTTTCAGACAGCTGTGGGACGGTGCTCGGAAGCGCCGTGTCACCGTAAACACCGCCTACGGGGCAAACGGCGTGAGTGTGCTGAGAATAACCCGGCTCACCTTGGAGGACTCTGGGACTTACGAGTGCAGGGCCAGCAACGACCCCAAGAGGAATGACTTGAGGCAAAACCCTTCCATAACATGGATTCGAGCCCAGGCTACCATAAGCGTGCTTCAGAGTGAGTCCAGCACCCTACAGTAGTGGTACTGTAGTCACTAGAGGTGGCCCGCTGACCTTTCCCTCTGCTTCCTTCCCCTCTTCCCCAGTATGATCACTCACCCCACCCCTTGTCTTCGTTTTTTCAAACCCACGACCCTTCTGGTTGTAGTGTATGAAAATATCTGTGGCAACTTTTTTTTCTTTTGTATCTTTGCTGTCCTCTTTACCTCCCTTACCCCCAACCCTTCTCTGTGTCTCTCTCCTCAGGAACAAAGAACTTGGGAAAATCTGTGATTGTCCAAAATCACCTGCATTGGGAAGAGGTGGGGAGGGCGAACTGGGGAGGCTAACAACAACAACACAAACCCTCGAAACTCACGAAGCCAGGCAGTCGCACCAGGGCAGTGTCGGATCGCTTCCTTCCCTCCCCCTGAATTTTGTAGTAGGGTTCCTGCTATCCTTTGCTGATTTATTATCTGGTGCCTTTCTATTTTTATTTCTCTCCCCAATCTAACTATTTTTTATTTCTCTGTGCATCTGTTTGAAGCTCTCTGAGTAGCTGCCTTCACCTCTATGGTTTTAAGTTTGTGTCTGCCCAGCCTCTTCCCTCACTGTGACTTGGTGTCATCCTGTCTATGATGGGAATGTTGCCATGGGTGTGGTGTGGTGATGTGTTTTGGTTGTTGGGTAGCATGTAAGCTTGGATATTTCCATAGTTCTAGCTCTTTTTCTTTTCTAAAACAGTGGCATGTGCTTCTCTGATAACAGCCCCCCACTGCAGCAGTATATTCCTCATGGTCCTGCCCATCTAGTCTCCTGTTCTCTAAAGAGCAGTGGCCTTAGATTTCCTCCATATGTCTTGCTGTTAGGAACCAGGTGACACTAAGCTGCAAAGTATTTTTCTTTTAAATCCCATCATACTGTTTCAAAGTCAGAGTTGGATCTGTTGACAGTTTGATGACTGACTATTGGCACAGTAGTCAGTGCCACCCTATCATCCCAGAGGCTGGCAACCCCAGAAGTAGTTTGGAAGCCATTCATACTGGCCTTTTCTTATGTCTTGAAAAAAGAAAAAGAGGAAACTAAATTCTAACCGTGTTCCTCTGAGTGGTAAGAGTGAGCGGAGCAGTTGACTCAGAACCCTTCTCTTCATCCTGTAGTAGCAGGTACAAGTGAGACATCAGACACAGGAGCTTTTGTGGCCATCTCTTTCTGAATAGTTTACTGCTTGTGTGGTAGGGAGGAGAGGGAGGGAGAAGCTACCACAGAGCCAGTGCTTCTGGCCAGGAAGAGTTTTAACCCACATCTGTCCTGATTGTAATTGAGGAAAGATCCTCTGGGTTTTTCACCTTCTTTTCAGGGACTCAGAGCCCCTAGAGCCAATTCTGGTTTAAAGAACTGACTGACTTAGATTAAATAAAAACAGTAAAATACATTTATGAGGATATTGGCAATAACACAGGAGGTCATCTGAAATGGGTCTTGAATCTCCTTCTGTGGAAAATAGCAAGTTAGTTGTCTGTTCTTTATAGCAGCTCAGGAGATGCCTATGAAGAGGACTTCGAGGAGAGGTAGAAGAGGCTGCTGCAGTTGGCCCTGTTGAATCAGAGAACCTGCTTCTGGAAAGGGAAAAAGAAAACTTTGTCTATGTGAAAATGGGGAACATTAACCCAGTGATTTTTCTTTTATTTAATAATTTTTTTTCCCCTTGCACGCCTCCTTCTCCTGCCCCCATGCTCCTTTCCTTGTAAAAACAGAGTTACCCAAATGGCCACAAAGGTCTGCAGAAGTTTGTAGGCATGGACTGGGCTGGGCATTTGGTACTTGTACTTGTAGGAGCCTGACTCAGGTGGACTCATAGTTAAAAGGTCATACCTTGGGGCTGAAAGAAGATGAGTCTTTGGGGTACCTGCCTCTCATTCTGGAGAGTATATAGCAGTCTCCCAGTTTACTTAGAAATAAGTTTCCTAACTTAAGGGTGTCTGCATGTGATTGAACCAAACCCTGGCTAGTTTAGATTCTCCCCAGACTTCCCTATAAATCAGTTAATCCTAGTTAACTGATTCAGAGAGCTAATCGTCTTCACTTTTTAAACACCCTGAATTCCACTCTAATTGGACTGTTTTATGATTCAGCATCCTCAATGACATTTGTCTCCAAGGGCAAGTTGAGATTTTCTAAGGATGACCTCCTGGCAGTAGAAGTGTGCCCAGTTTGTAGGTTCTCTCTCTGTCTGTAGCATGTTCTACATATGAATGATGACTAGGGTAAGGGTCTCTGAACCAGTGCTTCTAAATAGGAATAAGTGGCAGGTAAGAATTTTGAGCTTCTCCTAAATGTTCGTCTCTCTTGGACTGTCATGAGTAATGCTCAACCACCAATGTTTGATCGGAAATAAAAGCCCCACCTTCATCCTGGTGCAGAATGCAGTTGTGGCACTGTGACCAAAGAACTTGGTCTAGTACCGGTTTCCATATATAGCAATTATAGGAGGGAGGTTATGCCACCCCACAACCCTCCTATGGTGCAGAATCATATTTAAACCTATTAAAATTATCGACTTGCTCCCTGCTGACTCTCTCCTGAATCTTTAACACCTAAGGGAAAATGTGCTTTCCTTTGCCTTTTGAGAATTCTTGGCAGAAAGTTCACCAGGTTGCTTTCATCAACTTCTTAATCTCCCTGAGCTGCGTGGTCATTTGCATCACCACAGGTAAGAGTAGCATTTACTTTGGCCTCCTTATAATTTAAACATCTTGAAGCTCTTGGCCTCAAAGTTTACCCTTTCTCAGTGCAGTCTGAGAGGAAGAACCAGAAGATGAGTCCCAAATGGGACAGAAAATAAAATTGGATAGTAAAAATTCAGCAAAAAACTAAAAGTGTGTTTGGGTTTTAATGTTGCCTTTATATTTTTTAATTTCTGTGGAGTACTGGTTCTCTTTATCTCTTTTGTTTTTGCTTGGTTTTGATTTTCCTGGAATTGTGATGCTTTCTGCTGATGGTGTATGTGCGCCTTCCATTGCAGGGTTTGCAGCTGTTCTGCTCGACTTAAGGCCCAGGGATTTGGCTTCTGTCCAGTGTGTTTTGGAAACCATGGGACACCACTGCGCTAATGTGTTTACATGCATCTGCTTCTGTCTTAGTGGCTGCTATGCCTCCATTATCTGTACATAGAGACCCTGTTTGGTGTTACCGATAAGGACCAGTGCTGATTGGAAGATAACCACTATCCTTTTGCCAAAGTTGTAAAATAATGAGAACCAATTTACTTGAGCAAACTTGAGGATTTGCTTTATTTATCACAAGTTTCTTTGACAATATGAGCTCTACAGTCAGAAATGTTACACTGATTAGGAGGTGCTTGGGCATTACACTTTTCAAGTGTCCCATGACTTCTCCGTCCTCTCCCCCTTCCTGCACAATGAACAAAGCTTGGCTCAAGTGAAGAGAGAGAGTTTTGTCTTTAAGAATTATAGAGTCAGCACTATACGTGTATAAAATGGTGTCAGGGAGCTGCTAGAGAGTTGTAGACAGGAAGTAGCCAGGTGCAGGAAAATGAAAAGTTAGTCAAGGATTTCTAGGAAATAATTGGGAAAAAAGTTAAAGTGCAAATATCTCTGATTGTGGATTGGAAAAGATTTTAACTGTACTTGAGAATGATTGACCTAAAGTAGAAAAAGAGCTAACCATGGGAAACGATTAAAAATAGTAACAAGAAAAGACCACAGACTTCTTGACTTTAATATAGTGATGGAATTCAAAGTGCTGTAAAGATGAACCTTTCAGGAATGGTATTGATACAGTGTGCCTTAAAATATTTCTGCTCAGTGTATTATAACATTTGACACAGGTTATTTTTGTAGATACTAAATGAGTGATCCCAGGTTATGTAAGCCTAGGTAGAACCCGAGGATGAAGTATATAACTTTATCTAGGGTGGAAAGTGTTATGGGGGTACTTTTGGCTTGGAGGGGGAGGGATAAAGAATTTGATCAGGTGTGTTTTCTAGGCCCAGCTTTGTCACTAACAATAATTATGGCCTTGCACAAGTCATTTTACCTTTTTAGCTCTTAAAGACTGGGATTCATTGAACCCTAAGAGCCTTTCAGCTCTAAAATTCTAGGAGCCCATAATACCAGCATATACTACATTCTAGTTATGATTATCTTAGAATGAAAAATATTTTAAAGTGCAATTCTGAAAATATTTTGTCTTTGGAGTATATGGGCTGGAGAGAAGAACTGCTGGTTCCTTAGGAATTTTCTCTCGGCAAAATTTGGAAAATGCAATAGACTTTCAGTAGGAAATTTGTCTTTAAGATCTATATTGTCTTTTTCTGCATAATTAATGGCCATGGCTGGTTTGCCATAGATTTATCAGATTTAAATGTGGGAAAGCCATACATGTATTGCCTAACTATAACTATTACTGTTTCAAGGCCTAGTGACTCCATAGGAAGTTTATTAGTTATCTAAATGATACTGCCTTTGTCTTCAGAATTGCAAGGTGGAGCCTGATTTTCTAATTGAAGTCGAATTGGTTGGTGGTTCTTATCTCAAAAAATGATGGTATTCAAACGCGTAAGTGAATTGTTGCCAGTACAAGCATCCATAATACTCCCATTCTTTTCACGTCTAGGCCAGCTGGTCTTCAGGCTGTTGTCTGCGCTAGTGATCATTTGCTTATAATCATTGTTTTTCCTTTATTGACTTCCTCCAAAGTGGTAAAGTGAAATTCCTTATGTGGTCCTGTCTGCCCTCCCTCTTCTAGTCTCCCCAACCTATCCCATCCTACTCTCAGGCCAGGGCTGCGGAGAATGGAACTATGGCTTCCTATCATTGTGCACTCTTATTACAGAACCAAGGATTGTCACCAGTGAAGAAGTCATTATTCGAGAAAGCCCTGCGCCCTCTGTTACCCTGCAGTGTAACCTCACCTCCAACTCTCACACCCTTACATACAGCTACTGGACAAAGAATGGGGTAGAACTGACTGCCACTCGTAAGAATGCCAGCAACATGGAATACAGGTGAGAGGGGCTAGCAGCTCCTGGGAAGATGAGATGGTACATGGTTGAATTTACTTTACATTCATAACCTGTAATTAAGCTATGTGGGAGAGCCATGATACACATGGTCCTCCTCTAGAGAGTCTAATACAGAGTATGTCTGGGGTGAGGCTAGAATTTCCATGGATTTCCAAGTAATTTCTAATGAGCAACCAGGTTTGAGAGCCATATTTCTTCCTTATGATAACAGCAACTTGGGGTAGTAATGCTAGTCAGTAAAAAAGCCACAATTAGAATGCAGGTCTCTTGACTTAATCCAGTGGTTTGAAGAATCAGATTGAAATCTGATCTAGGATTCTTAGAGCAAGATCACCATAAGTGTTCTTCCCACTGAGTAGATTTTCTGGTGAGTTAGCTTTTAGGAGTGCTTATTATGACCATAACCTGATCAGGCCCAGTGGATATAGGGCTCATTCAGTTCAGTTCAGTCTCTCAGTCATGTCCGACTGTTTGCGAGTGATCTGGAAAAGGATGGTACCCTGTAATTACCCTTTGGTGAGAGGGGGATATTTGCTGGCTGAAGTTATCCAGCACCCGAGAATTGGGTACATTTTGAAATATCTAGAACACATGGCACCTCACCTTTCAGGATAGTTTGTTCCTAGTTGAAAAGGATCAGCTAATCCTATTTGGCAGGATGATGCAGTGCGACTGAATAGTGCACTGGAGTGAGACCAGGAAAACCTTTGTATTCAGTGATAGCAAGGACGTTCTGCAGTATTTTGCAGAATTGAGATCATTTCATATCCGTTAAATAATTGACTCACATTAATTTGTGGATCCTCTTCCTCTTTTTTCAGGTAAGAAAACTGAGACTCAAAGAGTAATAACACTTGACTCCTTGCAAGGCCACATACTGTATCTAATAAGTTGCAGAACCAAGCCTAGGTTCCAGGTCTTCTGACTCTTTTAGAATCTGGATCATTCGGGATTTTTGTTTGTTTTTCTGTTGTGCTATACCATTTTGTAACAAGGTAGTTAATCTGTTTCCACTGTAGTTTCTTCTGATATAAAATTGGAAATATAGCCTGAGATATGTCCTGATAGTTTGGAAAAGGTTAATTGAATAGCAATATTGGGTGGAATAAAAGGCATCTATTCTTGATCTGTCCATTAATTTTGCAAGTTTGTTTTTTTTTATAATACCTCTTTAAAGATATCAGATATCCAATCATATTTCTCTTGGGTCTTGCCCTATGTTACCCCTAAAGCTTTGAGCTGTAACTTTATATAAAGTTTGAACCTGATTTTATAGAATGCCTCTTCTTTTTCCCTCAGCCTATTTGAGGCTTTCCAGGGTGTTCTGCATTGTCACAAGTGTTTTGGGAAATCTGTAGAGTAACAACTCACATTTTGTAGAGTAACAGTTGAGACCTTTGGGCCATCTCATAAGTCAGCCATGGAGCCTGTCACAAACTGTGCTTGTGCTTAGCCTGCAGGGGACATTTTTTATTTGCTTCAGTTGCTTCCCAAAAGCTAGTTGAAGGAAATGTTGTGGGGAGATTTTGAGCCCACTGGCATGGCCCCTAGTTTGGGAGTCATCTTCTCAACTTACTACAGTAAATCTAAACCCTGAAGATGCTGCTGCTGCTGCTTCTCCTCCTCCCCCTCCTAACTCTGGGAACATTACTAAGAGCAACTGACTTGTGTCTCTTTTCTTGTTGGGAGCATATTGATGTAAGAATAGTCATTTGTATCAATTTGAGAAGACTGTTGACGGTTCCTCTTAGAATCTTATGCTGCCATGGGTATGCTGAGACAGTCTTGTGAGAGTGGGGTGTGTCTTTCCTCATCCATAGTCTCTTGTTTCTTTTTTGAGATGAACGGTAAGATGAATAAATGCGTTTGGCCAGTGTTCTGAGGTTAGGAGTTTTTCTCAGACATTAACTAGTGCAGTGGAGATGGTCATCACAAGTATCATGTTTTAACTGTTAAGCAGAAGAGTAGGAGTAAAACAATTATTTATATTCTCATCTGGAAGCTGATGTTTCTCTGTTGTCTGTAATTACACACTAGCATTTTTGCACATGTTTGGGGCAGCGGTGTATGTAGGCCAGTGTGCAGTTAGCTGATAAGAAGCTGACCTTCAGGACCAAGAAAGCCTGTTTAGGATCACCCTTTAGAATTCAGAAGAAGTATTGTTCTCATCACACACACTTCTCACAGTCTTTCCTTTCACTCTGCTCAACTTGGTCTGGATCTGTGCGTAGTTGTTCACTCTTGTTTGTGTTTATTCATTTTTCTACTGTAGTCTAGGCACTGCGTTATGTGCTGGGTATAGAATTGTGCACCAAATTAACAATGCCTGTCCACATAGAACTTGGTCTATTGAGAAAACAGACATTCATCAAGCAATCACATAAATAATTAGACATTGTGATAAGTGCTGTGAAGGGTTACAGTGTAGTATGAGAGAATGTCAGGGAGAGGGATGTCATTTAGATTGGGGGTGAGAGGAAATGACATGTAAGCCGAGACTGATGGAAGAGGAGTTGGGGAGATGAAGAGTAAATGGGATGAGCATTCTATAGAACAGAGCATCTTTTGTCAGAGTTTTGAGCTAGGAACAAGTTCAGCACATTGAAAAACTGAAAAGAGACCTCCAGGGCTAGAAAGTGGCTGAGATGACACTAGGGAAGGGCCAGATCATGCAGAGCCCTGGAGTTCTAGCTGTACCTAGAAGAGTTGAGCTGCATCTCTGTGGCTGATGCTCTGATGGCATATTTTTTCCCCCCACTGATCCTATTCTGTTACTAGACTTACTGAAAAGCATGCTACTAAAATACAGGATAGGAAAACAAACTCTAAAACAAACTCTTCAGCAAAGTGCAGAAACAGATGCTTTCTTTCTGCTCGTATTTATTTGACTGGAACCACAAGGTGAGCAAGAACTTTTTGGTGATGGGCCCATCTTTTGTATCTAAGTGTAGATTTTAGTACTTTTTTACAGCTCTTTTGATTACTTTTTTTGTAGTGTATTTCTCCAATAGACTGAAATATCTTAAGGTTAGGGACCATCTCTGTATTCCTGGCACCTAGTAAGGAGTAAATCATTAATACACAGAGGGAGGTTTTTGCTTATAGTTAGGAGGAAGTGAGTTGCATGCAGGGGCACAATTTGGAGAGCAGGGTCCCTGGTTGCCCCTTTCATTCTCCTTTTATTGTGTATTTTGACTGTTCCCAGCTTCCTCACTTGATTTTTCTTCTCATCTCTGCAGGATCAATAAGCCGAGAGCTGAGGATTCAGGCGAATACCACTGTGTGTATCAGTTTCTCAGTGCTCCTAAAGCAAATGCCACCATTGAAGTAAAAGGTACAACCCAACAGAGGCTGCGGCGTGAGCCTCTCACTCTCCTTCTGAGACACTATCTTGGCTTGGGCTTCCAGTCTTCAAGCTTTCTTGTTTTCATTATGGGAGGCAGTATATAATGTTATGGTTAGGACTGAAGGCTCAGGAGCTCAACTGCCTGGGTTTAAATCCAAACCCCATCATCTAGCTGCATGACTGTGGCAAGTTATTTAACTTCTCTATGCTTCTGTTTTCCTCTCTTTTAAAACCTACCACATGGCACATGGGTTGGTTAGAGGGAATAAATAAGTTGAAGTTGCTGTTTTTGTAGTTCAAAAAATACTTCAGTGTTGGCAGCTTCATATGGTTCATCCTTAGGTAAAGCTCTTAGAATAGTGCCTTTTAAGTATATTGTGTAGTTATCTCCAGTGTGCCAGCAGGATTTGGCAAAGTACAGTGTGCAGGGTGAACATAAACTATTTGTAGATAATTCATTAGAATTTTAATAGAACCTCTGGGTGCATGGCATCTAAAGATGAGATTGTAGTTGGAAGTTGCACGGAAGGCCAGTAGAACTGTAAAAGAGTTAGAACTAACTAACATTTAACCCAACTTTCTTGTATTATTTCAAAGAAGCAACTGAGACCCAGAAAAGTGACACTGGTTCTGTGTCATACCATCAGTTTGTGACAATGCTATGATAGCATGGAACCCAAGTCTTGACTCCCATCGTCACGTTTTTCCATTTTATAAAATGACCATGGAGAGGCAGGGCTACTGTTTGAGGTCAGACTGAAGAGATGAGGGTATTTTCCAGGGCTTTTCATTTTTGCTTAGAAAGGACCCAAACTTGTTGTCTAAATCTATAGGGTGATCTCTAGAAACTGGAAAGATAAATTTAGGAAATGGGAATGACCTATATGTAGCAGGTATTCAGCTTTTCCTTAATTTATAGCAGGTATTCAGATTTTCCTTAAAATATTTGGAAGACTAAAAATTTGGACTCAAAAAAAAAAGCTTGGACACAGTCAAAGTTTCTATTACATGGTGTTACTAAATGAAAGTAGTGTCTTGGTGACACTTGCCCTGACTTGTGTCCTTGTTGACGTAAGGATGGGCAGTGCCTCTAGTGGCTAGATTGAATTCTAAATGCCTGCAGGGATTGAGTCACAGTGGCATGGTTACAGCCCACACAGACCAGAGAATCTTGGATTAGATTAACTCCATGGCTTTTCTTTGAGAGATCTGGGTTTATCTTTGTTTTTAAAGAATGCCATATTTGTTCAACATAGGATGAAGGTGTGAGAAAACCGTTTTCTCTAAACCAGCCGAGGGCCCTTCCCCACCCAGATGAGCTACATGGGTAGATGTTTGACTCCTCCGTAAGAGAGTTAAGGCCCTGCAACATTCCAGACTGAGCCTTTGGCACAAAGTTCAAGTGCAGAGGAAACAAATCAGGACAGGTGAGGGAGGGAAAGTGGTGTGTCTAGTTAATCAAGCTCTCCAAGCCTAAAGAATAAATTACATACAATTGCAAGTCCTGACTAACTCTGATCATATTGATTAGGAGTTAATGATTTCTATGCAGCACTTTCAAGAGTGGAGAGAGGTTATTTTTCCGTTGGGTGGCTGCTTGAGAAGGTGGGGTTCAGATGCCCCAGAGGCATCTTTCCTCACATTCTGTTTGGCAGGGAAGTGGTCTTGAAGCTGCAGGCAGGAGTGTCTTCTGAGGAAGTTATAGCATACACAGTATCTCACCATAATGAAGGCATGTACTGTGCTCTGTTGCATTTGTACTGTACAATAGTCCTGTGAGGAGGATTGGGCAGGTGGTATTAACATCCTAATTTTAAAGAAGTAGACCTTAAGAGAATTCTGTTTTATATAATGCTAAAACATATTCTGTAACTAGCTTGGGCAGATACGTTAGTCTGTTAAGAAAATTCATATGGAATTCTAGTTATTCTCTCTTCCTACTCTCCCCTGACACCTGGATGGAAAACAGCTGAACACTTAATGTCTTTCGGGTTAGGGATAGTTTGGTCTGGTAAAGCCTGAACATTTAACTTTTCTTGTGTAAGTTTGAAAAGGTTTTCCATAGACCCAGGATCATATTTGAAACTAGCTCCTGATTGTGGTTGGGGTAGAAAATTGCCTTGAATTTAGAGCAGTGTGTGTTATTCCCAAAGCATTTTCATGTAAACTCGTGTTTTTTTTTTTTTTCTCAGTTCCACTAGGGTGGGATAAGTGACAGTTATCTTTTTATAGCTATAATGATTTATAAAAACTCTACTAAGTAGTAGGCAAGAGGTGGTGGTACTCAAGAACAGAGAAATTCAGGGGATTTTCAGGAAACGTAAGTGACCTCTGCCAAAAGGAGATTCATAATCTTGATTTGTGGTTTTAACTAAATTGGCATTTAAGGGCAATGTAATTCAGCCCATACATATATATTTTGTTAGCACTTAGTCTACACTCAGACCCCTCTTCCCCATCTGGCTTTCCCTGCAGTTGAGAACTTCCCAAGGTGTTGTTTGGCCTCAGCCCTGTGGGGAGTTAAGGACTTTAGACTAGCCAGGGACAAGGCATTGTATGTCACATGACCAAATCATGAGTTACTTGTTATGTACAAAAGAAAAGGCTGAAGGAACCACAGGGAGGGACACATATTTGGAAACAGACCTGAGGTGGCAGTGCTTTTCTACCTTAATCTGTAGATCCCTGTTGAGAAAGGAATTTTGGGGATGATTGTATATACATGTGTAGTAGGGAAGGCCTTGCAGCTGAAGTAGAGTTTGTTCTTTTTTTCTCTTTTTTCAAAGGACAAGCATGAGGCACAGTGTAAACAAGAAGATACTATTACTGTTGAGGATTACATTTCTTAGGTATTTGGCAGGTGACCCGAGCAGATGCTGGGGGAGGAAGATGGAGCAGGGCTGGCCAAGGGGAGAGGGAACAGTGATGACTAGACCTTATAGGATGACCTCTGTCCCTTAAACAGCCTGTCTTGGGATCTTCTCCTTCCTTTTTGAGCCTTTCAACTCCTCAGAGTCTTCTGTCTTCCAGAGACTCCTTAGTCATACAACATTTGTGAATGAATAGATGTTGGATTTTCTGTCCCTGAAAATTTTCAGCTTTTCTAGTGCTTATTCCCTCTCTTTTCATCTTACTTTCTTTTCTGAAATTAAAAAATGTGCTTACAAAAACAAGTTAAAATTTTCTGTGTAGTTTACAAAGTTGAAAAAATACCTGTCATGACTCCCAGACCCTGTCCGCACCCTTTAATCATTTTGATTAATCCAACAAACAAGGAGTTTGAGTTTTATTGCTGTTTTTGGAAAAAGATTTTGGTGGTCTTCAAATCCTCTGCAACAGACATGCCATCACCTCTTGTGAAAGGTCCATCCCAGCACCAAGAAGGTTTGGGTCTGGTGTCTTATTAAGCCCATCATTGTGTCTTGCTGCTCATTGGGCATTTTAAATGAGTTCAATCTTTTGGTGACAATGAGAGCCAAGATTGATCTTGTTTTTCTTGTCCCTACTCATTAGCTTTCTTTCTGTTTGAATCTTATGACTAAATCTTAGGGTTTCTGTGAGTGACCTTGTCCTGACTCCCTGCTTCTTATGCCGTTTCATGGATTTATGACTGATAATATCAAAGTTCAAACTGGCTGAGGCAGACTGTATGGTGATGGTGACAAATATCATTATTAAGAGTAATAATACATCTCTCACATTTGTACAGCACTTACAGCATGCAGAGTGTTTTTGTGCTCATTTGTTTGTTTGATGGGCAGCTAGTTTGACAGGTGAAGATGCTTTGAGGTTGTGTCATGGTTAAGTTCAAGCTGATGTCAAAGCTGGTTGTCTCAGAATTGCCCTGACTTGAAAAGTCTCTGAAAGCAGAGCTGCTTGAACATTTTGGACATCAACCATAGCCCAAATAACCATACCTATTCGTTCTTTTCCTCTCTTCAGGGTGCTACCCTGACCTACTTTATTGTTAAAAGATTAAGAACAGCTAACGTTACTGCTTGCTTACTGTGTGCTAGGTACTGTGCCAAGTACATTACTTGTCCCGCTCCTCTCTTGTAGTCTTCACAACACTCTGAGGTAAATGCCATTATTCTGTCTACTTTCCAGGTGAGAAGATTGAGGCTCAAGGGCGTTGATTGACTTGCTCAATGTGACAGAGTCAACCAGTGGAGCCAGCGTCCTCACCCAAGCACTCTCATGCCACAGCACATGTTCCTAAGCGTTATGCCACACTGCTGTGTTCAGAGCATATTAAATAACAATGTAAAGGTGTTGACTGGGAGAAGAAATGGGTTCTAATCCTGACCCTGCTTTTAAAAACTTTCCATGACCCTGACTAGTCACATTCCTTTTTTGGGCCTCAGACTCTCCAAGTATATGATGAAGTAGGCTGAGGTAGATGATCTTGAAGGTTCTATAAGGCTCTAAAGGTCTGTGGTTTCCTTATATGGACACAGATGAGAAGCTGGGTTAGTGAAGGAAGTGATTTCTAAGCTTCTTTTCCTAATAGTGACCGTCAGGTTCTTAACCTTGCAGTCCAACTGTCACCCCAGTGCCCCCTGTACTTGCAAACATACATCTCCCTGCCTCAGACACTCCCTCTAATCCTCTCAGACACTGAGGCCAGGAAAGGTGTTAGAGCAGCGGTTCTCAAACTTGATTTTAAAGTTATGAAATGTGGCCTAGGCATCAGGCTTATTAAAAGCACTCCAGATGATTATAGTGTCTTAGTGGAGACTTCAGTGCCTGCTTACCCAGTGGTTTCACCTGCAGGAAAAGGAAAAGCCTTACCCGCAGAAGGCAGCACTAGTCCCAGACTGCTCTAGTCTTCACAGTCAGTGATGAATCTACTCTGCTATAATTATTGAGCCAAAAAGCCAACATCTTTCTTGCTTCTATCTCGGCCATCTTGTATTGCTTCTTGGGCTTGGCCCTTGGCTAGCAGTAAATCTTAACTCTCTGTCTACCTTCAGCCAAACTTCTATTTTTGCCTATAGAAAATTTGAGGTGTCTCTGGGATTTGATAGGTTGCCTGAAGGAAGCAGAGAGACCATCTCTACAGTATAGTGTGTTGTATGATGAGACACTGTACAGTATCTTTTAAGGATGGAGTTCTCTGAAAATGAGTTGCAAGATTATGAATTTGCTTTGGAAAATGAGCACTAAATGAGCAGTGCAGGTAAGGGGCCCCATACCTTGATCCCTATCTCAGCTCTGTTGTATTAACTTTATTTAACCTTCAGTTCAGTCACTCGGTTGTGTCCGACTCTGCGACCCCATGGACTATAGCATGCCAGGCTTCCCTGTTCATCATCAACTCCCGGAGCTTACTCAAACTCATGTCCATCAAGTTGGTGATGCCATCCAACCATCTCATCCTCTGTCATCCCCTTCTCCTCCTGCCTTCAATCTTTCCCAGCATCAGGGTCTTTTCAGACGAGTCAGTTCTTCGCTTCAACTAAAAATACCTCCATTGCCTAAGTTGACACTCTGTACATCCACCAGCCTAGCAGAGAAGCTGATGTTTTTCTCTTAAGTGCCTGCAGCTTAGGCAACAGAACGTACTGAGGAGCATGCCTTTGTCCTCAGCCAAAGGCCCAGATAATGGGATTGGGTCAGGTATTGGTAGGTAACTTAAGACTTGGAACCCCAGTGTTGCCATTCATCAGGATCTGGAAGGGTCCATCCAGTAATTCATGGGATTTAGAGTGTGTAGCTAAAAAGGCCAGATCATGAGTTAATTTCCAAGTGGGTCTGTGATCTGTTTTAAAGATTCATTACTTCTTTGCTACCTAATCTGTGCCTTCCTGAAAAAGTAAAGTGAAGTAAGCAGTATTTGCTCTGTTCAACTCCTCAGACCTACCTGCAAACCAACAGGACCCGTTTAAGTAGTTCCTTATTAAATGGCAAGCCCATATAAGGCGAGGCACCATAATCAATATAAATATGCCATTATTCAATATAATTTGTCAGTATCTGACATGAGTAAACTTTATTAGAGCTATGAACAAGAGTCCTGTTTATATCAGCAAACAGGGAGAAGACGTAATATTCAGCATCTCTTTGATTTCTTAGGACTCATAACACCTGCTTTAGCCTAAATTTTCCCTGGCTGAAAATGAAATTTAAATATTTATTTTTGACACTGGGCTCCAATAGTGTGCTAGATTGATAGATGTAAATTAATCCTCCTAAGACCTCTGTGAATTGTATTTTATTCTCATTTTACAGAAGTAAATACTGAAACTCAAAGGATTTTAAATGACCCACCTTGGGTTACTCAGTAATAAAGCCTCAATAGAGCCAAATTTCTCTGAAGTCCAAGACGCTTTACGTTATACAGTAGTTAAATTATAGCAAATAGGTCAGTCCCTCTTTGGGTCTAGAGTGTTCTAATACATCTGCAAGCAAAGATAACATTTGAGCAGTTTGCTTTGCAGTTACCAGTAATACATGTTGTATATTTTTATTGTTTGTGGACTCTATTCTAGTTTGGTTTATTTCCCATTCTGTTTGGTAAAGAACAAAGAACATGGCCTCTGGAATCAGACATCCCTGAATTTGGATTTTGGCTTTACTTTTTATTTTGGCTTTACTTTTACTTTTTATTTTACTTTACTTTTTGGCTTTACTTTTTATTAGCAGTATAATTTTAGATCTTAAATAACTTTACCAAACTTAAATTTTCTAATCTATAAAAATGGGGTAATATCTGCATCATTGGGTGATTATATTAATCTGTTGCTGCATAATACAGAGAAGGCAGTGGCACCCCACTCTAGTACTCTTGCCTGAAAATCCCATGGCAGCCCACTCCAGTGTTCTTGCCTGGAGAATCCCAGGGACAGTGGATCCTGGTGGGCTGCCGTCTATGAGGTCACACGGAGTCGGACACGATAAGCGACTTAGCAGCAGCAACGGCTGCATAAGTTATCCCCAAAATCAGTAGCTTAAAACAACAAATACTTATTACTTCACAGTTTATGTGGGTCAGGAATTCTGGAGCAGATTAGTGGGGTGGTTCTGACTCAGGGTCTCTCAAATTGTTGGCTGGGGCAGGAGGATCTGTTTCCTAGATGACTGCCTCAGTGACTGTGCAGAAGGCCTTAATCCCTCACTATGTGGGCCTCTCCATGGCCTGTTCGAGTGTCTTCCTAGTATGGCAGCTAACCTCCCCCAGAGTGTGTGACCAGGAGAAAGAGAGAAACAGCATATGTGTGCACAGAAAGCCACTTTGTATTTTGTGAACTAGTTTCCAAAGTTGTACACCTTTTTATATATATATACATATTTAAAAAACATTTTATAAATATATGTATGTATAACATATGCTATATTTTATTCTTTAGAATCAGGTCACTAAGTCCAGCCCACATTCAAGGGGAGGGAAATTAGGCTCCACCTCTTGAAGGGAAGAATATCAAATAATTTGTGAACTATTTAAGAGGTAGACTGTGTGCCCTAAGAGTCCCCTTCTTTGACCACTGCTGACATGTGTTCTGAGAGTTCAGTTACCTTACTTGCTGTTAGTCTGCCATCTAGCTCAGCTGGTGGGGCAAGAACAGGCTTTCTGATTGAGCAGCTCCCCTAAAGAACAGAGAGAAGTGACCTACTTCATTGACCCAAAGGCTGAAGTGATAGTTGTTACATTCATTCCTTATAAGAGTAAAGTGATGTAACCTGCGTTAATTTCCTGTCTGCCTAGTACACTAGTGATACTTCAACCAATCCAAGGGTGAATAATCAGGGCATTTTTCTTTTGAGTACATTAGGAAGAGGGGATATTATTCCTAAGCTTCACTCAGTATTCTTTGCAGAGTTGAGAAAGCAGCAGTAGATCTAACCATGAAAACTTGCAGGCTTTACTCTGTAAACAAGGCCAACAAAGGGTGGGGGCGGGGGGCCCGAATTCAGTTCCTATTGTCTCTGCATCTGATAGCCTTTAAGGCACCTTCCCATCCGTAAATAGAAGCCTCTGTAGAATCTGGAGTAGATGAATGAAAGGAGGGTGTGGTGTTTTCAACCTGAGCACCAAGGCAGGAGTGAAAGACCAAAATCCAGGTCTTGGTCTTCAAGAGTAGTAGCTTTTTAGACTGTATAGCCATAAACCAACTCAGGTTTTAGCCTTCTAAGTGGTTCTTATGTATAATCTTGGGGATGAGTCTCCAAGGCAAAATCTGAGGTTGCTGAATTCACAGCACTATTGGAATTAGTCAAGTAAGTGAAAGTGAAAGTCATTCAGTCGTGTCCGACTCTGTGACCCCATGGACTATTGAGTCCATGGAATTCTCCAGGCCAAAATACTGGAGTGGGTAGCCTATCCTTTCTCCAGCGACTCTTCCTGACCCAGGAATCGGACTGTGGTCTGTTGCATTGCAGGCAGATTCTTTATCACCTGACCTAACAGGGAAGCACTTAATTGGGCCAGAGTAAATAGAGTTGAGTATTCTCTCTGGGGCAAGGGAGAATGAAAGTGGGAAAAAAAATCACATGCAAGCTGATTTCTGAAAGTTATATCTCAACCATTTCCCTGAACTCTGGACTTGATATTCAGCTGCTTACTTGACAGCTTCACTTGGATGTTAAATAAGTCCTACACTTAACATTTCCTAAACTTTGAACTCCTGTTTTTTTTACTACCATCATTGCTCTATCCCTAAGCAAAACAAAATAAAAACAAACCAACAACAAAAAAATACCCATGCTAATTCTTCTGCAGTCTTCCTCATCTCAGTAACTGGCAGTTCCATTCTTGAAGTTACTCAGACCAGAAACACTGGGGTCATGCTTGGCTCCTTTTTCTCTCACTTTCTACATTCAGTCCGTTAACAAATGTATTAACCTATAAAATATCCAGAATTCCTCCCTTTTACTGCTGCTACCCTCATCCAAACCTCCCCCTCCCCCTTTCTGGATTGCTTTCAGAACCTCCTAATTGATCTTATTTCCACTATCCTCTCTCTACAATTGTTGTCCACATAGTAGCCAGAGGGAGCTTGTTAAAACACACAGATAATTTCATACCTACACTTAGTATTCACCAGTGGCTTCCCAGCTGACTTAGAGTAAATGCCAAAGTAATTTCATTGTCCTACAAAGTCCTATCCAATCTAGGCTCTATTCTCTGATTTAATCTCTTACCATCATCCCCTTGGTTATTGTTTCAGCCAAATTCCTCCATGCTGTTTGTTACACGTAACAAGCACACTTCTGCCCCAAAGCTTTTGCTTTTCCCTCTACTTGGAGTGTTCTTCCTGCAGATACATGTGGCTTACTCCTTTATTTTTTTCATGACTCTGCTAAAATTCACTTCATCAGAAAGGCCTTCCCTTGCCACTCTGTGACAAATCTGGCATATAATTGGTGCTCAACAAATGTTTGTCCAATGAATGAAACATACTAGAGGTACAGTGTGGTAGCTCTTCTGCTTATTGTGTCTCCCTGCTGCCCCATGATGGTGTGTTAGTATGCTGTGGAGCTTGATCCTTGGAGTGCTTAAGAGGTTCTTAATATTTACTGACTGCAGAAAGCTCTGAGGAAGAGTGATCAGGTTAAACATTAGGCCTGAGAGGTGACTGATTCACTGTGGGAGAGATTTGGGATGTTGAGAACTTGAGCCCGCCTGACTCATTCCCTTCTGTAGTGAGGAATTGTGCCTGGGAAAACAAAAAGACATTTCCTTTATAATATCCTGTCTGGAAAACACCTCACACTGAGTGGTAATGACCAGGCTTTCATTTGGCAGGTTGTAGAGGTGGCTTGGGGCCTTGCTCGTTCTTTTCCTATCCAGGTGCCTCAGGAGGTGGTCTAGGAAGCACAGTCTGAGAGGAGCAGGACATTGGATTATTTTTAAGCCAAGAAAAACCAAGCCAATCAGAAGGAAAACCTGGGATTCAGCCCGTGGTATAATTATACAGGCTTTTACAGTCTCAAAATGACATCTATCTGTCTATGCAAGACACTGAATGTAGGCAGGGGCTAGAAATAACTCCATCTGATAATGGGTATAAAATTCAAGCGTAGAATAAATAACTCACAAAACTGGAATTTGGACCAGGCCTATTGATTCTCTTTCCCATTTTGGCCAACAAACTGATGTCTGGCCTACTTTGAGTTTTATTGCTTTCAGATTAGTAGAACTGATGTGGTAAGGTGGAAATTTATAGTTAAGATCAAAGAAGGCCAAATTCAAAGAATTAGCTCTCATCTCAGGCTTCTTGGGTCCTTGAACTTTATCTAATATTTAAACCACATATGCTGTTTATTTCTTCCTAAATGATCATGAAAAGCAGAGACCAACAGCTTCCAGCATGTCTAGAAATTTCCCCAAGATTTGGTTCATTGAGATAACTGCAAATCAGGTGTATAAATCAGATTCTTAAGTCGTTAAAACAACCTCATGAGACACTGGTTGACTTTCTTGTTCATTTCTTTCTTCTCTTGTGAAGACTAGTTTGCTAGATTTCCTCTTTTCTGGGAGAGCCTTGGCTATTGATATTCTTGGGTAGTTTCTCTAAGCATTCATCATTCGTTGCTTTTATATACCTTACAGTAGGACTTGATTTTAGGTGTTTGATCTCAAGGCTCTCTCATTGCCTTAACATAATGTATAGCATTTGATACAATACATAATTACTGCTCATGCAGGTGTTGTGAGAAAAAACCATGACTGGCAGAGAAGATAATAACTTCTGTTTGCATTTCTTTAAAGGATGGCTTAATTTATGTAGTGGCACCTGTGTTGTCTTCCAGTAGGTTGTAGAACCACCCATATTATTAGTAGAGCTTCACACATAGTAATCCTGGTACCTACTTTGGTGGGTGGGAGGTTAGGGCATGGGATTGGTTCCATTGCTCTGTTCTGACCTGAAATGCATGTTATCAAAGCTGAATATGAGGGTGGGTCTAAAGAGTGACTAAGAAGCAGGGCTCTGAGCCAGTAGTTGGGGCTTTGTATCTTGTTCAGCATAGGCTCCCATGGTAACTGCATTCAACACTTTCTCACAGCTGCTCCTGACATCACTGGCCATAAACGGAGTGAGAACAAGAATGAAGGGCAGGATGCCATGATGTACTGCAAGTCAGTTGGCTACCCCCACCCAGAGTGGACATGGCACAAGAAGGAGAATGGTATGCTCGTGGTGAGTAGGAGGCAGCCCTGGTCCTCTGTATGTGGGTGTCTGTGGTTGCTGGAGTTTCTCCTGGGGTGCTCCAGACATCTGGACAAGTTTCTGCAACCTGCCATACTAGCTGTCATGGCTTGGGTCACCCTTTCTGGGGTCATGGTTATATCATGAATTTGAAGGGCACTGATAGTCTCTGCTTAGCATGGAATCCCGACATATGAATTTATTAAAGCTGTCTGGTAAAAGGCTTGGCTGTTTGCCTTCAAGATAAGACACCAAGAAGAGCTAACCCCAGTCTTAAAATTTTACTATTATTCTAGTCCATTTATCCTAGAGAAAATATTGTTCTTGTGGTCTTAATGTATTTTTCTTGATTTTTGGGAAAGGCAAGGCAGTAAGAGCAGTTAATAGTATTATATATTCCCAAAACATATTAAATTACTGATTAGGAATTGAGACAATGTAAGGCAGCCTTAGACATTGGAAATCTGACAGTATCTGCTCCAGAAAAGGTCAGAGGAAACATCTTTTCCAATCTGTGGGATGACTCCTGATGGTATTGGGAGAGTCAAAACTTCAGACTCTTGATTAATGCTTGACCAATCTCCTGTTCTCTCAGATGGGATGTCATACCTTCCTCTCCAGGCTTTGTATGCCTAGAACTCTACTTTTCAGGCATCCTCTTTGATTGTCAGTCTTCAGAATCAGAAGGGACCCTAGAGATCATGTAATCCAGGTTCTTTAGAAAGATTATAAATATTAACCAAGGTAAATTGGTGGTGGAACCACAAAAGTTTCTTCCATATGATAGTACTTTAAAAATACCCTTTGAAATTATAAGCAAGGTGAAAAGACAGCTCTCAGAATGGGAGAAAATAGGAAATGAAACAACTAATAAAGATTAATAAATTAATCTCCAGAATATACACGGCAACTTACGCAGCTCAGTGTCAGAAAAACAACCCAGTCAAAAAGTGGGCAGAAGAACTAAACAGACATTTCTCCAAAGAAGACATAAAGATAGCTAAAGAACACATGAAAAGGTGCTCAACCTTGCTTATTACTAAAGAAATGCAAATCAAAACTACATTGAGGTATCATCTCACACTGGTCAGAATGACCATCATCAAAAAAGTCTACAAGCAGTAAATGCTGGCTGGAGAGGGTGTGGAGAAAAGAGAACCCTCTTGCATTGTTCATGGGGATGCAAACTGATACAGCCACTATGGAAAACAGTATGGAGATTCCTTAAAAAACTAGGAATAAAACTATCATATGACACAGCAATCCCACTACTGGGCATGTACCCTCAGGAAACTAATTGAAAAAGACACATGTACTCCAGTATTCACTGCAGCACTATTTACAATAGCTAAGACATGGAAGCAGTCTAGATGTCCATCAACAGATAATGGATAAAGGAACACATTTGAATCAGTTCTAATGAGGTGGATGAACCTAGAGCCTATTACACAGAGTGAAGTCAGTCAGAAAGACAAATATCATATATTAACACATATATGGAATCTAGAAAGATGATCCTGATGATCCTGTTTGCAGGACAGCAGTGGAAACACAGACATAAAGAACAGACTTATGGTCACAGAGAGGGAGGGAGAGGGTGGGATGACTTGAGAGAGTAGTATTGAAATATATACATTACGTGAAATAGATAGCCAGTGTTAATTTGCTGTATGATGCAGGAAATCCAAAGGCTGGTGCTCTGTGAAACCTAGAGGGGGTAGGATCCAGAGGGAGGTGGGAGGATGGTTTAGAGGGAGGGGACATGTGTATACCAATGACTGATTCATGTTGATGTATGGCAGAAACCATCACAATATTGTAAAGTAACTATCCTCCAGTTGAAAATAAAATTTTAAAAACCCTTTGAAGGCTTGTGGACCAAAGATCATAAGTGAGAAATGTGGAATTAGTGAATGAGTAGAGCAGGTGTTAGAGGAGTTGGCAACTTTTCAAATCCTAGGGTTGACGTTTCACAGAATAACTCTTAATTTTGAAGGCTATTAATTTCTCATTTTAGCAAAACCCATACTTAAATGTAGACATGATTTATGCTATAGCTAGACATCATTCTGGGGATTATATTTACCTTTCTTCTCTACTGTTTCTGGTTACCCTTTAGTTGCCTCATGTGAACTGACACAAGAGTCAGATTTTTCCCCTGCTAGTATGCCATGAGATCAGTGCTGCAAACCTGTTCCAGCTCCACCCAAGCTCCTGGTCATGCTCTCACCCCTGCCTTCCCACACATGCCTGGAGCATTCCTGTCTAGCTTGGTCAGCTCTCCTCTCCCACAATCTAGTTTAAATGTTAGCTCTTCTCCAACTTCCCTTGACTCTTTCCAGCAGTGTCCACTCACTCTGCAGTGTGGCTCTATACATACCCTCTGTTGGCACTTCTTACATGTTCCTGGCACCATCCCTTTGGAGGTCTGGTTCCCTCTGGAGGTCATTTTTATGTCATGCTCTCCCTTTCTCACCTTCCTCTTACGTTAGATATAAAACATGTAGCATATATTCGTAAATATCTCTTGACTAAACTTTCTTTTAACCTTGTAATTCTGAAAGGAAGTGGAAGTTATGAATTTCCTCCATTCTGACTAGTAGCAAGTTCTTAGCATTGTTTCTAGAGGAAGTTTAGGGAAACTTTCCAGAATTCACCAAGTGTGAAGTAGATGTGCTGAATCTGAAGTAATCAAATAGGCCTGATGTTACCGGATACATACCTGACCATGGAGCTCACACCCTTTCTCCATCCTCTTTCTAGTTATGGAGTTCTTATCTGGTGTTTGGAACAACATCCTAGATTAAGTCATGTTTTCTGGGTCTGCAGGGAAGGATGTCCCTTCACGCCATTAAAATTGGAGAAGTCCTGATTCTGCTAGAAGCTTACTGATTGGTTGTTGTTGAGATTGAAGGGAAGTCAGTGATCAAGTATTCAAAGTTCCTTGGACAAAAATGACCCTAGACACTGCTCCCTGATCCCGTTCAGTGTTTTGCTAAGGATGGAGAATAGTCTCACCCTGTGGTGGGCACTAATTCACCTACTCTGATCTTTGTGTGTTCTCACTTTTTCTGCTCCTGACTAGGATATTGTCAATACCTCTGGCCGCTTCATCATCATCAACAGGGAAAATTACACTGAGCTGAGCATCACTAACCTCCAGATCACAGAAGACCCTGGCGAGTATGAATGTAATGCTACCAACTCCATTGGCTCTGTCTCCGTTGTCACCATCCTCAGGGTACGGAGCCACCTGGCCCCACTCTGGCCTTTCTTGGGAATTCTGGCAGAAATCATCATCCTTGTGGTGATCATTGTTGTATATGAAAAGAGGAAGAGGCCAGATGAAGTTCCTGACGGTAAGAGCATCCCTACAAAATAGCTGTAATGTTGGGGCTGGTCCTTGGGGGTGGTTTCCAAGCACCCAAAGAGGACTATAAGGATGTTGGGATTTAGTCCCAAAAGGAGAGAAGGAAAAATTCTTATACTGGTTCCTCATTCCCTACCCCTAAGATTAGCCACTTTGAGCTATAATTACTAGCTCTGTCCTTCTATGTGGGTGTTCTTGAACCCCAGTCCCTTCTGCCCTTCAGGCCCCTTGTGGGGAATGGGCAGTTGTCAGTCTCTTTGTTCAGCTCTGTCCTCCTCCAATACAGATCATCAGGCAGATTGAGCTTGAGGAGAATCCAAGTCAAGCCTAGAAGCCACCCCAAGATCGCAGGCCACCTGGCCTTTTCAGGCAGATTTAAGGTATCTGATTGGTTGTCACATGGTTGCCTGGTATAGCCCCTATAGGTAACTGCACCAGTCCAGTCAAACTGTTCTTGGGAAAAGCCATGGGAACAGGTCACCCTTTGGTTCCCTTGGTTGGCCCCTTCAGAAGGTTTTCAAGGTTCCTGGTGAAGCAGGCCCCTGCCATTTGGCATTTTTGTCTGTCTCACAAAGAATGGTGGAGAGCATCTGACGCATCACCACCCCCAGTTAAACAAATAGCTAAGCAGTACTGCCTGGCGTCCTTGCCCAAGGTGGCACTCTCGGGCTGGCCCACGGTCAGAGAAGGGAGTGAACAATAGCAGCAGAACTACAGCCAATTGTTAGGCATTGGAAAGAACGAGAGTCTTAGATTGATAGACATACTTAGAGTCAGAAAAGGTTATGGAAGTTTTTATGTTTTTTGTTATGGATATTCCATTTCTAACTCTGTGATTGTAATTGGTGGGGGAGACTACTGATTAAGACTTGGACCCATAGTACTTCAGATTCCTAACTAGCTCCGCAGCTCCATCCTCCAGCCCTATAACATCACCAGCAAAAACAAATAATTGACCAGCCAACCATGATCACCACTTGCCTGTCACTGATTGGACTGAAAGAGTGTGCCCCTAGGCTCAGTGGAGGCCAGCTTTGGGTGACGGGGAGGATGTCAACCCCAGTCTGGCTCTTTTGGGCCCATGCTGTGTACTGGAGTGCTGTGCCCTGCCCCAGAGAGCTGTCTGTGTTCTTGTGGCTGGCCAGCAGGATGCACTGCCTGCCATGTGTGTCAGTGGAGAGTGCTAAGGGAGGTCTGGTGCTCCCTTAGAAAGAGTGCAGCCCTGAAGGCATGCCAGTGGCTTCAGGTTCTCTGGAAGGACATGTCTGAGAGCAGCAGCCACCTCTCCTTTTCCTCTTTGCTCAGCAGCTCCTCAGTCTCTTTGCTTGCACTCGGTAGAGGGAGGATTGTAGTGAGGTTGGTGACAAGGTGTTTTGTTGAAACTAACAGTGTATTTGGATTTCCATCCAAGTGTACATTTAGCAATGAACTAGATGGAGGAATGGGATGGACTCAGCTGGAAGCAGACGGGCCTTTGTAAATTCCTGGGCTTGTTTCTGTGTAACTAAGAGTTTCCTGGGATTTTTTACTTTCCTTCTCTTGGGTCCACAGAACTGCTATTCTGTGAAGTACAACTGCTTTCTTAGGCTTATCGTGTATGAGTAATGCTTGTTTCTCGAAATTTCTCTTTCTTATTACAAATTAGGACTTCCAAAGCAGAGTACCTATGTTTAGATCTGAGAGTAAAGGGAAAGAGTTGGCTGTCAGTGTGTTTCCACTGTTGGCTTACTAGGAGTGGTTTTGTCTTACTCCTGAAAAGAGCCTTTTCATTCCCTCTGAATGGTTTTGCTTTGTTAAATATCACCTTTCTTGGCTTCTGTTTTGGAAAGGTTGAGATGCAAAAAGTCCGTAGAAAAAGGTAAAAATAGCTTAAAAACTTGATTTTTTGACTTTTAAGACAAGGCTGGCTGCCCCTCTATTGGCAGAGTGACACATTGGCTTAGCCTGTCCCTGTCAGAGATTCGAGTCATTTTTGCAGGAAGCCATTTCACTTAGCAGGTTGCTGTCCCAGCATGTATGGAAGACCTCAGTGCTAACCTGAGAATGGTTAGCATTAATTCTGACAGCTGCAAGCACCTGCCCAAGGCAGCAGCTATCTTTTTTGTAAGAGCTCTATGGCTGTTGAACACAAATGGGGATGAGTTTCTGATAAGAGACATCTGTGGCCAGCAAAACTCATGAACAGCTTCCTAAGGGGAAAATACTTCTTTTAAGATAATTATTATGGAGAGTGAATGAATCCTATGTAAGAGATGACTGCAGGGTAAGTGCAAAGTAAAACCTTCTTGCTCTAGTGTCTTAGAAAAATGCTGTAATGCAAGCAGCTTTTAACTTTGTTGTTGTTGAATTGGTGTGAAAAATCTGGGATACTGGGATTATTGCAGTGTTTGCCTTCTCTCCATTCCCCTCCTGATAGCCAGCACGGTCCAGGCTCCGTTCTGTCATGTCCCTTGCCCTTGCTTGAGCATTTCCATCCCATAGTTTTCTCCTTTGTCTTCCTCCCTCTTTTTCTCAGACTCCTCCCTATTCCTGCCCTCCCCTTTTTTCTTTTCTTCTGGAAGTAATTTTTTAAAAAAAGTTCCTCCATGACTTTTCCTTATGCTGTGTCTTTTTCTTCTTTAGCCAGTTTCCCCTCAACTCCTGTGCAATTCACAAGAGCAAACTCACCTCATGTGCTTTCCTCCCATCTTCCCTGCCTCAGATTTACATACAGATATATGCATACACTCCTTTGGGGAATGAATGAAGAGGTACATTATACCTGATACAGATTTGGGATTTTAGAGGTGATAAATTTTTTACCTATCAAATGACCATTCATAGCTCTGTGTATTTATACCATTGTGAAAAAAAATTTTTTTTTTTTTTTTTTTAAGAGGCCTGACATGCTTTTTCTCTGCCAATGGGTATACTGTTATCAAGATACAGCAATAATGTATTTCTAACTCAGCCTTTTTTATGTGAAAAAAGTTTATATAAAGGTCATAGTATTCATATTTGGGCAGTTTGTGAGTTTTTGGTAACTCAGCACTATATTAGAAAAGCACTAAGGGAATAATACAAAAGTATAAAAACACACGAATTTCAACTTACATAGTTCAGGCTATGTTTCACTAGAAAAGCAAATACTGCTTTAGAAAATACTTAGGGTTAAGGTTTAGCTGCTTTCTAGGTAAAGAAAAAGGCCCATGACTTTTTGTCTACTAGAAAAAGTAGAGCATTTTTGGGACATTTTGTAAGTGAAACTTATATCTAAATCTCCTAGGTCCCTATTATAGTGTCTTTGAGGATTAGTGCCCCAGTAGGTTGTCTTGTACGTAGATTATCTGCTTGTCACCTTTTACTGTCAATATTTTTAGTAACAGATGAGTCATGGAGCCAGGTGAGGGCTTTGTTTTTTGTTTACACACCTCCTGACTACATTCTTTGAAAATGTTAGATGATATTTCTCTAAAAAGACTAAATACAACTAGCATCCCTCTAGTCTTCCATCCACCTTACTGCTGGACACATGTTTGAGCACACCTTGTGGGTTGGTTCCCTGCTGACTGAACCCAGAGGGTGATGAGAGTGTGCTTTCAGCTCTCTCCCCAGTACCCTGAGGAGATGGGGAGTGAGCCTGCTCAGTTGTTGGGGCCTTCAGTTCTACTGCACATTTTACTGACCTTTAATGAAAACAGAAGCTGATTTAAGAAAAGTGCTGGCATCAAAAAGAGTTTTCTACATTCACCATTAGGGAGATAACCTTTATAAGCAAGTATAGGCACTTTTCCTTTAAGTTACTGGTACAAAAAATATTTGCAGTTTTGTGGGAACCATTTTTAGTGGCTGTGATGTATCCAAACTCAGACACTTCAGAATTAAGAGCTAGTCTAATGTGCCAAAATCAGTTAGATGATCAAAACATTGGTAGCATATGAAGTTTTACAAAGGCCAGGAATGTTGGGAAAGAAATACGAATTTTAAAAATGATATGCAAAACACATGTTGTCTCTTAACCAGGGGTCATCTGAGCCAGTCACAAGTTACCTTATGAAGAAAATATAATAAGACT
Source organism: Bos taurus (assembly GCF_002263795.3). NCBI lineage: Eukaryota > Metazoa > Chordata > Mammalia > Artiodactyla > Bovidae > Bos > Bos taurus. Next base: position 20,378,725 of record NC_037337.1, on the reverse strand, counting down.
GAACAAGGAAGCAAATTGGAAGTAATTGTTAATCTTCCTTGGATTTTGTGCTACTCTGCTGAGATCTGGCAAAATTTAAGTGGTTTTAGAAACCATAAAAACTCATCCTCAGTGAGATGAGGCAGTGAAAAAGCAGCCTTGACCAATCAACTCATTTTGACCTTAAAGCCATCTTTTTTGAGATGGTGGTATATCAAGCAAGCTGCTATTTACTAGGCATCGCAGAGCACCCTTCCAGATTCTGGGGCAATGTAGGGGAAAGGGAGTGAGGGTTCTAGTGCATTCGATTGGGTAGACAGCACTCAGCAGAATCAGTGTGTGCAACAGCCCCACCAGGAACTTCACTCATAAGATGGATTCCAGAAGCATCTTGTTTCCATTATCCCCCAGCCCTCTTCCTCTCATCTAGTCAGTGGCTGTAATACCCAGCTGGAGAGAATAGTCATTGTTTAAGTGGCTGTCTTTTGGCCTGAGGGTTTGGGGGTATGTTGATACTTGTCGGTTACTATGACTTCTTTTTTTTCCCCCTCAATTGCATCAAACCCTTAAAACATGGTGGTAAGTGAGTGATATGCATGCTTTTGGAGTTTGTTTAATCTCCGCTTCAGTCTATACGATGCACAGTTCATAATGTTAACACTTTTCTTCAAGTTTACTTCATTCACTTTCACAACTAATTTGGATTTCAGTTTGCTGTTTAATCCTCATTTACTTTAATTTTCGTACCTTTTTTCTGTAGTTCTGTTCTTTCCCTCTCTTCCGATTTCCCTGTTAGAGGTCAAGTTGTTATTTTGTTTGACCTGTAAAGAGAGAGTGGTACTGCAGATAGTGGTTCAGGTTAGGGAAATGGGAGACTTGAGGCTCTTTGTTCCTTGTAAATGTGAAAGTGAATTTGGGGAGAGAGATGAAGGGGCTGTGAGATGTAGACACTGTTGTGAACAGCAGCTGCTCCCACTTGCAGGCATGGTGGCAGCTACACCAGAGCCACTCTTGCTAAAACCCCTTCATGCAGCCCTTTGCACGTTAATCGGCTTGTTGGGCTGGGAAATGACGTTATTAATCAGGCACCAGCGTGTACATACATCCGCATTACTGAAGAAAGAAAAGCTCATGGTGTGAAGTGCTTCGGTTGGTGCTGACAGCGTCACGCTTTGAAAAGATGAGCTTGGCGATCGCGATTCCCTCTCCCCTGCTTTTTTTCCTCTTAAAATTGGGAGTAGATTGGTGGTATTCTTGAATCAGCTATCTTGCTTTAGAATTCTGTGTTTTCGGGTACACAGCCAGAGCACTAAAAATACTTCTAAGTCTGCTCCTGCCAGTCCCTGCAGTGCTTCGTTCCTAGCATGTAGCTGAGCTGGCGTGGCCGGGACGCTGAGAGCGTTGGGCGGTTGCGCTGAGGGAGGATCCAGGCCAGGCTCGTGTGTCTCAGTGCCCGATGCATCTCTGTACAACTCCACCGTATAACAGCGCACAGCTGTCTTGGGTGTCTAAGTCTTAGTTCGTTCTCTGTACTGTTCAATAGTGTGTTGTTTTTAGTAGTAGAATCCTGTGGACACTGGTGTGTCACTAGCCTATTGTTTTGGCTGATAAGTCATTGGTTTGTGGTTAGTTTTGTTTCCGTTTTTGTTATTTTTTGTTATTTTTTGTTATTTTTTTTTTGAAATCCTTTTTGCTCCAGTCACTGTGTGTGCTGGCGGTGGCTTTGCCTCTCCGTTGCCTCGAAGGAACAGGTGGAGCAATGTCTCCCTCTGACAGACATTACTCCTGACGTGTGCTCCTGCAGATGCCTACACTGAGACTGTAATCTCCATAACTGCTTCATGTGCACCAAGCCCCCTTGTGGAATCCTGCTGAGAGTTTTTCTAGAAGCCTTCAGTTCTGAATCATTTAGTCTCCCGGACTTTTGTAAAATAAAAAGAAACTAAGAGCACTTAACTTGTTCCCCCACCTTTATGGGCCTTTAAAAAAATCTTGTGTGTCTGTGTATATATATATATACACACACACACACATATACACACACACATGTATAACCCTTACTAAAGGGGACCAAGTTGCCCTTAGTTGAAACAGGGAAGAAAAACTTGGTAAATCAGAATCAGAAAATACCAATTTAAGAAGGCACTTAAACTCAGAAAATGTAAGTGTTTTGATTAAAAAAAAAAAAAAAAAGAGAGATAACTCATGGCTCATCTGGGTTCAGGTTCTGGTTTTGGCCAGGGCATAAGAATGAGCCTGTTTTTCTGTCTGAAGTCTTTTCTAGAGGGATGTCAGCACTACTCAGCTTTCTCTGGTCTGTCACAGAACATCTTCTGGTCTGCATACACTTGCTGCTGGCACAGCCCAGCCTGACTGACCCACTATTAGGTTGAACTGTTGTGGCTTCCTCTATCTTATTCTCCAGACTACAGACTCTCGTAAAGATTACAGAACAGCAAGAACAGTGTCCTGTGGGGAAGAGAGGATGTGTGGCTAAACGTGTGGCACATACACATCCATCTTACATTGCAGGATTGAGTCAGAACTATGCATGCATTCACCACAAGAAAACAAACAGCAGGATTTTACAACTGAAATGTTGGTTTGTCTTCTCATCTATTTAAGAGTGAACCACTGGAACTTGGGGACAAGATGAGTATAATAATATTGCAGCCTATCTGTCCGCTACAGTTGCAGTTTTTCATGACAAGCATTCAAAGTGTTAACTAAAACCATTGAAACAACATACCTGCCATTAAAAACCTGAATCTAGAAATAACAACTCCATGAGTGTTTTGCACCTCCAGATGGAATGGCCTTGAATAAATGCTATGAATAGCCATGTTTGCCACTTGCTGTTTGCTGTTTTATTAACCCTGATGCAGAGTCTCACAGTTTTCTCCCTTCTTCTCCTGTCTCTCAATGGATTATTAAAACCTGGATACCTGTGTAGACGATGAACCAGCTGGGCCAATGTAAGTACTTTGTTGGACTTTGGTTCAGTAGTTTCTGGTTGGGTTATTTTATATTTGCAGTTTAATTAAAGGGCATAGCTAAGATTGTAGGGGAAGACAGTGAGTGGAAAGCAATGTTGCAGTGTAGACTTCTTAGCTGGACATGGAGCTGACTGATAGCCCTTTGATTCCCAGGACAGGCTGTACACTTTTGTTCTTAGTAGCAATATAAAGTGGAATACCATGCAAAAAAAATGTTTAAAATTTTGCACACCCCATATGTTTAAATTGATACTGTGGGGGAAATGACCATTGTATCTGAGGCTTCAGGTTTTGTTCAAGCTAGACTATAGCACGGATAAACTGCCTGGCTCCGTTAAATGGTGGGTATTCAAGAGAGACAAAACTACAAATTTCAAATCAGTCCAAGATTTGCACTCTTCCCTAGAGCTGGGGACTAAGAAGTCAGAGGCAGAAGTGTGCCCAAATTAGTTAAGTGCCAGAGAGCACAGCACTGCCTGTATATAATTAAGAGACGAGACGAGACAGTGGTGTTACGTAGAGAAAAAACTAATCACTCGCTTTTGTCATAGTTTATAAATCAAAGCCCATGTTACCTGGGTATTATCTGCCTTGGGAGTCAAAAGGATCAATTAAGGTTGTAGGCACTTTACACAGGGTGTATTAATTTTGTATTAATATCGTGCAGTAAAATTTCTTACTATACCAGGGATGGCAGTAAGTGAAAGAGTCCCTGTATTTCCATGTGTTGTACTTTGAAAAGTTGCTACTGAGCTTGAGTTTAACTCTTGTAATGCAATTTTTCCTCCAAAGGAAAACCAACTCTACCAACAATCACAAAGATAAAAACTTGCGCCAGAGAAACACAAATTAAATACTACTTATAATGTAAGTATGGACTTCTAACTTTAGAAGTTTTAAGTTAGATTCAAATGAATGTGCCTCTTTTGACTTTATCACAAAGTCTTCAATAGCTGATGTTATGTTGCAAGATTTTTCAGTTGATTTCAGAGCTTCCAATACTGATGGAACAAGTTGTCTGTCCAGTGAAGCAGCTGGAAAGGAACATTTTCAGCTGAGTTGTAAAACATAGATGCTTTTCAGAGTGTGTATGATGTTTCAAAGCATCACCTTACCACTTTACTTCTTTAAAAAGAGGTAAAAGTTAAATTGTCACCTTCTTAGGTGGATTATTCCTGAGGCCAGTTGGTCCCACTTTGCTTGTGGGGGCAAGGCAGAAATGGTGGCCAGGCCCAGCTGGGCCAGAGTGCCTGCTGCTTAGGCACATGGAGATCAGAATTTCACACCACATCCCTGAGCATGCTGTTTGAACCAAAGCTTTATGTGGTGCTTGGTGTCCTATTAAGTAATAGTGCATGTTCCCTTTTAATTTCTACTTTCTTCACAGATCTTTAGGTTCCTGAAACTGGTGGCAACATGACCTGCTAAATTTTCTGCTTGGACCTCTTTGGTTCTTTCCCCTTTCAAGTGAGCAGCACCATGACGACTGTCTAAAGCATGCCTTATTTAGCCTCTCCTGTAAGGGTGATCTAGCCAGGTACATTTTAAACAATGCTTCAGTGTAGAAGGTGTAAACTATTTTGGGCTTGATGTGCTGTGAATGTTGCTTTTATTTTATTTTTTTGTTAAAATATTTAAATAGAAGTGAAAAGGTGACCCCTGAGGGTCAGATCATGCATGCGCCATTTTTTACTTAATGCAGCTGTTAAATTGGCAAAGCTCTAAAATGCACTGCTGCCATCTAGTGATACATTTTTGTAAAGTTCCGCAAAACATACAGATATATACAGTATATAAATATATATATATATATATTTATATTTTTTGGGGTGGGAGAAATCCAAAATAAATGCTTGTTTCATTTTTAAGCTGCTGATACTCATTCCTTATTGTATGTTGTCAGATGAGGAAACTGTTCAGTTCTGGTACATAAAGATGAGTAATATAAACTGAAATCTATAATTTTAAGGGCTTAACATGACTTTGATAAGAAGCTGGAACAATTCACTGAATGGATATAATGAATTACAGTATATATGTATGATTGCTTTTAAAATGATTATTTTTTTTCTTTTGTTAAATCATGTAAATTCCTAAATCCTTTTGCACTGATGTGTTAAAACCTAATTGTACATTGAGTTAAGGCAAACTTTTATAATTTACCTTTTGTTTTCAATGATCTTGAAATGTTAAAGCATGGTATTCTATGCAACTAGTTATTCTTTGAGGTTGACACTGTATTTTTTCATTGATTGAGTGTAGATTTTCACACCCAGCAGGGGTCTCACGCGGTGCGTAATTGGTAGATGCATGTACTTGTGTTTTGTGTAATTGCTGAAGTGCAATGATGTAAAAAGTGGATTCACCTGTTTTTAAAAATAAAACTGATAAAAGGTGTTGGAATAATACTCTTTATTCTCTATAATCTTAGGAGGAAGCATTTTTTTCCCCATTACTCCCAATTTCTGTAGATACACAGAATGTTAACCACTCAGCCCTGTCAGCTTTTTTAGTTCCTTTTCCACTTCTTCCACAAATGCCGGGAAGTTCTGATCCATGAGGCACAAGCGTAGAAAGGGGCCTAACCCTTCCGCATTCCATGCAGATCGTTCATAAACAAGTGGCAGCTCCTCTGATGCCATGAGAGACTGTGGGGATTCCAAAAGAGTAGTTTATTAGAGATTACAGGGGAAAGCAACAGCCTGAGTACTAGAACACAGAAAAACTGCCTTAAGGTAAGATTTGGGAAGTAAGACACCAAAAATTAGTGTTAATTAGCTTTGCAAGTTCCTTTACATAATGTTTCTAAATATACATACAAAGTGAGGTAAACTTGTATCCTTAAGTATTTCAAGTATACTAATAAAGTGATTTGCAAAGATACTGACTGCTTTAATGAAGAGTACAGTGCTGATTAAGTTTGTAGATTGAGAAGTCTTATCAATGAATGAACTCCACTTAGTTCATCCATCCCACCTAATAGGTGGAAGAATGGGTGTGAGCTGTTCATCATATGGAAATTGGGTTCTGAATGTAATAAATAGGTTACAAACTGACTATCCCAAGGACACAGCTTGCTGTCTTTCTCTGGTTCTGTCCATGAGGCTTGACAAGTAGAGGCCTGTGTCCATTGCTACAATCACGGCAGAACATTTCCATCACCCCCAGAAATTCCCTCACTGCTATCTACTCTTAAGGTCAAACCCTCAACTCTTAGCAACTATGATCAGTCCTCCATACTGTATATAGTTTTGGCTTTTCCGGAATGTCATATAAACGATGTCATATACTACTGCACGTTTTTCACATCCTTATTTGTCATCTCTGTCTTCTTTGGTAACCTGTAGTATTTTAAAGTCAGTTGACTAAGCTGCCAATATTTAAACATTAGGAGAGTTCAAAACAAAGTCTGACCATGCTTGGCAGTTTGGAAGATTAGGCAAAAGATGCACCGACCCAAGCAACGAAGACGGCTTCAGCTGTGTGTGTGGTCCACCTGCTTCTGAGCCTTGCCTTAGCCTTCTTACTCACTCCTCATGTTAATTCTGCTAGGTAGGTAGGTTTTCTACCCTTTCCATGGACTGCATGGTTTGGTGTATATGTATATAGTTGACATTTCTCAAGGAACTATCTATAATAGAAACTGACTTTTCTAAATTCAAACCAGCTTTTCAGACTATCTAAAGGTAGAAAGAAGGAAATGAAAGTCATATGAAGCCCTGTTCTCCAGCAAGAGCCACTATTAACATGGTAGTGTATCTCCTTTCAAACTTATTTTGTGTGTATGTCTTTACTACAAAAGTCAAATCATGTGTGCTGTTTTGTAGCCTTTAAAAAACAATGAACTATGAATATCTTCCAATGTCAACAGATTAAGACAGACATCACTTTTTATTGACTATATTTTATCTCATTTATGGTTATGGTACTTTTTAACCACTCAGTATCCCATTAGTGAATAATTGTTTCCTATTTTGTTACTATTAAAATTACTGAAAAACATCTTTGTATGTATATTTGTGTAGATGAAATGGTATTATAGGTAATAAGATATTAAATTTTATCTACATTGCTAAATTGCTTTCAAAGAATTTTACCAATTTATAGTCAAAGAATGACTTGTTTAGAAGGTTATAGCAAACAAGTAACATATCTGAGCTTCTAGCCTGATGCTTTTTCTTTATACATGGTTCTTCTATATAATGTAAATAAACTCAGTCGAGGTTCATCTTTTATAGCAACTGATACTTCCCGAATAAGGATATCACACCCTGCTCTGCTCATGCTTTTCTGTGGCTTAGTCACTCTGATTCAGTTAACCTGTAATCCTGGTGCAGATACAAGGCTACAGACTGGGAACTATGAAGTCTGTCCTGCTTCTGGACAATGAGGTTTCTAAATTTTTTCTGTCATAGTTGCTGACTTACTGAAAGACATGAATTCTTATTTAGTCTTCTTACTTTTCAGGTTTTAAAATCTGTGATTGCCCATTTATTTTGCGTGAGTGGTGTGCCAGGTGGAGAAAACACCCATATCTTCTTCTTACACCACTGTTAGCACAGTTTAATAGATAAAGTAGAAAGGAAATTTATTAAAATTGGATATTGATGAATTCCATGCAGAATTTTAGGGAAAGCCTAAACTGTTGGCTGAGAACCTGCTGTGTAAAAGCACAGCAGGGAATGCAGTGAGGAGGAGACCAGCCTCAGGAACCCTGAGCCTGAATGAATAGTTCTGCAGGAGTGTTTGGTAACAGCAAAATTCAAGTGGAGAGGCCACGTGCAAAAGCAGTTCTGTGGTAAGAGCAGAGTCTTCCTGGGGCTCCATACATCCTTAACCTGAGATCCTCACACTGAAGATCTGCCCCTACAGAAACTATGGTTGATCCAACTTAAAATTCATATTGATATTTGTCTTAAAAGAGTTTCCAAATTTCATTTCCAAAGTTAAACTGAAATTCTTAGCTTCATTCCTCTTTTAGGAAGGTGGTGAATAAATTCTTTATCTCATGCATTTAAAGTCTAACATTATAGACCACTTTCTGTCTTTTATTTCCTCAGGAAGACAGTTCTTCAGTATGTGCCATCATGTCTAATCTCACAACAAGGATAGGTGGAAATGGCCTGTCTCTGTCTTTATCGTCTTCTATAGTAACATTTTAAGTTACTGTTCTAGAACAGTGGATTGAACAGAGGGATACAAAATTCTTCGGGATCACTGTTTTTCCTGACATGAAAACTGAATATGGAAATAGGCCCTACCTGAGCTAACCAGGCCACTGAGGTCCTTCCTCCTGGACTGCTTGTGCCAGCCGGTACCCACTGCTGCTGCTCTGAGTTCTGCAGTGAAACAACGTGCAATTAGGAGACTGGCTGAACATAGTCATAAATTCCGTAGGCCATTGAAAAAGTGGAACACATGCATTAATGTTAAAAGAAAGAAAATCAGTAAAGGTACTAAAGTCATTGTTGGTGTAGTCTGTCCTGGTTTAAGGTTGGCTGTTAACCTGATTTGCCACAGCAGAGATACAGAGATAAAATTTGAGGCGCCTGCTCTGTGCCTGGTGTTCCTTAGGTCTCACAGGCTGGTAGTGCCTTTTCCTGCCTGATGCCGTGGCATACTTCTGTCTTAAAAGGCCCAGCCCAGGACCGTGTGCTGGTACTGCAGGGCAGTGGACATTGCCCAGCTTCTGATAATCATGATTTGTCACCTTCTATAAATTATTACTCGGGTAATATACATGTTCCTTGTAGAAAAGCAAAATGGGGGCAGGGGGAACACTATAGTTGCAAGATAACAATATCTTGTAACTTTAAAAAAAAATCTCATTTTAGACATTCTGAGGTTATGAATAAGTTCTTCTGTTAGTAAATTCCTAGATATATTCATTCAACAATGTTTGTGTCTACTGTGCACTAGACACTGGGAGGAAAAAGGGAAGGGAGCCACAGAAAATAAGGTAGAGAGAGGTCTGGTCCGCAAGAACCAACAACCCAGTAAGAATCTAACAAGTAAAACAACTTGAATGCAACTGAGGAAGTGCTGGCATGGAGGGGAGTATAAGACTTCAGGCTTGCAGTAGAGGGCAGTACAGGAAGGGTGTGTGTGTTAATAAGCATGAGGGGTAGGAATGCTCCAGAGCCCGAGCTACTTCTTACGGGAGGGGCTGTTCTTGAGCAGAACTCAGGATGTTTTCTAGGCAAACAGAATGAACAAGGTGTAGGAGAAAGCCTGGAGGCATAAGAGGCTGCTTCTACCTAAAAACAAAAACTTCTCCAAGAGCCCCACCACTCTTCGTTCCTAGCCACATGTCTGCAGGCTTAGTTGTATTCTGGATAGCAGTGGTACTTATAGTACTAATAATCTCCAGACAGTTGAGCTGGTGGTATCACACGGAGAATCCAAGGCCCTCCCTGGAGGGTGTGTATCAGCAGTATGTTCTGACTGCTAAAGTAAATGTCCTGCTAATTTCAGTGGGTGTTAGAAGAAATGTGTATCTGGAGGCATCAAAAATGGGGTGGTGGGACAGAGAGGAAGAAAAGAACAAAGGAAAGAAAACTAGTCAGGAATACTAAATAAAAATGAGCTAAAAGGTAAGGAGCTTTACTGAATCTGGAATCCTTAGGCAAACCCCATTTTCCCTCATCCAGAAAAGTCCGATTCCACTGCCTGATATTTCTTCCAGCTCTAAGGTTTTCCTAGGAGACATCAGTTCAGCTCACACCATGTTTTTCAAACAACTAGGAAAGACTAACCAAAATTCATATGCCACATACACTGATCTACAGCCAAGTGTGATGGAAGCAGTGGAAGTCAGCTGGACAGTCCTCCACCTAAGTGTACACAGATGGCAGGTTCTATGCACACAGGAACGAGCCCTTGGCTGCCACCTCCTGGACTTCTAGTGCTAACAGAGGAGGAGCTAGGAACTGTCATAGGCTGGATTGCCTCAGAAGCCCTCAGGTTGAAGAAACACCTGGTTAGGCCACAATTAGCAAAATTACAAGGCAGAGGCAAGACAGGAAGTGAATCAAGAACTTGAAATAAAAAGATATGGAAAAACCCCTAATTTGCAAAAAAAAAAAAAAAAAAGAACAACTATTTTAGACAAAAGTAATACAAGTACTGGGAAAAAGACACCTGAATGAGGAGACCGGCAAGATGACTAAAGCTTGGCCAGAGCTTGCACCTCGAGCTGGATTCTGAAAAAGGGAGCATGATACCAAATTTGAACAGCGGCAGCTGAGGACAAGCCTTAGGAGTTTTCATCTCCTGCTCTGCAGCCTCAGACACTCCATCTCACTATGGCCTTGCTGATTGGTGAGTGCTAACCCTTGATAATAAAAGACTGACTGGTATGCTTATTTGTTCACCTGCAAAGCAAAAGAGATCTGAAAAGGTAACATGACCGGCAGTAATAATGAATCATCTTACTTAAGTATTTGCCAGGGTGCTTTATAGACACAATTTCAGTCTCACCACGTGGTAAGTGACTTGCATGAGAACACATAGCTACTAACAGGGCAAGGATTCAAACCTAAATCCATTTGGATTCCAAAGCCTATGGTCTTTGGACATAGTGTAGAGCACAGCACTCTACACCTCATCCACCCAGAACACCAAACTACAGATCCAAGGAGGCCTTGAATACAGAATCAAGAAGAGACATGAACATTTTCTAGCCACTTTGGGGATATTTCTACCTAGGTGTTTGGGATGAGCTTAAATAGAGAGCCAGGGCCTTCAGCTGCCACTGTAGTTAACGACCCACGGCCTACTTTAAGGTACTGTCTCAGTTTTTCTTTTCATATTTAGATAATAGTATTTAGGTTCTACCCTGATGTGTGTGTATCTTTACTATATGTATGTCATGTATATCATTACCTTTATAGCGCATTCTAGACCTAGTTCCCAAATTTGGGGACCCTGTTTGGTTCCTGTTGCACCCCATGCGTGCACTGGGTACTATAAGCTCAGTCTAATAGCTGGTCAGTGACACCTACAAAGAAAGGCGATCTATTTAAGGGGTAAAGGATCGTAAGCAACAAAGTATCTTATAATAAGCCATATCATTCCATTTTTAGAGAGGGGATTCTTAATAGAAGCTGATGAGGCAAAATGTTTTAAATTAGATCCAGTGTTTGTAAGAAAACCAGCTTTAGTGTTAAGACATGTTCACAAAAAGTCATGCAGGAACAAAGGGGAAGAATTCTAAAACATTAATATGGCAAACTAAATACAATCAAAGGGAAACCATACAGTACTTGTTTAAAGAAAAACATTTTATGATAAATAATATAAAATCTGTTTGCCCCAGATACGCTATGAAAAGAAAGTTGGTGATAAAACAGTAAAAATGAATTGTCTTGGCCCAGTTAGTTTAAGGGGAACTTACAGGATGAAGTAATGGAAAGCCAGGTTTGGAAAGTCATTGCTCAAAATAGAAAATAAAAAACCCAGCCTGAAACTGGAATTTCATCCTAAGAGCAGAGGTAGCTTATGCTAGCAGCATGTGGGACTCTGCCAATGAAATGCTTGAAGATGTACCTGCAGGAGAAATTCTGTAACTTATTCTCAAAAGTTTTATCACAAGACTTCTTTACATTCCTACAAACTACTGAGGCCCTCAGACAGCTTTTGAGTTACATCTATTTGATATTTATATGTTAGGAATTAAAACAAGTTTTAAATATTCATTTAAAATTATAAATCCATTATATGTTAGTATTAAAAACATTTTAATGAAAATAACTTTCCTAACAAAAATACAATTTTTGCAATTCTCTTTTAATATCTAGCTGGACTCATATTTCTCAATCTGACAACATGTTGCTTTGGTTGAAATACATAAAATCTGGCTTCATACAGATATATAGATGGAAAAAGTTATTTTTTAAAAATGTTTTTCAGCTAATTGTGGATACTCTTTGGTCTCACATCAAAATTCAACAAATGATTAAAGGCTAATTTCAACACAGAATCTTAAATCATAGCAATGAGCTTTTTATACTCTTGTTATAAAACAACAAAATAAAGAAGATTCTTTGGTCTGCAGAATCTCTGGACTGGTTTCCATAGCAGTTGTACCGGTTTACATTCCCACCAAGAGCACACCAAGGGTTCCCTTTTCTCCATGCCTTGTCTTTGACAACAGCCACTTTGATAGGTGTGAGGATATCTCATTGCGGTTTTGATTTGCATTTCCCTGATGATAAGTGACGCTAAGCATCTTTTCATGTGTCTGTTAGCTATCTGTTTTGTCTTTGGAAAAATGTCTATTCAAGGCCCTCCGTCCATTTTATAATTTTTTTTTAATGTTGATTTGTATGAGTTCTTTTGAATATTTTGAATAGTAACCCTTTATCAGATATACCATTTGCAAATATCTTCTCCCATTCAGTAAGCAGCCTTTTTTATTTTGTTAATAGCTTCCCTTGCTGTGCAACAGTGATCACAAAAAACAGTGACTTTTTTTTTTTAGTTTTGCTTTTATTTCCCTTGCTTGAGGAGATCCATAAAAATATTGCCAAGATGTCAAAAAGTGTACTGCCTATGTTTTCTTCTAGGAGTTTTGTGGTTTCAGGTCTTACATTTAAGTCTTTAATCCCTTTTGATTTTATTTTTGTATGATTTTATATGATATGAGAAAGTCCAGTTTTCCCCAACACTGTTTATTGAAGAGAAATTAAAAAAAAAAAAAAAACAGGACTAGCATATGATACAGTAATCGCACTTCTGGGTACTTTTCCAAAGAAAATGAAAACATTCAAAAAGATATATGCACCCCTGTGTTCACTGCAGCAATATTCACAGTAGCCAGGATGTGGGAGCAGATTAACCCTAAGTGTCTATTGATAGATAACTGGATAAAGAGAATGTGGTATTATTCAGCCATAAAAAAGATCTTGTCACTTGTGACAAAATGGATGGACTTAGAAGGTATTACGCTAAGTGAAGTAAATCAGAGAAAGACAAGTACTGTATGATTTCACTTATATGGACATTAAAAGGCATGGATAAACAACTAGACTCATAGATACAGAGAATAAACAGATGGTTGCTAGAGGAGAGGGGAATGGGAACAGTAAAATAGAGAAACAGGTGAGGGAAGTTAACAGGTACAAAAACAAACCGAATCCAGTGATGTAGCGCACACTTTGGATCCTTCATCCGTGCATGGTTCTGCAGCACAGGTCTTCCACATGTTGAAAGATTTTGTGATGTACTTATTTTAAAAATCATGTTCGTTACCAGTACCATCAAGAAAGTCTTCTGGGTTAGGAAGCTGTGAAGCTCAAGTGGCAGGTACAAGTTTTTCAAGATTCTAATTTTCACTTGGAAAGGTTATTTCATCATTGTCAATAAATACTATCAATTGTTTTCCTGAAGTACTTTTCTTGTAGTTACTTGAAGTAACTACATTCACTTGAGAAAATGTCCACCAGCCACCCAAATCTAATCATAGTTCGTCTGTTGTTAAGTAATAATGGTGTTCCATAAAGAGAAGCTGGTGCTGTCATACAGGTGCTTTCCTAGGAGAAAGCCATCGTGCTGCAGAACGCAGATGGTTTTGTTAGTTGGTTCTTACTGCAGTGACAGTGAAGAAAGAACATGACTATTGGTACGGCTAGATGCCACTGCCGTGATCTATGCTAAGGTGACAGCAGCTTTGCTCACAATGTTTCTGTTCCATTAAATAACAAGTATCAATACAGGAAAAAGGACAAATAATATGTGAATGTTATTGCAAAAATAATGTGGCCTTTGTGGATTCCTGAAAAGGTCTCAGGGAAGGGTCCATGGATCATACTCTGAGAACCACGGTACTATAGTAACACCCATGATACACCTGAGACTCCCAGCTAATCTAATTTCTAGCCTTATACGTAACTACAGTGAGAATCAACCTTGAATTTAAAAAATAACTCAGTGTCTTCTTTGGAATAATGTCTATTCAAGTCCTCTGCCCATTTTTTAATCAGATTGTTTTATTTGATACTGAGTTGTATGAGTTCTTGTTATTTTGGGTATTAACTCTTTACTGGATGTATCATTTGCAAATACCTTCTCCCACTCAATAGGTTGTCTTTTTGTTCTGTTGATGATTTTCTTTACTATGCAAAGCTTTTTAGTTGGATTTAGTCCCATTTTGTTTATTTTTTGCTTTTGTTGCCCTTTCCTGAGGCAAATGAAAAGATGCTCAGCATCACTCATCATCAAGGAACTGCAAATCAAACCACAAAATAGTACCTCACAACTGTCAGAATGGCTGTCATCAGAAAGACAAGAAGTAAGTATTGGTGAGGATGTGGAGAAAAGGGACCCTTATGCACTGCTGGTGGCAATGTAAATTGATACCTACTATGGAAAACAGTATGGTGCTTTCTCTAAAAATTAAAAACAATTATCATATGATCTAGTAGTTCCACTTCTGGGTATTTATCCAAAGAAAACAAAAACTAATTCAAAAAGATATTTCCCCCTTATGTTTACTGCAGCGTTGTTTACAGTGGCCAAGCTATAGAAACAACTAAGTGTCTGTCAATAAATGACCGGATAAAGATGAGGTATGTGTGTGTATATGTATACACACACACACACTGGAATATATACAAAATGAGGTGTGTGTGTATATATATAGGGTGGGCCAAAAAGTTCGTTTGGGTTTTTCCCTATGATGTTACAGAAAAACCTGCATGAACTTTTTGGCCCACCCAATATATACACAATAAGATGTGTAGTATCTAAAAACAAATATAAAATGACTCATAAACACAGAGAACAAACATGGCTGCAGACCTGGAGGGATAGGCAAACCGGGTGAATGAGATTATGGAGCATGAACTTCCAGTTACAAATGAATGGGCTTCCCCAGTGGTCCAGTGGTTAAGAACCCCCCTCTGCCAATTCAAGGAACATGGGTTCGGTCCCTGGACTGGGATCCCACATGCGGTGGAGCAGCTAAGCCCATGTGCCACAACTACTGAAGCCCACGCGCCTAGAGGCTGTGCTCTGCAACAAGAGAAGCTACTGCAGTGAGAGGCCCACACGCTGCAACTAGAGCAGCCCCCACTCCCTGCAACCAGAGAAAACAAAAGCCCGCACGGCAATGAAGACCCAGTGCAGCCAACAACAAATAAGTCTTAAAAAAAAAAAGAGTCATAGGGATATAATGTACAGCACAGGGAATACAGTCAATAATACTGTAATGCTTTTGTGTGGTGACAGATGGTAACTAGATGTTGTGATCATTTTGTAATGTATAAAAATATCAAATCACTATATTGTATACCTGAAACTAACACCATAATTATATATATGTCAATACAAGTAAGTCACTCAACATTAGATATCTTTAAGCTACAAATGTGGTGGACTCGGCAAATTCCACTGTGATTTTGGCCCCCCCAGAGCATTACCTTCTCAGGTTTCTCATCCACCTACTTGCCTACTTACGCCATGCTGTGGTGGGATGCTCTGCACACAGCCCTTCCCTTGGCCAGGACTTGGCCTGAACTCCTGGCTGATTCCGTCGGGTACCTGGACGGTGATGTACTGGGCTAGGTTCTGCACGCAGCTGTAGCAGTGTTCCAGTGCCTGCTCTCTGGAGCCTCCACTAAACTGTACCCGGAACATACGACTCTTGTTCTGTGTGACAAATCAAAAGTTATCCTCAGCAACCCTCGTCATATCACTTTACTTTTATTTACTGTGGGGTCTTCCCTTTGTTTGCAGGGGAAGGCGTGTCAATAAGGGAGCAGTTACCCTAGATTGTTGATGTGGGCATAGAAAAGCCAATAATTAGTTTTCTTTTCCCTTTTGGGAGCTGTGCCTCATAATATATTCATTTCCTTCAAGGGACTGACATCAGCAAAAAATGGAAAAGCCCATCATAAAGACTAGGAAGGTCACTATACTGACTGCAGTAAAAGATCCACGTTTTATCTTACTTTGGAACAAAGATTGCATACCGTCTAATTGCTTAGGTGGAGAATCAGTGAAGCTAACAGTCCTGGCTGAACAAAATTTTCCAAACCTGAGTATATAGAAGAGCTAGCCAGATAGATACCACATTAAACAAGCCAGTGAATCTGAAAAACAAAACGGGATCTGGGGACAGGCAAATGCTGACAGCCAGTGTATCTCATTAATTTGCAGTGCCCTTTTATCCTTAAAGAGGCCAGACTTACCTACAAATCACACAGACAAATCAATCACATGCTGCCTTTAATTAGCTGTATGATTTATATCCCCTGGCAAACCAGCAAATGTGGGAGAGATGCAATTAAAATTTTTAAGTGTGGCAACCACATCAAATTTATTTTACTGTAAGTTTAAAAATAGAACTAAATTGTAACAATAACAACAATAAACCTCTTATTTTAACAGAAGTAGCTGCCTTTTTTCTAGTCTGATATCTTGTCTAGTTTTAGAAGACGCAGCTTACCCAAAGGCCACCCCAAAGAGGTGATGTGTATTGTGTACCTTTATTCAATTTCTTCTGCAAAGAAATTCGGATGCTAACATCGTAATAGCATTTTGTATTTTTTAAATACACAAATCACATTGCTAACTGGAAAATGTTTCTAACTGTAGTTAACAAAATCCTGAAAGTTTCTATAAGCAGAAATCCTTGATTTTCTTGTTCACAATTTACATGATTTAAATTTCTAGGTAAAACCATCAAACAAAGCCGTATCTTTAGGATACAGAAAACTGGGCATGGTTAGGTAGTGGTAAGGCGCCATGCCCACAGACACTGCTGCCCTTTCTGCCTCTCTCGGGTTCTCTTCATTTTTAAATTCATTCACTTTCTTCCCCTGAGTATCAAGGTTAACCCATTATCATTGCCCCCTCCAACAATGAAAAAATATGAATATTTTTGAGTATTGCCTATTCATTTCCTTAGTCATTTTTCTCTTGGATGAATAATCCCCAAATTATCAAGTCTTTGAAAGCTAACCCCCTGAAGGAAAGGGAAAGAACTGATGAGAGAACTCCACATTCAGTTTTTGGTAATTCTATGAATCTTAACGTGAAACTGAGCTTTCTTGTTTACAATTAATTAGCTATTTCCACCTCTCACTAGTTGAGACTGTACAAATGGGACATCTATATGTAGCACCTTTGTATCAGCTATCTCCATGATGATTCTGTAATTAACCTTTTGAGAGTAATCACATAAAAAATTGCACCTCATCACTAGATGAAAACTATATAAAGGAACAGATAATTATTAAGTATATAAGCAGGGCAAAAATCTCAGACCACTTGTCTAGAGGTATCTACCTATCTATGTGAGTGTACACAACAATGAGTTTGGACAGTTAGTGTTTCTTTGGAATGTAGTTCCAGGAAATGACAGGGAAAGTTGTATGTCTGACAGCCTAACTGATGATTTGCTCCATGTTCCTTCTATAAAATTCTTAGACAGAATTTGAGCTTATCATCTGAAACCAGAAATACCACCTCAATACATGTGGACCCAAGACAAAGCCAAGGCACATCAGGAGAAATCTAAAATTGAGCTACATCTTCATCCCACATCCTCAGCATCAAAATACCACGACAGAAAACCTGCCACTTGGTTAACCAAAGGACTCCTAGGTTGAAAATCTTGAGGCGATTTCTTTTTATGCCAGAATTAAAAGTCAGAAAGAGCTCTTTGTTGTGAAATGAAAGTCTTTTATGCATATATAATAGCCACGAACTGTCCCAAATAGACTGTCTCTGGTGTCTATCATCTAAGGAAACTACTGGCCGTGCCACATGGCTTGTGAGATCTTTAGTTTCCCAGCCAGGGATTAAACCTGGGCCCTCAGCAGTGAAAGCACAGAGTCCTAACTACTGGGAAGCCAGGGAATCCCCGAAATTACTATATTTTAAGTGCCTTCAAGAAAATTATAGAGTTACCAAGGGAACATTTCCTGCAAAGATGGGCACAATAAAGGACAGAAATGGTATGGACCTAATAGAAGCAGAAGATATTAAGAGAGGTGGCAAGAACACACAGAACTGTACCAAAAAAAAGGCCTTAATGACCCAGATAACCGTGATGGTGTGGTCATTCACCTAGAGCCAGACTTCCTGGAATGTGAAGTCAAGTGGGGCTTAGGAAGCATTATTATGAATAAAGCTAATGGAATTCCAGCTGAGCTATTTCCAATACTAAAAGATGATGCTGTGAAACTGCTGCATTCAATATGCTAGCAAATTTGGAAAAGTGAGCAATGGCCACAAGACTGGAAAAGGTCAGTTTTCATTCCAATCATAAGAAGGGCTGTGCCAAAGAATGTTCAAACCACTGCACAATTGTGCTCATTTCCCATGCTAGCAAGGTAATGCTCAAAATCCTTCAAGTCTGGCTTCAGCAGTATTTGAACCAAGAACTCCCAGATGTACAAGCTGGATGTAGAAAAGGCAGAAGAACCAGAGATCAAATTGCCAACATCCACTGCGTCATAGAAAAAGCAAGCTAATTCCAGAAAAACATCTGCTTCACTGACTACACTAAAGCTGTTGACTGTGGAATCAAACTGTGGAAAATTCTGAAAGAGTTGGGAATACCAGACCACGTTACCTGCCTCCTGAGAAACCTGTACACAGGTCAAGAGGCAACAGTTAGAACCAGACATGGAACAGCTGGTTCAAAATAGGGAAAGGAGTACGCCAAGGCTGTATATTATCACCCTGCTTATTTAACTTATATGCAGAGTACATCATGTGAAATACTGGGCTGAATGAATCACAAGCTGGAATCAAGATTTCCAGGAGAAATATCAATAATCTCAGATATGCAGATGACACCACCTTAATGGCAGAAAGCAAAGAGGAACTAAAGAGCCACTTGAAGGTGAGAGAGGAGAGCAAAAAAGCTGGCTTGAAACTCAACATTCAAAAAACGAGGATCATGGCACCCAGTCCCATCACTTCACAGCAGACAGGTGCAGAAAAAATGCAAACAGTGATAGACTTAATTTTCTTGGGTTCCAAAATCACTGCAGATGGTGACTGTAGCCATGAAGTTAAAAGATGCTTGTTCCTTGGAGGAAAAGCTATGACAGAACTAGACAGTGTATTAAAAAGTAGAGACATCAGACATCACTTTGCCGACACAGGCCCACATAGTTGAAGCTATGGTTTTTCCAATAGTCATGTACAGATGTGAGAGTTGGGCCATAAAGAATGCTGAGCACCAAAAAATTGATGCTTTCGAACTGTGGTGCTGGGGGAGACTCTTATGAGTCCCTTGGATAGCAAGCAGATCAAACCATCAATCCTAGAGGAAATCAATCCTGAATATTCATTTGAAGGGCTGATGTTGAAGCTGAATCTCAATACTTTGGCCACCTGATGAAAAGAGCCAACTCACTGGAAAAGACCCTAATGCTAGGAAAGATTGAGGGCATGAGGAAAAGGGTGTGAAAGAGGATGAGATAGATAGTTGGATGGCATCAACTCAATGGACATGAGTTTGGGCAAACTCCAGGAGATAGTAAAGGACAGGGAAGCCTGACGTCCATAGGGTCACAAAGAGTTGGACACAACTTAGTGACTGAAGAACAACAACAAAAGTGGTGACTTATATGTTAAAGTGTTCCCACTCTCCTTCAAAATACTTAATTTCAAGTTCTTACAACTAATAGAAAATTTCTTGAAGAAACAAACGTTAAGGATTAGTGTTTGTCTCTATACACTAATCTTCATGTACACACAAGAAAATGAGGCTTCACCTTCTGGGAAGCATTGGGCCCATTAAATACTGACTCACAAGTGTGAATGGCATCTCCATGCAGAGATCTTAAGCTGCAGGCTCTATAGCTAATGTTACAGGGTATCAGCAACACGAAGACATGGGCCCAGTCGGTACCACGTAGGAAGACAGCCGAGGAGATGTGAGAATCCTCACAAACATGGCCATGTCTTCCTGCTGGTTTTAGATTCACCCAGATCTGTAAGAAGTTCCCCATCATCACTAGGACCCCAACTGGAGCAGTTTATCCCACCACTAGCAGTGAATTCCTCTAAGTAGAAATTGGAGGTGGGGGAGGATGGAAAAAGGACTTCAACATTTTCTTTGATCCTTTGCTTTGAAACCAAGGGGTGATACTTAAGGCTGAGGCCAGAGAAAACCATGAAAATATTCTTCAGTGAGTTATTGGAGGTGAGTCACAACAGTGGTTTACAATTATTCCTTTGAATCAGTCTTTTCACATAAGGAATTACATGTCGACTGTTAGCCAATCAGCCAAGATCATTTTGATTACAATTACTGAAAAAAAAAGAAGCCCATGTTACAAGTAGGCAGATCTTTTACAATCTACTTATTTCAGCCAAAGAGAAAAGAAACATCATCTTTATTGCCCCTTGAATTTAAGTTACGTTAAATATCTGTTAAAGGAACAAACATTTTATTTCTAAATATTTCTATTTATCAATTTACAGAAAAATGTTTGTTTTGCAATACTTGTTTAACTACAAGTTATCCAAGTCAAGAAACAAAAAAGTTGTGTACCCTTTGCCAAATAAGGCAAAAATCACAGTGTGTTGGCTCAGTATTAATATATCAAAGGATTAAAAAAAGTGAAACAAATAATGATTTTGATAGGAGTTAAAATTTAATATGTAATCCTGATAAAAGTTTTAGTAAATAAACTATAGTTGAAGGAGTATCTTCCTAACATGGTAAAGAATATCCAGTCAACAGCCAGAAATGTTCTTAATGTCTACACACTTGTTCCCATTCAAGTCAGCAAGATGTCAAGGATGACTGTGTAACTGTCAAATTACAGTGTTCTGGAAGGTCTAGATAATCCAGTAAGGTGAGAAAAGTATGGGAAGAAAATTATCATTGTTTGCAGATTATAAAATTACTTTCCTAGAAATTAAATTACCAGAGCTAATAGCAGTTTAGTAAGGAGGCTAAATTTAAAATAATTCAGAAAAAATCTAGTACTAGGCAGCTAGAAATATCTTTGGATAAAGAATACCATTCCAATAACAACAGGCAAAAGGATCCTAAACTTGAATATTTAAAAATCTACATATAAAGTATATGGTATATACATCAATAATCACTTTTCAAATTATATAACTACACAAAATACATGCATTTAACATGTAATCTCTATACACAGAGAGTAAAGACTTTGAAGAGAAAAATTAGGCAAAAGCAGTAGACGGTGATTCACAGAAGAAATACAGATGGTTGGCTAACAAACACACAAAAAAATATTCATTCTCACTAGTTACCAAAGAAATGAAAATTAAAGGAAGATGCTCATTTTTGCTTATCAAATTAGAAATTAGTTTTTAAATTTAAATTATATCACCCTGTTGGAGAGGATTTGGACAAATAGGCATTTTTACAGATGTCAGTGCTGTAGAAACAGGAACAACCTATTTGGAGGGCACATTTACGAAATACACATTCATACTTCTAGTACTTTTATCTCAAAAACTCTGTAAATAAATCCTAATGAAAATCAAAACATTTTTACAATAGTGAAAAATGAGGAATTTGTTAACCGATTCATGGTGCACCCAAACAATACAAATACTAGGTAGTCACGGAAAATCATGTTTCAAAGACTAAGAAATGCCTTGGTATAATGTTCCAGATACAATGTTAAGTGAGGAAAGCAGGATACAAAGCCCTCTGTATACCACAATCCCCAAATTATAAATTATCTATATGGCAGACACTGTTCACTGCCATGAGGCAATCCATACCAGAGGCTGGAAAAGCCAAACATTCATTGGCTAATCTTGGCAGATCGGGATGACCACATTACGCTGTTCTGGTCCCTGAGACAGAAGCAGACATCTTTCAGGGACCATGGGAGGTAGAGCGCCTTACAGGGAAGTCTATGCTTTCCTTATAAAGGGAATAGATGAAGCTGGTTTCCCATGAATGAAATACGACAGCTCTAGTAGCCATTTTGAAAATGTGAAGGCAAGGCCAAGGGAGCTGCAAAGGCGTTGACTCTGGCACAGCAGAGCTGCTGAGCCAACTGCCAGCAACTGCCTGCTTCTGGCTTTTCTATTTAGTGAAAAAAATAACCCTTTATTTTGTGGGGTGGGGCCATTACACCTGGATTTTTGGTCACATGCATCTGAACATTATTCTTACTGATACAATATATATGCCTAGTAAAAACTTTAAAATGTTAATAATGATTATTTTTGAGCAGTCAAATTATTTTCCCCTTTACAGTTATTTTTTTAAAAATTAATAACAAAAAAATTAAAACTCAAATATCAGACACGTGGCATAATATAGCTTTTTAGAAGACACATACATTCATTCAACATGACACCATCGATAGGAGACCAACGCGGGGTCCAGTTTTCTGACAGCTAGTTGGCTACTGGCCTATGTTGCATTTAGTCCCCTCACGTAAAATGAAAACGGGCTCCTGCGTGTTTTGAGTACGTGCTTCGGACCCCTTTGGCCGTCAGATGAAGCCAGAGGACCCCTACTCAGAAAAATGTTTTTAATCACATAAAATATATAAGTTCAAAGGAAACCAATTATACTGAAGTATACTTAATGTATCACACTATTAACACTAATTTATACTCTAATAAGATATATGCTTCCTTATTAATATACTCAATAAAAAGATCCAGCAGCAGGACTAACCACCACCATAACACTGGGGTGTGATGAGCATAAATGACATTGAAGATTTCTGAAACAGCTAAAAAGTGATATGAAGACATTTGATTTCTACTGGTGCAAATGTGGTCTGATGCCAACAGGCATCGTTGAACGAAATTATAAATTTCAGTTAAAGGTCAGTGAAAATCCATGCAGTTCATGGACCCTCTGAATTCTCTAGGGATCCTCTGGAGTGGCTGGTGCTCTTGAAGACCTCTTTCAACTCTCAGTCTATGAGCCCAATAAAAATTAGGATCTTTTACCTGAACTTCAGTTATTATCTAGTCAGTGAATATTAACAGATTGGTTTTTACAGTTATTTCTGAAAGAAAATAATACAGGTGATTAGTTTTCATGTTGCTTTCATAAGGATCATTCTTTATGTTTAATACAGCCAAGTAAGCAAATAAAAAGGAATTATATTATTTAGTATTAAAGAGAGAAAAATGAAAAAACATTCAGTGAAGCATTTGAAAGCACACCCCCTTTGAAATCTAAATAGCAAGACAAACAATGATGTAACTCCACCTTCTCCCAATTTGTGCTGGGAGATGGAGAATGGTCGCAGAGCTCTGTCAGGCAGGTATTGACAGATCAATCACAGCCCTGGTTCTTCAGCAACATCCCCTTATGAACCATGCTTCTGCCTCTCGATAGTCCTTGTTTCATGTTTTGCTCAGAATGCAAACCTTTCTTAAACAAATGTGTTCTTCCCAGTACCATTTCACCTGCAAAGAGAAGCTCCTGCACCCACTCCAGTACTCACTTAGCAGATGAGAAGTGTATGAACAGTTGCTTAAAAACAGTTGGCCACACAGAATCTTACCTTTATGGTTGTTCCAAACAACAGACAATCCATGCGTCTTACAATCTTCAACCAGTTCTTGCTACCAATGAGTGAAAACCCCTCCTGAAACAAAATAATTAAGCAAAATTAGCAACAGAAGCAAAAGAGACATAAAGAATAGCTGTGATGCCGCTCCTTCGTATTAGAAAGTTATCTATCTAGTTATTCTATAACTTAAGCACAATAGAAATGACTCAATATCAACTGCCAAGGATGGCCCTTCCAATGAGTCCCAGTATCTCAGTCCTCTTCCTGAGTTATGATCAACATTAACAGTCTCAGCCTGTATTGCTTTTCTTAACCTTTTCATATTGAAAATCAACAAACCATTAAAGATATTTGCTATAAAATACAATGTTACGCCTCTAGGATTTGGCAAAATACAAGTTTATAATTCCTGGAAGCCAAAGGTTTCCATTATACTAACTCATTAAGTTATCTGCCACATCCCCAACTATACAGTGAGATTTCTCTTCATGAGAATCTTATTTTCAGATTCCTATGTATGGAAAAATGGAAGCAGTTTGGTTTGGGATGCTGAATGTCTAGTTCTTCATTTCAATCTGAAAAAAAACAAAAAAGGCAGAGAGAGCAGTAGAGGGAGGGCACATAAATCTCAAGGGAGGGACAACTGCTGGATCCTAACGGTGTAAAGATAGACTTTTCGGTAGCTTACTAATAATGTTGACTGTGGCCGCTCACGAGAAGTGCTTAGCGTTTAGTACTAACAACTCAGTCGGGGACGGGATAAACTGACAGCGTGCAGAATCGAGCAACTGCATCTGCCTCACGGTGTTGGTCCACCACAGCCAGAGGGGGCGCTGGAGGGACGTGGGAGGTCTACAGCTCTTTATAAAAAAGTTTTCTGAACTCTCATCAAATCTCTCTTCCTAGATTTGAATATGATGAAAGCTACAATCTGCAAAGAAATTTTTTGTTCAGGAAAACTGTGGGTTAATTCCTTGACTTTTTTTTTTTTTAAAGGAGAAAAAAAAAGACCATTCTAAAATGTTGATTCTAAGAATTCTATTATTAATAGGAGTCTTTTTTTTTTAATGAAAAAACAAGTCAGGCAAACCGTTTGTGATTTCTTTTTAAAACTCTCTCAGAAGCAGCAAAAAGAAACATATTCATTATTACCCCCAACATGTAGAAACTGCTGTTTAAAATGGAAGTATGTGGGAAACGTGCACACACGCATTGCTAGGAGGAGTGCAAACTGGTACAGCCTTATGGAGGGCAACATGGTGTTATCAGAACTATGGATGCTTTTACTCTTCAACTCAGCAACCTCTGCTGGACTGAGGATTCCCTTCACAGATCAACTTGCACATACGAAGTGATGCATGGATGGGGTTAAGCATCTCCATATTTTTAATGGTAAAAGATTGGAAACAACTCAAGTATACATCAACAGCAGACTGGTTAAAAAAAGTATGACACTCTATGCAATGAGATACTAAACAACTGTAAAAAACATGATGTCCTACATCAGTGCTGTCCAGTAGGAGTATAATTTGAACCACTTATGTAATTTTAAACTACTAGCTACATTTTAAAGGCATAAATAAACTGGTAAAATTTTAGTATTTAATTTAATACATCAAAATACAGTAGGAAGTGGCAACCTACTCCAGTACTCTTGGCTTGGAGAATCCCATGGACAGAGGAGCCTGGTGGGCTACAGTTCATGGGGTCATAAAAGAGTCAGACATGACTGAGCGACTAATATATCAAAACATGATCAAACACTGTAAAACATTATTAAGATAGTTTATGTTCTCTCTTTTTTTGGTACTAAGTCTCTGAAATCCAGTGGGGTCGCACAGAGTCGGACACGACCGAAACAACTTAGCAGTAGCAGCAGCAACAGTGGGATTCACACTTATACCACAGCTCAGCTGAGATGCTGTATTTTAAATGGTTAACGTGAAATGCAGTCCTACCAAATCAACAGAGTTTAGTGGGATAATATTTTACAGTGCTTTAATTTTTAAACTTAAATTTTAAATAAAAGTTAAAATTCTGTTTTTCAGTTGCACCAGTCACATTTCAAGTGTTCAGTAGCCACAGATGGCTTACAGCTCCCTTCCCGGTCTTTATGTGTTGATCTGTGAGGTACACTGTTCTGCTGGAAAGCAAGCTACAGAACAGTGTCCATGATGTGATATCTTTGTATAAGGAAAGGAGGGAACATACAAGGTATACTCTTATTATTTGCGTGCATTTACATTTTAAAAGGGCTTCCCTGGTGACTCAGTGGTAAAGAATCTGCCTGCCTGCAGGAGTCTGGATCTGATCCCTGAGTCAGGGAGAAGGAAGTGGCAACCTACTGCAGTATTCTTACCTGGAAAACTCCAGGGGCAGCGAAGGCTAGCGAGCTACCATCCACGGGAACGCAAAAGAGTCAGTCACAGCTTAGCGATTGAACAATAACAATAACATTTTACAAACTGGAAGGAGGAGTACACAAGAGACTAATACAAATCATTATCTGTAGGGAGTGAGAGTGAACAGTACGGCCGGGGCAGAGGTTGAAGTGAGATTTTTTACTATTTATCTTTTTATACTGTTTTGATTTTTCAACCACATTAAGCCTCATATGCATGCATGTGGGAATATTTGGGTAAACAAGAATTCCCATTCCAATATGGCATAAACTCAAGGAAGAGAAGAAAGCAGGACCTAAATAAATCCATCTATGGGAACTCTGTACTATCTTTACAACTATTCTGCAAATCCAAAGCTATTCTAGAATAAAAAGTTTATTAGAAAATAAATGAGCGGGCCCTGGCCCCAGCCTGACTTCTAGTCCTCTGACTTCCTACCTCTAGTCCACTGTGGGTCCCCAGAGACTTTACTTGGCTAGCTCACACATCCCTCCATGTCAGCTCGGCCAGACTGGGAGAGTTTTCTCCACAGACACTGCCATTCCCATATGCGGCTGCCTCCACGTATGGCATCACACATCCCAGTCAGTCACCACCCTGAGTGATCAACCTGGCATCCCACTGGGCTCCTTTCCTCACTGCTCCCTCAACACCAGTCAGTGCCCAGGTCTCGGAGAGCCAATCTCCAAACAGCCTTCTCATCCCACCACCCTCCCAACGTACACTGTCCCTGCTGCATCAGGCTGCTCCTCACACACTGATTTTGTTGTAGAGCTTGTTCCTGAAGTGGCCTTCCTTTTTCACTGGTCTTTCAAAACCCCACTTTATCCCAACCAAACCCCACAAGGCAAAGCTGGCTGACCTCTCAGAATTCTATGCTCTCTCAGGATCTTGTACTTACCATGCTATATTGTAATTAGTTATATTTCTTTGTCCCTGATAAGAATGAGGAGGAATCCCTAGGCAGTGCAAGGCAGGTTCTAGAATGTGTCTTATTACCCCTTGAATCCTTGGGAACTATCACAATGTTTAGCAAATGTCACTAGATTAGCTCCTGCAGCCCCTCAGTCCAGGACTCTGGAGTGGCTGTGCCGGAACAGGTATGGCCTTCCTCCCTGACAACACCTTTGAGATGAGCCATTTTATGGCTCTTACTCTTCCGCTTAGCCAAACCACCCTTCCACAGAACTTCACACACCTCTTCCCTCTGCCTCCTCTCCCTGACTTTTTACCTAGTTAACCTCTAACCACTGTTCACTTCACCCTAACCCAAATCTCGGCTGGGCAACCCTAGGACGCTTTCCAATAGCACCGTACTGTTTCTTTCATAGCATTTATCAGTTTGTGTGTGTGTGTGTTGATTGTTCGACATCTATTTTTTCACTAGACTATTAGCCCAGACAGGCAGGGGCTACGTTTGTTCTACTTACTATTATTCATACAATGGGCAACCTTGGTGGCTCAGTGGTAAAGAATATGCCTGCCAAGGCAGGAGACTTGTGTTCAATCCCTGGGTCGGGAAGATCCCCTGGAGAAGAAAATGGCAATCCACTCCAGTATTCCTGCCTGGAGAATCCCATGGACAGAGGAGCCTGGAGGGTCACAGTCCATGGGGTTGCAAAGAATCAGACATAACTTAGTAACTAAACAGTGACAACAACAATACACTCATTATAATCTTTGACACGTAGAAGATGATTCAGCAAGTTTTAGTGAATGAAAGAATGAAATTTCATGAAAATCAACAAAATATTTCATGCCAATGTAATTTCTTGGGAATGAGATCCACAAATTTATTACCTGTCCAATGATGCAGAACATCTTGCTTTTTTTTTTTAAACACTTCATCTTATTCAAGATTCAAAAAGAGCTTTTTCATTCTAATGTTTTGGGATTTAGTAAAAAGAAGTCTGTATACCTAACCACTTGTCATTCATACATTCCTACATTTTAATAGTTGATCTCCTTATCTCTGAAAATCCCCCTCTTGGAATCTCCTTGAAGGAGACGGCTCCTCTGTGCCACCTCTTCTAACCTTCTCAGGTAAGTGACTTGCTCTGTGCTCCCGCAGCACACGGCACCTGCTGCTACTGAAACACACCCCGTGTCTGAGCTCCTGCTACGGCCAGCCACTGTGCTAGGGTTTAACAGAGACACAGAGGCTGCCCAAAAGGAAGGGAGAATGCATCACACTCACCCAGGGAGCTCGCCTGGGATGCTGTCCCCCCACTAGCCAAAGGAATCCACTGTTAACTGATGAGTCTGCAAATGCCCTGCAAGTGCTGGGGTAGAAAAATGGTTTGGAATTGATAATGGGAAGGAAGAGAAGTGGAATACTCTAGGAAATACCAAATTTATTATAAGACAAAAAGAACAGAAGCCAATATCAAGAACTTGAGTCTAGGATAGAGGAGTGTGGAAGCTTAGAGGAGTGAGACTTTCTAGTGAAGAATGGTCAGCAGTCAGGTGATGTCCAGGGATAGCATAAAAATAAGGGCTAAAAATCTGCACTGAAATCAGCAGTCAGGAGGTGCTGTGCAAGGTAATGTCTGTGTACCTGTCTGTCATTCTGTCCCTCCCCTTCTAGTTCCCCTTTTATAGAAAACTCCAAAGAACATTCATCTTTGTATCTTGCATATCTGTTGAATAATAAAAGAATGCCAATCGCTGACACCCCCTATTTCCTCCAATCATACTTTGACCCATCCCCTCATGCTGTCCAGCTCTGCAGTCTCCTTGAGGTGCAGTGGCCAGATCACCACACGACTCCAAGGTGGGGGTTACACCACACTTTATATAAAGAGAGCCTCAGGCTTTGACTTTCACGTATTATAAATTATGAACTTCATTTCCAGATTTTAGTTATCCATGTTCTCCTTGGTCCCTGTCATTATAAGTAAGAGTTACAAGTATTATACAGATAAACCAAAATGATCACAATAAACTGTGGAAAATTCTGAAAGAAATGAGAATACCAGACCACCTGACCTGCCTCTTGAGAAACCTATATGCAGGTCAGGAAGCAACAATTAGAACTGGACATGGAACAACAGACTGGTTCCAAACAGGAAAAGGAGTACGTCAAGGCTGTATATTGTCTGTCACCCTGTTTATTTAACTTATATGCAGGGTACATCATGAGAAACGCTGGGCTGGAGGAAGCACAAGCTGGAATCAAGATTGCCAGGAGAAATATCAATAACCTCAGATATGCAGATGACACCACCCTTATGGCAGAAAGCGAAAAAGAACTAAAGAGCCTCTTGATGAAAGTGAAAGTGGAGAGTGAAAAAGTTGGCTTAAAGCTCAACATTCAGAAAACTAAGATCATGGCATCTGGTCCCATCACTTCATGGCAAATAGATGGGGAAACAGCGGAAACAGTAGCTGACTTTATTTTTCTGGGCTCCAAAATCAATGCAGATGGTGATTGCAGCCATGGAATTAAAATACGCTTACTCCTTGGAAGGAAAGTTATGACCAACCTAGACAGCATATTAAAAAGCAGAGACATTACTTTGCCAACAAAGGTCCGTCTAGTCAAGGCTATGGTTTTTCCAGTGGTCATGTATGGATGTGAGAGTTGGACTGTGAAGAAAGCTGAGCGCCGAAGAATTGATGCTTTTGAACTGTGGTGTTGGAGAAGACTCTTGAGAGTCCCTTGGACTGCAAGGAGGTCAGCCCTGGGATTTCTTTGGAAGGAATGATGCTACAGCTGAAACACCAGTTCTTTGGCCACCTCATGCGAAGAGTTGACTCATTGGAAAAGACTCTGATGCTGGGAGGGATTGGGGGCAGGAGGAGAAGGGGACGACAGAGGATGAGATGGCTGGATGGCATCACTGACTTGATGGACGTGAGTCTGAGTGAACTCCGGGAGTTGGTGATGGACAGGGAGGCCTGGCGTGCTGTGATTCATGGGGTCGCAAAGAGTCGGACACGACTGAGCGACTGAACTGAACTTAGAAACCTCTCAGGTCTGACTTCATCTACTAGTTTGAGCAAGCAAGTCAAGAGGGTACCATAGTGGGCACTGGCATTTAGCTAGGTAAATTAGCTTTAAAACCGTGCTGCTGCTGCTGCTGCTAAGTCGCTTCAGTCGTGTCCAACTCTGTGTGACCCCATAGATGGCAGCCCACTAGGCTCCCCCGTCCCTGGGATTCTCCAGGCAAGAACACTGGAGTGGGCTGCCATTTCCTTCTCCAATGCATGAAAGTGAAAAGTGAAAGTGAAATTGCTCAGTCCTGTCCGACTCTTAGCGACTCCATGGTAGATATGATTATAAGGGCCGGAAAGAAAATACAGCATTTAACTTTTATGGAAATAACAAGAGAAAGTCCTCACAATTGCTACAAATATCCTGACTGAGAGGAAAAGAGCACAGGAGAATACGGTTACAAAAATAACTTGATGACTAAGCATTTGACAATTCACAATACAAGTGAGTGCCCAAGCCCAGGGTACCAAAAGGTACCATGAATGTGAAGCACTGAGGTGCCAGGTGACTTATTTGAAAAGGAGACTCTGACTTAACCATCATGATTGTTTTTCTGACTCACTTTCCTTGGAGCTCAGGGTTTGTGAGGTTCAAATTACACTGAAAGCAGGAAAGAAAATATCCATGATAAAGAAGCTGCTACAAAATATAAAGGTGATGTGCAGAATAAAGCAAGCAAGCAAAATAATTGGATTTTTTAATCTTAAAATGTCAATAATCACAACCAATAGCTATTTATTAAGCAAATAAAGAACAAAAAAGTACCAAAAAAATAATTTATAGTTGGTATAAGGATAGATTTTGATCTCAGATTTGAATATGGACTTTTTTCACTACATTTAGAAATACACAATATTGTACTTGGAGAAGAAATAGTTGTCTTACTTGGAAAGAACTACACCACACTTACCATGAAGATAAACACCTATCTCAGTTCAAACTAACACACCCATTCAATAACCTGCCTCAATTTAAAGTTATATTTTCCTGATTTGTAAGAGGTATTTAAACAATTTGGCTTTATGCTGAAATACAGGCTGTTTTGAAGGTGTAAGATAAATAAATATTAATGAATAATGTCAACAAAACAAAGACCACATTTTAGAATGTTTAACATCTAGAAATCACAATATGCCGTGAAAAGTCACAATTTGTTCCAAAAATATTTATTAAGGGTCTACTGTGCCAGCTACGTACCAGATTCTACGATTCAAAGTCAAATAACACACGGCCCCCACCCCCAGGGACCAACAGTTTGAGGAAATCAATCAACGAACCATTCAGCAGGAACAGCCAAAACAGACGCGGCAAGTTCATGTTTCTGCAGAAGCACAGAGAAGAGGCCTTAGATGATAAGGTCCAGAGGAGATAACCCCTTAAGCGATTCTTAAGAGACTTATATTTTGAAATAATTTATTTTTAAGTTTGCAAAATAGATTTTCCAACATTTATGACAGTACAGAAAACAGTATAATGAACCACCACGCACCCATCTTCCAGTCACAATTTTCATAATATGGTCAATCTTATTTCACAACTCCACAATATCATCAAATGTCTTTATCACTATTCATGTTTCTGACTTTATTTTATACAGCTTCATTTTTTTTGAATAGGGGTCCAATTATGATCTACATACTATGACGATTAATATGTCTTGTAAGTCTGGTAAACTACTGATTCTTTCTTTCATCTCTTTTTTCTCCTTACTTTTCTTTTTTTTGAAGAAACTGGGTCATTAATCCTCTAAATGAGAGATCAGCTGGGTTGTTTTATTTTTCTTACTGTAAAGGGCCAGTGAGTAAATATTTTAGGTTTTGTGGAATCTGTAGTCTCTGTTACAAGTATTTACGTCCACGGCTGCCCTCTGTAACATGAGAACAGCCACAGCCGATGAGCATGACGGTGTTTCAACAAAACTTTATTTGTGGACATTGGGATTTGAATTTCATATAATTTTCACATCTTGCACGATATTATTGTTTTTTTCCAACCAGTTACATAATGTAAAAACTGTTATCTCACAAGTCTTACACACACAAAAAAAAACCAGGCAGTGAGGCAGGTCTGTCCCATGGGCCATACTTTGCCGATCCCTACTCTAGAGTTACCCTTGCTAACTTTTGTAATTGTATCCTTATTGTTTTTTAGTATATACCTCTGTCTCATAATTCTTATAGACTGGTAATCAGATCAAGAAGCTTGATCAGTTCAGGTTTGATATTTTTCCCTTAGATTTTGTACCTACTTCCTACGTGGTCATGAGTGATTCCACAGAAATGTCTTCTTGGCCTTTTTTGGTGAAGTTAGCAGCCATTGATCATTTCTGCCAAGACCCACTGATTTCATCAGTGGTGGCAAAACAATGTTTTAGTTTTTTCATTCTTTTTTTTTCTTTTTAAAATATCTTTATTTTTGGTTTTGGCTGTGCAGGGTCTTGGTGGCTACGTGCAGGCTTTCTCTAGTTGCAGTGAGCGGGGCTACTCTCTGGTTGCAGTGTGCGGGCTTCTCACTGCGGTGGCTCCTCTTGGTGCAGAACATAGGCTCTAGGGTGCACAGGCTCAGGAGTTGTTGCACACAGGCTCAGCTGCCTCATGGCATGTGGGATCCTTCAGGACCAGGGGTCAAACCGGTGTTCCCCTCCACTGCAAGGCAAATTCTTAACCACTGGACCACCAGGGAAGCCCCTCATTCATTCTTCATTTATGAGCTAAAATACATCTATAAAGAGAAAGTGTTTCATCAACTACTTTGTTTCTTTAGGTAAAAATAGGAAACAGGATAAATGCTTGATTTTTTTCTTATATTTGCCAGCTTTCAAAATAATGAGGTGGTTCCCTAGTACTTCCCTGGTGACTCAGACAGTAAAGCGTCTACCCACAACGTGGGAGACCTGGGTTCAAACCCTGTGTCGGGAAGATCCCCTGGAGAAGGCGATGGCACCTCACTCCAGTACTCTTGCCTGGAAAATCCCATGGATGGAGGAGCCTGGTAGGCTGCAGGCCATGGGGTCGCAAAGAGTCGGACGCGACTGAGCGACTTCACTTCGCTTCCCTAGTACACTCCAATGATGACAATGAGGTATTTTTTTTGAATTATCATTTGAAACTCACAAATTAAAATGTATTTGCTGTTTCAATCCACTGAAGTTATTGATCCTCTTTGGTTAGTGAGAACCTTCTCAAGTTGACTTCTGAATTCTGAAAAGCCTTTACTAATCTCAAGGCAGCAGAAGCTCAGCTGATTCCTTGTTTCTTCCTGTACGGAAGATGAAATCACACAGGTCTTCAGCTGTCTGTGATTTAGCCTCATATACTCATATTCTGAGGGTCAAAGAAATGCCTCATCTTCTAGTTGTGTTGTAGATGTCATGCATGGTAACTGGCTTTGTCTTCCTATTTCATTCATTTTTATGGAGAGATCTGAGAAGATTCAGGGCTTCCATGGTGGTTCAGGTGGTAAAGAATCTGCTTGCAACGCAGGAGACCTAGGTTCGATCCCTGGGTCGGGAAGATTCCCCTGGAGAAGGGAATGGCTACCCACTCTAGTATTCTTGCCTGGAAAACGCCATGGACAGAGGAGCCTGGTGGGCTGCACAGTCCATGGGGTCACAAAGAGTTGGACACAACTAAGCGACTAACACTTTGAGAAGATTCAAAAGCTATGATGCCATTTCTGGCCAAGAAGGAATATGAGAGTCAAAAATTATACTTCTGTCATAAACAACTAGAAAGCTGGACAAACTACTGGCAACAGCTGTGGTCAGACGATGGAAAGCAGGGAGTGCGGGACTGTGATACTTGATAAAAAGGTAACAAATGAAGTCAGCCCTAAACAAAGGGAGGGATATACCTTTTCTTAGACTAGATTATGACAGTGTTAAGATTTAACTCTCTCCAAGGTGACATACAGACTCGAGGAAATGCCAGGTAAAACCTTGTAGAAATTTATAGATCTGACTCTAAAATTCACATGAACACGCAAAAGACCTAGAATAAGCTGGAAAATGGCAGAATTGAAAGATTCACACAACTAGTTTCAAGAGCAGTACAAAATTAGGGTAATCAAGACAGTATGGCTTTGGCATAAGAACAGGCATGTCATGTCACAGAGCAGACTCCAGAAACAGACCCTCACATACACGGGCAATTGATTTCAATAAAAGTACTACATTAGTTCAATGAAGAAAGTACAGTCTTTTAAACAAACGAAAATAAATAAATTCAAAAAAACCAAAAAATTAAAAATAGAACTCCCATATGATCCAGGAACCTCACTTCTGGGGAAAAAAAAAAAAAAGTGGTATTGGGACAACAAAATTATTCATATGGGGGAAAAAACCCTTGACCCTTACCTCACACCATTTTAAAAAATTAACTGAAAATAAATTCAGGCCTAATAAATAAATGACAGGCAAAGATTTCTTTTATAGGACACAGAAAGTATGAACCATGAGGCAGCATTTCATAAACTGAACTGAAAAATTTAAATCTTTAGCTCTTCCAAAGACAATATTAAGAAGATGAAAAAGTAAGCCAAAAAGTAAGCCATAGTATGGGAGAAAATGTTCACAGTACATACATCAAATAAAGGTCTTGAAATTCAGAATATATATATTTTAAAAACCTCTGACAGAATATCCAGAGAAAAACCATAATTCAAAAAGACACCTACACCCCAGTTTTCACAGCAGCACTGTTCACAGTAGCCAGGACATGGAAGCAGCCTACATGTCCATCAGCAGAGGATACATACAGACACTGGGATATTACTCAGCCATAAAATGGTATGAAACTGGGCTATTTGTAGAGACATGAAGGAACCTAGAAAGTGTCATACAGAGTGAAGTAAGCCAGAAAGAGAAAAACAAATATATATTAACACATATATGTCAAATCTAGAAAAATGGTATGCTGCTGCTGCTGCTAAGTCGCTTCAGTCGTGTCCGACTCTGTGAGACCCCACAGACAGCAGCCCACCAGGCTTCCCGTCCCTGGGATTCTCCAGGCAAGAACATTGGAGTGGGTTGCCATTTCCTTTTCCAATGCATGAAAGTGAAAAGTGAAAGTGAAGTCGCTCAGTCGTGTCCGACTCTTAGCTGCCCCATGGACTGCAGCCTACCAGGCTCCTCTGTCCATGGGATTTTCCAGACAAGAGTACTGGAGTGGGGTGCCACTGCCTTCTCCGAGAAAAATGGTATAGATGATCTTATTTGCAAAGCAGAAACACAGACACAGACGTAGAGAACAAATATATGGATATCAAGGGGGAGGAGGGGGGTGGGAAGAACTGAGAGATTGAGACTTAACACATATGCACTACTGATACTCTGTATAAAATAACCAGTGAGAACAGACTGTCTAGCACAGGGAGCTCTACCTAATCTTCTGTGGGGGCCTGGATGGGAAGGAAGTCCAGCAGGGAGCAGATACATGTATACCTACGGTTGGTTCATTCTGCTGTACAGTAGAAACTAACACACACTGTAAAGCAACTATACTCCAAAAAAATTAATTAAAAAAAAAAACTTCTGACAACTCAATAGGTAAAAGGTAAAACTGATAAAAAGATAACAAATGAAGTGTTACCTTTTGATCATCCCAATACAAAAGAGGAGGTATTAATGGCTAATAAACACCTTAAAATATACTCAACATTCATTATCAGAGAAATGTCAATTAAAATCACAATGAGATACCATCACAAACCCAACAGGTAAGCTAAAATTAAAAAGATTAACAATACCAAGTGTTGCCTAGGATAAGAAGCAGCTGGAATACTCACGCATTACTGGTCAGTTTATACTGGTACACAACTACTTTGGAAAACAATTTAGCAGTTCCTTATAAAGTATAAAACATACTTACCATACTATCCAGCAATTTCACTCTTAGGAATTTTCCCAGGGAAAAATAAAATACATATCTACACAAAACCTTATACACTAAAAAAAAAAAAAAAAAAGGAAACTTGTGCAGTAATGTTCATGATAGCTTTATTCATAACAGCCTCAAATTAGAAACAACTCAAATGTCCAGGAACACTTAATTGGATAATCTATAGAATATTCATAAGATGGAATAAAACTATGCAATAAGAGAGAATGAGCTACAATAACATGGGTGAATCTCAAAAACATACTAAGTAAAAAAAGCCAGATGCCTAAGAGTTCGTATTATATGATTCTGATTATGTGAAACTCTAGAAAATACAAATTTAATCTGTATTTTCTACAGAAAGCAGATAGGTCAGTAATTACCTAGGATTAGATGTTGGGGATATTTACAGACAAGTTTTCTCCTTTTAAGGGTCATAAAAATGTTCTACATACTGATTGTAGAGGTAGAAGTCATCCAAAGGCCTTTTACTGTATATAAGGGGAGGGGAGTCTATGCTGCTAACATCTTCCCAGGATCCGAGGCTGACTTCTGAAGGATAAGTCTAAATTACTGGATTAAGAAGAGGTAGTACAACACGAGCAAAGATAGAGGCAAGAAATAACTTAGGATTCAGCAAGTACAAACTGCTCCATATATGGCTGAAGGGACGTGTGCATAGACAGCAACACTAGGAGAGGAGGCTGGGAAGACAGAGGCTTTGAAAGGGGCCTTTTCTGTTAGGTCAAAATGTTTATATCTACCAAAATGTCCACATAATTCTTCTAGTTTCTGTCAATGTGGTGAAATACACTGATTTTTTAAAATATTAAGCTATCCTTGCATTCTTGAAAAAACCTACTTTTGCCTGGTGCACTGGGATGACCCTGGGGGATGCGATGGGGAGGTGGGCAGGGGGTTCTGGATGGGGAACACATGTGCGCCCGTGGCTGATTCATGTCGATGTTTGGCAAAAACCACTACAATATTGTAAAGCAATTAGCCTCCAATTAAAATAAATTAATTTTAAAAAGAGAAAAAACCACTCCACTTTGTTGTAACATATTATCCTTTTTATGTATTCAATTTGCTGTTATATTAAAGACTTTTACATTCACAAAAAGGTCAGTAAGAGAGATTCTCCTATAATATATTTCTGTAAATTATTCTTCTGATATCTTTCTTATCAGAAAAATTAGGAACTTCTTTCTTCTTCTGTTGTCTGCAAGAGTTTGTACGAGACTAATATTGGTTCTTCCTTAAATGTCTGAAAGAATTCGCCAGACAAATTATGGACCTTGAGGTTTTCTTCATGGGAAGGTCTTAAATAATGGAATTTGTTTTCTTAATAAATATTGTATTACTTAAATTTTCTATTCTTTTTTCTATTCTATTCTGTTTTGGTAAGTTGTATTTTTCAAGAAATTTATACATTTCATCCAAACAACCAAACTGCATGATATAAAGATGTTAAAAGTATCTTTTAATTTCTTTAATGTTTAATGCTCTTCAAGTGGTATCCCCCTTTTCATTCTTAATATTACATTTTCTCTAGTTTTTAAAAAATCAGTCTTTGTTATAGCTCATCAATTTTGTTAATCTTT
This sequence comes from Bos taurus, assembly GCF_002263795.3. NCBI lineage: Eukaryota > Metazoa > Chordata > Mammalia > Artiodactyla > Bovidae > Bos > Bos taurus. The sequence continues at coordinate 20,341,373 of NC_037337.1, read as the reverse complement.
TCAAAGCACTTAGTTTTGGCTTTGTTGGTTATTTTTCTATATTTGCTTTCTGATTCATTGATTTCTTTTTTGTTTCTTCCCTTCTGTTTTCTTTACATTTGATGTGCTATTTTTCCATCAATTTAAGCTCTAAGTTTAAATCACTGATTTTCAGTCTTTCATCTTTTCTTATCATGGAGATTAGATCAGATAAACAAAGTGCCTGAAGAATTATGGACAGAGGTTTGTGACATTGTACAGGAAGCAGTGATCAAAACGATCCCCGAGAAAAAGAAATGCAAAAAGGCAAAATGGTTGTCTGAGGAGGCCTCACAAATAGCTGAGAAAAGAAGAAAAGTGAAAGGCAAAGGAGAAAAGGAAAGATATACTCATTTGAATGCAGAGTTCCAAAGAATAGCAAGAAGAGATAAGAAAGTGATCCTCAGTGATCCTCAGTGATCAATGCAAACAAATAGAGGAAACCAATAGAATGGGAAAGACTAGAGATCTCCTCAAGAAAATTAGATACCAAGGGAACATTTCATGCAAAGATGGGTACAATAAATGACAGAAATGGTATGGAACTAACAGAAGCAGAAGATATGAAGAAGAGGTGGCAAGAATACACAGAAGAACTATACAAAAAAGATCTTCATGACCCAGATAACCACGATGGTGTGATCACTTACCTAGAGCCAGACATACTGGAATGTGAAGTCAAGTGGGCCTTAGGAAACATCACTATGAACAAAGCTAGTGGAGGTGATGGAATTCCAGTTGAGCTATTTCAAATCCTAAAAGATGATGCTGTGAAAATGCTGCACTCAATATGCCAGCAAATCTGGAAAACTCAGCAATGGCCACAGGACTGGAAAATGTCAGTTTTCATTCCAATCCCAGAGAAAGGCAATGCCAAAGAAGGTTCAAACTACCGCATAATTGCACTCATCTCATACACTAGTAATAATGCTCAAAATTCTTCAGACTGGGCTTCAGCAATATGTGAACCGTGAACTTGCAGATGTTCAAGCTGGATTTAGAAAAGGCAGAGGAACCAGAGATCAAATCGCCAACACCTGCTGGATCATTGAAAAAGAAAGAGGGTTCCAGAAAAATATCTATTTCTGCTGTCTTGACTGTGTCAAAGCCTTTGACTGTGTGGATCACAACAAACTGTGGAAAATTCTTGAGATAGGAATACCAGACTACCTGACCTTCCTCCTAAGAAATTTGTATGCAGGTCAAGAAGCAACAGTTAGAACCAGACATGGAACAATGGACTGGTTCCAAACTGGGAAAGGAGCATATCAAGGCTGTATATTGTCACTCTGCTTATTTAACTTATATGCAGAATACATCATGCAAAATGCTGAGCTGGATGAAGCACAAGCTGGAATCAAGATTTCTGGGAGAAATATCAACAACCTCAAATATGCAGCAGAGAAGGTGATGGCACCCCACTCCAGTACTCTTGCCTGGAAAATCCCATGGATGGAGGAGCATGGTGGGCTGCAGTCCATGGGGGTCGCGAAGAGTCGGACACGACTAAGCAACTTCACTTTCACTTTTCACTTTCATGCACTGGAGAAGGAAATGGCAACCTACTCCAATGTTCTTGCCTGGAGAATCCCAGGGACGGGGGAGCCTGGTGGGCTGCCATCTATGGGGTCACACAGAGTTGGACAGGACTGAAGCAACAGCAGCAGCAGCAGGAGATATGCAGATGACACCACCCTTATGGCAGAAAGCAAAGAAGAACTAAAGAACCTCTTGATGAAATGAAAGAGGAGAGTGAAAAAGCTGGCTTAAAGCTCAACATTCAAAAAACAAAAATCATGGCATGTGGTTCCATCACTTCATGGCAAATAGATGAGGAAACAATGGAAACAGTGACAGACTTTATTTTCTTGGGCTCCAAAATGACTGCAGATGGTGACTGCAGCCATGAAATTAAAAGATGCTTGCTCCTTGGAAGAGAAGCTATGACCAACCAAGACAGCATAATAAAAAAGCAAAGATATTACCTTGCCAACAAAGGTCCATACAGTCAAAGCTATGGTTTCTCCAGTAGTCATGTATGGATGTGAGAGTTGGACTATATAGAAAGTTGAGCGCCGAAGAATTGATGTTTTTGAACTGTGGTGCTGGAGAAGACTCTTGAGAGTCCTTTGGACAGAAAGGAGCTCAAACAAGTCAATCCTAAGGGAAACAAGTCCTGAATATTCATTGGAAGGACTGATGCTGAAGCTGCAGCTCCCATACTTTGGTCACCTGATGTGAAGAACTGATGCTGGGAAAGATTTAAGGCAGTAGGAGAAAGGGATGGCAGAGGATAAGATGGTTGGATGGCATCACTGAATCAGTGGACATGAGTCTGAGCAAGCTCCAGGTGTTGGTGATGGACAGGGAAGCCTGGCGTGCTGCAGTCCATGGGGTCACAGAGTTGCACAGGACTGAGCAACTGAACTAACTGACTAATCATGGAGAGTGGGGCCATAAAGAAGGCTGAGCGCTGAAGAACTAATGCTTTCAAACTGTAGTGCTAGAGAAGACTCTTGAGCGTCCCTTGGACAGCAAGGAGATCAAACCAGTCAATCCTAAAGGAAATCAATCCTGAATATTCGAAAAGCCGACTCATTGGAAAAGACCCTGAGGCTGGGAAAGATTGAAAGCAGGAGGAGAAGGGGATGACAGAGGGTGAGATGGTTGGATGACGTCATCGACTCAATGGACATGAGTTTGAGCAAGCTCCAGGAGATAGTGAAGGACAGGGAAGCATGGTGTGCTGCATTCTATGGCGTCACAGAATCGGACATAACTGAGCGACTGAACAGCAATATAGTTTTATAATGACTACAAAATGTCCTCTAAGCACTCCTTAGAATAACAAATACTTGACTTTGGCACTTACATTACACATACTTTAAAATGTGCACTCCATCATTTTGGGTACAGTGTTGTATGTATGTTGATTAGGCAAGACTGTTCATTGGTTTATACTCTAGTGCTTACTGACTTTTGTCTGCTCTACTATTTGCTATTAAGAGAAGTATATTAAAATTTCCCACCAAGACTGGATTTGTCTACTTTTTCTTAAGTATTTTTTTTGTACGTTAAGAAATTTTTAAAGTTTATCCCAGTCATTTACCTCTGCTAAGAAGACTTTCTTTATGCCTCGGCCCATCCCCAAAGAAATACTGACCCTCTGGGTCCCTATACCTTGAGCACACTGTTGCTGCGGCACACACCACTGTCCTACGCAGCTTTCAGCAAGGCCCATATGCACACTTGTATCTCTTAGCTCAAGAATAACAATCAAATGCTTGAAGAAGGTCAAAAGGTACAAATTTCCAGCTATGAAACAAGTCATGAAGATGTAACATATACCACGGTAACCATAGTTAACAATATTCTATAGCATGTTTGAAAGTTGCTAAGACAGTAGATCTTGAAAGTTCGCATCAGAAGAAAAATAATTTAACTATGTAAGATGACAGATGCTTAACCAGATTTTTGTGGTGACCATTTCTCAGTGTATACAAACATCAAATCAGTACATCGTATACCTGAAACTAATAAAATGTTAATGCTGTTTATGCCTCAATAAAAGTAAAAATTTAAAAAGAGTGATATTCAGTAGGCATTTATCACTGAATGAATAAAAATGTCCAATGACATAAAAGAAGTCATGGATGGATTTCTTATAAAGAAATATAATGATGAATTACAAACTCCCAGGAACTAGATTTGAAGTACTCTTTTCAAAAAGGTAGTTACAGATAACACATAACACAACTGAACTATGTAAGGCCAGGAAAATGAGGGTAAGTGGGTCATACAAATCTACCAAAGCCATTGCAAAGTGAAACGACCATCTGGTTCAGAGGTGTGTCCAGCACAAAGTGGAACGAGGAGGTGGTGGAGGCGTGCCACGTGCAGCTGCTGATGAATCGATCCCCTAACATTTCCATGGCTTTGGCTATGTGCACCAATCCTTACTGCAAAATGTCCTGAAGATTTCTTAAGGAAATCTATGTAATTTGCTCAAACAGTCGATAAGTCTTTAAATTTTTTTAAATTGTGATAAAAAATACATAAAACCATCATAATCACTTTTAAGTGTGTGGTCAAGTGGTACCAAGCACACTCACACTGTTGTACAATGTATCCCCAGAACCGTCTCATCTTACAAAACTGAAATTCTGCACCCTTTAAACAATAGCTCCTCCTTTCCCCCTCCCCCGGAAAACCACCATTTCCCTTTCTGTCTCCATAAATTTGACTACCCTGAGGACCTCGCAGAAGTGGAGTCATATAGTGTTTGTCTTATTGGGACAGGCGTGTTTCACTTAGCATAATGTTTGAGATTCATTCCTGTTGTAGCATGTGCCAGACTTCCCTTCCTTTCTAAGGATGAATATTATTCCATTGTCAGATACACCACATTTTCGTTTATCCATTCATTTGTTGATGGATACATGGGTTGCTTCCACCTTCTGCCTATCTACTGTAAATAATGCTGATAAAACAGGGGTGCACAAATATCTCTGAGACTCCCTGCTCTCAATTCTTTCAGATATGTACCCAGAAGTGGAACTGCTGGGTCACGGGTTGTTGCTGTTGCTGCTGTTCAGTCCTGTCCGACTCTTGGCGACACCATGGGCTGCAGCACGCCAGGCTTCCCTGTCCTTCACCATCTCCCAGAGCTTGCTCAAACTCAACTCCATCAAGTCAGTAATATCATCCAACCACTTCATCCTCTGTCGTCTCCTTCTCCTCAATCTTTCCCAGCATTAGGGTCTTTTCTAATGAGTCGGCTCTTCAAATTAGGTGGCCAAAGTATTAGAGGTTCAGCTTCAGCATCAGTCCTTCCAATGAATATTCAGGACTGATTTCCTTTAGGATTGACTGGTTTGATCTCCTTGCAGTCCAAGGGGACTCTCAAGAGTCTTCTCCAAAACCATAGTGCAAAGGCATGAATTCTTTGGCGTTCAACCTTCTTTATGGTCCAACTCTCACATTCAGAAACGACTACTGGAAAAACCATAGCTTTGAATATACATACAGACCTTTGTCGGCAAAGTAGTGTCTCTGCTTTTTAATATGCTGTCTAGGTTTGTCATAGCTTTTCTTCAAGGAGCAAGCGTCTTTTAATTTCATGGTTGCAGTCACCATTTTACAACCCTACTAACAGTGCACCAGGGTCCCAATTTCTCCAAATCCTCATAAACATTATTTTCTGTTTGTTGTTTTATAGAGGTCATCCTGACTTACGTGAGGTGATTGTCCTCGTGGTTTTGATCTGCATTTCTCTAATGACTGGTGATATTAAGCATCTACTCAAATACTTGCTGAAGATTAGTTATTATTCAGCTTCCCAAACGGGCAGCAGTACATGGAGCAAAAATAATTACCTTTCTCTAGCCATAAGAATCAGACCCAGGGGCCCTTTCTATAAGTTATAGTAACAGAGAGATCTAGTCATCCTTTATGCCGAAAAGTTGCCTACAAAATACACTGCAGAAGCGGTCATTCCAATATATTGAGCCAAAGGCTTATTTTACAGTTGAAGTAGATGTCTATTGTTTCCACCTGCCAGCATACCTTCTTCCTCCTTCAGGGAACAGATCTTGACCTTCCTTTGGGAAATCACTTTATAACCCATGTGATTCAGACAAGACTGACTTTCTTATCTGGCCCAGATCCAGGGGTGAGAGGCGACTCAGGCCTCACCTGTCAGCATATCTAATTGCTTCTGACCCAGGTGATTAGTTTATGGATAAGCCTGTGATATAAATGAGAAAAATCCAAGTAAACCCTGAAGTTGTTGCCAAAACTGGGAAGGAGGGATACTCTTTCCATTGGAATTGTAAGGGTTAAAAAAAGGCCTTACGTTGCCAGGGACCACCAGGAGAAATCCTTCCTTAGAGGAAAGCAGAGCTGAGAGATAAAGATAGAGACACAGAAACACGCATCTACACAGCTAATGATGCTGTTGGAGCCCCTAGATTCAAGGTCCCAGGGGCTACTCCTATCCTTGGACATGAGAGCTCCACAGGGCAATAAGTCATTTGGTTTAAAGGAGACTGAGTTGGGTTTCTGTTATTTGCAACCCAAAGAATTTAATTAATACATGGATTAAAGCAAACATAATTTTCTTTTTAAGAGTTCAATTATCTATCCAGATTTCCCTGTCCAATTGTCACACCATTTTCAAAACTCCGCATCTTCTTGTTTAACAACACACTAATTAACTCATTTTTAAAAATCATACTCCTATTCAATGTCTTGGCAGTATTCACCATAGCTGACCCCCTCTTCCTTTTTGAAACACAACTGCCTTGGCTTCTATGACCCCACACTCTCCCAGCTTTCCTCCTATCCCTGACAGCTCCTTCTCTGCCACCTCCTTTGCTATCTTAATCTCCTCAACCTCCTCTTTCCATTGTTCATCTTTTTTTATCCCCTCCCCAGGATATTCTCACCACATCCACAGCCTCAATTACTATTTAAAAGTCTGTGATTCCCAAATCTTATCTCTAGTGCAGACCTCTCTATGACCTTCAAAGAACCCCTTTAACTGTTAAACAGCAAAGAGAATGTTTATGGAACTGACATCTCTGCTTGAGTGTCTCAAAGACACCTCAAATTCCGACTGTCCAGAACCAGAGCTGTAGTAATGACAAACACCCGCTGCCAGGCTGGCTCTCTTCTGGAGCCCCCTAACCAGAACGAAGGATGCCAGCTTCAGCTGAGCCAGAAACCTAGACGCTCCCCGTCACTCGCCTCTCTACCACTGCCATTTCCAACCTGCCACTAGTTACTGATTCTACTTTTAATATCTCCTTAATCAACCCACTGAATCAACTCCAATCATCTGAGTAAGGGCCACCATTTTCTTAATTTGTAACTAGCTTCCTAAAGTATCTTCTTGCCCATCCAGCCTTTTTGCTGCACAACTGTGAGATAATTTTCACTTAAAAAATCACAACTGTCACTCCCCTGTTTAAAATCCTTCAAAAATGTCCTCCTGTAACAGAGCAGGATGAGAACAGCCCTTAGCAGGCAGCCATTGCTGTGCCTCATTACTCTGCACCTGTTGCTAGGGAACAAGGTTTGCTCAGCCATTGCTCGGTGCCTCGGTGGGCCCCACCCACAAGCAACCAACCGTCAATGAGTACCTGTTAGTGTCCTGCTTGGCTACTGGTCAGCGCCAGAGAGGGCCCACAAGCAACCAATCGTCAATGAGTGCCTGTTGGTGTCCTGCTCGGCTACTGGTCAGCGCCACAGTGGGCCCCACCCACAAGCAACCAATCGTCAATGAGTGCCTGTTACTGTCCTGCTCGGCTACTGGTCAGCGCCACAGTGGGCCCCACCCACAAGCAACCAACCATCAATGAGTGCCTGTTAGTGTCCTGCTCGGCTACTGGTCAGCGACACAGTGGGCCCCACCCACAAGCAACCAACTGTCAATGAGTACCTGTTAGTGTCCTGCTCAGCTACTGGTCAGTGCCACAGTGGGCCCTGCCCACTGGCAACTGTCAATGAGGGACCACGGGGGAAGTGATTCAGTCAAGGCTTAGTGGTGTGGTGGTCATCAGGTGGAGAGTGAGGTAAGAGGCAGATTCCGGTCTTTTGCTGGAGGCCCCTACTGTTCACCCAGCCGTGGGCCAGTGGGTGAGTTGGAGGGCCCAGGGAACAGACTGGGACTATATCCTGCAGACCTCCAGAGCCCTCACTAAGGCCCTCCATTAGCCATGACCCAGGCCCTGAGGCAGAGAAGGCAATGGCACCCCACTCCAGTACTCTTGCTTGGAAAATCCCCTGGACGGAGGAGCCTGGTAGGCTGCAGTCCATGGGGTCGCTAAGAGTCAGACACGACTGAGCGACTTCACTTTCACTTTTCACTTTCATGCATTGGAGAAGGAAATGGCAACCTATTCCAGTGTTCTTGCCTGGAGAATCCCAGGGACGGGGGAGCCTGGTGGGCTGCCGTCTACGGGGTCTCACAGAGTCGAACACGACTGAAGTGACTTAGCATAGCATAGGCCCTGAGGAGCAGTGAACGTCTCATCTCTCTCTCTGCGACCTACCAGCAGTGGCCGTCTGCCTGGGCTGCAATCTATAATACCTGGGGTCTCCCATTTGTGCAGCCTGAGGAGAATGAGGGCCAGTCTGGGTTGGGTGCCTGGTTCCCTCAGGGACGACAGCTGGGCAGGATGTGGGAACCTGGACCTGAAGGAGCTGCCAACTGAGCTCTGCCTCCCCTTCGTCAGGACCAGGACCTTGGAGGGTGAAAGCTGTGCCTTGGGACTTTACCCTTTCTCGTCAGGACAGAGAATAACATTCATCTGGTAGAGGTTTACAGGAACATTGTTACCCGACCATGACCTGACCTCAAGAAGTCTGCAACAACCAATCACGCCTCTCCCTCACCTTTTGCTTTGAAAGGAGCTTGCTGAAAGCTTTCAGTAACTTTGGGGTTCTTAGGGCATGAGCACTCATCTCCTTGTAGGAATCTTCCTCTGTTCCAAACTCTAACGTTTAGTATTGATGGGCCTCACGGTGCGTCAGGCACACAGGCCGAATTTGGTAACACTATCTCAGAATAAAACCCAGCTCTTTTCTATGGTGTGCAAAGGAATAAGTGGGAAGGGTGAAGTATATAAACACCTACATATCTAGTTTATAAACAGAAGACTTTTGAAGATCATAAACTGCCAAGAAATCTTACGGACTATTAAGGACCTGAAATCTCTTAAGACGAAGGTCTAAAGACATAGAAGACACCTCTGCTCTGGTGAAGTTCTCTCAACCCCCGCCCCCAAAAAACTGCTGGGAGCAGTGGAATCCATAGGTGTGGTCTCAGAAAACTATAGCACCTTGGGGGCTTATACAAATCCTTCACAACATCTCTTTGAGTAAGCTTCAGCCCAGAATGCTGTCTCATTTCCACTGCATGGGGTACTTCATTCATCAATATATTCTCCAAAGTTTTGTTGGTCTACCTTAATTTACTTTTTCTTAGGACTCAGCCTGGTAGCAACCTTGTCTCCCTGGGAAATGTTTCTGTATCTCTATTTTAACATAAAAAATACACATATGCATATGTATACACACTGCTACTGCTAAGTCGCTTCAGTCGTGTCCTACTCTGTGCGACCCCTTAGACGGCAGCCCACCAGGCTCCCCCGTCCCTGGGATTCTCCAGGCAAGAACACTGGAGTGGGCTGCCATTTCCTTCTCAAATGCATGAAAGTTAAAAGGGAAAGTGAAGTCACTCTGTCGTGCCTGACTCTTAGAGATCCCATGGACAGCAGCCTACCAGGCTCCTCCATCCATGGGATTTTCCAGGCAAGTGTACTGGAGTGGGGTGCCATTGCCTTCTCCGTGTATACACACAGATAGAGTAATATATAATGGAAAAAAGCCAAAATGTTAGAAAGCATTTCAAGTAAAGAGTAGATCCTCTTCGAAATGCAGATGGCCAACTGGCACGTGAGAAGAGGCTCAGCATTAATAACCAGCAGGGAAACACAAAACCACCACGAGATATCACCTCACACCTGTCAGAAGAGGTATCATCAAAAAGAACATACATAACAGATGTTGGTGAGATGTGGAGAAAAAGGAACCCTCATACACTTGGCGGGAATGTAAATTGGTGCAGCAACTGTAAAAAAAAGTATGGAGATTTCTCGAAATACTAAAAGAACTACCATAAGACCCAGCAATTCTACTCCTGGGTGCATATCTCAAAAAAACCCAACAACACTAATTCAAAAAGATACACGCTCCCCAATGTTCACAACAGCATTCTTTACAGTCACTAAGATATGGAAGCAATCTAAGTAGCCATCAAAAGACAAATGGATAAAGAGAATGTGGTGTATATATGCAACATATATACTACAATATCTGCTGCTGCTGCTGCTGCTAAGTTGCTTCAGTCGTGTCCGACTCTGTGCGACCCCACAGACAGCAGCCCACCAGGCTCCTCCGTCCCTGGGATTCTCCAGGCAAGAACACTGGAGTGGGTTGCCACTTCCTTCTCCAATGCATGCATGCGTGCTAAGTCGTTTCAATCGTGTCCGACTCTGTGCGACACTATGGACAGCAGCCCAACAGGCTCCTCCATCCACAGGATTCTCCAAGCAAGAAAACTGGAGTGGGTTGCCATTTCCTTCTCCAACAATATATACTACTCAGCCATAAAAAAGAATGAAATTCTGCCATCTGCAGCAACAAGGAAAGGATGGACTTGGACGGTATTATGCTAAGTGAAATAAAGTCAGAGAAAGACAAATACTGCATGATATCACTTACATGTGTGATCTAAAAAGTACAAGAAACTGGTGAACATAACAACAAATAGGCAGACTCTAAGATATGGAGAACAAACTAACGGTTCCCAGTAGGGAGGGGAGGAGGGGTTACACACGGCTTAGGGCAGGGAGTTACAAACTATCAAGTATAAGGTAAGCTACAAAGATACACTGTACAACACAGAACAGAGCCAATATTTTCTAATAGCTATAAATGGAGTATAACCTTTAAAAATTGTGAACCACTATATTGTATACCTGTATCATAATATAGTAACTCTAAAGGAAAAGGAAAGTGAAGTCATTCAGTTGTGTCTGACTCTCTGCGACCCCATGGACTGTAGTCTACTAGGCTCCTCCATCTATGGGATTTTCCAGGCAAGAGTACTGGAGTGGGGTGCCATCTCCTTCTCCAGGGGATCCTCCCAACCCAGGGATCGAACCCAGGTGTCCTGCATTGCAGGCAGACACTTTACCCTCTAAGCCACCAGGGAAGCCCCTAAATTATAGTAACTATACTTCAATTAAAAGTAATAAACTTAATGAGATTAAAAACTCAGCTCCTCAGTTAAACTAACCACATTCCAAAAGCTGATTCCAAAGGCATATGTGGCTATTACCACACTGGACAGTAAGAATTTTCATCATCAGAAGTACTTCTATTGGACTGTGCTTATCTATGGTAATACTCATTTAAAACCAATTTTTTAAAATGGTAAATTAAAAATTAGTAAGTCCTCTTCTTTTCTCTGTCCTCAGCCACCCACTTCCCCTCCCTGAGCAACCACTGAAACCAAGTTTTTATAAAGCCTCTAGATAAATAAGCAGATACACATACATGATATATTTTATCTAAAGTGTACACATAGTCTCCATTTCTGTGGATAATCTTTTTATATCCTTTGCCCATTTCAAACAGGATTATAATTTATTATTAACTGAACTGTTCACATTCTTTATATAATCCAAGAAATGAACACTTGGTCTTAACTTGAAAATTTTTTATTTTTAGTTTGTCATTTTTCTTCTTCTTTTTTTTTTTTTTTTTACAAAAAAAAACTTTATGGCCATTTTATCCATGCAGAAAATTTTTATTTTTTTAATACAGCAAAACTTTATCAATTTTTTATAGATTCTGGGTTTCTATATCTGATTTAGAGTGGCCTTCCTTACACCACTTTAAATTTTTTTTGATTTGCTTATGGATTTTATCCCCTTCATGGATCACTGCCTTGTCGTGGCGAAGGGGCTCGTATAACTCAGTGAACCTATGGCCCTGTAGGGCCACCCCAAGACGGACAGGTCACAGTAGAGAGGTCTGACAAAGTGTGATCCACTAGAGAAGTGAATGGCAAACCACCCCAGTATACTTGCTGTGAGAACAAGGAGATCTAACCAGTCAGTCTTAAAGGAAATCAACCCTGAATACTCATTGGAAGGATTGAGGCTGAAGCTGAAGCTCCAATATTTTGGTCACCTGATGTGAAGAGCAGACTCATTGGAAAAGACCCTGATGCTGAGAAAGATTGAGGGCAAGAGGAGAAGAGGATGTCAGAGAATGAGAGGACTGGATGACATCACCGATGCAAGGACATGAACTTGGGCAAACTCTGGCAGATGGTGAGGGACAGGAAGGCCTGGTGTGCTGCAGTCCATGAGGTCGCATAGAGCTGGACACGACTAGGAGACTGGGCAACAACAATGGATTTCACTGGACGTGCCAAAGTTTTCCACATTTATACAGTCAGTATCTCTTGATCTTTTCCTTGGTAATTTAGAAAATCCTTTCTAAGTTTCTAACTTCAGAAATTTATATAAGTACCTTCTCTTAGACCTGTATCGCTTTTGATCTCCTAAGGGGCACCTAAGTTTGACACAGTCATTGGTTTCTCAGGCATGTAAGTAAGACAGGATTTACAAAACACCTTTAGTTATTCCCTGGGTTGGGAAGATCCCCTGGAGAAGGAAATGGCAACCCACTCCAGCACTGTTGCCTGGAAAACCCCATGGACAGAGGAGCCTGGTAGGCTACGGTCCATGAGGTCGCAAAGAGTTCAGACATAACTGAGCGACTTCACTTTCTTTCACTTTCATTCATTTACATTTATACCCTCAAAGATTTACTGCTACAACCATGAGTCTACAAATGAATGGATTTAGTTTTGATAAAGAAATAAATATGGCTGAATTAAACTATAACCAGTATATCCACATTATTCACTGCTGATATTAATTTCTGATCTAGTTCCTAAAGTATTAAATACAGCACTTCCGTTGAAATCATTCCTAGTGGCACTTAAGCCATGTTGTATCCACACCACAGTTATCTTTTTAAACTTTTAACTTTTAGATTTCACAAGTAGTAGTAATTATAACAGTGCAGTGAGCCACCTGAGCTAGGTATACCACCTCTTGCTATTTCAGTGCAGCTTAGATAATACTAAGTGACATTAAAAACAGAAACAAGACAATGTGGCAAAGCTTTTTCAAAAAGAGAAGGGTCACAATTCAGAGTCCTATTTCTCAGTTCTCTATCTTCCATTATTAGAAAATGTGTGTGATAAAAGACCAAATGCAAACAGGAAAGCTTTTAGCTTCTAAGAAATAACAAAGCTTTCCTTAACTTTAATTTATGGGCCTACTATAAGTTTTCTGCATAAAAAGACTAAATCAATGCAAAAACATTTATTTATGAAAAGAAAAAAAACAGCAGTCAGGCATTAATTCTTTTCAGTTTGGAAAGGATGTTCTCTATACAAACCACATTTCTCAGGCATGCCCTCCTCAAATGCTCCATCAGTAGGAATAAAAATAAAAAGAAAGCCTTTTCAAATTAAGGAGTACAATGTTAAAGAGCTACAATAAGCAAGATATAATCAGAATTTTTCTATGAACTATAACCAAGTTAAGACAGAACCAGAGCTGAACACTGGGTAAGAAATGGCTCTATTTAGGACAAAGGGCATTGGTTAAAAAATAATAATTGTAAAAGGATCCCAACCAGCTTGCACCAGAGAGATGGTCAGATAATGTATATACACAGCAACAGGAAGAAAAAAACTGTTTTCATAAGAATCTTGGTGGATCTAGCAAATTTGAGATAAACAGGTTAAGTATACATAGTAGGTCCTGACCAATAACACATACATATTTAACTGGTAAACAAACTGACCAAATGCCAAATCAAATTATAGAGAAATTTAAAACTTTGATACATGAAGAACACCACAAACGGTGAATGTAGGATCATTCACTCAGGGGCTCCTACGACATTGTAGGAACAGTGCAAGGTAAGTGCCATTAAAGGATAAGTATGACAATGAGAACTCACATCCTAGTGAGCGAGGGAACACGAAGCAGGGAAGGGGGCAAAGAGTCATCCTAGAAAATGAGGACAGCAGACACAAATGCACAGAGGAGTAAGGGACGTGGCACGACCGAGGAACACAATGTGACTGTTTGGCTACAGAAAAGAATGAAATTTTGTTGTAGAAATTTAGACAGCCCAAGGTCCAGGGTTTCTTAGTCCAAATTAAAATAGAATACAATAAAAGGCTTATATTCTCTAACAAAATCCATAAGTTTTTTTTATGCACCATATATGTATAATTAATGCTTAAATAAATAACAAAAAGCAATGTAAACAGATCATTCCAGGGCAGCCCAATGTGTAAAATAAGCAGTAATCTGCTCCTCTCCCTGCCTTCCTCCAAAAATATATTTCTGAGGAAGAATTTTAAATGACCAATTTCCAAACTTTGAGGGGAAACAAAGCTAAAGAGCATAAATCTCAAGCTATCTAAAGACACTCAAGGCGAGGGGAAACAACGGCTAGTTGTGAGTGGGAAGGTAAGGCAGGATTCTTCCTGCCAAGCAGGACCACAGCCAGGAAGGTAACCAACGTCAGCAGGCAGCCCAGGGATGGACAGTAAGAAAAGGACAGTATAAGGACAACTGGTTATCCATATAGAAAGAAAAAAAAAAAAAAACAACTCTGTGTTCCTACAACACACTATACACAAAGAGAAATTCCAGGAAGACTGAAAAACAAATGGATATGAAAATATTTCTGCAGAAGCATTTCTGAAGCAAGATATAATAGCACAAAACACAAATACATTGATAAATCCACCTATGTAAAAACTAGAAACTTACGTGTAGGTAAAGCCACCATAAACTAATCAAAACACACCAGTGGCACACTTTTCCTGGGGATGGCCTTCATCACTGCCTCCTGTACAATGTCATGAACCTCCATCCATAGTTTTTCAGGCACTCTGTAATCAGATCTAATCCCTTGAATGTATTTGTCACTTTCATTGTATAATGTAAGGGATTTGATTTAGGTCATACATGAATGGTCTAGTGGTTTTCCCTATTTTCTTCAATTTAAGTCCGAATTTGGCAATAAGGAGTTCATGATCTGAGCCATAGTCAGCTCCGGGTCTTGTCTTTGCTGATTGTATACAGCTTCTCCATCTTCGGCTACAAAGAAAAACATCTACTTCTGTTTTATTGACCACGCCAAAGCCTTTGACTGTGTGGATCACAACAAACTGTGGATCACAACAAACTGTGGAAAATTCTTAAAGAGATGGGAATACCAGACCACCTGACCTGCCTTCTGAGAAGTCTGTATGCAGGTCAAGAAGCAACAGTTAGAACCGGACATGGAACAATGGACTGGTTCCAAATCGGGAAAGGAGTACATCAAGGCTGTATATTGTCACCCTGCTTATTTAACTTATATGCAGAGTACATCATGCAAAATGCCGGGCTGGACGAAGCACGAGCTGGAATCAAGACTGCCGGGAGAAATATCAACAAACTCAGATATGCAGATGACACCAGAAAGTGAAGAACTGAACAGGCTCTCTTGATGAAAGTGAAAGAGGAGACTGAAAAAGCTGGCTTAAAATCCAACATTCAAAAAATGAAGATCATGGCATCCGGTCCCATCACTTCATGGCAAATAGATGAGGAAACAATGGAAACAGTGACAGACTTTATTTTCTTGGGCTCCAAAATGACTGCACATGGTGACTGCAGCCATGAAATTAAGATGCTTGCTCCTTGGAAGAAAAGCTATGACCAACCTAGACAATGTATTGAAAAGCAGAGACATTACCTTGCCGACAAAGATCGTCTAGTCAAAGCTATGGTTTTTCCAGTAGTCATGCATGGATGTAAGAGTTGGACTATAAAAAAGCTGAGTGCCAAAGAATTGATGCTTTTGAACTGTGGTTTTAGAGAAGACTATTGAGAGTCCTGTGGACTGCAAGATCAAACTGGTCAATCTTAAAGGAAATCAGTCCTGAATATTCATTGTAAGGACTGAGGCTGAAGCTGAAACTCCAATACTTTGGCCACCTGATGTGAAGAAATGACTCCTTAGAAAAGACCCTGATGCTGGGAAAGATTGAAGGCAGGAGAAGAAGGGGATGACAGAAGATGAGATGGTTGGATGGCATCACTGACTCAATGGATGGATATGAGTTTGGAGCAAGCTCTGGGAATTGGTGATGGACAGGGAAGCCTGGTGTGCTGCAGTCCAAAGGGTTGCAAACAGTTGGACACGACTGAGCAACGGACCTGAACTGAATGACACACAGGGAAAAGCAATCTGCAACCCATATACGAGTCCATGTTGAAGGACTACTATCCAGAATACGAACAGGTCTAACATTGATGAGTGAGAAACAAACAAGCTAATGTGAAAATGGGCATGGTACAAAAAAAAGGCAATTCACAGATGAGGAATCCTGAGTTGCTAATCTAAAAAATGCTAAAGCTCACTATAACTAGGAAAATAAATATTTTAAACATGAGATTCCATTCCACATCTATCAGATAAGCAACACTAAAAATTATTACAGGGCATTTCAAGCACATATAAAAGTAGAGAGAACAGTAAAACAAACAATTCATGCACTCATCCTTCAATCCAACAACAACTCACTCATAGCCAATTTTATTTAATCTATAGTTCAACTGCCAAATCTGAAGTGCATTCCAGGCATTATAGCACTTTATTCTATAAATGTTTTTGTTATACCGTTAAAAGATGGGAGAAAATTAAGTCATAACTATTAAGTTATAATTCACACACAGCAAAATCTACATTTTAAAATTTACAGTACTATGAGCTTGACAAACAACCACGGCAAAACGTCAGGTAGAGGGAATGGCACAGTAGGCCCTCTCCTTCGCTGGCTGCTTTTACTCGCCAAATGCGCTCGAGATTCACCTACGCTGCTGTGTGCGGACAGGGCTACCTGGATGTACCACAGTGTTGTTTATGCATTCAGTGACTGAGAGACTTTGTGTTCTTTCCAGCTTAGGGTGATAAATAAAGCTGCTGTAAGCACTTGTGAACCAATTTTCATGTGAAAATAGGTTTCCATTTCACTTGAGTAAATATCTAAGGGCCTTCAGTTAGGTCATACGGTAAGCATATATTTAACTTTATAAGAAACTGCCAAACTCTTTGCCTAAGCCCTTGCATGATTTTGAATTCCCAACAGCAAAGTGTGATAACTCCATCTACTCTGCATCTTTACAAATAGTTCCTATTGTAGTTTTTGTTTGATCTTGGCCATTCTAACAGACATATAATGGTATGTCACTGGTGTTTAAATTTGCATTTCTCTAGTCAATGTAATCGATTTCAGTAAGAATTGACGCAAATATAGAAAAACATTAGACTGGCTGAAGCTGGGTGCAAGGTGTTTTATTTTTTCCCTACATTTTTCTATTTGAACTATTTTAATATTCAAGTATCTTTAAATAACCCTTAAATCTTCTGTAATGACTTGTAAATAAAAAAACCAAAATTACTTAACTTCACTATCAACATATGCCTTGAAGGGATCATCCTTTTTCAAATAATAGTCTGCAAATAGTTTTGGGAGGGAGGGAATGGTAATGTAAAGAACTGGCTACAATTTCACAAAATCAACACAAAATTAACACAAAATTTTCAATATTTTTAATTCTCTGACAGATTTTCAGTACTAAAACTTTAAGTGGAATCTAGGCTGAGTGCCGAAGAATTGATGCTTTTGAAGTGTGGTGTTGGAGAAGACTCTTGAGAGTCCCTTGGACTGCAAGGAGATCCAACCAGTCCATTCTGAAGGAGATCAGCCCTGGGATTTCTTTGGAAGGAATGATGCTATAGCTGAAACTCCAGTACTTTGGCCACCTCATGCGAAGAGTTGACTCACTGGAAAAGACCCTGATGCTGGGAGGGATTGGGGGCAGGAGGAGAAGGGGATGACAGAGGATGAGATGGCTGGAGGGCATCACTGACTCGATGGACGTGAGTCTGGGTGAACTCCGGGAGTCGGTGATGGACAGGGAGGCCTGGCGTGCTACGATTCATGGGGTCGCAAAGAGTCGGACACGACTGAGCGACTGAACTGAACTGAACTGAACCCTAATTAGTGGGATAAAATGTTACTGTGGAAATTTAGTCTTCAGCTTGTTATTTTATTTTCATTTTTTCCATAATATTTGTTTCTTAATAACGACATGGAGTCCAGAAAGTATATAGAATGTTAACGGTCTGTATGGGCTTCCCAGGTGGCTCAGTGAGTAAAGAACCCACCTGCAGTGTGAGAGACACAGGACATGTGGGTTCAGTCCCTGGGTAGGGGAGATCCCCTGGAGGAGGGCATGCAACCCACCTCAGTATCCTGGCCTGGAGAATCCCATGGACAGAGGAGCCCATAGAGTGGCAAAGAGTCGGACACAGCTCAAGAGACTGAGCACACAAGCATGCAGCCCGCATAAATCAAAATTACCTTCTCTCCTCCCTAACATCACTCTTAGTGCAATACTTTTCACAGCAGAACTCTCTTGATCCTGAGGGTATTTACAGAATATGATCTTAACAAAACTCATTTCACAAGAAAATAAACTCTATTCCTGAATTGTATATATTTAAGTATTTACCGCTCCAATGATTACGCTGCATCTTTGCATCTGCTCTCCATTAAATGAAACATTTATTTTGAAAAATAAACCATGAAATCAGCTTTCTTAAAAATGAATCAATGCTGTCCTTCCTCAATAAGACTGGAAAGACCCAGAGGATAAACTTTCATCATTTATTTTGGACCTTCCTATAAATTTTTATGCAGAGACATTACTTTACCAACAAAGGTCCAAATAGTCAAGGCTATGGTTTTTCCTGTGGTCATATATGGATTCGAGAGTTGGACTGTGAAAAAAGGTGAACACCAAAGAATTGATGCTTTTGAACTGTGGTGTTGGAGAAGGCTCTAGAGAGTCCCTTGGACTGCAAGGAGGTCCAACCAGTCCATCCTAAAGGAGATCAGCCCTGGGATTTCTTTGGAAGGAATGATGCTAAAGCTGAAACTCCACTACTTTGGCCACCTCATGCGAAGAGTTGACTCATTGGAAAAGACTCTGATGCTGGGAGGGATTGGGGGCAGGAGGAAAAGGGGACGACAGAGGATGAGATGGCTGGATGGCATCACCGACTCAATGGACATGAGTTTGAGTGAACTCTGGGAGATGGTGTGGACAGGGAGGCCTGGCATGCTGCGATTCCTGGGGTCGCAAAGAGTCGGACATGACTGAGCAACTGATCTGATCTGATAAATTTTTATGCTTTTTACATTTTAAGCCATAATATGGAAACACAAGGGGTTTCTGCGATGCAGGAGACGCAAGTTCAGTCCCTGGGTTGGGAAGATCCCTTGGAGAAGGGAATGGCAACCCATTCCAGAATTCTTGCCTGGAGAATCCCATGGACAGAGAAACCTGGTGGGCTACAGTCCATGGGGTTGCAAAGAGACGAAGACAACTTAGGGACTGATTATGGCATGGCACAATTATATCAACTTAGAAGGCTTCTAAGAGCAGAATGGCCTTGGTACCAAGGAGAACACAGGACAGGAGCAGCTCATGTTGCCTAAGGAGGTCATGGAGACTTCAATAAAGACTGATTGGAAAAAAAAGTTGAAGGATTTGCTGTTAATCATCTGCAGTTGGGTGATGGATGCATGGGTGTTCATTATACCGTCCTCTTTACTTTCGTGTATGTTTGACAATATCTAGAATAAAAACTTTCGGAGAAGGCAATGGCACCCCACTCTAGTACTCTTGCCTGGAAAATCCCACGGACGGAGGAGCCTGGTGGGCTGCAGTCCATGGGGTCGCTAGGAGTCGGACATGACTGAGCGACTTCACTTTCACTTTTCACTTTCATGCACTGGAGAAGGAAATGGCAACCCACTCCAGTGTTCTTGCCTGGAGAATCCCAGGGACGGGAAAGCCTGGTAGGCTGCCATCTATGGGGTCGCAGAGAGTCGGACACGACTGAAGCAACTTAGCAGCAGCAGCAGAATAAAAAGTTTAACTTATATCTTGAAGCATGAATAAGAGCTAATCAGTGAGACAAACAAGAGCATGTCAGGCAGAGAAATTTAAAAGGCAAAAGACAAGTAAAACTACAGTTTCCATGGAATCACAAGGTAATTTGAGGAAGTGCAAGAGTTAAAGACACAAAATTCAGGCAGGGTCCAGATCATTAAAGTCCTTGCATTCTACCCAAGAAGGTTTTATCCTAAGGCAACTGCAAGCCACTGAAGCAACCATAAGGAAGAGAATGATCTGATCAGACTTGGGTTTTAGAATGATTACTCAGATAACAGTACAGACACTAAATAAGAGATGAAAAGTGATCAGTGGAAGGCTACTGAAATAACCCCGGCAGAAGATAAGCAGGGCCTAAAATCTGTAATTATTTCAAAATAAACTTTTAATTAAAAAAGAAGAGCAATAATGAGGGCCTAAACTTGAGAGAGTGGTAATAAAGATGAAGGGAACACAAGTGTTAAAGATATTTTGTTTTTAAATATAATTTATGAAAAATTATCTGGTGATTCTTTGTCAATCAAGCCAAATGATTCAGCATGAAGGGCTGAATTTGACAGCAACAAACTGAATTTCTGTGTGAATATTTAACATTTCTATTTAAAAATTTTCCACATGGCCTTGCAGCAATTAAAAAATATTTTTCCACAGTACTTCCTCCTCCGAAGGGGTTTCAGTTCCACTAAATGAAAGGAATCGGAGTAAACTGACTTAGTGGTGTCAACACCTGAGCAGGTGTTCCACGAGAGAGCCTGATGTCCTCACTGTGCAGACCAGGTTAGAATGGCACTGCAACGGGGGGAGCTCAGCTGAGTGCCACCATGCAAACACGTAAACAGCCAAAAACCAATTTTCAAAAAAATAAAGATGAAAGTCCAAGCTAAAACCAAAAGCTAAGCTAAACCACAAAGTTTGAAGTTTATAGCATTTATTGTTGATTTTGAGGTCTCCGTGGATTTTATAAAACATCCATCCTACAAATAACTGGCACAAAACAGCAACCTTTGACAGCCTCTGTACTTCTTTCTAGCTCTCATAAACATACACATACAACAAGGTGGCAAGTCTAGTCTCCTGCACAAGAACACAGAAGATGGCAACCGAAATAGCCAATGCCCATCAATATAATCATTTCCTGTGATCTCTTCATTTCATTCTGGTTCCATGTCTTTATTTGGCCATATTTGTTAACATGAAATAGAAAAAAAAAACACTTCATGGTGTGAAATCTTCTGTTTCCTCAGTTACAAATGTTGAACAAAGTGGAAACTCATTTATCCTTCCTTGACTATTTGCAGTCCAAATACTGCTATTTCTACCCTCTGTTCCCAGCACTAGTAACTGCTGAAGTCAGGAAATCTCATTACAATTTGCCACCTCACCATGCTCAGGCAAGTCGACCTACTTAGCAGTTTTGTCTACTATTTTTTGCCTGATTGTTTTGACAGGAGGAAATAAAACCTTCATCCCCAAGACAAAAAAATAAATAAAATAAAATCTTAAACCACAAATTTAGCATTCAGTAGATCCTCCAAACACCTAGAGCAAACAGGATGGAGGAATAAATGATCCCGGGCATTGGACATATATATTGATTCAGAAACTAAATAAGAGAAAGTCACATCAAGGACTTCTGCACACAGAATTGTCATCACTATCTAAAAAGACTCACACAACAAATTGGGGGAAAAAGCCGAAAGCAGCAGCATGCACAGCACCTTACGGCCCCGTGTGCTTCATGCGTCCATTAATAAAGTGCTTCAGAGACAAATAACATTTCCAAACCAAGCAACAGTTTGAGGTACAGGAAAAACCAAGTTAATGTTGTTTTTATAAGCCACGTTTAAGCTGGTGATATATTTTGTTATATGAAACAAGGGAGTTTTCAAAACTAATAGTCAAAGAAATACACTTACTATTGTGTAATATTCTAGGGAACTGAGAAGGTATTTACTGTATGGCAGAATGTGAGAATACATGCTGCTCTGTATTTCTATGATTTATTTTTGGCTTTCTTCTGGTCACCTTCATTCTTGGTGCTCCCTGTAGAAAACAGTGAACAGTCTAAAAGAATTAACTCTCAAGACTGCCCCTGAAAACAGCCTTTGATCTCTAAATAACCATAGGCATTTAAAATAATTGACACTATTACCATTTGTATCACATTTTATAGTTTGGAAAACTATTTTGTATACAGCAGAGCAGATAGTATTTCCATTTTATGACTGAAGGCAGTGAAGGTAAGAATAGTTGGATATTTTGCCTAAAGTTGAATTTTACGGTACATGAGGAAATTTAAAAATCCTGATAGTCTAACTCATAAAATGGTGTTCAGTTCAGTCCAGTTCAGTCTCTCAGTCATGTCTGACTCTTTGCGACCCCATGAATCACAGCACTCCAGGCCTCCCTGTCCATCACCAACTCCTGGAGTTCACTCAGACTCACGTCCATCACGTCAGTGATGCCATCCAGCCATCTCATCCTCTGTCGTCCCCTTCTCCTCCTGCCCCCAATCCCTCCCAATATCAGAGTCTTTTCCAATGAGTCAACTCTTCGCATGAGGTGGCCAAAGTACTGGAGTTTCAGCTTTAGCATCATTCCTTCCAAAGAAATCCCAGGGCTGATCTCCTTCAGAATGGACTGGTTGGATCTCCCTGCAGTCCAAGGGACTCTCAAGAGTCTTCTCCAGCACCACACTTCAAAAGCATCAATTCTTTGGCGCTCAGCTTTCTTCACAGTCCAACTCTCACATCCATACATGACCACAGGAAAAACCATAGCCTTGACTAGAAGAACCTTTGTTGGCAAAGTAATGACTCTGCTTTTCAATATGCTGTCTAGGTTGGTCATAACTTTCCTTCTAAGGAGTAAGCGTCTTTTAATTTCATGGCTGCAGTCACCATCTGCAGTGATTTGGGAGCCCAGAAAAATAAAGTCTGACACTGTTTCCCCATCTATTTCCCATGAAGTGGTGGGACCAGATGCCATGATCTTCGTTTTCTGAATGTTGAGCTTTAAGCCAACTTTTTCACTCTCCTCTTTCACTTTCATCAAGAGGCTTTTTAGTTCGTCTTCACTTTCTGCCATAAGGGTGACAAAATAAACAGCAATCTATAGAATAAAGTGAATATCCACGAGTCCATACTTATATAATCAAATGAATAAATAAATAAGGGTAAACCTTTTTTAAAAATAAGGGAATTTCAACTACTAAGTGTAGAAAAAAATCATAAAGTTACCATTTGACAAACACCGAGGAATAACCATTGCAAGCAAGAATCACTGAAGGATGCTAAAATGAGTGGACAGAAGTACGATAAGAAACAGGAAACTTGGATACCTCAGAATGTCTCTCCAAAAGACATTTATTAATTCTAAAGGGAGAAACAATAATGTTACAATTACATAACAATGGAGAAAGCTGGTAGATACCACCTTAACCAAGTAATCAAGGTTCCCATCACTGGTAATGAGACATATCAACATCATGTACTGTCTAGGATGATGAACTGAGAAAGGCCAAACATCTCTGTCTTTCACAGACATTCAACAAAATAACTGTCCAGTAGAAGTCATAAATGACAAAGACTGTCCCAGACTAGAGGAGCTCAAGGAGACATGACAACTAAATGCAATGTAGGATCTTGGGTTAGACCCTGGGCCAATGAAAGGACGGTGGGACAGCTGGCGAAGTAAGAACGAGATCTGTTAATTAATGGTATTGTGTCAAGGTCAACTTCTGCTTTTGGTCACTGTCCTGTGTTAAATGTGGGCTTCCCAGGTGACTCAGAGGTAAAGAATCTGCCTGGCAATGCAGGAGATGCAGGCTCAATTCCTGGGTCATAAAAATCCCCTGGAGAAGGAAATGGCAACCCACTCCAGTATACTTGCCTAGCAACTCCCATGGACAGAGGGCTACAGTTCATGTGGTCGAAAAAGAGTTGGACATGACTTAGTGACTAAACAACACGTGTTAAATGTTAAGGGGAAGCTGGGTGAAAGGTATACAGGAATTTCATGCAGTATTTCTGCAACTTTTTTGCAAGTCTGAAATTATTTCCAAATAAAAAGATTTTTTTTTAAGATTATGGTGCTGGTGCTTATAATCTAAACCTCACCATTTGGAACTAACTGCATTTTCTTGGCTTCAAGTATATAAATTTGTGCCTCCTTAACAAGTTCCACCATGAAATTAAAAGATGCTTACTCCTTGGAAGGAAAGTTATGACCAACCTAGATAGCATATTGAAAAGCAGAGACATTACTTTGCCAACAAAGGTCCGTCTAGTCAAGGCTATGGTTTTTCCAGTAGTCATGTGTGGATGTGAGAGTTGGACTGTAGAAAAAGGTTGAGTGCCAAAGAATTGATGCTTTGAAGTGTGGTGTTGGAGAAGACTCTTGAGAGTCCCTTGGACTGCAAGGAGATCCAACCAGTCCATTCTGAAGGAGATCAGTCCTGGGATTTCTTTGGAAGGAATGATGCTAAAGCTGAAACTCCAGTACTTTGGCCACCTCATGCGAAGAGTTGACTCATTGGAAAAGACTCTGATGTTGGGAGGGATTGGGGGCAGGAGGAGAAGGGGACGACAGAGGATGAGATGGCTGGATGGCATCACTGACTTGATGGACATGAGTCTGAGTGAACTCCGGGAATTGGTGATGGACAGGGAGGCCTGGAGTGCTGTGATTCATGGGGTCGCAAAGAGTCAGACACGACTGAGCGACTGAACTGAACTGAACTGAACAAGTTCCACCAAAGTATTAAACATTCACAACTATTAAACTGCTTTAAAGGTTTAAAAAGAAGAGTTTAAGTATTAACAGTAACAGTCAAAGTAAAATCTGCTCATTGTTTCTTTGCTAATATTGCTGTGTTTAGTCACTCAGTTGTGTCCGACTCTCTGTGACCCCATGGACTGCAGCCTGCCAGACTCCTCTGTCCATAGGATTTTCCAGGCGAGAATACTGCAGTGGGTTGCCATGCCCTCCTCCAGGGGATCTTCCCAACCCAAGAAGCAAACCAGGGTCTCCTGCACTGCAGGCAGATTCTTTACCAGCTGAACTACCAGGGAAACCCAGCTACTAGGGAAGGTAACATTAGTGATCTAAAAAATTACAACTGGTCTCCAATAATAATAATAAAAGATTTGCTATTTTAAAGGAATCCAAGTAAAGTTGATTCTATTGAAACTAGTGTAGACTTGATCAATGTGGGAAAAAAAAATTTATACCAAAGATGTGTTTTCAGAAAGACTAAATTCTATAATGTCTTAACAAGATAAGGAAATCCAAAAGCTTAGCTGAGAACTATGACCAAACTCATGCTATGTAATTTGATAGGAGGGTAATAGGGACATACAAGAATTATTTTGTTACATTCAAAAATGATAAGAAGAAAACTTTTTAAAGACTTTTTTTTTGTACTGTAAAAGAAAATTTAAGACCATGGTATTTACCATGTTCTGTTTGAAGTTATGACATTGATAGTAAAACATACCACAGATACCTGCAAGCTACACATTAATGGAGACTTTCAACATTATGCAATACAAATCGACCAGAATTTAGCCCCCAAGAGGCACTTTTCCTTCCAAACTACAAATCTTGTAAACTAAATGGGAGCTCTAAAAATAAAGACACAATCTATGAAATCTGGCAAATTTGACTCAGATATTAGGAAATGAAAAAAGGAGGAGAGGAAGGCACTCGGGTTTTAAGTGCCAAAATAACTCTTTGTGACTAGCTAGTGTTTTTCAAAAGTATTATTCCCAACTTATGACTCACTTTAGAGAAAAGATGAGAAAAAGAAGAAATGGTCAGTATTAGTGGCTTTGTACGCTTAGGATTTTCATACTAAATATAAAATAGAAGCACTTTTTTAAATTGTCAGTAATTAGTCTCTGAAGAAAGGATAAAAAATACATAGAAAGACCACAACGATGTGCTACAGAACAAAAGTATAATTATAGTTTTAAAAGCACAGCAGGCTAGATAAGGCCTTAAATTCCCTATCAGAGTCATTACCGTATCAGTGAAGCTAGAGATACACACTCACTTTCCACAAAACACTTAGTATAACAAAGTAGCTCAGGTTTAGGTCAAAGATCACCCAATTAGAGTGCCTCATTTGTCAGATCCACTATAGTAAGCGGATTACTTTTATCTACATAAATGTTCTTGATTTGTATTTGGATATTCTAGCCCACTGACAATAGATCACCCAACTACTAAGACATAAGCTCATCTGAAATACCATGAACAGCCAAATCTCGCAGAAAAATGCAAAGGAGAAAAGGCATACTTTGGCAGAATACTGTTTTAGTCGGAAAAAATTAGAAAAATAACCTAAAAGCTTTTATGCTTCTAGGGATGAGAACCTCTTGAATATGGGCATTTAACTCACACTTTCACCCCAGCACATTTAAAATGCCAAAACAAGTCTAAAATAGGAGAGAACATCAATACTGGAAGCTAGGAATGGATGCCATTCACATGACGAAACTGTTGAAGAATTTCTGTAAGACATGTTAGATAGATTTGGATGGAAGAACAATGTCAAGAGTCAACTAGTGACTTATCTTCCTGAAAAGAAGTGCTGTGACTCAGAGAGAAAGCAGAAGCAATACTGGCAAAAACACCAATAAGAAGGACAAGAGCTAGGGAAAAGGTGGTCCACAGGGAGAAAATAAGAATCCCTCCAGCTGGAATCCAGGTTACCACTACCAACCAAGGGCACTGGAAGCAACTGCCCAGGACGGGTACTGCAGCACACCAAATGGCCATCTAGGAAGTTTAAGAATGTCTCCCGTAAACAGTGGGCAGAAGTAGCAGGAAGGCGGATGAGTGACTACAGCATACCACGGCCTGTGGCTAGCGAAACACCCACTGAGGGGGAAAACAAATCGAGAAACAGAAGTAAGCTTTAATTAAAACTGCCTGTGTGAAATTTAACAAAATTCTTAAAAACTGTCCTTTTTTGAGACAAGAGATGAAAGATCCGATATTGGAATAACAAGCTAAAGTTTGGCTAAGAAAAAATCAGTGAGAGTTGGAAGAAATAAGTCATAATAAGAAGAAAAATGTGATCACAGAATCATAAAAAGCATAAAAGCGGAATAAAAACGTAGTAACAGAAGCAAGAACTGTATCAATGATAACCTAATAGAAAAATGAGAGGATTTCAACAGATACTGGACAAAAGATAATATCCAGATGACCAATTAATGTAAGAAAAAACATACAATTTCATTTGTAATAAGAAAAATACAAATTCAATCCAAAATGAGACATCACTACACACCTACTCAAATTGCCAAAATAAAAACAAATATCAAGTTTTGTCAAGAACGTGGAGTGCTTTCATTCATTATTAGTGGGAGTGTAAACTGGCACAGTCACCTTGGGAAGCTCTCTGGCAGTATCTACCAAGGCTTCATGTAGGCATGCTCTCTGAACTTTCCCTCTGAGGATGTCCATGGACTAGTAGCAACACATCACCTAGAAATTTGTCAGAAATACCAAAATCTCAGACCATACCCCAAACCTGCTGATTCATATTCAGCATTTTACTAAGAGTCCAGGTAATTATTATCAACATTAAAGTTTGAGAAGTGTTCTGTGACTCATCCATTTTGCTTCAAACTCATCCATTTTGCTCCTGGTCATATATATCCTACAAAAATATACAGTCAGTCAGTCAGTCAGTTGAGTCGTTCAGTCGTGTCCCACTCTTTGCGACCCCATGAACCACAGCACGCCAGGCCTCCCTGTCCATCACCAACTCTCGGAGTTTACCCAGACTCATGTTCACTGAGGCAGTGGCGCTATCTAACCATCTCATCCTCTGTTGTCCCCTTCTCCTCCTGCCTTCAATCTTTCCCAATATCAGGGTTTTTTCAAATGAGTCAGCTCTTTGCATCAGGTGGCCAAAATCAATACTGAAGTTTTAGCTTCAACATCAGTCCTTCCAATGAACACCGAGGACTGATTTCCTTTAGGATGGACTGGTTGGATCTCTTTGCAGTCCAAGGGACTCTCAAGAGTGTTCTCCAACAAGTGTTCACCAAAAGAGATATACTAAGATGTTCACAGCAGTATACTTCTAATAGCTAAAAATTGGAAGTAACTCAAACATCATCAACAATGCAACTTCTAAGCAAATTGTGATATATTCCAAAATGAGAACAGACAATCTACAAATGCAAACAATAATAAGGACAAGTCTCATATATATAATAAAGAGTGAAAGAACCCAGACAGAGGAGAGTCCTGTATTATTCACTTTATACAAAGTCCAAAAACAGGCAAAAGTAATCTGTTCTGTTAGAGGTCAGAATGGTGGTTAGCTTTTGGGAAAGTGGTGGTCTATAATAGTGACTGGAAGAGAACATAAGAGAGGTTTTGGGGTTTCTCAAAATGCTGTTTATTAGGTACAAATTTCCAGTTATAAAATAAATAAGTGATGGGGATGTAACATACAACATGACTACAGCTGAACAATACTGTATTGAGAATGTGAAAGTTGCTAAGAGTTGCTATCTTAGGAAAAAATTTTATAACCATGTAGAGTGAGAGATGTTACCTAGACTTACTGTGGTGATTATTAGACAATACATACCAATGTATGTATTGTATGTATGACAATACATACCAACATTGCATACCTGAAACTGATAGAATGTTACAACGTCAACTATACCTCAATAAAATGTTTGTTTCTTAACCTGGCAAACAAGCATATGAAAGATGTGCTTCATTAGTCATCCAGAAAATGAGAATTAAACCACAATGACATACCATTACCCAGACACTAGAATACCTAAAGCTATAAAAACTGAAATACAAAGTACTTGCTAGCAAGAGTACAGAATAACATGGACTATCAAACAGACTTGTTGGGAAAGCAAAACCATGCAATCACTTTGAGGAAGAGTAGAGCAGTTTCTTATGAAGTTAAATATTCACTTACCACGCAACCTAGCAATTTCATTCTCAGGTTTTACCCAAGGGAAATTAAAACATATGTCCACACAAAGACTTCATGTACGTAAATGTTCACTGCAGCTTTACTCATAATTGCCCCAAACAAGAAATAACCCAATATCCATCAACAGGTGAATGGATAAACAAATGTGATACCACACATAAAATGACAGTCTAATCAGTGACAAGAGAGGACAAGATACACACAACAGCGTGGACAAGACTTGGAAACACTGTGATGTATAAAAGAAGCCAGACACAAAAGAGTACGTACTATATAGTTCTGTTTACAGCAATTGTTAGCAAAGGCAAAACCAATCTGTAGTGACAGAAAGCAGAGCAAAAAGACAAAACAGTTGCCTGGGGCGAGGGGTGACAGGGTATGAAAAAGTTTATGGCAATGAAAGAAATGTTTCCTATCATGACTCTGACGGTGGTTTATATTGTTGTATACATTGATCAATACTCAGTGAACTCAATCAGTACATTCAGTGTGTATAAGCTATATTCCAACAAAACCCATTTTCAAAAAAGCCAATGACAAATCAAGAAAAAACATCTCAACATACATTTAAAGATAGAATATTCTTACTCTAGAGAGATAATGACAATAATACCAACAAAACCCTAGTAACTCAATAAATAATATGAAGGACACTGGGTTTCCAGGATGCTGAAAAACTTACAGAAACACCTGAGGACTGACAGCTTTCAACTTTAGAAAATGATTTAGATGTGAACCCAATGCTTGTAAACATCCCTTTAGTCAGAAGCTAATGGATACATTTTTCTGGAATGGTAACAGGAATCCCTGCTTTTTTCAATTTAAGCCTGAATTTTGTAGAAAGGAGCTCATGAGATGAGCCACAGTCAGCTCCACCTCTTCTTTTTACTGAATAACTATGGGAAATAAATGGGGAAACAGTGGATACAGTGTCAGACTTTATTTTTTTGGGCTCCAAAATCACTGCAGATGGTGATCGCAGCCATGAAATTAAAAGACGCTTGCTCCTTGGAAGAAAAGTTATGACCAACCTAGATAGCATATTGAAAAGCAGAGATGTTACTTTGCCAACAAAGGTCCGTCTAGTCAAGGCTATGGTTTTTCCTGTGGTCATGTATGGATGTGAGAGTTGGACTGTGAAGAAAGCTGAGTGCCGAAGAATTGATGCTTTTGAACTGTGGTGTTGGAGAAGACTCTTGAGAGTCCCTTGGACTGCAAGGAGATCCAACCAGTCCATTCTGAAGGAGATCAGCCCTGGGTGTTCTTTGGAAGGAATGATGCTAAAGCTGAAACTCCAGTACTTTGGCCACCTCATGCGAAGAGTTGACTCGTTGGAAAAGACTCTGATGCTGGGAGGGATTGGGGGCAGGAGGAGAAGGGGACGACAGAGGATGAGATGGCTGGATGGCATCACTGACTCCATGGACGTGAGTTTGAGTGAATTCCAGGAGATGGTGATGGACAGGGAGGCCTGGCGTGCTGTGATTCATGGGGTCGCAAAGAGTCGGACACAACTGAGCGACTGAACTGAACTGATGGACAGAAGTTTGTAACACTGTATAGGAGGCAGGGACCAAAACCATCCCCCAAAAAAAGAAATGCAAGAAGGTAAATGACTGTCTGAGGAGGCTTTACAAATAACTGAGGAAGAAAAATGAAAGGCAAAGGAGAAAGGGAAAGACATACCCAACTGGATGCAGAGTTTCAGAGAAAAGCAAGAAGAGATAAGAAGTGTTCTTAAATGAACACTGCAAAGAAATAGCAGAAAACAACAGAATGGGAAAGACTAGTGGTCTCTCCAAGAAAATGGAATATCAAGCAAACAATTCATGTAAGGATGGATACAATAAAGGACAGAAATGGTAAGGACCTAACAGAAGCAGAAGATATTAAGAAGAGGTGGCAAGAATACACAGAAGAACTATATAAAAATGTCTTAATGATCTAGATAACCATGATGGTATGGTCACTCAGCTAGAGTCAGACATCATGGAGTATGAAGTCAAGTAGGCCTTAGGAAGCGTTACTATGAACAAAGCTACTGGAGGTAATGGAATTCCAGTTGAGCTATTTAAAATCCTAAAAGATGATACTATTAAAGTGCTGCACTCAATATGCCAGCAAACTGGAAAATTCAGCAGTGGCCACAGGACTGGAAAAGGTCAGTTTTCATTCCAATTCCAAAGAAGGGCAATGCCAAAGAATGTTTGAACTACTATACAATTGTTCTCATTTCACATGCTACCAAGGTTATACTCAAAATCCTTCGAGTTAGGCTTCAGCAGTATGTGAACTAAGAACTACCAGATGTACAAGCTGGGTTTCCAAGAGGCAGAGGAATTAAACTGCCAACATTCATTGGATCATGGAGAAACCAAGAGTTCCACATAAATATCTACCTCTGCTTCATTGACTGCGGTAAGGCCTTTGTGTGGATCAAAACAAACAGTGGAAAATTTTTCAACAGATGGGAGTACTACTAGATAGACCACTTTTCTGGTCTTCCTGAGAAACCTGCACACAGGTCAAGAAACAACAGTTAGAAGTGGACATGAAACAACAGACTGGTTCCAAATCGGGAAAGGAGCACGTCAAGGCTGTATGATGTCACCCTGCTTATGTAACTTATATGCAGAGTACACCACGCAAAATGCTGGGCTGGATGAATCACAAGCTGGAATCAAGACTGCCAGGAGAAATATTAACAGCCTCAGATATGCAGATGATACCTCTTTAATGGAAGAAAGCAAAGAGGAACTAAAGAGTCTTTTGATAAGGGTGAAAGAAGAAAGTGAAAAAGCTGGCTTAAAACTCAACATTCAAAAAAGTAAGATCATGGCATCTGGTCCCATCACTTCATGGCAAATAGAAGGTGAAAAAATGGAAGGAGTGACAGGTTTTATTTTCTTGGGCTCCAAAATCACTGCAGATGGTGACTGCAGCCACGAAATTAAAAGATGCTTGCTCACTGGAAGGAGAGCTATGATGAACCTAGACAGGGTTATTAAAAATCAGAGGCATCACTTTGCCAACAAAGGTCTGTACAGTCAAAGCTATGGTTTTTCCAGTAGTCATGTACGGATGTAAGAGTTGGACCATAAAGAAGGCTGAGCGCCAAAGAACTGATGCTTTCAAACTGTGGTGTTAGAGAAGACTCTTGAGAGTCCCTTGGACTGCAGGAAGATCAAACCAGTCAATCCTAAAGGAAATCAACCCTGAATATTCACTGGAAGGACTGTTGCTGAAGCTCCAATACTTTGGCCACCTGATGGTTAGATTGCATCACTGACTCAATGGACATGAATTTGAACAAAATCCAAGAGATAGTGGAGGACAGAGGAGCCTGGAATGCTGTAGTCCATGGGGTTGCAAAGAGTTGATCATGACTTAGTGACTAAACATCAACAACATGAATCCCAAGTATAAAAAGGCTATGGCTAAGGAAAAAAGAGGTTTTTCTAGAGCCTGGCAAAAATGATGTCATCAGACAACAGGGTCAGGGAAAGCTCTGCTGAGATTCACTGTATCTACTGCTGCCATGAGTAGTCACCTTGCTTTTAATAAGATTCTACTGCCTCTGCCAATTAATTAAGGAAATTAATGTAACTCCACTCTGTATGAATGTGTTTTCTCCCTCCATTCATCTGAAATACATCAGTTGGCATCATAAGTGAGACTGGACTGGCACGGACATACCACCACCCTCGTTTAAAAGTTTGGAAGGAATATTGGGAAGACAAGTGAAGAAAATATGGGTGGAGACAAGAGAGATGAGAGCACTTACATGAATTTTTCCCTGGAGTAGTCACAGAGCGGACACAGTAGTAAGTAGTGACTCCTTACTACTGTAAGGAGAACTGTGACTGTTCTCCTTACCTCTGAAAAGTTGAGCCCAACGGATAATTGAAAAGAGGAAAGACAAGATAGCCTAAGGCCTAACTCACCTGGTACCTCACTAAGGTGGGGAAGATGATACAGATCCCCAAAGGAAGCTGAAAAGCCAGGGGAGGTGGAGGAGATTCGATGGGGGATGCTCTCACATGTCTCTGGGATGGGTAGTCAGCAACTCTTCAGACCAGGAATGCATAAGAGCTGAAATTTATTTAATGGGGGAAAGTATAAAATCGGAGCAGCAAAATGCTTTATTAACTCTTGCTAGCCCAACTCTTTCTGCAGGAGAAATAAAACACAAAAAAACTGGTATTAATTGATGCCAGTAGTTTTAAATGTGAGAAGTAGGTAACAATAAAGTTATGAAGGACTTTGTCTTCCTTGACCCTTCCTGAAGAAGTGACCAAAGACTGGTTCTAATTTAAAGAATTTACTTGATTTTAAAAGTTTGTGCCGAATTTTTCCTCTCAGGAAATTTTGAAATTGAGACTGTGATATGGACAAATTTTTAAAAATTAATTTATTTATCTTCATTGGAGGTTAATTACTTTACAGTATTGTAGTGGTTTCTGCCATACATTGATATGAATCAGCCATGGGTGTACATGTGTCCCCCATCCTGAAACCCCCTCCCATCTCCCTCCCCATCGCATCCCTCAGGGTCATCCCAGTGCACCAGCCCCGAGAACCCTGTCTCATGCATCGAACCTGGACTGGTGATCTATTTCCATATGGTAATATACATGTTTCAATGCTATTCTCTCAAATCATCCCACCCTCGCCTTCTCCTACAGAGTCTAAAAATCTGTTCTTTACATCTGTGTCTCTTTTGCCATCTTGCATATAGGGTCATCGTTACCATCTTTCTAAATTCCATATATATGCAATAGTATACTGTTTTGGTGTTTTTCTTTCTGACTTACTTCATTCTGTATAATTGGCTCCAGTTTCATCCACCTCGTCAGAACTGATTCAAATGCCATTCTTTTAAATAGCTGAGTAATATTCCATTGTGTATATGTACCACAGCTTTCTTATCCATTCATCTGCCGATGGACATCTAGGTTGCTTCCATGTCCTGGCTATTGTAAACAGTGCTGTGATGAACACTGGGGTACATATGTCTCTTTCAATTCTGATTTCCTTGGTGTGTATGCCCAGTAGTGGGATTGCTGGGTCATATGGCAGCTCTATTTCCAGTTTTTTAAGGAATCTCCACACTGTTCTCCATAGTGGCTGTACTAGTTTGCATTCCCACCAACAGTGTAAGAGGGTTCCCTTTTCTCCACACCCTCTCCAGCATTTATTGCTTGTAGACTTTTGGATAGCAGCCATTCTGATCGGCATGAGATGGTACATCATTTTGGTTTTGATTTGCATTTCTCTGATAATGAGTGATGTTGAGCATCTTTTCATGTGTTTGTTAGCCATCTGTATGTCTTCTTTGGAGAAATGTCTGTTTAGTTCTTTGGCCCGTTTTTTGACTGGATTGTTTATTTTTCTGGAATTGAGCTGCATGAGCTGCTTGTATACTTTTGAGATTAATTCTTTGTCAGTTCCTTTGTTTGCTATTATTTTCTCCCATTCTGAAGGCTGTCTTTTCACCTTGCTTATAGTTTCCTTTGTTGTGCAAAAGCTTTCAAGTTTAATTAGGCCCCATTTGTTTATTTTTGCTCTTATTTCCAATATTCTGGGAGGTGGGTGATAGAGGATCCTGTTGTGATTTATGTCAGAGTGTTTTGTCTATGTTTTCCTCCAGGAGCTTTATAGTTTCTGGTCTTACATTTAGATCTTTAATTCATTTTGAGTTTATTTTTGTGTATGGTGTTAGAAAGTGTTCTAGTTTCATTCTTTTACAAGTGGTTGGCCAGTTTTCCCAGCACCATTTGTTAAAGAGATTGGACAAATATTTTGTAAAATTAACTGAGTTAAAATTAACGTTTGACAGTTCCAGAGCTCATTTAAATAGGAATATAACATTTTCACTGGTAAACAATCTATTCCTTTAGGAAGAATATTTGAGCTGAATGTGAAAAGTAAGACAAACCAAAAACTATGAACCCCATTTCCAGGATGACCTGTATTTCCCAAGAAAATAAAATTAAAATTGTCTTGGAGAAGGCAATGGCACCCCACTCCAGTACTCTTGCCTGGAAAATTCCATGGATGGAGGAGCCTGGTGGGCTGCAGTCCATGGGGTCACTAAGAGTCGGACACAACTGAGCGACTTCCTTTTCACTTTTCACTTTCATGCATTGGAGAAGGAAATGGCAACCCACTCCATCGTTCTTGCCTGGAGAATCCCAAGGATGGCGGAGCCTGGTGGGCTGCCGTCTATGGGGTCACACAGAGTCGGACACGACTGCAGTGACTTAGCAGCAGCAGCAGCAAAGCCATTTAACTTCTTGTTACAGACATAATTTTGTTTAGGTGAAGACACTTGGGCTGGATCAGAACCCATTGAGATAAAAGGGAATGCCTGGAAACAGAGGCTAAAGTATTAGAGAATAATTTCCCCCATTTGGCTATCTTTGCTTCCCTGATAGCTCAGTTGATAAAGAATCAGCCTGCAATGCAGGAGACTCCAGTTCAATTCCCTGGTTGGGAAGATCCCCTGGAGAAGGGATAGGCTACCCACTCCAGTATTCCTGGGCTTCCCTTGTATCTCAGCTGGTAAAGAAACCGCCTGCAATGTAGGAGACCTGGATTCGATACCTGGGTTGGGAAGATCCCCTGGAGAAGGGAAAGGCTACCCACTCCAATATTCTGGCCTGGAGAATTCCACGGACTGTATGGTCCATGGCTCCGCAAAGAGTTGGACATGACTGAGTGACTTTCACTTTGGCTATCTTTAAGAACCTTGGAAAAGGAATACGTTAAGGCTGTATATTGTCACCCTGTTTATTTAACTTATATGCAGAGTACATCATGAGAAACGCTGGACTGGAAGAAACACAAGCTGGAATCAAGACTGCCGGGAGAAATATCAATAACCTCAGATATGCAGATGACACCATCCTTATGGCAGAAAGTGAAGAGGAACTAAAAAGCCTCTTGATGAAAGTGAAAGTGGAAAGTGAAAAAGTTGGCTTAAAGCTCAACATCCAGAAGACAAAGATCATGGCATCCGGTCCCATCACTTCATGGGAAATAGATGGGCAAACAGTGGAAACAGTGTCAGACTTTATTTTCCTGGGCTCCAAAATCACTGCAGATGGTGACTGCAGCCATGAAATTAAAAGATGCTTACTCCTTGGAAAGAAAGTTATGACCAACCTAGATAGCATATTCAAAAGCAGAGACATCACTTTGCCAACAAAGGTTCGTCTAGTCAAGGCTATGGTTTTTCCTGTGGTCATGTATGGATGTGAGAGTTGGACTGTGAAGAAGGCTGAGCGCCGAAGAATTGCTGCTTTTGAACTGCGGTGTTGGAGAAGACTCTTGAGAGTCCCTTGGACTGCAAGGAGATCCAACCAGTCCATTCTGAAGGAGATCAGCCCTGGGTGTTCTTTGGAAGGAATGATGCTAAAGCTGAAACTCCAGTACTTTGTCTACCTCATACGAAGAGTTGACTCATTGGAAAAGACTCTGATGCTGGGAGGGATTGGGGGCAAGAGGAGAAGGGGACAACAGAGGATGAGATGGCTGGATGGCATCACTGACTTGATGGACGTGAGTCTGAGTGAACTCCGGGAGTTGGTGATGGACAGGGAGGCCTGGCGTGCTGTGATTCATGGGGTCGCAAAGAGTCGGATACGACTGAGCGACTGATCTGATCTGATCTGGTCTGAAGAACCTTAGCTTAAGACTCTGGATTCTGCAACTTTTGAGTTGAGAAGGGAGATGTTGACAAAAGGCAGATCTTTATAGATTTATAATTGTAAACAGAATAGATTTTTAAATTTTTTATTTATTTATTATTTAACTGTTCAGGTGTGCGGGGTCTTCGGGGCTGCACGTGGGCTTTCTCTAGTTGCGGCGAGTGGAAACTACTCTCTGGTGGTGGTGCACAGGCTTTTCACTGGAGTGGCTTCTCTTGTTGCGGGGCACGGGCAACAGGGTGCACAGGCTTCAGTAGTTGTGCACGGGCTTAGCTGCTCCATGGTATGTGGGACCTTCCTGGACCAGGGATCGAACCCATGTCCCTCCATTGGCAGGTAAATTCTTTGCCACTGGACCATCAAGGAAGTCCAGAATATGTTTTTAAACTTAGAGAACTATTCCAAAAGAAGTTATGAAGTCCACATTTTAAAAAAGGGGTTTGAGAGAAAGGAAACAGATGGCAGCTCACTGAAGGGTAAGTTCACTATGATCAGTAACTCCAGCACCTGGACAGGAGGAGCCAAGCAGGACTGAGAGGGTAGCAAAGAAGCAGGTGGAGAGAGCAATCTTATACTTAAGGGTGGCTGCATGAGCACGGTACAGAACCCTGTGCCCCAGAAAAGCCACACCTCCATGTCCCTAGCCTTAAAAAGGCTCACAGGGCTCATCCTGCCCTTAATGCAAGCTGAAAGAAGAAGAAAATCATGTGGAACATAGCAAAAAACAAAAATAAAAAACACCTGCATTCACCAGCTTAACTGTATGTGTGTGTGTGTATATGTTTGGAGACGTATCATAGTTTTAAAAACTTAATCCCACAGTTAGTTCAACAATAACAAAAACCCAATCAGAAAACAGGCAAAGATCAGAATAAGCATTTCTCCCAAGAAGATAAATGAATTGCAAGCTAGCAAATGAAAAGATGTTCAATATCATCAATTATTAAGGAAATGCAATGAGGTATGACCTTACACCCATTATAATGGCTACTATTAAAAATAACTGAAAAAGGAGAGACTAAGAAGACAACAGGAAAAATATCAATGAAACTAAGAGCTGGTTCTTTGAAAAGACACACAAAATCAACAAACCTGTAGCTAGACTCAACAGTCAACAAGAAAAAGAAGACTCAAAGAAAATAAGAAATGAAAGAAGAGACAACTGACACCACAGAAATACAAAGGATCATTAAGAAGTACATTTGAACAACGTAATGAACAATTATATGCCAACAAACTGGAAACCTAGACAAGAATTCCTAGACAAGGTACTAATACTGAGTCATGAAAAAATAGAAAATCTGAACAAATCAGCTACTAGTGAGATTAGATCAGTAATTAAAAACCTCTGAAAAAATAGGTACCATTTCACGCCAGTCAGAATGGCTGCTATCCAAAAGTCTACAAGCAATAAGTGCTGGAGAGGGTGTGGAGAAAAGGGAACCCTCTTACACTGTTGGTGGGAATGCAAACTAGTACAGCCACTATGGAGAACAGTGTGGAGATTCCTTAAAAAACTGGAAATAGAACTGCCATACGACCCAGCAATCCCACTGCTGGGCATACACACCGAAGAAACCAGAAGGGAAAGAGACACATGTACCCCAATGTTCATTGCAGCACGGTCTATAATAGCCAGGACATGGAAGCAACCTAGATGTCCATCGGCAGATGAATGGATAAGAAAGCTGTGGTACATATACACAATGGAGTATTACTCAGCCATTAAAAAGAATACATTTGAATCAGTTCTAATAAGGTGGATGAAACTGGAGCCTATTATACAGAGTGACGTAAGCCAGAAAGAAAAACACCAATACATATGCGTTAGTATACTAACACATATATATGGAATTTAGAAAGATGGTAACGATAACCCTGTTTGTGAACAGCAAAAGAGACACAGATGTATAGAACAGTCTTATGGACTCTGTGGGAGAGGGTGAGGGTGGGATGATTTTGGAGAATGGCATTGAAACATGTATAATATCATATGTGAAACGAATCACCAGTCCAGGTTCAATGCATGATACAGGATGCTTGGGGCTGGTGCACTGGGATGACCCTGAGGGATGGTATGGGGAGGGAGGTGGGAGGGGGGTTCAGGATGGGGAGCACATGTATACCCGTGGTGGATTCATGTTGATGTATGGCAAAACCAATACAATATTGTAAAGTAATTAGCCTCCAATTAAAATAAATAAATTTATATTTTTAAAAAACCTCTTAAAAAATAATCCATCAGGATCAGATGGCTTTACTGGTGAATTCTATCAAACATTTAAAGAATTAATATCAAACCTTCTCAAACTCTTCCAGAAAATAGAAGAAGAGCTTCCAAAAATCAAAAAGGCAATGTTCGCAGACTCATTTTATGACGCTAGCATTATCCTGCGGCCAAAACCAGACAAGGATGCCACAAGAAAAGAAAATCACAGGCTACTATCCCCGATGAATGGAGATGTAAACATCCTCAACAAAACATCAGCATGCCTAATTCAGTAATACGTTAAAAGGGTCATACACCACGATCAAGAGGGATTTATTTTAGGGATGCAAGGATTGTTCAACATCTGCACAGCAATGTGATACACCACATTAAAATGAAGGATAAAAATCAATAGATCATCTCAATATATCCAGAAAAAGCATTTGACAAAATTCAACATCCATTTATGACTTAAAAAAAACTCTCAACAAAGTGGGTATAGAAAGAATATTCTTCAACATAATAAAGGGCAAATATAACAAACCCACAGCTAACATCATACTCAATGATAAAAGCTGAAAACTTTCCATATAAGGTTAGGAACAACACAAGGGTGCCTGCTCTGTAGCCACTTTTATTCAACATAGTATAGTAAGTCCTCTACTTATGAACACATTCTGTTCTGAGAGTACCTTTGTAAGTCCAATTTGTTTGTAAGTCCAACAAAGTTAGCCTAGATACCCAGCTAACACAATCAGCTATATAGTATTGCACTGTAATAGGTTTAAAATACTTTTCACAGAAATAATACATAAAAAAACACAAAAATTAAAAAAAAATTTTAATCTTAGAGTACATTGAAAAGTACAGCAGTACAGTACAACAGCTGGCACAGGGGCAGCATCAAGTGAGCAGGCAAGAAGAGTTACTGACTGGAGGAATGAGAGGAGGTGGGAGATGGTAGAGCTGAAGGATCCTCAGCACTACGAGACGGGGGGGCAAGCTGCAATTTCACTCCTACCTGATGTTGATGGAACACACATGTGCATCTTTGCAAGTTCACAACTTCAAGGTTCATATGTAGGGGACTTACTGTAGTGGAAGTCCTAGCCAGATGAGTTAGGCATCTGTTAACAAAAAGTTAACAAAAAGAAAAAGGCATCCATCTTGGAAAGGAAGAAGTAAAATTATCTCTGTTTGCAGAGATAATATCAGAGACATGATATTGTACAGAAAACCCTCAAGACTCCACCAAAAAGCTGTTAGGACTAATAAATTAATCCAATAAAGCTAGGGGATACAATATCAGCGTATAAAAATCTGCTGCATTTCTATATGCTAATAATAAACTATCAGAAAGAGAAATTACAAAACTCATTTACAACTGCATCAAAAAGAATAAAATACCTAGGAATAAATTTAACTAAGGAGGTTAAAGACATGTATACTGAAAACTGTAAGTTAATTAATGAAAAAGAAGACACAAATAAATGGAAAGAGTCCACACTCATGGATTCAAAGAGCTAAAAGTGTTAAAATGTCCATAGTACCCAAAGCAATCTACATATTCAGTGCAATCCCTATCAAAATTCTAGTGGCATTTTTTTATGTAAGTAGAAAAAACAATCTCCAAATTTTAATGGAACCACAAAATACCCTGAATAGCTAAAGCAATCTTGAGAAAGAAGGTCAAAGCTAGAGGCACCATGCACCCTGATTTTGAACTATATTACCAAGGTATAATAATTAAACATATGATATTGGCATAAAAAAAGATACATAGATCAATGAAACAGAATAGTAAGCTCAGAAACAAACCCAGCATATATGATCAACTAATTTACCACAAATGAGCCAAGAATACACAATGGGGAAAGGACAGTCCCTTTAATAAATGGTGTTGGGAAAACTGGACAGCCACATGCAAAA
The DNA here is from genome assembly GCF_002263795.3 of Bos taurus. Taxonomy (NCBI): domain Eukaryota; kingdom Metazoa; phylum Chordata; class Mammalia; order Artiodactyla; family Bovidae; genus Bos; species Bos taurus. Next base: position 20,300,831 of record NC_037337.1, on the reverse strand, counting down.
GAATGAAACTGGACCACTATTTTACACCATAAACAAAGAATAACTTAAAATGGATTAAAGACTTGAATATAAGGCCTGATACCATAAAACTCTAAGAAAACAGATATTTATAGTAAGCTCCTTGACAAAGGTCTTGGTGATAAATTTTTGAATCTGACATCAAAAGCAAAAGCAACAAAAGTAAACATAAACAAGTAGGGCTACATCATCAAACTAAAAAGCTTCTTCACAACAAAGGAAACCATCAACAAAATGAAAAGGTAACATACTAAATAGGAGAAAACATTTGCAAATCATATATCTGATAAAGGTTAATACCCAAACATATAAAGAACTCCTACAACTCAATAGCAAAAAACCCCGAACAATCTAATTAAGAAATAAGCAGAGATCTGAACAGAAATATTTCCCAAGAGGACATACAGATGGCCAATGGGTATATTAAAAGATGCTCAACATCACTAGTCATTAGGAAAATGCAAACCAAAACCACAATGAGGTATCAACTCATACCTGTTAGAATGTCTATAATGAAAAAGCCAAGAAATAACAAGTGTTAGCAATGATGTGAAGAAAAGGAAACCTTTGTGCACTGTTGGTGGAAGTGTGAACTGATGAGGAAAACACTATGGAAGTTCCTCAAAAATCTAAAAATAGAACTTTTAAATTAAAGGTTAACAATAGAACCATATGCTTCAGCAATCCCACAAAGTACTTATTTGAAGAAAATTAAAATCCTATCTTGAAAAAAATATATGTACCCCATGTTCACTGCAGCATTAATTTTAACAGCCAAGATATGGAAACAACGTCAAGTTCCATCAATGAATGAATAAAGAAGATGTGGTTTACATATACAACGGACTATTATTCAGTCCATAAAAAAATGAAATCTTGTCATCTGCCAACGTGAAAGCACCTTGAGGGCATCATACTAAGTGAATTAATTCAGACCAAGACAAATACTGTATGATCTTACTTATACATGGAATCTAAAAATAAAAACAAAGAAACAAGCTTTTAGCTATAGAGACTAAATTAGCAATTGCCAGGGTTGGGGTCAGGAGTGGGAGAAATGGTGAAAGGGATCAAAAGACTCAAACTTCCAGTTATAAAATAAGTAAGTCCTGGGGATGCTGACTGATGGTGAAGCTGAAACTCCAATACTTTGGCCACCTGATGCAAAGAACTGACTCATCTGAAAAGACCCTGATGCTGGGAAAGATTGAAGGCAGGAGGAGAAGGGGACAACAGAGGATGAGATAGTTGGATGGCATCACCAACTCAATGGACATAAGTTTGAGTAAACTCTGGGAGTTGGTGATGGACAGGGAGGCCTGGCGTGCTATGGTTCATGGGGTCGCAAAGAGTCGGACACAACTGAGCGACTAAACTGAACTGAAGTCCTGGGGACGTAAAGTATACCAAGGTGACTATAGTTAATAATATAGACAGTTGCCAACTTATGGTGATTCAATTTAACAATTTGACTTTATGATGGTACAAAAGCAATATAAATCCAGTGAATCTGTACTTTGAATTTTGATCTTTCCCTCCATGCTATCAACATGCTGTACAGTACTCTCTCATGATCCCTGGCAGCAACAGTGAGCTGTAGCTCCCCCAAATACTACTTGATCATGAGGATAAACAACCACTACACTTAAAATCATTGTTTTTCACTTTCAGTGCAGAATTCAATAAATTACATGAGATATTCAACACTTTACAAAATACGCTTTGTGTTAGATGATTTTCCCAAGCTGTAGGCAAATGTAAATGTTCTGAGTGCATTTAAGATAGGCTAGGCTGCTGCTGCTGCTGCTGCAGCTTCAGTTGTGTCCGACTCAGTGCGACCCCATAGATGGCAGCCCAGCAGGCTTCCCCGTCCCTGGGATTCTCCAGGCAAGAACACTGGAGTGGGTTGCCATTTCCTTCTCCAATGCATGAAAGTGAAAAGTGAAAGCGAAGTCGCTCAGTCGTGTCCGACCCTCAGCAACCCCGTGGACTGCAGCCTTCCAGGCAGGAGTACTGGAGTGGGGTGCCATTGCCTTCTCCAGGCTAGGCTAAGCTACTGAAATTAAAAGATGCTTGCTCCTTGGAAGAAAGCTATGACTCCTTGGAAGAAAAAATATGACAAACCTAGACAGCATATTAAAAAGCAGAGACATTACTTTGCTGACAAAGGTCCATCTAGTCAAAATTATGGCTTTTCCAGCAGTTGTATATGGATGTGAGAGTAGGACCGTAAAGAAGGCTGAGTGCCAAATAATCAATGCTTTCAAACTGTGTGTTGGAGAAGACTCTTGAGAGTCCCTTGTACAGCAAGGAGATCAAACCAGTCATTCCTAAACCCTGAATATTTATTGGAAGGACTGATGCTGAAGCTCCAAAACTTTGGCCACCTGACGCGAAGAGCCAATTCACTGGGTAAGACCAATGCTGGGAAAGATTGAAGGCAGGAGAAGAGGCAACAGAGGATAAGATGGTTGGATGGCATCACTGACTCAATGGACGTGAGTTTAAGCAAGCTTCAGGAGATGGTGAAGGACAGGGAAGACTGGTGTGCTGCAGTCCATGGGGTCACAAAGAGTTGGAATGACTGAGCGACTGAACATCAACAAGGCTAAGCCATAATGTTTAGTAGGCTAAGTGATTAAATCAATTTTTGAATGAATATTTTAAATTTATGATGGGTTTATCAGGACATAATCACATATTAAGGAAGATCTGTGCATATTCAGAAGTTGCTATAAGAGAACAGATCTTACAAGTTCTCATCATAAGAAAAAAAATTTGTTAACTATGGAAGGCGATGGATGTTAACTAGATAACTATGGTGATCATTTTGCAATGTACACAAATATCGAACCACTGTATGCTTGAAACTAATAATAGTATATGTCAATTATATACTACAATTAAAAAACCAAGAAAATAACAACCATAGTGAGGATGTAGAGATACTGGAATCTTTGTGCACTGTTGATGGGAGTGTAAAATAGGGTAGCCACTGTGGGAAAAAAGTATGGTAGTTCCTCAAAAAGTAGAATTACCCTATGTTCCATTAACCCTTCTGGGTATACACCCAAAATAACTGAAATCAGTCTCAAAGAGATATTATACACCCATGTTCATAGCAGCATTACTCACAGCAGGCAAGAGGTGCAAACAAACCTGGTGTCCACAACAGAAGAATGGATAAACAACGCGTGGTGTATACATGCAACGGAAGATTATTCAGCCTTAAAAAAGAAGGAAATTCTGACACACACTGTAACTAAATGACTCTTGAGGACCCTGTACTCAGTGACACAAGCCAGTCACAGAAAGACAAACACTGTATGATTCTACTTACATGAGGTAACTAAAGCAGTCACATTCAGAGACAGAAAGTAGACTGTCTGTTGCCAGGGCTAAGCTGGGAGAGGGGCGATAAGGAGTTATTGAATGAGTAGAGTTTCAGTTTTTCAAGATGAATTCTGGAGATATGCTGAACTGGCAATGACTGCACAAAATGTCAATGTCCTTCATGTGTGCTTAAAAATGGTGAAGATGGTAAGTTTCATGTGTTTGTATTTTATCAGGATTAAAAACAAAGTTGAAAAGCCCACAATATATAAGAGAGAATCTGTTCAAAATCCAAGACTGGAAAGGGGAATCCAGTTGAACTTGGGCCATGGTAGACTGAAGATGGAGCCAAGGTCTCCCAGCCTTTTGGTTGTACCAACCCTTTGAAATAAGTAACAACAGAATGGCCTAGTGGTGGTTCTGCATGGAGCCTTTTGGCAACAATATTCTTACATGGATGCAGGTGCTAATTTAACAGGCAAAATGGAAACCTATGGTACTACTGTGCCAAGCTACAGTTTAATCTGAAGCATTAAGTTCCCATGGACCTCACAGTAGGTGGCAAAGAACTATGAAGTTTAAGGGAAATCAAATCTAAATAGCTGCCCAGGTCCAAGCAGAGAGCTCAAAGCCTGTTTGGATTTCGATAAAATAACATCACAGAGGGAGCTGTTACCAGGCCTGAGCAATTAATCTTTCTGAAAAAAGTGAGTTTGTACTTTTTCGGGGGGAGGAGTTGTGCAGCTTCTACAAAATTTGATAGTATAAATACAGTGCATTTTAATCCATGCCAATAATTAGATTCTCATACTAAAAAGGAAGTGGCTAAAACTTTCCATGGCTATCCTATCCCTACCTTTTATGGGAAAAATTCTAAAAATATATCACAATCCAGATTAGTATGAAGGGAGAGGGCATGTAAATGTAATACCAACACAAAATTGCAAATGAAATGTGCTATAATCTAAAAATGTTTCCTCTTCTATGTGTTGCTTCCTGTGGAATCCAGAAAATACTGACTACACTACATACAAAACTATCCTTTGATTTAGGGGCAAAATGTTTATTAAATGTTGTGGTTCAGTTGCTAAGTTGTGTCTGACTCTGTGACCCCGCCCTCCATGGACTGCAGCACACCAGGCTTCCCTGTCCTTTACTGTCTCTCAGAGTTTGCTATAATTCATGTCCATTGAGTCGGTAATGCTATTTAACCATCTCATCCTCTGCTGCCCTCTTCTCCTTTTGCCTTTAATCTTTCAGAGCATCAAGATCTTTTCCAAAGTTTTTAAAAATGTGTTATTTTTATCACACACATATACATAATATAAAAATAAAATTTTTATAATAAACACTGATGTGTAAGAGCTAAATATTTTTAAAGTTTTTAACATCAACAGAACTAAAACAGGAAAAAAACTTCTCAATAGATACAGAAATATCATTCAGCAAAATTCAATGCCTATTCATGATTGAAAACTCTCAGCAACCTAAAATAGAAGGTAACTTCCCCAATCTCATAAAGGGTTACTGACAAAAACCCTACGGCTAACACTATACTTACTGGTGAAGACTGAATGCTTTTCTCCCAAGACCAGGAACAAGACAAGGGTATCAACTCTCACTATTTCCATTCAACATCATAAAGGCTATCCTAGCCAGTGCAATCTTGGGGGTAAATAGCAGGGAGTGGGCGGAGTATGTAGAGTGAAAAGAGGAATGTAAAACTGTCTATTTAGACAACAGATCACCTATGTAGAAAAAACTACAAAACATCTACAAAAAAGCTGAAGAATAAATGAATTCAGCAAGATCACAGGATATAAGGTGAACATGAAAAAATTCAAATATATTTTTACTCATTAGCAACAAATTATTAGATATTGAGATTTTTAAAAATTCTCTTTTAACCTAACTATAAGTATTTGTGGACAAATTTAGCTAAGTATGTATAAGACCTATTGTGAAAACTATAAATTCACTGCTGAAAGAGTTTATGAATAAATGGAATAAATAGAAGATATAAATAAATGGAGAGTTATAACATGCTCATGGGTCAGAAGACTCTATTAAGATGTCAATTCTCTCCAAGATGATTTATAGATTCAAAGGAATTCCAATCAAAAACCCAGCAGGCTTTTTTGCAGGAAGGCTGACTCTAAAATTTAAACAGAAATGCAAATAACAGAACAACTTAGAGAAAGAACATGGAGGAATTACACTACCAATTTCAAAAATTACAACAAAGCTAAAGTAATCAAGACAGTATGTTATTGGAGTAAGAACAGACATTTAGGTCAATGGAAGAGAAAAGAGAGTCTAGAAATAGATCCACACATACACAGAAAACTGATTTTTTAAAAAAGTGCCAAGGTAATTTCAATGACAAATAGACTCTGCAATAAATGATGCTGGGACAATTGTTATATATGTGTGAAAAAATTAACCCAGACCCTTATCCCTCACTATATATTAAAAATTAATTCAAAGGTTCCAGAAGTAGGTTCCCTAAGATCCATGATTATGTTCCATAACAGTAATGTTTTCAATACCATATTGCTTTAATTGAAGAGAAGAAAGGATACTATACAAAATAATAATAAACATTAATGTTATGCAATGTTACAAAAAATCATAATGGGCTATTGGCCTAAATGTAAGGGCTAAAATCATAAAATTTCCAGAAAAAAAAACATAGGAAAATATCATTACAATCTCAGAGTAGATGGAAATTTCTTACATAGCATACAAAGAGAATAAAACAGGACTTGATTAAAATTTTAGGCTTTAGCTCATCAAGAGACACTGTTAAGAAATGAAAAGGTAAGCCACAGACTGGATGAAATATTTGCAGAACACATTTCTGATAAAACAGCTATAATCAGAATAAGAACTGAGAAATGAAAATCAAAACTACCATGAGATATCACTTCACACCAGTCAGAATGGCCACTGTCAAAAAATCTACAAATAATAAATGCTGGAGAGGATGGGGAGAAAAGGGGACCCTCTGACACTGTTGGTGAGAACATATATTGGTATATCCACTATGGAGAGCAGTATGGAGGTTCCTCGGGAAACTAAAAATTGAGCTACCAAATGATCTAGCAATCCCACTCCTGAACACATATCCAGAGAACATGGTTTGAAAGGATCACATGCACCATAATGTTCACTGCAGCACAGATTACAATAGCCAAGACAGGGAAGCAACCCCTATGTCCACTGACAGATAAAGAGGATGTGGCACATACGCACAATGGAATAAAAGAATGAAAATCAGCCACTAAAAGAAGAAATCACACTATTTGCAGCTACATAGACGGTGGACCTGGAAATAATCATGCTAAGCGAAGTCAGACAGAGAAAGACAAATACCATATGATATCACTTACATGCAGACTGTAAAAGAAATGATACATGTGAACTTGTTTACAAAACATAAACATACTCACAGACTTGGGAACAAACTTACTGTTACCAGGGGCAACTGTGGCAGGGACAGACAGACTGGGAGTTTGGGATTGGCCTGTCCTCACTACTGCCTTTAGAACAGATAACCAACAAGGACCTACTGCACGGCCCAGGGGACGCTGCTCAATATTGTACAGCAACCTAAAATGGGAAAAGAATCTGAAAAAAGAATAGATAACATATATGTATAACTGAATAACTTTGCTGTACACCTGAAACTAACACAACACTGTTAATCAACTATCTCCAATATAAAAATTTTAAAAAAGAAATGCGAAAAAAGGAAAAAATAAAAACTTATTCAAATATGAAAAGGCAATTAAACATGGAATAAGATAGAAACAAGACACTTCAATAAAATACACAAATGGTAAATACACACAAAAAGATGGTCAATATCATTAGCCTTTAAGGAAATTAAAATTAAAACCATCATGAGATACCACTACATATGTACAAGAACGGTTACATAGTTAAACTTGACAATACCAAGTGTCAGTGAGGACATGGAATAACCAGAACCCTCATACACTGCTTGTAGGAATGCAACCCTGAAAAACAGCTTTGCAGTTTCTTATAAAGTTAAACACAGATGTACCATATGATCCAGCAACAGTTCCTGTCTTGGGAATTTACTAAAGAAAAATGAAACAAAAGGCTGTATGCAAATGTTTATACCAGCATCATTCATAACAGTAAAAAAATGGGACAACCCAATGTCTATCAAAAATTGAATGGATAAACAAATTAGGCTTATCCACATAACAGAATACTATTCAGTAATGAATGAACGCTATGGATGACTCTCAAAAGTATTACACTAAGTGGAAGAAGCTGGACACAAAAGGACTACATATTGTATGATTTTATTTATATGAAATTCTAGAAAAGGCAAATCTATAGTGACAGAAAGCAGATGATTGGTTTTGCTAGGTGCCAATGGTGGGCAGAGAGAATGAACTACAAAGAAGCGCAAGGAAACTTTTCATATTAATTGAAATGTCCTATATTACGATTGTGTGGTGGTTATACAAATACATATGTTCATCAAAACACATCAAACTGAACAGTTAAAATTAGTTAATTTTATTTTATGTAAATTATAACTTAATAAAGGTATCTTTTGAAAAAGTGTTTAAAGAAAGATTTTTACAAATATTAACCAAGTTATACACATATGTGCAACATGTACCAAATGGTAGACAACTCAACAGTGATGTCTTAGAATTTTATAAACTTGGTCTTGTCACTGCCATGCAAAAATCATTCCATGTGTGATATAAAGTTTGTAACAACAACTACTACTGGTGCAAAAGAATGGAGCAGAGACAAGAATAGGATGGGACCCTATGTCTGAGGAGGTCAAACTGCATTACTGTCACCATCCAGCAAAGATCCATGACAGTGACAAGGAGAATTAGTTTGTGCTAGACATCCATCAGTTCACCATCTGGAATATCCTACTTTCGAAGTTAAACAAGAAATCTTGTCTCTTGGCAACTGATATAAGCCCTAATAGTGGCTTATAAAGCACAACTGTCCAAGTAGTGCTACAATTTTAAAAATAACAAGGAACACAAAGATGCCTTTGCAGGTCATATCACATTCAAAGATAAAGCTATCTTCCACTAGAGTGGAGAGATGAATTGTCACAGCATACAACTGTGGGATGCTGCCATATTATAACAGAACATGTAAGAGATTCACTAAAAATTCATATCTTTTAAATATATTTGACCTATTTATTACTGCTTGTCCCCACCAGAACGATGACACTCCATCATGACAGGGATTTTTGTTTTTGCTGTTCAATGCTGTATCCCTAGCACCTAGAACAATGCCAAGCATACAGTAATTGTTCAATAAACATTTGTTAAATGAATATATTATGTCTACATAGTCAGTAAATATCTATACAAATTTATTATGTCAATATAGATATCAATCACAGCTAAATGATGTAATAGCCTTTTCTTACATTTCTTTTCTTATACAATTTCCTTGACTGGAAATTACTATCTTGTTTCTCTAATCATTTTGTTTCTAAATATCAATTCAAATATAAACTTTTATTCTACAAATAATAAATGCTGTAGAGGATGTGGAGAAAAGGGAATACTCTTGCACTGTTGGTGAGAATGTAAAGTGGTACAGCCACTATAGAAAACAGTATAGAGATTCCTTAAAAAACTAAAAATAGTTACCACATGATCCAGCAATCACACTCCTGGGCATATATCCAGAAAAAATGAAAACTTTAATTTGAAAAGATGTATGTACACCAATAGTCATAGCAACACTATTTACAACAGCCAAGACATGGAAGCAACCTAAACGTCCGTCGACACATGAATGGATAAAGATCCGGTGTGCCCAATGGATATTACTTGGCCCATAAAAAGAATGAATTTTTGCCATTTGCAGCAATGTGAATAGACATAGAAGTTATCATACCAAGTGAAGTAAGTCAGATAGAGAAAGACAATTAAATGAATTTATTCATAGAACAGACACAGGCTAACAGACACAGAAAACAAACTTATGGTTACCAAAGGTGAAGGGGGAGAAAAGGATAAATTAGGATTAACATATACACATTAGCATATTTAAAGCAGAAAAGCAACAAGGATTTACTGTATAGCACAGGGAACTATATTCAATATCTTGTAATAACCTATAATGGGAAGATAATCTGAAAAATATATATATAACTGAATCACTTTGTCATATACCTGACACTAACATGATACTGTAAATCAACTGTACTTCAATTTAAAAAAATGAACTTTCAAACAAGGAGATTTTTATTTTTCCTTTATATATTTCTTTATTCCATAAGTTTTCTATGATATATCTGTGTTTATGTGTATTCAGAATGAAAAACATTTTTAATGTTATGCATTTTTATAAAATTAGAGCTTTTGGAAAACAAGATTTAAAATGTTAATAAATACATATCTATCAATAATTACTTTAAATTTCAATGAACTAAGTGCTCCAATAAAAGATACAGAGTGGCAGGCTGGATATAAAATAAGAGCCTACAATATGTTGCCTACTGGCTTCTGGCAATGGCGATCTACTCCAGTACTCTTGCCTGGAAACTCCCATGGATGGAGGAGCCTGGTAGGCTGCAGTCCATGGGGTCCTGAAGAGTCAGACACGACTGAGCGACTTCACTTTCACTTTTCACTTTCACGCATTGGAGAAGGAAATGGCAACCCACTCCAGTGTTCTTGCCTGGAGAATCCCAGGGATGGAGGAGCCTGGTAGGCTGCCGTCTATGGGGTCACACAGAGTCGGACACGACTGAAGTGACTTAGCAGCAGCAGCAGCAGCAGAGACCCATTTTAGGGTGAAATAAACCCATAGATTGAAAGTGAGGAATTAGAAAAAGATATATTTCATGCAAACAGAAATGACGGGAAAGCAGGGGTAGTGATATTCATATCAGACAAAAACAGACTTTAAAACAAAGGCCATTAAAAGACTTAAATATCAGATATGACACTATAAAAGTCCTAGAAGAGAACACAGGCAAAATATTCTTTGACATAAATCGTAGCAATGTTTTCTTAGGTCAGTCTCCTAAGGCAATAAAAATAAAAACAAACAAGTGGGACCGAATCAATGCATTAAAAAATGAAAATACAACCTATGGAATGGGAGAAAATATTTTCAAATGATGTGACCAACAAGGGTTTAATCTCCAAAATATACCAACAGATAATATAACTCAACAACAACAAAAAACCAAATGACCCAATTTAAAAACAGACATTTCTCCAAAGAAGATAGACAGATAGCCAGACACCTGAAAAAGATGCTCAGCATCACTACTTATTAGAGAAACACCAAAGCCAAACTACAATGAGGTATCACTTCACCCTGGTCAGAATGGCTATCATTAAAAAGTCAAGAAATAACAAATGCAAGAGAGAGTGTGGAGTAAAGGGTATCTTCCTACACTGCTGGTGGGAATGTAAGTTGGTGCAACTACCATGCAAAACAGTATGGAGGTTCCTCAGAAAACTAAAATATAGAACTACCATATGATCCAGCAATTCTACTAATGGGTACTTGCACCCCATGTTCATAGCAGCCAAGACATAAGAGAATATTACTCAGCCATAAGAAGAGTGAAATTACGCCATCTGCAGCAACATGGAGGAATCTAGAAATTATTATACTAAGTGAAGTAAATCAAATATCATAAATCACTTATATGTTGAATCTAAAATATGATATAAACGAACTTACTTACAAACAGACTCACAGACATAGAAAACAAACTCATGATTACCAAATGGGAAAGATGAGAGGATAAATTAGGAGTTGGGATTAGCAGATAAAACTACAATATATAAAACAGATAAAGAACAAAGATTTATTGTATAGCACAGAGAATTATTAGGTTGGTGTAAAAGTAACTGCAGTTTTGCACTGTTGAACTTTGCCGTTTGATATTGGAATACATTCTTAAGTAAATGTGGTTATGTTATACACCATTTTAATGTGCATTTCTTGCTTTAAGTTTTTTGCTAATGATTTACTGAAGTGGAAGTGAAAGTGTCAGTCACTTGGTCATTTCTGACTCTTTGTGACTCCATAGAATGTAGCCTGCCAGGCTCCTCTGTCCAGGGAATTCTCCAGGCAAGAATGCTGGAGTGGGTGGCCTTTTCCTTCTTTAATCTTCCTGATCCAGGGATTGAACCTGGGTCTCCGCATTGTAAGCAGATTCCTTACTGTAAGCAGATTCCTTACTGTCTGAGCTACCAGGCAAGAATTCTTGCCTGGAGAATTCCCTGGACAGAGGAGTCTGGCGGGCTACAGTCCATGGTGTTGCAGAGTTGGACACGACTGAGCAACTTTCACTTTCAGTTTTCAGTGACTTATTATTTGGGTTTTTTTTTTCTATTTATTTTAGACTATAGAAATGATATAAGACAAAAAGCAAATTTGAGCAAATTTTTCATTTGAGTTCAAAATGGGTTGTAAAGCAGTAGAGACAACTTGAAACATCAACAACCAACTGAGAGCAAGTCAGTTACTAAACAACAATTCCTCTGCACATGTTTTTTATCTGGAAAACTCTCCATCCATTTCTCTATAAATCTAACCTGTCTTCAACCCAATCTCCCCAATGAAGAATCCTTTATAATACTGATTCATCTTAACCCTCTGATCCATTTTGACTCCCAAGAAAACTCTAAAAATCCCTTTAATGGCAGGAAATACTATCTTTTTATTTCTATTATAGAACATTCAATAAATGCTTAATTTGTTGAACCTGATAAATTTCAATGAGACTGAAGAACCTTAAGGATACAAAATTAATGTAAAGCTTAAAAGAAATATATCCATATATGCATATTATATGCATAAAACCTACCAACAGTGTCTGTCCTTGGGAAATGAAGAAATGCCCCGATATAACTATGGTGAGAACAAGATGCCCAGATTCTTCACTGGAGTCAAAAACCTTGAAAAAGAAAGAGAAAAACGTATTTAAGATGTTTCTGTTAGTTAGTTTTGATAGTTAAAACCAAACTATCTTCTTACATTCATCTTCCAAACTAAATGTTCCCTTCCCCTCATTTAATCTGTAATCATTCCCCTATAGTTTCAAGTTTCTCCTCGTACAGGAGTTAAAAACCAAACTTTTTAAAAAATATAACTAAAACCAATATTTTAAAACAACAATACTAAATCAGGAATTGAGAGATATGGAGCCTGAGTCAACCACTTTTGAGTTACATTTTAATAAATCATTATCTCTGAGCCTGAATTTCCTTTCTGTAACATGGGAATAATACCTTACAAGTTGTTGTCAGACTACAGAGTCTGTTTCTTAAGCCATATACTCCATTTTTATAACCCCTCAAAATCTGGTGTTTTTCTTGAGATGGGATTTAATTTGTAATGTCACTTGGCAAAACTCTGTTAGCCTTTGCCCTGCTTCATTTTGTATTCCAGGGTCAAATCTGCCCGTTACTCCAGGTATCTCTTGACTTCCTACTTTTGCATTCCAGTCCCCAATAATGAAAAGAACATCTTTTTGGGTGTTAGTTCTAGAAGGTCATGTAGGTCTTCATAGAACCATTCATCTTCAGCTTCTTCAGCATTACTGTTCAGGGGATAGACTTGGATTACTGAGAAACTGAATGGTTTGCCTTGGAAATGAACAGAGATCTTCTGTCGCTTTTGAGATTGCATCCAAGTACTGCATTTTGGGCTCTTTTGTTTACTATGATGGCTACTCCATTTCTTCTAAGGGATTCTTGCCCACAGTAGTAGATATAATGGTCATCTGAGTTAAATTCATCCATTCCAGTCCATTTTAGTTCACTGATTCCTAAAACGTCGATGTTCCCTCTTCCCATCTGTTTGACCACTTCCAATCTGCCTTGATTCATGGACCTAACATTCCAGGTTCCTATGCAATATTGTTCTTTATAGCATCGGACTTTATTTCCATCACCAGTCACACCCACAACTGGGCGTTGTTTTTGCTTTGGCTCCATCTCTTCATTCTTTCTGGAGTTATTTCTCCACCGATCTCCAGTAGTATATTGGGCACCTACCAACCTGGGGAGTTCATCTTTCAGTGTCCTATTTTTTTGCCTTTTCATGCTGTTCATGGGTTCTCAAGGCAAGAATACTGAAGTGGTTTGCCATTTCCTTCTCCAGGGGACCACGTTTTGTCAGAACTCTCTACCATGACCTGTCCATCTTGGGTGGCCTTACCAGGTATGGCTCATAGTTTCATTGAATTAGACAAGGCTGTGATCCATGTGGTCAGTTTGGTTAGTTTTCTATGATTGTGATTTTAATTCTGTATACCCTCTGATGGATAAGGATAAGAGGCTTATGGAAACTTCCTGATGGGAGAGACTGAAGGGGAAAATTAGACTTTTCTCTAATTCACTTTAAATTCCAAATTAAAAATCGAGTAACATTCTGGATGCCAAAGAAGGTATGCTAAACCCTGCACTATTTCCCTCAGTGGTTGTTATTCAGCCTCTTTCCCAATATTAGGAATTCAGTTATCTGTACAATGCTCTTCCATCATAGTTTAAACAGACTACCTTGTAATTTTCATGAACACTTAAAACGGCAAGGATAGCTAGCAATCAAGCATAGCTATTGAAACTGGAGCCTGAAACAAATTCTTTGGGAGACAATATTCTAACATGACAGTTAAACATTTTTTTTAAAGAACTATAACATATGTCCCAAAAAGTGCTCAACACTTAAATGAACAGTTCAATGACGGATGATAAAGAAAACACCATGTTGAGATGGTGGCTCAGATGGTAAAGTCTGCCTGCAATGCAGGAGATGTGGGTTTGATCCCTGGGTGGGGAAGATCCCCTGGAAAATCCCATGGAAGGAGGAGCCTTGCAGGCTACAGTCCACGGGATCACAAACAGTCGGACGTGACTGAGCAACTAACACACACATACATCCAGAAATTACTCTAGTGCTATCTCCCAATCACTACCTTCTCCCTCCTCCCCCTAAGATAATATTTATCCTGACTTCTAACACCATGCTTTGGTTTTATTTATACGAATAGAATCATAGAGAATTCTTTTATGTCTAGCTTCATCCATTTTGCATGTACCTGAGTTCATTATCATTACTGTAAAATACCATTCTATGACTATATCACAATTTATTTTTCTTTATTCTATTGATGAATATTGTTTTCCAGTGTAAATCTACTGCAAATAAGGCTGTTTAGAACATTTTTATATATCTTTCTTGTTGGACAGAAACACTCATTTATGGCGATGACAATTCTTTCCAAATAATTTTATCATTTTTTTCTCCCCTGACCTTCAAACTTTTACATCTTTTTTATTTGGCTGTGCCATGTGGCATGTAGGATCTTAGCTCCCCAAGCAGTAGGAATCACAGAGTCTTAACCACTGGATCACCAGGGATGTCTCCAAACTTTTACACGTAATTGGTACTTAACAGTCCGTCATCTCAAAATTAACAGCCCTTAACTTGACATCCAAATCTTCCCATTCATTCAATATTCACAAATTGTCAAGCAAGTGGCATCTGTTGCCTGTCACCAGAAGTAGAAAGCCAAACACTTCTGCTCACTGTATCGTGGTACTGGAGTCACAATGGAAAACAACAGTCAAGCAGTGGAGGAAACAGTATCTGATCAAGCTCAGTACTGGAGGCTGGTTCCCCCATGGCCAGCAAATCCCTCTAGGCGGCCATGGAGGGCAGCTGGCCGGTACTCACCCGTCAAGGCTGTAGCACAACGACTCCTCCTTCTCTCCCCAGGGGACAGATACAGCAGTGCAGCTAGTGCAGCTGGCCAGCTGCCATATGACGCTTAAGCAGAACTTAGAAGCACAGGCTGTGAGGACTCTATCTCTTGCTAAGTAAGTGTTCCAGGTCCAAGGCCCACTCTTTGTAGCCAAAAGGGGAGGTTGCAAGGCTGCAGGCACAAGACATCTACCATGGACCAGACTGCTGTAGGTTTCTGACTCCCACAGTTTTCCCACCTCCTACCTCAGAATATAATTCTATACTTCCATTTTGTTAGGTCAAACTGTGGAATCATTCTTGAATCCTGTACTTTTTGCATACCCACATCCAAGAACAAGTCCTTCAAAATATGCAGAATCTAACCACTTCTCACAAGTCTGGTCTGAGTTAGCATCATCTCTAGCTGGATTATTATAATAACCTCCTAACTGGCTTTCCAGTTTCTATTCTTGCTCTCCCCTTCCAACACATTTTATTCTCATTAAAGTAGCCAGAGTGGTCCTTTTTTTGGCAAGGAATACAGACTTTATTCAGCAGGCCAGGGATCCAAGAAGATGGCGGACTAATGTCCTAAAGTACCATCTTCCAGAGTGATCCTTTTAAAACCTAAGTCAGGTCATGTCATTTCTAGCTCAAAACCCAATAGCAGCTTTCCATTTCTTTCAGAGACTCAGGCAAGGTGCTCCACAATCTAGCCCTCCATTACCTCACTGCTCTCATGTCACTTTGGCCATGCTGCTCTGGCTGCACTGGCCTCTTTGCTGCTTCTTGAACCTGCTAGACATATTAATGATTATAAAGCTCAGGGATTTTACAATTACTGTTCTATCTGAAATTGTCTCATCCTAGATCCACATGACTCATTCTTTGATCTTTTTCAGGCCTTTGCTTAAATATCATATTTCCAAGTAACATCTTTCCTGACCATCCTACCAAAAACTGCCAACAACTCCCGGCCCCATTATCCAAATCAGGTATTGCTGCTGCTGCTGCTAAGTCATGTCAGTCATGTCTGACTATGTATGACCCCATAGATGGCAGCCCACCAGGCTCCCCCGTCCCTGGGATTCTCCAGGCAAGAACACTGGAGTGGGTTGCCATTTCCTTCTCCAATGCATGAAAGTGAAAAGTGAAAGTGAAGTCACTCAGTCCTGTCCAACTCTTAGCAACCCCATGGACTGCAGCCCACCAGGCTCCTCAGTCCATGGGATTTTCCAGGCAAGAGTACTGGAGTGGGGTGCCATTGCCTTCTCCAAAATCGGGTATTAGGTTGGTGCAAAAGTAATTGCAGTTTTGCACAGTTGAACTTTACCATTTGATACTGCAATACATTCGTAAATGTGATTATATTATACATCATTTTAATGCACATTTATCACTATGTTTTTTGCTAAAGACTTATTACTTACTGTTCATTTTATATTTATTTTAAAACTAAGGAAATGATGTTAGACAAAAAGTAAATTCAAGCGATTTTCTTATTTGCGCTCAAAATTGCTCATAAAGCAGTGGGGACAACTTACAACATCAACAAAGCATTTGGCCCAGGAACTGCTACAGAATGTACAGTGCAGTGGTGGTTCAAGAAGTTTTGCAAAGATGAGAGCCTTGAAGATCAGGAGTGCAGGGACCGGCCATCAGAAGTTGACAGTGACCAATTGAGAGAATCATAGAAGCTGATCCTCTTACAACTACACAAGAAGTTGCTGAAGAACTCAACGTCAACCATTCTCCAGTCATTAGACATTTGAAGCAAATTGGAAAGGTGAAAAAGCTTGGTAAGTGGGTGCCTCGTGAGCGCAGTGAAAACCAAAATAATCATCATTTTGAAGTGTCATCTTCTCTTATTCTACACAATAACAATGACCCATTTCTCAATTGGATTGTAATGTGTGATGAAAAGTAGATTTTATATGACAACCGGCGATGACCAGCTCAGTGGCTGGACTAAGTAGAAGTTCCAAAGTATTTCCCAAAGCCAAACTTGAACCACAAAAGACTGGGGTCACTGTTTGGTGGTCTGCTGCCAGTCTGATCTACTACAGACTGAATTCTGAATCCTGGCGAAACCATAATATCTGAGAGGTATGCTCAGCAAATTGATGAGATACACCGAAAACTGCAATGCCTGCAGCTGGCACTGGTCAACAGAACAAGTCCAATTCTTGTCCATGACTATGCCCAATCACACCAATTCTTAGCAATTCTGGTTTTTTTTTTTTGTATTTACTTATTTATGTCTACATATCTTCTTTAAAAGTAGATGGATATAAGGGATTAAAAACAATATTTAACGAATCCAAAATAATAAGAATATAAAAGGAAGAACAAGTGGGACAAAAACAAAGAAAATACCAAGACTACTTATACCTAACCCTCTCAATGACCACATTAAATGTAAATGGTTTAGACATTTCAATAAAAGACAATCTGACAACAGGATGAGAAGACAAGGCACAACTATATATGAATATAAACATATAAGAAACAAAAGGGTGAGAAAAATACACACTGCTAACACTGTGGTGTTGGGGAAGGCTCTTGAGAGTCCCTTGGACTGCAAGGAGATCCAACCAGTCCATCCTAAAGGAGATCAGTCCTGGGTGTTCACTGGAAGGACTGATGTTGAAGCTGAAACTCCAATACTTTGGCCACCTGATGCGAAGAGCTCACTCATTTGAAAAGACCCTGATGCTGGGAAAGATTGAGGGCAGGAGGAGAAAGGGACGACAGAGGATGAGATGGTTGGATGGCATCACCAACTCAATGGACATGAGTTTGGGTAGGCTCCGGGAGTTGGTGATGGACAGGGAGGCCTGGCGTGCTGCAGTTCATGGGGTTGCAAAGAGTCAGACACGACTGAGCTACTGAACTGAACTGAATACTAGTCAAAAGAAAGCAGGAATAGCTATATTAATTTCAGGCAAGATCATCAAAAGGTATAAAAAAGATCATCTCATAATGATAATGAGTCAATTAATCAAGAGACATAATTATCCTAAACATTTACATCACCAATAAGAACTTAAAAATACATGAAGCAGGCAAGGTTCTGCCTACACAGGCCATTGCTGTGCAGAGACAGCAAGGGATGCCACCATCATCATGTCTGACCAGAAGGCAAAATCTTCAATTGAGGACTTGGGGGATAAGAAGAGAGGAGAACATATTAAACTCAAAGTTACTGGACAGGATAGCAGTGAGATTCACTTCAAAGTGAAAAATGATGACATATCTCAAGAAACTCAAAGAAGCAACTGTCAAAGACAGGGAATTCACATAATTCAACCAGGTTTCTCTTTGAAGGCCAGAGCACTGGTAATAATCATACTCCAAAAGACCTGGGATTGAAGGGAGAAGATGTGATTTAAGTTTATCAGGAACAAACAGGGGGTCATTCAATGGTTTCGATATTCTTTTTATTTTTTTTCCCTTAATCCTTTTTTATTTTTTAAAATAGTGCTTCTATAATGTGGTGTTTAAACCAGAATTGAAAACTGGCACCCCTTCTCTGTAAGGTATCTAGTAATTTGAATTCTAGTGCCTATTATTTGTTATTGCTTGTTTTCATTGTGTTGATCTGGTGATCAAACCTCATGCATGCATGCTCAGTCATGTCTAACTACTCTGCAACTCCATGGACCGTAGCCCCCAGGCTCCTCTGTCCGTGGAATTTTCCAGGCAAGAATACTGGAATGGCTTGCCATTTCCCACTTCAGGGGATATTCCTGACCCAAGGACAGAACCAATGTCTCCTGCACTGGCAGGCGGATTCTTTACCACTGCACCACCGGGGAAGCCCGATCAAAGCTCAGCCCCCCTCACACTGCACTCTCCCTTTTAAAAACCGTATGTGTGCACAGAGGCCACCTTTCCCAGAACTGTGGATTTGCAGGCTTGTGATAAATAAGATCAACTATTGCAAGTGTTATATAATGACTTTCCAATCAGTCCTGCAGCATGTGACTGCTTCACTCCCAGTCTAAGACTTTCAGTGGGAGATGGAAGTCTTTCAGAGAACTGAACTGTGGAAAAATGACCTTTCCTTAACTTGAAGCTACCTTTAACATCTGAGAAAGAAAGAAAGTGAAGTCGCTCAGTCGTGTCCGACTCTTTGTGACCCCATGGACTGTAGCCTACCAGACTCCTCCGTCCATGAATTTTCCAGGCAAAAATGTGGGTTACCATTTCCTTCTCCAAGGTAACATCTGAGGGTCTGGACCCAAAGAAGTGGAATACCAGGTTGGCATCAAGATGACAGAGGTGGTGAGAATAACGACTAACTCCAAAGATGGCTTCACTGAAAGAAAGCATCTTAAGATGAAAGAAAAATCTTGTCAAAAGATCCCAGAAAAGTTCTAATTTTCATTAGCAGTTAAAGTTATTCATGCAGAAGTATATACAACAGAACACTTTATTTATACTTTTTGGCCTGGGATACATAGGTTTTAAATGGACATCATCTGTACCAGCTTCATTAAAATATAACAAAATATTTGTAAAAAACCATAAAAATACATGAAACAATAATTGATAGAACTGTAAGGAAAAGTAAACAAATCCACAATTACAGTCAGATTTCAACACCCACTCTCAATAACTGACAAGTACACAGAAAATTAGCAAGCATATTGTAGACTTGAACAACACTACCAACCAACATGACCTGACTGACATTTACACAACACTCCACTCAATACCAATAGGCTTGGCCTGGTAGCTCAGCTGATAAAGAATCTGCCTGCAATGCCAGAGACCCTGGTTCAATTCTTGGGTCGGGAAGATCCTGTGGAGAAGGGATAGGCTACCCACTCCAGTATTCTTGTACTTCTTTGGTGGCTCAAATAGTAAAGAATCCGCCTGCAATGTGGGAGACCTGGGTTTGATTCCTGGGTTGGGATGATCCCCCTGAAGACGGCATGGCAACCCACTCCAATATTCTTACCTGGAGAATCTCCATGGGCAGAGGAGCCTGGCGGGCTACAGTCCATGGGGTTACAAAGAGTCAGACATGACAGTGACTAAGCACAGCAGCGCACCACTCAATATCAGCAAAATATATTTTCTTCTCAAGTGAACACAGAGCATTTATAACATAGACCAAACTCTGGGCCATAAGACAAGTCTTAGTAAATTTTAAAGTATGTTCTCTGAGCAAAAATTAAGTTAGAAATCAGAAACAGAAAGATCTCTGAAAAGGTTCCCAAATATTTTGGAACTAGACAATGTACTTCTAAATACTATAAAGTTGGACTATAAGCTGAGCGCCGAACAATTGATGCTTTTGAACTGTGGTGTTGGTGAAGACTCTTGAGAATCTCTTGGACTGCAAGGAGATCCAACCAGTCCATCCTAAAGGAAATCAGTTCTGTATATTCACTGGAAACACTGATGCTGAAGCTGAAACTCCAATACTTTGCCTACCTGATGTGAAGAACTGACTCATTGGAAAAGACCCTGATACTGGGATTGAAGGCAGGAGGAGAAGGGGACAACAGAGGATGAGATGGTTGGATGGCATCACTGACTTGATGGACATGAGTTTGAGCAAGCTCCGAGAGTTGGTGATGGACAGGGAAGCCTGGTGTGCTGCAGTCCATGGGGTCCCAAAGAGTGGGATACGACTGAGTGACTGAACTGAACTTCTAAACAACCCATGGGTAAATAAGAAATTAAGAGAGAAATTAGGAAGTATTCTGAACTGAATGTAATTCACCATGTTAATAAACTAAAAAAGAAAAATCATAGGATGACTGCTCAATAAATGAAAGAATGTACAAAAGACATTTGACAATATTCAGTATCCATTCGTGAATTAAAAAAAAAAAATCAGCAAACCAGGAATAGAAGGAACTTCCTCAAGTTGATGAAGGGCATTTATGAAAAAACTACAGTTACCATCATGCTTAACAGTGAAGGACTAAAAGCTTTCTCTCTAAGATAAGGGACAAGAATATCACCACTTCTATTTGACACTATACTGGAAGTTCTAACCACTGAAATTAGGCAAGAAAAAGAAATAAAAAGCACTCAGACTAGAAAGAAAGATGAAAACTGTCTTAACTATCTTAATTCACAGATAACAAGATCATTTATATAGAAAATCCAATTCCCTAGAACTAACAAATGAATTTTAGAACAACTGCAGGATACAAGATCAATAAATGAAAACTAAATATATACAAACTAGTAAAGAACAACTGGAATCTGGGATTTTAAAACATCAAAATTTACAACAGCATGAAAAATATGAACTAGTTAGGTATTAATATAAATATTACAAAAGGAGTAAAAGATCTATAAGCTGAAAACTGACAGAAATTTAATATACAGTAAATATATGGAGAGAGACACTTTGTTTACAGGTAGGAAAATTTAATATTGTTAAATGCTGTCAAATGCTGACATAGGCAGAATAATAATCCCCACCAAAGCTTCCTGACATTATCTCTGGAATCTGTAAATATCTTATCTTACATGGCAAAGGGGACTTTGCAGATGTGATTAAGTTAAGGATCTAGAGACAAGAAAGTATTCTGGATTTTCCAGATGGGCCCAATGGAATCCTAACGGTCCCTATAAGGGAAAGAAGGAGGCAGAAGAGTCAAGAGTCAGAGAAGGAAACCTGTCTGCTGGCTTTGAAGATGGAAGGATAGTAGAAGTCAAGGAACTCAGGTGGCCTCTAGAAGCTGGAACAGGGAAGAAATAGTCTCCCCTAAAGCCTCCAGAAGAAATGCGGCCCTGCTGACACCCTAATTTTAACCTTTTAAGACCTGTTTTAGACTTCTGACCTCCAGAACTATAAGCAAAGCATTAGCAAACTAAGTTTGGGTTGTTTTTTTTTTTTTAAGTCACTAAGTCTGTGGCAATTTGTTACAGCAATAATAAAATTTTAAATTCTTTTGAAGAAATTAACAAGCTGATTCTAGAATTCATGTGGAAACCCAAGGATCCAAAGAAGAGGCCATAAACCAAGTGTTTAGGTCAGTCAACTAACATTAACAACGAACCCACTATGTATTGCTCTCTCTTATAAGTGTTTGGGAAAGAAAAAAAACATAGAAAGGAATGTCCTTGACCGCTTCATTGATTCATTTGCTCATTCAACAAATATTTACTGGGCACCTAACGGATGCTCAGAAGCATTTTTTTAGATGGGCTACATCACTGAACAAAACATTAGCTGCCCTCATGGATCTAATGCGGGATGAGATGCAAGACAAGGTACAGACAACAGTAAACAATAAATCAGTGGCATACCAAGAGCGGGATGGTGAGAGCAGTCACCCTGGTGCAGGCAATAAGGGAATGCTTTGTTGAGAATTTATAAACAATAGCTGAACTCACTAAAAAGCAGCTGCTCTTTATTACCACCCAGTGCTAGCAATTCTAATCAATGTCACTGATGAAATACCCTTCCCCGAAAAAAATCTTTTGTTGATCTAAGTTCTAAACAACTGCTGAGTTTAAATAATAAATACTGCTGAGTTTAACCCTAAGATTCAAGTTTTCAGATTTTTATTATTTATTCTTTAATAAACTTTGTTTCCTACATAGACATTCACCTGGAAAACTCCCAATTATAAAGTTGGCACACATATATGCAGACTTAACCACATATATCTGCTTCAAGAGACTCTCACAAGGCTTTGATATACTTCAAGCTTGCTGCAAAGTTCTTGTCTCAAACGCTTTCTTAGGATGCACTTCATTTCAACCCTGTGGTACAACATTCTTCTACATTTAAATCATAGATTCAAACTAAACAATGACAGCACAGGGATTATAAAGACTAGGAAACAGAACTTGAGTTACTAGAAAGCTGTCATTTCATCTCTGGCATTTATATTTGTGTTTAAAATTTTAAAACAACCGAAGTGCAAGCAACAAGATGGAATGTTTTTGTTTGGCAACTGCAAATTTTAGTTCACACTCAAAATATTTTACTAAATTTGAATAATACTTTTAATATTAAAATACTATTCTTTTAAAACTGTTAAATGTTTCCAAACTAAATAACAAAAAGAGAATAAAACATATCAGCAATTTTATCATTAGTTGCCTAAATTGTACCTGTGGAGATTTTCAGTTTTACTTTTTAAATCACTTCTCAAAGAAATTAATTACATAAAATATCAGCCTCTAACCAAAGAAGCAAAGTTCAAACATTTAGCTGTTCAATAGATATAAAAACAAATGGCTAAGCATTTGTGCTTTTTTTTCCTGCCTTGTGCTATAGTGTGCTATAGTGTGCTATTCCTTTTCCTTAGTTATCTTACTGCCATGCTTATAATAATGAATCTCAATCAAAGAATTTTTGCTGTTTGCATAATAATAAATTTTATTTATGAAATTTTTGTGAAAATAATTTCATCATTTAGGAAAGTGTTAAAAATTATCCACTTTGGGCTTCAGATGTTCTAGACACACCACTGAACATAATAAGTAAATTATCCGGTATATAAGAAAGCGCTAGGCACTAGAGAACAAACAAAGCAGGGTATGAGGTGGGGGGTTGTAAAGACAGGGCATGGATGTTACAATATAAATAGGGTAGTCAATGTGGGCATCACTGAGGTGAAGCTTGAGCAAAGACTTGAAGGTTTCTGGGGATTCCACAGTTACTATTTTTCATACAATTTGCAATATTTCATCTAAAAGATATTTAGAGTATGCTGAGCTTAAAAATGTCTAATCTAAGACTTCTAAGAGGTTCAAGAAAAAAAATAATTTGATTGCATTCCTGCAGTCTTCCCTTCCCAAACCCAACCCAAACACCAATTACCTTTCCTTGAGCAGTTATTAAAATCGGCATCCAAGTGGGCTATAAGGGTGGGCTGAGGTCTCAGAATCCAGATGAAAGGAGCTGGTGTGTTTTCCCCCTTGTTCAGAGTGGAGACCCAAGCCTAAGCAAGCAGCCAGAGGGCAAAGGCAGGGATGCCCCAGTTCTTGGGAGACAGCTTAACCCATAGACATTGGTCGATTACGCCAGGAAGATCAGCTTGTGTATTCTGAAATTCCGAGTGCTCTCCCAGCCTTAAGGAGTCATAGTGGAGCTGGGCAACTTACTCAGCTGAGTCCTTTGTACTCCTCTACAGAAGACCTAGAAGGTGAGACTCATGCACTTTCCAACACTTAACATTTAAGGTATATTGGGCTTGAGCCCCAAAGGTAAGAAGAGGCATAAGTTAAGGAAAATAACAACATATCAAATAGGCTAAAGAGACAAAGAACAAACAGAAAACACAGAACATGTGGCTCCTAGCAGTTAAAAAAAAAAAAAAAAACCACAGGAGATCAACAACAACTTGAGCCAAAAAATAATTATTATTATAAATAACATTTAATGAGCCTTGGAGCCAAAAACATGCTTTACAAATATAAAAATTCAGTAGCTTAACTGAAGAACTGGATGGACACTGGTGAGACCAAATTAATGGTCTGAACGATCAAGTAGGAGAAATATTCAGAAACAAAGAGCATAACTACAAAGAGGAAGAAATCACATGGACAAGATAATGTGGACCAAAGACTCAGCCACAGGAGAACAAATCTTAAAAACAGGAGCTAAAGTAGAAGAAGAGAAACAGATGGAGTAAATGCAATGATAGCAGAACAATTACTTACTTCTGTTTCATTGACTATGCTACAGCCTTTGACTGTATGGATCACAACAAACTGTGGAAAATTCTGAACGAGATGGGAATACCAGACCACCTGACCTGCCTCCTAAGAAATGTATATGCAGGTCAAGAAGCACCAGAACTGGACATGGAACAACAGACTGGTTCCAAATTGGGAAAGCAGTACATCAGGGCTGTATACTGTCACCCTGCTTATTTAACTTATATGCAGAATACATCATGAGAAACGCTGGGCTGGAGGAAGCACAAGCTGAAAACAAGACTGCAGGGAGAAATATCAATAACCAGAGATACAAAGATGACACCACCCTAATGGCAGAAAGTGAAGAGGAACTAAACAGCCTCTTGATAAAAGTGAGAGGAGAGTGAAAAAGCTGGCCTAAAACTCAACATTGAGAAAACGAAGATCATGGCATCTGGTTCCATCACTTCATAGCAAATAGATGGGGAAACAACAGAAACAGTGACAGACTATTTTCTTGGGCTCCAAAATCACTGCAGATGGTGACTGCAGCCATGAAATTAAAAGACACTTGCTCCTTGAAAGAAAAGCCGTGACCAACCTAGATAGCATATTAAAAAGCAGAGACATTACTTTGCTGACAAAAGTCTTATAGTCAAAGCTATGGTTTTTCCAATAGTCAGGTATGGATGTGACATTTGAACCATAACGAAGGTTGAATGCCCAAGAATTCATGCCTTTGAACTGTGGTGTTTGAGAAGACTCTTGAGAGTCCCTTGGACAGTAAGGAGATCAAACCAGTCAATCCTAAAGAAAATCAACCCTGAATATTCATTGGAAAGACTGATGCTGAAGCTCCAATACTCTGGCCACCTGATGTGAAGAGCCAATTCATTAGAAAAGACCCTGATGCTGGGAAAGATTGAAGGCAGGAGGAGAAGGGGACAACAGAGGACGAGATGGTTGGATGGCGTCACTGACTTAATGGACATGAGTTTGAGCAAGCTCCAGGAAATGGCAAAGGACAGGGAAGCCTAGTGTGCTGCAGTCCATGGGGTCGCAAAGAGTGGGCATGACTGAGACTGAACAACAAAAAAGACATTGTGCTGCAACAGCTGCAACTCCAGAGACATAAACAGGCATCACACACTTCCAATAGGTATGCCTACCGGTAGTCTAGCCATAAAACCCCCAGAACAAAAAAACTGAATCTGAATTTTATCAAGCCTCTGGATTCAGCTATCAATTCACAAGAAATACAGAGAACTAAGGATCACATTAATTGCACTCCAGAGATGCAGTCACAAAATCATAAAGTCAGAAACTCTTCAGAACTCTTCAGTTTCTTCAACAAACAAATTTCAAGGAAGGAAGAGAGGTAGATAAGGGAAACATAGGGAAGAGACCGCAAAGATTAAAACAAATACTAATCAATCACCATGTATGGTCCTGTTTAAAAGAATTATTAAACTTATGAGACTATTAGAAATTTGAGCACTGACTATTTGATAATATCAAGGAACTGTTTTGTGTTTTTTTTAGAGTAAAAAATGGTATTATTATTGTGGGGTTTTTTAAGTTTCTATCTTTTAGAGATACAAACTAAAATATTTGATGAAATGTTAAGATGGCTGAGATGTGCTTCAAAATAACATAATGGGGACTCCCTGTTGGTCCAGTGGCTAAGACTTCGTGCTCCCAGTGCAGAGGGCCCAGTTTCCATCTCTGGTCAGGGAACTAGATCCCATATGCTGCAACTAACACCAGGTACAGTCAAATAAATAAGTAAATATTAAAAAAAAATAACATGATGGACATGGAAAGAATATCAATGAAGCCAGATTGACCATGAGTTGGTAACTATTGAAGCTGTTAATACAGATGTGTGAGTCTACTATACTCTTCTATCTACCTTTATTAAAGAAATTCAAGCATAATCACAAGTTTTACGTAAGGATTTTTTGTTGATTAAGCAGAAGCAGGGGTAAGAAAAGCATTCAGCTTACATGTAGTAGGGTACTACATGAAGTATCCTAACCCATCCTAGAAATTCCAAATATTATAATGCCTAATACAATCCAGGAATCTGAGAAAAAATTTACTTATTTAAGGCTCTTGGGAAATATTTTTAATGGGTGATAATTTAGCATTTTGCTGGAATGTTCACATTAGCACAACAGAAAATTTTTTAAAAAGCTATTTTTAATGACAAAGTCTTCACAGAAAAAGATCATTTTAAGGTGTCAGAACATCACATTCATATCTTCTCTTTCTAGTGGCTTAAGATTTAGGTCATCAAAACAGTATTATGGTACAGGCAAAAAAAAAAAAAAAAAAACAGACACATAAACCAATGGAACACAATAGAGAACCCAGAAATAAACCCATTTATATACAAATCAACTAATATTTGACAAGGGAGCCAAGAATACTCAATGGAGAAAAGACAGTCTCTTCAATAAATGATACTGGGAAAATTGGATACTCACATGTAAAATAATGAAACTAGACCCCTATCTTACATCACTCACAAATTTAACTCAAAATGAGTTAAAGACTTCAATGTAAGACCTGATACCATAAAACTTCTAGAAGAAAACAATGGGAAAAAGCTCCTTGACATTGGTCTCAGCAATGATTTTTTTTTTGGATATTAAAAAAAAGCACAAGCAACAAAAGCAAAAATAAACAACTGAAACTGCATCAAACCAACAAACTTCTGTACATCAAAAAATGACCAACAAAATGAAAAGACAAGCTCTGGATGAAAGCATTTGCATACCACCTATCTTACATGGGGTTAATATTAAAAAATATACAAGGAGTTCATACCAATCAATAGCATAAAAGCAACTAATCCAATTTTAAAATGGGAAAAGGACCTGAAAAGACATTTTTCTAAAGAACTAGTTCAAGTCCAACAGATACAGGTGCTCAACATCACTAACCATCAGAGAAATAAAATCTAAACCACAATAAGATATCACCTCCCATTTGTCATCAAAAAGACAAAGAGGTAACGAGTGCTGGTAGGATGTAGAGAAAGGGAACCCTTGTGCACTGCTGGTGGGAGTGTAAACTGGGGCAGCCACCATGGAAAACGGTATTGAGCTTCCTAAAAAAAAAGTTAAAAGTAGAACTACCACGTGGTCTAGCAATTCCATTTCTGTGTAGAATACATCATAAAGAAACAAAATCATTATTTCAAAGAGGTATCTACCCCCAGGTTCACTGCAGCATTATTTAAGCGTCCACCAACAGATGAATGGATAAAAAAAACATGGTGTGGATACACACACACACACAGTAGAACATTATTAGGCCATTAAAAAACAGGAAACAAACCCTTCCATTTGTGACAACATGAATGAACCCTGAGAGTATTATGCTAAGTGAAATGAGTCAGAGAAAGACAAATACTAGATGATATCACAGTGGAATTAAAAAAGAAAAAAACAAATTCACAGCAACAGGACAGACTGGTGAAAAAAAAAAGAGGGTGGTGAGCAACATAGGTAGGGGTGGTCAAAAGGTACAAACTTCCAGTTATATGATAAACAAGTTCTAGAGATGTACAACATCATGACTACAGCTAGCAATACTGTTTTGTGTATTTGAAAGTTGCTGACAGATTTTAAAAGTTCTCATCACAAGGGAAAAACGTGTAACTATGTGAGGTGATGGAGGTTAACTAAACTTACTGTGGCAATCATTTCACAATATATACATATATCAAATCATCATTTTGTACATCTTAAGTTATACACTATTAAATGTCAATTATATCGCAATAAAACTGGGGAAAGAAAGACTTACATCAACCTGACCTCTGGCTATGCAGCATTTTGCCATCAACACAGTAGCACACACTGAGATACAGAGCGTGCCTATCACAAGCAGGCTTTTCAGGCACAGCTTATACTAATATATTGGTGAAGTGATCAGAGAGTCTTCTATTTTAAATTCATGTATTTGTGCAAGAATGTACTAAATGTAATCTAAAACTAGCAAAAAGATTCAAAGAAATATATGAAAATATAGAAAAGTACTTCAAATGTACTTAAATTATATTTACATGAAAGGCTAGCATTACCTGTCAGATGGGACAAACTAAATTATGAACTTGAGTTTCTTTCTGCTTTTAAGACCCCTTAGAAAGTGTCACAGCTCTATACACTGGCCCAAACTGCTGATTTATGCATCATAAAGTATGGAAATGTGTGAAATTGTTAAGCAGACTATTAGTTGCCTCCTTACTCTTGGAAGCTAAAGAGCCTCATAAATTATTTCAACAAATTGTAGGGTATATTATGCTAATAAAAGTGGTCCTGCTACACACTCATTACCAAACTGTAAAATTCAGTATTTTGCTTTTGATGTTTCACAGAAATGCAAAGTGTTAACAGTAACAAACACACACACAATTATTAAGAGCATAACACCCAAACCAAAAAAATATACCTGGGGAATTTGTTTTTTCTTTAGAATCTAAAAATATAATCTCATGCATCAGAGCAAGAGATGTGATTCCCCTTCTTTTTACCACATATATGCAATAAAATTAACGATTGTAAAATTTTCAAGTGCTTTTAAACCTAGCTATTGAAGTTAACTTGTTCACCTTGATTACTAGCCATAAGTGGAATATATTTACTCAAAATACCTACCTTCCAACAGAGGAATAAGATCTTTATGTCCTGATTACTAATCAAGGTCCCTCTGGTTATTGATTTTTCTATAAAACATAGTTATAGGACATTTGTCCAATACATTTAGAAATCCTTGAAAATCTCCCAAACTAATAAATACTATAAAAACCACCAATTATACAGAAAGTAGGGTTTCCCAGGAGGCACTAGTGGTAAAGAACCTGCCTGCGCTAGTGGTAAAGAGACGCAGGTCCCATCCCTGGGTTGGGAAGATCCTCTGGAGGAGGGAATGGCAATCCATTCCAGTATTCTTCCCTGGAGAATCCCACAGACAGGTGGGCTATGGTCCATAAGGTTGCAAAGAGCTGGATACGACTAAAGCGTATACTAGAAAGTAGTATCTCCCTTTGGCACACCTACCCTAGGTCTCTGCACCTGCCTTGCTATCTTCATTTATTCACTAATCAGAAGTCACTATCTTCTATTTATTCACTAACAAGGTTCATTCATACCTCTAACAGTTTCAATATCCAAACTGTTTTTCTAAATCTGAGTTAAAGAAACACTTTATTTCTCAGATGCCATATTGTCATTTTTAGGTAAAAAGCACCTTATATTCCAAATAAGCAGGTACTTGAGCTTAACTGGCTAGATCATCCAATGGTGATGCCTTAATCATCTCTAAACAGAGCCCTGAACAGTATCTGGCACACAGCAGGCAGGGAACAAATCCTAAACATAAATGAATTTTTATTTTCTCGGACCTCATTTTAAACTATAACTTCTGAGACTTCTTCAATCACTAAACTGAAAAACATTCTTCAAAATATTTGTCTAGATAAACTCTACCTTAAATCATGTTTGCAAACAAGCCATAGCCTCTATGAAAACTATGTCTGTTACACAATCAAATTAACTTTTTGTTTTTTAAGGAGAATAGAGTTGGAAATATGTATTTATAATCTGGTACTTTGGAACAAGTGATGATTTTGTCAAAAGGAAAAAAAAAATGTTAGAACATCTGTTAGAAAATCCTTCCACAAAAGCCTAAGCAATCTACAATGTACACTGTATGTGACATACAATTCAATTAAACAACCACAATTATAAAAATTATTTCTGTATCAGTCAGATGTAGGCTAGATTGTGCTGTAGAAATTAACAACTCCCCAAAGAAAAGGCTTTCTTTCTCACTCACACTACCTATGCATCCTTCTCCTCCCTGTCTTCCCGCCCTACCTCACACTGCCTATCATTCTCACTAGAGGACTTCCCCTGGCAGGGCAGCCAATACTTGCCATTCTGTAGCAAAGAGAAAGAAGATGAGGAATCATCCACAGGCACCTTCTGCTCATCTGCTCACCTTTCACTGGTCAAAACCAGTCACATGACACACAACGTCAAAGAGACTGGGGATATGCAATCTTAGTATAATCTGGTGAACAACACTAATGACTACTACTTTTTAAAAAGGCACTATCTGGAATAGAAAGATTTAGGATCAAATCCTTGTTTTGCAACTTACAAGTACACTTACTTCCTCATCTATAAAATACAAACAGTAATAACTACCTTATAGGGTCATCAGAAGATTAAATGATACAATGCAAGATCAGATATTTACCAGGATATCTGACCTTGATTCATTGATTCAATAAGTATTTGGGAGGTGTCTGCCAATCACCTTTCTAGGTACTGACATACAGCAATTATGTACTAAATTAAGTTTTTTTGCTTGTTGTTGCTGTTATTAGAAATGCTTTTTGAGTTCCAACCAGGAATAAGTTGTCATTTCTTAGCTGAGACTTCCAGTTGTTTTCCAATAACCATTTTCTTCCTTATACGCTAAGAGAGCCCCTGATTTTCAGCTGGACACATGATCTCATGGAATTCAGACTACATATGCCAGCTGTTCATATAGTTAAGACAACCACAGGTCTAAGTTCTGGCTACAGCCAAAAGTGTCATGCGGCAACTAACCAGAAACTTCCTTACGGGACAGCAGGTATGAACCCTTTGTCTACTTCCTCATCCCTTCCTCCACCAGGCCATATAGAATATCAGTTCTGTTGTGGACTATGAGACCACAGCCATGCATGGCAGAGAACAAAATAGAAGGATTCTCATTTCCTGACACTGTGGAGTATCATACCAGCCCTGTGCTGTTATGTAAATAATAAACTTTCATTTTGTTTAATCCATTTAATTTTGCATTTTCTGTTATTCACAGCCAATCTTAATACTAATTAATAAAACAACATAATCTGTCAACTTTTTAAAAAATCAACCTACATGAAAGAATAATAATTCTTGATGACCCCTCTACATCTTCATAAAAGGAGGTACCACTGGAGGAAGCAGCAGTGTACAGCAGAATGGCTTAAAGAAGACAAGAGTTTTAGAAGCAGTTCTCCACTCCTTTGTAAACCTTTGGCAAGCTATTTAACCTGGCCCAGCTCAGCTTCTTGTGTATAAAAGGGTAATAAGATTTAAATAGAGATCTTAAATGTGAGAATTAGTGGGAAGAGGTTTATGAAATTACTACATAAATTATAAATCATTAAACAATATCAGTATTACTTTATCAACTATTCCCTCTCCTTCACCTTTCCTTCAGAAGTGGGGCATGAAGACAGATCGCAGTACATAAGAATCACTTAGAGAGTCATCCTCAGAGATTTTGATTCATTAGGCCTAGTGCAGGAACCATGAATCTGCATCTTCAACCAGCACCTCGAGGGACTGGTGAAAACAGTCTGCCCCCTGCACCTTGAGAAACACCACTTCAGTGACCAGACCCTACTCGTAATCCTGCACTCAAGTGATGAAACACAAAGGATAGTTCCATAGCTTCTCTAGTGCCTAAGTAAATGACAAGTACCCGGTAGATAATCCAGTAATTTCTGTTGAATTGATGAACTGAACTGGAAAATGACAAAATGGGCTGAATCGAATGACCCACTATGGACATGCACTTCTGGTCAAACTAATGTATATAACAGGGACCATCTGCCTTCCTGCCTGAAACAACTACAAAGCTGCATGAATTAGAGGAAACACCAGTTTTTAAGACACTGGATATCAAGTAATAAAGGACATGATTCCTGAGAAATAACAGAAAAAAGGAAGTGAGTCTTACCATTGACCTAGAATACTTCTTGGAGAAAGTTACCAGGCCAAACTACAAGAAGGAGCACAGGCAGAGCTTTGCTAGCTGTCCCTAAGTGGAGGGGACGGAGTCCAAGTCCAGGAAGGTCAGGGTGAGTTTGCAAGCTGGGATTCCGGAGAGTAGAGCGCCACACCGAGAGAGACCCCTCCTCAAATTTTCAGCATATACGTGTGTGGGAGCAGATGCCCAGAGCCTGGGCAAAGAACCACCTGAAAGCACTTCAGGAACAATCCTGAGTGCTCACACAGAGCAGGGAATAGGGTCTGTTCTTATCAGCCAGAGAGAGAAACCTCACAATGTAAGGGCATTGGGTAGAGCATGTATGTTGAAGAGTTTCGCCTCAGGAGGGGAAAAAAAAAAGACCTCCAGATCAAATGCTGCTCTGGTCACACCTGACAAAGCTTAAAAGCAAGACTTGAAAGGATCACACTGCCTCCAAATAACTTATCCCAGCAAAAAGCTCAAGAGTATTTATAGGAATCCAAAAATATCCTGCACCCAATACGACAAAATTCACATCAGGCATCCAATCAAAAATGACCAGGTAGGCAAAGAAGAACTACTACTTCACTATTTTCAAAAATAATTTTCTTGGGGTTTTACTGAATCTTAAATTTTCCTTAAAAAAAAAGTTACAATCATTTTTATCATTTTTCACCCTGTGTGTTAATCTCAAAATTCCTCATCTATATTACTGAACTGCTAGTTCCCATATGAAATATTAACAGTTCTAAGACAAACGGCATAGTGGTTAAAGGGACAAGTTTTAGAGGCATGAAAACCAGGGTATGAATTCTCTCTGAAGTTCTCTGTGTTCCTGGGAAGTCACTGAACCTCTCTGAATTTTAGTTCCCTTATCTATAAAATGGTACAATAATATTTGCTTCATAGGACTGCTGTAAGAAATATACCAAAATAAACAATAAATAGTAGCTATCACATCCTA
The DNA here is from genome assembly GCF_002263795.3 of Bos taurus. Taxonomy (NCBI): domain Eukaryota; kingdom Metazoa; phylum Chordata; class Mammalia; order Artiodactyla; family Bovidae; genus Bos; species Bos taurus. The sequence goes on along the minus strand of NC_037337.1, from coordinate 20,267,344 downwards.
GTAGAAATACCTTCCCAGGTGGATCAGTCGGTAAAGAATCTGCCTGCAATGCAGGAGACCACCAGCAATGTAGGAGATCCAGGTTCGATCCTGGGTCAGGAAGATACCCTAGAAAAGGAAATGGCAACCCACTCTGGTATTCTTGCCTAAAAAATTCCATGGACAGAGGAACCAGGCAGGCTACAGTCCATGGGGTCACAAGAGTCAGGTGCAACTGAGCAACTACATCATCACATCATAATTCTCACACTACCTTAAGAAAAGTAAGCCAACACACAAATATTTACTGAGCACCTATCATATGCTAGGTCATATGTAGGCACATGAAATACAAAGAAAAAAGGATACTGTTAAGAGGACCCAAAGTATATCTCATGTTGAATCTGCATTTAAAAGTTCATTTTAAGTACAAACTTCATTTTCTATTTCTTAACTTCTAAGTAGGGCAATTATTTTAAGTTCCTTCTATAAAAACTAAAGGATTTTTCCCCCTTTTGAAAGGAAAAAAATAAGACGGCGTCAGGTTCAACCAATTAGGGCATGTCTGAGAAATCCTTGGAGTGTGGAAAATGTGGTATAACTTTAATTTAAAAGCAACTTGCAATTAACATCACCTTTCAAAATTATTCTCAAATTAGTAGACAAATTACATTCAACCATAAAATACATAAAAAGGACCAATCTGTTATTATTTATGATAATTCTTTCAGAAAGCCTGGGCTAACAGATGTAAGGAATTAAAATCAAGTTCAAGATGTATTTCATTTGCTCATTCCACTTAAATGACAGATGGTTTAAATATTAACCCTATTAATACAACATTTGCATATTCATTATTAATCTTATTGCCTTACCTCATAACCCCACAAATTCATTTTTATTAATTTTACTATAGGGTTGCCATTTCAGTCAAGATCTTCTAAACTCTTGCTCTGCAAAGTATGGTCCTTGAAACAATAGCCCGTATCACCTGGAAGTTTGTTAGAACTACAGAATTTCACTGCCCACACCAGACCTACTAAGTCAGGATTTACAAAATGATGGATATGCACACTGACATCTGAGTACCACAGTCCTAAACTGCTGATTTTTTAAATATTTACTGATTTAACTGCACTGGGTCTTAGTTGTGGCATGCAGAACCTTCGATCTTTGGCATGTGAACTCTTAGTTGCGGCATGTGAGAGCTAGTTCTCTGACCGTGGCTTGAACCTGGGCTCCCTGCCTTGGGAGCGTGGAGACTTAGCCATTGGTCCACCAAGTGAGTCTCTAAATTGTTGATTTTTTGCACACTTTTTTCGCAGTATTACAAAAAGTTTATTTGCGCTCTTGCACTGTTGGTGGGAATGTAAATTGATACAGCCACTATGGAAGACAGTATAGAGACTCCTTAAAAAACCAGGAATAAAACCACCATATGACCCAGCAATCCTTCCCCTAGGCATATACCCTAAGGAAACCAGGATTGAAAAAGACACATGTGTCCCATTGTTCACTACAGCACTGTTTACAATAGCTAGAACATAGAAGCAACCTAGAGGCCCATCGACAGATGAATGGATAAAGAAGCTGTGGTACATATTCAGAACGGAATATTACTCAGCCATAAAAAGGAATGCATTTGAGTCAGTTCTGATGAGGTGGATGCACCTAGAACCTATTATACAGAGTGAAGTGAGTCAGAAAGAGAAAGATAAATATCATATTCTTATGCACATATATGTAATCTAGAAAAACGGTACTGAAGAATTTATTTACAGGGTAGCAATGGAGAATAGACATATGGACATGGGGAGAGGGGAGAAGAGGGTGAGATGTATGGAAAGAATAACATGGAAACTTACATTACCATATGAAAACAGATAGCCAACAGGAATTTGCTGTATGGCTCAGGAAAGATAAACAGGGGCTCTGAATCAACCTAGATGAGTGGGATGGGGAGGGAGATGGGAGGGAGGTTCAAAAGGGAGGGGATGTATGTATATCTATGGCTGATTCATGTTGAGTTTTGACAGAAAACAACAAAATTCTGTAAAGCAATTATCCTTCAATTTAAAAAAAGTTTATCTGCTTCCAAACTGTGGTTAACTTATCTATAGATAGTAACTTTTCATAAGAATAATTCAATTCAGACAAATAAATCAATATACATATACATCCCATAGTCTATACATAAGATGTCTCAGACTTGACCTTACCTCTCAACCATGACTCCAAGTCTTAGAAGTACTAGATTTGTTGTACTATTCATTTTTTTCTCTTAATCAACATTTTTGCCTTAGCATCATGCCCATTGTGATGAAAGTCTTCTTTGTCATTAAACAACTACATAGAACAGTATCAGAAAATCAGATTCTCCCCACAATTTTAGGAAAAAATGAAAAAACTCAAAATAGATTCAACCAAGGTTGAACTTAAAAAGTCCCCTAGAGAAAAAAAGACCAGAATGACTCTATTCTCCAAAATAATATATTTTTATGCTTTACCTAACACACATTTTTTTTTTCTTACTGCAGGTACCACATTTTTAAAATAAGAAATTCACATGGGACTTAGTGCAGTTCTTTAGATGGCTCATCTTTTATCATTACTATTGCACAATAGTCACAGAACACATAAAATAGAACAAATCTTGTTTTCTCTTTCGTTTTTCCCTCCCAAAATGACAGACCTAGGCTGAAACTGATCACAGCAGGTAGGATGGTTCGGCACAGATTCAAAGGAAAGTACAAATGTTCAGTTTTCAAAAGCACTGCAAAAGCAAACCTCATCTCTTGTCACTGTAGCTGTGGCTTTATGCCAAACATCTGAAAACTGTTGAAAAGTGCTGCTCCTTATAAGAAATTATGAACAGCCTTGCAAAGAAGAGGAAAGAAATGTAATAACTCCTTAGAATGGTCTAATGTCCCTGACCTCCAGGTTGCAAGATGGGAGTCTAACAGTTACCCAGTTGCATCTGAGGCTGTGCACCCAACAAAGATGCTTGAGGAGAAAGAATTATAAGGGTGTGAAGAGACAGTACTAAGGAACCTGTTGGGCAATTTCAACAATTAATTATGTCCTCAAACGTTTCCATTCTTTCAAGATCCTATTATAGATAAGTGATTCTTCGATTTAACACTATTCATTCAATTTTGCATTTGCAAGCTATACTACAACTTCCCCTTCATGGATCACAGCTTTGTTATGGAAAAGTGGCTTCCATAACTCAATGAAGATATGAGCCATGCCCTGCAGGACCACCCAAGACAAACAGGTCATAATGAGTTCTGACAAAACATGGTCCACTGGAGAAGGAAAAGGCAACCCATTCCAGTATTCTTGCCTGGAGAACCCCATAGTATTAAAGGCAAAAAGATATGCTGGAAGAAAAGACCCTGATGCTGGGAAAGACTGAAGGCAAAAGGAAAAGGGTGGTGGTGGGGGGCAGAGGATGAGATGGTTAGACGGCATCACCCACTCAATGGACATGAATCTGAACAAACTCTGGGAGAAAGTGGAGGACAAAGGAAACTGGAGTGCTACAGTCCATGAGGTTGTGAAGAGTCAGACATGACTTAGCGACTGAACAACAACTACTACAATTTCTCAGGATGTGCTCTACAGAATACAACTAAGTATTTAATGCCTTTTTTAGTGGTCTTAGCTCTGATAGTCTAGAAATTGGTGAACAATTCATTATGCCCCATCTCTACTCATATTTACAGCCAAATCTCTCCGAAGAATTGTCCACACACATTGGTCACATTTTCTCACTTACAGTTACTTTTCAGCCCACCTCTATCTGGCTTCCACCCCCTTCATTCTACTGAAACTTCTCTTGGTAAAAACCATTAAGGATCTTCATGTTGCTAAATCCAATGGACACACCTTAGTCATCATTATTCTTCACTCTGCAGCATCATTCAACAAAGTTAATTGTTTTCTCCCTCTTATAATAATCTTTTGTAGCTTTGATGGATCTGCCTTCTCCTGGTATCTCCCAACTCTCTGACCCTTGGCAATCTGCTTTAGGGATTCGGTCCCCTCTACCTGTCCTGACCTACCTTGAAGCTTGGTCCTGAAATCTTGTATCATCTCTTAACTATAAATGTCACCTTCATGTTGATGACACATTTACCTCTCCAGCCCAGATGTTCTTCCATTCAACATCTCCACTTGGATACTGCATAAATGCATTTAAACCCAATACATCTGAAACTGAAGTCTTGGATCTTTCCTTCACTGTTCTTCCTCCAATGTTTCCCAATCCAGTTGCTCCTGCCAGAAACCCAGGAGCTCTTTATTCTCACCACTCATATCCAGTCAATCTCCAAGTCCTATCATTTTGGCCTCCAAAACATAGCTTTAACATGCCTGGTCTCCCCATCTCTACTGCCATTCTCCCTCCCTATCCTCCCACCCTTGCCATCCTAAGTCATTATCAGCTATTGCCCACTACACTGCAAAATCATTTTAAGTGATCTTCCTGACTCTACCTGTTGTTGTTACTTAGTTGCTAAGTCATGTCAGACTCTTTGGAGACCCCCATGGACCCCGCCAGGCTCCTCTGTCCATGGGGATTCTCCAGGCAGGAATTCTGGAGAGGGCTGCCACGTCCTCCTCCAGGTGATCTTCCCAACCCAGGGATCAAACCCAGGTCTCCTGGATTGCAGGCGGATTCTTCACCGTCTGAGCCACGAGGGAAGCCCAAGAATACTGGAATGGGTAACCTATCCCTTCTCCAGGGGAATCTTCTGAACTCTACTCGTATGCCTCTCCAATTCTGTCTCCACTCTTCAACCAGAGTGATCTTTCAAAGATGAAAATGCTCCAACTTAAAACCCTTTAGTGGCTCCCTATTGGTTTTAGGACATTGTTCATAAGGTACCCGCCTACCTATCTAGACAACCTCATCCCGTGTTATCTGACCCCTTGTTGTCTAAGCATCAGACTTGTTCTTCTTGTCTGTACATTACACTCTCTGAGGTTGTACAGGTGCAGGGCCTTTGCACATGTTGTATCCTCTACCTGAAATTTTCATTCCTTTTACTTTTCTCCTACCCACTGCTGCCCAAATCATATCAACACACATACACATGCACAATCCAAGACCTCAGGGTCCACAACCACCAGTGAAACCAGACCAAAAGGAAGTAAATGATCAGCAACCCGTGGCATTAAAACGTATCACCAGGACAAAATAAAACAATCATGATAGTATCAGTAAACACTTACATAACTTTATATGAAACACTGTTTGAGTGATTTATATATATATTAACTTAAAGCTCACAACCATACTACCCAGTGGGTACCATTATTATCTCTAATTTAAGATAAGGTAAACAAGGTATGAAGAAAGCTGAGCGCCGAAGAATTGATGCTTTTGAACTGTGGTGTTGGAGAAGACTCTTGAGAGTCCCTTGGACTGCAAGGAGATCCAACCAGTCCATTCTGAAGGAGATCAGTCCTGGGTGTTCCCTGGAGGGACTGATGCTGAAGCTGAAACTCCCAATACTTTGGCCACCTCACATGAAGAGTTGACTCATTGGAAAAGACCCTGATGCTGGGAGGGATTGGGGACAGGAGGAGAAGGGGATGACAGAGGATGAGATGGTTGGATGGCATCACCCACTCAATGGACATGAGTCTGAGTGAACTCCGGAAGTTGGTGATGGACAGGGAGGCCTGGCGTGCTGTGATTCATGGGGTCGCAAAGAGTCGGACACGACTGAGCGACTGAACTGAACTGAAACAAGGTAGGGGCTTCCTAGGTGGCTCAGTGGTTAAGAATCCACCTGCCAATGGAGGAGACACATTGCCTCAGGAACCAGGCTGCAGTCGTCCTTCCTTCCCTGCGCCGGGTGAGAGCCTCCCAACCCTTCCCGCCCTCAGGCCTCACCTTCCAAGTCGGGGAAGAAGCCATCCCAGCTTCCTGGCCAGGCCCAGGCGGCTCCCCAGTGCCTGAGGGCATGAAGCGGCCATACCGCTGCAAAGGCCACTGTGCTGCCTCTCCTACTGGTAACCCGAGACCCGCGTGCTCTTTTCCCGCCTCCGCCATGTTTCTCTTCCTGGCTTGGGCGGCCGCAGCACGCCTGTCAATCGCTGCAGCTAACCAATCAGAAAGCGAAGTGACCCAATGCCCACCCTCCCCCAGAGTGGAAGCCAATGGACAAGCCCCAGAGACTCGTGTGAGGGTGGGGCGGATGGGGAGTCGGGGTTGTCCTCTGGTTAAGGGCGTAGCTCTGGACCTTGAGCATCTTCTCATGGTGGTGGGCAAAGTGGTTTTGGTAACTTCCACCTTGAAGTGGAACTGTGACGCTTATAAATGGTAGTTGGCTTTTCAGTAGTTCCGGCCCTCAACTTCCGTCAGGCAGCCCAGGACATCTTCTGCCGCTCTGATAACTGGCCTTGTGATTTCTACACAATGGGACTCTCTGCACTATGTGGACAAGTGTCGTTTCCTTTTTCACAGCAGCCTTTCAGATAACAACAGCCCTGCCCACTTCAACCCCACCAAAACACAGCCCCAATTCCACCCACCAGTCAGGAAACCCATCTTACTGCGGCCCCTATTCATATTCCCTCCAGACGGTCTGCTGCTGCTAAGTCACTTCAGTCGTGTCCGACTCTGTGCGGCCCCATAGACGGCAGGCCATCAGGCTCCCCCGTCCCTGGGATTCTCCAGGCAAGAACACTGGGGTGGGTTGCCATTTCCTCCTCCAATGCATGAAAGTGAAAAGTGAAAGTGAAGTCGCTCAGTCGTGTCCGACTCTTAGCGACCCCATGGACTGCAGCCTACCAGGCTCCTCCGTCCATGAGATTTTCCAGGCAAGAGTACTGGAGTGGGGTGCCATTGCCTTCTCCCCAGACAGTCTAGTTCTCTTTAAAAAAGAGAGGAGCAAATGGGTGGGATGTTGCCAACGATGAAAGGGGAGGCTCAAATAGCAGGTGCATCTCAGTAACAGGTCTGAATGATTTATAATCAACAAAGCACTTCTACATCTGTTATTTGTTCTCTCAACAACCTTGTGGTTAATTAAAGCAAAACAGAGATTATTACTCTCATGGAATAGATGGAGATGCAAAATAACGTCCTTAGAGTAGAAGCAATTTGTACAGCTGGTGTAGAACTGTGGACTCTGCAGTCTCTCCTTGAGGCCATCCCACTTGCGAAGAATTTGGGTATCTATGCAGGCTGGGTCCGGAGAAGGCACTGGAGATCCACTTCAGTACTCTTGCCTGGAAAATCCCATGGACGGAGGAGCCTGGTAGGCTACAGTCCATGGGGTCGCTAAGAGTCCGACACGACTGAGCGACTTCACTTTCACTTTTCACTTTCATGCATTGGAGAAGGAAATGGCAACCCGCTCCAGTGTTCTTGCCTGGAGAATCCCAGGGACAGGGGAGCCTGGTGGGCTGCCGTCTATGGGGTCGCAAGGAGTCGGACACGACTGACACGACTTAGCAGCAGGCTGGGTCAAATTGGAAGCATCGTGTATGGAAGATGGAAGCTGTGTTAATCCAATACATAAAGTTAAAATGCAGAAAAATTTTAAAACCGTGCATTTAAAAGGGTATTAAATGCATAGGCCATGGTCGGAGAAGTGGTCATTTATTCACTCAACAAAACACCTTTAAATGTCTACAGTATATAGCTATGTTAGTAACTACAGGGGTTATGGAAATAGGCATGAATCTAGCATTCTAGGACCTTAGGATCTAATAAAGAAGACAAAGTGAGGTACATGATGTCTGACGTTAATGCCAAGTGAAAGGTGCTTTAAGGATTCAGGTAATGTAAAACTCTACAATCTGGAATGGCAGTGGCATTTCAGTCCCAACTTGAAAGGTCAGTAAAAGCATCCCAAGGGAAGATGGATGAAACTGGTATTCCAGGTGGAGGGCGAGTTGAAGAGCAAAGTTGCAGAGATGAGGATAGTGACATAACCAGCCAGAATGCAAGGGGTTTTAAGGAAGATGAAGCCACAAAGATGAGTTAGGCAAAAGAGCACTGAACAGCAGCTAAGGAGAGTGAATTTTACTTGGTAGATGGTGAAGAGTATGGAAAATTGACATAGAGATGTGACACTATCACAGTGGTGGTCCAGGCAGGCTCATCTTTGAGGGGCATGTAGAATAACTTGCATTCAAGATAAGGGGTATTTGTTAGTTATCTTTCCATTAGTCCAGTAGAGCTTGAAGGGGTCAGATTTAAGAAATGGCTTCTGAAGGTCCTTAAATGACACAGCAGTACTGCATTTAATATAGTAGTAAATGGTTAGAAACTTGGTTTGAATCCCAATTCTACCACTTGCCAGCTGTGTGACCTTGGGATGTCACTTTACCTCTCTGTGAAACAGAGTTAGCCAATACCAATCTTCCAGGGTCTTAGGGAGTATAAAGTAAGATCATCTGTGGGAAAATTCTTGGCAAATTACAAAGCAGTACATGTGTGGGTACTTTCTGTTTGTGGGGTTAAAGTGACTTTCCATGCAGCCCCATAGGCAGGAGGATGGGGATGGGAGCCTGATATTCGATCTCAGAGGCACTCACCTTCCAGGTCCCTGGCTGCGGATGCTGTCAGACACCCTTCACAGGAGCAGATGGTGCTCACAGTTGGGACCCTGTCAGTGCCCAAGGACACCCAGGGCCCTGCTGGGCTCCCACCTGCAAGCTCCCTTCCTAGACAAAGCACCTGTGCTCGAGCTTCTGGGGCCACCAGCATCTGCCAAGAATGGATCATGTCTGCAGAGGGAGATACAAAGCCACAGCTCAATACAAAGCCACAGCTCAATGCACAGAGGCTTTTAAAAACCTCTGATATTAACAAATGTGACTTGAGCATTCACGAGATCCCAGACACAGTAGTAGGTGCTGGGAATACAGAAGATAAAACAGATGTTCTGTCCACCTGAAGCTTACGACCTAGAGGCTGAAGGGGTGGGGTAGACAGAACACAAATTAATCCATGTTTTTAATGGCCATTGTGTTTTCTTTTTTAAAGATATGTCTGTAATATTTATTAAGGTATAATTTTATACAATAAAAAACACAGATCTTATATATTCAATTAGGCAAGTTTTAACACCTGTATACATTCATGTAGGCACCATCCAAAAAAGATGCAGAACATTTCTGAACTTGGAACACCAAGTTCCCTTAGGAGCGCCTCCTTCCAGTCAGTCTCCAACTCCCAGGGACAACCATTGGTCTGATTTTTTTCCACTGGTCTGACTTTAATCACTGTAGATAAGCTTTTTTATTTCTGGACTTTATACATATATATCTATGTATATGCTCAGTCTCTCCATTGTGTCCAACTCTTTGCAACCCCATGGACTACAGTCTGCCAGGTTCCTCTGTCCATGGGATTTTCCAGGGAAGAATACTGGAGTGGGTTGCCATTTCCTCCTCCAAGGGATCTTCCCAACCCAGGGACTGAATCCACATCTCCTGGACCTCCTGTATTACCACTGAGCTACCTGGGAAGCCATATATATATATATATATATATAAACCACAGGATATATTTTTATATCTGCTTCTTTTGTTCAGTGTAATTTTGTCTTTTAGCTTCATCCATGTTGTATAAACCAGTAGCTCATTTCTTTTTAGTGATGAATAGCATTCTGTTGCATGATTATATCACGATTTGTTCCTCACTTGTTGATGGGCATTTGAATTGTTATCTGTTTGCTTGGCTTTTTCAGCTGTTGTAAACACTTTTTGTATTAGTCTTTTTTTGTAGATATGTGCTGTCATTTATCTTCATTAAACACCAAGAATGGAATTTCTAGTTTCTAGAAATAGATATGTTTAACCCCATAAAAACTGCCAAAGAGTTCTTCATAGTGGTTGTACCATTTTGTACTCCTACCAGCAAAATATGAAAGTTCTAGTTATCCATGCTGACATTTGCATGTCAAGTCCTTTCAGTTTTAGCAACTCTAGTGGACCTATAGTAACATCTCACTGTGGTTTTAATTTACATTTCCCTGATACCGAATGATGTTGAGCCCCATTTCAAACAGCGTACTGGCCATCTGTGTATTTTATTTCATGAAGTATGTGTTCAAATCTTTACCATTACCGATGTGTAGGGGGTTCTTTATATATTCTAGATACAAGTTTGTTGTTAGATATATGTATTGAAAATACTCTTCCCATTCTATTACTTGTCCTTTCATTTTCTTAACAATGTTTTCCAAAGAGCAGAAGTATTTAATTCTGAATGAAGTCAATTTTATTAATTTTTAAGGGTTTTTTTTTAGTGCTTTTTGTGTCCTGCCTAAGAAATCTCTGACTACTCTGAGGTTGTACATATATTCTCCTATGTTTTCATCTGAAAACTTTATAGTTCTGTCTTTTACATCTAGACATATGATCCTCCTTGCATTAAATTGTTTGCATGAACTGAAGTGAGAATTAAGGTTCATCTTTTTTTGCATTGACATACAATTACTGTTATACAGGAACTGCCCTCAACCAGTGACTGATGGAAACTGGGATATAAATACCCCAATTTCCTCACTCCTCAGGTGGGACAACTCTGAGATTTGTGTAATATCCCATTCCCCAGGCTTCACCCGTGGGATCAGGTTCCAGTTACCCATGATATAACTTCTTGGTAATAATTCTTTTTTTGGCTTCCCTGCCTCCCTCTCCTACTAGCGTTTCCTGTAATCTCCTCTCAAATAAATTGCTTGCACTTAAATTTTGGTCCCAGCATCTGTTTCTCGGGGAAGCCAAACTAAGACAGTGACAAACAAGGCAGACAGTTCCCTGCTTTCATATATTTAGCAATAATTTAGGCATACATAAGAAGATGGTACAAAAGGCATTAAGAGGAGAGAGAAGTCACATCCAAAGCAGACCCTTCAATACCTTGCTGACCAACAGCAGTAGAACAACAGTATTTGTGATCAGGACTCGTGCATGACAGGTAACTATGAGCTACTCTGATCCCCTTAGAAGACTGTTACTAGCTTTTTTAAACATTATTTTTTTATCCCAAATCCTTTTACTGTGTAACTCTATTTTGTAGGTAGCACGATGACAGAGATGCTTGTCTCATGAGTAGTCAGCATCATATTGGAGGCAAGCTGCAGGGCTAGTTTCAGAATCCTAGCGAGTCTTTTTCAAAACAGGCTAGGGACCCCATGTATCCCCTCTTGCTAGGAGGATGAGACAGCAAAGAAAATGATGGCTTCAGTCTCCTAGATGACAGAGAAATAAACATCTTTACTCTGCCTGCTGTGTCCCTCAGCCACAGCTCCAGGAACCACACAGGGACTGGAAACTGCAGGCACTGCTAGTGTCTGTGGGGTTTCCCAGAAGAGCCCTGTTTGCATAAGTCAAGCCAGGTGAGGTGTCTCCATGATGTCAGACCTGGGGATGCTGTGTAAGAAGGGGATGCTTCCGTGGAACTCTACACACACTGGTAAAAAGCAATTATTTTCAGGTTTCTGCTCTGTTTCTTTCACAGGCAAAAACTAACTGCTCCATTTCAGGTAATTGAAGGGATTTCAACGTGACTGGGCACAGACAATCCCAACCTGTCCACAGGTTGCTGATCATTGGCACAACATGAAGAGAGATTAACACAGACTCTTTCCATTTATTAAACACACAGAGAATAATAATAAGCTAGTAAAATGTTTGCCTGCTGGTAGATTTAGGGGCACATTTTACCAAGTTGGATTAGAGTCAGAAAGAGGAACTTCAAGCAAACCCTAAAGAAAGACTATGAATTTCCACTTTGAAGGGCGGGTTTATATTTTACTTAGGTTGGAATCCAGAGTTCCTGGCACATGGTAGGTCCCCAATTATTTTTAACAAAAAGATTGCACATTTTAATATGGAAGAGTGAAAGGGATAATTTAAAAGTCATTTTGAGGCTATAAAGCACTGACGTGGGGGAGGTGGTTTATAACCCTTTCCTATCTTTGTCTCCACACAAGTTGGAACAAGAAGAAACATATCAGTGAAGCTAAAGTTGAGGAAGAAATTTTTGTACCTTAAAATCTCAGTCTCAGAGCTGTGTTTTCAGGAAATTTACAACCCCAAAGCCTACAAATATGTAATCATATATAGGAGCATAGACAGGAAGACCCCCTTGAAGTCTTTCCCAATTTGATGCATCACTTATTCCATCATTTGTTGCCTGACCCAGGAAAAGTCATTTAACGCACCTCTGAAGAGTGAGGCTGCGATATTTGCAATTTACGCCTCAGAGGACAGATGAGAGCCTCATAAAGAAAACGCTTTGTGCTGGAGAATGACTCAGCAGAAGCATTTCTGAGCTTCGTTATTGAGAATATTTTGAATATTCTGTAGCCATCGCAGTTGCACCTCCAGCAGATGGTAGGTTAGGGCTGGCAGAAGCCAGGAGGTCAACATTCTCAGGGGACCCCAGGGAACGGTCAGGGCCCCTTGCACTGTTTTCTCACACCGAAGGCTTCAGCCTTGAGAGTGTCACAATATGTTTCCAAATGAAAATCCTTTCCCCAGGGGAGCATTCTAACAATAAACTGAGAGACCCTGAGGAAGGGCGATTTTATTTTTTTTGAGTGCTTTTGTTTGAGTTCAGCTAATTTGTTCATTCATTGATTCAGCAAGCATTTGTTGGGCTTTCTCTGTGTCAGACACTAAGCAAGGTAACAGAGAAACAAATCTGAATTGGACACAGCTCTTCTACTGAAAATGCTTATAGTCTGACAGAGGGATAGACACAGGTAATTTGCAATGTAATGTGGAAGATACGCACTAAAGGGACAGACCAGGTATCGTGCTGGTGCAATTAAGGAGTGATGCATTCAAATGGGAGCAGTAGGAAAGGTGTGCCAAAGAATAGAGACTCTTTTTTCGTCTTGTGGTAAAATTCACATAACACAAAATTCATTATTTTAGCCATTATGAAGTGTGCAATTCACTGGCATTTAGTCCATTTACAATGTTGTGAAACCATCACCACTATCTAGTTCTGGGATATTCTCATCACCCCAAAAGGAAACACCATACCTCCTATCAGTCATTCCCCCTTTTCTGATCCCCCAGTTCCTGGAAGCCATCAGTCTGCTTTCTGTCTCTATGGATTTGCCTGTTGTGGATATTTCATATAAATAGCATTATACAATAGACAGCCTTTCATGTTTGGCTTCTTTTACTTAGTATATTTTCAAGGTCCGTCCATGTAATTGCACATATCATCAGTACTAAATTCTCTTTAACGGTTGATTAATACTCCATTATATAAGTATACCACATTTTGTTTACCATTTATCAGTTGATGGACATTTGGGGGTATATCCACCTCGATGGGGACTCTTGAACAGTGCTTTATTGATCTGAATAAAAATGGCTTTGCTATCCTTATAAAGCAAAGCAACACAGACTTCCAGGCGCCATAGTATACAGTTGTTTACTGCTCTACAACTTCTTCCATCTCCAGAAACAGCAAGGACAGGTTGAATATTAAAAGATAACCAAAAAGAGATAACTGGGATCAAAGGCAAGGGAAGCATCTCTGGGACCAGAAATTTGCAACAGCAAGCAAGGGTGAAAGCCAAGGGCATGCTGGGCTCCAACTCTGGATCCAGACAATGGTGGCAGGAGACCCATTCCAAAAGAGAAACAGGAGCCAAACAGCTTCACGCAAAGCCGGAACAGAGTCAGGCTCCCTGCGTGAAGCCAGGAGTAGGAGTCAGTGCCCCTTTTTTGAGGGGGGCTTCGCAAGGCTGCCACCCTGCCTCTTGGTGTAACTGTTTCCAGGTCAATAGGAACCTGAGGAGACAGCAGAACAGACACAACATCACAACCAGAAACTGAGCCAAGTCTCCTGCAGGCTCTGAGATTGGATAGCCCCATGTTGCAGCAGGAGAGGGGTGCCGAAACGTGCCTACATCGGTTCTGGACTGGGACTTGGGGAGTTAGAGGAAGGCACAAGCACACCCCTTCCACCTCTAGAAAGTAAAGGAAAGAGTGATGTATAACTGATTCACTTTGAATGGCAGAAAGTAACACAACATTGTAAATCAACTATGCTTCAATAAATCTTTTAATTAAAAAAAAAGGAAAGATGAAGAAGCAGAGAATTTCTCTGTTTTAAGGTCACTTAAAATGACCTTAAAAATCAAAAGTCTAAAACACATGAGGAAATCTAATTCTAAGAAAGACAACAGAAGCAACAATAAGAATACAAACTCACTTCTGAAAAAATTTAATCAAATAACACAGACTGACAAAAATGTTTTAAAATGATAAATACAACATGGGTGAATATAATTCATAGATTATATTATAAATCATATATAACAATTAAAGTTGTATTGAAAGTGAAAGTTGCTCAGTTGTGTCCGACTCTTTGCTACCCCATGGACTATAGAGTCCATGGAATTCTCCAGGCCAGAATACTGAAGTGAGTAGCCTTTCCCATCTCCAGGGGATCTTCCCAACCCAGCGATCGAACCAATGCAGGGAACTCCTACTCCTGCATTGCAGGCGGATTCTTTACCAGCTAAGCCACCAGGGAAGCCTATATAATAATACAGATAATATAATACTGAAAAAAGCTGGACACAAGAGTATACAATACATGCTTACACTGACATAATGTGAAAGAAAAAAAACATACTACAAACTAATCTATGATGTTAGAAGTCAGGAGAGTGGTTATCCTTGAAACAGAGCCCAAAGGGGTGCTAGAAATCTTTCATTTCTTAACTTGGGTGCTTGTTACATAAATGTCTTCACTTCATGAAAAGCCACTGTTACATATATAGTCAATCCTTTTTATTTGCCGATTTTATATCTGCAAATTTGGCTACTCATTAAACTTTCCTTGTAACTCCCCCAATCAATATTTGCCTCCCCTTTATGGTCCTTCATAGACTTACACATTGAGGGGAAAATTCTGAGTCATCAGATCCTTGAAGTCCCACCAAAGATGGAACAAGGCAACACTCGGCCTTCTTGTTTCAACTCTCATATAATAAATTAGGGTACTTTTTGTAGTCTACCTACTGTAACGTTTTTCACATTTATATGCTTTTTGTTGGTGATTTCACTGTTTGAAATGATTCCCAAGCGTAACGCTGAAGTGCTGGCTGGTGTTCCTGAGCTCAGGCAGAGATGTGCCTTATGAAGAAAGTAAGTGTGTTGGGGCTTCCCTGGTGGCTTAGACAGTAAAGAATCCGCCTGCAATGCAGGAGACCTGGGTTGGGAAGATCCCCTGGAGGAGAGCATGGCAACCCACTCCAGTATTCTTACATGGACATAGGAGCCTGGCGGGCTACAGTCCATGGGGTTGCAAAGAGTCGGACACAGCCAAGCAACTAAGCACAGATAAGCATCCTTCAGACATGAGTTATAGTATTGTTGGCTTTGAGTTCTATGTTAATGAATCAACAAATTAAAAACTTGCAAGCAAGACATTTTCCTGGTCTCTGCTTTGTGGGTGAATCTACACGATGATGTGCTTCCCTGATGACTCAGAGGGTAAGGAATCTGCCTGTAATTCAGAGACTGAGATTTGATCCCTGGATTGGGAAGATCCCCTGGAGAAGGGAATGGCTACCCACTCCAGAATTCTGTCCTGGAGAATTCCTTGGACTATGCAGTCTATGAGATTGCAAAAAGTCATACACAACTATCAAAGATTCCCAAATTTATCATAATTACAAAAAAAAAAACCCTTCTTTATTCTTTTATGTGTTTCCACGTAACCATGTGTAATTTATTCTCTAGGGTGTAAACCTAAAAATATTATTGCTCAATCACATGTGTGCATTTCCAATTTTATTAGCAATCCTTAAGTTATTTTCTCATGTAGTTGTACTAATTTAAACCATTGTCCATACTGTTGAAAATTCACATTTCCCCACATCTTCAATATTGATATTGTCTGTTTTAATTTTTGCAAATAGTCATTATTGTTTAGATATCCATTTCCTTGATCACTAGTGAAATCAAGCAGCTCTTCATAAGCTCACTGCCCATTTTGTTTTCTTCTTATGTAAATTCCTTGTTCAGCTCCTTTGCCCATTTTATATTAAGTGTGTCTTTTTGTTATTAATTTATAGCAGTTCTTCATATATTCTAGATACTCTTCCTTTGTCTGTTAAATATATTGCGAATATTTTTACTGGTGTTTTAGTTGTGTTCTAAGTTTGTCTATGATAATTAGTTTTTATTTTTAATGGATTCAAATCAATTTTTTCCTTTATTGTTCATAATTTTTGTGCCTTATTTAAGAAATCCTTTTTTTTTAGAAGCTCATAATGATATTTACTTATTTTCCCTTCTCACAGTTTTACAGTTTGGTTTAACATTTAGGTTTAATACATCTGAAATTTGTTTTCATGCATGGTGTGAGGAATCAGTGTTTTTGAGCTAATAATCATTGAGAAGAAGCTTTTTTTTTTTCCAAAAACATCTTGGCATTTTGCATAATGCACATGTGTCAGACTAGAAATGGCAGAAAGTTTGCAAAGGAGGGAGGAAGCAGGAAGAAACTGGGGATAGTAGAGGAATTCCATGTATCGTTCAATTGTGAGTGCTGCGACCTTGTGTAGGCAAAGCAATCATACAACAACCACTCTGAAGAGGTTTACAGTGGGTCTCAGTAATTTACAATGGAACATTAACAAATATTTTTCCATCCCCTCACCCCCTCTAGTCAGTTGAAATATGTTCTGGGACATTGTGAAAACTATGAGAAAAGAAAATAAGTAGTTTTACTCTGAACTAAACACAACGAAAAAAAGGAGGTCTGCAGCAAGAAGATCCCATTTCAAAGACTAAGCTAGTGGGTTGGGAATTTTCTGCTATTTTGGAATAGCTTTGAAGCTTATATTCATTCATTCATTCAAAACACATGTATTGATAACCTGCTCTATTTTAGGAAGTAGCTTGGGTACATAAAATACTCCTGTGTATCTTGGGTACACAGGAGCTATAGATGAATAAGTCCCACTTCTTGCCCTCAGTGAGCTCCCTTCTAGGCAAAAACACAAATACAAGGAAATAAGTCTCCATCCTAGGTGATAAATGTGAAAAAACAAACAAACAAACAAACCAACTACAGGGTACCACACAAACTTAGCACAGAGCACAGAGGAATGATGTTTTCAGGTCCAGGAAGGCAGATCAAAGACATGTTCCTGGAGAAGCTAACACATGAGCAACAACTCATGAAGGGAACGAAACAAACATGGGCTGAAATTTACCTTCTTTTGCATAAATCCCTAAATTTCTTTCATTCACTAAGAAAGTTTTTAGTTAAGTGCCTACTGTGTGCCAGGTGGTAGAGACACAAGAGGAATACTTGTGAAAAGATGGTCATGCATACTTAAAACTAATACAATGTTACATATGAATTGTATCTGAGGGGAAAAAGGGCAGACAGGAGTACAGAGGTTGATAAGACAAATCCTCCAATGGAGAGTTGTACCCAGGTCCAGCACCCAATTCTGTCTGGGAGAATCAGAGAAGAGGGGCCCAAGAAATATGTGGTTCTTGGGTTCAAACTTGATAGGTGAATGGAAAGTTTGCCAGGCAGAAAGGTGGGAAGGTGTCCATTCCGTGGAGATTGTAGGATATAATGCAAGAAGCCTGATCACAACCTCCCTTCCAGCTGTGCTGCCTCATCCATAGATCTGACTCAGAGAAGAAAAGCAAAGCCATTCTCTGAAGTATTGTGGCCACTGATTGCACAAGAGATGACCTCCTGACAAGTAGATAAGGTCTAATGCAGTAACTGGGCACAAAGGGCTTTGCACAATTAGCAGGCACTGGAAACTGAATTCAGTCTGAATTCCTTAAGAATTTAGAGAATACAGAGTATTCTGTATTCACCTTATTAGCGAATGAAAGAAATTTAGGGATTTATGCAAAAGAAGGTAAATTTCAGCCCATGTTTGTTTCGTTTGCTTCATGTGTTGTTGCTCATGTGTTAGCTTCTCCAGGAACATGTCTTTGATCTCCTGCCTTCCTGGACCTGAAAACATCATTCCTCTGTGCTCTGTGCTAAGTTTGTGTGGTACCCTGTAGTTTGTTTGTTTGTTTGTTTGTTTTTTCACATTTATCACCTAGGATGGAGGCTGCGCTGTCCAGTCAGAGTAGAAGCCTGTGCTCAGAGATAAGAGGGCACCTGGTTAAAGCCTCTGGTGCCTGGAGTACCCTCAAGTCCTGGAGAGCTTTTGGATGCTAGATCAGTCCACTAGTAGCCTCATGACTCTAGGTCTTATAGTCAAGCCCTGCACAACTGCTCACACTCATATACAGTGTACAAAGTAATAGAGAGGGTAGCAAGACATTTTAGGGAACTTGTGAAAAATGGAAGTGTTAGTCACTCAGTCGTGTCCAACTGTTTGGGACCCCTAGCCCACCAGGCTCCTCTGTCCATAGAATTCTCCAGGCAAGAATACTGGAGTGGGTAGTCATTTCCTTCTGATCCAGGGATCAAACCCTGGTCTCCCCATTGCGGGCAAGTTCTTTACTGTCTGAGCCACCAGGGAACTTGGAATCTAGGGCAACTCTGGGTAAGATATAAGAAAGGTCAGGGACTTCCCCGGTGGGCCAGTAGCTAAGGCTCCACGCTCCAATGCAGAGGCCCTGGGTTTACTCCATGGCCAGGGCACTAGGTCCCACATGCCACAACTAAGAGTCTTCATGCTGCAACTGGAGATCCCCCACGTGCCACAACTAAAAGGTCCTGAATGGCAGAAAATAAGACCCACTGCACCAAATAAGTGCATGAAATTTTTTTTAATTAAAAGAAGAAAGTCATAAGAGTTCACGGTTACTGAGTGTTCACTATGTGCCAGGATTGTTTTAAGTGCTTCACAAATATACTCTTCTAATTCTTAAAAGAGCTCCATGAAGTGCTATTAGCGCATTTACCAGTAAGGAAATGTAGGGACAGGGATGTAAAACAATACACAATGCACAGCTATTAAGTGGCAAAGAATTTGAACGTGGGTGGTTTGACTTAGCTACCAAACCACACCCATTCTAGAGAATTAAAAGATGTTGCTGTAGAGGCAAGCAGGGAACAGATCATGAAAGACCTTGTATGCCTTGCTAAGGAGTCTACATAATTCAACAGAGCAGTCCTGCATTTATCTGTTTTATATATTGCACTTCTGTTTGAAGATTTCATTTAGATACAGGGTCTGCTTCTAAAACTGCAAAGGCAGTGGCGGTGACTGAGGAATTTTGAGTTAGAGTGTGATGTGGTCTTTTGATTTGCCTTTTAGAAAGATCAAGCTGGCAGCAGTATGAAGAGTGAACAGGCGGTATCTACAACTAGAGGGAAGGCCATTGCAATGTTCCAGATGAGAGATGAACAGGCTTGATGAAGAGTAGGGTAGCAGGAATGTGTATGCAATGTATTTAGGAGGGGGACTCAATAGGACAGAAGAGACTGATTGAATGTGGAGGAAGAGAGTAAGGGGCCCGGGAGGCTAGGACTTCACACTCCATAGTCAAGGGCATGCTTCACACATGTGCACATTGGTTTGCATGCACACACTATGCCTAGAGGAGCATTACTGGCTCCAGGTAGGAAGACACACACTCAGATTCACAAATGTATTTCCACACGAGGTGTGGGAGTCTGCAGCTCTCCTCTCTCCTCTGACCCTCCGTCAGGATCCCATTCTGAAATCTGATGCTGTTCTATTACAGATAAACTTGCCATAAATCTATCTATCTGCATGGTTCTCAGCCTGGGGCATCCCACCCCTCCACAAAGGGAGGTTTGAAAACGTGTGGAGGCAATTTTAATTGTTACAATGACCTGGTCATGCTGGTGACCTTTAATGCCCAGGGAACAGAGTTGCTGAACAGTGTGCAAAACGAAACCGTACCCATAGCACAACCTCTGAGAAATACTTGAAGAACTTTGTACCCCCAAAAGTCCCAGACTTGAAACTTATCACCTCCCATTTACCAGATGGGGCAAATTATCATTTTTGAGCCTCAGTTTCCAGACCTGTAAGATAGGAATCTATTACCTGCTTCCCAGGATTCTTATGAGGATTCTGCAAGGGAACCTAATACTTAACATGGAGTTCTTGATAAGAATAGTTTCCTTTTCTTGTTTAGCATCACAGTCCTTTTCTCAACTTCCTTTTATGGGTCATGAACTAGTGTTCTAATTTCCAAGAAACAAATGTTGCTCCCGCCCCTCTTATGATCCTGGTTGCAGAGCAGGCTGTGCAGTCCACTTCAGGGGTAAGTGATTGACAGCAAAATGTCCCTTGAAATAACTCATGAACAGCTTGTGGAAGTTAGCTGTCAGAAATTCCAGTTCAGGAAGAGTTCTTTCCAGCACTAGTGGCTGTCAGCCCATTATATTTATAGAGACGGGGCAGCGTGGATGAGTGGATGGTTCAAGCCCAAAATGGGGGTGAAATGCTGGAGAGGTCTGTGCCTGAGTTTCCTTTACTTTAGAAATCAGAGGACTAATCCTACAATTAATCACTGAGTTGTCTGAAGTTTTCCAACCAGTCTCTTCGAGATGGTAATAACAGATACTTATGTTCGATTAACTCAGTGATTAACTAAAATGTCTAGCACTTAGCTAAACACTTTATTTGTGCATGTGTGTTTAGTTGCTAAGTCGTGTCTGATTCTTTTGTCATCCCACGGAGGCTGCCAGGCTCCTCTGTCCATGGGATTTCCCCAGCAAGAATACTGGAGTGGATTGCCATTTCCTTCTTCTCCAGGGGATCATTTTTATTTATATTACCTCTAAATGTTCATTAGATCATCACCAACTTGATGGACATGAGTTTGAGCAAGCTCCGGGAGCTGGTGATGGACAGGGAAGCCTGGCAGGCTGCAGTCCATGAGGCTGCAAAGAGTTGGACACGACTGAGTGACTGAACTGAACTGAAATGTTCATAACAATTTTCAAGGCAATTCTTGTATTACTTATAGATGTGAACATTGAAGCTTGGCAAAGCAGAGTAGCTTACCCAAGATGACACTGCTGCAAATGATCAGGTTCATTTTGACATTGGCTTTTCTTGACTGTGATGCTGTCTTTCTTCACTAAATGCAACAGAGGACCGGGAAGGCTTCTGCTGCGTTTTTTCATTCTTTTCAGCTCATACTTCCCTTTGTGTTTGACAATAACAGTCCTGATCTCTCTTGAAGTGTGTGTCTGGCTGTGGGGATCCTCTGTCCAAGTTCGGTGAAAGGCTGGGTGTCAGTAAGGATCCCTGGGCTATGGTGGGGTGCCCAGCACTGGAGACTGAAGGTAGACCAGATGGTTGGTTGTGGTACTCTGTGTTGACAGTGACTGCTAAGTGATAATGACTGTAATTGTTGCTGAGGTCACTGATGCAGTGTTAAGAGCCAATGATCCCCTGATTGGGTGACCACTCAGACTGATTTATATTTGTGCCATGCTGTTCATTGAATATCACCTCTCATTGTATTATTAAGTGAAGTCTGACTTTAGAATGCTGGCCTCATTCTATACATTACTATGAAGAAGGCTAGTAAAAGGAGTTTGATATTTTTTGTTGCATAAAGAACAGTATTATTGTGAATATCAAAGAGCATTTATACATTTATGTTTTCTTCAGTTCCCAAAGAAATACAACTTCTTTGTAAAAATCTGGAATACACTTAACTATCTTTATCTGTTAGCTGCCTAGCCAGCAACTCTAGCAATACCCAGGATTTTTTTTTCAGACCTCTCCCGCTCCTGACCGTAGCCCATCTCCTTTGGGTGGGTCCTGATTATTTGGGGATAATCAGGATAATGACTCAGAAATGGAGATGGGACACAATATGACCAATGAGACTCAAGTGTCAACTATCTGGGCCATATGAGAAAGAAACTTCCTCTTGTTTTAAAAGCTCTGCCTGCAGAGGGATCATCTCCCTGGGACATTATGGTTCAGTTCGGTTCAGTTCAGTCACTCAGTCGTGTCCGACTCTTTGCGACCCCATGAATCACAGCACACCAGGCCTCCCTGTCCCTCACCAACTCCCAGAGTTCACTCAAACCCATGTCCATCGAGTCAGTGATGCCATCCAACCATCTCATCCTCTATAGTCCCCTTCTTCTCCTTCCCTCAATCTTTCCCAGCATCAGGGTCTTTTCCAATGAGTCAGCTCTTCGCATCAGGTGGCCAAAGTATTGGAGTTTCAGCTTCATCATCAGTCCAATGAACACCCAGGACTGATTTCCTTTAGGATGGACTGGTTGGATCTCCTTGCAGTCCAAGGGACTCTCAAGAATCTTCTCCAACACCACATTATGGTAAGCAGATGCAAACTTCTGCAACCACTTTGGCACCATGAAGGGAGCCAGCCTTGGGATAAAGCTGCAGCCTTGGAAGGCAGAACAGAAAGAGGGAAGGAAACCAGACTCTGAAGGGGAACAGCATCAATGAACCCCTGAACCAAATAAGCCCTGAAGCTCCACTCACCTCTGTCCTTTTCAGCTATATGAACCCATAGATCCCTTTATTTTTCAAGCCAGTTCAATTTGAGTTTTCCATTTCTTGCAATTAAAAGCAGAGGTGGTTGGTTAACTGCCATAGAAATCTAGAAGGAACATAAATAACAAGCTCATGACAGCCTACTATCAAATCAAGACACATTGTGAAGTCCATCAAGCCTGCATGGCAATATTTAAAGTGATTCTCATTACCTTTAGCTAGGGGACAGATTGTGCTAAAAATCAGACCAAGATCTGATTGTGAAGGAAGATGAATTCATAGCCCTAACAAATCTATGCTAAAATCAGGGTCCTGGTAAGATAAAATCAGGATCCTGACACATAGGATAGGCATATTTGGGTAGATGCCTTTGAGAACCTGGAATCCTCTGGACCAGCAGAGGTGCCCCACACTTTTAGGAGAGTAGCTTTCCATTGCCAACCCTAGATTGATAACTGGGGTTGGGTTTCAGCATGGCTTTAGGGGGTAAATATTGTCTTTTTTGTGTAATAAAAGAGATTATTCCCCAAAAGAGCTTCAGATAGTGACAAATATATGACAAAATATATATATGGAAATGGATCTCAAGATTACTGTACAGAAAGATTTGATATGAGGCTGGTAATAGAAGATTTAATGATATGGAGACACTTCCATTGTGCCATGCTGTGCTAATTTGCTTCAGTTGTGTCTGGCTCTGTGTGACCCTGTGGACTGTAGCCTGCCAGGCTCCTCTGTCCATGGGATTTTCCAGGCAAGAATACTGGAGTGGGTTACCATTCCCTCCTCCAGGGGATCTTCCTGATTTAGGGATCAAACCCATCTATGTCTTTTATGTCTCTTGTATTGGCAGGTGGGTTCCTTACCACTAGTGCTACCTGGGAAGCCCTGACACTTCCATTACTTTGTCTTTGATATGACAAGGATGCCTGGAGCTGGCACTAATAAGCTGCTGGAATGGTTCCCTGAAGCTTGGAATCAATGATGGTCTACAGGAAATAAGGTAGAGATGCCTTGGCAGAGTGTTAAGGAGGAGGTCAAAACCCTCAAAGAGGTAAGCATTTGAATGGACTTCTTATGTAATGCCAGAGAGCTCTCCAGCTGACTGTGTTCCCTGGGAAGACCCAGAAGACACTTCCTTCATTAAGGCAACGAGGAACATGCTAGAGAGAGGGCTCAGTGCTGTCGGTCTTCTACAGGCCAGTGTTGATGCTAAGAGATGCTGCTGCAGAACTGGCATCCCTAGTGTCAATGAGATGATAGAATTCTGGAATAGGGAGGTCACAAGGCAACACTTAACTTCAGAGACAATGTGGGTGTAATAACCATAATGAACATCAAAGTCAGTTGGAAATCAAGGGCCTTGATCCATGGGGATCAGGGCAGTGGCTAATACACAATGATGTTTCTAAGGGCAGGAAGTGGACAGCCAATGAAGATGTGGCTTAACTACTGTGATCAAAATAAATCAGTAGAGGGTGAGCAGCAGGTTGATTGCAATGAAAAAGTCATGATTTCTCACCTATTTTCCAAACCTGAGCCAGATTTTAGAGCACATGATTGAAGGGGCTGAGCTGTGTTGAAGAAGAACCCTGCAGTGCCGCATCAAGAGTATGTAGCAGATACTCTCCCAATCCTTCCTCCAAAGGGACCTACAGTCACTAGTGTAATTGCACACTGGGTGCAGTGAGAAGATCCAGATATTTGAAGGCTGCTGGACATAGGATTTTAGTTGACACTGCTATCGTGGGGACCCAAAAAATGCCATTCTGGTCCCCATGTCTAGGGATGGAGTATGTGGAGGCCAGGCATTACTTGGAGTCCTGGCCCAAGTCCATTTTCTCAGTCTCTGATTGCATAATTGAGATGGATATACTTAGCGTCTTGTTCCCTGGCCTGCGGGGCAAGAGTCATTATAATAAGGAAGGTTTAAACCACCGCCCCTGGGCATGATAGTAAATCAGAAATAATACTTCATCCAGCATGGAAGAGCAGAGATTAGTGCCACCCTGAAGGACCTAAAAATCAAATGAATCAGGGCAAAGATGGTTCATTGCTTTTACCATAAGTCTAAACAAATCATAATCCCAATCCCAGCTGTTATGCCAGATATGGTATCTTTACTGAGAAGATCAATACAACCTGTGGTACTTGATAGGCATCTACTGAAATGGTGAAGGTGTTATTTTTAATCTCCATCAGAAAAGCAAATCAACAGCAGTTTGCATTAACCTCCAACAGAGAGAAGAACACATTCATAGTCTTGCCCTAGAGCTAGATTGCTTCTCCTACCGTCTGTCTCATTGTAGTCCAGAGGCACCTTGATAATCTCCACATTCCACAGAACCTCATGGTGGTTGGACCACTCTATTGACGAAATCATATTACTTAGAGCTGGTAAGTGGGAATGATAAGTATTCTAGAAGCTTTAGTAAGGCACCGGAATGCCAGAAGGTAGGAGATAAATCCTATAAACATTCAGGGGGCCTAACACACTGTGAAGTATTTGGGGGTCCAATAGTCTGGGGTGTGCTGGAATGCCCCCCTCCAAAATAAAGGAGAGACTATTGCACCTCATACCCCCAGCATTGAAAAGGGGCCACAGTGCCTGGTAGGTCTCTTTGGATTTTAGAGATAACACATACCATGGTTGGGAATATCATTCAGTCCCATTTATCAGATGAATCAGAAAACTGTGGATTTTGAGTGGAGCCTAGAGTCAGACAGGGTGCTTCAGTAGGTCCAGGCTGTCACAAAAGGCTCTGGGCTCATATAACCCACAGAAGTCAATGGGGCTAGAAGTATCTGTGGCAGATAAAGGTGCTGCATGGAATCTCGGGCAAGTTCTATTGGGAGACAGTAGCAGTACGAATTCTTGAGGTTCTGGACTACTCAAAGCTATGCTGTCTGCAGCAGAGAGATGTTCATCATTCAAGCAACAACTCCTGGCATGCCATTGAGCCCTGGCAGAAACGGAGTATATGACCATGGGGCACGAGATGACGATGTAACTTATGAAGGTGGGATCCCGTCACTTCCACTGAGTCACAAGCTTGAGAGGCACAGCAGTAATCAATCGTATGAGAGAACTGAGTTCAAACAAAACTGGAGAGTTCAAATAATTTACACTATCAGGTGTTCCAAATCCCCACGCCACCTCCTTATGTGGTACTAATACCTCTCCCTCAGCTCAGACCTAAGACCTCATGGGGAGTTCTATATGATCAGCTAATATAAAAAAATGTTAAAACCTGATTCTCATTCATGAATGATTTGTTGCTATGAGTCAAAGATATACTGCTGACCCATTATGGCTCTACTCAACGCCATAAACCTCCTAATAGACAGAATGCTATGCGGTACATCTGGTCATCGACTTTTGTGGAGGGAAAAAGCAACCTGAGGTAAAGTGTATTAGCATTTCATCGCATGATTATCCTTTGTTTATCCATTTGAGTTGATGGACATTTAGGTGCTTTCTACTTTGACTATTATGCATAATACTGTTATGAACATCTGTGCATAAGGTTTTGTTTGAACACATGTTTTCTAATCCTCTTGGGTGGAATTCCTGGGTAATATAATAATGCTATGTTTGACTTTTGGGGAAACTGCCAAACTTTCCCACAGAGGCTGCACCATTTTACACTCTCACCAGTTATGTATAAGGGTTCCAATTTCTCTACATCCCACCAGCGCTTGTTATTTTGTATTTGTTTTTTCAGTAGTCATCCTTGTGGGTGTGAAATGGTATCTCGTTGTGGTTTTAGTTTGAATTCCCCTGATGGCTAATGAAAGATTCACTTTTCTTTCTTGTAAGCTAGACCACACATTAAAAAATAATACGGGTTGTTATATTTCTTGTCAAAGTGTTTGTAGTGGACATACCCAAAATACTTTTCCCACCACAGAAGAGTCTTTCTCTGCAGTCAAGGATTATTAGGGTTAAAGGGAAAAACAGATTAGAGTTAAGTATACAGATGAACAGCTAGAGGGAACAATATGTTTTCAGATAGCTAGAATTGGTATCAGGAGAGGATTTCACATAAAAGATTTTGACATATGGAATAACTAGCATAGACATGAGATGGCTAATAGCAAGGCAAGAGTTTGTTGAGGAGATTGCCTCCCCCGTTACAACAGAATGCTCATTTTGGGACCATATTCATGTATTCAATATTTGGAGAGATATAGAAACTGTTCAAACCTAGTTTTTCCTATGTCCAGAACCTTCTCATGCTCTGGATCTGAAAATCATATCTTGAAATACGGGATTTAAACTATATCCAAGTGACTACCTAGACTACCCCACTGGATTGTTAATATGACAACACAGCTGCAAATCATTCATTCATTCATTTAAGAACTAGTTATCAATGGGACTTCCCTGGCAGTCCAATGGTTGGAACTCCATGCTTCCACAGCAGGGGACATAGGTTCAATCCCTGGCAGGGGAGCTAATATCCAGCATGCCATGCAGCATAACCAAAAATTAAAAATAAATAAAAATGGAAAAAAGAACTAGTTATCGAGCATCAAGAACCAGCATTGGGAACAGTGGCAGTCATTGTTCAAGGTACAGAATATATGGGATTCAACATGACAGAGCATGTCCCTGGTCTCCCAAGTCTTATATTATAGCAACACTGAATACACAGTTCTTGCCTGGAGAGTCCCAGGGATGGGGGAACCTGGTGGGCTGCCGTCTGTGGGGTCGCACAGAGTCAGACACGACTGAAGCGACGCAGCAGCAGCAGCAGCAGCAGCAGCAGAGAGCCTCTAAGTGTTCCTGGACCTGCTCCTCTCCCTTTTAGAGTTTCTACCCTCACACAGGACAGTCACTTCTTCAGAGCCCCCATGGCACCCTCTCAGAATGCAATTAGAATGATCCAGATAGAGACTATCAAGTGTGCACTTTCACAAAGAGACAATCTCGATTTAATTAGACCGAGGATGCCATTAACCCATTATTCAATCAACTGAAAGGCCCTCTAACCTAAAAATTTGGAAATGCAAATGAAGGCAGACACAGTTGGAGAGATTTTTAATATCTAAGTGTCCAAGGGCCAGGTGACAGCTCACTCCGCATGCACAGTTCACACTCTCTGAGCCTTTTCCCAGTAATTACTGTAAAAAGCTTTGAGATACCTTGAGCATAATCACAGTTCTGGGAAAACAAATTAGACAGTACATTAATTATGTTGGTTGCTGAAAATATGGGGGGCCAGGGGACCAAATGCAGAAGGATTGGGGCCTTAGAGACAGCCAGGATGGAACTGTGTACTTCAACTTGTTAAAAACACAATCCAGGACATCTGGGAGAATTGTCATCTGGAATTCATATGGTCACAAGGAAAAACACTGCTGACAGAGAACTTGATGATCAAAGGCGGATTCGGCAAACCACCGAACTAGTTATTGAGCGTCAAGGACCAGCCCTGAGAATGGTGGCAGCCATTGTTCCAGGTACAGAGTATATGGGAATCAACAAGGGCTGGGCTGGACCCTATAGATGAAGCAAGGTGTGATGTGGGAGAGCCATGGGGCAAAACTCTCCTGAATGCCAAGTCAGAAAGGGCAGAAAGACACACTGAATTGATACTCTCCAACCTGAATGATTGCTGAGGGCAAACCAATCATCATTTCCAAAATTGGCTGGAGTTTCTGCACATCACCACCATTGCCAATGCTATAATATCTTCCACTCTCTTTTGCCAATTATCAATTTCTGTTTATCTTTCAAGACAGTTCCAATGTGATTTCTTCAACCAGATAACCTACATTAATCTCTCCCTCCCCCAAGCACTGGTGGCTTACTTCCAAAGCCCATATACTGATCATGGACTGCCTTAGGCAAAGAATGGGACCTTTATTCAGCTCCCCATTTCACTCCCAGCTCCTTCTTGCCCAACAGCTATCCTAGGCTGGCCATTCAATTAATGACCACCCAACCCTCATTTAACAAATGACCAATCAGTATTGCTGGAGCTCTTTCTTTGTGCCAGTCCCTGTGCTGGACGCTGGGAATATAGTGCCTTTTGGACAAGTCTAATATGGTTCTTGTCCTCTCAGAGCTTATACTGTACATCTCTTAGGTTGTTCTCTTCTTGACTGAGAGGTAGTAAAACATATAATTCACAAGAGCTGATTACACCAGCCAGATCCTTTAGGTCCAAAAGGGACAACCAGGGAATGTGGAGCAGGGCAGGGAAATACAACTGCGTGGATCACAACAAACTGTGGAAAATTCTTAAAGAGATGGGAATACCAGACCACCTTACCTGCCTCCTGAGAAATCCATATGCAGGTAAAGAAGCAACAATTAGAACCAGACATGGAACAACAGACTGGTTCCAAATAGGGAAAGGAGTATGTCAAGGCTGTATATTGTCACCTTGCTTATTTAACTTATATGCAGAGTACATCATGAAAAA
Organism: Bos taurus; assembly: GCF_002263795.3. Lineage (NCBI taxonomy): Eukaryota > Metazoa > Chordata > Mammalia > Artiodactyla > Bovidae > Bos > Bos taurus. The sequence goes on along the minus strand of NC_037337.1, from coordinate 20,238,465 downwards.
TGCCAGACTAGATGAAGCACAAGCTGGACTCTAGACTGCAGGGAGAAATAACCTCAGATATACAGGTGACACCACCCTTATAGCAGAAAGTGAAGAGGAACTGAAGAGCCTCTTGATGAAAATGAAAGAGGAGAGCGAACAAGTTGGCTTAAAACTCAACATTCAGAAAACTAAGATCATGGCATTCAGTCCCATCACTTCATGGCAAATAGATGGGAAAACAGTGACAGACTTTATTTTCTTGGGCTCCAAAATCACTGTGGATGGTGACTGCAGCCATGAAATTAAAAGGCATTTGCTCCTTGGAAGAAAAGTTATGACAAACCTAGACAGCATATTTAAAAAGCAGAGGCATTACTTTACTGACGAAGGACTGCATAGTCAAAGCTATGGTTTTTCCAGTAGTCATGGATGTGAGAGTTGGACCATAAAGAAAGCTGAGTGCTGAAGAATTGATGATTTTGAACTGTGATGTTGGAGAAGACTCTTGAGAGTCCCTTGGACTTCAAGGAGATCAAATCAGTCAATCTTAAAGGAAATCAGTCCTGAATATTCATTGGAAGGACTGATGCTGAAGCTGAAGCTCCAATACTTTGGCCACCTGATGCAAACTGACTTATTGGAAAAGACCTTGATGGGTCTTTTTTGCGAAAGACTGAAGGCAGGAGGAGAAGGGGACAACAGAGGATAAGATGGTTGGATGACTTCATCGACTTGATGAGTTTGAGCAAGCTCTGGGAGTTGATGATGGATAGGGAAGCCTGGCGTGATGCAGTTCATGGGGTCACAAACAGTTGAACACAACAGAATGATTGAACTGAACGGAATCCTTATGTACACCAGGGTGAAGCTTCCAGCTTAATACTGGAGTCCCAGCTTAATACTGCCTGGACCATCAGTATGGGGCTGGGACCCTCGGAGAAGAATGAGGCTTTTTTACCTGCCCTTGTGATGACCCAAGTCACCCAGAAATGCCCTTCTCTCAGCTGTATGGCTAACCCTTTCTGAACCGAACTACTGATGTTTGAGTTGAGACAAATGTAAAGTAGACGGAAAAGTCTTTACCCTGAAGACAAGAGGGTATTCCTGGTTCTGATGGTTACGAATTAATGGCCTTAGATGACTCATTTAAAGATCTCAGATTCAGTTGCCTCACCAGAAAATGGGGATGGGCTTAAATCAGAAGGTCTCTTAAAGTCTTTTCTGAGTATAATTCTGAAATGTAATACCCAGGGAAGTACATAAAACATGAATGTAGATTTTAATCATTTTCATGTAGTGACCACCCAGATAATCAACACAGGTCAAGAGAAACTATATCTAATACCATTGGAGCACCTTTACATGTCCCTTTCTAATTATCCCCCCTTTTTCCCCAAGAGGGGTACACTATCATGATATGTACAATAATCACATCCTACTACGCCAAAGCCTTTGACTGTGTGAATCACAATAAACTGTGGAAAATTCTGAAAGAGATGGGAATACCAGACCACCTGACCTGCCTCTTGAGAAACCTATATGCAGGTCAGGAAGCAACAGTTAGAACTGGACATGGAACAACAGACTGGTTCCAAATAGGAAAAAGAGAACGTCAAGGCTCTGTATTGTCACTCTGCTTATTTAACTTCTATGCAGAGTACATCATGAGAAACGCTGGGCTGGATGAAGCACAAGCTGGAATCAAGATTGCCAGGAGAAATATCAATAACCTCAGATATGCAGATGACACCACCCTTATGGCAGAAAGTGAAGAGGAACTAAAAAGCCTCTTGATGAAAGTGAAAGTGGAGAGTGAAAAATTTGGCTTAAAACTCAACATTCAGAAAACAAAGATCATGGCATCTGGTCCCATCACTTCATGGGAAATAGATGGAGAAACAGTGGAAACAGTGTCAGACTTTATTTTGGGGGGCTCCAAAATCACTGCAGATGGTGATTGCAGCCATGAAATTAAAAGATGCTTACTCCTTGGAAGGAAAGTTATGACCAAGCTAGATAGCATATTGAAAAGCAGAGACATTACTTTGCCAACAAAGGTCCATCTAGTCAAGGCTATGGTTTTTCCTGTGGTCACGTATGGATGTGAGAGTTGGACTGTGAAGAAAGCTGAGCACCGAAGAATTGATGCTTTTGAACTGTGGTGTTGGAGAAGACTCTTGAGAGTCCCTTGGACTGCAAGGAGATCCAACCAATCCATTCTGAAGGAGATCAGCCCTGGGATTTCTTTGGAAGGGATGATGCCAAAGCTGATACTCCAGTACTTTGGCCACCTCATGCACAGAGTTGACTCACTGGAAAAGATTCTGATGCTGGGAGGGATTAGGGGCAGGAGGAGAAGGGGACGACAGAGGATGAGATGGCTGGATGGCATCACTGACTCAATGGATGTGAGTCTGAGTGAACTCTGGGAGTTGGTGATGGACAGGGAGGCCTGGCGTGCTGCGATTCATGGGGTCGCAAAGAGTCGGACATGACAGCGACTGAACTGAACTGAACCTAAGTATGCAAGCCTAGATTGAGGTAGTTTAGTTTTGCTGGTTTTTAAATGTCATATGGATGAAATCATGTAGTGTTTATTCCTTTGTTTCTGGCTTTTTTGGTCAAATTGTGTTCATGAGATTCATCTATGTTGTTGTGTATAATAGCTGGGTTCATTTTGTTGCTGTATAATATTCCATTGTATGCATTGAATATATAATACAGTTTATCCATTTCACTGTTGATGGACATGTGGGTTGTTTCCAGTTTGATACTTTTGAAAGCAACACTGCTACGAATATTCTTGCTCATGTACATTCTTATTTAGGAACTTCTGAGTCACAGGGTTAGCAAATCTTTAATGTTATTCAAATATGCCAGGTTTCCAAAGTGGTTACACCAGAATTATACTCTCTTATGTGGAATCTAGAAAAAGGTTACAGATGAACCTACTTGCAGGGCAGGAATAGAAACATAGAGAACAGACTTTTGGACATGGTGATGGGGGATGAATTGGGAGATTGGGACTGAGGCATGTGCACTGCCATATGTGAAACAGACAGCTGGTGGGAAGCTGCTGTGTGGCACAGGGAGCTCAGCTTGGTGCTCTCTGGTGATCTGGATGGGTAGGGTGGCTGAAGGGTGGGAAGGTGATCCAAGAGGCAGGGGATGTATGTATACATATAGCTCATTCACTTCGTTGTATAGCAGAAACTAACACAACATTGTAAAGCAACCATACCCCAGTGAAAATAAATAAATAAAAACAGTGTAAGAGCGTTCCCCACCCTAGCCATTACCTAGCACTGCCAGACTTGAGAATTTCTTTAACCCATCTAATGGATGTGTAACAGAATCTCACTGTGGCTTTAATTTGTATTTTTTGATTGCTAATAAGACTGAACTCCTTTCCTTAAGTGTATTCACCATTTTGACTTCCTTTTTACAACACGTCTGTTCGAGTACTTTCCCATTTTAAAATTATGTTGTCTTTTCTTATTGATTTGTAGGTGTTCTTTATATAATGCCAGTTATAAGTCTGGAAAATATCTCTCTCCACTCTATGTCTTGTTTATTCACCCTCTTAATAGTGCTTTTGATAAACAAGTTTTTAATGTAGAATAATTTTCTCTTTTATGATTGGTACATTTTGTATCTCTTATGAAAATTTTTCCTTCTCTAAGGTCATGAAGGTATTCTCCCATATTATCTTTTAAATACATTATTATTCTATCTTTAATTTTTAGGACTCCAATCTATATAGAGTGTTCCAATTCATCAAAAAAAAATTTTTTATAGATGATATGGGAATAGTGTCAGATTTTTAACCACATGGATACCTATCTACATGATCACTTCTCATTTCTCATGTTTTCCCCAGTAATCTGCAATATTATTTTTCTCATATATTCATATCTCTACATGCAAAAGCTATTCCTGAGTTCTCTATTCTACTCCACTGGCTCAATTTTCTATCTTGGCACCAAGATCATACTGTCTTAATTGCTGTAACTTCTTAGTAAATCTTGATATCTGCTCAAACTATTTCCCTTATCTTGTTCTTTTATAAGAATGTCTTGGTTAATCTTCACTTTCTATATTTCCACATAAATTTTAGAATCATCTTGCCATGTTCCATAAAAGCATCTTGTGATTTTAATGGGGATTGCACTGAATCTAGTGATCAGTTTAGGGAGAGCATTTCTACTTTTACAATATTGGCTTCCAGTCTGTGACTATGGCATATAGCTCTTTTTATTTAGGCCTGCCTTAAGTCTCTCAAAAATTCATAGTTACCTTCCTTGAGGTCTTGTAGTGGACCATCCACAATAGCTACTGACCTCACAACTATCTCAGTGCTCCTCTCCAGCACTACCGTTCACCCCAGGTCTCTCTATCCACTCAAGCCCAAGCCAGTTCAACAGGGACAAAGACTCTTCTTCCAACTCTACCTCCTCAAGCCATCTCCTTTTCACCATTTCTCTTCTAAGTTATCCCAAATGCTGTAACCAATCTCTACACCAACTCGACCATGAGCAAAATTCTCTGTTAGCCCTGATGCTCCCTGCTGGTGCCACACAAATTTACTGGCATGTGGCCTCGGTCTGCTGGCAGCATACACCCCCATGGTAATGCTCCATCACCACCATCTGAAAAGTCAGTTTCTCAAGAGAGATGCAGTGGCCTCAAGAATTCTACAAGTCCACGGTGCTTGTCCAAGATCTGGGGATGACCGCAAGGGACAATGAACCAAGGAGGCTGGGGTAGACACTGATGAAGGGTACTCCTTCACCTCCCTCTGCACAACACACAAATTCTCTGCAGCACAGACTGACATATTGTCTGTGGTCCACATTCTCTTAGTTCACTCAGGCTTATCATGTGACTTCTTTCAGCCTTAGCTTCCTTATCTGGAAAATCTGGACAACACCTGCCCTGGCAGCTACCTGCCCTGCATCAGCCACCTGATTCAGCATTCGTTTCAACCATGTTATCTTCTGCCTTATTCTACTATAGAGACTCGTCAGTGAATTACTTACATTTTGGTTTCTTTTTCAGATAGAGGTGGCCATGACATGACATAGCTCTACTGATGAGATGCAGGCAGAGGACCCCAGGGAGGCCTTCCCTTCCGAAAAAAAGGCAATGTCTGACCAAGAGGAGGCTGTTGCTTTTTACCCGTTACAGTTTGTGTCACTCAATCCCCTTCCTCTCTGTCTGTAACATGGATGGGATGTCTGGAGGGGCAGCATCCATCCTATTCTATTCAAGAAACAAAAACACACTAATGGTGGCAAAACAGGTAGATAGAAGAAAATTGAGCTTCCTTGGTGGCTCAGACAGTAAAGAATCTGCCTGCTATGCAGGAGACCCAGGTTCAATCCGTCAGGAAGATCCCCTGAGGGAGGAAATGGCTACCCACTCCAGTATCCTTGCCTGGGAAATTTCATGGACAGAGGAGCCTGGGGGGCTACAGTCCATGAGGTCTTAAAGAGTCCGACACAGCTGAGTGACTAACACTTTCACTTTTCAGAAGAAAATTACTTCTTCATAATGACTTTAACCAGTCAGACAGTGCTGAGTTTCCTAACTTGAAAACCCATTCATGTGAGAAAAAATAAACTCCTTACTTGTCTGAGTAAGTGGAAGGGTTTTCTAATGCTTATGGCCAAAAGCATTCCTGATACACTTACATGACAAGGTTGTGATAAGAAATAAAGAAGAATGCATGGAAAAACTCAACAGTACCTTCAGCAGCTATTATTATAGACCGCTGTGTGTGAGCCTGTTGCTTCTTTAGACAGACTACTGCTGCTGCTACTGCTAAGTCACTTCAGTCGTGTCTGACTGTGCGACCCCATAGACAGCAGCCTACCAGGCTCTTCTGTCCCTGGGATTCTCCAGGCAAGAACACTGGAGTGGGTTGCCATTTCCTTCTCCAGCACATGAAAGTGAAAAGTGAAAGTGAAGTCGCTCAGTCGTGTCCGACTCCTAGCGCTCCCATGGACTGCAGCCCATCAGGCTCCTCCGTCCATGGGATTTTCCAGGCAAGAGTACTGGAGTGGGGTGCCATTGCCTTCTCCGCTTTAGACAGACTAGATACTTCCTAAAGACAAGGGCCAAGAAAATGGACTGAGCACAGAGAGGAGGTCAATACAGACTGAATTGAACTGAAATGAGATCTCTCCTGGGCAAAATGTTTCATACTGACATGCCTATTTTAGCCTTTGCTTTATTATATTTTTTACAAACTGAAGTTTTGTGGTAACTCTACATTGAGGAAATCCACTGGGACCATTTTTCTAACAGCATTTGCTCACTTAGTGTCTTCAGGGTCATATTTTGGTAATTCTTACAATATTTCAAAATTTTACACTATTATTATATTTTTTATGGTGATATGTGGTAAGTGATCTTTGAGTTACTATTGCAAAAGATTACAACTTGGAAGGCTAGATGATGGTTAGCATGTTTAGCAATAAAGTATTTTTTAAAATTTCTGTTTATTTACTTGTTTTGTTTTTGGCTGTGCTGAGTCTTCAGGGCTACACATAGGCTTTCTCTGGTTGTGTTGCATGGGCTTCTCATTGAGGTGGCTTCTCGTATCGCAGAGCATGGGCTCCAGACACATAGGCTTCAGCAACTGCAGCACAGAAGCTTAGTAGTTGTGGTGCACAGGCTTAGTTGCCCCATGGCATGTGGGATCTTCCCTGACCAGGGATCAAACTGGGGTCCCTTGCATTGAAAGGCAGACTCCTAACCACTGGACCATGAGGGAAACCCAGGTATTTTTGATTAAGGTATGTATATTTTTTTAAAAACATAATACTATTGTACACTTTATAGACAATAGTGTCAACATAACTTTTATGTGCACTGGGGAACCAAAAAATTGTTGTGACTCACTTTATTGCCATATTTGCTTTATTGCAGTAGTCTGGAACTGAACCTGCAGTATTTCTGAGGTCTGCCTATTCTTAGGGGATCTAGCAGAGGACAGATGCATCAGTCTGTTCAGTGTAATGAACAGAAATCACTCTAAGTATTTTGTCCAGAAGGAGACTTAATACAAGGAATTAGGTATGTCTGGGGAAGAGATTTGTGGTGTGGAAGTCAGGGTTCTGCCACCAGACTGCTGAATAAACGAACACATCACTGAAGTTATCAGCAACCCTCTATTGCTGCTCCCTCTACAGATACCACAACTGGACTTTAATCCCACAAATATGGACACTGGACACAAGAAGCCAGAGTCTGGCTGCTGCCATAGCAGAAAGAAGTCCCCCCCAGCCCCCCGCCCCCGTCACTTCTTATTTCCAAATGTAATTTGAGAGCATTTATTGGTGATAGCTACTTTGAATCCAGGAGCTTAGCTGCAAAGGAGTCTAAGAAACACAGCTTTTAGTTTTCTCATCAATCTAACTAGAAGGTAGAATGAAGTTAAGAGGCCAATCTTCCCCAGCAGGGACATGGAGAGGAGATGGGTAACAGGAGGGGAGGGAGGGAAAATTGTGATCCAGGTTTTCTTGCGGTTCTGTTGGAGGCACCAAGGAAAGGGGATCAGCCACGGTATTTTCTAATCACTGATGGTTTTGCAAGAATAAGTTCTGACAGGCAAGCTGACAGCTCCTGGGAAAGGAGAAAGCAGCCCACATGCTCGTATGCGTCTCATTTTCTTAGTGAAACAGAAATAAATAAGGATGAGGTGGGGGAAGCCAGACCGAGGAGAGCAGCCTCTGTGAATTGCTGGGCTCCTGTCACTTTCCTTTTGTCTGGCTCCACTGCACTTCAGAGGGCGTGCACAGGGAGGGGAGGGGAGAGAGGCTGGAGCTGCCCTTTCCCTGCGCTCGCTCATCCTGCGCTTGGTCAGGGAGACACTCTCGGTCTGAGACTTGGCTAGAAAGTCATTCAGGGTCTCTACTCACCTAGCAGCTCTCCAACCAGCACCCAGAGTTGCCATGATGGTTTCTACATCACTGTGTGCCAGGCCTTGTGCCGACCGCTTTGTGTACAGGTCTCACTCAACTGGCAATGAACATCCATTTAACAAATATTAGAAAGGTAGAATGCCTTTCGTGGAGTAGGTTCTGGTCTAGATGATCAAAGGAAACACAACTATCTGACCTTATGACAGATATAATTGAAAGTCATGACCTTCAGATGCAGGAATTTGCACATATATTTATTTTCACAGGCCAAAACAAAGCAACCTCTGAAGCACCTCAACCCTTTAACATATAAAAACGTGCTCACCATGTTGCCCCAATGCTTTGCCTCCTTCTCCCTCACTACTGGGCCATATTTGGATTCCAAGGTTTATCTGGAGTCCAGTCTTTAGCCCCATGTGGTTAACATGGTTCCTCTTGCATATTTTTCTGTTCCCCATCTCCTCCCCAGGGAAACCCGGTATGCTACAGTCCACGGGGTTGCGGAGAGTCGGACATGACTTAGACACTGAACAACAACAATCTCCTACACTTTTGGTCTTTATGGAATATTGGCTCACTCATTATAGCCATCTACCTACTGACCACCACGCCTGTGCCCTTCCTCCAACTCAGTCTGCCCTACTGCTCTGAAGGTGCATGTCTCCCATGACAGAGTGGGGCCTTCCACTTGTAGAAGGACCCCTGGAAAAGGGTTTTCTGCTTATGTGAGTGTTTCTCAGAGAAATTCTCCCATTATCTAAGTGAGAGGAAAAACGGTTCTTCAGAGAGGCATCTGTGAAGCCTGAGGACACTGCCTGAGTCAGTGAGGCCTGATCTATATTATCATGAATTCTAACTGGAACTGGAGAAAGAGGAAATGTACCCTGTTCTAATAGCGGCGGTCACCATCCTCCTGCATCCTTGCCAGATGAATCTAGCATGCGTACAAGCCCATGCTAAAATTCTGAAACTCAGAACCATCAACACATTAGGGGAGAAAATTCATATGACTCTCTTAAGAGATGCAGAAAAAGCAGTTGATTCAACACTCATTCATGATTTACAAAAAAAAAAAAAAAACAAACAGAAACAAAACCAAAACCCTCTTAGCACAATAAGTCTAGGAGGGAGCATCATCAACCTGATAAAGGATATTAATCAAAAAACTAGAGCAAATGCACAAAAAGCATTCCTTTTAAAGTTAGGAATAAGACAAGCAGGGCCACCAATGCAACTTCTTTTCAATAAGGTACTGTGAGGTTCTAGCCAGTGCAAAAGAAAAAAAATCTTGGAAAGAAAAAAAAAATACCTTTAACAGAGCTGTCAAAATGTGTTAAAAATAAAGAAGCAAAACTATCATTATTTGGCAGAGAAATTTGCATTGAAAATCATTTTCATATAAAAATCTAAGACAATCTGCAGTTAAATTATTAGAACTAAGAATAGAAGAAAATGAAAATACTCAAGTATCAATTCCAGTCATATACAGTAGCATTAATATTTATAAAATATAGTTAAAAAATATAAGTAAAAGAGCAAAACAAAACAAAAACTAGTAATTAAGAATAAACTTAATCAAAACATTAAGGGCCTTTAATGGAGAAAATTATAAAACATTATTGGAAAGATTTTTAAAACAGACCTAAATAAGTGTGTGTATATATTTTTATATACAAATATATAATATTTATATTTGGATAATTATAATATTTGTTTAATTAATTTATTAATAATATTTATTATTAATATATTTGTATTTGGGTAAAATAAAAATTATAAAGATGGCAGTTATCTCAAATTTACTATCTATAATCAATATACTTTCAGGCAAAATTTCAATAAGGTTTTTAGTGAAACTAAACAATCTGATCCTAACATTTACATGGAATGTTGAAGGATAAAAAAAAAAAGCCGAGAAAAATTTGAAGGGGAGAACTCCCTAACTATATATCAATATTCAGTATAAAGCTATAGTAGTTAAGGGGCTTCCCCAATGACTCAGTGGTAAAGAATCTGCCAGCAATGCAGGAGCCACAGGAGATGCAAATTCGATCCCTGGTTCAAGAGGATCCCCTGGAGCAGGGCCAGGCAACCCACTCCAGTATTCTTGTCTGGAGAATCCCATGGAGAGAGGAGCTTGGTGGGCTACAGTCCATAGCGATTTGGCATGCACACATTGTGGTTAAGAGAGTGTATTATTGGAATAAACATTAACAAATTGAAAACCCTACATAATAGAGAGCCCATCAACATGTCTGTGCCTAAATGGATGTTTGATATATGATAGAAGTAGAATTTTGAATGAGAGTGCTGTTGAAAACATCGATCATATTCGTATAAAAGAACTCTAGCTCATACCACACACAAAAATAAATTCCAGATGGATTAAAGATCTAATTTTGAAAGTCAAAACCTCAAAACTTTCAGAGGAAAATATAAAAGAGTATCTATGTGACCTTGGAGTAGAAAAGCGTGTCTGAAGTTAGAGCGGGAAAAAAGCATTAACAATAATGGAAATCAGATAAATTCAACTACATTGTAAAATAGGAACTTTTGTACAAAAGAGCTGTGATGATTAAGAAGTCAAGTTATTGACTGGGAGAAGATCTGCACAACACATAAAACCAACCAAGGGTCAATGTATAGAATATACGAAGAACTTCTACAAATCAATGCAATGAAGGACGAATAATGCAATGGAGAAAAATTGACTGAACAGAGAAGTCACAGAATAGGAAGTTTCAGTTACCAATACATGGGGAAAGATGCACAACCAGGCAAATAATCAGTGACCCAAAACTGAAACAATATGGCATACCATGTCAAACTCAACAGAAGGGCAAAAACTAAGAAGTCTGATGCAACATAGACCCATACATCTACTTTGGAGAGAAGTTACTAAATATAAGATGTGTACACTCTAAAAATCAACAACTCTTTTACTACCAACGATATAAAATTCCAGCTGTATACAGGTACATGAGAAAACATGTACAACAACTTTCATTTTAGCATAGTTTGTGTTAGAGAAATGTTTGAGTTGACATAAATGCCCATCAACAGAAGAATAACTGAATAAATTGTGATATAATCAGGATCCACAGATAAATCTTGTAAAAATGTGAGTGGAAAAAAAGCGAATTGCCAAAAGATATTTGAGTGTGATACCATTTATATAAAATTTAAAAGTAGGCAATCCAGTGCTAATTATCATTTGCATCTAGATACATACCTAAATAGTTTAGGTGTGAAACGTTCATAGGAATGATGGACACCAAATTCAAGCTAGTGGTTACCTTGGAGGAGAAAGGGAAGAGAAGAGAATTGGAAACAATTCATAATGGCTTCAGCTGTATCCTTAATATTTTATTTCAATTTATTAAAAAGATATCAAGTAAAGAAGGCAAAATGTTAAGATTTGCCACGCTGAGTGGTAGGTGCATGGATGTTAATTCAAACTGTTTTATGTTCTTTCTTTGGTTCCCGAACTGTCTCCTATTTTCTTTTTTTGGCTGCATCGGGTCTTGTGGCATGTGGGATCTTTCGTTGCAGTGCGCAGACTCTCTAGTTGTGGTATTCAGGCTTAGTTGCTGCACAGCATCTTAGTTTCCTGACCAGGGATCAAAACTGCGTTCCCAACATTGCAAAGTGGATTCTCAACCACTGGACCACCAGAGGAGTCCTCTAATTTTTAAAATTATATGGAAAAGAGCTACCAAGGCGGTCAATCCCTAAGTTCTCAGGAACTCTTCTGTCATCTGTCACTCCAGGCACGCTTGGTCTCCTAATCCTCAGTCTTCTTGGTGTAGAAAATGAAAGTTCTAGTCCCTCAGTCATGTCTGACTCTCTGCGACCCCATAGACTATAGCCTGCCAGGATCCTCTGTCCATGGAATTCTCCAGGCAAGAAAACTGGAATAGGTAGCCATTCCTTTCTCCAGGGGATCTTCCCCAACTCAGGGATCAAACCAAAGTCTCCTGCATTGCAGGAAGGTTCTTTACCATCTGAGCCATCTGGGAAGCCCCTTCTTGGTGTAACCTGATCCTAAATAGAACCTTCGTTGTGGAAGGGAGGGTTAGAACAGCGTACATCAAAATCGCCATACCATCAGTCAGGTGGTGGCGTGCACCACTGGAATACTGGAAAGGATTAATCAGTCCTTTACTGGATTCAAGTGCTATCATCCCGCTTTTATGAAGCTGGTTGTTAGGAAAGGTACTTGGATCTGGGCCCCTTCCTGGGTGACCTTGCTGCCTTCCTCCTCTACTCTGGGGAGAAGTGTGTGACCCAGGAGGCAGGAACCTCTCTGCACCCTCCCCTCTCCCCCACAATCCTCCTGTCCTTATTTTAACTTTGTATCAGGAAAGATTTCAAACATATAAAAGTAGAGTGAATGGTAAAATGAACCCTCACATTATCACCCAGTTTCAACAATGATTAATATTAATACTTGGCCAATCTTATTTCCTCTATCTCCCTGATTTTTTTTTTTGCTGCAGTATTATACAGCAAATCCAAGACATCATTTCATTTCATCCATAAATACTTGTGTTAGCAGATGACTTTTAAAAATTACCATAAGATCCTTATCACATCTAGCCAAATTAATAATAATACCTCAATATCTTCTGATATAATAATACAATATTACTTTCAGATCTGAACTAGTCCCTATTCTTTAGAGGTTTCCACATATTTCAAACACACAGAACATAAATTCATTAAGGAATGCATGGGCACCTCTACCCCTGTAGACACTGTGGTCTGGCACAAGTAACCCAAAACCCTAACATCCACGCTTATAACTAACACATTTTAAGCCCCAGGGAATAACTTATCCACACTTTTTGCCCTAGAACCTCTAGGTAAAAGGTTCGCATTTGAATACTCAGTAGACATCCAAACTCTACTGCTCTTAAGGTTGGAGATGCGTCCACTGCTGAAAGCCCACAGGATTTTAGCAGCAGAAGCACTTAAGTAAAGACAAATTAATTAATCCTTCCTCTGAGACAGCATGAATGTGGTAGATTTTACACAATGAACATCCATCCTAGTAGTGCCAAGAGATCATTTTCTTGCTTCTCTTTATATTCTAGTTCACAGTTCTGGAGTCATTCATGAATTTGCACAGTAGTTGCAATAATTGTACATGGTGACTGAGGAACGTTTTGCAAAATTAAATAATTTGTATTACTCTTAAATTTTTATGTTAGGTCTAGATGTGATATCCCTGAAATATGATGCTGATTCTTAACTTTAGCAAATAGAAAAACAAGGAATGCTGAAATTGTGATTTTTTTTTTTTTTTTTTTGGCTGTACATTGCAGCTTGAGAGATCTTAGTTCCCTGGACCAGGGATCAAGCCCAGGCCCCAGCAGTGAGAGCACTGAGTCCTAAGCACTAGATCACCAGGGAATTCTCATGAATATTTTTTTGAAAAAAATGTTTATTAAAGTATAGTACAATATTGTTTTTAATTTCTGCTGTATAAAATTATGAATATTTTATAAAAATACTTAAGATAGAATATTTAAAATAAAATTTCAAGTTTAGCTAAATAATTTAGATTTAAATTCCTGATATTTTTACTTTTTCCTTTTAAATTCAATAGATAATTTAGAATATTTCATATGAAGGGTGTGGAACCCTTTTCTGTAAAAATCTAGATAAAAAATGGCCTAATACAGCATACAGTTTCTGTTCTATAGTCTTTGCTTTTGTTTGTTGCTTGCTTTTGAAAGTGAAAGTGTTAGTCAATCAGTTGTGTCTGACTCTTTGCAACCTCATGGACTGTAGCTGGCTGGGTTCCTCTGTCCATGGAATTCTCCAGGCAAGAATACTGGAGTGGGTTGCCATTTCCTTCTCCAAGGGATCCTCCTGACCCAGGGATCAAACCCGGCTCTCCCACATTGTAGACAGATTATTTACCAACTGAACCACTATGGTTGTAGCTTTTACAACCCTTTAAAAATTTAAAAGCCAACCACAAAGAGATACCACTTTATAGCCACTGGGATAGCTAAAATAGGAAAGACAATAATACGTGTTGACACAGATGTGGAGAATTTGGAACCATCACACATTGCTGGTTGGAATGTAAAAGGTACAAACTCTTTGGAAAACAATCTGGCAGTCCCTCAAAAAGTGAAACATGACCCAGCAGTTCTATTCCTTGATGTGTACCTAAGAAAATGGAAAACATATGTTCCCACAAAAACTTGTGTGTGAATATTTACAGCAGCATTATTCATAATAGTCAGAAGGCAGAAATAATCCAAGCAGTCCCTCTGCTGATGAATGGATAATCAAAACGTGATATGTTGTGGTATGATAAAAAATGCATTTGGTCTTTGTCCCCTGTTCCTGGCACCAAGCTCCTATAACTCTTGGAATGTCCTGAGTGATAGAAGTTTGTTGTTCTTTATAGACCTTTCAGACCACGCATGATTTTATGCTAATGAGGTGACTCAAAGTGGGAATCCCTAGATAGCTTCAAGATGGGGTTAGTCATCAAAGAGTCCTAACACATGGTTAGAGAGGGAAAACTTTCAGCCCCATCCTCTGACCGCTGGGGAGGAGAGAAGCTAGAGATCTCAGTGTAAAAATTGTTGAGCCAGAAGATTCAGAGAGCTTCTGGGTTGGTGAATACAATGACCTGCTGGGAAGATGGTGCCCCATAGAGAGGGCATGGAAGCTCTGTGCCTCACTGCCTATACTCTATACTTTGCTCTATGCATTTTTTCCAATTGGCTGTTCATTTGCAGCCTTTATAATAAGCCAGTCATTATAAGTAAAGCATTTTCCTGACTTCTATGAGTTGTTCTGGTGACTTGCCAAACCTGAGGGAGGTCAGCTCCTGAATTTGTAGTCAGAAGTGTTGGTAACCCGGGCACTTCATTTGTGGTTGGCATCTAAAATGCAGGCAGTCTTCAGGAGCAACTAAGTCCACCAGCAGCAGCGCCTAGAGCCCGTGCTCTACAACGAGAGAAGCCGCTACAATGAGAGGCCTGCTCACGGCAGCTAGAGAAAGCCCGAATGCAGCAACGAAGTACCAGCGCAGCCAAAAATAAACAAATCTTTAAAAATAAAGTAGTATAACATGGGGGCGGTCTTGTGGGACTGAGACCTTAAACTGTGAGGTCTGTGCTAACTCTAGATAGCTAGCATCAGAACTGAATTGAAGTTTGGACCTGCAGTTGGTATCTAAGAATGGTTTGTTGTTGGTGTGGGAAAGTGACATGTATTTGGTATCTGAGAAAAAAACCACACATGCGGTGTCAGAAGTGATTTCAGAAAACATGACATCTATATCCATAGAATGGAATACTATTCATATGCACTACTTATATGGCACATGCTACAGCATGGATTAATCTTAAAGACATTATATTCTAGATCATCACAGAGGACGAGGCTGGGCCCCCTACGTTATACAGCAACTTCTCACCAGTTATCTATTTTACACGTGGTAGTGTATGCTACTTTCTATACTAGTCTATGCTACTTTCTCCATTCCTCCCACTCAGGGAGGTGAGGGGGGCTCAAGAGGGAAGTGACGTATATATAATTACAGCTAATATATATAGCTGTTTATATATTATATTTAATGTATATATTATATAGCTGTATATAATAAAACATATATAATTATAGTTAATTTGCTTTGTTATACAGCAGAAACCATCACAAAACTGTAAAGCAATTTTCCTCCAAATAAAAAAAAACATTCAGTTCATTTCAGTTCAGTCGCTCAGTCGTGTCCGACTCTTTGCGACCCCATGATTGCAGCACGCCAGGCCTCCCTGTCCATCACCAACTCCCGGAGTTCACTCAGACTCACGTCCATTGAGTCAGTGATGCCATCCAGCCATCTCATCCTCTATTGTCCCCTTCTCCTCCTGCCCCCAATCCCTCCCAGCATCAGAGTCTTTTCCAATGAGTCAACTCTTCGCATGAGGTGGCCAAAGTACTGGAGTTTCAGCTTTAGCATCATTCCTTCCAAAGAAATCCCAGGGCTGAAAACATTATGCTAAGTAAAAGAATTCAGGTAGAACAGGTCACATAGTGTGTGATTCCATTTAGATGAAATGTCAAGAATAAGTAAATTCATAGAGACAGAAAGTAGATAACTGGTTGTCAGGGACTGGTGGTATAGGGGGATGGGAAGTGACTGTTAATAGATACAGATTTCTTTTGGGGGTGATAAAATATTCTGTAATTAAATAGTGGTCATGATTGTATACTTCTGTGACTATACTGAAAACCACTGAACTGTACACTCCAAGAAGGTGAACTTTATGGTGTGTGAATTATATCTCAACAGAGCTGTTATTTAAAAATGTAAAAGGACTCAAGTGAAAGTGGCTCAGTCGTGTCCAACTCTTTGTGACCCCATGGTCTATACAGTCCAGGGAATTCTCCAGGCCAGAATACTGGAGTGGGTAGCCTTTCCCTTCTCCAGGGGACCTTCCCAACCCAGGGATCAAACCTGGGTCTCCGGAATTGCGGGTGGATTCTTTACCAGCTGAGCCACCAGGGAAGTCCAAGGGCCATAAAAAAGCAGGCCAAGAGCTGAATCTGACCTGCAGACTGCAGATTCCTTTTTAGAGGACAAAACTTTTTTTTGAAACGTATGAAAAAAATAACTGATATTTCTGGTCTTAGTCTGACCTGTGTAAATGTAAGTGATGTTCCTGATCTAATATCTAATCTATTTTTAAACTGTCTTGATTTTTTTCAAAATGTCTTTAACACATTCATTTTCTCCTCCCAAGGTTCTGTCCTCTCTTGTGTTTCCCTCTAAAGCCAATAGTTGGTCCTTCCCTATCTGTTGTTTCATCTGGTTCCATATCAATGGGGGGAGAAGCGAAGTGGGGAGAGGTCCTGGATCAGATATCTAAACGACAAGCAGATTTTTCACACTGTGGAGATTCAAGAGCATCAGTCCTCTGTATTTTATGGAATGCTGTAATTATGGCGATGATGCGAACAGACTGAGGGTGCTCATGCGTGCTGACGGTGGGGGGAGCGTGTTGATGGTGCTGGTGGCAGGGGAGGACGGGGTTCTGATGCAGATAACAGCAGTCCATAATGGGATGATTACCAGATAGGAGATGTTTTGAGAAGAGCCCCCCTTTTTTTTTCCAGGCAATTCTGCTATTTTCTCTTATTCTTTAGTTGGCCTGGAAAATGAGTCTTTTCCAGGGTCTGGGCAAGTAGGAGTCTGCAGTAATATTTAGAGTTCTATTTTGTGATTTTATGGAACTGCTGAAAAGGTCAAGAACATTTCTTTAAATGTCAATGGCCTGAGGGTCCAATTACCCAGGGGAGGACATTCTTGGAAGAGTTGCTTTGTGAGTCTAGCAGAATGGTGTGGGAGGAGCTCAGTATGGAGGGATCCACGGAATGGCCCCAGGCTTCCCAGGGAGAGGGTCCTGGGAAGAGAAGCAGAGGAGGATGGGCTCCTGCAGAAGCTGCTACTGCTTCCCCCTCATAGACAGGGAAGCCCAGCTGGGCTGCCTTTTCTAAGCAGAGCTCACTACTCTCTCTGTTCCTCTTGTACTCCTGGGTCTACAGTGCCTATTCATTGGAAAAGACCCTGATGCTGGGCAAGACTGAAGGCAAAAGGAGAAGGGGACAGCGGAGGGTGAGATGATGAGATAGCATCACCAACTCAATAGACATGAATCTGAGCAAACTCCATGAGATAGTGGAAGACAGAGAAGCCTGGTGGGCTATAGTCCATGGGTCACAAAGAGTCGGACACGACTTAGTGACTGGAGAACAGCAACAACCGTGTCTACTGGAGCTTGAGGAGCACCCTCCTCCCAAATTTCAAACTGTAGAGATCCCTGGGACTGATGTAAGAAAGGCCACGTGTTCAAATCCCTGAACAAGTGTTTTCAAAGTTTTAGTGAACATAGGTCTCTCCTGGAGCATGTATTCCAAACGCAGAGTCCTGAGCCCCACATGGACTCAGAGATCTTACAATGAGCAGTATCACTATTTTATAATGAGACAGGAAGATATTTTTGTGGGAGTTGGCAGCTTGCTAAAATTCATATTCCCAGGCCCCCAACTGCATTGAGTCAATTCCCAGAGAAAGTGGGTGCCTGGAGGGAGGGGATGGGACACCAAAATTTGCATTTTCAGCAACTTCCTCCAAGGATTTTGAAGCTGCTGCTGCTGCTGCTGCTAAGTCCTATCAGTCGTGTCCGACTCTCTGCAACCCCATAGACGGCAGCCCACCAGGCTCCCCCATCCCTGGGATTCTCCAGGCAAGAACACTGGAGTGGGTTGCCATTTCCTTCTCCAATGCATGAAAGTGAAAAGTGAAAGTGAAGTCATTCAGTCGTGTCTGACTCTTCCCGACCCCATGGACTGCAGCCTACCAGGCTCCTCCATCCATGGGATTTTCCAGGCAAGAGTACTGGAGTGGGGTGCCATTGATCTCCCTCTAAGAACCATGCATTTGACCTAAGGATGTTCTGACCCCTCTGAATCTCTCCTTTGGAAAACTGTGTCTGTTGAAATACAGAGTGGGCAGTAAGATAACAGAGCTATGAAATCAGAAAGATCTGAGGTTGAAAGCTGGCCCTGCCACATTCCATATGACCTTGGGCAAGTTACTCAACCCTTGAGCCTCTATTCCTCCATCTGTAAAACAGAGATATTAATGCCCACTTCTAGGGGTCATGGAAAGTATTCACGGAAATCATGAAGGCGAAGAGGTTATCCCAGAGCCTTGTACATGGTGAGCGCCCTGTAAATACAGCTCAATTACTATTATTAGGCATCTGGGAGGCTTCAGGTAGGGCTCTGGTCCTGGCCATCTGTTTCCCTCTGCACACAGGGCCGGCAGTGTGTGGGTGCCTGCGTGTGCTCATGTCTTTGATCCTCCTAGCTGTACCCCACCCACCCGTCACTTCTATGCCTACCATCCAGAAGCTCAAGGATGCTGCCCCAAAGAAGAGGGGGTGATGTGCTTTGCCAATACCCCATACCTGGTCAGGGCCAGCTCCTCAGAAGTGGCAGCCAGTGTTGATGGACAAGGCTGCTTTGAACACAGAAGCAGACCATGGTCCCATGGGACCCTGTGTTCAGGGTTTTCTCTGTGGCCTGAAGCAGATGTAAGAGACACGGGTCAGGAAGATCCTCTGGAGGAGGGTATGGCAACCCACTCCAGTATTCTTGCCTGGAGAATCCCATGGACAGAGGAGTGTAGCAGGCTACGGTCCATAGGGTTGCAAAGAGTTGGACCTGACTGAAGCAACTTGGCGTGCTCACCCACTGTGGCCTGAAACATTTGGAAGTTGAAGCTTACTCTGGACAGAGGTGTGAGGCCACTGGCAGGCCTCAGAGCTCTGAGGCTGCTGGCAGGCCTGAGAGCTATCAGTTTGGCTTTGGCCTTCTCTCAGCAAACAAGGGGCTCCCCAGGGTTGGCCTGAAAGGATGTGTGTGGACTCAGTTAGGGAAGTGGATCGAAGTTCCCTCCCCTAGCCTGCTTCCAGGAGCCTGGAACTGGAAGATAATTCTGCCAGCCTTACCACCAGCCACAAATTGCTCCTACTCTGGTACAGTGGTCTTGCTGCTTAAAAAATAAGCTGAGAAGACTCTACACCTTGGCATGGCTTTTCTTCAGGCTACCACTTATGAAGTGCCTACTTGGTTCCCAGAGCCTACATCCACTACCTCTTATAACCTGTACCATAACCCCGTTGATTAGGTACTATTATCTTCTTCATTTTAAAGGTGAGAAATCAGGACCTCATGGAAATTAAGATCTAATAGGTAGGGAATTCCCTGGTGGTCTAGTGGTTAGTATTCTGCCTTTCTACCACAGGGACCCAGGTTCATTCCCTGGTCAGAAAACTAGGATCCCACAAGCCATGCGGCACTGCCAAAAAAAAAAAAATCCAACAGGTAGTAAATGGTGACACTTAATTCAAACTCAGGTCTGCTGCTGCTGCTAAGTCGCTTCAGTCGTGTCTGACTCTGTGCAACCCCATAGACAGAAGCCCACCAGGCTCCCCCATCCCTGGGATTCTCCAGGCAAGAACACTGGAGTGGGTTGCCATTTCCTTCTCCAATGCATGAAAGTTAAAAGTGAAAGGGAAGTCGTTCAGTCATGTCCGACTCTTAGCGACCCCATGGACTGCAACCTACCAGGCTCCTCCATCCATGGGATTTTCCAGGCAAGAGTACTGGAGTGGGGTGCCATTGCCGTCTCTGAAACTCACGCATAGCAAACTTCAAATCCCAGGCTTTTATCTTCGAATTTTATCCCAACTGCTGGTGGCTCAGTTGGTAAAGAATCTGCCTACAATGCAGAAGACCCAGTTTCTATCCCTTGGTTGGGAAGATCCCCTGGAGAAGGGACTGGCAGCTCACTTCAGTATTCCTGCCTGGAGAATTTCATGGACCATGGGGTCACAAAGTCCGTGGGGTCACAAAGTCCGTGGGGTCGCAAAGAGTCAGACACAACTAAGCAACTAAGCAACTACTGAGCAACGACTTTCACTTTCAAGTAAAGCTGACTAAGACGAGAGGATGCCAGGGCAAGATGGCAGGTGTGGGGCACCAGGGCCAACATGTGGGGTGACAGGTGAGAGCAGTCCATGAGGCAGGTTGACAAGTTAGGAGTTGTAAAGGAGGGAAGGGAATACATCCAGCTTGTCTGTGGCCCTAACAAACCAGAGCTGGTGACAGTAATATTCACAAAACTTCTATAATAGGAACTGCAAATATATTCCAAAGGCCTGCTAGTGACAGGGCAGGTGAAGTAGGTACCTACTCTCCATTCCTCCTCTCAGTGTCTGGGCAGAGCCCCACCTCTTCTAGTAAATTGCTCCTTCTCCCTTTCCACCATAGGGTTCCCATGGGAGCTGCCATTTTGTTACTTGGTCCACTGGCCATAGCTGAGAGCTCCAGAGGCAGTCTGATGTCTTTTCTGGGACTTTTTGAACTGGTACTGAGATAAAGACCTCATCTCTTTCAAGGAGGTAAGGCTGTTAGGGATGAAGCTCAGGAGGTGTAGGAAGTTGATCTATAGTCAGATCGGAGCAGAGACAGGAATGCAGATGTAAGGCCCCCGATTCCTGGCAGCATTCAAGACTTGAGCTCAGTGTTCCTGAGGCCCAGTGGTATTCCTGCTCCCTCTAGGTTGACTGTTCAATGCTTCTTCGGGTTGGAATGTTTTGCCAGTATCCCATATATGACTCCAGCCAGCTTTTCATGAGGGACAACCTGGGACCAGCCCATCTACCAGTAAAATCTCTTTTGTGCCCAAGGCGGTATGACCTGGGTTCCCTTGCCACCAGAGACCTGACCAATCCATCCCCTCATCCATCACTACTTGCATGAGGAGGACAGAGCCAGCATGTTCCAGAAAGCTGGGGCAGTGAAGCCAACCAGAGAGGCTCAGGTGCTCAGTGGTGACACAGGGCCAAGTCCAGAGAAATCTCAGACCTGGAACAGCCGGCCCCAGTTCCGGGCTGCAGCCCTGGTTGGAAGCCAAACTTCTGGGCTAGGCTGGCTCCTGGTACCCAAGTGGAAGCCAAAGGGGCTGGGCTTAAAGGTGGCCACTCTAAATTTGTCATCACTCCAATACCTGAGCCAGAAATGATGCCTTTCCTCTGACCTGGGCAGCAGGGCTGACTTTCAGGGAATCGCTGTGAGATTCACTAGACTTTCCCTGGGAGTCCAGGGCCTGCTCACATCCCTTAGAACTCCTCATCCAGTCGTCCCTCAAAGCCAACGTGGCTGGAGAACAAAGAAAGGATGGGAGAGAGAGAGGCAGAGAGGAAAGGAAGAGGAGAGAGAGGTACTCTGAGAAGTGAGAGGAAAAGGGAGATAGGGAAGAGGAATCCGCAGAAAAATCCATCTTTATTTCTTTTGTCAGCAGCTCCCAGGAGGTTCTTCCCCCTTTCCTTCCTTCAGCAGACACCATGGACTTAATTCACCCTTTAAGAAAGAGCTTTTCTGCTCGGCTCGAAGGAGTGGTCAGGATGTGGGGCTGAACAGGCAGGCTCAGCAAGGCTCCTGAGCACCCCTCTGGGTCTCAGCTACCCGCAGGGGCTTTAGGTTCTAGGGGAGGGTCCTAGAGCAGGGGTCCCCAACCTCTGGGATCTAATGCCTGATGACCTGAGGTGGAGCTGATGTAATAATGATAGAAAGAAAGTGTACAATACGTGTAATGTGCTTAACTCATCCTGAAACCATCCTCCTCTCCCTGGTCCATGGAAAAATTGTCTTCCACAAAACTGATCCCTGGTGCCAAAAAGATTGGGGATGACTGTCCTAGAGGATACCCATTTTTGGATGGAGAGAGCTAGACCCTGAGACTCTGCAGCCGGCTCTCCTGCGCACTGAAGACAGAACTGCGTATTTGGGCCTCAGTTTGCTGCCTGTGTGTAACTGAATAGGGTCCAACAGATGCTGTCCTGGGGGTCCTCCTGCTAAGGGTTCAGGGCAGAAAAGAAGAAATGCCCCGCCATCTCCCACATCCTCACTACCCTACCCCAGTCTCCTTTTGGCTTACACTAAACTTTCCATTGGGTTTTCTCATGGGAAGGTCACAGGAGTCTCCAAGGGAAAGCCAAGCAATAGCCAGCATCTCCACATCTCTACATTTCCAGAAGGATAAGCAACCAGAATGGGAGGTTCCCTTGTTCAGAGCTGCTCAGCATGTCCCCATGGAACTGAGTTCTGCCCACTGCACCACTCTGCCCTCTCCTGCAGCCCCAGCCCCACCTCTGTGCCACTCCGCAGCTTGGCACTCCCCACCTAGTCACACGCCTTTCACAGGGTGCTTCTAGCTTTTGTCCTGGGCTAGCTTTTCACATGTTGTGCTCAGTCTCTGACTAGAGTGAGCTGCAGACGTTCAAGGCTGTATCTCACCATTTCTCTATTCCACTGTCTCTCGGTGCCCCCCTCAAACTCGTTGCCCCTTCCCCTCTGAGAGCAGCCCCGGCCTTAGGACACAGTGGAGCTCCGAGATGTTAGGGGAATGGCGGGCTGACTGTTGGAGGAGCATGCTGTGCTGTGAAAAACCGTTTGGACCCCATCCTAGCCCCTCTTCCTTCCTCTTTAGCCTTTCCAGACACCGCTGAGGGCTCTTCAAGGCAGACCAAAGGCTGGTTAACCCCCAGGGTGCTTGGGAGGGAGGGAGGGGAAAGAAGATGCTTCATTAAAATTCACATCAAGAGAAATAACTAATCAGAAGACATTTGTTGCTTAATTGGTTTTAAACTTCAGGAAGATTTCTCATTAGCCTAGGGGTGACCTCTGCAGAGCAGCCCAATTGGGAATGGGAGAACAACGGGCGGCGGGGAGAGGGCAATGAGAAGGAAGCCCTTTCCCCTCCTGCCACCTGCCCCCTTCTCTCTAGCTGGGCCATCAGAGGTGGTTCCCAGAGCCAGGCTCGGGCTTGGAAGTCTTTCTTTCTTCAAGGCTCCCTCTTTCAGGAAGCCTCCTCTGAATTGTCAGGGGAATGCCTCCCAGCCTTCTGCATGTCCAGTCTGTGCCATACAGGCTGGGTGCCTTTGACAGGAATTGATGGTCCTTTCCAGCCTGAGAGCTGCTAGAGTGCTGAAGCTTCCTCCCCATCACCGCCCCCCACACCCCTGCCCCGCTCCTTTCCTTCTCCTTCCTCTGTCTTCCTTCCTCTCTCCTCTCCTCTCTTTTCTCCTGTTCACCCTCCTCCCTCTGCTCACTCACTTTCTCTGTCTTCATTGTCCTTCCTCCCCTTGTGCGGCTAAAGAAAACATCATGCTAGTGACCTGCACAAAGCGATAGTAAAGTCCTCATTATTTTCACCAGTATTCCAAAAGCTACTTCTCAAGCCTGGCCCCCATTCTACCAGACTGTTGCCTTCTGCCCAGGAGTGGAGGAGGAAGGGGGTTGGAAACCCATTGTACTCAGAGAGATGGAGGAGCTAGAACAACTATGCTTGGAGAAAAGAAGATTGGGCAGGCCATAATGACCCTTCATGTCTCTGAGGAACTGGTTCCGCAGAGTGAACAGCCTTGTCTTATGCAGGACAAGAGGACAGAGCTAAGGCTGGTGCTGAACAGAAGGCTCTCAGAAGGACACAGATCAAGCCTGATGTAAGGAAGAGTAGTGAGCATCCACTGATTTTCCCAGGTTTCTAGAAACAGCATTCCTCCCTTTGGGGACCCTCTCCTCCCACATTCCACATGGTTCCAACATGGCTACCACACAGAGTACACTGTCTCCCATCCTTCAGTCACATGATAGGGCCTGTCCAATCATAACTGTCCATGGCCCTGCCCACAGGGGCTTCCCTGGTGGCTCAGATGGTAAAGAATCTGTCTGCTATACAGGAGACCCAGGTTCAGTCCTTGAGTTTGGAAGAACCCCTGGAGAAAGAAATGGCTACCTACTCCAGTATTCTTGCCTGGAGAATTCCATGGACAAAGAAACCTGGTGGGCTACAGTCCGTGGGGTCCCAAAGAGTTGGCCATGACTGAGCAACCAGCACACACACTGCTCACAGTGATTGGAGGTTGATATGTGACTCAAGGCTGGTCTGTGTTAATCATTCCCTATGAGTCGATGTGTGGTCACTGGGAGAAAGAAGCTGTCTTCTGGTTCACAAAGACGTGATGATATATGCTGAGAGCTGTTGACTGCCTTCTCCCTAGTTACACAGAAAAACAGAGTCAAGAGCTGCAAAGGGAGAGAAGGAACGTCCTGACAACATTATTCGGCTCTCTAGAGCCCTTGAGGTCACCTCCATTCCTATCCTTCCCAATTTCTTAAAACAATAATTCCCTTTTTTGGTGAGCCATTTGAGTTGAATTTCTGTCACTTCAACTCAAAGAGTTCCTGACTGACGTAAGGACTTTCTCACAGTCAGAGCTGTCCAAATGGGCCCTGGGCTGCCGCAGGACTCGGCAGCTCCCTGGGCAGAGCTGGACAGCCTCTTGCCAGGAATACTGTGGAGAAAATTTCTGGATCCAGTTGTGCCAGATAACAGCTAACATTTATCGAGTGCCTGGCGCTATGGAACCATTACCTCAGCTAATTCTCACAATGCCCCCTGTAGGAAGGCATTATTCCCCCCATTTTATAGATGAGGAAACAGAGTTTTGGGGGAGGTTCATCAACTTGTCAGTCAAGGAGGTGCAGATCCAGGGTGAAGTGCAATTCTTTTTTTGACTCTAGGACTCAGGCTTCTTCCTATAAGCCCAGAGATTCAGAGGACTTTTGCTCACACCCCACCTCAAAGCCTGGCCACCTCTGGAGGGGGCGGATGCAGACCTGGTTTCTGCAGTCAGCTCAGCAGCTCCTAAATAGGGCAGTCGATAGAGGCGCAGCACTGTGTCCAGGTGAGCAGAGAGGCACACGGCCCCAGCTGGCTCTGGGGACAGGCTGCCAGCGGAGCCACAGGAGTGGAAGAAACACAGAGGGGAGGGCGGGCCTCGAGGGAAGTGGCCGGCCAGCAGGGGGCACGTCTCCCTGCAAAGATCTGGATGAGGGGCTCCACACCTATCTGTGTGTCTCAGATGCCTTTGGGAATCCAATGAACCTGTGGGCCTTCTCCTAGAGACAAAGATACATGTGCAAGTCTGAATCTTTGAACACAATTTCAGGAGACTCCCCTGGAACAATGTGTGAGACCCTAGAAGCCTAGTTAAGAAGTCCTGATCAAGAAGCATGAAAAGGGCTCAGGGGCCTGCCTCAGGCCAAGTGGCAGTAGCAGTAAAATCTCAGAATAGCGACCGACCACAGCCAGCGTGTCTACCTGAGGAAGGTGACCAGATGTCTCTGTCCCCTTTCCTTAGTACCCTGCCTCCCAGTGTCTTGCTGACCCACAGTTGTCTTGTCTCCAAGAGTGTTCCGGTCCAAGTGAAGGTGGAGGGATGTATCTGATGAGTTTCTTCAGCTTGAGATGGGGAAGGGCAGCTGAATGCCTCCTCATCTTTTCTTGGTCCACATCTACCCCAACCTGCAGCACCATGACTTTGACAACCAATCCACCCTCCCCCAAATTTTATGAGCTGCATAGTGACATGGGGAGCAATTCTTCCCTTCAGGATCCAACAGCCAAAGGTCCACAGAGTAAGGTTTGGCCCAACATGGTAGCCACACGTGGCCATGTAAACAAAAATGAATTAAAGTGAAATGAAATTTAAAACTCAGGTTCTCACTTAGTCACATAGCCACATTTCACATGCTTAAGAGCCATATGTGGCTACTGGCTACTACATTGGGTAGTGTGGTTATAGAATATTCCCATCACTGCAGAAAATTCTATCTGTCTGGTTTCAACAGATTCTGAGCACAGACATAGACAGAACAACAATCTAGGTGCCAAGCTGCCTTGGTTCAAATCTATATTCTAGCTGAGGATTAGGGTAAGTTCCTTAATTTCTCTGACCTTCAGATTCCTTCTCTCTAAAATGGGGATAATGCATAGCTCAGAGCACTGTCATGGCCATTAAATGAGATGACCCACGTGGCACTGTGCGCCCTGCACATAGTCAGATGAACTGGAGACCTTCAGTTGGTCCCTGCAGACCCACTCTCTGCACTTTTCCACCCTACTGTGGCATGTCTGAGAAGCTGACCTCGTGGGACTGCATCAGGGGATCTCCTTGCCCTCTGGCCTCTGGTTGGATTTGTTCACTGGAGGGGACCACAGAAGACCAGAGGGCAGGTTAGGGCATTTGTTCCAGGGCATCCTCCCTGCCAGGCCACTGTGGGTGGGCTCTGTGAGGGGCCACAGCTCCTGTCAAGTGGCCCTCTTTGGACACATCCTCACTCCAGGCTCAGTAGCTGCTCCTTCCATTTGCCCCTTCCGGCCAGGGGCGGAAGCTGCTTCATGCTGTTTCTCAATGTCCCTTGTTGGTTTCCCTTTATAAATATAAATGTATATATACATATTTGACTGCACTCCAAGACAGGGATTGAACCCACACCTCCTGCAATGGAAATGCAGTCTTAACCACTGGACCACCAGGGAAGTCCCTATAAATGTTCTTTATTAACCTCTAATCCATGACCTTCCCTGGTGGCTCTGTGGTAAAGAATCCGCCTGCCAATACAGGAGGGGTCAGGAAGATCCCTTGGAGAAGGAAATGGCAACCCAATCCAGTACTCTTGCCTGGGAAATCCCATGGATGGAGGAGCCTGGTGGGCTACAGTTCTTGGGGTTGCAAAGAGTCGGACACGACTTAATGACTAAACAACAACAACAAACCATGACTTAGTGTGAATATGTCTTCCTTGTCCTGTGGGGATGCAGCTGACACAAAGGCCCCTGCCTTGGTTAGCCCTCCTGTTAGGGCTGGGAAGAGGAGGAGGATCATGGGTGTTCCTCTTTTTCCATCTCTGCCTCTGCCTCCAAACCTCCCCAGAAGAGAATGAGTTTCAGGAGTGATCCAAACGAAGAAGGCTGAGAAGGCTGGAGGGAACAACTCAGGATGAGCTGATAAGGCAGGAGCAGGTAAGTTGATAAGAGAGAGGGAGAGGCAGAAAATAGGAGGATGGAGGTGAAAAAGGAGAGCAGAAAGATGAGGAGAGCAGAAAGATGAGGAGACATCTAGGACCTCCTAGAGAAGCTTATCCCAGGGACGGGGGAGCCTGGTGGGCTGCTGTCTATGGGGTCGCACAGAGTCGGACACGACTGAAGTGACTTAGCAGCAGCAGTAGCAGAGAAGTTTTGGCTTCGAAACAAAACAGATTAGAGGTTGAAGAGCATAACCCAGTTTGACTGCCTGTGGGAAGAGGCTGCTGAGAGGGCCATGGAGCTCAGGCCTCCACTGTGGGGTCCACACCTCCCCCGCCACACCCCCTCAAACAGGACAGCAGGTCCTTTCCTTTTCAGGAGCCTGACACCCCTGCCTGAGGCACCCGCCATCTGAGCAGCCTGCCCCACTTATCTGTCCCCTTAGACTCCAAGCTGTGACTCTTATCAGGGTGCCTGGGCTCATGGAGCCAGGCTTCTCAGAGAAGATGGAGACAGAGTGATGCTGGATTGCTAAGGAGGTGGCCCTAAACAGGCTCCATCTAACAGGACTGTCTGCTCCCCACCCCAAGCTCCCCAACCCAAACAATCACCCCATGTCTATGCTCCCCTTGCTGGGTACAAATTCCTTATCATAACTGCCTGTCTCTTCTCTTATCAAGGCACTATCTAGTTACTGTTATATCACATCACTAGCATCTAGTGACTTGCTTGACACACAGTAGGTATGCAACATCTGGTAAGGGTTCAACCAACATTTATTCATAAGAGAAACTGCCTTCCCGGAGCAGAAGACTCTAATCCCACAGGCATTGAGGGTGGGAAGAACCCTGCAGGGTGGGAGCCAAAAGGCCTGAATCACACTTCATTCCATCAGCCTGGTGGCTTTGGACATTCTCTTCTCTTTCTGGACTTCAGTTTTCTTATCTGAGACTTAGACGTGATTGGATGTGATAATCTATGGTTCTACTGCCAAGGAAAGATTATTTAAAGTACCATGATTAATACATATAAATGACTAATACAGGAAAGTTTTGAATCACAGTCACAAACCTTATCTGAGTCTCTCTTTTTAATTCTGGCCAAAAAGCATAGGTATTTTTATATACTGTTCCCATCCTAAAAAGAATACATCTCCTTGGCCATCCACATAAGGCCTCTGTGCCCACAAAATTAGGTAATTGATTAATTCACTACCATACTCATTTATTTATTCAACAAATATTTATGGAATGCTTGTCGTGAGTCAGGGATGCATCGCCCATTTCCTTCGCTGCCTTTGTGGGAAGACCAGAGAGAGCTAGCGGTAACAAAGATGACAAAGAATTTCACATTGGCATGGAGGTGGCTTGGTCTTCCCAGGTGTCACAGATTAAAGAATCTGCCTGCCAACGCAGGAGATGCAAGAGACTTGGGTTCGATCCCTGGGTCAGGAAGACCCCCTGAAGTAGGAAATGGCACCCCACTCCAGTATTCTTGCCTGGGAAATCCCATGGACAGAGGAGACCGGTAGGCTACAGTCCATGGGATTGCAGAGAGTTGGACGTGAATGAGCACGTGCGTGCACACACACACACACACACACACACACACACACACGGAGTGGGTCAGGGGAGGCCCCTCCCTCATCACTTGCCCATTTCACTCCTCCTATTATTCAGCAAAGGTGCTTTTCCTGGGAGACAAACCCTGTTGCACCAAGCAGAGGTCTGTGGCTGCCTCACAGGCTTCCTAAGGGACATGTGATGACATCTGATTGTGTTCTAAAGCTCAGAAGTCTGGAAAGAACAGGGGGCCAGGTAACCCACAGGCCTTTCCATATGGCCCAGTAGAGTCCCACTCATACCCATCAACTATGCCCTGACACACACCAGCCAGATAGAGGTAGGAAGTGCCTCCAATGAGGCTGACCTGGAAGAAAGCCTCTGAACCCAGCAAGGGCCCAAAGGCTTTTCCTGAGTCACAGTCATTGATCTGTGGAGGATGGCCAACACCCCAAGGCAGAATAAGCATGCTCACCATCCAACTCAAGGATGGATGCTGAATAGGACCCGCCAAGGACTCTGGCTAGAACTGAAAGGGCCTTTCTTCTGAGTGCTGGGTTCTGGTCTGCCCATGTGACTCTTTCCCACATAGCTGTGGAAGCTATCTGACTGTAACAGAGTTCTTGCTCCTCTGTCCAGTCCGTCAGTACAACCATAGCTTCGTACAATGGGGCAAACACAGCATTCACGTAATCAGAGTCACAGCCACAGCAAACAGCAGTCTATTCCTTCCAGCAATCCCTTGGATATTTCAGCCTTCCTAAAACCTCCTCTCTCTTTGGTCTTGGGCTAAGCATAGTCATCTGCAGGGGTGGGAGGAGGGAGAAAATTTCATTTATGGCATCTGGATTGAAGATGCTGGCTCAAGGATGGTGGGCTGTCTGTGGAGCCCCAGATGGGCAATGTGGGACAGCTCCTCTAGGACGTGTCCCATGGGTGGCACCCAGCAGCACTGGGCTGGGTACAGTGCTAAATTTGGCCAGGTTGTTTCCCCTTTGGAAAGAGGAGCTACTGAGGGCAGCTGGAGAGAGTGCATCCAACAGCATCCACCAGCCCCTCAACAGATTCCTCCCTCAGGCTCAGGTGGGGCCCTATTGCTGCTCGGCAATTTTTTCACAAAATAACCGTGGTATTTAACTTACCAAAAAAAAAAAAAAACAAAACCGCAATACAAGCACATCATAGGAAATTTAGAAAATAAAGGTAAATACAAAGAAAAATCACCCTTGATTCCACACCCAGAAATACACACTGCTACCTGGTATATATTCCTACAGTCTTACATCTGTCCATAGTTAGACCTATTACATATTCTTCTCAAAAATCAGATTGTTGTGTTTATACTAGTTTCTCAATGAACACATCCTGAATATTTTTTCATTTTATCAAATACATTTTTTTTCCTAATATCATTTTGAATGGCTGCATACCATTCTATTACATGAACCTGCTTTATCAAGTTGGGGTATAAATTAGATGAACATTTCATAAGCATTTTTCATTAACCACTTAAGCCCATCTGAAGTAAAAAGAAATACAGTATCTCTCTTGAGTTCATCCTCCACCCTGAATTGCTCAAGCAAATTCCTTGAAAGGGTGGTACATCCAAGGCCAGGTGATAAGAGCACTGGAGCCTCTGATTGCGTGACTTCTGTTGCTACTCCCAACCTGTCCCTGTATAACGTGGTCCTGTACAGTCTCAGCATCTTTGTCCACCAATGCAGTGACATCCTCACTGTCCAGATTTCTAAGAGATCTCTAAGGTAATTCTCCAATGGAGGTAGGCACTCTGTGTGCCAAAGCGCCTAGGAGGGAGGGGCTTCCAGCTCTATACACACACAAGCCAGAACCCTGACAACTTAGCACTTGGCTCTGAGTTTGGACAGCCTATCAATTCCCACCAGCAGTGGACCTCATTCAGAACAATCCTTATCTAGTAGAGAGAGTCTGACCATGTTGATCTCGAAAGGGAAGAAGTTAGATGTTTCCAGTCCTTTCCTTTTGGAGGCTTTTGCATGTATGCTCGCATGCTAAGTCACTTCAGTCATGTCCAGCTATTTGCAACCCTATGGACTCTAGCCCACCAGGTTCCTCTGTCCATGGGGACTCTCCAGGCAAGAATGCTGGAGTGGGTTGTCATGCCCTTCTCTAGGGGATCTTCCCCAGTCAGGGATCAAACCCGAGTCTCTTACATCTCCTGCTCTGGCAGGCGGGTTCTTACTAATAGTGCCACCTTGGAGGCTTTTGGCCTGATATCAATTTGCCTCCTTCTCAGCCACTACTCTTAGAAGTTAAATGAATTCCTTCAAATTCTCTCTCCGCACCTCAACTTTTCACTGGTTTGTCATGCGTTATTTTATTTGCCTCTCATATAACAGAACTGTCTTCTCTTCCAAGTCCAACTCATGTCTTGCATGGGCTGTTAATATTCCTTCCATCCCCTCCTGTATGTCTTCTCTTTATTATTTATCATGTCTATATCTTGCATCTTCAATCTCTCCCTCTTTACTAAGTTCTTTTCCTACCCAGACAGACAAATTCCTCAAGACTCCAAAACCAACAAGCAAATGAACCCTCTTCCAATCTTAATTTCCTTGCAGCTATGACCCAACTCTCTTTTCTGGCCAAACTTTAAAAAAAATTTATTGGAGTACAGTTGATTTACAATGTTGTGTTAATCTCAGGTGTGCAGCAAAGTGACTCAGTTATACATATACATGTATTCATTCATTTTCAGATTCTTTTCCATATAGCGTATAAGTCATTACCCAAACCTCTGAAAAGAAGAAGTGAGAATCTACTCTTACTGTCTTGACTCTTCAACCCATGCACCTGGGCACCTTAGCTATCATCAACTAAGACCACTTTCTCAGAGGTCACCACCAACCAGGGTCACCGTGTGTTCCAGTTTGCCAGGAATAATCCTGGTTTATTCCTGTTGTCCAAGAGTCTTCTCCAAGTGTCCCAGTTTAAATACTAAATGATAAGGTTACCTTACCAGTAACCAACTACAACCGACACAGCTCACGGCTCCACCGCAGTCATTCTCCACCATCTGCCAGAACACTGGCCTTTACTGACTGTGCCATTCTTGAAATGTTCCCTTCCTCTGACTTACTTGACACCTCTCTGCTGGTTTCTCACCTCTCCTTTCCACATGCCTGCTCTCATTCACATCCACCGCTTTCACTTTCCCCATAAATGCTGGAGCCTTGCAAGCTTCTGTTGCTCTCATTTAACATTTACTCTCCTTCTGAATTTCACCCACACCCACAGCTTCAGCTCATCATCCCCGCCTTCGCCCTCAATTCAGTGCAAATCTAAAGACTTCTGGAATCATGGTAGCTTAAATGCAGGTTTACAAAACTACCCTCCCCAAACTTGACAGAAATGAACAAAAAGAAACAAAAATGAGAGAAAGGGCTGCACCAGGGCTGAAACCATGGCAGGATGCTCCTCAGATACAAAAAAGATTTAAATAGAGACAGATCTTCCTCTTGCCTTGATATAAAGATACATATATATACATATATCCCTCCTACATTAATTTATAAATTTAACACAGTTCTAATCAAAGTACCAGCATGGTTTTTAATATAATCAAATAATTTTATGGTTAATCTGGTAAAAGAAATAGGAGAATTCTAAAAGAGATGAGGAGTAGGGGATAGAGATTCCTTTTTTAAACAAAAAAAGAGAGAGAGAATAGTACATTACAGTAATGGGGTGGGCAAGAAATGATATAGGAATAGCACAAGGAAAGGAAATCATGGAGCATATATAGACTCCAGAAATGTGTGTAGAAATGCAGTATATGAGAAAAGAGGCATTGCTAATTAATGGAGGAAGATGGATTATATGTGTATATGAAAATGCATTTACAGACAAGAAAATGTAAGTGAGTACTTCTTGAGGTGGGGAGGAGCTCTTTAAGCATGTTATCTAGGTCAGAGATCATAAAAGCAAAGTCTGATATGCTTCACTTCATAAAAATGAAGATTTCTGCATGACAAACCCTCCATAACAAAAGTTAAATAACAAACAGGGTGAGGGGGAATAAGTATTTGTAGCAATAAATGATAGAAAAAGGGAGTATTCTCCCCAATATAGAAAGCATTTCTTCAACTCTATAAAGAAAAGATGAAAACTAAATAGAAAGAAGGGGAAAGGGATGAGAAGGGTTTGCAAGTCATTATTTGCTTAATCAGCTACCTTGGATAAAGGCAGGGAGGGTGTAGTCAGTTGGAAGAGCGACAGAACACAAATGTTATCAAACCCTCCCGTCTGGGACTATAAATAAAGTTCCATTAACATCCATCACCCAGAGTTCCTGCTGTTTCTCTTCTGGCACCTACAGGACCTCTGCCCTCTTCCTCCTCTGCCACAAGTATTTCTGGGAGTTCCAAAAAGGGAGCCCACATATGCTGAAGCATCACCCCAGCAGCCACAATCCCCATATGGCTTCTTCAGAATTCTTCCTCTCCTGTCCTAGATCAGTGCCTGCTGCCAGCAAAGCCATTCCGACAGTGACCTGTGTGTGATTACCGCTCTGAGGAGGCATCTCCCTTCCCAAGTTCCCAAAGCCACCATTCCCTGGAGCCAGAGTGCACTGGGCTTTACCACCCAGTATCTGGCCTCCCAGCTAACACCAAGGGGATTAGCCCAACTTCAGAGGAAGACGTGGGGGAGGGGTCCAGCGACAGAGAGGGAGGGTGAAAGGGACTGCATTCGTTTCCCATCACCGCTGGAACAAATGACCACAAACCTGCTGGCTTGAAATAATACGCCTTTGGTCTCCCACAGCTCTGGAGGCCAGAAGTCCGAAATCAGTTTCCCTGGGCTGACGTTGGCAGGGCCACACTCCCTCCAGAGGCTCTAGTGGAGAATCCTTGCCTTTTCCAACTTCTAGTGCCACACCGTGTTTCTTGGTTCATGGGCCCTTCCTCCACAGTCAAAGCCAGCAGCATAGATCATACTTCAGGGGTCATGTTGTCTTTTTGTTCTGCGTCAATCCCCTTCTGCCTCTCTCTTATATAAGGACACTATAAGAGGTGCTTTTAGGGCCTGCCCAGAAAATAAAAAACAATCTCCCCACATTCGAGATCCTTAATCACATCTCCCAAATGTGTTTTATCATGTAAGGTAACATTCACAAGGTTCCAGGGATTAGGACGTGATTATCTCTGGGGACCGTTATTCAGACCATCACAGGGGCAGATGCCTTTTCATCATCTCCTTTCTTCCTAACCCCAACCACCTTCCCCACTTTAGGAAAATCACCTTCATGCATATTTAGAGATGCAAAGAAATGGTAATGTTGTCAATACCAGGAGTATCAGATCCCTAGCCTGACAAACCAAGTGCCCCGTGAAGTGGGTTAGGCCACCAGTCCTGAACGTATATGGAGGGTAGTCAGCTAGTCAGGGCTACCGAGCGAAGCCTCTGAGGACAAAGCACTCCGCAGGCTGATCACAGAGAGTCACCGCAGAGAGAGGGCTTGGGGCACCAGCTGGCTGGAGCCCTTTCCTGCAGTCCCCTGGCAGGTCTTGTCTGTCTCCCCACCAAGTCCTGACAGCAGCTACATCTTTACATCTACCACCTTGCTCCTCTACCATCATGGTTACTGCTGCTCCTTCAACAACATGCGGAGCCCAACTCAAGGCTGGAAAGAGATGCACATTGGATGTAGGTTAGGGCTGATATCTAAGAGTCAACATGGGACAACAGTCCTGACCAGAGACTCCGAAAATAATCCCCAGGGGAGATGGTCCTGAGACAGGCACCCATAAACAAATAGGAGATAGGAGCAAGGGAGCACATGGAATGGGGTCTGCCTCCAAAAATTGCTTTAAAGTGAGGTGGGCAATGTTTTAAAGTTATCACCATAATCATCAACAACTGACATCTTCATAATCACCAGGTCAGCCATTAACAACAGAGTCCCCATCATCACAAGCTGAAAGCCTATGAGTGTGCGTGGGTGGAGGGTACCAGGGTAAGGAGGGCATTACTGAGAGGGAAGTCTGGGGAATTACTGTCAGCCAGGCTGGCACCCCACTCCGGTACTCTTGCCTGGAAAATCCCATGAACGGAGGAGCCTGGTGGGCTGCAGTCCATGGGGTCGTTAAGGGTTGGACACGACTTAGAGACTTCACTTTCACTTTTCACTTTCCTGCACTCGAGAAGGAAATGGCAACCCACTCCAGTATTCTTGCCTGGAGAATCCCAGGGACGGGGAAGCCTGGTGGGCTGCCGTCTATGGGGTCGCACAGAGTCAGACACGACTGAAGCGACTTAGCAGCAGCAGCAGCAGCAGCAGCAGGCTAAAAAGCAGCTTGCTTACCAAGTTAGAGACTTTGGGTTTTATCCTAATTCCAGAGGAAGTCACTGAAGAGTCTTCAGTAAACATGGCCATTTTTACATTTTGGAAAACCACTCTGGCAGCACTGTGGATAATGGATTCTAATAACACAAGGCTGGATGCGGGGAGAACAGTTATGAGGCTGCTGCCACAGCCTAGGAAAGAAATAATCTGAAGCTGTGTCATTGGGCATGGGAAGAAGTAGATATATTTGAGAGATACTTCTAACAGAAAAATAGCAAGATTTTTGAATTGATTGGATGTGGGAAGTAGGAGGTGGAGGAAGACATTAGGAATGATGCCCAGGTTTCTGGCTTTACCCCTGGAAAGATGTTGGCATCATTCACTGAGTGGGAAGAACAGGGGGTCTTTGGAGAAGAGCAGGTGGAGGGGTACTTGTAAGACATCCAAGAGGCCATTGGTCAAACAGGTCTGGAGTCCAGGGGAGCAACCTGGGCTGAAGGCAAGGATGGGAAGGCCTGGATGTGAGGGTCCAGGGACACAGATCACACAAGAGAAGAAAGGGCTGGCAACAGACTCAGGAACAACGCCAACAGGTGAAGAGCCAGAAAAAGAGGCCTTCTTCCCCCACAAGGGAAATCAAGGACTGGCCAGAGGTATAGAAAGAAAATCAGAAGAATATGTATTTCTGAAGTCAACAGAGGAGAATGGGGGAGGACGTGTGGTCAGCAGCATCACACGATGCTCAGGGGCCACATAGGAACAGGAATGAAAGGTGGATTTGGCCTTGCTGAAGACACAATGTGTAGTGAAGCCCAGTCTGTGGGCTAAGGAAAGAGTAGTAGTTGCTGTTGTTGAGTCGCTCAGTCCTTTCTGACTCTTTGTGACCCCGTTGACTGCAGCATGTCAGGCTCCCCAGTCCCTCACTATCTCCTGGAGTTTGCAAAACTTCACATCCATTGAGTCGGTGATGTTTTCTAACCAGCTCATCCTCTATCACTCCCTTCTCCTCCTGCCCTCAATCTTTCCCAGCATCAGGGTCTTTTCTAATGAGTCAGCTCTTCATATCAGGTGGCCAAATATTGGAGCTTCAGCATCAGTCCTCCTAATGAATACTCAGGGTTGATTTCCTTTAGGACTAACTGGTTTGATTTTCTTGCAGCCCAAGGGACTCTCAAGAGTCTTCTCCAGCACCACAAATCAAAAGTATCAATTCTTCAGTTCTCCAACTCTCACATCTGTACATGACTGCTGGAAAAACCATAGCTTTGACTATATGGACCTTTATCAGCCAAGAGACGTCTCTGCTTTTTCATATGCGTCTAGGTTTGTCATAGCTTTCCTTCCAAGGAACAAGCGCCTTTTAATTTCGAGGTTGCAGTGATTTTGGAGCACAAGAAAATAAAATTTGTCACTGCTTCCACTTTTTCCCCTTCTATTTGCCATGAAGTGATGGGACCAGATGCCATGATCTTAGTGTTTTTGAATGTTGAGTTTTAAGCCAGCTTTTTCACTCTTCTCTTTCATCTTCATCAAGAGGCTCTTTAGTTTCTCTTCACTTTCTGCCTTTAGGGTAGTGTCATCTGTCTATCTGAGGTTGTTGATATTTCTCCCAGGAATCTTGATTCTAGCTTGTGCTTCATCCAGCCCAGCATTTCTCATGATGCAGTCCACATAGAAGTTAAATAAGCAGGGTGACAATACACAGCTTTAACATACTCCTTTGGAGAAGGCAATGGCACCCCACTCCAGGACTCTTGCCTGGAAAATCCCATGGATGGAGGAGCCTGGTAGGCTGCAGGCTATGGGGTCGCTGAGGGTCGGACTTGACTGAGCGACTTCACTTTCACTTTTCACTTTCATGCATTGGAGAAGGAAATGGCAACCCACTCCAGTGTTCTTGTCTGGAGAATCCCAGGGATGGGGGAGCTTGGTGGGCTGCCGTCTATGGGGTCGCACAGAGTCGGACACAACTGAAGGGACTTAGCAGCAGCAGCAACACACTCCTTTCCCAGTTTGGAACCAGTCAGTTGTTCAATGTAAGGTTCTAACTGTTACTTTTTGGCCTGCATTCAGGTTTCTCAGGAGACACGTAAGGTGGTCTGGTATTTCCATCTCTTTAAGAATTTTCCACAGTTTCTCATGATCCACACAGTCAAAGGCTTTAGTATAGTCAATGAAGCAGAAGTAGATGCTTATCTGAAATTCCTTTGCTTCCTCTATGATCCAGGGGATGTTGGCAATTTGATCTCTGGTTCCTCTGCCTCTTTGAAACCCAGCTTGTACATGTGGAAGTTCTCGGTTCGTTAACTGCTGAAGCCTAGTTTGAAAGATTTTGAGCATTACTTTGCTAGCATGTGAAATGAGCACAATTGTATGGTAGTTCGAACATTCTTTGGCATTGCTCTTCTTTGGGATTGGAATAAAAACTGACCTTTTCCAGCCCTGTGGCCACTGCTGAGGTTTCCAAATTTTCTGGCATATTGAGTGCAACACTCTAACAGCACTTTTTAGGATTGGGAATACCTCAGCTAGAATTCTATCACTTCCACTAGGCTTGTTCGTAGTGATACTTCTTAAGCCTCATTTGACTTCATATTCCAGGATGTCTGGCTCTAGGTAAGTGACCACACCATTGTGGTTATCCAGGTCATTAAGATCTTTTTTGTATAGTTCTTTTGTGCATTCTTGCCACCTCTTCTTAATCTCTTCTGCTTCTCTTAGGTCCTTACCACTTCTGTTCTTTATTGTGCACATCCTTGCATGAAATTCTCCCTTGATATCTCCAATTTTATTGAAGAGACCTCTAGTCTCTTGCTATTCTCCGGAACTCTGCATTCAGATGGGTATATCTTTCCCTTTCTCCCTTCCCTTTTGCTTCTCTTCTTCCCTCAGCAATTTGTAAAGCTTCCTCAGACAACCACTTTGCCTTCTTGCATTTATTTCTCTTTGGAATAATTTTGGTCACTGCCTCCTGTACAATGTTATGAATCTCCGTCCATAGCTCTTCAGGCATTCTGTCTACCAGATCTAATCCCCTGAATCTATTCATCACCTCCACTATATAGACGTAAGGGATTTGGCTTAGGTCTACCTGAATAGCCTAGTGGTTTTTCCTACTTTCTTCAATTTATGCCTGAATTTTGCAATATGGAGCTCATGATCTGAGCTACTGCCAGATCCAAGTCTTGTTTTTGCTGGCTGTATAGAGCTTCTCCATCTTTGGCTACAAAGAATATAATCAATCTGATTTCAGTATTGACCATTTGGTGATGTCCATGTGTAGAGTCATCTCTTATGTTGTTGGAAAAGAATGTTTGCTATGACCAATGCACATTCTCTTGACCAAACTCTGTTAGCCTTTGCCCTGCTTAATTTTGTACTCCAAGGCCAAACTTGCCTGGCATGAGTGGCAGTTGAGAAAGGAAGGCAAGTGAAGATCACCCTTTAAGAAGATTAGGGACAGGACAGAAAGTGACAGTGGAGTTCAGGGAGGACCTTTTTTGGAAAGAAAAGATGTGCTTAGGTTTAAATGTGGGTGGGAAGGATCCTGCAGGAAGAGGTTGAACACTGTGGGGAACTAGTAACTGATGGATGAAGACAAGGCAGATAGGAAAACACAATGGGGTTGCCAGGCGCATCGAACTGAGGCAACTAGACAATGAACTTGAGCAAGAACAAAGTTGGGTGGCTGTGGGGCTTTTTCCCTGGCCATCTTGGCAGGGCTGCTGTAGCCCAGAACCTCAGAGAAGGTGGGTGGCTGCACTGACCCAGGGCTGGTGTTTCCAATTTGACAATCAAAAAAGATTGTGAGGCTGGAACAAGAGAGCAGAGGGCACTGGAGGTGAAGGCTGAGGTGGTTGGTGGGTCTTGAAGTCGAAGCTGGGGAAGGAAGGGATGAGGCTTCCTTCACGTGGGATGTGGACAGAGCTCACTGTACCATCAAAGAGCAGGTGTAAAGGGAAGATCCAGAGAAGGTGGAAGGAGCGGAGGCTGAGGTCAGACCGGGGAACCTGAACTTCAGATTGCAGAAGGTGGAGCAGTGCTAAGTGATAGCATGGAGTGGGTTACTGAAATTGAGAAGGGCTCTGAACATCCAGAGTCAGGGCCATGGTTCATGTGGAGCCCTCTCCAGGTGGGTAGGAAGCCAGGTGGGAATGACCCTGGTGACAGCCATGAGAGCTTGCGGCTTGCAAGCTTCAGAGGAGCAGGCGGGTAGAGTGTTATGGATGGTAGAGATGCAGTGGTCTGGGAGAAGCAAAAGGGACTAGCCATGTCACCACCCCTGACCTCGGGCTGGGGGCGGTCTGTGATCCATCCCTCAAGGACAGCAGAGTAGGGTGGTCTCTGTGAAAAGATCTGTATTCTCAAGGGACCTGGCCGAGAATTCCCTTCTGAACATGACTCCAGAAGGGTGTTGAGACAAGGGGCCATCAGAACAGACTGCAGAGTTAGCACAGCAAGACAGGACAGTGACTCCTTGTCTAGAAATGTATGACCCACCTTGGTCAGTGAGAGCCTGACCAAGAGCTGCAATGACCACCACAGCCTTGGAAGCGTTATTCTGTGCTCTCCTTGAGCAGAAATCATGTCCTGCTCATCACCAATCCCCTGCAATGCTGCAGACCTGGGTTCAATTCCTGGTTCACGAAGATCCCCTAGAGAAGAAAATGGCAAGCCACTCCAGTATTCTTGCCTGAGAAATCTCAGGGACAGAGGAGCCTGATGGTCTGCAGTGCATGGAGTCACAATTGTTGGACATGACTTAGCGACTAAACCACCGTCACAAGGAGTGGCAGAGAGGAGATGAGTCCCCAAAATGCCCATGGACTGGAGGAATGCTTCCCAGTAGGTCCAGTTGGAGTACAGGGGCCTCTTTTTCACTGAAAAAAAATTCTGACTTTGAAACCTCAAAATATATCTGACATGGGAACAGCTGCAATGGAGAACACTGGCAGTGGTAGGCGAGGGTAAGAGACTGGGTCAGACGTAACTGCCTGCAAACCCTGGCTCTTCCTCCATCCATGGGAATGTGGGCAACTCAGTCATCCTCTCCAGCCTCAGTTTAATCATCTGTAAAATGGGGATAATTCACCTTACCTGGCAGGGATCTAGCAAGGATTACACAAGCTAATCCATGCTAAGTATTTGGCGCAGCGCCTGGCACTTCTTAAATGTTAGTTATCATGACTATGAATTCAGTTATGCTTTAAAACACATTTCTGTTTTATTCATCACACTAGCACCCACACACGGGAGAAATGGTTGTTCATATCCATGGAAGGCACATTTCTTATTCAGTCAGCAGGCTGTGCCTGGAGAGGCCATGGAGATTCAGGGACCCCTTGCACTAACTCGAAGTCTCGCAGGGCCCAGCGGTCAGTCCACATTATCCCCTGTCTCACCCTGTGATCTGACTCTCCCCAAGGCAGGCGTAGTAAGGAAACTGCAACCCAGAAACTTGCCCCTGGAAGGACGAACAGGAATGCTCAGAAGAGTTGGTGGAAATCGGCCTCGCTCACCTCCCTCTCGCGCTCTTCCTGTGGCAGCTTCAGCCTGTTGGCGGCTCCACAGACGCCTGGGCCTGGCTGGGCCTGTGTGTTTGCAGTGTTGCTGCTGTCACCGCCAACTGCGCCGTCGGCCGTGGGAGTGTGGGCCTGGGCTCCAGGAACTGTTGTCCCAACTCTGACTGTGGCTCCAGACTTAGTCACACTTCCGTCTCAGCCCCGGCCCAGTCCCTGTCACAGTTCCTGTGTCAGACCCTGTCACAACATCTGTCACGGTGTCACAGCCTTTGACACAGTCTCCATCACAGTCCTGTCACAGCCTCTACCACAGCATCTGTCATAGTTCCTGTCAGCCTCACAGCCTCCGTCATAGTTTCCGTTACAGTGTCTATCACAGCCCCGATGCAATATCTATCACAGCCTCTCTCATAGCTCCTGTTACAGTCCCTTGTCAGGGCCTCTGTTACTGCCTCTGTCACAGCCTCTGACACAGCCCATTACAATCCCTGTCCAACTTCTGTCACAGCCTCTGTGACAGCCCTTGCACAGCCCATCAAAGTCCCTGTCACAAAGTCTCTATCACAGGTCCTGGCACAACTCCTATCATAGACTTTGTCATAGTCTCTGTCACAGCCCCTGTCACAGCCCTGCCACAGTCTCTATTACAGCCTTTGTCATAGTTTCTGTCACAGCCCCATCAGTCTCTGTCACAGCTTCTGTCATAGCCCCTGTCACAGTCCCTTCATAATCTCTATTACACCTTGTGTCATAGCCTCTGTCACAGCCCTGTCATAGTCTCTATTACACCTTGTGTCATAGTCTCTGTCACAGCCCTGTCATAGTCTCTACTACACCTTGTGTCGTAGCCTCTGTCACAGCCCTGTCATTGTCTCTATTACATCTTGTGTCATACCTCTGTCAGTCTCTATTACACTTTATGTCATAGCCCCTGTCACAGCCCGTCATAGTCTCTATTACACCTTTTGTCATAGTCTCTGTCACGGCCGCTGTCATAGTCTCTATTACAGCCTCTGTCACAACCCCAGTCACAGCCGCTGTCATAGTCTCTGTCGTAGTCTTCTCACAGTGTCTATGATAGCCCCCATCAGTCTCTGTCACAGTCTCCATCACCCTCTCCCTGACTCTGACTCCGCTCTAGACCCTGCAGGGTAGTCTGTGGGGCACAGCTTTCATTACACAGCGGAACTGTCTCTCCCTGGAAGGCGTCCAGCAGAAGGCTCATGTAATAGCAGGTTATCCTGATGTGCAGGGTTTGTGGGAGGGAGGTTGGGCCGTGGGGCTCATACAAAAGATGTGCTTTGCAGGAAGCTGGAGAGCAGATCTCCCCACCAGCCTCCTGGCCCTGGCTGTGGCACATTCCCCGCACCCAGGGGTGGGAGGGGGGTCCATGACTCTGTCTCTGGGAAGATGACTAAATGGTTTTGTGGTTTTCCTTCAGTCTCTGCAATCCCACTATGAGCTTCCAAGAGCAAAGACTGTGTCTGATTCTTTTCTCATTCCCTCACTGCAGAGCTGAGCACACGGCTGGGCTCCCAGGCACAACTTGAAGGTCACACCCAAAGTCCTGGCTTGTCTTGAACTGGTTCCAGTCGCTTCCGTTTGCCTCCAGAATGAACCCACCGTGGCTGCTCACTGCTCCCCGACGCCAGGGCTGAGGTCTTCCAGACCCAGCCCAGTGCACTGGGTCCAGTGCCTGGTGCGCCCACCACTCTGCCTCCACTCTTCCAAACCACACATGCCTTCTTCAGAGACCAATTCAAACCTGACTGCCTGCCCTGTTCCCCTCCTCTATG
Source organism: Bos taurus (assembly GCF_002263795.3). NCBI lineage: Eukaryota > Metazoa > Chordata > Mammalia > Artiodactyla > Bovidae > Bos > Bos taurus. The sequence goes on along the minus strand of NC_037337.1, from coordinate 20,195,876 downwards.
CCCTTCCCCCTCCTTCCTCTGCTCTCCAGCCACTTGTCCACATCACATGACCCCCGTCCCTGGCTTCCAGGTGGGAGTTTCTGTATCTGTCTTATTCCTTCCACAGCTGAGGTGCCTGGAGTTCAGGCGCTGGACCTTCTAGCATCACGTAGGAAGTTCTCTACATTGGGCTAGATAAATAAACCGGCGGGTGACCGAACAAATGAAAGGAGTGACGTGAAATTGGGAGGAGAACATGCAGAGGCATGGGGAGGGGATAGAGGGCATGTCAGGGAGGACGGCACGAGCAGAGCTTGGCAGTGGGGAGCCCAGTGCTTGTGGGGGGCGATGGGCCCACTCCCTGGGCCACCTCATGTTCCCGGGTGAGCGCCACCTTCCCAGCTCTCCTCACTACCCCTTCCATCTTTCCCCATTTGCCCATACTCTTCCCCCTCTCCCAGGCCATCCTGTCTCTTCCTTCCCTCCCTGACACCTCCTGCCCGGGCTGCTGAAACCACCCCCATGGCTCCTGTCTAAACTCACTTCAGCCCTGATAGATTGTGAATTCCAGACATAGGGCAGAGGAGTCTCTAGTACTTACTTCTTGGCAGCTCGGCTCCGCCGGCACCTCGGGGGCCTCCCCCCACCCCAAATGCCTCACTTTCCAGCCTGGCTCTGAGTCCAGGTGGCCCAGACGCCCTGGAGCCCCAGCAGGACACAGAGACACAGTCCAGGCCTGGCTGAGCTGTCAGCACATCTTTCTTCTGCCTCCCTGGGAGCAGAGGGGCCTGGTGTCCCGGCCAGGGCTCTGGCAGAGTACTGGGGGAACAGCTGGGAGTGCAGGATAAGGAGCTGGGGCTGGCCTGCAGATGAAAGGCCTCTGGGCTCAGCTGGGCACCGGGCACTCCCAGGTGGTGTCCTGCACAGAGGCGGGGGTGGAGAAGAGGACAATTGAATAGTCCACACTCCCAGATCCTACAGAAAGCAGGCAGAGTTGAGAAGAAAGCAGTTGGCAAGGCCAATATGAAGTTGAACTTGGCAGGAGGCTATCTTTCACTAGTGCCTTAACATCACTGAGAAAGGGTGGGCATGGGGGCTCCTGGGGGAGGTTGTTGGGAAGACGGGATTGGAAGGACTAATACCCTTTTTCTATGGGGACAGCAGACTTTCTTCTAAGACAAGCTTAGGATAACAGGTAGTGACCCCTTAAACTAGATCTTTAGCCCTGCCTCGTTTACCCCACTGAGAGAGGCCTCACCCCTACCAGGCTGCTCCACATACTATTTCCCCCTTTCTTAGGGGAAATACACCAGTAGAAAATCCTACTAGAAAACTTGGTTTACTTTCCACCTCCTCCAGGAAGCCTACCTGGACCATACATGCTCAGGAGCACCATTGCTCTGAGCTTCTGAACCACTTACTCTGATCCTTGATTGCAAACCTCTGGGGGTGATAGCCTTTCTCTGCTTCAACCAGACTAGGAACTGCCTAAGCTAGAGAATCTTTCTGCCTTCTTGGCCTCCATCCATGTTGTGGCTGTGGTCAGGGGTGGACACCCAAGGGCTTGGTCAAGACTGAGTGATTGACTTGTTCTCTCCATACATGTACAACCTATTGGCCAGCTCCCTGTGTGTCCTATCCCCCCGCCCAACCCCTTCCCATTTCTTTATCAGGAAGCCTGAAGATAGGAAACCTGAAGGAATATATGGGTTCTTGGGGGCCTAGTCCCCAGATCAGGACTCTCAGTAGGAAGTGGATACATCTCTGATCCAGCCCACAGTGCAGACCTGCTTCAGAGGAGAGCAGAAGGGGCACAGGCAGAATGGTATCTATGATAAACAGAAAGATGAAGTTGTACATGTATTGGGGGCATGGTCTCGAGCACTGGCTCAAGGGTGTGACCTCTGAGTCAGTTCCCTCTGATCCCACTTAAAAAAGTGCCTACCCCAGAGAGAAGGAAGCCTGCCTTCTGGACACCTGGCCAGGATATATCAAGGATGGAGAATTCGGAAAAAGCAATCTGTATAGCAAGACATCCCTTTCATCCCAATAGCAATTTTTAAGATGACCTAAATTGAATTCCAAAGGCCAAGTGTCTCCCCCTCTGTTGGCTAACACAGGTTTCATTCAACATTCCATCACTCAGTGTTTATTAAGAACAGACCACACTTGAGAAGCCATGCCCACTGCATTTGTTTTCTTATGTAGTCTTCAAAATAATTTAGGAGAGTCACATCATTTTTTTTCCTCCTTTTTGGCCATGCCATGCAGCATGCAGGATCGTAATTCCCTGACCAGACACTGAACCTGTGCCCTCTGCCGTGGAAGTGCAGAGTCTTAACCACTGAACCACCAGGGAAGTCCCAGGTGGTACAGATCATTAAACCCATCTTACACACAAGGAAGACTGAGGAGTACAGGGCAGTAAATGACAGTCTTTCATTCCACAGCTTCTGTTTTCCAGTCTCACGCTCTATTGTTTATAGCAGGGGCTCCCAGACTTTTGGAATCCACAGACGAATAACATTTCAAAAATGATTCCGGGGAACAAACACAAAATCCTATGCCAACTTTTTATTTAGCCAAGGACATGAAAAATACCCTCTCTCAGCACTATGATTTCATAAAAGGGCATTTTAACACAGAAGATGCAACAAGGATATAACAGTAGGATAAAGACAGCTTTCTAAGAAAGGACGTTGGCAACCTTACCCTAAAAATCCTACATTGTTCTCTCTTTTTCTGGTTAAATTTCAAGCAGAACTGGCCAAAACCTTGGCATTACACAGTGTGGGAGCCACTGCCCTATCCCAGACTTGCCCCTTTAAGCAAGAGCAATGCCCTCAGACCGTGAGCAAATAAACTTCCGGAATTTTCCATTCCCCTCTGCCCATGCAGATTGCCACTGCTGTGGCAGTGATCTGAGATTGGTATGTAATAGTCAGCTATATCCCCACCCTATCACCAGCAGGTCTTCTGATATTCAGCATTCCCCCCAGGGAAGGAAGTCTATTCTCCCCAGCCCATGCTTTCTTGGACCCACATCTTTTCTGGATTTGCATTCCGGGAATACCCAGGCCCCCTGCAGCCTGGCAGGGTACACATCTGTTTCCCAGAGGTACTCAGTTCTCCACTGCAGCGGAGAGTCACAGATCTCCTCCTTATTTCAGTCCAGAGTAGGGCCTTCCCCTTGCTGGGGTCCCCAGATCTTGTGTATTATGTTACCAGATCAGTGCAGAGCAGATGTCAGGCTTTCTAGGCAGTGCTGGAAAGGAGAGTGTGTGAGACCTGAGTGAAGCAGGGGGGAGACTACAGACGTGGGGGCTCCATTCTTCACTTGCTCTCTGCTTTAGCCACACTAGACTCAGAACTGCCTCTCCCTCCTGTACCTGGGCCTGCCCCCACCCCATCTGTGTGAGTCACCTGGTCAGCAGAGAAGAGGCTGACCTGTAGAGCCCTAGGTGGGGCTCCAGTTCCATCATATTCTTGCTGTGGGATGTTTAGCAAGTCACTTAAGTCTCTGTGCTTTAGTTTTCTGGGTTGCAAATGGGAGTACGAATGTTAGGCTGAGCTTTGTGAAACTGGAAAGTTTTGACCATATTTGGCCCACAAAAATTTCATATGGTTTAATAAATGAAGTGTAAGCTGTAAAGCGCTGGATACATAGTCTCTCACCAAATCTGACACCTCCTCCAGGAAGTGCTCCCTAGCTACCCCCAAGCCTCAGTGAAGTACCCCTCCTCAAATCTCATTGGTCAAGGCATGATTTAGCACACACTTCTTTTCTGTCTTGCGTTTTCTCCTCTTTCTTGAACATGAATGTAGATTCTCCCCAACATTGAGCCCATCAAGGGCAAGACCTGGGTCTCCCCTCCTAATTCCCTCAGATTGCTGGCATGCCACAGCTATCCTCTATAACAGTTTTCACAGACAGGAGACCAGGCTTCACAAGGGTTTTCCATGAACCTGCTTTAATAAACAGTCATTTCTTCACCCAAGGGTGGTCCTGCTGCTAAGTCACTTCAGTCGTGTCCAACTCTGTGCAACCCCATAGACGGCAGCCCACCAGGCTTCCCTGTCCCTGGGATTCTCCAGGCAAGAACACTGGAGTGGGTTGCCATTTCCTTCTCCAATGCATGAAAGTGAAAAGTCGGACCATGTATCTGACTCTTAGCGACCCCATGAACTGCAGCCTACCAGGCTCCTCCATCCATGGGATTTTCCAGGCAAGAGTACTGGAGTGGGGTGCCATAGGGTGGTCCTAGATAGTCCTGAATGGGTGGTATTAATTAAATTGAGGGGAGGGGAGGTGCTAGATGGGGAGGAATTAAGGGGCCCTGACTCCTGGCCAGCCTGTGACACCAGTGTGCCAGGAAGCAGAACCCTGATTGAATCCACCATGTACTACACAGAGCCCCTTCAGTGACATTAACTAACTTCCAGGGTCCCTCACTCATGTGTTGAGTTGATATTATGGATCTGTTCTCTGCCCCCTCCACCACCACCACCACTCTGAATTGGTGCTGAGTTCCCTGAGATGAGTCTGACCTGTCCTCCCCCTAGGGAGCTCAGTCCTGAAGGGGACACGGACTGCACTGTGTAATCAATAGTCAGGCTGATGGGAGCTCCTGGGCCATGGGACCCCAAAGCAGGGACATGGCCAAGATTTGGGTGGTCAGGAAGGGGATTCCTAGATGAGGAGATGTCCCTGCCATGGGTCACTGGGGAGCTGGTTTGGGTTGACTTCCTAAAGCTGGGGTAAGGCAGCCTAACTCCTGGCTGACACAGATACCCAAAGAAGTGAGTTAAATGGCACACCAGGGCAGGCAGGGCTCACCACTGGATAAAAACACTCCTCCTCAAGGAGACCCAAGGACATTCAGGGATTAGGCCTCCCAGCATCTGTGCAGAGAACTGTCAGCTCAGAACCGCTCAAAAGTAGAAATGCCAGCAAGCAGTGATGTCATCACCCTAGTCATTCCCTCTCCCCCTGGGAAGTCCTGTAGTCCAGTGGGTGGAGAGCAGAAAAGCTTCTGCAAGATTGCAGAAAATTTCTGCTCTGAATGGGGTGCGAGAGATGGTCACAAGTGGGCTAAGAATGAGAATTAAAAATTCTTTGAAGAAAACCTTGCTGTTATTCTTTAGAGAGGTGGCAGGGCTGGGGGACCTTTTTGTCTTCCCCCTGTCAGTGCTGAGAATCCACTTCAGCATTAACACGAACTCCAGCCTTCTCCAGCCAACCCCTTCCCATCTCATCTCTGAGCTAATCTGGCGCGTTGGCCCTGACAGGGTCTAAGTAACCCCTGGGCCATCTCGGCAGCCCCCAACCCCGGGGGGAGGGTCTGGCCAGCCCGGCTTGTGAGGATGGGGGTCAGGGTGTCTCTTAGAGTGCTGGAGAGGAGTACCGCTGTATCTCTGGCAGAGCTAGTGGGATTTGTCCATAAGCCCGGAGACTGCACGGAGAGAGATAAGCAGGGAGAGACTGCACAGCTGGATCGCCGGCGGGCCTGGGGGTGGGGGTGGGGAGCGGACTCAAAGGGAGTGGGGCTGTGCAGCTGCTCAGGGGTAGGGGGCCTGGGTGGAGAAGGAACTCCCCTAGCGTTGGGGTGCCACAATTTGCAGGAGAACCCAGGGAGAAGGAGGTCCACAGCTAGTCCCGGAATGCCAGGTCGCCCAGGAGAGCCCGCTTGCTGGCTCCCCGCTGCAGCCAGCTAGTCTCGGAAACCCGCATCGGAAGCACCCCGGAGTGCGTGATCCGACCCCGCATCCGTGACTGCTGCAGGCGCATTTCCTCGAAGTCTTACCTCGAAGGGTTTGGGTCGCACCCGCGCGCCCTGTGCCTCCTGGAGTTTCCCCCACGCCCTCCTGGCCGGGTCGCCGCGAGGTTCCGCAGGGGAAAGACCAGCGGGGGATTCGCCCCCGCCCGTGTCACAGGAAAACCCCGGGAGCAGCCCCGACGCAGTGCATTTCCCGGAAACCCCCTCTCCAGGCGCGCTGCGGGAAGGCCCGGGACTCCGCAAACAGACGGCCCGCCTCCCCGGAGGAGGGTCGGAGACCCAGCTGAAAAGCATAACCGCGGGGGAGAGGCGAGCCCGGAGCTCAGAGAAGGAGAGACCGGGAAGCCCGGCCCCACCCCCCTATTTTGGGGTGGGGAATTAGCAACCCAAGCCCGAGCCCTGGGCTTGGGCGCGCTCCCAGCCTTAGGCCAAGGAAAGATACTCGAGGGCTGAGGATTAAGGTCGTCTCTCACCTCAGCCCCTAAGGTCCGGCAAGGGTCCACCCTGCTCCCCCCGCCGGGCCCGCCTCCGCCCCCCTCCCGGCCCCTGGCCCGCGCGCCACTGCCCCTTTAAGAAGCCCAGGTAGGCAGGCCGGGCTGCGGGAGCCGCTCCTATGGCAACCCGCGAGCTGCGGCGGCTTCATGAATATTCCGGGGCGCGGGAGCCGAGGGCTGCCGGAGGGCGCTCCGGGGGAGGCGGCCGCTGATGTAAGCCCGGCGGGCCGCTGGGCTCCGCTTGGCTGCAGCGGGAGCCCCGGGACGTGCTGGCCGGGCTCGGCCAGAGGAAGCGAGGCGAGCTCGCGAGCAGCAGCTGGCCACAAAGCCCGGGCGGCGGAACAGACAGACAGCCCGCCTGCCCGCGGGACACACGCCCCAGAGGAGCGCTGGCCGTGCGCTCTGCGCTCCGGAGCGGTTTTCCGAGCGCCGCGGCTGCAGCGCCGTTTCAACCCGCGCCCATTGTTCCCCGCGGGGGCGGGGCGCCTGGAGCCCGGCCGCGCGCCGCGCCCCTGACCGCGGGAGTGAGGGAGGGAGGGAGGGAGAGCGGGGTCCCCGCGCTCAGCCGGTCCCGGGAGGAGGCGCAGCGCGGAGAGCCCCGGGACCCGAAGCCGGACAGGGAGCCTCCCCGCTGCTCACAGCCTGCCTAGCATGGGCGCCTGAGGCGGCTGGCGCCGGCGACGAAGGACGCGTCCCTGCGGGCGGACTGACCGGCGGGAGGAGCTGGAGCCGGTCCGCGGCACCGCACCCGCGCCCCTGCCCCCGGCCCGGTTCGCGCCCCGGCCCCTGGAGCCATGGACAAGCTGCCGCCGTCCATGCGCAAGCGACTCTACAGCCTTCCGCAGCAGGTGGGGGCCAAGGCGTGGATCATGGACGAGGAAGAGGACGCCGAGGAGGAGGGGGCTGGGGGCCGCCAGGACCCCAGCCGCAGGAGCATCCGGCTGCGGCCGCTGCCTTCGCCTTCACCCTCGGCTGCCGCGGGCGGCACGGAGCCCCGGGGCGCGGCCCACGGGGCGGCAGACGGCGAGGGGTCAGCCCGCGGCGCGGGCAAGTCCAGCACGAACGGCGACTGCAGGCGCTTCCGCGGGAGCCTGGCATCGCTCGGCAGCCGGGGCGGCGGCGGCGCGGGAGCGGGGGGCGGCAGCAGTCACGGGCACCTGCATGACTCCGCGGAGGAGCGGCGGCTCATCGCCGAGGGCGACGCGTCCCCCGGTGAGGACAGGACGCCCCCAGGCCTGGCGGCCGAACCCGAGCGCTCCGGCGCCTCGGCGCAACCTGCAGCCTCGCCGCCGCCGCCGCCGCCCCAGCAGCCGCCGCAGCCGGTCCCCGCCTCCTGCGAGCAGACCTCGGTGGACACCGCGATCAAAGTGGAGGGAGGCGCGGCCGCTGGAGACCAGATCCTCCCTGAGGCCGAGGTGCGCCTGGGCCAGGCCGGCTTTATGCAGCGCCAGTTCGGGGCCATGCTCCAGCCCGGGGTCAACAAATTCTCCCTGAGAATGTTCGGCAGCCAGAAGGCGGTAGAACGCGAGCAGGAGAGGGTTAAGTCGGCCGGGTTTTGGATTATCCACCCCTACAGCGACTTCAGGTAAGGGGCCCCGGCGACGGTCCGATGGGTTCTCTGAGCGGTCGCAGGCATGCTTGTCTTCTCGGCCCTGCCTCTCAGCCGGAGTTAACTTTCCTTCCTCGCGCTGGGAGCTTGGGGCGCCTCGAGGCTCCGAGACACCCCCAGACCTCCTCTTGCACCGCGCTGAGAACTTTCCTCTGTGCTCCAGCCTCCCAACCTCATCCTTTCCCGGTCTCGGCCGCATTAGAGGCAAGCTGAAAAGGTGTTCTGAGCCTGGCCTAGCCCTGCCCGCAGCCACGATGAGGCTCTGCCACCTTAAGCCCCACATCCCGCCTCCCTCTTCTGGGCTGCAGAGTCGGGGTGGACATCCCCAAGGCTGCTCCAGGTCTTTCAGCCTGCAGAGCAGGGCCCGGAAGACAGAGACTGACCTTTTGGCAGCTGGGCCAGCTCCTTGGGCGCTGACCCCAGGCATTATTATCTGCCTTCTGTTGTCCTGGGAAGCTGCAACTGGGGAGGAGCTCCAGGGAGACTGAGGTCACTGGGGCCTCAGGTCCAGGGTAAAAGCCTTCTGCACCCACCTTAGCCCTGAGCCCAGCCCCCCATGCCAAGTAGTGGGCCAGGAACAGGCACCCTGGGCAGCTGGCATCCAGATGAGCAGGGCAGCATGACCTTGCTTGTCGTGGTCAGTGAAGATGCCTGGTGCCCTGACTGATGAGCAGTTGCCCCGTGCCCCATTCTCACCCCAGTGGTCCAAGCACCAGCATCTGCTAGGTCTTTCATGGGTCAGCTATGGTTCCCCAAACGGTCTAACTACCAGTCAGGGAGAGGAACCCCGCCCCCTCCTCATCACCAGAGTAGATGCCACTCTGGGCCTGAGGGGGTACTGTGCAAAAAGAGAGATTGATGATTTTCTCTGAAGTTAGAATCAGCGATGCCCCTACCCTCATCAAGATGTTGGGGCCTCCCTGGGCTTTCCTGATGCACAGCATTGAAGTGAGTGTCGAAAACGTTCACTCTTTTGAGGTGGGTTTAATTCATTCTCTCCCTCTCTCCCTCCCTCTCTCCCTCTCTCCCTCTCTCCCTCTCTCCCTCTCTCCCTCTCTCTCTCTCTCTCTCTCTCTCTCTCTCTCGGGGCCCTGCCCCCTATTTAGCTCTCTTCCCTGCCTTCCCTGCTCGTCTGCCAATATAAATGAACATTTTGCCAACGCAGAGCCCTCTTTGCAAACTCCAGGGAAGCTAGGTTTGTAATGAGAGCAAAGCCGTTTTCCATCCAATGAGAGAGATTTCTTATGCTAGGAATGACCAGTCAGGCAACACTCAACGGCTTAAAATAGGTGGTGAATGGAGGGCCCCTACCTTTTCCTATTTTGAGGGATCGCTCTACCTAACTCTAATATCCAAGATTCCTGTTCCCAGAGGGCATGGGCATCCAGAGGACAGACTAAACAAACAGTTACAGTCCTCAATGAGCTGATTTGTGAGCTGATGGGAGACCCTCCCATGAGGAACTGTGGCTGCTTCCCTATACCAGTTTCCTAAAGTGTGGCCTCCCCTCAGGTCAGTACTGGAGCCTGAGGATCCCAGCCTGAGCTAGGGGAGGTGTGGGAAGGTGCTGTTGTCTCCTGCATTCCCCCTTAAGGCGGGGCTTGGGGGGTGGTATCCTGGGCTCCTCCTGTCTCTGAACTCCCTGGTGGTGCTGGCGGGTAGGCCATGTCAATATCAACCTCCCTTCCCTTGCTTGGCTCCCTGCTGGCTTTGTTGTCTGAAAGCCTCTGTTCAGAGTTCTCACCACCAGCCTCATTGCCTGGGATGGGAGACTGCTAGGGACCAACCCCAGGTATGCCTAGCTTCTGCTTACAACAGGCATTAATGGAGCACCTTCTGGGAGCTGACTTTTACCCTCCCAGTTGCCCCTTACCCGGGATGCTGAAGGGGTGGGGCCGGGCTGACTGCATCTATCCAACCTCCCCTGCCTTCCTGATCGAACTCTGCCTATCTTGGCATGTCTGTCTGCAGTCCCCTTGCTGCAGAATCTCCTACTAACCACAGGCCACCTGGGACATGGCGGAGAAGAGGGTGGTAGGGATAGGGAGGTGTGGCTGCAATGGGATTGATAAATGGGCAACCAAAGAAGGGTCAGACTGGGCTTTGAATTTGGGTTTGTGCAACAAGCTACAGGAATTGGGAGCAGCAAGCATACACCTTCTGTGTGCAGCCTGATGCTAGGTGCGGCACAAGAGAAGAAATCCAAGAAAAACTATCTGTGTGTGTGTGTGGAAGGGTTGTGATCATGCCTCTAGACCAAAGCACTGGTCTCATCTTCACAAGGTCAAAGAGACAAGGACTATGGCCAAGTCTTCCAGGCTGAGAACACCCACCAACTCAACCCAGCCTCACTCACCACCCTGCCCCACCCGCCCCAGCCAACCCAGCACCCTAAGCCTCAGTCCCTTGAGTTTCAGCCACTGGCCTTGGGCCTCTATGTGGAGCCAATCCCCAGTGTCCAGCTCAGGCTTCACAAGAGCTTCTATGAGCATTGTTCAGGCCCGTTGAGGATTTATTGATCATTTTGACGGGCAGGAAGCATTGATCCAACAGAATTGGTTTAATAAAGAATCTCCAGCAAACCACGATAGATTGAGTTTGTGGTTTGGAGTTCAGGGCTTGCTGTCACAGTCTGCTTCCGGCATCTCCTCTTCCTGGGGGAGAAAAGTTGGGTGCCTTTTCCAGGGGCTGGACTTGGCTACGCTCTGAAGGGCCTACATAACTTGGGGCCTGTAGATAACAGGCTTTTCTTGGTTGCCTCTGCTTCTGCACATCACCCACTACACGCACACATACCGTGTCCTGGCTACCCGCATGACTCCTCCAGTCTCTACACGCTTGTCTCACTTCCTCTCCCCTTCTACTCCGCATTTGCCTTTTGAACCCATATTTAGGGTTTGGTAAGGGAAGAGACCAGAACATGCAGCCCCTCAGGACTTTGCTCCCCAGGCTCCTGCCCAAGGCTGGTTGGCCCTTGGGTCCTGGGTGGGTCCTTCCTTCCACGTGAACCATGTCTTGGAAGCTGAGCTTGGTGGTGGGAAACTGGAACAAATAAAAAATAGTATCTGTGTGATCTTGTTTTCCCAAGAGGAGAGGAAAGGAGTGGGGAGACAGCCCCCCTTGCCCCAGTGAAGATGTACCTGGTTTTGTTCCCAGAAACTAGTCAGACTTTCAAGTGTCAGTCTCAGGGGGTTGTCCTGAGTATGTGACCTCTAGGTGTCTGAGCAGATATCTTGGGGCTGTGCGTGTGGCCTTGGGGACTGGAGGGAAGTCCCTATGTAGGACGTCAGTTCTAGGGCTACTCCTATGCCCCAGACTCCAGCTTGGCCTTGAGAGTGGAGACAGGCAGAAGCTTGACTCTTCTCATCCCCCTGCCCATTCCATCTCCTCGCCTAAGCTTTCTGAAGCTATAAAGAAAGGAAGGAAAGAGCAGGCTCTGGAGGGTCCTTCTGCCAGGGGCAGAAACAGCTGGGTCCAAAATCACATAAACTGGGCCAATGGCTGGTAGGTCCCCGGGTTGGCCTAAAACTGACTTTCTGTGCTGCTCCATGGCCCAGGAACTGCCACCGCCCACCTCATGTCACTTCCTAGCCTTGTCTGCTAGGGGCGCCTGCTTGGGATATGAGCCTTCCCTGCAGCTCAGTTTTCCCATCCAGAAAATTGGTGTCTGCCAAGCCAGACACCCATTGTCCAGCTGTGGTCACCCGGTGGAGGTAAGGTGAACTGTGAGAGAACAGAAATGTGGAAGTGACCCCCGCCACCCTGGCCACACTGCTTCCTTCCCTTAGATCTGAGCAGACCAGATGGGCCTCTGTCCTTGGTTCAGGCCAGTGGTTCTGGATCTGCATCAGAGAACTGAGAACCTGCTGGAAACTATAGAGTTTCTATCCAGAAAGACACACGTATCCAGACGCACTTGATATGCACACTCTGAATTTCTGGGGTCTGTGGACCCCTCCTAAGTTGAAAACCATCTAGGTTGTGAGCCTCACTCTGGGCCAGCCCCAAAGAGAGTCTTGGCCTGGGAGGGGCAGAGGCTGGCCTCCCAGAGCCTTCACTGGGGCCCTCTGTAACCTGAGGCTTGGGCTGCCCGTGGCCTGCAGCATGCAAATGAAAACGGGGCAGACGAGATGCTTTAGGAGGAAAGGTGCCCTGCTGGGGGACGAGTGATTTGTCTGCCTCCTCAGTGCTCTGCCTGTCTCTCTCCCTTTCACCATGGGAAGGGTTGTTCAGGTCAGTAGTGAGGAGGAAGCAGGCAGAAGCAGGATGCTGGGCCTGGGGCGTTCTGGGGCCTTCCTGGGGGGTCTTGTCCAGGACTGTGCTTCTGCTATCAGTGTGGAAAGCCAGGAAAGACACTGCAGGCTGCTGTGGCGCTAGGGGAGGGGGAAGGGCGTTGGTGCAGAGGGGAATTCCAAGGTGAGCTGCCTGGGTGGTGCTGTCAGCTGGCTCAGTGGGCAGCAGGATTCTCCAGTGACGAGGACGTGCTCCACCTGCTAAGACTCGGGCAGGTGGAGGATGTGCTGCAAAGGCCAGCATCCAGCGCAGGGCCAAGGTGCTCCCGGGATGTCGGGTGCACAGAAACCCAATGGGGCCGGGGGACCAGGACCCTCTGGGTTCTCCCCATTGCAAGGCTTCAATTCCCTGTCCAGCTGCTGCAAGATGAGGCCGGGGGCCTTTCTCCTGCCCGGCCCCGCCCCATTTGTTCCCTTGGCTGCTGTGAGCGCCAGGCTTTGGGGCAGTCAAGTGGGCTGTCTCACACAATGCTGGGCCCCCTGCCTTCCATGTGCCCTCTTCTCCCAGGCTGAGGGCCCTGGGGTCTCCTGGGATGCCTTCTCAGCCCAGTGTGGCCACCCTCATCCATCTCCCCCTCCTTGCCCATCACATGGCATTTGCATAGAGCTCTGTGTCGGTCACAGTGCAGCGCTTCTCATGCCATCCTGGCATCCTACTCACCAAGGGCCTGTTAAAATGCAAATTCTGACTCTTTAGGTCTGGGATGGGTCTGAGCTTCTGCATCCTGATAAGTGCGCAGGTGAACCGAGGCTGCTGGTACCCCGCCTAGAACCATGCTGAGAGTACTGAGGTTCAGAGCGTGTGTTCCACGCATAACCTGGGCTCCCTGACTGAGTTTCTTGAGACCAGAGACTCTCCTCCTCTTGGCCTTGAGGACACACAGCAGGGTGAGTTCTGTGAACTGAGTTGAGTGGCCCTCAGCCACAGAGGTCGGCACAGGCTTGGGGATGTCAGATCCACGGCCTCCCTCCCTTCCTGCATCACTGCCTGGACACTGCCGGCCCCGGATAGTGGCTGTTGGGATGGGGCGAGCAGGAGGAGGCCAGGTGGCCCGAGGGCCCTCATTAATCCGTCCTGTCCCACTGTTTTCACAGCTTCTTGCCCCTTCAAAGGGCCGGAGGGGTGGCCGGCTAGAGAAGGGGCAGGGAGTATGGTGACTGCTGTGTTGTAATGAGATTTCTGGGAAGGAACAGATGTTGTCAGTGAGGGAGTCCAGAGGTGCCAGGCAGGCGAGCTGGTGTGAGGGGAAGCTGATGGTGGCTGGCTGGGAGGAGGACAGACACATTCAGTGACAGCAGTGGCCTTGGCACCTTCGGAGGGGAGGTCTCAAGCTTAATGCCCCTTCCCCCACCCCAGACCATGCCTAGCGGCCCCACTGGGCTGGACTTGCCTGTCACTTCTCGCTGCCACTGCCCAGCCTGGTAAGCATCCATCTACATCTAGATGACAGGGCTGACAAGTGTCATCGCAGCCTGAGTGGCCCTTGTGCCTGTCACAACACTGGCCACCATGGGGGAATTCACCCACAGCAGAAGGTCTGGCCCCAGTCCCCCGGGGGACTTGTCATGTAACTGAGGAGGCAGCCGGCTCCAGCACACATACCCCTTGGCTCAAGGGCTCTCACAGAGCTGCTGCTGCCAGCTGCTAATTAATAGAAGGGCTACTGAGGCCGGCCAGGCGGTCCTGCTTGGGCCCAGGGGATGTTGAAGAATCCACATTTCCCAGCCAGAGCGGGCCACAGGGAGGCCAGGGGCACTGCCTTGGCTTCAGAGAGGATGTTCTCTGCCAGCCAGGCTTTACCAAGAAAGCATTGCCAGGGCCGTGGAAATCTGTGATCCTGGAGCCTAGGCGGCCACTCAGAGACACTCTGTATCATCATCACTTACCCAGAGCCGGGGCGAGAGTCTGCCCAGTGAGGTAGTGAGCTCCCTGTCACCGAGGCTGCTCAAAATGAGACAGCAGTACTTACACCAGAGGTTGCTAAGCAGCATCCTGTGGACCAAATACAGTGCCCAGATGTGTTCTGTTTGGCCAGCACAGCGTGTCATAACAAGTCTGAGACAATGTTTAAAACGGAAGGATGTCAGACAAAGATTTGGCTTCCCAGCTTCTCTTGAAAAATTGGAAACTGGCAATGCCGGCCCCACGTTCCCACCCCACGGCAGGGAACTGGCGCTCAGCAGAGGCCTTAACCTGGCTTTTGGTCTCCAGGTGCCCACAGTCCCCTCCTCTCTGGCCTGCACCCAGCCATATCACTTGTGCGCGCTGCCTGACCCCGTGGGCTTCTGAGTTTACAACTCTGGACTCCAACCAATAGAGACCGAAGGCAGGTGGACTCACAGACCAATAACCACCACTTACGAACCACAGCCATGTGCCAGACTGTGCTAGGAGCTCCATTTCTCATGTTTCACTTATTCTTCACCGTGGCCCGAAAAATAGGTTCTATTGTCTGCAGCTTACAGATATGGGAACGAAGGCTCTGATGGGGGGAAAAAAAAAAGATTTGCTTGAAATCACACAGCTCTGAAGCACCAGAATTTTTAATAGAATTTGAACCTGTTCTCTAGGACTCAAAACTTGTACTTGTCCCTTTTCTCTCTCCCTTCTTTTCTGTGTGTGTGTGTATGTTAGCTTTTAAAAGCTAAATTACAAAAGTAGTTCAAGAAAACATTCTCCTAAGGATGAAAACATGGCAGATAATACTGAGCACACATTATCTGTGTGGAGGAGCTCAGCTGGCATGGGAAATTGAACAGGCCTCAGAGTACCAGATCTGGACAGGGCTTAGCAAGCTCCTGGCCTAAAGCCTTTATGTTATAGGTAGGGAGCAGAGGGCCAGAGACGGACAGTGACTGGCCCAAGGTCATAGAGTAAGTCCAAGTCAGAGATGAAACCATAACCCAAGAAGGGTTTTGGCTCAGAGGTCTTAGGGCTCCACAGCCTACCCCACCCCCAGCCAGAGAGGGGTCCAGGGAAGAGTTCTGAATGGTCTCATCACTGGGACGCTTTTTTTGTCTCCCCAGCCTCATGCCTGAATTTTGGACTGTTGAGTATGTTCAGGATCCATCTTAATTTAAGCTCATGCCTATCCTAATCCCCCACCCTGGGGCTGCTGCCCCTGGGGATCTGGACTGGGACACTTGCCCACCTGCTCCCCCTGCACAGCCTGACATGGAGACCTTTGGGATTTTGGAACTACATCTGGATGCCACTGATGTGTTTGGGGTTCAAAGGGGAAGGGGACAAGTAGCCAGTGGTGTCTGTGTCTTCTCCACCAGAGAAATATATGGTCACGGGGTCTGTGAAGAGTGGAGTCAGTCTGTGGCTTAAGGCTCAGTGTGCAACCAGGATCAGGGCTCAGCCTGGGACCAAGATAAGGCCTTGGTCTGAAGTGAGGAATTGGAGTCCTTGAACAGAGTCTTGGAGCCAACCTCAGTGCCTCCCTGAAACACTGGGGCTGGGGACAGGGTGGGCAGGTTGTCCATTCCATTCTCTGCCCTGCCAACCCCACCCCCAAAATCCCCCCTTCTTTTAAGCTCCCAGAGCTCCTACACCTCTTAGCATCTGAGCCAGCTGCCTGTGGTCTTCTCAGGGAGGTAAAGTACGAATTATAAATACTCAAAGGTTCTACCGCTGCCAAAGCCAGAGCCACCAAACCTCACACGTGCCCACTCCTGCCATGCTGTGGTCTCTCATTGTTTGGAACTGTATCTATCTTCCCAGCCAGGCAGCCAGCTAGTGGCTCCTGCAGAGTAGTGCTCGGGCTGGGCAGAGAGATGTGCTGGCTTGGTAGAGGCACTCCCTATTTCCCACTGCATCCCCACCTCTGGCTCCCACAAATAGCCGAGCAAGCCGTGGGACCTCCAGGTCTGCTCTCGGCAGCTGCGGGGGCCTGATAATTGGCTGATGATGATTTTGTGTCTGTCTAAGCATTTACCCGTGTGGGTGGATATGTTATGTCTGCACAAACGAGGCTTTCAGAAATTAATACATAACACAGGACTGGCTAATACCTTGTCTTCTGGGCTTGGAAAGGGGTGAGTGAAGGGAGGTTGTGCCCACTGGGAGATCAGATGCTCCAGTCCAAGATTGTTTTCACCCATCATGGAGAATGGGGATCTCTACCCGTCTGGCAAATAGGAGGGTAGTATTTCAGCTCCTCTTAGCTGAAATAACCCTGGTCGGCTTTGCAGGAGGGCAGATAAGAGATAGACCAATTTGGACTGATGGTCGGGGAAGGCTTCCTGGAGGAAGCAGAGCTGAGCTGGATCTGAAGGAGAGAGAGACCCATTATGCACACTTTCTTGGAGGCGAGTGCCTGGGACCTTGAGACGCCTGACTGGGTATTGTCAGACAAGGGGGCAGATTACTCCAAACCTGCCCTTTTGGACCTCCACTCCTGAAGCTTAGTCCTTGAGGACTCTGACCCCATGACCCCGGGTCTTGCCCCCCAATGCTGCCTGAGTATGTGTGTGTGTGCATTTGCAGGTAAGTTTGTCTGTGTCTCTCTGGCCTCTGACCCTGGGTCCTTGCAGCCCAGGCCAGCTCTCCCAGGCCTCAGTCCCAGCTGCACAGCCTCTGAGAAGACTGCTTTCTTCTGCCATCCTAGACCCGGAAGGCAGATGTTACCACTGTAATAATGTCACTGAGTGTGTGGCCTGGAGCCCAGAAGTAATTACCCTGCGGTTCCCCATCACAGGCTGGAGCAGCCCCTGTCAATGATTAACCTGAGTCCCCGGCCACTTGACGCCAAAGCCAGCCATGGGCTTCTCCTACCTACGATTTGTCAGAGGATACTAGGCGATATCCCCTTCCCCACGGACAGGAAAGACCCTCCCCCACGGACAGGAAAGACCCTCCCCCTCAAGCCCACAAGGCTCCTAAATGCCACTGGCAGCTTTTTGAAGAAATATGGTCCAGGAGGAGGGACTCTGCAGCTGTGGCCTGTCCTCATGTAACATCAGGGCCAGCCCAGCCCGGAACCCTGGGCCTCTCATCCCAAGCTTCCCCGGCTTGTAACTGTCCACCCTCTCACGCTGGGTTTGCCTTCCTGACCCTCATCCTGTTCTGCCGGGTGACCTCAGCAAAGTCCTTTCCTCTCTCAGAGTCCAGCATCATAGCTCAGTCTGAGGCTGAGAAGGGAGCAGAGCTAATTGGCCAAATAGGTATTGAACCCGTAATCCTGACCCCATTAGTGCAAATTGAGCCGGCAAAGCAGGGACCGCGCTGCTGACAAGTAGAGCTGATGAGAATCTCCTGCCCTGTTTCCTGAGACTCTGAGAGGCCCATCCAGGCGTGATCTTGGATTTACATGGCCCCTGTGCTCCCGGAGTGTGTGTGGGGTTCCTCTTTCTGTGGCGTCTCCACCAGCCTCTATCCTGGGGATCAGGGCCGGGGCTCCCTAGCACATTGTTTGGTTATGCTGTGTCTGTTGCCTTCCACCCCCCCAGCCATTAGATCACAGCCCCTGTGGGGGTGGAGATCAGGCTTTTCTCTGGGCAGAGGCCCCCACCCACCCCTTCCTCCCAGTCACCTCTTCTCTGGGGCCGGGGCTGCTGTCTCCTCCTGGAACTTTCAACATGGTCTCAGTTCAGATAGGAGGATCCACGGAGACCAGGTCACATGGACAGCTAAGGCTGGAAGAGTCCTGCAGGGCAGAGCAGTAGGACCATTGGCTTTGGAATTGGCAGGGGAAGGAAATGCGACAATGTCCATCCTGTCCCAGAGGCTCTGGGGAATCATCTTCCTGCCGTGTTGCTCCAGGGCTTCTGTGGACAGAACTGAGGGGGCCAGCTGGAAGAAGAGGCCAGGTGAGACCAGGCTGTGCCCCATGTAGCTGGGTGGGCTGAGCCATGCCCTTACCACCTTGGCTTTGCTCTCCTCATCTGAAAATGGAGCTGGAGAGGGGTTGGGTTTTAGCATGACCCCCAATCTGAAACTGGTGGTTGTAGAGTCACCTGGGAGCTTTCTGCAATTATGGATGCCTGGGTCTCCATGCATGAGGCCTGGGCAGGTAGAAGTTTGGGAAGCACCCAAGTGAGCTGGGCACCCCGAGTGCCCTTTCTGCGCTAACCGTCTGCCAGTCTCCCACTGCAGTGTGTTCACCACAGCCCTCCAGTGCTTCCCAGAACCTGGTAGTGAATACCTCCAAGCCATTCATGACCTTCTACTCCCCAGGGAGTCATTCCCTTTCCTTCCTCACGGCAGGAGCAAAGAGAATCATAAAACTCTGGGCCTATTGGGACCCCAGGGAACATGGCCCTTGCTCTGTGTCCTTGTCAAACTGTGTTTTCCTGGAGGGAAGGCAGAGTCCCATCCAGCTCATGTCCCCAGAGCCCAGGCACTCCCGGGAGAACCCCATCCTAACAAGAAGAGGGGTCCGTAGAGAGAGTCAACGTTTAGCCACGGCCCTCCCCCCATCCCCGCCGGTGCCCTTATTCACCGTGTCTGCCACCTGCTTGGCCTCAGGAAGTTCTGCTCTGAGTGCATCCCATCTCCTCCTTGATGAGGTGTGCCTTCCTGCAGAAGCCGGTGAGCCCTCCTACCTGATCTCCCTTGAGCTTGTGCTCACGTGCGACTCCACAGCAATATTCTATTTTTACTTCATTCTCCTAAGTGGGAAGAGCTGTGCTGGGGCCTTTTTTGTTTCTTGTAAGCCAGCTGAAGAAGTTCTCCATTGCTGGCCCCCTCTACAATTTCCCCCAAATGGTCTTAGTGACGCTCAGAGAGGTTGGACCACTAGCCTTAAGGAACACAGCATCCTGGCAGTTTAGGGCCATTGTAGAGTAGGTGACCCCTGCTGTATAGTTTGGTGTGTGTGTGTGTGTGTGTGTGTGTGTGTGTGTGCACGCGTGCACGTGCATGCTTTTATGCTACTGTGTGTCTGATGAGTGCACAGATTTAGAGTCTCCAGTACAGGGCTGGGGCCTTCAGAGAAGCAACGGGTTGATGTCTTGGGTGCTCCTCATGGCCAGGGCTGGGCTTGGCTGTGCCGTTGAGAAGGTGCAATAACAATTCTTTCCCCGAGGAACTCTTTCCTCTGCACCTTCATGGCTCCCCATGTCCCCAGAAGAGTCCTGACTACTCAGTCTGACATTCAGCATGCCCCCATCCTTTCTTTGGGTCAGGATTGAGTTCAGGGAGGGAGTGTCATGGATTTCTGAGATGGGTGCTTTTCTCTCAGCAAGCTTTCCCCCTGGCCAGCTGCCCTTGGCTAGCCTCTGCACTGCAGAGATCCATGGAATCAGCATGTCTTTAGAGAGTGTCTGGCTCCATCCTCTCATTGTACCACTGTGGACACTGAGGCAGGGATCGTGGGAGGCAGGGACTCCTTCAAGGGCACACAGCAAGTAAGAGACTGAAATGGGTGGAACCCAAGACTCTTGGCCCCTGGTCTAGCTTCCTTCTGCTGGATAGCACACACCTCCTTCTTGCAACCACAAGGCCAGCCTTCCTGACCAGTGGGCACTCTCAGGTCCCATCCATTTTGGGGTTTTTGTGCCCAACAAGCCATGCTGCTCCCCCCTAGACTGAGGGCTTCTCGAAGAGGGACTGAAACCGCTAGGTGGCATTCTGGGGGGCCCTGAGGAGCTCCAGTCCTTTATGTCTCAGCTCAGAAAGATTTCAGCAAGAGGCAAGTGATAGATAAGAAGTGATTTATTAGAATAGGATGCTTGTGAGGCTTACAAGTGGGTGGGTGAGAGGGTACCATGCCAAGAACTTAGTGGGCTACAGTTTTATAATCAAAGGTGACTAAAACCACCTTATTCCTCATTCTTGAGTAGACATCACACTTCCATCATCAGTTCCTCCTCTCTGTTGTGTGGGGGAATTTTCTTGTCCCTATATGGTCAAGCCAGGACTGTCATGGCACTATGGAAAAATTATCTCAGGTCTCAGTACAGTGAGGGTCTTACACTTTGAAATGTTCCCTTTCCACACACCTCTGGATCCCCTTAGTCCTGAGGCCAGGACCTGCATCTAAGTGGTTGTAAGAATAATAATGATGATGGTAACAGCCAGCATATGCTGATTACTTGCACTGTGTAGTACATTATTAATGTTATCTCATTGAATCATCTTGGAATCCTGTGAGATGGGATTAAAGGTCTCATTTTGTACATAAGAAAACAGACTCAGAGAGGTTGAGGGATTTGTCCAAGGCCACACCGCCAGGTATCTGGACACTAGAGAGCGTCTCTGCTGCACTGTCTGCTGTGACCTAGCTGCTCCACGTGTGGCCCCTGGACCAGTGGCCTCAACATTGCCTGGGATCCTGTAAGCAATACAGGTGTCG
This sequence comes from Bos taurus, assembly GCF_002263795.3. Classification (NCBI taxonomy): domain Eukaryota; kingdom Metazoa; phylum Chordata; class Mammalia; order Artiodactyla; family Bovidae; genus Bos; species Bos taurus. Next base: position 20,175,425 of record NC_037337.1, on the reverse strand, counting down.
GCCCTCACCCCACACCCAGTGAATCCGAATTCCCCAGGTAATTTAGGCACTGTGCAGTGTGATTAAAAGATCACAGAAGGGGAAGGGAAGGTTCTAGCAGTTTCAGCCCTCACACAGCTCACCTTCTCCTTGGGGAATGGCTGCAACTAGCCCTCATTGTTTGCTGAGGGACTAGGAACTCAGCCCAAGACTGAGAGGGACCAGGGAAGAGTTACCAGGGAAGAGGCAGGGGTAAAATGCCATTTTGTCTGGGTCTTCAAAAAAACAGAAACAAAGCCAAATTATGTTCTTCAGGTAACAGCGCATCCTCACAGGAAAGCGAGTTCCCAAAAACACTCCAGAATCTGGATAACCCACCATAAGCCCAGCGTTAGCTGGATGCCCTTGTCTGAATCGCATTGGTTGGGAGGCAGCCTCAGGCGGCCGAGGGAGCAGCTACCTGGGAGCCCTGTGATTCTGAGTCAGAGAGTTTGAGGTGGGTTAAAAATAGAGCCCTAGTGGCCAGGCGGGGTTGGAAGACAGCAATTCATCTGCTGTAGGGGAAGACCCCAGGCTGGGTCAGGGGACGGTGGACCAGAGGAGGGGGGTTGGGGAGGCGTTTATTCCTCTCAGAGGCCGGAGTTGAGGGCGATGGGAGGCAGAGCTTTCCAGTGTGAGAGGGGCGGGGAGGCAAAAAAATACCCGACTCCTGCGCCGCGTCCCCTTCGGGTGGGTGGAGCGTGGTGAGGGGGGCTGGGCCGCAGCTCTGCCTCGGAGAGCCTGTGATGGGGAGGGGCTGGTCCCTGCTTCCCAACAGTTGTTATTGGTTGTGGGAGAGGGAAGGCAGGGAAGGTGTCCCACGTGTGTGCGTTCCCGCGCGGGGCGTGCGTACGTGTGTGTATGTGTGAGTTGTGGGCAGGCACGTGGTCTCCTTTGCCGGTTACACCTGCCCTTCAAACGGCCTCCCTCTGTCTCCTCATCCTTAACCGCCTCCAGAAAATCTGCTCCTCCTGCCGTTGCGTTAAGACAACACCTTTGTCTCAGCGCCTAGGAGTTCCCCGCGGACCCGTGTGTCTTACATCAGCGGACTCTTCACCGCATGGGTCACTGGTCCGTGATTAATTTTGGGGGGGATTATTTTTCTGATTAAAAGGTAATATTTGCCCATTATGGGGAATTTAGAAAATAAAGAAAGCTATAATATAGAAAACAAAAATCACCCATAATCCACTACTTAGAAATAGCCATGTGACTTCATTTTTAAAATTTTTGACAGTCACCCTCTCTCCCCACCGCAATAGTCTTTAATACACGCATTTATTGAACAATAAGACAATTTTACTGAGACCTCACTCCCCCCACCCTTCTCCTTCTGGGTGCCGCTATTGTGGCTACATCTGGGAAAAGGAAGAGGTGTCATTTCTGCTCTTGGTTAGCACACAGCAGGTGTGGGGAGACGAGACTAATCCTGGGTCTTCAAAGCGGGGGCGACGTAGGGGAATTCAAGGGAAGAAATGGAGTTGCCTCTTCCGTGCCCCCCCCCCACACCCCACCTTCTGGATCTCTGTGCAAGCCTATCAGGTAGATGGGAGAATCTGCCAAGTCCCCACCAAGGGGGCGTGCCTGAAAGGAGGGGGCGTGTCTGTAATGAAGGGGCATGCCTGAAAGGAGGGGGCTTGGTGTGTTCTGCCTTGCCAGGCTTGTGCTGGTCAGGATGGAAACACAGTCGTGGCCTTGGTTGACATCTTTAGCCTCAGTCACCCCCCACCAGCCCCTGTCATCCCTGTGTTAGAACCCCGACCCCACATTCTCCTGGCCCGTCTCTTATTCATCTACCTTCCCCCACCCCAGCTCCCACTCCTCCTCCGTTACTTTTCTGCCATCATCTTCACTAGGTGGGAGCCATTTGCTAGTGGATGTTGTTGGGAGTTTTCGGGTCTTGGCGCGGGGGGGCAGCGGTTTGCATGGGATAAGTTCTCCCTGCTCTTGGAGGAGGCCTGTGAAGGCTTCGTGGGAAGGAGTCAGGGTCTCAGAGGGCTGCCCATTTTGTGTAGCTTCTGCCGGGCCTCCTGCCACTCAGTCTCTGGCTCCCAAGGGACTCATTCAGTCATTCATTTATTCACTCATCCACCCATTCCCAGGCTTTTTTTTGGACCTACCTCATAAAAGGAACTGCACTAAGTTCAGAGAGTCAAGTGACTACAATTACATCCTAGTGTGATAAACTGCTCAGTTCAGTTCAGTCCTTCAGTGGTGTCCAACTCTGCGACCCCATGGACTGCAGCACGCCAGGCTTCCCTGTCCATCACCAACTCTCAGAGCTTGCTCAAACTCATGTTCATCAAGTTGGTGATGCCATCCAACCATCTCATTCTCTGTCATCCCCTTCTCCTCCTGCCTTCAATCTTTCCAAGGGGTACCTCGCCAGATTTCCTGGGAGAAAAAGAAGACCTCCCAGGAAAAATGACAGCTCCTCTGAACCAAGTGGCCTGGAGTGGGCAAGGCTAGGGAGGGTATCTCCAGGCAGAGGACAATATGTAGGAAAGCCTAGAGGAGAAGAAAAGTCCTGGGTGCCTGGGACACGGAAAGCTGCTGAGTGTGTCTGGAGCAGAACACCCAGGACAGGGCTAGAGGAGGCTGAGTCAGATCAGGAAGTGCCCCCAAATGACAGCAAGGAGCTTAGATTTTAGCTGGGCGCCTGGAAGGACTTTGGGTTTGGCAAAGCATGGAGAGGATGCAGACCCTGAGGTCTGTGGGGTCCTGGGAAAGGCAGGAGCCCAGGTAAGAAGATGCTGAAGTGGGCCAGGTGGTGGGTTGATGAGCCGTGCTGGATCCCACATGATTGAGTGTTGGAAGGTAAGCAAGATGGGAGAGTCGAGGATAATTCCCAGGTTTCCAGGCTAAGTGTCTGGATGAATGGTAGTATCACATGCTGGGAGCACAGGTTTGTGCAGGGAGCTGCTAAGTTATATCTGGCTCTGTCAAGAATGAAGTTCCCATTGGACATCCAGGTGTAGGTGTGTAGTCAGCAAGAGAGCACATGGCTGTGGGCTCAGGACAGAGAGGTATGGTTTGGAAGCCAGCCGAATAATTTTGAGACCTTGGGAGTTGGTGAGGTCACCCCAGGAGAGTGTAAAGAGGGAGAGGAGGTGGGGGCCCCAAGAAACAAAAACATTTAAAGGTCACGGAGGGAAAGAGGAGCTCCTGCAATGGGAGGGAAAGGAGAACCAGAGAGAACAGAGAAGAGCCAGTGGAGCAGAGTGTCTCAGCGGAAATGGTGCACAGTGTCAGATGATACAGAGGGTCAAGATGGAATGGACCGGAAATTGTGGGATTTGGCAGCAGGATGTGTGCCTCGGCAGTGTTGCTGCAGGATTGAGAGGCATGCTGGGGAAATGGACGTGGAAGTGAGAGAGTGGGGACGGCCACACGTCTTTCAGGAAGCTTGGTTCTGAGGGGAGAAAAGATAAGATAGTGGGGGTTCGGGAGTGATTTTATTAAGTGCGAGATCTTAAAAGCTGATCAGAAGGGCCTGAAGATATGGGCGAGAGAGGGGATAACCTGTAATGTTCCTGGGGAGGAAAAAGGGAACAGTGTTGAGAGAGTAGATAGTAGAGTCATCAACTGATTCCTTGTGACTGGGGGGTGGAGGGGGAAAGCGGGGAGGGAGAGAGACAAGCAAGGGAGTAGTCAGATGGCAGGAAAAGAAGGGGGCATTTTGCAGGCTTCTGTTTCCTCTGTGAAGAAGTGCTGTTATCTGCTGGGAGGGAGGGGGAAAGTGGTGGTTTCAGAGCTTTGAGGAGAGAGGAGATAATTTGGAAAGGCCGCTGTGGGAAATGGGTGGGAAAGGCTGTTAGGGTCTCCTGGAGGATAGGCTGGCAGAGGTGAGGACCCTGCTGAGTACAGAAACACTGATGAGGAAATAGAGACACAAGGAACTAAGGCACTTGGTATTTAGTAGGACTGGTCTGAGGTTGTGAGGTTTTCTGTACAGCCCATCCCCTTCCATGGAAACAGGGGAAGAGCTGATGATGGCTCTGAGTTACAGTTATGATCTAGTGAAGTCGGGGCCAGAGGACGGGGCAAGAGAGGTTGATGAGCAGAACCACTATGTGTGGGGGGAATGGGAGGAGGCAGGAGGGTTCTCACAGGATAATTAGAGGGCCAGTGACTGCAAGCTTCTGGGACACCAAAGAACAGACTTAGCATGATTGGATAAGAGAACTGGCAGAAAAGGAGGTTAGGGTGGGAGAGAGCACTGCTTATCTGAGATTAAAGATGGACCAACTGCAGACAGTGACCCAGTCCAGGATGTGCTGTTGGAAGGGACTGGAGCGAAGACTTTAGAGGCAGGACTTCAAGCCAGTGGGAGGCTGGGTGTTATTGCTGGTTGATGAGGGGGAGTAGAAGTCACCCAGGATGAAGGCAGGATTTGCAATGGAATAGAAGATTGTGAACCAGGTGCCAGCCTCACCACGGTCCCCAAGAGTGGCGAGTGGATGCTGTAAAGAAGGCCAGCAAATGACAGGATGCTCAAGAGATCTTGTAGACATTCCTACCACAGGCAGGAAGAGGCATTAGCGTGGACAAAGCTGCTCACTCCACCCTAACCTTGAGGTCTGTGGGGTTTGGGAGAGTGACGTCCTTGGGACACAACTAAAGTTCAGGTAAGGGAAAAAGCAGGTGGGTTAGAGGATGAAGAAGTTGAGAGTGAAGGTACTGTGGAAGAGAGCACAGGGGACAGGTTTGGGAGGGAGAGAGGGAATAGGAGGAGGCACAGAGTTTAGGAAAGGGAAAATACTATCGACTGGGTTTATATTTGTATAGAGCGATAAGTGGGACTCTGGAGTCAAGCTATTTGGGTGTGAAATCCCGATCTACCATATACAGCAAATTTCCCAACTTCTTGAGCCTCAGTTATCTCAACTGTAAAATGGGCGTATTCATAGTATCTACTTCATAGGATTAGATGAGATAGTCTATATAAGGGTCTCAGATGAGTACCTGGCAAACAGTAAGTTGTTGATGGCTGTCCTGAATTCTCATGAGCTTCATGGTCAGCTTGTGCAGTTATCTGTGCTGGGCCTAGAATGGAGGGGGAAGCTCTTAGCTCCCATCTAGTTCTCAGACATGAAGATGCCTGGCTTCTTTGTTTCGGGGCTGGAAGGAGAGTTAGGTAGTACCTGGTGAAACAGGCAGAATGTGACGACTGCTATCGCAGACACACTGCACAGTCAGGTGAAGTTCATGGAGGAGGAGGCAGTTGAACTGCCTCCTTTTGGATGAGAGAAGGGACTTCAAAAGACGGGGGTTCGAGAGATAGGGGCAGTTCTCAGAAGGAGGAGGAACCACAAAGTGGACGGACATGAGGCCACAAGTTGGGTGTCCCGTTGGCTCCTGTGAACGAAGTGGAAGGGAGAAGAAGGAAGAGGAGTCATGGGTGCGGATCAAGGAGCTTGAACCTTCCTCTATAGCCACTGGGGTCTCCAGAGTGGAGTTCAAGCATGGAGTGACATAATCATAATGTGGTTTGGCTAGATAACCCAGAGAGCATGTGACATGGAGGGAAAGAAAGAGGAGGCAGGGGACGAGGTGGGTGGCAGGGACAAAGTCTGCATGAGGAGTAGTGAGGAACTGATCTAGGACAGAGCTTTGGGGACAGATTCAGAAGCTGTCATTGAAGGGGCCAGACAAGACTTGCTTGCTGCTAGGGGGACCTGCAGGGGCAGGTGGGAGGACAGAGAAAGCAGCTGAGGGTGGCCGTGAGGTTTCCAGCCCAGGTGATTGAAATGCTGACTGTGCCCTTCAGCTTTGAGGAGGAAGATGCTGAGCTCAGCCTTGGACTTGTTGGGTGGAGGAGCCAGCAGGCCCTCCAGGTGGCAGGCGGGAATGCAGTCTGGTGCTAGGAGTGGTGTCTGAGCCAACTGCGTGGGGGGCAGGGGGAGGGGTACAAGATGGAGCTGTGGGTGTGCTGCTTATCTGAGAGAAAGCACGGGAATACCTCCCCCTGCTGCTGCCAGCCCTGCAGGGGCACAAGCATGTCTGCAACAAGGCCCCTGCACTCAAGAAACCCACAGCATTCTAGGAGATCCAGGGCCAGACCTTCGGCTGGGCTTCAGTGAGAGGCTGAGAAGGCTCAGAAGTGGTAGCACTTCAGATGAATGTTGAAGATGGAAAAGATCTTAGCAGGCAAAAACCCAACATTCTCTTCCTTGCAGCCGACAGGATTCCCAGTGGCTACCATTTGTGTCAAAATGTATGCAAATGGATGTGCAAGAATATGTATGTGTGAAAATGGATATGTGTACAAAGGCAGAATTGCCAGATGACCCTCCCCATCCCATTGTTCCCTATGAACAGTGGTACAAAGATGAGAGCGTGTGTACAAAAATGTTTTTGTGTCTGTGTGTGTGTGAGAAAACATATGTGCTCAGAGGCAAGCGTGGGCAGGTGTGGACAAGAAGAAACTAAAGGAGGTCATCCCTGCTCTGGGACTTCCACTTCTGCCTCTGTTTTATCACCCTTCGCATCCTCTTCAGCCTCCAGGGAAGAAGAGGGCCCTTGGTCTGGCCCTTGAGTTTCTGAGTTCAGGGTCAGGAGCCTCCTGTCTTCTCTTCCCTCAGCTCCCCTGAGGCCATAACCTTCCTCTCAGACTGTGAACTGTTCCAGGTATTAATGGAGTGGGCTGTTGGGCTTTGTGCCACCCCCTTCCTTCTGCATGTGCCCCCGACCACCACTCCACTCCACCAAAGCCGACCCACAGGCCATTCCCTCCCTTGCTGGCTCCGACTTCCTCTTAACTTAGAGAACACTGGGATGGGGAAGGTCGTCTGGCTTTGGGGAGACCAAGTCTTCTAATTCAGGTTTGTGCCAACTCCAGCATGCCTGAGTCTGGCTATCCATTGCCTCCCTGCCAGGGCCTGCCACCCGCCACCATGGATGTATAGAGTCTGGATTGTGAGATTTATTCATGAATGATTCTACACCCAGTGGGAGTGGGCAGGGGAGCATTGGGCATAAAGCTTGAGGCTTTGGAATGTTACTATTCCTTCCTTTGTGAACCTCAGTTTTCCTTTTTACAGGTTGGGTACAACTTGCCCTACTGGCTGCTGATGACTGGGGTGCTTTTAATACTCAAAAGTTGTGTTGGTTTGCTCATCCAGGAAGTACCTCAGGAGTCCTGGTGTCAGGAGGATGAGTCCCCTTGAAACCTCTTTGCAACCTTCTTGTCTCTGGGGTGGGGGCTGTACCTGCTGTGGCAGGCTTACCTCCCCAGTGTGATGCAAAGATGCCAGAAAGGTTTGTCCACCTCCCCACATTCTGCTGAGGTGCCTAAACTCGCAAGAGGTCTGACTCAGGAGTTCCACTGACCTCTCTGAATTTGGGGTCTGCTCCTTCCTAACTGTGTGGACTTGGGGAGATACTGCTCTCTTGAGTCTCAGTGTCATCATCTATAAAATACAGATAATAGCAGCCACATTAGTCCTGGTGTGAGGAATAAATTAAGTAATGCATTGAAAGCACCAAATATTAGCAAGTGCTTGATATACAAGTTTTGGGGTCTTTTTGAATAGAGTGTTGTCAGTCACCAAGGAGTCCCCAATGAAAATGCCCAGGGACATTAAGGAATCACTTGAGATGCTTCTGATCACTAAGACTGGAGGAGAAGAGGGGCCAGAGAGGTGTGGAGGCTGTTGCCAACTTCCCCTGGCTGGACCAGTGAGGTTGGGCTGGCAGGCACACCGGGAGCTGTCCGTGGTGCTGAACATCAAAAAAAAATTTTTTTTTTTTTTTGCTCTTACCCGGCCCAGCCTTCAGAAATCTGTGCAATCGTCTGGCAAAGAGTAAGGAACATAGTGTACACGGCCAAGGTCAGCTCCCAAAGCCCAACTCCGATTACCTCTTCCAGGAGCACTTTATGACCTCATCCGTCTAGGCCCCCAGGAGCCCACCTTTTCAGATGCCTGGGCTGCCTGAGATGGTTTCTTACATCATTGCCCAACATGTCTTCTGTCTAAACCTTGTCCTCTGATTGGACCATGAGCTCCCTGAGATCAGGGCATCTCTCTGCTGAGTTAAATAGATTCTGCCATCCAGTTGTCCAGGGAATATTTTGGGCCCTGACTTCCACCACTGGCTACTTGAACCATTATAAGTTCCCTTTCACCACCCCAGCAGATGCTTTGCTTTGACTCTTCCCTGGAAGATTTCACTTACCTTCCTCACCTCTTTCCTGTTGACTTGAATTACTTATTTACTCATTTAAAAATATGGGCTAGGCATAGGTCAGAGCATTTTACAAATATCAATTCATTTCACTCTTTAAAAAGTTCCACTAGTTCGTTAATATTATCCTCATGCAGCAGATGAGGAAACTGAGGCTTAGAGAGATTAAATGACATACTAGTAAATGATGGAACCAGGAATCAAGTTCAAGTTGGTTGGCCTAAGAGCCTGTACTTCTTTCTTCTTACCACATTATGCTGCCCTTTGAGTTTCTCTTTGATGCTCCAGAACAGTGGTGTGTGGGAAGAAGTGCTCTAGTATTCTGACCCCAGCCCAGATCAGGCACCAGAAATATCCCTTAGCATCTGGAAACTCATGATTGAAACAATTAGTCAGAATGCAAGGAAATGGGTGTTTTTGCCTCGTGTAATTTGGTTTTATGAAGATCACTAAATGCAAACATTCTCCTGTTAATTACTGCCTCAAATTTGGGCTGTAATTGAGAGAACTAGAGCTTGGAGAGTGTAGAAACTGCTGGAGTGGCAGGCCTACCCGAGTCAGCATTCCCAGCCGCCTTGCACCCGCTCTGTTAATTTTAGAAACTCTTCCAGTCTGGGTATATTATTAGCTTTATGTACAGAGGGCCACAGGGCCCTCCATGGCCTCTATGTCACAATTTTTTGTTTTGTTTTTCCCAAGAGATTAAGTAAAAGGAACAATGACCATGTGTATATAGGGGTGTTTGCACACTGCCTGTGTGAAAGGGGATACCTGTGTATGGCACTAATGAGTTGTCAGCAGCTGTTTTTGAATGAGTTCACGAGGCTGAATGAAGCATGTACACAGCTTGAAAGCAGCATAGAAGCTGAAACCACTCTTGCCGGGCCCACGAGTCATTAGCAGGATGCTCCGTGTGCTGTGGAGTGGGTGTGAAGGCTGGGGTGGGTTTTCCCAGGTGGCATAAGGGAGTGGGGCTGATGAAAGGGTGGTGGGCTAAGGGGCAGGGAAGGAGACAAAGTTGACCTCTTGGCACCAGACTTAGAATGAAAAGCCTTAGCCCAGTGAAGCTCTGACTTGAAGTCTCATCTTGAGCCCCTGAAGAACATGGCTTTCAAAGGAGCGGCCAGAAGCTGTCTTTTGGGAAGCCGCACTTGCCTGGGCTGTGTGACATGGGACAGCCGCCTCGCCCTCCTTCCCTGAAGCAGGCCCTGCCCTCTTCTTGACTCATAGCATCATTTTGAGTCTGACAAAGAAAACAAGTTGCTGTGGAGTAATTTTTTTTCAAACTTTGACCTCATTAGGCAGGGACACTTTGGTTTTGTCCTGCTGTCTCCACTCTCTTCCTCCTGGCTTCCCTGCGGTAGAGAATTAAAGATGGCTGAACTGTTATTTCTCTTGGGAGAAGATAGGCTATGTCTGCCCAACATAATACCTTTATCTGTCATTGTGTAACTGTCTAAATTACTAGCAGAGAGAAAAGCTCTGCAGTGCAAGTCTTTTGTTTTAGGGCAGCTCTGGAGTGGCCGGTGCTTGGGCATATCACGCCTCTAGACACAGGGTCTACGCTTTCCTATGCTGTCTTCATACTCCCTGCTGCTGCTGCTGTGAAGTCGCTTCAGTCGTGTCCAACTCTGTGCGACCCCATAGACGGCAGCTAACCAGGCTCCCTTGTCCCTGGGATTCTCCAGGCAAGAACACTGGAGTGGGTTGCCATTTCCTTCTCCAATGCATGAAAGTGAAAAGTGAAAGTCAAGTCACTCAGTCGTGTCTGACTCTTCTCGACCCCATGGCCTGCAGCCTACCAGGCTCCTCCACCCATGGGATTTTCCAGGCAAGAGTACTGGAGTGGGGTGCCATTGCCTTCTCCACTTCATACTCTCTAGGGGCCCTTTTTGGGCCAGGTAGGAGACCTGTGAGTTAGTTTTTACCTCCTCATATTGCTTAACCTTTCAGAGGCTTCACCCTGAGGGTCCCTCCCCACCTCCCCCGGGAAGTATTAGCAGTTGCTTTGAGGCCTTGGGAGAAGTGATGCTGGAAGCCCCCTGGTCTCATTCCATCGCATTGAGTAGTGCTTGAAATCCCCTGTTAACACTGCCTATCACTTTGCTGTACACCTGAAAGGAACACAACATCAACTCTCATAAAAGTTTAAAAAAGTTTTTTATCACAAAAACTTCCAGTTAACTGAAACAGTGTATGTACCTTCTACCAAATAATGTTTAAAGGAAACTTTTTAAGAAAAAAAATGAGAAAATATTTCTAATAGTTTATTGTGATTAATGTATTGATTGTGCAATCTGTGTTTATTTAAATGTGTACTTGAACATGAAAAATATCTACTTTGCTAAGTATAAATTATTTGTTGGAAAAAATGAAATTGTTGAAGTATATTAGAAAAAAAAAAAAACAACCCTGCCTGCATTTGAAGATATCACTGACTTTCCTGACCACTGTGTTAGAACCAAACCTCTAGGGGAGAGACATGGTCAGAGGTTTTCTGACTGTAGGGAATAGACTAACAGGAGACCTGCCCCCCAGCACCAACCCTGAGAGCCAGTGTGGGAGAAGGCCAGATCCAAATTATAGGACTGAGTGTGCGGACCTCATTGCACAGTGGGGAAACTCAGGCCCAGATGGGGAGGGCACCGGCCTGATGTCACACAATGTTAGTGACAGAGCTGGGACTGGATCTCACGCCCACAGTCTCCCAGACTCCCGCTGTGCGTCTGATCCTCCCCTGTTCTCTGGTCACGGTCTGTGGCATGTCTGACTGCCAGCCTGTCTCAAGCCACAGTTGACCATCAGGGAGGATGGAGCAGCCTGGCCTGAGCCTGGGGGTGGTGTGGGGTGAACTACTTCTGCTGCTAAAACAGCCTCTCACCTCTCTCTGGATGTCATTATTTAGTTTGCTTCTCAGCCTCTCACTGGGGTATAGGGATTGGAGTAGGAGGCTTGTCATTGGGGAGTTCATGGAGAGGCAGGCAGAAAGCATCCCTAAGGATGACTAAGGAAGAGCCTCTCGCTATGCCAGTCACTACATCTTGCCCCGGTACCCATGCGCCTATCTCCTGCAGGACTTTGGAAGCTCTCAAGACTTCTCTCTCCACCCTTGCTCTCTTTGAGCTTTCTTTTGGGGTCTGTCATTCATTCCCTCTCTCCTCCTATGACTGACCAGTGTGTCTCTGGGCAGATTTTACTGGGACCTGACCATGCTGCTGCTGATGGTAGGAAACCTGATCATCATTCCTGTGGGCATCACCTTCTTCAAGGATGAGAACACCACACCATGGATTGTCTTCAACGTGGTGTCGGACACGTTCTTCCTCATCGACTTGGTCCTCAACTTCCGCACAGGGATCGTGGTGGAGGACAACACAGAGATCATCCTTGACCCGCAGCGGATTAAGATGAAGTACCTAAAGAGCTGGTTCGTGGTGGATTTCATCTCCTCCATCCCTGTGGACTACATCTTCCTCATTGTGGAGACACGCATCGACTCGGAGGTCTACAAGACTGCCCGGGCTCTGCGCATTGTCCGGTTCACCAAGATCCTCAGCCTCCTGCGCCTCTTGCGTCTCTCCCGCCTCATTCGATATATTCACCAGTGGGAAGAGGTGAGTGTTCAGATCCAAACCTCTTCAGGGGAGAGGTACCTCCCCACCCCGAGGGGAGTGATGGGTCAGCAAATAGTTGGATATGGGCTGTCGGATTGTAGTAGGCACATCTCCTCCAAGAGGACAAATATTAGTAATTTCTTGACTTCTTAGCATGTGCTAGATACTACACAAATCACTTTACAGGCAGTATCCCATTTAAGTTTCAAGCATGGAAGGTACCAAATAGGTACATGTAAGTACTCATTTTTCACATGAGGAAATATAGAAAGATGAAGGGATTTAGATAAGGGATTTATGAAGGGATTTATATAATGTCACAGAATTATTAATTGGTAAATCTAGACTCCATAGCTTGTACTGTTAATCACTGCACTTTATTGTGGGGTCTGAAAACTCATAAGTCTGGCAGAACATATGAAAATGGCCATTTGAAGGATGATAGGGAGTGTGGTGGACTGGGGAAAACTGGAGAGCATATCTTCCATCTGTATCAGGCACTTCTGCTCATCTCTGGCCACTGCAGCCAAATGGTATGGGCCCAGGTTTCTAGATCTATAGATCTATCATAAGAAGCAGAAATGGGGATTTTGGTGCAAATTTTGTTGACAACTATCTTAGATTGGGCTCTTCTGGTGCAGACCTTCAGGTGAGGATTTGTATAAGGTGATTTGAGTGTGTGTGGGGGAGAGAAAGTCTGGTAGGAAAATCTGGTAAGAGATTGGAGAAGAGGGACAGGGGAAGGAAGGAAAGGAATAGAGAGGAAAGAAGGAAGCCAAACAAGGCTGACACCAAGCTAAGTCTCAGGGGACACTCTCTGACAGGACACAGCACACCTCAAGACCTCAACTTGCAGGCAGCAGAAGCGGTGGCAGAGGATGAGGGGGTTGGATGGCATCATCGACTCGATGGACATGCATTTGAGCAAACTTTGGGACATGACGAAGGACAGGGAAGCCTGGCATGCTGCAGTCCGTGGGGTCCCAGAATCAGACGTGACTTAGTGACTGAACAACCACAGCAGCAGCAGCTCGCCTGGACTTGTCTCAATCAGGGCAAAGGAGGTGGGCGTTTTATATCCCTTCACCAGTCAGTCACAGGTTCAGGGCACTGACAGCCCTCAGCGCTAGCAGGCAAAGTGGTTTCCTGGAGCCAGACCTCTGATAAAGAGCTTTGAGTGCTGGCTGTAGTGAATGCAGGCCTGGTGCGTTTCTGGAGACGTGTGAGCACAAGCTGTAAAGGGCTGCTAGGGGCCCTGGGCAGAGCACTGGCTATAGAGACTAAATAAAAATTGTAAAAGAGCGAAGTGGCCAAAACCATCCCGAACAAACCTAACTCATCTGTGGGCTGAATGCAGCCATCTATGGGAGCAAGAGAGGGCTATAGGCTGGCAGCAGCAGGCAGGCCAGCCTGGAGGTACCAGGCTCAGGGTCCAGCGTGGGCCCCCACCTGGGGAAGCTTCTGCAGAGGGCCATGTCTTGCCATGGCTCACTGTTAGGCTCCTGTTCTTTGGAACCTCTGTGTGATTGGACGTAAGTGCCATGCCCAGGACAGCAAGCCCCGCCCCCTGCCCACTCCCTGCAGCAGCCTGGGCTGTGGGCAGCAGTGCCCATGGCTGATAGTCAGGGCACTGGCAGATTGAGGTCAGAGGTGTCACGAACACCTGTGCTGCAGAAGTGCCTACACCAGCCTGGCAGAATCCCTTCATGACAGGAATTCTCTTTGGGCTGAAAAGTTTGCATGATTTCTGCTGATAGAAGAAGCAATGGCTTGTCCAAGGTCACACAGCAGACCTCTAGCAGAGCCGGATCAGGTCCAGTTAGCGCTTTTGACTCCCAGCAGTGTGGTCCACATCCCTGCAGAGCGTGGTGAAATGCGTGTGGGCTTTGGGGTTAGGATTAATTAGACCTGAATTAAAATCCTGGCTGATTGACTAAGAGGCAGCCTTACCCCCAAGCCTCAGTCTCTTATCTGCAAAGTGGGAGTAAGTCATCCCTTCCTCAGTGGATTGTTGCGAGGATTAAAAGAGATAACGTTTGCAAAACCCTTGGTGTGAAGCCCGGTGCAGAGAACTGTTTAATAGACGCCCCTCCCCACTCAATTTTCTTGTAACCCCCCTGCTTCTATAGGGTCTTTATTTTTCTTAAAGACTTTCTGTCCATGGTTTCTTTGGTTCCTCACACCTTGCTGACGAGCTCAGCAGGGCGGGATTTATTATCCATATTTGTCAGAGGAAACCGAGAGTGAGGGGGTCAGCTGCCCAGTGGCAGGATTTTGACCCAGGTCTCCCGACTCCGGTTTCCTGCCCTTCCCACGTTCTCAGGCAGCCTGAAAGGAGGCTGGCTGGGTCTATTACCACTCCCTCTGTTGGGAGAGACTCCCCGCTCAGACTGGGGAGGCAGGCAGTGGAGGGGAGGAGCGTGGGGTGAGTTCTTTGGGAAGTTTGGGTTTGAGGAACCTGGGGGACTTGGTGCAGAGAGGGGTTAGCATCTGGGTCTGAACTCAGGGCTAAGAGGGGACAGTGCCTGGGGGGGCTCAGGGCAGTGGTGGCCAGGGCAGCTCTGAGTGGCTGCCGAGGGAAGATGGAGGTGAACCTCCTGGAATGCCCTGATGGGCTTATCTCTTGGTTTCTGTCCCAGGTGGAAATTCAGAACCATTTGGGGCCCCTCAGTCCCCAAGAAACCCCAGAAGCTCTGTGTGTCTTGAAATTACTGCTAGTCTGCGGATTAAAAGCAAAGGAGTCAGGACTTCCCCGGCGGCCCAGTAGTTAAAATTCTACACTCCCAGTGCTGAGATGCAGGGGGTGTGGTTCGACTCTGGTCAGGGAACTAAGATTCCACATGTTGTGGAATATGGGGGAAAACAAAGCAGAGGCGTCGCTCTTTCCCTTCTCTGACATCAGTGCATGTCTCCAGGCCCCAGACCCCTGGGGGCGAACCTTGCTCCTCACCTATGCCTGGGCCCTGGGGACCATGTATTCTGGGGAGAGCTGGCTGAGTTGCCAGTGGCTGGGCAGGGTGGGCCCGTGGCCTGTTTCCCCTCTGGGCTACCCAAAACTGGCCAGGCAGGCTCTCACCCTGAACAAAGGCCCCAGGTCGGGGCTGGAACTGGACAACATTACCTGCTCTCATGGGCAGGAAGGGAGATCCTGGGAGGCCAGATGGAAGACTCCCTGCCCCCCCCCCCCCCATCCACACACACACCCTTATCTTGCCGACCAGCTGGGAAGGAAATTACTTTGAGTTGGTGGCTGCCAGGCACACTGTCTAGCCAAGGGCTCCCACTAAACCCCTGGGATTGGATTGGGGTTTCCCAGCTGGCCCCGGGAGCCCTGATTCCAGATTCTCAGTAGCCTACCCAAGTCCTGGGGCTGTTCCCAGTTTCACTTTGGCTGGGAGGAAGCAGCAGGGAGACCCTCTGAGGCCTCCAATCTCAGGCTGAGCTGAGGAAGGAGGTATTTCACAGGGAAGACTCGGCTCTGTCTCCTCCACTGACTGTGACTCACACGCATCTCTTCCCTTCTTTGGACTTCAGTTTCCCTACCTGTCACACGTGCTCCGATGTTCCCGGAGGCTGGGCCTCAGGCCCCCTCCAACCTCCCTGGGCGAGGATCACGTTAGCTGGTCGTCCTGAGGACACAGTCATGGCCCTGGATGGGGGCTGGGGAGCTGGCCTCCTGTGGGGAAGGAAAAGCTTCTGAGAGGCTGGGGTCCCGACCCTCAGCCTTCAGACCCTCCCCGAGCCCAGCCCAGCCCAGCGCAGGCCAACCTCCCGTCCAGAGGTCCTGAATGTTAGTATAGCTGCTCTTAGGAGTCAGGGCAGGTGGAGGGGCTTGGCAGGCGCAGGCGATTGTCTCTGAGGATGCCAGCCTCTGCCTCCATCCTGGGTGGCTCTTAGGAGTCAGGGCAGGTGGAGGGGCTTGGCAGGCGTGGGCGATTGTCTCCGAGGATGCCAGCCTCTGCCTCCATCCTGGGTGGCTCTTAGGAGTCAGGGCAGGTGGAGGGGCTTGGCAGGCGTGGGCGATTGTCTCCGAGGATGCCAGCCTCTGCCTCCATCCTGGGTGATCTAGGTCAGCATCTTCCTCCCAAACCTCTTCCAGCCAAGCCTCTTCCCTCCCTCTGAGGTGAGAGCTTGTTATAGGCACAGAGGCTATTGTTAGAAACCATGGTTACCCCCCTTCAGATGTTCCCCTGCAGGGCCCAGCACCCCAGTGACCCATCCCAGAAGCCTCTTCTTTCCCTCGGCAGCATCTTGGAGTGGTGGGAGGGGCTGGAGGCAGAAGGTCAGGCCGGGGCGTGTAAACCCTGATAAATATCTTCTCCTTTTGGGGCTCAATTTTTCTACCTCTCTCAGAATTGGGAGTTCAGGATGACCCAGAGGCATGGTCCTGGGCGGTGGGAGTGGGTCTTCTCTACAAGCCCCAGGAAGGGACCTAGCATGATGCTCAGCTCAGCCACCTCTATTTGGTACCCAGGAAACACACACACACACACACCATCCACTCTCTCCGGCCCTGGACTGCTGTCCTTAATGTGGTCACTTGTTCCAGAGACACAGGGAGAAGGTTTTCCCTCTTCCCTAGGAGGAAATGAGTCTCAGGAGGGAACTCAACCAAGAAGAGGCCTTGGCAGAAACTCCAGTTTCTGGTCTCTCCCCAGGACTGAGGAAATCAGCTCTTTGTTTTGAGGGCTGGGAAAAAGATGGAAGGAAAGGAACTACCATGTGCTGAGTACCTCCTGTGTGCCAGCTGATCCCCAGGACAGCCCTGGGAGCTGGCATGAGGAAACTGAGGCTCAGAGCAGAGAAGGCACTTGCCCACTGTGGGAGGCAGTGGGAGACACATGCTGCCCTGTGGTCCAGAAGATGCAGAAGGGAGCAGGAGTAGGAGCATCCCTTGAGTGCCATGCTAGGCTTGGAGAGGGAATTGCCCAGGCCACCTGCCTAGCAAGCCTTGTGGGGCCCTCAAAATGAAGACACTCAATCCCTGGAGTCAGAACTAACATCATAAAAGGGGGTTTTAATGAGGTATAAAGAGCAAGACAAATATTTGCACAGTGCAGCTGACT
The DNA here is from genome assembly GCF_002263795.3 of Bos taurus. Taxonomy (NCBI): domain Eukaryota; kingdom Metazoa; phylum Chordata; class Mammalia; order Artiodactyla; family Bovidae; genus Bos; species Bos taurus. The sequence continues at coordinate 20,158,540 of NC_037337.1, read as the reverse complement.
TGCAGGTGGCCTGTGGCCCCAGCTCACAGTGGGGACACACGAGTGTTTAGCAACCTCTCCCAGCAACGTTCAGCCTTGCTCTCAGGAACCACACCTGGGTGCTGTGGAGTGTTGGGGGAGGGGTGAGTGTCCACTATCTGGGGTCTCCTCTTAGACTGAATGGAAGTGCCCCCCCAGCTCTTTGCAGAAAGCTCAGACTTTGCATGTTGGTGCCCCTAGCTTAGTGTGTGAGAGCCATCCACGGTACCCCTCACACCACCAAAACTCTCACTACCCACCCCTGCTGGACCTCCTAGCACCTGCACCCTTCAGCCAATACGAGGCACACTGCCACCACCACCACCACCACCACACTCTTGTATGAGGATACGTGAGTCTGTGCCACGTGAAGGGAAAAGCACCTTTTTCCTTCCTGCAAAGCCAAGTGTGTGCATGCTCAGCTGCTTAGTCATGTCTGACTCTTTGCGACCCCATGGACTGCAGCCCGCCAGGTTCCTCTGTCCATGGGATTCTCCAGGCAAGAATGCTGGAGTGGGTAGCCATTCCTTCTCCAGGGGATCTTCGCAACCCAGGGATCAAACCTGGGTCTCCTGCATTGCAGGCAGATTCTTTACTGTCTGAGCCACCAGAGAAGCCCAGAGTGGGGCCTTTTTCAAATGCCACCGTGCACCCTCATGGCACCTCTGGCCCCTATCATCCCCATCACTGTCTTCCTCACCTTTGCCTTTGTCACTTAAGCACTTCTCAGTTCCGGAGACCCTGCCACTTGTCCTGCATACTCGTTGCTGAGATCCTGATAAAGGCAAGATTAGACAGGCACCTGATCTTGGAAGAAAATTAGTTACAAAGAAAAGAAAAACAAGGATGATAGAAAAAGGAAAGACATTGCATTAAAATGTGCCAACCTTGATCTGGTCTTTAAGACCCAAAGTAAGACATAGGAAGAAGCCATTATCATGGGCTGTAGAGTCTGGGATGTTTTCTAAAATTGGTCCAAGGCTTTCTTCAGTGCAGTATATGGTTCAGGCTATTAGAACAAGATACCACAGGTTGATGGGCTTAGACAACAAATATTTATTTTTCACAGTTCTGGAGGCTGGAAGGATATTAGAATGCTGTTGTGGTCAAGTTGTGGTAAGGGCCCACTTCCTGGTTTATAGATAATCATGCTCTTTCTGTGTCCTCAGGTGGCCATATATTGTTTCATATGTCTCTTCTTAAAAAGGCACTAACTCCATTCATGGGGATCCCACCCTTATGACCAAATCCTCTCCCAAAGGCTCCACTTCCTAATACCATCACATTGAGGTTTAGGGCTTCAGTGTATGGATTTTGGAGAGACAAATATTCAGTTCATAAGAGTCGGAAATGAAGGAACTTAATAATAATGATTCTGTCCCCACTCCACCTCCTATGTATTTCTGTATGGCCCAGAGCACTTTCTTAGCCAGTTTCATTTCTTGAACAACCCTGAGAAGTGAGGGCAGATATATAGCTTTATTGTAGTTGAGGGGTGGTGGGTGGTGAGAACAGATGCTAGCCATCTCTGAGACTAGGCGGTTCCATGTCACTCCCCTCCCCCTCCCCCCAGAGTAGGGGAGCTGGTGTCACCCTTATCGACCAAGACTGTGAAAGGTTAGTGAGTCCAAGGTCATGGAGCTACTGAGTTTACCTAAGCAGGTACTGAAGAGACATAAGTGGAATATTCCCTTGGAGCTGCATCTGGGGCGCTGGTCCTCAGGAGCTGCCTGCCCTGCCTGGTCTCTAGTACCCACCTCTCCTTACACAGGGATATGTCAGCTTAGTCAGGCAACGGCATGCTGACAGCCCTGGGGCTGGGATATGGGCCCCACTGGGGCTAGGCTGCTGGGCACACAGCTCTGTCTATGGTATTACACTGTGTGCCAGGCTTCCAGGATGAAACACCTGAGGTCCAGCTTGCAGTGTGGATCGGGCCACATCACTTGGTCACTTTGGGTTTGAATTGTAGGGCTTCCCTGGTGGCTCAGATGGTTAAGAATCTTCTTACAATGCAGGAGACCTGAGTTCAATCCCCTGACTCAGGAAGATCCGCTGGAGAATGGAATGGCAACCCACTCCGGTATTCTTGCCGGGGAAATCCCATGGACAGAGGAGTCTGGGGGGCTACAGTCCATGGGGTCACAAAGAGTCATACACAACTGAGCAACTAACATTTTCACTTTATTTACAAAATGGAGTTACTGAAAACCACCCTTTCTGCCCTGGACCAGTCTAAGAATTTTCAGGTAGCCCTGGGTTCCAATCTGCCTCTTCTGTTGCCACCATGACTGAGGGCAAGTCCCTTTACTTCTCTGAGCCTGGGTGTAAATGGGTTAACATCTTCAGCAAAGTGTTGTTGTGAGTTTGAAAGAGATGATGAATGAGGGACTGGGTGCCTCCCGGCAGGTACAGTGTTACTGTCCCTCTGTCCCAGGGCTGTAAGGGGCGATGGGACAAGCTAGAGCTGCCATGGTTCATGAAACTGTCCAAGGTCTGTTTCGTCTTTTCAGCTGGTACATCCAGAGTCATGCTACTAAGGGGGCCACAGGTGGGCACAACCCAGGGGGTGATGGACAAGACGTATTCATCTTCGGTTTTTCCAGACCAAGACCCAGGCTAAGCCCACATTTCAGAAGGGGAAACTAAGAGGCTTCCCTGGTAGCTCAGTGGTAAAGAATCCACCTGCCAATGTAGTAGACACAGGTTTGATCCCTGGTCTGGAAAGATACCACATGCTGTGGAGCCACTAAGGCCATGCACCGCAACTCTATGAGCCTGTGCTCTAGAGCCTGGGAGCCACAACCACTGAGCCTGTGCACTGTAGCTACCGAAGCCCGTGCGCCTGGAGCCTGCGCTCCGCAACAAGAGAAGCCACTGCAGCAAGAAGCCCAAGTGCCACAACTGGAGAGGAGCCCCCGCTCATCACAACTGGAGAGAAAAGCCCACACAGCAACGAAGACCCACCACGGCCGAAAAGAATAATAATTTTTTTAAAAAAAGAAAGCAAAACTAAGGTCTCAAGTATCAGGATATCCTACCACCAGCTACGGGGCTGTTACTAAAAGACCACTAGCCAGGGGTTGAAATATCTAGAGTCTGTTTCTTGAGGTCTCAGTTTCCCCCATCTGAAATGGACTTGAACTAGCTCTCTGTGGCATTTGACAAGTCTCCAGGTTTTGCCCAAAGCCCCTCTCCAGGAAGGCTGTCTACCTGGGAGTCACATGGAGGGACCAGAACTCTGGGTGGGGCACCCCCAAAGTCTCCCAGGCCAGAGGCAAGGTCAGAACTTCCAGAAGCTTCCCTCTAGACTTCCTTCCACCTCTGTCCCCTCACCATCCTGTCTCCAGGATGACCCCTGCTGAAACTGGGCCAAGAGGCAGCTCTGGGAGGAGGGGATGGGGCAGGGGTGCTGGAATGTGCCCCTCGGGCCTGCCCAGCCACACTTCAGCCCCTCACTTTGGAGCCACAGGAATAGAGATGGATGGGTGGCCATCCACCTGGGGATGGCCTGGGGCCCCTCTGGGGGCTAGGTGGGCTGGCGTTGAGGCTGACGTGGGCTGGGGTTGAAGCTGCTGTATTTTATTAAACTGTACAGGAAAGTATTACTTCTCATACATATTAACTCATCAGAAGGATTAATTATTAACAACTTATCAATTAATAATGGTTTGCAATTTATTGAATACTTCCATACCTAGTACTAAGCACTTTATATGTATAATTTAATCTTTTTGACAACCCACTCAAAGTTAAGAAGTTATATTGCATTTTCCAGATGAGGCAAAAAGGATCAGAGAGGTTCAGGGACTTTCTCAAGGTCACACAGCTAGGAAGCGGGCAGGAGTGGGGTCTGGGATCAAGGACTGTGGGAACTTGGAGCCTGTGTGTCGATATGGCTCCCCCTCAGTTCCGTGGCTGCCTTAGGCAGAGCCCGCTTTCCCTGGGGTCTATCGAGAGACCAGTGACGGATTTAGGGAAATACCATTCGCCTGGCCTGACCACCCACGGTGGTCCCCTGGGAAGCCTCTGGCGGGCTGGCTCTTCTGCGTGTTGTCCTCACAGCCCATGCAAGCTGAGGAAGCAGTTTCTCTGCCCACTTTGGGTCTCATGGACCCCGCAGGCCCTCCTTCATGTGTCTGGCCTGGGCGGCTGGACGCCCCATGGGAGGTACTCGGCATCCATGCGGATCCCAGATGGCATCCCTCTGGGGCCCCACTGCCTGCAGGCTGCTTCTCCCAGTGTCTGGCCTGATGCCTTCTCTCCTCGTCACGGCTGAGGCATGCACCAAGCTGGGCGCACCGCCCCATGTGTGCAGAGCAGCGGGGGGCTGCAAACAGCTGTGGGATCTGCCAGGTCTGGGAGCAGGCCAGCCCCCCCCACCACTGCCCAGTGGGCCACTCTCTCCCCTCTGCCCGCAGATCTTTCACATGACCTACGACCTGGCGAGTGCTGTGGTGCGCATCGTCAACCTCATTGGCATGATGCTGCTGCTCTGCCACTGGGACGGCTGTCTGCAGTTCCTGGTGCCCATGCTGCAGGACTTCCCCGACGACTGCTGGGTGTCCATCAACAATATGGTGGTGAGCACCGGCCCGGCTGTGGGGGGGACTGAGGACGGTGCCCCGGCCAGAGCAGACCCCGTGTGGGGCCCTTGAGTCGCGGCATGCAGGACCTTCCACCGAGTGCTGGTTAGGGCGGCGCCCCCGCCTCCCTGCTGCTGCCGCTGCCACCTTAGAGCCTCCACCAAGCTTCCCCAGGGCCCCAACAGCACCAGGGAGACTAAGACCTGATCTCCCTCAGATTATACCAGGTGCGAGAAGGCCGGGCTGGCGGCTCCTGCCCTCTTACACGTCTGCTCCCAGGGGCAGAACAACCTTTAACAGCCTAGGAGAGAGAAGCCAGGGAGGGGCGCTGTGGGCAGCCCACACAGACCCCAGATCTCATGTGGCTGCCGCTTTCTGCTCCAGCAGCAGCCCAGGGCTGCCTTTCTGCCTCCTTGCCCCTTCTCACCCCCCTCCTTTCCCTGCCCCATAGACGCACACTCTGGTCACGCGTTGGGGTCCTGAGCAGAGAAGGCCGGTTAGATGGAGCCTGATCTCCCTCCCCCTCCAACCCTGTGGGTGGGTGAGAAGAGCCATGGGGCAGGGTCCCCCAGCCTCCCAGGGACAGGGGGAGCTCCAGGCAGGATGGAGGATCCCCTGGACCTGTGAGCCTTTCTCTGGCTCTGGGAACCCTCGCCTCCTCCTCTCAATCCGTTAGTTTGGTTTGGTCTCTAGGGACCCCAGGGGTGGGAAAACTGGCTTTGAAAGAGGTGAAAGAGACCCTGAGGCATCTTTCAGCATTTTGATGAGTTAAGTGTAAATGAATTGGCCAAATGGATCGAATTTCCGGGTCCCCAGAGGCTCAGCAGTAAGGCCGGAAGCCCTGGTTGGAGGCAAGTGGGGGCTGCCTCCCCAACCCTGTCCCCCAGGCCGGGAGCCCAGGGCCCCTCCACCCCTGAAGATCATCAGCCCTGCAGACCTCCCACCCTTGTCTGAACTGAGAACCCCAAGACTAGCTCAGCTCTGTCCAGGATGGTCAAAGTGACCTTGAACTTGGCAGCTCCTGTGCCTCCCTCCAGGTGCTGGAAACAATCTTGGTGACCTCTGTAGTGCTTAGGGCTCTGGGCAAGAGTCTGGGGGTCATGCGTGAGGGTTGATTTCCACATCAATGCTAATGCACCCGCCTTGTGGGCAGAGAGCACTGGGGAGGTGGGGTGTCACCACCTGGTGGCCCCCTCATTTGGGGCAGTTAACTCTGCTCTGTGTGTGGGTGACAGGCCCACACAGGCACTAAATTTAGGAGGTGGCCCTTCCAAGCCCAGTGTTCCCACACTGAGCCTTCCTTGAGACACGGACTGGCTTTGCAGACAAAAATAGCCAGGAGCCTCACTCCCTTTCTCTGTCCTCCCGCCCCCAGCATTGTGTGGGTTTCCGACCATCCACCTTTGGGGTAGGGGAGGGTAACAAGCGGCGCAGCCCTGGCTGGATGCAGGCTGGGTTCACACAGGAGGCACCTTAGCTCGGCAGCTCTTTAACTTTGCTCACCCAAAATGAGGACAGCGTTTTTGGCTCAGTCTGCCTGAGCTTGTCCCCCCAGGGGAAGCATATCTGGTTTTATAATTGAGGTCAGTGGGGAAATGGGCTTCACTTGGCAGTAGCTTGGTGGGAGGGATGGAGCTGCTTCAGCAAGTGCAGGACAGCGGGGTGGCCCAGCCGGGAGCCCTGGCTACTGGGGAGACTCCAGGCTGCCCCAGGGGCTGAGACGTCAGCCAGGGGCTAGGCTGAGCCCATTCCTTTGCTGGGACTCCCGGTCTGAGCCCTGCCCTCCCTGCCTTGCCAGAGAATGGCTAGGTGAGGGATTCATTTGGTCACCCCGGGCTGCCGAGCCTCCTCGCTCCTCAACCAAGGTTTTCAGCTGACAGCAAGGTTGGGAGCCTGGGCCCCAGCTACTGGGAGTTAGGCTGGGGGAGGGGTGTGGCTTTTCTAGGTGCCGGAGAGAAGGGCCTGCCTCTCCTTGGCCTACCCCTTCCCCATCTGCCCACCTGTGCATCTGTCCACAGAACAACTCCTGGGGAAAGCAGTACTCCTACGCCCTCTTCAAGGCCATGAGCCATATGCTGTGCATCGGGTATGGCCGGCAGGCCCCGGTGGGCATGTCGGACGTCTGGCTCACCATGCTCAGCATGATTGTGGGTGCCACCTGCTACGCCATGTTCATCGGCCATGCCACCGCCCTCATCCAGTCCCTGGACTCCTCCCGGCGCCAGTACCAGGAGAAGGTAGGGCGGAACACCGGGGTCCACCCTGGGCTCTCTTAGGAGAACCTGCCCATCGCTCCTTCCCACAGGGAGCACAGGCTGACAGGCACGGGGCTTCCATGGGTCCAGCCCCTTCTGATGGGGGCTCCCTGGGTGGGCGACAGAGTGGGGGACTCCTCTTAGGGGACGCTCAGCTCCCAGCCTTAAAACACCTCTAATGTCTTTTATCTGTACCCCCTTTCCTCCTGCTGTAATGGGGGCCTGTGTCTCTTGCCTGAGGGCCCCTTTCCCACCTGGCCCCCTATGCTGTGTCCACAGTCCCCTCAGGCCTCCTCCTCTCCAGGGCCCTCACACCAGCACTGACACTTGCCCCATCTCTCCCTTCTTAAAAATGTCTGTCCATCCACCATCATTCGGCTTTGGCTGCTATCTTTTCTGCTCTCTGCCTCTTTCTCATGGACAAATTCCTAAAACCAACCAATGCACCATGCAACCAACCCAACTTGCATTGTTTGCGGATGCTGAATCTGCCCTTCTCTCAGCCTGCTGAGTCTGAGGTCATCTGTGCCCTCTGTGTTGCTAAAGCCAGCGGGTCCTGTGGGGTCCTTGTCTTGCTTGGCCCCTGACAGTTATGACTCCCTGCTGGGCTTCGTACTTGTTTGCACAACCGCGTGCTCTCTGCTCGTTTCCCCACTCTCCTTGGCTGGCTCATCTTCTCAGTCATCCCACGCTGGGCGCCTGGTGGCGTGGGCCCAAATCTCTGCTTCTCTCTCTCCAGTTTTCTTAGGGGCTGCTGTCTTCCCACCCCACCCCATGTTCTGTGTCCATCTCACTGCAGTGGGACCCAAATAGTATAATCAGCCCCCAGCTCCTTCTTAAGCCCTACACTACTTGATGCCTCTTTGGACCTCACCCTCATCACGTCCAAGATGAGAACATTCTCCAGCCTTCTCCACTCCAACCTCCCCTCATGCCTGTCTTCTTAGTAGATACAGTAGTGCAGACGCCCAGGCCACAATCCGGGAGCCATCTTTGGTGCCTGGTAGCGGCTGCCCTGTCATCAGCTCCTTCTCCTTCATCCCAGCAGGCTCCCGCCTGGGTCACGGCACTTGGAAGAACCTTAGGGAACATCACCTCCTTCTTGTCATTGCTCTATCGCAGCACTGTGTCCCCACCTCTTTGGAGCGCTAGTACATCCTATTTCTGATGGTTCCTGGGGTACAGGGACTTCCCTTACATCCCCCTGTGGGAACATCTGTTTCTTGCCTAATTGTGCCTCCTATCCCAGCTATGCACCTGAGGATCCCCACTCTCCACCCACAATCCAGGGGTGGCTGGAGCGGCACCCACCCATCACCCCGGGGGGCCAGGGGCAGGAGCGTTTCTTAGTTGGTTAAGTCCTGGGCACTTAGGTTCACAATCTTTTGTCCCTAAACCTTTACTTAACATCCCTTCTCTACCCAGCCCCTCCCTCCAGCTGGTAGGCCTAGCTGGAGTTGCTCTTTAAGCAAAGACTCAGCCTCACCGGAGCCCATGGTTGGACACATGCCCCACCTGATGCGTCAGGCATCCTGCCTTCAGTCTCCAACCCCTCCAAACCTCTAATGCAGCCCATTCCGCTGCCTCTGCCAGTTTGTTACAACTGCTGGGAAACAGCTCCTTCTAGAGTCTGTGAGCGAGGCCGCGCTGGTCCACAGTGTGACATAGAGGAGACTGACCTTTAGAGGAATCATTGTATTGAACATGGTGAAGACTGGGTGCTCTAGTGCCCCTCCTCTACCCCAAGTGGCTGGGAGTCAGGGCCACATCCACGCTGAGGCCCTCACTCTCAAAGGTCAGCCAAAAAGGCCCACGGGAGCCATGCTGGCTCTAGTCACCAGCAGCCGAGACAGCGTGGTGCCAGCTGGGGCGGTCAGACTGGCTGGCTAGGAGGTGACACTCTCTCTCTCCTGGCACTCAGTACAAGCAGGTGGAGCAGTACATGTCCTTCCACAAGCTCCCGCCCGACACCCGCCAGCGCATCCATGACTACTACGAGCACCGCTACCAGGGCAAGATGTTCGACGAGGAGAGCATCCTGGGCGAGCTGAGCGAGCCACTGCGGGAGGTGAGCTTGGTGGCTCGGGAGGGGAGCCAGGCCTTCCTGCTGGGCGGTTCCCCTCACCTCCGCCTCCCTTTCTCAATTCACCCCATCTTGGGAGCAGGAGATCATCAACTTTAACTGCAGAAAGCTGGTGGCCTCCATGCCACTGTTTGCCAACGCGGATCCCAACTTTGTGACCTCCATGCTGACCAAGCTGCGCTTCGAGGTCTTCCAGCCTGGGGACTACATCATCCGCGAAGGCACCATTGGCAAGAAGATGTACTTCATTCAGCACGGGGTGGTCAGCGTGCTCACCAAGGGCAACAAGGAGACCAAGCTGGCAGATGGCTCTTATTTTGGAGGTGAAGCAGCTAAGGGGTCCTGGGGGGACAGGGGAATGGGTTGGGGAGTCACCAAGAATGACATCACAGACCCTCACGCCACTGCCTGGGAGTGGGTGTCTGTGAGGCTGGCGCATGCTATCCGACTCTTTTCAACCCATGGACTGTAGCCTGACAGGCTCCTCTGTCCATGATGGGATTTCCCAGGCAAGAAAACTGGAGTGGGTTGCCCTTTCCTCATACAGGGGTGGTTCCAGCGATGGGAGTTAGTCTGGTACCCATTTGGTTGCAGGCTGGCATCCGAAGGGGTCACAGCCTGGGGATGGGGCCTTGTGAGCCTGTCAAGCTTCTGTCCCAGACAGCAGGGCCCAGGTCAGGGTGGGACGGGGTGGTGGTGGGGTTCTGTGGAATCTGCTGGGAGGCCACTGACTCCTGATATCCTGGCAGAAATCTGCCTGCTGACGCGGGGCCGACGCACAGCCAGCGTGAGGGCTGACACCTACTGCCGCCTCTACTCGCTGAGCGTGGACAACTTCAATGAGGTGCTGGAGGAGTACCCCATGATGCGGCGGGCCTTCGAGACGGTGGCGCTGGACCGCCTGGACCGCATCGGTGAGCTGCCTGCCGGGAGGGAGGTGGCGGCGGGGCGGGGGCGGGGGCGGGGTACAGGCTTCTGTCTGCTCCCACCCCGGCCTAAGTGCCTGATCTTGTTCGGTGGTCCAGGCAAGAAAAACTCCATCCTCCTCCACAAAGTCCAGCACGACCTCAACTCAGGCGTCTTCAACTACCAGGAAAACGAGATCATCCAGCAGATCGTGCAGCACGACAGGGAGATGGCGCACTGCGCGCATCGCGTCCAGGCCGCCGCCTCCGCCACGCCGACCCCCACGCCGGTCATCTGGACCCCGCTGATCCAGGCGCCGCTGCAGGCCGCCGCCGCCACAACCTCCGTGGCCATCGCCCTCACTCACCACCCGCGCCTGCCGGCTGCCATCTTCCGGCCTCCCCCGGGGCCCGGGCTCGGCGGCCTCGGGGCCGGGCAGACGCCCCGGCACCTGAAGCGGCTGCAGTCTCTGATCCCATCGGCGCTGGGCTCCGCCTCGCCCGCCAGCAGCCCGTCCCAGGTGGACACGCCGTCTTCCTCCTCCTTTCACATCCAACAACTGGCTGGATTCTCCGCGCCGGCCGGTCTGAGCCCGCTCCTCCCCTCGTCCAGCTCCTCCCCGCCGCCAGGGGTCGGCGGCTCCTCCCCAGCGCCCACGCCTTCCACCGCCGCCGCCGCCGCCACCGCCGGGTTCGGCCACTTCCACAAGGCGCTGGGGGGCTCCCTGTCCTCGTCCGACTCGCCCCTGCTCACCCCGCTGCAGCCGGGCGCCCGCTCCCCGCAGGCCAGCCAGCCGCCGCCCCCGCTGCCGGGGGCCCGGGGAGGCCTGGGACTCGCGGAGCCCTTCCTGCCGCCCCCGCCGTCGGCCAGGTCCCCGTCGTCCAGCCCCGGGCAGCTGGGCCAGCCTCCCGGGGAGCTGTCCCCCGGGCTGGCCGCCGGCCCGCCGAGTACGCCAGAGACACCCCCGCGGCAGCCTGAGCGGCTGTCCTTGGTGGCAGGGGCCTCAGGGGGGGCTTCTCCTGTCGCCTTCACCCCCCGAGGAGGGCCCAGCCCTCCTGGCCACAGCCCGGGCCCTCCAAGAACTTTCCCAAGTGCCCCGCCCCGGGCCTCTGGCTCCCACGGATCCCTGCTCCTGCCCCCTGCATCCAGCCCCCCGCCGCCCCAGGTCCCCCAGCGCCGGGGCACGCCGCCCCTCACCCCTGGTCGCCTGACCCAGGACCTCAAGCTCATCTCAGCCTCTCAGCCGGCCCTCCCCCAGGACGGGGCGCAGACTCTCCGCAGAGCCTCCCCGCACTCCTCTGGGGAGTCGGTGGCAGCCTTCCCGCTCTTTCCCAGAGGCGGGGGCGGCAGCGGGGGCAGCGGGGGCCTCGGTCTCCCCGGGAGGCCCTATGGTGCCGTCCCTGGCCAGCACGTCACTCTGCCTCGGAAGACATCCTCAGGTTCTTTGCCACCCCCTCTTTCTTTATTTGGGGCAAGAGCCACTTCTTCTGGGGGGCCCCCTCTGACTGCTGCTCCCCAGAGGGAACCTGGGGCCAGGTCTGAGCCGGTGCGCTCCAAACTGCCGTCCAACCTATGAGCTGCGTACCCTCCCTCCTCCTCTCCTCTATTTTTTCTTTTTCTCCCTTCTTTTTTCCTTCAGGTTTAACTGTGATTAGGAGATATACCAATAACAATAATAATTATCATTAAAAAAATCCACACCAGAAAAACAAAAGACAGCAGAAAATAACCAGGTATTCTTAGAGCTATAGATTTTTGGTCACTTGCTTTTATAGACTATTTTAATACTCAGCACTAGAGGGAGGGAGGGGGGAGGGGAGCAGGCAGGGCCCAAGTATAAAAGCCAGAGGAAGGCAGGTGGGGTCTCTGGGGCTTGGCAGGGGTGGGGATGACCCATGTTTGGGGTTCCTAGCGCAGACCGGTCATTGTATTCATTTTAGGGCAGTAGCCACCACTAGGCCCTTAGCTGTGAACCTGGAGCCCCACTCTGCTGGGAGTCATCTCCGTTCCTCCAGGAAGGGCTGCCCATGAGTTTGTTCCTAGGGAGCCTCAGTTGCCTGAGTCCTGGGGACAAATGGGTCAGGGTCCTGAGAGTCTTGCATTTTTTTCTACTGCAAATTTAGCAAGGTGTATATGTATATGTATGTAAGATGTGTATATGTATAGCTATGTAGCGCTCTGTAGAGCCATGTAGATAGCCACTCACACATGTGCACATGTGTGTGCAATCTAGTTTAACCCCATGTTGCCAGGACACCCAGGTCACCTTCCATCCAGTAACCTGCTTTGGCCCGCAGGCTGGGCACCACAGGGCCTGGGGGAAGTATCTTCTCCAGTCCTCAGGGAAGAAGACCCCAGGGCCTCTCGGCAGGCCTCCTCTCTCCCCATCTCTGGTCTCAAATTCAGCCCCAGCCCGACCTCCCCTCATGGAAGCGGAAAACTCCAGGCCGTGCCTCTCCTACCCTGCAGGGCCTCAAGCACATCCCATCACCTCTGCGGCCCTCAGTTTTCCCATCTGTAGAATGGGAGGGGAGGGAAGCTTCTATTTATTGAGTCTGCTCTGTGCCAAGCACTGGTTTAGCACTTTACACATATTAACTGCTTCAATTTTACAAATTGAAGGAGGTGTAGCTACTTTGATTCTTCCCATTTCACAGACGAGGAAACCGAGTATTAGTCATTGTTCCAGAATCGGATAATTACAAGTGGCAGAGCTGGGACTGATCTGAGATTGTAATCTAGGCCTACCTTAGGCTAAAGCTGATGTTCCTTTCATTAGAAAATTGTGTTGACAGGAGCTGAATTTGACACCCATTCAGGGTATAGAGGGAAGAAACCACATTTTGGAGGTAATCAGACCTGGATTTCAATCCCAGACCTACCACTTCTTAGCTTTCTGAGCTTTCTTAGCTCATCTGAGCTTTCTGTTAACCGTCTGTAAAATGGGAGTACTCGTGGTACACCTCACAAGGACCTATGAGGACCAGATGAGAACTGTAGCACACGTGACATGCCCAGCCCAGCACCTGGCACATAGCATAGGAGGTGCTCAATAAATCATGTTTCTTCTGCTCCTCATGTGCCCAGCACCTTGCCCCAGTGAGCTATGGTGAGATCCCAAGGAGCTTTGGCTGCTGCTCCAGGACTTACAATCTCAGGACACAGGAGGTAGCTGGAATTTTCTAAGGGTCTAAGGAAGGTGTGTGGCCAGAGGTGGGCTTGAGTCAGGCCTCCAGGTGTGGGAAAGTTAGAGGGAGGGAAGGAGGGGGCAAGGAGTCAGATGGTGTGCACAGTGGGGAAATGACTGAGGTGGATGTGGATTTGTGGAGTCAGGGGGTTTGGGAAGAGATCTAGAAGCTGTGGTCAGAAGGAAGCCTTGTGTGATAGGCTAAGGGAACTGACTTGGATTCTGAAGGCAACCAGGAGCCAGAAGCAGGTCCAAAGTGGAGGCCATTGTGCAAACAGCTCAGAGCCATGGTTAGCGGTACCTCCACTGCCTAAAGTGGGAGAAGAGGTTCGGCTGCCAAGGCCTGAATAATAAGAGGGGCTGATGTTGCCTTGTCCATCTGAAACACTCCTCCACATTCTTAAGCCAGAATGTTGGCGAGATCAGGCTTTGTCCTGGGATGTGGACAAAATTTCTCTATAGATGGGTCACGGGGTGTGAGGCAATAATCCAGGAAAGAAAAGGGGGAAGGATCCTGGGGTCTTCAGAAGAGCCACCTAGCCTTGGTCTCTACTGGGCAGAAGAAGGCCCCCTGAGTTTTCAGAGCTGCACATAGCAGCACCTTCTATGAGTGCTGCTCATAGAAGTTTGGCACCTGCCTATGCCCCACAAGGAGGGCAGGACTGGATCCAAACTCGGCCTAGACCTGGGGGTGGCAGGGGGTGGGGAGGGGATAGGGATAGTGGGGGTGCAGGGCCATGAGTAGTGAGGACCCTCCTAGCCACCAGGACTTGGTCTCACCACCCTCCACACACATACAGAGACACAGATACACACGCAGTTTATGAAAGCTCTGACTCAGCCCAGCCACTCCAGAGAGTGGGAAAGCCAGGTCTGGTCAGTGGACCCTTCCATCCCCCATCTCTCACAAGCAATTTTCAAATCTTCCACTTTTAAAACAGAAAACGGTAAATGCACCGAGTTGTATATTTTATTTAAATAAAAAAATTCCAGCAGATGCTGCCTTCTTCTAGGGGCAAGGGATGGGGGGTGCAGCGTGGATTCTGAAGCCTCAGGAGCCTGGCCGTGGAGGGCAGTGGGACACTGTCCCTAGAGCAAGGTGTGCTTGTACGCACAAGACTGTGCCCCCAAGATCAGGGGGCGGGGAGCAGAGCTGTGAGAGAGTGTGAGGTCTGGCTATGGACAGAAGTGTGCACTGTTGGTGGGCTGGTGAGAGAGAAAGCGTGTGTCCTTGGCTAGTGTAGGCATGAGACCCTGACTGAGGTCCTTCCCACCCCAGCTGTGGGGGCTGTCCTGGGACTCCTTGGTGCTGCCTGGAGAAGGATAGTGTGCACATGAACTCCAGTGAGATCCTGAAGAGGGAGATGCCATCTCAGCCTGATCAGATGGGTCACAAAATGTTACCAGGCTGGGAGGAGGGTGTCATGGCCAGGGCAGAAGGTTGCATGTTAGAGTAGCCAAGGAGGCAACACAGCTGCTGGGTTCTTGCGGGAGTTGGGGAACCAGAGAGGCCTCACTGTAAGGAGGTGTGACATGGCACTCCCGACTGTGGGTGCTGGAGGGGGTGCCTGACTCCAGACCCTCTGAGAAGACCCTCAGGGCTGCTTCCTCCACCCCTTGCTGAAGAGGGTCCCAAGGGCCCTCAGAGTTGTACCTTGTGGTGTAGGAGAGAGGCAGCGATCTGAGTCTGGAAAGCAAATTCCCCAGGGCCACATGGTGGTGGCGGAGGATTGCCGTGTTGCCCGCACTCCAGAGGGGAAAGTCCTCAGAAAAGGGCAGGGAATCCGTTCCCATCCCCATCAGTGATCGCCTAGTAGATGTTGTTGCCATGGTAACTGGCCTGGGAGTCCCGTTGCTAAGCAGGCAGCTGCAGCAGGCCCTGCATCCCCATGACAACTGCCCCCTGCGGCCCAGGAGGCCACGGGTCCTCAGGGACCCACCAGGAGGGCAGGGCAAAATGCAGGCCTGGCATCTGGGGCTATGGGGAGGCCTTTGCAGACAGCCAGCCACTGGGGGGTGGGACGAATTAGCTACACACCCAGCCAACTTGCAAGGGGTAGATCCAGGCTACTTGCCTCCACTCAGCCCCTCAAGGATCCACCACAGGCTTGCACTGGGCCTTGCTCCTCCACTGAGGGCTGGAGCAATACCAATCACTATCTTCTCTGTTCCCTGACTACAAAAGGACACTTAGTAAGCACCCACTGTGTGCTGGGCACTTGGTGCTTTCCTGTTCTCTCATTCCATCCTCAAAAATACCCTAAGGGAGGGCCTCAATACAGTAAGCCCAGGGGCTCAAAGAGGGAACCTGCCTAGACCAGTTGGCTGGAATGTGAAGGAGCCAGGGTGCGCACCTGGGGTCTGGAGACTCAAACCTGATCACTCCCATTGGTGGCACGTACCAAGGGCTGAGTGCCAGGAGCAGTCTGTAGAAAGGTAGGGGTGCACAGTCTGTAGAAAATTTTTAAAACCGCATATAAATGACTAAATGTGGTTTGCTTTCTCTTACCTTTCACCATCTCCAGCTAGCAGCAATTCTGAACAGTCAGTAATGATACACTTCTCCCCACCAGGGCAGTCAGCCGGCCCCTCCTCGAAATGCCACTGAACCCCCTGCTTCGACTCCAGCGGACACCTGCCGGGCTTACAGCTGCCAGTTGCCCAAAGACACTCTCTGCCCTAGTGGGGTTAAACCAGACTGGGAGTTTTTTTAAACAAACATTTTAAAAATTGAATAAAATCCCTCCTTGACTCCGAGTCTCTTCCCAGCTGCCGCTCCTCATCTGTCAGCCAAACTTCTTGAGAGCTGTCTGGATGCCCCACCCTCATTTCCCTTCCTCTGAGTCACTTCCTCCTCCACAGCGATCTGGTGCTGCCGCTTCTGCACAGAATGCGGTGGACGAGGTCCTCCCTGGCCCCCTGGTAAACCTAAGGCGGATCTCCGCTGGTTTTGTCCTGCTGCCCAGCCCACCCCAGCTTTTAGGACCTGCTTTCCTCTCACTGCTCTTTCTGTTCAAAGAAAGAGCTCTTCTTTCTCCTGAGGCTCAGTGCTTTGGGCCCTTGGCCATGACCCCACCGTCTTCTTTCTGCCCACCTGCTTCCTGGAAGCCTCACCCGTACTCATGGCTTCCCCCTCAATTCAACCCGCCCCCAACATGGCTCCTCATCGTTTTCTGGTCAACCGTGGTCCTTTTATTCTTTCTTGAGTTCGCAGTTTCCAGTGCGTCCAGTGGAGAAGGCAATGGCACCCCACTCCAGTACTCTTGCCTGGAAAATCCCCTGGACGGAGGAGCCTGGTAGGCTGCAGTCCATGGGGTCTCGAAGAGTCGGACACGACTTCACTTTCACGTTTCACTTTCATGCATTGGAGAAGGAAATGGCAACCTACTCCAGTGTTCTTGCCTGGAGAATCCCAGGGACGGGGGAGCCTGGTGGGCTGCCGTCTATGGGGTCGCACAGAGTCGGACACGACTGAAGCAACTTAGCAGCAGCAGCCGCAGCAGCAGTGCATCCAGAGTGAGTCTTCTCCAATCCCGGCCCTCCCCCTGATGTGGCATTTTCAATTTTCTCTCGAGGGTGGAATATTTCATAACACAGAGCAGAAGATATAACCATAACAAATACTTAATATTAAAAATGTGATAAGTAGCCATACACCAATCATTTGGTTTTAAAAATAGAATGTAAGGCATACCTTTGGAAGCATCTGCTGGTCCCCAACTGTATCCTTGTCTCGCTCTCCAAGATAAACCACTCAGATGAACTTTAGTCATCCCATTGCTACTCATGATACTTTTTTTTACTGCAAAAATAAAATGTCTCTAAACAGTGTGCTCAGTTGTGTACCAGGACGGAAGTGTGGGGACTGGAAGTAGTTGTCTTTGTGGGGAGGAGGGTTTCATCAATAATATTGTTCAGAATCGCTGATGCATAAGGATAAGCAGCAGCAGATTGAGTCTGTTTTTATTATTGCTTAAAATTTCTTTACAAATATCTCACCTTTTCATTGCCTGCACCAGGAGTGGACCATACCGCTTCCACTTACATACACCACTGAATGTATCTGTAAAATTTTGAACTTTATATAAGTGGCACCCTGCTGTATGTATTCTTTAGTAATTTGCTTTTTTTTTTTCCATTCAGTATTGTAATTTTGAGATCTTGTTGATGCCCGGAGCATAGTTCACTCACCTTCACCACTGTATAGCGTTCCAGTATCTGAATATGTCACCATAGACATATGTGTTCTTCTGGAGACAGATATTTCAGTCATTTCCAGTTCTCTCTATTACCAACACTGTTGCTACAAATGTTCTTATTTGTGGCTCCTGATACAGATATGTCAAAGCATCTCTAGGCTCTGCATCTGGGAGAGGAAGAACTGAGTCATAGGGGGACTTAACCTTCACTTTACGAGATAATGCCAAGCGGTTTTAACTAGTTCTAACAATGTACACTCCCACCTGCAGGGTATGAGTTACTCTTAATCCACATTCTTGCTAATGATTGCAATCATCAGACTTTCTTATTTTTCCCAATCTAGTGACATCCAATTGTGTTTTAGTGTGCAAGTCCCTAATTACCCGTAAGGTTGGCATTTTTTTGAATATTCATTTGCCATTTGTTTCCTCTTCTGAGCAATATTTTTTCATGTATTTTTCCTGATTTCCTATTGTCTTTTGTTGAGTCATAAGAGTTTTACATACATACATATATTTGTTCATTGTATGTGTTATAAATATCTTCTTCCAGTATATGGCTTATATTTTCTTTCTTTCTTTTCTCAGTGTTCTTTGGTGAACAGAAATTTTACATTTTAATGAGATCAATATTAGCAATATTTTTTCAAAAAGTCTAGTACTTCCTTAGTGCCTTCTTTGTTGGTTTAAGAAACCTATTTTACTCTGTTGTTATAAATATATTCTGTGTTAATTTTTAAACTGTGAAGTGTTGCTTTTCACATTTACTTAACCTAACTGACCCAGACTTTGGGTATGATGTCAGGACACAGTTTGATTTCATTTTTGTCTTATACAGACAACCAATTGTTCCTACTAATTTAAATGTCACTTATATGTCACATCTGGGTTTATGTCAAAGCTCTCTATTCAGTAACATTAGCTCGTCCATCCTGTTCCAACCATCTTAGTTACTGTACCTTTATAAAGTGTGTAGATCTTAGTAGAGCCTGTGCTCTCACCTCCTTCTTAAACAATGTCTTGGCTACTCTAGTCTCTGTGATATCATATACTTTGTACAGTTTGTTAAGATGCATGAAGAACTCAGTGGACTTCTGCTTTGAAATTACATGAACATTATTATTAAAATTTGTATTTCTATGGATAAATGAGACCCACATTTGGGTCTTCTTTACTGTTTCTTTTGTATTAGGCCAATTAGCACTAATGACCCCAACAGAAAAACCCCAATCTTTCAATGGTTTAACACAGTGAAGATTTATTCCAGCTCAGGTTAAGTCCCCAGCAGGCCAGGCAGCCACTCTCCTTACTGACAGCAGCTGGAACCCATGGTCTCCAAGATCACGTGGAAGGAGAAGAGAGACCTGGAAGAGACCACGGATTCTGAACGACTCTTCTCCGGCAGTCTCTGGCAGTGACACACCTCACTCCTTCTCATCCTGGCCCCAAAGTAACGGCAAAGGAGGCTGCTCAATGTGGGCGGGCAAGTGGAGTATTTACTGGGCATTAACTGTCTCTGCCAAGTCTTCACATGGCTTTCCAGTTTTCTTCATGAAGGTTTGTGCATTTGGCTAGTTTTATTCCTAATACCTTTAATTTTTGTTGCTATTGCTAATTGTATCTATTTTTTAAATTGAGGTATGATTTATAGATAACAAAATTCACCAATTTTCAGTGCACAGTTCACTGAGTTTTGACACATTTTCCCAGTCCTAGAACCACCTTGATAATGAGGATAATCAACATTTCGCTCACGCCTGCAGATCCTCCTCCACCTCTCTGAAGTCAGCCTTCTGCTCCTGGCTCCTGGCAATCTGCTTTCTATCACTAAAGTTTTGCCTTTCTGGCAAAATATAGGTAGAATTTCATATAAATGGAACCACGAAGTGTGTCAGCCCTTGTGTCTAATTTCTTTCCTTTAGTCAAAAGCCTTTAAGGCCTGTCCATTTTGTTCTATGTTCTGTGGAGCAAGTGTCCCTGGCTGAATATGCCAGGATTTGTTATTCCTTCACCCACTGGTGAGCAATTGGGCTGTTTCCAGTTGGGCTACTAAGAATAAAGCTCCTATGAACATTCATGATCAAGTCTTCATGTGAGCCTGGATTTTCATTTTTCCTGAGTGGCACTGTTGAGTCATTTGGTGAGTATAGATTTAACTTGATCAGACACCACTAGATTATTTTCTGAGGTTGGAATACTCCTTTGTATTCCCACCAGCAACTGAATCAGAGTTCCAGGTACTGCAGATCTTTGCAATATTTGATCGTGTCTTTTATTTCTACCATTCAAGACAGTGCGTTATATTAACTCCTGGTTTAAATTTCCATCGCCATAATGACTAAAGATGCTGAGCATCTTTTTGAGTGTTTATTTGCTATCTATATGGGTTCTTTGATAAAGTGTTCAAATCTTTATTCATTTGTTTGAGTCATTTGTTTCTTATTATTAAATTATAAATAATATATTCAGGAGACAAGTCCTTTATAAGATGTATATTTTGCAAATATTTTCTCTCAGTTTATGGTTTACCTTGCCATTTCCTCAACCATGTCTTTCAAAGAGTAAATATTTTTAACTTTGAGGATGTTCAACTCATCAAATTTTTCTTTTATAATTTGTGCCTTTTGACAAGGGCATTAAAATGGTACACGGAAAAATGGACACAACACAAAGGACAGTAACAAAGTAACAGAGGGACAAAAACCCAGCAATCCCACTGCTGGGCATACACACCGAGGAAACCAGAAGTGAAAGAGACACGTGTACCCCAATGTTCATCGCAGCACTGTTTACAATAGCCAGGACATGGAAGCAACCTAGATGTCCATCAGCAGATGAATGGATAAGAAAGCTGTGGTACATATACACAATGGAATATTACTCAGCCATTAAAAAGAATAAATTTGAATCAGTTCTAATGAGGTGGATGAAACTGGAGCCTATTATACAGAGTGAAGTAAGCCAGAAAGAAAAACACCAAATACAGTATACTAATGCATATATATGGAATTTAGAAAGATGGTAACAATAACCCTGTATACGAGACAGCAAAAGAGACACTGATGTATAGAACAGTCTTTTGGACGCTGTGGGAGAGGGAGAGGGTGGGATGATTTGGGAGAATGGCATTGAAACATGTATAATATCATATATGAAACGAGTCGCCAGTCCAGGTTTGATGCACGATACTGGGTGCTTGGGGCTGGTGCACTGGGACAACCCAGAGGGATGGTACAGGGAGGGAGGAGGGAGGAGGGTTCAGGATGGGGAACACATGTATACCTGTGGCGGATTCATTTTGATATATGGCAAAACCAATACAATATTGTAAAGTTAAAAAAAAAATTTAAAAAAAAGAAAAAAAATTGAAGACATAGAAAACAAATAACAAAACTGCAAGTGTAAATACTACCTTATCAGTAATTAACATAAAATGTAAATAGATCAAGTACTTGAAAGGAAGAAATTGGCAGGATGGATTTTAAAAAACGATATCATTTTGAGATATACCTCTCTCAAAATTATATTACATAGCTTTAATATATAAATATATAATTTATATATTACTAATAGCCATTAATATAATATTAATAATATAGAATACTACTTGTTGATATTATATTATTTAACATATATATTTTGGGCTTCCTAGGTGGCGCCGGAGAAGGCAACGGTACCCCACTCCAGTACTCTTGCCTGGAAAATCCCATGGATGGAGGAGCCTGGTGGGCTGCCGTCCATGGGGTCGCTAAGAGTTGGACACGACTGAGCGACTTCACTTTCACTTTTCACTTTCATGCGCTGGAGAAGGAAATGGCAACCCACTCCAGTGTTCTTGCCTGGAGAATCCTAGGGACGGGGGAGCCTGGTGGGCTGCCGTCTATGGGGTCACAGAGAATCGGACATGACTGAAGCGACTTAACAGCAGGTGGCGCTAGTGGTAAAGAACCTGCCTGTCAATGCAGGAGATGTAAGAGACGTGGGTTCCATCCCTGGGTCAGGAAGATCCCCTGGAGGTGGACATAGCAACCCTCTCCAGTATTCTTGCCTGGAGAATCCCATGGACAGAGAAGCCTGGTGGGCTACAGTCCATGGGGTCTCAGATAGCTGGACACGACTGAGGTGACTTAGAATGCACACAGGCATTATATATTTTATGGGCTTCTTTTTGAGACAAAATTGTTGCTAAAGATGAAGTCTACTTTAAAGTGATAAAAGGGTCAAAAATGATAAAAGGAGCAATCTGTCAGGAACAATTAACATTTAAACATATATGCACCTAACAGCAGAACCCCAAAATTCATGAAGCAAACTTGACATAATGAAAGGAAGGGATAGACAGTGCAACAGTAATAGCTATAGACGTCATGCCCATTTTCAATAATGGATAGATGAACAGGATAGAAGATCAGCAAGGAAGTGGAAAATTTGAGCAATATAATCAGGGCATCTAGAACCCTCTACTTAACAACAGCAAAATTCATATTCTTTTCAAGTGCACATGAAATATTCTCCAAGATAGACTCTGTGTTAAGTCACAAAACAAGTCTCAAGAAATTTAAAAGGATTGTAATCATATGACATATGTTCTTTGACCATCATACAATGGTTTTAGAAATCAATAACAGAAGGAATTTTGGAAAATTTGCAAATATATGGAAATTAATGCATTTTTACTGAACCAGTGGATCAAAGAAGCAAGCACAAGAAAACATTAGAAAGTAAATTAAGATGAATAGAAACAAAAACACAACACACCAAAACTTATGGGGTGTAGCAAAAGCAGTACTCTGAGAGAAATTTATAGGAGCTTACTGCTATCTAACGGAGAAGGCAATGGCACCCCACTCCAGGACTCTTGCCTGGAAAATCCCATGTACGGAGGAGCCTGGTGGGCTGCAGTCCATGGGGTCGCAAAGAGTCGGACACGACTGAAGCAACTTAGCAGCAGCAGCAGCAGCAGCAGCTCTCTAAAGATCTTAGATCAATAACATAAGAAACTAAGGAAAAGAGCAAACTAAACAAAGCAGGTGGCAGGAAGGAAGTCATAAACATCAAAGAAGAAATAAATGCAATCGAGAATAGACAATCAGAAAATTGGCAAAATCAAAAGTTGGTTCTTTGACAAGATGAACAAAACTAACAAATTTTAACAATTTGATCACTGACCCTGTTGGAGACAGTAAGGCAATTGAGAACATTTTTCAAAAATGATGTCATAGAAATACGAACTCTCTTTGCAAAATGCACATTCTTTTGTATAAAAGGATGGACGTGGTATTACAGAGCTGTCAGAACTCTTACTTAGAGAACATTTTTTCCCCTGGTAATTATGACTCTGGGATAGAACTGCTGTTACTGAACCAAAACCTGGATCCCCTTGCTCACAGGGCACAGTAAAGCCAATCTACAGACACCAGGTTGTGGTGAAGGAAAGTGTAGCATTTATTGTAAAGTGCCTTACAGGGAGTCCAGGACATCAGTGCTCAAAAAGCCCAAACTCCCTGATGGCTTTGAGCAAAGCGTTTGGTGTCCCAGGGTATGTGATCAGTTCAGTTCAGTTCAGTTGCTCAGTCGTGTCCGACTCTTGGCGACCCCATGAATCCCAGCACGCCAGGCCTCCCTGTCCATTACCATCTCCCGGAGTTCACTCAAACTCACGTCCATCGAGTTGGTGATGCCATCCAGCCTCATGACAGTTCTCTGCCTGGTTGATGGTAACGTAACAGGGCAGTGTCACGGGGTGAACATCACCAGTCCTTCAGTGCCAGGAGGTGCACATGGAGTATTTGGTCATCAAGTAGTTAATTTCTTCCATTTGGTG
Organism: Bos taurus; assembly: GCF_002263795.3. NCBI lineage: Eukaryota > Metazoa > Chordata > Mammalia > Artiodactyla > Bovidae > Bos > Bos taurus. The sequence continues at coordinate 20,135,482 of NC_037337.1, read as the reverse complement.
GGGGTTTTGACATCTATGAAACAACTCAGGAATTGTACATCAGATACCATAATCAGGCACTTCAGAGAGGAGTTAAAACTATGGGAGGGAGAGGTGTCTGTCCTGGGAAGGGCCCCATAGCATCCTGCTCAGTTTCACTGCCATTTTGAAACTTCCCAAATTAACAAATTACTTCCCAAAGTAACAAATTTTTGATTTATGTGAACAAACTTGAAATTTAAGTTTCTTTGATCTGACAAGCCATAACAAATCTGAATAAGTGTTTGAAGGAAAGTTTTCATATGCAAATGTTGCAGCATTACCTCATTTGAGGGGCATCAAATTAACTCTGTTTATTCTTTTTTTTTTTTTTGGTTGCACCAAGGCATAGGGGGTCCTAATTCCCCAACCAGGGATCGAACTTGAACCCCTTGCATTGGAAGCACAGAGTCCTAACCACTGGACCACCAGGGAAGTCCCAACTCTGTTAATTCTTTATCTAATAAAATAAACCTGCTGCTTGAAAGTTTAAAGAGAGAGAGAGATTTACTGCCAAAAAAGAAAGGAGAAAGAGAGAGACAGACGCGGAGACAGATATATTGGGTTGTCCAAAAAGTTCATTTAGATTTTTCCATTACATCTTACGGAAAAACCCAAATGAACTTTCTGGCCAATCCAATACTAACAGGAATGAAAGATGGGATGATACCACCAACTTTTAAGAAATGAAAAGGGACATAAGGGAACCCTATGAACAATAGTATGCTGAAAAGTCAGATAACCTAGGTAAAATGGACAAATTCTTAGAAACACACAAACTACCAAAAGTGAATGAAGAAGAAATAGGGAATCTGAATAGACCTATCGTAAGTGGAGAGATGCAAATAGGAATAACACTTCTCATAATGAAAAGCCCAGGATCAGATGGCCTCACTGGTGAATTCCACCAAACGTTTAGAACCATGGACACCAATCCTTCACAAACTCCCAAAAAGTAGAGAGAAGGGAGCACTTTCCTTACTCTGCTGCTAAGTCGCTTCAGTCGTGTCCGACTCTGTGCGACCCCATAGACGGCAGCCCACCAGGCTTCCCTGTCCCTGGGATTCTCCAGGCAAGAACACTGGAGTGGGTTGCCATTTCCTTCTCCAATGCATGAAAGTGAAAAGTGGAAAGTGAAGTCGCTCAGTCGTCTCCGACTCTTCGAGATCCCATGGACTGCAGCCTACCAGGCTCCTCCATCCATGGGATTTTCCAGGCAAGAGTACTGGAGTGGGGTGCCATTGCCTTCTCCTTCCTTACTCTAGGAAGCCAGTATTACACGGATACCAAAACCAGATTAAAAAAAATTACAAAAGAAGAAAACTACAGACTGATATCCCTTATGAATATTGACACAATAATCTTCAACAAATTCTTAAGGGAGATGAGAAATTTCACCTATTTTTTAAAAATACAGTGGTGCCAGTCAGACTTTCTTGGTCTCCTTTCCTGACAGGCTTTGGCTCCCAGCTCCCAGTGCTCCTCTCCCTGCTTCCACATTCCTGTTTATTTGGCTTTTCCTTAGGGAAGCACCAGTTCCTCTTTCTGTTTGACACTTGTGTTCAGGTTTCGGGTCCTCTGTTAGGGAAATCGCTTACTTTCTTTTGAACAAATAATTCACAAGTTTCTCTGTTGTTATTTGGACTTCACAGATGGCGCTAGTGGTAAAGAACCCCATTGCCAATGCAGGAGACTTAAGAGATGTGGATTCGATCCCTGGGTCGGGAAGATGCCCTGGAGAAGGGAATGGTAACCCACTGCAGTATTCTTGCCTGGAGAACCCCAGGGACAGAGGAGCCTGGTGGGCTACAGTCCATGGGGTCGCAAAGGGCTGGACACGACTGAAGCAACTTAGCACTGTTGTTATTTAGCCAGTTTCCAGATCTAGTATGAGCAGTGCTGGAAGAAACACCATTTCCTCTCTCCAGTGCATCCCCCAGCATTCTCACCGTCCTCAGTGGTACTTCCTCGGTATCTGGCAGATGCTGTAGTCCGGGTTGGAAGCTCCTTCCTGGCCTTGCCAGATCACATGGTCAGGCCTCTTAGCACTATTCATCCTGGACGGTAGCTTCTGTCCGTTCCATGTCTGAGTCCTCCTCCAGACTGTGAACACACCAGCAGAGATGGTCGTACTCATTCCATGCTCACTGCCTCACCTGTAGTTGGTCCCTGTAATAGGGACAGAGTCGGAACCAAATAGCTCAGAAATCCCATTAGGAGTGTGGCTAGACAGGGAACGTTAGGGGGATTTGGGAGATCCCTGTAAGTTAATGATAACTCAAGAAAACAGGTTTGCTTGACCACAAAACCAAGCAGGCCTGCTAAGCAGCAAAACCATACCACAGAAGCCTGAGACACGCCCCAACTCAATAAAACAATGGTGGCTGAGACCCACATCCTGCCCAGAGAGCTCAGCAAGTTAATGACCCTTAGGACATGCTCTCTGCACACATAAAAAACAATAATTTATGGGAGAGGGACATTTCAAAGTGAAAGACCCTCCTTGTACTAAGACCTGAAATAATTTTCCCGTAGTGCCATGACAGTTCTTGTTTGACCATTTAGGAACAAGAAAACTCCCCTGTCTCACCTGGAGGAGGAGATGATGATGGAAGCAAGGCGTCTACTCAAGAATAAGGAAGAAGATGGTCTTTTCCATCTCCCCACTTTTCCTTTGATTACAAAACTCTAGCCCATAATGCTTGCCCACCCACTTGTAAGCCTCTCAAGGACCCTGTTCTAATAAATCACTTCTTATCTATCACTTCGCCTCTCACTGAATTCTTTCTGTGCTGAGAGAGACATCAAGGACTGGAGCCCTTCAGAGCCCTGCAAAAAGCCACGTAGTGCTTTCATTAGGAAACACTCGTGAAACCAGGAATGATTCCCAGCTTCTCCAGGGAGGAGGGCTTTTCTGACTGGCCCATAAAATTCCTTTTCTCATACTACCTACCCACACTGAAATCTCTTTGGTTTCAGTTCCAGTTTCCCTCCTGTGTGTTGGTCTGGAATGCTCATCAGCTGGTTTTCTTGAGCGTGATCCATCATTTTGCCTTCAAGAATAGATCCCAGCTCTTTATGTCCTCTTACAGGAAGCTGCCCAGAATTCTCTGTTAGACCCCGGGGTTTGAGTTTATGGAAGAAACTCACCTTATTCTTAACTCACTAGGATTGACTCCACCAAACCCAGCTCAACCAGGCCAGCATCACCCTTGCAGTGTTCAGGGCTTTGGGGAGCAGAGCACTAGCTCTGCGTGTTCACCATATCCAGGGCTCCCGGCACTTTATCTAGTGCCAGGAGCCCCATACGGTCCTAGAAGTCCCAGTGCCGTGCAGGATGGCTGGATCCTCAAGGTATCTCATGGCCATGTGGAGCAGGTTAGATTCCTAGCTCTGCATTGGCCGCCTCCTCCCTCCAGACAGAAAGCCTCATTAATTCCTAAACTCAGCTCAGCCTTACCTCTGCTCCAAAACCTTTCTGAATATATCCTCTCCAGCATAATTAGGATTTTGTCCAATTACCCCAGCACTGGCCCACAGTGACTGCAAGTCCATCTTCCTCACCAGGCAAGTTCATCAAGTGAACACCTCTAATGTGCTAGGCGATGGAAGGGAGGATACAAACGCAAGCCTGTTTTCCTGAAGGAGTTCACAGTGTATTGGAAGAGACAGAGACCAGGAACAAGAACCATCAGGGGACTGAATGGTTAGGCTGGGTGTTTAAAAATAAATAGAAATTTATGAGGCAGAGAAAGCCAGCAGTGAGGGTAGGTAGGGGTTAGGGAGACAGTTTGAGCAAAGGGAACAGTACAGAGGTCAGATACCAGGGTTTATTCTGTAAGTGCAAATTGCTCGGTATTGCTAGGGCCAAATTTGGGTCAAAAGCAGACTAAGGGGCAAACAAAAGCCAAGAGGCAGCAGGGCCACACCGGATTCTATTTTGCAGGGCAGGTGACAGGGGAGCCACCGCATGATGTTGAGCAGGGGAGGGAGGCCAGATGTTAGAAAAATCAAATCCTTTTGTGGAGGCTGGACTGCCAGTGAGGCTGAGGTGGGGGGATGGGTCGAGGAGGCGTTTGCACAGTGGATGACAAAGAAGCTGTTTGGGGACATTATGATAGCTGTAGGGGTTGGTGAGTCACGTGCTAGCATGTTGAGGGGAGAGTTTAGAAAGGCTCCCAGAATTCTCAAAAGGCAGGGACAGTAACGAGAGGCAGGCACCTGTGTGTACCAGGACGGGTGATGGGGCTTTGCTCCAGGCCACTGAGTTGGAGGGTGTGGAAATGCAGAATGGTGGCAACCCAGACACCTCCTGAGGTCAGTCTGCCTCTTCAAACCTGGATAAGGCTGGCTGGGATTCTCATTTCTTGACCTGGGAAAGGCCTCGTGCCTTCTCCTGTGTCCCCTGATTTCCACGAACTTTCGGGTTTTAAACTCTCTTGGTCACTTCTGGCTCATGCCAATCCCATGTTTGGTCACCCTCACTCACCATGCCACACTCGTGGTCTCTCACCGTGGTGACTCAGATGCTCCTTCCTTGGAAGGGGGAAAGTCAATAATTTGTGCAAGGCCTGTGCACATGGAAGATGTTATGTAAGACGAGGGGAGTTGATGGGGTTCAGGTCACGGAGGTGCAGTGAGCACACGACATTGAATTCCCTCTCAGATCTCATTTCTAAACCTTCTTTGGAGTGCCTCAAGAGAAGCCCCTTCCCACTGCAGTCATCCTCCCGCTGGCCCTCATTCTCTCATCTTCTTGTTGATATACCTGCTGCTTCCCCTCTCCCGATTATTTCAGGCAATTCCAAATTCTTCTCACTACAGCACAGCAAGAGCTCCTATCTTGAGCTTAGTCTAGGCCCATGTTTTCATTTCTCTAATCCACAGTCAAGTAAGAGAGTGTCTTGAGATGAACATCATCCACTGTGCTTGGAGGGTAATTGTAGTTGTATCATTTTTCAACATTACACACTTTTACAAGATTATGAAAAATGTAAAGGACTATTTCCTTGAACTATTTTCTCCCACGTCTCCCCCTTCCCATCCTCACCTGTGGAGACCCAAGGTGAAGAGTCAGGCACCGAGATCCTTTGTATGGGGTAGGGCTGGCCTGGCTTGTCCATCCCTGCCCATGTCCTCTCCCCATCAATTTGATGGCTGAGGCTTCCCTGGGGCTCAGATGGTAAAGAATTCACCTGCAATGCAGGAGATCCAGGTGTGCTCTGTGGCTCCGGAAGATCCCTTGAAGGAGGGCATGGCAAGCCACTCCAGTATTCTTGCTTGGAGAATCCCATGGACAGAGGAGCCTGGTGGGCTACGGTTCATGGGATCGCAAAGACTTGGACACGACTGAGTGACTTAACACTTTCAGCACGGTTACCGTCTTTCCTAATGGCTCCACACCCCTGACCGGCAAGTGGCTAAATTCAGGAGGAGCTGATGGACTGGGAAAGGAGGGCATTTCTTCTTCATATAGAGCACTGTTCAGTGTTCGTCTTAGAACCAGTTGGAGGATATCCTTTTCCTAGTTCCCAGCACCCAGTCCATCATTGTGGCATCAGCTTCATTTCTTATGACCGTGCCAGGCAGACAGGTCTTTGTTACCACTGAAGTTCACTGCCGGATACCAAAGGGCCAGTAACAGTAACACTAGGGACCTACAAGGGTCCCTCTGAGGGAATGGGAGGGGGTGCATATGTGGGAAGCCTTCTCACACACTCCAGGCCTTGGGTTCCTGAGCCTGTCTGTCCATCCACCTGGGCAACAAGCATCTGCTATGTTAGAATCTGCCTCTGGCGTTAGGCCTTTGGAGAAGAGTGAGAACTTCTGTCCCCACTGAGTCAAGTGGGAAAAGACTGAAGACAGATAAACCACTATGAAATGTGCCAAGAGCTCCATCTAGGGATGCAGAGGACGGCCCGGACGGCTTCTCTGGCTGTTCGAACAAAGCGGTAGTGGTGTTCCGTGTGAAAACACTGAGAAGCATGTCCCAGGCTGCCTTCCTCTCAGCCGGATGCTGGGTGCACAAGGCTATCTGGACTGGGGGGCTGTGGCAGACGGGCACAGGCTCTGGCACTGGGAGCTCTGACTCCACGGCTAACGGGAGTGATGGGATCCGGGTTTCCTACTGATCACTCGGCTGCAGAGCAGATGGAGTCCCAGAGCCAAAGGGGCAGTGAATAGCGATGCTGGGCTCCATATCCAGCCCTCGCCCTCCTCCACATCCAGGCAGGGCAGGGCCTGTGGCTGCTGTGCTCACCTGAGCCCAGACGCTCACACTGTGAGAAAACTTTCAGAGTGCTACAGACTGAATGTGTGTGTCTCCCCAAATTCACATGTTGAAATCCTAATCCCCAACATGTGAAGGTGATAAGGCTGTGAGGGTGGGTGCCCAGGATGGGATTAGTGCCCTTATAGTAATAAAAGAGACCCCGGAGAGCTCTCTCTCCCTTCTGCCAGGTGAGACACAGTGAGAAGATGCGAACCAGGAGGCGGGTCCTCACCAGACACCACGTCTGCCCATTCCTTGATCTTGAACTTCCAAACCTCCAGAACTGTGAGAAAATAAATGTTTGGTGTGTAAGCCTCCCAAGTCTATGGTATTTTTGTCATAGCAGCCCAAGCTACGACGCAGTGAACATAGTCAGCATGTGAGGCATCCAGGACAGGCAGGGCTCCTTGCAGACACCTGCTCTAGGGCTCAGCCATCACACACTGGTGTGAGGTGTGGGTGGGGTCAGGAAGGCCCAGGCTGGGTGTGGGTCCAGTCTGTGCACCAACACAAACCAAGCTGCTTCCCCAGACATTGCCACATCAGGGACATGGCCTACACACCATTTAGGAACGGCTGTGTTTTCCTGCTGGGGTCACCTGTCTCTTTCTGACAGGTATGGCCTTCAATCCCTCAGACTCTCAGTCCCTGCAGGGGAATATCGGGGGTGGGAACAGGACTCATCTCCGGGGCTGGTGGACCCCTGGATCACCACCTCGCTTCCCCCGCCGCACCACCCTGTGTGCCTCTGGCACTCCTGCCTTTACGGTGACGAGGGGAATGGTGTCCGCTTGAGGCTGGGAAATGGGATTCCCCACCCCCGCAAGTTCTGTTTCCCTAAGGAAAAAGGAAAATAACTCTTTGTCCAGACCACAGTTTGATTGAATTAAAAAAAGTGTATTGGATTTCCAATACTAAATAAAAACATGAAACTGTTTTTCAAAAAGCCATAGAGTTTACAGCATCAACTACAGAAAAGGCCAAACAAGTGTGTACAGAAACTAGTTCCCAGCAGCCCTCCAGGCCCCCCTCCAGCAGGCAACAAGGCAACAGACACGTTCGTTCCAGATCTTCCTGAAGGAAGCTGCTGGCCAGCAGCTCAACTAGGACATGACAAGACACACAATGGTTTAATTTCAAAAATCACAGGAAAATGTAAGAAAATGTATTAAATTGTGAAAAGGTGCAATACAGAATAGCTTTCCTATTTCTTACTTTTAAAAAAGTCCCCCAACTTTGAACAGTTATTTAAAAATAGGTCCCTCCCCCCGCCCCAGTTCTGTGGCAGTATGCAGGTACCAAGGCCCTGAGGTAACAGAAGTATCAGGGTTCATGGGAGGGAATGCCCCGAATACCGAGCATGTGTCTTTGGGCAAAAGGTAAGACAGTTAGTTTCTGGGGAATCTCGCGCTCCTGGTGTCCAGAGTGCTCCTCTCAGGATCAGCTGAAGTGCACTGCATTTCCAGAATCCTGCCTGGCACTATCCTCCATGACCAGCTAGCAGGGCAGCAGGAGGTCCCGCACTGCTCTTTTCACTGCCCCCAATTAAGAGACAGAGAGTTTATCTCCTAGAAGAGCCAGTGTGCCATGAGACCTAAACGGGGGAAATGACCAGCGCAGAAAGGCAAGCGGGGCTCCTGCCTGCTGCAGGCTGAGCGCCCCCTGCTGGTCCCAGCCAGTAAGATGCTAGTTCTTGGCTACATCTCCATCTGCCTTACACAGCTCCCTCAGCCTTACACACTCTCTTCTAGGATTTGCTGGGGAGTCAGGGAAGATGCCTGAGGGTCAGTCCTGTATTTTTTCTTAATATATTCTTAATATATATTAAAAAAACTCAGCTTCTTTCCTTTTAAAGAAGCACACGAGAACCACCTGTAAAAGCCAAAGGTTTCTTGTATGGCTGGCCTCCCAGAGCCCCTCAGAGACCTCCTGCTGCCTTCTTGGAATCAGGGGCTTAGCTGAGCTGCTGGGAGGGTGCGGTGGGGAGCGCTCTCCTGGTCCCCTGCTACTTATGGGACAGTGTTCAGAAAGAACTGCGAGCCTCACTGGTGCTGCTTCATTCTTGCTAACGCCGTCTCCACAGGGGCTCTGAGACGTAGAGACGAGGGCTGGACTGACCGAGGACAGGAACTAGGGAGAAGCAAGGAGTCTTGTGTGGGAACAAAATCCCCACCTTAACATCCGACTTCCCCAACGTCAGAGGGTTAACAGCAGGACAGGGGGTCCATCCTCTTCTCTGATTTCCTAGGAATGTGCCAGGCTTGTGCCCTGAACTCCATCACTCCTGTAATATGATGTCTGACTCCTCAGCGTGGATGTTATTATCAGGATATTACCAAGACACCAGGGCAGCTACATCCTTGAACCCACCTATTGCACAGAAGAACTTTTTTTTTCACTAGATCCAAATGAAACTCCAGTTGCAACTTAGTGACAATAGAGATGGACATGCCAGGACAATAAAGAAGATGCTTCCGTTCTCTGCAGGCTTCTGGAAGAAAGTACAATGACTGAAACATTCACAGGATCTCAGCAGCCCCTCCATTTCCAATTCCCAACCCTCCCAGCCCGCCCCCACCCCAATACTGAAACTGCACAGAAACCAACAAACAAGTCTTTTCAATGTTACATTTCATTCAGATAGATCTGTAATCTCACAGTGATGAGAGGAGAAAGTCAGGCCTTTAATAATTATAAAAAAAATAATAAAAAAGCTTACAAACAGCAATGCAGTATTTCCTCCCCCCTTCAAAGTGATGGATTAACAGCTGGTAGAGGATGCAATGACTCAGAATCAAAAATAAAAACAAAAACAACAACAAAAAAAACCAAACCAACCCCTGGAAGAACCCACACTGTCAATGACTTTCCATACATAATTCAAACAAGTAGTCAAATGTCAACCACTTGTGGAGAACACCACGGACTTCCTTGGTTTTGATAGTGTTTTTCTTTTGAAGGTAAAATAAAATAGAACACAAATAAAATTGTACAGAAATGCCAATGTCTACACTCCATAAAGGCAATGCTGTCGCAGCATGAAGACACGGCCTGTCCACCAAGTGAAACATAGGTTGCACTTCTTGCCTCTTCCCTGGACACAACATTCTGGCCCATGGTGCCCAGTCCTGCAGGGTATCGGCAGGCAAAGGGAAGCTGCCTCAACACGGGCGTCTTCCAGGCTGACTGGGAGAAGGCAGGTGGCCAGGCCTGGAGCCAGCCCCACGCCGGGGCACTGGCCGGGCGGCCTGCTGACTCTGTGTTCTCACGTGCTGTCCTCTGGTGCTCTGTACAACTCCTTGATTTCAAGGCTAAGTCCCAAGACTTCTGGACTCGGGCCGGGAGTCACGTCCCGGTCAAGGTGGTCATGCTGTCGTGATGGCGTTTAGGTCCTTCATCAGTCCTTCCAGGTGGGCCATCTCTTTGGTCAGCTCATCTGGTTCATAGCTCTACGGAAAAGAGAACAGTGTTACTGGGCACGATCCAAATAGCCGTCCAGAAGCAGGGCCCACAGAAAGAGGTCACAGTGTCGAGGGATGAGTGAGAAAACTGCTGGACAGCCTGGACTGCCCACGCCCCTACCAGCCCGGCAGAGTCAGAGGCTGCAGGATGCGCCCAAGCCTGCAAGCACGCATTTCTTTCCATCGCAAAATACCTTTCCTCCAACTTGTGCTGCCAGGGTCACAAGGACCTCACAGGCCCCACCGCTTGCCCCTTCTAGTCTCTGTTGGAGCCAACACAGTTGGTACAACCCCTTGATCTCTGCGCCCCAAGCTCTCCTCCTGAGAGAGTCCTGTACCAGGAAATGCAGAGGTAGGGCATATTTATTGGAATACGGGAGTGAAAGATCAAGGAGAGACTCTGTTGATGTTGTTTTGAGAGCAACCACTCAGGCAACTTCCTCTATAGCATCCTGCTCAGGAAAGATCATAAACAGGGGCTGGGGGGTAAAAGAACACGTGGACAGTTCAAACCAAGACAAGAGGATCAGAGAGACAGGCCAGAATTGAAAGGGAGGCAGGTGTGATAAGCTAATCCAAGCAGATCGAGCCTGCGGCACAGCTCAGGCTCAGGGGAGCAGATGAGTGCTCGCCTGTGGAATGAGCGAGCCTGCCCCACACTCTGGGCCAACACGGGAACTCACACTCTCGGAGTCTTCCAGCATCCTTGTGGTCTCCTGCACTTCAGGGGCACTGGGAACCACCACTGGCATAGGAGGCCGGCTCCTTCCTAAAGTCCCGATGGAGGCCGTCTTCACGGCGTGGATGTGATGATTCAGAGCTGCAGGGGGAAAGGGCACCATCAGGGGTGTGTCTGAGCCTGCTCCCCTGGTCCTCACAAAGGTATCTGAGGTCCAGATGCTGCTCAGGGTGAGGGATGCACACACACCCAGCACAGAGCTCCTGCTCTGAAAAGGGACTGGAACAGGATGGAAGGAGGGAGAGAGCAGGGCATCCAAGAGCCAGAGAAGATGTTCCACTTGGCTTTAAAAACTCACCTCTTGGACCGGTGGTTCTCACAGTGCAGAGGTTCCAGGGCCCCTCGCAAAATGTCTGGGAGGGCAAAACTCCTTTCATAATGATACCCAGACACATTTTGCCCTTCCACTGATGGTACAAAAGCAATAGTGGGAAAAACTGCTGGAGCCTTAGCACAAATGAAGGTATTGGCACCATGTTGTAAAGTCATTCATGAACACACACACTTGACAAGTTTAAAAAAGAGCCAGTGTAATTAACGCAGAAAAAGTTATGTTATGAAATTGATTACCCATCTTTTAAATATTCTAAAATGGAAATACGGGTAAAATACTACTGCACACCAAAGCATGATGGCTGTCTGCAATAAAGGCACTGGTAGTTGAGTTGTGAGCTGAACTGTTGCTTTCATTACGAAACACCAATGTTATTAATAGTTCAAAGAAAGACCAACGCACAAACAGGTTATTTAGACTTGAGCATTTGGCAGACATTTTCTAGAAAGTGAAAGAAGTCCGTCAGTCACCTTAGGGAAGACAATGGACAGCATTTATTTCCAATGATAAAATTTAAGTTTAAAGTGAAAAATCAGAATTTTGAAAAACTTGTATCTGCTACCATGATCTTGAGGGCTTCCCAATATTTAGACTTTGATGATATTAATGAATGATTTTTAGATACTGTTTAACAAAATGTATCAAGATGTGGAGGGTCTGTATAACTTAGTGAACCAGTACTTTCCAAATGACTGACATGTGGTGTTCAGTACCATGCATTCAAAGTGCAGGCTAGACGGATTTAGGGGACAGAGTACAAATAATTATATGGTTTTGGATTCCACATGACAAAGAAATCGATAAAAAAATCACAGTTTGCTGAGTTTTGCTGTAGTGTCAAAGAAGAATACCCACAGCAGTCTGAAAAGTTTATATAAATAATCTTTCCTTTCCAGCTACATGTCTGTGAGGCCAGACTTTCTTTGACCAAAACCACACACTGCTTGGTTTAAATGCAGAAGCAGGTGATGACAATCCGGCTGTCTTCTATGAAGCTAGAAACTAAAGAGATCTGCAAAAATGTAAGGCTGCTACTCTTCTCACTATATTTTTATTTTGAAAGTTATTTCTCATGAAAATATGTTATTTACCTCAACGTGACAGATTTATTGCTATTTTTATATGAATACAATAGTTTTAAAATGTTTTGATTCCTAACATAGTGAATAATGACAGGTATAACTCGTGTGAAGAAAAAGTTCCTTTGAAGCTTCAGTAGCTTTTAAGAGTTAAAAAGAGTCCTGAGACCAAAAGCTTGACAACGAGCGACTTATTCTGAAACAAATCATCATAAGAGAGAAATTTGTGTGAAAGAGTAGGAGGCAGAAAGCATGCCTTTGAGGCGAGAGGACCTTTGTTGAGCTGTGTGAACTCAAAGAGTTAACAACCCTTCTGCAGGGTTATTCCTGCAACCTTGGTTTTTTCCTTGCTTCCAAGTCTTGAACTCCCTAATCCTTCTCTAGCTGGCAGGAATCCTATGGAGGCAGGCAGTTCTGGGAGGCCCAGATCGGTTGTTCATACTCATGCCACTGGGTTCTACCACCAAGGGTCCTGCACACAAAACATACTTCAGAAAGTCAGCCTTTGCTTCCTGCTGAATTATTCTCTTGTTTATGTATGCTCCCAAAGGAGGAGCCCATATCCTCTCCGAGAGGATAAGGACAGGCTTGGAGGACATGAGCTTTGTTATTCTGCAAAGACGTGGCGACCGGTGTCTTGAGCCAGAGCCACGGGGCCCCTCCGATGCTGCTCTCCTTGCTCACCTTGCTGGGAGAGTAACGGTGTGCTTGGCAACGCTGGATCGTAGGTGGGAGGCCCGGTGGGTGGGATTGCCGGCACAGCAAAGCTCTTCAGTGGGTGGGAAGGGCGAACGTGGGCTGTAGGGAGACTCTGGCCCGAATCTTCCTCTTGGGAGCTGGCCAAGTAAGAAGAGCTGGTAGCACCTTCAGGATCCTGATGATCGGTACAGCATGTTTGAGACGAGGAGGCTGGCATGGTGTCAGTGCTGGGGGTGTTTCGAACAGATTCTACAGCAGGAAAGTCTAAATGTTAGCATTTATTTTACCACTGAACGTATGCACATTCTGGGGTTCTGGCTACCTACCTCTGAGGGCCCCTGAAACTGGCTCAATAAGCACTTCGGGTCAATGCTAGTTCAAGGGAACACAGATTGGCACCACTGCCAAGGCTAAGTAAGAATGGTCTAATTTCAGAGTCCCCCCAGAATCTGTCCACCAGATGCTGGACTTTTTTCACCCATACAGCTAAGTGGTCACAATTTTACAGATTTAAAGCTCTTCTCAGTACTCACTATGGAACACACATAAAGGTTCCTGATATGTTGTCTGTTAAGATGTAAACAAGAAAATTTAAAATTTTATTCACTGACTGACAGCCTCTGAGACTAGCCTTTCTCAGACAACACATCACCAAGGCCTCCTGGGTGCCTGACAAGGAGCAGCTCTGCCCCGAGGCCTGGTGGTCCCTGCAGGAGAGGCCGTGCCACAGGCCCCGCATGCGCGCTGGCAACTGCGCAGCCTCCCCAGAGCCAGAGCCCCATAGCTCAGGTGAGGCCTGGACAGCCAAAAAGTCCAAAGGTCTGCCGACGGCTTTAAGATAATGCCACGAGGTGTTTGGGCGTCCAGAGGAAAAAACAGGGGCACAATAGCCTGAAGAAGGGGCAGCTCGGGAAAAACATGACAAAAATCTCAAAATAAGTGAAGAGGCGTCAGAGCTGTTCTGGAAGGCAGCATGCTGGGGTACAAAAAGCACTGGCTCTGGAGTCAGATAGACCTGAATCCTAATCTCTTCCTATGAGCTGAGTGAACTTGGCGGTAACCAAATCTGTTTCTTCACCTACAAAAATAGGAAGAATAACACATAATTTACTGAGGATTAATTAAGAAGATGAATAAAAAGTGCTGAACACGGGGCTTGAATGACTGATAAGACTTTTTTCTTTGTAGATTACCAGGTGCTTACTCTGAGCTAGGCACCACACTAAGTGCTTTATTATTCATTAGCTCATTCAATCCTCATAGTAACACATCAGAGGCTGGGAGCCTAAGCATGGCCCAAGGACACAGACCTGATGGGCGGAATTCTGAATCCTGGCCCGAGTCCCAAGCCCAGGCTCCATCCACTGAACACTACCTGCTCTTCCAAGCCCAGTCCACACGGCCCCGATGCTGCACGGGCAGAAGCAGCACCAGTTCCCAGGGCGACCACATGAGGAAGGCTTTTCACACAGTGTGAGCTGGTGCAGACCACCATCCGCACCCTGAGGAGGGGCCTGGAGGACACCAGGTAACCTGAAGGAAGACCTCCTTTGACTCCTAGAGTCCTCAACCTTATCAAGGAAAATTAACCCTTTTAAGTAGTAATCCATGAACAACCTGCTGAAATCCAACCTCTCCCAGCCTTTGTTGCTGAGGCAGCCATGAATCTGTTCCCTTGGGCTCTCGGGAGATGGGCCATGGTGGTCAAGAGTGCTACTCAAAGATCTGGCCTTGGGTTCCAGCAATAAGGGACTCATACACCCTCCCCGAGTGGTGAAAGCCTGGCTATCTTAACCTCCCAGGCCTAGGTCACTTCTTGTCCTTTCCAGGGCTGCGCTGAAGGTCTCATTTCTCTTGCCTGCTCAGGTCAGCTGTCACCTCACCTGGGGAGCTGCTGGTCCTGCTCTGTGTGATCCTGGGCTGGGTGGAAGCTGATTAGTGAGGGTAACAAGGATGAGGAGAGAGAAAGCACGAGGCTCTAGCCCTGACCATGTACTGGCAGATATGTTAGGACAGCTCTACCACAGCTGCCTCGACTGCCTTACTTAGACGTATAAGCTTCCGAGGGCCAGAGACGGCAGGAAAGGTGAAAAAGGAGAAGAGGCCTGCTTACGCGGAGCAGAGTGCAGTGCAACCCCAGAGGGCATGGTACGCTGTATTCTCTGTGCAGGGTGCGCCCTGAAATTGCGCAACACCCCCGGCTCACAAGGGAAACAACGCTGTAACCAGAATTTCTACCTCCTGACTGATCTCTCCGAGTTGTCTAAGACACCAAGTGCACAGCGGCTGGGTACCTGGGCACGTGGACAGTGTGTTTTCTGCATCAGGTGGCAGTGACAACAGTAAACGTCCAAGGAAAAGACAGAAAACACCTCTAGGCAAGGACGGCCCGGCCCACGATGGGCTCTGCAACACTGGGGTCTAGAGACACAGGGAAATACGACAGTAGCAGAGCTCTGGTCACTCTAGACACCTGCTCTACATTTCAAATCCATCTTCAGAGGCTCTGTTAGTTTTACCTGCTTTTAACCCCTCTGGTTATTAAAACAAGGAACCGTTTAGTGGAGGAAATCATTACTTTCTCCTCTTTTTGCTTTCTGCCTAAATACATACAGAACCAAACTTGTATCAACACTGACCCTTTGGGTGAGGGGTGGGTGGGAGCTCTATGCTTCCTGCCCAAACTTCAACCTCCTTCTCGTCCAGGAGGGAGGAGGCAGGGGGCTGACCTGACTGGGAAGACCCTGCCATGCACTTAGGTATGCTCATATCCCAGTGGGGGAGATTTTTCTGCCTTAAAAATGGAGAAATATAGTCAGGGCACAAAAACCTCTTTCTAAGAGCAGGTCTGGAGGGCTGTTTCTGGTCTGTTCTGAGATTATGTCTGCGAGGCAGAGTCTGGTTCTCCATACAGCCTCCCTCAGGCTGTCTTTCCCTAAAGGCAGGAACCCACACCTGGACTGCAGGGAGGGAAAGGCCAATTTCAGACATGAGTTCAAGCAGCATTCTCCAAACAAAGTAAGAGTTTGGGAGCAGGTAACTTTGGGAGTTATCAGGCATGTCTTAGTAAGCTTGGATCTCCATCTGATGCTTTGCGTATGTTTATAACTGACCAAAACTTAAAGGAGGAAAGGATGTTACTGTCAACCCAAGCTTCTAAGCATGAAGTTTTGAAGTTCTTTTAAAAAATGGGATTCACATGAAACTCCCTTATTTTCTAGAACTACCAAAACTCAGCTCTACTACTAACATCTGTAACTATTAAAAGACAAGTTTCAAGTTTCAAATGATGGAAAAAGAGTAAACTGTATATATGAGACGTTTTTTTTTAGCACCTTAAAACCGATAAAGCTGTTTCTTAAGATTTTCAAACTGAGACACGGTGGTCTAGAACGGTGTATGTTTACATACACTGCAGATTGTTAGGCTAATGTCCCATTTATTTTCAGAGATGATCTATGCTTGGGAGCCCTTTTGAATTTCACTCCACTAGGCAATCTGAGGTTTACAATCTGCATAACTCCAGCGTGGCAGCTGGCCCTGCTGCCCCCAGGTTGTTGCTCTTACTTTGATTCCCGGCAGATATATGTAATTAAGAGCTCACATTAGAAGTACCTTACGGTTGCCCTAAGAATTCTCCCACCATTAGGCAAAGGCAACCTCTAGTGTTTAAAAATCATCCAGATTACATTTTCCTTTCAAAGTGAAGGATTAAACAAACTGAAAATATGATGGAATTAAGATGCAAGTTGATGGAACAAGACATGGCTGTGTGATTACAGTTATGTTTCTTACTAAAACAACACCTTGCCCTGAGTACTTAAAACTCTGGGAGAAACATGAAGTGAATTTTATAGAAAAAAACTTGAGTCAGTAACAGAAATGTTATGATAGACAGATAACACTGACAAAAACTCCAAATCCTTCTAAGTGGGGCAGGTCCTCCCCCTTGCAGCTTGCCGACTCTTTCAGAATGCTTTCAACCTGGCGCTCCATCCTCATCTCTCACCTGTGGAATTGGCCCTGTCTGAAAGGGACATGGATGTGCCAATGGGCCATGGGCTGCCCGGGTGGTAGAGATGACTGCGAGCTGGAGAAGCGAGGCTGCTGGAGTGGAAATGATGGTGAGGGTTATCGAGGGAATGGATGGGATGGGCACTAATCACAGCTGTGAATGAACACAAGACAGAGAAATGCTTAGCATGCTTGCACGGACACACACACGTCACAGTCAAGAGCAGTGACCCCGCACCCCCTGCCCCTGCAGTACCACCATTCCCTGGTTTTGCGGTGGCAGCTTAGGCAATTAGCCACAGGTTTGGGCCATTAGCCGTGGGTTTTACATTTGTCTTTAAAAAAAAATCAACACACTCTTATGCATATGTCTCTATATATACACAGAAAGAAAAAAGCCTGATAATTTTTACTAAAATGTTAACACATTATCTTGTAGGGAAGAGTGGTGAAGATTTTTTTTTTAATTTCTTTTGGTTTATCTTTATTTTCCAATTCTTCTACAGTAAACATGGATTACATGAGTTATTAAAAATACCTACTTGAATATGTCACAAAGTATAAACCCATAAGCCAACAAATGATGGTTTTGGTATCTATAATTTTTTTTCTCCTGCTTATAAAGATAGAAGTCCCTTTTCCTTAGAGTATATTCCTAATTCATTCTGTCTTTTCTTACTTGCTGAGTGAAGCATGAAATAGGTATTTAGGCTGAATGAATAAGTGGCTGTTTAATCAGTTTTCATATCTTAAAAGGAATGCAAATGGAAATGAACTGTTAAGGTCCAATCTAGTAGTAGAAGCATGAAATACAGGCCTAGGGCACCATCTCTTCCTGCTTCCAGTCTGGGACCTTAGCCATATCTACTCACATTTTAAAATATAAATGGATTTTTTTCTAAATTCTCTCTTTCCTTCCCACACTGGCTAAGGAATTCAATTTGCTGCATTTAGCAAATGAATCCACATTTTCACACAGATATTCCACATACAACTTTCTAAGAATACAAAGTGCTTCTTTAATGAGCTTCCTTATCGATCCCAGAGATGGAAAAACAAAATCAGAAGCACAGCCGAGGCACAAACTTTTCTTAGGTACTCCCTTAGAGTAGCTGTGGAAACACCAAGTTTAACATCAAGATGGTGGTGGTGTAATTGCTAAGTCATGTCTGACTCTTGCGACTCCATGAACTCTAGCCCGCCATCAAGATAACCAGTTCTAGATTCTCGAAATAGGCAAACAGGTAGGGTTGATCAGAAACAAGTGGGATCTTTCCCACCCACCCTCCCCTTCCCTTTAGCAAGGACTTCACAAACTTTGTGATAAAACTCAGTTAGCCCTTGGATTCTATTAAAATGTCAGGTCACCAAGAGTCTCCCTGATCTTTGGCAGCAGGGGGGGGGCACTCAACATTACTTAGGTGAGGAAAATCCCAGGCAATACAATAGAGGGCCTTTGTTCTGCAGCATTCTCCTCACCACGTTCAAGCAAGCAGGTGGCACAGCCAGCCAGGGACCCTGGAGCAGGGCCACCCTCTCCCCTCCTCAAGGCCTGGGAAACTAATCAGGGGCTTTCCCTGCTCTCAGGGACCAGAAAGTGAAGGCGGGCCCCTGGAATAAGATACAATGTGGTAAAGCTGGCTGAGGAGAGGTCTCAGGGCAGCTGGGCAGTCAGCATCTCCTCCATGGGAAGACAGTAAGTTTTCAGAAGTGGGGTATTTCAGAATCAGTGTTTTTCACAATTAAGGCCAGGGTGGGGGGAAAGACGCCTGACGTTTTACCCAGGAAGTGCAACTTGAAAGTGTTTTAGGTATAGAGACTCTCACAAAAGTAAAACAAAGCTGATTTTTGTTAAGGCTTTGTCAGTTTTTCCAAATTTAGTAAACCAAAAAATAAATAAAAGAATGTGACAGTGCCTGTCCGGAATACAGTTGGCAAGCATCAGCTATTAGTTGAATCAGAATCCACTGCTTCTGTGCAAGGCCTTTGATGGAACCTCATCCCACCACCACTAAGCCATCCCCAGCAGTGCTCAGACATTTATAGCCACGGTAGGTGGATGGGGGATGCAGCCTCCAGGGAATCCTGGCTTGTAAAAAAGGACTGAAGCCATGTGGGGAAAAGCATATCTCAAGCCTGATCCCAAGTATATCTGGGCACTTGGTATCAGATTCTTGAATTAAAGAATCCACTCACTCAGCTGCTGGGGCACAAATGAAATAACACTGTATATTTATACGTACTCCTTCCCACCACCAAAAAAAGAAAAGGAAAAAAAAAAACAAAAGCAAAAACCAGGAATGCTGTCAACTAGTACAGCTTATCTTTTCTCTGTAACATATTTAAAAGTAACAACTCTAGGAATAGGGTAGTCAAATTTTACAAGTTTTAAAAATAAGCTAGTTCAGGCAAGAACTAAAGCCTTATATAAAACAACTAGTCAAGCTACCATCTTCTTATAAATCAAAAGTAACTAGAATGAACCAGTCTACTCTTTTTGGAGGTTCCCCTGGTGGCTCAGATGGTGAAGAATCTGCCTTCAATGTGGGTGACCCAGGTTCAATTCCTGGGTTGGAAAGATCCCCTGGAGAAGGAAATGGCAACCCACTCCAGTATTCTTGCCTAGAAAATCCCATGGACAGAGAAGCCTGGGAGACTCCAGTCCATGGGGTTGCAGAGAGTTGCACACGACTGAGTGACTAACACTTTCATTCTTTTTGGACATTGCTAAACCTGGGGACCTTGTCCAGGGAATGTCTGAGGAGAGGAAAACCTGTTTTCCTTGCACACATCCAAGTACAGGCCCCTCTTCTTATCATGGACCCTAAGCAAAGAGTACTTTGTGCAGAAATGAACTATTAGTAAATGAGTCTTTCAGTCTTTCAAGGCTGATTTTTAGACTCTTGCGCGAGCGACAGCGTGTGTGCAGACAGGACGTTCTCAGGGATCCCACTGGTTTCCAAGTTTACAGTGCCATCTTCTGTGTGTAGGATATCTGTGATTATTTAAAATCTCTGTCACTTGTGGACAGACATGGCCGACAGTCCTGAAATGGGACATCTTTTAAGAAATGAATAAAAAATTCCAAAGTTCATTTAGGTTAAACTGAAAAGTGATTTTTCAGGATTTAAATCTAGGTCTGACACTCAAATGGTGAAGAATCTGCCTGCAATGCAGGAGACCAGGGTTCGATCCCTGGGTCAGGAAGATCCTCTGGAGAAGGGAATGGCAATGCACTCCAGTATCCTTGCCTGGAGAATCCCACGGACAGAGAAGCTTGGCGGGCTACAGTCTGTGGGGCTGCAAAGAGTCGGACACGACTGAGCAACTAACACAATGACTGACAGTATTAATGTTTGCTGACCTACTGTGCAGCCCAGAGCAAATTTCAAGATTAAATAGTTTCTTACACTTGGATTTGGTATTGGTAGGCAGGTGGCTGCTTATCTCTTTAGAATGGCTCAGAGGACCCTCAGCTGGAAGCCCCAATGTGCCAGTTCATCTGAAAGGCTTCCTCATCTTGAAAACAGTAACAAGGGAGAAGAAACACTAGTGGAAAACGTAATTGGTTTGTCCCATTGCATTTTGGTTTTTAATCATGATTATATACTTGAGTTTCAAATACTGCAGGAGGCTGGGCAACTTTTATGCTTATCAAAGTGAGGCACAGGTCAAGCAAGGTTGAAAAATATTGCTATAAAAACAGAAACTCCATGCTATCTACCTCAAACTCCTCTAAAATATACAGTCTATTGATTAAAAAATATTTTGCAATGCCTATCAACACTGATCATGTATCGGGAAGCCTAAGGAACACTGTGACATCTGGCCATCCTTAGCCCCAGCCTAGAGCGATGACGCCCCATCTCTCCTGAAGAGACTTGATCTACTTTTAAAGAGACTGGTTACTTCCCTAATGCCTGGGAGACTTGTGGAAGTTGGCCTTGCAGTTTATTTACACTGAAATTAAAGAAGCTACTAGTAAGAATAAACACTAATCACAAAATATGGCAAACGTTTGATTCTTCTTCTCTCAAGGTGCCAAAGCTTTGGTAGATCAATTTTTGCATTAGGATCAAGTGAAGTCAAAGAGATCATTTGTAGCTGTTCCCCAATATGACTGGATAATTGGCAGCACTTGGGAAAAGAGAAGCTTTTAACTTACGCTGGGGTGGCTGGGAGTCAAAGGGCATCATCATTTTTGGTCTCATTCCCCGCCTTCCTGCCAGTGTAGACATGCTGTCCTCTGATTCATGCCCTAGACATCAAATATGGAGGTTGGTTACAAACATGCATCTAGGCCAGTGAGCAGCCTCAGCAGTAAAACATTTCAAGTGAAGGAGATTCAGGACTCACAGACACAGAGTAGGGACAAGGTGTTTTCACAGGAAGTGAAATAAAGAGGAAAATGAGCATCATCACATTACAGGAACCCCTGCTGAGTCAATAAAGTTGACACGATGCTGCCTATCATGTTTCAGTGCAGGTCTGTGAGGAAGAGCAGGGAGACCAAGAATATGCCAGACACGACAATGAGAGCTGGGCTCCAAGTGAAGGGATGGAAATGCGCAGACATGTGCTAGGCTGTCTCAAATCTTGAGCTGATGAAGTGTGATGAGAGACCTGAGAGAGCTAGAAGGCTGTTTCGTCTGCGTACAGAACCTCTCTCTCTCAATAGGCCAGCTATTCTGCATCAGAAGTTGCTGCTGCAACACACGTTTCTCTAAACCTAACGTCTCATACAAATTACCAAATTAAGGCAACTTTACAAAATGGAAAATGGTTTAAATGAAAAAAACCTGTACCTCTATATGAATTCCGCCTTTGATGGATGTTGCTGTCCATGGAATTGTCAACTGGTGTGATATCTTGAGAATTACGAGGAATTGGTGTATCAGTCATGATGGGGTTTGGGTCTGGAGACTTATCAATGGGTTTGAGCTCCAGTCTCTCGTGATGGATCCAGAGGTCTGGGGGTTTGACATCTTTGGAGTTCCCTTTATACTTGTGGGAGCCATTCACTGATTTGCAAGCAGCTCGTTTCCTAGGTACGAAATTAAGAGGATTTTAAAAAGTAACTTGTGAATATTATTGGTCAAAAAAGCTTTAAGGTTTAAAACAGTCCTTCTGAGAGATGCTTCAGGCAAAATCAGAAACTACAAACAAATAAGAAAAACAGGCAAGAAGTTTTACCCTGAGGAGAACGATGTGAAATGATGCTGGCAAGATGGGCTGGGGTCAGATCATTAAGGAATTTTAGAGCCAAGACCAGAGTCTGAACTTGCCTCTGTGAGTAAAGAGAAATCCCTAAATGGTTTTAAGCAGGAGAGTAAGGAGATCAGTTTTGAGTTAAAAGTTTAAACCAACTGGGATGTGAAGAATGGATTTGAGGAGTAGGGGACAAAGCAAGGGGGCCGTTAGGATGCAGCTGCAACAATGGCAGCCTGGTTGACAGTGGCCTGGGGCAGGGAGAATGGAGGGGAAAGGGAGGTCTGATGGTTATTAAGGACCCAGAAATGACAAGCCTTGCTGAAAAAAATGGATGTGGGAGAAGACAGAAATAAAGACACAAGAGGAATAAAGGATATTGCCAAGGTCTCTGGCTTAAGCCATTTACTAACACTGGGGAGAAGTAGGTTTGACAGAAAGAATTATAAATTGTTTTGAACATACTAAGTGTCCATCTGAGACATTAAATATAAAACATAAAACAGGCAATTGGGTCTGAGACTGAAGCAAGCCTGAGATTCAGAAGAGAGAAGTCTTGGCTAGAGATAGAAATATGGTAGTAGTTGAAATTCAGAAGTAAATGAAGCCACAGGAGCAGGTAACTCCAGGACCAGGCCCTGAGGAACGTCTATCTGATGGCAGAGTAGACTGGAGAAGCTGTGAAAAAGAACACACAATCATGCAATACGAGAAGAGAGTGTTTTAAGAAGGAAGGAGTAGTTGACTGTGTTAAGTGTTAAGAGAGTAAGATGAGGACTGAAAAATTCCCTTTGGCTTTCGCAACACAGAGGTCAGTAGTAACCTTAGCAAAAGCAATTTTGGTGAAGCAGTGGGAGCAGAATTCGGATTAGAAAGGACTGAAGCATGAGTGGGCAGCAAGTAGAGGAAAGGCTATAATTCTTTCTTAGGATGGAAGAAGTCTGAGCACACTTGAATGTGAGAGGGACGGAGCCAACAGAGAGTGAGAGGTCAGTTGTACTGACAGAAGGACAACCACAAGGACAAGGTCTTTGAAAGCAGGAGGCACTGGGATATGTCAGGTAAGTGGAGAGCAGGTTTCAGATGGGAGGAGGGGGAGAAAATGACTGCTGCCGACATGGAAGGGCTTTAGACCTAACGGTGGTACACTGAGGTAGGAAGTTCTCGTCTGTTGAGTGAGGGGGCTCTAGAGGGACCTGCGAAGAAACTCTGCGGGGCTAGACTCTAAACGCTCTGTCGGCTTTGAGGCTGTGAGAGTCTATACACAGCTACAATTGAAATGGGAGGTGCCTCAGATGTGAGAGAAGACGAAAAGTACTAAGAAAAGCTCACATTTTTCCACAGTCAATGGAACACTTGGAAAGTCGGTCACTCGGGGAGGAGGAGGGGAAAACTCCATAAAGACTTGATGCAACTCTTTTAAACAAAGGGACCCGAACTGTAGGACCTGCAGATTCAAATACAGAGTCCAGAACCTATGACAAACTCATTTTCCTGCCTCTTAATCTGAAGACTTGAGTATTTTAGGACTTTATTTTTTACTTACTTTGGATTTTAGATTCCCCCAAATAAGAAGGAATTCTGTCATTTTGTTTATTCAGATTCTTTTAAATAAAGATCTCAAGGTCTTTGATTAAAACTAGATGTAAAATCAAGTTCAAAAAGATAGATAAATGGGAAATGCTGAAAAAGAAGCTTGTAGAAAAGTTCTAGCATAGAAAAATATGATTTTAGAGGTTTTAGGGAGAAACGGTTTTCTACAATCAAAGGCAGGGGAAGCCGTAGGAGGCAGTGATCAAGAGGCAGTGATACAATGTAAGCTGCTGAAAGCTATTTTACTTGGGCAAAAGAAAGATTAAAACCATCACATAACCTATAAACAATAACAAAGTCATTACTAGCAGCAGTTAGAATGTAGCTTGTACTTGACCTCTATACTGAAAACAAACAGATTTATGGTTTTTAAATACATGCATCCTTGCCTTGGGCAGAGTTCTGAGGATAATCACATAGACATGAATTTCTTTCTCTCTTTATGGAGCAATACCTCCATCTTATGATCTTTTAGGATACTGCAGCTAAAGTTGTTCTATTACTCATATTGTGTTTTTGCTATTAGGGGTAACTCAAGAATCTTCTTTTTTTAAATGGCACTGTCTTGCTGGCCAGAGATATGAATAGAATGTGACCTAGGGTCAAGGATTCCCTCAGTTTCAGGAGTGAAGGCTATTATCAACTACCACATAATGGTGATCACCTTGCTATCTGCTCTAAACAATTAGCCACAAGCCTCAAAATCCCAGGTGAGTTCAGGGCTAGCAGCCACCTTACCTCTCTGCTAATATGATACAGTGATTATAAATAATCCTTTCTCATTCATTCAATCAATACATCTCCCCATCACGCCCCCAACCAGCTCTGCCTCCTGTGGTCCCAACCTCAACTGCTACTTTTGGTGAGTGAAAGTCGCTCAGTCATGTCTGACTCTTTGCGACCCCATGGACTTATACAGTCCATGGAATTCTCCAGGCCAGAATACCAGAGTGGGTAACCTCTCCCTTCTCCAGGGAATCTTCCTAACCCAGGGATCAAACCCAGGTCTCCTGCACTGCAGGCGGATTCTTTACCAGCTGAGCCTTTGGGAGCACTTCTTTAAAAATACTCTTAAACTTAGAACTAGAGGTCTATGGTGTCCTTCCATCTCAGCTGGCATTTGTGCCATGAAATTCCACAGACTCCTGTGTATCTGGTTCGGTGAGTGCCCAGAGACAGTCAGTCCTCCAAAGGGGCTCCCAACAAGGCTGGACATCATCTACTTTCCTCTCCTAGACTGATTCTGTACACTTGGCTCTTGTGACTTCAGAGGCTGAGTTAAATGAACTATATCTGCTTGGTAACTCTGCCCTGGCTTCCAGTTCAGTGTGGCCAGTAGAAGGCACAGACAAGAGACTGGAGGGCGGGAGGTTATTTCCTCTTCTGCCCCATCCCTGCTGGGCTAGAGGGTGGCAGTCGTTACATTCCTACCACCATACGTGGTTCCTGTTGCAAGTCCTCTCCTGCTGCTTCAGAGCTCTGGAAACAGCTCTGTTTTCTTCAGAAAAAGCTCTCACCTTTCTAAGGATGACAGGGGCCTGTCACCACTGCTGCCTAATGCTAACTTCACCTTGGACGTTGTAAATGGTCCCTTCACTAAAGCCCCCTTCACCCACCTTCAGTGTGCCCCTCTTCCCTTCCCGAACCCAGAAGGACACATATTTAGCAAGAGGAATCATTCTGCATTTTCTTTAAAAATATTTAAAACATTGCTTTTCACGTATTTTATATTTTAACTCTGTGTACAACTCCAGACACAGAGGTCACACAGAAGCAAAAGAATACATACAAAAAATGTATGGGCTACATCTGGGGCTCCTTACTTTTTCTGGTGAGAGGTAGTCCGCCGGGTGCAGAAAACAGCAATGATCACGACCACCACGATGGTGATGACACCAACGGAAACGATGATGACCAGCAGCATGTTACTGTCCAGAGGAGAGGTGGGGCTTCCATGAGGGCTGTTACTGCCTGGGAAGGGAAAGACCGTACGCTTGTGAGTGTTCCAGAATTCTAAAGATGCATACGATCAGGCTGTAGAACCTTCACGTGAGTATAGATAACTTCTGTGAGCTTCTGTATGAAAGTAGTCATTACTGTGCATTCTATAAAAATGCCTTATGAATATGGCCATCTCCTCCAGATGATGAAATCTAGAGAGCTGAGTTTCTGCCCTGGGTGTACCTGGCACAAAGTCGGTGATCCACAAAAGTTTCTCAGATTGTACTGAACTCTAAACTTGGACCACTAAGGGAGTCTGTCCCTTGGTGTCTTATATATAAGCTCATCTTATAAAGCACCATTTG
This sequence comes from Bos taurus, assembly GCF_002263795.3. Classification (NCBI taxonomy): domain Eukaryota; kingdom Metazoa; phylum Chordata; class Mammalia; order Artiodactyla; family Bovidae; genus Bos; species Bos taurus. Next base: position 20,109,760 of record NC_037337.1, on the reverse strand, counting down.
TAAATCACTTAAGTTTTCTGACTTTGAAAACCTTTAAAAAATGCATACTCATAGAAAACAAAAGTTTCCCCCCCCCGCAACATATAGCATTGGGATGCGGTCAACTTGAATCATAAAGTCTATTTTTATAAATATACATTCTGTGCAGAGTTAATTTTCTTATTCAGTTTCAGGAAAACAAAGGTTTGTACATATGCACTAATTTGACAAATATTTACCGAGTGGTTACCATGTGCCAGGCATGTTCTAGGAACCAAGGATGCAACAGTGAGCAACAAAGATGCGAATGCTGGGACAGGAATGGGGGCAGACAATACACAAATCATTAGTTTGTAGTAAGTGCCATGAAAATATAAAAGGGGATATGGTACAGAATGACTGTAGATTAAGTGGTTGGGAAAAGCTTCTCTGAGGAAATGGCATTTGGGCTGAGATTTGAATGATCCTACCATACAAAGACCCAGAGGAAGAACTTTTCAGAGAAAGGGGAACAGCTAGAGGAAGGCTCCTGAGACAGGAATGAGCTTGCATGTTCAAGGGAGAGAAAGGCAGCTAGTGTTGCTGAAACAAAGAGAGATATGCAAAGTTAGAGGGAAGGACGTGAGCAGAAAAAAAAGATGAATATGAGGCTGGAGAGATGTGCAGAGGCGAGATCATTTAGGACCCTGAGGAAACAGATCTTCTTCCTATTACCGTTCCTCCGTGCTCATTGGGTGCGGTTCAGCTTTTTTTTTTACGAGGCCATTTGTAATCCTGCTCTATTCTCAGTCTTGCTCTTCCATTTTCTGAAACACTGTACTTTGCTTCTCACCTTGTTACAAAAGTTATGCATGTTCATATTATAAAATATGGAAAATCCTACAACACAGATTTAACCACCATGGATGTCTGCCATCTTTTCTTCCAGCTACTCTCTCTTATTGCCCTAATAATCAAAGCTGTACCATAATGGGATGAGCTTAGATTTGCTAAGTAATGAGTGTTCAGTCACTAGAAGTACTTAAGAAGAGTCATCCTACATGTCTGGAATGCTGTGGAAATTTCTACCAGGAAGGTGTGGCCTGGGAACTGATGTTCTTAGGAAGGCTCCTAAAGTGATTTCCATATACAACCTGGTTTATAAACTCATGATCTAATTCAAACTACATTTACTGTGGGACTCCCATAACAGTGGATTAGCTGACCTTCTGCTTCTTATTCTATGATTTTATAGGCTACATCCAAGCACAGTGCTAAAGCTGGGCTAATTTTGAAAGCTTAAGAGCTTATTCTTCTACATTTGGTTGAATCACTTCTATCCATTTTGGAGAAGGAGATCAGCAGACAGACAACTTAAAATGGATATAATGACCTTCAATAAAATAACATTTTCATATTTGGGAAAGACTATGGAACTGGGGGCCAATACAATGAGACCAAATGAGGGCTTTCCATAAAACCATTGTAAACAGCAGTACTGAGCTATTGGGTGGGGCAAGCGGTAGAGCAGGCGCTGTGAATCAAAGGCAGGGAATCTGGGCTTCGGGAGGCAGTTCTTTCCTGCATTCCCCAGAGATAAATTCTCATTTAACTGCAAAGGGCCTCTACCTTCTGAGTTGGCCAAAGGCTGTCTTCTAAACTAGAGTAAGAGTGAGCTGCAAATGGGACCCTAGACCCTCCTACTACGGATATTTATTAAGCCTCACTTTTTCCAGTGGTCATGTATGGATGTGAGAGTTGGACTGTGAAGAAAGCTGAGCACCGAAGAATTGATGCTTTTGAACTGTGGTGTTGGAGAAGACTCTTGAGAGTCCCTTGGACTGCAAGGAGATCCAACCAGTCCATTCTAAAGGAGATCAGTCCTGGGTGTTCATTGGAGGGACTGATGCTGAAGCTGAAACGCCAATATTTTGGCCACCTGATGCGAAGTATTGACTCATTGGAAAAGACTCTGATGCTGGGAAGGATTGGGGGCAGGAGGAGAAGGGGCTGACAGAGGACGAGATGGCTGGATGGCATCACCAACTGGATGGATGTGAGTTTGAGTGAACTCCGGGAGTTGGTGATGGACAGGGAGGCCTGGCGTGCTGCGATTCATGGGGTCGCAAAGAGTCGGACATGAGTGAGCAAGTGAACTGAACTGAACTGGACTGGACTATTGCAACAGTCTCCTAACCACTCTGTTTTGACTTTGTACTCCTGGCACCCAACTCGTTCTCTACTGTCATCAGGGTAACAAGAGATACTCAATAAGTGGGACGTCATAGTTCACCAGTAGTATCAGACATCTTACATTTGTTACTCACATGAGGAAGCTCACATTTCTTAGCATCAGCACCTGAGCTTTTGACAAGTTGGTTTTAACCTACCTTCTCTAACCTGAGCCTATCCTGTTTCTAAGCAGTGTGGTTCCTGGAGAAAGCAGGCTGTTTTAAACTTTTTTTTTTTTTTTTTAATTTGGACCATTTTTAAAGTCTTTATTGAACTTGTTACAATACTGCTTCTGTTTCATGCTTTGTTGTTGTGTTTTTTTTTTTTTTTTGGTTGTGAGGAATGTGGGATCTTAGTTCCCCGACCAGGAATCAAAACTGCATCCCTGAATTGGAAGGTGCAGTCTTAACTACTGGACCGCCAAGAAGTCCCAAGCAGGCTGTTTTAAATTGCCACACTTCACACATGTTCTTACTGCACTGCATCCTAGAAATGTTTGACCCCCTCCTAGATATTCAATAATTTTCTCTGTGCCTTTTAAAATCTGGGTCAGAGATCTCTTCCAGAAAGCTTTCTCTTCTCTCTGTCAAATAGCTTGTTACATACTCCCCCTGCTTCTACAGTCTGTTACAGCACCTGAACCTTTAGAAATACGTGTGAATAAATGAATGAATACATAAGCAAAAGAAAAGACAGAGAAGTAACTGCTTTTCTCACAGTCTTGTGGACAGCACATAAATGTAACATATGCATTCCAGGAGGAGAAACTCATAAAGTCCTAGAAATCACAGCCTAAAAATTTCTTGAAGCAAGAAAGTCTGTCTGGTTCTCCAAAGAAGTGGCCGATTTCACTGAAGTCTGGGCAATACTTTTTATTTAAATTGATAGCTGGAGATTAAGAGACCATTTTATTTCTATAATTAGACCAGGAGTTTCTGGAGGACTAGAAACTCTTTTTCCCTTCTCTTCCACGTGTTTCTCATGAAACAGTAAGGTTCATGTGGACATTTTACCATCCTGGATCCCCACGTCTGATCTAGAAGGCTGCGAGCGACAGCAGAAAAGGCACAATATGAAGTCGGAAGCCCTGGGTTTTGGTTCTAGGGCTCCTATAATAAGTGGGTAGGTCCGGGCACATTACTTCTCCCGAGTCTCTTAATGTAAAACCTGGGAATAATGATACCTGTTCTCCCTCCCTCACAATGTTATGACAATAAAATATTATTTCACGTGCAAAAGTAACTTACATATGGTGACGCTGTACAGAGAAGCAGGTGCCACCATTTAAGCTCTTAGGATGGCTAGGAGAGAGGGAATAATTTTTCAGAATTCCCAAACTAAGAACACCACAGTAAGCAGAGTGGAGAGAAATGAATGATTCCAAAGCGTCTCTCAGGCTCATTTTAGATGATAGCTAATTCCACCAGAGGGTTTATTTTTGAAAGTAAGGTTCTAATTGTTTTGAAAAGAGGCAGTGGGCAATGACAAGACTGTTTGTTTAGAATCATTTTAAGTTGTATACGCAAATTGAAACAATTTTATTTGTGAATCTATAATAAATGGGTTTACAGTAATTCGGCAAATATTTGTCAGAAAATGCCTAAAGCCAGCTCTGTCGAATAAAAAGAAATAGGTAATAGGCTACAATTCACAAGACAGGAGCTACAAGAAACATTTCAAGATTTCAAGCAGAACTGCATTGTGCCCACAGGAAGCCAAATAAAGCCAGAGGAAGGGCTTTACCGCTCATTGGAGGTTTGTAGTCGGATCCCAGGTCTGGCAGTCGGCTTCCTTTCCCTGCAGACCCCGAGGCTGAAGAAGAAGAAATCATGTCAGTAACAACCCACTCCATTGGTGTGACAAGTCTACTTCACAGCTAGTGAGTGTTTTCTTAAAAAAAAAAAAAAAAAAAAATTTTCAGTCTACGCTGTCCATAAGAAAAGAAGTAGCACGTACACACGACAGGGGAAAATACAGCCTATTTATGCAAAACAAACTATGCACTGAGGCATCTGAAAGGCTGACACTCCTGTTCCATGGCCGTGTCCAGGGTGTTACAAGGCTGTCCCTTGCTGTTAAGGTTTCTCTAGGCCAAGAAACAGTTGCTGAAAAACTGCTCAGAGCACGTAGGGCCAAAGCAGCTTCTGGTGGAAAAGGAACCAAGGGGACCGTTAAAGAAATGGGTTCTTCCAAGGGACTGGCTTGATCTGGCTGAGCAGGTGTCAGTAGTGTTTGGATTCTTTTCTCCAAATAGGAAGCTGCCTTTCTAAATATAAAGTTACCTTAAGTGGGAGCAGGAAGGCAAGCAGAGGTTCAGATTAGGTTCTCAGTTTCTGCTCAGTCAACCTAAATACCCAAAGATAAAAAATAAAAGTCTCCCCTCTGGTTGCTCACAAAGACACTGTCTCCTACTCCATCATCATGGAACATAAGAAGTGAGGCTGCTGACCTTGAGCTTGGGGCCACCTCATATGCTGGACTTCCCTGGTGGCTCAGATGGTAAAGCATCTGCCTACAATGCGGGAGACTTGGGTTCAATCCCTGGTTTGGGAAGATCTCCTGGAGAAGGAAATGGCAACCCGCTCCAGTATTTTTGCCTGGAAAATCCCACGGATGGAGGAACCTGGTAGGCTACAGTTCATGGGGTTACAAAGAGTTGGACACGTCTGAGCAACTTCACTCATATGCAGGCCTCAGAAGACCCCTGGGGCTGGAAGGCAGCCTCAGACTTCTCTTGAAGAGGTCTGCAGGAACTACAAGGTAAGGCTGATCCTTGGCTCATCCAGCTCAACAGACTGCCTGTGCTGGCAAACCAGCACCATCAGGCACTAACCACTGGACTTCTGGCCAGTTATTTAGCTACTATTCTGGGGCCTTGGTTTCCTCATTGTAAAGCAGTGATGATAATGGCACCTGCTGCACGAAAGGGTTGTGAGGATTAAATAGAAATTTAATCCCATAAAATATTTTGAATCCTGCCTGACACACCTAAATGTTTTATAAATATTAACTACTAAATAAATCTTAAGGGAAGAATCTCATCTTACACTCCGCAGAGAGCATGAAGCTTCGGAAAATGCTTATAAATTAGAGTTATTTCTACAAATAAAGCTAGACTAGAAATGCATAAACAAGATGTGTTGCTGTAAAACATTACAGCTAATATCAAGTACCTCTATTAAATTATCAGACATGGAGGAAATGGAAGGAATTAAAGTCTGAAGGTTCCTATGCGTAGTTCATTTAACAGAATGAATCTAGAAATGAAAACAAAAACAAACCTACTTTCTATGTTTCCAGAAGCTCAGTGTCCCCAAAGGCAACAGAAGTTCCTGGGTATCTATGGGGCATATTCCAGAATTTTAAACTCACAGTCCTCAAACCTTTTCCACTGTCCACACCTATGACTTTACTTCACTTCTACTGTCACCATTCCTCCCCAATGACACACACCACATGTCACGATTCCATTTTTCTTTTCACTATGATAAGCTGGCAGAGATGACACAGCCCGTGTAAGGCTCTTCATAGTTGAGGTACTTCTTCGTCAGGTGGCCCATATTTAAGTCAAACTACTCAGAGTAACACGTTATATAAATAGTTACCAATGAACACTTTTGCCAATAAACCAATTGGTTTAACGCCTATATTTCTTAATGTTTTCCTTTTATATTTAACTTATGAACAAGAAATCCAAGGATTAGCCAAATACCAAAATAAATATGGGCAAAGAATTTTAAATACCAAAGGGGTGGTGTAGCTGAGAACTGCAGCCTGGCTTATGGGGTGAAGTGAGGGGAGAAAATGAGCACATATATACTCTGTACACATTCAGTGTTGTTACTGTTCTAGTCTCGTGCTTAAGGTTAAGGTTCTACCATGATCAGGGTGCTTTACACACACACACACACACACACACACACACACACACACGGGCATGTTTGCAGTTTTCCCAACATACAACAAAAGACTCATTGAATGCAAACACATTTCCCAAACCCTGAAACTTGAAACCTCACACACACACACACACACACACACAGAGGCATGTTTGCAGTTTTCCCAACACACAACAAAAGACTCATTGAATGCAAACACATTTCCAAAGCCCTAAAGTTTGAAACCTCAAACTCTGAATCTTCCTTGCCATTAACCAAGATCCAAAGACTTTGTATTTCTAAAAACTACTCTTAAAGAATAAAAGAAACCAATTTACTTTAACTGCTCCTGCTACAGAAAACAGATAACCAACTTTAGCCGACTTTCCAGAGATGAAAATCACAAAGTATAGTTCTCTCTCACCACAGCAACTGCAGTGAGGAGACTATGCTGACAGATAATTCCAGAATGGTGACACTGAGGCCCGTACTTCCTAAACTTCCATTGTACACTGTCTCTATCCTCTTATAAAATAAGCAAATATATTTAAGAGAAGAAATGGAAAAAGAGCCCTGAATTAAGCTTGCAACAAGAGAATGGAGAGCAGTAATTTTGTGAAAGATAATCATACAATTCAGTAGGATACATTTGTATATTCTCTGTTGAGGGAGGAAAAAAGGGTATTCAATTGAATTTGATTAAACTTTTCATTTAGAGACATCAATAAAACTCTAGATGCTACAAATATGACAAATTGGTGTACTTGTTCTCATTATGGCCCAAATCCCTATCTGTATCACAGAATTTTAGTATCTTAGCACAAAGGATAATCTGACCCACATTTAAGGATTATCTCCTCACATCTGTAGAAGTCCAACCCAGTTTTTTTTTTCCTGCCAGTCTGTTTAGCTCCTAAGTAGATTCTCCAGCTTTTCAGATACCCCAGGTGCCACAAACATGGACTCAACTCTACTTTGGCCAATAAATACGTGATTTTTAACACACAGTACTGGTACTGATTTTCAGGAAAAAACAAAAACAACAAAAAGCTAATAATAGGTCACAAAAGAGAGGAAAGGAAAGAGAGGCCAGCTACTCATTTACCTTGATCATTAGCCATTTTATCAGAGGAGTCCGCTAACAGGCCAAGCACAGGGGAAGAAAAAGACAAGAGCAAGGATCACAAGCTTTGAAGATGGGACAGGCAGAATTTTTAAAGGAAAAAAATTAAAACCCCGCAAACTTCCAAGCACCTTGAGTCTTCTTTTTCGTGCTAACAGAAAAGAAATCCATGTATGTTTTCCATATTTCCACAGACTCAGTCCCCAACTTACTGTTATTTCCTAAGCTCACCTGGTTCAATATTTTACTGTCACTTTCTTATCTAGAGTTTTCTTTAAAGGGCCCCTTTTGTCTCTTTCTCTCTACAAAGGTCAGTGAACAAGCCTTTCACCGTTAAGAGCCTGCATGTGTTGAAAGAGAATCATCCATCACAATAACATGCTACTACTCTATCTAGGAACCAAGAGAATCCCATCTGATCTGACTGGCTTAGATCACTGCAGTTCATCTGCCTCGAGCAGCCCGGAGTCAAAGTTCCCCTGTCAATGATAGGTTTAGGTCAGTAACCTAGGGAGCACTGATCTGGTGGTCAGGGGGTAGGATCATTTTCAGATAAATGCCCACACGGTAGCTTGTAAGCACATCATCAGGATTTTCTGTATCATCCACAGTCTCTACATGCTAAAGTGACATGTACACGCATAATCCCACTCAAGAGACACACAATGGAACACTCTGTTTGGGGGCCTTTACCTTTGGGTGTTCTGAACTGGACAGCTTCAGACATGGGCCCCATGCCCTTTGAGTTCCGGGCTTGGATTTTGAAGTAGTATGGTGTGTCAAGTGTTAATTCCTGTATCTGGTGAGTCAGCCTGTTTCCCACAACAGGCTCGATAACCCAGTCATGTATCTCTGCATTCACATCCGTGCTGTAATATATGATGTAACCTATCCAAAGGGATTAATGGAAAAAGAAACCTTATTCCTGCTCTTTCTTTTGCGATCAGTAAGTCTATAAAAGATATATGTCACAGCATACACAAATAGAGAACTAGTTACAGATTAACAATAGTAACAAGTATTTTAAATGCTACACTAAATATAATACAGAGAAAACCACAATTTCAACAGTGCCAGACTATAAATTATTATCTGTATCAGCAGCTGAAGTAATAAAAGTAGTTAAGGTAAAAATATAGGGTTAACTACTCTCAAAAGCTAGGAAATTATATAAGGAAACCATACTAATCAACATTCCAACATTCTGTACTTCAACGGTCTACTTCAGTTAAGTTAATGCAGTTTTGAAAAAACTTAATGGCCATTACCATCAGTAATGGCCTGACAGTGCTATTTGAACTGTCACCAATGTGATCTCCCAGGAGAAAAACTCCGAGGAGATGGGCAGCCACCTTTGCTAGATTCTCCCAAACGTGAGGTAGGTGAAGTCACAGTGAAACATCACCTGATCGCATCCACCAGAGGGCGCTCTATATCCACAGTTGAGGAAGGAAGAACTACACCCACGAGCGTACACAGTACAAAAAGGCACTGACAGCATCATTTCTGGTTTTTAAACACAAAATGTAATGTAATCCATGTCAAGTCACACTTAATTCCTTTAAGGAAGAGGCAAATTATAAAACCTAAATTAAAAATGACATAACGACTGGGGATTTAAGGAAAGGGATTCCTAAAGAAAGCTGAATGCTCAGTTCAGTTCAGTCGCTCCGTTGTGTAAAACCCTTTGTGACCCCATGGACTGCAGCACGCCGGGCCTCCCTGTCCATCACCAACTCCCAGAGCTTACTCAAACTCATGTCCACAGAGTCGGTGATGCCATCCAGCCACCTCATCCTCTGTCGTCCCCTTCTCCTACTGCCTTCAATCTTTCCCAGCATCAGGGTCTTTTCAAATAGGTCAGTTCTTCACATCAGGTGGCCAAAGTATTGGAGTTTCGTCTTTAGCATCAGTCCCTCTAATGAATATTCAGGACTGATTTCCTTTAGGATGGACTGGTTGGATCTCCTTGAAGCCCAACAGACTCTCAAGAGTCTTCTCCAACACCACAGTTCAAAAGCATCAATTCTTCAGTGCTCAGCTTTCTTTATAGTCCAACTCTCACATCCATACATGACTACTGGAAAAACCATAGCTTTGACTAGATGGACCTTTGTTGGCAAAGTAATGCCTCTGCTTTTTAATATGTTGTCTAGGGTGGTCATAACTTTTCTTCCAAGGAGTAAGCGTCTTTTAATTTCATGGCTGCAGTCACCATCTGCAGTGATTTTGGAGCCCCCCAAAATAAAGTCTGTCACTGTTTCCTCTGTTTCCCCATCTATTTCCCATGAAGTGATGGGACCAGATGCCATGATCTTCATTTTCTGAATGTTGAGTTTTAAGCCAACTTTTTCACTCTCCTCTTTCACTTTCATCAAGAGGCTCTTTAGTTCTTTGCTTTCTGCCACAAGGGTAGTGTCATCTGCATATCTGAGGTTATTGATATTTCTCCCGGCAATGATTCCAGCTTGTGCTTCATCCAGCCCAGCGTTTCTCATGATGTACTCGGATAGAAGTTAAATAAGCAGGGTGACAATACACAGCCTTGACTCCTTTGGAACCAGTCTGTTGTTCCATGTCCAGTTCTAACTGTTGCTTCCTGACCTGCATACAGATTTCTCAAGAGGCAGGTCAGGTGGTCTGATGTTCCCATCTCTTGAAGAATTTTCCACAGTTTGTTGTGATCCAAACAGTCAAGGGCTTTGGCATAGTGAATAAAGCAGAAGTAGATGTTTTTCTGGAACTCTCTTGCTTTTTTGATGATCCAACAGATGTTGGCAATTTGATCTCTGGTTTCTCTGCCTTTTCTAAAACCAGCTTGAATATCTGGAAGTTCACGGTTCACATGCTGTTGAAGCCTGGCTTGGAGAATTTTGAGCATTACTTTACTAGTGTGTGAGATGAGTGTAATTGTGCAGTTGTTTGAACATTCTTTGGCATTACCTTTCTTTGAGATTGGAATGAAAACTGACCTTTTCCAGTCCTGTAGCCACTGCTGAGTTTTCCAAATTTGCTGGCATATTGAGTGCAGCACTTTCACAGAATCGTCTTTTAGGATTTGAAATAGCTCAACTGGAATTCCATCACCTCCACTAGCTTTGTTCATAGTGATGCTTCCTAAGGCCCACTTGACTTTGCATTCCAGGATGTCTGGCTCTAGGTGAGTGATCATGTCATCTTGATTATCTGGGTTGTGAAGATCTTTTTTGTATAGTTCTTCTGTGTATTCTTGCCACCTCTTCTTAATATCTTCTGCTTCTGTTAGGTCCATGTCATTTCTGTCCTTTATCGAGCCCATCTTTGCATGAAATGTTCCCTTGGTATCTCTGATTTTCTTGAAGAGATCTCTAGTCTTTCCCATTCTGTTGTTTTCCTCTATTTCTTTGCATTGATCACTGAGGAAGGCCTTCTTATCTCTTCTTGCTATTCTTTGGAACTCTGCATTCAGATGGGAATATCTTTCCTTTTCTCCTTTGCTTTTCAACTCTCTTCTTTTCTCAGCTATTTGTAAGGCCCCCTCAGACAATGATTTTGCCTTTCTTTTTCTTGGGGATGGTCTTGATCTCTCCTGTACAATGTCACGAACCTCTGTCCATAGTTCTTCAGGCAGTCTGTCTATCAGATCTAGTCCCTTAAATCTATTTCTCACTTCCACTGTATAACTGTAAGGGATTCGATTTAGGTCATACCTGAATGGTCTAGTGGTTTTCCCTACTTTCTTCAATTTAAGTCTGAATTTGGCAATAAGGAACTCATGATCTGAGCCACAGTCAGCTCCCGGTCTTGTTTTTGCTGACTGTATAGAGCGTCTCCATCTTTGGCTGCAAAGAATATAATCAATCTGATTTTGGTATTGACCATCTGGTGTTGTCCATGTGTAGAGTCTTCTCTTGTGTTGTTGGAAGAGGGTGTTTGCTATAGCTAGTGCGTTCTCTTGGCAAAACTCTGTTAGCCTTTGCCCTGCTTCATTCTGTACTCCAAGGCCAAATCTGCCTGTTACTCCAGGTATTTCTTCACTTCCTACTTTTGCATTCCAGTCCCCTATACTGAAAAGGATGAAAAGGACATCTTTTTTGGGTGTTAGTTCTAGAAGGTCTTGTAGGTCTTCATAGAAATATTCAGCTTCTTCAGCATTACTGGTTGGGGCATAGACTTGGATTACTGTGATATTGAATGGTTTGCCTTGGAAATGAACAGAGATCATTCTGTCGTTTTTGAGATTGCATCCAAGTACTACATTTTGGACTCTTTTGTTGACTATGACGGCTACTCCATTTCTTCTAAGGGATTCTTGCCCACAGTAGTAGATATGATGGTCATCTGAGTTAAATTCACCCATACCAGTCCATTTCAGTTCACTGATTCCTAAAATGTCGACGTTCACTCTTTCCATCTCCTGTTTGACCACTTCCCATTTGCCTTGATTCATGGACCTAACATTCCAGGTTCCTATGCAATATTGCTCTTTACAGCATCAGACTTTACTTCCATCACCAGTCACATCCACAACTGGGTGATGTTTTTGCTTTGGCTCCATCCCTTCATTCTTTCTGGAGTTATTTCTCCACTGATCTCCAGTAGCATCATGGGCACCTACCAACCTGGGGAGTTCATCCTTCAGTGTCCTATCTTTCTGCCTTCTCATACTATCCATGGGGTTCTCAAGGCAAGCATACTGAAGTGGTCTGCCGCTCCCTTGTTGTCAGACAATGCTAAGAGATGCTTCTCAGTTTCCTTTGTTGTTCAGTTGCTCAGTTGTGTCCGACTCTTTGCGACCCCCATGAACTACAGCACACCAGGCTCCCCTGTCCTTCACTGTCTCCCTCAGTTTGCTCAAACTCATGTCTATTGAGTTGGTGATGCCACCCAACCATCTCATTCTCAGTCACCTCCTTCTCCTCCTGTCCTCAATGTTTCCCAGCATCAGGGTCTTTTCCAGTGAGTCGGCTCTTCACATCAGGTGGCCAAAGTTTTGGAGCTTCAGCTTCAGCATCTGTCCTTCCAATGAATATTCAGGGTTGATTTCCTTTAGGACTGGATGGTTTGATCTAGTTGCATCCAAGGGACTCTCAAGAGTCTTCTCTAGCACCACTGTTCAAAAGCACGAATTCTTCGACATTCAGCCTTCTTTATGGTCCAACTCTTAACATCCATATATGACTACTGGAAAAACCACAGCTATGACTATATGGACCTTTGTCAGCAAAATGACAAAGGTCACTCTGCTTTTTAATGTACTGTCTAGGTTTATTACAGCTTTTCTTCCAAGGAGCAAGCATCTTTTAATTTCACGGCTGCAGTCACCTTAGGCCACCTTTTCATACAAAGGAACTTCAGGAGGCGAACTCTGGCTCCACAGCATACATTATCTGGATCAGAGGCAGGTTTTTCTCCCTGATAAAGATGAGGAAGGCATAGTGCCTTCTACTCTGGAAGTCCAAGGGAAAATTCAAGTTCCTGTCAGAGGTCCAGGCCAACTCAGACTTTTAACTTGAGTTGTAAGAGCACAGGAAGCTGAAGTAGCAGCAATTCTGGATGAAAAAAGAAACTATAAGCCTAACGGATATTTTTGAGCTTTGGGGTAAAAGAGGTGAATTTATATTTATTGGGTATCACCCTGTAGAATTAGGCAGCGTCTTCAACCCCAAGACCCTGGTCATGTAGTCAAAGACAGAGAAGAATAGCTCTCTTGAGGACAATAAATAAGTCTGTATGTTCTACCATAACCAAAGACCGTCTAGTGCAACCCACACCATTGGAGTTTCATGAAATATGGGTCAGAACAACCAGCTGGTGACTCCTTTTTATGTCACTAAACAGCACCCCTTGCTTCAATTTCCAGGACCATCATGTCACATAGCACCCCAAAAAATGGTCAGGTCAAGTCTTGAGACCCCCATTCCTCCCAAGAACAAGGCATTCTCCTAGAATGCAGGAACAGGGAACAGCCACACACTCACAGGCATCTCTGGCCTCTTACCTGTAATCTTGCCATTGGCTTCAGAGGGAGGCTGCCAATTTACAATTATGGTCCTAGGTTTCCCCTCTTTACTCACAACTGTCACATCCTTGGGCGGAGAAGTAGGAACTACAAAAGAATAACACTTTTAGTAATTCCTGTTCATTTCAACTGAATTCACCATTTCCTCAACCGTCTCCATTTAGAAGGCACAATAAAGGGTACAGCCTCTTGGCTTCAAAGAACTCACTGTCTGTCTATAAACAGCCCCAAGAAAAAGAAGAATATGCAAAGTACCAAAGAGGAAATACCATATTGAGAGGACAAAGGACAGGCATCCCAGACGGGGAGGTCAGGCAGGATGGTTAGGTAAAATTAAAAGCCACCTGCAGTCCCTGCTTGGTAGATCAGGAGACAGAAAATGAGAAAAGTCATGTAATGTGCCCAAGACTACGTTTTCTCCCCTAATTTGGATTATTTTGTTAGAAAATTTTTAAGTGTAAAGTAACTTTGTCTCTACCTATATATAGTTGGCTTTCCAAACCAAATATGATATTTGAAAACCACCATTCCCCTAAAGAATAAATGATTTACAAATTAATGTTTTATTATGTTAAATTTGCACCGAAAAGATAGTCAACCATTAAAGGTTATTGCTCTGAAATGTAAAGCTGTTTACGGAACAGAAAAGCCAATTAAACAAAAACGACAGTGAGTCTGGGTTTCCATGGTAGTGGTGGTGAAGTTTCTAGGTCGTGTCTGGACCTTGCGACCCCATGGACTGTAGCCCCACCAGGCTCCTCTGTCCATGGGATATTCTCAGGCAAGAATACTGAAGTGGGTAGCCATTTCTTCCTCCAGGGGATCTTCTGACCCAGAGATCAAACCCACATTTCCTGCATTGCAGAAGCCCCTTATGTTTCCATATTATGGCTGAAAACTTTTAATGTATTAATACTAGTTGGGAAATCAGCATATTAAGTATATCCTTACATTTACTCTTTTCCTAAAATACTAGAAATCTCCTGGTATGAAATGGAAGGAAGCCAAGCCCAGTGAAATGTAAACTCCTAATGGAATATCATTTATTACCTAATGGGCTGGAATGAAAGCACAAAGGTATTTTTAAAACTGGCAAAGAAAGCAAACTCAAGTTCTGTTTACATTTTTGTGCACTGCATTTCTTTCTCTCCGAATCTATCCCTTTTTTTTTCTCTGTAGGAAATTCAACCAACTGTGCCAAAGATAAGACATCAGGGCCAAACCCAGTCTGGAGAGACTTTATAGCTCCGTTTTTTTCATTATTCACATAAAGGAGAGAAAGAAATAGGAAGGTGGAATAGACAGAGCCTCCCAATGGTTACACATATCCCCATGCCAGGGAAGTATAAGGGGCAGAAGGGCAGGCCTCCAAGTGAGCAAAAAGCAAGCAAAACTTTCAAATTAGATGGCTTGCTTTCCCCTTTATTTACTTGGCTGTATTTTTTCTTTCATGTTTACTTACAGACAAAAACCCTAAGAATACTCCAGTAGGAGACTTGATAAGACACTAACCAGTTTGCAAGAAAGCTTCCAGGGAAGTTTAGGAGCGCTCTGGTAAAGTGCTGAGGCTCTAGCAAGCATGGTATTGGTAAAGGGCAGGCTACTTCATCTTTTCCATCTCAATTTTCCAGAAGGCAAGGTTAAAAACCGTAATTCCTTACATCTACACAGTGCTTTATTACTTACCATTTGCTTTATTTATTGGGTAATTTGTTTTACCCTATCAAGTAGAAAAGACAGCAATTACCCCTCTTTTATAGATGGAAGAAACAGCTTCAGAGAGGCTGGATGACTTGCTTATATAGTCAGTAGGTGGCTGACCTTGGAATTGAACTCATGTCTCATGATTCCTAAACTCTAGTACATTCTGCATTATTTCTTTCTGCTATTTGCTAATGTTCTTGAACAATGATGAAAAAACCAAAATTCTTCAGCTGGGAAAGCAAATACTGAACTCCAGCTGTAGTTGCTCTCACTGTGTTCTGTAAATATGTCAATTCACACACTTAGTTCTTTCCTTGGGTAGTTAGGAGAGGTGATGAGGCGCCTCATGACTTCGGATGTGGTACAACATTAGCACGGACTTTCCTGGCTTTCACATCTAGTGAAGAGAAGAAATGCCATGTGACAAAGTTCTGACAACACATACCTAATTCAAAAGTAGTCCCGTGGGCTGTCATGCTCCATGTGCTTGATCTTCGACCTTTGGTCACCATCACAGAGAATTCATAGAGTGTATTTGGTTTTAAACCAGTCACCAAATAACTCAAAGTCGTTGCATTAGCATTCTGGAAACATATGAATCAAGAGCTTCAGAATCAGAAAGTATGAATAATTAGCTCTTCTTACCCAGAGTGAATGTGCCAGTACCTTGTACTTGGTGTTTGCTGGGATGTTGGTTTTCCATCGGACTGTGTAGTATCGGGAGTCTGTGATCTTCTGGTGTTTGGGCAGGGAGTTGTCCGCCCAGGTGATCCTTATGGTGTCATGGCTCAGAATGGAAGCCTGAACTCCCACTGGTGGCATCATGGGAGTGGGATCTGGCACTGGAGTGTATGGAGCATTAATAACAAACAAATCAACTTCAGAAGTGTCTGGGGTAAAAAGTAATTAAAAATGGAAGTGGCATTTTAACATAAACAAAAACAAAAGGGAAATGCAAGGTAATATAATGGAATGAAAGGTGAGAAATGGAGAAAGAGAAAGAGAATCCAGAGTTAATATATAACCATCATTCATTTAAAATAATATTTCCACTTGTGTTTTTTCAGGAAACACTTGCAGGAAAGCACCTAGAGAAATAGTACTTAACTATTTTCTACTACTGTAAACTGCGTGTATATTGAATAGGTAAATAAAATTTGGTAATCCAGTGTTCCCCAGTGGCTCAGACGGTAAAGAATCTGCCTGCAATGTGGGAGACCTGGGTTCGATCCCTGGGTTGGCAGGATCCCCTGGAGGAGGGCATGACACCCACTCCAGTATGCTTGCCTGGAGAATTCCCACTGACAAAGGAGCCTAGTGGGCTACAGTCCACGGGGTCGAAAAGAGTCGGACACGACCGAGTGACTAAGCACAGCACACATCATTCAAACTTGACTTTTCTTTGTCTTAAAATTTTTTCTTTAAATAACTTGAAAATTCTACCTTGGATCCAAAAAGGATCACTAAAAGAAGAAAACTGCTTCTAAAATCAAGGGTATTTTTCCTAAATAAGTAACACAAAGCTCATGATCTATTTTGGTATTTCAGTGAATGTGGTTGAATTTTTGGGGATGTTGCTTATCACACTGGACATGTAAGGGCCTCTCCTCTAAAATCTGAATTTGAATATCAGCCAGTGGAAACTCAGCCTGGTCTTGGAACTGGGTGTATCTGAAACCCACACAGGGTCCAATTCAGATCTGCTGATGCCCAGGGTCTAAAAGCAGTACCACAACATGGCTTACATTCAAGTAAAGCAAAGGGAATCCAAGGGCATTACTCTTCATGAAGGAAAGGTAAGCTGATAACATGCGGGAGTATTTTATACTTTTCCCAGTAGACTCAGAAAACAACCCACTGATTAATCCCAATCAGTTTTGGGGAAATGCCCCAGCTATTAAGGATTTAAGTGACACAGCTTTATGAACTTAAGAAATCAGAGCACTTTTTGATAGAAGGAAAAGTCTATACTCATGTGCTGTCCTGAACCATATGCAACAGACATATTCTCTAAGCAGCACCGTCAAAACAAGGCCGGAACAAGCCCAAAGGCACCACGATGCGCGGTAATAGGGAAGCATCCAACGCGCTTTCCCAGCTCTCGGTCAGGTACTTAAGTACACACACACTGATTTATTTTAAGTGAAGGTCTTAAAATGGGTATCCCATTTAGCTATGGTGACTAGTCCTTCCTATAACCTAAAATCTGAGACAGCAGGGGCCTTATTTATGAATAATTGCCAAGCTAAAGCAATAATCTCCATCTGTGTATTTCCTACCCAATGAACACTGAAAATAACAGAACAGCACACATAATAATCAAGGGCTTTGTTCAAAGATTAGGACACATACCAATTAGCCAAAGAAAATGCACCTTCAGGTGCAAAAGTCACTAAGACTGTGAGATTTTTTCTTATTGTAACAACTCTTAGAAAAGACAGCTAGGTAACATGACTTATGAACGTTTCCTCTTGTGTACTTCTAGCCACGCTATATTTTTAAATCACATAAGAGAAAATAATTCCAAATTTGTTTTTTCCCTATTACAGACTGATTTAAGAAAGTAGCAAACCCTTTATTTAAATATTCTCTTTCATCTTATGTTTTTTCTTTTCTGACATACCAAAGCTATTTTTAAAAGAACTTATAAATTGTAAGCACGCAGGAGCAGAAGACAGAACTATCAAATATGCAGTAATGGTATTGATCTTGGTAAGTAAAAGCATAAAAACAGGCGACAGAGATTATCTTTTTAAAATGAATAATGCCAAATCCGTACTGTATGCAAAGCATCCAGAATACACAGCAGGCAATACAGAGTCACAATTTTGTTTTGAGAAACAAAAGAATATTACTGAAAGCGATACATTCTTTGATTTCCAGTACCATTTAGAAAAATTTACAATTCTAATATATTCACTTCAGTAAATTTTCTCATTCAGATCTAGATCTACATCATGTTTTACATATCTACAGAAATTTTACATCATTCTTTTAAAGATATTTTAATAGATAAATTACAAAGAAAAGTAATAAATATTTGGTCTCTTTGGTAATAAATTTACAGTTTATCAAATGGATGGTACATATAGCTTTATGCTGTCTATATAAATAAATCTTATAAAAAGCACATAGAAAAATACTTTCCCAACTAATTCAAGTACTAATAAAGAAAATGTTGGATTTATCAATCTAATACATTTATTCCATTAATAACCTATATATTTTCTCAGAGATATGGAGATCCTTTAACTTTTTTCTCCTTTTAGTTATAACTCACATGACTAAAAGATGAAAAATCACTTTTAACTCTCTCATGACTACGCTTTCTAGATCCCAACATATTAAAAACATGTGCTATACAATTACATAGATGTGTTTACATGACAGGATTAATATTTTCTAAAAAGCAAAGCAGGATTTAACAGAACTTTCCGTGTTGAAAGCCCATTTACCCTCCTATGAGGCCTCACCCTAAACTGCCATATCCTTTTCCTTCCACTGACACCCACGGGGCAGGCCTCATGCTAACATTCTACTTAAGCTGCAGGAAAATACGCGGACAACCAGGGATGGACAGGATACCTTACCTGTGTGAGGTCTGGTCACAGCACTCTCGTACAAGGGAATGCCTTCACCTACGTTGTTAAATGCTTTCAGGGTAATCACATAGTGAGAGCTGGGATCTGAAGGAAAGAAACAAGTGGAGACACGTAAAAAACTCTCACTACAGAATTTTAAACATTCACAGATGACTGTGTGTAATCTTAATTGTAATAAAAGCCGAGTCAAGTGAAGTCGCTCAGTCGTGTCTGACTCTTGGCGACCCCATGGACCGTAGCCTACCAGGCTCCTCTGTCCATGGGATTTTCCAGGCAAGAATACTGGAGTGGGTTGCCATTTCCTTCTCCAGAGGATCTTCCCGACCCAGGGATTGAACCTGGGTATCCCGCATTGTAGGCAGATGCTCTTATCATCTGAGCCACCAGGGAAGTCTCAAAAAAAAACCAGGTCATACTTTAAAATTTTTTTATGTGGGATTATTCTGAGGGGTGGGGAGGAATGGAAATGGGAGCATACAGGTTATAGAAAAACTGGCTGGGATCAACTTCCTGTAGTCCCAGAAGCAAGGGAGACTGTTCCTGAATCTTCTCTTGGCTTCAAGTCATCAGTGGTTTAGTGATGTTACTGTATAGAGAAGAGTCTGGATTAAAAAGAATACGTAGGATTTCCATGTGTTGGAATCCCACAGGTGCAGCTTGGACTTAAACAAACCCCATTCCTTCTCAGAAGGAGGCAGCGATTGGAACAGCCAAGCTAGAGAAGTAGGAGAGAAACTGTTAAACCAGTTAACCGTTGACGGTCCTTAACTCTCTGGGATGCCAACCTCATCTAGCTTTCATGCAGACTTCTTGGTTGGAGAAGACATGGCCCAGGCTTTCAACTGGGTAAGATGATGATCATGTAAAATGCTGCTAGTTAGATTTGGTGAAAAAGAGGGATATTATATAGTTGGAATAGCATTTATTCTCCTATTGGCTAAGGCAAATCTGGAAGACTCCGCTTTATCACATTCCTGATCCAGGCAAGGTTTAGTACAGGTACTTCAAGAGTCTAGTCTCAAAATGAAGACTGGGGTTCCACTGAAGCGTTGTAGGGTGGGGAGTTGACCCACACCACTCACTTCTGGTAAAGCTGGGCAGTTTTTCAAGGTGGCCACACCTCAAGTGGCCTTCATTTCTTCAAAAGCTGCTTGGTGGCCCATTTTCTAGATACCATTGAGCAATATATAAAGGTACCTGGTCTTCCAGTGTGAGAAAGAACTGACAACAAATGGAATAAATAAGAGTTAGTACTTGACTGGCAGGAAAAGGTGCTGATATGGACAACGTGGTAGAAGGTGATGCCATTCATTGAGACTGGGGACAGAAGAATCACAATACACATTTTCCAGACTTGATTCTAGGCCCCCTTCTAGTCCTACTCTTCACTCTCTGCCCATGTGCTTCCATTCATTTCCTTGGTTGGATTAGCATACATGTGTGATCCAATGCAAATTAGTCCTGACTTTTCTTCTGAGCACCAGACCTGTTCAACTGTCTATTGGGCATCTCCATCTCTTGGATGTCTCAAATCTCTCTTTCTCTCCCCTTGCTCCGCCCCTTCAGATCTGCTCCAGTTTTCCCTCGAGTTCATAAATGGCATGACTATGCATGCTGTTGTTCAAGCCAAAAACATGGGAGTCATTAAGACCTCTCTCTCCCTCCTTCCTTACATAAGTGATCAAGTCTTGCTGATGCTACCTACACGCCTCCCACCACCCTGCCTCATTCCCTGTGCTCACTCTTTATTGGCCAGCTCTCAGTCCACCGAGTGGTGTACGCTCTCCTACGACTGGGTTGTAACCTGTGCAGCAGATTGTAACCTGTGTAATCTGTCCCCTATGCTGCAGACATACAACACTCTTATTTACTCAGACACTGCCCGTGCATCTGAAAGGGGCCATCCCAGACTGGATGACCTCTTTAAATACATAGCCTGTAGCATCTCAATTCTCCTCCTCAGCATTCTAAAAATTTAAATTATTTAAAAATTATATTATCTCTAATCATTGGAATCACATCTGCTTGATTCTCTATTTCTATTGTGCTCTATTTCTAGCACAGTGTCTGGGGTATTTGCTGATTGAGTGAAAGTCTGCAGAAGATACTAACTTTAATTTTGATTAAATTATGATAGACTATAAGATATTCTATCATGATTTATCATATTCCAGTACAGATACCCAGCAAGCAGATGTTTATATAGATTTGAAGCTCAGAGAGAGCTCTAGTTTGATTAATAAATGCATTCTTATGTGTATTTCTCCACTCCACTGACTTTTCTTTTGTTCAACATTATATGTATCTTAAATCTATCTGATAAATACTGCAAGTTTATTTTACTTTATGCCACATCAATTTTTTTTGCTGCTTCTCAGTGTGCACCTTCTTTACTACTAAAGTATGTCTACTGCCTTCAGCACAGGCAGGGCTCCTTCTCAGCTCTTGTTTCCAATCACTATTCTCCCTCAGTCTTTCAAGTACAAGTCAGGCTTCTTCCCTGCCTGCTCCACTGTGCCTTACCACCTCCTCCTCCTCTGAACACACTCCACTTCAACGCTTCTGTTTCCTGTGTTTTACTTTCCTTCTCCTGTTAGACTGAAAGAGGATTTTCATTTCAGTAGTTTTGTAAAGGAAACAGTAGGAGTGGATGACCACAGAAGTATTTTTATCCTAGCCTATTCCTTTGCTCTCCTACAACTGCCTTATAAGACTGTTCATGTGGGGAACACTTCCCAGGTTAGCTGTGCTGTTTCTTCTTGAAAGGAAAAAGGCTACTCTGTTTTTGACTAAAGCATTAAATTGCTGCTTATCTTCTACCAGAAAAGATGACCCTAAGTAATTTATCGCTTGTTCTTGTGCTTAGTCGCTCAGCTGTGTCCAACTCTTTGTGACCCCATGGATTATAGCCCACCAGACTCCTCTGTTCATGGGGATTCTCCCAGCAAGAATACTGGAGTGGGTAGCTAGCTACTTCCTTCTCCAGGGGATCATCCCAACCCAGGGATCAAACCCAGGTCTCCCACGTTGCAAGTGGATTCTTTACTGTCTAAGTCACAAGGGAAGCCCTAAGTAATTTATCAGACACTTAAAACTGTCCTTAGGAAAGATATTTACAAATAAATTTGAATAAAAAAGGTTGGTCAGGGAAGATTCTAAATTAAAAGGCAAGCCTTTCAAAGAAAGATCTCAATAATGATATCTAATTTGGAAAAATATGCCTATCTAAATCAGTTCATTTTCTATTATAAAATATTACTGTTTCTCAAAATGTTGGCTTTGTAACTCACCTTTGAGGTAATAATTTATATATAACACAATATACCCATTTATATGTACCTTTTTGGCTTTGACAAATACATATACTTGTTTAAGAGTCTACTACTTAGCACTAAACAACAAAAACAAATCACGACCACGTATTCCCAACACTCTGAAGAGTCCTCCTATTGCCAGTCAACTGCAGTCAATCCCACCTCCTTGCTTTCTAGTCACCCACTCATCTTGCTGTGTCACTATAAGGGCCACACATGCTGCAATTTCATGAAAATGTATTAACACAGTACGTACTCTCTTGTGTTTTGCTTCTTTTGCTCTGCATAATGTTTGTGAGATTTGTTATGTCGTTGAGTGTACCTGTAACCCATTTCTTTTAATTGCTGACTAGTATTCCGTTGTCAGAGAAGGCAATGGCAACCCACTCCAGTACTCTTGCCTGGAAAATCCCATGGACGGAGGAGCCTGGTAGGCTGCAGTCCATGGGGTTGCTAAGAGTCAGACACGACTGAGCGACTTCACTTTCACTTTTCACTTTCATGCATTGGAGGAGGAAATGGCAACCCACTCCAGTGTTCTTGCCTGGAGAATCCCAGGGACAGGGGAGCCTAGTGGGCTGCTGTCTATGGAGTCGCACAGAGTCGGACACGACTGAAGCGACTTAGCAGCGGCAGCAGCAGTATTCCATTGTATGGATATAGTACAATTCATCACTTAACTTGTTTACCCCCTTTAGATTATTATAAATCAATTATGAACATCTGTGTAGAAATCTTTGTGAAGATATGCGTCTTTATTTCTCTTGGTTAAGTAACTATGAGTGGGAATGTTGGATTGTATAGTCAACTTTTTCAGAAACCTCCAATCTGTTTTCTAGAGCAGTTGTACCTTCATACGTGTCTACCAGCAAGTATGAGTTCCAGTTCTGCATCCTTGCTGATATCTGGTATTATCAGTCTATTAAATTTTGGCAGTTTTAGAGGTTGTGTAGTGATATTTTATTGTGGCTTTATCTGCATTTCTCTGATAATTAATGAAGTTGAGAATCTTTTCATGTGCTTACTGTCCACTCATATATCATCTTCTTTGGTATACTGTCCATCCAAATCTTTTTCCTACCTTTTTATTGGACTATTATCTTCTGAGTTTTTAAAGAAATTTTTAGAACATATTCCAGACTCAAATTCTTTGTCAGATACTTGAATGATGAGTGTTTTCTCTTGGTCTGTGGTTTACCTTTTCATCTCACAGGTCTCTTTCCAAGTAGAAGTTTTAAATTTTGATGAAGCCCAATTTATTCATTTTTCATTTTTTTAATTTGTACTTCTTTGTATCCTAAGAGATCCCTGTGTACCCCAAAGTCACATAGATTTTTTTTCTGTATTCTACTAGACAGCATATTAAAAAACAGAGATATAACTTTGCTGACAAAGGTCTGTATAGTCAAAGCTATGGGTTTTCCAGTTGTCATGTGTGCATGTGAGAGTTGGACCACAAAGAAGGCAGAGCACTGAAGAACTGATGCTTTCAAACTGTGGTGTTGAAGAAGACTCTTGAGTCCCTTGGACAACAAGAAGATCAAACCAGCCAATCCTAAAGGAAATCAACCCTGAATATTTATTGGAAGGACTGATGCTGAAGCTGAAGCTCCAATACTCTGGCCACCTGATGCGAAGAACTGACTCACTGGAAAAGACCCTAATGCTGGGAAAGATTGAGGGCAGGAGGAGAAGGGGATGACAGATGACAAGATGGTTGGACGGTATCCCGACTCAATGGACATGAGTTTGAGTAAGCTCTGGGAGATGGTGAAGGACAGGGAAGCCTGGTGTGCTGCAGTCCATGGGGTCGCAAAGAGTCAGACACAACCAAGCGACTGAACAACAACAACCAGAAGTTTTAGTTATTTGTTTAGGTCTGTTTCTGTGTATGCTGTAAGAGTCAATGAAGGCTCCTTTTCCTTCTCACAGAATTATCCAATTACTCACGCACCTTTTGCTGAGAAGACTATCTTCTTTTCCACTGAATTATGTCAGTATTTTTGTCAAAAATCAATTGAGCATGTATCTATCTCTGA
Organism: Bos taurus; assembly: GCF_002263795.3. NCBI lineage: Eukaryota > Metazoa > Chordata > Mammalia > Artiodactyla > Bovidae > Bos > Bos taurus. The sequence goes on along the minus strand of NC_037337.1, from coordinate 20,085,909 downwards.
ACTCTATTCTGTTCCATTGATCTGTAACACCTAACCTTTACACCAACATTACCACAATGTCTCAGTTATTGCAGCTTTATAATATGTCCTGAAATCACATAGTATGGGTCTTCTAAACTTTATTCTTTTTTAAAAAATGTCTGCTCCTTCACTTTTTTCATGTAAACTTTAGAATAAGTTTATGAATGTCCAGGAAAAAAGTCTACTGGGATTTTACTTGAGATTGCATTAGAGAGGACTGTCATAATAATATACTGTCCTCTAATCCATAAACATGGTATCTCCATTTATTTAAGTCTTAATTTTTCTCAGCAATCATTTTCCACTCTTCAGTGTACAGATTTCCTATACATACACATACACACACACACATAAATAGCTTACTGTTAGTATGTAGAAATACAACTCTTTCTGCGTATTGACTTTATACCTTGTGCCCTTTTAAACTCAGTTATAGTTTTAGTAGTATTTTTTAATAGATTTCTCAGGCTTTCTACCCTAGTAACAATGAGCATGAATAGTGCTCAAATACTGGTTTCCAAATATCATTTGCTATAAAAGAAACAAGGAGCAATGGCTGATTCAAGGGCAAAAGCTAGGAAAATACCAGATAAGCCTGAAACATCTTACTGAATCAAAAAGGAAGAAAGTGCTCAAATAAAGACAGGAGATGTCAAAAGGACAGAGAAACTAGTTATAGAGAGATTCCCATTGGCCATTCCTTCAATATGGAAGAGAAGCAAAGCTCTTCTTTATCAAAGAATGCTAATAAATGCAGAAGAAATAATGGAATTAGAAAATCACCACTTGAGAAACACCATAATAATGATACTGAAGATGATAAAACTACTGAGTAAAAGTTTGACAAGAAACCAGATATTTACAAAGACTCAAGGTATTTCCCTACAAGGTACTTTTGAGTTATGAAGGAAAAAAAAAATAACATTATAGAAGAGAAATGTTGAAGATATCATTTTAACCAAGTGGTTAAAGTTAATGTCACTAGCATTAGGCTCTCATCTGCCTCCTGATATGGTGTACTGACAAGAATACACACATCTATGCTATTCCTTCCAAAAATGTGTAAGCTGAATATAATGATGAAATAGTACATAGGTCTAAGGGTCATTCTATAAGGCATAAATGTACTTTTCAAAAATGTCATAGTCATAAAAGAGAAAATAAAGGAACTGTTCCATATGAAAGAAAACTAATGAAACACACTAAGTAGATACATGAGATCCTGCACCAGAAAACAGTGTTTTTCTTTCATTACAAAGGACACTGATGAGACAACTAGCAAAATATAAATGAAGTCTATAGATAGTGTCTCACAGTTAATTTGCTGATTTTGATAACTGCACTGTGATTATATTAGAAAATGCCCTCATTTTAAGGAAAGGGACATTAAAGCATTAGTGGGTGGAGGGGCATCATTACTCTCAAATGGTTCTGAGAGAGATAAAACAAAATCAGGTACAAATAGCAGACAAAACGCGTTTCCCCAGTGGCTCAGTGGTAAGAGTATGCCTGCAAGGCAGGAGACACGGGTTCAATTCCAGGGTCAGGAAGATCCCCTGGAGAAGGAAATGGCAACCCACTCGAAGTGTTCTTTCCTGGAAAACCCCATGGACAGAGGAGCTACAGTGGGCTACAGTCCATGGGGTTGCAAAGATTCAGACACGACTGAGCACACACATTGGGTACACAGCAGATAAAGCACGTGTGATAAAACGTTAACCTCTGGGGAACCTGGGTGAAGAATAAAAATTGTACTATTTTTGAAAGCTTTCTATAAAAATAAAATATACAATAAAAAGTTAGAAACAAATCACACCCGCAGTTACTTCCTTTACTTAGCATACATACCCAGATTTTCGATGGTGTAATAGCGTTGTTTATAGTCTACCTTTATGGTCTGGGCATGAGGGCTGCCAATGCCATAACCAATGGCATAACCTCTGACCACAATGTTTTGATTCTCTGGAGGCGTCCAGCTTACTACGATGCTAGTGACCAGTGGGCGGACGTGAAGAGAACTAGGCACTTCTGGAACACGAGTTTCTGCGAAGGAGAGGAGAGCAAGATGAGATTCAGATGCACCTTCCTTTGTAATATTTCATTGTCCTTGGGGCAAGGTGTTTAGGCTTCTGCCAAATCATCTGGGGCTAAGTTTTTTTTTCCATTATGGCCAAGAATTCTCAAAGAGAATCTGCATGTATAGTGAAGTACGGCCACAGTTTAACTGCAGCCTAACTCAACCTGAAACACAAGACACTGCAGGATTATTATAATTTGGAAGGAAAGACAAAGAGGTCCAAGAGCCTTCCCAATGGAGAAAAATAAACTGTCTTTCCACTGCTGCCCACTCCTCTTGGTCCCACAGCTGATTACCACACTCCATCAGGTGGAATGAGAAAGGAACAGCACACTAAATAGAAGCCTGCTGTCAACAGGTGATCACGTTTCACATGACAGTGATGATATCAGTTATTTACTCCCCAAACTAATACGGTAAGTCAGAAAATACGAAACTCAGAACCATAAACTGATTTAAATGGTGGGAGACTAAGAGGCTTTAAAAGGTGGCAATTTGCAGTATCGTTCACACACATTATCTCAAGGCATAAATTCCTACCTCTATTTAAAAATCAGTAAACAAAGAATTACATTAAGTACTCAGGTCTTTTGCCTTTTAAGCGGAGCACTTGTCTCTGATAAAGGCAACATACACACACTCATATGGAGTCACTGAATAAACTGGTGAGAAAAACGGCGAGGTTTCTAGGACTAAGGGAAAAGGGAAACGTAACTAAAACAAAGGCCAGTCTACAGGGTGCAGCCTTAAATTTTAGATCATCTGCCTACTTAATGGCCTTGGTAAAAAAGCCAGACTTAAAGCACCTGCACATTTTTACTTGTTCTGGTTCTACTTACAGGGACAGTTCTCAAAAGGCCACTATAAAAAATACATTTCAGGAGACTTGCTATATTACAGGAACGACAGCAGTATAATCCACAAAAATTCATAGGTTTTAGCCACATACACCCCAAAATCTATGCCTTTATAGTTTGACTCATTTGACTTCAGTTAGTACCCAGACTGTTCCAATCCTGCTGATTGTTGCTCTTACCATCTAAGTCACTTTCAAAAGTTTCAGCTGACAGCCAGTCAGTAGCTGGGCCTGTACCATTGACTGTTAGAGCAGCCACTCGGAAATTATATTCAGTTCCCCGATCAAGACCTGCGATGCGAACAATTTAAAAAAAACAGATGAAACAAGAGTTTTGGAAAAACAAAAGATTAAAACCTCCCATTAAAGCCAGTATCTCACTTACCATCTTAGTACAAAGCTACTACCCTGGTGGCTTAGTTGGTAAAGAACCTGCCTGCTATGCAGGAGACCCAGGGTCGATCCCTGGGTCAGGAAGACCCCCTGGAGAAGGGAACGGCTACCCACTCCAGTATTCTTTCTTGGAAAATCCCAGGGACAGAGGAACCTGTTGGCTACAGTCCATGGGGTCACAAGAGTCAGACATGACTTAGTGACTGAACTACCACCACCACCACCACCTCTTCCTGGTAACATTTCAGTTAAAGTTAATACAGAACAAGCAATACATAAATATACCACAGAGGAGCTCCTATCTCTAGATAGGAAGCCCAAGAATCCAAGAGCAAAACAAAATAAAGCAAGCTCCCAGGAGACTTTAGACCTTTGAAAAGAGCTTGAAGGCACCTTAGAAATGAGGGCTTTCCAGGAGGTGCTAGCGGTAAACAACCCGCCAGCCAAGGCAGAGACATAAGAGATGCGTGTTCCATCCCCAGGTCGGGAAGATCCCCTGGAGGAGAGCGTGGCAAAATGGGCTTCTTGGTGGATCAGATGGTAAAGAATCTGCCTGCAATCCAGGAGACCTGGGTTTAATCCCTGGGTAGCGAAGATCCCCTTCTTGCCTAGAGAATTCCATGGACAGAGGAGGTGGCGGGCTACAGTCCATGGGGTCACAAAGAGTCTCACACGACTGAGCAACTAATACTTTCACTTTTTCACTTTATTTTGTTACTAAGGAGGCTAAGACCAAAAACAGCCCAAAGGAATGAGAGTTACAACAAAGGAACAAAGTCAGTTGGTCTCAGAACCAAGACCAGAAAATAATGCAGAGGTGTAACTCCTACCACTTTACCTCTGTTCTCTGGGTCACCCCATAACCACAAAAGAAACATTTTAAGCATCAAATATGGCCTAGAAATCTATTTCTCAACAACCTACTTGCTCATAAGTATTACAATAAGTAAAAGAGGAATAAAGCCTTTTTACAGTGCAATCTTTCATATTTACTATTAGCTAATGAAGTACACGATATAAGAATGTATCAAAGGTAACAAAGATATACATGTAAAAGTCTACAAAGTGGAGTAACAGTCAACTTTTTTCTTTTTGTGTTAAAATACATATAATATAAAATTTATCATCTAAGCCATTTTTGAGTGTACAGTTCACATTCATACATTTTGATACCAGATATTGTGAAAGGTCTTATAAAGGTTATGAAAAATTATCCTACACCTCCCATTATTCAAATAACAGGATCACTGGCCAGAAACTAGTACAAAAATTCCTAAGGGAGAGCTACTGAGAGAGAGGTTGGCCAGGATGCAGGACGAGCCCTGGCTCAGCTAATTCTGTCACATGGTATGAGGAGAGGTGGGCCTGTTCTCTGTACGCCCATCCTGATTGGTGTTGGTCCACAAGCAAGCAAGCAAGCAGCAAGACAGGAAGAGAAACAGAATAGCTGGGCCCTAGTCAGTTTACCCCTCTCTCCTTCCTGCACACACTGAACAGAAAGTGCCAGAGTGGGCCACACAGGCATCTGTAACTGTTAACAGATAACAGTCTGGACTATTAACAAACAGGTTCTAGAAGAATTCAACCAATCAGGTTATCATTCCCTCTCCTCTGAGGAATTGGAATGTAAGAGTGAGGGCAAGTGGGAGAGAGTGCACACGAGTAGGTAAAGTGAGAGTAAGTACAGAGGCTAAACTCCTCTCCCTCAAGATGACCTACAAAGCTCGCAGGTTAAAACCAAGGCACTCGATCCATATTATAAAGATACAGCAGAATGTGTTAAATGCTGTAAGTAGTACAAAAGAAACAACAATTACTGGCTAAACCTTAAAATCCTGTAATTTGTTGTTCAATACAAGATCTTGGGACCCCATACTATTCCCCTTATCAGCTTCAAGTTAATGCTCAAGAGAATAACAACCTTCCTTTCTCAGGTTCGATATCTGGGTTGGGAAGATCCCTTGGAGTAGGAAATGGCACCCTACTCCAGTACTCTTCCCTGGAAAACTCCATGGGCAAAGGAGCCTGACAGGCTACAGTCCACGGGGCCACAAAGAATCAGACACGACTGAGAGACTAAGTGCACATACACCTTTTGCTCATCATTATATAAAAGTTCAATAAAGTCTATTAAATGAATGAATCTAAATATAATTTTAAAATGCAAGACTTTTGATAAACAAAAGGCTCTTTTTATTAAGAAAGTGGTATTTTGCTTATACATCAAATGTTTCATTGAGAAAATGAATAGTCTCCTCAGGGGCAAGGACTGTATCTATTTTTATTTATTAGAAACAAGAACCGCAACTGGTATTTAATAAGTACCTACTATTAAATATTCAAAATAAAAGCCTCATCTTTGGGAAATGTTATTCACCTGGGTCTGGAGTATAATCAGACTGACTTTTAAAAACATCCATGACCAGTTCTGCAGTAATGCTCCTTTGGTGAGATTTCTCAGCAACACTCCTGCAGTCGTATTTATCTCCTGCAGCTTAGAGCTGCGGGGTTCAAGTGAGGAAATAAGAAAATGGAAAGATACCCTTGAGGACAAACGTTCTCCTTGCATGGCTGTGGCCATTCACAACTGTTTCAGGTCACAGATACCCAAGTGGTGTCAGTGTTAGAAGAAATCATTTTGTAGGCCTCTGCTACCACCTAGACTGAGTAAGATTCTTTGCTTATGTAGCTTTGTTTACGTGGATAATACATTAAAATAATTTCACCACAGAACAGGCAAAATCTGTAAGAGTATATTTTACAATTTTTATCAGGTCAGAAGTTGACTGAACTATTACAAATTCTTTTAAACCATTTTTGATTTGTGTAAGTCAACAGCCTGGAGCAGTCATTAGACTAGCGTTAATTCAAAGTTTGAGAGAGACACTATCTTTGAGCTTTTGCCTACATGCAAAGCAGCTTACCTTCAATCAGCTGTGACAGCTGTGTCCCAGACACCAAGGTCTCAGTGACATCACTCTTTCGGGAAGCCTTTCGGTAGCGAACCTTGTAGCCAGTGATCTCTCCATTTTGTGCGGCTGGAGGAGGTGGCTGCCAGTGAATCACAATACTCTAGGAAACACAAGATTAGAGGGAAAGACAATATATCAAATCTTGGTCCTGTTTTACGTATTACTACCCTGAATTCACTGTGTAAGAGAAGGAATACAAAGGCAACAGAGTGTTCAGAGTTTTATTACTAAGCTATTTGATAATCACTCAAAGATAGTTTTAAATTTTAAAACCCTCAAAGATGGAATGGGGAGACTGTATTTGTGGGGAGTGCACTCTGGCACCTGATCTATTTTGCTAGTGAAGATACCGGGCAAAAGTCTCAGGAAAGTTTCCAAAGGAAACCATGAGGCCAGAGGCATGTGGATGAGGAAGTAAATCAGTGTTAGGTTCTCTTCTACCTCTACTGTAAGAAGAGTGAAATTAGATAGTTTCTGTCTAAAACTTTTCAAAGAGGGGACTGTTAATTATCAGCTGATTGTTTCTTAAAAGAAAAGGAGTCCCAGATTACTTTTTGAAAGGACTGCCTGTCTCAGTTGTCTATGCAGCCCAGGAGGGGCTCTGGGCATCTGAGAGGCACACGTGGTCTTCAGGGCACAGTGAACTTGCCCAGGAGAGCTGGCTACAGCAGTGCAACCATAGGACAGATGTCTGCCTTTGACTCACTCTGGGTTCACCTCACAGGACTAAATGGCTCCAGTATCATAAACTGCATCACCAAGGTTCTGGATGTTGAAGGTCTATAACACCACGGTTTACATAGTAACAGCAGTATACTTGCAGAAAGGCTAAAGTAATTTTGGCATTAGAGAAAGGCAGTAAAATTAAACATAATAAACCAAAGTTGGCGTCTAAGTCCAGCTTTAAACTGGCAAGTGTAATATCTATGTCACTTTCTTTCTCTGCTTGATTATGATTGTTTTGATAGAGAATCTCCCTCTTTATAAGCCCTCCTGAGGCCTAACAGGCTACCAGTAAAAATGAACAACAGCAAGATAAAGTTTTACCTTTGAATTTCTTACTTCTAAAGACAGATTCTGAGGAGCAGCACTGGGAACTGCACAGACCAAAAAAAAAACAGAAAGGAAATGAAAAAAAAAATTTTAATTTCAATTACATCATGTGACTGTTCTTGGCCAGACCTTATACAAATGAGCATCTCAAACACAGATACGCAACCTGAAAGGCTAACCCAGGAGCCAGTGTCCTCATGTTGACAGCAGTATTTGGATAAGGTGTGGCCATATATAAGTCATTTAAAATGAGACACATTCACATATACACACATCCATACCCAAGTCAGGATATACCTTTGGGAAGTCAGATACCTTATTTCAAGGATTATGATGATGACTCTAAACTTTTCTAGAGCCCAATTATATTCTGAACCTTTAATGTATTCTTCTGAATATTCTTGGGAATAGCTATCTTTATTTTGGGGTACAATTTCTGGAAATGAGCCTAATGAATATGGGAAGTGAATCGGCTGGGTATCATTACAAGTCCAAAGTGTGATGTACACAAATCAACGACCTTGGCTTTCTTGTGGGGTTCCTAAACTGGTTTTGAAGGCAGTTTCGAGGAGAGCCAAGAGTTGTTAAACAATGGAAGTCCAGTTAAGTAACCATTTGGCTTCTGAAGGCAACTATATAGCAGGAAATACTCATTCAGATGTGAGAGGTTTGGGACTATTAGTTACAAAACAGCTGTATAACTAGTTTCTCACATATTAGAACATAAGACAGGGTATCTCAAAGTTTATTGTACATATGCCCTCTAGTGTCTTCTTTTGTAGTAACTATAGAAAGAAAAAAAATTTAAGCAAACCTAATTAGTTTCTTCTCCAACCACAAAATGCTGACTTTAGCTTTTCTCTCCTAATCCATACATGGAAATTTCTCCCTTCCATTCTGATACCTGGTGACCAGACACATAACTCAGTGCCCACTGTGGTGTAGTCTTCTGGAGGATACAGAGGATAGAGATCTCTCAACCCAGAGATTCAGAGGGTCTGGAGAAGGACTTCTCCATTTGTGTTCTGAAAAAAGTCCGTGGATGGTTTCAGTCATCTCCTTTTTAAGAACCTCTGACTCAGCTGCAGAGGCACCAACATAATTGTTGTTGCTGTCTTCTTCTCTTTCATCATCACCACCACCATCACGGCTAAGATCTGCTTCATGCTCCTACATGGCAGGTAGTTTAATCCTCACAACAATCCTACAAAGGAGTTTCTATTATTATCTCACTTTACAGATGACAAACTACAGCTGCAGCTCAGGGGAGTTAACTTGCTCAAGGTATTTGTTTCAACTGGTGTAAGAACCAAGATTTCTCTTCCTCTGAAGTGCTGCCCTTAACCAACCATGCTGAGACATATTCAGTTCCTGCAACAGGCACTGCAGTCAGCATGCCAACCCACTTGATGCACTTAGAAGTGGCTCATGGGTAGATTTAAAAGCCTATGTTAAACACAGGCTAACCAAAATACAGTCCGCATTAACTTTTTATCCTGAAAAATGTCAAGTGCAAAGAGTGGCAAGAAGAATACAATGAACACCATACACTCTTTTCCTGCATTTACCACTTGTTAATATTCTGCTGCATCTGCTTTATTTCTCTCATTATATTTATACATATTTATCTATCTACATATTGTTTCTGGAGAGCTGAGAGACAGTTACAGTCATTATGATACTTCACCCCTAAATACTACAGTATGTATCTCCTAAGAAAACATTCTCCAACAAAATTATAATACAATGATCACATTAAAATCTAATCAGCACAAAACTACTATCTAATATACCTACAAACGTATCTAAGTTTTAATACTGACTGATACTATACCCACCTAATTATTAAGTAATTGTACCAAGAGTGTCTTTATACTGGTTTTATTCCCAGATTCAGGAATCAAAGATTATACATATTTTATTTTATTCTATATGTCTTTACTTTTCTTTAATCCTATAATGACTCCCCTTTTTCGTTTCTTTCATGAGACTAATATTTTCTAAGAATTCAAGCTAGTCTATTTTTTTGCAGAATGCCCACCAATTTGGATGTATGTCTAGCTGTTCCATCACGATCACACTTAGAACGTTTTTGGCAGGGACACAGCACAGGTGAGACAGACGAAGCTACGTCTTTCTTGATGCAGCACATTACATGATGCCAGTCTGCTCCTTTGATGGTGATGTGATGTCTCACCCCTTGTTTAAAAGAGTCAAACTACAGCTCTTAAAACTTGTTTAGACATTCAGTGTAAAGGCTATAACACGTACACACATTTTTAAGAAAAAGACATTTTTGAAATATTTGGATTTAGCTGAGTTTCAGGATACAATATATACATTAAGTGCAATGAACTGTTATTTTCTGTTCTACTCTAAAAATATCTTTTAAAAAAATGTGGGTCTTGACCTACTCAGTTTCACTGGTAAGCTGTACTTTGAAAACCACTGCTTTAGGTCATGGGTCTAAGCAAATAACAGTGAGATATAAACTGTCACAAAATATTGAGGAGTTAAAAGACCTATTTGGCATGGAAATATAATTGCTATGTAGAGTAAGGGCAGCCCTCCAATAGCCTTGGATGATCTGTTCTATGAACAAGCAATAATACTCACTTATACAAAAAAATCTACTAAAAATAAAATACCAAGGAGCTATCCAAGTACCAGGTACTACATGTCCTATGACCTCTCAATGGATTTTTATAGCCACCCAATGAAGCTGGTATTATCTAAATTTCACATGTAAGGAACCATGCTCAAGACATGTAAAGTGACTTGACTGAAGTCACACTACCAGAACTGGTATGTGAACCAAATCTTCTTGATATTGAAGCCCTGATCTTGTTACTATGCCACCAGGGCCCCCAAGCTCGGTATTCTGTTCCAGAGGAAGCAAACTCACCATCTGAAAAAGTTCGAACAGCAACATCTTGTGTGGAGACTCCAGGACCATGTTTATTGTAGGCCACCACTCGGAAACTATACTCCGTGTATTTTTTCAATCCGTTAATGGTGTGGGAGTGACTCGAAACATCAACATCCTTGAGTAAAATAAAACATATATATGTATGTGCATATATATATATAAGCCAAAAGAAATGAAGCAAATAATTAACTATACAAATTCTATATTTGACATAATGCAGATTTTTGTCCCTCTTATAGAACGTTATTTCAATAGTCAAAGCAAATTTATCATAAACACTGGCAATTTGCTGAGAAATACTTCTTAATAATGTTTAGTGACCGTTGATGGCAAAAACTGCAGAATGAACCTTGGTACTAAGAAACAGAATTTATCAACTCATCATTTCTTATGCATATTTTTTCCTCAGATTTCTAGACAAGCAGGTATTGAGTTTTTGAAATATACTTCAAATCTACTACTCCAATCAATGCATTAAAAAAGGGCTTCATATTATACCTGTTCTTTATCAGTCCCCTTTTCCATGTAGTACAGTTTGTAATTCTGAATTTCCCCATTTCCAGACAACGGTGTTTCCCAGGTGACAGTGATAGAAGTCGGTGAAGTTGCACAGGCTCGGATGTTAGGTGCTGGGCCAGGGAGCTGAACTAGAAGGAAGATTTCAAGATGGCAAGATATAAATAAAATTTATTGTACCCCTCAAGACCACTCTCAGCAATAACGGCACCCTGGCTATGTTTTCAAAACGATAAAAACAGTTAAACTAAGAAAACAAGTGATTTGATTCAAGAGGTTTCAGGATAATATATAATTAAACGATTTCCCTCTTTATGACTGCAAAACCAAAAATTATCTGTGAAATATCTCCAATTTATTCAAAGAAAAAAGTGAACACTGAAGAATTCTTGTGGTTTATAAAATCCTATTTTGCAGCAGGACTGCAGCACATATAGGCAGACATCACAGAAAGGAGCCCTCTCTTGACAGGCTATGGGGATACAATGAATGGTGGACAGAGGCCCTGCCCACAGAGAACTCCAGTTTAGAGTGAAGTCAGACATACAGTTACAAAGAAGATCATAAAAGTGCTGGCAGATTAGGCAACAACTGTAATGAAAATGGAAAGGAGATAGTACATAATTTTGCTCTGGGCAGGGTCGTTAGGAAAGGGAAGGACTGAAGTAGACTTTTAGGGAGCAGAAAGAATTAACAGTTTTCTGAGACATCAAGGGAGATAGTACTCTGGTCAATGGGGGTGACAGGTGAGAAGACAGTGTTACATGGTTCAGGCTGAAACAGGGAATAGATATAGGATACAGAATGCTATAAAGGATAACAAGAGCCAGATAAGGCCCTGCTCTGAGTCTGGATTATTTCTTGTAGGTGTTAGATAATTACTGAAAAATTACGAGCGGGAATATAACAAGACATGACCAGATTTGCCTTTAGAATGAACATATGAACACATGCACAGAAGAAAAACAGCAAGGGAATAAGACTAGATAAACACTCATTTTAAAAAGAGCTACCATTTATTGAATGTTTGCTATCAGTCCAGCATTAAGTGCTTTACATTTAAATGTTTTACATTTAAATTATATTTACGTAATCTTCACACAAACCCAAATGAGACACATACTATTATCATCCCTACTTATGGATGAGGCTGAGAAGTTAAGAACCATTCTCAAATGATGGAAAAATTGGTGAGTGGTGGAGCTGCGAACCAAGCCCTTCCTGGTTCTAAAATGTGGACTCAGGAAGATCAGGTAGGGAATTATGACAAGACCTTCTGAAGGAAGATGTGACTAGAAGACCCCATGAGTGAGTGACTGACCGATCGTCTGCCCAGTTCACATCCTTTTTTACTATATTCTTTTCGTCTGACTGTCAGGTTCCAGTCCCAATTTATATACAAATCCTGGGCAGCTGCCTGTGTCTACACTCTGGTGGACACTCTGCATCTGAAAATCATTTCTCTGGTGCCAGCGTTTTTGTAACAGACATCCATTAGACTTAAGGAAAGGGGGGGGGGGGCGCGGAAACTAACAAAATGTAAAACAAACTGGCTTTCTTAAATAACAGCATGACAGCTTAAGATTAGTTTAGCTACCAAAGTAGAGAAACCTGAATATGGTTATTCTGACAGTTGTTTGCTTTATTTAGTCATGAATCATGTTATTCACTTAATGTTAAGAGCATATTTTGCACAGCCTGACAGGTGGGATTTGTCACACTTCTGCTGCTATGGAAAACTTTCCTCTAACTTTTTAAAAGGGAAGGAAAGCAGAACAAATTCCCTTGAAATCACTTTCAGTATATTCACTGGTTAAAGTTAGGCAAATATGATCCTAAAAAAGGCACTAATAAATTCTTTTGTCTGTACAGTGGCATTAAAACATGTGAAAAAATTTAAGTTGGCTTGAAAAGCTAAAAATGTAAAATATTTTCCAAGGGCTGACTCTAACACTTTGGCTCTCCCCACCCCCGCCTGAACACATCCAGATGAAATCTCTTTCCACTGACTCCTCTTTTGCCAAAACATGTTAATAGTCACTCTGCATCCCCAAAACAGTCTCCCCAGAAGCTGTTGCTCCTTCCATCTATATTCTTCAGTTCAGTCGTTCAGTCACGTAAAACTCTTTGTGACGCCACAGACTGCAGCACGCTAGGCTTCCCTGTCCATCACCAACTTCCAGAGCTTACTCAAACTCATGTCCATTGAGTTGGTGCTGCCATCCTACCATCTCATCCTCTGTCGTCCCCTTCTCCTCCTGCCTTCAATCTTTCTCAGCATTAGGGTCTTTTCTAATGAGTCAGTTCTTTGCATCAGGTGGCCAAAGTATTGGAGCTTCAGCTTCAGCATCAGTTCTTCCAATGAATATTCAGGACTGATTTCCTTTACTTCTGACTGGTTTGATCTCCTTGCAGTTCAAGGGACTCTCAAGAGTCTTCTCCAACACCATAATTCAAAAGCATCAATTCTTCGGCTCTCAGCTTTCTTCATGGTCCCACTCTCATATCTATACTCTTAGCTACTTTCTTTTAATCAAACTCCCTTGAATAAATGATCACAATACTGCCCATTTACCAGTCCTTGTCTGGTACCAGACTATTGTATGAACAGAAGTCTTACTCATCCTTACATCTTGCTGCCTAGCACAGTGCCTGGCACATGACAGGCACTCAATAAATCTCTTCTTTCATCTCTAACTTGACAGTGCCCCTTTTTAGTTCTGTAATTCTCAGTAGTCTGACTTTAGGTTCTGAAGTGATCAAGAAAACCACAGGTTCTTTCCAAAAGCAAACGTGAATATGTACAGACACACAAATATTTTCATGTACGGCCCCAGGATGGAACCCTTGCACTGAATCGAATTCAGTGGTCTCTTTCATTTTCATCATGACTCACCCTGCGTGTATACTGCTAATCCTAGTTTTGGGATTGGGTCAAGCGGTTTCCTTCCCCAAGAATGTTTGCTCTAAGCCAAATGCTTTAAGGCCAGCCTGGGGTTTCATGTTTTCCTAGGAACCAGATTTGATTTACCTAACTTTACAGTAACCGTTCCTTGTTCTGTATTTCATTATCTCTCATGAATGATGCCTGTACGTGAGAATTAATGAAGGAAAATTGAGTCCGAAATCTAACAGATTGTCCCTGCTCTTATCCGAACGCAGTAATTGTGAAACTCAACATCCTTTCCCTGTAGCGAGAACACATTCTTTCCTTAAGTCAACACCCCACCCCCCACCCAGCTCTCTTTGGGTCCTCTCCTTGTTGCCTGGGTTTGATTCCTGACCTTTAATGCTCTATTACAGAGATGATGAATGGCCTCCTATCTTGACTGCTCATTCTTTAAGGGGAGGATTCCTGTCCTGTCCCCTGCATCTCCGATAGCTTGTGCAGGGCCTGGTAGAGGAAGTCCTCAGTAACTGTTTGATGGGTGAACGACTTACTGCAGCATTAGAAAGCGAAATTCCACAGCTTCTTGACTTTACTTATTCCACCCATCAGGCAGAGTCCTTGAATTATTTCCATAGTTTCAGTGGTAAATACATTTAATCTGTTTAGTACCCTAGTCAGCAGCTTCCTCAAATTTATCGCCCATGCCCCTCAGCTGCAGTAGAATTTTTGTTGCTGCAAATTTGTTAACACAGAAACACTAGTGCAGTTAATAGGAAAAGAAAACTGGAGAAGGCGCCCAAGAAAAACAATGGCTTGTGTTAAAAGAAGGTACAAGTGTAGAAGAAAGCCTCATGAGAAAAGCATTAATTCTAAATTTGACTGCTTCTCATAATTTCTGACCTATAGTTTGAAAAACCAAACCTTAAGACATAGAAGACATTTATAAAGTAAACCCCCTTGACACTAATTTCAGTTGGAAACATCTTAAGAAATGTAACTGGAAGTAACATTATTTGGCACAAAAGACAACAGGTCCAAGGTAAAGCCTTGAAGAGATTTTGAAGAGTATGGTGTGTATAAAGACCAGGGCAATTCCACTGACAATTACTATTAAACACCTACTTCCTGTGTGAGGTACTGCATTGGACATGGTGGGAAATGAAAGGGCAATAAATACTCTGTCTTTGCCATAAAATTAATGAAATATATTCATAACCATAATTCAAGGAAGATGTACAATAATACATCTCGTAACTTAAATAATACATAATGTACCTCAGGACTGTAGAAAACAATATTAGATAAGATCAGAGGAAGATTTTAGAACGGCATCTGAACTGGGTCCAAAGAATCGGTAAAATCTGGGTGTCTTCCAGCAGAATTATACTGTCGTATACTATGTGCTGCTGTGTGATGCAGTTAACTTGATCTCCTGTAACTAATTCACTAAGATCCCTAAAAGTGAGGTACTGTTATCTCCTGCACACCTATGGTACGCCAGGCTATACATAAGATAGCCCTTCATACAGGCCTTGCTTCAGGTGGGGCTGACAGACAGGTGGGAGACTTACCCTCAGGCTGTGTTTCTACCCGCAGTGGAGCTGAACTCTCTCCAGGGCCATGCTTATTTTGAGCCATAACTCTAAAGATGTACACTGTTGCTGGCATTAGGTTTTGAATGGTCACCTGCATTTCTCCTGGGCGACTGGTATTCTCAACACGTTCCCTTTGGATAAACAGGGATTTGGAAAGAAATAACATTGATTATGGAAATTTCTAGAATGTGCAGTTTCATTTTCATTGCAATATCTATAGACACCACACTGCATCAAAATCTTAATAAATTTAAGTCAAATTAACTCTCAAAAAAGGAAAGTTTTGGGGGTGGAATGGTGCATGGAATATGGACACTGGTTAAGACCAATGTCACAGATGTCTGAGAAGTCACTGATGTTCTTGCTTAAACATCACTGGTATCGCTGGTCATAATCACAACTTCAAGAGTCTTCTCAGTGCCATCTCAAATAGGGTAACTAGTCACAAATTTTGTACACTAGAATCACTGAGTTTTAAGGGGTTATGTTTAGGGAGACAAACAGAAGGTGATTATAGGTATGATCCGATTTTCACAGAAAATATCAAAGAATGTTACGTATCTTTTGGATACTAAACTCTTAATAAAAGGAAAATTAGAGATTATCACTTAAAACTGGGAACAAAACATTAAAAATTTAAATGAATCTAAACTATAAGATAAGCTAATAACTACTCTGATTTTTACAATCTATTTCTTACTTTTTAAAAAATTATTTTCAAACTGATCTAAAATATTTAGCAAATCTTATCACAAATGGTGCAAATGGCTAGTGGTCTGGTGTTATGAGATGAAAACATAAAAGTAGTTATCAGGTTCTTTAAAACAGGTGGCTTCCAGGCTCTATTTTTGGGGTCTGTGTGTCTACAATAATTATGCTCAGTGTACTATGCTTACTATAACAAAGACTGTATTTGCTTTCAATGGATACTGTGAAAGAAAATACTTGTTTTAGACAAATAGCTATTTTTTTTTTTTTAAGAATTACTGATTATGTGAGGAAAGATCTGTGTCTATCTTGAGAGAGTAATAAAAGGGCCCAAAACTACTTTGTGGGAGAAATTATTTGAAATTGCCTAAAAATCTATTGAATTAAATTCTTACTTTAAAATATTGATAATTTTCCCTGAAATTTGTTTAAATAAATGGTTAAACAAACAGATTAAAATTTGTTAAGTTCTACACAACCATATGCCAATTTGTCTGATTGTACGTGAATATCTGCATTTCAGAGACTCAAGTGTTTTTCAATAGTTTTCTATGGTTCTTTAAACTACCTTATGTTAATTAAAACAAACAGTACCCACCCACATCATACTTATAGAGGCTGCTTGTCTACAGTCAGGTCCATTGGAAAATATCATGGTAACAAAAGTTACTGCTCAGAGACTCTTGAGATATCTATTGATATTTTCTCTTCAGCTAAACCTCTCAATCATAAGATTTAGGAGAGTATCAATTGATTTCCTATGATGTGAGGTTTCTGGCATTCAATCCAATCACAAATGACTGCTGTCTAAGACAAAGTATGGTATGTGACACTTCACTAAACTAAAAGCTCAGTGCCAGAGCACAGATTAGTTTGTTTTGCTCACTGCGCATCAAAGTTTAAACAAGACCTTTCCGAGAAAGACAGTGAAAGGGGCACTATTTTACTTTAAATTGAAGTGAGAGTGTTTCATCCACGTTCACATACTCCAGAAGCACTAGCAGAAGGTTCATACACCAAAGCAGCATCACATGTATGTGGAATGAATGAATGGAAATTTGCCTTCTAATGTGTAAATTTTATATAGTAATGATATCATCTTTATCTTTTTGTTTGTTCCTATGTAAAATGGGGGCTTCCCCGGTGGCTCAGTGGTAAAGAATTCACCTATCAATGCAGGAAATGAGGGTTTGATCCCTGGGTTGGGAAGATCTTCTGAAGAAGGAAATGCCAACCCACTCCAGTATTCTTGTCTGGGAAATTCCATGGACAGAGGAGCCTGACGGACTACAGTCCACGAGATCACAAAAGCGTCGAATACGAACGACTTAGCAGCTAACCAACAACAATGTAAAAGGGGAAAAAAACCTAGAACAAATTTCTACAGAAGCATTATGATAAGAAAAAATCAATAGTTGATATGATTCCCTAAGATCAAACATCTAACACTCAAAAAAACTTCTAACAGTAGACTGATCTGAGGTCACAGAACCAAGTCTGTCTGGAAATAAAACTGACTTCAGGGAAGATTTGGGGTGAGTTATGAAGGACAATTTTCATAAATGTGTGAGGTTACAATGGGAGTTAGGTTAGAATGTCTTAGCTGAGAGTCAAAAGAGAAAGAAAAAAGTACATTTGTACCAAGACAGTGCTGGGTCAGAACTTAGGAGCTCCAATTCTAGTTCTGGCAACACTGCTGGCTTGCAAAGTCACTAATTCTTTCTGGGCTTCAGTTTCTTCATGTATTAAATGAAAGAATGAGCCCAGGGTGGTGAATTTTTTCTTAAAGGGCTTGATAGTAAGTATCTATAGGCCAAGACACAAAATGAAAAATATTACTGACCATCTCCACAGTTAAAAATCTAAGTATAACTTTACAGCTGGCCCTCACTATCCACAGTTCTGTATCTGGGGATTCAACCAACTGTGGATCCTGTAGTACTATACTACAAATTTACTGAGAAAAATCCACATGTAAGTGAACAAGTACAATTCAAACCCATGTTGTTCAAGGGTCAACTGTAGTTATTTATATAACCTATTAAAGTGTAACCACTTGAAAAATGTAAAACTTATTCTTAGGTCTTGGGCCATAAAAACAAGTTTGATTTGGCCCATGTTACATAGTTTGATGATCCTGGAGCAGACTAACAGATTTGTAAGGCTGTGTGCTAAGTTGATTCAGTCATGTCGGACTCTATGCACCCTACGGACTGTGGCCTACCAGGCTCCTCTGCCCGTGGGGATTCTCTAGGCAAGAATACTGGAGTGGGTTGCCGTGCCCTCCTGTAGGGGATCTTCCCGACCCAGGGATTGAACCTGCGTCTCTTACGTCTCCTGCACTGGCAGGCCAGTGCTTTACCACTAGCACCACCTGGGAAGCCCTTATCCAATTCTGAAAGTGAAAGTTGCTCCATCTTGTCCAACTCTTTGCAACCCCAAGGACTACACAGTCCATGGAATTCTCCAGGGCAGAATACTGGAGTGGGTAGCCCTTCCTTTCTCCAGGGGATCTTCCCAACCCAGGGATCCAACCCAGGTCTTCCGTGTTGCAGGCGGATTCTTTACCAGCTAAGTCATGAGGGAAGCCCAATTCTAAATGCTATTAATTTCTGAAATAACTTACTCTGTACTTCCGCTTAGTGGCTAATAGAAAATACTGCTGTTTAAAGGCATTGAAAACAAAAGTGAATATTTCACAGGTAAAATGGCAGAGGAAGGGCCCTTTGAAACTTCAGGAAGCTAGAGTACCCAATCGGAGAAGGCAATGACACCCACTCCAGTACTCTTGCCTGGAAAATCCCATGGACGGAGGAGCCTGGTGGGCTGCAGTCCATGGGGTTGCTAAGAGTCGGACACGACTGAAGCGACTTAGCAGCAGAGTACCCAACAGAATCATACAGCTCATTACCAAGGCACACAGTGCCCCCTGGTGGTTGAATTATCAGATGCAAGAAGTAGGGGAATTTGTAAATGCAGGCAGTGGCATATACCCTCACATCGAAAGGTTGTCTATGAAAATAATACATTACCTTCAATTTTTAGATGAAAAAATGTAAACTTATAAAGATTAAATAAATTTTGTTTATAAAACAATTAATAGAATCTAGTCTCTGACTTGGTGTTATTTCTATTCCTTCACTGCTTCTATTCAGAAATCATGATCTTAATGAAATAGCAAAAATTATTACTACAATCTCCAAGAATCTTCCATTGAAATATTCCCCAGATTTACTGTTGCAAATCACTGCTCTCATCTCCATCCAGGCCTACCATATGCTTGTGTGTGTGTTTAGTTGCTCAGTTATGTCTAATTCTTCACGACCCCATGGACTGTAACCCACCAGGCTCCTCTGTCCGTGGAATTCTCCAGGCAATAATACTAGAGTTGGTTGCTATTCCCTTTTCCAGGGGATCTTCTCAACCCAGGGATTGAATCTGGGTTTCATGCATTGTAGGCAGATTCTTTACTGACTTCCCACCACGGAGGAAGCCCCACATGTTTAGATCAACCTAACTACTGCTGATTTGTCTCCCTGACTCCACCACTCTTCTTCTCTAATCTTGTGTAGAACCTGCCAAGGACTGCTAATAAAAGCTGTTTAATAAACCATGTGCACACTTGCTCAGGAGTCTGAAATGGTCCCTTCTTAATTGATCATGTCCAGATTCTTACTTGCATTTTAACACTTGGCTCCAAACTTCCTTACACTTTATTATAATCTCTTACTAATTCTGACCAAAAACTCTAGGCCAGAGCTTTCTTACTTTTCCATCTTTTCAACAATATACACACAAATTGGATCCTCTTCCTTTATGTATATTGCTACTTGCCTTGTCCTCCTGCTCTGGCTAATTGATAAAAATGATTTCTATACTTTTTTCTAATATACTTAAGTCTTAAAAAATATGTTTTGATACATTTATAACATTGTTATACACAAAGATATAACTTGTATTCCTTCTACTAAATGGGGGTTAACTATCAACATTATTTTTTGAATAATTATTATTTCTCCACTGTCTGAAATTACTCACTCAACAAATATTTATTAAGTGCTACTGATAAGCCAGGCTCTGTTCTAGCTGATGGTGATACTCTACTGAACAAGACAAATGCAACGAATGTGTTAATAAAAAGAGAACATTTCTGAGTGTTAAGTGTTCTGGAAAAAAAAAACACCCACAAAAGCTAAAAAACAAGACATGGTGGTATGTTACAGTGATGTTCCGGAACATGTTTAACAACTGGCTCTGCTTTGTAGCACTTGTCGCTGTAAATACTCCCCCACGCCCAACTTCGAGCTACCAGGTCATCACTGGGTTTGCAAAATTTCTTGAAAACTTAACAACTGGCTTGGGAACAAGCCACCAAGTGCCCCAGTGTGTGACAGTGACCAAGAAGCTGTGTTGGGTGGGTAGTCACGGAAGACCCGAGAAGAGACCTTCTGAGGATGGTGGACAAGAAGCCAGACAGTTGTTTGCGAAGGAAATGCAATCCTGGTAGAAGGAACAAGAAGGCCTTCTACTAGAAGCAAAGACCCTGTGATGTATGTAAGATTGCTTCTGAGGAATTACTAAAAGCTTCTGTCCTTCTGTGAAACCCCATGGACTTTGCAATGGGATTTGAAAGTCTACTGGAAACATTTCAAGACAGGTGCTGTTTGGCAGTCATGCCTTGCCTTTCTGTGACCAGCAGGATGTTTCCTTATCGCTGTAACTGCAAAACATCCACCGCAGTGTTCAGATGAACACTCCATCACCCTGTGAGCAGCGCGATCCTTCTGACTCAGATTATGTCACTCACTTAGGCATCTCCAGAGTCTTAACCCAAGGGGCACTGACTTGACTAAGGTTCCTGTACCTTCTGAACTTGCCAGTTTGGTATTAAATACAATATATATCAAATGTAAGCACCCTAGTAGAAATACAAGCTTAACTGCATGGACCAGAGCCCTAACCCAAACAGGTATTTCAGCTTTCTTATTTTGGTGTGAAGTAACAGCACAATGAAGGGTTCTACTCAGCAATGTTAAGAATACACAGTCAGCATGTGGCGTGGGACCTCCCAAAGAGCCTATGACTGCCTGGGAAAACAACATAAACACACATAAAATAACAGAAGAGTAACAACTATGGCAGTATCAGATGTGTTATCATAACTAAGTGCCAATATCAGTGGCACAAATATACATAGAAGAGAAAAGCTACATGTGCTGAAAAAGTACAGGGAGATTTATGAGGGCTCCACTGGGCTTAATCTGAGCCAAGAAAGATTAACTGAATTTTATAGTGGTAGTTGAGAAACGGGAAAGGGGGAACGTGACCAAAGAGAAAATGGGGGGAAAAAAGGCTGCAGAGTGACAGGAATTAGACTGGTTTCATTAGAAAGTGAGTTAACTAGGGTTAAAGGAAAATAAGGTTGGATAGATAAAATACAGGTAGACTGTGCAGTGAAGTAGCCTGGTGATTCTGGAAAATCTCCAAAAGCAATGGAGAGGCAATGTGAGTTCCTGAAAGAAGTGGGGATGGAGAGGAATGTAATGAAAATACTGTTTTAGGAAAATGGGTCACTTAGTAACCTCATGTCATCAAGCAGACCCCTTGAGCTCAACAGCCCACACCTGCTTAAGGGTGCAGGCAGATGTAACACCCTTAATTTCTAGAATCTGAAAGTTCTAAGTAAGACATAGCCTATAGGTTGTACTTGACTGAATCATATTAAAAAGGGTATTCTTGGTTACATTTTAATATTTCTACTTAAATACCTTTATTTACCCTCTCCCCAGTCATCCCAGAAAGGCAGGAAAGAACACCAGGACCTTCTCTGTTTAGGGATTTACTTTTCATGACCTACGACTACAAACAACGTATCTCTGTGACCACATTTTCTGGACTGAAAGCTGGTACAGATTCTGCACAGCAGAGAGTCAGGGTGGGCACAAATGGTCTTGGGAGGACAAAATGCAGCCAACTGGCTCCAGACATACAGGCACTTACCTAGCAATCCCCTCCTTGGTGTAGAAGACAGAGTAGGTAAGGTTGTCCCCATGAGGATCGGATGCAGGTGTCCGCCACGTCAGTTTGATGAAGCGGGTAGAGACCAGGGAGGCCACGACATCCCGTGGGGCTGAAGGCAGTGGTCCAGCTGTGGCTGGTGCTAGATGGTCAGTAGTGGCACTGGTCAGTGAAGTGGGAGGTAATGTTGGGATGGCAACATCTTGTCATGTGCAAATATTGGGGAATATGAAGGGCAAACCACGACGGTTTTAAAAAAGAGAACAGAAAAAACAAAAAACAAAAAAGAAATAAACAAAACCACGATGGGAAATAAAATAAAATGAATGAACATAAAAAAGGCCATTAAACTGAAGGCTAACATGCAGGCCAAGGGTAACTACTGAAAACTAATGGGCACTAGTCAAGACACACCACCGCAGAGCAAGCAGGCTTTCTGGTCACTATGATGGCTGTGGGTGAGGGAAAGGGAGGTGACAGCTGAGGACAGGACATCTCACAGAAGCACATCAGTGCCCAAGGCATTTTCTTTAGTTCTGAAGGCAGCATGCAACATCTGTCAAATTTTGCATGTGTAAGTCTTATACGTGATAAGAACCTCAGTATTTTTTCCCACTTTATCAAATATTGAACAATGTGTGTAGTATGGCTGAGCCTAGTTACACTTACCTTGGGCCCCAGACTATCGTGACCTCACTGCAGAGCTGTGTATGCCTCTAGCTCTGCAGGAGTTCAAAAGTCACATCTTCAAGTGAAATCTAACATTAAAGTCTGCTCTCTGTGGTTGGCAATACCCAGGGAAGTTTGATAACCTTCCTCAATTCACTCAGTTAGTTCATTTGCCATCTTATCAATTCATTTAATTACAACAGTATAGTATCATGAATCACAAATCCCAAAGCCACACAAACACAATATGTATTGTTTTGTGCTTACACAAAATACATTGTTCCATCTGTTTGGTACAGTCCTCACTACCAAGTAACAGATTACAACTGCTAGCAGACTTCAGGGACTCAATGGGACAGATGAAGCAGTGGCAAATCAGAGCTCTGCTGTTCAAATGCTTGTCTGTATGTCCCTTCTGTTGCAGGACACTTCTGATTTTAGAAGCCCATTCCTAATATACATCTAAAATATCCTTCACCTTGCAGTACACATTTAATCTCACAATTTTAATTTTAATCTCACAATTTTCAAATGAAGGAATTCATTAGAAATGTGTCATAACCTTAATGGGGAAGTTAGAAGAGAGGCAGACAGGAAAATACGAAAATTCTGGACCTCATTTCAATGAAATAGTAGGAAAACCACCTCCTGAAAATGAGGGAATCTTTTAAACTGAGGCAGTCTAAATGAATATGCCGGTGAGAATAAATACTCCAAGGGAAGGGACAGAGGAAGACCAATGTAAAGTCTCCCTACAGCTACCATTTATTGAGCACTTCCTACATGGCACTCTGGCTCTTTGTATGAAAGTCACTCAGTCGTGTCTGACTCTTTGTCACCCCATGGACTATATCCCTCCAAGCGCCTCTGTCCATGGAATTCTCCAGGCAAGAATACTGGAGTGGGTTGCCATTTCCTTCTCCAGAGGGTATTCCTGACCCAGAGATCGCATCCGGGTCTCCTACATTGCAGGTGGATTCTTTACCATCCAAGCTATCAGGATTCTTTATGTGGACTCATGTAGTCTTTACAACTCTATGAAATAGGTACTATTGCTGTATCTCTGTATTATATATGGAGAATACATTTAAAAGGGCTAAATCACCCTTCCTAGGAATAGGAAGTAGTGGAGTGTTAAAACCAACCATAGTTTTTAGCTTAAGAGACCTCTGGGTTTAATAGGAGTTTTTAGCTGTGGTCATGCCATTCAGGGTAATGGCAGTGGTCAGGGGCTCCTGCTTCTTTTTGTCAGTCCCCTCCCCCCACCCCCCCCCCCCCCCACCGCCTGCAAATCCCATGAAGGTAATACAAAGGCCCAGGACAAATGGCTGCATATGCACTAGGTGTTATAAGAGAAAAATCACTGAGTTTCTGAGATTTACCACTTTTATAGCAAGGGAAAGCAAGCTCTAGACAAAGAATAGACCTGCTGTGGATATCTAATTTAATTCTGTTGTGCCTTTTATGGCTTCAGTCTTTAAAAAGACACTGAAACTTGTTTTGTGTCCCAACACGTGGATTATCCTAACAATTGTCCCATATATGCTCAAAAAGAATCTGTATCTGCAGTCATTGGGTGGAAAGTCTATGTTAGCTAGGCCAAGATGACTGAGAGGATCCTTTAAGTTCTCTATATTCTTTTTAACTTTTTCTAATTGTTACCAGTTTTTGAGAGCAAGATATTGAAATCTCCCACTATTATCACTGATTTACATATTTCTTTTTTTGAAAATAACAACTACAAATGCATATACAACAACAAAGCCCCCAAATATATGAATCCAAAGAAATCTGGGAAAATCTCAAATATTTGGAAATGAAGCAATCCATGAGTCAAAGAAGAAACCACAAGAAATAAAAAATTTAACAAATAATAAAAAATTAATAAAAAATTTTAAACTGAATGAAATGAAAATACAACATATTAAAAATGGAGACATGCAATTAAAGCAGTGCTTAGAGGGAAATTAAGATGTCTTTATCAGAAGAAAAGTCTATGTGAATTATCTAAGCTTTCACCTTACTGAAGAGTATAGATCTTAAGCATTTTTACATACAAAAAGGTAACCATATGAGTTAAAGGATGTGTTAACTAATTTAACTGTTGGAATGTTTTCACAGTGTATATGTATCAAATAATTATATTGCACACTTCAAATATATTATCATTTATTTGTCAACTGAAGTGAAGTGAAAGTCACTCAGTCGTGTCCGACTCTTAGCGACCCCATTGACTGTTCATGGAATTCTCCAGGCCAGAATACTGGAGTGGGTAGCCTATCCCTTCTCCAGCAGATCTTCTCAATTCAGGAATCAAATCAGGTCTCCTTCACTGCAGGCGGATTCTTTACCAACTGAGCTCTCAGGGGAGCCAATTTGTCAATTATACCTCAACACAAATGAAAAAATTTAATTTTATCCACATTCTTAAAAAAACACAAGGTTAATAAATTAAGGGAAGATGTTGTTGTTGTCGTTCAGTTGCTCAGTTGTGTCCAACTCTTTGCAACCCCATAGACTGCAGCATGCCAAGCTTCCCTATCCATCACCAACTCCCGGAGCTTGCTCAAACTCATGTCCCTCGAGTCAGTGATTCCATCCAGCCATCTCATCCTCTGTCGCTCCCTTCTCCTCCTGCCTTAGATCTTTCCCGGCACCAAGGTCTTCTCCAATGAGTTGGCTCTTCCTATCAGGTGGCCAAAGTACTGGAGCTTCAGCTTCAGCATCAGTCCTTCCAATGAATATTCAGGACTGATTTCCTTTAGGATGGACTGGTCTGTTCTCCCTGCTGTCCAAGGGACTCTCAAGAGTCTTCTCCAACACCACAGTTCAAAAGCATCAATTCTTCAGTGCTCAGCCTTCTTTATGCTCCAGCTTTCACATCTGTACATGACTACTGGGAAAACTATAGCTTTGACTTGACTATACAGACTTTTTGTTGGCAAAGTGATACCTCTGCTTTTTAATACACTGTCTAGGTTTGTCACAGCTTTTCTTTCAAGAGCAAGCATCTTTTAATTTCATGGCTGCTAGTCACTGTCCATAGTGATTTTGGAGCCCAAGAAAATAAGTCTGTCACTGTTTCCATTTTTTCCCCATCTATCTGCCATGAAGTGATAAGACCAGATGCCATGATCTTAGTTTTTTGAATGCTGAGTTTTAAGCCATGTTTTTCACTCTCCTCTTTCACCTTCATCAAGAGGCTCTTTAGTTCCTCTTCAGTTTCTGCCAAAGGGTGGTGTCATCTGCATATCTGAGGTTATTGATATTTCTCCCAGTAATCTTGATACCAGCTTGTGATTCATCCAGCTCAGCATTTCGCATGATATACTCTGCATATAAGTTAAATAAGTAGGGTGATAATATATAGCCTTGATATACTCCTTTCTCAATTTTGCATCAGTTTGTTATTCCATGTCTGATTTTAACTGTTGCTTACAGACCTGCATACAGGCTTCTCAGGAGGCAGGTAAGGTGGTCTGGTATTTCCAACTCTAAGAAAATTCCAAAAAAAGAAAATTCCACAGTCTGTTGTGATCCACACAGTCAAAGGCTTTGGCATAGTTAATGAAGCAGATGTTTTTCTGTAATTTCCTTGCTTTTTAAATGATAATCCAACGGATGTTGGCGGTTTGATCTCTGGTTTCTCTGCCTTTTCTAAATCCAGCTTGTACATCTGGAAGTTCTCAATTCACGTACTGTTGAAGCTTAGCTTGAAGGATTTTGAGCACTGCCTTACTAGCATGTGAAATGAGTGCAACTGTGCGATAGTTTGAACATTCTTTGGCATCGCGCTTCTTTGGGATTGGAATGAAGACTGATCTTTTCCAGTCCTGTGGCCACTTCTGAGTTTTCCAAATTTGTTGGCATTCTGAGTGCATCACTTTAAGAGCATAATCTTTTAGAATTTGAAACAGCTCAGATGAAATGCCATCATCTCCACTAACTTTGTAGTAATACTTCTTAAGACCCACTTGCCTTACACTCCAGGATGCTGAAATGCCATTATCTCCACCAACTTTGTAGTAATGCTTCTTAAGACCCACTTGCCTTACACTCCAGGATGTTTGGCTCTAGGTGAGTGACCACACCATCATGGTTGTCCGGGTTTGCATAGTTCTTCTGTGTATTCTTGCCACCTCTTCTTAGTATCTTCTGCTTCTGTTAGGTCCATGCCATTTCTGTCCTTTATTGTGCCCATCTTTACATGAAATGTACCCTTGGTATCTCTAATGTTCTTGAAGAGACCTCTAGTCTTTCCCATTGTATTATTTTCCTCTATTTCTTTGCATTGATCTCTGAGGAAGGCTTTTTTATCTCTCTTTGCTACTCTTTGGAACTGTGCATTCAAATGGGTATATCTTTCCTTTTCTCCTTTGCCTTTAGCGTCTCTTCTTTTCTCAGCTATTTGTAAGGCCTCTTCAGACAACCATTTTGCCTTATTGCATTTCTTTTTCTTGGGGATGATTTTGATCACTGCCTCCTGTACAATGTTATGAACCTCTGTCCATAGTTCTTCAGGCACTCTGTCTACCAGATCTAATCCCTTAATTCTTGTTCACTGATTCCTAAAATGTCAATTTTCACTCTTGCCATCTCCTGTTTCACCACTTCTGATTTACACTGATTAATGGACCTAACGTTCTAGGTTCCTATGTAATATTATTCTTTACAGCACTGTACTTTAATTTTACCACCAGACACATCCACAACTGGGCAGCGCCATGGATGCCCAGCCTCTTCATTCCTTCTGAGAGCTATTTCTCTGCTCTTCTCTAGTAGCATACTGGACACCTACCAACCTGGGTGGGGTTCATCTTTCAGTGTCGCATCTTTTTGCCCCTTTGTACTGCTGATGAGGTTCTCAAGACAAGAATGCTGAAGCAGTTTGTCATTCTCTTCTCCAGTGGACCATGTTGTGTCAGAATTCTTCACCATGACCCAGCTTTCTTCGGTGATGTAAGTTACCAAAATAAAAAATCAAAGAGGGAATAAGGCTACCAACCATACAGGTACTAAAAATCACAAGGGAATATGTGGCTTCCCTGGTGGCTCAGATAGTAAAGAATCTGCCTGCAATGCAGGAGACCCAGGTTCAATTTCTGGGTCGGGAAGATCCCCTGGAGAAGGGAACGGCTCCCCACTCCTGTATTCTTGCCTGGAGAATTCTATAGGCAGAGGTGCCTGGTGGGCTACAGTCCATGGGGTCACAGAGTCGGACACAACTGAGGGACTAGAGAGAGAGATTGTGAACAAATTTATGTCAATAAATTAGACAACTTAAAGGAAGTACAAAAGTACAAAAGTTTCCAGAAAGACAGTAATTATCAAAGCTACTCAAGAGGAAACACAAAATCTGGATAGAGTTATGTAATAAACTTAGTTAGTAAATAATAATCTTCCCACAGAGAAAAGCCCAAGTCCAGATGATTTTGCTGGTGAATGCTATCAAATATTTAAAAGAAGACTTGGTACTAATCCTTCACCACTCTTTCAGAAATAGAAGCACTTTCAACTCATTCTGTGAAGTTAGTATTACTCTGATATAAAAGCCAGACAAAGATACCACATGAAAAGAAAACTACAGAGCAACATCCCCCATTGTCACAGATACAAAATATTAGCAACCCATTTTTGGGAACATAGCAAGAGGTTTTTTCTGGGCTCCAAAATCACTGCAGATGGTGATTGCAGCCATGAAATTGAAAGACGTTCATTCCTTGGAAGGAAAGCTATGACCAACCTAGATAGCATATTCAAAAGCACAGACATTACTTTGCCAACAAAGGTCTGTCTAGTCAAGGGTGTGGTTTTTCCAGTGGTCATGTATGGATGTGAGAGTTGGACTGTGAAGAAAGCTGAGCGCCGAAGAATTGATGCTTTTGAGCTGTGGTGTTGGAGAAGACTCTGAGAGTCCCTTGGACTGCAAGGAGATCCAACCAGTCCATCCTAAAGGAGACCAGTCCTGCATGTTCACTGGAAGGACTGATGCTAAAGCTGAAACTCCAATACTTTGGCCACCTCATTCAAAGAGCTGACTCATTGGAAAAGACTCTGATGCTGGGAGGGATTGGAGGCAGGAGGAGAAGGGGACAACAGAGGATGAGATGGCTGGATGGCATCACTGACTCGACGGACGTGAGTTTGGGTGAACTCAGGGAGTTGGTGATGGACAGGGAGGCCTGGCGTGCTGCAATTCATGGGGTTGCAAAGAGTCGGACACGACTGAGCGACTAAACTGAACTGAACTGAAGTAAGAGGTTTATAAGTCACAATCAAGTAGAATTTATCACAGGAACTGAAGACTAGTTTAATATACAGAAATGAATGTAATACACCATATTAAGAGGAAGAAAACCCAGTTCCACTATGGTTATTGGTTCCAGTTTAATGACACACTAGACCTTGACAAAGTATCACTTTTAGTAGATTATAATTATGAGCTTTGCCTATAGGTCTATGCACTTAACTGTTTCTAGGTAGAGATCATTAAATTCAGTGCTGGGCATGTTGCTCTCAGTTAAGTGGATGCAGTTATTTTAATCTGACACCCACTTATACCAGCCAAGCGAACTATCTGCAGCAGGCACGTTTAAGTTTTCTTTGGAAATTCCACTTTGTAAAAATTTGTTTTAAAAATTTGTTCCTTTTGCATAATCTTTCTCTGAAAATAGATTAGGTTTAGAACTTCTTTAAAAATCTTCTGAACCTCCTTCCAAAGTTAAGAACGTATTGGGGAAAATGTCTGTTTTGCCAGCCCTGCATTTCCATATGTAAAGGAATAACTTAATTTGTATTTCCCAGGAACATTCATAGCAGCATTATTCAGAATTCAGTGAACACTGAACAGAACTGAGTCAGATTTACATGGTGCTTATTGCTCCAAACATAACAGCAATGTGAACGAAAGTACAGTTCCAGAGTTGGGGGAGTGTTAACAAGTATGCCACAGAAAAAGAAAATAATCATATTTGGTCATGCTTATCACATGTTAAAGACTCAGCAATTTTGTAGCAAAGAAACATGTTCAGTTTGTTAACCTAGCATTTCTTATTCGACCATGAAATCTCTTTTTCCACAAACAGAGATCTCGGTTGGGCAATCCTGAACTAAATGAAACCCAAGTGATACCTGAGATACTATTGAGCAGCGAGAGCCTTTACAAGAGCCCCTGTCTGAAAACCTCCAGTCATGGTTCAACTACTTCAGTAGATAATCTATTTCACATTTTCAGATTCATTTTGATATTTGGCAAAACTAATACAATTATGTAAAGTTTAAAAATAAAATAAAATTGGAAGAATAAAAAAAAAAATTAAAAAAAAAAATAAAAATGAATAAGCTTGTTGTAAAAGTTACTTGTATAATACATAAATATACAAAGTATCTTAAGAATCAAAGTTTCGCTTTGCATTATCTCCAAAATACCACCCTTATTTTGGTCCATGTTCTTCCAAAAATCTTCCTTTTCATAATACACTTACATGTACACATAAGTATGAGAATGAAATTATACCAACCACGTTACTTTCCAATCTACTCTATGTTATAATATATCTTTAAGAGCTTCCCGTCAGTATAATAAAGAGGCCTCATTATTCTCAATTGCTGCATATTACTCTTTAATACAAATATATCACAATTTTATTCATTTCTTTATACTGTTTGCATTTATGTTGGTTAATTATTTAAGGCTCCTATAGATAATGTTTTTGTAAACTTTCCTATACACATATCTTTGTGCACATGTATAAACATTTCTGTAACATAAATTCCTATAAGTGAAAATGCCGAGCCAAAGGTTTGTAAATTTGAAAGTTGACAGAAGATGGTTATTTTGGCTTCAGTTTAAGGACAGAGAGTTGAATACATCTTTGTGTCTACCACTTTATTAAAAAACAACAGCAGCAAATAGGACAAGAAATACACACACAAACTCCACTTTGGATAAAACTCAGAGATATGTGCAATCTGAACCCAAAATATACGAAAAACAAAACAAAACCAAAAATGGAGAGAGAAGTAAATTAATTAATGGAGCAAAGTCAATCTAAGTGCCTCCAGAGGGACAGATTGATAAGACTCAAACCAACTGACTTTGAGGAACTAGCAGCACTTCAGAAGACAGTGGTGATATAGGGGGCAGAGGCCTTAGGAGCTATAAAATCTCCAACTCACCCATAAAAATGGAGCTTTACATTCAGGAGAAACCAAACCAAAGAGGCTCTGGGCTCACAGGAGACCATCAGAAGGATTAAGACCACATACTAAAAAGTTTGGAACTGCCTATCTCCCTGGCTCAACAAGTTCCAGTAGGTTGGCAACCAGGCAGGCTTACTATCACTCTGCAGGAGATTGAAGTGAAGATGTGAAGTGAAGATCTGAAGATTTATCCAGATCATTCTCTGGATAAACTGAAGCAGAGAAGACTTACAAATACTGCTACCTGGTGAGTTCTCAGCAACAGTTACAGAACACATGGCTACCTAATTATTCTATACTAAAGCTCAGCAGTTAAAAAACTTTACCCTCAAAAAACTTTATCGTTTTTTTATCCTGAGAAACAGGATATTTGCACAAAAAGTTTAATGGAAAACAGGGTCAGACCTGTGTCTCCTGAATTGGCAGGATGAAATCTGTGTAGAGTTTACGTTAATAGTGATTATATTGGTATTAACTTATGTCAGCCTTTAGGCATAGTTCAACAAGACAGTCGAAAAGATAAATTTATACTTGTAAGCATCATTGGTTTTCCTTAATTCTGGCAAACTTCTGCTCCTCCAAGGGTTAGTGCAGATGTCATATTTTTCCACAGAATTTTCATTTAGTTCTTTTACACATTTCCATTTCTTTACTGAACTACCATTTGTTCCCTCATGATGTTCCTGTTTTCCTTTATATCTGAATACATTTATAATAGCTGCTTTAAATTCCTTGTCTGCTAATTTCACCATGTTTTCCATTTCTGGGTTTGTTTTCTACCAATTGACTTTTCTCCAAATTGTGGTTCACATTTTCTTTATGGCATGTGTAGTAATTTTGATTCTATGTCAGATACTGTGTACGCTACCTGCTGCTTGTTTAAATTTGGTCATTTTTTTAAGTAGAGTGTTGAATTTTGTTCTGGCAGGCAGTTAACCCAACTTGTTCTATCAAGGTGTGTTTTAAGCTTTTAGTATGGTTCTACAGAGGCCTTGAATTTAGAGCTGTATTTGCCTTATTCTCAAAATACAGCCTTTTTATAGTATCTGCTGAGTGCCTGGAATGTTTTATGAGGTCTCTCTCTACTCTGGTTGAATAGAATGTGAACATTTCTCACCTCTGTGTATACTCTAGTAACTTTTCAGCTTTCCAGTAGCTATTCTTTTTTAAAAAAATTATTATTTTTAATTGGAGGATAATTGCTTTACAAACTTTTGTTAGTTTCTGACATATATCAAGATGAATCAGCCATAGGTATACATATGTTCCCTCTCTCCTGAACCTCCCTTTCACCTCTTACCCCTTCCCACCCTTCTAGGTTGTCACAGAGCACCAGGTTGAGCTCCCTGTTATAAAGCAACTTCCCATTAGCTATTTATTTTACATATGGTAAAGTATATATTTCAGTGCTACTCTCTCAATTCAACCCACTCTCTCTTGCCCCCACTGTGTCCAAAGTCTGTTCTCTATGTCTGAGTCTCTACTCCTGGCCCTGCAAATAGATTCATCAGTATCATTTTCTAGATTCCAGATATATACATTAATATATGATATTTGTCACTTTCCTACTTACTTGACTCTGTATAACAGGCTCTAGTTCATCCACCTCACTACAGCTGATTCAAATGTGTTCTTTTTTATGGCTGAGTAACACTCCATTGTTTATATGTACCACAATTTCTTTATCCATTCACCTGTCAGTGGACATCTAGCTTGTTTCCACATCCTGGCTACTATAAGTAGTGCTGCAATGAACATCAGGGTACACGTATCTTTTTCAGTTACGGTTTTCTCAGGGTATGTGCCCAGTAGTGGGATTGCTGGAGTCATATGGTAGTTTTATTCCTAGTCACTATTTTTTCCTCAGAGGCGTTCTTTGCCTGGACCATGGAGAATTTGGTCTGTTTTGTGCAGCTTAGTGTTTAGTAGAAGACTCATGGGGACCCTGTACAGCTTTCCTGAGCTTCTTTGCACATCTCTCTTCTCTCCAGCAGCCTGCCCCACAAAGTCCACTATCATTCTAGCCCTAAACTCTGATCTCTGTCTCCTTAGCTCTCTGAGACTGCACTCCAGCCTGGAAGTGCTTCCAGGAAGAAAGCTGGGTGTCATCTCTTAGAGATTATTGTCCTGCATATTTTCAGATGTCTAGAAACATTTATTTCATATAATTAGTCCAATTTTCTTGCTGCTTACATGAGGAAAGCCAGTCCAATACTAGCTACCCTGGCATGGCCAGAAGTATAACTTCCAAGTACTTTAAGTTTTTACAATAAATATCTCTTTCAAAGAAGTACTGCTATAATAAAAAGCATTGTATTAAAAATATTTCTAAGCTCTTATCATTATAAGAAACATTTATGTACTTTTACATTAATTGTTGTATTCATTTGTTTCCTTTGCAGGAACTAATATCTACTACACATTCAATAAATATTTGTTCAGTGATTGAATAAATAAAAACTTTAAGTCTGGTTTGCCAAAAGAAATAAAATAAAAGACTTAGTGAAATTATCCTGGCATTTCAGATACTATCTATAAGGTAATGTCACCATAAAACCAGTAGGCCAAAGAGGTAAGTTATTTTTATAACTGCTGTTGGAAAGCCAATCAAAATTGCCATAAGTACTTGTCCCATTCTGAAATTACCATAAAAATGTATACATGAATGTTCAAGTATCTCAGGGTTCACCCTTAAAATTTCTCTACTGGGTCCTACTTCACAATTCAAATAGAGAGGTTCATTTTCCCTCACTGTAGATACCTCAAACAAAGCAATCAAAAAATCTTGAGAAGCACAGAAAAACAACAAGAGTCCAATAAAACAACTGTTCCTTCAGATTAAAGACATTCATATGAGGCATTTACACTCAATGGGGAAACAGCAGTTACACTAAGGCTATTAATCACAACATTTCATTAAAAATAAAAACACTTACACAATGTGAAAAGAGCTGCAAATTATTTGCTCTTGAGAGTAATCTGTCATATAAAGGAGCCAATGAAAAACATGTGGCAGTTGCAATGAGTTCAAGGCTGTACACTGGTTGTTTTCCCAATGGTATCTCTCAACAGAGTAGGCATATTTCATGGAAGCTCGTTAGAGAGATGCGTAAGAAAAAGATGTCTTTTTGCTTTCTCAAACTAAGAGGATTCATCACTATTTCCAAATTTAAAATGGAATGATACTGAATTAAAGAAAACTAAAGCGGAGGAGTAATGCTACACAATGGTGATGGCTTAGGCTTAGCAATGTCACAGTCTGATTTATAAACATCTGCTTTCAGGAGACTCGTATAAAGAGCAGCTGTAGCCCTACTACCTATGCCCTATCCCATTCTGCTGGATGCCCGACATGGGAGTTACTGTTAAAAAAACTTAAGTTATTTTTATAACTGCTTAACTTCTGCATTGGCCACAATACCAGAAGTTATAGGCAACATTGGGAACACAGAAGCTTTAGAAAATAGGAGCAGATTTTAGTTTAAAGCAAGTAATAATTTCTTAAACCATAAAGTTCCATTCAACAGTAGAATGGGATGGATGTCTTGTGAGAAAGAATGTCCTATCACTGGAAAATACTAAGGGTGGATGACTGTGAAGACAATAATTGTACAGGTAAAATTTGTAACTCTAAAATTCTATAATTTTCTGAAACAGAAAAAAATGGTCTTTCCAATAAATCTCAAGGATTCTACGCTTAATGTATCACTTGTTTGAAATGGCACAAATCTGACTGTTAACATACTATTAAAAAGATACTTTATATAATCAAACTGCTTTGTGAAATTGTGACATAGATTTTAAGACTTGACAGATACATACTATTCTCCTTGTAGGTTTACTGTGACAGAACAATGATTTATTTGATGCCTATTTTTGATCCTTGAATCATCTTCCATATTATGATTCATGTTATTTAACTTCTAGAAGCAGAAATCAAAATGCTTATTTCACATGCAAATAACTTCCAAATATCTTGAATCTCCTTGGAATATTTATGCAAATTCAGATACCTTTATCCATACCAGTATAATGAGGAGCCTCTAATCAACTCTAAAACTATTTGTTATTTCCCAAATATTCATAAATATTAATCCCAACAGCAGGATTAAAACAGATGTGCTCAAGACCTCTACTCATATTTAAATAAAATCCACACAAATATTTATAAGTCAACATGATGAAGGAGTTGATTTAGAAGGATCCACTTTTAAATTAAAGACAAAATGAAGCAGAATAAATATAAATTATTTATTAATAATACTTACCAAAATGGTACATGTTAGGCAATGCTGGGAATCATAAAGATAAATGACAAAAATGATGGAAGGCACAAATCCTTTTCGCAGTGACCTTTCAGTTTAGTAGGGAAGAAATTACATGCATCATGGGGTCATAAAGGGTCAGACACGACTTAGCAGCTGAACAGCAATGACAATGACAACAATAACAAAACTGAAAACCAGAACGGCTATATGGATAGCAGAACGCTTGTAAACGTTATTGGTTGTTTACCCTTGAGACTATATGACTGACTGGGAGCTCTGGCTTGCTGCTGCCCAGTACCATAAAGATATCGTGTGACATGCCAACACTCACAATTC